>NC_080594.1:63147020-65752491 GCF_027887145.1 Ammospiza caudacuta
TGGATAGTAATTAGTCCTTAGCCATACTTGAAATTTAAAGTATATAATGCTTTACAAACATTGAATAATTACAGTTTCAATTTCTTCAGGTGCTAGGAAAATCATTTTAGCAACAATGTACAGACAAGGAAACTGAGGCAAGGGAAGCTTCCCAGTTTTGGAATATCCTACTGACTGGAAAGAGATAATATCACTGTCCAGACTGCATTTACTTGGGCATTTACAAAAAAAGTTAAGGAAACATTGGACAAGGTGATACTATTCTACCATTTTTCACAATATGCAATGTAATGGTGTAATATCTATTATTGAAATGTCCATATATTAGTTGTAAGAATTAATTGCTCAACAATAATTTCTGTTACCAGTAAGAAGGTGCAGGCTTAAAGGAAAATCCCATTCATCCAGTTTGGATGGGAATGTAAAAAAGGATTTTGGAGTATACATTTTAAAACTAGAAAGTCAAAATTGAACAGGTGAAAAAAAGAACCGTAGAAATTTTATATAAATGGCAAAGAATTTATAGCTCTGGTAGTTTATGTCATTCCTAGGGTGAGATTTATGGGTTCTTTTGTTATTTGTGTGGTTTTAGGAGTCTCTTGAAAAGAGAAAGTGCATAAATATACTGACAGAGGAAAATCTCAGAAGATGTATTTTGACTGTATAGTAGAAAGTCCTGAACTGAGTTCAAGGCTGCAATACTTCCTCTTTTTTATTTCTGTCCTTCCTTTAAAATACTCAATTTTCCAAGTTTTGCTATTTACACAAACTTTTGTGTACTCTTCCTTGTGGAGGCAAATGAACTGAAAGAAAAACATATAAATGCATCAAATAGTGCTTTGGTGGGTTCAGTTTTACTTGTCCTTTACACTCTTTATTTTGTTCACTCCTCTTTTGTTCACCACATGTAAGAACAAATTTTACAACAAATTCTTCTAGGTAACATAGTATGCTACCTATAGAAGTGTTTTAAAAACACTAATATTTGCTTTATTGCTCTATCTAGTGCAAAACAAGCTTCCAGATCTGAGGACTGATTACTAAAAAACATTTCCTCATTCAACTATTCCATTTATTATTTTCTATGGAGAATTTCAAGTTATTTTTTTTTATAATATAATACTTGTAATTTTTTTTGTCATTTAATATGACTAGATGTTGTGCTATACTTTAAGAATAGGTTCCCACATATCTCAATAGTGTTCTGGAGATATACTTCCTAACTCCCACATCTACTCATAATTCAAAACCAGAATTACAACCTAAATCAAGAAACTTCTCATTTTATTTCATCAATCAGTGAGAAAACTGTCATGGTTTCAGCTAGATAATTTCTTCTCAGTAGCTGCTACAGAGCTGTATTTTGGCTTCAGAATGAGAATGGTGTTGATAATGCACTGATGTGTTGGCTTTTTTTTGTCATGTTTATCCTAAATCAGGGACTTTTTGGTCTCATGCTCTGCCAGTGAGGAGGGATGCAAAAGAAACTAGGAGGGAGCACAGCTGGGACAGGTGACATGAACTGACCAAAGGGATTTTCACACCCAAGAATGTCCTGCCCAGTATGTGGGCTGGGGGCAGTTACCCAGAAAGGAAGCTGGTCTGGGTTCAGGAAGGATCGGTCAGTGGTCTGGTGAGCAAGTTTATTGTATGTCACTCCTTTCCCACTTTTTAATATCCTTTTTATTAAAATTAATAATAATTATTGTTTTTACATTATTTTCAATTATTAATATGTTCTTGTCTCAATCTACAAGTTTTTCATTCTTTTTCTCCCCCCATTTCACCTGTAAGAAGAGTGGTTTGCACAAGCAGCTCAGTGGTGCTTTATTTCCAGACAGGTTTAAACCACAA
Source organism: Ammospiza caudacuta (assembly GCF_027887145.1). Lineage (NCBI taxonomy): Eukaryota > Metazoa > Chordata > Aves > Passeriformes > Passerellidae > Ammospiza > Ammospiza caudacuta. The sequence continues at coordinate 63,148,875 of NC_080594.1, forward strand.
CACATGGCTTAGCTATCATTATATCTAACTCTAAAATGTCACTCACTTCAAAATGTCCCTGCTTCTTCTAAGTTTACAAGTGCTTTAAGAATGTGTCTTGCTCCTACAAGGCTGAATGACTAGCAGAGGGATAGACAGTATTATCTTTCCTATTTATCAAGTTCTTCAAAACAGGAGAGAGGTATTGAACAATTGCCATACTTACAAGTTCAAATATTACAATCCAAACAAGAATTCAAGCTAAACATTTAAATATTCCTGAATTATTAATGAATACCTATGCAGTAGGCAGGATAATAATTAATAATAACAATAATAACAGCAACAACAACTCCAACATTGAAATTTAAGCTCTTTTTTAAATGTCCGGAAATCCCACATGCCCCGTGAGAAAGTTAGAAGAAGCAAATTCTCAATTAGAAAAGGCTTAAAAATAGATTGAAAGTTGATGTTAAAGCTGAAAATGTCATGAGTTATCATCCATTCCCCTGCTCTACTTCTTGAAAAACAAAAAATCAAGCAATTAAAACAAGCAATCCCCCCACTCCTCCTACACCACAAAAATAAAAGCCACCCCAAAGCCCCAAATATACCACTACTAACCTCTTTTATCTTCGTCTAGCAGTATAAAAACATTCTAAGTTTCATAAGCCAACAAAAAGTATAAAAATTAAAACCACATTTTCATCTTAACATTTGCAGGAAATAACTGTATTAATGTATTTAATTGGGTGCTTCATTGTTAGAATGAAGAGGCATTAATTAGACATGAGAGATCTGAAACTGGACAAGGGATGTGCTTGGATTCCCAGAAGAGCTTTTGAGACTTTTGGTGTCAGAAAAGCAAAGCAGATCTTACAACAGGGTATGCAGAACACTAAGAATTACCAGATGGTTTTACACAAAAGCTAGGATGTTATTTCTCAGCAGCATAGACAAGATGCAGGCAACAAGACACATAGAATTTGGACCTTGGCCAAATAAACTTTATTAAAAAAAACTTAGTTGACTAATTATATCAGGTGCCTGTGTCAATTAAACTATGAGTTTTATTTTTTTATTGTTGTTATAATTGTTGAAAGAGGGAAATCCTAAGAGGCTTGGATTTTACAGGCAGGACACTGAGACACTAGAACAAAATAGCTGTGGAATTTGTAACCTGAAGTTATGGAATCAGTCCACTCTGAAAAAGGTGCAAAAGACTGGAACTAGCTAGTCAGCAGATTATGTTAAAAAGACAGCAGGTATTAAGTCCTATTCTAGAGGAATTTGTGTCTCTCACCTTCCATGAGCACTCAGGTAACCTGAGCATTTCATTGTTCTAGGACTAGCTGGAGGTGCTCCCTTCTAATATGCAGTAGACAAGTGATTAAAGCAATCAGTGGTGATGTGTACGTGCAAATAAGCATTTAATAGGACAAAGAGTTGGATGGCAACTATCTTCAGTGGCTATTCATCAGCAGACTCACACGTGTGTGACAAGTTTCTGTCAAAGCCCTGTGTTTCTAAACAAAACTGAACATTTTTCAAAGGTTTAGCATAGATCAATCCACGTTAAATCACAAACTATCTGGTGAGCTAGGTGGTCCCTTTAGGAAGAGCAGAAGTAAAGAAAGATCACAGCTCACAAGGACAAATGAAAGGGATTGGAAGCAGAAAGCCTCCTTCACAAATAAGTAGGTACTTGGTAGAATTCCTTAAAAACCAGCTCTGAAGTTGCAGACATGGCAAAATGGAAACAGATACCTGTGAACCTAAATGTACTGCTATTAATGTTCTGACTTTTTGTATACACATAATTTTCTAAAAAAAAAGTCATTGAAATTCTACCTCTGAATGGTAAATGAATCTAAATGCTTTTTCAACATAAATTTTTTCCTCATCTGATTCCATGGACTATCTGAATAGACCAATTCTAATCCTCTCAAGAAAAATATTTCATTTTGTAGTTTTTTGTCCCCCCAGCCTGGGACCAAAAGTTGTTATGCTGGGATAATTAAAAGGAGGATTGAATCAATAGGAAAAGGCTAAGGTATGTTTTCAGATGGAACTGTTATCAGAGAAATGGTATGGTGAGGCTCTACCTGAAGTTTTTAATGATAATTTTTTTTAAAACTAATATTCTTAGAAAGTAATCTAATGAAGCATAAGCAGTTCCATAGTGCATTTCTTAATATAGTTTTGACTTCTTTCAAAGGAATAGAGAATGAGACGACTAATCTGAATCAAATGGTTAGCCTTCTTATAGAAAATAGAAGTTGACTGGACCATAATAGCTCTTTTCAATCTATATTCAATTATCTGTTAAAAGCAGCTTGTACATGGCCTGTGTAGCATAGTATTGTGATGATCACAGACCCAAAATGACTACTCTAAATGGATGTCTTACAAGAAAATATACACGATGAGCACTTTTTCCAAAAATAAATAGTTGCTAGAACCATCACGCAGCAAGATCTACTCATGTTTGCGGGTAACAATTTATAATTCTCATATGAATTATTCTGTTCCTTGTTGGCTTTGCAACCAAGTTGCAATTACCTGAAATGGCATAAATGACATATACAAGTCAGAAATATTTACTCAGATGATAGAGAACTTAAGTATTCCTACAAATAAAATTGTAATAATATTTTGGATTCAAAAATGTTTTCCTTCAGTAGAGATTTAAATGTCAACATGGGGCAAAATAAGTGAAACTTTCTTGCCACATGCAGGTACAGTAGTTGAACACCTCTTGCTTTCAGCACAGTCATAGAATGGTAAACAAGAGGAAAGGGGTGTTTATATTCAGAGGGTTATACGTGTGTATGTGTATCATCTACATCAATAGAATCAATATTGTGACTGTCCCCTGCTGAGAAAATCATCTGTATTAAAAAGCAAAGAGGTAAAGAAATCAAATATAAACACATCAGAAGGTTTTAGAAAGAGAAAGCTATTGTTGAAAGCAAAATTGTTAAATTATATGAGGGTCTCTAGATTATAAGTAATGGAAGTTCTTTTCTAATGAACTATTCAAATCTTTAAGGAGCAATTGACACTACCAATCATAAGGTTGTTTCAGTGTTATTACTGTCAGCATTATTACATGCCCATGTTGTGGGCATGGTGTTCAAGGATCCTGTTTCTTTTTATAAAACATATGGGTCTTGGCTAACTGGTCTCATTTAGATTCAGATGTGATGAGAAACAATTCTATAATTGTATAATAGCGTCTTACTTTTATTTCCTAGCTTGATTTATAACCTTCCCAGGGAAATGAAACGCAGGCTCTTTTTTTCCCCCATGCTAACAAGCTGAAGTGAACAGAGGAATGTGGCAGCCTATGCTGTGATTTGCCTGCTCTGTTCTGTCGTGGCCGCAGTGCTTGCCTTGCAGCAGGCTTTGTTCTTCCTGGGAGACCCCACATGAGGCGGCGCGCTTTAAGGCTGCCCACAGGGCGGCTGTGGCTGGGGGCTCTGACTGCTAATAAAGTGTTCACTCTGCTCTTGCCTCTCAGGTTTTTTTGGTAGCAAAGGCAAATGGATTGAAGTATTTGCCACTCAGGAGGTTAGGGGTTTCTATTTTTTTAATGGAAAAAAGAGGAAATTTCTTGTTTCAACTGAAACAGAATTAACGTGGTATTTTAAAACGGTGGCTTTATGAGCAAGCAAATGAAAGATTTTGGTAGGAAAAAAAAAAACAACAAAAAAACTTGTAATTTCTAGCAATTCCAGGCCAAGGAAGAAAAAACCATAAGGTGTGATGTTGAAAATATTAGTCTGGATGTATGCAAGTAATTAAGATGACCCTTCTACTTCAAAAAGACTTAAAATTATAAACAATGGGAGTTAAGTGATAAAAAATTGAACAGGCTATAAATATTAGGGTTTTTTTAATTTTATATGTTTAATCATAACACATAGGTCCTTTCTTTAATAATTTTTAACATGGGACATTGATGATCAATTACAAGGTCTTCAGAGAAGTAAACTTAAACATGTATGAGGAGCTTCCCTCTCACTGCAAATATTTAGACAGTATCTTTCCACTTTAGGTATTTCAGAGATAGCTCAATGCCAACAAGTTTTGAAAAATCTCATGTCATGACTGTTGCAGTAAGAACTTTATTTTAGCATTTCTGATGTGGCTTCCCTGTGTTTATTTCCCTAGGTGTCTCTTTCCATTCTCTGTTTTGTTTTTTTTCCTCTTTTCTCCATTCCCTTTCTCTCTTGGCTTCTGACCTAAGACTGAAATCAATTGTTTCCTGCAGCATATGGCACAGACACACTGAGATGAAACAGTTTATCCACCCCTGACCAAACTCAAGAGAACCAGGAAGAGAAAGGCACCTGCCAAATTCATCCAGATGGTATCTCAGACTGAGGAAGCAGGCCAGGGCCCAAAAGCTGCACCTATTATGCCAATCTGCCTGCTCAGGACCTGCAGATATGCCTGACCTGCCCTGACCCCAGTGAAGAGTAAGCAGAAAGTGCATTTTCTAAATCTTCTTATTCTGGTTTTCTATTGCTTCATTTTTAATTTTTTTAATAGCTCTCAAAATAACATGGCTATAATTTATGGAGAAATTTTATTCAATTAGTAGTAAAAGAGTTTAATGAAGTAAGAGAAACTGCGGTCCAACTGAGGTCCATTCTCTGAAACAAGCACAGTGTTCCTTACAAGCATGGTGTATATGAATTTTTTCAATATCTACTCCAGTTTAAATATTTTTATTTTATTTTATTTTATTTTGCTTTGGTAATTTTTGGGGTTTTTTTTGGTGTTTTTTTTTTTTGTTTGTTTGGTTTGGTTTTTTGGTTTTTTTTGTACTTTTTAGATTTTCTGAAGGAGAGTTACACAATGCTATAATGCTTTTATTATGCTGTGTCCACTGGGCTCATCAGATAGCAGTATATTCAGCAATTAGCTTTTTTTTTTTTTTGCTTGGTAGAGATGAGTAGGAGGTGAAAGTGGTAAAAAATGAATGTCATTTTTTTAGTGTACATGTTAAGAAATAATCTGGAAGCTAATGGATCTGGAGAGCTTAAGGGTTCACATTTGACCTGCTTATAGTTATTGGTTCAGGCAATAGGTGATGAAATTCAATAGTTATTCTCAGTTTCTCGTAGAGTCAGCATCTAGTTTTCCACCTACCAATTTAATCATAGATGTATGGGAGTCTGGATCCATAAAGAGACCTAAGTATCACAATGCTAAATGTTGCAGAAAACCTAACTTGTAGCCTTCCTGCTAAACAGTGGAATCCACAACCCCAAGTCAGTTTTCAAGGTTCTCTATGCATTGTATTGAGAGAATTAAGCACATAAAAATGGCTTAAAGAAACCAGAATTTTCAGTAGGAGGATGTTTAATCCACCTTTTGTGAATTATGAAGGCCAAAATATTGTGTATATGTGTCCTCTTTCCTTTCAGACTTTGGCATCTTCCTTTACTCAGGCATTTATCTGTGAATTTTATCCTGTTTTAGTTCATGCACAATTGGTCTTAGCAACATCTGAGATCAAATCTGAGAAAAAGGAAGAACTGGATGCGCAGAAAAGGGAATCTTTTTGACAGAAAAATGTCGCGGCCAAGTGCCTACAGACTTGGTTGTAAGGCATGTAGTCTAAATCAGCTTCTTACTTGCTTCATTCCAGGACTCATCTGAAGTTTTGCCAATACACAAAATATTTTATCACATCCCTGTGAAAATAGCAAGACTCTTATCTGGTGACCAGGACACTGTCTTCTGAATCCCAAGTTCTATTACTTGCTCCAGTAAATAGTTGTTAATTTTATGAACTATAGCATGACTTCAAAAGGAGATTTCCAAAAAAGGACTGAGGTTCAAATAAACTTAGTTCTTCAAACAAAGAGAAAATCTTAGGATATCCAAGAAGAATAAACTGCAAGGTAGGAGCAATGAACTATGGAAATTTAAAAAAAGTGTTACATAAACAGTTTTGAAAAGAGATACTGTTCTTTTCACAGGGATAAGATTAAGAGGTCAGAGCATTTAAATACCTTTTACAGAACAGACACAGAGGAAGATAATTGCGCTGGAAGCTGAAGACACACACAATTGTTACTAGAGACGTGTTTCTATTAATGAGAAAATGTACAAAGAAGCTTGGCAAAGAGAATGCACCTCATTCAATCATTAAAAGACAACAGGCAGCCATTGACGGGCCTCAAGTAAGTACAAACAATTTGATAAGAGATTAATTAAAGAAACTGAACAGTCAATAATTAAATAATTCTCATTTTTGAATGTTTTAAGGGTTCTGAGGAGAGAACAAAAGCAATATTTAAAAAAAGGACAAACTCTTTAGTTATCAGGCCCTGAATGAGAAACAATGTTTGGCAACAAACACAAAGGGGCCAGTTTGTGACTCTGAGATCTAAAATTTGCTTTATTGTACCTTGTTTGTTCCAAAAGAATCTTGGTACTTCTAAATTGTCATTTTAGAGCTTATGTTATGTAAGAATGAAGATGAAAAGTAAAATCCGTCTGACAGAATTTAGAAAGATTCAAGAGTCATCCTCAACAGGACCACACAAAATATTGATCTAAAGCTAGCCATTGGTGTAGGCTAGAGTGAGGCCATTCAAGATGACAGCTTGAGGCACATTAGCCTGCAAAAGTATATCTGTATTAATTCAAGTACATGGAACTGTTCCTGGACCAATCTGGTGTACCTGTAACCTTCACTAGGTTGAATGTCTTATACTTGCCTGGGGCAAATACTTACTTTCTGTAATTATATATGTATAACTTCTGTCTCTATTTATAAACCTGAACAAAGACACAGCTCATCTCTAAACAAAAAGTTCACTTTTTGCTGAAGAAAGGACTATGTCTACTTAACTCTTCTCAAGGAGGTCCCTCAGTTTTAATAAGCTAGAAGACGGTCAGAATAGGCAATATCTGTCAACATTTTCATGTGAGATAACCTACAGAATTTTCTAATCTTCCAACAGATTTTTTCTCCATCCTGCTGAAGAAGGCAGGCAGCAACACTGGAGGTCTGCCATTGAAACTTTTCTGAAAGTTAATGAGGTGACTCCATTTTTCCACTGTATAAAAGCTCTGCATACTTTCAACATCTGCTGAGACAACTCAGCCCATCCCCAGTCTCATCATTTCTTCTGATTTTGCTTTAATTTTCTACATATCCTTTTTTTTTTCCCATTATCAGCATATTCTACTTTGAAATTCAGGCATAGGTCATTCAGTTTCATTATTTGTTTCTTGTTTTGTAGTAAGATGATTAAAACAAGCAAGAAAACAGAAACAAGGCTTTTTTTTTTTTTTCATTTCTGCTAGAAGATAAACCAGATTACTTATTTTCCACATAGCATACAAGACATGAGATAAGATAGGACCTTTCCTAATGAAGACACATCTTCTGCACCACTGATTGAATATCCTAACAAGATTACTGCTGGAGCCTTTTCTTTCCTTAAAAGTGAGTTCACCCAGACTGATAGAAGTATACACCAGCTTTCCAGCTCTGTGATATATTGCAGATGTCTCAGTGTTCCCTATAGACAAAACACAGACATGAGTCTTTGTAGTGTTACTGTGATTCAGTGTCCTCCATGCCATAATGTTCTAAGAGAACATCTACAGCTACAAATAGATGTACAGTCTTACATATCTATACCTCTCAGGTGAAACCAAGCAGGAATAATTTTTAAATCATAAAGGAATGATTTTAGGCAATAATATAAATGTCTCTGGCTTTCATTCAGTAAAAAATATTTAAAAAAATATTAAAGAAATTAATGTGTGTTATAGTTGCCAGAGCCTTAAAGAGTAAAGTATTTCTAATTTGTCTGAATAATTATTTAATATCTGTTTCTGTTGTCTGGGCCATCTGCACAGCCATACGATCTTTTTGTTAAAAAAAAAGATTTGCAAGAACTTGAGCTTTGCTCAAGACAAAAATAAACAATTTTCCATTGCTGCTCTAAAGCTGTTAAGAACTTTACAATCTGAAATGCTTTCTAAAGCCAGAAAGGACCTTATCTTCCTTCATGATTCTTCATCTTCTGAGGCTGGTACAGAGCAAAAGACGAGTCCTGAACATATGATTGTTTTTATATTTGGAACCATCTCCAGCAAAGAAGGTGTATATTTCACTTGCAAACAAAGTTAATATAACATGCCTACAAAAGTTGAAGTTGTCTGAAGAGCAAAATTTTTCAGTGTAGCTTACTTAACTTCCACTACTCTTTATGTACTAAGCAGAAAGTGCTTGAATTTCTTCATGCGGTAGATGTAAAATGATCCATCTTATGCCAAGATATTGTAATTTCATTTTTGTTTTGACTATTACTCTTATAAGTAGACACACACCAAGATGCATGAAAGAATGTTTTACTGTAGCAAGTAAATTACAATTGAAGAACAATCAGAATTGATTGTTGAACTTCAGAGTGCTGCTTTGGCCAATAAGTCCTATATAGTCACTTTTTTGGCGGATTGGGGATCAAACATGGCCCACCTATCAGATCACCTTATTTCTGTATTTATGTTTAAGTGATGGTGCCTGAAGATTAGGCCTTGTGTGTCTGACAGAGAATGCAGTGGTGTGTTACTAGGTAGCAGAAAACGGAATGGGACTCCCTGTGGTGGCCTTATTCCTGGGAACAGTTGTCCTGAATTAAATGTATCTCAGGAGTGCCTCTGTGCTTCAATTTAGTCAGAGGGGAAGATGGTGCCTGAGTTTCACTGGGATGGTGCTCTGAGACTTGTCAGCTTTTAAGCTGTCATGCTGTGGGAGCCTGAAGAACCCTACAGATAAAGCTGTGTAAGGCTGACATTTGCTGAATACAGTCCTTAATGATCACACTAGATCTCTCTGAAGTCATTTGTGATTTGAAAGCTGAAAAAACACCCTGTTAAGGGGAAAAGGTAAAAAGAAAGCTGTAATGAAGATAAGAAGCACCCAAAAATTCACATTCTGCATTTTTTGGAAGTAAGTTGTTGCCTGTGATCCCAAAGAACTGAGTGTTATATCAGCTTATCGGAATAATTTTACCAACAAAATAACAGAGCTAGTTTTGCCAATTTAAATTTCATCTCAAATTCCATTATTTTCTCAATACTTAGACAAACATGAAGATGAAGGACAGCTATTTTGTGAGTCCTCTTTTGTGAAAATACTGCTTGGACTGCAGCTGCCTCTATCTTGGATAAAGAGGAAAGAAAGGAGAGCAGGAGAAATGGGAAAGTAATGCTTACATCTCCATTTCTAAAGCATTTCTAAAAGACAGAATTAGGGCAAAGACATGGGTAAAAAGTATTTATGCTCACTGTAGCTGTGGTACAAGAGAATGATTCTTTGGATATCCAAATGAAATGAAAAAAGGATTTGAGGAAGAAATGGGGGGATGTCAGTGTGTTTTTTGAAAGAGCTGAAAAAAGAATATGGGAGTAGCAGGTCTTAACTAAATGATTCATAGTGAACATGGAACTCCCAATGCAGACTTTATTAGCTGGTGAATCATTTGTGGCACATTTTTGCAGATACACTGTTTCTTTCAACAATGGAACCTATTATGTCAGGAAAAGCATCCAAATAGTATTACTCATTATTTTATTTGCTTCTGTTCAGTTTATGTATTTCTTATTGTTTTCTTACCCTATGCCTTTTCAGAGTGCTGTGCTGAGACAAATGGGTACATTTCCTTTTAAGTATGTTTTTCCTCCTCAAAGACTTGTTTTGTTTTGTTTTGTTTTGTCTGCCTGAGAGCTGCAAAAGAAACAAGTAGTATTTGGGCACAGAGCAATAATAAAACCATTGTACTGTTAGATGTAGGAGCATTAAAGGACATGATGCTATTGTGTGTTTGTGATATTTGGAACCACAGTCTAGGAAATGCAATTCTAAATTTTTAGCTAAGAATAAAATTGAAAAAATTCAAATTGAAAAAAATAGGATAATCTCATCATTTGACACAAAGATGTATTAAAATTATGCACGCCATATGTCTTAATGACACTAGAAGTAAAATGTTTCAAAGAAATTTTCATATAACAATATATCTTTCAATGTCATATCACCATCTCAGCAGCAGTATCAGTGAAATTTAGTTCATATAGGCTCTTTTCGATGTCAGATTCAACTTCACTCTTCAATAAAGGAAAACTCTTTTCCATCCCACTTTTCCATAAACACCTGCAGTTCTCTGGGCTTCCTTCTCTCTTGTAACTACTGAAGATGCCATTTCACTGCCTACTAATTTCTATACAGGGTATTAGGTGAATTTAAACAAAACAACACCACCAGTTTCTTTCAGATCATCACAGCACTTCTAAAGTGAATTCAAAGTTGTACCACTAGAGTGTATTTTTTTTAAACACTGAGAATATTCTTAGTGAGTGCAACCAAAAGTCCTTTTGGAGTAAAGTAAACTGGGCTCTCCATTCCAGTCAGCTAGCAAATGTGCACCAGAGTTTTATAAGTATCTGACCTACCTACTCCATACAATTGTGAGTTTCTTCAATACACACACATCCTATTAGAATATAAGTACTGTCACGTCTGCTATTGCCCACAACCTCTCAACCCTTTAAATAATGAGCCTTATCATTTATTCACTCTTCCTTTCACTTAAATTAATTTCTGTCTTTTCATGCATTTGTAGTTTAGTGATACCTTGCATATTTTGTCTCACTCTGTTTTATTATTACCCCATTATTAGCGCAGTATTTACAAAGATTCAACATGATACCAGATGAGTTCCTGAGGAAGTGAAAGAGCTCATTCCTAAGGAAATGACAGCACCAAAATTTATACATGAGGATGATAAACTTCTGCAAGTATCTAACTGCCAGTGGGTAGGCAAAAAATGCCTCAGTCCATCTCAGATGGTGAAGACCCTGTTTATGAAGGCTCAGTAGGAGCACTGCACTTTGGGTGCAATGCAGATGTTCATTGATTACAAGCACTTGAACTGACCTTCAGCAGGAGGGTACCACCAGCACTGCTGTCTGACTGCATGCTCACACCCGAGGTCTTGAGATCTCCATAAAGGGAAGTTTAGGAACCAGCTTAGCACTCCTTTATTGTTCTTATTTCTCATTGAGGACAAAAACACATCTACAATTACCTTTCCTGCTTGCTCCCTGCCAGAGATTGTATTAGGAACCCCCTGTGTGAGGACTCCAGTTTTCATCCTGAAAAGAAATTGTGGTGTTCTTCTGTTCCTGTCATTGTTACATGTGCAGTGGGAGGGAGGAATGACAGCCCTGGTGTCAGAGTTGCAGAGAGATGACACATAGCACTGAATCATAAAAGCTGTTTTGTCTTTAAAAGCTGTTCTGAGGCTCTGAGCTGTGAGGGAATCTTCTGCCTGGAATTTAGGTGTGTCAAAAAACACCTGCCCAGCCTATGCCCTGTGTGAATCTAATTCAGCCCCAGTCCTAGGCAAACCGTAGAAGTGCGCTCACCAGAGTCCTCTAAAGACCTATGCACATGGTTCCATGTCGTTTTCAAAAACAGTGGGTTATGAGCTGATGAATTGATCAAAGCCACAAATGGGCTGCTTTTCTGTCATATGGCCTTTTGATTCTCAGGCTACAAACGAGAATGACAAGCAGGAGAGAAAGTGTTTTCATTCAGGTTACAGGGCAGTTAGTGGTAATGTTTGCTGTTTGTAATGTTCCCCTTCCCTGTCCCTTGCTCTTTTTCCATCATTCACAGGATACTCCAGCTACTGATAGGCTATTGAGAGTAAGCAGTGGCAGAGAAAACCTGCTCCCAGGACTTGACTGGGTCATGGATTTCCCTTCATATGAAGTTTTAAGCCGCCACTTCAGACTCGGGTAGCTAAAGGCTTGCAGGACAGACAGCAGGTGCAGGTTTTTATATCTTGTTTTAGTAGACAGTCTGCAGGTAAAGGCTCAGCTGTGAGTTGTGAAATTCTTTTGATCAGGCGAGGAGGGAGGCATGTTTTGCCATATTTGCAGACACACTATAATTTATAATGGTACATGGTTTCACTGAATGCTCTATTTTCACTTGGTTTGAAATCAGAAACAGTAAACCTTATTCTCAGTAAGAATTTCAGGCTGTTGACTCTGAACAGCAGCATTATGGTGTTTTGCACGGTCTTTATGAAATACATCACAGGCAATTGCAGTGAAAGGAGTAGAGTCATAGAAAATACAGACTGGGTTACCCTGCCAACTCAGAACAAGAGATTTTTATTCCTTTACTTCTTTTTGTTTTTTAATAAGATTTGTGTGTACTTATTCTTACGGAGGAAACCAAACAAGAATTAGGAGATTACCATTAGTGTAGGAATTTCATGTGTTCATAGAAAGCACTAAATTCTTGAAGGCACTTGGAGAATCCTGCTCCACTCTCATATGTCCACCCCAGCTCCTAAATTTGTCATATAGTCCCAACTACCTTAGATTTAGTCAACCAAAGGTGCCCCCCACTCTATTAAGGTTTACCTCTTTCTGGTTAGCTATAAAATCTGTTAAGTGATATGAGTAGATAACAGTTTCCAGAGAACCAGCCAGAACCAAAATTTGGTGAATTATTGTGATTATCCTTTTGGAGAAAGCACTAAAATCTCCACAAATTTGAGATAGGAATGTATAATTAACCAATTTCAAAGGCTGTAACTAAAAGCCTGTAATTTTTTCTTGGTGCTATCCACATTATTCAAACAAATTTTGTAGAATGGCATCTAAAGTTTTGACCATTATTTTGCCCAAGGTAGCGGATTTGGTGACCATAAACTTGTCAGGCCACTGATCTCTACTAGTTCGGTGTCAGAGGACTTCACAAGAGGAAGGGAGAGAGAAGCACTTCCTTTTTAGCATGAATGTGTTTTTTTGAAATGTTAAGCCATGATTATGAAGCAGTAGTAGCTCACAGTGCCATGAACTCAGAGAAGAAAGCCTACAATTGTGTCTGCAAAAAGGGTACTACACTCATTGCTGCTGTTCATTCTGTATTCCTAAGACAATTGCATGCTGGTGTGTTAATTGGAGATGAACAGGAATAGAAACAGGCAAAAACAAATGCAGGAATAGAAACTAATTCTGTTTTCATCTATGAGTTTTTACTTGAGCTAAGCTGATGTGGGCTGTGATATGCTACTACAATTTGCCTGACACAGGAAAAGGTCAGTATGACAGCTGGTAGTGTGGTCACAGCTGTAGAATACCTGTATTTTTTATGGCTTTGTATCACATGTAAGATGGAAATATTAACTAGGAGATAGAATGAAACCATGCTGAAATAAAACCCAAGACCACATAGACTGTGCTGTAAGGACAGAGTTTCAGTTTATTCACTCTTGTTGTACCATTAGGCAGTAATTACCTGTTAGTATAGAGCTAGCCAATGAATCCTGGAGGGTGAGTTAAATTTTCTCTTTGGAAAATTTAGATTTTCTCCCATTAGCCCTGTCTTCAAACCATCTAACATCATATGGTTCTTTAGACATGAAGAATGATTCCTGTAACAGTGGAAAGACTTAGCAATGATTATGCAGAAAAAACTATGTCAGATCAGTTATATTAAAGGAGAGGGCCACTTTCTGAAGGACAATGAGAGTAACCAGCAGGGAAAGCTATAATTTTCTTTCATAGTCCCTGTTTATTTCCTCTTTAGTAAATTGAATGGAAAATACATAATATTTCTATTCTTAGCCATACCACCAGGGTAGTCCCTAGTTATTATTTACCTTTGTCTAACTGTAGCTTTGATTTTCTATCATCACCATAGTGTTCAAACACTATACAGTTCAATCAGAGCTTTGCAATGAGGAATAAAACAGAACTATAGAGAAAAACTCTATTTTTTTTTTATTTCTTGATTAAAAAAAAAAAAAAAAAAAAAAAAAAAAAAAAAAAAACCCAAAAAAAAACCCCAAACAAAAACTGTTAGGAGACAAATTGTCTTCTCCAGTGAGGTCTAATAATCACAGGTGCATCTAAGACAGTAAAATGATCAGATCCAGTCTATTTATAGCTCTTCTTGAAAAAAACTGCTGTTAGGAATTTAAAATGCTTTCTTTCCAATGATTATTCAGAATGTATTTTTGGTGCAGCTGGAAGTATTATACTACCAAATAAGCAAACCTGAGGAATGAGAACGTAGCAGAGCTGATAACCTTAAAGGTAAATACAAGAATTTGTATTACTTCTAGTGCAAATGCAGATGCAGCTCTCAACACTAATGTGTGATGAGTGACTAATGTCAGCTCAACATGAAAGACTTCAAAGGCAAGAGAAGTTCTCTGATCATGAATCCTCACAGGGTACCACATGATCACATGAAAGTATTGGAGTTTCTGCATAGAAGATGACTGGTTAAAGGTCATAAAAATAGATTTATTTATTGACAAACCTTATGATGATTTCAAAGCAAAGCTATAGAAAATATTTTACTAATAATGTTGTTTTCTGTGTATTAAGTGACAATTTTATAGCAGTAGTTTTATGTACAGAAATATGTAGCCTACCAATTGGGGCAGGGAAGACCCACACCATATTCAAGACATATAGTAAGTTTGCTCAGACTTCAAAATATTAATGTTCAGAAGAAAATGTTTAGAAAACATTCAAAAAATATGGTCAAATTCTACCAATTTTTTTAAATGTGATTCAAGAGTATTTTCATCTACTCTATTTAGATTATTTATTTAGAATATTTAGAATCAAACACAAAATGAGAGGAAAAAAGGGAGTTATGCCTAATCACTAGTCCCTGGAATAGTAGGACCAAACATGGTACTACCTTGGTATTGGCATAAACCTTGGAATTACTTCAGTGAAATTCAAGAGACAAATCTGCAATAGGGTATATCAATACAGCAGAGGTCTAGAGTTCTAATCTCAATTTTAAATTAATTTTTGACTTGGACAGCATAAATGTACTATGAATCCAGACATAGTAAGCATAGTCTTTAAATATCCCAAAAGGCAGCAGTTCTTGATCTGAATATGTCAATTTAAATTGATTATATTCATCCTATTAACTTACATTGAGTACACAGAGAAAAAGAACAGAGGAATGAGATCAGGCCCTATGTTTTTTATCATAATCCTGCATGAGGAAGTTAATTACGAAACAGTATCAACCATGAGATAGGCTAGAACAGAAGTTCTTTCCTAGAACAGAAGAAGGTAGAAACAAATTTAGTCTGTCATAGTTTTGGTCAATCAAGGCTGAAAGAGACACACTCTGCACATCCAGAAACTGAAAGCTTTCAACACTCTTAATGAGCTTCTTACCATCTATTGCTTCCTAGTTGTTCTTCTGGTCCCTATGTCCTTTTTCTTAATGTTGAAATTCTCATTTGAACTAAGAATATGGTTATTTTATATCTATATGTCCTCTTATATATATTTTCTCTGTTTCAAGATTCCTTTTGCACCAAAATTTTATAGCTACTTCAGTTTGTTTCAAAAATATTCTTAAATTACAATAAATTTGCTCATCTAGGCACATTTGCAGAAATTTTCAAAGCTTTAGAATATTCTGATACCCGGATGGACTTTGTGACTTTGACAAGAAAATTCTTTGTGCATAGAGCTATGAATACAATTATATTTTTTAATGATATATAGCAAATCAACAAAGAAATACTTTTACAATATAGGATGACAACATGTTGCTCAATTTGTAATTCATTATACCATGGAAATGAAGCTTTATGATGTCATTAAAATGCATATAAAGTAATAAGAAATCAACATTTATTAGAAAAATAATCATCTGAAAACAGCCTTGCAATATGACAAATAAATAAACCTTTCATTTATATACCAGTACAGTAACAATAAAATTCAATGTCTGAGAAAAATGCAACAGCACAATAAAAAGAAAAAGGCCCTATAATCATGTTCTTAATTATAGAAGAATTGTAACAGCTCCAATTTTCCTAAACTCATTTTAAAATCTACTTGTAGGTTTTAATTCATACAAAGTGATTTGATACTTGAAGAGTGTATAGTATATGTTGATATTTGCTTGCCATTCAGTGTTACATTTAAATACTAGTCTATAAAAGAGAACTGAGGATAAATTCAAGCTGTTCATTTGGTGCCTGTCAGGTTTTGTGAATATTATCTATCTAAACATTTTGAATGGAGTACTGAGAACACAACTCACAATTCTGTGATGCTTCCTCACACATGGAAACAATTTATTCTTCTACAAATTCTGTTAGTTCCAGAGGGGCTTCTCATGAAATGTGTACTTGAGATGGGGAAAAAAAAATTAAAAACCAGATCTACTGAGTACCCCAAATGCAGATTAAAAGAGGCAGTTCCAAACACCAAAGAACTAAAAAAATATGTATTCTTATAGAAGTATTTTGAGAAATTCTGGAAAATTGAATCACCTTTATTTTTCCCTCTTCTTTCTTTCCTTCCTCCCCAAAATGTACCCTACCAGGAACTCATATGTCATATAAATAATTATATAATGTAGATATGACTTTCACATTTACCTTAAATTTTCATTAATCATCAAAATAAAATAGCAAATATATAGTTTTTTTCTCTTTGAAATTTTAAAGGAAATATTAACAGAGGGATTACTTTCCAGAACTGTGTAACAAAGTTTAGGTGTCTTACGCAGATATCCTTATGAAAGATACAGATATTCAGTACTTTGAGCAGTAGAGACAGTGATGCGTGAAAGACAATTTTTCTAATCAGTTGCCTGCTTGGGGAGAGATGTGAAACTGCTTTGACTCCATCAACTGTATGGATTAGCTCTTCCAGTTGGGATCAAGTTTCTTATATACAGGACTTTTGAATTTTGTGTTATCTTACTTCAACCCTTTACATTTTATTGTATAAATAGGCTACTTTAGTACATAAACTAACATTTTGAAATAAGAGTATCAGTAAAAAAAAAATATAATTTTTTGTCTTCCCCCTCGTCCCCTACCCTAGACCTAGGTTTGCCAGACATTGGTAGTGAGATCCCTGAACTGGGCTGCTGCCCCTGAGCATCACTAGCAGAACCATTTCACGTGACTCTCATGTAATATTGTTCTCAGGGGACTGTTTTGCATGCAATAAAAGAGTTGCAGTTATTGTATCCTATTATTATGAGTCATTAATGAGACATTTCTGACAGTTAAAAGTACTAGTCTTCATATCTCAGCAAACAGTTGGAATCTAAGCCTCCTGTTGGAATTCTGTCTCACTATGTGAATTAGAGGATTTTGGGCTGTATGTCGGGGTGAGTGAAGACAAATACTGCGCAGAAGAAGAAGATGGAGAAACCTAAGTAATGTATCTAGCTGTGCAGCCCCTTAGATACAATAATTAATGTTTTAGTATACTGGGATAAGAGTGAATAAATTACAAGCTTTACTTAACATAGTGAGCTGAAAGAAGGGTTAGGAGTTTGAGGGAAAATATCAGGATTCTAAAGAGAGGAGAAGGAGAATTTATGAATTATCAGCTTTGTCTCTGGGAAGAGATATGTGGTGAGGAATCTTGCATTTCAATTTTTCTGCTGTGCTAGGATATTAGGGCTGTCTTTCAGACCCAGGAAAATTGCCCCCATTGGTAGTGGAAAAGATAATGTAAAATATATATAAATACTAAAGTAATAATGGAAAACCATATTGTTTTATGACTATTTCAAGGTCAGAGAATGGACTAAGGAAGAGGCTAATTTTTTACTGCCTCTTTCTTCTCTCAAATGCATAGACAGCCATGTGCAGAGTACTCTAAGCACACTACTTCAAACTCTGCTTTGCGGGTGGCAGGGCAGAGAATGGTATCAAAATATATCACTGCATCATGAAATAGTGCCCCAGGAAAATGACAAGAAGTTATGTGTTAATTACAGTTCTGGTGGGATGGGTAACTCTGTCAATTAATATATGAGCTCAGCTCTAATGCATATTTTATATTCAGAAAGAAAAATGTACCAAATCAAACCCCTCAGAAAGCAGACATCTTCGCTAAATAACATGAAGCTTTGAGGGAAGGCAAAGTCTGTGTTTCACTCCACAAAGGAAGGGCAAAGCTTTGCCATACTACTATTTATTTACATGTCTAAAATATAATGCATGGCTGATAAAACATTCAGGAGAAATCATAATATAAGGCAATGAAATAGCACACCTTTATCTTCTGAGACATCAGCCATAGACAGCAATGTGCACTGTGCATCCACTCAAGCAAGATTATTTTCCTTTCTGATTGAGTTTACATGCTGGAAGCTGATAGCCCAAACAGGTAATTAGTGTCAGGCAAGGAGTTTGAAATTACTTTGTTTTCTACAATGCTTATGAAATTTAAACCATATTGCTGGTTTATCTGCAATATTATAAAGAATTTAGACCTTATGTCTTTTTTATAATCTTTTAATAATCCATTTAAAAAAAATCAGTTCCTTATGTTCTCTGGAACAGTTTTATGTTAGCTTAGAGTAAAAAGATATCTCAAAATATTTCAAAACACCACATGAGATGATTTTTTTTTTAAACCAACAGTGATTATGTCAAAGAAATTACGGAAGTCTAAATAATCACACACTTGTTTTGTGTCTATTTTCACAGCATATAAATCTTGCTAGCACAGGGCACTATCAAGAGGAAAGTACTTCAGGCTCGCTAGCAGAATCTACAAGCTAAATTTAAGCGACAATGGGATAGTACCATGAGTCTGACTTTAAAAAGAAGATAAGTAACACTGTAACAAATTTTTTGTCCAAAAATGAAAAACTCAACAAAAATTCAACAGTCCCAGGGACCCTTTAATTTTATTTTCCAGCAAAGTGAGACTGATATTGGCATACTGAAAAACACGAAAAAGAGTAAAATATGCCACCCTGACTTGCCAAACTGGAGACCAGCCAAAATTAAAATGGTCCTCTCCATGGAAAAAGGAGGGGCAAAAGAAAAGGGTGGAAGATGTAGAAGAAATAGAGAGGAAGGAGAAGGGACAGCAAGGAGTGCAAAAAAGCTGTCATACTGTTCTCATTATTGCCATGGAGAGATAAAAACAACAAATGCTGCTCTAAACCACAGAGCATCTGCCACCTTCTCCCTACCACATCTTCAGTCACAACAATGGACTTGACTTTCTAGGGCTCTGGCATGGGCAAAGGAGGTAAATTACTTGTTTTTCCATCTCCAGTGGTGTGATCACCTCACCAGCTTATAACTGCAATAGTGCCTAAGGGTTTCTTTGGCAGGGTGTGCATCATAAAAGGAGTGAAAAATGTCCTTCCCATCACTTGACAAACAAAAGACACATAAAATACGAGAAAAAAAAAAAAAAAAACCATCAGTGTCACATGTTAGTTCCACAGAGGTGTTGGGATCTTTTTCCTGTAATGAAACTGAGATAGCAGAAATTACGTGCCAGGTGAAAGATCTGATTTCATATCTCAGCATGTCTGACTGAACCCTGTGCAGTATGACAACCATCAGCTTTGGGTAACCTAACATAAATGACCACAAAAGAAATTTTGATATAGAGTAAAGAGAAAGACTTTAGAACACAATACAAAGATCTCTGGCTTTCACTAAGCATGCAAGTAATTTCTTATGCAGTTTGGATTTCCAGAAGTAAAAAAGAAAAAACAAAAAAAAACCAAAAAAAAAACCAAACCAGCCTTCTTTCTTGTCTTTTTCCTGCCTTCTTCTCACTTTATAATGCTCTTTGGAAGTGTTGTGGCTTAACCACAGACAGTAACTAAGCCCCACACAGCTGCTTGCTCACTCTGTCCCAGTGGAATAGGGGAGAGAATTGGAAGGGTAAAAGTGAGCAAACACACAGGCTGACATGAAGAGAATTAAAAGGCAAAGCAAAAGCTGCACATGCAAGCAAGGTGAGACAAAGAATTGGTTCATACTTCCCAAAGACAATCAAATCCCAGAAAGGAGGTTCTGCCACATGTAACAGTTACTTGGAAAACAAACACCACCACACAGAATGTTCCCACCTTCCTTCTGCCCAGCTTTATATGCTGACCATGACTCCATATGGTCTGGTATATCCCTTTGGACAGTCAGGGTCATCTGTCGCTCAGATGTTGGGTGCATTCACGCAACATCTTATGCTCTCCCCTCCTCCTTTCTAATGGGGTGGCAGAAAATTCCTTGCTGTGTCAGCACTGCTCAGCAATAACAAAAATATCTCCATGCCATCAACTCTGTTTCCAGAACAAATTCAAAATGTGGTCCCATACTAAATACTGTAAAGAATGTAACTCTACCCTGGTCAAAACCAGCATAGTGAAGTTGTATAAATACTTCAGGAATAATGCTAGATTAAAATAAAATAGAAATATATTATGAAAGGCATTCATTACTTTCATCCATAGCTTCATTAGAGGATTTCCTTAAAAATCTAAGGATCCACTGGAGACTACTCTGTTTTCCTTTTTTAATTTTTTTCTGGTTTTTCAGTGATCTTTGTCCACTTTTTGCCTTTGCACTTGTTGTCAGAATAACTCAATTCTATTATATCAATTTATATTGCTATACAATTTTTATACTACAAACTCTTCATTCATATTTCTAATTGCAAAATGTTTTGAGATATTAAATTAGACATTTTGAGATTTTTGAGGGGCTTTGATTATTTGTTTATTCTAGATGTTGTAGTGCGTTCAGTTAGTTTATTTAATTGCTCCCCCATTTTGTGCATTACTCCCCCATTTTATGTATTGTATCCCCCTGTTTAATGTAAACGGTTCTGTCCTCCCTAGTTTTCCCACTGCCATAGCTCTACCCAGTTATGTTACTATGGTTACCCCTGCCCTCGCTAATGTCTGTTACCTAAGTTATATAATTTCTCCTCCCCCTTACCTCCTTATAAGTAAACTTTTCCTCCTCCCTGGGCCCAGTCAATCACCCCCCACTCCTCCTAGCTTTCCAGAATCTTCTTCTCTCTGGGGGTTGTGGTTGGCTGTGGTCCCGGGGCCCCTCCTTTACCTTGTATTTATTGGGTTCCCCTTTGTGTCAGTTATGTTAAGCTCATCCCTTCACCCTTCCCTATTGGTTCCCTGTAAATCCCTCCCATATACACCCCCTTCCTTTAAAACCTCACTTTTCTGTCCCCTCGGGCCTATTCTCTGGTTGGTGCTCTTTGGTGGGCTACTCCGGTTCATCAATAAACTGACCTTCACCCGCAGTGAGTGTGCGACTTCTTTCCTTGTCCCATTGGCAGCGAGTTCCGTCCGCAAGCCAGCTCAGCCCTAGGCCAACAGACGCCGAGGGGGGCTGGCAGTTTATGCAGCTGGGTGTCGGCCATTGACCCTCTGCTAGCCGGACATTGCCCTTTTGGCCACATACACCTCGCTGCAATTCTATTTTTAAGAATTTCTCTTGTCTTTAAGAACATCTCAATCAGTGATAAAAGATTTTGTCTCTTACTGAGCTGTTTAAAACCTATCTTGTTCTGGCGATAATATGGCTTGAATACTTGAAGTGTTGACTTATTGAGCTTCCCTTATTGCATGAAATGCTGCCAAGGAATCATGGTGAGTTGATACATCCATGGATGAGGAATTTAGTGCTTAGAAGTAAGTAAATACTGTTGAATTTTCAGTAGCAGTTAAACAAATTTTGTGGATTTTTTAATATTATTTTTATTTCTGATATTTATTTCTAAATACAGAGATTTAGATCTTAAAATTAACCCATAATGAATTACCTTCCAAAGTATGAGTTTATGATATATTGTTTTCATAAAATCCAGATAATGCATTTATCCTTCCTTCTCTAATTATGTTGATTCCCTGTTACAAAACCTGGTATTTTCAGATGGCTATGACAGTAAAATCAAGAAACTGGTCCATTGGGAGGACATAATTTGAAAGCAGTATCTACAAAATATTACAGGAGAAATGTGGGTGGAAAATGATGAACAAAATGTTTGAATCAAAGCTAGCAATATTTCAGCAGTAAGCTGGGAAAAAAAAAAGGTAAGACTGTAACAGGAAGATGAATCAAGACAAAAATAATTTTTTGGCAAATTACTCTGAATATTTGGCTAGTAGCTAGCCTTTTATAATTTTGGACCAGTGTGGTGTTATGATGTGTTACACAATACAATGACATTAAGGTCATTGAATTGCTCACTTCCTGTAGAAGGAGTAAGAGACTTTGGTTGCTTCAATTATATACCATCCATTTGCTCTGTACATGGGGATTGTACTGCTACCTATAACATGCATTGTTTAAGCCTGTTCGTGAATTTGGCTAGTTCTGCTTCTGAGCTTTAATAACAACTTTATAAATCAAGCATCAGGAGTGTGCATGCAGTTCAAAGCAAGTTCACCTTCAGTTATAAGACTGCAAGACCTTCTCTTCCAGCCACTGGGTTTTTTTGGGGGGTAATTCTAATAAAGAGTATGGAAATACACAATTTTAAAATGGAATTTGACCTTAAGATGCTGATTTCCCAACCATTAATTCAAAAAATAAAGAAGATTATTTATATCAATAATTTTTTAAAATTTCTTTTAAGAGATTGTGGAAAATCAATATGATTTTAATCTGTGACTTTCATACAAACCAGAAGTGAGATAGGAATTCTATATCAGGCTAAAAGGAAAAAATATATTAAAGTGGTTGATCTAAACTGATAAAAAGCAACAGGCATTTTCATCTGGCTTTCATTCAAGTTCATGTTTTTGCTAGTGAAGAATATTTAGCTGATGGATTTTATATTACTGGTAGTGGAGCAAACTTAGCTAGTTTGCTTAACTAGTGATCTGTAGTCATTCAGTAAAATGTTTTTAAACCATTAGTGTGGCCTCTGCTAGTGTTCATGATATTCTCTGTTGTAGTAATTGCATGGAAATAGCTAACGTGTGCAAGTGCATCTAAGTCTCTTAAGTGTAGATATTTTTCTGCATCTCTTTAACTATTGTTCATAACACACAAGATGAAACAGCTAGCCTAAACTGTGAATTAATTTTGATTTTTTTACTTTTTTTTCTTAGCCTAAGGATATTTTATACCTCTTTGCTCTATGCTTCCCAGCACAGAAGGATTCATATTGCAGTTTCCTGGCTCTGATATTTTATTAGAGTTCTGATCAGTCCTGACATCAAATCTATGATCTGTAAGAGAGTCACAGAATCATAGAATTGTTAATGTTGGAAGGGACCACAGTAGATCATCTGGTCCAGTCTCCCTACTCAAGCAGGGTCATCCCAGAGCACACGACACAGGATTGTGTCCAGACAGTTCTTGAATATCTCCAAGGAGGGAGACTCCACAACCTCTCTGGACACTCTGTTCCAGTGTGTGGTCTCCTGCACAATAAAGTTCTTCCTCATATTCAGGTGGGACTTTCTGTGCATCAGTTTCTGCCCATTGCCTCTTGTCCTATTGCTTGGCGGCCCCACCAAGAAGATCCTGGCTCCATCCTCTGGACAGCCTCCTTTCACATGGTTACAGACATTGGTGAGGTCCCCTGCTGTCTCTTTCCGGGCTGAACAGGCTCAAATTCCTTAGCCTATGCTCCCAAGAAAGATGCTCCAGTCACTTAAACGTATAAATAATCTTGGGAATAGTCGCTTGCTAAAGGAAAAAGGAAAAATTATACAATTTATTTTTCATAGTAAGGACAGAAAGCTGTTTGAAAACTTCAGCTTTTCCACTACATTAAAATTAATTCTTACTGTTTGATGATCTGTAATCCCTTCCAAACCAGGCCAAATGTTGGCCATCATAGAAATTCACACAGAAAAGGGAGTTTCCCTACACCATACATTTTAAATTATTCAAACAAATGTTTTTTTAAGCTTTAAGTGTAACTTGAAGAATCTCACCTTTTTTTTTTTTTTTTTTTTTTTTTGTCACATATTATCAGGGAACAGTAAAACCACATTAGAAAACTACTTCTTTTAGAAAACAAGTAACTGTAATCCATTTTCTTCACTCACATTTATGTTGCTACACCCAGGTCAAGGAGCTGTGCAGGTCAACACACTGTGCTGTTTATTGCATTAGCTGCAATAATACAACATGGGCTGACTGGGCTGCATAACTTTAGAGTAAGCAGGATATCTGTTCTGATTTTTAACATTTCTCTGCTATTGATTCTGTCACTGACTAAATGCCAATATCCTGTCTTGGTCTCCTTTTCCTTGCAACAGTAAAAACTGGAATACTTTGCAGTTGAGGGTCCCCCTTTCTGTACAGGCAAAGGTGAAGGATTCTTTCCATCCCTGTGCATATCCCTGTCTCCTGTGTGACAGTGTTTGGCTTTGTGCCTTTGTGTGCACTGTCTGTGCCTGGCACTGGAGGGAAGAAAAGCTTACAAAGATTTGCACTGAGAGTTGTAAAATTCTGGTGGGAATGGATCCTAGCACCCCTAAGGCAAGAGCTGCCCTTGCTTTTGAATAAGAATTATAGATGTCTTCAAGTGGGGTTAATGTCTGCATTTGGAAACAGGTAAGGTGTTGTGCATTTTCCTCTCATTTGAATCAGTGAAAATTTCCCTATCAGTTTTTAAAGCACAAAAATCAGGATGATCAGTTCTATTTACAAAGGCATACTAATTAAAGCTTATGTTTAAACAATATCAAGTCTTTGAAGATTTTTCTTTCCTGTTAGTATTTATTTCATGATTTTTGTGTTTTTTTCCCTCAGGGTAATGAGGATCAGTGTGGATTTTTAGTATTTTTTAGTATTTTAGTATTTTTATCCAAAAATAACTATTTCTGGAAATATTTATTTTTCAGAGTCATATCTGGATTTTTTTAGCTTCTTCAACCTCCCTCCCCCCAAGCCCAATGTCCATGACTTTTCAGAATACTTGTTAATGGTGGCCATGCAAGCAAATTAGCTAATTTCCTTTGGGAACACTGAAGAAGGCAAAAAGATTCAAATGATGGTTACCTAGAAACTGGAAAAGTGTATGAAATCAATTTTTTTAAATCTATATGAGTTTTCTGATGATGGAATGTGTGTGCTTTTAGAGAAAAAAAAAATCCAGTTTTAGTTTTTAATTATGATCATCGTTTTGCATATCTCCGTACTTCTTACAGTCATCATTTTGACAAGCATAAACATGCATTTTCTTGATGAAAATAATTTTCCTTTCATGATTACACTTGCTGACTCCTCATTACTTAAACTGCTAGAAAGATATCTCAAGGGAGTGGCTTAGTCTATTCCTTTAAGGTCAAGAGCTTCACAAGTGGGTGTAAGTAATTGAGTTATAGGGCAAAGATGAGTAAAGCTTTCAGGAAGTTAGGAAGAAAAATCCTCTTGATAAAAAAATGAATCTAATTTAGAGTGTTGTTTTAGTACATAAATTGTCTAATTATATTGTATCTCACAGGCAAATTTCATATTAATTGCAAAAAATGAGGGACCAATTCTGGCCCAGTTCCCATAATCCTCTTATGACAGAGTAGAAGAATTAGAGGTTCAATAAAACTGATTGTGCCCCAAAAATGGATTTTGAATTCTATCTTGCTTGATTGCTGATGTTTTGTCACGTAAGTATACGTAAATTGTTTAGATTGGCAGAGCACTTCAGTTTTCCAGGGAGAATACTTTCTACATCTTGGGTGACAATTCTTCTGAACAGGTATAGAAATATGCTTACATCTACATCTCAGTCATGGGAAAATCAGTGCAGGAAAATTGGCACTTTTAGATCACCACTTACCTTATCATAAAGTACTTGTGTAAAATAGATCAGATGAATCCTGTTCCACAGCTTTTTCTGACTATAAAGGAAATTCTTAACAACCTAGCCCTCGTGGCAATATCTGTGTGAGACCTTCTCAGTGAGGGTTTAATTTAGCTGCATTAAGCAGGGGTATGTAATGCTGTGCAGGTTCACCAAGAGAATGTTGAATGGGAAGCAGTATGGCTCCACGCTGTATCTGTTCTCTGGACAATCAGCTGGATGTCAGATGGCACACCTGTGGTGTCTCTGGCGGGACTGTGTATGGGTGACCACAGTGATCTGATGACATTCTGTGAAATACAAACACCCTCTCCATACACTGAGTATTATTACTTTGCTTCCTGGTGCATTTGCACCATATCCTTTACCATAGTTTAGTCTTCTGATTCAAACTTCTTGGAAACCTTTACAGTTCTGCCCAGTCTGTAGTCCTGCTGCTTGACATGGGAGGAATGTTTGTACTTTTACTTGCAGATGACAATACAGTCATTGAAAAGCAACACACTGCTACATCAATATGGCTAGAAAGGAAAACATGAGAAGAAAAGATTCTTTATGGAAATTAACCAAAATAATTGCCCTTTCAAAAAAGTCAGTGTCCTGGGTATTAATCTCTAAGATTAATTACTGACTCACAGAATATTCTGGGTTGGAAAAGACCCTCAAATATCATCATTCTAACTTTTAAGAGAATGGCCTATATACAGAGCAAATCCGCAACCTTGGTGCTGTCAGCACTGTGCTCTATCCAGCCCAGTTAAAATGCAATCTTTGTCATCATCTACTGTGCCAGTCACTGCAGAACTAAAGAGCCTGCCCAGGACCAACCTTGGAACTAACCCTTTAACACTAATGCCTGGGTCATTAGTTTTGACTTTCTGTAATTGAAGAGTGGAAGGTGAATGATACTTTCAGTATGTTATTACTGCAAATTGCAGTGTTAATGAACCATCTTGAAACAGGTTTCCACAGACGTGGGTGACAAAAATATCCACAGCAAAATCCAAAATTTATTACAGAAAACATAATTTTTTGCTTGTTACTTACACTGTTTCCACCAAAGATTTAAAATATATGAGTCTTAGTGAATATTTACCAAGATAGGGACTTTTACCACTGAAGACAGTCTAGGTGCATTTATCCAGTTAGAGGTCCTGATGATAGTCATACAAGTTGTACTTCAATTACTTTCAATTTTTTACCCATAAAAATATTTTTGTGTACCCTCTAAAAATGCGTTGTTTCCACTTGTATGTAAAATTTCTAAAAAATTATCATAAAAATTACATTTAAGAAAAAACAGAGCTATTTGATAAACAAAATACTTATGAAAACTTGCAGTTTTAGCCAGAGAAGTAAGTCAGTAGGACTACAAAAAAACAAAAGAGTCAGTTTCATAAATAGTCAATTTTGTTGTATAAGTGGGATAATTTCAGAGTACTAACAAATATTTCAACTCCAGAGGTGCAAAGAAGAGACAAGAATATGGAGGAGTGGCAGATGAAAATGTGATAAGCCACATAAAATCACTACACAGGAGCAGTAAGAAACAATAAAGAGTTAAGAAGTCAGAGCTTATTGCTTTAGGTCCAAAGAAAATTCCATAGTTTTTCACCATGACACAGAAAGAAAACAAAAGGAATGTAGGTGTTCAGGAGATTGAGAAATTTATTTTTAATGAGTTCTGTCTGGTCCTTTCCCTTCCATCATAAATCTAGACAAGAAGTAGTAAATAGTTTTAGGTTTCTGGCCATGCAGCTTGACTTGAATATATAAAATTCATTGTACATTATTCAGAAACTCAGAAATGCAAGGCCAGAATGGATCATCAGATCATCTTGTCTGACCTGTGCTGTAACCCCACAGAATTTTACCCAGCTGAGACCTATAATTTATGCTTGAATAATACATACAATAGCATTTCTCCTACAGCTTTTCTTCCCCAATCTTCTGAGAAGCAGCTAGCCTCATTAAAGAATTTTCTGAACTCCTGTGATAACTGGAAGACCCAAACTGCCAGGATTTTAAAAGAGAATAGTACCTCATCCTCAGTCCTGAATAACTTTGGCTAAGTCAAGGTGAAAATTATTTTGATATAATTATTCATGTGTGCAGCATTCAGAGGATTATCTCTTCGCTTAGTGAAATGTGATCCGAACTTGTACTGAGCCAGTGCAGCAGACCATAATGATGACAGTAATTTCAAGCAGAATTTAGGCAGAGTTTAACCAGAGGTTTTGTTTGTAGAGACCTGCATATTAGCAGGAGTGTCTGCTGTTTAACCCAAGCGTGTACCACGGCTGTCTGTAACAATACCGCCTCTATTTCATAAAGTCATACAATGGTTCTGGTCAGAAGGGACTTCTAAAAGTCGTATAGTCTAACCACTCTTAAATGAGCAGGAACATCTTCAACTAGGTCAGGTTGCTCAGAGCCCTATCCAGCCTGACCCTCTGTGTTAGCAGGCATGTGTAATCCACCACTTCTCCAAGCAAGCTGTTCTGGTCTTTCATCGACCTCATTGCAAAAACTTTTTCTTATATCTAATCGAAATTGATCCTCTTTTAGGTTAAAATCATTACTCCCTGTTGTAATGCAACAGACATTAAAATCATTACTCCCTGTTGTAACTGCAACAGGCTCTGCTAAAAAGTCTGTCCCCATCTTTCTCATAGGCCCTTTTTTAAGTACTGGTAGGTGCAGTAAGATTAGCCTGGAGTCTTCTCCAGGCTGAGCAGCCCCAGCTTTCTCAACATTTCAACACAGGAGAGGTGTTCCCACTCTCTGATCATTTTTGTGGACTTCTTCTGGACATGTGAACCACTTGTAAGTGCTCATTTCTATGGAGATGGGTAAGAGGGTACCATTCTCACTGAATCTTAGTAGGTCACTTTGAAACGTTAGTATTGAACGGGTAAAAGACTGTTGATTGTTCACTTGAAACAATATTCTAGAAATCTGAAGACTAGTGAGAATTTCATCTTCACACCATGCCATGGTCAGCGAGGAGGGGCTTGTCACATGCTACAGGGGCATCAGAAGAGATGTAAGTTTTATGTCATTTTCCTACCTGGTTTCACATAATGAATCATCAACTACTCTTGCATGTCTGTACATTTCTTATTGAGATTTCGAAATTAATTAGAACCACTGTGGTGTATATAAAAAGAAACATGAATCATACAATGTTCCTTAAATTTCATTCGAAATGTTATTAGAAACTTCACATAACCATTATTCTGCTGATCTTACTACTTCATCTTTCTCTGTCCTTGCTTTACTAATCATGGAATAATTTCTTCTAATGTATATAATTTTTGTTTGCCTATGAACTCCTTATCTTCCCATAGTTCCTGTCAAAAAAATTATTCTGTTTTCAAATGTTTATTGTTGGTCTTTTCAAACTAGCAAAACAAATTTCAAGAACACTGGTGATTTTAGATATCACACATTATAAATTTCTTTTAATGTAAAAAATTTAACAGTCAAGTGTTGTTGAAGACTGTGCTTGATAAATCTTGCTGTACAACAGAACAACCCGACCATCTTCTGTATACATTATCTTTTGAGAAAAGTTAGTTATGCATGAGAGTATCCTACAAATTTTGAGATGAAACTAAGCCTGAATCCTGTTCATATTATTCATACATGACTTGTGGCTCACTGAACTGTAACAATGCAAGTCATTTCACAAAGTCTTTTAATGTTAAACTGGCAGGGCCACTTTTGCAAGGCTTTTCTATGCCAGCTCAATCCTTGGTCTCCTTTGTGTAAAATGCCAAGAATGCCAACTTTTGTTTATGAGTTCTAATGGATATTCTTTTCCATTTGAGAATAAGTCTGAAAAGAGCAGCTACCCTCTAATTCTTTGTCTCTTGTAGTTCTTAGCATGATACTGAAACAGAAGTAATCAGAAGTAATTAAACAAAATTATATTGTAAATCCCAAGATAAAATGTGACTAATGATTAATTCTCTGGTATTTTGTCAAAACCCTTCTCATCATTTCAAAGCTGTAGTCAATATTCACATAGCTAATTCTCCCTTACTAAATTTTTCTTTCCACTAGGAAAATGTTTCTGTGCTGCTTAATAAATAATTTCTTAAAGTTCTGAGGATATGCTTTCTGTAGTTGTTTTTCTTTACTATTTTGATCAAAAATTTGATTTTCAAAGGAGTATGTACTTTGAGAGTCACACTAAGGGATTAAATTTTTACATATATATGTATTTCATTCTCACATCAAGAAGATGAAGTAAATTATCTTCTGTAAAGATATAAAAACCTAATGTTACCTTTTATGTGGTTTACACTGCAGTTACAAGACAAGGTTTTTTAAAAAAAATCAGAATTATCCTTCCTAAATATAAGTGCAAAAAAATTTTCAAGTCTATTTTTCTGGCATATACTTATTGCACATTAAACTCTTACTTGTCTTTCTTTCAAATCTCCAGTAATTCTTACATCTCATTCTGCTGTCCATGTTATCTGTTGCTCTGTATATCTTTGAATTCAAACTGCAAAACTAAGCAGAGAAATTAAACTAATTTATTGAACTACAGTGCTTTCATCCAAGCAGGGATTTTAATGGTCCATGTAGTAAAAAATTTCACTGGGTATTTTAATGGAAATTTATTGCCTGTTGAATTTGTTTTCCTCTGTTAGTTTTAGCTGACTGTATTTGATGGTCATATTCTGACACATTCTTCTTTAAATTTTAAGGATTAATTAGAATTTTCAGTCTGAATGAGATTTCAAAGATCATAAAATTAATCAGCCTTTCAGCAAGTATCAAAAGTTAAATTCAACATTTCATTGTTTATACTGCAATATGAAACAAAAAGAATTTCAGTTTATTCTTTTGTCTACATGAATTTGTTTGTTTTGCCTCTATTTTGTTACCTTAAGGTAAAGTACATTTGCTACATTACCTTATCTAAGGCATACCTTAGATAGGCCTTTATTTTCTAGACATGGAAATAAAAATGTGCAATAACTTACAGTACTCAGAGAAAATGTTTGTACTATAAAGTTTTTGTACTATAAAGGTTGTTGAAAAGTGGAACAGATTGCACAGAGCATTGTGGACCCTCCATCTGTGGAGATTTGCAAAATAATCTGTCTGGACACATTCATGAGCAGCCTTCTTGTGCAGGGAAGTTTGGCCTCAATGATCTCCAAGTGTCCCTTACAACTTCAGCTTTTCTTTGTGTCTCGCATTTTGCATGCCATTCAAGATGTCTTCTCTCATTGTTCTGCTGAGATTGAGACAGACACGATCACAAGAATAGCAATCTATTTCCAATTTGCTTAGACCTCAATAAAAATTTTGTAAGTAAGGAAGCATATTTTACAGAACAAGAGAGCTTTAAATTGTCAAGAGGAGCACATGTGAAATGAATTGTATTATTGTAATATGATGTTTCAAATGAGTTCACATCAGAAATCTGCAAACTACCTGTAGCTTGAAGATACAGTGCGGAAGAAGAATGTGAATGCCGATATTTAAGAGGAAAAAGGATAGAATTCTTCTCATTCAGCCTTGGAGACCTACTATACAGATATATCTGACTGAATTGCTCTCCATAAGTTCCTTTCCTAATTAGATGAGAGGAATAGACCTTTCTATAGAAGAAAAACTAGATTCTCTTTCATACATTGGCATTAAAATAAGATATACCATGTCTTTGAAATTCACTATTTTGGCCCTGATTTTAAATGAAATCTAGGGTGAAAGCTGACATTTAAACAATAGGCATCTCTCTTCCACAGTCCAGCGACCTTAGAGAAGGTAAACCTTTCAGAGAGTTGTTATTAAGTGCATAGCAATTTGTTCCTTTACCACATTTACTCAGTTAAAAATTTTCTGTGATGTTGGTGTGACTGACTTTGCTTTATACCACTGAAATTATCCTGGTGAGTTGTGACACAGCTCACTTTGACTCAGGATTGGCAAATAGAAATAAAACGAAACAACACAAACCCCACAAATACCTAACATCGATTCATTGTTGGAAACATGGGCATACAAAAAAGAGTAGGAGCATGTCCTATATTTTGCATGTACAGTCAGTCTAGAAGGGATTAGCCCTATGTGCAAGTCAATCATCTGTATCTGGAATTCAGGGATGGTCCTGGTATTAATGCCTTAGGTGGTGCAGGGGTTACGAGATTATTACCTAAGTTTTGGGTGTAGATGCGTGCCGATAGAGAAATTATGTCTGACTATGTTTAGACAGCTATAAGGACAACAGATCTGTATAGCTCAGCTATGAACTGAATCTATTTATGGACTTTATAGAGAACATCTGGAAAAAAAATGACTCAAAGATTTAGGTTCATGTTGTGAAGGTGTACGTCTATTTACTTACATAGCTCTGCTACACATCTAGTAGTGCCTACTAATAGTAGCCTCCATCTCTCACAACACTTTCATTATCTAAGTTAATGTCAAATAGAAATGAGCTTTTATATTTTATTTTTTATATTTTAAATTTTATTTTCTAAACTGTATATTTTTCTTCAAATCTCATGTCTATTCACCATGACTGGTTACTATTCCCATTTGTCAGAGTCCTCCAAAATATGTAAATATTTAACTATACAGACAGATATCTATAGGTGCTTATAGAAATGCTAAGATTTTTTTTTTTATTGAATTCATTGAAAATTAGGTATTTTGAAAAGGATGTCGAACATCTACCTAAGCCTTGGTAGGAATAATACAATTACATCAGTAGTGTTGATATTTAGCTAGACAACATCCTCCAAAGAAAAAATCAAATTCTTCTAAAATGTCCACAGAAATAAGACCCTGGTTATGAACTGCATCCCACTCTAAAAAGAAGCATCTTCAGAGGAACTCCTTGTTTCCAAACCAATTCCAATTCATAGACCAATGTTTAGTTTATGAATAGAAAGCAACCTGGGAATACCCAAGAATAGAATTATAAATGCCACAAAATTTCAAGACTTCAAGCTCTGTGTAGATGTCAAATACAGAAGAATTTTGTTGAAGGGAAGGGAAGGGAAAAACATTTTAAAAAAGGGTAAAAAAACAAACAAACAAAAAAAGAAACAAAAAGAAAAGGCAATTTGAAAGTGGAAAATTTAACCCAAGAACTAATTAATTTGGGGACAATTTCATAGGTCCAGCCTTGCAGCATTTCACAAGTAACAGTTTTTCTTCCTTCACTGGTGTTAATTCAGTTACAAATAACTTTCTTTTGCAAGCATGCTCTTCTAATGTCCTCTCATTATTATTATTAGTAATATTAGGATTAGTATTATTATTGTTAGTGTCAGGAAAGAGGGTTTCATCATTCGTTTATTTGAAGTAAAATCCTAACTCCAAATAACTCAAAGCTTTGTTGAGCCCTATATCCAAAATCACAGTTACATTACATAGACATTTTGTGTGCATTTTATGTGAAAAAAATTACATAATTTACCTCCACCTTCAACCTTTTACATTAAAACTAATTAGTATACATATATTTACTATGATAGGACAGAAAAATATTTATTTTTTCCCCCTCTAATACCTGTTAAATCCATAAAGAAACTGTGGAACTTCAAGAATTTCAGGAGTTATCATGGGGTTCTTTATCACCTCTTCTTTTCCAAAGAATTATATAAAAGTTCATTACACTATCTAGAGTATGCTATCCTTCATTTCTAATTAATATTTCAAGTAATAAAAGCCTTATAATTATCAATATTGAACATTTATGTTTAAAGTTAACAGAATATAGCATACTCTCTTTTACAGAAAATCTTTCTCAAATTTATTCTCACTTTCAAACGGAGGTTTTCTTGAAAAAAGTCTGGGGTTTTATTTTTTTTTTTCCACATTTTCTTCTTAAGCTTTTAACTCTGTGGCATCATATGGGAGAAAAGAAGATGAGATTTTATTGACACCAAAATGTCTCTCCCAATGCAAAAGACATAATCTGCTCCCCAGTAAAAGGAAAATATATGGTAATGATCCCAAGTTTATAACGACCTCTTCTTTTAGAATTCATTTCCTCAAGAGTGGGCACAGAAATATTTGAGATTGTAGCTACAAAATGTATTTTGTTTCCTATGAAATCTGTTCAGTTTTATAGGTATGAAAAAAGACATAAATAACACCAGGACTGAACAGTTTTGCAAATGGTGTTTATAAGATACAATAGCGATATTCTATTTGTGCCCAGCTTTAACTTCCTTCTTAAAGCTCTAGACTTCAACTCAATATAATACTATCTGATAAGAAACATGGATAGAAGCAAAAGAAATTAGGCAGTGGTTCCTAAAAACTGGATTTTCTTTTTTTTTTAACCTCCAAAGAGTGTAAATCATTTTGACTCCTAACACATCACCAGAAACAAAGAAAACCAGACACATGCCACCTGTCTTTAGGCACTCCTAAATCAGGAATTAAACTTTAGAGTAGAAAGTTACAGTCCCTGTATAGTCAAGAGGGAGGCAGAATCCTCCAGTTGATGATTAACACTACCGAAAAAATCTCAGTGTTAATTTAAGGCACTAGACTTAAAGTTACAGATTATGTTTAATGTTCTTAAAGTAGGAATGCCATTTACATTGGGAGGCTGGTTTTAAAAAATGCTGTTCCTCAAAGAGTTTCTTTTTAGTAGCACAGGATGAAATCCAAAGAGCTAACAGGGCTTCTGTATAACTCAGCTGAGATCTGAAATACAAACTGAGCAATCTAGTGAGCAGGCAGCTAACGGCTCAGAAGTCTGCCAATCTGTTGGCACCACAGAACCTACTTAGAACATTACATTTATAAACTTGTCACAATCCTGAGATACCTGAATATGTAAGCACTGTCTTGCTCATGTGAACTTGCATAAGTGGAATTGTATGTACCTTATTCAACTCTAAATGCATTAGGAAAAAAAAAAAAACCAAAAATATTGTGTAGCTCAGTGATGAGTGGACTTTTAAGGGGGAACTTTTCCACTGTGCCATTTCTTATTGGTTAACTGAAGCTGCTTCCTGTACAGAATATTCTCTGCTAGAAAATCAGCTCACTGGATCTCATTAAAAAAGAGACCTGAGAGTGTGTTTTCCCTACATATTATCATAGAATCCAAATCTTTTCCAGGCTGCTCCAGAAGTAGCATTCCAGTCACACAATAGGGCAGTACTGTAAAGAGATGCCACTGCATTATTCAAGATGATACAAGTCTGTGTACTCTACTTGGCATTGATTATTAACTTGGATATTTCACTGCAGTCTTGATGAGCAGATACTGGCTTGGGTTCTAGGATTCATCTGGGCAACAGCAGATTAGAACTGCTTGCCTGTATCTCGCTGCATGCTGGAGAAGGGCACTGATGTGAAATTTGTGAATGTGGTTTAGTAACCAAAGCCCTGAAAGTTGACCACTTAGCAACCTTCTATGTTTTAGTGCACAGACCATGAAAAGAAATAATGCACTAATACTGGGACAAGCTACAGAGGACAGTATGAAATTCCTTAGAAATGGAAGGATATCAGACTAAAATATTACTACTGTGTTGGATAGCAGGCTATATGCTAATATTCAGTACTTGGTTAAGACAGACACAAAAAGTAGTATGCATAATAATGTAGGGATTTTAAAAATTTTGTTTTGAAAGATGGGCATGAGAAGGTAATAACTCTTCCTTTAAAAGTTACTCTTTTACTTAAGCAAGTTCTCAAATTACATCCTGTAGTTGTGTATATTATTTTGGAAAAGAAGCACCTTTAGGGGATGAATTGTCTGAATTTTTTCTTTGAAGTAATATCAAAAGACTCTTTAGTAGCAATTGAAATGACAGATAGATAGATAGATAGATAGATGGATGGATAGATAGATAGATAGTTTTTCTCTGACAGCATGTGAAGCACTGTTGCCTGTTGGTCTGTAGATCTATCTCTTTTTTTGTTTGGAAATGATTATGTGCCTATTTAGAATCTGTTTTGAGATAAAAGGTTTAAGTAGTTTCATCCATTTGATTAAGTGAATTTAGGATACTATGGAAAATCTTCTCCTGAATAATTGTTACCTGACATCATACAAAATTCTGGTCTAAGATATTTTTTTATACAACCTCAGTTACACTCAAAATGCCTACATGTGCTTCAGATACTAAACTTCTGAAGGTAGTGCAGCATTTTTACTTTGCTTTGGTGTCTAGGAAACAAGGTACACAATGTCTTAATTGTTTAAAATAAATAGTAATTATTTACTAAAATAACCCCAAGAACAGAATAGGTCCAGCAATATAGAACAGTCTTGTGAATTCCAGCATTTTCCATATGATCACTTGATTTATTTCTCTGTAGAGAAATAAATCCTCCCTCACATCTTGGGAAAATAGAAATGAGGAAATGTTCAGACACAAGCGTAACAAAGCACCTGGATATAAGTTGCTTTTATTCTACATCTTCACTAAGAAAGAAGTTAAAATGACAGCCATTTCAAAGGGGCAGATCGCCGGCAACCACAGATTTGATTTTGAATGGATTTCACTCCCATCTGAAAGTCTGGGACTAATGCCATGTATTGGGAAGTTAAATATCATGCTGTTTATTAGAAGCAAGAATCAAAGCATATACCCATCCTAATGGAATTTAACTACTGCTACAAAGCATGCTTTCAACAGTCATACCTTCTGGTCCTATAACAATTTACACAGTTTTTAAAAATCTACAAACCAGCAACCGTAGAAACTTATATCCTTTTCTCCAACAATAAACCAATCTTTTTATGTTTGTTCCATGGCAATTTAAATGAAAATAACCTTCTTAGTTATTACCTTTGTCTCATTTTTTTAATAAAGAGTATTAGGTGTACCTTAAGGATTCATTTTAAATGGCACCAATAACTATCTTCCCATATAACAGACCTGAAATGATTAGGCAAAGATACGATATCAGATGTGTGACAATATTTGTTTCCCTTTTTTCTGCTTTATGTATTTTTCATGGAAATCATACATTTTTCCATATTATTTCTAAATTAATTAGTAAATATTTATTCTACATTGTATCTGAAGTCAAGAGATCAAAAAATTATAATCTATTAGGTATTTTCTTTAAAGATATTTTAAAAAATAATTCTCAAATTCTCCTCTGAGTTAAAATATAGCAGTTTGTCTTCTTTTTAATCCTCTTCTATATCACAACGACTCAAATTAAGGTGCATTCCTGACTGATATCTCCTAACATCTCTTATTCAGCATGACAGAACTTCATTACAATCCACAAAAGGAGCACCTGGGCCTTTAGGAGGACATAAAACTGAATTGATTACCTGATTATCTCTTACAGGCATAAATCTCCTTTTATTTGTAATCAAGCAGGATCTCAAAAACCAAAAGAATCTCATGGAGTTGTTTGAAAAGTTTGTAAAACAGAAGTTAGCCTTGCTCTTTGATGAAGCATGACTCTTCTTCAGGTAAGTTACTGGCTTTCCTGTACTATGGACTGTTTGATTCTATTATTTAAATGTGGAATGACTTTCTCATGATATAATCAATATAATAGTTCCTGTGTGCCTTCAGCTGCAAAGAGCAGGACATTGGGGGAAGGAAGCTGCCCTTTGTTGAGAAGAGTGTGAGTGCAGGGAGCTCTGCCTAGGAGCAGGTATTGAGCAAGCTGAGAGATCACGGGTTGGGATTAGAGCTCGATGATGTGGGCATTATCATTGTAGATGTCTTCCAACTAATAAAGGAAACATTATATTTGCAGAATCTGCTCCTCATGGTAGACCTTAATCATCCTAATATCCACTGGGAGGGAAGCATCACAGAGTAGAAGCAACAGGATCATTTAATGGAGTGCATTGATGACAACTTCCTGGCAGAGGCAATTGAAGAAGCAAAACGGGGAGAGTCTTTGCTGGAATTCCAGATAAGGAATAAGTCCAACTCTTAAGTGAACGACCCATATGGGGATAGCACACACAACCCTTGGCATTATTATCACTGTGGTCTAACCAACAACTTCTACTATGTTCTGTACTGCTGAAATGTTATGGGAGTGCTGGGTGTAGTTCTGTGCTCTGGAGTGTCTCACCACACTCATCATAAATAATTTATTCCCAGTGAGAAGGAGCAAATTCTTTCTTAGAAAAAGTAGTGCCTAATACAGAAAAAAAACCAAAAAAAACAAAAAAAAAACAACCAAAATCAAAACAACCAATTGTTTGTATTGTCAATCTTTTTTTTATTTTGTTCCAGTTTGACACTCTTTGACATTACTAAGAACTTCATGAGCAACATAATCAGGAGCAGCCATACTGACTTCTGGTTTTGCTTTCGGTTATTGAGCTTCATCTTTCT
Organism: Ammospiza caudacuta; assembly: GCF_027887145.1. Classification (NCBI taxonomy): domain Eukaryota; kingdom Metazoa; phylum Chordata; class Aves; order Passeriformes; family Passerellidae; genus Ammospiza; species Ammospiza caudacuta. Next base: position 63,186,851 of record NC_080594.1, read on the forward strand.
CAAAGCTTTATGAAACATTACATCTATAATATCAATTCTAAGAATAACTATTTGGTTTTAATAACAAAACTGCTGAGAGAGAGGATATTAAAAAAATCCACTTATTTCCACTCACTAAACTATTTTTTCAAAATTCAGTACAAGATAGGCACTTCATTACAGTAAATGTAGGTTCAACAACAATTTCAAACATAATATTTATAATAAGAGAGATCTCAACAAACACACATGAACAAAATAATTTGTAGAAAGAATCAAATCAAAATGTAAAATGATCTTCATATCCATTGACAAGTAAATCTCGGCTCTGTAAGCCTCATGAAATGTTTTTGTTGCAATATTGTTAGCAATTTCCTCATATGACTATGAGCATAACAGCACAATAAGCAATCTTGAGAACCCTTTTGCAAATATTTATGAGTGATCATGTTAGTTTTGTCCATGGATAAATTCACCTTACTTTCTGTTTATCTTTTTACCAAGATGCCTCCTGGCTGGAAGAAACATAATGTCACCTTAATTATGTTCTCGCCATGGTAGTATAAATTATTTATGCTTTAACATATTTATATTTAGCCTTCTCTAGCTTTCATTCCTGACCTCCAGTGTGTGAGCTATGTGAGGAAGCACAGTGTTAAGGTATATGACCTAGCAATGTTTACTGTTGTTTTTTTTTTTACCTTGTCATATCTCTTAGTAATGTAGATCATTGAGACTGAGCAGCTGTGCTAGCCAGCCCATGAAGTTGTAAAGTTGAGACTGTTCTTAGCTCCTTTAAGTGGATTAAGATTTTATACATATCAGGAAGGTCATTCCAGCTACTACACCTGCTTCACGATGTAGATACAGATCTGAAGACTGTCTATGGGCAAAATATAGATTGTCATAGCTAGGTATTAAATGAAAAATTGTCATCGGACTGAGTGTCTTAAGAGTACTAAAAGTTATGGTGCACCTCCTTCCATTAACTGCAGGAATTGGGAGCAGCCAGTGCTTGAAGGAATTAAAAGACTGGATTTCAAACTGATGACCCAGTACCTGAAAAAAACATTTCTTCTTTTGTGTCCTTTTCCCTGAGTCAGTATTAACAGTATCAGCCTCTCAATTAACTGCAATTTGTGAGTTAGGAATCAGAAAGATACAGAACTCAAATGCTTCTGGAGGTGTGGGAAAGATCACTGCCAGCAGAAAATCCAGCAGATGCAAAATGCAATTGAGCAATTTATTTAGAACATTTGTAAAGTAATTTTACCAATCTGATACAGCATACAAAACAAGCTATTCAGCTGAAAGCATAGATTTCTTTGTATAAAAATATAATATATAATTGCTTCTGCAAATGGATTTGGGATTTGAGGAGTAACTTTCAAGAATCCAAACCTCCAAACTACATTAATATTCCCATTTACTATCTCTGCAATGCATATTGTGTTTAATAATAGTAAATGTACAGACAGTGGTAATTGCTAGCCCAGTCATATTCTGATTTCCATCATGAACTGGGAAATCAGTGATTTCAACATTTTTCAGGACAGTGGTTGAAATTAGGGAATTAGGGTCAGGCTTCTCATTATTCATGATAATTACAGGCCTACATTACTCAGATAGTACCTAAACAATACTAGCAGAAGTTTAGGAGTGCTACCTCCACTGGTCAGTAAGACTATTTGGACTATCAACTCTAATCAGGACTTTCCTGGAAGCAGTTTCAAGTTCTAACGTTCTTGACACTCCAAATTCAAATGATTATGAAATATGAATGGATTTTAGTGTATAATCAATTTCTAATCTTTTAAGAGAAACACTGTTTGGATAAACCTATAAAATTACTCTGCCTCCCATTTGTCAAAGCAGAAATGAAGAGCAAATGAGAAGTGAAGGAAAGGTGGAAAAGATATGCATATTTTCCCCAAGATGATGCCTGAGTGGAAACTGAAATGACATTTATTGTGAAACTTTTGAAGAATCAATCTTAGCTTGAAAATAGTTGTAGACGTGGTTTTCTCTCTTTTGGCACTGTAGGTTTCCCTTTGTCATGAAAAAAACCCAAACAAAGGAAAAATAAGACTACCTCCAACATTGTGCTCCCAAGCCATAACAAGAGTTCAAGACTTAAGGGGGATGATAATAATGCCTAAAGTTCTTCTATATCAGGATGAAGATTCAAAGTTTCAGGCCATTTCTGAGATGATGCCACCCACGCTTCTGATGCAACCCACAGTTGCAGGTGACATTTGCACTATTTCTCAAAGAATACCTTTATGACAGAAATGAGATAAACAGAGCTATTTCTGTTGGCTACAACAAATTTAAGTAAATAAGGGTCAAAAATGAGGTTTAGAAAATTATGGCCATTAAATTTATGGGACCCATTCAAAAAGCTAATATTTTTTTTTGTTGGATACATGCTAAATTTCATATATACAGAATGTTAAAGGCAAGCTATTTTATCATTACAGAGTTAGTAACACATTAGACATTATATCTAAAACGGGAGAAGCAAAATTATTTCTGTGATCATGTGATAATCATTCTGAATACTCACTGATGGCTGAAAATTCAGAAGATGAAGAAATCTAGGAACAAGAGTAAAAACATATTTTAACTAGAGATGAGAATCCCTGTAATAATAACCTTGGATAATTCCATTCTGGTACAATTTCTTCAGACTTTTGATTCTTGAGGATAGCTCATGAATATACTACAAATTGCTGAGTTACTCATAAATGGTCACAAATTGTGGTGTCTCTGCAGTGGATAAACTGTTTGTTATGGGGCTCTGTTCCTGTCAGGACCTGTGCAACCTCTGGAAACTAAACAGGTGATCATTTGGCTCTCTGACAGGTCCAGACCAATATACTGTTATAAAAACATGATATATTCACTCAATCAGGCCATTCATGATAAAATGTACTAATTCACTAATTTTTAAAGTACAGGTAACAGTACTGCTTACATTTTATGTATAGTGTCTTACACAACAATATCCTTTCACTATTATTTGATTCAGTTCAACTGTTTTATTGAGATTTGCTCTTCTACTAACCATACTCTAACAACCACACTTGATAAAAACATTAAACATCCAAACTCTGCATCTACATCTTAGGTCTTTGTGGAGAAGTTTAATATCAATTTCCCACTTCAACATGATATAGTTTGGAAGTGACTTACCCTGACTCTTGCTTCTTCTCTGTGTAACCTGACAACAAAAGACTTAGCAGGACAGTTATGAGTATGCATAACATTAGATATAATCCCAAGACTTTTCAAAAGGAAACATAAAGACATAGTTTATACTATCAGTTCATTCCTGGAGGAGACAAGATATATGATCACATAAATGTTTGCTTCCAAGTCATTGGCCCTACAGGACATAATCAGTATTTTGGTTATACAGTGGTTGTGCAGTGCAGGTGCACACAGAAGCCTCTAGGCTATAAACACGTAATGTTTTTCAGTATACTCTTGATCTATACCCAAGTTAGTTCTCAGTAAAAGGTTTTTCTGGAATCAGTTGTACCTATTTAATATGGACAACGATGTAGTGCTGGGCAACAGTGATTACAATAGACAGCTCCTGAGAGAAGAACATACTTCCCTTCCAAGATAAAGTGTGAGTTTTGCCTACTTACCTGAAAAAAGTGCTAAAGCCATTTGCATTATAATAGATTGTAATAAAATATGTTGCTGCAAAAACAGATGGTGCTGCCCTTATAAGTCTCTTAGCCCTTATGAAATAAACTGTCTTAGAAGGTACACTGCTGTGGTGTCTTCCCCTGAGCAAGGCAGTGTGGAAACAGAGCTATATGAATAAGGGCTAGGAAGCAGGAACACAGCCAGAAATGTGTGCACCACTGACTCCTTTACAGGATGAAAAATCTAATAATATAATGACTCTTAAAAGAGTCCCTGGGTCTACTGCCCATCTGTTTTACTTGTGTGCACTTAATGATGATGGAATTGTCCTATTCGTTCTTACAACTGCTGCTGGGGAAGTATTCAGACTCTTTTGAAAACCATCATGATACTCAGTAAGGGCAGAATCTAAACAGCATTTTGAGTCTGTTGCAAGAGAAGACCACTGGTGGTCAGAGCCTGAACACTCATTGTCCCAAAGACCACTAAAATTGTCACAACTTTTAGGGTCTGTGTGCCCAGGCTGAATGTAGCAGCCAGCTGCTGCTGTGCACCAAATCTGACAGGTCAGCCTTATCACACATGTACAGGGAGCTTTGTACGGAACAGACTTAGGATCACTGTGCATGGAGGCATAAATCCACCCTAATTTCTTCCCAGGGAAAGTCATATATGACAGGCAGAGTTATTTGCTAACTTTACTGGTGTAACTCTGCAGCCCTTTAACATCATATTGCCTTTGATAGGCAGTAAGCTCTGTACTGAGTTTGCCTGGCTTCAGGGCTGACACTTTTCACATCTGCTCTGTCTGAAGTTGTCTTGACCTGCCTGCAGCTTTGTTTCACTTGGTTTAACTGTAACAACATTTTATCTTACAGATCAGATATTTACGTCTAATTTATTTTACTTTTCTTGTATTTGAAAGGTGAAAAACCCAAACTCTAAATAGGAGTTATTAGTTTTTGTTTGTATGTAGAATGAGAGGCTTATGACTCTAACATAATGATGTAGAGTGGAGGAATAGAGATATGGTACAATAATATCTTTGAGATGTGGGAACTGGGGATATATCAGAGAGAAGTACAGCAATGGGACTTTAAGGGATAGGGCACAGGGTGGCATTGGAGACTCCACAACTGTGAAAAACTCAGTTATGAACATTTAAAGAAAAACAGACCTAGAGCAAAACTCATTTAGTCAACAAAAAGAAAATAAGTGCACATTTATATGACATATGTAAAGGGCAACATATAGAGTAATTTAGAGTAATTTTGATACAAGATGAAACTGTTAAGTTTGTAGAGAAACAGAAAAAAGTATGAAAATGTGTCAATAAATACACAAAAAGGAAAACTAGAAGATTCTAGAGTGAGGAAGAAGCCATTAACAGGAACATCACATTCCTCACAGCAAAGGACTCCAGCTACTGATGACTCACCAGAGAATCCTCCAGTGCTGCCATTATAAAACCACCAAGTAGCAGGAAGAGGAGGAACCTGAAACCAGAAAAAGGAGAAAATGTGAAGGATGAGTACACAATCTTTTTAACTACATCATAATTTTTTTTCTTCTCCGTAATAATCAGATCTAGTCCAATAATAATTTTTCAGTTGCACTGTTAAGATTTTGATTACATCAACAGCTTTATTTGTAATGAGTTTCCTTTTTGCCCATTCACAAGATTTTGAACATAACAAGACATAAGGAAACAGTCTGTTCAGATTGACTAGTATCTACTTCAGAGTGCTCAAATTATTCAATAAATTCCAGTGAATAAGTAATAATAATATTATTAACCTTTAACTGAGGTGATATTGCTCTTTGAATAATAGAAAGACAGATAAAGCTGTATTAGTAATTACCACAGTATATTTCCCATGAAATAAAATTTAATAAAACATGGGCCCTGATCCTACCCACAGTGTTTTGTAATAATTAAATTGCCACCACACTTACTGCTTTTAATGATATTTTATGAACTTTAATATCTATGTAGAAATTGAATATTTTCTTCTCTCAAGGAATAAAAGCAAAATAACTTGTTTTTCTGTTTCAAGACTTACAGTGTACTTAATGAAGGTTGGAATCAAAGAGATTTGCTAAAAATACATTGCCTAAATTAAAAAATACCCCATACTTTGTACTATACATAGAATCCTGTGTGCTTTAAATATTTCTTTTCTACATAATGAAGTACATGTACAGAATGTGGAAACCTTGTGCTGTAACAAGTATTACATGTGGCCATAAATTAATGTGTCCCCTTAGGAAAATGAAATTTCACAATGTAATTACCCCATTTCTTCACTGAAGACATAAAGGAATTTATAGAACTAATTACCCTGATAATGGAGAGGGATTTTTCTTCTCCTCTTTCATTGCAATCCCACCTAGAAGCATGATACAGGAAGATGTAATTCATTGAAATCCACAGTGGCTCTGCTGTTATATATTTATTGGAAGAAACTGTGGCATTTCAATAGTTTTGTGTCAAATTTATTCATAAACTTCCAGTGTAGCAGTAAACACAACATTCCAATATAATCCTGGAGATTTTGAAATAAACTTTTCCTGCTTCAAGATTTCTTCTGCTAATTTTCCATGTAAAATTATTTTTAATTGCAAAAAGCACTTGACTTAAATTACTGTTTTTTCAAGTCTTCCCTTCCGCAACTGTTTATAACACAGCATATGAAGCTCCACATTAATACTGTTCTTTAGGCCTAAGAAAGATTTAACTGAAAATATTTATGGTTATCCTAAAAATTATCCTTAAAGCTATAAGCATCTAGTTAAATATGAATGATAATAATAATAATAATAATAATAATAATAATAATAATAATAATAATAATATTTAGAGAACATCTTTCATTTCATGGTCTCAAAAATGTTTCCAAATTGGAATTGTTAATTGTCTAGAGGCAATATTTGCTCATTAAGACAGTACACATCAGATAGCTAACTAGACAAGAAAAACAATCTTATATTTAAGGAATGTCATGCTCAAGAAATCTTGTCAACTAAAATAAATAAAAGAACAAACTTTTTTTTTTTTGATAAAAGATTAAAGATAAGAATTTAAAAAAAATAGTTTAGAAGTACTATCAGTCCTCTGAAAGGCTCCCAAGCCAATATTTGGAGTGGGGAAAGTATCTCTTTTGTGAATATGTGTGTGTGTGTGTGTGTGTGTGTGTGTGTGTGTGTGATTTTTATTTATTTTTTTTTAAACACAGTTTGTAAAGCACAGCAAGAATAGAAAAGTTAATAGAGAATCCCATATACAATTAAAGCTTCATTTTGGCTTGAAAATAGCTGTAAGGTGATGGAGTCCAACAATAAAACTGTCAAGGGCACCACTAAACCATGTCCCTAAACATGACACCTGCACATATTTTAAATATCTCTCGCCCTGGTGACTCAGACGCTTTGCTGGACAGGCTGTGCCAATGCTTGATAGCTGTTCCAGGGAAGAAACGTTTCCTGATATTCAATCTATATCTCCCTGGCACAACTTTTGTTCACAAACAACCAGATCAGTTGGACAGTGTCCATATCTGTCTTCCTCACCAGCTGTCTCAGGAAGTAACCTTCCAAATACTGCAAGACCCTCCTAGACTTTTTCTTCTCCACTGTATCATTTTTCCAGCAGGAATCTGTTAAAGTTAAAACCCGCCATGTGAACAAGGGCGAGCTTTTTTGAGACTTCATTTTATTTTACATATTATAATTATAAAATATTTCATCTGCTTTTTTATCTGGGTAGGGTTGTCTACAGCAGACTCCTATCAGGATATCTTCCTTGTTGGCCTTTCCCCCGATTCTAACCCGCAAAAACTCAACCTGATCATCACCACCGTCCATCAAAACACCCCATCAAATGCACGTTTACCCTTCCACCTCCCCTTCCTTGCCTATCACTTCTGAAAATTTTCTAGGCATCCATTATGGCACTCCAGTTGCGCAAGTCATTCTACCATGTTTCCACGATTGCAACTATATTTCTGCACCATTTAAAAATTTGTCTTTTTCTATAAATGGCAAATCTTCAGCAATCAAAAGAGTTAGACTTCAAAGACATTTAACATCCCCTACTCTTACTGAATTGTAAGGACTAGTTATTATATCAAAGTGCAGACAGTCATAAAAGAAATGTCAGGGAGGACTGGTTTGCCTGAACATCAGTGCTTTAAAATTCAACGGTTAGTGCTGTGCTAGTCATCTTGGGCCTGTGTTATCGTCAATGAAAAGAAGCAGGCATCTCCAGAGAGAGATTAATCTCACCCTATGAAAGGCAAGCAAATTAGATCAAAGCAGTCACCCTCTGGAAGTGCGTATTTATCTCCAACAACCATAAATGAAGCCTGAGGTGAACTGCTCAGACTCAGATGTCTAACACATAACTGTTAGGTGAAATGAAGCTCTAAAATTTACCACTGAAAGCTCTATACAGTATTAATTCCACGTCTTTCCAAGCTTCTTATTTAGCATAGACCACAAGCCTCATGCAAGAATATCTGAACTTAAGATCTTTAGAGCAACAACCGAAACATTTTTGCAGTTGGAGATGAAGTCACCCATCCTACTGGGCATTGACAGTGTTTTGAGGCACTAATTCTCATAACAGGGAACTGAAGTGAAAGCGTCCAGATAATCATGAGAAGCAGATTGCTCAAGGAAACAAGCAAAGACTCAAAAAAAAAAAAAAAAAAAAAAAAGTGTTCTACCAGTCTCCCCAAAAGAGAAAAAAATCTTTTTTTTACCTAGAACCTGATGTCAAAATGAATGTTTGACTAATAGCTTCTAGGAGACTCCTGAGATCAGAAGACTAGGTGCTGAAATTTTCATCTTTTACAAGGGAAGCAAAGAAACAAGAAGCAAGAATCTAGAAAGGAAGGCTGACCAAAAGTAACCCTTTATTCTCGTTTCCTACAAATACAGCCAGAAATATTGAAATTATGATACAGACAAAAAGATATTCACCAAGATCACTTCAACTGCCTGGCACTGAAAGAGTCAAAATTTAAAATTACATATATAAAAGTCACAGAGGAATGTTATTTTAAAGTTAATACAATGTCACATCATTGAACATGCAATTAAAAATGTTTGCTGAAATCCTATTACAGAGTTGGTAAAGGCAACTTTTGCAAAAGGATGATCTATATCTCTCAAGAAATGCTGAAGTTACTGAAAAAATATATACAAAATAAAACAAACAATCATACAAAGAAAGCAGCAACAAGAAAAAACGAAACTAAGAAAAAATATTGTAAGATATTAAATATATAAATTTTTTTCTAGAAATATTTCTGACCTATAGTAGAAGAAGTTGATATAGAAATGGAAAAAATATTACCACAAGTAAAAAGAAAAAAAGAATAAACCACATTTATCAGAAATTTGTGCTCAGGCTCTTCTAATTTATACGATTTTAGAAACATATTCCTTCATTTCTGATAGTGGAAGCACTCCTTATATTTTTATATAATAAATGATGTGTTCATATATATTTATTGAATCTTGGACACCAATCTATAATCATTAACATAATATCAATCACAAATTATATTTTAATTTCTTCTCATGTTTGAAATCTTTCAAAGATTTGATCTAAATTACTTTAGAAATTTCCTTAACTATGATTTCCCTTGAAAACTACATTTCAATAGAACAAGAAAACTTCTGAACATCTAAAAGCCTTTTGGTTGCAGAGATGGTGTTTTCATATAAAACAAAGAAGTTCTCTGAGATTGTTTGAACAGGGAGAGAAATATCTGTTTTGTGCTGTTTTTCTCCCACTAGAGCTAATAGTTTAGGAGAGAGAGGTAAAGAAATATTACAAATTAAATGGGAAAAAAGAGTCTGTTTCTAAACTCCAAAAAGAAATAAGAGTTGAGACTATGATTTTCTATAGTAAAAACATTTAAAAAGGAGATGATGTGGCTTTAAAACAAGAAAAAGTAGTTCTTTAAAATCTGGTAGAGAAAGAAAAGACCAATATGACCAGTGACAAATACAAAATGCTGTTTATGGACAGGAACTAATTTTAGTGGTTTTAGATTACTCATTCAGAATATTCAAAAGATTACTCATTCAAAATATTCAAAAGAAAAGAAAAATGGATGGTGATGATATTTTTAAATTACAGAGTAAATGTAATCCTGCTTTATTTAAGGGTAAATTATCATAGACAAGAAATTGCAAATTGTAATTCCATATTTAGCTGCCTTTGTCACTTAGAGAGTTTAATATTTTCAGACAGTATTTTATACCAGTGAATTTGATGAAAATGAAATTCCAACCCCCTAAAATTCCCATGCAGAAAAAAAATACAAATATTTGTTGAATAAATTGTTTACTTTCAGTAATTTGTCTAGCTCTGTTGTTTAACAGGTATGGCCTTGGAAGCGCTCTAATACTGTATCTAAATTTACTTATATGTTCTAAATTTTGTGCCCCTTAGTCTTGATTTATACAATCCTTAATATCTAGAACATTTGGTGGAAGGGTGTAATTCTACCCTATCTATATTCTATCTCACACCAAATCTAATTGAAAGGAAAATCTTGTCCTCATTTGCCTTTCCTAATTCCTTCCTCCCACCATCTCCATTACTGGCTTTGTGACTGAACACTCCAATTTAAATTGTATTCATCATCTGCTTTTTGTACCAGTATAGGCACAATTTATTTCATATATGGTTTTAACTTGCATTATTTTATTCTCTTATGTCTGTTTGGAATAGAAGATACTTTCTGAAAAATCAGTTGTGTCACAATGGTTGCAGAAAAACATGCTATATATGTTGACTTAATCCATAGTTCTTAAAGAGTTCTCATCTATCTGAGAAAAAGAAAAACTTTCCAAATTTTCCACGGAAAGAGCATTGATGCATACTTCCACTTACTTACTATTTGACATAATGATTATTTGTGTAATGTTGTTTGGTTACAACCAATCATGATCACTTGTGTGAAAAAGTAATAGCAAACAGTAGTCATAGTAAATATAGATTAGAGATGTAGTCTAGCTATTTGATAGATTTTGTTCAGAAAATTCTCCTTTAGCCTTGCTCAGGTACTACAGTGGTAGTTTCAATGCATCAGCAGAGAAATGAATATATAGAGTGAACAAAATTAGATTTTAATTTTATAGTGTGGGATAGAAAGTCACATCTTGGGACCAGGAGTCAAACATACTGATATGTGAAGTAAAAAGGAAAGAAAACTAGTGGAAGCAGAATGAAAGCTTTAAAGTGTTAAAGAATATCTGCCCGTGGCAGACTTGAGGAAGCAAATAAATGACATGCAACTGGGACTGAAACAGACACTGTAAGGGAGACGAGATGGGGTAGACTGGGAAAAAAAAAATAAGAGCACATATCAGCTGAAAATAATTAAAGAGCAACATGAAGAGCAATGCACAGAAAAATGTGAGGCAATGCAGGCATGCAGAAACCAGAGCAGTATCCAGGAGATCATGGAATGTAACTAAGATGAACTGATACCCAGATAGCTCTGGCAGGAAGGCAAAGGTGGAAGGAATTATAAGATATTTACATTGTATTGTCTTTATAGGGCTAATAATATTAAAAAATCTTATTGAAATATGGAATTTCAATGCTTTCCAGATGCTCTTACCATAAAGCCCTAGAAAAAATATGTTACAAAAATTAATTGGTGTAAAGTTCCAATTCTAGTGGATCAATGCTTTTCAATACAAAAACATATCCTGAAGAAAAAAACCAACTAAGAACTTTTTTTGTGTATTTTACTTCTTTTAAGAGAGATTATTTTTAAATGCTCCTAGTTAGTTGTTAAAGCTGACCATTATTAGTAGCAGTAGTAGTAGTAGTAATAGTAGTAGTAGTACTTTATCTTAAATAGAAGCTCATAGCTTTTTTTATTTGGCCTGTTTCCAACCCCCAATCTTATGGACTCTTAATGGAAATAACACCTGTTTAAATCTTACAATATTTTTCACAACAAGTTGTTCTCTTGCTGTTACCTAAATGACAAGCAGCACCAAGGCAATTTATAAAACAGACACAATGGAAAAAATTAAATACTTTAATAAATATCCTGGCAGATTTTATCTCCTTTGGTTTACTGTGGAGAGCAGCCAACAATCTCCTAATTACCAAGAGTGTAAGAAGCAGAGAGGTGTACCTTAGATAGTACTCCTCAGTGATAAGCCTCCCTGGGGTAACAGTGAAATAGTGGAGATCTTGCAGAAACTAAAGGACTATAAGGTAGAAAGAGAGATTAAAGAAAATTTTCTCAGTCTCCTTGTACTTAGAAAAACAGTGATTTGGCAAAACACCTTCTGAAGATAGAGTTTTCTGTTTGACTTCCATATTCACAGAATCACAGAATGGATAAGGTTGGAAAATCTTATGGTGGTCGACTTGGTACAGCCTCCCTGCTCAAGTAGAGCCATCCCAGAGCACATGGCACAGGATTGTGTGCAGACATTTTAATCAAAATTGTAGATTGAAAAATAAACTTTTTGCATTGTGGCAATATTTCACAGCACTGAGTATGGTTATGTCATTGTTGATTAAGCTAAGCTTTTTTGTGTGTTTTAAGCAACAGAATGATTTTCACACACTTTATCTTGCTCCTAAAACTATTAAAGTTTTTCCTCTTAAAACTTCTGTATTAGCTGAAATAGCTTATTCTTTTCTTTTCCATTCTATTCAGTGAATGATCATTTGCCAGCCAATAATGCATCCCTTTACAGGGAGGTTTAATAGCTGCCTACCTTGCTGAGATTCTGTGAGAATTAAGTATCTAATGCTGTTAGTAAGTGCTTTGCAGATGAAAATTGCAAAGTAAGTGCTAAATATAATTACTGTTATTAGAGACACATTCCTATCCAAATGTTTCTTTGATTTTATAGCTGACATAGATTCCATTTGGTATAATATGCAAAAATGGCCTTTATAAGAGTGGTCAGGTAATGAAAGTTCCTGTGATGTTTCTTGCTGAGCAGCTCATAACAATTTGTAAGCTAAGAATCAAATGCATTTTTAAACAAACAAGTAGACTTTCTGCTTTTAATAAAAATGCTTTCCAAGTAAAGTAATATTTTCTATCAGTCAAAATGACATGAAAAGGCTATAAGATTTGAAAAGTATCCCAACAGGAACCAGATCCTGACTGGTTTGTAAAGATAGAGCTCTTTTTCTTTGCACAACTACACAGGCACCAGAAGTGCTAGCAGAAAAAGATTTAAGTGTGAGCCTAAATGCACCAGCAGGTAGTGAATTTCATTGATTGGTGTACAACTATAATTCACAAAATCTGGGGGTTTTTTTTCTTTAAGAATATGTAACTTCATATTTGGATAATCCCGAAGGAACCAGCTGTCTTCCTTAATACTCCTACTAGATTCACCAGTGCTTAAAAGGACGTCTGGGAATGAAACCATGAGAGCTAGAGATTAGAAATAGCCATTCAGTGATGGCAGTGAGGAGAGCTCCACTCCACACCTGACTGAGGCATTACTTACAACGCTACCAGAATAATGGTTTCTTTGGCTTCCTTTTTCAGCTGAAATATAGATTTATTTCACAGAATCACAGAACTGCTTGATTTGAAACGGATCTCTGAAGATCATCTTGTCCAACACCCCTGCCAAGGCAGCGTCACCTAGAGCAGGTTACACCTGTCCAGGTGGGTTTTGAATGCCTCCAGACAGGAAGGCTCCATGACCTTCCTGGGCAGCCTGCCCCAGTACTGAAAAATTTACAGTACTAAGTATCTGAACTGCAGTATAAGCAATCCCTGTCTCTATTATCTTTGTTTTACCAACAGTAAGCAAAGTTTTCTGTTTGCTAACAAAATTATGTGGTCATTTTTTTTTACAGGCTAGCTGCATTTGCATCACATTAACATAAACATGTAAGTTTAGCTGGCAAAAAAATGGAGAGATAGTACACATGGGGTATTTTTAAAGTTTGGGAAACAATATGTAGCTATTTGCTTGTACAGAATGAACAGGTATTGTAATGTTTCTGCCACACTCTGTTGGGAATGATGGTCTTTGTCTGTGGTGCTGCAGATTATAGTCACCTAAAAAAAAAGCAATCTAATACTGAGTACCAAGACAATTAAGATCCATTGTGGAAATAATTATGCGTGAAAATCCTGTTGTTATACATCCTGGGGTCACGAAACACAGCCTATGAAATAAGGAGAACCACAAAAATCCATGAGATATCAGTTTGAGGCTTTCATGGCTGATGCCAGCAAGACTACAATTCTTTACATCTATTCATAAGACCCTATGGGAAATCTAAAGAAAGTGTAGTATCAAACCAAGTTTATTGTTATCTTTTTATTCAAGCAGCAGTCAAGCAACATCTAAAGAAAGATACAACTAGAATAATAAAAACTACTGTTCCAGAAGTAATAATTTCTGTTATTTTTTTAATCTAATGGAACTGATCTAAAATCTTTACCAGAATTAACATTCCTAAAAATGTGTTAATCCTATTACAACTACTCCTTCAAACAATAAGGTTATTTCATTTAAAACATATCCTTAATTCTTACACTGTAGTAGGAATCATTGATTTCTATAATCTCTTCTAATAATAAAACATGTCTCACATGCCTAAAAAGATTGGGTGAAAGGCTTTGAAAGGACAAAAATTAGATTAAATACACTAAACTTTTGAGATGTCACTGTCTTCTATGGACGCAAGGTATCCAGAGGGCACATGGAGAGAGTTTCACCTTTCCTGATGCCATGCAGCTTCTAACAAACTTGCTCAGTGGATGCATCAGCATGATTTGCTGAGAAGAAATCTGTTTAGCAGAAAAATGATTCCTCGGGGGAGTTATAGCTGTCCCTCAGTATTCACTGATGACATCAAGGTCACAGTCCAATATGAAACTAAGCACTTTTTTTGGCTCTTCATTCTAATGACTCAGTGGACAATCAATATCATCTCATTTCCTGGTCAGGCAACAAACATTTCTAAGAAGGTTCATGTTTACACACAATTAAAAAATAAATACATATTTTTTTAGATTTATTATTAACATGTTTCTATCACTTTTACAGTCATTATTTTTTCCTCTTTGCTTCTTTTCTTCTTTTTTTCACCATAGGATGTGTCTCATATCAGTCCCTGGATTTTGCATAAAAATACCAACTCCAACATGAGCCGAAATAAAGGTATGTGAATTTCCACAGAGACCAAAGGAGAATTTTGATAGACAGTTCTACAAAGTCTGAGCTACAAACTGAAATTCAATTATATCCTTCTTTTTTCATGAACGATATATTTACATTTTTGTTAATGGTTACTACTTATTCGTATTGTCATGATGATTTTAAAAATAAATGTTCTTTTTGTGTGGAAGATTACAGCCTAGATGTTTGTTAGCATCCAATTTAATGTCACAACTCTTTTTATTTTATATGTATTCTTATGCTCACTCCAGGGATCATCTAATTAAAACTATTAATTGTATTATCTGCTTTTAGTAGAATTGAAGTAAAAGTATAATGGAAAATAGAAAAAAAATATATCCAAATTGAGAACTATGTCAAGTTTATATATAAAAAATGTGAATAGATATATATTAAGGAAATACATATTTAAAAGGGACTTAGCATTTTTTATATGCAAATTTGATAGCAGCTTTCATTTGGATACTGCTTCAGTCAGTCTAATAAACAAGATATACACCTTTTCTTTATTGAGAAAATGCCTTAATAAAATAAGTGCTCTGAACAATAGTATTCAAATTCATTTCAGTCTCAGAAATGTGATCAGATTGCTACAATTCAAATTGCAACAGACTGCAGCACCTGACAATGTCGATCTTAGCTAAGACCTATAGGAGTTGTGGTTTACAGTTTTCCAAGTTACCAAAATTTCAAATGTTTAGTCCCAGTAGGGTCACAATTCTGGTTTTGGCTATTACATGGGAAAATATCACTCTTCATTGATCACTCATTCATTATCAATCCAATGACTTGAATTCATTCAATATCAATCATTCATTGACATGACCATAGTAAGTATTGCAAATAAGTATTTTGATATACTCACATTTTAAATTCACATCTATGTAAATATTCACTTTTTATTTAGAAGTCTTCTCTTTAAAAGAAATGCATGCAACTGGATATCTTTGGATAGTGCTTTCTTTAGCATGCTTGCTATTTGTACAATACAGGATGTTACTATGGCTTCAAATGGGACATTATCATCTCTTAGATATGCATATATAAAATCAAACCAAACCAGAAACAAAAGAGAAGTTAAATATCTGATTTTACTCATAAACTTCAATGATCTAAAGACTACCCACAGTTAAATATCTATAAACTCTTGTTGCTAAAACCATTGAAAAGTAGAGCTTGAGATATTAAATTTAACACAAATACCCCAAACATCCTGTTCTATCTTCTCTGACATCTCAAAGACTTCTGGCAAACTAATTTTTATTTATCACAGTAGGTGTATATGAAATTACTCTATGATTAAAATTTTATATGAGTTACTCAAACAGGTGTCTACATATTCAGGGCTGCCTAAATACTCATATGAATCTTTGAATAAATATTCATCCTCTGCAACTTATACCTGACTTGAAATTTAAATGATGAAAATGTTTATAATGGAGCAACTTAAATACTGAAAAATATATTCTAAACCTGCATCCTTTATAAACAATTTATGGGTCTAGTTATTTTGTTCCTACCTTGTTTTTTGCCCTTTGCCATTTGGGAAAATAGGTCTGCTGAGTTTATTTTTGTTTTGCCTCCATATAACGCAAAACAAAACAGCTTTCGCTAGGTTATTACAGCCAAATTGGTCTGCAAATTACTGATGGTCCACACTGTTATGGGAAGTGGCTTGCAGTTCATTCATAATCCCCTGTATGTTGTGATTTCAGTATAGATTCACATTAAATTCAGTGATGGGAATGTGTGATTTGATAGTGATTCACTATAAATGTTTATTTCTGTTTGCTTGGCAAAAGCCAGTGTCTGAGACTCTACTGTGTGTGTGTACAAACTTCTACTCATCCAGGTCCTCCTACTGTTGAAGGAGTAGATACAGGTACATGAAGGTACATGACATCAGCAGTGATGACAAATGAATGTCAGGCCCACTCAGATCAGAATTCTCCTATTAATAGGAACAGCTCTCAATAAACTTCCTCCTGTCCTGTGCTAAATTTGCCCCTGAAATGCTCACTTCTGCATAAACACCAAACTCTAAATAAAGGACACCACTAAGAAAGTATCATATTAATGATATTTCAGACGTTAGCTCTGAATTTCACTGAACATATCCCTTTTGCTTTTGGTTAATTGGTATCATTATCACAAATGTCACAGTTGCTTAATTTAATTAGTTCTTACTCATACGTAATATTAATTTTCTCTTTCAGAAAGCCAAATGAAGAAATGTAAGTGAAAATGGTATTTTGGTTTGGTTTGTCGTTTCTGTTCTGTAGGATTTTAAGGAAATACTTCTCAGAAAAACTGTTCTTTATAAGTAATATCTTTTTTTTCCTACCATAGTCACAGTTTTTGATCTAAAAGCTATCTGTACTAATCAGACATCAATTTACTTCAGCGCTGAATTATGCATTTATATATGAATGTCTGACTCTTTTCATGACTATTAAACAAATGAATTGATTTTCTGGATAGTGGTCTTCTGATTTTATTGTATATCCTCACGTAAAGCAATAATCTTTGCTTGAAAGTACTTACCATGGAATAAAAACTAGATCACAGTAGCCACATCCTCAATTTTAACTAGTTATGGAAGGTGCAAAAAGCCTTCTTCATACTCTACACTTTTTGGTTTCAATTAAATAGCAAATGTAGTATTAATTCTATGACAGAAGCCCCTTATGGCAAATAAAGAGATAAGTATCTTTTTCTTCTATTATAACTTCTAAATAAACAAAAAACCACCTCAAACAAACAAACAAAAACATTCCCAAACAAACAAGAAAAACACCTTTAGGTGCCTACAGAGCCCCTCTGATATGATTAGAGCTGAAGAGAGTCACTTGCTTTCTGAATGATCCCTGCCCTAAAGATGTGAAAAATGCACCAAAATATACTGAGGAAAAGAAAATTGCTTAAGGTCACACAGCAACTAAATGACCAAGACAAGTAAAGAATTGAGAGACTTATCTTACAGTTATCAGCACTTGCAGCTATCTTGACTGCCCCAAACTTAAACCTTTTGTGCTCTGCCAGGGATTATTCCATACTTTCATATAGATTTCATCATCAGTCTCTATTGTTTCTTCCACTGATGTCTGAGTATTTTCTAAGTCATGGCTGTATGTACCAACTACCACACTTTAATATAGAGGCCTAGAGCAATGTTGGAAAAAATAGGTAAAACTTACTACAGATATTCCTGGGGAAAAAAAAAAATAGTTGTCAGCCTTACACTGGTGAATTATTTTTGTACTGCATGCAATGGAATTCAATAGACCTCAATGAGAACTCATGAAATGAAATAATTTTAGCCCTTATATCCCTCTCTATAGCAAGATTAGTGATTCAAATTGTATTCAACATTTATAGTAAACAATTGGTACTGCAGTATTCATGATGCTGCAGATTATAATGGGAAGAGATGAACTTTAATGAGAAGGAAGTTAGGCAACTGTTTCTAGCTATTTGAACACAATTGGCTGTGGAGGAGGAGATATGGTAGCCTTTCTGAATGTACAACTCTCATCTAATAGCTTACAGGTATTTTGAAGATTCATACAAAATTTCAGTATTTAATTGACTATATAAATTAAATAGAATCTTCAATTTTGGTAATTTTCATAGCAAGAAAAGAGATCCAGTGAAAATCAAGCAAGCTTCTTATACTGCGAGACTAGAAAAGTTGTGTTAACCCTGCAGTCTTTTTAAAAGTCTTTCTCTCTCCCTCACTCTTTCATCTCTCCCCACCCCTTATATTTTTTGACAAAATAGAGATTTGTGTATCTGCACATCTGTTCAATTATGGTGAAGAAAAAACTTCAGAACTTCAGTTGGTTTATGTTTGGATATAAAGTAGATGTTCTTCTATTAAGAAAACCTGACAAAACACATAGATAGGCTATTTTGGTACCTGATTTAAACACTCTAGATAAAAGCTTAGTCAAGCAAGGTAGAAGTGTTTATACTTTTTATCTATTTTTGTGGGGTTTTTTTTCCCCCCGATTTTGTCCTTTTTTTTTTTTTTAGGTTCTATTTTACAATTCAAGGAGAGTTTTAATAAAGGATATTAATTATTTAGAGTATAACTCCCATAAGATCCTGTCATAGATTTCACAACAGAATGTGTAACTAACAACCAAACTTAGAATCATAGAATGTTTTGAGTTGGAAGAGACCCTAAAGATTATTTAGTTCCAACTCACTCTGACATGGACAGGGACATCTTTTACTAGATTAGGTTGCTCAGGGCTACATCCATCCTGGCCTCAAACACTTCCAGGGATGGGACACCCACAACTTCTCTGGGCAACCTGTTCCAGTGCCTCACCACCCTTACAATAAAGCATTTCTTCCTAATATCTAATCTAAATTACTCTCTTTCTCAGGTAAAACTTTTCCTCTTTTTCCTGTCACTGCATGCCCTTGTAAATATTCTCTCTCTATCTTACTTGTAGGCTCCCTTCAGGTGCTGGAAGGCCACAAACAGATCACACAGAAGCCTTCTCTTTTCCAGGCTGAGCAAACAAAATCCTCCCAGCCTTTCCTCATAGGAGAGCTGCTCCAGCCTTCAAATCAACTTGGTGTCCCTACTCTGGACTTGCTCCCACAGGTCCATGTCCTTCCCATGTTGAGAGGCCTAGAGCTGGATGCAGCACTGCAGGTGGGGTCTCACCAGAGCAGAGGGGCAGAATCCCCTCCCTGGCCCTGCTGCCCACACTGCTTTGGACGCAGCCCAGGACACATCTGGCTTTCTGTTCTGGGCAGTGAGTGCACATGGCTGGGTCATGTCCAGCCTCTCACCCAGCAGCACCCCAAGTCCTTCTCAGCAGGGCTGCTCTCCATCTCTGCATCCCCAGCCTGTGCTGATACCAGGGAATGCCCTGACCCAGGGGCAGCACCTTGCACTTGGTCCTGTTAAACCTCATGAGATTCCCATGTGCTCACTTTTCAGTCTTGACCAGGTCCCTCTCGATGGCATCCTGTACTTCACACGTGCCAACTGTGAAACTTAGCGACTGAAGTACTTCCAAAAAATTTACAATTATGTTGGTAAGAACTTAATTTTAAAAGTTAATATATTATGATAGCAAAATTTGATCTTAATTTTCTGAAGATACAAAAAACGCATAAAATTTATTTTCATAATTCTGTCCTTCTGCGTCCTTCTGTGAGGATTTATATGAAAGAAAATTACGTTTCAAAATACGTAATATTTTTCTTTTTGTTTGTTGTCAGTAACTATTTCTTTGTGTTCTGCCAACTGCATATTTCTCTGCGTTTTTTGGTTTCTTGCAGGGGAGAAGTTTATATTTCTACTTCATGAAGAAATCTTTCAGAAAAAGTTTTAGGAAAAAAAATCTAAGTTCCTGGAGAGACAAAGGTAGACAAAAAGCCAAGTCCATAAAACAAATATGAATAGAATTCAACTGCAAGACCCAGTGAAAATTTCAGCCCCAATTTTGCTATAATAATGCATTTATTATAGACTTTGCAAAGGAAAAGGGTATTAAATTGGTAGAAAAATATAGAGGTGACAACACAATCTGGACCCTTCAGCTTCATAAATGAGTTTTTAGCATGAAAAAAATAAAGAAGTACTTGATTCTCAAAAAATTCAATGTTTTATATGTACAAAGGTTAAAGACACCATTTTCTTTTAAGCAGCAGAGACAATTTTGTTTTGAAATGCATGAGTAGTAACATACCTAGGTAATGGCATTCACCCTAAGTTGTCTGACACAGCAGAAAAAGTTACCTAGAAAAATGCCAAACATTCATTACTCTTTCAGAGAAACTTCATAGCAAGTTTTCTTTTTGACTTTGTGAGTAATATATTCAAATATAAATGGCAAAATTCATCCAAATGAAGAGAAAGGCTTTATTTTGACTTGGAATCCAAAAGGAAAACACATATTTTTTCTTTAATTAAATTGTTCACCCTCATCCTCTCTTATCAAATTTGGCTTCATAAAAAAAATATAAAAAGAATTAGGGAAGAGTTATTTCTTCTAATTGTACAAGTGCTATGTTGTAGCATTTGCATCACTTGCCCTCACTGGGCAGTCAGGAAGAGCAATATTTACTCGCATCTTTTTGCATTTCTCCTGTTTAGAAGGAAACTTTTCAAAGAGGGTGGTCAGTTTTTCTCTGGATGATAATGACAGTTTCTGATAAAACTTTAGCTGCAACTGGTGAGACTCCTCAAAGCATTCTCCTCCTCTTTTCTCATGACACACCTGGCCCATGGGCCTCTGTTGTTGGCTCTTGTCTAGCAGTCTGTTGTTAGTAAGGCTCCTGCAGCTCCATATCCCCAAATCCAACTAGGAGCAAGACTGAGCATGTGTGTCCACAATAAAAAATCCATACAATTAACATAAAACAATGTGCAAATGTATGTGCTGATGACCACACAAATCAAGAGAGACAGACTGCTGCACTCCATAGTCAGATAAGAAAAAAAAAGCATCAGTGGTCTCATTTTGCTTCTCTCCATGGTTGATCAGGATTGGTGATGGTCTAGTGGGAAATCTTTTCATATATATATAAATAAAGGCTATATGTATCATAGAATCATAAAATCATAGAGTATTTTAAGCTGGAAGAGACCAATAAAGACTGGGTTGATCTCCCTGCTCTTCACAGGACTACGTAAAATTAGGCCACATGACTAAGTGTGCTGTTCAGATGTTCCTTAAGCTCTCACAGTCTCGATGCTGTGACCATTTCCCTGGGAAGCCTGGCTCTGACCATTCTCTGTGTGAAGAACCTTTTCTTAATATCCAACCTGAATTTACGAAGCAGCTTCTTGCCATTTCCTTGTCAGTTGGCACTGATATCTATGTAAGCGTGTGTGTATATGTATGTGAGTATGTTTGAATCATCTAACTGTAACTATCTATAAAAGCAAATTAATAAATAGATATATATGTATGGATCCTTCCATTACTGGGACTCAGACACACAGCCTGCACAGTACATTATTCTGGATCTGATTCTCCCCCACTGCTTATCAGAGACTACTGAGATTGTTGTGGGCTCACCAGGAAACTAAGCTGACTAAGAGGACACATAAATTTAGTCCTCATAACCCCGAGAATCACAACTACAGTTACGAAGAGAAGCCTCCATTTCACGCATATAGCACTATTTTAACTTCAATTCCATGTACCTAGCTGCACTTCATGCTTATTCCAGACTCTTTTAGCAGCTGCAGACTGTCACTGGCTGATTCCAGGTAACCTGGTCTGTGTTTCTCTGAATGTCCAAGCAGCTCTCCATCTCTAACAACAATTTCTGCATAGCACATTTACTGTGAAAACAGTCAGCTTAGCTCATGATCTCACTGCTGACTGTGTCCCAGACAAGCCAAACAGTCAGTATTTTTAAAAAAGATGCAAGGGTCAATGCCCATCTGTAGCTAAGATTATTTTTTATGGTTGTTTTGTTTGTTTTTTGAACATATATTAAATTTTGAGCTTAAAGAGGAACTGGGAACATTATGGGAACAATGAGCCTTTATGCAACAAGAAGCTGGTGACCTGAAAACCACATTAGGGCTAAAACAATACAAAATTAATTGTCACTCCTGGTTCATCATTGATCTGCAAGAGGTGAATTTCTAATAATTCTTCACAATCCCTTATGAGGTCATCGTGTATTATAAATCAATGTTGACAATAAATTTCTCAAAGACCACAGCCACATTAAACATATATCTATATTGAAATTTTTAGGGAAAAAAAAATTTCGATTTTGTATTTTGGGAAGAATTCACTTCAATGGGCATCTTTTGTTTCAGAAAACAATGAAAAAGAAACAACCTTCAATGTTCTTTTTTTGTCCTTTGTGGAATTGAACAAAAAAAAAATTTCAAAGACCATAGATAACCTGTGAAGTTCCTTGCTGTTAGTGCCATGCGAGAGACAATATATATTGAAGAAATATTTAAAAAATGTGCCATGGATGTGTAGCAGCCTGAAATTCAAGAAGAAAAGGAAGTCACTGAAACACTTCCATACGAAAGAAAAAAAAATGCATGGAAAATCAGTTTACAGCAGCTGAAATCTTCAGCTTCAAATAACTCAGAATCCAGCACCACCATACTCAGTTATACTGGTTAAGGCTGTAGAAATAAATTGCCCCCTGAGCTTACTACAGAATCATAAACTAAAAAAAAAAAAAAAAAAATTTAAAAAAGTATGTAATGACAGGTTTCTAACACTGTGGAAAGTCTATTAGGGTCAAAATCACAGGGACTACTTTCAAGAAGAATCCATGCTTATGTTTTTTTGATGTTGTTGCCATGAATCCATTGAGAAAGTTAGATAATAAGCTGTTCTTGTTAGTTATGAAGCACTCCTCAAAAATGGAGACAAGTAGGATTCTCTCATTTTTTTTATTAATTAGGATGACAATGAAGCAAGTAAAGCAATAAGGGATATCATTAAGGAGAACAGATTGAGTCTAAAATTTGTTCCATAATAGAATTTTAATAACAAATTTCTATTTTTAGGTAATGAAATAATTTAACCAGAGTACTACAATGACTCACATTTGTTTGAATTGCTCTAACATCTAGATCTAAGTTATTCAAGACACCCACAAAAATTAGAATTTTTAAAGTGTTATATGCCTAGCTTCTCCTAGGTCTTGAAATGTCATATTTATGCGCTGTAACTCACAGTACAATAGTGCTGTTATGTGTGGCTATTCTGGAATTTATTATCCCAAAAAAATTGCTGTGTCAGAAGTGGCAGGTAATATTTTAAATAAATAAAGTGATAGGTAGATAGGAGAAAAATTATACAAAAGCATAAAATTTCCATGGAGAGGTGTGTATGGGTACAATTAAAAAAAATTTATGAAGACATCTGTATATGAAAAATCATATACTCAAGTACATGAACAAAATACTGGTGTACTACATTCTTATTGATATTATCAATAAGAGGCTCCCTTGTTTCAAAGATTAAACATCTGTCAAAACCAATTGAAATTTGTGGCATTAATTTATATTATACTTTCTGAAGGAAGAGATTAGATTTCATTCATGCTGCCCATTATTTCTTAGTCTAAAATGTTTGTGAATTTAATGGAACTAGATTTTGCTAGTCCTATAATGTCTTCCATGCTGCAGAATCATGTTTGCTCATTTCCTCTTGCTGATTGAATAATTATTTTAGCAAAATGGAATCATCTTCAGGGAGTCAATAGACAAGATCCAAGCAGAAAGCCCAATAGCTTGTAGTGTACATTACTACAGTTGGATGCCTAAAACTGATGAGATAGCAGAGCTTGGATTCTTTCTGAGAGCACTAAAAGACTTCCCTTTCTCATCTGCTACAACAACTTTGGCACCTGCAAAAGGCAGTCATAAATTCTATATGTGGGGAAATGTCCTGGAAAACATATGTACTTAGGAGGACTTAATCAATATTAAACCCTCAAGTCAGTTTTTCCTATAGGTTAGATATTCCACAATGGGAATACATAGATAAAGGAAAATAGGACTATGTCTCCCCTTACTGAAAATGCAATCCTATACTAAACTTCTGCTGATGCTCTCTAGAGACCACTTCCACCCTCAACAACTCTGTCATTGCACAGTTCTATGATATAACCAAACAACTGATAAAGAAGAGAAAACATGGGGCAAGCTGCAAACTGATGTAGTTGAAGTTGCCCCTTCTCATTGCTGAGAGGTTGGATTAGATGACCTTTAAAAGTCACTTCCAAGTTAAATGTTTGTCTTTATCTGTACAAAGTGAAGCAATGCAGAGTCCCAGGCAGGTGAAAAGGAGTGCCACTATTGCAAAATCCAGGCCTTTTTAAGCAGTTAGCCCATTAGCTACATGGTTTTAAATCATAACGTAGATAATTCAACAACCACCATACACCACCATGTGAATATGCAATGGTTATAGAACTTGTTTTTCCACCTCTAATTCAGCTGAGTCCCTTTTCCATAGTCTTTTTCTGCTTAGCTGAAGTAGCAGGCCTGAGCTGTGATTTTACAAGGGTAACAAGGCTCTTACTTTATAAGGCTTTGCCTATATGCAACATTTATCTAGGAACCTTTCTTTTAAAAATCAGGATTTGCAACCATAAATAAAGGAAGTGTTTATTTTATAAGAGAATTTATAATCCTACACAAGTTAAGGATTCTAGATATGGCTGGTGTTCAAGGGATTTGAAGTTCTGCTTTTCTAAAATCCAGTTGGCTTCTAGGTATTTCTTGTCAACAGTTCTTCATCCACAGAAAATTATTTCTCACTCACAGGGCAACTAAACTCTTTCCTAAAGCTCTGATTTGCATGTGAATTAAAATCAAATACATCCAAAACAAGCAAAATTTTCTCAAGATAAATCATTAACTGATCCTGAGGAGAACTTTTTATTTCATTTTAAGAATTACTTTCATCATAAACAGTAACAGTAGAAATTGCTTCAGCCACAGTTTTACACTATTTTTGAGAGGGTCCCTTCTTTCGTATTTCCATTTACTCACCTGCTGAAAAAAAATAAAAGGACTACGCTTTATTATGATGTCCAAGTGTATTCCTTGATATTTACCTTATATTATTATTTTCTACTCTGAAAGAATACAGTTTGCAATTATTTCAAATTTTTTGACAGGAATTGAATCAGAGTTAGAGAGGAGTGACGCCCTTCAGTTTGTTCTACTTGATATAATTTTATGTAATTTTAAAATTTTACTTAAACAGCTAGTAGGGATATTTCTTGACAATTCCTTATTCCGTATTTGTTTTGCTTGTCTGATTTTTTTCTTCTTTTTTTTTTCTCTTTTTTTCTTTCTCGTTTTTTGCTTATATTTCAAATAGGACTTCAGAAATAATTTAATTTTATTTATCTTGCCACAAGCAGATCTATTTCTGGAATTGCCGAGACTGCTTGGAGTAGCAAGCCTCTGAGTAAAACTTCAACTCTGCTGGGAATTTTTCAATAACATCCTGATGCCTGCTTCTGGCAATCTGCATTTCATTGTTTGAGAGCAAATACTACCTGTTTACAAATGAGATATATAGAGATTTAACATGGTTTCCCCTAAAAAAAGATTTCTATTGAAAAAGCAGAATGACAGACAGGAAATCCCAGTACAAAGTATTTTACGCATTCTGCTCCATCTTCTATTTTTAAGTTATGTAAAATTTAGGCTTAAAAAGGTCACCTACCATGCAATAGATTAGTTAGCCAGACATCAAATTGTCACAAGGGAATGAGAGAAAAGTGTACACTGAGAGAAAAACAAACAATTCACTTAGAGCAGGCAAAGCAGCCATATGAGAGAAAGAAGAAATGGATCATAAATACTGAATTTTTACAGATTTTTATTCAGTTTGATCCCTGTGACTGAAGTAACTGTGAAAATACTAGGAACAAGCATTTTTTTAACTTCCAAAATAAAGCACTTATAATTTTTCTAGGACTAAAACTAAATGCCAGAAGTGGATTGTAGGATTAGTGTTTGTGTAGTTTCACAATCCTTTGGAAAATTCCTTCCACTTTCAGAAAATATTCCTGTTTTTTCAGGCTTTCCTTTTACTGTTTCCAAAGGGTTCAGCTTGATGTATTCTCACATAGCCTAGCTGTTATGTGTGGGAAATTTTAATACAGTCTTAGGACTCTATAAACAGCTTAATCAAAGCAGGAATTCAAATATAATTGTAGATGTTAAGAGCTTTCAAGTGTTGGGGGGAGCACGGGGGGAAGGTTGTAGCATTCAAAGGATGGCTCATTTCAATTGCTTGGTTGATGCAGGAAGAAATGGGGAAGCATAAAAAAATGAGAAGGGCTTTGCTCGTAACATTTCATTGGGATATGAACAAGTGAGCATCATACTGCACAAATCGTAGCACCAATTTCAATAGCATCAGTCCTTCACAAAAGAGGGAGAAAATCAGAGGTTAAACAGGTTTAATCACAACTTGTTTTTCAACTTGTTTTTACAGGGTTATAGTTGAACTATGACTAAGCAGTAGTGAGGGACCATAAAGTGATTTCTTATTGAATTAATGATTAGTCCATAAAATGAATGCAACTTACATATGTATCAATGCCATTGATACGTATGCTTTTAAGATAAATATTGTATCTACCTGATCTAAGCCTCTATCTCAAATCCCTAAGAGCATCCCAAACAGCTCAAGCCACCTATCCTTCAGAAACTAAATCTGTGCTCCAGCAAATTTGCTGAGCTGGGACTTGAATTATAGCTTAAAGCATTATAAAGCAACAAGTGCCATTTAAGATACTTAAGGGTGTCTGAGTTAATTTCACAGCCGTAGCACGTATGACGTGATCTTCAGAGGAACCAAAATATCTCAAATTTGAGGTCAAGTAGAATAATAAAGTAAATATTTGGTACCAGAAAACCTATACTGATTGGCAACAGAAATCTTCTCATAATGTTAATTATTTTACAGAAGTCTGTTCTGACCTGTGTGCTTTTATGTTTTGGAGATGGTTTTAAAGTTTTGGAAATTTTAATTAGGAAATTCTACACATAACTACATCCAAAATTTTTGCACCAATTATCTGACCTATATATTAGTAGTAACGACAGTATGCTGCTATCTGGGGAGATACAGTGCACTCCCTCTTGAAGAAGAATGTTGCAAACAGTCACAAAAAAATATTTCTCAGTGATGAGAAATTAGATGAGATCAAGTGTGAAGCAAAAAAATTCCCTATATAAATAAGGATCACACAGCAGGATTATTTATATTAAACATTTCTCAAACAATTAAACATTCACAAAAATTGTTACTGATGTATGTAGCTCTTATATAAATTTAATTCCCTTCAAGGAGATAAATAAATAAATAAATACATGTAATACAATAAACAAATTAAACCTTTAGTTATAAAAAACCCAAGAAAATTCTATGTATATATTTACGAACACCTAGTAAATTTATTTCAGGTTTTTTTTATAAAGGTCTCACTCAAAACACAATTGCAAAATTTGCAGTTTTCAAAATATTAAAAAAGAATAACCTTTCATTCTTGACAACATCAAATTATTTTTTCACTTATTTTAGTACCATTTGCTAAATGTAGCAAATTATTTTGTGGTACATTGTGTACAGTTAGATAAAATATAATTAAGAGTCTATCTTGTTTACAAAACTAGCATGTTGAGACTATTAATGGGCAATTCACTCACACAAAATACTGTTATAAACCAAACAGGAAAATAAAATGGAGTAATCATCATTTGCCTATTTGTAGCTTGGGTTCTAAAATTAAATTCCAATCACTGTTTTAGTGCAACTCAGATAAAACATAGATCAGCTGTACTCAAGTGAGTTAGAATGTTTATTGCCATAAATAAAGTTGAAAGAAAACTCCAGCTAAATGTGATTACCACAGCCCTAGTCATTCCAAGTGTGCTTTCAAACTGGGATAATACAACATGGATTTTATACTGTTTAAAAATGATCACTTTTTTGCCTTTATTCCATCCACTTTCTTTTTTTCTTCTCTTTTCCCATGGGCCCAGATGTAGAGGGATAGAATATAAGAAAATAAAGATAGTGTAGAAATTAATCCTACCCCGAAGGAGTTGCAGCTGGGCCAATTATGAGAGATTAGGAACAGGCCTGACTTGAACAGGCTACAACTGTGACCAGTAAGAAGAAGAGTGCTATAGAAGAGTGGGTTACGTGGATGAGAAGGGAACTGGAGTTGGTTGCTGCTTTGTGAAGAAGAAAGAGTCAGTGCTCTGAGGAGTTGACCACAAGAAACACGAAGAAGGTATGAAACTTTTGTGATAAGGAGACAACAGTATGGAACCCCTACAATAAGATGACAACATGCAGAGAATAATAGAATCATGGCTTAGGTTCAAAGGGACCTTAAGATTATCTGGTTCCAGGCCCCCTGCCACAGGCAGAGACACCGTCCATGAGATCCGGTTGTTCAGGGCTCTGTCCAGCCTGGCCATGAACCTTTTCAGGGATGGGACATCCCCAGCTTCTCTGAGTAACCTGTTACAGTGCCTCACCATTCTAACAATAGAGAATGTCTTCCTTGTATCAAATCTAAATCTCACCAATATTGGCTTAAAACTCTTCTTCCTTGTTCCATCATACCTTCCTGTGTAAAATTCCCACTCTCACTTTCTTACAAGCTCCATTTATATACTAAAAGGCTGCAAAGGAGTCTCTCTGGACCTGCTTCTTCTCCAGGATAAACAAGCTGAACTCTCTCAGCCTGTCCTCATAGGAGACGTTGTCCAGCCATTAGATCATTTTCATGGTCCTCCTCTGGACCCACTTAAACAGATCCATGTCTTTCTTTAGCTGTGTACTTCTGGCCTGGGTGCAGTACTCCAGGCAGGATTTCACAGGGGCAGAGTAGAGGGGCTGGCCACTTCCCTTGGGATGCAGCCTAGGATGTGGTTTGCCTTCTGAGCTCTAATGCATGCTGTTGACCCAGGATGAGGTTTTCATTCACTAGAACCCCTCAGTCCTCCCTGCTGGGCCGCTGTTGATCTGTTCATCTGCCAGCCTGTTCTCATATCTGAGATTGCCCCAACACTTGCTGAACTCCATGAAGTTCTTGTGGGCCCTCTTCTCCAGGTCCCTGTGGATGGCATCCCATCCGTCTGTTGTGTGAACCACACTGCTCAACTTCATGTCATCTGCAAACCTGCTGGAGGTGCACTTGATCAAAGCTTTCTCTGATACTGATAAAGATATTGAAAGGCACCAATGCCAAGACAGAACCCTGAGAGTTATTATTTGTCGCTGACCTCCACCTGTCATAGAGCCCTTAAGCTGAACCCTCCTGCCACAGACAGTTAATTCCTTATGCAAATAAGCAACAGGACACTAACTTCTCTAAGTGTTCATCCCAAACCCATTTACCTTCAGTAAATGTTTCTGGTGGTGCTGAGGAAGAAGGGATTATATTGTGTTCTTCTGTAAAAGTTTTAAAAATAATTTTGAAGAAGAATATTTCAGAGTTATAATTGAATATTACGCAATGTTTTAGTAGTTCTACAGTTAATATATGCAGAGCCCTAAGAGCACTGCATTATCAGAATAAGCCCCTCAACAGATGTTTCATTGGAATAGCCCAGGGGAGAGACGGTCAGAGACTGGATTACAAATGCTTCACTTGTTAAGTATAGATTTAGATGGTATGATATCCTCTTCATCTTTCTCTGATATATGAGCTGTATCATAGAGCACAGGCAATTCAAAGACTATGCTTCCTTTAGGTTTGTAACAGACATTTATAGGTATATAAAATATATGCTATTGAAGAGCTAAACTGGTGTAATGCCTTTCAAATATTAAACTTTTCTTTGTGCCTTAATAGTGTGAAACTATTTCCATCATGAATAGGAAAATATACACCCAGAAACTTATCTTTAATTAAGCTGAAATTTTTTTGCCTTCTGGACTAAATGACTGCTGGGGGAGGTAAATTTCAACTTTTTCCAGACAGCATACTATTAGAAATTTTTACATTAACCCATCAATCTCTGCTAGTTGCATTTTATTTTATTTATGGATGTCTAGAGCTTTGCAAGGTGTGAAAATTTTACCTGTTGTAGTAGTTCCATATAACTGGTCATTACAATGCTAAAGCACACTAAGTTTAGTATAACCACTGATTAAAAAATCAAAGTCAGTATTAAGGTAAGAGCATACTTAAATTATGCCTAAGCTGTGAAAATAAGAATATATGTATCAGTTCATATTTAAAAAAAAAAAAAAACTGTACTCAAGAAGTCAAAGGCTTTCAGAAAGCATGTTCTAACCTCATGCAATTTAAAGATTTTAAGAGAAAGTAGTGGTTCATTATGAAAATTACATTTTAAAGTGTCTAAATTTTCTTAACCAAAAACACAAATAAAGCTCAGCCAACAGCCAAGTGTCATAGTCATTCTCTAGAAATAAACTATTCAGTAGCTGATCTTAGTTACGCCTATAAGTTAGTACAGCAGTAGAATTATTAGCTAGGTGAGATCAATTTAAAATATGAGTTTTTGTTTTACCAAAATCTTAACTTTTCATATCTAAAGGATTAGGAATAATTATTAATAAGCACTTTTATGTTTAGAATTTAGACTTTATGTTAATGAAACCAATCTAATTCTTTTATGTACTTGAATAACATTTTCTAGTTTCTGCTATCATATAAATCATATAATGGTGAAAACTGAGACTAGTAACAAAGTGTTTATCTCAATTTCTAAATAAAAATTAGTCTATATTTACATATTCATATACTTGAGCATAATTTTCTAGTTTATTTACTTGTAATAGTTTTCTTAGTTAAAACTTCAAAAGGTTCTTTGAGCTTTCAAATATGTCTGTGTACAACAATAGAAAGATTCACATAATTCTATAACCAGCAAATAGGTTGCATAAAAATTTTTCTCTAACTTATTTTAAATTTTTAATAATATTGGAAGAAGCAGTTTGATAAAACAAGTGATTTTAAATAGATGTGTACATAAACAAATATAAAGAGAAAAATGTATAGAAGTTATTTTTTCCTGCTTAAGGCTACTAAAACTACTTGGAGAAAACCAATGTGTAAGAAAGAAATAAAACTACCCTGGATAATTAAAAACTGTTTTGTTAGGTGATTAAATCATTAATTATTTCATGTAACCAGAGAAAAAATATATTAAATTTCCTCTTAAAAATTTCTCATTATTTGTTTATTGTTTTCTTTTAATTTCTAGGTGCCCAGTTATGCTGTTCTTCAAGCAAATCTAATTCATGAAGTTGAAGATTAAAATCTACACTAAATAGTTGCATTAAGATGAAAAAAGGAATGATAAACTGTATCTGAGCAAAGTCCTAATTGTGGTGGCTAAATATATAAGTGCAGTATCCGCAGTTAAAATATAAACAGAATGATAGTCAAGATCTGTGATTAACTAGATTTTAAAGAGGATTCAGCAATAGGAGACTGAAGGGGCACTTGCAGTCTATTTGTATGCTGGTGTGTAGAGGAAATGATAAAATATACCCTCAGAGCAAGAGTGAAAAGGTGTTCAGGCTTAGTGTGTGACTCTGAAGTGCACACAAGTCATGTGCCAGCAAGGGTAGGACATTTTCACTCTGTGCTACAGGATGGAATAAGTGTATCACACAGCAAACATGCAGGTTATAGTCGAGTTATATTGATCAGATTTCAAAAACTATTTCAAAACCTGTGTCCATCCTTCATTTCACGATGTTAGAATCTACATTCTGATTTCATTTTAGGTCATCTACCCTCATTGTTCCATACAGACATCTACTCTTGATAGAGCAGCAATTTTTCATATACAAGTCCCTGTTTCAATTCTTCACACTGCCAACATTTATTTCACTCTTCTTGTCACATCACCCATTCTTTATTATTTTTGTTATTTTTATGTTTTTCAAAAATTCTTCATTATTGTTTGTTAACAGTCGTTTAGACTGACTACTAGTCAAATATTCCTTATTAAAGTGAGCTTTTATTTTCAGTTTCTTGCCTGAAAGATTTTCAGCCAGGTAGTCTGGAAGCCTGAAACTGCCATCTCCATTGTCATTGTTTTTGGGGAGAACAAATATAACGCATAGGGAGGTACACATTTTCCCAAGTAAAAAATAGCTTAGAAGGAATCAGTAAGTTAAAACTAAAACCCCAGTGTTCCATCAGGAGTAAGCAGATCAATGTGTACTTCAGAGATTGATACTGTTTGAATTTGAATGATTGATTCATTCTGTTGGAGGGCACGGAACATATGATGCTTTCTGGACATCTTTTCTGCAGCAAACAGTGCTCGAAAAGCAGTTTCAAAGACAAAGACTTTATAACAAACAAAAATGCACTCTGTAATTTGTTACTGTACTGTACTTGGGTCAAAATTTTGTTCAACTACTTAAGACCTCAACAGCTACACTTATAAAATTATATGTGGATTTTAGGCAAGTACAAATGATAATATTCCTGATATTTAATAAATATGTGGTTATTTGTATAGAGATCTGACATAGAAAAAATGCCAGATAATTTTAAACATATTTACAAGTTTAAACTATTTTAACCATAATAAAAAATTCCAAATTCTACTTTTTCATTTAGACTTCTGAATTATTGTTCTCCTTTGCTGCTCTGTACATCTTAAATTAATTTTCTAAGCATTCCCCTCTGCAATTCTGCTCTGAACTCAGATTTTGTATTGTATTTTACTTTCCAACGTGAAAGATATTAGAAAGAAAATGTGAAAGACACTTGTGACATTAATTGTGCATCATTCCTTTTTACTGACAACAATTCACTTGAAGTTCACCTTATTCCATTAAGAGCGTGTGTTTGTTTAGGGAACTAGAATCAAGTAAGTGCTATTGATGAAGCCTCAGCTTTAAAGGAAACAGCATGTTCAGCTTTTGTGACATGCAAAGGAGTTACTTACTGCCTGTAGAACTATTTGGAGTAACTATTTTAGTACAATATATATGTAATTATTACTGTTTGATACAGGTTTGCTTTATCACATTATAGAAAACTAATTTTCATCCATATGCTCGGCTCACACATAGCGTGACTCATCTGATGTCAGAAATGTGGGCTGTATTCATGCATTTGATAATGTATTTTTCTTCAGAATTGTATAACATTATGAGATGACAATGCAGAAACAGCAATTATTATCTTAAGTGAGATGAGAAAATTTTAAAACCTGAAGACAAAACTGTTCAAATTAAGTGTTATTTGTGTATCAATATAAAGATGAAAAAAGTCTGATTTCCCTCTCAGTATGCAAAGATATTGGAATACTTTCAAACTAAATGCCTTCATAAAAATGATAGAATTTTGTTAAAGTACAAAATTAAATTAATTCGACCATTTTGTTCTCTGTAAATTATTCCTGAAAAGGATATGGAAACATTTGGGACATTTATTAAGAGGAAAGCAAATCCATCTGCTATGGGAGACATGTCATGGTGCAGATCAATGGGAGAATAGCTTTAAGCAACATTCAAAAGGAGTTCTACATTGAACTGAGTAATGACTCACAAAGGAAAGAGTTGTGGGGTTTAAACAAGGGGGAATGTGTGAAAAGCTACCGCTGGGAGAGAAAAGAGTGAGAGTTGAGGAACAAATCAAGAGTTTCATTACGCTGAGAGAAAGGATTCTAGTTTAGACTTTTCTCCTTCACATTAAGACAGTTAAGATTATTCCCCTAAAATATGCTTCAGTGAATGTTTTTTGTTTGTAGCAAACCAAAATTTAAAAGCATTATCTTTATTTAAGCCTTGCAAAC
Organism: Ammospiza caudacuta; assembly: GCF_027887145.1. Taxonomy (NCBI): domain Eukaryota; kingdom Metazoa; phylum Chordata; class Aves; order Passeriformes; family Passerellidae; genus Ammospiza; species Ammospiza caudacuta. The sequence goes on from NC_080594.1 coordinate 63,220,992, forward strand.
TGTACAACAAAAAATGTTGCTTGTTTTCCATATGTGCACCTATTTGTGCAAAATGTTATAAATAGATTTTAAATCATTAACTACAGAGATATTTTTATCTCTGTTGTCTATATCTCTTACCTGGTTTAACCCAAATAAGTGGCTCTAATGCATGAATAGCAGTACCCTGTTCAGTGTTCTTTTGACCAGTTTGTCAAAATTCCGAGCATCCATCCAAGTAACATCACAATAAAGGAAAGGCCCTGTGACACATCAATAAAGGTTGGCAAAATAAAGAAATACATTTAATATTTCAGAATACCTCTGTCCTCCACTATGAGATAGGGATTTCATGGCACCGTAAAATGTCTTCCAAAGAGACATCATGTCACTTCAGGACCCTGATTTCCGTATTTTAGTGGCAGAATCCATCAGGAAGAAGGCAAAGTGTCACTGGCTTCTGTTGCCTTGGCAACTAGTGTTGCCAAACAACAGGCTGGGTACCTTCTAGCAGGTTTAAACTTTCAGTCTGTTGGGAGACTGACTGCAATGGCAGTAGAAAAAATACCTTTGCTAAATGCTTTCCTGATAGCAAACCAAGATAATATTTTGCATATCTTTTCATTACTTTTGATGCTCTTTCCTATTTGCTTTGTGTTATCCTTGTTGATATTGCTAGCTCTAATTAATCTGAATTCTAAATCCTCCTTTAAGTCTCTTATTTTGGATATATAATGTTTTCTCAAATTCCCTCATGATAGTACTTGTTTTCACACATGGTCTTTTTTACAATGGCAAATGTTGGTGGGATGGCTGAAGTGAATAAAATATGAATTTTTATGGGGTTTTTATTCGATGTGTTTGAACTTTCTCTTCTTGTGGGTGCTACATTTTAAAAATATTTGTCATAATGAGATAACTGGGTAGGATTAGACATCTCTGACTGCAGGGCAAATTTAAGGACTAATGCAGCTGTTCCTGTAATTGGCATGTCGATAAAGGCTACCTCTGGTGGGGTCAGAGCTTTAGACAAGCCTGTCTGGAGCAGATGGTGCAGAGCTTCTCTCTGATATGAGACACACTATTATCTACAGACACCCAGGTGGGAGTCCTCTGATCCAATGTAGATGCCTGAATTTAAACTAGTTACCTTAGGTTCTTTTTATTGCCAGTGAAGAGAAATAGGCACTGTTAGGAAGACATTTATTTCTACCTAATGTAGACTAATAAACTAGAAAAGATGAACTTTGCCCTACATGTTCGTATTTCTCGCTGCTGTATATAAAAGAAGCTTAGTGTCTGACTCAGACAGAGAGGTCTACTCAATGCCTAAAATTGGATGAGCTGAATCCAATATAGGTTTTTATAGGTTTATGGACCCCAGTTATCATTGCCCTGGCCATTAACTGAGCCTCATTTTGTGACTCTTCTGGCCACAGCTTTCTGTTCTTAATTACATTAGCAGATTCATTAGTCACTCTCAGCCATGGGTTAAATTAATCACAAGTCATTTAACTTGCTTTAAACTATCAGGCATCTGGGCTTGACCCAAATTGCTCTGTGGAAAGGCACTTCTACGCTATTGTTTAAATTCCTTTCAGTGTTGTGTTTGTGTTTGGGCATCAACTCAAGATGCAAAAGCATAAATTATTTTGTTTTCAATGCAGCTGTCTGCATGTAAGCTGAGTGCATATGTTCTGACAATAATTAATAGAGATATGGGACATAATGCAGTTGCCAACCTGTTGGCATCCACTGCCATTCCACACTCCATAGGGAAAAGGAAACTTCAGGGTAAGGTTAGCAGATACAATACAGAAGCAATGAATGAACTGTGTCCTGTTGATCTAGCCAGAGGTCAAGTGACATACTTACAATACAATCTAAAAAAATTTTAGAAATTATGACCAGGACACCAGCTGGATTTTTCCATAGTAAGATGCTCAGTTGACCAGTTGTATCACAACAACATACAATAATTCCCTGACAACTTGTCAAAAAAATAAGACAATTCAATTAAGAGCAAGCTATAAAGCCAATTATATGCTCAACCTTCATTATATATTATAGATTCAAGGCTTAAAGCTTATATTAGTTTTTTTGTGAACAATTGTATTCAGATGGGTATAGGGACAGTGTTTAGAAAGAAGGTGAAATAATGATTTACAATAAATTATAAAAGCAGAATGTTAATTGCTTATCTGGGAGTCTGTTTTCCAGAACTGTGTTTGTTCTGGAAACAACTGGCTGTTGCTGAGAACAATGAGGTTACACACAGAGTATGGTAAGAATTCATCCTAAAGTATGGTCATCTCCTCATTTTTTATTATTTTGTTTACAGATGATTTGATTTGTGTCTGGAAGAAAGTCACAAGTAAATGAATGTACATTTATACAAACTCATTCTCAATGTTTTATACTAGCTGTAAGCACTCAGTCCTTCATGGATGTAGCACAGTTGCTATGAAGCACTTCAATATTTTCTGTAAGAACCTGATGTGAAGCAAGCTGAGTTAGTCGTGTGTTTTTGATGTGCCCTCAAGTGATTTGCATTTTCTTATTTTTCTTTCTGTTTTCTGGGACACCTGGGACATTTCTTTCCCCTTCAGCAACTTTGGAACCTCAGACAATGTAAATTGGCAGAGATCTGTTGAGCTCATTGGCAATGCATTAATCTAGTTCAGCTTAGAGTAGCTCCAGGACTGTAGGAGGTGACTCTACAGAACAGACCTCTTCAGTATATATTCAGGACAACAAACTTCTATGCCAAAGGTATAGATGCAGCTTTCTCCTCTGGGAGAAGAGCTCACCAAATATGCACACTGTATCACATATATATTTCAAAAATGTGCTGTCAGAAGTATTGTGTCTGGTCCCTCTGGGTTTAGGGTACTGACACTATTGAAATTATTTTCCTTTATCTGTCAATGATCATGGAACTTTTTAAAGTGATAGTTGTGTCTTTCCTCTTTGTCTCTTTCCCTCAAAAGCAATTTAGCTTATTTTTATTTGTTTTATATCCCAGTTTTACTTCTTTAATCTTACTTTTCTGTCTATTTCTCCTTATAAATCCAAAAACTGTTCATAAACATCTGCAATGGTTCTGACAGGAAGTGAATTCACAAAAGGAAAAGTTTTCTCCTAAGCATTAAAATTTTAATCTTAAAGCCCTTTTATCTTTCTGGAAAAGAAATTAAAGGAGAGTGGTTAAGACTATAGATGAAGACAATGCATTGAATCATTCTCAATTTATGTTATTTATATGCTACTTGAGAAAGAATACAACAACATCTCTGGTTACTCTTAAAATTTCAGTAGAAACTTAGTCCAAATATACTGACCTAAGGATATATTCTTTGTCTAATATATAGAAGTGAATTTTAAGGAAATTAGCAGAATTTATTCAAATTTTTCATTAAAAACACACACACAATGGAAACACTAATAATTTACATTGCAAAACTTTTTCTTGAAAATATAGCCAATCTCTTAGCATTTCTTAGTGTTGTCAAATTTTCACAGTGAAAAGGGCCTAAATTCTTCTGTCTGCTTTCCATAAAAGAAGGGAAAAAATGAAAAAAAGAAAAAAGATGTCCTAAATTAGATTGTCAATTTTATTTTAAAAAAAAATTAAATACCATATTTTAGACCTGTTTAAATATTAATAAAATTTGCCAGAGGTACATGGTGCTTGTTACCTTTTGATGTGTGGTTACTGTATGCTTTATACTGGGAAAGGCAGGATCTTACGCCAAGAAGGAAAGATTGCTTAGCTGTTTCCTCTGGAACACCTCTGCCTGCTCACCAAAGGGGTGGTTTGGGGTGCAGCACAGGGCAAATAGAGAAAAACCCACTCAACACAAGATCCTGCATCATGACTTCAGGCTCACTGACTCCTGAGCTGTGCTCATGCGAGCTGAGCTGAGGCTGGGTGTGCTGGATGCAGCTGCCTGATGCTACCTGAGACAGAGGTCCTTGTTGAATGGACTGGAAACTATTCTGGATGCTAAAAAGCAGTTAATATAGACAAGTGTGTGATGCCAGAGCATAAGAGGACCAGAGAGAGGAAGAGGAAAAGCTTTCAGCAGCACCAAAGTAACACTGGATTTGAAAGCCCCCTAAAAACATAAGGTATAGGCATTTCATGAGGCATGGATAAAACCCGCATCCAAGCCTGACCAATGATAGAGAAAAGAGTTTTGATTTTTTTTTTTTCCTCTAGAAAGCACGGGACTAGCAAGCCATGCAAAGGAAAGAATTTCTTACAAGAACATAGTAGACAGTAATTTTCAAGAATTTTATTAATTTCACCTGAGAGGTAAGCATTTTCTCCATTCTTATAGTCTGTTTTTTCTTGTTCTTGTGATGAAAAGTTAGCTGAAGTGACTAGATTTTTATGGATATTTGCTTTTTTGGAGGAGAATAGGTAGTTGCCATTCAAAGGTTGATAAAAATAATTTTTGGAGAGTGGAAGGCTCTGGAAATTTGAATAATTACTTTTAAGAAAGTGAGAGAAAGAAACAAAGAAGGAAGAAAGGAAGAAAGATCACTTTCTTCCTCCCAGTCCTCTGGCAAAGTTGGAAATTCTAAATAATCTGACTATTTTTACAATAACATAAAACATTATTTTCTGTTTGTTTAATCAGTTTAACCTGATCATAGCCAAGTCATGTTTCCAACTGAGGAATATAGGAAAAATTATGAAGATATAATCATAAAGATAATGACATTTACAGAAGCCAGGGCTGTTAACAAGCCTCATTGTTTAGGTGTGTTTTTCTGTCTGCCACAAAAATTGGGATGTTCTGGTTTACAATAAAAAAACAAATCAGGAGGATTCCATATTTTTCAACACCATACTAAGAAAATGTAATGGGTCAGTGTAATATGGAAAATTTTGTTAAAACACCTAGGGTAGAAAAGCTAGTGAGTTTTGACATAGTTCAGTTATTACCATAACTCAACGAGGACAATCTTAAAAAATACATGAAGGCAGGTTAAAAAGAATGACAGACATTCTTAAATAACTTTATTAACATGATGATTCATTGACACAGTTTGTTAAAATATTTCCAGTTAGCATGGTATTAAGTTAAAAAATCTATTTTTCTCTGTGAGCAGTGAAGTATGATTTTATTTCATAATAATAAACCAAAAAAGAAAGGCTTGATCATTTTGAATCTACTTTTTAATGCTAATCTCAGCAAAAATAAAGAGAAAGAAAAGCAATATGCATGGATACTGTAAATTAGGACAAGAGCTGGAAATTAGGGCTAGAAAATAAAATGAAAGAATTCAGAACCTTATAGGATACTGGAAGATATAAGAATAAGAAATGAGGAAAAGGCAATGGTAAATTTTAGAAAATCTCTGATGAGACTGAAGAAAATAATGGAAAAATATATAAGTGCTACTATCATACCAGAAAACAATATGCTATAAAACAGATTTTCCCTCTTATCTTGAAGTATATTTTTTTTAAAGAAAATGTCTCTGATGACCAGCCTCTCTTCTGACTTCTAAATACAATGCTACTTATGACCTTTCACAACATTTGCAAAAGATTAGTACTGAGAAGGAGAAAAACTTTTTGAAAATTACAGATGAACACAGGAAACCACGACACTTGAATAATCAAGACAGTTTCAGTCAAAGTAAGTCTGACTCTTACTGTGCAAGATTCTTAAGAATCTTAATGATCAGCTGTTGCAAAGTCACCAACTCTTTATGTCAGATGTTGCTGCCCTTCTTTGGATTATTTCATTTGGGAATATTTAACTATTATCAAAGAGAGGTCTGCAAGCAGAACATACACAAGCAAAGGCGAAAAGCAATAATTTATTAGCTAACACATGAAATATAAAGCTAGATATTTTGAACTCTTAGAATAAACATTAGTGTGTTCAACATCCCTCCAAAAGTGTGAAAAAGTGTTTGCTGCTCAGACAGACATTAGTGAAGTATCAGCTTTAGCTGCTCTCTAAAATGTTGGGAAGTTTTGCTGAGTTGCTGAACCCTTGGTTCCTAGCTCCAAGGTATTATCCCTCTTTAAACTGTCACCCCATGGAGACCACTGAGATACAACAGACTGACATTAATCACACCAAGAAACTCCTTGGACTGCTTTTTTTTCTTTAATGACAACCAAGTTGTCAGTTTTCTTCCTGAATCTTTATGGTACTCACAGACTCTGTATCTGTAATTGTGCCTCTGCCTGTGGTTTTCCCCTCTTATCCCACTTATCCTCACTCTCTGGACCTTCTCATCACTTAAGAATTTCTTCAGAAGCCTGGACCAAAGTTGTGCTGCTGAGCTACATCAGAGCTGGGCCAGGGTAACACAGACAAGCAGGCCCAGAAGAGGCAGGGGGGGTTAGAGCCGAGGTTACAGATTTTACGAGAGCTCTATTTCCTTGACTGGCCCGGACACGTGGAGTAGAATTGATGGCATGGTGACTTGGCTTCAGCCCACTTTGCAGCAGTGTGTAAGTCAGGTGCCTAATTACTGGAAGCTTCCCTCCTGTCAGGAGAGACAGAGAAGCTTCTCCAGGCAGAGAATTAGACCTTAATGGCCTAAATAAATATCAGTAGATGCCATCCTCTCCCTTCCTAACTCTCTCTCCCTAGAGGAACCTTTGTCTAAGAATCCCAACTAGGTAATTTAGTAAGAAAAATTCTGCACTTCCTAGGATGAACTCAGGTCTTTGCTGACAATAATTTCTTATTGAAAAAAAACAAACATTTACCCAACATTTACTGATAAATGATTAAAGCTCAAACTCTTACAATTTTTACTCCTAAGTAGTTCTGCTAAAATGCAGACCATTTACATAAGCACAAAGTGTTACATGGATGTATTCAAACCACTATTTAAAAGGCTATAACTCACTCTGCTGTCTCTGGACTCAGGATCCAACACTGTTGCTGACAATTTGTGAAGCACATAGCTGTCTCAAGGCCTCTCAGATATATAGAGATGAGAAGGAGAAGGGCAAAGGGCTGGAGACAGCGTTTGACACAAACCTAAGAATTAAAACTCCTGTCCCAGACCAGAATTAGGGACCTTGGAAAATTGAATTTACAGTCCTATTACTGCTGTTGAGTTGGAAAAGGGGGCTGAGAGAAGCCATAACAAAGTCTTGATAAGTAATCACAAACCACAAAACATAGCACCATTTATGGCAGCAAGGGTTTTAGCAGCTTTTGGCCACCAGCCTGAGAGGTCTTCTCTGAATATTGCTGAACTGCTTGTTTCCTGCCAGGAGCTCCTTCTAAGTGCTCCTTGAGTTGTAGGATGTTATCATCCTTTTTCCTGATACCTTCCAAACTGGCTCACCCCAGTGAGGAGGGGATTCTTGACTGGAGAAGTCTGTGTGGCATGGGGCATCAGAGTCACCATAGAGCTTTTCTCCCTTCCTGAATGGTGTCAAATCCCAGCACAGAACACCCATGGGAATTTTTATACATTTTCTTCTGTGACACACATGCTGTTCCTCATCTTCTACTGTTTTGTCTCATAGTAACATAATTAGTCCTTAGGTTTTTTTTCTGGTTTTGGGGGGGGGGGAGATTTGGTGCATTTTTGGGTTTTTTTGTTTGTTTGGTTGGATTTTTGTTGTTTTCTTGTTTGTTTGTTTTGTTTTCTTTTTGTGATTTTTTTTTCTTTTATCCCTCTCTCTCCTCAGGGAGACCTCATATTTAGTTAAACGTTGTTCTGAACACATCATTAGCAGGCACCCTGGTTCATCAGGGCTCTGAGACTAAAAAGAAGCATATCTGAGCCACTTTTGCTACAGCCAGGTACATTCTGGGACACATAACTGCCTTATTTACCCATGGTTGCCCACATCAAGCCAACTTTCAATTAGTTTCCTGAAACCCTACTCAGTTATACGTTTTTGAGCCTCATTTACTACTGAACAGGCACAGGCTCCGTAAATCTGAGTCATGCAAAAAGACTGAATGATTGCAATCACAAGTAAAAATTATGCGGGTGAGTGAGGGTTGCCGGTTCAGACCACTAATTAATAAATGTCAGTAAAGTGCCTGCAATGAAAGATGTTGTGGGAGCATGGCACATTCTAATTAAAACGTCAGATTTTCTTCCACAAGGTAGACATGGACTTTGTAAAAGATCGGTGTTTCCAGACCTTAAGAAACTTGAGAAAAGTTTCTTTTTAATATGAATTGCGTTTATACTGAAAATTTCTATTCCACGTTTCAAACAAAATGAAACAAAGTACTAAAAAATGTTAACTGATGGCTTAGGGCTACTTGGAGGAGACCTTCCAGTCTATCCTTTTGTATTGGAATCTGTTCTGCACCATGTGGAAAGACGCTTATTTCTGACTCATAGAAGATTTCAAATAGTGAGCAGTGCTATAAGAGTTCTCAAAAACTATTTTAAATGCTTCCATTTAATGCATTATTTTATGAAGTCATATTGTGGGGTAAGAGATATTTTAAGGATGAATCAATCACATCTGATTCAACTTAGCTATAAAACACGAAGGAAAAGGAAACGTTAGGCACTACTGTTTTTCTTCTAGTTCTCAGAACCAGTTATGGAAATGTGATTTATGTGTATGCTGCTGTAAAATGGAAAGTAAAAGGACCATGGTTAAATATTCCCCCTGGATAAAAAATAAAATGTGTTATTTTGCCACAAAATTACAACTTTTGCAAAATATTAGTCATGGTGAAACATTCATGTTCCCAGAAGAGTACTTCAAGTGCTTTTGCAGCAAATGTTTTCATCTCTTCTTCCAGCATTCGAAAGAAAGATTGTCAGGTTAATAGAGTAGAAGGAGGAGCATTGGATACACTTTTATGATTTTAATATAAATATAACAATTTTTTTATTGGGACTAGAAAAGTAGTTCATTTAAACTCTAATATTTTAGAAATTCCCTTTATCTCTAAATCATCCCATAATAAATTCCATTTTTCTAAAGCAGTTCTCCAATTTGTATTTTTACCTCAGCATTTTCCTTTTTTTTCAGTTTTAAATAAATGATCATGTATCTGGAACTCACACTAGGTAACACCTATTCCAGAAACAGTGGAACCACTATCATCAGGTCTATTTTAAGAATTGGGAGCTACTTAAGGATACAAGTGGAAAAGCATTATTTATTTTTCACTATTTATTTATACTTTTTTAGAGAGAAAAATAATACATTCATGCCAGGTGGGGTTTTAGAAGCTCTCAGAGCTTTATTCTAAGTTTCTTATTTTAAAAGGATAGTTCCCATGGTAACAATTACATCATTTGGCACACATAGTACCTGAGGAAAACAGAACCATTTAATAAAGAAACACACATTCACCATTGTGTGATGTGAATTGATTTACTCGTTGCCTAATTATGTTTCCTAAAAACAGGAGACTGCAACAGTTTTCAATGTCAGCATGACCTCTTGCTTGTCAAAATTTTCCTTTCTGCTCCCAGTTCTTTGCAGCTGCAAAGCTACCTCTGCCATTCATTTCTTAGAAGTCTTAACACTGTTCAACTATTGTTGAAAAAGAACCTACTCTACCTATGCCATTTCTTTCTGCATGCTTATGCTCTTTCTTCTTCTGATGTTGAATGGTATTGCAGATTTTCTGTATGAAAATAAAATAAAATAAAATAAAATAAAATAAAATAAAATAAAATAAAATAAAATAAAATAAAAATAAAATAAAATAAAATAAAAATAAAAGTATTTTGACTCCTAAAGATTAATGGTTTTTTAGGAGTATTTGTTTTCAAATGTTTTCCCACATTTAGCTAGCTGCTTCAAAAATAATTTGGATTACACTCTTACAGGACTATACAAAAGACAACTACTTTTTGTACATATATCCTCTACATACATTTACAAATAGTACACATGCAGTCCAATGAGTTAAACGATAAAGACCTGTAAGCAAGAGTTGATGTTATCCAATACCCAATTTTTCTGATTGGTCAATATTTTCTCTCACTTTTTTTTCCCCATTCTGTGTGTTTTCATTTAATTTCTGCCTTGCAGACTGTAATCTCTCCTGAGTACCTGTCTCAGTTCTTTGGGATGTTACAAACCTAATTCTTTCTTCCTTTCCTTATGATTAATCATTATCACCTATTATCTATGCTTAAGCTTGAAGTAATTCTCTTGACTCCTTCTTAATATTTGTTGGTTGCTGCATAAGGCTCTGCTTTTTGATAAAACAAAAAATCCTTCTGTCCTTCTTATTTGTTATTTCTCTAGTGGTTATTTGAATTCTGTCTTTTGGGGTTTTTTGCTAAATAAAATTAGGAGTATACTAGGATATGCCTGTGCTTGTCAATCTGGAAAAAAAGTAGGGTAGATATTTGACTGCCTTAGGCATCAGGCCAAAAAAGAAAAAAAAAAAAAAAACACAAAAAAAAAAACCCCAATCCCAAACATTTTTTCTATTTCTAAACCTACCAGGGTACACATTTTCTAAAGAGTTAAACCACAGTGTTGAAGAACTAAAATGGACACCTGCCTGCAAACTCTGTGCCCCTGAAAAATGCTGCAACAATTCCACTACTGTCTCTCTAGGATAAGTGCTGTTTAAATTCATTCATTTCCTGGGAAATGATTTTCTGATTCATCAAGGCAAATAGGTACTGTGGGATGCAAAATTAATCAAGAAAAAGGAAATGAGGCAATTTTTTTTGTTGCTTTCTCTCAAAGAAACCTCTCAGTAATACAACAGACTAAAATGAAGTCAAGTGGCCAAAGATAAGGAGAAGAACAGAACTTAAAAGTCAGAAAAGGGTTGAGCCAGACAGCACCATTTTAAGAGAGACAAGAGCATAATCTTTTGTGGATGACTGAATTTTACTAACATGAATGGTAGGGTGCTCTACAGAAAATTCTTTTCTCTTTGTCCTGTATATAGGAATTGCAAAAGAAACAGTCAAAAATGCCTTTGAATTAAGGTTGTAAGCTCATAGTTTTTCAGGGGCCATTGTTACCCTGAACTCTTCAGGTGCATTGAAATTATTTCTTCTCCATATTAGTTACATAGAGAAGGTGACTGAGTTTTGCAAAATTGCCACCATTTTGGTCAAGCCTGTATATGAATATGTACTCATAAACATATGACCAGATTCATCTTGCTGATGGATCCAGCTCCTTTACATCTCCCTTCAGGGTTAGAATAGGCAATGCCTTAGTTTCAAGGGCTTTTATTTTCCTTGATATTTTTGCATAGTTAAAAACACTTGGATATCTCTTTCAGTTTCATAAAGTGGTTCAGAGGAAGCAATTTCCTCATAGCACTCCTTTTTTGCTTTGTAGTGCCTTGTATTCCCAAGTTCTTACTTATGACCTTTCATGCTGGAGACAGATTACACCTAAACAGACAACACCTCAGTCTTCAGAGGGGGCTTTCACATCAGAAAAAGATGAAATAAAAGTGGAAACAATGTAGCACTTTCATTACTTTCAAAGGTCTGCGAGTCTCTAGTGCTTTAACAAAAAAAAAAAGTGATGAAAATCCAGGCCATGCACTTATATGACCTTGGTGAAACTGTTACAAGGAGTAACAGGATTCATTTGTTATTTAGAAATATTTAATTAATATGCTATTTATCCCAATATGAATGCTGAGTCTTGAAAACTTGACTGTGTTTATGTTTAATTTTTCTTCAGGTTATAGGAGCAGGAACACAGAGACTTTTGAATCTTCTGTGAGAAATTAAAGAGTGAATCTGTGCTGGTGAGAGCCTCTCAGTCTGGCTAACATGAGACCCATAAAAGTGAGTCCCTGCAAAGGCTGAGTGACTGACAAGCTAATAGGATGCTGGCTCTGTGGCTCCATACTCTATCACTCTAATTCACCATAAATCTGCCCTGCAGCCAAAATAAGCAATCTCATTCCCATATCTGCACAGAGCAAAGACATTTTTCCAACCAGATGGCCAAAGAAACAGATTATGTCACTGCTCTGGTACCAAACTGCTTGCTTGTTTTCTTGATTTATATATCATGTAGATCAATTTGCATTGCTGCATGAATACTAACGCTAACAAATGGGAATGCGTAGCTTGGGACAAGAAGCGTGACCATCCTTTTGGACAGCAGAAGTGAATTTATTGCACTTAAAGTGGCTGTATATCTGTGAACTGACTAGATCATAACAACTACATCATACCAACTTCTAGAGAGCCCTCCTAAAATTTTCACCTGTGCCTTTTATCCCGAGGGAGAGGGAGAATCTCCTCTCCTGCAGTTAGCCTCCCCTCAGACCTGGGAGGGCAGCAGTTTCAATTACCACCCCATAGGCTGCATAGCTCTCCTCAACAGGATGATTGGCTGCATTCATCCAAATGTAACTGAGGCCAGCTAGGAGAGTTCTCAGTAACTCTATCCTCCTTAAGCTTCTGTCGCCCAAGATGATGGTCTGCATACAATGTTATTCAAATAGTTAGTAAACCGAACTCATGCTTCACTTTAAAACAGCTAGAGAAAATCTAAAGTGAAATTCAATGTGCAAAACATTCAATCAAAAACTGAATTGCAATCTCAATTGTGGAGCAATTCCAAGAAAAGGCAAGTCAGTCTGATAACAAGAATGCAGAGTGATGCAGGCTCAACAATTTACTTTTCTTCTTAATGGAGAAATGAAAATTATGTTCTCAGTGCCAGGCATGTTCTACTACAAGCATAATAAAGGCATTGATTCTGATCTAAATTAGAAACACAAGGAAAAGAGAGGAATAAGAGATTTGCCTTTGTAGCAGTGTAGCAGTAATTCACCATCAAATTTTATTTGTTTTGTTGTTGCTTTATTATTATTATTATTATTATTGTTATTATTGTACAGAACCCTTTTACAGTCTTTTACAGTCTTTAACCTTTTACACCCTTTAACCCTTCTACAGTCTTAATATACAAGAAACAAAATGTGAACATTCTAATATTAATGTGAAGTACTGAAGAAATGTCTGAGAATCCATTGCTACTTTCCTGTTGTGGGACTTGAGCATTTTCCATATCTCTGGTTGGACACACTCTGGCTTCATTTTGCCAGCATGGTGGAATGAGACTTAGATTAACAACAGGCATTCAGGACGCACCAAAGAATAATCTGCATGCAGATGGAGGTGGAGCTGGAGAGAGCTCCATTAGATGTACCCAGAGCATGTGCCTGTGTGAGCCCATCCCTGGACATACATCAAGAGCTCCAAAATCTCAGTTTGTGCATGCCTGAATAACTATCTCCAGTGAAAACCTGTTTGGGCTGCACCTTAATCCCTGCTCCCGAGACATCACCTAGTGATGCAAAATCAGAGGTCTGTAGAGAATCCCATCCTATAGGTTTGGTGGATATTAGTGGAAGGGATGCATTCACATCTAATTATACTTTCTTTTAGCTTAAGTTCTTTCTTAAACTAAAATAATCCTAATCATTTAACTGGTTTTTTAGGATTTTTTTCAACATCAAGAGGCTGATTCCTTATGTTTTGTTTCTGATATGACCTCTCAGAAAGGTGAATTCAACTGAACAGTATGAATGTATCATTTTACTTATCATAAAAACAACATAAATCATCCACATAAAGTAGTTTTGACAGAAAAGCATAGAGAATAAAACAATAACATAGACAAATATTTATTTGCATTATTTAATGGACTTGCTTTGGCCGTTATCTCTGTTCTTTCTTATTTGTTCTCCATGTTCATTTGAACAACCTGATTTTATTGGAACAAATGCTCACAGAAAATGAAGTTAAAAGTCATGAGTATTTGCAGAAGCCAAACATTTAATTAGGACAAAAATTATCATTATGGAAATGCTTTCTCAGTTTGTGAGAGATCACAGTAAATCACGCAGAACAGCTCTACAAAACAAGGCAATATATAGGACTGATTTGAAATCACAAGTTTGAAACAATAAATACATTTAAAAGGATGCACATGCAAAGACATGAATTGTCTGATAGAAAGCATAAAAAAGCAGAGCTAACATTCATGACATTGCATGGAATTCATAGAAGAAAATTAAGATGAGTTAAAAAAATTTCTGTTTAACAAAAATTTAAAAGGAAAACGGTGTTTTAAACTGTTTTTTTTTTTCTGTACACCTTAAAATGTTTTATTTCCACTCATTTCACCACAAGATATTAAAAATCTAAGCTGAGTTCTCAGCTCAAAATTTTCTGTTGCTACCTGATGTATTCTAGACAGGAGAATATATTTTGATTTTGGAACGAAAAAAAAATTAATTGTCAATATTCCTTAGTAAGTTTGGTTTTTTTGTCAGGGGAACAACAAAAAAAGCAAGTAAAGCCATCAAAACAAAAAATGCAAACCAAATAGTCAGAAGTAGCTGTAATGAAAAGAATGTCCTTCGAAACTGCTATCTTGCTTTTTTTCTCAGTATTTTTGTAGCAGAACAAGCTTCTTTCTTGTCAAGTTTTCCCCTTGAGTAGGAGAGCTGATGAGTATTGATTCAGTTCACAAATATAGGTTTGAAAAATTAAACTTTGTCATTTAGTATAATCCAATTCTGTGATATATTTTTTTATAATTTTTTTCAGAGTAAATTATTTTCTATGAAGTTATCTAGACAATATCTAAACATTTCACCTTAGCAAGAAAGGAATAATAACAGTATCAGTAAAAGGAAACGAGTGTATTTTGATAGTTTTATAGTTTCCTGTAAAACATCTTTTTACATCTCTTTTCAAGGTCTCTTTATACTTTAAATTCTCCAAATAATTTTTATGTGGGTTTTATTTCATTTTATTTCTGTCAGCTCAGGACCTCCTCAGAAAAACTGTCACAAAACCATATACACATAATTCATACCCATGAAAATGACGGAAACAAATTGCAATTGATTATGCCTGATCTCTGAAAGGGAGAGGAATTATTCCCCTCTTTAAGAGTAGTTGAAAACAGTATTCTGAACTGACTGGTGATTGACTTATATAAAAACATGAGCTAGCTAGCTAACCAAATATCTGCATAAAAGAAGTGTCTGTAACTCAGGCTTTGTTTTTGTTGTTGCTACTTCTTTTTATTTTAAGAAAGAACTAAATTCATTTAGCCATGTTTTTGTTGTCATGTAACATATCCTATTTTATACCAGTGAAAATTCTGAAGATCATGCAACTTATAGATAACATGTGCTTTAAGTAATTTAACATTGAAAGCAGGAGGAAATTAGATAATTTTTGAGCTTTCTGACTTGATTAGAGTGGAAGTGAAATGTGTGAGATTTAACTTAATGCTTTCTATCCACTCAGGAGCTGGTCTTGACGTGTGATTTTTTTTCTTTTTTTTTTTTTAATGGTAGTATTTGTTGAAGTGACACGGGTTTACTAGATGTTCCAATGATTTGATGTGTTTATAGTTCTCATCTCTTGTTGAGCACCTGCAGGCAGCATGTAATTGGAACACACATTTTGATCTTTAGGACTTTTTCTATATCTCAGGATTGGATTATCTTTTTATTTGCTATTGATGTATTTAGCTTTTAAGGACTTTGTTTTTCCTTTTCTTTTGGTGATTTGCTGTTAACTCATGAAGACTCTATAGTTACAACAGCCAGACTCCTGCAACTCAGATTCGAAGAGTCTGAAACAGGGCACAGTAACTCAGCAGAAATCCACATGTTTAAAAAGTGGTGTTCTAGGAGCAGCAATTATCTTTGCATGATTACCTCCTAACCTGCTAAATGGCTAGTTCAGATCTCCTGCTGTCAGTAAACAACCAGGGGCTGATTAACAGTCTTCTTATCATTCCAAATCCCTTTGATGTATGCTGTGCTACTTTTGACCTCTTTTTTCAATGCTATGTGTGTTTCTGGAGTAGGTTACCAATTTCAGCAGTGGAAAAAAGAGAGTAATTCAGCATGCCTGACCTAAAATGGAATATCCCAACTGAATACGAAAGACTCACTATCTTACCTGATGTCATTTTTTAAACCCTTTTCCAACCCCCACAATATACTTGTGAATAATATGTGAATCCCTAAACCTATTTTTATTTCCTTTTTCCTTTAAGCCATGTAAATATTTATAACAGAACACACGCTGACACTATTCCAAGTAGAAAACAGGCACAAAGTATCCATAACCCTGGAAATGGAATAAGGTTTTTCATGTTTCTTAAATAGTACCTTACCTCTTTATTTCTAAGACAATTGCATTACAAAGCTTATATGAATCTGGTTCAATTTGTTTCCTACCTAGATGATTATGGGATGTATAGGTTGTCTCTTATGAAGTAAATGAAAATTATCAATTAAGTTTGTGCTATTCACCAAAGGCCTTATAGGCTGTATAGCTTCTGGTTAGTAATATAGTTTATTCACCAATGACCTACATGGAATTTTTTTCTCCCTTTTCTCCAGTCTTCTGCACCTGTTGGTCTGATAATAGCCTTCAGTTCAGTGAGAACCAGATAAAAAATTAAGTTGCTGTTGACAACTATTGAGACAAGAAGTTAGCAGCAGAGTTTGATAACAATTGTGTAAGAATATCCAGAGCAACGGGAATGAGGAAAGCAAAAGAACATTTTCTGAAATTCTTCAATGGTTTATGTGCACCTCAAAGACAGTTTATTAATAATAAACTCTATTGATTTTATGTGAAACAGAGGTATTCTGGCACCTCTTCATCTGAAAAGCTTTAAGCTCTTTAAAAGAACACATCTTTACTGTCACTCTCTATTGAGAGTCCTGCTCAGTTTCATCTGATGCTTTGAAGTGATCCTAAGGACATAAAAAATGGTGGGTGAGGCTGGCCCAGCTTCATTCAGACCAGGAGATGTTATACAGGTGAAGCACAAAAGTCTAGCCATTTTCTGAAGTCCATTCTCCTTGTGTTCTCCCAGCATGCCACTATGAGAGGTGTTGGAAAGAACATCGTTGCCCAGTACTTTCAATAATCACTTTAAAATCTGAAGTCATGGGAAGCATGGTGGTGGCAGCTGTAGAGAGTGCCATACATCTGCAATGAGGAAAACATGAAGAAAGAGGTACTTTCTGTTACTTCTGTTACACTGGAAGGGAAAAGGCAAAATAAAAGGAAAGCAGAAAGCAAAAGAATGACTGTCAGAACTCCAGCCCACAGCCACAGGCTGCAGCTCTATTGCCGCAGCAGTGCATGCCAGTGCCATCTCATACCATTATACCATGAGCCTGCCTCTAATTCTCTGTGCTGTTCAAGGGAATTTTAATCAGGTTAAAATGAGGTTCTTATCTACCAAACAATGAAGACAGAATAAAGAATACTAAAATAAATAAAGCAAATTAAGAACCAGAATGAAACAACTCATTGGCGATTGTCCTTTTTCTGACATGGTAATAACATTCATAACTGGAACAAAGTCATCTGTGCAGGAGACAAAGTTCTTCACAGTGTGGTAAAAATTCTGGTATGAATCGAAAATTTCCATGGGTTTGAATGAAGGGCACATTTTTTGAACTTGTTTTCTTTGACATAAAAACAGAGTAACATTAGGAGGGAAAAAATTAAAAAAAAACGGAAAACTAAGGTGGAGGAGAAGGAGGAGCAGTTCCAAAGGAGACATAAATATACCTTTTGGAATAAAATACTACATTACATACTATTCATTGAGACATAATGAAAGTATAGCTTGATAGTCAACAGTATAATTCCTTATAGACAATATCCTGGGTATATATCCAGACGATTTAGCCATTAACTTCTGCTTAGATCGAACACAAATTTTGCAAAACTCTTTTTTCATGTCCTTCATTGAAAACTTTTCTTTAGGCATTTTTTACTCTGTGAGTCTCTAAATAATCCATAACTTTCTTCATCTTCTCAGTAAGAAATCTATCCACATTACAGATTACAAGAATTTGTTCCTAAATATCTCTCTTTCTTCAAGTGATTTAAATTCTCCTCTTTCTATGTTTCTATACATAATCTATTTAATGTGGTCTTTCTAACTGTTACTCAGTCTTCATTTTACATTGTCACTTGTCTCTTGACTTGGAGGGGGAAATTACTTTCCAGTAGAATGAAATTTGTATTGTTCTCTCTGTAGGTAAAAAAGCAACTATTCTTCAGAGGCTGTAATAATATTTTTTGGCTCCAAAGCACAAAATAGTGCAATGAGTCAATGAGTCAATAAGAGTTTCTCAGACAAAGAAGCATACATATGGCTATTAGATCATATTGGTGGAATAACAGTTCTTGTAGGTGGAGGTATCCTCTGCTTCAGATAAGATGCCAAAGAAGGTCTTTGTAGCTAAATTGTCATAACAAAACCCCAGAATCCTTCTTAGTAATTTCTAATAACTTTTACCAATATCTTTATTTAACCTGAATATTTGAAAATTAAACTTTGAAATGGAACTTCGGGTGAACACAATTTTTCACCCATTACAGGATTTTGTTTAGAACTACATAAAGTCAGAAATAACTTGTAGCTCTGAGTTGACAGAAAACAGAAATGCCATTAGCTCTTCTGTGCGGGTTGCAACTGAGGTATATTGATAGGGTGGTTTACTGTAAAAAGTAGGTCATCAGTACACAGGTGTAGTTAGAAAATTAAGGTTCAGGGACAGATATTGACAGATTGAGAAGGAACAGTAGAGGCTAGAAAGAAAAATAAGTGTTTACAGAAAAATGAGTAGAGCTGAATCCTAAGAAAGATGCTACAGGTTTTTAAAAGAGACTAAGAAAGAACATTGTTCCCAAATATAAACAAAAATCCAAGTTTAGGTGTTGCTATTAGATTAGGATTAGGATTTCCTAGATGATTGATTAATAAACTCTGCAAATATTACTTTACTTCCTGACATAAACATGAACTGCAGATGTCTTACCACAGCAGGTATTTTTTTGTGCCATAAACTCAAACCAAACTAAAGCAGACTCATACTACAACAATCTTCTTCTCCTGGCAGATATGTGCATTATGTTTCCAAAGACTCTCTGTTTTTTTCTGCAGGTAGGATAAAAAGGCTGACAAATTCTGATAAATCTATTCTCAGTGCCTAAGACATGTAAAACATAAGCTTATGGCAAAACAAAAGGTTAAAAATAGAAAGGGAAAACAAAAGATCATTTTCTCCCTTCTATAAATCAGAGGAACAACAAGAAAACAGGAAGGAAGAAACTTAAGTGGAAGAAGAAATTAAGAACCTGATATAAAAAGAGAGCAGAATGTGAATGATACACATCAACATTTCTGGATTTAGTAACTCAGGGCACTCTTATGTGGTCTGTATGTCTATGTTGTGTATTCTCTGCTGTGATGCTCCATGTATGCAGCTGAGCTAAGAAATGTCGTGACTGTAGGATAGTGCTTTGAGAGTCATGCAGAAAGTGAACTCTCCATTCCTTCCATTGAAACTTGTCACTTTTACTTTTTGGCCAAAAGTAGCCTAAATATCAGCTTATTACTGTCCCAAATGGTCACTGACAGATTAAGCGTGTTACTGAGCTTGTATTTTTTTTTTTCTACAAACATCTGGGAGTGGAAAACATTTCTAGATAGCTACGAGGCCACATCTTGATGTTTTTGTTCTTTTTGTATAAACTGTGTTGACTTAATTGACTACTGAGGATGATATAATCCTGGTAGACCCACACTAAATGCAATTAACCTGAGTATGGGGCAAATTGCCTTGTCTTGCTGTTGATTCTAATTCTAAAAACAGAACCACTTAGGCATGATTTTCAAAAGTGACCTCTATGTTTCAGTTATCTGTGCATGTTTAGCTGGGGACAAGGTATTAGGCTTATCTTTCATTTTCTGAATATCCTTTTAATTCTGAACATCAAGTCCTTTAAAGTTTCTCTTGTTGGATACTCAGAATTGCCAGGTGTTTTTTGTAAACTGTGGCCCTACTCTCAGTAGATATTCTCTAAGTCCAAGTTATCATCACTCCTTCTAGCTTTGTGGTCACAAAATAAAATTGGTATGACCTAGTTCTCACAAATGTTGCACTTGAGATTTACACCCTCTGTAGAACTGTCTTTGCACAAAAGAATAGCACATCCAAGATGGATATTTCTGTTAGGGAACTTTTGTGACTGGCAATAATTGGGGGAGGGTTATAAGATTTCACTGTTCGTTATATTTTTGTTATTTTGTTAATATTTATTTTATTATCTATTACTTTTCTTTTTTTCTTATTTTGTTTTCTATTACTTCTATTTAAAAAAGACAAAGTCAGAGTGATTACAAGGTAAAATACTGCTTGACTCATCCTCTGCAGTAATATCATTAGGGACTGAAATGCCAGCTTTAACACAGAAATCTTCATTGCCTCCTGACACTGAGCCACACTACACCTGCCAGTCTCCCAATAGTCAGTTTTCTTGCTTCTTTTTTTAAAACTAAGCTGAAGCATCTAATTAAGTTTAAAATAGAATGGCCCTGGGAAGAACTCTCCTGAAAGCTGCAGTAGAGATAGCAGCTCATCTTCACTGGGGCTAAGAATCACAATAGCACGTTCTTTCATGAAATCATAAGAGTTTTATGTGAGCAAAAGTGAGACCTTTGCAAAGGCAGCCAGCACAAAGAAGTCATACAACTAAAGAAAAGAATTTAGTATACATACAGAGGAGAAATTAACTTTGGGGGAGAATGAGTGACAGGTAAAATGTAAATGGATGCATGAACAGTATTTGTGCTGTCATAGAGTTCCTAGGCTTGGTTTGGCAACAAAATGGTTAAAGAGAGAAGAAAAGTGATTTAATAGGGTTCAGCACTATTTTCTGAAAGTTTCAGCTTGACTTAGTGGCAAAATCTCCACTGTAGTTATCACAGTCAGGGTAAAACTCTAGGCCCTTTTTCCAAAGAAGCCTTCTCCATGAGAAAATGTTAGGGCCCAGAGGCAGAAGTTAACATGAGGAACTGTTGGTTGAGATTGTGCATGAACTAAAAAAATCAGTTTCAACTGCATCCAAAAGGCCTGATCATCAATGCCTGCAGAACCATTTGAATTTATTAACTTCAGTCAGCAGCTCATTGAGGGTGAGATTGTGATTTTGAGATCAGTGCAAAGCCAATGAATAGTATGTCTGAAAACTATAGTAGAAGAAAGCCCTAGTAATGCAAATCCCTTTCCTCCAACTCAGTCTTATATCTAGTGAAAGAAAAGAGTAATTTATTGTGTTATATATTGTTTTATTTACACATTCTCGGCTGTATTAGCTAGGTAGAATAAACTCACTTTTACTTCTAATAGGCTAATATTTGATTTTCATAAAACAAAGATGTTATAGGACACAGAGTACTTTTGAAGCATCCTACAAAAAGAGAATATTTGATCTCAAAATACCTGTCTATTCAAGTGTTGATTTTGTTGAAACTACAAGAGGGTTATGCTTCCTGGATTTTTAAATTTTCTTTATTGTTTTTTTCATAGCCAGAAACATTGAAAAAATCAACAGGTGCTTAGAAAATCCTTGAGAGTTAAAAACAATTTACTTCTTTTTGCAATAGGCCTAGACAAGAAACACTTTTTTCCCCCTGAAATTTAACCTGGTATAGAGAAAAAGTACTTATTAGTAAGAAGAGGAAGCATAACCAAATACCAGTTATCCAATTCCTCCCTTTAAGTTTGGATTTTTGTATTAATATAAGATATATGTAGTGTTTGATATTTCTTCACAAAGATAACATTTCTTAAGTGTATAGATAAAATATCTAGCAGTTACAAGGTCTGTTGGGTATAAAGGAGCTGTTCATTGGCAAAGTTGTAATCTCATGCTTTGGTTCTTCAGGTAGCTTTATTAAAAACTAAAGTGTCCTCCTTTTCTACTCCATAACTGTATCAATGATCAAGCATTATTCAGAGAATGTAGAGGAAAGATAAGTATATACTTTGGAGTGCATGTCAAGAAAGAATCTTATTAAATCTTAGTTTTGCAGGTATCTTATTAAATCATAGTTTTCCAGGATAGTACCAACAATAAACAGCAAGCGGGGAGGGGAAATGGGGTTTGTCACATTTAGAAACTATCAAGATAAAATCTGCATTGACAACAACAGGCCTGCTTATTTTCTTTGCAGAGCTATACTTGTAAAAGACAGAAAAGTGCAATTTTAAATTATATTTCCAAGATGGACATATTCAAGAATCTTTACAGGAAGGAGATCCCCCAGCACCTGATAGCCTGTTATAATCTGTAAAATTTCTATTAAAAAGACAGTCACCTTGCCTGTGTAATATAAATACAACTTGGCAGAAAATAGTGATTTCTTTTTGAAGTGCTTTCCTAAAAAAAAAAAAATTAAGCATGGAATATGGTAATGCCAAGGGGAAAAGCCCCCAGTGCAATAAATACTATGTTCTTAACACCTAATTTAGAAACTGGGGTAAAGAATAGATACAACTGTCCAACATTATTTCAGACTCTGTGATTTTGACATTCATATTTCAAGTATAAACTAGTAAATTATTACCCACATAGAGAAAATAATTTCCTATATGTCTTTCCCAAATACTTTCTCCTTAGAATTCTTTCTCCCTACTGGCTAGAGCTTTGTGATTAGTTCTTTCTCCTGTGTTGGCAATTGACAATGGTGACAGCAATGTTTCCAGCGCCAATATCTCCTTCTTTCACTGTTTTCTCTTCCTTTTTCTTCATAAGGGAGGACTGGGAAATGAGTAAAAGAGAGAATAATATATATAATGTAACAACAGAATGTTCTGTTTTCCTTACATCTACTCATGACTTACAGCAATATTATAGACTTCTCTTCTTATGATAGAATTTTTTTTAATAATTCTGCTCCCCAGAGAGAAGTATTATAAGTGAGTTTTTTCCCATATTTGTGCCTAGACATAAAAGTAAATTGTAGGGGTATGTTTAGCAAATGCACTACCAGAACACTATTAATAACGAATGTTGGGTGTTTAGAGGGAAAAAAGGCATAGTAACTACTCCCAGAGGCTGCTATTAAGATTTTCTTTGACAAAGCATCTCACCTGGAGAGCTTTCAAATGAATTCCTAAAACTAGCAATCCCTCCCTAGCAATTTCTCCTGTAGGAAATACAGACATTGTATAACATCAAAAAAGCTAAACCTTTTAAAATTCTGTTTGTTATTATTCTCTGTGCCATTCTCCTTTTAGTTTCTACAAGTTTTCTGGAAATTACTTCCTATGTGGGAGATGTCCCTCACATCAGTGTGCTATCAATGTTTACACCCCTGGAGCACTGCACTTCATGATGATCCAGCTCAGATCAGCCAGGTGCTGCCCTAGATAGCAGTCTTTCCCTGTGGGCACACCCTGGTTTGGAACGCAGGCATGCAACCTACTTTAAAAATTCCCACCCACATATACAGAAACACTCATGGAGTTAGCCTTTTCCTTGCTGAAAGCAAGACTTTTAGGAAATACCCTCACTGGAGTATTCACATTTCTACTTGATAAGCAAATCAGTAACAGAGGAGCCTGTAATTTGGTTTTGCGTGACCTAGCTCTCAGATAGGCAGCCAGTAATGTTTTTGTTGTGTTTATGTTTGGGTTTTGAGAGGTTTCTTCACTATACAGTAACTATTCTAAGATTCTATTTATCAAGCAAACCTCTGCCTCATTGGAATATTCCTCTTTATAAACTTTCCAAAAGGCAACACAGTTTAAACAATGTAGAAACTTGTAGTTCCTTATGGATCATTTATTAAGAAGTGGTATGATATGATGGGCTAACCCTGGCTGTGTGCCAGGTGTCCACCAGAGCCATTCCATCAGTCCCCTCCTCAACCTGACAGGTGAGAAAAAATCCAAGAGGCTCACAGGACAAGAGCAGGGAAAGATCACTCACTCACCAACTAACATCATGTGCAAGATAGACCACACTTGGGGATGTCAGTTTAATTTATTACAAATCAAATCAGAGTAAGATAATGGCAAATAAAAAGAAATTTTGAAAAAACCCAAATTTCCCTCCAATCCTCCCTTTCTCCCAGGATCAACTTTACTTCTAATTTCTCTACTTCCCCAGAGGTGCTGGGGCGCAGAGAATGGGAGTTGTGGTTATGTTGTCTCTGCTGCTCCTTCCTCCTCAGGGAGAGGACTCACACTCTTCCCCTGCTCCAGTGTGGGGTCTGTCCCACATGAGACAGTCCTCAACAGCTTCACCACTATGAGTCCTTCCCACAGGCTGCAGTTCTTCACAAGGACCATCCACAGGGTCACAAATCCTGCCAGCAAACCTGCTCCAGCATGGGCTCTTCATGGGGCCAGAGCTCCTGCCAGGAGCCTGCTTTAGCACAGGCTTCCCACAGAGTTACAGCCCTAATTAGGCACATCCACCTGTTCCAGTGTGAGCTCATACACGGGCTGCAGGTGTATCTCTGCTCCACCACAGACTTCCGTGGGCTGCAGGAAGACAGCAGGAGCTGCAGGGAAATGTGCTGCATTGCCTGCAGCACCTCCTGACACTGGTGTCTGCAGTGATTTCTCTCACATATTCTCACTCTTCTTTTTAGCTGAAGTTGTGCAATCATTTTCCCCCTTAAATATGTTCTGTCCCAGACCCCTGTCTCTGATGGGTCCAGCCTCAGTCATAGTGGATCTGTCTTGGAACTCGGCTGCATGGGCTCTGTTAGATGCAGGGGAAGCTTCTGGCAGATTCTCACAGAAGCCACTCTGTAGCCCCCCACGCTCCCAAAATCTTGGTATGCAAACCCAATACATATGACTAGGAAAATATTTAACAATCACATATAGAGAAGAACACAGAACCCTCTTCCTGGAGTTTTATTTAGAAAAATGAGCAAAAGAAAACAAAAAAAAAAAAAAAAAAAAACCAAACAAAACAAAAAAAGAAATAAACCAAAACAAAACCAGAAAAAATAGAAACAAACCACAAAGCACACAACACCCATATGAAAGGCTAAAAGAGACTTTGATCCTGTGAGCAGAATATGTAGTCAACCAAAATGTAACAGTAATGTGATTCTTGTTCTACATGTTAATAAAAATGCTTTAAAATTTCTTACAGAAATCTGTGGGAATTGTTGAACCTGAGATTAGGTTTCAGTATAAAATTCAAACTTAAGCTCTGCTGACAGTAAGTAAAAGGCCTGAAAAAAGGCAGTAGCTTAAGCAGGACATAGGTAGTATATAGGCATTCAATGCTTCTGACCTCTCTACAAAGCAATGAATTTTCCTCTACATCATTAATCCTATATAATCCAAATCTCTGTAACAATGCCAATTTTATTGTTTTGATCATTTTCTTGGCAGCAATGTTAGCACTGGTTAGCTACAAATTACTCTGACTGAGCCTCCAAACATGACTATGTTTATGAACTATAAATTATGTTCAAAGACATGTCACTCCTGCCTTCTCAGAACTATACAAAGTTCATTAAACTGTACATAATATGGTGTGTTAATGCAATTTCCTTTGATGTCAACAGAGAAAAACACTGGGCATATGCTCATTGCACTGGTAGGGATTTTGATGGACTGGGAGCGCAGACTGACTTCTGTAGTGCTAGAATGACTTTCCATGAATTCCAGGGCAAATCAGTAAGAAAAATAGCATGTCATGTAAGTTCTGAGTCAACAAATGTGCATATTTGGTGTAGTTAGGTTTAACTACTAAATTTAATCCTGGAGAACAATGAAAGACAGTGGGGATCCAATGGGAAACTCATGCCATCTTAATCTCATGTGCTCATTACTGCCTTTATGGATTGTGGAGAAAAAAAATAAAGCTAAACATTTCAGTATAAATTTAATCTAATCAATTTTGGACATTTTCTTTAGAATGCTATAATGTTTGCCACAGATAAGCATGTTTCTTTCCATTGGAGCAGCTTTCTGCAGATGTGTACACCCAGTACCATAGACCTGTACCAGTGAGATTCCCAATGCTCCTGTTGGGAAAGGTAGAGAAGCCTTCAGTCACCTGACTTATGTTGTGGATTCTGACTGGTAACTCTCAGCCTGTGAGGAGACAACCTGTGGAGCAGGATGCTCTGAGTTGTTCTGGTAGAGCCAGGAACCGAGTAACTATCCATGCTGGTGTTGCCACATCCAATGTTACAGAATTTGAGGCTGTGTATATATTGCTGATTTAAATAATAATTTAAGGTCAAAGTCAATTGGTAGCTGTGATCATCAACGCTGCCTGAAGGCTGTATTAAGGCACATGGATCTCTTATTTAGAAAACATAGGTGGAGAGGACAAGATACTTATGCTGAAAAGTAATTGTTAAGAAACCACATTCCATTTATAAAAAATAGAAGTATTGTTTTCTCAGTCATCTATATGATTTTTTTTTCTCAAATACCTATCTACAAAGAAGACAAAATACTATGTCCTTTCCCTCCTTTGTTTGCGTACTCTTATGGTAGAAAAATATCTATTGCGATATGCAGTTTCTGAACATATTCTTGTGTATGGGGTTCCAGATCTTGTCTAGGAGAAGAAAGTGATTTAGGAATTATGCTAATTATATTTTATGGTAATTGACTTCATTGATTCAAGACAAGTTGCATGGTTTCCCAAGGGCAAATATGCCTCACCAATCCAGAAGTCTCCTAGGGTGAAGTGAATACCTCAGTGTATAAGGGAAGAACTCCATGTGATCTGTCTGTAAGGTCTTTGACAGGGTTTTCTTCAACATCTAAACTGGAGAGAGAGGAATTTTGTGGACAGAGAGTTTGGTGGATGAAGAATTTGTTGAAGGGTTGCATCCAGAATGCAGTGGTTAATTGCTCCATGTCCCAATAGATCTCAATGATGATTTTGTTCCATGGGGTCTGCACTGAGACTAGTAGTGTTTGATTTCTTCAAGGACATGGACAGTGGGATCAAGTGTACTCCCAGCAAGTTTCCTGATGACACCAACCTGTGGTGTGCAGATGACATACCTGAAGGACAGGGTGCCATCCAGAGAGACCTGGAAAAACTCAGATATTGGGCCCATGTGAAACTCATGAGGTTGAAAACGACCAAGTGCAAGGTGCTGCACCTGGATTGGAGTAATCCCAAGTATCCACACAGGCTGGGGTATGGACAGCAGCTGGACATAACCTGGCACCGTGCTTGCAGCCCAAACAGGAAAAACAAATGTGTTCTGGGCTGCATACAAAGAAGTGTGGCCAAGAGGGCCAGGGAGGGTTTTCTGCCCATCTGCTCCTCTCTGGTGAGACCCCATCTGTAATGCTGCATCCAGCTTTGGGGCCCTCAAAACAAAAGGAAGGAAATAGACCTATGAGAGCAAGTCCAGAGGAGAGCCACCAAGATGATCAGAAGTCTGGAGTAGCTCTCCAAAGAAGGCAGCGTGAGACAATTGCATTTGTTCAACCTGGGGAAGAGAAGGCTCTGGGGAGACCTCATTGAGGCCTTTCAGTACTTCCACTGGGCTTATAAGAAAGATGGGGAACAGACGTTTTAGTAGTGCCTGTTTCGGAAGGACAAGAATTTTTTTAAACTAGAAGAGGGTAAATTAAGCCTGGATATGAGGAAGAAATTTTTTACACTGAAGGTGATGAAATGCTGGAATAGGTTATACAGAGAAGTGGTGGATGTCCCATCCCTGGAAAAATTCAAGGTCAGTCTGGGTGGGATTCTGAGTAACCCGATCTAGTTGAAGATATCCCTGCTTATTGCAGGGGATTGGAATAGGTGGCCTTTTAAGGTCCCTACCAACCCAAAATATTTCATGATTATTACAAAAAAAGTTCCACATACTGTTAGCTGGCATTTGATAATTAACAGGGCTGTCAGATGGTTCCTCCATTACACAGAGAAGGCACGCTTGGAGACTGTAGCAGCCTCAAGTCCTTGAGTTCAATCCCCTCCCATTTAAATGCCAAGGTTTTTCTCCCATCCTTAATTTTTATTTTACATAAACAAGTTTCCAACAAAACTGTTTCTGACTAAGTTCGGTGAAATGCCTGAGCTTTTCAACAAAGACCCCAGATGTTGAAATCTATTAGAGCTGTGTTCCATTACCACCTTTGCGTTTCACTCATCTAGAAGGCTGCTAGAAAAATTTAATTATATTTTTAACACGGTTTTCTTCTTTATATGAACACTCTGTTCTTAGCAATTGCAAAAGATTTCTGTAATCTAAAAATTCTTCGATGATTGTAAAAAAAAAGCTATTTATTTGATGTCTTTGTATGTCCTTCTAGCTACCATCTGCCTGTGTATTGTTTTATTTCCAAAAGAAATGATAAACAGATGATATTGTTCCTTCTGCAGTGTTTATTTACATAGGTGGGGCTTGCATTTAAAAACTAAATGCTGTAAGCATCCTGTAATGCACACACAGCTTGGTGGTTGCTGCCAAGTCAGACTATGATTCTTCCAAAGAAATTTAAGTTAAAATAAAATAAAACATTTAACAGATGATTTTAAATACCATGTTTCCTGAATGCTATAATGTTTCACAGCAGGTCTCAGTACTATAAAAGAGTGCAGAAGTTTGTTATTTGCACACTCAAATATGCATAATCAGATATTGATATTAGGACCACGAAGACACTTTTAATGCATATTTATGGTATGATGTCTGAAATTATATTGATATACAGCAACTTCACATTTCGATTCCAACCTAGCTATGCAAAAATCTATCATCTGTGTGATCAAGTTCCCTACATCTTGGCCTTGGATACACATGGACATGACCTATCTTACTTATCCGACTTCTAGAACAGGTTAATAAAGGGTAAACACTGTGGATAGAACTTTGAGTCTATAACTTCATCTCTGTTAATGAAATGCAAGGAAGGGAAATAGTTAGTCAGTAATACTGAGATTTCTTAATTTCTTCTTTCTGTCCCTGAAAATAACACAGCTGTGAAATTGTGTGTACAATTTGATTTTATAAATCTAGATACCATGTGGACTATGTCATGCAGAGCTGCAGCAAAGTATTTTGTAGCATAGAGTTTATCATATTATATAGCAAGCAGTCTATTTATACAAAATGTCTAAAGATATGTACACTTAGACTGGGAAATTTGTACTGAATTACCCTGATCGTGAGTGTAGACAAATAATCTTTTTGGAGGGAAATTCATATTTGTTGTTAGCACATGAGGAATTTCTGTGCCACTGGAATATTAATGGTGGGACTTTTTTATTACACTGTGCTATACAGTGATACACTGCAATTAAAACCACAACACTGAACAACACGATTATAAAATTTGACATATATCAAATACATGTATTATTTTGGGTTTTGGTTCTATTTAAGATAAAAATAATTTTTAAATTTTATTTGTTCCCAAATTTTAAATACTGCTTAAATGGAATCCTTGCAAAAATACTTGTACCAACTACAGTTCTCTTCCAGCTTTTGTAATTCCCTACCCTTAATTTCAATACTGCCAAACATTTGCAATTGTTTACCTCTGTTGACTTTTAAATAATCACAATGTACCTTTTTGAACATTTCATATAAACACTTATCAGTTTTTTGCCTGCTTATTTACAGTCTGTCCATAATATTGCAAATTGTGGGCTTACAGTCTGTTCACATTTCAAAATGCAATTTCAGCTCTGTCATAATATAGTTCAGTCTCAAACTACCAATTCCTTATGTTTCACTATCAACAAATGGTTGAAAAACAATCAATCCAGTTCCATAAACAATATAACATTCTCCACATCTCCTTTACATAGGCATACACACAAACACACGCATTGTTTATGACAATAACTTTTGGTTTATTTCCTTCCAGAAACTAATAAGAAAAAATTTACAAACTTGATAATTGTGATAAAAATGATTCCCATTGTAACAGCACTCCATCTGATATGGACCATCAAGTCTCGAGATAGCATGGTCACCATTTTTAGCATTCAAGTTCCTCTAAAGTGATGGGACACTTTGCTACTCAGCTATTTTCTCAAATATACAGTAGTGTATGACAGCTGTAAAATGTCTGATCTTTAGTATTCCATTCTGAAAATATTAACATTTTTTATTAAATAATTATGTGATACCTAGTTAAATAATTTCTTCACTCCATTGCACATCTGCTATCTAATACCATAATATCATAATACCATAATACACGGGACTACTAACCCACAACCATGAAAATCAATAAAGTAGAAACAGTAACCAGCCTTATCTTTTTAATACCAGATCTGTGTATTCACCCTTATCTTGTCACACAAATGGTAGCAAGGGTTTGAAGCAAGTTATATTTTTATTAATATTATTAATATTAATTATTAATTATTAAAATATTATTGTTTTGTTATTACATTTTTCTTTTCCTGAAATAATAATGGACAGTGTATTCCTTAGTCCTTCATAAAGAGCACTGCTTCATTTTCTGCAGAGAAGGACCTGAGATTCCCGGTGGAATACAAGTCAACCCTAACCCAGCAATTCACCCTTGTAGCCGAGAAGCCCAGTGATATCCTGGGCTGCATTAGGAAGAACATTGCCAGAAGATCAAGGGAGATGATCCTGCCCCTCCACTCAGACCTTGTGAGGCCTCGTCTGGAATGCTGTGGCCACCTCTGGGATCCCCAGTTCAAGGAAAACAAAGGAATTACTGGAAATGGTCCAAAGGGGGACCACAAATACAACTAGTGGACTGGAGACTAAAGGAGCAGAGCAGGATTAGCCTGAAGAAGAGAGGTCTGAGAGGTAATCTTATCAATGCAAACAAAAATCTTAAGAGAGGATCAAAAGGATGAGGCTTGAGTTCTTTTCAAAGGTTCTCAGTGAGTGACAGGGTAAGGGGAAACAAGATCGATTGGAAACATGGGAAGTTCCATTTGATTTTGGGGAAAAAATTTTTACTGAGTGTGACAGAGCACTCAAACATGATGCCCAGAGAGACTATCCTTGTCCAGAGATATTTAAAACCTGCTTGAATGTGGTCCTGTGAAATTTGCTCTAGGGTGAACCTGCTTTAGCAGGAGGATTGGACTAGATGGTCTGTTCCAGAGGTCTCTTCCAATCAGTCTGTGATTCTGTGATTTTGTTATTCTCTGATTCTGTGATTCATGTGGAGCACAACAACATACTGTTAAAAAGTTATTGCCCCTGAGATGGCCTATTTTCAGCAGCAAATTAAGTGAATTTAACTTATGGCTTCTATTAAGCCTGTCAATAGTTAAAGCTTAAGCATCAAAATGAAAGACACTTGTGAAATACTGATAATACTAGAATCAATGGCAATAACCTCATTGACATAAGTGATGTCAGGTTTTTAACCACTATGACATGCAAAATGGCTTTCATTAAAACTACCATAATTATAAGGCTGTTGATGATGCCAAGTCTTAAATTCTTTATTCAGTTTGGTTGAAATCTGAAGTAATGACCTAATAACACTAAGTACTTAAGAATCTTGACTAACAATAAAAATAAAAATATAGTAGCAAATAATATATTGCATTTACAGCTATACTTTCAGATTTTTAGCTACAGGCTACTGTAAGAGTAATGAGAGCCACAAGCAGTAGATTAATGTCCCTATTTCTTGTTAGAATGGTGAAGATACAGACAGATGAACAACTATCCATAGACTGCTTAAATGATCAGTTTTCCAACAAGCAGACATTCCCTAAGCATGTGTCCTCATTCCAGCGTGCAGACTGTGGGAGCAGAACCTGGAGGGCATTTCAAAAGTCAAACAGGCTCCATGGAATGGATGATATAGTTTTACAGAAACCAGCAGGTGATCTATGATTTGGAATAAGTCCAACATTTCTTATTCATGGGACAGTGGAACTCAGGAACATAGCAATTAATAATTTCTGCCTGGAAGGATATCTGAAATGGATGAAAATAAAACATTATTTTATTCTGTTTTTGGATCATGCCTATGAGGTTACCTAGCAGCTGAGCAGTTGTTTCTTTAGTTTTGGTTTCATTTCTGCCCTAACAAATGCAGAAAACAGCTCTTTCCTTCTTTCAGATAGGAGTGATAACAAATCATACTCAGGAATGAAAAGCTCTAGTTATACTTACCTGAAGATTCTGACATTTACACTTCTTTTTAAGGACCTAGTGCTGCAGCCCACAGTAGTGTGGTCTCCAGCATGCATGTTCCTTCTTATACAGCAGACTGTGTAGATCTGGTCCTGAAGAGTAGTCAGTTCTCAGGTTTTCTTTGGGCCTTCACATTCCTCTTTAAAAGCCACCTCTATGGTAATGCATTAAAAAAAAGCAAAACAAAACATTCTGATAGTGTCTATAGAAGGACAATGGGTTAGTCAGGCAGGACTTGACCTGGATGAAGCTGTGCTGGCTGTCCTGAGTCACCTCCCTGTCCTGCATGTGCCTTAGCAAAGCTTCTAGGAGGATCCGTTCCATGGCCTAGCCAGGCACAGAGGTGAAACTGACTGGTACCTTTTTTGAAGATAGGTACAATGTTTCCCTTTTTTCCAGTCACATGGGACTTCATCTGACTGCCATGACTTTCCAAAATCATGAAGAGTGCCTTGACAACTACATCAGCCGATTCCCTCAGGACTCTGGGAGACATCTCATCTGGTGCTATAGACTTATGTACATCAGCTGACCACGATTCTGATCTTTGCTTTGAGTGGGAGGGACTTTGCTCCCCCCTGCCCATCCTGCTGTCCATCCACTTGAGCTGGGGGAAGAAAGGGGAAGGTCCAGGGACTTTGACAGTGATGATGTTTGTATTCCCAAGTATCTGTTACATATGATGAAGCCCTGCTTTCCTGGAGATCATGGGTCCCCTGCCCATGAGGAAGTAGTGAATTAATGCCTTGTTCCTCTTTTGTTGTGCGTACGGCTTTTACTTAATCTATTAAACTGTTTTTATTTCAACTAAAGAGATTTCTTTGCTCTTCTGATTCTCTCCCCCATGTCCCCAGAAGGGAGTGAGCAAGTGATGCTGTGGGGCTGAGCAGCTGGCTAGGGTTAAACCACAACAACTATCTACAGATTTTGCACGTAGTATGTCTGTGCTAAAATATCTAATTGTTCTTGCTTTTTTTTGATCCTTATGTAATGTGATATCTTTAAAATTTATTGTCTATAGAGCAAGGGGGTTTTGTGAAAGAGTCAGTAAGTATAGTATCATTCTGGTGCCGAGTAACCCTCTACCACAAGAACAGATTCACCAGAGTCCCTTGTGAAATAAACGAGTATTTGGCAAAATTCAAGTTCTTCCCATCTGTCACATACATGTCTCTCTGATTTAAATAAGTGTGTGTGTGTGTATGTTTGTGTAAGTGAAAATTTATGCACCCACATACGCATGTGTGCACATGCAGACAAATTAGTCTCAATACAACTGATCCTTGTTGCAAAAATATTGGTAACAGATGATCATAACAGTCTCATAGGAAATCAAGATGTTATCACTCCTAAAACTTTTTGGAAAGTCTATACCTAAAGATTTAATTCTCAGAGTTCATTCTGGTCTTTCTCACTTTCTCAACCAGAACTTCGGCCTACATTCAAAAATGTTTTTATATATATATATACGTTTATATATCTATATACGTTTATATATCTATATACGTTTATATATACTTCACTTCTGCAAGTGAGACAAGATACATTTCACTGGTAGAGATACATTTCATTTCCTTCTCCAATTGACCCAGGGGCCAACAAGGACAGATGCTACACTGGACCTGAGCAAGAAGGGACTAGTGGGGAATGTGAAGCTCAAGGGCAGCCTTAGCTGCAGTGACCCTGAACTGGTGGAGTTTGCGATCCTTAGGATGGAGAGGAGGGCACACTGTAACCTCCTAACCCTGGATTTCAGGAAACTAGACTTTGGTCTCTTCAGGGATTTGCTTGGCAGAGTACTGTATGATAAAACTATGAAGGGAATAGAAACCCAAGAAAGATGTGAGAACCTCATGGAGTTTGACAAGGCCAAGTTCAAGGTCCTGCCCCTGGGTCAGGGGAAATCCCAACTACATATAAAAGTTGGGCAGAGAATGGAGTGAGAGAGAAGTCCTGAGGAGAAGGACTTGGGTGTGTTGGTGAGAGAGGATTTTGACATGACCTGTGAATGTGGACTCACAGCCCAGAAAGACAACCATGTCCTCAGCTGCATCAAAAGAACCATGGCTAGGAGGACAAGGGAGGTGATTTTCCCCCTTTTCTCCTGTTTATTGGGAGCCCACTGGGTATTGCATCCAGCTCTGAGGTTCCAAACACAAGAAGGACATGGACCTTCTAGAGCAAGTCCAGAGGAAGGCCAAGAAGGACATCAGAGGCCTGGAGCACCTCACCTATGAAACCAAGCGAGCTGCTATTGTTCAGCCTGGAGAAGAAAAGGCTCTGAGTAGATATTTTAGCAATCTTTTAATTCCTAAAGGGGGCTAGAAGAGAGCTAGAGAAAGACTTTTTAAAAGAGCATGTAGTGAAGTTATGAGTGTTCTATCCCTTGAAACATTGAGCAACCTGGTCTTGTGCAAGATTCCCCTGCAATGAAAAGGATGTTGGATCTTTAGGATCATTTCCAACCCAAACTATTCTATGGTTCTATGATATTTGTTGATATAGAACTATCTTTTCAGTAGGTTGAAATCCCTTTAGTCTCAGCCATCAAGAAATTACAAATATGAGCATTTCTAGTGCAATTAATAGGATAAGAAGCTCATCATTTAGCTTAAATAAAAATTTTTTAATTTACTTTTTTTTACAAATCCACCCTGTCACATCCCATCACACATATCTGTCCAGTAGTAGAAAAGCCTTGCAGAGGCTCCTAGTCATGACCTAATGCAAACGTCATTAGAAACAATAAAGTAGAATGCAACATAACAGAAATAATTCCATCCCTAAAGCTATAGCTATCATTTAATGTAGCATATGGCTTACAGAATTGGAGTAAAATTCTAATTTTCCCTCTGTTCACTTTTACAGAATAACAGAGACTGCAATGACCAATATTTAGAGAACATACAGAGTCAAAGTCATTGGTGTTGTTTGTCCGCTTGTGTGAATCAACATAACATCAGAGCTGCAAGTGATATGGGAAAATGGGTGGAGGAAGAAAAACAAATGGTTTTGAATTTTTCAAATCTGCATTTTAAAAAATTAATGCTATTATCAGTATATGATAAATTTCATCTGTCTCAACTACAAAAAATGTTTTTTAAATAAGAATTAAAATAAAATGGGATAGTTTTCATCTGAAGTGCATTATATAGCTAATTCTTTGATTCTATTGCCCTCCTGCTATTTGAGATTTCACTTCAGGTTTTTCAATTAAAGATGTACATTGATTGCAAGCTAAATTTACTTCAACATTATGCCTTTCATCTGATTTTATGATAAGTATCAATTTTTATTTAACATCTACTGTTTGGTTTCAATAAAACTAATAATGAATGTTGTTGATGCATGTTATTTATATTGGACCTGATTTTTATAGCTTGGAGAATTTGTTGAAGACATGTGCTATGTTAATAAAAATTCTGAGTTGCTCATCCAGTTCAGTTGTCAGGTATGGAAATGTTCCTGTTGTTGCCAAAGCAACTTTAAGATTACAGCTTTACACTGGAGGGTGCAGGTATTTCAGAAAGAATGTGCCTGTTTATCTGCTCTTTGACTTTTTAAAGTGGCATATTAATCCTCTGCATTTTATTTATTTATTATTTTCTTTTGCTATACCATAAGACTGCCAAGTCATAGACACCCTATTGGGCAGGTAGATCATATGGATTTGTGCAGATCCCTTCAGGGGTGTTCTCACTTTACAAGCCTCATTTCACTACACCTATATTGTGCCATAAGAGTTGCACATACACACATTGTCTAGCAGCTCAATAAGTTTCAGCCTGCATTTGTGGCCTTTCAGATGCTAGGAGGAAAATCTGAGGTAAACAACACCTCCTGTGAGGTTTGTTTTTTGTTTTCAGACACACACAGATGATCTAGAAAACCTCTGCTCTGTTTTCCCTTCTATGATATCTCATGACGGGAGCCAAACACTGTAAAGGACCAGGGATCATCCACAGAAGAGAAGGGTCTAATAGTGTTCGTCCCAGGACAAAGAGATAACTTCTTTCAATCATAATGCTCACAAAGAAATGTAAGGAATAACTTCTCAAGAGATCTCTTGCGTTTGGATTTTCTCAAACCCTAGAGATAAGGTGCCATGACTATATGATTTGACCAAGCAGAATTTCTATCTATTCTATCCTATAGAAATCATATTAAAAAAACATTCTCTGAGAGTGCTCTCAGGTTTCTTTGTCCAGAAGGCCCACACAACTTCATGAGATTCTAAATCATGCTTTCAGTACTCTAGTGTGAATCACAAACAATTTTACTGAAGTGTCGGTCCAATTACAAATAACTTATACTCTAAAGGCAAGAACTGCTCATAAAACAAGTTTTGCAAAAAAGTCTTAAATCTTTTTTATCTGTTGTGAACAAATATAAGATATGCTGGTTCAGTGTTCACATATATTATACATCAATTATTATTTGATAATTATTTGTTTGAACTATGATTATGCACTGTTTATAAATCAGAAGGTACTATTTACTTGTCCTAATATAAGAATGCAATTTATTAGACCACATACCAGAGAATTGCAGCATCTGAACATATGAATTTTCAGGTAAAAGGCACTAATGAAAAATTACTTTTAGTTTCAAATTTTACAAAAACCTCAATTTTTAAGGAAAAGTCTCAGAAAAACATGATCCAAAAATAAGAATAAAATCAATTTTGTTGAAAAAAAGTTTGTTAAAAATTCACCATAAACTATATCTAAATATTTGGTTGACTATAAATATTGATAAAATTATCCCATTAATCTATGGGTGATTGTATGAATCTGTAAGCTTTGTAAAACTGTATTGCTAACAAAGTAGACATTGCTTTAGAAAAAAGGACATTACAATAAAATTCTTCCCGATGATATGAGTTTCTTTGAAAGATAAAACTGATTTTGCCATATCAAACTAATATGGAAAAAAATATATATATACCTTCTTTTGCCTTCTTTTTTTTTTCTCCTTTAAGATGATTGACCTAATGGTCACTATTTTCATTATTTTATTCATCTTGGAGGACAGTTCTTTATTTTGAAGTCTTTCTCTGTTTAGAATACAGAGTCCTAGAGGTCACTTAGGAAGAAAGAATCTTTGAACATCCACTGTTCACAGACAGAGAAATATTAGAACTGTCATTTCTAGAAGTACATATTGACAGAACATTGCTATTTTTTAGTCTAATTTTGTTTTGAGAAACTGTTTAATACAGCACTGTCTATCAAGTGGATATAGAGGACCTAAATATGAAAGATAATTTGAAAGCACTCCATGTCAGTGTTATGTCAATTACCAATTACAGCATTTTGAAAGCATTCTGAATGACATATGCTCACATTTTTTCAACAAAGATACTGTAAACAGAGTTATGTATCTGCTAAACTGTTTTTACCTGCATTTCCTTAGAATACAAGTTCATGTAATGATATGTTCTTTTTGTGTTTACATGTGCCTGTATGTCCCACTGTATATCATTTCTGAAAAATATTTTTGAGCTCACTGGCAGATTTGAATAAATAAAGAAAAAAACCCCATAAATATAATGAATGTATGTGAAAACAAGCAGTGAAGTGAAGAAAAGAAGTTCTACAGCTTTCTATTAAACCACAGAGAGCATATATTTATAAATGCCTCAGTCACTCAATAGAGCAACACTCACTGCTTACAGGTCACAAACCTGAAAAAAACAACAAACACTTCGTTAGTACAATGCCCACAAAGCAATCTTTTTATAGTTTTTGTGGACATTGTTCTATGGAGAATATTACTTTTGCAATACTCTCGTGACTATAGTCTGTTAAATGCTTCATTCTCAGTTTTACAACAAAAGAAATACAAGTGAAGTAAAAGTGTGCATATATGAGAATTACTTATACAGATATGTAGCTGCATGCATGCACATGTCAAGACAAAACTTGAAGCTGAATTTTTTATGACTTCCAAATTGGATTCCAGGATTTCTCTATTACTTAAGTGTCACAAATAAGTGTGGTGGCTTTATCATGTCTATTTCTACTATCATAACATTTATTTATGGAAAGAAATTATTCCAGAAAAAAGATCAAGTTTACCAAATACTGATCTGCATAATTTCCTCCATATTTTTCTTGGCTTTTTAAATTTTACTTATTTTTTCTGCCTCAAGGTCATTATCTGATTGTATGGTGTTTGTAAGCACACAAGCCAAACATGAAGCCACATGAAACATAATATCCAATGCAATAGTCTTATGTCAGATTAAAAAAAAAAAAAAAAAAAAAAAAAATCCCCCAAAACATGTTTGAATTAGGGAGAATTAATAATTTATAACTCTTCTTATAGACTCTTCATTTGGCCTTGAATGGCAGTTCAACATCATAAAAGGCATGTGATATTACAAGGGAATTTAATCTGATTATTTTTCAACACTGACACTATTCTATAGCAAAAAAAAAAAAAAAAATAGTAGAAGAAGTTTCATTTTAAATCAAACCAGGGAAAATGTGAAATCTCCTTCTCTGCAGTAAAGGAAAAATCCAGAACGGGTATATATAAGGTTATGGATGTCCTGATCCTAACCCTATATAAATAGATAAGGGACATGGAGATATATATACACACACATAAATTTAAAAGATCTTGACAGGCCACTAAATGAATGAGTGTTCAATATTATTAGTGAGTTATCGTTGTTCTAGGTGAAATTCTAGAAAATACTTAAAAATAAATGTTCTCAAGTGAAGTGTTTACATTTTAACACTTCTACAAGTGAAGTCACTATGCGAAGTGCCTTAGTGCCTTTTTTTCTGGTCTATTATTTGTATACTTCAGCAGAGATATGAACTGAGAATCTGGCATTATTATTCAGAAATATAGTTTTAGAGCTATTTATCATCATGATCCTAAAAAGTATTTAGAACTCAGCTTCTTTTTCAAGCATGATATGTTGTGTTAGGTTCAGCTAAAGACCATGGGAGCAATAAAATACCTACATACAGTTTAGTGTCTGAGTGCTATTATAATAAACCAATGCCTGATAAATAAAGCTTGATTCAGTTGCCCCAGAAAAGTATCTAATGCTGTTTGAGATACAATGGAGTATTGCATCCTGACTGTCACTCTAGAGGAGTGATATAGTGGGATATCACAGTGTCTTGAAGAAATAATGTTTTGGTAGCTAAATAGGGGTTCTGCAGCCTGGAACAGAATGTCACCCCTTACAGCTTGCTAGGATTCACTGCATTATTAGATTTTCAGCACAATATCCTCAAAGGAATTGCACTGATCTCTATCAGCCACGCCAGTTTTGTCAAGTGCTAACACCATACGACTTATCTCAGACTAGTTATCCTGTGTGCTGGGATTCATTGCACTACTTCAGATAATAAAATTGCAGACATCTGCATGCGAGCTAGTAACATTAGAGCCAGTAAGTAATTCAAGGTACAATTCATCTTACCAGCAGAAGTGTCTGAAATACGGCCTGTGTCTTAGAAGTTCTGGCTTTTATCATTTGACTGCATTGATAGGGTGGCCAACCAATCTGTAGACATTTAGGAGATGTCATGTGGATCGCAACTACAAAAATATTTTATATTTCAATGACATATATACAAATATATATATATTATATATATATATATATATATATATATATATATATATATATATGCTTCAGTCCTACTCTTTTCATGCTTAAGAGGGTACATGCCTATGTTGAAATTAGAACGCTAGTTTGAAATTACTATGCCTCAAAGCTTTGACTGCTAAAATCTGTTATACATAGAACCTGGAAGACAAGCACAAAGCAAGGAATAATTGGCTATGTCTCGCTCAGTCGACCAGAGGCAGAATTGATGATGTCTGAGACTGCTAAATAAAAAACCAGGGACCCATCTATCTCTGCTCCTCATGCCAGGTATCACAAAGTGACTTAAGAAGTTATGTTCCTTAAGGACATACCTCTTCAGAACTGACAAGAGAAAACTGGAGAGGAAACTGAAGTCCTTGACACCTCACCATATACACTGCTTTGTGTTATCTCATTTCATGGCAATGTTGTGAATTTCCGTAACATTCTGTTTCTCTCCCTCTAAAGGCCAAGCCGTCAGCTAGACGAGTCAGGATATAAACTAGTTGATAACTACTTGGCCTCAAGGAGAGAGGTTGGTCTTTGACTCGCTTTTATTAAGCAGTTTAGGCAAAGAGCCATTTCTGTCTATAATCCATTGCTTTTTAATGTGGCCCAGAACATTAGTAAGACAGCGGCTTCTACCAGTCTGCTCTATGAATGAAATGTCTCCAGGGAAAAGACTGAAAACAATCTTCTGCTTTTTTAACAGTCACAGAAGGTTATACTTACAAAATGTTCATGTAATTGCGCAAAACATGAGAATCTAATTTTTCTTTCTCTTTCACTTATGACTTTGCCTGACAACTTTGCTAGCTTCTATGGAAATTTTCTCAGCAAATTTCACAAGCTAATTTGTGAAGAGAATCAAAAGGCTGAACAGCATTACAAAAAGCAATCTATTATTTTTTTCAGATCTTCTGCTTAAATTTTCAGATGCAACAATTACACCCTGATTCTGCAGATGTACTGCAAATTTGCTTTCTCATAATTATGAACTGTTAACTAGCAATTGTGCTATGTCAGTTCAAAGCCAATTCTTTTATCAGATATTGCTGATTCTTATTAGGTATTGTTTTCTGTTACCATAGTTGTGGTCACATTTGTGATCCAAATTGTCCACATAAATGATTTCTTGATCATTTAACTTATTCAATTTATTAATACAATTAGAAGAGGTATCATCTTAGTACTTGCAAAACAGTGGGCTCAGATTCTTGGAATTTCTCAGACTTCTTTTGCTACACTTGCTTTCTGCTTTTGCTTAAAGCTGTTCTTCCATCTGTTTCTACCAAAACCCATGTATTTTCAGGTATCAAACAACACGTATTTTATTAACTGATATCATATAATATGTTTTTAGCTTGGCACATTCCTTAAAGCAAAAGAAAATGCATTTTGTAGAAAAGCTCTGCATATCTTGGTAGTAGAGGTAGCAGCCACTCTATTAAGTACAGAAATGATTCAGCAGACAATAAATACAAGCACACATTTCTTTGTTGTCTGGAGATTGGAAGATCTTCCAGTCTGAGCACACAGATAGAGGAAAACATATATATTAGGTGAAATAAATTATGTGACCACACGAAAAATACAGAGTTTTTTTC
Organism: Ammospiza caudacuta; assembly: GCF_027887145.1. Lineage (NCBI taxonomy): Eukaryota > Metazoa > Chordata > Aves > Passeriformes > Passerellidae > Ammospiza > Ammospiza caudacuta. Next base: position 63,262,135 of record NC_080594.1, read on the forward strand.
TTTTCCTAATATGGGATGAATACATGGATTTAAAAAAATAAAAGGAGTTTAAAAAAAACAAAACGCTCTGGAAGAAAATGGAAAGTAAGGACTATAGGGAAAAGAAGAAAGATAAGATAATGAAGTTGATGTGAAGAGACTGAGGTAAAGATGAAGCAAAAGCACCAACTTACTGTAGTTCTAGGAGGTTGTCTACAGAAAAAAAAAGTGCCCTCACCTTGGCCTTTCATGAAATATTGGAACTGACTCAGAGGGTAGTGTGCCTTAGATTATACTTGCTGATGTACCAAACTACCAGATAAACAGTTCCAGTCAGTCTGTATTTTCTACAAGTTACTAACATGCAGCAGAGGGAAAGTCCAGAGCAGTTTGCTGTAGAAAATTTGGCCAAAAATGAAATCCAGGAGGGAAGTATAAACATAAGGAAGTGAGAAGCTCTTCAGAAGTTATGTCAGAAAAAAAAGAATACTCTTTTTTTTGTAGACAGTTTTGGGTGAGAGTTTTACCTCTCAAGGTGCTTAATTTCTTTCTGTTTTCTCAAGTAAAACCTCCCTGATGTGCAAACTTCTTCAATCTATGAAGACAGCCTGTGTATGCTGTCCTTCATTGCCCATGTTTTCAAAATTATTTGGGTGCTGAAGTCCGAATTCATTAAGATTTTGTTCTTTCAAAATTCTGTAAATTAAATTCTAGATGGCCATGTTGTTCATTGCACAAAGAGACTCACAAATTAATTGGTTTAGTAATAATCACTACTTGGTCCAGGTGGAAACTTTCTTATTTGAGTTTATTTAAAATATAGTGGGAACAAGTAGTGTCACATTCCTTTTGCAATGCCCAGAATTTATTTAGATAAAGAAAGACACATATGTTTGAAAAATGTAAAGTCCTGAAAGAAAATACTCTTCATACTGGACTGTAGAACAATTCTCATTTTTTTCTTCCATATCTCTTGTCTGTTCCAAGTAGACAAGTTTTTTTCTCAAGAGTTAACTAGAGAAAGAACATGTTCACGTTCCTCTCTACATATCATATCCATTAGGATTTGCTTTTTGGAGATGTAGCTTAAGTATTTTAAAACAAAATAAGAACTTCAATATTAATAAACAATACTGTTTCTGAAACCCTTGTCTACTAGGCTATGAGAGCAGAAGGAGGTAAAACTTTCTCCTCTGTCACAGTCTAGAAGAGAAAATGTTTTAACTATCTAATTCCAGAGTAATATTCAAGGCTAGTGAAACTGGTAGAACCCCAAAAAGCTTTATAAATTAAAATGCATTTCAATCAGCACTCTATATTTCTCCCATAAGATGGCTTATGCTTCTTTATGTTGTATTTTGTATGTCTCATTTTAAAGTATTTTTTGAGAGCCTGAGATTGCTGTAGAGAAATTAAGAAACAGAAAGATGCTGAAATTTTGGCTCATTGTTGAAAAACCAAATTACCAATTTCTAATTCTTAGGAACTGGTTGCACAGAAGGTATAGTCAAAAGCATTTACCAATTGTATGATTAGTATAAAGGTTTCTTCATACATGCTCTTCAATACTGCATGTGTATACTGCAAATTCATATTCAGAATCTTTCTTTTCTATTCATCAGTGTAATAATGTATAAGTCTGTGGTGCTTCTGAATAATTTGTGGGTGTTTGCTTAATTTTTACTAGATAAGGTATAACTAATATAAAAATAATTTTCATTTTTGTGGGGGAGGGAAGCATGTTAGTATCTTAATGAGCAAAGTGTGAGCAGCGGGAAAATGACAGAATAAATATCAGGAGAGTTCATTTTTGTGTGTTCCGAGGGAAAGAAATTACAAAATTCTCTGTCCCTTGCTACTTAACAAGAGTGCAAAATAGTGCATCAGAAGGCAGCTTCAGAAACTGCAGGAATTGAGGTATAAATGGAAACAGGAGATGAGAAGAAAGACATGAATGATTGCCTTGTAGACAAACACAGTAGCAAAGCCAAACGGGAGAGATCAGGACAAAAATAAATCTAAGGAACAAATATGGGATGATAAACATCCAACCTAAGATTCTCATGTGTAATAATAGTGTTGATCTCAGAAGTAAAGAAAACTTTAATATGCCCTTTTTCATATGATTTGTATTAACTTTACAAGGCTAGTACTCTCTGGCAAAGTTACAAATTAATACTTTAAATACTTTAAAATAGTTTTAATGCTTACACTATTCTTATCTATGTAGACACTAGTAGAAGACATTAATTATAAAAGTATTAAACATTGAGCTACTAACTCAGAGTTTGGGGGCTATTGGGAATGGGTGATATAGCAAATGAGCATTTGAACATTCTTTTCGCTGTCACTTTAGTTTTTTCTTGCTTTCTTAAAGATTTGAGTACATAGAACTGTAGAACATTATCTAAAGTATGCCAGTTGAACAAGTTTTTAAAAAGTATATGCTTCTGTGTGATATACAGCTACATGACTGCTTCACACTTCATTATTCTATGATGCAAGTGCCCTTCTCCTTAGATAAATGAAGTTTCATGTCGACATTCTGCAAGAAATTCCACTGAGTTGGACTCCTATGCTCGCATAAGCCAAAGATCTGATGAATGTCTTGGTTAAGAAAATAGCTTTGGAGCTGGAAGAGGGAAGTTAAATATTCATATGAAAGAATTTGGTTCTTTGGGAACTCTTCCTCAAGCCACTTGGTCTTGTCAGAGTTATCAAGGTTTTAGGTTAACTATCAGAGTTATCAAGGTTTTAGGGGTTTTTAATGTCATATAAACCCTGTATATGGACTGAAACAATCATGCCTTTTATTCAATGACAGTACTGTTTCTACAGATTGAGCATTTTCCATAAGCAGAAAATATCTTCTACCTGTGTGGCTTCACTACTGAGCATACAACTCGGACTGCATCTGGTAAAAAAAAACACCTGCTTCACACGATTACTGTGAAGAAATTATCCCCACAAAATATTACTTTGTTACAAAGACTGAGAACAATTTATGAGTGTTTAAACTTGACTATATAGCCAGAATAACTCTCAAATATTCTTTTATGACAAGGCTCTTGGGATATAGCAGGGCTAGGAGCTCATAGCTCCATGAATTCATTGGCAACACCTTCTGAAGCACTGGGGAAAAGGCTGTTTTGACACTAGAATAAGCGCAATGTTGCCACTAGATCTTCACCAGAACATACTGCTCCTGAGGGATTCAGGCAGCCAATATTCAAGCTGACCACTTGCATAAGTAACAAATTCTTGAAGATTCTAGGGTTTTGGCAGTGCTCCTGTAATGCTTTGCTTATTACACTGATTACTAGAAAACGCTTCTTTACTGCCTTGGGTATCAACTGCACACATGGACTGCGAAGGTTCTGAGGGATCTTCACAGTCCAGGTGGACAGTATGCTCCAAGAACCTCAGATAGGTCCAGGGGAGCTGGAAATTTGTAAAGGCTCCCCCCTCTCTGTCTGATTATTTGTCTAACCCTTGGGTAAGGACCAGTTAGTAATTAAAAAAGGACTAAAAGGACTTATCTAGGAATATAAAACCCACTGACATGCCTATCACTGCAATAAAAAGCAGGTGAGTACAGAGCACACATTAACCTGGAATGATACTTCCACATATTTTTCCAGTGTTCAAGTCTCTGCAACACAAGAACTCCTTGACCTAAAAGTTGTTTTCATGTTTTCAGTAATCCTCAGTGAATTTCTTCTATGAACTTGTTCAGCCTCTCTCAAAATGCATAAAAACATTGTTACAGGGAATTTTGTACTTGGGCAACACATTTCGTAAAGAATCTAGTAATTCCTAATGCAGATCAGGCTGAAAAAGAAAATAGATAAACAAACATATTTATTCACAAAAAAATACCTGTGATGTTTTGCTACACATCATGGCAGCAAAATAGGTGAGTAAAGGAAGGAAAACCACTGTTAATTTACTATATTTACATAAGAAGGAAGCTCTTGCTTGCAAAATTTCTGAAAAAATAATTATTAAATATGTATTTAATATGTTCATCTCAGAGAAAGCACCATTCTGAGGGAGAGTCTCCCATTCAGAGTCTTTCCATTTGTCTGCATTTATTTAACATTTTTCCCCATAGCAAGTTTTCTTCTTACATTTCTCTGAGACAGTCCACCCATTTACCTTAACTGAAATCTGTCTCACTTTCAAACTCTCTTAAAAAGATGACTATTCCTTTTTTAGAAAAAGCATCATCTCCTTGACTTGACTTACCAGTTAGCCTTAAGTTATAAAACTCTTCCTTTTTGTGACATGACATACTTACATGTTCAATTATTACTCTAATTCTGGCTCTTATTTCTTATTTGCAAAGGTAAACCCACACATTCTCTTTCTGGTCTTCATCTGACATGAGGCATGAGTGTTTATGATGATTGCATCATTCATCAAGCTTGCTGTGGAAAAATTTAAAATGCATTTTGAGTGGACTTTAATACCTAGATGTACAGACTGTTTACACTCTCTGTTACAGCATCACACTGCAGGACTATAAATTCTTCCACTTGGATTAAAATTTTCTCTAGCACCATTAGAAAGGGGTTAAGACCATCATAGTTTTTAGGCTCATGGCTAAATCTCCAGCTGCTGTGCAGTAACTTGGTTGTAAACTGGTCTGTTATTAAGTCATTTACACTGATAGTGAGAACATCAATGTTTCCTTTTTAGCTTGTGCATTCAAAATAAATTGATCAGAAATTTAAAACAGCATATTCTGCAGCACAGAAGGACAATTTCTTGATTGAGTTAGAAAAATATATCTCTATTACATTGTAATTTCATCCCTTGCTTTTCTTCCTTTTTCAATATTACTTATCAAAATCATAAAACAAGAGAAGTGAAAACACGTGGAAATCGCATAAAGGAAGGTCCTGCCAAGGAGAAACATTTATGATTTTAATAATATTGTCAATTTAAATGAAATAAAAGACCTCCAGGACTTGAAAACTTGTTTGGAAACTGTGACACTTCGTCTGTATTCAGTGATAACCCAGCAAAAATTAGCAGGAGCTAAAGAAGAACATTCTTCCTTTTGATACTAGATATTGGCCAAGTCTTTAAGAAATTTCTACTGAAGTAATAAAACCTTAAGTAAGGATTTGTCTTGAGCAGTCATGGTGCTATATTATCATGAGTATACATACAGATTTCCAGGATATATTAACGTGATCACTATCTGAAAATCCCCTAACTGAGGAAATATAAACTAAAATATTATGAAAATGAAAATCATTGTAGCTCTTTCAGGTAACACCAACAAGTACACTCAGCAATGCTCTCAGTAGAAATGATTACTTTAAGTGAAAGTTTAAGTGGAAGCAACTGCCACTTGAATAATGCATGATTTGGGTAATTTTGTAGAATCAGTCTTTCATTGTTGAAAGTAATTTAAACATGTGGTATAAAATATGTAAAAACTGATTGAAATTACTGGAATGTAGAGCAACCTGATGGTTTTCAGACTCAAAAGAAATATACAAATCATTAAATATGAAACATTACATTTTTCATATAATACATATGATATTTTATTGATGCATAAAAAAAAACAACCCAGAAACTATTATATAAAAATAATAAACCCCTTTTTAATGCAAATTACACAAGTAACTCGTATTCCATGTAAAACAGATTAATGTGTTGTTCAGAAATATAAAATGTAAATGCCTGGATGATTTTTATTCCCCACATATTTTATAACAAGAGACAGAGGAAAACTGATTTCATAATATGTTCTCAATTTTATTTGATACAAATTATTGTTAAATTATTGCACAAATTATTGTACAATAGGCAAAATCTCATCTATTTTTTTGATAAATCCTTTGATATTTCTACACTGAATCTGATCTTCTTTAGTTGAATTTGATCTACATGTGTAGAATCTCTGCATAACAAATCTCTTAAGGATAAGAGATATCCAAAGAGAGAAACTTTGTTCTTTACACAGGGTTATTGATTTCAAATATAATCCCGCTGGTCTTAATTGCCTTTTTATAATTCTCTTCCTAACATTTTCAGGAGAAAATTGCTCACTTTCTTCAGAGTTGCAGGTCTCATCTAATTCAGGATATTTTGTGATTATATTTAGTATAGATATGTGTTCCAATATTTTATAAATACATTCTACCAATATACTAGAATACTCCCCATCCTTTGCTGGATCCACAGGATTGCATTGTTTCAGAAGAGAAAAATGGATGAGGTACTAACTGCAAACTTTGTCTCAGTCTTTAATTCCAGAACCAGTTGTCCTCAGGGTACCCAGCTCCCAAAGCTGGGAGTTAGTGGCCCCACAGTCCAGGAGCAGGAAATGGCTAGTGCTAATCTGCTATTCAAATTAGACCACCATCCAACTATGGGCTTGAATGAGGTGAACCCAAGAGTAATGAAGGAGCTGTCATTTATCAGCAGTCCTGGTTATCTAGAGAAGTTGCCCAGAGAGGTTGAGTCCCTGGAAGTGTTCAAAATATGTGTGAATGTGACACTTAGGGATATGATTTAGGGGTGATTATGGTGGTGTGAGGTTGGACGAGATGATATTGAAAGTCCCTTCCAACCTTGATTATTCTGGGATTTTGTGAAAACTGAAACATGAATAATTTTTTTTGGTTGTGTAGCAGAATACAATATAGGTATATTTAGGGAAATTAGAATGTATTTTGAGTAAATGAAGTTTGTTGTGCATGTCTTTCTTTGTTTGGGGTTTTGTTTTTCCCAAAGGGAGTTTTATAATCCTATCTCACAAAGGTGTGAGCTTCACATTTAGATATGAGTTTCTTCTGAATGTTTGTGTATAATAAACCATGATTTTCAGCTACTAAAACCTTGCAATTAATTCATTTGGTTTAGAATTTTTGGAATTCAGGCCATCACTTTAAGTTTGTAAATGCTAATTTAGGATATTAATTGCAGGCATTTATTTCTAAAAGCAGTTAAAATTTTCTAAAACAAAAAGGTAGGCAACTAGGGATAATTCACTTATGTTAGATATTTTTGTCCACTGTCTATAGAGGAAAGTCAGTCCTTGTTATCTGTTCTTCTAATTAGCTGAATCTCTTTCACTGAGTCTATAGGCAACAAAATGACAATAATACATTCTGTTTTTTCAGTGTGCTCATCTTCTGTCTAAGAGGCACAGTAAGAGAGAGTTCTTGTCCAAGCATTTGCACATTTTCTAGAGCATTTAAAATTTCTAGAGCATTTTACTCTGAAGCAGAAATCTCAGTTTGAACTCTAGGCAGTTTGCTCACACAAACTCAAAGAAATATATCCCAGTCTGTACAGATTTGAAATCACCTCCCCATTGGCAAAAGATATCTTGCCTGTCATGCTGTGAAATACCTTGCATAGAAAGCTTTTTTACCTTTCAGATGGAGGTGAGCTCTATTTGTCAAGACAGCAAGTGAGGCAGCCAGACTAAATCTCTCCAGAAGGTAGTGGTGGAGCTGTGAGATTCCTATCTATCATCTCAAAGTTAATTTTATTGTTCCTGTTTTTAAGTCTAGCAGTAACCTAATGTAAAATGCAGCCATGTCCAAAACCTGAGATTCTTTTGCCCCGAGACAGATTTCCTGTTGCTAGGTCCTCATTTTTATTCTGTAATTCTGGTACGTCTTGCTATATAGTCTCAAGAGGAAAGTTGGCATTAGATTTGTCCAAGGTGTATCTTTATTTAGAAATACTCTCCTCAAATGTGGGTTTAACCTTTTCTATGCCCATCTTGCAATCCCCATAAATCAGAAGTCATTTATGCAAAAAGCTTATTAGTATGCTCCTCTTTCTGGCAGACATTAGCCAGACCAAATGCAAAGTGGATAAAGCACCTCTCATTTCATATTAATTTACTTTATAGTCAATAGAAATCTGCAGGACATGATGCTTATGACATTCTGCAGATGTGCAAAGGGAGCTGATCAGTCTTTCTCTTCCTGACAAATTAAAACTTTAAAGCAGCCTTTTTCTTGTATTGCTCATCAGTCATTTCCAGAGAAGAGCCATTTGGTTAACTTGTGAAATGGCTGAGAGTAATTTGTGCATCAAAATAGTCAGGGGAGGTGATTCAGTCAGGAAGTAATGAAGATCTATGGATAAATATTTCATTTTTTGTATCTTTACAACTGAAGGAGCAAAGCTAGAATGAAAGGGTAGTCCAGGTAAGATTACAGAAAGGCTGATAAATAAAAATAAATTTTAAAAAATCTCAAATTAGCTCTTAAATTAAGCAGATAGCATTATTCTCTGTCAGTCCTCAAAGATCAGAGACACCGAATTTATTTTGTTTACGTCTTGGGTGATCAGGCATATAAACTTTTAGAAAGATGGTAAAATTTCAGTGCAGAAGTATGCTAATGGGTAGGAATTTATTACTCTGAATTCCTGACAAATTTCCAATTTCAATTTTGTGTGCTCAGTCCAAGAAATAACTTCACCTTCTTCAAGTGATTGCATGCATTTTCCAGTGAATTTATGGTTATCTGTCAGAAAGAAAAAAAAGAAAAAAAAAAAGATGCCTTAAACCGGCGGTACTTTTCAAGCACGGTCATCGAGTTTCCACTTCTATTACCTGAACTTCTGTGGATTTCTATGTAGGAAGAAGTGATCAAATAATTGATTACTATGTACATCCTACTTAAATTTATGCTTAAAGTTCATTCTTTAACTATATCGCAGTTTTAAGACAAGCTTACAGTCAAACTTCAAAATGTTGTTGAGCATTAATCATTTGGTGAAAAATAATTGGAACTACTTGGTTATTTTAGTCATATATGTCTTGAATGAAGTATTTTAAGCCATACTAATTCATACCATCTTTTACCTCTGAAAAGGTACACTCCTTTATTGGTAGCTATATTTGGTGCTAGAAATTGAATTTCCAAGAAAAAAGATCGAGCATAAATTCTTGTAGCAGCTGCCCAGGTGTGCTTGGATGGACAAAACATATTCCAGCTGGCTCTAATGGACCCACTGCAGGACACAGCTGAGGTCTTTGGCCAAAACAGTGGCTCCTTGGAGAAAATGTATTTAAGAAAGGGAAAAATGCTCGTGGGACTTTGGCTCTTGGTGAAGGCTAGCCTGCAACAGTTCTTTGTGTTTACTTTTTCACACATTGATGTAAAAAAGGAATACATGTCATCCCTTATTTTTCTTTTCCACTTAGCTATTAAGTTTTAATTCATACAGACATAGTTTCCTTTTATGCTGTTTTTGCTCATTTACAAGTTATGAAACTTCTTCAAAATTAATTTTAAAAAGAAAACTTACAGTGTTAGATAAATGCAAATTGTAAGCATTTACAATTTTAGAACAGTTCTAGAATAATCTGTTAACCTTACATTTATAGGAAATGGACAGTACAACACTAATCCTAAAACAAAACTGTTTTCCAAGCTTTTTTTTTTCGATAACTGTATATAAAGATATATTTATCTGAATTTAACAGTCTAGAATTACTTTATTGCTTTCAAGTTAGTACTAATTGCACAAATTATCCCTGAGCTGAAAATGTATGCTCACTATACAAAACCAGAATAATTCATACTTTGCTGAAGAGTAAGGTCCTCAAAATATGTTTGCAACATCACAATATACTGGAGAAATCCTGCCTTACATTCAATTCCTATTCTAAAAGTGCTGTGAAAAAAATGCTTGCCAGAAGGTGAAAAATAAGCTTCTGCTTCCTTTTCAGTTGAAACTTGAAATATAAAGGCAAGGGTACAAGGGTGATCAGGGAATGGATATTTTCATGCAAAGAAGAAGGATAAGCAGGGTAGGTGGCAAGTGAATATGAACTCTTAAGAGGCTTGCTGTATAAACACTTAAAGGAAGGGAACTGACTCAGGCAAAAGCTTTTTTAATAATTATTTTTTTGGCTACAAAAGACAAGGTCACTATGAGATCTATGTGAGGCTCTGGAGTAATTTTCCACCATAAATAAAATTTAAAACAATATATAAAAATAGTAATTAGCATGTTATCTGAATTGTATATAAAAAGACCTGTATTCTAGAAGATGACTGTTAAAAGCAAAGATTTGACTTGGTAGTTCAAAGATTTCAACTCTGTTTTTGTTTATATTGTTGTTTTGGGGTTTTATTTGCATCAGGAGCTCCTCATGTACACTGGCACACATTGAGTTGTAGTGAATATGGCACTGTGGTGGGTCGACCCTGACTGGATTTGACAGGCACCCACCAAAGCTGCTCCATCACTCCCTTTCTCAGCTGGATAGGGGAGAGAAAATATAACAAAGGTTCAGGGGTTGAGATAAGGACTGAGAGGCATCACTCACCAAATACCATCAAAAGCAAAACAGACGCAAATTGGGGAAATCAGCTGAATCTATTACTAACCAAAATTAGAGGAGGATAAAAAGAAATAAAATAAATCTTAAAAATATTTTTCCTTTATTCCTCCCTCCTTCCCAGGTTCTACCTTTTCCCCCGCAGCAGTACAGAAACCAAAGAAAAGGGGTTCTGTGTGTGGCCTTAATTAATTTTTAAAACAGTTTATTTCATTCTTAACAAAGGTTGCTCTCCATTCAGTCTCAGATTAGTATGCAAATTGCATTGCACTTTATTTTTTTTTAATTGAAACCACAATACCTTAATTTAACTAAATGTCAGGAAAATAGATTTATTTTCCTGGAAGGAAGATGGATAATTAAATCTTTCATGAAAATGATTAAGTCTTATTGAAAAAAACTAGTGCAAAACATTCAATTGGAATTGACTGAAAGAGTGCTGTACTAAGAGACTATAGATCAAAACACTTGGCATGCACAACTGAGATGGGCCAAATAAGAAAAAATAGTACTTAGACAAGAGGTAGACATCCACATATAGTAAGTCACCTCTAGTCTTTTGTGAGACTTCAAGAGCATGACAGCAAATGTCATTAGGAATGACACTGCCAAATCAACATGTCCTTATAATTCCAGTTTTCATCATGTGGAGTTTCTATAAAAACTGAAGTAAAAAACCCCAAAACTAATAAAAAATTATAATTGTCATGATCTCACTCATAACTCCTATTAAAAAGTCCTCTTGCTTCTATGGCATAGTAAGAATATACTGATTCTCTCATTCTCCTTTTATCCCCTTCTTTGCCTTTGCTGTTGGGCAGTGTCAGGCTACTGCTGCTCTGGGAGTTAGCTTACAAAGGCTGCTTTATTGCTCTTCACTGAACACCTTCCCACGGGGACCTTTGGTGTCACCTCGGTAATGCAAGTAGCTGCCCCCAGTCCAGTGCCCGGAATATAACATTTATTTTTACCTTTGATTTTATTTCATATTCTCATGATGTCAGAAGACATTTGCAGAAGCTTGGCTTGAATTCTCATTTTTGTTATGTTGTGTATTCTGACTGACATAATTTAAAGTTTAGGTGGTGGAAAGAAGGAAAAGAGGGAGTCTCTGAAAAAAAAAAGTACAAATATGTTTTCAAAAAATAACTATGATTACTTTTAAATTTGACATATATTAATTAAACTAATAGTATTCAGACTGGTTCTAAAAAAAGCACAAGTTTTAGTGCCCAAGGCAAAAAGCATATCAGTTCCCTTATTATTGCACATTGGGATAGTAGCAGAACTAAATAAGGGGAGCATAGAGGCATCCTTTTGAATTTAATTCTGAGTACAATCTGTATCACTTTTAAACCACTGAATTTAAACCACACACATGGGAACCTGTCGGGAGTTTAGTTCAAGCATGGCTTAAAGAAAAAGGCCACGAAGCCATGCAGCTGAGAGAAAAGTAACAGGTAGCTGTGAAGCAGTTTCAAAGCAGCTTCCAGCCTGACTTCTATAAACAATTAGTCTCTCTCAGGCATCCTTGCATAAACAATAAAGTTCTCAGGCAGTCTTCCCATAACAAAGGTAACATCCTCTCTGGGAAAAGATGGCACCCTGGGAACAGTTATGGAAGTTTTGAGAACCGTTCGTATCACAGTGAGAACACTGATTTTGTTTGATGTAAACAATCAACGGTATTGTAAAACAAAAGGAGTGGTTAGAGTTTTCTCTGTTAGCCTATCATAAAGCTGTATTTTGGAATATGCATGAAGTTAATTAACACTGTTATTTAAAGTGACTGATCGATCAATAAATTTGGAGTTCGATGCATTATAGGATGGTCGTTCTCCCCCTCACTTCAACAGGAACCTAGCATTGGATTGAAACTGGATAAAACACAGATAGGCATGAATATTCTTACATAAGTCTTTGGATCAGTTGCAATCAGTTTCTTGATCGTGCCAGAAGGCAGATATTGGAATTGTTTTTGATTTGGATGCTGATATTTATACAGATCTCCAAGTGATTTAAAGATGATAGAGTAGTTCTCTTTATCATGCAAGATATTAATTTGAAACTTGCAAATGGAAGAAGCTTCACTGCAGAGAGAAGTTAGATCAGTCTTGGTGAATACTTAGTGCAGAGAGTCACAGAATATCCTGAGCAGAAAAGGATCCACAGGGACCATTGAATTCCAGCTCCTGGCTCTGCACAGGACAGCCCAAGAATCACACCATGCACCTGAGAACATTGACTGAGTTAGGAGAGATAAAAGCTTTGTAAGTTTACAGTGTTGTTGATTTTGTGTTCCCAGCACTGCCTTTTAGGTTTTTTGTTTGCTGTTTGGATTAATCTGGTTTCAAAACAATTTTAATGGGACTATATTGCATTGTAGAGAATAACCAGAGTCCATACATCTATTATTCACTCTTAGTGGTCCATGAAAGTTAGTGACCATGAAATACATCACTGCAATACTGGCTTCATCCTGACATTTCTGACATTTAGAATATGTGAGATAGTGATGCACTTTTGTCTGACAAGGGGTCAGACTTTTTTCTCGCTCAATTTGAAAGCACCTTAATTCAGCAAGACTGTTGCATCTGCACAGTCACTTTCCCTATTGCAGTGTCCTTTGTTTCAGAGGGGTAAGGGCCTTCCTTACCTTTTTAATAATTTTCACTTACTGCATTTTCATGTATGTGATACAGAAAGCCATGCAATGTCCTGGTTTTCTCTCCATTCATGACAGCTGAAATAAGAATTAAGGGAAATTATATTCTTTCACATATCCAGGTCAAGGTAGCGGCAAGTTAGGCACCTCTTTTTATTTAGAGGAATAATCCCAGAGAAAGCTCTTACTGCTAGTATACATGGTGATAGAATTAATGCTGATAAATTTCAGCACCTACTGTATGGAGACTGTATGTGATTAGAGAATTGTTTAATCTTCATTTCCAGATCACAGAATATTCTGAGTTAGAAGGGACCCACAAGGATCAAGTCCAACTCTTAACTGAATGTCCCATACAGGGATTGAATCCACAACCTTGGTGTTCTTAGCACCATGCTCTGACACACTGAGCAAATCTCTTGATTTGTAGCCTCCTCTTACAGTTAACGAAGGGGAACTGGCCATTCTATATTTCAGTTAATCTCATTCAAAAAAAATTGGCTAAAATAAAACAGATAAACCATGCTTTAGGATAATCTGTCTGTTTCTTGTTTTTTATAAAAAATGAAATTACTATCTCAGATGAAGAGAGATTTTGATTTAGTGAGAAATAGTTCACATGACTTTCCATAATGAAATGATGCTTCTGTAGTAATGGGGTTTTGTTAAGCACATGGTTATTGACAATTTTGATGTTTGACAAAACCAAAATCCATATTTTTCCTTTTATTATTTTTTCTATTGTCATTAATGCAGACACTACAACAACGTAGCCTTAATCTATAAACCAATTTTTAATTCTATTTGTGGTAAAAACAGTAGAATAGTTTAGGGAATGGTCTATTATTCTGTTTTAGTACAGGTAAAAATGCCTATCTTTTATATTTAGCCTGAAATATTGCTGAGGAGTTATAGCAAAATGTTAAAAAGGAATCTATAGACACATGTTGTTCCTGCGTGGTAAAGAACACTCCAGACTGACATGCAAAGCACCAGAAGGTCACTTCTTTCCTCATACAGGCAAGCTCCTCATAAAGCCATCATTTTATCTGTATTTCATTAGCTTTTTTTATGAAAGACCTGCAGGTGTTTTTATGTACCCAACAAAAGCTCTATTTAGCAGGTAGAGTGGCTAAAAACATTAAGAGGGACTGAGAACAAAATTATTGAAGATGTGCTTCAATGCATCCATTTGCTTCAATATGTTCTATGCTTAACTGTTTATATGAAGTTTTTTCAAATTCATAAGTCTTAATTAACATCCAATGTTAATTAGATAACACTTTATTAGTTAATTAGTTAACATCTAATGGATCTTTCATGTTACATGGAAACCTGATGTACACTTTAGAATTTTATTTGCAATACCACATTTTCATGCAAATTTGGCAATTACTGAAATCTAATTACTCATTTCCACTCAGCCAAGCCACCTTGTGATTAAAGAAGTCTAATGCTATGGACTTATTTCATAAGATTTATTAATGAGCTATTTTTAGTACCAGGGGTGTTCTTAGGAACACTTTTCCCAACCTATGAAGCTCGGTTAGCCTGATATTAATGGAATGTTTGTGATTTACTTGGCAAGCCACCAAATGTGTCTGAGCAGCATTATCAAGTTACATATTTATGCAAAATTCCAAGACATCTAAACTCAATTTTTTCTCCCTGATAGCTCTCCAGAACACATCAAACAGATTTACTATACCTAGGGAGCACATATTATCTAAGTACTTCATAAAGATCAATACCTGAAACATGCCTATTTAGAGACATCTCTTCCTATCAGGCTCATATAAATCTGCTTATTACAGTGGAGTTCTTTCTAAGTAACTCCTGAGAAGAATCAAAACCTTAATGTAGACATTAAAAGGAATGCACTAGTAGTGAATCGTATGCAATCTGTTTAAGCTCTGGTTATTAACTTCATTGCAAAATCATGGGATATTCTCACTTATGTGAGGGATGCAAATGTAAAAAATGTGAAAAAAAAAAGATTTGCAATAAAAGGAAAGGATGTAGGCTATGAAGGTAATGTAAAAAGAAGACAAAATATTATTTATTTAAAATATAATTCAGTTAAGTTTAAAACAACTTTTATAAATGCAGGTAGCATTTGATTCTATGCTTTATCAAATTTGTCTTTGAAAAAGTTTTTAAACACTATATATAATTTACAAGTCTTCATACATTTTGCAGCTAAAAGGACTGGGTAATAAAAAAATTATTTGATTTTTCTTGTGGCAGGCAGATTTCCTGAAATAAGTGCAACATGCTTTTTTTTTGAAATATGATCTATCTACTGGACATAGAGCTTATGTCTTGTTTCCTCACAATCTGCTGAAATTACTAATTATCCAACTTAAAAATCTACATCTATGGTATTAATTTTGATTTATTTAATTTTGTTCTGCTTCATCTGCTATGTTAATACAATTTTTCTTTATGGTGTCTCTGCTATACTAAAAAGCATTATTAGATATCATATTCCTCAAATAATATGTTTAGGTCATAGTTTCATATAATTTTAAAATAGTATATATATTTCTATCACATTTTTGTTGTTTTCAGCATCAATATTTTAGAAACTTGTCTAGATTATCTTAAAAGCTTACAAGAAGTTAGAGGTCACTGTAGAAACAACGGTCACAAAAATATTGTACCTAATAGTAGATGTCATTTATCTCTAAAAAACTGAATTTGAGATTTTAAATTATTTTTATAATGAATGAGACTTCACCTCAAAAAAATGTTTAGAATTTGTTTCAATAAATTATTTCCTTTACTATTATTATTATTATTATTATTATTATTATTATTATTATTATTATTATATTTCTTTTCCTTTAGCAAAAGAAGTAAGGGATTTGGTTTTCAAATTATTTGCTTTGCAAATATTTACGCTGTATTTGTTAGATGGCATATTTTTGCATAATTGTTAGGTCCCATATCATCAAAATGAATTCTGTTTCCTAGAAGCATTATTCATCTTTGCAGAGCTTAAGAGGAGATATTTTCAAATGCTTATGTGATGAATATGTGGAAACAAAAGTTTGGAAGACAAAAGGACCCGATTCAGGTGAACACATGTAGGTGTTCAAAGCTATTTAAGATGATGAGCTTTCTCTGCCACTCCCTATGGATATCAATGTTGAATCTGTGTTATCTGTGAATCTCTGTTGAATCTGTGTTATCGATAACTACAGGCATGTAACCAAAGTGTTGAAATTCTTGACGGTTATAGATGGATAAGAAAACTTGTAATACCTTTGATGCATATAGCAGCATTTTGTATTTCATAGACCAGAAATCTTGGAAAGCAAGGGAAGACTCCAAATGTGAATATGACAAGATTCTGATATGAAGAAAAGCACTGCTTAGGTCAGTTATTAATACATTGCATCATTTCAAATTTTTACATGAAGCACTCAGAAAACTGCTGTGAATTACTGTGCTTTGAAACTGAGTCAACAGACTAGCAACAATAAAAATACACAGAAATTAACAAATTTTTGCCATTTGGTCCTTAGTGTTTTTGAAAATAGCTTTTAATTATATTTCAAGATATTTTGCATTAAAAGATAAACATTAACAAGAGAAAGCTTGCTTACTGTGTCAGTTACTACTTTTTGTTCTGATTTGAATGTGGCATTTTGTCACCTGATTTGTGACAGATGTGTCGTTTTTTCTGATTTGAATGTGGCTCGTTTGTCAGATTTTAAAAGACATGTATTAACATTGCCTTCATAAAGAAAATAGGTTGGTTGATTTGTTTTCAACGTGATTATAGAATGATCCATTATATAGAAAATTTCAGAAAACTAAGTTATCCTCCTGAGGAAAAATATGTAAGGATTCATTTTGTAGTTTATGTCATTATTAGACAGTGAATAGAGTGTACAGTTACGCTATCCAATCTCTAGGACAGGGGAAAACCCCCCAGATTTTCCCATTCCCTAATATGTGGGTGGGAATTAAGACCTTGATAATTTCAAGTGCTTTGGATAAAAGGCTTGATCCCAATCCATCACTGTCTTCTGTCTTATGAAGTGTAGGTCCTGACAGTGATTTAAAGCCAGGGATGTTGATACTGCTCATTGTATGTACTAAGAATGAAGAAACTCCTGTAATTTTGTGACTGCTTTGTATCCACAACTGCATTTGTACATGTGCATATATATTGACATGGAAGGGCAAGGGAAGTAAGGGGAAGTCTGTGCTGTTTATGATGCTCTCTGTGTATGCAAATTCACAGTAAAACTCGAGAATATTATTTCCATGAATGTTGCATCAGTGCTCCAGCTTATCTTTCACTGCTATAGGGAAACCCCATATAGTAATAGGGAAATTCATCTTAAACTGAATATTGTTACTATTGTTCAATGCTGCAATTTAGAAAAAGAAAGATGACAGAAATAAAATTCGTGTTAGAATTCCATTGAGGCAAAAATTTGAATATCGGTTTAGAAAACAAAAAAAATATATAAAGCTTCTGGTTTCTTCAGGTTTTTGTAAAAACATAAATGTATTAAATATTTCCACTGAAGGTAACAGTGCAAGAAACTTATGGTTTTATTTCCTTGTCTCATGCTATACAGAAAGACGAGGAGGGTGCCCAGCCACACTAAGGAATAGATTTCTGTGAAGATATGAGCATTAACCAGGTTTGTGAAATTTTGCTTGTGAAGGATACAGACTTTTATTTTAAAACAGAACTTTTAATTTGACAAATACCCTCCCCAAAAAAACCAAACCCATAAATCCTTCAAAACTCAGTTTATTCTTCTTTTCACTTGTCATGAAAAAATATTTAACACAACATCCAAGAAGCCAACTCACTAAAATACAATGTTTCTCAAGTCCAAGGCTGAAGAGATTGTATTGTGATTCGAACATTCCCAAACTCAACTCCATAGAAGTGTTTTGCCGCTATATTGATTTTGTTTCCAATTAAAATAACTCAAAAATCACATGTAAGCATCCTAAAGGAGTTTTAGACAGCCATAGCAAAAAGGCTTTTCACAGTTTTCCAATAGTCTTGGACAGGAAACTTCTTGAAAAACAGTTGAGTAAAAGACCCCGCAAAGAAAAAACAAATTAAAAAACTACACAGAGAGCAATAGAAATACAGTATTTCAGCATGGACATGTATGTACATTATGCTAAATTTTCTGCAATTTCATTGGAATAGAATTTCATATACACAGAATTTAAAGTTCCACTGAATCATGAGTCCAGAACAAGAAAAAAGATTTAGGTGATGTTGGCTGGCTGTCACTTTTCAAATTTCTATCACTTTTATGAAAGGAAAAAAGATGCAAGTTGGAAAACAGTAACTATTAAAAAAATAATTTTAGTACACGCTCCATCCCCAAAAAAATATTCAGAAAAAATATCCCCAAGAACCATTATGCAAGGTAGATGAAGCTCCAGATATTAAGAGCTTATTAACTACCACAATAACAAGTGTCTTGATTGCTTCACAGTAGTATTACTGTTCACTTTCAAAGCACCCACTGATATTTGACCTTGGTTTTCAAATGACCATTTGAGTGTCAAAAGAAACACTTGGAAAAAAGTCAGAAATAATCACCATCATGAGCACATCTTTCCTCAGTGAGAAAAGTGATATAAAATGTGACTAATTAAAAACATTTATCATCTTTCTGTTCTCTCAATTTTTTGTCCTTAACTACAATACAATCATTTTAGTGATTGATGTCTTTAAATTCCTGTGTTTAACTTAGTCATATGACTAAAAATGAGTTAAGTACTTAGTGGATAAAAACACTTCACTGAATGTTAGAATATTATCATGTGATAAATTATATTAATTCTTTTCTCTCTTATAATGCTTGTCAAAATTGTATTAAATTTTCTCTTGAAATACCTCTGTCAAGTTCAAATATGTGTGGAAAACCCACAAGTAGTGTATGCATCACAGTATTTCAAATTTATATATATTGAAATTAGTTTTCTTAAAAAATGCTACAGAAAAAAAGTTGAAATCTTAACTTTGAGCTAAAACCAAAATAAATGTTTGATCTTGATTGAATCTTTTTTCTACACCTTCTCCACCTTCACTGAGGAGTTAGAAGAAGAAGTTAGGTTAGTACTTAAGGAGGAATCTATTCAGTATGTAAATAAAACTGAGAAGCAAATTATATGGACTTGATTTCACAAACAGAATAACAGGATTTTCTGAGTTGGAAGGTCCCCACAAGGACCAACCACCAAGTTCAGCTCTTAAGTGACTGGTCCATATGGAGATCAGCATTACCACCTTGGTGGTATTAGCACCATGCTCTAAAGCAACTGAGTTAATCTCAGGGTCTTATTCAGTATTATTTGCAGAAGCTTTGGGAATTCAAAAGGGATGCAACAGAAGACAGAAATTAATTCTCAGCAGTGAAACCATTTATTTAAAAGGGCACAAGAAATTTTCCAGAGAAATATGTAATTGAAGGATGTGTAGTACAATTTAACAACTCTCTTCATAAAATCTGTGGTCATTGAAATGAACCTATCTAATTGTAGTCTTAAAACACAGATCTGATTCCTTTCTATTGGGTAGCTCTTACTAAAAATTATTGAAATTAAAAAAAAAAACTTGCTTTCAAAAAGAACGTAGAAGAGTTCATAAAAAAATTCAAGAACATGATTACTTACATAAAAATCATATTAGGAAGTTTTTGAGCCAAAAGCTGTCTGACCTTAGAGAACATTCTGAACATTATCATCATATATTTCTCCTACTCTCACAGCTGGGCAGATGTGGTGCATAGGACACGGTTTAGCGTTAGCCTTGGCAGTGCTAGGTTCACAGTTGGACTCCACTGAATTAGAGGTCTTTTTCAAACTAAATGACTCGATGATTTCCCCCCAAAAATCTACTTTTGGCCACTGTAATAAACAAGGTCTAAACCCTTGCCTGCTGCTTAACATGGCTTAATTGTAGTGTTTACAGCAGTGTGAGCAGCATGGCAAAAAAAGTCCATCTATTACTTGTTTTCCAGGTCATATTAGTCAAGTAGTGCTGGGAGGATGTAATCAAGGTCTTTTTTGGGGGGAGTGTTTTACTGCAGGCTTCAGCTATGACATTAATTCAACCTGAATTCATTCATGCTTTCAAAATAATCACTCAAGAAATAATTGGCATGATTTTAAGTCAAGAGTTTAGTTGTTTGTTTTTTTTTAAATTTCATTATGTTCATTGATTTGGAGTGCTCATTCTAATCATATTCTTATTAGATGTTTCCATTTCTGAAAATAGACTTTTAAGTTGCATATTTGTATTACATTGTATTTATTGTGTTAGAAAAAAACTATATTGAGGCACAGGTTGGGGGTAGCTATGGAATTTGTAGTACTTCACAGTGTAATCAATCCTATACTCTATGATTCAGATATATGTAATAAAAATAGCTCTATTACATAGAAATATGTCTTTTAACCTGTATGGTGTTGGAGAATTTTGCTCAGAGATGGCTTAAAAGGCAGCTGTGAGGAGCAAATTCTCACAGCCTGTTTCTGTAAACAGCTAAGTTCTCAAGCCTGTCTTCAATAACATGGAGGCCTTGAGAACTTTCATAACAGGGTGAGAAAATAAATGTTGGATTCAATAACAAACCACAGGTATTGAAAACAAAGGGAGGGGTTAGTGTTTGTCTGTAGCCTATGGTGAGCTCGAGTTTTGCAATATGTATGATCTTAATTAACACGGTTATAAAAACGTGCCTTTTGGATCAATAAATGTGGAGTTCGATGCTGATCAACAAGGATGGCTCATCTCCCTTCGCTTTCAACAGTATGGATTTGTGATCTGGAACTAATGAGATTTTAACCTTCAAAAAATGGTGAAGTTCTCAATTCTGTGATGCGGCCTACACACTGCAGTGTCCTGTTTTGATGTGCCTTTCCTTTGTAGTATCCCAGTGTCAGTATTTCATCCCATAACTGCGATACCCACACAGCTGAAATATTTTTTTTTGTCTTCCAAAATAGTATAAGAAATATCCTGTGGAAAACTCTGTATTTCATGCATATACTATTGAGCGATCATACTTTTACCAAAATTAACATAATATACTTGTATATATTATATTAATTATGATTTAACACCGTAATTCTAAATATCTAATTTTGATTGTTTAATAGACTAGAAAATTTTTTAATCAAGTGATTAATATCTCTTTAAAAAAGTTATATTACTAGGGTAAAGTTTCAATCTGTTTTGAATTATTATCAGGCCCTCTGGCAGTTTATTTATTTGTAGAATAAGAGTGTCTAAGCACCAAGCACTGAGTAATAGCAATATCATAGTCGTACTGTGCATTCATGAATCCCCATAAGATTTTCAAGGTATTCCTCTGGGTCTGTTTTTGAGTTTGCCTGTTTGTTTGGCTTTGATTAAGTACCCAGAACCTCAGGAATACATTCCCTCCAGTACCTCTGCTTGTTACCTCTGCTCTGCTCTCACAGGCATGCGCAGATCACCACAACTCTGCCTGTAAGATGCCGAGATATAATTGCAGCGAGCTGAGAAGGTGGGGGTAAAACTGCTTCTCATACTGTTCTACTGCTTCTGTCCACAAGTTACCCACGTCCGTTTTGCCCATGACTGTGTCCAGGCTGTGTCTCAAGTTGTGTCAAGTTGTCTTCAAGTACCCAGTAATAACATTGATGTAATTAAAATGTGAACTCTCCGCATGGCATTTTATTCAAAGTGTAGGGCAGTCATTTTGGAAGGCTTATGAACACTGAAAAGGAGGATCTTTATGAGATAAAAATGTATCTATATTACTTTTCTTTGTAAAGTGGCTTAGTTCTTCCAATTTTATTCATGCCCAGATATTCATTAATTTGAAATAAATGATAATGGAAGTAGTGAAAACATATAATAGTAAAATGTATTATAAACAAGATGAAACAAATATTGAGGGGTTCTAGATTTTTTTGTCCAAAATCAAACTAGATATTCTTCAGTAAAAAATATAGCTCTTCCCCTTGGAGAAGGAATCTGACAAAAATATATCCCTCAGAAAATCGTTAAAAACATAAAAATTATATAGAAAACAGTTCAATTCATTCAATAAATCAAATAATAAATATTGAAATCAAGCATTTTAAAGTGCAAATGAAATACAAGCTTTTCCAATTAATTTCTACAAACATTGAAAAATACCTGGAATACATACATGCAAAACGAAATATTTTGTCTTTATTGCATAAATCAAAAAAGTGACATTTTATATATTTAAGATTCTCTAAGAGAAAACCTAACTCAAGAAGGAAAAAACTGTTAAGCTTTTGTTCTTCTGGTTCGTGTCACATGTTCATGTATACTTAGTTATTTTTGTGGGGAAGCCATTGTTATTAAGCAACCTTTTGAAATTCCAGTTTGTACCTGCCTACTTTTTTCATACATCTGACACTAGAAGATAAAATTTATAGCAATTCTTTTGTCTAGCACCATTTCCAGTTAAAACAAGAGAGAAGTTGTAACTGCATATGTTAATAACAAAAAATGAACAGCTCTACCCCTGCCAAAAGTTAGACATCAAACCTGATCTTTTCAGTTTTACTTTAATTCCAGGTGGCATTTTTATTTGATTTTTTGTTTTCTGGTTGAGGCTTTAACTATTGGGTGTTTTGCTTTGTTTTAAAATATTTTATGGTATTCATTGTATGTATTAATGAATATAATTTTCCATAGAAAATTCATTTACAATTTTCCATAGAATTGTGGAAATAACAGCTCAGGAATTAAAGTAATAAAATTTTTTACATTATTTTTGAACTTCCTCACATAGTTTCTAATTTTGTATATCATTTAAAAGATAATATAACATTTCAGAATAGGTCCATATTTCAGAGTTCAGTACTTTCAGTTCAATATTTTTTTACAGAAAATTGTTTCAAGGTGTTCATTCACCAAACAAAGCTTTGCTTTCACACCAACATAAGTTTTATTGAAGATGATAAGTTCAACTGGGACATGAAAAAATTCATTTAATTAGAAATCAAAGCCTAACTAAGTTTGTCTAAAGAATTTCTTTTCACAATCCTCTCTCTCACTCTCTCTTTCTCCTTTCCTCTTGCTCCCTCTGCTCTAAGATTATTTTGATTATTTTTCAAAGAGAGTAATAAGATTTTAAATTAATCAGTAAAACCACACAATGACACTCAAGTGGGCATACTTGTTTATGTCCATATTTTTCATTCACAGCATCCAGAAAAACTTTAAAAAAAAATTCAAAATGTAATTTACATATTATCTATTTTTTTTTCTTTGGTATTTTATTTTTGTCATAAAATCAAAATATTAATTTTTGGAATAAATGTAACTTGAAATGGAATTTTATCATTACACAGTCAGCTGTGATGCTAATAAATTATTTTTATATTTCTTATGGAGTACAAGACTTTGATCCTATTATACGTCTCAGGGGAAAAAAGCCCCACCTGTCATATCATAATATAATTCATAGCAATTAATTACATTAAACAACTGCATTAATAGATTGCTAAAGTAATTCATAGGGAGTACAATGAAAAATAGTAAAAAGTTTTCTGTAATTACTGACATAATTTGTGGTTATTGACATAAATTTAATTAGTAATTTTAAAGTAACACCACAAAGTCTAATATTTTTCTACTTTGTTAATGTTAAAATTATATTTATATCTCTTACTCACTCTACCTCTTTACCCAAACCCTTTATCATATACAACTAATGTAAATACTATGTTCACTTGTCACTATTTGTGTATATATACTGTCTTTACAGAAATATGTGTGTGTGTGTATGTAAATAAAAAAATATTCAGTATATTGGGCATAGATCTTGTGCACTATAAATAATGATACGATTTGATTTAAAATTAAATTAAAACTTACTTTTATTCCAAATTATTGAAAAAACCTACTATGAACTTTAGAGGAATGATTGCATAAGCATTTATTATGCAGTCATATTGTGTAAGTAATTTTGCAAGAAAGAATATTAACTTTTAACAATCTAACATTTTAGAAGGACCAACTCAATGATAATATTGCTATACACATGTTTAAATCATGAAAAATAAAGTTACACAATGGAAATACAGGAAGACCTTTAACACCAAAGTGGTTTGGGTTTAGCTAACATTTACCTCCAAATATAGGAAATAACCTGACTCCCTTCCTGAACAGGTGACATGTTTATCTTACCTCGTGCCCTCCTGCTCCTCAGTAGTCTTTGACTTATCATCATGTGACCTTTATAATAGCTTTATAGAGGATCAATCAGGCCAAGACAGAACTGTAATACAAAGAAGTATTCATTATTTTATATTGGCTTAAACTAATAGAGATGACAAGTAAAACACAGGTGATTGATTTCCTGACCTTTAGAGTGTTTTATATGTAAAGTGCATAAGTTCCAGACATACAAGATATTTAATGTTAAAAAGTGAATTTTAATGTTTAGCTATATTTGTTATATGCTGCCGATGGAAGTCAGATTTCATGACAGCAAGGTCTACTGTTTCATCTCTTTGCAAAGGGCCTTCATGAACTTCTCTACTTTTCCAGTTCTTTTGAGCATATATTGAATTTTCAAGGAATAAAATCTCTTTTAAGAGCTATTCATTTTACATGACTATGAACTGAACTGGAATGAAGCCAAAATCAAGTTCAGAAATTTTTCAGAGGCTAATTTTCCAAAAACCTACATAAATTACTAATGTGTCTTTGGGACTGAATATAAAATAACAGCATTAAACATTGTGTGGCAACAGGAAAAATTGGTGAAAAATCTATTTTTTCTTGTTTTGACAAAAATTAGAACCCACTTCAGAAAGAAACTAATGATCTAACAGCTTAAATTCTATAAGGAATTTATTGAATTTTTACTCATTTTTACACTACAGAAAGTAAATTTTGAGTACCCGCTCATAACTTGAGACTTAGTATGTAGTTCTTGAACTCCCTCCTATATTCTCTGAATCTTAGCTTTCATGATCTTCGAAAAATCAGTACTTAGGCTAACATCCAACTACACTGATTCTCCCTAGAGACCAAAATATGGATCTCATTATCAAACAAAATCCAAGTGACTATCCTCATCTGCTCCCTAGTAAAAGAATTAATTTTTGGCTTTTTGTTCTACCACTACTGTGAATCTGAATAGAATCATATTGATACAAATATATATATATATATATATATATATATATATATATATATATATATATTAATGCATGCATTTCAAAGTTTGCCTTTTTTTCTCTCTACTAGCTATTGTCATCTGCAATTTATCCTTTTGATGCATTCAGTAAGCCAAAAGAGTCTTAATTTTGCTGAAAATACAACAGGCTTTAAGAACAGTTAGGTGGGTCATTTAGCCATTATAATTTAAACATTATCTTATCAGCTCCCTCCCCACAAAAACAAAATCAAAACATCAAATAATTTACAAGGCCACAGATTAGAATGGACTCTTCTAACCATCGTCCTTCTTGTTTCTGAATTAAAAATTTCTTAGTCACTAAGATAACTATAGATGCAGAATGAAATTTTATTTATCTCAAGAAATAAAAACTGCTGTCATTTATGCAAAAGGAAGAATAAAATTGTGACCATTAATATTAGGGAGACTAGACTTAAGTGGATTTCCTCAGCTTGCTTATTATTGTTTTGTACTAGTACTCTAATTTGTAGTAGATGTATTGCCATCTCAAGCAATATCTATCAACCATACCACATAATTATGCAAATTAAATATACATTTAGCAGTTCTGATGTTTAGTTGGTGACTAATACTTAACTAATGAATGTTAAATAATATGGTAAATATGTCTGTTAAATTCCCTTTCCTGGGACAAACTGGAATATTCACGTCCTACACAGTGGTAAATGAATACACAAATAGCACATGAAGTCTATGAGTTTCTGTATTCATCCTGCTGGATGCCTAGATGTCAAAAAAAATAAACCTGCAGGAATGGGGTTGAAATTACCATGATTGTCTGCTGTCTCCATGTTCTGAAACTTTCTTCCCCCTTTTCTTCCTTCTTTGTTTTTTCCCCTAGTTTTTTCTTATTAAAGTGTGTTTTAGGAAAACTAAACGAACAAAATCAATGTGCCTTTCAGAGACTCATAGAATCTGTAAGGTTAGAAGTGACCCAGTGGGCCACCTGGTCCAGCCTCGCTGCTCAAGCAGGGTCATCCTGGAGCACATTGCGCAGGATTGCATGTAGACAATTCTTGAATATCTCCAGGGATGGAGATTCCACAACTGGACACAGTAATCCATCATCGACAGGAGATGTGGTCTCCTTTCTTCAAATCTGGCAGGATTTGATCAGAATTATTATTGAAATAATTATTTCTTAAGAAGTGGAAAAAATTACAAGGATTTCTGATTTCAACAAGCATTTTCTATTGTCTATTTAAAATTTAGACCTCCTGAAATTTTCTCATATGATGAGAAATAATGACTGTTAAATAATGACTGTTAAACTAGTATTGACTATCCTTGACCTCTTTATGATTCTGTTCTCTTTCAGGATATTGTCTCTATCCTCAAAGCAATCAAATGTTACATTTTCAGACAAGAATTTGCAATTGATATATTTGTGCATTTCCATACCCTCTAACAGAATGCTGACTTAATATTCCTTAACATCATTAACTGCATATTATAATTATATGTAATTTTCATTTTCTTTTTTTTTTTCGGAATAGGAAAAGATCAGAGCTTGCAACTGTAAGCAACAGAAGTCTTTCAGTTATCAGCATTTTTCTTGGCATCTCAGTCTCACTTCAATTAAATCCTTTGGACAAGTCCTACTTGAGTGTAGGTTACAGAACAGGAATCTTAGATTTCATATTCTTTACAGAAATATCATGAAAAGCACTTTAAAATTTGCTATAACTATGTCACATAATACATGATTGGACATGGAAAATCTGCAGTCCCTCTAAGAGTAAGAAATAGTAAAAGGTATCTAAGAGGACTAATACATGAGGAAAACGTTAAAAAATCCCAATGCAGAAGAAGAGAACAAAAAAAAAAAAATTATAATGGAACATATCTGCTGTTACAAAACATCAGTCTTTGGAAAGGTAATAAATTTTTTTCATATTCAAACATTCAAAAATACTATTATCTGATTGATAGTTCTCCACATACACTATAGTATCATCAAAGGAAAAATAAAATAGTCATGCAGGAATGTAAACAAAGTAAATGTTTTGTCCACAACCATTAATAATCAAAACTCAAGATCAACCTGACACTACTGATCATTACCAAATTTAAAATTCAAATTGTACTACTAATAAATCTTTAATTTTATGAGTATGTGTATGTTTATGGATTGGTAGCATGTACTTCATCTTTGTCCATAAGAAAATATTTTTATTAAAATTACTCCAACAAATTAATTTTTATTTCACATTTATTTGTTTAATCTGAAATATTTACAGAATTCCAATTTCAGGAAATTATATTGTGGTACTTATTCATGTTTTAGTCTTGTTCAACAGAAGGTTTTCTGAAAAGTAAGCACTGACTCAGATTGTTTGTTTTGCCATCTTCCCAGAAGAAATCTAGATCATGCTGCCATGGGCTTAAAAGAAAGATTAGTATTTGTGACATGTACAGGTATGTCGTGTAATATCTGATATGAAATATATTGAGTATCTTAAACTTATTTTCATCCAAATATACTTTCATATGAACATATATATACACATATATGTATATACAGATATATGTGCACATATACATATATATATGTATATTTATTTCAATCTATATAAATATATATTTTGCATGTATGCACATGAAAGCTGTACTATACTTTAACACCTAGTCCACCTTACCACATGAATCTTTCTATATCCTTCTAAAAATCTTGCTTTCTTCTATTGTCAAATCCTAGTTGACAAAAAGCTCACACAAGGTATTTTCTCAAGATTTTTGTAGTCCAGATTTTTCAAGTTTAAGAACCTTGTTTGATTCTCACATTTTATTTTCTTTGTATCACTGGGGGTTTTAGTTGCAATTCTACAGATCCTAGGTTTGGACTTCTCTCTAGAAGATGTTTATTATTATTTTTAGTTGAATACATTTTAAGTCACCCTAACCATAGTTTGCAAACCTGGAAAGATGCACTCATTAATAATTAAAAATATTAACACCAGGTACTTCAGAGAATATTATTTTTTTTGAAAACCTAGATAACAGCCTCAGCCAGTGATTTTTTTAAAAATAATTTTCTTAAAGATATCTTATGAGAATTATTTATTTACTATAATTGATGCATAATTTTAGTTTTCTGTAACAAGAAACTTAGTTTTTGTGTCTTGTTTACAAGATGCTTTCTTTACACTTAGCTTTTGGTATCAAGACTAAGAACACCCTTCTGAATTTTAGGGTGAGTAATTAAGATAGACTTTTCAGAAAAAAACTATTGCTTATATTTGAAATGCATCTTATCTTGTAACTTTAGAAGACTACATGCACAAATTGTGTCGTTTATGACATCCAAACAACAGGAAATAAATACTGGATTGCTTTAAAATCTTTAATCTCTCTTTCCCTAAAACATTAACTAGAAGAAATAAATAAGTAAGGAACCAAATGTAAGAAATCACAGATAAAGTTAAATGAAAGTTAGTCTCTGTGCTAACCATATTTCAGTTGAAGAACTGCAAAAGGAATTTTTCATTCAAGAAAGAAATAAGGAAATAATAATGCAATATTAGGAATAAAAATAATAATAATATAATGCAGTGGTGGGAATAAAAATCTACCCAAAAATCACACTGATCTGATAAAAAGGGAAAAAAGAAAAATTTTAGTGGTTGGCTATGCCTGAGCTCATCCTGATAGACTCTGTTACTCTGCTCACAGTCAATGAAGAGAAGTAAACACTTCCAGGCATGATTTATTTCATTCCAAGATCAGGCAGGTCAACGATGACCTAAAAGTGTAAGTATTCCTTTCCCCACTAGTTAGAATAAGGACACACATAAGACTGTCTCATGTCAATGTCTGCAATGTGTATGTTCAATAAAAGTCATCAAATTACTATAGTGCATTTGCACGCTTTTCCATGTATCTAGTCAGATCCTATTTTCAAGAATGTTCAAAAGTAGTTACAAGATGGAAGGATTTCGAAGGAAGTGAACAGACCTAAATGAACAAATCTTAATGAAGTTAGCAAAGTTGTTTGCCTGTCTCTAGAAAATCTCAAATTAAAAATTAAATGAAATCACACAAATACATTCACATACACACTCAGACTTTGTAAAAAGGCAAATATGACAATATGATAGTTAAGCAAATATTTGTTTAACATTTATACAATCTCTCAGGCTGAATAAAATGGAAATTTACAGGGTTGAGTCCACTACAATAGCATGTCATATGCTTTGTCACATAAACTAATTGACATTTACAATGGACAAAATAATACTTATTTCAGCAGATGCTCGAAGAACACTTAGTATGCCACATTTTCCAAATAATTGACTTTGATTAACTGGTTAGGTATCAGTGTTTGGTTTTTTTTCTCTTCTGTTATCAGATGTGATTTTTTCTCAGAGTCTGTGTCTGTCTAGAAATTTTCACCACAATGTTTGCGTGTACTAGAATAATAAAAAATCATTGATTAACCACTCAGGGTGGATATCAAAAACTCTGAAACATGAATTATAAAGAAGCAATCTTTTAAAGTTTCAAGGAAAAAAGAAATATAAAACAATCAGTAGAAAATGAAACTTTAATTTAGAACCTGAATTGCCTCCAAATGTTTGAAAATTTCATTCATTATATTAGAGAATGCTGTGGAAAAAGAGAAAGCCAAAGTGCTGCTTTGGTCATCTTTAAACCACACAAAAATATTTTTAGCCTAGTTGTCACAGTGAATACCAGGTGGGCTGTTTTCAGTCAGGTAAACATATTTTTGTAAGGCTATTAATGACTGTTTAGAAATTCTTGTGGCTTCCAGCTGCTGCTTTTGAAATCTGCAGACTTATTTAATTCACACTTGCTATGTTTGCCAGCCCCATATTATAGATCTCTGTAAATATCTGTAAATCCAGCTGCATTGGAAACGGTCTGTTTTACCCAAAGATTACCATCTACAGTCAGGCACCTGATCTTGGTTGTCCACAGGAAAAGAATTTAGCTTTAAAAACTGTTAAGGATCAAAATCTTGTTTACAGGCAAGGAGGAATCAGCTTATATTATTGTCATTAATGTTATTGAAATTTTAGCAGTTTAACCCAATAATAATTATTAGTTCAGATCTGATTGTTACAGAAAAAGAAGGAATAGTTCTACAGAGGAAAAAGTCATAATAAATGTGCATGGTTGACAGTTGTGGGGTCTTCAGTGTTAGCTTATATCCCATCCCTTTTTATCCACAGTTATGCATCTGTAGCCCACATCATGTGTCCCCACAGACACAAGGCCTATAGTCTAGTACCAGAAACCTCTCTACACTCATTAAGTTCTCTATGCTCTCATTAAGTTCTCATCCTAAAATGCTGGTGACACTGTTCATAAGTTATTCAAAAGCAAACCAAATTGGCTGGTTAATTAGAAAATTACTGTCACAGTTGAACCAAGAGAAACAAAGCTGCAGGCAGGTTAATAAAGGATGAGAGAGAGAAGGTCCAACAGGCCTGAGTCCTGAGCCTTTATACAAAACATGAGCCCTGTTTCTAGCAGTGTCAATGGCATACTTTGAGCAATAGGATATTGAAATGTAGGGCTGTTCAGGTACAAATAAGCATCCTGCCTTCCTCCAGCTCTTGATACTCTAGGATGTCTGAAAATGGAGACTTGGAGGCCAGTTGGAGATTTGGAGTTTGGAGGCCAGTTGATGACACCTATGACACAGTCTGCATAAGTTACATGTTCTGGAGGGGCAGCTGGTTGGCAAGGAGAGCTGCTTTAAGGCACAGAGGATGGCATAAAATGCTGACATTAAACTTGTAAATTAAGTTAACAAGTTTAAGAAAGAAAGAAAGAAAGAGAGAAAGAAAGAAAGCTTTTTGAGATGGCAATTCATCCCAACCAGAGACAGACTCAACATGAAGAGGTAACCTGTGACAAGGTTCTTATGACTACAAAGGGTAAATACACGGCTACCTTAGACTTAGAAACCTAAATTTCAGACAGCAAAATCAAAATGGAATAAGTAATCATTCATACTGCAATAGCAGCAAATATTTTGAGTCATCCTTGATTACATGTTTGCTCAATCACTATTACAACACTTAGGATGAGAGACTTCTCTCTTTCTGAATTCACATGTCCATGCTAAACTGGCAAGGCTCACTAACATGCCCCAACACCATGCTAGCAAGTCTATTCGTCTGTGAGCTGTTCCAGAAATAGCCTCTATGCTTGTTGACGATTGTCTGTATAGGCATATTCTCTCTTTTTAAATCTAAAACCCCTTACTTGTTTACATATTTCTTTTAAATTTAAACCAAAAGTGTGAAATGGAGACTTTAACTGTCACACCTCTTAATTAATTTTCCTTTTTCATGCTTTGTGAAACAACTGTTTCAGTCCTAGCTCCCTCCCATTCCTTACTCCAAAGAACTTCTCTCAGAAAATAAAACAAATTCTTAGACAGTGGGTGCAGAGAATGACATCCAATGGGTTTTCTTTATAATCACTCCTAAATGGTTGATCAGGGAGTATATATGGAGAGGAACTGATTAAATAATGATAGCTATCCTTCAGCTAGTACAGTTAGCTGAACTGGATTAATCATAAGTTATTCTTTTTGAGTTCAGTAAGCATACTGGTCTAGAGAGCGTGCATCAAAGGTCAGCATGCTTTTTGGGTTCTCTGGAGTCCATTTGTTGGCCAATGGCTCTAAGCTGCTCACTTTTAAACTGTCTTTTAGCTCTACTGAGGATAAATTCTGGTTGCTCTAAAGTAGGTTTTGAGTTGGTTTTTAAATTGTTCTTATGAATTGTCATCAATAGGGACACACATGAGCTTAAAAAAAGACATCTGATTTTCAAGACACTTTTAGTGCCTTAAAAATTCTCACTGCAACAATTAGTTGCATTTGATATAATGAACTGACTAGTTGCTGTCTTGCACTTTTTTGTAACTTTATAACCTGAAGGATCCTGAAAGACTTAAATGATGGATATTTTATCTAGAAGTTTTTCTTTTCTGACAAACTGGTATTATATTCTGACCTTGGTAACACCTCCAGAAAAATGAATTAAGACTCCCTAATTTATTAAACATCTCATACTTATCTTTTGTTTTATTCACCTGATAGGTAAAAGATACACTCCTATATACGCTGACTCACTCTTTCCTGTCTAGCACTGGATCAAGTACACCTATAAGAAAGATGGGAATGAAGATTTTAGCAGTGCCCATTGTGATGGAAAAAGGGACAAGGGTTTTAAATTAAAAGAGTGATGATTCACACTAGATATATTAAAATAAAAAAAAAATAAAAATCTTTACTGTGAGAGTGACGAAAAAATTAACACAAGTTACTCAGAGAGGTGGTCAATATTCAAGGTCAGGTCACATATGGCTCTGAGGAACCTGATCTAGTTGAAGACATCGCTGCTTATTGCAGAGATGTTGGATTGGCTGAACTTCAAAGGTCCCTTTTGACCCAAAACATCCTATGAGTCTATGATTTAAGATTCATCTGATAACATAGATTTGTCTGCTGTCAAACATTTGAACTGCATTAATTGCGCTCTTTGGATTCTTCATTAGCTAAGGTCATTAAATAAGTGGTTCATATCACCATCTACTAGTAGAATATGCAATTTCAATGAGTTTAAGAGTCTTCTCTATGGCTAGCTTTGAAAATTTACATCATATAACTGAGTTAGGATTTTCTACATCCAAATAGTGTTAATAAGCTTGAAATATTTTTTATTTTTTTTTAGAAAATGAATTCTGAACTTGAAATCATAAAATATTCACATTTTAGCTACTATGATGTACTCCCTCAAATGCAAATGCTAATACTGCTGTAAGCAAGACAGCTGAAGGATGTGAAACAAGGTCTGTACAGAAAGATAATATCCTTTATTAGGAAAATGTTATGAGTGGAAAAAAATTGACTTTTTCATATATTATTTCTTAGTCATGTTTCGTGTTTGCATTTTCAGTATGTTGATCTTGTCTTGGTACAAAGACTGTTTGTATTGTTTGTTTTCTTTATTTTTCTTGTTTGTTTTCCTAAAGGCATTATCTCTTCTCACACGCCAAGATACATGAAATAAATGGGAGATTGTGGTAGAGTTACATGTTGTAGCATGAAAAGCTGTAGCATGATGATGGTATAATATACAGTAATGTTTCAATATGAAGGATCCAAAATACTGCTTTTAGGTTGCAGAAATCAGCCAGGTTTCATGTCTATCTGTGTGTTGAATTGGCCTGTGTGGGGTCTATCCCACTCCCTTCTTTGAAATACAGAGCTACTGGCAAAGTCCTTTACATCAACTAATAATTTTCATTTATGGCCTGACTATTAAGGACATATTGAAAATAATTTAAATGTACTGTCTAGCTACTTCTTTCTTGGTGTAACTAAATGAATTATGAATTAGCCCCAGTGAAACAGACAGCCAAGCTGCCCACTTCAAGGACCATCCATTCATTCGGGGTTCAGCTTTAACAGTTATGTCTTTAACAGAAAAAATTATATCCAGATTTTAATATTCTAATTGTTCTTCTGTAAGCTGTCTTTGGAAAGTAAAAAGAACAAGAGGCAACTAGTGAAGTAATCATAGGCTTTAATACTAAAAATTGCCACTGTCCCTCATCATAGCCCTAATCTTTCATGTATGTGAAGGTTTACTTCCCCTGATATTGCTTGCTATCCAGATATCATATACGTACAATTTCATTTCATGCCAAATTTTCCCTTGATGATTGGGTCTTACTGGCTTTTTTAAGTTAGTGGAAGTAGCTTTATTCACTTCAACAGATCTTCCACAGATTAGATTAAGCACAAGCTCATAAAGGACAAGTTATTCATCAGGAGTAGTCATCACAGATTCAACTAGGGGAAATCATACTTGATCCTCTGGATAGATCTCTATGATGAAATAACTGGTGGGGGGGGAAGAGCAGTGGATATTGTCTACTTGGACTTCAGGAAGGCCTTTGGCATTGTGTCCTATAAGATCCTCACAAACAAGTATGTCCATTTAAGATCAAAGACATGAAGTCTAGTCAGAGTCTGGTTAGTAGCAGTGAACCCATGGGTCAGTAGTGGGTCAAGTCCTGTTTAATATTTTGATCAATGAACCAGATGATGGGGCAGAATGTACCTCTCAGCAAGTTTCCTGATGACACAAAACTCTGAGGAATGGCTAATATGCCAAATGGTCATGTTTATGTCTGGAAGGACCTCAACAGACTGGAGAAATTAGCCAGGAGGAAGTTCACAGAGGAAGGGGAATTGCAAAGTCCTATACCTGGCAAGGAACAGCCTCGTGCAATAATATATGCTTAGGACTGTCTAGATGAGGAAGAGTTTGGCAGATTACATCCTGGAGAAAAGTTGGGGAATACCAACTGAAACAGGAACCAGCAATGTGCCCTTACCCCAAAGAATGCAAAAGGAATCCTGGGCTGCAGTAGGAAAATGATTGCCAGCAGGTTGAGTGAGGTGGTTCTTTAATCAGCATTTGGCAGGACACATGTGGAACCTGTCTGTAGTTTTGGGATCTTCAGTACAAGACAGATGGATAAGACATGGACATAGTTGAGAGTGTCCAACAAAGAGCATATGGATGGAGGAGGCAAGAACAGGGATAGCTCAGTCTGAAGAAGAGAAGGCTCTGGGGAGATTTTGCTAATATGAGAATATCCAAAGAGAGGTTCTAAAGAAGTAGCCAAGCTTTCTTCCAGTGACACGGGTGGCAGAACCAGAAGGCACACAGGGAAGGACAGAATGTCCCGCCTGAACATCAGAAATGTGTTTCCTGTGAAGGTGATACTGGCATAGGGAGCCCAGAGAGACTGTGGAGATAGTCATCTCACCTTGGAGATATTTAGACGTGGTCCTGGGCATACAGTTCTAGACAGCCTTCCTTAAGCAGGGGAGTTTGGATGAGATGACCTCTAGAGGTCCCTTCTAACCCCAAACATAATTTTATTGTGGTAATAATAAATACAAAAATATTGCTATCCACTTTGTGTTAGCATGAAGGAGATTATGTAAATTTACTGTAAAATATTGTTATGAGTAGTACAATTTGGATTTAATGTTTGAATGTAGACATAAAGGAATATGTGTCATTTTATTATTAAAATTTCACCCTTGAAATATATCTGTTCATCTCCTCATCTCAAAATTCTGTCAGATATGTTCATTGAAATGGACAGAAATTAAATTCAGAGTACTGTCAGTCCTTTTTTTATGTGTGGAACAATTTTTCTTATTTAAAGATCAGGAAAACAAAATACTAAAATCACTCACATAATTCCAGAAGAAGACCATAATGATATTGCTAGATTCTAACTAATCTTTATTATTTCACAATTTTGCATACGAAGAAAATAACTGTGCCCTGCTATCAATTCTCATTAGAAGCCTTTCATATGAAATGGATATGATTCCACTTTTGTATAATATTTAAACTAAATTACTGTGACCCACAAGCGTACACCATCCCTGGTAACTGGATGCATTTTCATTAGCTGGACAACTCTTGCTTACACCTCAGTAACCTGTTGGGGGAAAAACCAAAATTGGCTAAGCAATTAAAATTCAAAATAGCTCACAGTAGTGCAATACACGAACCTAGTACCTGATTTAACATAATGGACTAGACATTGAAAAATTCCAATACCTCATTTTTGGACACAGATTTTAATGAGAACAGAAACTGGCATGATATTAATCAGTATGACATGATTCCTTGAACATAAAGGGAATAGGAGAAGTGAAAAATTAAAATCTCAAGAAGTTCTCATTAGTCTGATGACTAAAAACTGTGGATGTATTGGGTCACTGTAATGCAATCCAAGAGGAAAGAACCCTCTCAATTTCTCAAGCACTTTGAATAATAAACTAAAATACTAAATTGCAGAGAAATACAGAGACTTTTTTATGTTATATAAGTGAGACATATTTCATCTTACCAGTTTTCATTTCCAGCGGCCTGATCTGGAATGGGATCTGTGTCCTTGAGCAATGCATCTGGATGTTCTGAGTAATACACAGAGCAAGGTAACTTAGCAATAGTAGTAAATACTCTTTTTTACTTGAATCTTCTCTACTAAGTAGAGCAAAAGATGAGGAATGCC
Organism: Ammospiza caudacuta; assembly: GCF_027887145.1. Lineage (NCBI taxonomy): Eukaryota > Metazoa > Chordata > Aves > Passeriformes > Passerellidae > Ammospiza > Ammospiza caudacuta. The sequence goes on from NC_080594.1 coordinate 63,298,439, forward strand.
AATAAAAATTTTCACTGATAAAAAAAAAGTCATAACACAGTTTATTCTTACTGACAGGAAAAACATCTTTTCTTGCGGTTCTACAAAATAAATTATTCTCAAGTATTTTGCTAGAACACATCAAATTTCTCTAAGTAACATTACATTATGGTAATAAAAATTCATATATAGTTTTGTTATTTATAGTAATATTCATTAATAAACATAAATAGTTGTATCAGTAGGATTTTGCCTGTTATCTTTCTGGTTTTACTGCCTTAATACGATAAAATATAATGCAAGTGAACATAATTTTGAGATGCTTATGACTACTTATGAGCAGTAATTTTTGATTTTCAGGCAGAGATTATATAGCAATTTGTGACATTTGTTGTATTAACTTTAAGATTCATGTTGCATTGCTAGAGTGGTAACAGGGCCTCACCAACATTACCCAGTGTTTCTGAGGAGGATTATGTTTTTGTTATTTCACTTATTTATACTTCTCAGCTGTGCTCAAGACCTTTCAATTCTATGCATTAAGAGATTCTCAAGAATGTTTTTGAGTTGCTTAATAGTGTTTTTCATTTCCTAACACAGATGATTTCATGTTGTGTGTGGGATTTTTGTCCATTTTCTGCAAATTTAAAGACATGTAAAATCCTATGTTTTCTAGTCCAAATCTTCTATTAAAATCTTGTATATCCAGTTATATTAGGGAAAGTCTAACATGGTAAGTCCAGCAATGCTGAATTTTTAAACTTAGAGGGAATGAAACCAAAGCCAAAAGTCTCAGACACACATGAAAGTTTTTGTGTTGTAAATAGTTGCTAAGTATTAGCTGAATGATCAAACTAAATTTATTTCCTTGACATTTCAGCAAAATGGTATTAAACTGAATTCTGCCGCTTAGAATTTGCATTGACTATGGTCAGACAAATAATTATTATTATAATAATCGGTTCTTATTGGCTTACTGGAACATTTTTTAAAGCATAAGATGCACTGCCTCTGCACTACTTGTGAGGGTAAATAATATTTTTTTAAAATGTAGTTTCTATCTTTATGGGGTTGACTAACAATGAATTCCACAACTGACAGGTGGAAGCTGAAATCTTCAATGCTCTCAATAATGGTCTTCTAACTGGTAGGTAGGAGGACCAAGAAGAAGAAGAAAGGGAAAGGTGAGGAAATGAAATTGTTGAGAACACCCCATATAAGACTCCTCATATAATCTTTAATGCTAACATAAATTAACATCAAAATAAACATGTTCCAGAATATCCTGAGTTTTTGATTTAGTATTTTGACTTCTAAATTATGAGATTAACCATAAGAGATTACCATATATCCTTATACTTTAAAATGTATTTTTTATGGTATTTCTATAGCCCATTGTTTTCTAATTAATAGAACAGTCTGAAAAATTAAAACAACTACTAACAATGAAAATTTAAAAATTACTCTTAACTTTGCCATTCAACTAAATAGTAATAGAATAAAACTGAAAAATTTTAAAAATTACTTCTGATGACACAGCTTTTTATACAGTTGCTATTGACTACAACAAGTTTCATGAGCACACTTCCAAATTGTGACAGACAAATGAAAAATACAAAAATGAAATAATAAGCTGTTATTAATCTTTGCACATGATAGTTTGAAATATGAACTGTAATATTCTAGAATATATTTTCACTGAGAGTAAGGAATAGAAATAAATTAAGTATGTGTCCTTGGTCAGTTAACTGCTCTAAAAGGATGGCAATATCTTGAAGATCAATGTATTGAAATGCCATGGCTAGATTTATCAGGTGATATCTGCTGAAGTTCTGAGAAATAATGCTTGCACTGTTTTCACATAACAGAAGTTGTCATTACTGACAACTGAAGAACTCCTAGTCTTCTGCACACCTCTGTTTCCTTTTACACTGTTTTGTTGTAACCTACTAAAAGGTTCAAAGTCCTTATTATTCTTTGAGAGTGAGTAAGAAAGGGGAAAAAAGAAAGCAAGTAAAAAAGAAAGAAAGGAAAATGAAAGTGAGAAAAAGTCAAATAGGCCAAATAAGCCACTCCTCTTCCCCTCCCCACCCTTGCAGGAAGAAAGGGGCAAAAAACAGAGATTGTGGCTTGAAGTATCAATTTACTGAAAGCACAAAGCAAAAATAACACATCCACAATAAACCCAGCAAAAATACATAAAAAAGAGAAGGCATTTTCTTTAAAAAAATGTTGTTTACCACCATGAACAAAAATAAGATGGTAGACAATCCCTGTAGGTGGCATCCACATGGCTTCCAGAGCCAAAGGCAATATGGTGGCTGTACCCACACTCCACCCATGGCGACTTTGGGAACAAAGGCAATATGTCAGGGGGAGTTCCAGTGGCTACCATTTCCTGTTCCCCAGCCTTAAAGCAGTGTAAGTAAGACAATGACAAATCCCTGGAGACCAGGTCATCCAAGTAAGGGTCAGGTTGCGTCTCTCTTGAGCAGGTGCCAGTGCTGCCACTTCCAATGCTCCTTCGCACAGTGGGGTCTCCCTGTGGCTCGCTGCAATTTTCCTACAGCTCTGCTGGGCTCCCCCTTGGTTCAGCTGGCTCAGCTGCTACCTGCACTGCTGGTCCTGGTTGCTTCACCTTGCTGGGAAGAGGGGGAAAACAGTCGTGCCAGGGTGCCAGCTCCACACTGCCACGGCCCCACTGGGCTCAGCCACACCTTGCCACTGTCCCTTCAGCACCATGCCCCAGAGCCGCATCTCCACCTCTTTTCAGCAGCACATCCCACAAAGGCATCACAGAGAAGGGGACGGGGAGAAAAAAGAACAGGGTGAAGAGGACGGGTCTGCAGATATTATGCCAACAACCTCCAGCTAGAGAGAACCATGAAAAAAGTCTGATTTTTGGATATTCCTCCCGGCCCTCCTGCCCCAGTAGTGCCTGGGTGGCATAGAATAAAAATGGCACTAAACTCCTGCCCAGTGCTCCCCCCAAAACAAGATACCAGATATTATTCCATACTAAGTAGCCTATGCTCCTGTTAAGTTTCCAGTCATTTAACAAATGTATGTATACATATATGCATAGATATTCATTGACATAGCTTATATAAAGAAACAATTGCTGTCTACTTAGTAGCTTCAATTCTGAATATTACCTGTATCTATTACATTGGCCTGTTCCTGAACCAAGGGAGTTCAGATCTCAGTATCTGGGAAGGAATATCACAAGGACTTTGATGCCCACAATTAAAATATCCAGAAGAAACAGATGGCTGATGGTGGAATAGTCAAATCTCCACTTGTATGCTTCTGTTTCCTTCCAAAGAGAGTCAGACTATAGACTGAATTTGATTCACATAAATAGTGAGAATTATTTCAGACTTTGCATACAGAAAACAAATTAGAGACAATCCTTTACAAACCAGTAAAATAAATTATCAAAAAGAAAGAAAAGTACATACTCATGAGAATGGTTTCAAAATGTAGATTTCAAGCAATTCAATGCATTGACAAGTAATGACCATTGAGAATTATTTTTAAGTGGAAAAAAGACTTACCAACTCCTAAAAAAATTGGTAAGGGCAGGTAGAGTTGTCCTGGCATTTTGCAAGGATTCAAAAAGACAGAAATAGAAGAAAACAACAGTTGGACAACTTTACTAAGTCAGAAGCTAAAAAAAAAAAAAATTAAAAAGAGGAACTATACACACTAGTAGAAATGACAGCAAGCTTAGATGTAAAATCATAATGATAAAGGCATGAATTACAAAAATTACAAATATCAAACAATATAATTGAAAACATAATGGTTCTATAAACATATTGAGGACAACATAGTCAAAATTATAAAATCATTTTCATATGGACACTCTACATTTTCTTAACCTAAAAATAGTAGTTGTGATAGATAACAACATAACTACATTTGCAAAGTATTAAAAAGGAAGACCAGTACAGATTGTGTGCATAAGTCAAAAGAGACTCAAGGAATTCTCTGGCAGGAAAAATATGATCTAAACAAGCATTAGAAATTTCCTGTAAATATTGAGAAAAATTTTCCCAAAAGTATTTAAGAAAAAAAGTAGAAGCAGCATCTAGTGATAAAGAGTGTTGAAGATTGAAGAAGTCACAGAAGAATAAAAACCAAACATAGTACCCATCTATGGAAATAGTAGGAGAAAGGATTTAGAAGGGTGTGAAACTAAAAAAAGAGTCTAACTGATTTCCAAACGAATAGTACAGGAAGTTATTAAGCAAGAGATTGTTGTAAACATCTATATAGCATCTATATAGGATCTGATGTGGATTTTTGAAGGACAGCCCACGTAAAACTAACTTACCATCTTTTCAAGGGCTACAAGTATAATGGATAATGAAGAAGTAAATGTGTTCTATGCTTTTTTTTAAGTTTTTTAATAGATATTCTCAAATGACTCTTTTATAAGGAAAATAGTAAGTATATATCAGACACTATTGTGGAAATATTATTTAAAAACTGGTTGGAAACTTAGAATATGACTTAGAAAGATTATTTCTGTTCCTCAATTTCCAGAGTTATTTAGTAGAAGAATATTTACCCTTTTTTTTAATATTTTCTTCTTCTCCTTCTCCTTTTCATAACCTGTAATAGCATAAAACACCTTTTCTTTGAAATAAAACCCTCAATTCCCTTACTCATCCCCACAGTTAAATTGAAATAAAGCAGTTTTGGTTTAGTTGTTAGGAAGGTATTATTTTCTGTGAGAATGGTGAGTCACTGGATTGCCCAGAGAATCTGTAGATGCCCCACCCCTGGCAGTACTCAAGGTTGGATGGGACTCTGAGAAACTGGGATGAGTCAGAGGTGTCCCTGTAAATGGCAAAGGTTTGGGAAATAGACAGTCTTTAAGGTCCCTTCCAGCCCAAATAATTCTATAACTCCATGAAAGTGAAATTAACTAATTTTGAGGCTGTAGTTCCTTTCAGTTATATAAAATATCTCTTGTTTTTAAAGTCAAACTAAATATGTCATTTCATATTCGGTGAAAACACATGGATCCAGGAAACCACTATATCTACATTTTTTCCTCTTTCTTATTTAAAGGATAATCTGGGCTTTTTGGTAATAAATTAATCCTTTCCCTCTATCTTGGTAGCTGTATTACTGACTGTTTCAGGGATATAAAACTTTAGTTCATTCATTTTGTGTGTTTTTCTACTGTTTTCCACAGTTATCTGTACTGCAACAGGAATACCTGTCACTAATGTTTTGTTCTTTTATTTATCTTAAATCTGGTTTCTATCCCTTGGTGTTATTTACTTTTTCTTACTGTTTTGCCTCTCTCTTTTTCCTGACAGAAGTCAAAATGCTCAGCTGCCCCGCTGCAGCAAGTTCCAAGAATCTTTAAAATGTCTGATAGGGTCAAAAGAGATAGCTGATTTGACTCTAGCCTTGGCCCATCACTTGTTTTGTTTCTCTGGGTACCTTAAAACATCAGGCTCTCACTGAGATTTTTGTCTTCCATTAGAAAACTATAGGAATGGGAACGGTATTGAGATCTTTTTCTTCCAAATTTCCTTCATATTAGTAAATGCAGCTACCATAAATAACTAAAAACGATTATATGGATAACAGCATGTAGTTTATGAGTCTGGGTAAAACTCTAACAGAAATATAGATATTTTATATAGATACACACACAAACATATATATATATATATATATATATATGTATGTATATAAAAACAAGGTAAGTATGGAAAAAAGAAAGGTTCCTTCCTTCCTTCCTTCCTTCCTTCCTTCCTTCCGCCACTTCCGCCACTTCCGCCACTTCCGCCACTTCCGCCACTTCCGCCACTTCCGCCACTTCCTTCCGCCACTTCCTTCCTTCCTTCCGCCACTTCCTTCCTTCCTTCCTTCCTTCCTTCCTTCCTTCCTTCCTTCCTTCCTTCCTTCCTTCCTTCCTTCCTTCCTTCCTTCCACCACTTCCTTCCGCCACTTCCTTCCGCCACTTCCTTCCGCCACTTCCTTCCGCCACTTCCTTCCTTCCTTCCGCCACTTCCTTCCTTCCGCCACTTCCTTCCTTCCTTCTGACACTTCCTTCCGACACTTCCTTCCTTCCTTCCTTCCTTCCTTCCTTCCTTCCTTCCTTCCTTCCTTCCGCCACTTCTTTCCTTCCGCCACTTCCTTCCGTCCGCCACTTCCTTCCTTCCGCCACTTCCTTCCTTCCGCCACTTCCTTCCTTCCTTCCGCCACTTCCTTCCGCCACTTCCTTCCGCCACTTCCTTCCTTCCGCCACTTCCTTCCTTCCGCCACTTACTTCCTTCCTTCCTTCCTTCCTTCCTTCCTTCCTTCCTTCCTTCCGACACTTCCGACACTTCCGACACTTCCGACACTTCCGACACTTCCTTCCTTCCTTCCGACACTTCCTTCCTTCCTTCCTTCCTTCCGACACTTCCTTCCTTCCTTCCGCCACTTCCTTCCTTCCTTCCTTCCTTCCTTCCTTCCTTCCTTCCTTCCTTCCTTCCTTCCGCCACTTCCTTCCGCCACTTCCTTCCTTCCTTCCTTCCGCCACTTCCTTCCTTCCGCCACTTCCTTCCTTCCGCCACTTCCTTCCTTCCTTCCGCCACTTCCTTCCGCCACTTCCTTCCTTCCGCCACTTCCTTCCGCCACTTCCTTCCGCCACTTCCTTCCTTCCTTCCGCCACTTCCTTCCTTCCTTCCTTCCTTCCTTCCTTCCTTCCTTCCTTCCGCCACTTCCTTCCTTCCGCCACTTCCTTCCTTCCGCCACTTCCTTCCGCCACTTCCTTCCGCCACTTCCTTCCGCCACTTCCTTCCTTCCTTCCTTCCTTCCTTCCTTCCTTCCTTCCTTCCTTCCTTCCTTCCTTCCTTCCGCCACTTCCTTCCTTCCGCCACTTCCTTCCTTCCGCCACTTCCTTCCTTCCGCCACTTCCTTCCTTCCTTCCTTCCTTCCTTCCTTCCTTCCTTCCTTCCTTCCTTCCTTCCTTCCTTCCTTCCTTCCTTCCTTCCTTCCTTCCTTCCTTCCTTCCTTCCTTCCTTCCTTCCTTCCGCCACTTCCTTCCTTCCGCCACTTCCTTCCTTCCGACACTTCCTTCCTTCCGCCACTTCCTTCCTTCCGCCACTTCCTTCCTTCCTTCCTTCCTTCCTTCCTTCCTTCCTTCCTTCCTTCCTTCCTTCCTTCCTTCCTTCCTTCCTTCCTTCCTTCCGCCACTTCTTTCCGCCACTTCCTTCCGCCACTTCCTTCCGCCACTTCCTTCCTTCCTTCCGCCACTTCCTTCCTTCCTTCCGCCACTTCCTTCCTTCCGCCACTTCCTTCCTTCCGCCACTTCCTTCCTTCCGCCACTTCCTTCCTTCCTTCCACCACTTCCTTCCTTCTGCCACTTCCTTCCTTCCGCCACTTCCTTCCGCCACTTCCTTCCGCCACTTCCTTCCGCCACTTCCTTCCGCCACTTCCTTCCGCCACTTCCTTCCGCCACTTCCTTCCGCCACTTCCTTCCGCCACTTCCTTCCTTCCGCCACTTCCTTCCTTCCGCCACTTCCGCCACTTCCGCCACTTCCGCCACTTCCGCCACTTCCTTCCTTCCTTCCGCCACTTCCTTCCGCCACTTCCTTCCTTCCTTCCTTCCTTCCTTCCTTCCTTCCTTCCTTCCGCCACTTCCTTCCTTCCGCCACTTCCTTCCGCCACTTCCTTCCGCCACTTCCTTCCGCCACTTACTTCCTTCCTTCCTTCCTTCCTTCCTTCCTTCCTTCCGACACTTCCTTCCGACACTTCCTTCCGACACTTCCTTCCGACACTTCCTTCCGACACTTCCTTCCTTCCGCCACTTCCTTCCGCCACTTCCTTCCGCCACTTTCGTTCCGCCACTTCCTTCCTTCCTTCCTTCCTTCCTTCCTTCCTTCCTTCCTTCCTTCCTTCCGCCACTTCCTTCCTTCCGCCACTTCCTTCCTTCCTTCCGCCACTTCCTTCCTTCCGCCACTTCCTTCCTTCCGACACTTCCTTCCGCCTCTTCCTTCCGCCACTTCCTTCCGCCACTTCCTTCCGCCACTTCCTTCCTTCCTTCCTTCCTTCCTTCCTTCCTTCCTTCCTTCCTTCCTTCCTTCCTTCCTTCCTTCCTTCCGCCACTTCCTTCCTTATGCCACTTCCTTCCTTCCACCACTTCCTTCCTTCCGCCACTTCCTTCCTTCCTTCCGCCACTTCCTTCCTTCCGCCACTTCCTTCCTTCCGCCACTTCCTTCCTTCCGCCACTTCCTTCCTTCCGCCACTTCCTTCCTTCCTTCCACCACTTCCTTCCTTCTGCCACTTCCTTCCTTCCGCCACTTCCTTCCGCCACTTCCTTCCGCCACTTCCTTCCTTCCTTCCGCCACTTCCTTCCGCCACTTCCTTCCGCCACTTCCTTCCGCCACTTCCTTCCTTCCGCCACTTCCTTCCTTCCGCCACTTCCTTCCTTCCGCCACTTCCGCCACTTCCGCCACTTCCTTCCTTCCTTCCGCCACTTCCTTCCTTCCTTCCTTCCTTCCTTCCTTCCGCCACTTCCTTCCTTCCGCCACTTCCTTCCGCCACTTCCTTCCGCCACTTCCTTCCGCCACTTCCTTCTGCCACTTCCTTCCGCCACTTCCTTCCTTCCTTCCTTCCTTCCTTCCTTCCTTCCTTCCTTCCTTCCTTCCTTCCTTCCGACACTTCCTTCCGACACTTCCTTCCGACACTTCCTTCCTTCCGCCACTTCCTTCCGCCACTTCCTTCCGCCACTTTCGTTCCGCCACTTCCTTCCTTCCTTCCTTCCTTCCTTCCTTCCTTCCTTCCTTCCTTCCTTCCGCCACTTCCTTCCTTCCGCCACTTCCTTCCTTCCGCCACTTCCTTCCTTCCTTCCGCCACTTCCTTCCTTCCGCCACTTCCTTCCTTCCGCCACTTCCTTCCTTCCGCCACTTCCTTCCTTCCGACACTTCCTTCCGCCACTTCCTTCCGCCACTTCCTTCCTTCCTTCCTTCCTTCCTTCCTTCCTTCCTTCCTTCCTTCCGCCACTTCCTTCCGCCACTTCCTTCCGCCACTTCCTTCCTTCCTTCCTTCCTTCCGCCACTTCCGCCACTTCCGCCACTTCCGCCACTTCCTTCCTTCCTTCCGCCACTTCCTTCCGCCACTTCCTTCCTTCCTTCCTTCCTTCCTTCCTTCCTTCCTTCCTTCCTTCCGCCACTTCCTTCCTTCCGCCACTTCCTTCCGCCACTTCCTTCCGCCACTTCCTTCCTTCCTTCCTTCCTTCCTTCCTTCCTTCCTTCCTTCCTTCCTTCCTTCCTTCCTTCCTTCCGACACTTCCTTCCGACACTTCCTTCCGACACTTCCTTCCGACACTTCCTTCCTTCCTTCCGACACTTCCTTCCGACACTTCCTTCCTTCCGCCACTTCCTTCCGCCACTTCCTTCCGCCACTTTCGTTCCGCCACTTCCTTCCTTCCTTCCTTCCTTCCTTCCTTCCTTCCTTCCTTCCGCCACTTCCTTCCTTCCGCCACTTCCTTCCTTCCGCCACTTCCTTCCTTCCTTCCGCCACTTCCTTCCTTCCGCCACTTCCTTCCTTCCGACACTTCCTTCCGCCTCTTCCTTCCGCCACTTCCTTCCGCCACTTCCTTCCGCCACTTCCTTCCTTCCTTCCTTCCTTCCTTCCTTCCTTCCTTCCTTCCTTCCTTCCTTCCTTCCTTCCTTCCTTCCTTCCTTCCTTCCTTCCTTCCTTCCTTCCGCCACTTCCTTCCTTCCTTCCTTCCTTCCTTCCTTCCGCCACTTCCTTCCTTCCTTCCTTCCTTCCGCCACTTCCTTCCTTCCGCCACTTCCTTCCTTCCGCCACTTCCTTCCTTCCGCCACTTCCTTCCTTCCTTCCGCCACTTCCTTCCTTCCGCCACTTCCTTCCTTCCGCCACTTCCTTCCTTCCGCCACTTCCTTCCGCCACTTCCTTCCTTCCTTCCTTCCTTCCTTCCTTCCTTCCTTCCTTCCTTCCTTCCTTCCTTCCTTCCTTCCTTCCTTCCTTCCTTCCTTCCTTCCTTCCTCCGCCACTTCCTTCCTTCCTTCCTTCCTTCCTTCCTTCCTTCCTTCCTTCCTTCCTTCCTTCCTTCCGCCACTTCCTTCCTTCCGCCACTTCCTTCCTTCCGCCACTTCCTTCCTTCCGCCACTTCCTTCCTTCCGCCACTTCCTTCCTTCCTTCCTTCCTTCCTTCCGCCACTTCCTTCCTTCCGACACTTCCTTCCGACACTTCCTTCCGCCACTTCCTTCCTTCCTTCCTTCCTTCCTTCCTTCCTTCCTTCCTTCCTTCCGCCACTTCCTTCCGCCACTTCCTTCCGCCACTTCCTTCCGCCACTTCCTTCCGCCACTTCCTTCCGCCACTTCCTTCCTTCCGCCACTTCCTTCCTTCCTTCCGCCACTTCCTTCCTTCCTTCCGCCACTTCCTTCCGCCACTTCCTTCCGCCACTTCCTTCCGCCACTTCCTTCCTTCCTTCCTTCCTTCCTTCCTTCCTTCCGCCACTTCCTTCCTTCCGCCACTTCCTTCCGCCACTTCCTTCCACCACTTCCTTCCTTCCGCCACTTCCTTCCTTCCGCCACTTCCTTCCGCCACTTCCTTCCGCCACTTCCTTCCGCCACTTCCTTCCGCCACTTCCTTCCTTCCTCCCTCCCTCCCTCCCTCCTTCCCTCCCTCCCTCCCTCCCTCCCTCCCTCTCTCCCTTCCTCCCCTCGTCCCTTCCTCCCTTCTCCCTCTGCATTCTGATTGTAATAATTAACAGATCTAGAAATAAATTTGTAATTTAAGATTATTTCCTTATAGTCTGATTCTCAACACAAAAAAATCGGAGATATCATTCTCATGAAAAGATTTTGAGAGGTAAAGTAATATATAAATGCCTTTAGACTGAAATGCACCCATATGAATGACAACAACTCTAAAGAGAACAGATCTACTTCTGTCAACAATCTTAAAATTTCTATTCATGAATAACTTATGCTCCATTTATGCTCAATTTCTGCCTAAGTTCCACTGGAAACTTATGCAACACACCTTTTGCATATGAAATTGTGGTGGAATAAAACCCTACACATAGTCCAAAACTGAAAAAAATATTTGAGGATGTCCCAAATATTCATGAGCAGCCCGTTTTACCTGACAAGTGAAAAACCAAGTCAAGTGTGTGGTGTTCAGATTAATGACCCTGCAGTGCCTTTCACTGGACTGGCACTTCATTAGGATTTAGCAGCTATTGTAACTTGGAAGAACAAGGATAAACTAGAAGAAAGGGAAACATGCTGTTCCTTAACTGTGCTATGAACTTCTTGTGGAAATGATAACACTCAAAATAAAACAAATGAAAACGAAAAGATTTTATATAATTAACAGCAATGCTAACTTAAAAAAAAACAATTTAATGTTTGTTAGCGATCATAGAACATAGCTGAAGGAAAGAACAGAGCTGAGAAGAGGCAGAAAAGAAGGAAGAACTGCAAATTACAGAGGAAAAACCAGAACATAGATAGCAGAGAAACATTTATGGCTAATTGTACAGAGAGAGTGTGAGGAAGGGAAAAAAATCTGCAAAAAAGAAATCAACAAATAGAAACACTTACAGCCAAAATTCTAATATAATAAGAGATATTAAAAAAAATATAATGCTTTCCTGTACTAAAGAACAGCTACTGGCATTCGAATTCTCTTTCAGAAATAGGAGTGGTTTATCATGACAACAAATTGCTGCCACACATGCAGAAATTTGGGCTGCTTCTTTCCCAAAAACTGAATAAGTTGATGTTATTCCTCATATTGTGTACTTTTCTATTAACTTCTTTTTGTTCAAGTCTGAAATATGAAGCTATCTTGTGCAATAATACTTTAACAACATTTTTCTAACCATTTTCCGACGTGAAAAAATAATGTAATTGTATATATATATTTGAAGAATAAATAAAGTATATTTGTCCCTAACCATTTTCAGAATGAAATGAAATGTTAAAACAGAACTTCTCCCTGATATTAAAAGGCATGCTGGATTCTGAATTACACTTAATTGCACTATGTACTTTGCAACACAAAAGTGTCAGCAATTGTTTCAATAGAAAGTGTTATCTAGTTATTTTTGCAGGGAAATGCTTAGTGTGTGCCAGTGAAACCTGTAGCTTTGGAGTAAAATCAATGTAATTTTTTCTAGCAAGTACTTATATTACTCATAAATGCCTCATTCAGGATCGCTTAAAAGAACCTATGACTCTAATCATCTTCATCATATCTTAACAAGAAAAAAACAGCAGAAACTCACATTGAGATCTTGCTCTCCTTCTTTCAGAGCAATGTCTTAAAGTTGTAAGGGAAAAAAAAAAATCACATACAATTCTTAAAAAGCAGAAGTCAGTCTAGAGAAAGTGTATGGAGGCCTAAGTATTAACCTTCTGATTCAGAAGATTTAATGTAAAGAAACGCATAAAACCTTAAACAAAATTGACAAAAAACCCAAAAACTGTACAAATGAAAAATAACACAAATCAAACAAACAAATAAACCAACAAAAAAGCCGCACAGAGAGTATATCTGTGTGTCACAGTAATTACAGAGTGATGAAAGAGTAAAGGCAGGGCTAACTCCAGCTTCCTGTGTTGGAATATCAGCCCTGTGCTGCTCAGGATAGTTCCTCACAGACGTACAGCACAGCAGCACCTGCACAGGTATTCCTGTCTGGATATACTTCTTCATCCAAGAATTTGGAAGCCCTGGAAGGAAGCTGCAGAAGGCTCCAAGGCCAAGCTGGGCTGGGCTGAGCTTAACTTGGCTGGCAGAGACACTTCTGGAACTCCTTTGCTGGTTATTTGCAGCAGGATAATTTAAAGATCTTTTTACCTAGCCCAAGCTGTAAAAAGTTGCCAGATCTGCACGAATGATAAAGAAACTGTGTTGGTTTTGACTGTGATAAGAGTCACTTTTATTCACAGTAGCTACTATGAGCTTGTGTCTTGGATTGGTGCTACGAATAAGGTTAATTAACAAAGTGTTGTTGTCTTTGTTGCGGAGCAGTGTTTGCACAGTGCCAATGCCTTTTCTGCCTCTCCCCATGTCCAACCATCAAGGAGCCTGGGGGTATACAAGGAGCTGGGAGGGGATGCAATCACTACATTTGACTCCATTTGATCCAAGGTTCATCCCAGACCCTATGACATCGTGCTCAGAATAAAGTTGGGGAAAGGAAGAGGAAGGCAGGAACATTCAAAGTAATTAATAGCGTTTGTTTTCCTAAATCGCTGTTACAGGTGATGGAGCCCTGCTCTCCTGGAGATGGCTGAACACCTGCCTGCCCATGGGAAGCGGTGAATGAGTCCTTTGCTTTGTTTTGTTTTGCTTGCATGTGAGGCTGTTACTTTATCTCACCCCATGAATCTTCTCACTATTACTCATCTGTTTCTCAGCCCCATCTGACCTGGAGGGAGGCAGCGAGAGGCTGTGTGGTGCTTTGTTGCTGGCTGGGGTTAAACCACAATAGAAATGCATGATTCTTGAATAGCTTGGCACTTTGAAGGAAAGGCAGGATTTTCAGATTTTTAAGAAATCTTTTTTTTAAAGGACGCTGTCACAACAGCTGATACCATTATTTATTTTACTCTGCTTGCTCAGATTTTTGTATATGTAATAGCTGAACTTGAACGCACATACTTTTTACCATTTTAGCCAAAGTGGATCAAAGTAAAGTTTATTTTACATAGGAATAGCCACTATAGGAATTACATTGCTATAGGAATAGTTTATATTACTATAGGAATAGCCACAGGCTTGTCTCTTTCTTTTTCCTAATATCAGTTAGGCTATGTCATTTTAATATTATGAAATGATAAAAAAGAGTAATTTACATACAGAGAAGTCATATTTCAGTTCTTTTTTAGCTTGTCGAAGATGGATTTTCATTATCCATAAAAAATTCAAAGATAAAAAATATCAACAATACCTAAACTGTATTAACAGAATTCACATAAGCTGAAGTGTAAGCAATGTTTTAATTATGCCTAGAAGGCGATGTTTTAGTTTTATGAAGCTGCATTCATCGCCATGGATCTTTTCTCTAAAGCAGAGAAGTCCATTTTTCATATGGTTTGTTGTTATGTGCATTGATAAGACATGGCAAATAAAGAAGTTATCTTCTATGTTTATGCCCCCACCACAGCATTTGCAAGATTTCTGATGGAAAACAGAATAAGGATTAACTGGAATGATAAATTAGCTCATTCTAAGGGAATATTTTCATAGGTTGAAATAAGGTTTTTAAAAGAGGAATAGGCACCTGGAATAGGTGTAGTGGAATAAAAGCAAAAAATAACCAACCAAAAAACCTTCTTGTAGAAAATATTACAATGTAATTCTTTGTATGATAAAAAATTCTAAATTTGTCTAAAATAATATTGTGAATTACTGCAGAATTAACATTTAAATACCTTCCTTTGTATTACAATGCTGGACTTTTTATAAAGATTATTGACTATTGTCAAATTTTATTCTTAATTTCTTTTTGCTTTGGGGACTTCAACTCTTCTAAATATACAAAAGGAAATACTTTAAAAGCTTTACCCTCTGAAGGTATAGAAGTAAAGCATTTCAGTACTGCTAGTAAGAATTATAGGATTTGAAAAAAAAAAAAAAGAAACACAGGAATCTTCAAAAGGAAAAAAGATAGATAGATTTCACGGGGCATCTGTTTAGCCCACTCTAGTTAAAAATGGCATTCAGCTGTAAAACATCAATATGTCAGGCACATTACTAATATAATTTTTATGACAGCATAGCATATTGTGAGGATATTATCCTTTTCTGTCTTCACCCCCATTCAGCAGACTGTCCTATTCACAAATCCTCTTTCAATTGACAATATTTTGGTGAAAAACTAAAGCCTCTATAGTAGTAATTTAGGTTAACTAGCATATTTTCCTTATATTTGCAATTACCATTTGACTGTTAAATATTCTACAAAACTACTCATATCCCAGTGCAGCCCAGATGGTAGCATGCATTACATTGCACTTTTGTAATCCCAGAATTTCTGTGTCATTGCTACCTGCAGGAATTTAGACTGCAGCATGGAGAATGTTGTGTACTAATGAGTTTATTTGACCTGCATATTGTATATAAGTGTGATTTAGTATAGGCAGGAAGAATTAAATATTCTATAATTAATTTTTTTCACTAAAAACTCTAATTGTGCTTCTATGCATGCAGCCCACCATATTTATGTAATAATCTTAGTATTAATCACAGAAATATGTATATGTGCCGAGGTAACGCAAAATTAAGTTTAACATTTTTTTCTTATAGGATTCCTGCTTCATGTCTCTCATAATTCCTTCAAATCCCTCAATCACTTTCTCGCTGATGCTTCCCTATCTTTCCAAAATGTCTTTGTACCTGAAAGGACAAAACTTCCCCATGAAAGGAAGGCAGCCAAGCCCGCCCTCTCTGCGTTTCTACAACGACAGCAGGTATTCTTTAGTGCTCACATGTGGTGGGCATCTTACAGTGATGACTACTAAGGAAATGATCACGCTGATATCCTCACCAGATGCCTTGGAAACCTTCTGTCCTGTCCCATTCGTACAAACCAGGCAGCTCTAAGCACCACAGCAGAATTCCACAATCTAATGGAAAATCTCCTTTTCAATTATAGCCTTATTAAAGCCCAGCCTGCATTTTCATGTCATAATGAACTGATCTGGGAGAACCAAAGTGTTCACATCTTGGGATTGGAGCCTCTCAAACACCACCAGCCCGGCTCTTCCCGTTGTCTCTGTAACACTGCAAGGCAATGCTCACCACCTACTCAGGGCATTACTCCTCCCAGCTGATTCTGGAGGTCTTCCTCTGCCCACTGATTTAACTAAGAATTATGTCTTGCAAAAAAGAAAAAAATAAGCAGAGAGATATTTTTTATATCTTGTCTTTGAGGTACTCTGCTGATACCGTGAGTCAATTCATGGCAAAGTGCAATAATGTTGTCAAGCAGAACAAATAATTCTACTCTAATGTTTTATTACATTCAAGCAGCATTATAGAAATAGCTTTTTTGTAGAAAAGTCAGAGAGATAATGAGTATTAAAGGGATGGAAATCATCAAGAAGAAAAATTTACATTTTAGCATCAGTTGTCTCTCAGTTTTTACCTAGACTCTTAGAAACAGAAACTCAAAAATTCCTACCGTCTTCCCTTTTAATTTTCATTCTTCTCTTCTCACAAACAATCGCTGTTGGTAGACTTGCCAATTTCCAGTTTAATGATTTTTAAAAAACATCAGAGGAAATTTTTTTAAGAACACGGTATTGTTTCTTTGCTGTGGTAGGTTGACCTTGTCAGCTGCCAGATGCCAACCCAGATGCTCTCTCACTCCCACTCCTCAACGGGACAAAAAGAGAAAATAAGATGAGAAAGCTCATGGACTGAGATAAAAATAGGGAGACAAAACAAACTCAAACTGGTGAAAAGATAATTTAAGTTATTATCAATTAAAATAGATTTGGATTCTGAAAAACAAAAATGAAAGCTAAAATCTCTTCTTCCATCTTTCCCTTTTCCCATGTTCAACTTCACTCCTTCATTTCCAATTCCTCCATGGCCTCTTCTGAAAAAGAAAGAAAAAGATTAAAAAGTAGACAAAAACCAATACCAAAAAAATTAAGATTATATTCTTTATAAATTGTCATGCTTCTGAAATAATCTCAGGAGTTTTGAACGATGCTGGTTAACTATCCTAGCAGAGTTTTATAGCTCAAGTTGAGTCCATGAATTACTTTGGGTGTTATTCCTGGGAAAGGCCGCATTGTCCAGATCCCTGGGCTGGAAACCAGACACTTTCACAGTTATTTCTAAACCACATATGGTTCATAAATTTTCCAGTTTTGGCTTCAGTTTTTCTTCTTTCCCTTTGAATTCATGATAAATAAAATAGGTGATGTGCAGGCATTATATAAAAGATGCACTACACAATCTAAAATCTAATAACTGAAAGTAACTTCCCTAGAAATTAAAGTTCATTCAAAGTTTTATCAAAATTATTCTCATCCCTGGATAACTAAAAAAAATTAGTTTAAAAAGTCAAAACATTTATTAGGAGCTTCTCATTTTTCTTTTACAGGGAGATAATAGGGCAATATTGAATCAATTAAATCTTTATATACAAATATATTGATTTCACAACTACTACACTGAAGCCATTGTTTGATAGCAGAAAAATATTCTATATGAATTAAACCAAACTATGTATTGAACATTAGAACTTTTCTGCTCAATATTTTAAAATATTATTTCAAGTTCCTCAAACTGGCAGCTATTCAAGTGCCTCAAATCAATTTTAAAACTAATATACTTGTCATGAAACATTAAATGGAGAAGTTATGTAAATGTATCACACACCATAGATTTTCAGAAAGAATTGATGGAAATTAGAAATAGGTAAATCCTTAGCTGGGAGAGGCAAAGGAAAGTATACAGAAAGTGTTTGTAGAATTTCAGTATTGAATATTCCTAGTCCTGTATTGATTGCTCAAATTAATATTTAATCTGCAATAACTTCAGCAGAAGTTAGATTTCACAGTTGTGATTTAGGAATGGTATTCTCCAATTTGGTATTTTCACTGAAACACTCTGACCCAAGTACTTCTTGCTCACTTCCCCCTGCTCCTCCCCTTCCCCTGCCACAGGATGGAGAGAAGAATTGGAAGCACAAAAGGTAAAAATCTTGGGTTGAGATAAGAACAATTTAACTGAAACTACAAGATAAGAAAATAAACACAACAATGGTAATGAAAGATTGTAGGAGAAAAGAAATGTTTTTACTCACCCCACTGAAACCCTCAATAATACCTGACAATTCTGACCATCCTGCTGCCTGGCTCAGAAGGTGAACCTTGTTTCTCCTCACAGAGTGATAGGAGGCACTATAAAATATCCTCTGGGTCCTTCAATGCCCTGCCTATTGCAAATATCAACCCTGTCCCTGCTGGATCCTGGACAAGAGTTTTCCTATGTGACTGCCCTCACCCCAGCTCAATGAACTTTTGCTTTTTGGTGGAACTGTCAGGTGTATCACAATACCAGGAATAAAACTCATGACATTAATGCTTAAGGTAGATAGGGTCATAACTAATAACAAAGTAGATAAAGGGGACGGAAGTTACATTTAATTTCTACAGAAATTCTATGCATGAACCAAAATAATACAAAAACCAAGTCTACCACATATGGTTGAGAAAATTGGGGTTGTGCAGTCTAGAGAAGAGAAGACACTGGGAAGGCCTTATAGCAGCTATCCAGTATCTAAAGGAGGTCACCATAGAGCTTGAGAGGGGCTTATTACTAGGGCATGGAGTGATAGGACAAGGGGTAATGCTTCAAACTGAAAGACTGCAGATTTAAATTAGATATTAGGAAGAAATTCTTCGCTGTAAATGAAGAATGCTGGAACAGATCGGCCAGAGAATTGTGGATTCCCCAAACCTCAAAGCCAGGTTGGGTGGGGCTTTGAGGAACCTGATTTAGTGACAGATGTTCCTGCTGATGGCAGGGGAGCTGGAACAAGATGATCTTTAAGGTTCCTTCCAACTCAGGCCATTCTGTGATTTTGTGCTTCTATTATTTCATTGTAGTTCATATGTAGTTGAATTCAAACTGAAGATACAGAGGGAATGGAACAGAGATGAGGAGAGAGAATATTCTTAAATTTTTACATTTTTAAAGAGTTTAAGAGCACAGACATGTCTAAATAACCAGAAATAGATTCTTGGGGATTATAAAATAAATTCCACATCACCTCTGACTCAGCTCTGTGTGAGGAGAAAGGGGTGCTACTGCATCCACAGGCAAAGCAAGACCCCCGTAATATTTTTAGTCTGTCTAACTTTAAATCTTTGGAATCAGTAAATGTTAAATAAGCAAAATCAACAAAAACTCTGAAAGGATTTTAACAGGCTGCATAGTACATGTGCTTTACAGAAAAAGATAAAATTAAATATTCTTAAAGAATTCACATTAAAATTTTAGGCAATAAAGAACTGAAGTAATTCCTCTGTATATTTCCTTTTCTCATTACATTAAAAAAGGTACTTTAAAATATGATCATTTATCAAAAAATAGAGATTATAACTTGAAAATGTCATCACCTCTGCGTGTCCTGTCCATGTAAAGCATGGCTACTGTAGACAGTATATTTTTTATTGCATAGATAAATTTCCTAGAAAACGGAAGCTTTTTTTGTTGTTACACATTATCAATTCACTGACAACTCTGCACTGTTATAAAAGACTGATCTTCTTTCCTTCCATTTTCATACACTTTCTTTTTTTCTTCCATTTTCATACACCTTTCAATATTTAACAACAGATACTAAGAAAGGAAGGAATAATTTAAGAATGTCTCAGAGAAGCCAAAAGAATAAGCTCACAATGTATCTTTAAGACATGATATTTAATGGAAGATGCCATTTGGTTTTTTATTTTAAATTCTTCTTCTCAAAAAGGTGATTTTTTTTCTATTTGTCAAAGTATCACTCGATATATTTACCCCTGTTACTGGAAGATTTCTGGATGAATTATCTTGGTGAATAAGGATGGCTACTCCTCTGAGTTGTGTGTAGAAGGAAAGGTAGAAACTTTTTAAACGTTTTTGGCACTTCTGAAAGCAGAGGACATCTATTCCCCTAACAAAGGAATAATTCAATTTTGAGAGTTACAATATTGTTGCATATTTGCTGGTGAGAGAAAGATTAAAGATTTAAGCAAGTTACGAAAACATTGGAATTTGTATGTCAAGAGCTAGGCAGCATTGTTTATAATTGGAAGTGCTTGAGGTAAGTTTTAATTTAGAAATGTGGTTCTGTTGATAGACATTTTATGCTTTTAAAAATTATCATGTTTTTATTTGCTAAATAAGGTGTAAAAACTTAAAAATTGGAGCAATCATATGTGCATATTATACCAAACATTTCATAATATCCCTATAAGCAGTGGAGAATGTAGTATTGGTTCAAAGAATGAATTTCATTCAGGTATTAATATGATTCAATGCATGCCAAAGCAAGATTGTTACTGAAGATACAGTGAACTATCCAGAAGTTATTTAGGTCGTGACTGTGTATCGCTTATTTAACGTGCTCTGGTAGTTGATGGGAAAACTAACCTATCTGTATGCATTCCCTAGTGTAGAAATCAGGATATCAATTCATTTTTTTCTTGTTTGTTTTTCTTTCTCTGGGAGAAGCAGTCTTACAAGCTTCACTTCCTATTTTTAAATATAAAATTATGAACAGGGCCCTGACTTAACACAGTTACTCTGAAAACCAGTGATGTCCTATTAATTATGTTGGTTTGCACTGAAGACATACTTTGAACTCTCTTTTTCTTTCTTTCTCTTTCATCTGTGGCAATGATAATTCATAAAATCCTATCCACTGGACTAAAAAATATTTAAGTTTGATAACTCAGATATCTGAAACATGGTGCGTTAATGCATAGGTAATATTTTTTTCCTAGCAGTGTACAATTGTATGCAAATATTTACTTATGAGTCTCTAAAAAGTCAGAACAGAAAAGGTGACAGTCCAATGAATATCTATATATATTTTTTTCTTTTTAACTACTAAAACTGAAGGGAATCATTACTGTTATGGCAGTGCAAGATATGCAAATCACTTGCAATTTCTTTGTGACAGATGGTAGAAATATTTAATACGTCTATTTCCAGTTTGGTTTCTAAGACCAATATATGTTGTTAAAAGATTGGAAGTTAGCCAGGAAGGAGCAAAGCTGCTTGTTTTTCTTGAAATAGCTGCTTCACTTTGGGTTGGTAGAGGCTCTTTGGAGGCAGAAGTAAACAGCTTTGTCTGTGAAATCTTTTGATCATGGCAAGGCTTGGAGAACCTGGGAGTGGATGCCTGGCAGCACGAGTGCACGTTGAAAGACCCTGCAATTTGCCAGGGTCTCTCCTACGGCACGAAGTTAATTCATCCATGAAGAAGCCTCTGTGGTGACACGGAGCAGAAAACTTTGCAAGGGCACTCGGTGAGGAGCACCTAACCCAGAAAGGCCCTAGACAGTGCTGGTCTGCAGCAAAACATTTCTTCTTCAGGAGCCAGGATCTTCCTTTTTTCTTAGATCTTTAAACCTTTCTCACCACCCTCTCTGCTGAAAGTCTAAGCTTGTATATTATTTTAGTATTTCAGACGCATGATGGTGTGAGAGATAATAAACCTTCAGTCCCTCAGTCATGATGTTTTCACTTTCAAGATGTTTTCGCTTTAAAGCAAAAAACAAAACAAAACAGGCAGAAGGGACAGGCGAGCAGTTGCAGTCAAAAGATCACTTTTTCTTTATTTTTTATGACAATATTTGGGGAAAAAACAAATAGATAAGCACACAGCAGTAGCCATGAAACAAAACTTTTAATGCAGAAAAAAATATAGCCTAATTCTTTTTTCATCCTCATTTGCCATTGTAATTATAATCTTTATGTGGGGAGGATAACCAGACCTCTTTACCTCTCTCTTGTGGACTTACCTGCTTAAATACAAATGTGTTTGAAGAAGACATGTTCAGACTTGAGAATCACTATAAATGTTCCACATACTCAACAAGAAAGAAAAAATAAATTCAGCAATGGTGTTGGAAAAGAAATGAAATTTAGCAAAATATTTAATTATAGTGAGTTGTGTGTGAACTGGTTTGTTAAAAAGTAGTTTTGTAGCTGTTGAAAGTGTGTTGGGTTTCGTGTGTTACCTAGCAGGTAGTCTTAGAGATTTAATAAATAATTAAACTAGTGCAAGAAGGTAAGAATGCTAAACTGTCTAGAGGCAGCATACAATGCTCTTAGAATAAGATAAGCAGAGGATTAATGATCTTATTTGTGAACCAAGGAATGTATCACAAGGGGTCTGTGACCAGGCAAGGGGAACGGGGAAACTGTTCCTTAGAGACTTTGTTGTGAATCGCATGTATAAGAGGGAAGCACCCATACGCAAATTCGGGGGCTCGGACTTTGGGACGTGAGTCCCCCAGTTCCCCGGGCCCTTAATAAAGCACCCACAAAACTTATCCGAGTTTTGTGTCATTTATCAATCGGGCAACAATGGGAATGTCAGGTTTCAAATATAGCAACTTTAACTTGGAGGAGGTAAACTTCACTGGGAAAACACCGAGGAAATTTTCCAAATATACATCCTTAACTCTTGTACAAATCTCTTTCTCTTTTAGGAAATTGTCTCAGCAAATAATTCTGGGGAAAACAAAGTTTTGCTACTGGGCAAGATAGTTACAAACTGAATCAAAATATTAATTTTGCAATTTAATGGATTGAATCATTAATAAGAAAAAAATTTGGATAACTACACCAAATGTTTTCATTTTGGATCTGACTTTAGGAAGGAAAATTATTCTTAATAGAGATGCCAATTCAGAACCTTGACAATATATTAAATTACCTAAGTCCTCAGCAAAAGGCATGTGTACAGTCTTACTGGTCTCATACAACTTATTTTCTTAAATAAAATGGGAAGTTATTGGTTTTCATATATATGAAATTGTTGTAAAAGAAATTTAAATGGTGGGGCTTTTGTTTCTTTGGGTTTTCTGTGGTTTTTCCAGTGTCATTAATTTTCAGGAAAGGTTAACCCTTCCTGATCTAATTAATGATAAATCCTTTCTGCTCTAATTAATTAATGATAAAAATAATCAAAGATAATAATTTTGAAGTTTTATTGCTCTCATTGTCTTCATATAAATTCACCTTTGTTAGCATAAAACATATGATCATAATCTCTAACACTTGCAACATGCAATAAATTGTTTTATAATTTATTATATTACTTCCCCGTACAAACAGAGAATGCAAATTTACAAGTGCAATAGCATATTTTGATACTGGAAAAATATTAACTTTTCTCATGCCAGTGATGTGTTTGTGCAATTATAGTTTGATCTCTCAAAGTTTTCACCATAATCCATGATTTTCAGGGATTATAGCTAGTATACCAAATTGCTGCTCTCTTAAGTTTCGCACAGGGTACAGAGTGTGAGACTTACTGCATGCGTACATGAGATGCCTCTGAAAAATTCCTGATAATGAAGTTAGAGAATCAAACCAGACTACAATTCACTGTAAAACACCCTGGGCGGGCAGAATTCCCCAATTTGCCTCCAGATTAGTTTGATTTATGCACAGGAAGTCTGACTGTGTTTGGTTTACTGCACATGGAAATTTATAGTGGTTGTGCATGTGGTGCAGCTAGAAGTCCCTTTCTTCTCACTGAGAAACATTTTGGATGAAAAAAGTGTCTATTTGGTTAGGCACTCAGTGAGGCACTTCACAGAGGTGAGATCACTGACTACATCGATAGAGAGAGAAAGTGAGAGGAGGCTTAACTGGGGGAGAAAAAAATTCTGTTGACACAGATTTTATGGTTTAACTAAAGCTACAGAGTATTGAGAGAAACCTGAATTACCTATCAAATAGTTCAAATGTTCAAACAAGACCAAGGGAGCTGCTGACATCCTAGCAATGCCCAGCCAAGTACCATGAGCATTAGTGTTGAATTGGCATTTGCAGAGCAATTGTGAGACTGCAAGTGAAAAGAACGTTGTACATTTTAAAGCACAGCCATTTCTGTACAAAGAACTGTTATCTGATTAAATTTAGGAATATTGAAAGGCTGTTCTGAATTAATTAGTTTAGAAATGTGTTTGGCTCACTTTATTTAAGGCACTTTGCCTTAGATCTCTGGCAGTGTGGTACAAAAGAAACCTCAAAAGCAACTTCAGATGACTAGGAAGGCAGCTTTTAAACAGGTGTTATCAAACATGCCTTAAATTGTGTTAAGGACTTCCATGCTCTAATTAGATGACTGAGTTGTGATATAGACTGCTCTCCAAGTTGAAAGCTTATTCATGTAACAACCTAATTGGAAATGTTAGCATAAATTTACTGGAGGAACTTATATTTCTGATTTTATAAATCTGTGGATTTGGGAGACTAAAAAAGAAATTAAAGGAGCCTTCGTCCTTTGTAGATGTATAAGAATTCAGGTGACTGAAATATGGCAGTATAAATGGGTAGGAAGTTAAACTAATTCCTGCCAACTACAGTAGGTAGTACAGAAGTAAAGTAAGGTAAAGAGAGCTATTTATTTCCCTAATTATCCATCTGGTGGTAAAATGCTACTGTTTTATTTTTGTTAATTTAAAAATGGTTTGCATGTGATGAAATTCTCAGGATTGTCATCACTTATTCATAGCTTTCTATGTACTTGAAGGTACTTGAATATACACTTGAATCAAATTAAAATATTTAATTAGTTCTCTGAAAAAATTCATGTGACTTATTTTCTGTCTCATTCTCTATCCAGGTATGTCTAAGACCATACTTCAGTCACCTGAATCTGACATCTTAACTTTTAAGATCTATTCATTAAAATTATTAAAAACAAACAAGTGATATATTTGTGACATAAATTATCATTCAATTATTTTGATTCTGAGGAAATATTTTTAACATTTAATTCTTTTTCACAGCTGCTTATTCATGATCTCATAATACTGGAAGAGTAATTGTTTTTCTAAATGAAATCTGGTTCACTAAAGTAGAGGCAAGTTTGCATTTGACTTCTGGTTTTTATATAGAATACATTTTTTTTTAATTTATTTTGCTGTTGAAAAAGAGGCACTTGAGATTTTTAAATTTTAATTGTCTTTTTCAATTTGCCAGTATATGTGATACAAGTGAACTGTGAAATACTGTTCAAAACATCTCTATCAATTCAAATCCCTTTGTTTAAAGATAAGATATATTCAAAATTTAGGTACTCAGTTCTTAAGCAAGTAAAAATCATACTTCAAAATTCTGCTTTTTTTTTCTCTTTCTCATGCACATGAGGTTTCTACTTTAAAATAAAGACAAGCTATGGAAAGCTTAATTAATGCACTAAAGAAGAACTAGAAATAAAAGGCAATAATTTAAAAAAGAAATATTTGCATTAATTGTTTTGTTGCAAATTAATAATTTCATTAATTTAATATAGACATAAAGAAAAAAAATAATTATTTATTTTTAATAATACATCATGCATGGAAACACGTCTTTTACATAACTATTTTGGAAAAAGCCCCAAAATTAAAAATACTGGCACTTCTATTTTCTGTAAGATCTCATTCAGTTCAGCTCTTGGCTTCATGCTGTGAAGTACTTTTACCAATGACCAAAAAGAAATCATAAAATCATTACTGATGAAATTTGTAAATGGTTTGAAAATTGAGAGAGTAGTAAATAATAAAGAGGATATATTACTCTACAAATTTATCTGGATCACTTGACAAGCTGAACATAATCAAACAATATCTGGTTCAATATAGCAGAAAGGGAAGTCATGCATTTAAATGGAAATAAATTAAATTGTATTTATGAGGTGAAACACTCCAGTCTGGAAAACAGTGACACCTAGCAAGAGCTGGGCTAAGATTCATCTAACTAAGCTTGAGATGAGTCTTGGAAATTCAGCCTGGGTAGAATCAATCTTTAAATGAACACATAAGACCTACTTTTTAATTGTGCTTTATATTCAGAAGCAGAAACTGTCAAGCACTTTTATGGCTGGAGAGAGAGAGACCTGTTTTTACATAATAGCCTTCTCACTGGAATACTCACCCAGAACTGCAAACTTTATTTGAAGCTCTTTTTATTCCCAGGGGGTTTGAAGATGGGGGCCTTACCAAGGTCCAAGGTCTGTGAACTATCTCAGATGGGACTGAGAATCATGAGCAAAGAACGAGATCTTAGATAATATCAGACAAGATCACAGTTGCTGAAAATTAAAGAATTAATTTCCTGGTTCAAGATCTCGTGATTGGCTCTGCTTTTTTGTACAAGATACGTAATGCATTGAATTTTCAGACAATAAATTTTAAAATCCAGTGCTTAAACTTATGGAATAAAGGTGGGTGCTTTCCTGTGTTCCTCCTATCTAACACATGGGGGAAAAGTGTCTAAGGACATAGTAGCCATGCTTTCTTCTTTTTTTTTTTTTTTCCTTTGGTGTTGCTAGTGAAATGGAAAGGCTTGAGAAGGAATGAAGAGATTCTGTGGGTCAAAATCAGTTTGCTGGAATGGGGCTGATAGCAGGGGATGGCTTTCACAGTCATGGATCCATCTCCGAGTATCAAGGACTGCTTAGAACAGTTGAGATTCAGTTGACAAAAGTGTAAATGGGTTTCCAAACTAACACAGCAATAGGGAGAAGGGTGAGTGATCAGTGTTTGCCTTTTCCTTAGAAAAATAAATGTGTGCAGGTTTTGGGAAAGTACAGCTTCTGGAAGGTGTGCTGTTCCCATTCACTAGCTAACAAACTGCCTCCTGCTCTCTTCAGAAAGTTGCTCACGCTATAATTTTTTTCCTGTGGTTTTCTAAGGCAGCTGCAGAAAAATACGCTGTTTGAATTAATTTGAAAAATGAACTTGAATGAACTTGCTTTGGCAAACCTTTCCTCTGTGTATGTGGGAGTTGGAGTTTTCCAGAGAATGGCAATCCCAGAGTGAACATTTACCACAGAGGCACTTTAAAAGACCTCTCTTTCACTGTAAAGAAACATGAATAGCTATTAAATGCTTTAAATAGCTTAATTATATTTAATATTTTCTAGCAATTCAAATCTTTAATGAAATTTTTTGAAAAGCAGGTCACTGCTTTAAAAACTGGCTATAATCTAAGAGACATCAAAGACTTTTTTTTAATGTTCTTGTTTTATTTTTGTATCTATGAGTCCACTATTAAATTATTTGAAAGAGGAAGCTTGGAGGTTTGGCCTCACCTAGCCTCCAAATCAACCTTCTGGTTGAATTCCAGTAGATTAATTCAATTCTTACATTTTATTGCAATCTTTTCACAGGGGTAATTAGGACCTAAAATGAGATAATTCATTTAAGCAGAACCATTTCACCCCCACAGCTACTAAATTGAAATTTAGAAAATTTAGACATTATATTTTAAAAATATAAATTTGTAATTTCAGATTGAAAATTTAGATTATATTTATAATATTATGACCTTTTTTTTTACTCTGAAAAAAAAATATTCTGTTTTGTAGTGTTTTCTGACTTGGGAGCAAACAAGTGAGGTAAATAAAAAACTAAAAGGCAATAAACTTCCCTTATAGATCAAACACAAGTGTGTAAACTACTCCGTATTATTTACCAAAAAGTAAAATTAATATTTTCCTTATCTAAGACTTAGGTTTCTTATGTCATACAGTAGTGATAAAATATTTTATGAGGCATTAGGAGTAAAAACTTATGGTTGTTGTTGCAATTAGCATTGATTATGCTATACATTGTGTAGATTTTTATAAAGTGGAAGATAATCTAAATATTGAGATTCATATTATCATGATTTATTTTTAAATAATATTGTACTGACATTCAGCTCTGTAAGCTAGTGGATCTCTATACCTTTCAGTAAAACTTACTGAATTTTTCTGCCTAAGACTGTGGTCTTTGTTCTTTGTGTAACTCTGTAAAATTCCTTTCAAAAAAACCCCAGAACAACAGAATAATGCATCATACTGTCTTTTTTATTTTCTAACCTTTATAACTTTTCATGGGTTTCTATTGTTTCTTTTTTCTATATAATACCATATTAAAAAAATAATTAATGCATTCACCGCAGAATAAATTTTAAGTAGTTTGCTTTTGTGAGAATTAGACAGGAAAATATAAATATCATTAAAATAATTATAATAATACAAAAATATAAAATTATTATTAATATTTTTGGACAAACCAAATTAATTTTTTAAAATCATGACTAGCTATCTATATAAAAGGCAAACTCTAAATATTAAAATTAGACACCCTGCTCCCTCTGACTTTGTTATACTCCTTTGGACTACCATATTCACTACAATGGCTGTACCCTTTTCTTTGTCACCAAAAATAAGTTTTTAAAAGTCATAAAAATTTAGATTTTATTTCTGCATTTCTTATTTTCTTTTGGTTTTTTTTTTTTACCTGAATTTTCTTGATGTTTTGAATGTTTGTATATGCCTAGGTACATATTAGCAAGATCATAATATGTTGCTGCTGAATGGACCTTAGCACAGGTCCACTGGATAGATATTAATAAGAACTATGCAGGTAACCAAAGGTAGTGGTGCTTTTAAGTTGCCTCTGTAACAATGGGGTCATTTTGCTACAATTTAAGCAAAAGTTTAAATAAAATAAATGTAGGCCAAATATTTAAAAACCATGAATGTTAAAATACATTCTTTTGGCAAGCAGTACCTGTTTAGAAATACGGTTACTTTGAAATAAATGTTGCTTAAGTTGCACACCTCAAGGTCAAATAGTGTTTGAAGATGGGGGCTGTGAGAGACTGCAGGGAAAGTAGTCAGATGTAAACTTTCACACCTGGGCACTTGGCTTAAACAGATTTTTTTTGTGCAGGTAGCTTACAAGTTCTGTGAATAAAGACATGAGATGGCCAAAGAGATAGAGATTAGGTTGTTAATATAATACTGCAAATTCTGTAGAATAGGAGGTAGAACTATTAGTAGTGTTTTGATCTTTATGTTGTTATTAGAAAATAATACTACACAGAATGATGGAAACTATCTCTACATCTGATTGGAAGTCAATTAATAATTTTAGCTAAAATATTAGCAATACTCAAGTTCAGGATTCAAAACATGCTGATAAAATTTATTTCCAAAATTCTCTAACAGATGGTGAAGAATTTTCATTTGTTTTCTACCTTACAAAAATATCAGGTTTTTTAAAAATATTCTTCATTTTTAAGTTCACTTACACTTGACGGAAAAAAATATCCAAAACTGAGAAAAAGGAGTCCAAAAATTAAACAAACTTTCATATTGAGTAGGAAAATATGTTCAAAGTACCTACTTTTGCTTTTGTTTCTGTTTTTTTATGGTCCAAACCCTGATATATATCTATTTCAGTTCTCCTGGCCATTTTCCTTTAATGCGGTCTGAGCAGTGAACATTAAATTAATCCATTGTTTACACCACTCTATCCTGTAATCCAAACATTCATTTTCAGACTTCTTGCTTGTCATAAAAGTTTATTCCATGCTATTTTCTTTGCTACAGTCATACCGCATTTCATTTCTGGATTTATAGGAAGATTTCTTTTTTAAGTATTCACAAATACTGCAGTTGTAATCACACCTGATTAGTTAGTTGAGTGCCAACTACTTTATGTGGGAACAACTGTATAATGTGAGAGCAATTATGTGATTAGTTTATTTCTTCTAAGCTTAAGCATTATCAAGAGAACAAAACCTTCATGTTATGAGGTAATTGTTTTTCAGCAACTTTATGTGTTGTCACCATGTGATATTAATTATTTTACCGTATTGTTATGCAATTGTACTGGATTCTGAAATAGGAGTCCAAATTTTTTGGAATTACATAATTTTTCACTGGTGTGTGCTGGTCTTATGGACTATCTTATGGCTGTCTGTGCTGCAAGTGGTGCAGAGCTTTCCCAGTATATCAGAGAACAAGTTAGCTGTAGACCTATAATGAGTAGAGTCATTTTAGCAGAGCTGCAGCAAGCCAATTCTTCCTATCTTTGAGATGATTTCTTATGGTGTTGTGTAAGGCTGACACTTCAATGTTGTTTCAGGATCTGAGCTAGCATCTCCCTGTGACAGTGTGTCACTTCAGATAGAGGTTTAGTCTGGCTGAGAGCTGGTTAGGGGATTTCCTACACTGTGTTACATTACACAGTGTATTCATGACCATCAGTTTCATTAATATTTTATTTTGGCAGTATGCATACTGATACCCAGTAGTGTCAGGGAAAGTTTTGGTAAAACTTTAAAGCAGATTATTGCCTTTAAGATACCATATAACATTCCTCCTTTTTTTTTCGCCCCTTTTTTTTTTTGCCTTTACCATGCCACCTAACTAGGTAAAGCAAGAAAAAAAAAAACCAACCCAAAAAAGCCACCCCAGAGGATTGCAGAAAGGAATCTCTGTGATTCTATGTCACTGTGCCTGAAAGTTATAACCAAAAAAATAGGTGCAGCTCTAATAACAGTATCATAAAATTTCAAAAGCAACTCATGTGGGATCCTCATTATTACTGAACTCTTGAAAAAAAAACACATTTAGTTTCTGAGAAGTGAGCTATTAGGAACTAGCTCAAATTTCCCAGTTCTCACTTGTAGTCCATTTCACAAAGTCTTATGCATTATTGTGGATTGGTTGAACCATATCTTTCATTTGAGAAAAACCCACCCCAACTAGTTTTCTGTTCAGCGTTACTGGCAGACACATATTTGAAGTACATATCAGACTGAAAATATCTTATTGATTTGAATTAACAAAGCTTGTACTATTTTCCCAGAATTTATAAATAACACAGATATGCTCTTTTGGGTCAATATAGAAACAATTTTGGTACAGTAAATGCTACGGCTACCATTCATAATGCTTGGCTTGCAATCCTGTTATTTTCCATCTAGGTTGCTGACATTAGTAATTTCATTAGATGTAACTGAACAAACTTTCATGAATGGGGAAGGAAATTTACCTTAAGCTTGTAGCACTGCTACCACAAAAAAGATGAAACCTCCATAAGAAAAATCCTCTCCATTCAATGAGTGCTCTATGAAAAAGATGAAAAATTAGGCTTTTTGAAATAATATTTGGTAATTTTTACTTCACTAACACTTTTGAAACATTTTGGCCGTTGCCTTGTCTGGGTAACTTGTGGCAGGTACAAATCTACTCAAGGTTCAATGTAATAAGAATAATTGATACCAAAAGCTAAGGAAAACAGAGTTATCTGTTTCCCAGCAAAATTCAATTTTGCAATTTCCAGCAAAATTCAACTTCCAGTAATCACATAATTTTACCCAATATATATGAATAGATGAATTACCCTTCAATTAGCATAGTAAAAATCAACATAGTAACAATGGTTCCAGTGAATAGTAATGATTCGTATCAGCTTTTAGTTAGTCTGTATATTTGTAGTAATTTATTTATGTGTTGTGGAAGCTTTTTGCTTTTGCTTGTATTAAATTTGGCCACAGTAAATGGGTTTAAAAACATAAATTATAATAAAATTCCTTAACTCTTGGTGGTTCCTCTACTTCATTTCTGGTGTTCAAAATTCATATTTAAGAATGAGTTACTAGTCTAGAAATTAATTATAAGCTATAAAAGGAAATACCTACAACAGTTTTAAGATGAGAATCTAAAGACACTTAAATGCCATGGTTTTGTAGAGGTGTTAGGGCATGGGTTGGACTCAATGATCTTGAAGGTCTCTTCTAACCTAGTGATTCTGTGATTCTGTGAAATGTTTTCTTCACTACAATTTTTTTCTGCATATTTTCGAAATATATAAAAAAAGCTGACAGAAAGAAAGGATACCTAGAATTATTGCTTATTCAGAGTCACGGGGAGAGCAGTGACTTCTTTCTCAGAAGTCTGTATCAGGCTCAGAGCTATTTGACATCTTTGTTGGTGACGTGGACAATGGGATTGAATGTAGCCTCATCAAGTTTGCTGACAACACCAAGCTGTGCCATATTACTGAATTTTCTATCATCTCTTTTCCAAGACGGAGACAAACCAAGCATGCATCAGTCACTGGAGTTTTCCCCAACTGGAGCTGAAATTCAACAGTTTCTTGTCACTTGTTTTATCAGTAGTCAAAAGAAATTGATATTAATGTTGACATTTAAAAACTGACATTGTAGGAAAAAAAATAAAATGCCATTTCATCTATAGTTGTGTTCTTTGTTTCCATATGAGTGTATGTAAGTGTTTTACGCAATTTAAAAAAAACAGAATGGAGGGAATAAAATCCAGCAAACAGCCTAAAGTTTTTATATAAAAGATTTGGACTTGAAAAATGTTCAAACATATAAAGTATTCTTTCATTTATATCAGTCATCAATGTGAATAATTCAGTAGGCAAAGAAGTTGTATTGATACTTGGCTAAATAAAAAAAATAATTTCTCGTGTCAGTAACTCCTACACCCATTCATTGTACCAGCTGAAGACAGGCAGCAGACTTGGTATATATTTAATAAATAAATGCTCTAGTGTTTGTGTTCTATTACATTTCTAGGGCAGTAAAGATAAGACAGAGCATGAAACAATTTAATGCAAATATGTGACCAGTCAGATTTGCAATAAAGAAGGACTGAAACAAATAGTATTTCATTGTGCCTTGTGTTTCATTGAACCTTCTCATAGTAACTTTAATGCAAAAATCTATAAAGAAAAAAAAATCTAAAGGACATGTACTGTGCTTTATCTCAAATTAAGAGATATTACCACCACTATAGAAGACTGTCAAAAGACAGTGGTCTCCTGCTACCAAACACTGTAAACACTGAGGTGAAGCCAAGAAATTAATTTTCAAACATCGATCTTATGACAAATTTCTATTGCAATGACTTTATTTCTAATACACCAAATAATAGATGCATATATAATAACTTAATGTGATGGGTGTTGATGCTGTAAATTGACAGCAGCTTGCACTGTTATCATTGCCCTACTATGTATGGATTGACTGCAGCTCAAATAACAGGTACATGGTGACTTTGATGTATTGAAAGACTGATGTACCAATAGAAGCAGCTTTTTATCGCTAATATTACCCCTTGCTTTGACAATTCATAGAATTTTTTTCCATTATCTACAATAATTTTCTTAATATTTGTTTAAAGGTTGAAGGGCATAGGTTAATCAGCTGCCCCTTTCAAGATACCTCACATATTTATAAGCTGTTCAATAGCTGAACATAATGTGAGAAGGTGAGAAAACCACAAACTGAAATGTAAAATTTTGGAACAAATAAGCTGACAATGAGAAAAGGAAAGACAATTATCTACGTAGACTCCAAATCAACTCATTGCATGTCCTTTTGTGCAGGATTACTGATAGGGAAGAACTTTATTTTCTTGCATTACCAGAGTACAGGAATATCAGACTGTGATTTGGAGAATAACAATTCCTGTTTTTTTTCTTTGACTGCAGGTTCTGAGGCTAGTGTGTAGTGGAACAAAAGGTACTCACCATTTGTTTAATCTCAGTGTAATCCTCACTGATTTCAGTGGGATTTTGCATTCGTGAAAGAAAACCAAACCATGAAAACCAAACCAAACCAGAAGTGGCGGGGGGAAGGCAGGGTATTTCAGTTTTTTCAGGCTGCCATGAGATGAAATAGAAAATGATGGCATAATGTCTGATGACAGTAATTTTTAACAGAAGACTTTTAAGAAAAATATGAAATTTTTTATAAAATACATATTCCATTCTAAAAAGTAGGAATTCAGGACAGGCAACACAGAAATAGTTGTTGTAAACTTGAGAGTAATGAGAATTGTATTAAACACATTTTTTACTTTTTAGTGGCACTTCAACAGTATCACATCTTCTAACAGACACTAATTAATTTATGATCACAATATTCTGTAAAGATAAATTTTTGCACACGTTTCATAAAAGGATATGAGCATCAGTTATTAATATCACTTAAATTCACCCATCTTAATACAATGACTAAGATAAAACTTCGAATACAGAGATAAGTACAGGCAGTGGCACAATAAGTGCTGTTACTACTAGACAACTTAAACATCTAATATCCTATTAGAGAACATTTCAGAACTAAGTATCTTGGCATGTGGCTTCTGACAAATCTCATCATGGGAATCCCTTCCACAAGTTTCACAGGATATCTTATTTCATTTTTGAACATTGTAATTGCCCAGAAAAAGAGATGTTTTTTACCTGATTGTGTTTAAGTATATATATCCTTTTGTACATCTCCGTAGCTACAAATAGTGACTGTTTTCTACTGAACAATCTCCTGAACCAAAATGGAGAATGTAATTATTTTTCTCCTCTTCTTGTCTCTGTGATGAGCCCTTAGTGTTAGGGTTTGATCCCTGAGGTGGACAGACATAGATCAGCCTTGTTAGGCTCTATGGAATTCTAATACCTTTTATGAAAGGTTTACTTACTTTACTTTACATCATAAAGAATGATAGCAAGAAATAATCTTTTGAATGGTGTATGTAGTGGATGATAAAAATATGGTGAATTTCTAGATGGGGCACCTCATTGTTTATTTCATGGTCTTACCGCTCACAAGTTGAATACGTTGGATACTATAGATGCACTTAAAGCCAGTAGTGCAGTAGTGTAACCAAAAGAAATGTTTAGAAATAAAGGCATATTCAAAGGGATCATATTGAAGTCTTTCAGAATACAAAACACCCGCAGTGATTTCAGCAGCAGCCGTCTGTGTTGAATAGCTGCTTGTTACAAATCACAGAATTTTTTCTGGCCTATAATCATTTTTCTTCCCGGCTATAGCAGTGGATGTTAAAAGCTCAGTTCTCCTACTTGTGTCATTTTCTGTTCATTTTAGTAGTAGCATATCTTATATTTAGACTCAGAACTACCATAATAAATATAGCTACTACGGGCAGCAAGTAGTTTGCACTTCTTCAAATAGTACACATATCTATGTTATTGCATCTATAACCAAGAAGAATGCTTTTAATAGATTACTTCTAATTGAGTCTAGAATATTTGCTACCATAATAATCTCTGAGTCTTTGTAGACACAGTCTAGAAGACTGTGTGCCACACATGAGACTTCTTAAACACAGAGAACATGCAAATAAAACTGTCTTATATGCAGAGAGCAGAGGATACATCAAGTAAACTTTTGCACTTGGAAGGA
The DNA here is from genome assembly GCF_027887145.1 of Ammospiza caudacuta. Lineage (NCBI taxonomy): Eukaryota > Metazoa > Chordata > Aves > Passeriformes > Passerellidae > Ammospiza > Ammospiza caudacuta. Next base: position 63,333,170 of record NC_080594.1, read on the forward strand.
AATGCACGGTAGGAACATTGATATGAGTGATGTGGTCTGAGAACTCACAGTTGACTGAAAGAAGCAGTTTGGGGATTCAAAGGTGAAATGAAACTGGGGATCAGAAGCTGGATTACTTTTTGGAAAATGGCATGGCTGGGGAGGCTCTTACATTTGTATGGATCTGAGGAACTGAATCTGTATGTTAACAAAGTCAATATAACAACCACCATTGCATTCAGTAGATGCAGGAATAAGTGTCGTGAGAAGGAGCAAAATCTTGTCATTCACTTCAGCTGTAACTAGTACAGACAGACCAGGTAGGTATTCACAAAGATACCTGTTCTATCTTTAAAAGACAAATTTATAAGCAAAAGTTCACAGTTAGCTCCAGAGTTTATCTGCATCAGCTGTTCACAGCTCTATCCTGAGAGATACGCTGAGGAAAACAATGACCAGCATACCAATATTTTAGAGAAAATATTGCTCTTGAATGGCCACATGTTTGTAACAAGCTTGGGGTTTTTTTAATTCACTAATGCTCAACATATTTGCTATTTTCTTTTGCTATTGTAAATTTCACCATCAGTAACAGAACTTTTAGAATTTTTTATGGAAATTCTATGAAAGAATGCAAATAAGAAATGCACAAAATTTGGTTTTTCTATTTCAAGTTCCAATTGTAGCTCTAAAATGTATTTAACTTAATATATATTGACCATTGGTGACTTTGGACCCCAAAAATTTAAAAGAGATGCATGAAATTTAAAAACAAAAAAATCACAATATTCTGGTACAGTATAATAATTAATATACCATTCAGTGTGCCATCTAAAACTATAGATATGACAATTAATAATCAGAGAAAGGAAGGATTAACATAGAGATATATATACGTAACTCTATGTCTTGTCAGATTATTTCTCTGGATTTGTTTTTACTTAAGAATACTTCATACCTTATTAACCGATGTTTAAAAATGCACACAAACAACAAGGCTAATATAATAACTGATTTGATTCACAAAAGCTGTCATCATTTTTAAATATTCAAAGGGTTTTACATATTTGAAATAGATGTATTGAAGATGGACATCAGCTATCACTGTGTCTGGGTATCCCAGATGTTTGAGCTAGAGTGGAAATGTAAGATGCTGATTTCATAAAAGGACTTTGTTATGTCACAAATCTGATAGCAAGTGCGATAAAAATACAAGCTTATGTGAAATTTAATCATTAATTTAAAGGAGCAAAATGAGTATTGAATTCCAAATCTTTATTTTAAATCAAAAATTGCATTAATTTTAAGTAAGTTAACTATTTTTACAGGAATGACCTATTGCAATTGAAAGACTGTATGGGACTGACTATCTTATTATTAGACATAGAAAAATCATGGTCTTAAATATGATCACCACTCAATGCAGGTTGAGACTACTGATTTTCATTAATATCTCTTGATGGTAGGTGATGTTGAAAGACTAAGCGATCTTTCAGTTAAATAGCTGAAATTAATTATGAAAGACTTTTGGAAAGAAAAAAAAAGCATTATATTTTTTCTATAAGTAAATAATAATTAACTCTCCATGTGGAATATTGCCCATATTGGTTATTCAGAGTTATTTATGAGAGAATAGAAAAGAAATAAAATACTAATTTTTGAAAAATTTAGATGTTGCTCTTATTTTGTATACAATGCCCTCAGACAAATTTGGATAAAGTCTCAATTCTGTTTTAAGATATTAAGATACATTTGTCTTCAAAACCATGTATCAATGTTGAGCATAAGGACTTATGATGACAGAACAAAAAAGTGAATATTGGAAAATCAAGACAGTTCTATTATTTATGTCAACAGTTTTTCACATTTTTGTGAATGAGCAGATACAATCAGCAGAGGTAGTCAGAACTTTTTTTTCTACCCTTTTTAGGTGAGGATTAGAATCTTCAAGCTAAAGAATATCTCCTATGTGCTTCCTCTCTGGATAAATTAGTATTCAGCTCCTATATTATGTGAAGAACTTCTATCATAAAGAAATGGTAATTCAAAATGCCTTTTGCCATATTAGCGAGACAATTTTTGTGCAGGTTGGAAACTCAAAATTTAGAAAGAAGTTCTCAGCTGAATCAAAGGCAAAAATTGATTTATATTTTCTCGTATCTCTGCAAAGCATGTTGTAGTGTACCCTGGACACAGTCTGAGTTGTTGGACAAAAGAAGCAGACCAACACAATAATTTCTTCCTCCAGCTCTGTGAATTCAATTTTGGAGTAGGATCGGAGAAATCCAGCTTAACTAAATTGAATTTGCTGAATTCAATTGGAATTAGAAAACAGTTTAAAGTTTGTACACACAAGAGCAATTTCTATACATATTTGTTGTCTGGAGTTGGTAGACCTTGGCTGCCCTCTCCAATTTTGCTTCCTTCTTCTGAAATTCCAAAGACAGCTCTATGAAAGGCCTATGACTTAAGCATGCTCATGAAAGAAATCTCAAATAAAAGTACATTTCCTTTGCAGTTGCAGCTGAAAATAATATTCTTGTTTGTTCTTTGACGTTCTACAATGTTGTGTTATTATTAGTATATAATTATTAACAAAAATAAATAGATAAATAAATATTATTTTCTCAAAGCATTCACAGCTACCTTTTTTCAAAGAGCTTTAATGAGCAATACAGTACTTATGAAGCAAAGATGTGACCCCTCCCATAAGAAAGCAAAACCAAGTAAAACTAAGAACATTCTACAGTTCTTTTCCACAAGAAAAAAGTTTACTTCACAAAAAAACACAGTATAGAACCGTGCTTTTGCTGCTTGTATTCTATCCATCATTGTATAGTAGTACAAGTACATATAGCTATCCAAAAAATCAGTATTGAACTAGTTTTAATTAATGTTCTTGTTAAACAAAGCATCCAACAATAGCTCTTTTACTTCACATGCATTAGATTAGTTTCAAAGGGAATTACTAGTGTACACATAATTTAAAGGTGAATTCACAGTTTACAGAGTATTAGTACAACTATTCAGTATGAGCATGGGTTTGTTTTCTTGCTCTGTAATGTAAATCTTTCTTCTCTTGGGCCGCATTTTCTTTCAATTATTAAAAAAATAAAGGTTGCTCAACATAAACTTCCTCAGAAAACAAATAACACTGCAACCTTTGGATAATTATTTATGTCCTTAGTGGGGTTTCATTTCCTTTGAAGTCTATTCAGTTCAAGTTTTGCTGCTGACAGCCAAAACATGGTAGCTCTCTGATCAGAACAGACTACCAGCCAACCTTTCATATTCCCCTTATTATCCTGATGCTTGTCATCATGTTTTCCCCACATCCTTTTCACAGTTGCCTATTCTGTGTGCAACCACGCACCTTGTTACCTCGCTGTGCTTCATTCAGCAGCCGAGCTGCAATAGCTTGGCCCTCAAAGGGAAAATAATGGCAGCAACATTTACGTTCATTTGGTTAAGCCATTTACCATTATGTTTTGTGGTTTAGAGAAGAGATGAAAGCCAGAGGAAAATGGTACTAAGAGAGAATAGACAAAATGTCCATGTACTGTGACAGGCCTTCAAAGGAAGGCTACACACCAGAAGGATCATTTTGCTGATTATAGTGTACTCCAAATATGATTGTGGAACACCTCTAATCACTAAGTACAGTACCTTACGCCTATCAAAGTGATAAAAATATCTCATATTATAAGATTAGATAAAAGCACAGCAAGCAAAAGTACAGTATTTTATTAGGTTTAGAAGGTTTACCTATACTGGAAGCTTTAAAAATTCTTTTCATAAAAGCTTATTAGTCTTCAGTTCCCATTTTCCCTTTCATTACAAGGAACAATGTCTCTTTGGAGAAAGACATGAAAGAATTATTTTTCCTGGCATTGCACTGGCATATCCCATCTCATAGTACTTGGTCCAATCCAGGGCATGCAAGAAAACATAAGTGGAAAGAAAACCAGGACTGCGTGTGTTTAAAAATGTGTGGGTAAGGGAAAAGGGCACCAATGTGGCTTGTCCTTAGAAATCTCAGAAAACACAATAATCTGTTGCTATTATACAGCTATAAATATATATTTCAATGAAAAAAACCCTACCTCTAAAGATCTTTATTACAGAATAAATCAGAGGGAAAGTAAAAATCTATCTACTGTTTTATAAAATTGAGAATTTCCTGCAAATTTATAATCAATTTCCATTATCTCCTGGAGGTCTTTATGATACAAGAGATCGGATTAAAAAGAGAAGAATGTTACAGTAAGTAGAAATGTTTTGTCTTTCACAGAGACAAGTCTTTAATCACATTTGTGGCCCTCTCGTGGACTCACTGCAGCAGCCTCACATCCTTCTTGTCTTGGGGGGATGCAGAGATAAGCGGGGTAATCCAGGTGGGATTTCATGAGAGCAGAGGGGGAGAATCATCTCCCATTGCCTGATGGTCTTACTCTGGATACAGCCCAGGGCATTTTTGTGTCTCTGGAGATTCTTGTTCCCCAACAATCTCAAGTCCTTCTCAGGGCTGCTCTCAACTCATTCCTGTATTATCAGAAGACAATAGGTATAACTAGAAAGGTTACCTAACATCTGGAAGTTCTGAGAGACAGTGAAACTATGAAAATTATATTATTCAGAGTATGCTGAGCTTTTTCTATGGTGTACTGTAATTCAGGAAAGAATAGCAACAGTTGCTGGACCAGGCAATAGTTTTGGTGAAGAAACAAGGACATTACCAGGAGATTTTTAGACCAGTTTGTTTGGTTTCATAGCCCTTCTATGGAATGGTCTTTGGTAGACTATTTCCACTGCAAGTCTAGGTTTCAGGATGTGTCTCCTGATTATATTTCTCTGTGTACAGATAACTTCCTTGTGCTATATGCAGAAACTAGGATTTATCCCTTTAAAGGAGATAAAGGTTAAATGTTTATGAAAAGAAACCACTTGAAAAAGTATCCTGAAGTGCTCATTCTTTTGTATTGTGTTCCAAGCAATGATTTAAAACAGGTAAATATTATTTTCTTATACTTGATGTGTGGATAAGTAACACAGCTAATATTTTAATACCAGTCTTAAGATCTTTATACTGTAGAATTTATAGGAAAAGATACCATAAGGAAAAAAGTACAAGGCTCCTCGCCTTGCCTTGCCTGCAACTTGGCTCACATTGTTTTTTCTTTGCACCAGGTTTTCTGGAATAAAAAACACCAATAACAGCAGAAACAAATGGAACATCCCTGAAAGGACAAGAATGAAACTTTTTGAGTGGACTCAGATAATTACGTCAGCAACCACCCATTTTTCTTTTGTTTGAAATAATTTTTGCAGAGCTGGGTGTTTACAGCAATCCAGTAAGGCTCCCAGCTACCACCTCTGAACATGCCCCTTGAAACAAAAGCAATACTGTTTTTAACTGAGTTCAGTGGCCTGCAGGTCATCCCCAATATCAATAGAAACTTGTTGAAACTCGTTCTCAACCTTGCAAGAATCCTCAGCACAATAGCAGAAGTGAGTTCTAACTTCCTGTTTGGAAAAATAAGGTATCAAGTAAATAATGCCGTGGTGTTATTTGGCCTATCAAGTGCTTAAGGCAAGTACAGCAAAAAAGTGCTTGGAGTGTAAGATCTAAGAGTCCAGCTTTTTTTTTTTTTTTTGCTTTTTTTTTTTTCCTGTATATAATTGCCTCCATCTTGCTGGCTAGTAGAGAATAAATGGCAACGAGAGAAAAGTAGTTTATCTCCATAAGTTTTCTGGTAAGAATAATGCTCTCCAACCCACTCCATGTGGCTTTGCACAAACTGTGCTATCCATTCCAAGAAATCCTGTCATTTGTGTCAGATGTGTAGCATTTCAGAAATATGCCTTCCTGCCCTGCAGTCTCTATGGAAACCCTGTCATTCAAACAAAGCCCCTGCTTAATAAATAAGATTATATCAAAATAAAAGCTAAATTAAACATTATGAAGAGTTGCATCAAGATATACAAAACGAAATAAATGTGTGTAATTTTCCCCATCTTTAAAGGATAACTCTGGAATCAGGAGTTGTCAGTCTGCCAAAAATCACTTCTAGTTTCCTTGCTATCCATTTGCAAGAGTTTTATTTCTTCACAGAATCAGTTAATGTGATATTATATTGGCCTGAATTAAAAAAAAAACTATTTATTTCTTTGCATACCTCGGAGAATATGAACTTGAGGAGAGCTGTCTTTTAACACCAACATGTCATTGACCATGCAAAAATCAGAATTGTTTAGGGTGGAAAAGACCTCTCTGACCATTGAGGTCAACCACAAACCTACCACTGCCAAGTCCACCTCCAAACCGTATCTAGAAGTGCCACATCTGCATGTCTTCTAAATACCTTCAGCAACGGTGAGTCCACCACTGCCCTGGGCAGGGTTTTAATGTGTGATAACCCTTTCAATGAATAAATGTTTCTTGTGGCATATTTTGACCTTGGGATTCATCGTAGCTGATCAAAGGTACTCAGCAAGAAATACCAAGAAATGCATATTTTTTGACTGAATGCAATGAAGATGGGAAGCACGCCTGGAGGGCTGTGTCCTGTCCTGGGCTCCTCCGTACAAGACAGACATGGACATGCTGGATGCAGCTCAAAGAAGGGCCACAAGGATGGTTGAGGGTTTGGAACACCTGACGTATATAGGAAGGCAGAGGGTACTGAGAGTGGTTTAACCTGGAGGAGAGCAGGTTCAGCAAGGATTTCATCCACATGCATACCCTCAAGCAGTGTGCAAAGACAGAGCTAGGCCCTTTACAGTGGTGTCCAATGACAGGACCAGAGGCATTGAGCACAGACTGAAACACAGAAAGCTCCTTCTGGATGTCAGGAAACATTGTGAGGGTGACTGATCACTGGCATAGAGTGTCCAGAGAGGCTGAACAAATTCACACCTTGGAAATATAAAAAACCTGCTTAAACATTGTCCTAAGCATTCAGCTCTGCTTTAGAGAGGAGATGATCTCCAGAAGTATCTTCAAACCTCGAAAAATTGCTCTGTGAAAGTATCAAATCTAGCTTTTTCCCCCTTGACATTGAGGAAGACATTTATTATTTTCACCTGCATGATTTTAATGTTTAAGGTTTGGTGCTCTGTAAATCCTTACAAGTAGAGAACTAGAAGATCAGAAAATCAGGACTGTGCAACATGTATCAAATTTGGAAGCATAAAATTAAAGCATGAAATATGATTTGCTGTGGTGAACTGTAAAACATTATATTATTGAATTAGAAAATGTCTGCCCCAATGAAAAATGTTTCTTGGTGAGAAATCTTTGAAGTGAAAGCCTCCCCCGTCTATGTAAGATTTGAAATAATGTACCCACTTCAGCGAAATCTCTAATTATATAGTATGAATTCCTTCATCAAAAAGCCAAGCAATTAATCAAGTCTATTACGAACTCTTCAAGCCACTCCAGCTGTATGTGAAGGAGGTGTGAAAAATTAAAGTTCAGTAATCTAAAAAAAATACTCCAGCTTTATTTCTTTCTTTGTTGGCTGTGAGTGGTTCTGGAGGATTCACAGTAGTATTCACTCTGTGGGTGATTTTTGAGATGGGTTTTCTGTTCTAAACCCAAATTATAGTCTAAAATTAAAACACAGGTTGGATTTCACATTTTCTGTGCCAAGAATTTTCTGAGTCAGACACACTAAGTAAGCTCCAGTGATTTTCTGAGTCACTTGTTTTTTTAGTATTTTTTATAATTAAAGTTTTTGAGAGACACAGTTCTAAGCAGCTGCACTAGACTAACTAGCAGGTGCTCAAGCCTCCACTTGAATTAGTTTCTGTCCTACTGTCTTAGCTATCTGGGCTGGAGCAAAAATAGCATCTGTGAGTGAACATGAGACAGATTATGATCTTTTATGTTCCCTCTACCAAAGAATGTATAATCTCAATCAAACCAATGCATCAGTTTGTGTAACAGAAAAAGAAGAAAGCAGAGATGTCAGAGAATACGCAAAATATGGTTACCTGTGGGAACTAAATATTTTAGTTTAAAGTGTCCTGTTGTTTCTTTTTAAGCATATATAGACATAAAGTTCTGAGGTCCTAACCTGCTGTAACAACTTTGGAAAAAAACCTCAAACATTCAAGGGAAAGCAAATGAGGGAGAATTAAAAAATCCTGAAGCACAAGCAACAAATAAAGTGTCAATAGACAAGGTAATGATCTGAGGAAAAGCATTTGAGTAACAAGAATGAAACAGAGTGATGACTGGAAAATAAAAAGGACAAAGAGCTCTCTGGAGTGTATTGCTTAAGTAAGAATATCAAAAACTTAGTAGTGATCAACTGAGTCTTAGAAATAAAAGATAAAAAAAAGTATGAGGAAAATGGAGCAATGGATTTTAGAAGAATATTTAGACAAAAATTAGGGAAAAAAATTAACAGCAAAACTAATATCCGAAGAGGTTGAACACCAAATTCATAAAATGAAATACTCTGCATATGAGAGAAAAAAATACAGGAAGCAGATGAAAGTTAAGAAAAAGTTTAACAGAAAAACCAGCACAGATAAAAAGGGAATAAGAAACATACATGGGAATAATTGTGGGAAAAATTTGACAATGTTCCTTTAAAAATAGCATTGAAAAAATATAGGAGTATAAATTAGGAAAGTGTTGAATGTAGTCTCTACATCATCTATTACTGCATTTAAGACATTCACCTTTTCATCCAGCATGAGAGTCTCTGAGCAGCTCTTTTGCTTGAAGTCTCATATCCCCAAGTTATCAGATGACATCTAATACTTAGGATCTGGTAAAGATATTTCTCATCATTATCTCATTATTATTTCTGTTTTATATTTCTCAACAAATTTGTTGACCTAGATTGTAAGGAAAAATTTGGCATAACTGTCTGAGTTTCTTATTCTTTCTTTCATCAATCAAATTGATTCCTTCCCTCACCTACTCATGAAACTGATGATCATTCAAGCCTTTCTCTGAGCATGACCACTTTACACTTTTTTCTGGGACTTGTGGTGGAAAAGAAAATCCTATCATCATTGCTATTCTCTCTGCAACATATTATTAAAAAAAGATTTTCTATACACTTAATATATTTTATATAAGTTCTTCTGTTTCATCTTTCCCTTCTATATTAAACAACTTTATAATAAATTGACTAATTAGAGCAAACCAAAAGAATGAACCTGTATTTCAAACAGCAGATAATTCATCAGAGTTGATGGATGTTTCTTCGACCTGTTTTTAAAGACTCTCACTGAGGAAAACTCCACAACTTCCACAGGAACATACTCACTCAATTTAGAATATGAACATGAAAATAAGTTGGCTGAAGAACCGTATTTTGGGATTGTCTGCCCTCAGGAGTTGTGGAGAACTTTGTTACTTGTTGCACACTGAGGTGCTAAATTTGCAAGTCTGAATACTGTCAAAATTTTAGGAAACATACATCACAATGAAAAACTAAGACTCCCTTAAGTTATCTAAATTTTGGCATACATAACTGAAACAATAAAAATTGCCAATCATTTTGAATTAGTATTGACAGCATTGAAAATACATCCCCCAATAAGCAGAAAACAAACAAACAAACAAATTAAAATATCTTCCAGGAGAAAATGGTTATTGATGACAAAGCTTTGGCCACTAGAATAATTTATCTACTCAGTGGAAACTCTAGTTATTAACTGTACAGTACACGTACATGGAAAACACACACAATTAATCAAGCCTGTTTCTATAACCTCAAACTGTTCCAGCTGCATGTGAAGGAGTATCACTATTTGTAACATTAAAATGTTTGTGCCTAACCAGGCTCTTTCTTCCAGAAATTCCAGTTTCTATCTTCTTTTCTTAAATCCTAAACTTGATAAACTGATTATTCCCTTTCTCTCCATATCAGCTTTCTATGGATATGAACATGGTTCAGCATGTCCTTTCTTGATTTTCTAGGGAAGATGAAAACAGTCCTTTCCACTTTTTTTTGTGTCTGATATTTTCTATATCATCCCTGTGCTTTTTAGGGGTTGGCATTTTCTTTATATCTCTCATAAAATGTTGGAAGTTTTGCTCCAATGTTTTACATGTTAAAACACTGTTCATACTTCCTAAGAGATGCCCTAGAATGTTTGCCTCTTTCTGCTAGCTACCTCATCAAAAGCCTAGCATGTGAATAGATAATTATCCTGTCTAAGCTTATAAAACTGTAGATGTCCCTATATACTTTTTTCCCAATTTTCTCCAATTTATTGCAATAATTTGAAATTCACTCCTGTCTTTCAACATCTTAACTGTCTATCCACATTTCATATAATCTGGAATAAAATCCTACTTGTAGTTTATCAGAAAGGTCATTACTGCAACATTGGATACTTTAGTATCATGTTCATTAGGGTGTCATTGTTTATCATTATTTTGAAACTAGGGAAGGAATGCTTTATTAGCATTGCTCTTTCAGGCTTTCATACCAGAACAAAATACACAGATAAAGCATATACTTGATGTGGATTTATGAATTGGAAAAGGTTAGATGCATATCTGAAAGCTATCAAGGTTTCTTCTGTCACTGAAACAACTGGTGTTCTTCAGAGGCCACAAAACTCAAAGTAACATAATAATCTTTCAGTCTTCTCGGGGGGAAAAAAAAAAAGAAAAAAAAAGAAGCATATATAATGATGAAAATATGAAAACACGCATTAGTTAGATTAGTTAGATAAAGAAAATCTTATGCTGCCAGCCTGTGATATTGAGCAATGTGAGACTGAGCCTGTAAATTTCCTGGAGAATATTCTATATTTATTGCTTTGTTTTATTCCAATATTTTTACAAAAAAAATCAGTTGGTTGACACAGATTAAGAAAAGACAGAGGTTGATAATCAATTTATCTTATTGAATATATAAATGTGAAAACTTTTCTAGTCTTTTACTCTTAAACAAAAGGGTGGGTGCTTCAACCAACATGCTCTACACTAACACCTCTTGGTCTTGGAGAAAATAATTTTGTCACATTAGATTTGATCATGCTTTTTTCTTCTATTCTTAGATCTCTCTTAGACTCTTAGTCACACAAATTACTCGTATATATCTGTAAAGTCTTGTATATATCTCAGTTAGTCACCCTGAACTCTGTATTCAGTCAATGGAAAGAAACATATTAACAGAGTGAATCATAAAACTATTTTGATGTCTACCTTAAGACATTATGACTGTCTTTTTTCCTTTTATTTCTGTAAAGTGAGTCCTTATTATTAGGTCTGTATCACAGATGTCTACACTTCTTCTAATCAAATCCTTTTTTTTTTCCATCAGGTTTCCTATTCCAAATCCTCTCCCCCCACCCACATCTCCCCACCTTCATTGCTCTCCTTCCCTCAAGTTCTGCAGCCACCTCCTGGATGAGCACTCCCACGTGATGTCAGGGGAGAGAATATTTCTTCTCTCTTCTGGGATTTCACATGATCCGAAGAGATTCTGCCAGGCAAACAACCAGGTACGTTTTTTCTTGTCATTTTCTCACTGACATTTGCAGAATCCATGCAGTAAACTTGCAGCAAATAAATAAAACAGTCAGGTGCTTTGCCACAGTGCTCTTAACTAGAAATGACTACTACCTATTTTTTGCATTTTTTCCCATTTGAGATGTGAGAAGAAAATGGGAGCAAAACAAAGTAAATTTAGAAATCCATTCATTTTAACGAAAATAATTAAATTGGAGGAGAGTGTCTAATAAAAATCATGATGTGGACTTTAAAGTCATAATAGCTGACTTTTACCACAGTAAATGATTTTATGCCTTTGAGTTGGGACACTGACAAGAGCATTGAAGAAGATATCCCCAGTTTCTGTAATGTATCACCTTATGGTGGTAATGTTCTTTTATTGGCAGTCACAGAATTTAAACAACTCTCACTAATTTTGTGATGATGACTTAAGCATATTGGTTTATGTCAGAAATAGCTAGTAAGTGCAACAATAAGAATGAAATCTGTTATTTTTCTCCCTCTCGGGGTATGCTTTTTACAGAGTCTTTTGAAACAGAGTGAAACCTTACAATATTAAGTAAAAAATTCAAAATAATAAGGAAAAGAAAACATCACACAGTTCTAGCAGTACAGTATATTCTAGAAACACAAAATTTCATTTCTCCTTTGTTGCTTTACCACATATAAGGATTGACACAGGAAAGACAAGCAGTTTTGAAACATTTTTAGGCTGCAGACCATTATATTTTGCACTGCACAGAAGGCTCACTCTAAGCTAATGAAATATTCCTTTTAAAATTAGTTTGTTTAGCAAAAAAAAAAAAAAACCCACAAACAAAAACAAAAACAAAAACACAAAACCAAAAAACCCAACCAACCAAAAAAAAAAAAAACCCAACAAAAAAACCCAAAACCCACAGTAGTTAAAGTCTCTGGCTTCTTAGATCCATGATCTACAGAAATTATCAAAATAATTGGTAATGACAGTAGTTGGTTCTTCAGCAATATAAAAGGTACAAAAATTCTATTCACTCAGTCTCCCAAATATAAAACCTGAACTCCTGATGTAATTGAACACAAGGAAGATAAAGTTGATGTGCAGAGTCCAGAGGAAGAGATGTTCTCAAGAAAATGTAAATTAAAATACTTGAACAGCATTCATTATCAGCAAGAAAATGTTATAAATATATCTTACTCAATGTAATTGATAGTACAAAGTTCAGCATTCAATCAAGTTTTGAGAGTGTCTCTAAAATTATGGAAAATCTTAACACACTCATAGCTCCAAAAATGTCTGAAATGCAAGTTCAAGATGTGTTTCAGGTGTAGAGTTCCTATTTCAAACATGAGTGGCTGATTACTCAGCTTCATTCATTGCAAGCTAGCTGTCAAAAAGAAGGATTGTTGAAGTCAGTTCAGAAATATCTTCGTTCTCTCAGCCAGATTGAATGTCAGCTGTTTTCCAAAGCAATGAAATTAATAAAAACTACTCTGTGGTAAAGGCAAGCAATGCAGTTAGCTCAGATCTCTTCTCGTTCACCAATCTCTCAGTGTCAAAGAGAAAAATAAAGGTCTGTCTCATTGACTGTCTATAGTCCAGCTGAACACTGGTGCATAATTTGTACTTACCTGGCTTGGTTGGTTAGCTGCCAAAAGCTCATAAGAAAACTTTGTGCAGAACATGATTCCTGAGACGTTAGCTCTTGGTAAAGCTAGTTATAATAAATTAACAATAAACACTCTTTTGTATTGAACTTAATTACATTCAATTATTAAATCAAATTAAATTATTAAATATAATGTCAGTCCAGCATCTGAAGTAATTAGGCATGTTCAATTTATTATGGAACTTGCTTATGCTGCTAAATGTGTTGTGTGAAAGATTGTAATTTTCAGCCTTTCACAGAAACACCACTAATTTTGACTGTATTATTTCATTTCTTGTATATATCAGTAATGAAAGAAGTTTTGGGAAAAAATTTCATAGGACACCACTGTTAGAGCCCTTTAAATATATTTTGCTTCCTGATTGATTTCAAAACCTATGATTGCCTCTGACACCTTAGTATTCCTATTTTTTTTTTTTTTCTGGAACAAATGTATGGGACAGAGCTTTCTTTTTCATAGTTCAGAATACAAAGAATTATTATATTTCTTTCCTGTTTTTTGAATCATATTTTTTTCAGCTGCTGCTGTTTACTGTTTTATATCTGTTTATTCTCATAATTCATCTTCCTAAGATGTTTTCTTCCTTTTGCTTTGTGGTTTTTTTTATTTGTTTTCTTCATCCAAATGTTTTTCTGGTAATGCTCTTCAACAGTTTTTTGCTCAGATCAAAATGTCATCTGTGCAGAAATCAGTAACCCATATGACATCAAAAATGTGTTGCATCTTTTTCGTAAAACACTTTGTGTACTGAACACAGCCCAAATGGCGGTTTGAGAAATGGTGTTTCCCAAAGGGGTTGTTGCATGAGCACAAATATATCCTCTGTTTTTCTAAGGGCAGCTAGCATAACCCTGGTGATGTATGAAGCATAAAAAATAAACAAACTTGGCATCATCCATCACCTCCTGGACACCTCCCCTTTGAAACAAGAAGAAAATATTAGCAAAATAAGTTAATTTTGGGGGTGGGCAGGTGTGTTTACAAACTGACAAATCTGTCAAAAGTGACAATTCTGACAATTTTCCTACAATGGCCAGTGGCTATATGGACTCTAGGAGATTGATATACAGTGATTTCAGGAGTAATATTCTCATTTTAACTTTACATAGCGGAACTGCGGCAATGAAATGGGAGACCTTTAGCCTTCTTCAGTAATTTTCCAAATTTTGTTATTTCTCAGGTTTTAGAGGATCTATTCAGAAAGGTTTTCAGATGTGAAGTTACCTGATTAATTTACTCTTGATTAGGCACAGGGAATAAGAAATTTTCATTTCAAAAGAAGAAGCCTTTTAATAACAAAATAATCTAATATTGACACCTTATGTCATACACATATATTTTCTCATATGTGTTATTCATAGTGAAATGAACCTCATAACTGTCAGTTCTTTCTCCTCCTCCCCTGACATTCTGTGATGCATGTCTGTGTGACATGTCTGTGTGATGCACAGACCTCATTTTACCCTTGGATTTCCTCCACCTTAATATTAAGAATATTTGGTTTAATTTGGTCAGCAGCACATTCATCTTCTTCCTGTACTATTGGTCTTTGTTCAAATTAAAAATTTCTCTAATGTAATTGAGATGCCATGTTATGAGATTGCTTGTCTTTGCAAACGTGTCATAATGATCTAATAAATTCTCATGCTCATGTTGTGTTTCAAAATGCTTGTATTTTATTTCCAAATAAAAAGATTTATCATGTTAGGGGTGATTCAGTGAAGGCAATTTCTTAGGATTTGTAAGTTCTTTTGTGGGCTTTCCTGACATCCTTATTAACTTACATTATGTTCTTTACGGTTTCACATGAATGCATTTTATCAAGCTAGAGTGCAACTTTTAGTTTAAAATGGGTGATCTTTAGTGCTTGGGAAATTATCATTGTCATCTGCAACACCTTTCTCCCTCTCTTTCTCACTGAATTGCCTATGACAGAGAGAGTCATAGTTTGGTATAAAATTTTAATGTTATATTAGTGTATTAGTGTTACATTTCTAATACATTCCAGATGTCACTGTCCGCTGCTGATATTATTGTATAAAATAGTCTTCACACATCTCTTTATTTCTGGAGTTGCAAAACTATTGGAGATTGTAGATGACCTGGATTTTTAATCAAGCTGTTTTTGTAATTGATCCTTGCTGTGTTCCAAATCAAGGAAAGCAGTTTCAGTTTCAGTTAGTGTTTGACTTGTAGCTTATTATTACAGCAACATCTTAGCTATGGTAGTACTGAGAATACTTCTATCTAGTTCATGCCAGAGATATCAAAATGATGCCACAAATTTTCTCACTGCTTCTTATTACTTTCAAATGCTGCTCTGTTGCTGATAGCCCAAACAGCTTCCATTATTTCACACAGACAACATGCTGCTATAACATAGGAGGCAATTTGAAAGAATTCACATGAATGACATTCTCAGATATGTGAATTTTGTTTAGATTCACAATAAATTTTTGCATTGCAATTAGAAAAAAGAAGTGGGGTTTTTTGTTTGCTTGTTTTTCCTGCTTTGTTTATTTTCTCTGAAAAAAAAAATTGAAAACAGATCATAATGAGTGACATGCTGGCAACACATCACCTAATGCAGCCCATTTTCATGCTTTACAGCAAAAGCACATTGCTGCTCCTGATCCCCTTTAAGTATACGAGACCCTACAGGTCTTCTGCCAAACAATTTTCCAGCAGGACAATGCCCTACACTATACACTGGTGTATGTGAATCTTCCTTCCCACATGCAAGAGTTTTTTTCCTCTTGGTGACCTTCATCAGCTCTCCATCAGCCCATTTCTCCCACCTTTTGATGCTGCTCTGGGATGGCAGCACAACCCTCCAGAGTACCAGCCTGCTCTCCCACTTTTATGCCATCAGTAGACTTGCTGGAAGTGCACTCTGCACCATCATCTGGCTGATTAATGAGCATGCTGAGCAGGACTGGACCCAGCATTGTCCCATGAGCTGCCCTGCAGGTTACTGGTCTCCAGCCAGCCTCTGTGCCACTGAGCACTGCCCTCAGGGCCTGGCCATTCAAACAGTTTTCAGCCTAGCTCACTGTCTGCCCATCTAGCCCATACTTCAACTTTTCTACAGAGGACCTCAGGAGAGACAAATTCAAGGGCTTTATTTTAAGTTGGGCAAGCACTTCTTGCCCTTGGTGATTCTGAGCTTGCTGCTCATGATGATTTTCTCATCAGGTTTTCATGATTAACCACGAATGGGTTTTGCTTCCTCAGTGGTTTTTGAGGACCCTTATGGCTTAAGGCTATAAGATGCACCTTACTGTATACCCTACAGTCCATTGGCCTTTCCCTTCCAGTATCTTATTTTCAGGACTGGAAAAAGGAGGGGGGTTTAGGGTGACCACAGAAACCTGATGATCTTCACTGCATAGTACCTCAGACTCTGGATTGCTCTAATAAAGAGGGTAGAGCATTATTCTTTGTTTAGCCATTTAGTAAACATGTAAAAGCAATATTAAATTTTGTTTATCCCTCTATTTGATACCTTCCCAAACGTTTTCTGGAGTATAGATGAAAAGGCCATTCAAACACCAATGATATCTCCAAGATGAAACTGTTGCTACAACTGAAAAACAGAAAATATTGCCTGCTAGATGTGTGACACAGAATTTGGATATTTCTGATGGCTTCCAGCTATGCAAAAAGACATTACAGCATGAAAATTACCCACAAGTAAAAGTATCTCTAAAAGAGAGAAATCAGCAACAATCTGTGGTCTAAGATTAGTTCCTCTGTATGTGAGAGAGATAGTATCTTACTGAGAATCTGTGTATCAACTTAATACTAATATGACAACATTTTTTGCCTAGCATGGATGATTTTCTAGAAATTGAAATAATTCAAATCGAAAGTTATGTTTGTGGGTGAAGTACAAAAGGTATATATTTCAAATATCTGGTTTGTTGTTATTTCTTTTTGAAAACAAACAAACAAACAAAAAACCAATACTTTTTCTTCATGCTGTTCATCTTTGTCCTTGCTTTCTTTCATACTTTTGGGGCATTTTTTTCTTTCATTACAAAGTTCAAGGATAGAAGGCAGTAAGAGCATTAATCTCTTAGAGTTGTGGGGCCAAATTGGTCAATTCAATTTGTACTAGCGTAAGCTCAGCATTTAACTGTGAA
Organism: Ammospiza caudacuta; assembly: GCF_027887145.1. Lineage (NCBI taxonomy): Eukaryota > Metazoa > Chordata > Aves > Passeriformes > Passerellidae > Ammospiza > Ammospiza caudacuta. The sequence continues at coordinate 63,350,435 of NC_080594.1, forward strand.
TTTAGCATGTGAGATTCCTCCCCCCTTACACCACAGGTGAGAGAAGAATGCAGTTGAAGTAATTGCCTATTTTTTTATTTTTCCAAAATCCATCTATTTAAACTTTTATTTATAAAACCAAATTTAAAAAAACAGCACTGAAAAAATTGTAAAATATGGTAAAAAGATAAAACACTGTATTTGAAATGGTAGGTCCTTTCTGAAACTTTAATCCCTAGTCAGAAATAGGTCAATAAATTAGGACACCTGTTGAATAATGAATCATCAATAAGACTAAAAAGGAGGACCCTTTATCACATGAAAATTATAAAAGAAAATCTTCTACTCAGTAATTTACAATTCATATGATACTACTGATGGTATCTGGTATAGAAGTTGTAATTAAAAAGCTTTTTCCTGAATTATTTATTCAATTAGTTATTAGTTCAAATTATGTTTTGAAATAATTTTTTCAAAAGAGAACAAATAAGAAAGAAATGAACAAAGAAATGAAACTAAAACATTGATTATTGTTATGCAAATTTTCTCCTTATATTACAAAATAATTTCCTTTTCATATTCTGTTATATTATTTAATTGCAAAAGGTGTATTTTGAAAAAAATATTTGGGACTATATTTAAAAATATTACTAGTAAAAATGTGCAATATTTTATTTGAGATATTGCTATAAAATAGTAATGGATAGTCTACTGGTCTGTTGCTGAAGATGCAAGTCATGCTCAGTAGCTTTAGTGATGTGTTCATTCACTTAGAATTGTGTATTTCTCTTTCTATGTCGGCTTCATAATATTTATAGAAAAATTATGAGAACTTTTAGCATTCTAATGGAAATCAGCCTGTGAATTCTGTAGGTTCCCTAGCAAGTACTGTTTATCTTAAATGTTAGTGTCCTAGTGTCTTAAAGAAAGCACAGGAACTCTTATTCGTTCATGTAAAGAGGGCATTTTTTTCAGAGGAACATATCCTATCGACATTTTTCATTCTTCTATCACAGAATAATAGGATTTTTCAAAACTTTTCCACATTTTTTCAAAGCCCCACCCCACTTTCTGATGGGACCTGTTGTTTCTAAATGTCATTATCAAGACTTTGTTTTACATCTTCTCTAAATGCTCTTTGAAGGTTGTGAGGCCGTAAGACTTCTGAGCACATGCATAATTTTTTCAGATCTTGAAAAAAACTACTGTGCTTGATATATCAGCTATGGATATCTCGGCAGATTTCAACTGGACAGCAAGAGCTCAACGAGCAGGACTTTGAAACAGCAAAGCTTTATTGTTTTGAGAGATAAATGTGAAAAGTCTCTCCATGTCCAGAATCCTGTAAACAAAAGTCATATCCACATCCTACAGAGCCTAATACTGTATGTTAATGGGCCCTTGGGTAGACAGAGGCATCCTAACCTTGTGTGACAGGGATAAGGTAGAGAAGAAGTTTTTCTGTGAGCAGGGAAAGAATTTCAGACAGGAAATGAGATGGATAATTTAAAAAAAATGAGTTTATGTTTATCAAATATTTCACAATTTTACAGAAACTATTGTTTGATACCAAAAACCATAGTGAGACTGAGATAAATAAATGGACATATTAAACTCCATTTTTTTAAACTAAATTTAATGGAAAATTATGTTAGCTATTAATTTATTTCTGAAAAGACAATTTTAACAATATTATCAGAATAGATTCAGAAATTTTAACTGACTTGGCATACACATGCAGAAACACACACACAGAATCATGGAAGCATAGAATCATATAGGTTGGAAAAACCTTTAAGATTATTGAATTCAACTACTAACCAAAAATCCAACTAAGTAACTAAAAATTCTGCCAGTAAACTGTGTCCCCAAGTGCTACATTTTTTGCAAACTGCAGGGCTGGCACTTCCCCACATGATAGGCCTTGAAACAAATAAAATTTTAAAATATTGAATTTAAACCTCCCCTTGTACAAAACCTATGACCAAAACCTCTCAAATTCTACAAGTGACACCAGGTGAGGAGTCTGCTTCTTCCTTCATCATTCCCAGTGATTGAAAGGTTTCAGATCAGTGCCTGTGCTCCTGATCCTATACTCTGTAGTCCCAAGGCCCTGAGGTCTTGATTGATGTCAGACTTCTTTTTGCAACTTAATTTCTGCCTACAGGAAAAATGAATAATGGATAACTGTTGGAGGGACATACCAGGGTGGGAAGTTTCCTCATCATCCTTATCATCTCTTTAACCTAAACCCCGGGGAGACAGCAGAATTCCCAAAGAAGTAGATTTGGTCAGTAAGTTGGACCTCATTTTCCACTCAGGATCTCCTTCCACACAGAAGAATGCGTCTTATGATAATAGCTTTTTTTTTTTTTTTCCTCCCTTAATGGAAGTAATTTGATGAAGGACATAGTCTTTCAAACTTAAATTCATCGATACTTCCAACCTAGATGAACATCCATCTTTGTCAGTGCTCAGTTCCACTTGCAGAGCCTTCTTCATTTCTCCATGCTATGCCAGGGCACCTAGGAAGGTGGGCTTGTCACAGAGACATGCCTGCTGCACCTGATGGTAGTATCTCACCATCGTTGCCCCCTATCCCTTGAGTCAACATATTCTGCTAGGTGGAGAGAGGATAGGGAATCCATGTCCTGTCTTCCTGACTCAGGGAAGTTAGGGAGCAATTCCCTTAGCATCTCTCCCTGGTAACCCTCAGCCTACTCACCTCTGCTTCGTCACTATGTGGAGCAGTTCCTCCTGGGTGCAGCTCCCTGGGGTGTGCTCACTGATGCTTTCTGGCACTGGCACAGGAGCAGGGCACATCCTGCAGCCCAATACCTGGTGGCAGCGTGCTCCCATCACAGCTCTGTCTGGAAAGCTGCATCAGTCATGGCATGTGCAGAGTTTACACAGGATGAGTGTGATACCCTTATTCTCTGATCAAGCTGCCTGAGTTTCAGCCAGCCCTTTCTGTGCACACATCCACACAAACTGCAATGACGTCCTTGCTGATGTGCCATTAAAAATATCAGACATTTTCTCAGATTTCTCAGACTGAGATTGTTGAAGGAGTTTTTAAACTTTGCTTCATGTGATGCTAGCTACTGCCCCTTACTCCCTCTTCCCAGCTAGATCACACACTAGGGGTTCTTTAAGAAGTACAGAGGGAGAGAAGGGCACTGCAATAATGAAGTGATGCACACAAGCTGTTCTTCAAGATTGTTCTGAGACTCTCCTGTAAAAAGCTATATATTTTTAAGGAACTGAGACAGCATCAATTTTCTTCCATTTTCCCTTATAGAAAAATATTTGGGAACAAAAAGTTTTCAGTCCCACATTTGTAATAGGAAGGAAGGTTTATTTTCTCAACATCTTTGATCCCTTAGTGCGGATTGGTGAACACTTACCTCCCGTGTTCAAATGAATTCTGATAGTCGGAAATAGGCTCTTAATATTGCAGATAACTTCAGTTAGATTGCTGGAGTGTTTCCTCTTCTGCAGAAAAAATAGTCTCAGATATTTTTCACATACATAAGAAGTGTTTGACTTTGTTTCAGCATACACAAATTAAAGATTTCTGTTTAAGAATAGCTGAAGCGAGCTAAAAACCTTCTAACACACCTAACATCCATCTCTTTTTTTTTTTTTTTTAATTATCCACAAGTCTCATATGAGCAGTGAACTCTTAATTCTCTTCAAGTGTACCTTGTACATACCATGTGAGGGCAAAATTGGAACTTGAGCAAATGAAATTAAGTCGCGATAATGTTAAATTTAGAACATAAAATTGATAACAGGCTTCTAAATTCAAATCAAAATTATGCAATTCACCAGACCTGGTGGTTTGCAATACTATTGTACACTCAAAATATTACCCCAATATTATTGAATGGATAAGATACCTTTAAATCAAAACAGTGCTGTCTACAGAAAATATAGTAGTATATTAGTTTTTTTTATTCTTCTTGGGTTCTCTTTGCTTTTAAAATTTTTTGCAATGTTATAATTATAACCTTTGCAGATAACTTGCAGGCTGCTTAGACATTTAATCTTTTTTATTTTCTTTTTTTTCTCATGTAACTGCATTAGATAGCAAGCTTTCAAAGAGAACAACTCTATGCAATTAAGTTGCAACATAAGATAGAAATCTCATTAGCTCTTACCCATAGTGAGACGCTGACGGAAGTTTATTCTACATTAGTTAAGCTAAATAGTAAGCTAACATTTATCATCATTTCCCTGTGGTTCACACTATTTATAACACTCAGGAAGAATTAATATTGTGATGTAAGTGGCGCCAGAAAATGAAGCAATTTATATTGAAAATCAGAAGCACAGAAGAAAAAAGTTTTTAAACTGAAGGAGATCTGTTTTTAAAATAATTATACATGAGTGGGATTTTAATGGAATACCTTCCTGTCAAAGCAGAGTATTTTTTTCTTAATGAAGATAGTAGACAAACTTGCAAAATCCTGTAATATAATGTTCTATACTCAGTAATCCATGTTTTCAAAAGATAGCCTTCTTGGCAAAATTTTTCTAATTAGCTCTTATACAAGAACCTAATTTGTCACAAAAGTTCAGACAATGATATGACTTGAAATTAATCATATCACATGCTGAGCTGGAAGGGACCCACAAAGATCGTGTCCAACTCCTGGGCCTGCACAGGACCACTATGGTTACAATACCACATGCTTGATTGCATTGCCTCATCCAGGAAAACTTTCCTCTTGTTGCTACAAGGAACGTGAATCCCACAAAATTTTTTTCCTGATTCAGTTACTAAAGCATAGGCATTTGAATAGGCATCCAGCACAATTTCCTACAACCTTGATGCCTCAGACATTTGTTCATACACGTCTGTCAAGCCTTGGAGGAAACCCATGTCTGAAGCAGTTTTTGGGAGCCAGTCTTCAAGACAAATAAATGATGTCAGAATCAGTGTTTTTGCTCCAGATTCAGGACATGCTAAGAAGGAATATCAGAATTAATGCATATCTTCCTTATAGGATAGCTCTCACTTATACCACCTCTCACCTCATACCACTGCAATGATTATTCTCAACATGCAGCAGCAGATGTCTTCAAAGAAGAAATAGAGCAACTCTTTTTTTTCTGCAGTGTGGAACACAGACTACCAATTTAAACAACAAGCTGCAATTTTTTCCCCTGTTTTTTCTCCCTGTCAGATACCATTTGCTCTTTCAATTCTCAGCATGCATGCCCTTTACTTTTTCTAGCTGTGTGTGAGGACAAAACTTTAAGCTTTCCAGAAAGTAGGCATGATTGTGGTCTCTGTAGGATTTTTCTCCATCCTCCATCTTCCTTCCAGTACTTACTGAAAAAAGCACTGCTTTTTTACTTTTTCATAGCAGAAAGTGCTTTGAACAACACAATGCAAGGCTAGAGCCCCAGAGAATAAAATTTTACAGTACCTTAAATGTCAGCATGTGTAATCTGCAAGATCTTCATTGTTTCCTTTCATCTGGTTTTGCAAGCATATTGCTTTATGCAGGAGAGAATGCTTATTAATAATGATATACAAGAAAGTAAATGAGACAAGAAAATAAATGAGTATTTACCAATGAGGGAGGGGAACAGCACAATCCTTACTAATTGGTTATGATTTAGGTTTAATAAACCATTGGATTTGCCTTGTCAGCTGAGCTCTAGAAGCTGAGTGGCTCTTAAATTCCCAGGATGGACTAATGTTTAAAATGTAGTAGAATTGCTCGGAAATTTATAAACTTCTTTATTGGAATATAAGTGCAACATGGCAAATGAGCTATTACAAAGTACACTGACTATAGTTATTTTAGCTTTTAAAGTATGCCATGCAAAGGCTCAGCCAGTCCTTTAAATAGCTGGAGTGAAATAAGTATGTCTGTGAAGTACAGCTTCTTAATTCTCTAAAATAATGTTCTTACTCTCCTATTTCATTTGCAACTTAAATCTACAACTTAAGTTGCAAGTGAGAATATGAATAACACCACCAAGGAATGGTAGAAGTTAGATTTCATTTTCTCTGTCCTCATAAGCTGGAAGTCTTTCTGAATCAGCATGTGTCCTGTATGCAGCTTTATTTTTAATATGCACAAACCACACTGTCTCACTGACTACTGTGAGTTTGTGGAATCTCAAATTAGTTACCCTAACTGGGAGAGAGGTTTTCTAGCTTACAGAAATACACCAATATTATTCTCTAGACAAAATTTTTACAAATATCTTACTAGAACTTATATTCTTAAATCTATTATGACACATTATTAAAAAAAAAAAAAAAGACAATGAATTATCAGGAGATCAAAGGTCTTCTCTATGAACGCTCTTTTGAGGACTACTGTCTGTCGGTCTTAAGAAGAGGAAGGATTCCAGCCAGTGCTGCAAAGAGCAAGAATTGTTACCATCATAATGTCTTAAAATTAAATACTATCCTAATGTGTTTCAAAACAAGAGTTCTTTCTGTTTCGCATAACTGACCCATGATTGGCTTCAAATCTATCATAAGGCCAAGATCCACGCTTGCCTTTAAAAATAAAAAAAAAGATCTAGTCAACTAGCCCTCATTAGCACTTAATTTTGATGTAACCACTGAATTTCTCTGTATTTTCTGATTGAAATTCTCTGAATGTCAACTCACTTATAGTAGACACTGAAGCAATGAGTTTTGTGCATATTGAAAAGTAAAATGAAACTTGAAATCCTCTGAATTTAAATTTGTTGAATTTTGTAGGAATTTTTCAAATCATCTCATAGTCTGGGTCTGTTCTTGAAATGCCTTCCATCTCTCCTACTATAATGTAATCAGTTCAGGAAGGACACTGAAGTGCTGGAACATGACCAGAGAAGGGCAATGGAGCTGGTGAAGTGTCTGGCACACGAATCCTATGAGGGGTGGCTGAGGAAGCTGGGGAGGAAATAAGGGTCAGGAATGGCCTAATGACTCCCTACACCTGCCTGGAAGGGGGCTGCAGCCAGGTGGGAGTCAGTCTCTCCTCCTAGGCAACAAGTGACCGGACAAGAGGATGTTTTAAAGAGAATCGGGAGAGTTTTAGGTTGGATATTGGAGAGAATTTCTTCACAAAAGGCATGATTAGATATTGGAGCAGGCTGCCCAGGGAGGTGATGGAGGTGTTTAAGGAAAAATTGATCCGGCACTCAGTGCCACGGTCTAGTTGACAGGGTGGTGTTGGGTCATTGGGTGGATTTGGTGATCTCAGAAGTCTTTTTCAGCTTAATTGATTCTGTGATTCTGTGAATCTCTTTACATATTTCATCCATTCCAACTATTAATGAAAACAAGGCAGGGGTAGGTAGATTCATGAGGAATGACACTTGAAACACCTTCTTAGGATAGGTAAGCCTTTAACAACTACTTCTGCAGAGTAAATTTTAAGAGGGTGATTATAACTTAACTGCATTTTCTTAGCTTGCTTATAAGAATGTCATGCATTGAAGTGTCAAAAAAAGCATCATAAAGTCAAGTTGTACCTAACCTCCTGCTTCTTTATTCACTTGGCCTGTTAGACTGTCAGGGAAAGAAATTAGATTAGTTTGACATGATCAGTTCTTGACAAACTCATGCTGTCCTTTTTTATCACCTTATTATCTTTGAGTACTTATAAATTGATTTCTTAATAATTTTTTTTTACAGAATCCTGCCAGAAATTTGAGTTAGACTAACATAACTGTAATACTCTGGGTTCTGTTTTTTTTTTTTTTCTTCCTTTTTTCTTATTTTTATTCAACATTATTTTTCAATGTTAAGCTTATTCCTATTAGAACTCTGGATACCAGAACTCCAAAACATCATTTTCCAGGACCCTGGATATTTCTAAAAATTAATTCCATATGTTAAAAGATTAAATTAAGACTAATTTAGTCAAGATGCACAAATCAAATTTTACAGCTCTACTTTATAAAAGATAGTGCGTTCTTTCTTTTTTTTTTCTGTAAAAATATTCAAAAATTTAACTTCTTCATATATATAGTTTAAAAAAGATGGGGGTTGTATTTTTATTTGTGTTTTTTTAAAGCAAAGAAGGTAGCATTTGTCGTGATTTTTACCTAATCCAAAATTTGCCATATATCCTTGCTTCTTTTTTTCTTTTTTTAAATGTCTGTCTCCTAGGGCTCTTCTGTTCTTTGCTAATGGAAAGTCATTTTTGCACCTCAGTTTCTTTGATTTTATCACTTTTTTTTCCCCTATTCTTTGAAATCTATCTTTGTATCTATTTTTGATTTTTTTATCTATTATTTATTTTCACATCATTGAAGAATTTCTGGTCCTGTATTGATTTCTTAATAATTGGCTTTTTATCTTAGCTGTGGGACTATATATATTCCATTATGAGTATAATGTCAGCTTTTCCATTACTGCCAGATCCGTCACATTTCTTTGTACATTACACTCTCTCCCTCTCTGAAGCACCTTGTCTCTTCGTTTCCTGAGTTGCCCATGTTAGATTTTCTGAATTGTATGATCTTTACTCCTTTTCTTCTACCATCAGTTCCTTAGAGAATTAATCAGTATTCACCTTTAAGTACTTTTTATTCAACTCACGTTATACCTGTAGTATCTGAGTCAGTATTTCTGTATGGCTCAGAACAAATTCTAAAAAAGCATATTCCCTACCAGCTTTACAAAGCAAAAGGAACTTTTAATAGAATACAGTTCTGACCAAGAAATCTGAAATTGTTAGTGCTGTCTTTTACCGCAGTACAATCGTTCCCTGTTCATTAGTATCTGGGTGAGCCTAAACTTTCAGCTGAGAGATGTGAGAGCAGCCAAGAACTGATACTCTTCCCCTTATTACCCTGGGTGTTATGGCATCTTCTGATCAGACCATGGCAGTACATGGTGAATTGCCAATATCCTCATAGGAAAAGAGCAGGAAAACTGTCAGGCATTTGGGTGAGACTCTCACACCTATACGTAAGCCCAGATTTTGTACCTGGAAAGGAATCAGTGCAGATTAGTACTTTTTTCTCATAAGAAATCTTCTGACAGCCAAGACACTTTGTGTTCTATTCTGGGAAATAAGAGCTGTTAGATTTCTTAAACTGGAATCCAAGTAAACTTTCCTCCATTGTTTGGTTGGGTTTTTTTTTTTTCTGTAACAGTTGCCATGCAAAGCATATTAGCAAAAAAGTAAAATTTCAGCATGAGTCTGACTCTGTTCTATTTTGGATGCAAAACTGGATAACACTTGTTCAGTTTCTATTTATATTCTCCAAAGATTTGGTGAAAAAAGGTCAGATTACCACAGGTTAAAACTGATGCTTTCCATATGGTGGCAAAATCTGATTAGAGAAGCTCAAAAGATTTGCCATCAAAGAATCTCAAATGGTTACATAAACCCTGTTTTGGATCTGCCTCTTCCCTTATCTCTAAAGCGTAAGCATAGTTAATACGTGAGCAGCCTAGTTTGCTGTTACATATCCTAATGTTATGTTCCAAGAGAATAATTTTGGAAATTCATATGATGATTTCAATGAGTCAGCTCAGATTTGTACTTTGAGACAGACTGCCTTAGAATGAGCACACAGCTATTATCTCTCGTATGGCTGTGCTAAAGTTTAAAAAATTACAGATGTAAGTGAAATGAACAGGGAATCAATTCCAGGCCACGCAAATTATTTCATTGTCTGAATCTAATTATATTAATTATGGACAAATGCAGCATTCAAAAAGTGCTATTTTCAATAATCAAATGAAGTTTGTTTTCTAAAAAAACGGTTAAGATACTTAAGCATGTGCACTTTTTAAGAAGTTAGTTATGAATTCAGAGCTCAAAACACAATTGTCACTTGTTGACTACTGCAAATTTTTACTAGTTTCATCATAATTTGTAGATCCATAATTTGTTTAACATAACCAAATTTATTAGAAGGAGCTATTTTCGACTTGTTATAAATACAGCTACATGGCTGCTTGTAATCCATTTAGGTCTATCAGTTTATAAATTTTTGTGAATTTAATAGTATGGGCCTTACTTTAAAACTGCAAATAAGATATTATTGACTCCAAATCATTACTTCCTATAAGACTTTGTTCATGAAGACAAGCCTTTGAGGAAGACAGAGCATAGAAAGAACAGACTCATGCCCATATTCTCACAAATGTGTTCTTGTATTTTTATGTTAAACTAATGTGATGGAAAGCTTGTGCACTTTTACTGTAAAGAAAAAATGGTCCTCAAAATGTTCCTAATCTACAAATTAATATGTATATGTGTCTGTGTGTGTATGCAAAATTAATGTCAAATGGTTTGTGAATCTTGCTTATCTGTCTTACATATCAAACTAGACAAATACCATTGTATTTATTTGCTCATAACACATAAACAGTCTGTGATTTTAGATTGTCCAGACTCTGAAAAATATGGCAGATTTCTTTCCTCAAGTCAACAACTTATTTTAAAAAATAAAAAGGAATAAAAAAATAAAAACAGCACAGAAAGAAAAGAAAAAATTTGAAATCTGTAAGAAATGTGTAAGTAATGTAAGCACTGAAGACAGCCAGTGTTCAGAGAGATCAAGTCTCCCTTTTATGGTTGAAATAGGCCTAAAAATTCAATCTCTCTCTTACTGTCAAAGGGCTTGAATCAAACACAAGGAGAGCCCTATTGCTAATGTAAGACATCATATATTCTGTATCAAAACCAGAACTTTTACAGCTTACAAATTTGACAATAATCAGCATATCTGTATTCTTGTGACTAATAGCATAAAGATTCAGCTGTAAATATGGATCAACTGTATATTCTACAGTGCAGATCACTTTGTGCAAATCTGCTGGCCATGTATAGTCTGTGAACATACATATTCTACATCTCAACTGCTTTACAGCCCCTCTGCTGAAAAACAAAAAGCCAATTGTATAACAAAAACCTGCAACATTTTTAAGATTATGCAGTAGCTATAAATTGTTGCATTTTATCACTGAAACCTACTTGAAAATCATACACCTCTATTATAATTTGGGTTTCCTTGAACTTAGAATATTAATGTATCTGAATAATAACTGAACTTACAATATTAATGTATATTACATCATATTCTGCATAGTTTACCTGGCAGCCTCAGTACATCTCATTCCAAATAAGGTGTGGATTCCAAATTCTAACCCAAGTAGAGATACTACACACTATTGCAAAAGGCAGAAAAATCAACTAGCAGTAATGCCACGGATAATTTAGGTCAGATGATTTTGCAAAGCTTAGTTATATTTACTAATAAAAGGAAAAAGTTTTATTTATCCACATTGGAGTTAACTCTAAAAACAGGGAGGAAAAAAAAATATTTTGAGAAGCAATTAAGCTGGGATAGTCTGTGTGCTTCAAAATTGTTCAATTCTTATAAATTCTTCCCTCTACAAAGTATAAAATATTGAAAATAATAAAAAATGTTGTGTGGCATTTTGGTCATTAGTTGCTTTCTGTTCTCCTTCTGGTATAATTTACCTAATGAAAATCTCCCAAAATCCCAACTAAAAGCGAACAACATTTTTTATATAAAATAGACATATATTGTGCATATACAATTGTACATTTATTCACATTTATGTGTATATGTGTGTGTATGAATATATACATTTACAAGTAACCTGCTAGGGAGTCTGCTAGACAGGCACAGATATGCTGGGCCAGATTTTCTTTCTGTGCAAAAACTTTAATGATGGGTAAAATGCATTAGAGAAAATAAACAAGAAAATCTTAAAATATTTACATTTGCTTTAGCTATACTTTTTTTTTAGGATTTTCTCAGGCAGGAACCTAGGTCAGCAGTGCAATGGGACTCCAAGAAGAGTGAGTCATTAATGTGGTTAGTTTGCTTTGTCTGAGGTGTTATTATGGTGCTGTGTTTTAAATTTGTGTCAAGGTTTTATGTTTTTCTCACTCTGATCCCAGCACTAAGACAGCAGGCTGGGAGTGCGTAAGAAATTGCCAGGTGACACAGCCAGGGCAGCAGCCCCCAGCTGGTCAGAGGGATAAGCCCCAGCACACGCAGGTGTGCCGAAAAATGAAAGCTCAGTTAGAGGTGGAGAGAGGAGGGATGTTTGTGGTTACTGTGTTTGTCTTCCCAAGAACCTCTGTGCATACTGAAGGCAAGCATTGCAGCAAGCGGCAAACTTCTGCCTGCTGATGGGAAGCAGCAAATTAATTCCTTATTTTGCCTTGCTTGCTTGAGAAACTTTTCTTCACCTATTAAATTGCCTTAATCTTGACCCATGTGTTTTTTAGCTTTTGCTCTTCCATTCCTCTCTTCCATCTCTCTGGGGGCAGCAGTCTGAGCAAGTCACCGGGTGGGTGCTCAGATGTTGGTTGGGCTCAACTGCCCACACACAGATAGTGTGGATACCTAGGGAGAGAGAATGAAAACATTTTTGAAGTTATTTGCTCAAGGAATTACATGCTTCACGACACAATCCATCAACAAATTGAAAATCACTAAGAAGATGTTTAAGCAATTAATTTGTAATAGTATTTCATAAAACTCATAATGCATGGTTGTAATGAATTTCTGAGAAGTTGTTCTTGGAGAAGAGACTGCTGAAGTACCTGCAAGGAGAGGGTTCATTTTACTCTCAGTTTTAACACTTTTAGCATACATGCTTCGTTGAGCAATAGTTGTGGAAATACAGACAACATGTAAATAAAATATTTTTGTGTAAGGAGAAGGTGTACATCCCGAGAACAAATTCTGCCACATTTTGAGATACACAATGCAGTACCCATGTATTTCTATGCATTGCTCTTTTTTCTCCAACAGTTCTCCAGATTAATAAAGAAGTTTCATACTCAAGAAGAAAATGGGGAAGTCAAATTCTACCATTGTTAATCATTGAAAATCTGCTCTGATGGTTTTTTTCTTACTAGAATGAAGATGGAGAAGAGCATCAATACAATTCCATTGTATTCAAAATAAATTAACACATGGTAATTCTTAAAAGAATAAAAGGAATTGAAAACATTTTTGTGTAGCAACATTGCAGCACAGCCATATGGCAGATTGATAGTGTTCTCATTCCTTGTGCTTAAGCAGTTCACAGACATAAACCCATTATTTCTGGAAAAGCGTTTGGACAGGTCTCTGTTGTACAGATTTTGGATATCTGCTATGAGCTGTCTCAAACTGACAGCATTCTGAGGGACAATATTCAATGAATTATACTGTTGTGCTGCACTCTTCCAATCTTAGGAAAAAAGCTTCCGACATGGCTACAGAAAGATTGCTCTACAGAAAGAACAGGAGATTACATGAGATTATGAAGTGATATATTTTAAATATCTTAATTTCTCTAGATCAAATCTCTTAATTGTAAAATTCAACACCGTGCATACATGTGTAAAAATGTACATTAGGAAAATATTGTCCCGTTTTTATTTAAAAATCACCCAAGATTAAAAAAATATATGTTAGAAAATTAAAGTTATGTAAGAAATGCATTATTTTAAATTATTTGGTTTTAAAATTAAATTTAACAGGTAATTTTTTAAGAATGATAGCCACTGTAATGACTTTATAATCTTGCAAAAAGAAGAAAAAAATACACCCTGGAACTTACGAGCTATTTCATTTTAAAGACACTGAATATTAATTGTGGGCTACAATCACTAAAACAACCAGGAGAATTTTGTATTTGAATTTGCTTGAGGAAAGTAGGTGGCTTTGCAGAAGCTGTGAGTATGGACCAATGTGTCAACATTACTGTTGAGATACATTAGTAATCAGCATTTCACATCTATGTATTGTCTCAGCAGTTAATAGTTTAATAAGTAATTTACTCTCAAGAGTAAGAAAAACCGACTTCCTATATTATACATATTTCTGTTATCATCATTGACACAACTGAATTTAATTGTACAACTCAAATATACTATTGCAGGACATCTTTTACATATGGCTGTGTTAAGCAAACCCATGGCAGGAGCTAGATATATACATGAAATATACATTTTCTTGTGGTACTTAAGAAGGAGCTGAAACATTTCAAGGACGTGTAAAATGATGGCTGCAATAAACTCTACCACTGAGTCTGCAATGCACAGAATAAAGCCTATGTATCAAGAAATTGATGTAAAAAGACCATAAATGCCACACAGGGCTATTAAATCCTCAGGGTGAAAATCATTGGCAGTATATTCTATGAAAATCCAAGAGCTTTTTACAGTACACTCAGTAAAAGCAAAATCCTGCAGCTCTTACTGTGACAGATCTAATATTGCCCTCTAAATGTATCTTTTAAAACACATTTTGGCCAAGAATTTAGAGGTTTTTTAACATATATTCAGATTAATAAACAGGATCTAGTAAAGTATTTTATTTAAATATGAGTAAAGCACATAATTTAAATACTGAAAAAAATTGTGAATATTTTGACTTTTTTTAAAAAATGCAATATTACAGTATAATATTGTTCACATTTATAATTACATAATATAAATGTATTTATAATGTATTATATTCAAATATTTATAAAACATATCTTTATTCTATAATTGTAAATAATTGTGAATGTACAAAAATATAAGTACAGATTTTACTTAAACCAAATAATTTTTAATTACTTGCATCTCAGTATTTCATAGGAAGTTTTCCCTGTATTGAAAAATATTCCTTTAGTTTACATTTTTGACTAAGCAATTCCTTAGTCCTCTAGGATCACTTTTCTCTATTCAAAATACAAAACCAAAAGTAAGAGCAGGACCAAAAACCCTCCTTTCAGAGCTACTTTGTCTCATTGTAAAAACCTGCAGGAAATTTAGGTGAGCTTGATGTTTCCTAAATCTGCCCTGACTGCCCGAAAAATTTGTTTTGACAGCATTTGTAGACCAAGTTGCCAACAGAGGAGTCATCACTGGTCTAATGAAACTTCCTATTTACTGAAAAAATACAAAACAAATAAATGAGCAAAATTCTAACAAATAAAAGCCCTTCATTGCAAATACGTTTTTTTTAAATTCAATCAATAAACTTTTGCTAATTTTAGAAATGTTTTCTTTTTTTCCTTCCTTCTTGGTGATGCTTTTTCTTTGCCTGTTCAAAAAGTTGGTGGTCCATTTCCTCCTCAGCTTGATCTATTTAAAAACACATAAGCTAACCCCAAAGCAAGGGGTGTTCTTGGCTCTGTGAAAAAAGAGTTCAGTGGAATTATAGATAAAAAGGTCTAATTTTTGGGAGTGACCTCCACAGCCAAGACTACAGAATATTTAGCTGCTAGCTTCATCTAAGTCAAGGATAGTGCTGTTCAGAGGCTTCAAATAATCTCAAAACACAGCAAAACTTTCAACTTCAAAGTTTTAGGTCTGGTTGTCAGCCCTACTCCTATTCCTGCTTAAGTATCACTCCAGTGACCAAGCTGGGGTATACAAATGTGCTGCATATAACACTGGGCAACTGCTCTTTATGGTGTCACAGCACTGTTATTGCCTGTGTTGGATTTCCTTTAGCCTGACAATCTAATGTCTTGTTTTGTGCAATGTAGATTCATTCCTATTGAGCAACACACTTTAAAAAAGCTGTTATCCCCTCTGGAATATTGGCAATACTGGAGTTCACATAGATGTGAAAGGATGGGCATGATCTATGGATCTCCAGAAGTCTGTTCTGTACTCAGATAAAACAAAGGGAAAATGATATCGGAATTATTAACCAAGGCTCTGGAACAAGTAGGAAACTTCATTGCACTGCATTATAAACCCAAAACTTTAACAGCATCTTTTATTCTGATCATCCCAACTTAAATGTATTTAGCTGGATTACAAAAGTCTTACAGTAAGTAAATCAGTATTCCAGAATCCACGAATGTTGTGATTTCTCTGTGGTTCTTTGCAATAAGGTCACTCCTCCCTTTGTGGCACTTCATTTAAACCATGAATGGTATCCATCCTGATCTCTTCTCGCCCATTTTTAGATATTGGTCTCTGTATGGAGAAACATTAAGCAGCTTGGGAACTCTTTAGTTTGAAAAAACTAAAGAAGAATAAAGACTGAAAGACTAAGGAGATCTGTGAGAAGGGTTTATAGAATTATGGCTGGAATGGTACAGATTATGAATAAGGGATGATTTTTCAGTATTTGTCATAAAAAAAAGGGGACTAGAGAATATCTAGTCATAGGAATAGTCAAAATATTTTAAATAATGAATGATTAAATTATGGACTCTGCTTCCACAGTATTGCAATGTTTAAGATTGATAGATTTGTAAAGAAAATTGACAGAAAAGAGTTATATGAATGTTGGTTAAATATGGTTATCTGAACCCAATCTCCCAGAGAGATGCTGAAGAAAAACCAGTTTTAATCTTATGTTCAGAGATGTCAAAATATGATCTCTCCTGCAACCTATTCATTAACAGGGTGCTTCCCAAAGGTGGTTCAGATAAATGCAGTACAGAAGAAGGTGAATTTCAAAGGAACTGGCCCACCGCAATATAACTTATATATACAAAATGACATAACTGATTATTTTGAAATAATTGCAATATGTGTAGGTTTTTAAAAAGATGCTCCATTTTGGTTTAGTTTTTCTTTCTTTAACATTTTTCTCTTTTAAAAACTCCTTGCTTTTATTTTTATTTTTGGTAGACTACACTACCTTCCTTCCTTTTGTACAGTTTTGCCTGTAATGCATTTTGAGTTTGCTGTCCTTCCTATTAACAGCAGTGAATATTTTCTCTAACATTCAATGGCTTTCTATAAAGAACTTACTAAGAGTGCAAGAATTTTTTTTAAATTATTAATTTTGTTTTCAGAATCCCAGAATCATGAAATGATCTTTCAGTTCTTATCTGCTACTACTGATAATTTTGGGTTATTCAACAATCAATGAATAAATCATGTCTCTGAAAGGAGGAAAAGTAATATGTGGTACTTGGCATGCACTTAAAGTAGAAACAGATATAGTCATACATTCAGTACGTAAACTAAATAGAAAATATATGCAAACATTAATTTAAGGATCCTGGCTAATGTTTATTCAAGCTGTAAAAATATTTGTCATTGAGAAACAATACAAAAAATAAAGAGAAGGAAAAAATGTTTAAATATTAATTACATGCTGAATGGAATGTAGAGAGATGGAAACTGGTTGCTTAGTAAATCATACATTAATTTTCCAGAAAGGCTTTATACATACCAATGAAATAGTAATAGCCATGACAAAGGTAGGTATCTTAGAGATTATTTTTTCACTCTCACCTCACAGTAGTAATAACAACCTTCAGGCATTTCTATGATGCTTATCATCCTGATATGCATGTACTTGTTATCCGACCTTGTCATAAAGCATTTACAAGTGTGTAGAAAAGAATAAAATCATCAGAACATTTTGCTGATAATAAGGACTAGCTGCATTTATTTCCTTCCTTGTGATCAGTGAGTGCCAGGAAATACCTTGTTACTCAATTGCTATTGTTTAGTTTGCAAATGCATTTACTCTATCCTGTCTCCCACCAAGAACCTGATGTCCTAGAGGGGCCATTGTTGTATCAAGTGGCTATATTTAATTTTAATGGAGACATAGGAAAGATCCTGAGTTTGTCCCTGGACAATTAGTCTCAAACCATGATCCATCCCCTCTGCCAGATTGATGAACACATCCTGACCTGGTCCTGGACCTTTTATAGCTTGTAGGTACAGGACTCTTCCTCCTTCTGTCAATTACTCCACTTGCTCATCAGATATCTGTCATCCAGAAATATAGAGCAAGTCCATGCATGACAACTGTACATGAAATACAGCGAATTTAGCAGAAAATGTTTCCCTGCTGTGACATGAGCTGGTGTGTTTCTGTTCAGCTGGTGCTTTGTGTGTGCAGAGGTGCCAAGCAGGCAGTGATGCTGTGCCAGTGTTTGGGATCCAGGAATACACACGTGCTTGTGAACCCAGCGAGTGTGGGGTGTGTGCTGCCCTTGTCACCCTCTGCCTCTGCAGTGCAAAAGGAGGAGGAGACACATCCCTGTGTGCCTGTGCCTGCTGTGAGTCCTGAATGTCAGCCTCACTGCTGGCTGACCTTACAAGCAGGAAAGGATCAGCTGCATCCACTGGCCCTGGATGGAGACCTTGAGGTCTCAGGGCTATACACAGAGGCAGGAGAAATCTCAAAAATGAGAGCTGCTGGAGGCAGCAGATGCTTCTACCATCCATTAACACATACAAACTGAAAATACAACATTTATATTTATTATTACCTTATCCTGGTTTGACACATACTGTGTGTTAATGTTATTTTTTGTTACATTGGTTATAAGTTTGCTAATTACACCTAGAAGTTGTAGGATATGTATACTGCATATTGAAAACTTCAGAAAACATTCTACCTATGCAAAAATAGATTAAAAATTTAATAAAGATTATATGAAATTATAGATTATTGCAAATCAAAAGATTTTTTTTTACATTGTACTTAATAGAAAATTCCATTTGAACTGATCAGAAGATTTTTATTACACAATAATTTGATAGAAAATGCAATGTTATCTGTCTTACAGAGAGTTAAAAGAGAGATTATAAATCATGACTTTCATCTCCTTTCTAAGCTATTGTTAACAATTTCCATGTTAATATTCTTTTTCTCTTGTTTTGTGTTCATCTGAAATATACACTATCATTCCACCATCTAAAACAGACAGCTTTTTGGTCTGTTTGGTTAACTGGAATCAAATATTTTGTATAAAGCAAATCTGTCATATTGATACTTATCTCCACAAGAGAGAGTATTTATTTCTTTGTGAGACTTTGCTAAGTACCAATCACTTTCTTTAACAGTCAACTATTTATTGCTACAAGTCTAAAAAATTAGCAAATAGACTTGACTAGTTTACTACAGTAGGCTAATTGAGTTATATTAGGTACAATCTAAGGAAGGTAAAATAATTTAGCTCTTTCTCTTCTGTCTGTGTAGGCACTTGATACAGGCACTTCTATATTGATAAAAAATGCTCTTTCAAAACTCAAAAGATTTAACACATGATAAGCATTGTTCATTATCTGAAAATGTTATTTCTAATTATAGAGTGCATAAATAAACTCAAAAAATAAATTTTAATAATGTACCCACCCTGAAATTAATTTAGCTATTTTCAGAGGTAAATCACATATGCTGCTTGTAAAGAAAAAATAACATTTTACTTTCTGAGGTGAAAACATTTGCCAGACATTGGTGTTGAATTCACATTATCACGGGAAGCAGAATTAAGGACTATTCTTGGTTTGTACAAGAAGGACAGTGTCCTGCTGCACCTGCACTTGTTATCATGAATTGTATCCTTCCCAAGAGGAACCCTCTTGATACATACTCATGCTATTAAAATGCCATTTGCAAAGGGCACATTTCTTTGCCAACACAGCACTTGCATCCTTCACCTTCCTAAATTCCTACCCAGCTCTTTACATGAGTGCAGATAAACTTCATTTTACGTAATTGATTTAATTCTATGAGCACATCCATGAATGGACTTATATAAATAACCTTAAGATAAATTTAATAACTAGTGAATTAATTTTTCAGTTTTGATTAGTAACTTGCAAAGCTGTCTATGCATACTCTGAAAGTTGTAGAGTTATGTTTCGTGGTGCCTGTACAATTGATTTTACCTGAATCTAAAATATTTTTCCTTTTTTTCCTTTATTGGCTGAAATTTCATTGCTTAACTCTCACCTTTTAAGGGAGAGTTAGGCAATGAATCTTAGGAAAGCATTTTAATTCCCTTTATCATCAGTGGAGGGATACTGGCAAGCAGAAATGGCAATTAATCATACGCAGATATATATTTTTCTTTGATAAATGATCCACTTGGAATTATATGATATTTATTATGCTGCAATCACTTGTACACAGGTTCTGATGCAGGCACTGGTGTTTACCTCATTGCAAATGTGGCATGCTAAAAAGTATAGGGTTGTTTAGCTGTCCGTGAAAGAGAAACTGGTTACCTCAAGTTGCTCTGTTGTATGTGTTGTGTCCCTGCTGGCAGTGTCAAATTCTTTACAACATATCAGAATTATCCTTTGCTCATACCAAATCCTTTTCAACATATCAAAATTATCCATTACACTCATGTAGTTTGTTAGGCACAGTACTGTAAAAAAATACCTCAAAGGTTCTATCATGAAGAACTGTGAAAAGCTGAGGAAAATAAACAAAATTAGGTTTTTGTTTAGAATACTTTTCTCTTTTGTACTCTGAAAATTAATAGAGTCACTTTACAATTCTCTTGCATGTGGGTAAATGCAATAACTATGGTGACTGGTGACTGCTCATTTTGGTGTTCAAATCAGTATCTGCCTAAAAATATTTCAATGTATTGTAAATCATTTTTCAGGCAGTGTAGATCACTAATTTCCTTTGGAAGAGAATCAGCCAATATGTTATTCAGGACACACCTGGAGGGCAATTTGCTTGACTCAAGTTTTGTGAAACGGAAATGACACAACGTTAATTTGCTTTTAAACTCCTTGCCATGTATAGGAATTGAATAAGCAATTGGATGAGACCAAACTGAATGCATTGAGATATCAGCCATGCAGTCCGCTTATTTTGCCTGATTGTGATGGAAAAGTCTTTTATATCAGCAGTTAGCATGTTCATATTTTCCCCACTGAGTCTTTTCAGAAAACCTAGTGACAAAATCTTTGCAGATTTATATTCCACTTTCATTTGAAGAAAATATGTCCCTGCAGTTACCTTTAAATATTTCTCTTTTTTTTTGTCTCTGTATTGTAACTAGTTTTACTACTTTGCATAATGACTTTTCTATATGAGGAATTGGAAGAATATGCAGTTCTATAGTTCTATATTTGCAAATAAAGCCTATAAGAACACTCAGGCTCAAGATCTGATTAATTTATGTGTTTACAAACATTTCTATTTAAATATTAATATGCAATTTATGCTATTAATTTATTAATTGATCAATTACTACATTGCAGCTATTTGCATAAATAAGATCTCAGTCTCTATCACCAGTAATGTTAGCAACAGCTGTAATCATAATATTTAATTCACCTTTTGGTTCAGCTTACCTTGATTGGTTCAGGTGTTTGGAACAACGTCTGGAATCCTGTCTTTTCTCATAGGAGATTTCAGTGCAAAAGTTAGCAGTTAAATTTACCTAGGATGCCCCCATACCAGATTATCTTTCACAGACTACTGTCTTAATGCTAAAGGATTTTTGGCTACCACCACCAGTAGATTCAGGCCAAGAACTCCTCCTCCACACTCCTTCTCCCACTTGTTGCCCTGAGACTTCTAGACTCTGGTCAGACCAGGGGCTGCTGTTATCACTTCAAGCCCAGTGTTGAGCTTCACCCAAACCTACAGAGGACAGAGATGCAGCTGTCACACAGAGACCACAGAGGAGGCACAGCCCCCAGCAGCCCCCACTCAGGATCACAGCAGGCACAGGCACACAGGGACACGTCCCCTCCTCCTTTTGCACTGCAGAGGGTGACAAGTGCAGCACACACCCCACGCTCCATGGGTTCACAAGCACACACACACTGGCAGATCCCCTGAGCACCAGCACGGTCCCTCTGCCCACCCTGCAGCCCTGTCGAGATCCTGGCCCTCCTCACTCATCCCATGGGCCCCTGACTCACGGGATGGTCTCACTGGGGGCTCACCACACACAGAACCCACACACTTGTCCCATGGGCACCCTGTCTGTGGGTTCTCCTGAATGCCTGCAGAGACTTTCCACTTCCTGATGGTCCTGCCTACACCTACGGCCCCTACTCCCCAGCTGCTCTCAGCTTGGAATTTGTTTGCAACTCCACACTCACAATCCCACACAGAGCAAGTTTGAGGTACGAATAGACACTTGTCCCCAGAAGCAGGCACGTAACTCACAATCCCAATATAGCTGCCACTGCTAAGCCACTCTCCTCACTCATAGCCTCCTCAGGAGATGGTTTTGGGACACACATCACACCCACCTCAGTGGCTGGAGGTTAATGACCCCACTGACTCCAGTAGTTGGCACCACAGGCCAAGGGCATCCCTTGTCAGACCAGGCTATCTGTCTGCAGAGTCTGGCACTCAGTCACCTTCTATCAGTCCCCCCAGCACCTGGCACTGACTGAGATTGCTCATAGAATTTGTTAAAAGAAGATTTAATAAGAAAAAAAAGACAGAATAAAATGCTCAGGTACAGGGTTCTGCTGCACAAGCATGCTGACCAGCCCTGTTGAACACCTGACCTTCTCCTTCTATACTGCTTTCCTCTTATTAATTTCTCCAGAATCTTTTCACCATAAGCTTTCTTTAACAAATTTTGTATAGTTCCACAATCTGTGTGATATCACAGTTGCTCATATTCCTCCTCCTTCTCCCATGTGTACCAGTTTCCATGATCAGGCTGGCCTTCTCCAAAGCTGTGCCTGTAGTTACTTAACAACTTTCCAATTAATGATGGGAAGATGGGAAGTCTTGGGAGACTTTGCCTCCATTAGCCCTTGTCTACTATTTGTCTGCCTTTGTGTGTTATTTCTCACCTCCTCCATTACTTATTATCTCCTTTTAAATGGAAAATGTCCTTTATCAGATAACCTGATTGGAGCTGATGTTCACACATTCCATACACCCTTACAGTGTAAATTAAATATTTTATTCTAGGCAGGAAAAATCCATCCCTAAATACAAAGAAAAAGAATCCGATGCCATCAAGCATATATGGATTTCTGAAATACTTTGCCATGCATATCACGGGGCAATATATTTCCCATTGTCCAGATCACCAGTTACATGTTGCTTCTGTTAGTAAAAACTCTGTTTATACAACTTGAGAAAATGTTATAGAATACATCCTAAAGTAGAAAATGGTAACTCAATATACTTCACCTATTGTCTTACTTAAGGTCACTTTGACTTTCTCATTATAGTAGGTAGGTGGTTAACTTAATGGTTCTGAAAATGAGTAACTTTATTACAGCTGCAGTATAAAACCTGTCAGATTAAATTTGTAATTACACTGTGTCAAAAGCATTTAGGAAATAATTATTTTAAAAATATATATAGTAGAAACCTACTATTATGCTATATTTCTTATTATTACATGTTTTACTGAGTTTCCTGATTGAAAAGTTTTAAGTTGAAGAAAATGTGTAGAAGTAGTACTTCTGGTTCCACATTGTACCAGCCTTTAGTAGGACAATGTAAACTGCTGTGACATAATGCTATTTAACATTTGACATAGTGCTGTATCACTAAAAAGTAGTCTAAGTGTAATGTAGTGTAATGTTACCAGCAATCTGCAGGCAGAAACAAGCTGTAAAAAAAAATCACACACCCACAAGTCCTGCCAGAACATAAACCACTTAAAATTATAGACTACATCTTCTAGTTGAACCCCATTGAATAATCCTGGATACAGCCTCGGCATATTTAAGAATCTTCTCAAGAGGTTTATTAAATAGCATTCAGCTTTATGTAAATTTTAAGTTGCTCACAAAAAACTATGAATTTATCAGCACACCAGTACGCTTGGTTTCTCTGAGGCAGACATATCTAACATGACGGTGGGTTTAAAACCTTGTTAATGTGGTGTCTTTAGATATCTGACCAGCTCTTATTTGCACAGTCATTGGTTCAGTACTCTGTTTTTAATTCCTACTTTTATATTCATTCATTATAAAAGATCTGAAGTCATTATGCTAAACTTTTACCTTAACACTTCTAATTCTATTGCAACCTATATTGACACTACTGAAAATAAACACTTTGGTTTTCTAAAACAGGACTTACAGTATTGGGAAATTTTATGGACAACGGGGAAATAATTTATTTTATAAATATGAGAGAAGTTCATGGAGAAAGGAATCACATATTGGTATGTGGTGTTAGATTATTGAAGTAAATTCAGATAGATTTCCCATGCAAAGGTATGAGAATACAAATCAATGTATCATGATATTGGGCAAAATGAATTCCAGTTTACTACCTAAGTACCTGAACAGCAGCTAAATAAGACAAAAGACCAATTGTAATAAAATATATGCATATCATAAATACATGTCAATTTGAGATAATAATAAATAATTACTTTGTTATACAGCTACATTCAGTAGCATGGCAAGATAGAGAGAGCTATAGTTCATTATTAGATGAAACTACAGTCAGGGCCAACAATCCTTATGTCTTCCTATAATAAGACATACATTTGTAAACATCTTTGAACAGAGTCAAAGTAGTGAATGTAAGAAAACAAAACTACTTCCAGGGAATGTCCTGGAAAGTTATGTAGAAAGAACCAATCTGGAAATGAGTATGTCCCAAGAGTAAAATATTTGTGAGTAAAATATTTAAATGTATGTGAACATACATATGTGTATGTTCATATGAATATCATATATGTAACATGTATACAGGGAAAAATCATACACAATTTGTGTTTTATTGTATAATGTAAAGATAGATGATAAAGAGATAAACACACATACATACATACATAGGCAGGTAGTAGTTAGGCAGATAGATACATAGCTGGATATAAAGATAAAGGTATTTACAATTATAAGGTTCCCCAATTGATAGAATCTCAGCTGGGGATCCAAGGAAGTTAATTTCAACATTATACAGGTCTTGAAAGAAAGACTATGTTTCTTACAGCATGCATCATTGTAAAGAGAGGAAATGATCCTAGCAATACTTGCCACGTTATTCCTTTTGAATCTCTGGTTAC
Source organism: Ammospiza caudacuta (assembly GCF_027887145.1). NCBI lineage: Eukaryota > Metazoa > Chordata > Aves > Passeriformes > Passerellidae > Ammospiza > Ammospiza caudacuta. Next base: position 63,375,102 of record NC_080594.1, read on the forward strand.
TCAGCATGCTACTTATCCTGCTCAGTAACTGTAATCTTAAACAAGAGGAGACTTTTAGGGTTGCAGCAGAAAGAGAAATTAAAGTATGAATATATATGGCTAGAAGGAGAGCAAGAGAGAAAAAAAGAAAGCCCAGTGTTTTAGGAATTGTGAAATGCAATAGATAGAACAGCCACAATTCCTGTGCAAGTACTACATAGAGAACAGGTAGATTATTAGAAGAGTAAGCCTAAGTTCTCTATTGTAAAGGGAACAATTTTCTGACAGCTTATATCAGAACTGGCATTTCTCTTGAGGATTAGTGGCACATAATTTTCTTTTTCTATTCAGTCTAGCTGTCTCATATACTGAACATAAATATAGACAAAATTTTTATTATTCTCTCTACATCCAGTCTGTCAGCCTGCTGTGAGCAAGAACAGTAACATTCTAAGAAATGTACTTCTTGAATGACCACAGTAATATTACCTGTAATTTACTTTTAACTGCTTTTTCTTACTTCTAAAAACCTTAATTTCTAATTTGACTTGAAAATGTCATTTAATTAGTAGTTTTTCCTGCTGGTAAAAACACTGCAAGTTCCTGCTGAGTCTTATACACACGCATTCAGGTTAAAGTTAAAGAAGTAAAAATATATAAGCCACATTAACTTCTGTTTAGGTTTCCCATAGCAGGAAGCCAATTAAAAACACTTATTGCAACCAGAGCACAACAGAACAAAAAAAAAAACAAAAAACAAAAAAAAAAAAAAAAACAAAAACCAAGAAAAAAAAAAAAAAAAACAAAAATTATTACTCTTCCATCAAAAATAGATGCCATAACAACAAACATAAGAAAAAAGTAGATAACTAGATTTTCTGTTAACAGAAGAGTTGAATAGGTGACTCTGTGCTGTCTCTGTGCTGTCACCCTCTTCACTTATTAGGTCTAAATGGGTAATTAGATAGGCAGATTTTATGTTTTTCTTTTTTTTATTTTCCAATGTGGAGACTAAGGAAAAAAAAAATCACATGAAAAACTTCGTTTGCTACTTATCCTCATGGTAAACTGGACTAGTGGTCACCATGAACTCCAAACACTCCTTTTAAAACCCATTATATGCTTTACCTCATTCCTCATTTACATTTAAGAGGAAAGAAGAGGGAGGGAGGGAGGGACGGAGGGAGGGAGGGAGGGAGGGAGGAAGGAAGTGGCGGAAGGAAGGAAGTGGCGGAAGTGGCGGAAGGAAGTGGCGGAAGGAAGTGGCGGAAGTGGCGGAAGTGGCGGAAGGAAGGAAGGAAGTGGCGGAAGGATGGAAGGAAGTGGCGGAAGGAAGGAAGTGGCAGAAGGAAGGAAGGAAATGGCGGAAGGAAGGAAGTGGCGGAAGGAAGTGGCGGAAGGAAGTGGCGGAAGGAAGTGGCGGAAGTGGCGGAAGGAAGTGGCGGAAGGAAGGAAGTGGCGGAAGGAAGTGACGGAAGGAAGTGGCGGAAGGAAGTGGCGGAAGGAAGTGGTGGAAGGAAGGAAGGAAGTGGCGGAAGGAAGTGGCGGAAGGAAGTGGCGGAAGGAAGTGGCGGAAGGAAGTGGCGGAAGGAAGTGGCGGAAGGAAGTGGCGGAAGGAAGGAAGGAAGGAAGGAAGGAAGGAAGGAAGGAAGGAAGGAAGTGTCGGAAGGAAGGAAGGAAGGAAGGAAAGAAGGAAGGAAGGAAGGAAGGAAGGAAGGAAGGAAGGAAGGAAGGAAGGAAGGAAGGAAGGAAGGAAGGAAGGAAGGAAGGAAGTGGCGGAAGGAAGTGGCGGAAGGAAGGAAGTGGCGGAAGGAAGTGGCGGAAGGAAGTGGCGGAAGGAAGTGGCGGAAGGAAGGAAGGAAGGAAGGAAGGAAGGAAGTGTCGGAAAGAAGGATGTGGCGGAAGGAAGTGGCGAAAAGAAGTGGCGGAAGGAAGTGTCGGAAGGAAGGAAGGAAGTGTCGGAAGGAAGTGTCGGAAGGAAGGAAGGAAGTGTCGGAAGGAAGGAAGGAAGGAAGGAAGGAAGGAAGGAAGGAAGGAAGGAAGTGTCGGAAGAAAGGAAGTGTCGGAAGGAAGGAAGTGTCGGAAGGAAATGTCGGAAGGAAGGAAGTGTCGGAAGGAAGGAAGGAAGGAAGTGGAGGAAGGAAGTGTCGAAAGGAAGGAAGGAAGTGTCGGAAGGAAGGAAGGAAGTGTCGGAAGGAAGGAAGTGTCGGAAGGAAGGAAGTGTCGGAAGGAAGTGTCGGAAGGAAGTGTCGGAAGGAAGTGTCGGAAGGAAGGAAGGAAGGAAGGAAGGAAGGAAGGAAGGAAGGAAGGAAGGAAGGAAGGAAGGAAGGAAGGAAGGAAGGAAGTAGTGTCAGAAGGAAGGAAGGAAGTGTCGGAAGGAAGGAAGTGTCGGAAGGAAGTGTCGGAAAGAAGGATGTGGCGGAAGGAAGTGGCGAAAAGAAGTGGCGGAAGGAAGTGTCGGAAGGAAGGAAGGAAGTGTCGGAAGGAAGTGTCGGAAGGAAGGAAGGAAGTGTCGGAAGGAAGTGTTGGAAGGAAGGAAGGAAGGAAGGAAGGAAGGAAGGAAGGAAGGAAGGAAGGAAGGAAGGAAGGAAGGAAGGAAGGAAGGAAGGAAGTGTCGGAAGAAAGGAAGTGTCGGAAGGAAGGAAGTGTCGGAAGGAAATGTCGGAAGGAAGGAAGTGTCGGAAGGAAGGAAGGAAGGAAGTGGAGGAAGGAAGTGTCGAAAGGAAGGAAGGAAGTGTCGGAAGGAAGGAAGGAAGTGTCGGAAGGAAGTGTCGGAAGGAAGTGTCGGAAGGAAGTGTCGGAAGGAAGTGTCGGAAGGAAGGAAGGAAGGAAGGAAGGAAGGAAGGAAGGAAGGAAGGAAGGAAGGAAGGAAGGAAGGAAGGAAGGAAGTAGTGTCGGAAGGAAGGAAGGAAGTGTCGGAAGGAAGGAAGTTTCGGAAGGAAGGAAGGAAGGAAGGAAGGAAGGAAGGAAGGAAGGAAGGAAGGAAGGAAGGAAGGAAGGAAGGAAGGAAGGAAGATATCATCTTCAGTTTTCAGTACGCAAGAGATTCTGTAATAGAAGCATGAAAAAAAACAAACTAGAAACAGAAGTAGAAGTACAAAAAATTGTAGATTCCATCAGTAACTGCATGGCAAGTTTCATATCCAAGTCAGACCAAAGCAGGATCCTTCTATTTGACAACTGTCAAAAGTCAAACCTGCAGACTCAGTGAGACAGAGGGTTCTGATTTATACTTTTATGCACATTTTAGTATCACTTATTGTCTATATAAGGACATACATATTCATGAAGTTGTTTACTACCAGAAGGCCTTTCCAAAATACAAATCCAGTCAGAGATTTGATAGAACAGCAGCAGGTTTCCTAGAGTCATACTTAGGGGAAAGGAAAGAAATGAATTATTTATAAAAATCCATAATTTTCTGTTTAAATAAACTGATCTTTTAAAAGAAAAATAACTATCTTCCCGAATAATTTATTTATTCATTATGGTCATATGTAAGTATTACTGATCTTTAACTAAATTTTTAGGAAGAATGGCTTAAAATACATTTATAATGAGTTGGGGCAACAGAGTTTCTTGCACTTTTGATAAATAAATGTCTGTTGCAAATGTAATAACTTAGAACCTTTTCAAATGAACTGTCATAGTTTATGGTTTGGTATTTTATTCTATATTAGTGTTTTAATTAGAAAAAAGAAAAAACACTATAGTAGGAGTATGACAGTAAATAACAGTATTCTTAAATTATGAAGGATGCATACAGCACTTTGCCATAAATCATATAGTAATCTTTAGAAGGTGAGAAGAGAAACCAGATCAAAAAGAAATAGGATGACCACCAGTTTTTAAATAAAAGGAAGAAGCCTATTAACTGTATAATCAAAGAGTGTAATAAAGAGCAACATAAATGAACAAACCTATGAAATCTTTTTACAAGGAACCTAGATTTGTCCCAAACTCAGCTCTTTGGGGAATTCTGTGATTCTTATATTGCCCATATCAGTTTATTTATAATCTGTTAGTACAGGATTTTGAGTTTATCATTAATTCCATTTCTTTGATCAGAATATATCAAATTTCAACAGGGAAAACAAATGCCCTGAATGAATACATCTAAGTTTAGGTAGCTAAATAAAAGCTTACTTAAGGATCCCTGCCATTTTATGGGTCCACCTTACCTAAGAGCAAGACATACCTTACTTACCTCCTTTCACTAATGCAACAGAATTTAAAATAATGGTGCTCAACTTATTTGCAATGAGTGTACTTTCTTAAGTGGAATAAATCTTCATTGTAATTGAATTTCACTATGCAAATCAGAACCAAAATCATGTAACAGAGACCAAGATTTAAATATTTACTTCTCACAGTGTACTTAAGTTTGGATTATTATTTAAGACTTCACAGAAAACAATAAAAGCAGTAATACTCAGATTAATATGGAAACTTAAGATATTTGTGAAGAAATTGAGACCTGTTTTTCTGGTTCTTGTTTAACTTGATACCCCTTGTTTAATTCAGGACATGAAATACCTTCAGCACAATTCAGAGAAAACATTTGCACAAGATGCTGATATTCAAAGTAAAAAACCACTACAGCAGGGAGGATGAACTGGCAAAACTAGCTTCCTACATGAACCATGAGAAAATGCATGGTTACCTTTAAAATGAATAGACTTTCATGCTTTGAGGTATGTAGCTGAAATGAGAAAAAATTTCTGCTTGGAGAGATTTTTCCATTACCAGTTTCCTTGTATTTTCTTCCAAAACATCCTTGGTCAGATAGATGAGCAACGTGTCATGCTGAGCGCTAGATCAACTATTACTCTGATATGATGTGATTCTATGTGGATGTGAATAAATACATCTTACAGACTTTTCCCTTTTGCAACCTGCATTACAAAAAAAAAAAAAAAAAAAAAAGTGAATTCTTTTCCATGAGATGCACAAACTCCAAGTACTGTTATGAATGCAGATATAGAAGATAATAAGCATATAAGAGTTTTGCTGAATAAATGCCTCAAAGAAAACTACTACTGTGTTTGCTATTCTAGTAATTGTTAAGACCTTACAAAAAGCAAGCTTCAGGAGAAAAAACATCTAAACCAGTGTACTTAAACTTCTTCAAGTTTTAGGTAAAATGGTTTCCAAAATTTGAAAGTGCTGTCCGAGAATTTAGAAAGTGAGGCCATGAAATGAACTATTAAATCCTTTGAAATCTGCTGTCTTGGGACATATGTGTGTGACCACAAAGTGGAAAAATGCTGAATAATGAGAATTGTTGCTGACTAAGAAGTGAACAATTGGGCATGATAGGAAAAGCTGTATGCTAATGTCTTTACAAACACTTGATGGGTGAGGGTATGGGTGCTGACATCTTTGAAATGGGTCTTAATATCTCTACCAAGCTCAAGCCCAAGTTTGGAACAGAACCTGGCCGTTTGACTCCTGGACTTTAGGGTGACAAATGGATCAACACAAAGTCTATTGCAGCACCCAGATAGCCTGAACTTCTGAACTTGAACATGGCATGTTCAAGGGGAAAGCATGTGGCAGGCAGTCCAAGAAGGTTGTACCTCTCTAGTACCTCAACCAATGGGGAAAGGAATAAGGCAATGTGTGTCTGGGAGTTTAGGATAAAAGGATGCTGCATCCTCAGAAATCTGGAGAGAAAAACCCCACACTGGTATGCCCAGAGGACTCTCTTGCTTTATTTGAATAAAGTTGCAGGACTCCTCTGTCTTTATGGACACTGGCTTTTCATATTGTGATTTTCCGTAGAGGCATGTGTGCTAACATGATCTGCTATGACACTGCGAGAAGAGATTGTGAATCCTGCAGGCTGTCTTCATTAAAGCCATTATCTTTGTAGGGATTTTGCATTGCATCCAGAAGTTAATTTCTTTTTCCTTACTAAATACATTTTAAATTAGCCATATAGCACAGGCCCATGTGCACAGCTCACCTTTGGGCTTAAGGCAAATAACATGTAAGTTTATAGACCAAGCTGGTTTTGAGATAAGAAGAGGAAGCAGAGGTAGAAAAGAGCCTGTGCAACTTTTCTTACACAGACTTTGTGTGTCTAAGCACAAGTTTCTGAGCAGCAGGCAGGTATTAGAAGGGAAAATTCTGTGCTTTATCTATCATAGAAGATTAGGCTGGATGAGCATAACCTCAAACTAAAATGAGAATCTGTTTGCTAGACCAGTGAATATTATCCTTCTAGCAAGACTTTAGTATCTGAACTGGATACCAAGCCTTAAGGCAATATGTTTAAATGTTATAAAGGACTCAGAGAGAAAAACAAAATAAAACAATGGAAAAAATAAATTAAAAATTACTTACACTAAAACTACTAAAACTAATCTGTTGTTTTCTGAACTGGCAAGACCTGAAGAAACTGTACACAGCTCCTGGGATAAAGAGCATGTCTTGTTCACACAGCAATGAACTTTCTGGACAATATATCAGTGTTGACAGTGTTTCACCACTACATGTGTGGACCTTTATCTAAAGCATGGTTAGCTGAAAGTTATAGGTAGGAAGGCTTTAGGACACTTCAATTACACAGGTGTTTTGCCAGAGGTAAGGAATGGATCACATTCTCCTAGAAAAGGAGCAATGAGGCATAAAAATAAACCATGTCCTGATGATGTCATCCTAAATAATCCATGTGCCTGGCTGTAGAGGCTGAGATGGATGCTGCTCTGCTGCTTCCCTGAAGGAGGTTGTCAGTGGATGGTGTGGGTGAGGAGGTGATGTCAGTCATGCCCCACATGTGATGGTGAGAACAGAGGAGGCGAGATGGTGGAGACTGAGGCATTCCACCCACAGGCATGAAGCCAACAACTAGCTCCCAGCTGCCAGAAAATTAAGAAAGTAAAAAAAATAAGCTTAAAATTGTCCTTTGAGAGGCGATGTCTTTAAAGGCAAAGGAAAATTTTTTATTCATCAAAATTGTTGTTGAGATTTAGAACAGCATTACAGAAACTTCCTTATCTGAACATTCACTGGCAATCACACTCCCACCACCAGAGACTTTACTGGGACTGCAGACCCTTTGTGGCAAGAGGCTCCAGTGGCTCCACTTGGCTCCTCACACACCCATTCCACAGTCAGACCAGGTTTCCTCACTGGTTCAGCCCTGGGTTTCTCACAGCAGAGTCTCAGACACCTCAGATAGGAAAGATGTGCGCTAACATCTATACAAACAATTCAGTTGGTGAGGGTATGGTTGTTAACATCTTTGAAATGGGTCTTAATGTCTCTACAAAATTCAAGACAGAGGTTTGTTACAGAACCCAGACAGTCTGACTGCTGAGAGAGACAAATAGCATGATCCAGAGTTTCTGAACTTTGGGGTTAAATGCCAGGTTCAGGGGAAGAATATGTGGTAGGTGGTTTGGGAAGGCTGTTCCTTCCTAGTATCTCAGCCAATGGGGAACAGAAGGGGGCAATGTGAGGCCAGGAGTTTAGGATAAAGGAGCTTCACCCTCTGAAACCCTGAGAGAAAAACCCCACAATGGTATGCCCCAGAGGACTCTCTCACTTCATTTGAACAAAGCTGCAGGAGTCCTCTGTCTCCTTTATGGACACTGGCTTTTATAGCATGATTTTCTGTACATCTCATTTCATATAGCCATTTGTTCATGGCACAGTGACCCAGGAACAGCCTGAGCCAGTGCCCCCAAGGAGGACTCCACCATGGAACCCCTGGGTTTTTATATCCACAGAGTTCATCTGTGGTCAAGTCTCTCTCTTCTGTCATCAGTCCTGGAGGCATTTAAGAGACTTCTAAACATGGTGCTTAGAGACATGGCTCAGTGGTGAACTTGGTAGTGTTAGTTTAATGGCTAGACTTGATCATATTAAGGGTCTTTTCCAACTAAAATTGTACTATGATTCTATGGCATGTCCAACACATAGGTCCAGAATGGAAATTCATCTTTAAACCAGATTGCTTCTTTATAAAGAATGTTTTATATGCATAAGATTCTTTTAAAGTAAGGGCACTTCATGCTTTTTCAATTGAATCAGGTTGTACACTGACAATGGCTAATACATTAGGCAAGCTTAGCAGGTGAGTTTTCTCTGCTTTTGAGTTTCACATTATCACCAGTAAGTGTTGAAGAGTGATCAATCAATATTTCCACTTTTATCTGGTGAACTGAGTGATTATGTAGATACCTTGTTATTACAGACAAAATTGCATCTGAAAATTTTCATTGATAGAAGTAGGTGGTTAACATTAGCACAACCAAATAATGCAAGAGAAAATATGACTGTAAAAAACAAGGAAACCAATCCCTTCTGATGTGACTTATTTTCTCTTTTTTTTTTTTTTAAGTTCTAAGACATTCATCAATATAATTTTTGGATAAACAGCTGATTTTCACTTTGTTTTTCATGCTGTAGGTGCTCACAACTTGATAATTATCATGGTTGTTATTATTATTATTATTATTATTATTATTATTATTATTATTATTATTACAATTTTTCTGCAAAACCATTTTGATTTTGCAATTTCAAAACTGTTTGTAGGCAATGTCATTCTGCTTCTGACAACTTATGGCTTCATGCTTTGCCTTATGACATGTCTAACAGTAAAAATATACTCATTCTGATTTCACTCACAAGATCAGCAATCTGGTACAGTCTCCAGGGGAAGAAGTTCAGCTACACAGCTAGTCAAATACTGCCATCAGCATGAAGTGTAATTGTAGAAAAGATATTCTGTGGCTACCACCTTTAAGCCATCTTCTTAAAAGAGTGACAATTTTGTTCTGTTTTGCAGCTCATTTTATATAGTGTACATCTACAGGGAAAATTCCTTCTTTACCATCTTTACCTAATCCCTCTCTCTGTCAAATGCTGTCACAAAACTTACCCTTTTTGTTATGAGTAAGAGTGAATCACTTCTTTGAAACTGAATTTCAGTTCTCAAATTCACGGCCTGGCTGAGGAGATTTAGCTGTCACACCTGCATTACACATTCAACCTCACAGCAGCTGAAATAAACAGCCTTGTAACCATTACTCCATTTTCATGTTAGGTTTGCTACTCAGCTCTATGTGAGAAAGGACATTTTGTGCATTCACTCCAAACCTTTCCAGCAAATCAATGCACCATAAAGCTTCTGAAGTAGTCCAAAGCTTACTCTACTAGTCATTAACTTAATCAACTGCTGATCAGACAAGACACAGATAGTATATAACACCAAATCTGTTCACTTACATCGTCGATATTCGGCCTTATTTTTGTATCTTAATAGGACACTAGTCTAATTACCAGTAGATTTATTTGTATTGGTTAGTAAATGAAGCTGTTTTCCCCTTAACAAGAGAGTCAGTGGAATCAGAGCTGGCATTTCCATTATTTCATTTTCTAATTCCAAAAGCAACTGATGAAACCTTAATGAGGTGGATGCTTTCAAGCTGTCATTAATCTTTGCCTGAAGTTCTTTAATAGGATTATTAGTCTCAGAAAATAACAACCCAATAGAAAAACCCAAACCCCCCAAACCAAACAAACAAACACCCACCCCATCAAGTAAACAGTCGATTGTCAATCTGTGGGCTTTCTTCATGAATGATATGAGGCATTCCTACTCTTTTGTAAACAAAATTGGATGGGCCTGGAGGAAATATCCCTTTAACAGAATAAATAAACATATCCAAAGTGAGTGGATATCACTTGGGAAGAAAATCTGTGCGTGCCTATGTTTGATGTAGAGGTAGTAAAGAGAATGCCAATTAGAAATCCCACTGCTAAAGTGACATTTCTATCATTTATTTCTGCAGTACTGTATCACTGCAGCAATATATGCAATGACAATAAAAACTCCAAGATGTAAAATCTTGGCTCTTTTGTAGAACTTGATGAAAGCCTGGTGTCAGGCTGGGCGAGCCAGAGAGATAGATGAAGAATGCGATGCATTTTAAGTTTACATACAAGCATATTCCCATAAAGCATTTCCTATGTTGTGATGAATACTTCTAAATAATTTGCATTATATATATTCTTTTGCTTTTGGTGTTTTAAAAAATACACAGTAAACACTAGTTTTAAACTTGCATGTAATGAGCTCGCTATAGGGTTGAATTTGTTTGTTTATTTATTTTATTTATTTATTGTTTCACTGAAAAAATGTCATCAAATGCTGATTGCTTCCAGCTATTGACTTTCTACAACATCACTTGTAGAAATGAACTTTTTTTTTGAACAGGAGCTAAATTTTAAAGCCAAATAGTGCAAATTAAATCTGTAAATATGAAAGTATAAAAGAAGGTGCTATCCTTTAAAAAACAATTTAAAAAACATGAAAAGACTATTTGTATTCCTTAAATGCCCATATACATTAAAAAAAGTTTCATCATGGAGGTTTCTGTTGCAGATCTTATTCATTTGATTACTTCTATTTCTGAAAGGTGCACATTTTTCTGCATCAACTTTAAAAATTAATACAGTCGTACATAAGAAAAAAATCAATGCTACATGGCAGCATACATATATTATGCCTGAGTTTACTGTGGAATGAAATATATCCTATATAGGTTTCTGCACTATTTGAAATCTGAAATCTTTCAAATAGTTTGTAATCCAGACTACATGACTGAATGAAATATTTATGCTGTGTTGGATTTTTTTTTTTCTTTTTTGCTGGCTAGTGTGTATGACAGTCTATTTAAAATCTGGGCTGCATTGATTTTTTTTCTATTTGAGTTGTGATTACACGTGGGAAACTTGCCATGTTTTCTAGTCAAAATTGAATAGACATTATGTTCTTCATAAAGTTAACAAGATACATGATTTTTTTGTTAGATCCACATAATAGTAAACCTGGATTTTGAATGTCAGTAACTGCAAACGGTCCTTTGTACAAGGCTAAACTTCAGCTAGAAATAAGATTACATTTTGCAATAATTCTTCATTTTCTTTTGGGGGTCATCTGGAGGAAAGTAACAACATTTTTCTATTGAAATCAGCTGTTTACTCCTAGCAGCCTTATTTTTAACATAGCCTGAAACACATAAGATTAAATGTTTTCCATTTCCTTCAAAATTTTCTCTCTTTTCCTTTTTTTCTTACTTTCCTGCACTTTCCTAAAAGGGTTTAAATTTCAGTTCATGATCTTTCAACTGTTTTCTGAGATCCTTCAGGGTCTGTAACCCAAACAAATAAAACCAAACAGCAAACCAAAGTCCCAGGGGAAAAAATAAAAACCTCCTTCTTTTTCTCATCCCTACGTGTATTATTACTCGCCATCATGAAAAGTAAATTGATGAAAATGCTACACAACTAAGCAAAATCAAAAACTAAATCAACAATACTAACTTTTGTGCAATCATGTCTAATCACTTGACCCTCTAGAGGTAAAAGATGCACCATAGGTATGAGCTCTGCAGCTGTTTCAGTAGAGCCAGATGATGAATGTCATCAGGAGTCAGGTCCTATGTAACAAGCAGCATTACAACACCACACCACCACAGCATTTAGACAATGGCTTTGGTTTCCCCTCCTCAGATGGCACAAATATTTGAATTTTAACAGTTTGGAACTTGCTTCTTCCAACGTGACCAGAACTTGTGTTTGTCTAGTAATAGGATTAGTATGTCACTGCTGAGACAACTAACCTCTACTTCTGGTGTCCAAAATTTTGATGGATACGCAATAAGTGCCACTGACTGTCCAATGACTGCTGATCAAGGAAATTAGGAATGCTTACATGGTAAGCCAGAAGATAGTTCTTTAAATCTTTAAAAATTAATCTTTTAGATTTCCAAGTCAAAGATGTTTGATTTTAAACCCTCAAATATGCAAATCTATTTTTCAACACTACTGACATACAAAATATGAGCTAGCTGGAGGTCATTAATTTATTTAGAAGTGGCACTGGATTATTTAAAAAAATCCCTGTTTGGCAAGCATGTTTTTCGATGGCTTTGGAGTTCTGCTAGCTTGTAGACTAAGGAAAGGGAGAAAAATGAGAAACCCAAGGGATCAAGCTATAAAGTCTACAATACTGAGAAATTTGGGGGAAAAAATCATAAGCTACAACAATCCCAAGGTTTCTAAACTGCAGGACTCCAACAATAATATCCACTGGATCTATTCAGCAGAGCAAACCTACATGGCCTAGGAGCTTGTCTTATCAGCTCAGCAGGATGGGATGCACCAGGGAGAGGGTGGCAGCTGCTGCAGCATGCCTTACCTCCATATGTCCTGAGCAGAGGGTCTTTCTTAAAAGACATGAAAAAACACCAGTATCTCATGAGGCATAGAATGTTGATAAAGCTATATATAAACAAAATAATGAAAAATTGAGAAAGCAAGAAAATCCCCAAACTTTTCTGAAGTTTCAGAAAGGTTTATTTTCACTCAAAAATCAAAACTATTTCTTACACTACCTCTGAATATGACTATGAAACTGCTCTTGGGAGCTAACCTATTCCTCCCCTCTTGTAAAGGTCCTCTTTTTGTGTTTAATAAACTGAAATGTGGTCTTCCCTTCACTGGTTTTTAATAAATTCCTCATCTTTACATGAATATGTTCTGTGTCTGGCCTGCTGACCTAACTCTCACCTTCTGACACAGCAAGTAGATTTAGCAATATGACTGAAGAATATTTTAAAACTGAAATAATGGTCAGGCCACTGTCTGATCCAAATCCCGCAGGGTACCATGCAATTCTTAGTTCCTCTTGGGTGAGCAAAACCTTCCATCTTTCACTGTGAACAGCTCATTTAACACATTAGAAGGTATCATCTTGCCTTGTAAAGCTCAGGTTAAAAAAATCCCAAGAAAAAATTGAAGCATTATTATAGCTCAAGGGTGTCCTACCTGTACACGAGAGACCATTGGGCTATTAATCTTGATCAGAAAAAAGGATGGTTCCAGGAAAAGACACTGAGAACAACTTTATCTTCTCCCTCTAACGATACAAAAACAAGACAGGTATGATCTTACAGCTCAGCCCGTAGCTCAGGAGCAGGGAATGTTGTTCCTGGCTATGTCACAGGCTTCCCCTGGGATCTTTTGCAGTCATTTCTGTCCAGACTGGTTAGATGCTTAAATCTTCACCCATGAAGGAACATCTATGAATCTGTGCTGTAGACTCTGAGGGCATCAGTTTCTTAATGCAAAATGTAAATTACAATCTACTCTCTCCTACATTATAGTTTTCATTAGTATTAAAGGAAGACATTCTGATGTATGAGAAGATCCATGTAAATGTGCATGTTGGGTATTTGTGTGGAGAGCTACTAAGTCTGTGGGAGAGGTGAGAGAATCTGAAAAGTTATCGTTAATGGCTCAAATATTGATAAAAAAGGACTTTGAGCATTATACAAAATTTTACAGCCAAAACTGTATAAAGCTACCACCAAAGCTCACTTCCCACCCAAATATGCTTCCTGAAAGGAGCTGGACTGTGATAAAGGTGGTAAAGGTGATAAACTATTCTCTAGTTATCTTTGGCCTAAGGAGAAGAATATACCCACAAGGAAAGCCAAACCCAGCCTCTGTTCTGAAAATCAGCTCTGGCTGGGTTCAGTGGGGGCAAGCCACAGCCCACAGACTCCTGCCTGAGGCCTTCCACCAGAGCACTGACCGAGATGCAGAGTGATGCAACAGATCCAGAGGCTGTTGGAAGAGACTGTGTCAAACTTTTCCCACCCAGGAGAGTTAGCTGGGCATTCCCACCTGGCCTGAACATATGATAATACATTGAACACTGTTTCCTTTAGGACCCTCACCGCTGGAAAGACCATAAAAAGAGGACCAATGGGAGACTGTTAGGATCCATGGAGCATTGATATTTTCTACTTAATCTGTTTCTTTGTCACTTGCTTTCTGTCCTGCCCTCCCTCTCCCTCTCTCTCTATTTCTCATTTACTGTTAAATAAAATTTATACTATCAACTTCAACATATGGTCTCATTTGCACCTTATTTGGTCAGAGGCATCTCTCTTACAATTTTGATAACTGGATCTTAATGGGAGGGAAGGAAAAGAAAAAGTATTTGAATCAGCTGGATTCTGGGCAGGGTGTTTTATCCTTTTCTTGCTGTTCAATCCTTTAAAGTGTGCACTTATTTAATTGTAATGTAATACTAACTTTAATTTCTTAGGCTTCACAAGTCTAAGTATTTTGGGTCTCTCACACCAGACTAAAAAGTTTTTACTTTTTTTTATCCTGCTGTAATCTGTCTTGCTGGGATATGGTTTATTTTATCCATAGCAGCATGTATTTTGCTGTAGTTTTGGTTTGTAGGGATCCAGCATGTATGGTGCTGGTTTTAGTTTGTAGGGATCCAGCTGGACCTTCATATCCCACATAATTCCAGTTTTGTGTTGATGATTCTCTCAGTCATGGTTCTCCATCTCAGGGCACTGAGACTCCCTTGGTCCATCACCCACGGTGAAGATGGAGGCAAAGAATGTCTTAAACACCTCTGCCTTGTCCCTGATCCTGTCCCTGTTTGTGAGGTGTCCATCCTTGTCCTTGTAATGGACTGATGTTATTTTTTCACTGCTTATTGCCATTATTATCTTTGAAAAATACCTCCTTTATATTTTCACTTACATTTCTGGCAGCTTCAACTCTATTTGAGCTTTGGCTATATGAATTTTCACCCTACAGTGACAAGCAGCATCTCTGTATTCTGCCTATGTCACTCGACCCTGCTTCCATAGAGTATACATGTTCATTTTTTCCTATTTGTCCAAGACAATACTCCGGTTCACCTAAGCCAGTCTTCTGCCTCATCTGCTTCACTTCTAATATTTGGGAGTAGCTTGTTCCTATGCCCTTAGGAGGTGATGTTTAAAAAGTGACCAGCAGTGATGGACACAAACAACTGGAAAATATTTTCCCACGGGACCTAATTCACTAATTCCCAGAGCAGCCTCAAGTCTGCTCTTCTGATGTTCAGAGTTGAGATTTTGCTGGCACTATTCTTGCGGTCAAACAGAGATTTTAAATTCAATCCTGTTGCAGTTACTGCGGTCACCAACTTCCATTTCACTCTTGACATCCACATTGTTGACTAGCAATAGATAAAGGAAGGTATCTTTCTGAGTCACTTCCCTAAGGAACTCTTCCATAAAGTTGTCATCAAAGTTTTTAAGGAATCTTCAGGCCCAGGTTGTGCCAGCTTTGTGATTCTTCCAGTTAAGAATTTTTCTGGCAAGTTGGCAGAAGTTGACTTGCAAGAGTCCATTGGTTCCTCAAAGAGTGAATAATCAGTGTTGCTGCCCTGGATAGGAGGTCTACAGTGAACTCCCATGATAAAATCTGCATTATTTGTTTGTCCCTTGATTCTCATCCAGATGTTCTCAACTGTGGCACTGCCAATTGTGAGCTCCATACATTCTACCCTTTCTATTGCATACAGTGCCACTCCTCTGCCTCTTCTGCACTCTTTATCCCTCCTCTAAGGCCTGTAAACATCCAATAGGCCATCCAAGCACAGGACTCATACAACCAGATTTCATTTATTTAATGTTAGCAATGTCAGATCTCTGGGACTGGGCCAAAATTTCGAACTGGTGCCATTTGTTTCTCATGCTGGGTGCGTTAGTGTAAAAACGTTTCAGGTTTGGAACATAGTAGCCTAAATCTCATGAAGTAGATTGAGGGGCCCCATTAGTGCTCATTTCCTCAATTGTTGGCAAGCCATGCCATTGCTCACCACTGGCTAGCCTGGTTTAGTCCCTTTGCCTCTTCCAAAGTAGTGCAAAATTCTATCATTGAGCCCCACTGACTCCTTTGCTAGAACCTTTTTCCCCTCTGAAATAGGTGTATTCCATCAGATGGCAGTAGACCAGGTTTTGAGTAGGTCATCCCCTGGTCAAACAACCCAAATTTTTTCTGATTACACCAACTTCAGAGCCACACATTGACCTGATGGATCTGATGATACCTTTTCCACTGCCCAAAAAATCATCTCAGCTTCAGTACTATGAACTTAAACTTGGGAAGGATGCTCACTATAGTTATTCACATCTTTCTGAAAGAAATCAACTTCTGTCAAGAAAGCAGTTGAGATATAAACTACTCCTAGATTCATATTACTCTTTGAGATTCTTAAAATTTTTCTCTTTATATTCTTTTCAGTGTAATTTCTATATATTTGCATCTATACTGCTCCTGCTAGTTTAGACTGTTAAAGCATATTTAGGCACATCTGTATGAAGTCTTTCTTTAATGAAATATAATGATTTGAAAAAATCAGAAGGGAGTTATTAAAATAGAATTTAAAGGAGGATTTCACACAGCTTACAAGTCAGAGGATTCATCTGCCAGACTTTTCTTTCCCTCTCTCTACAGACTTATGCCTTTTAATCCTTCATAAAGATTATTTGATCAGAATCATATAAAAACTGTAAGCATTTATTTTAGCAGCACACTTGTAATGATCATTGGAAAATGTATTAAATCTCTTGTCAAGCTGGGTAACTCATGTGAAAAATACTTCTTCGATCCAAAGAGGAATGATTTCATCACAGTTTAGTTTTATGAGGAAGGCTGAAGAAAGCACATAAAAATTAACAGTAATCTCATGAGAAAATAAAGTAACTGGCTTGAAACGATTTTAGGAAAAATAAATTTAAAATTCCAGTAACACAGAAAAAAATCTGAAGTTTAACACTGATAAGTTAATGATACTCAGCTATCTATAAAAGCAGTGTGCTTTAACATAAAATGATCAAGAGAATTTTCATCACACAATTTAAACAGGATCAAAAATCATGAGTGCTCTGATGAAAACACGTGTACCTTTAGAGGAGAGAGAAACTTATCTTGTAAGCAATAAAATTATGATAGACCGGAAAGTTATCTAGGCTGACTTTTTCTTTGTTTGGGTGGGGTTTTTTATAATGGCAAAATGTGAAAATGTGTAGGGAAAATAGCCTAGACATGCAGTTGTGTATCAAGCTGCTGTGCCACACTCTGATACAAAAAAAGATCAATTTCTGTCTACTCCAAAATACCACCTCAAAAACTTGTCTTGCAACTTATCCTTGCAAACTGTAGAGGTAGGATGCAATACAGTGAGGAACTATGAAAATTGACATTGTTCATATCATCCATTTGTTGATTTTTGCCGCGACATGCAAATCATTGCATCCTTTTAACTTTTTAAATGTTCATAGTATAACTGGGAAATGTTTAAAAAGGGACAGTGAATACACAAACCATTCACTGATACAGGCTAAAATGCTAGAATCTTGGATACAGTAATGTATAGATAAAGGGACATTTCCAACTTACCCATGATATCACAGAGTAAGGCTCATAAGGGATTGATAGACCTCATGGCCTCAAATTTAAACAAAGACTTAAATTTTATGAAGTATTAAGACTCTTACATTTTTGTAGTTATGGCATAAAAACTTTTTGTGTTGAAGTGTTCAATGGTTTTGAAGATAAAACCTTCAAAAGTGGTTTTAGAAAATAATATTTTCTTCAGAAAAAAATTGAAGGGGAATCAATTAGTTTGTCAACAGAAAGACACAAAAAATGTCAGAAAATGGAAAAATATAGGATATAAAAACACATTTTATGATTTACTTGAAGGCAAATATAAATGTAAAAATGTCACATGTATCAGAAAATAAATCCTGTAATTAATAAGCACTGAAGGTAGAAGCCTTAGAGCTTAATAAAATGTTTGTCCTAAACATCTGATCCTCGTTTTTTTTTATCAAGTTCAAGTAATTAATTGCTTCTTTGTTATCTATATATAAAGAGAAGTCTCTAAAGAAAAAAAAGGAAGCATTGACCAAAGCATTAACATCAAACCTTTACATCCATAATTGACTTTTCTAACTTAAAATTCTTTGTGGAGATCAGGGAATTAAGAAAAGAGAAAGGATGTGAGGATTCATCCCATTAGGTCAGAGGAAAACCAGAATATGTCTCCCTGCTACAAAAGAAAATAAATAATATATCTAGTAGAGTGGAGAAACAGGAAGCCTTAAAAGAATAGCTCTCTTTACGATTCCAATATCATCATTTGCTTATGTCATTTGCTATATTATATAGTGTCTTTATAGCAAAAATTTTCAGTGTTTTGTTGATGGGCTAGTACACAGCAAGGTCTGTGCCAGATTGCCCTGTTTCTCTTCACTCCATTTGGAACTTACTCAACCCCAGAAAGTACCAACTAAATGTGCCCTTTACCTGCAAGTAACAGCTGTTGATTAAAATCTGTTTTGTATGAGGGACTGGGATACAGGATGTTTTTTGTTGCAAGTTCATCTTTAATAATACCAATTCTTATTTAAGGTCGTTTGTATCTAGGCTTCTGCATCTGTCTTCTACTACAGTACTAAATCAGGCAGCTATCAATGTCATGCTCCTGAAAAGAATTTCTGACATCTATTAAAAATATTTTTTATGATACAGAGATAAAATGTCAGTGAATGGACTAAAATAAGATTGATCTGAAAATATGAAAAAAAAAGATAAAAACTATCCCTTTTATTTCTTCCTCATTAAAACAATTTGAAAGCTCACATGGAGAAAAACATTACAACATAATGGCTTTGAATAGTACTGCAAACTGAACTTTTGGATTTTTTTAAACTCATATTTCTGAATTAATTGTTCATGGTAATCATCTTGTAAATTCTGTCGTGTCCCTACAAAACTAACATAATGTGAAGAAAGAAGTGATAAAGCTGGTTTTTTCCCAGTAGTTATGCAAATTTATAATCAAAATAGGAATTTTAATGTTTAAAAATTTAAGAACTTGTCTAAAAAAATAAAGCATTTAAAGTCTTTCTTCTGAATTTTAAAAATTATTTTCTTTTTGAATTTTAAAGTTATTAGTACTATGTATGATGTCATTTTCAGCAATTTGATTCTGCGTAACAATTGCCTCAGAAACATCTTTTGCAATTTGTGTTATAGCTAGTCAGTTTCTCATAAGCAGTGTTTCTCATATCTGTGGAAAACCAATTTAAAGAGAGGAACAAAGATGCTTCTGAATCCAGTGTGAAATTAGGCAGTTGAAGTTCACATACAAATTTGAAACATTTGGACTAGTATTCAAGTAAATCATGGTTCTGTGAAGGAATTTATGTTTTGTAAACTTTAAACATCACTATTACAAGTAAATAACGAGGGCCACAGTGGGATGAGATCATAACTGTCATTAAGACCTTCCTGTGAGGATGAGTAAGGAAGCTTCCCTGTCCAGCCATCCTGGATCCACTCTGGCAGTCATCTCACCCCACCTGAGCTGGGAGCCAGGCCCTTTGCAGGCACTCTCCTGAAACTCACACAGTCACACCGGGCTTCCCCACTGCCTCGACCCCTGGTTATTCACAGCAGAGGCTGAGAGACCCAGATAATTAAAATAATTTAGTCCTGGTGCAATAGCTAAATAACAAAATGACCTGGGTGTTCCAGGCCCTGTGTTGCACAGAGTGTTGGCAGTTCCCAGCCTCTTGCCTCAGGCTCCAGCCGCCCAGAGCGCAGCCTGCAGCTCCCACTGCATCTGCACCCCGAGCTGCCACACTGCAGGTATTCCTCAAGGCTCTTGCTGAGTTTGATCTGGTATCAGAATACTCTCTTTCTCAAGTTAATATACCATATGGAGGTAAAATAATGTCATATTTTATAAGGAAAACTACTCAAAACTCAGAGAATGTCCTCTGAGCCAGATCTAGTAGCATTTTTCTGGTGTAATTTGCCGGAACAGAGACCTCTAATGCCATTTGAGATTCCCTAGATTATCCTGAGTAACCTCCTACTGACAGTCCAGAAGGGAATATGGATCATTCATAGGTTTGTGTCATGCTTGACAGCTTCTTATAGACATCTTGGGTACCTCAGGGCTTCTCAGATGTCACTAAGTGTTTTTGCATCAGGGGAACTAAGATGACCCTTATTGCTTTTCTCTCTCTAATCAGGTTTGAAACAGGAAGCAAAACACATTTGAGCAATAAACAGCTCTAGTAATCAAGACAGCTTTTAGACCACTCCTTTTCCTTTCAGCTCTTATTTTATTCAGTATTCCCAAGTTAAAAATCTTGTTTACAGGGAAAGAGGAAAGAGAACTCCTGTATAAAGAAAATAATTTGTTGCTAGTGTAGTGGCTATTTTAACAATCTAATCTAGGAAGTATTATTAGTTTAGGTCAAATTATTACAGGAAAGGAAATAATGTTTCTCTACCAAAAAAATTTTCAATGATAGCAGTAATACAATTTAAACAGTTATAGACACATTTAATTTTCATGCTTTTTCTGGTATTATCCCCTCTCATTCTTCTCTAGGTCTTGGGATCAATTTCATCCTAGTGATGGTGTAGGAGTTGCTACAGTGAATTGTAAGCAGCAATTCACCAGGAAGAATATTGTTGATGTTAATGTTGAGATTTTCTTTTTCTTCATTTTAGCATTCACTAAGAATAATTTTAATGTCTTTTCTAAAATAATTTTACAATTTTCTCTTTGTTCATTGTTCTGCAACTGCATATCATAACTTAATATAATATCTATGACAGCTTTTAGTATGTTAGATATTTCTTTTTTTTTTTTTTTTGCTACCCCTCAAACTATTTTTGTTTGCTCCAGATATGAATTTCTGTAACTACTCGTGTGTCTCCAGTGCCTTCCTACATCCAGCCTATATCACTCCATTCCTGTGCTTTCCTGTGTTGCATCCCCACCACTCTAAGCTTCTACTATCAGACCAGGTCTGCATTTTTCTGCATCATTATCTTAGAACCATAAACATCTCATTCTTCATAAAGAACCCTCCACACTTGTCACTACTGTCTCTATTATACTGTGGTTGCAATGTGTAATGATGGGCAAAAAAAAAAAAAAAAAAAAAAAATTAGCCATAACCACCTCATCAGAAGAAAAAATTGCTCTTTGAGGTAAACCAAATAAAACAAAGCTGCAGGCTGGTCAAAAAAAGTTCAGAAAAGGGAATCCTGAAAAACCTCAGTCCTAAGACCTTGCAAGCTTATCGCAAAGCCTGTGGCCTTTACTAGTTCTGTGTATATTGTGTCATAGGTCACAGAATTACAGTATTTGCAGAGAAAGAAGTATTATCTCATATGTAACACTAATTTTAGATGCATGAAACGTCCTCTAGTAAAAATAAATTCAAATTTTAATGTTTTTTGCCTTTAAAATAAAGCAATGAATTTAGCATTTAAGAATGGATTTAAAACCATTCATTAAAGAGGAACATATACACAGAGTATGGAATTTAAAACACTCCACTTTTCTAAATCTGGAAAGTAGAAAAACAAGCAAGACTGCTGCTATCCTGGGCTGAGTTTACTACCAGAATAAGGGAGACTTTGAGATGCCTATGGTAAATGCCTTAGAGACATTAGCTTTCTTTGGGTTTTTTGTTTGTTTGATTGGTTTCTAGATTTCCTAAGCAGTGTGTATCTGACACATTGTGAAAGACATTGGTACAGCTTATTTGAATCTAAGCGTGGTAATATTTTTAAAGTTTATATCAATTAATCAGTAAAGATGACACAGTATGCGGTGAGAATATGGTTCAAAATAATGGTTTTCTTATTTCTTATGTGGGTAAAGCACTTTTACATATTAAGAAAACCTCCCAACATATGTTGTTGGGTTTTTTTCCTCCTAATGTGTGTCATTTAATAGGAAATCTTGTGCTGTTTTGTCAATGTATTTTTTGATGCCTTAAGCAACAAGCAGAAAACTGTATTGTGTTACGACTACTGAATCTGTAATGGCGGATATTGGACAACTCAGGAGAAATTCCTTTATTGAATTTCCCGTGAATTGTCTTGGGGTAAATGGCTTAGCAGATGTGGAATACATCTATCAAATCTCACTGCTATAAAAGGACAGCAGGCATGGTTTTATGTTGCACTTGTCTACCTTTTTAATCTTCTTGTCACAAGTAAGAAATGAAATAAGCATTTATTAAACATTCCATTAACAGAAGAAATTCTGGCAAAACCTTGTATAAACATGTCAAAAGACAGATGATATTGTATCCTCAAATTTATCCAGTTGTACCTACGACACATGAAGTAGACTTCAAAACAGGTTTACAATAGTTAAATTTTGTCTCTGTTTAAGTTGATGAAAGGGCAAGACAGGGACTAATGCCTGACCCTGGAGTCATCTGAAAGAAACTTTTTATAGACTCAAATTGACTCAATAGTTCAGATTTGTCTTGGAGAGATCTACTTGGAATAAACCAAACCTGAGATATGTACCCAAATTCCAGAGAAGCAGAGGGAACAATAGCAGTTCATGTGCTGCATGACTGTGTGCCACGGACTGGGTTTGGCCCTAAGCCTGAGTGGCCCTAAGCCATGGCCTGACTTATAGACACAGACCAAACCCTCCTGCCCGCCCAGTCAGGCTTGACACAATACATTGCTTATTGCAAACAGCCCTGAGCACATGGGAATGAACAAACAGGGGTCAAGCACTGTTTAGAGTGGTGGCTGGCACAAATTAAATGATGGGATCTGCTTTCTTAACACTTTAACATGATGGGTCTAACAACTATGTGCATATACTCATAATACATCCCTTTTAACTTTCCTGGAATTGGAATAGCCTTGCAGATTTGATTCTTTAGATTTATCCTTCTCCTTCAATATTTAGCAATACAGATATACAGAGACCCATGCAATTTTTACCTGCATTGCTTTTTATTGAATTGCTTGTAGCTTGGCCTAAAGTCTTCACAGTATGCTTACAAAAATACAAACTGACACACTGCTGCATATCACAGTCATTTTTTACTGACCTAGCAGACTGCAAGGCTGAGCACCTGGATGCATATTAAGAATATGCTGAGAATCTGGCTTCTAAAAGGATCAGAGCTAAACTCTATGCCTTAAACAGAGCCCAAGCTTATATGTAAACAGTACAAAAAGTAATTTTGCTTTAGACTCACATGTGCCTCACAGAATGACAAGCTTGCTGTGTTTAATCTTTGCTTAACACAGAAAAGTTTTCAACAGTTTGATTATAACCCCAACATGAAACCACCATGAGCAGAAATAGATGACTGATGATGCAGTTGTGGTCTCTCCTCTTTCATAGATGTTTGCATACATTGTAAAGGCACCATGTGGCTTTTCAGACATCTGGTAACAGCTGATCATATTAAGGACAAGGACAGCAGGATTTCTGTTTGTCCAGATTGCAACACAGCACTAAAACAGCAATGAGGAATCTTGAATTTTATTTGACTCTGTAGAATATTATCACCCCCTCCTTCCAGAGTCATAGTGCTCTTATGCATACATTGTTCCAGTTCTGTATATGCTGTACAATTAAGACAATGTAACACCAGTAATTGATTACCAAGAATGACAACTGCAGCCAACTGTAAGGGAACATACAACACTGCATTCACCATTTGTTAAGTAATTTAAATAATAGTAATAATAATAAAGTTTAAAAAATCCAAACAAGTCTAAGGGTGACTAGAAGGACAAATTTCAGACGATTTTATTGATAGATTTTGCTTACTGCTCTGGGGCACACTCTTACAAATATGCTACAAAATGTACAGGAAAAAAAAAGAATTAAACCAAGCTCGAATGGCTCAGGGGCCTCCCAGGGCTTTTAAAGCAACGTTTTAAAATTATGTCTGGAAAGGGTAGCTTGGGATTCAGATAACACCTGTAGGCTGTAGTGCATTTAGACCTAATAGCTCTGAAACAATGTAAGCAAGCTAGTGCAGATAATGAATTTGCCTTCTGAACATGTGTTAGCAACAGATTCTCTAATGTATAGATGATATAAATATACGTATGGTTAATAAAAAGAATAAAATTAAGAGACTGAATATACCTATTAACAGCATGTGAGATTACATTAAGTACCACCTGTCTGTTCAAGAGCAAAATATTTTCTGGTTGTTATATTAGTTATGCATGAGGAGTTAGGGCTAAAACTTCCATAGCTTCTAAACAAATAAGGCAGCACCACTCCCTCATGATTCCCAAGTACTTTTCTCACAAACATATAACAAATTGTGGTAGTTTAATCAATTGAGACTCTGCAACCCCTTTAGGAATCTCTGTTGTAGTGACCAGTCTTAAATGAATTTAAAATTCCATTTCTGACAGTACCCATTTAAGCACTAGATACAGATAAAAATATTGCATCTGGTATAAATGTATGAGAGACTGGAAAACTAGTTTAGTTCATTAAAAGATCACAGGGCTGAATTTAAAAGAAAGGAAGTTCTGACCAAGTATTAAAACTGTATTTGTGTGAAAACATGAGTCATCCTCTGAATTGTAAATAACTTTGGGAGTTAATCCTCTCAGATTCAAGGAGGATTAAATACTTCTAACCATTTTCCATTAGTAAGGAGAATTCTGCTGAAACACGTTGGGTCTGGGTTTGAGTTGTTTTGGGTTTTTTTAAACTTGCCCATAGATACAGAAAATTACACTTATTGAGTGAGCAAATGATTCAGGGTCTAGTCCAACTGTCAGTTAAATAAATGAATGTTTTGCCATAGTTCTCAATAGTGCAAGATCAGGAATATTGCATTTACTGTGCAATAGGAATTAAAGCATGGTCTTAGTATTTCCATACAGGCTCCAGCTGTGAAAGCCATTGTACTGGTTCACAGTATCCTTAAATTCCCTTTCATTTCTACACATAAAATATACATTTCTCTTGGTTGACTAGCAATTCCACATAGGACACTAAGGGTAGAATTGGATCTCAGTTTAAGAAGGCACTACTGATATAAAACTGTGCCTATTTCTGGCAATTTCAATTAAAGGAAAAAAAAAAATTACCTTTGCTTTCTGTCCTTACAATTACTTTTAACTATATGAGGTTGTATTAAACTGCCAGAGGCTCCATAGGAAAACTGAAACTTACTGAAACAACTAACCTACTTATATTATCACCAGGCTAACACCCTGCTGGACAGCGGCATTTTTTAATAATGGCAGGTGGTATGAAGTCTGTAGGGAGAGGTACCATTTTCCATTAGCCACTTGAAATTGCATTTTTTTGAGCATTCAAACCCTGCTTGCAAACTTTTTCCTGTCTTTGTTATAAAGAATTATTCATCCTAAGGGTTCCAGAAATGCATACAGAGATGTAAAGACATTTCCTTGGTGGCTAAGAGGTTACTGCAGTGTATGGTTTTTATCCTTTTGAGACCCCTGATATGTCTTTATTTCTTCTCATGCTGCACAGACATTAATTCCAGCAGTGTATTCTGTCCGAGTATTTGTCTGCTTGATATTCAGATTTTTTTCTTGAAGATAATTGAGCTAAACAGAAAAGAATTTAAAGGATTAGTCTGCTATCAAAGAAATATTTTAGGAAATATTTTTGGAATGTTATACATTAATAATATCCAGAGGTTGGTAATGTCCTTTTTGAAAATAATTCCTACTATCTCAAATAAATCCAAATTAGAAGAATGAGCAATTTCAAAATAAATATGCAAAAGTAAACAATAACATTTTTCAGACTTTTAATATCCCTCTCCGTCTCAGACTTTTAGTGTCCAAGCTTAAGAATTTCAGTATAACTGTAAAATTTTAACATGAAATGAAAACCAGGCTGTTTTGAAGATGAAGAAATATTTTTCAGAAATAAAATTTTACCTCATTTAATCTTCTCCATGGTAGTATTCTTTTTGCTATATTGTGTTTTCAATATGAAATACAGAAAGTCATAGGACATGGTCCTTGACCTTCCATTTGTTATTATACTTTTTATTTCATTTTAGATAGACATAAGAAACTAGAGCTTAGAAGGGAATCAAGTAACACAAAGTGACTCACCTGAGTCCATAAGGGCACAGCAATGTGACAGTGTACTACATATTGCACTGAAATTTACCTGCATTCACTCTTATCAATTATTTAGAGGTCCAGCCCAGGACTATCTCAATACACAACAAAAACTCTGTGTACAATGTGTATATAAAAAACATGTGTAAATGGGCAAAAAACGTCATATGGGATTTTATATAGGCTTATTCACCCTGAATTTGGGATTAGGATAGAATTAGGAATGCTTTGAAATGCACTATATACTTTGTATGTGCCTCATAAATTAATGGAGAGCTATTTAGAGACTGGTTTAGGTATCTTAAGTATTTTAGTGGAACAGTTTTTCTTTTTGCTCCCCACATGTTAAGCCAGGTGCCACAGTATCTGTGGACCCAGATGTCCACAGCTCAGAAGGGCCCATAAATTTTCTGGTAACGTGCTAAAACAATGTGATTATTTGCATTGCAAGCCAACTCTTTAATACAAAGACAACTAGTTCCTAAATAAACAGCAAACATAAATGCATTTCATGTATCGGTGGAGGGTTTTATTTTTGTGTCATAACTAAACATATATTATTAATATACCTTAATGAGAACTGATTTTATAAGTCTAGGTCATTATCCATTTTGTTTTGATTATAAGCTGTTTGGTCAGTTTGCTTTGTAGTGCTCTAACAACAGCACACAGCAATTCTGCCTGAAGAAGTAGGTCCTCATTTGCCAATGTTTGTATTTAGGTATATGCTGATTACATGGGAGCATATTTGTATTTACAAATCTGTGTGTTTCACTATGTATTTGTAAACTTCTGTATACAGCTATATATGTGAGCAGAAGTATATAAATAACTAGATTCATATACATATACATACATAACTCACTCCAAACATTTAAATATTCTAGATCTACAGCAAACATGCTCTTTCAGAATATCTTAGATTGTTCTATGGTTCATAAAAAAATAGTTGATGGTCTTTGTCTTAATGTACTGAAGCAGCGTCTATAACTTGCACACCTAAAGAAGCAAGAGCATCAATAGCATTGGCACCTTTGTTAGCAATCTTATAAAAAAAAAAAACTTGTTCAAAAAGAATTACAAACTAAATCTAGCCTGTATAACCTTAGGCCTCTGAGACTTGAGCCTGGAGCACTCACCTGTCATGTATCCCTTTACACCTTTAAATCCCTGCAGTAACGGACCATCTGCACCCATAATCAGATGGCCAGATTTTAGAGCAATACACCTTGTTTATAAAGGGCAATTCTAATTTACAACCAACTCTATTTTGGGAGGTATTTTGGGAGCAAGCCTCTGATGCTTTCAGATCAGCCATCTGTCTCCTTTCTTGCCAAGTTACCTCTAGGTTATGCTCTTTTCCCTCCTCAGCATATTATCCTAACTCTTGCATGCTCACATAGAGGGATTATCAATAGAAAGAGCATTTTAGCAGTGAAGATGTGCAAAATTTGTCCTAGAATATATGTTTATATACTCTTCTGTGCAATGGTTTCAATACGAAGAAGCAGTTTTAGGCACTTTTTGTTGTGGTATTTGCTGTTTCCTGTGGATTAGAAAGGGGAGAAGGGTACAGGGACTGACCCTTAGGACAATTTAAAAGCATCCACACTACCCACTGAGGTCTGCACTGTGGGGTTGCTGAGGGCTGGAACATTCCTGTGTGCCTCTGGTCAAGTCTACAAACTCACCACATTGCCTGCAAGCAGCTCTTCAGGATAAACCATCTTTCTTTTTTTGCAAGTTGCTGCTACATTCACCTCTTCAAGGATGGACTACCAGAGTATTTCATGCCAGCTTTACCCACGTGCAAAGTGCCTTGTCCTAATGATAAACTCAGTTTACAGAAAGCTAATTGGTAGGCAGAAGTGTAGTCATTAGGCAAATCCAGCACTTTGGAACACACTTGCACTTCCTTAAAGGTGCTCCTGTAAAGTGCCCAAGCCATGGCAAGCTGTTTGCTGTTCCTGCTGCCTTTATGTGTGCTAATATGTTGCAGAGGTGCAGCAAATTTTGAACAGGTAACACAGGCTATATTAATTTTTGGGAAAATATTAAATGGAACCAAGAATTCAGCAGAACTCCAATCATAAGGTATCAGTGCTCTAAGCACATACCCCACCCATCAATGATAAAATCCTTAAGCACTGGAATCTCTGCTGCACTAGAAATTATATTAATGCTTATGTTTATGGAAAGAAATACAGGAACACAGGAATAAAATATAGTGGTTCAGGGAAAAGATTACTAGATTAAGTGTTTTGATATTTGCAAAGAAGCATGAAATAATTTTACTGCCTTCCTTCAACAGTTTGATAGACCGTGACCATTGTAAAACTAGCTTCAATACAATCCATTACAATCTACACATCTATGCTGAAAATCTATTAGTCTACAAAGAACAACAGTTAACAAATTTCATGTTAAAATCACACTTGTGTCAGCTACATAATAGAACAACGAAAGGAAAAAAAATACCCAAAGAATATCTTAAAGAACAGCTGCAGTGAGTGGATTGAGCAGTAAGAATACTATTGCTATAACGTTGTAAAAATAGAAGACAGCACAATCATGTCAGCTCTGGGAACATCTAACATTTTTTGTTTAAACAAACTTTAAATCTCTTTAGATAAATTCTGTGAAATGGTACTAAAACAATATAATTTTTTTTTTAATAAAACATTGAATGTTTCTGAGGAAATATAGGAATATTTATATTATTATTCACTATGTAAGTGAAATATTCAGATGAGCTTGGTTTTACTTTATATCATGCTTGCATCATCTAATTTCTGCCTCAGTTTCAAACACCATCTCCTGTACTGTGGGTGTCAGGGTGTGCTGGAAAAAGTAACATCTGGATTGCTCTGGTAGCACACATCTTACATCATTGACTTGAGAAATCTACCTAGTCCTCATGCAACTGAGACCTCATGAATTCATACCCTTTATATCAACATTTCTGCTTTGATTTTGGACGTGACTCTCTGTGATGGTACACTGTCCTCTCTCTCAGTGGAGCTATTATAGGAGTTTAATGTCCAACAATGACAAAACTATTATTGATGTAGCTTATTTTCATATAAGTAAATAGATGTTCATTCCAGAAACAACTGCATAGCTGGATGAAGCTTATAGGTTTGCTACATCCCTCCCAGATTCCAGCTGATATCTTCCTACTAGAATTTGGTGTGTATTAATATTCTTCTGATCTCTCTGTTTAAATGTTCATAAAGGGATATGATTTAAATGCTTCAGTCCTGTGGACAAATAACCTGGACACACCTCCACTGTTGAGAGAAGTTACCACCCAGCATTTCTCAACCAGACTTGATTTAGAGCTGCTAAAATGTTCCCAATGCTTAGTAAAAATCTGAGTGAATTAATAACTGCTATTTAAAATTCTTGAGCTGACCCAACCAGACAAGGAATACATTCTTCATTTTTATCACCAGCTAAAATTCGGACACCTCTTACTCTCCATTGCAAAATTTCAATTTCTGCAAAAAAAGGTTAATGAAAATGAGAACAGGGGAGGTTTGATACTTTTTTTTTCCTTTTAAAATATTTTTAAATGATGGAATATTTTCTTTATTATTCTTTACCACTATTTATTTTCCTGTTAAATATTTAAGGAAAAATTGGTAATTTGCTGTGATGGTGCTTCAAGAAAGTGGGAACATATATTCAAACAAGCTTCTTAAAGTAATAAATAGCTGTGACAAGTTGCATTTAATTATAAGTCAATGAGCAGGACATTCCTGGTCAACCCACTTTCACTCTGTTAAGAATCTGAACAGAATTCATATGACTACAGACAGAATTCATATATCATAAGAAGATTATATACTTTCAGAATGAGATTAAAGAAAAGCAGTGCTTAGTTGTTTTTTTGGTTTTGGGGTTTTTTTTGTGAAATATAGATGCAATTCATGTCCCAAGTTATTTTTAAATGCCGCAAAATAATTCTCTGAAATGTCTTTTTCCTTGTATGAGTGAACCAGTTGAGTAACAAATGAGACTTCTCTAAACTTTGTCTACCTTAGTGTCACATTCTGTTTAAATCTTTCTGTGGTGCCTAAACACTCATATTTATTTTCTTCCATTTTCAGGAAGTTTAAATTGAAAGTGCCAAAATATTTTGATATAAGTTGTTCTTCAGGGATTTTGGCATAAAAGTACTACTGGCATAGTAGAATATATCTAAAAATCTGTTTCTCTGTGATTATCTCTCCAATTTCAGTTTCCAGAGATTCAGGAATTCAGGTACTTCAGACAAGTTTCACATTATTATTATTTTTTACTATTTTTTTGACCTTGAAAATAAGGTTTTCTGTTTGATTTTTTTTTTAGTTTGGTTTTAAAGAGCACATTGACCAACTTGTACAGTACACGTTCCATATACAAGTTAGCAATCTAAATGCAAAAGGTAACTCAAAGTGCCAAGTGTTATAATCTTCTATGATAAATAATGACTGAACAAGTATTTGTCCCTGACTCATAAATTCTTGCTGTCAGAGTCTATATTGAAAAAGTTGAAAAGTTCTATTTTTTAAGAAGCCATGTGCTATGGCATATGTATGAGAACAAACATCCTTTATCATTTGAATCGCTAATTAAGATTTTTTTTCCCCATGAATTGCAATTTTGCCAAACCTTTAGATTCTGAAACAATGATTCACCACCCTGAAGTCCTTAGAGAACTAAGCTTCAGATTTTATTTTCTTATTAAAGTACGTGCTAGTTAGTAATACTGACCAAGCCCTTCCTGAACACACTACCAATTTTCAGCCATTGCCCCTTGTCCTGTCACTACATGCCCTTGTAAATATCCTCTCTCCATCTTTCTTGTAGGCTCCCTTCAGGTATTGGAAGGCCACAGGTAGATCACCCAGAAGCCTTTTTTCCAGGCTGAACAATCCCTGTTGTCTGAGCCTTTCCTCACAGGCAAAGTGCTCTATCCATCTGATCAACTTGGTGACCTTGCTTTGTACCCGATCCTACAGGTTCATGCCCTTCCTGTGCTGGGGACCCCAGAGCTGGATACAGTACTCAACATCTCAACATTTATGCTCAAATTTGTGTTTCTTGATATACTTCATCTAATACTGAAGTACTAAGGCCTGGACCAAATTTGCCCTATAGATGAACCTTTTAATCAAGTTTTATATATATATATATATATATATACATATTCACTCATTAACAGAGTACTGTCATATGTGTTAATTTACAGGCAAAACACGTGGCTGCCTTTCTGTATCTAGAAACTGGATAAGGCCACTCCTGACCTTATCAGCAGGGTATAGGATCAAAAACAACTCCCTTGGTTCCTCACTGAGCCCTGGCCAGGCTTTGGGAGAAATTCAACAGGAGGATGAAATAGAAATTATGTCAGCTTGTTTGTTTAACAGTTAAAAGCTGGGCTACAGTCACAGCAAAGTGGGGAAGCCTCATGACCTGCAAAGGTGGATGCACACCTGAATTTCCCAAGCACTGTGCATGATTCTCCCATTCTTCACTGGGACAGCTTCTTCCCATGGCTGATGTTTCTTGGACTTGGAAATTGTAAAGTACTGGGGAAACTGGTGATGTACAGTTCCCAGTTACCAGTCATGGTTTTCCAGTCCTTCACTGTGGCTGTTCCACCTATTGTTTGTCAGACTTTGATCTTTATTGGGGTAACTGGTGTTTCTTTCTTAATTACTCTAGGCATTCTTTCATAGTAATGATTATGTGCATTGCTTAGCTTATACTTCTGTGATTCATTGAAGTTGTATATTTTAGTAAATTGCAGTTGGGGTCTGTGTCAGTCTCTGACCCTATCTACAGGCAAACCAAATGCTAACAAAGTGCTGCAAAGAAAATATGATTCATTTTCATCAAAGGATGACTGTTTCACTTGTAAAGATTAATTTAATAACAGACTAGCCCTGATTTAAGGGAATACATCTCTGATTCCTTAAAAAATAAGAAAAAAAGAGAAATTTAAAAAAAAAGAAATATATAAGAAATGCAGATCATCTTATAAAGGAAATATGAAAAAAAAATAGACAGACTGAAAGCGTTGAGAGTTCATAAAAGATATCCTGTCTACCACTTCTGTGATTTATTTCCCAGAAGCTGTGTTCATGTACAATTTTTGCTATTGTTTTAATAAATCAGAACTATCAGTTCATGTCAACTCTGATTTACCAAAATCCACAAACTCCTAAAGTTTGAACCTAATGGCTCTGTTATTATCGGTAAAACAAATAGAACTGGGACACAGATTTAAACCCAGGACATTTTCTTCACTCTTTAATAGAGAGCTCTAGCCTCTGGCATTGTTTTGACTTCTGTGAACTAGCACTCTTCCAGGTAATATTTAGACCATTGATAGTTCCCAGGAGGCAGGATAGAAAAAAAACACATATTCTGTATATACAAGATCTTGTATATATTCTGGAGCTGTGATGTGCCAGAAGTCCTTAATGCTGGAGAATGGGCCTATTTTATTTGATAATATAAACGTACCCAGTGAAACTCTGGATGCTCACAGTAACTCTGCCTCTAATACTTTACCACTCTGAACATAAATCTAGACACAAACTAGTTTTTATTTCTAACCTACCAGAAATACTGTGGAGGTCATCATTTTTACTGAGCACTCACGTCCGTATGGGTCCTTAGATTTCCTATGTGCAGTTTTCCTCGTACTTAAGGAAGCAAAGACCCAAGGAGTCATAAACCTAGCCTTTCCCATAATCCACTCGGATCTTTTGCACACAGAAGCTGCAGGCAGTCTGTGTTTGGGTGCCTTGTGGTAAATTACCCAGCTAACTGCACACTGGTGCCCTAATGTACCTCTAGGGCCTTCAAAGAAACCATCTAGAGAAGCTGTGGCCTTCAGTCGTGCCCAGGTTCTGGGTTCTTATTTTGTGGTTTGAGTTAAAAGCATGTCTAAGAGTTGATGGAATTGAAAGAAATAACTTGATCTATTCAAAGTTTTCAGTATTTAATAAAAAAACCAAACAAACAACTTTAAAATTTACCATTAAACAAAGATTGGTGTTGTGGTATTTTTGAAAGTTCATATTTAGTGGAAATAATAATTATTTCAAACCCATACCTAAATAACAATAACTTAGCTCCACACTCTTATTCTTAACTAATTTTCAGACAAATAAACATCTGACATTCCTCTGAACAAAAGGAGACAATTTAAGCAACAGTGCTTTGTTCTAAAATAGTTATGTGTTTTTAAATAAGATAATATTTGGAAACTAGCAATGACTTCATTTTGTCCTCATCTGTCAATCAATAACATATTTAAATAAGTCTTGCTATAGAGTATGGAAATAGAAACCTAATATGCAATGTAACATTCTGTATTTTTCTCTTTGATTGTAGTTTTTTTAATCCATAACTTTGGGGAAAAGTACCTTTAGCATCAGTCAGGACTATAACTTTACAAGCTGTAAAAAAACCCCATACCATAGTCAATATATTCCTAGGAGAGTCACCATAAAAAAACAAACAAAGCTTTTTTAATGCTTCCCCCCTTCTTTTTTTGCTGCTAGCTGACTCTACAAATATCACTTTTTTTTTTCTTTAATTTCTTTGCATTGTAACCCACCTGAGAGTTCATAAAACATGTGCTTGTTTCTTGTGATTCGGCAAACTCAGTAAATGCTAGAAATATATTAAGTTTGTACATCCCTAGTAGAATTATTAGGGAATAAGAAACAATGACCCCTACAAGAAGTCAGAATTCAACAGGGATGTAAAGTAGATTGATCATAGTAAAAGAAACCTACCAGAATAAAACAATACAGCACACAAATTTTTCAGGTCTCAAGGTAGCTCTCTAAGCAGTTGAAACTGCAGCCATAGCCACTTATTATTTTTGTTTAAATAAATATTTAAATATGCTTTGTGACAGATATTTCTCATGGACAGTAAGAGATACGACAAGCTTTTTTCCAAATATTTGCTAGTGGCTAGAAAAATCCATCTCATGTGTGAATTGACTTTTGGAATTATCCAAGTCTCTACATGGAGAATATAGAGTTAGGAAATTATTCTCATCATATAGATGTCTACACTTGCATAAAGTTATGTGAAATTGACTTGGTCTATAATGGCACTTAGCCTTTTTCCAGATGTGGCTGAAGATAAAAATCAACATTAGAAACTTCTTTTCATTTTCTCAGCAACATGTAGCAGAGTATATAACAATTGCCTTGGCATAAAATCTGATCCCTTATTACAGTACATATAGATTCTTTAATTACCTCGTTCTTTGTTCTGTGCTTAGTTCCACATGGAAGAATTTGCAATATTTGAAAAAACATTTAAAATTTATCACATTTTCTTCCCTGTAGTGTTTTATTGTTAAAAAAATAATGCTGACAAGATTTTTATACAATCTTTGACCAACGATTCTTTCTGTGATCTTAGGTCTTTAAAGGTGTCTAACTAGAAGGAAACTCTAGCTCTGGGAATGTAGGTGATTTTCAGATGGGCTGAATCTCAGTCTGTAAAGTCTAAACTTAGATTTCTATATCCAGAAAATTTACTGAGTAGCACCCATTTTCAGAAGAGCTAAATTTTAAACAGTCCCTAGTGAATTTGGGGAATAATATTTGATAATGGTGAAATACCAGTAAAACAAATAAAATATGATATTACTGTTTTAAATCCATAGAGAATTACTGTCCATGCACACACACACACCAAACTCCCATCCCCAACAACCAAAATCAACCCATGAAACAAAGAAACAAATAAATTCTGTGTCATTGGTCTGAGATATGTACTTAATAAATAGACTGGAGCTATTTTACACTATATGCACTACTATCGCCCAAATTTCTGTCCATCATGGCTGATATATGCCTATATCTGTTTAAGCACAATAAATTACTCATCAATAGTAACTTCATGAAATTAATAATATACAGGTGTTCAATCATCATTTTGGTTTAAAAGATTTTGTGAAGCCTTCAGATAAAAATATTCAGCCTGTCAGCGTCCTGATAAATACTTATTTATTGTCTTTTTCAAATGACTTCAGGGAGGATTAAATACCATTATGTGCTTTGACAAGTAAGGTAGAATGACTGAACAACAACCAACAAGTTAAAAACCAGTATCATCCAAAACAAAGGTAATAAGTACTTAATCTAGAAGATGACAGCAATGCTGTTCCTCTCTATCTAGAAGGAGTTATTTATATGCAAATTCACATTTGACCCCGTAATTCTGGTTCAGAAGCAAGCTGGATAGAAAGTATCAAGTTAGGTATATCCTCTATCCTCTATCCTTGCTGAGGCCTATTGCTGGGATAATGTTGACTGGACTTCGGCAGGTATATCTGTGGTGTTCAATAAAAGAATTATGAAATAAGCTTGCCTCCTGAAGTCCACACTCCTTGTTGTCAGCTCACTGCGTAAATCTGTTTGGTTCTGCGCCTAATTACATTAATTAAGATATTATTTCTAAGTTTTCATGGAACACTTTTCTTTCTAAACCTCTCCAAGGGCAGTGAGGTGGAAACCAGGCAGCTGTTTAGTGAGCTGCAGTATCTGCACCAATCTGATGCTCCTTCAGTGAACAATCTCTGCAGCCTCATTCTTCCAGTGTTCTTCCATGGGCTTCCAAGGATGTGTAGCACACACCCTTCTAGTTTCATCCCACTACTGTTGAGGGAAACAGTGTAACCTTTTATTTATTTATTTATTTTTATTACAGACATGCAGAGCCAAGGAAATAGCGTAAACAGCCAAGAGATAGGGAAATCCCATTAGACTCAGAACACCTAGGACAGAAAGATAAGGCCAATCCATTTCAGGAAGAGCTTGATCAATGTGTCAAGCTTTGGACCATAGTCTTTAACAGCCTATACATAGCCAAGGACTTCAAAACCAAAACTGCTGATCACAGAGACACTAATAAAGTTACAGAGGAGATTTTAACTCCCTTACTAGGATGAACAACAAAAACTATAATATCAGGTTTTATCAAATATAAATAATCCTGCATTACTCATTTTGTTACCAAATTCATAATAGGCAAATATATATTAAAACTACTGCTGCTTAACAAAACCGTAGCAAAAACTACCCCAGGTATTTACCTTGTTATAGACTTTATATGGGAAAGAAGGACACTTCTCTCTTTTAATGACTTTTTTCTATGACAAATATTTGTCAAGATAAAAGAGCAGCATTACTTTTGTCACCTTCCAATTCAATGTTTAAAGAATCAGTTTTTGCTTCTTCTCTCAATGTCAGCATGAAGGTCCTACCTCCACATTTCACTAGATATGAAATTTTACACCGATTCTCTAAATGCCTTGTCAGCTAGTCTGTAGGATATTGGACTGTTGTGGCCCAAAGTGAATAATCAATTTTAATAATGATTTACTTTAACATTGAAGAGTGTGGTCCAAAAAATGTAGGGGTTTTGCTGCACCACCCTAGCAGAAGACTGATACTGTATTATACAATGAGGAACTTGGTATTTACCCTTCATTTTCCTGCAGTGGCGTGACTTATTGTCTATAATCTGCCATTCCATTTGTTGGGGTTTTTTGATCTTATTTTAAACCCTTAGGGTGAAATACTCAACAGACATATAAAAGCACATCTGTAAATTCCTTTGAAAATTTATATATAATGAAATGTTAATGTAAAGCAACTTGTATCTCCTGGGTGAGCCCAGACAAATTTGATGTTGTAATGGGTGCCTGCTGTAGGCCTGCTGACCAGGAACAGCAAGTGGATCAGGCCCTCTGGTTTACATTCACCCCCATGATCCTCATGGAGGATGCCAACCATGCCAAGATCTGTGGGAGTGACAGCACACTAATGTTCAACAATCACCCAATCCATGCTTGAGAGTGGTCCATCCCAACAAATCAGAAGTCAGGCAAAAAGCCAGCAGAATGCCTGGGTCAATGAACAAGGAGTTCCTGGCTAAACTTAAAGGACGTACACAGGGTGTGGAAGCAAGGAGCTGTAACTTGGGAGAAATATGGAAATACTGATTGAGATTTCAGAGATGAATTAGGAAAGCTAAACCCCACATGGAATTTGCTGCGCAGCAGTGTCAAAAAAACAAGAGGGATTTCTGTGAGTGCATAGGTGACAGAAGGAGGATTAGAGAAACTATGGATCCATTGCTCTACAAGATGGGGAACCTGCTTGAAGAGAACATGAAAAAGGCTTAACCCAGGGGTAGGGCCTACCCCTAGCCTACTGCTTTCCCACAACTGGCAAGCAGTACCTGGGTGTCCTGCTGGACACTAAGTTGAACAGGAGGCCAGAAGTGTGCTCTTGCAGCAGGAGAGCCTGCTGTTCCAGACTGCAGCAAGAGTGCTGCCTGCAGGCCAAGGAGTGATCCTGCTTCTCTGTTTAGCACTGATGAGGACACAGCTGTCATATTGTGTCCAGTCCTGGGCTGCCTCAGTAAAAGAGAGATGTAGACATACTAATGAAAGTCCACACAAATGATAAAGTGACTGAAGCATCTCACATATGAGAAAAGACTGAGGTGGTTGGGTGTGTTAAGCCTGGAGAACAGAATGTTCACCTTACCAATGCCCATAAATATCTGCAAAGAGTGTGAGATGAAGGTGGAGGCAGGCTCTTTTCAGTGGTGTCCGGTGACAGGAGCAGTGGCAATGAGCATGAACTGAAACTGAGGACACTCCAACTGAAAACATTGTGAGGGTCAGCAAACATTGTGAGGGTGACCAGTTACTGACACAGGTTGTCCAAAGAAGCTGTGGAATCTTTGGAATCCATGAAATATATGTGGATATTCAAAATTTCTTTGGAAATGGTCCCGGGCACTCCGTTCTAGGTTGCCCTGATTGAGCTGGGAGGTTACAGATGACTTCCAGTAGTTCCCTTCCAATCACAACCATTCTGTGAAGTTTTGAAATTTCAGCCATAAACACAGAATGTATCCACATATTTTCTTTTCTCACTGTATTAAAGAATGAATGTCTTTCAGTGAACCCATATTTTAAATGGCTATAGCCTTACAGGTTCAACTTCCTTAGAAAGAATTTCATTTTACTCAGTGTCAAATCTTTTATTCACATAGTGGGACGGATTATTGATAGACAGCAGCACTCCAAACATATTGGCACTGTGCTGAAGTAATGATCTAAAGTAATGCATAAATAATGATTTTTTTTTCTCCTATTCTAAGATGTACATCTCGTAGTTTGCATCCACTAACATTAATCTGAATGACATAAATAATTTGCATAGAGTGATGCTTTGGAGAGTCAAATCTTAGGAGAGTGAGGCAGTGGATTACTATTACAAATTAATGTGATGCATTTTATCTAGTGTTTCTGTGTAGTCTCAGTGTTAGTACAGACACAAACTGTAAAATATATTAGGCAGTCCTTGACCAAGATTCTTTAATAATGCATGGAATGATCTCTGTTACAAAGATTGCAGAACTAACCAAAATTTCCGGGATGTTCATATGTTACAAAATCAGAGATGCTTAAATCAAACAAAGTTTTGAGGTACCAGATGTAACATGGAGAGCAAATGTAATGGGTCTAGTTTTTTGAGTTTTCTTTCCCAGCTACCCCTCTGAAAATCCTTGGTCAATGGTACTGCAATTAACTTTCAATTTTTGAAGGCAGAAGATAGGAAGGGAGATAAAGGGAAAAGCTCTTTACTGTTTATTATTTACATTTTTTAAAATTTATTCATATATTTTTATATGCTGCCTTCAGATGGGAATGTTAGTCATCTTCAGGTTTACGAATATGTTTTCACTAGTGATGATAAATTTGTGAAGCACTTAATGATTGTTTTGAACTTTGCAGTTGAGAGGGACATAACTTTTTCTTCATGTGACAAAGAAAGCCTCTTATTCACTTTTAAGTAAGAATCAGTTAGATCTTTCTTGACTTGCTGGACAATTTTATTCACTATTAAATCCTCCACATCAGTCACTGAGTCATAAAACATTTGAAAGGAGGTGGATCTCAACTTTTGCTTCTCCTTGTTCTTCTCTTTCTTACTTTCTTACAACACAATGTTTATGAAGCCTCATCATTGCTTTTTCTCAGAGTGATATGAATTAATAGTTTGTGACTTATTTCCTTTTCTAAAAGCACCTAGTGTATGAATTGATTATTCTTTTCTATTTAACTTGTAATGTGAGAAGCATGAAAGACTGAAAACTTCATCAATATAGCAGGAATCCAAAGATAGATGGAAATGTCATAACCATCACTATTTGTGGCATAATGTCACAGTCTACCCCCACCTGGTAAATGATCTACCTCACTCCCCCACCTAAGTGATGAAGGAGAGATTTGTGAAAGTGAGGAAGCTCTTAAGTTGAGATAAAGACAGTTTAATGGTAGAGCAAAAAGGCACACACACAAGCAAAGCAAAACAAGGAATGAATTCACTGCTTCTTATGGGTTGGCAGTGCTCAGCCATCTCAGAGAGCACGGCTCAGTTATGTGTAATAGTGTCTTGAGAAGACGAATGCCATCGTTTCAAATGTCCCCTGCTTCCTTCTTCTTCACCCAGCTTTCAGTGCTGGACATGAAACCTTGCAGTCTGGGATGTCCCTTCGATCAGCTGGGGTCAGCTCTGCAGGCTGTGGCCCCTCCAAGCATCTTGTGCAGCCTCAGCCTTCTCACTGCCAGGGCAGTAGGGAAAATCAGCCTTGACTCCATGTTGTCAGCACTACTCAGCAATATCTAAAACATCCCAGAATTGTCAACACTGTTTTCAGCCCAAATCCAAAACAGGGTCCCATAACAGCTACCGTGAAGAATACTAACTCTGCTCCAGTCAAAACCAGCACACGTAGTAAAAGATGGATCAAAGTTGATTATTTTCTCTATCTTATAACTCTTAGGGAATTGACCATCAAAACCATTAAAAAAAAAAAAAAACATTAAAAAGCCAAATTTTAATTTTCAATGAAATTATTTTAAGTTTTTAAAAATTTTAGGAAAAAGCTATTCTCAGGTTTAAAAACCCTTGGAAGGTGGGTGTCTCTTCCATTTTGCTTTGCTTTTTCTGCTTTTTTGTTTGTTTTGTTGTTTTTTGCTTTGCTTTTTCTTCCTGCCAATTCATAAAATTTTTCTTTTTTTTTTTTTTCTTTTCTTGTTTGCAAATACAGGAATCCAAACAAAAAAGCAGATTTTTTTTTCTTACTGTAGAATTTCTACACTCATTTAGAGGAAAACAAATGTAAATATTGGATTCAACTGTCAAAGCAGCTACATTTGCCTGACTCAAATTGATTCTACTAAGTCTTCTTACTCCTTTTATAAGTGTATCTGGCAGTAAGAAAATTTAGTTATAAATTTTTTAGGTGTTTGTTTTATAAGGGAAAAATAAAAGTTACATGAAGGACTAAACCAAAAATTAGAATAAATACCTGTTGAGCACACAGGTATCAATCATAAGATATGTCAATATATAAATCTTTGAACAATTTTGAAAGCAAATCTGACTCCAGAGTATCCATGTCATTCTTAGATACTGATTTGCAAATGAGAATGCTTATTATTAAAAGAAAAAAAAAAAGAAATAGTGTTTGAATTATTTGAGTACTCAAACTGAGATGAAAAACCCATATCACCAACCTTTTAGAGATATTAGCTGATAGCATTTAAAATACAGAAACAAGTTCTGGATTTCTTAATTTAAAATAATTATAGATTAGAAAAGAAGATCCGTAATGATATTAATTTTTCTTAAAGTATATCATTTAGAAATCATCTTAAAATACAAAAGTAATTTGTGCTTCAGGGTATGTAAGGGCTGAAAATTAGAGTTCACTTAGAATTTGAGTTAAAGCTGTTAAAAATTAACTCAGGAAAATAACTTTTTAAAAATTTTTTTTAATCAAATTTTTTTTCTACCCTCTCAGGACTTCTTCTGTAGATGCACACTCAGACACCCATACATG
The DNA here is from genome assembly GCF_027887145.1 of Ammospiza caudacuta. NCBI lineage: Eukaryota > Metazoa > Chordata > Aves > Passeriformes > Passerellidae > Ammospiza > Ammospiza caudacuta. The sequence goes on from NC_080594.1 coordinate 63,415,851, forward strand.
CACACATATATCCAGAGTCATGATTTAGCTACAGCCAATAATTCAATGTATTTCTTTTGGATGCCATGGATCAGTTTCTAAAAAAACCCAAAATATTGACATACAGTTTTCCTCTTCAGAACTCATTCCTTTTAAAATCACTGAAATGAGATCTTCCACTATGGCAACTGCTACTTTTACTGACATCAAAACACATAGAGAAAAAAACCAAAACAACACAACATTAAACCTCGCTTTAAAATATCGCAACAAAATATAACAATGAAAAAGTTATCTAAAATCACAGATGTCACGGCTTAAGGAAGTATTGAATTTGGCTAATAGCTCCTTAGGAAATATAGAAGCTAAAATGAAGGTGGGTGGAAATATTTTTGAGTTAAGCTTAATGATCACTATGGGTCCCTTCAAAAGTGAGATATTTTACTCTATCTTGTTCTATTCTAGTCTAGTCTAGTCTATATGTAGAGTTAAAAATATTTTGTAATTATTGAAGTAGAAATTAATTGTGACAACATTGGAAGAAGCTATCAAAATTCTCAGTACATAGCTTCCAAATTAATTATTCATAACTTATTAAATAGAGCTAGAGACTACTTGGAAATGTTGTTGCAGGTAATAAAGAAGATTAATGGTTATAAAAGGAAAATCTGCTAGTTTGGTAAAAATTGCATCTCAGCTGAGTGGCTAGTAGAATTTTCTATTTATCTAGACTTATCATTTGACTACAAATTTATCAGAAAAACTGTTACTCTAAGTGTACATGAAATCTATGATTGCTGATGTTTGCCAAGATGTTGATTTCTTTGGCTTGGCCCCTGAAAGCCCAAACTTAAATTTAAAGCTGGTAACAAATCCACAAAGGAAAAATCCACCAAAACCAATAAATGAGCTATCTTTATTACTAGAATCATAGCTAATTCTGAATAGGCAAGCATTCTCACACTTGCCATTCTGCAAGACAGAAACAAGGTGAATGCCAGTTCTTCTGATAACACCTTGAGAAAGAAGTTAAACAAGTAATTCTCTAATAGGCTTTTTATCTTTAAAATGTCTTGTTTACATATCATTTAATTAGGTATAGATAGTGCACATCCCCTGCAATTAACTTAGAATACCATATTGCATTAACTTAAGAGGTTTTCTATTAGTATTTACACTAAAGTGGCATTAAATTGCACCAGCATTGAACAAGCACACTTTAAAAAATTCTAATGCTTAAAGAACTATACTTATAAAATAACTTATGCATTCCAAGTATTAAAACAACCTTTTCCTCTACTTAGTCAAAATGTATTTCAGGCTTAGAAAATACATACATCGTATTTTCTCACTCATTAACACACACACTAATTCATTAGCAAAAAATCCAAACACTTTCTGTGCAAAGCATAAAATCCCATGCCAGTGACTTTGTCATCACTTAAAAAGTTTCTTTCCAAGTTGCAAACCAAAATTCTTTCCTTACATTTAAGTTAACTTTCTTTACTGCATCTACCAGTAGATGCAAAAGGACATACATGGTATCTGACTTAATCTATTGTCAAGCTGCATCATTATTCTTGTCACTGGAGTGGGACACAGTGGAAAAAGAAAACTGTCATCATCTAAATTACCAATGCCATTACTTTCATACCCAAATTCTCCCTTTCTGGGGTATTTCTGATTTGAAACAACATGATTTTAGTTGGTGGAATTCAATGAGAGTATTCAGTTGTGTTATGGCTGAAGATGCAGAAATAAGGTCATTAGCATATAGATGCAATAAATTTTACATCAAGGGCAAATCAGCTTTCAGATGGCTGTTTCACCCTGTTAAAACATTCTCTCCAGGATCCAGATTACTCAATATTCTTGACATTTAATCAAGGTTGGCCAGCATACAGCAAGCAAGCCTAAGTGAAATATGTATCCCAGCAATATTTTAACTTAACACTATCTTAGGCTACCTTCAGCTTTTCAATCTCTCAGCTTTTCCAAGTTAGAGAGAGTATTTGATCATTTCAGCATATTTCCTATCAGTATTTAAAAAAAAACCCCAAAACTTTCATAGTAAATTAAATAAGGTATAGCATTAGGTCCAACCAGAATATCAAAGATGCAGCACAACCTGTCAAGAAATAGCAATTTTAAAAAACAAAGTGAAAGAAGATCCTGTACATCATGTCTAAATTCCTTTGAACTAAAACAGAAAAAAAAAAAAAAAAAAAAAAGAAGAAGCTAGGACAGCAAAAAAAGAGTTTCATAATGTCCAGGTAAAAGACAACATGACTGTGAAAACATAAAAAAACTTCAGATCACAACACGAACTAGAAATCAAGCTAAAACTCCGTTGACAAAACCTGTTTGAGGTTTACCTAAAATTAGTGTTACACAGAGATATCATTCATTGTCATGTTTTTTCATCACCAAAATGGTGTATAGTACTGAGACTTTTGATAGGGTGGTGTAACTATGTTTGCACAGTTCAGCATTGTGTAAAGGTGATGACACAGTTCCCTACATCAATGCAGTATTAATAGTACTTAATTTGCCTTGAGAAGAAGAAGATATTTTCATGACCATTTGTAAAGGCACATCTTCTGCTGTCCTTTCTCTGTTTTTCCTCAACTCTACAGCCTTTCTAGCTTTAATTTTCCTTACAGGAAAATTTTATATAATACTACATTGTGCCTGTATTTTGCTCAGCCACAAACCAGAGAAGTTCCTCCTGCTCCTCATTTCCTTTTCCCCACTTCAGAATAATTCTTGAGAGGAAAAGGAACTCGTGTACCATTTTGTTGTCACAGGTCAGAATTTTGGTGACATTTGATGATGACTGCAATGTTCTACCAAGCATCAGGCTGTAGAGAGAGTAGATTTTCACGGTGCTAGAAATAGTTTGGTCTGAAATGTTAAACATGGACAGATGAGTCCATCATTATTTACCAGCATTTTGCCTAATGTCTCAGAACCACAGAAGGAAAATTCCTTTATATCAAAGTTTTAATATTTCAAAAAGATGTTTCCACTGCAAAATATGTCTGCAAAAGAAAAAAAAAGTCAACCTCATTTTTTCACTGCTTCTCAAAACTAATAAAAATTATAACCAAAATTATTCCAGAATTGTATTTCATATATAAAATTTTTGATGTAAAAAGTCAGTGAAAAGTGATATCTGTTCCACAAGACAAGAACGTAAAACCTACAATTAAGAAGAAAATTACACATAAAATTAAAATCTCATTTAATTTCTTCCAAAGACAAAAGTAGTGCTTCTTTAACAAAATTAGATTTTGTTTTCACTTTTGGATTCCTGTTCAAGTGCATTAGGTCTGCAGGATCCAGAATTTAAATTCTTCTGACAGAATTTGATTTTATCTTAAAAGAATCTTGCTTAAAATAGGATAAAGATCGTGCTTTATGTAAGAATTTAAATTGGGCCTAAAGTTTACTGGTTTCACCACACCAATCCTTTCCAATACAGAGATCTAGTGTAAGGTTCCTAAAATGTCTCATCTTTCAACAAGCAGAAAGAGCAATGGGTAGGAAGCAGAGAGAGGGTAGGAAGCAGACCTTGAAAATCCTTAGCATGAAAAAGAGAGCAAAAATATTTGTATTAAAGCTAAGCCCACATTACTAGTTTCTATCTTAAGATGCTTTGTAAAAATGTATATCTTCATACTCTATACCGTTTATTGTCCGAATTAGACAATATCCAGCTTGAATTTATGAATCCTGAGCTCCACATTTTATTTTCTTCTATTTTGATCCAGTAAACTTGTTAAGAGAGTCTTGCAAAGGAAAAAAAATCCTTTCACCATGAAGTACTTTATTCCTGTAAATAGTAGCTAACAAAAAAATCCCCCAAACCCCACCAACCAACAGACTTCGTATTTTATGCCACACCACTCTAGCCAAATCTTTCTGAAGCATTCCTAAATTCCAGTACTTTGCGATTAGGAATAATTATTATGGCTGCAGACAGCAGTTGTTGTCTTCAGACATGGCCTTGTGGGTTTTTGCAACAAATCATGCTGAAAATATTTTAATGCAACTATGCGTAATTCATGGTTTAATTTTGGAAGATAAAGGTGAAGAAATTTAACTCCTCTGCTCTTAAAGAGTATTTCAGCTGTTATCCCACTGATGATTCAAGTGTTTTCATGTAAATTTAGATTTAGATTTTGAACAATAACAAAAATCTTCATGGATGGCATAGGTTTCTTATTTCCTTCACCTTTTTTAAGATAAGATCTTAGCTTTTGACATAAAAACTTAATTACTCTAGAAATCACATTGATGTTATTTAAAGCATTCCAGCAAGTATTGTCATGTTGAAGTGCAGAGCATCGTATTTCTCAAAAGTCCAACAGTTAGTCCTTTCAGGGAGCAGATCTATCATCCCTATCTCAGCTGACTTAGCACCAACAAATCTTTTAGAACACAACCAAGATCTTTTAGATCTTCTATCATTTAATGGAATCTGTCGCCCAGAGTTACATACTTAGGATCCCTGGACAAATCATAATTCCTAGTGTCAAAGGCAGTAGCCAGAAAAACTAAGTTTTTAAGTAAAGACATCACCCAGAGCAGGAGAGTCTGAAATAAAAAGGAGATATTCTTGCAATTCAGCCATCCTGCCCTGACACCCTGCAGCTCTTAGATGTCGTGTTCTGGGCAAACCTTTTTGACCTTTCTCCTAGGTCAAAACTTGCGCCAGGCTAAGGAAGTAATTTCCAGAGACATCTGAGCACCCCAGGGGAACCCTAGAGGGCTAAAGGACAGTTACACAGAACCTGTAGGACACCTGAACTGGAACTTCAGGTGGGAGGAGTAATCTGTGGCATCTACAAGAGTGATTACAGAGATGTTTCATTACTATTCAATGTAAGAGAGAATTTTTTTGCGGCCAAGACAACTAGACGCTATTATACCAGTATTTGCAATGCAAAAGACCACATTCATTCCCTCCAATCTGCAAAAATACCGTTAAAATGATGGTAGCATTATTGTGGAAAACTCTTAGCTCACCTCCACATGGAAACATAGGGAATTGCTTGTTATTAAACAGAAAATTCTGACTCACTGCCCAAAAAAGCCAATTAACAGCTACTTGTGCTCAACAGCCTAACAGTGCCTTTGTCTGAAGATGTGTTTTCATAGATATCTCCAAAATTGGCCTGAGGAAAAAAAAAAGAATCTAGGATGTGGGATTTTCTTTGTGTGTGTGAAAGCAATGGTTAAAAAAAAAATACATGCAAAAATTTTCTTTGCATTTTTTCCAGAAGATTGAATGCTATCCTAAGGTCTGTATCCTATCTGTATTCTGGCTCAATCAGCTTTAAAGGAAGGTTTTTGGAGTCTGCCTTCCCTCATTTTGACCAAAATTTATAGTTTAAAATAAGGCTTCTGAAAAGATACGAGAGGTTTTTGAGAGACTGTTCCTATTAGTGATGACTTTTTCCCCTAATACAAACACATAAAATGCAGTCTTTCTATTGTTTGTGTAACATTCACTGCTAGTATTCCTGCTGTTTTGTCTCCTTGAATCTTTCCCTCCTTTTTTAATTTTTTTCCCCCATTATTCACTCAACTGAGAAATATTTTTTAACTTCTAGCATCAGTTTTGAGGCTATCACATAGCAACAACTCAAAGTCAACAATTTACTTTTCTGACTGGGAGAAAATTGACGGAAAGGTCAAATGTCAGGTGCTGAGCGTGGTAGCAACATACCCAACATCAATCCATAGACCCTAAACACCATAATATTCCAGTTCAAAAATGACAGATTCAAGATAAGTTCCTCCTGTTGTAGCAAACCCATCTTTAGGCTGGTAATTGAATTATACTAGCTGAGCAGAACTGTGAGAGAAGAGTTTGGTCCTCAGTAATCTCTTAAATCAAACAAAAACCTGAATAAAATATTTACATGTAGTAAATGTGTGTGGTCAGGAGGTTACAGCGATTTCTCCTATTACTCTCCTTCTATCTGATTGAGTAACAGTGCAAAGAAATCCCTTTTGTCTTTCAATAATTTCACCTTTAGAGAAATGAAGATTTCAATAATAAAATATTTGAAATTAGGTTTTGTACCTGATTCAAAAGCAAAAAATTTTCTCAGGATACTTGTATGATCTTGGGAAATCATTTATATGTGAACATTTTTTTTTGTCTATAGAATGGGAAATATTGTCACCATTCTTGAGGACTCCAATACAGAAAAGTATGAATTGTGTTACATAAGCAATACAATTCTTACACTTATACTCCATATTGATCAGTGAAAATTGAGGATTTATATTTTGTATTTAGGCAATGATGTGCTATATAAGTGTTTAAAATTATTATGATTATTTATTTTCTGCAATTAACAAATAAATACATTTAATTAGAAAATATAAATGTAATAATTTGCTATGAAGACATAAGTGTTGCCTTCTTTTTACTAGAATCACAAGAAGTATTATTATTAATGTCAGTGTTTAAAGATATGCAAGGGCATGCTTTTGTTTCTGAGGGGTGTTGATTTGTATGGGATTTTATAGCAACCTTCTATGTTTGATGGGTTTACTTCTGTCGCTTCTTTTTCTGATTATTAGTATGTCTAATTGCCACACTTATTACATATTGATGCTATTGAACAATTAAATGTATAAGACAATATAGCATGATTACATGTTCCACAAATACTTACAATAACTTTTTCTCAGACAGAATTCACTGTCTGAACCTTCATATGGGCTTTTTAAACTTCTTTAAAAACCTGGCTTTTAGCTTTATTTTTTCCCAGAGGGATCAATTGCAGAAAGATACGAAGATGTAGAATCTGGAACAGAACATTCTATTTTCATCTGTGTATATCTGAGCTAGGCAATGTTGTTTCAGAGAAGATCAATAATGAGACAAATTCCTCCACAATATTGTCTTTTTTTCTTTTGTAAAGGCTACATTTAGAATAAGACACATGGGAATAATTTAAAGATTTTTACTTCTTTCACAGAAAATAAAAATGTATTTCAGATATAGACATCTAATTGTACAGGATTAATTTTAAAGTAGGATGTAGTTTTCAGCTTTTCTTACTAGTTAGGAAAAGTACTGGGTTTTATATATAGAAATGTTTTTATGTGTTTCTTGTACATTTGTTTTCTCTCATAATTCAGGAAGGCTATAGGGAATAATTTCTAATGAGAATGTGAAGTCCAGAGATTCATATTTTGAGCATTCTAGCCAGTTTACATTATATTTCAGCTAAATAAAAAATGCACAGATCTAGGCAGTTTTGCTTCCAGTGAAATGTTGAAAGTAATTCTTTATTTATTTATTTATTTTAGTTAATAAAGAAATAAGTTATTATTAACTCAATTAGAACATTTACTCTTAGGCTTCAATTTTGTTATCTAAGGTAGAATCCATTGCAAAATAATTTCTTCTTATGAAAAAATTTATGTTGGAAAATGTATATCTTTTGAAAGCTTTTGCTCATTTCTTTAGCTGGGCTTGGAAGGTAACAGAGTCTGCCATTTCCTAACAGCTGTGGAGCTTTACCCTTATACAGATCTACAGTTTTTTCTGATCACCTCTTTATGAAAAGAAATTGACAGTTATTGTCAATGCTTTTGATCAGATGTTGTTTCCAAGGTGCTAACAGTAAGAAGTAATTTGGTTCTACTGAGGAAAAATAAGTAAGCAAGTAAACAAATAAATAGAAATTTAGTATTCAGTCATTACTAACAATATCATGTCCCTTTTTTCAAAGTGTGTAGCTCTCTATAAGTTTTCCTTGCATAAATTATTATGCACATTTATTGGAATAATGAGCATAGTGGATGAGATGTTTCATCTCTCCAATCATCTTCTGCTCCCCAGAACCAGATAAAAACAGTTACATAAGGCATTAAAAAGGAAGTAGTTCAAGAAAACCATACAGTACATCTGGAGGAAGCAGCACAGACACCACTGTGTTAATGGGTTCCTCAAAATCATCATAATTAACCACCAATGAACATAGGTATGAACATACTTCATGTGATTTTTAACAACTTCTCCTTAAAAAATTGTAGTTTAAATTTATAGTTTGCACAATGCTCTTTGTCAATAAGTCTCACTATTTTCAAGAATTTTTGTTTGTTTAAATATTGTTGATTGCAAAACTTAGAAGTGTGCACTTCTCTTTCACTGACAAGTAGGAATGGTTACTTATTCTGAATTCAGTGTCTCCATACCATTCAGGTGTTTCATACCTGCCAGTGCTTGCCTCAGTACACTTCTCTTGAGATAAAAAAAAAAAAAATCACATTACTTATTGTACTAAACAATAAATTTCTGTCATGGAAGTTTTCACCTATTGTAATCAAATAGATTAAGAGAAAAATATATACATACAGAAAGGATATTTAAATGAAAATATCTACTTCTGATTTCCAAATCCACCCAATCGGGAAAGAATGGAATAATATTTCAAAAACAAGCAAACAAACAAACAAAAACTCCAACCAACCAAAAAAAAAAAAATAAAACCCCAAAAAAACCCAAGAAAACTCATCTAGAAGGTGAACTAGATGCAGAGAAGAAAAACTTCACGTGACTATCCCTCCCCACCAACTTTTCCCATCTTGTTCCGCAATGAGAGCCTCACTAACCCAAGGAAGCAGGAATAAACTGGGGAAGGTCACAGATCCTGAAATGTGTAAAACTCTCTCACCTGTTTGCAAATGCCATTAAGCAGAATATAACACATTTAGAGTAGAGTGCTTAATGGAGTATGCAATCAAGGTACTCAAGACCTTTTATGTAGCAAACTGTCCCTAATCAAGTAAAGCAGCATAAATTATTTTCATGACTCAGTTCTATAAAAAAACAAAAATTATTTTATTGTAACTGATTGACCTTTTCCTCGAGAGTCACAAAGAATAGATCTTCATTTGTAGACCACAGATAAAGAGTGTTCTCATGAACAATCAAGAAATAATAATAAAAAAAAAGCAATGAGAAAAGAAGGAGGCAAAGGATTGGTAGCTTATAATGATTCTTGAGAAATTTAAGCATTAAGTATACACAAATGAATAATAAGGATCAAGTATCACTGAGCATTTTCAATAAGGATAACAAAGCATACAAATTAAGAAGAAAAAAAACCTGTTTCTGTTAAGAGAAGATGACAACTGCATGTCAAAAGAAAAGAAAGCAGTATAATCCAATCACATTTCATTTAGTCTAACAAAATCAAAAGCGCACATGTGAAATTCAGTGTTTCTTTTCTCCTTTTTTATAAGAATAGAATGACAATACATGCATATCACTGCATAATTTTCTTTCTTTTGCATGAGGATAGGAATAATATGAATATTTGACTTTCACTGGGGAAGAAAAGGTTCACCATTTAAATATTACCACAAAGTATGAAAAGAAAATACAGACATAATAAAAAATCATCATCAGTACTTTGTGTATGAAAAGACACACCTGGAAGAAACAGGTTTTATTAATTCTCCTGATGATAACAGCCTAGTTGTCTGAAATCTGATTTTTTAAATCTTATAGTGTAATTTTTGAGGCAACAATGCATATATAGGGTAACTTCTATGTTTAGGTAATTAGATGACCAGCTCCCTGATTCCATTAGAGCTTTATTTCAGTTTTGTCCCTTGAGACAGTCTGTTATTCAATGCTCTTGGGAAACTGGTCTATGAAATTACAAAATGTTTGAGTAGCCAAAGTTGTGGTTCTATGTCCAGGTGGACGCTGGTGATGCCTCTGTCCTGGGGCTGATGCTCTTCAATACCTAAACCGATAGCACAGACGGTGCATCAAGTACACCCTCAGCAGGTTTGCAGATGACTCCAAGCTAAGGGGTGCAGTTGACACAAAAGAAGGATGGGATGACATCCAAACAGACCTGGACAAACTTGAGAAGTGGGCCTACAAGAACCCCAAAAAGTTCAACAAGCCCAGGTGCAGGTGCCGCATGTGGTTTGAGGCAATCCCAGATGTCAATACAGACTGGGAGAAGAAGACATTGAGAGCAGTCCTGTGGAGAAGGACTTGGGAATTGTGGATGAAAAGCTGAACATAAACCAACAAGTCAACAGTGCACATTCACAGCCCAGAAGGCCGGCCACATCCTGGGCTTCATGACAAGACACACCGGCAGCAGCTCAGGGAGACAATTCTGTCTCTCTATTCTGGTTCCAACTCTGGGTTCTCCAGCGCAAGAAAGATGTGCACCTGTTAGAGTGGGTCCAGAAGAAGGCCTCAAAGACGATCTGAAGCCTGGAGCACCTCTCCTGTGAAAAAGACCTTATTAGGGCCTTTCACTACCTAAAGGGGGATTATAAAAAAGAGAAAGAAGGACTTTTTTTGTATGGACAAAAAGTGACAGGACAAGGGGCAATGCCCTGAAGTTGAAAGAGGATGGGCTTCGATTACATGCTAGGAAGAAATTCTTTACTATGGTGAAGGACTGGACCAGGTTGCCCAGAGAAGCTGTGGCTGTTCCATCTCTGGAAATGTTCAAGGACAGGATGGATGAAACCCTGAGCAACCTGACCTCATGAATGGCATCTTTGCCCATGGTAAAGGGGCTGGAAACAGATGAACTTTAAGGTCTCTTCCAACCTGAATCATTCTAAGATTCTATTAAACACAATAAATCAATAAGTGTTAGAGTAAGCAAATCTTTGTCATACTGATATAGACAAGACTTGAGTTTTATTGCTGGAAAAATATCTGTGAGTACTTGTATGCAGTACCAAGGTTACAGTGAACAAGGTGAAGATGATGGACTGTGTTGTTAAAGAAATAGTATATAAATCCAGAAAGGTGGCATATTTGTATACTGCAGTATTTATATGTCACATTGAGTAGTGTATATAATGCTGAAATTATAAAGCAAGAAATACAGTGGCTAGGCTTGAAAGTGACAGGTACTAAAGATTTATAAGAGGTTGAAGGAACTGATTCTACTTTGATAGACAAAATGTCCTAAATTGTGTTATTAAATTATGGAGCACAGTGATAAAAAGATCCAACTAGCTTATGGAAAACATTGAAAATACATCTGTATATAAATATATATAATTACATCTGTGACCCTGAATGTGATGATATTACTATCTACCAGTTCCAGTCAGCTTCTTTTTTCACACTGTTTCAATCTCAGCTCAACCTTAGAAACTTCTTCAACTATTGATCCACATTGGTCCAAAATGAGAACTAATCAATTTATCTAGCTGGTCTGTTAGAACAAAAGTCTAGTATATAGATGGAATTCATTTTATGCTTTTCCTTTTTTTGCCTCTATAATATATTTTCTGTGTAGTGATACCTTATAAGAAGCCAGAAAAGTGACATATGAAAATATAGATTCCTTAGTAAAATTTAGCAGCCTTATCATAACCAAAATTTTTGTAGTAAAGCAGATGATGGCATCAGATTAATACAGAATATACAATAAAAATATGAGTTAGCATATAAATAAGATTTAATTAGTTGATGATATCAAAATAGCATTAGAAATGTATGAATACCTACAAGTTTATGAAAAGCTCTTTTAACATTAAAATAAATCATAACCTGCATGAGAGACTCAGATTAAGCATTTTTTCAGATGTTTTATTTACATAGAAGTGTGAAATTCTTTGCTTTTTGAGTAAATCAGTTAATGAAGTGAAAATTAAGGCGTTCGCAAAGTATTACTTCTGGATATATGCATTGAGCAGTTTCAATTTCAGAGTTCCTTTATTTTAAACTCTTTCTTTAGGTTTTTAAGACCTTGGGATTTCTTATTTAATGCTGAGCATTTCAGAACTGTCATAACAATATGTATAGTTACAGTGTTATATAACTAAATTATAAATTACCTTTTTTTTTACTAAGTAATGGAACATGAAGTGCCTATATTAGAAAGTTTAGTGTATTTTTAACTACAAAATGAGAAATAATCTTTCTCCCATAACAGGAAAAAGGAACAGATCCTTGCCCTTCTCATTATTTTTCACTGATGTGACACCAAGGGCTTAGCCAATGTCTTAAAGTGTAATACAATGCAGAAAGAATCCTTGAATATACAGCTGTTGAATCAATAAAAGCCTCACCTTCTGTCACTAATGAGATTATTGTCTGGAACAAAATTTTTTTTTCTTCTTTTTAAAGGAAAGTAACCCACTTCATTGCAGTCACCTTGATCTTCTCTCTTAGTACACAGTGTAGCTGGTGAAGTCAAGGGCTGACAGGAACAGGTTTCTTTAGTGACTCTTGTCCTGGAGTTTGAGACCAGTGGAAATGACAGTTTTTTAGATCTTGGAGATCTTCTGCTATTCTGAATTATCAAAGTGTGGTGAAATGAGAGTGTACACTTGTCTCATACCACCTTTGAACTTTAGAGATAAAAGTTACAGAATCACAGAATTTTTGAGTTTGGAAGGTACTCCTAGGAGTCATCGAGTTCAGCCCTCCTATTCAAGCAGCTAGAACTGGGTGCTCAGAACCATGTCTAAACTGCTTCTGACTATCTTCAGAGTGAGAGATTCCACAGAGTCTCTGGACAATCTATGTCAGTTAACAGTCACCCTCACAGTAAAACTGTTTCCTGATATTCCTGAAAGGGCATTCTCTGTTTCAGTTTGTGACCGTTGCCTCTGGCCCTGTCACTAGGCATCACTGAAAAGAGCCTTGTTCTGTCTTTCCAATCTCTCTGAATTTATGTACACTGATAAGATTCTTCCTTAGCCTTCTCTTCTCCAGGGTGAACTGGCCTAGCCACCTCAGTCTTTCCTCATGTGTGAGCAGTTTCAGCTCTTTCATCCACTTTGTGGCCCTTCTTTGGACCATCTCCAGTATGTTCATGCCTCCAGGGACCACAGGCTCAGACAAGGACTTCAGATGTGACCTCACTAGGGCTGAGTAAAGGGGATGGATCACTCCCTGCTTATTTGTTGGCATGGGCCACTCAAAACTGGACTAGGTGGTCCTTGAATACTAAATCAGAACTTTTATGACTGCCTTTTCCTCCCCAGGCCTTATCCGTTAGGACTCTTCAAAGCATACCTTTGAGCCAGCCAAAGTCTGCTGTCCTGGATTCCAGGGCTGGGTTTGCTTTTCACTCTTCTCCCTGCTCTCAGTACCATCTCATATTCATGGTAACCTAGATTTTCAACCTAGACAACTCCAACAAGCCCTTTATTTTCAGTGAGCATAATGTGTGTTAGGGCACCTGCTCTTTAGCTCCTCCATCATCTGAGTGATGATCAGGGATATTCAAGAAGCTCCCATACTGCTACCCTTCTGCTATATTTGGGTATAATAAAAGGGGTGCTTTGTTTGTTTAAATGGTCCTGATACATTCATGAAGGAAATAACTTTTCTTTGCTTTTAGCAACACTTTTATAGTGAAAAGTCCATTTAGCAGTTTTTCCAAGACCCATGCCTTTGCCTGTTTGTCATCAGAGTCACTGCAGGAGAGTAAAGAGTTTTCCTTCTTTACTGTACAAGCTATAAAAGGTTTCAGGTTGGAAAAGATTTTCCATAGGAAGAAGGCACTTTGCCAGAAGGTGCATCAGGAGTCACTAGTGTTAAGTTACTTTGAGTCTTATTACTGCAATAAATTTCTCCTCAGCTTCCCAAGTGAGTGCTTCATTCCTGAATATTCTTCCCAGTTCTCTTTTATTCAGAGAGGAGCAGAAGTAAATGAGTAAGTCCACTGAAGATCCTAAACTGACAGGCTTAGTCATTGATGCTAACCTTTATGAACCCTATAGAGTCCTCTTTAAATAACAGCTCTTTAAGGAGACATAATCCAAAATTATGATCCCTTTTAGAAGGGATTATTTACCACAGACATTGGAACAAGAGACTCTTTTTCCTTCAGTGTTTGGGATTGTCTCACACAATACTATTATCTTACACTGAAAAAAACCATAAACACATTCACCAATTTTATTATCAAACGTGTCATCCTGAGTGGCTAAAGTTAGGCTTTAAAATATGTAAATAGAAAGCAAATTAGTTACTGCAACTCCTTTTGGCTCTGGCTGGCTGGCTGGATTGTCTTGGGACTTTTTATTTGGTTAATGTTTAGGCTTTGTTTTTGTTTGTTTCTTTGTTTGTTTGTTTTTGTGAGGGTTAGGATTTGGATTTTTTAATTATAGCCTTTTGTATATACAGAATATATAGAACACTATGCCCACTATGCCTGCATGTAGAAATTGTGTGTCTAGCTTTCAAGCGCTCATGTTTTAAAGTCTTGTGCATCACTCCAGCAGAAACAGTCCTCCTTCATTTATGTTTTCTTATAGAATCACAGGTTTTTTTACTTGTCAAATATGACTGCAAGTACAATTCTTTTAAATTAAAATATAATATAGATGGATACAAACAGGTGCAGAGATCACATTTAAAATTTTAAAGTGTGTTTAGCTGTATCAAGCAGTAACTAATCTTTAAAGTCAGTAGAGAAATTTCATTGAGGTCGGTATCTTCTTCTAAAGAGGTAAATTACTGTTATTTCTTCATAGTTCATTGAAGGGAACAATATTTCCTCTATATAGAAACTTTATACATTTGCCATTAACTTAGGTTCTAATAGGACTGTCAAAGTTGGTACATATAAATTTACTCATTGCTGGAAATATACACCTCTGAAACTATATCTTAAGGTCAAAAAATTTTATTTGTCCAATCTATGGTGATCCATAGCTGGCATTCTTTTCTTTACACAAATAAACCAAACTCTCAGTTATATCACCCCATCAACCATTATTTATTTTTTTATTTAACAGCATCTTAGTTCAAGTCAGTGGGTATTTTTGTCCTAGGTCCTCCTTTGAAATATATATAGAGAGATGACATTCCTCTATTAGGACAACATGCTGTTGCTCTAGAATTTTTTGGGTTTTGGGAATACTGGCAGATAGATCCTGAGGTGACAAAAAGGTACTTACATTCATCCCTTTTCCACAGAAACTTTGTTTCAGATTATGCATACATGCTAAGAAAACTAGTTAACCAATTTAGGGTGAGGATGGAAGGGTGAATGTGTTGCCCTTCACAAAACTAAATAGTTTATGAAGAATTGTCTCCAAAGAATAGCCACTAGCAGGTCAAAAACTGGGTAAGAATGAGAGACCAAGGTAACAAGAGAACCTTGTGACTGATGTCTAGTACAGGCCAGGGACTATTGAAAAAGTCTTCTTGCTCTGGCCAGAGAATGTTTTGTGCTCACGGCTCTTTTCCCGAGGGAGAACTTCAACCATATCATCAGCAGGAAAAGTACAAGAAGCTGTAGGCAGTCCAGAAGACTCCTGGAATGCATGAAGTATAACTTCATAAGCAAGGTAATAGACAGCCCTACCAGAGAGGATGCAGCACTGGACCTGTTGGTTACATACATGCTCAACATAAGTGGGTGCCAAGTCATTCAGTAGTGGCAAGTTTGGAGGCAGCCTGGGCTGTAGTGATTATGCACAGGTGGATTTTGCAGCCCTGAGGGATATGGGCCAGTCAAAGAGTGAAGTCAGGACTCTGAATTTTGGGAAAGGATACTTCCAGCTCTTCCAGGAGTTATTAGCACCTTCTGCTAAACTGGCCTCAGGGGAAAGGGAGTAGGACAAAGCTGAGAGATGCTAAAGATGCTTCCATATTCCCAGGTGTAACAAATCAGTCAAGGAAACCAAGAGATCAGTATGGTTGAGTCAAGCAAGACCTGCTGGTCAAACTAAAGAAGGGAGGGAAGGTTGAGAGAATCAGGATTGTTCATCCTGGAGAAGAGAAGGCTCCAGGGACATCTTACTGCGATGTTTCAGCTCCTATAGAAAAGACAAGGAGACACTTTTTACCAGGGCCTGTTGAGACAGGACAAGGGATAGTGGGTTTTTACTGAATGAAGGTCCATTTAGATTATCTATAAGTAAGAAATTCTTTACAATGAGAGTAGTAAAACACTAGAGCAGGCTGCCCAGAGAGGTGGTGAATTTCCCATGGCTGAAAATATCCAAGGGCTCTAAGACACCTGATACATTTGAAGATGTCCCTGCTTTATGCCAGGGATTGTACTAGATGGCCTTTCAAGGTCCTTTCCAACACAAAATATTCTATGATTCTATGATTCTATGATTCTATGATTCTATGATTCTATGATTCTCTGATAAGATATATAGCATAAATTGCTATGTACATATAGTGACAGAGATCCTAAAATTAATTGTAATAATCAAATCACTCAGCCAAAATCACTCTAAAGTTTCAATTTAGCTAAGTTAAAAATTCATCCATAACAGTGATGAATTAATAAATAAATAAAATCTGAGCTTGCAAGCTGGTTGAATAATGCTGAAACATTATAGTGATCTCATTTTTCACTGAAAACATAGAAAAAACAAACATTCTGAGAGGAAATAATTATTTATTGTTGCCTTCTGTTCTCTGAACACACTGCCTCATATACAATGTGGTTCTCTGGGGGTGATTTTTTCTTATTTGTGCAGACTAAATTGGTCCTGCAATTGTTTACCCACAGTTCCTTATAAGGGAAAAAAAGGAATTGTTGAGTCTTACTCCCAAACTCACCCACCAAATCTCTCTTAATTTTCTACTCTCCATACAAGCTTCACTTAAAATAATGATGCAGAATAGTTAGTGGAGGAGTCAGTCTACAGAGCTTCAGCAACTGCTATTTATCAAGTACAGTCAGAGGAGAAAAATAAAAAAGTTTTAAGCAACTCATTCTTATACTTAAGTACATTTCTTCCAAAGAGCTTTCTATTTTCACAACCAGGTTGAAAATCCCCTGAGGAAACAGGCTGAATGAAATATGTATTTACTTGAAGGCAGACTGAAGCATTTGCTTTCCCAGTATTTCCCATTGGTATTGCAAGGACAGAGGAGGAGGAATATCAGGCTGTGCACTAAATGTTATGCAGAAATCCAAGAAATCAATCCAAGGTATGCCATGGTGGTTAGAGATCTGAAAAATCTGAGAAATGCAGCACCAGCCTAGTTTGTAAATGTTATTTGTTTTGGATCAAAGCACCTCAAGATATTATTTATGAAATTTCATACTCTGCTAAGTGTAATGGAATTATATGAATTATACCACAGTTATTTTCTGGTTTACCTACTAGACTTACCTAGGTTCACTTACTTAAGATAGTTTTGACACCTATAATACAGACAGTGAAAGAAGTGGGTTTTTTCAACAATACATTGTATGTTTGTACTTATGTTTCAAGACTACTTTAAATTCATCAACTACATTGAAAAGAGCTCTGAAATGTCTAGAAATTAGTGAAATGCCTACAATTAGTGGAAAGTTCTCCTAATCAATACACTGGTGTTGAACTGGTGGGATAAGTTAGTCTCCCCATGAGTTTCTGTGAGAAGAGAACAATCTGTCTATAAGGGAGCAGTGTGACTTTGTGGCTTGGAAAACTAAAGATATCCTGGGCTGCATTAGGAAGAGCATTGCCAGGAGATCAAGGAAGGTGATCCTGCCCCTTTTCTCATCCCTGATGAGGCCACATATGGAGTGCTGTGTCCAGTTCTGGCTCTCTAGTATGAGAGAGACTTGGAGCTCCAGGAGTGGATCCAGCCGAGGGCACAGAAAATAACTATGGGAGGGGAGCATCCCTCTTATGAGGAATGGCTGAGGGAATTGGGCCTGTTCAAACTTGAACAGAGATGACTGAGAGAGTGTCTTATAAATGTCTACAAGTATCTGAAGGGAGGGTGTCAAGACAAGTGAGGCAGGCTCTTTTCCATAGAGCCAAGCAATAGGACAAGAAGGAGTGGTCAGAAACTAACGCACAGGAAGCTCCGCCTGAACGTGAGGAAGAACTTTACTGTGCAGGGGACTGAGCACTGGAACAGATTTCCCAGAGGTAGTAGAGTCTCCCCCACTGGAGACATTCAAGAACCTCTGGATAATCCTGGGCTCTGTGCTCTAGGATAAACGTGCTGGAGCAGAGAAGTTGGACCAGATGATCCACTGTGGTTCTTTCAACCATACCATTCTGTGATTCTGCAATTCTCTGAGGTCACCAGCTTCCTGGATGAAGAAGTAGAAGTTTTGAAAGGCCCTGCTGAAATTGTTTTGGAAGGAATGAACACAGGGAAAAAAAAACAAAAAAAAAGCATTATACACAAAGAAATGGCCTAAAGGCTAGATAATCTGAAACACAGACTGGGAATCTGCCAGGAATCTGCTAAAGGAAGATGAAATGGTGGAGAGTCACAGCCAGCAAAATTTCTTGTCAACAAAGAGTTTTTACTGTGGCAGTATGTATCCCTGCACATATAATTTATCCATATTACGGTAGCCCATGGGTTGAAAAATAAATAAATAAATTCCTAAGCAAGGAAAAAAAAGCTTTTATTTCCTATATTTCAAGATAAAAAACATTCCTAAAGTGTGTAAGACTCAACCAGACAAGTAAAGTTTGTTTTACAGCCTTGAGTACTCCAGTTTGTCAGTGGTGCTGAAGACACATTGCTAATACCAACAACCCTGATCCAAGATTTCATTGTTTGGATTTTTGTTTTTCATCAACTTTAATAGGCTGCTTATAACAAAAATGGGAACTTTATGAGAATTATGATTAGCCAGAAAGATAAAAACTGTTATCAACAAAATATTTTTCCCTCTTAATTTCCAGAAATTTCATTCAAAAAGATGGAGGAGTGTTGCCTATTGACAGAAAATGATAATGTAAGATAGAGAAAATATGCAGGATGTGGCTACTCTGAAGCTAGATCAGCAGCTACAAAAGGGAAGTAAGGTACAGGGGTCTATGATAATTTCTATTTATCTTTGAAATCTTTATCAAAAAGCTCACTGTTTCTTCAGGTTTGAAGATATCTTCTCCTCAATTTCTCTCATAATGGAAAATAGAAATACCAAGAAATTCTAGGCAAGTTTTAAATTCTGATTCTTTAAAATATTCTTTTAAAATCTTACATAGTAGCAAATCTATACTTGATACATTATTCTATTAAGGTTACTCAGGTTTTTTTTTTTTTATTTTGGGTTTTTTTGGTGTTTAGTTTTGGGGTTTTTTTATTTTATTTTCTACTTCCTGTTTTCTTATGTTTTGCAAACATATTTGGATAAACTAATTTCCACTTAGAGAGAAAAATAAATGGTAGAGGGAATGTTACAGTGTTTTAGGATGGGCTTTTTTGCTATTTGGAACTTCCATTGTAAATATTTCATATCACACAAAGGTTTTAAGAATTGTTTCTATGTTTTAGTTTTTAAAAATCTACAGCTTGGTCATCTTTCCATTAAAAGACCCATCAGAAGCACTATGTAATTTCTTGACATTACCCTCCTTGTTCTCTTCTTCTCCTCATCCCCCCTTCCTCCCCTATCAGTATTTTAGAAACTCATAAAACAAGAAAACAAATAATTAAATAAAGTTTCAAAACCAAGTTTCTTCATCTTCCAGCTATTTCTGTTGCAGGAATTTTTACAAACTGAGAATTATAACCAATATTGTATGAACATAGTTAACCTTCCAACTGAATTTAAATTGGATTATTTTGTTTCAGCTTCCACATTTCAATCTGATTTATTCCATTCTTAGATTAAATTTATATATTTATGTTAAAGTCATATTTTTTTATGTATTATAGGTTAGGGTGTTTTCCCCATAGATCTTAAATCTTTAAATATCCTTTTCATACAAGTATCAAAACTTCATGCTAAAATCATTATACACTGATCTTCCTAGAATCATAGAAATAAAAAAAAAAAAAAGACAGTTGAGATAGATGTGAATTCAACTATCAGTAATGTCCAGATTAGCTTTAAAAAACCCAACATTTGCTTCTATCTTCCAGATTTAGCCTCCTGTTCGATTATATTTCACCAAAAATGTGGAAAGTACATGAAGACCATTTATCCCCAGCTCTTTGTGCCAGTGATATTTGGAGACAATATTCTTAAACAACCGATGGGAGAAGTGAAGACATGAAATTGTGTGGGTCGATATCCTTCAGTTCACACTGTTCTGTACAGTCAGAAAGAGCTGAATGTCCTTTAAGTTAAAAGCCCTGCTGAAATTCCTTCTGGTGTACCATAGATCTGCCGTGCTCTTGGGTGCATTTTTGTGCCAAAAGAGCTTCACACCAGCTAGACTATTAAGGATCTTAGTCAATATTTAGTCAAACAGTACAGATTTAGTTATTTTAATCTTCACTCACAAATCAGTCTGGTTGTTTTTACCACATTTACTTATATTTACATTTAAATTCCTAACAATTTGTCAATATTTTTTTTGTAGTGTGGTACCGAGAATTTAATAAAAGCAGCTTAAACAGCTTTCAGATACCTCTATTATTATTATTTTTACTATTATTATTATAAACTATAAACAGTTCACATTACAAATATGCCTATCAGGCACAATTTTTAGTAATAAACTCTGATTTGACATCAAAATAAATTGCCAGATGAATCAATTGTAGATATTTTTAACACTATTAAATACTTAGTGCTGAGTTACCTTTGCCTAGTAACTGGTAAGTTATGTACTCAAGTGCAACTTCTTTATGAGAAAAGCCCTCTGAAAATATGCCTTGATATGTCTGGATTGCCTTTTCATATATATCAAATCAAACATGAGCAGAACAGACTAGAAATTAGAAAGTCATAGCAGATAGTTTTATAACTGCCACTACAATTGTGAAACACAGCATGCAGGAAACATCTACAAAAGTATTTTTCTAAGGCATTTTTAACACCTTTCAAATTAATATGTTTAGGTTATGACAGATGTGAAATCTCTTTGACTCAAAGAGCACTGCAGTGGCATTTGGAAGTCCTTGAAGACTGTAAGAACAGCCATGAGCCTGGCATAAATTAGTTTTTATATGTATCACCTCTATAGGCAAGCTGCAGACAGCTTCAAGAAGTGCCTGGCCATGCAATGTGTCTCCCAAACTTCCTCTTGCAAGTCCTTTAAAACAATTTAAATAAAAGACCTTATATCTTTCTTCAAGAAAATAATATTTTTGTGACTCACCAGTACATCATATACATTCTGGTTAATAGGCCCTTAAAAACTGTTTTGTGAAGAATTCACAAAGTAGGCAAAAGCTAGGCATGATGTTATTTGAAAAGGACATTTATATGAATACTGTTACTACCTTTGTGTTTCTAACATGTAGGAAAGAGATTAGGCTGATCACCTTCTTTCTCAAGGCAACCACTGTGGTACTTCTGTTCCAAAAGTTTTGGAAAGTGTCACAGCAACAGCTGGTAAATGGGTGAATTCCAACTATAAGGGAGAGTCCCACAGGTGAATATGATGTACAGTAATCCTCTGCAAGTAGTTAGCATGAGAGGCATTGCTATGGAAGCATGACAAAAGATACAACTATTAAGCCTGACACTGCCTGAACTGTTGGAAGCTGCAAAAAGCCTTGAAAATGTTTATTTAAGCATGTTAGGTGATAATTGCTGAAGAAATGTTTGTTGCAAGGCAGTGGAGGTACAAATGGAACAAGTCTGTGAAAGTGAGATGAAATAGTACATTACATTACAGGCTCAGGTAGTCTTAACATCACTAAAATCACCAGAGTCCTCAAGATAAAGAACATTAAAACCCCATGCATATGAAATTAATAGGAGGTTTTCTGAAATAGTCAGGTCACAGATCTTCTGATGTTTAGTAATCTGTCAGAAAGAAAGAGGAAATTACTTTGAACATTATTCAATGTATGATAGAAAGCGTGCTCCTTGTTCTTTTCACAAGTTGTTGTAGATCAAAAACAACACTATTAAAGCTGATGAAGTTAAACACTGATGAAAACAAAAACTTTTTAATGAGAATCCAGCCCAAATTACAGAGGTTTGACAGAACCTTTATTGTAAGTCACTACCTAGAAAATACAAACAAATTTAAGCTTGACAAAAGAAGTGACAGGAGAACAAGTGTTTATGGAGCATGTAGTACAAAAGGTCATGGCATTCCTGCTTGTTGATGTAGACTGGAAGCAAAACTGAAGGAGGAGTTTTCAGAAATGGCACCTTCTCAGAGTTTAATGTAAAGCAGAATCTCAGAAATGGAAAAAAAAAAAAAAAAACACATGAAGATGTTCTGTTCTGAATTTAAGCTGATCCATCAAGGTACTTACTGCTCCTGGAATTACAGACAGGGATTTCTTTCTTTGGAAAAACATAGTTTGAATATTAGAGATCTGATAGCAGTTTATTTGAAATGTAATTAGCACTGCTTTGTAACTAGACATGTATGCCAGGAGGAACGTTCTCAAGTGTTATTACTTTTCATGAAGTCTTGTGGTTATATGTGGTTACATACTGCTGTTTTCCAATATGATTTATGAGGAATGCCCATAAAAGAATGATAGCCATAAACTTACTCTTTCCAGCCGTGTATGTAGGCACAAAAGAAAACTGTAGACAAAACACACAAAGAAGGACTAATTACATTGGTAAGGAAAGAGCAATATAAGTATTTCGATACATTAATGTTGTCTTGCAATCAATTAGCAATTTCTTCACACAGTATTTGCTAATTAGATTTTTTTTTGCCTCAGTTTGACAATATTTATAATAGAAAAAGGACTACAAAATTTGGTTTTTTCATAGGTAAGCTTGATGGGGTGGATAATAGAAAAAATCTGAAGATATTTTTTTTTAATGAGTACTTAAATTTTTATTCTTGTTAATTCAGAAGTCAAGGCAAACACTAGTTAACTTGAAACGTGTGAATGCTGCCTTTGGTGTGACATGAAATTAATCACATCCTTTATTGGATTAGATTATGAATATGTATCGATTTCACTGAGTTGCCAGGAAAGGAAAGGAGTTTCACTCAAAGCCAAATAGTACAGGTTTATACTTCTTTACAAGTTATTTGTGGTAACGTATATAAAACTAAGGGACAATTACATTACTCTGGCACATTTCAGTGATAAAAAAGAAGAATAAAATACTGACACAGGGGGTCAGTGTCATGTTCCCAAACAAACACATCTCTTCTCTAGTCTTGCCAGCATCACTGAATCATTAGGAAATGATTCAAATTGGGTTAACCAAATATTTATATATGAAGTCACTAAATGTCAGTGATTTTCTGTTTCTAGTTCCAGTGCTAGATATTAAAATCTATGTTTCATATTCTATTATTTTTGTTCTTGGACTTTAATATCAATGTGCAATAAGCCATTTCCATCAGTTAGATGTAATAGGTCCTTTTAATTTAGAACTAAGTTTAAAATGTATTTAGGAGCTTATAATTTCCTCAGAAGAGCATCTTTCTGGCCCATGGTCAGGTTTATAATGATTTTATCATAACAACAATTTTGTCTTATCTGAATCCAGTTAAGAAAAATAACTTAGTGAGAACAATCCTGCTACTGGAGAAAGATTGTTTATTTGAACAAAAATGTTTATTTGAAAATAATTTTTTTTTATATTTCTACTTGCTCATTGTCTTTTTACCATTTGAAATTTCTCAAAAAATTATAAAAATATTTTTGATGTATAGATCTTCTCCTGTCCCTGTAGTTAAAGGGAAATATGAAGCTCAGAATTAATATCTGCATATTTTACAATTGATAACATGCCAGTAGAGTTGGGAAAATCAAACTTGTCATGTCAAAGGCCCTATCTGTGGTGTGGATTTAATCTTCAAATTTAGAAGAGAGCAAATAATGAAGAGAGCAAACAATGAAGGTGGATCTCTTAACATGATCTGGAGAGTATAATACTGTATCAGTACTGACTGAAATGACAAAAAAATTAAAAATTAGGGTGTATAATATTATGAAGAAAGATATCTCACAAAAAGTGCAAATATTTGCATGTTTCTGCTCTAAAAGAGGATGGAGGAAGAATTTTTTTCCAATAGTTTAAATAATTTCTTTCTTTCACTGTTTTGATCTTCAAATACAAATCCTCTGGTTTTATTTTCTTGTAGAAGGAGCAGAGATGTTTGTATATTCCTTCATTTTGTCATTATGAGGCAACTGAGAGTAAAAAGACCTGACACCAAATGTTGAAGATAAAAATGATATTTATACTTAAAAAATAAATACATGCATACATGGAATGAATATATATATTTCTGTTCTCATAAACAACATCTCACTGATCAATCAGGGCATTGCTACAGAGAGAAAGAATCTTTTCTGTGACATGCACTGCAGCCTTTTGTAGAAAGATACAGAAAAGATAAGAGAGTTCATAAAATAAAGAATATTCTTGATGTTTAAGAAGAGAATGGTAGGCAAGAAACAATGAATTTTTCGATTGTACTGTTATCAATTTAATGCTCCCTTCAGACTGAAAAATAAATGCAGTCTAATGTATAATAACTTGCAGCCATTAGTAAATGATCACAACAATATTTCTTCACAGTCTGCCCTTCTGATGGCCCTGTAATATACACTGCTGAGGTTAGTAAAGTAAGACTTCTAACACTAGATACATCACTGACTCAGTAATGTATATTCTAAGCAAAAAAGTCTATGGAACATGCACATCACAGATAATTATGATTCATTTGAAAAAAACCCTCAGTGGGTGTGTTCAGAGTGGCTTTTCCCAACAAATAGAACTAACTAAAGAGAAGGCTATAGCTCTCCTATGGGTTTTAGCAAGATATCCTGTAGAATTTGTATTGAACTGCTTACAAAGCTTATAAGTAAGACTCTAATTTCTTATTAATTTTTGTAACTTCTAAATAGATTTTCTATAAAAGCCATCACTGGATCATTAGGAAACCATTCAAATTGGGTTAACCAAATATATAACCAAATATATATTTATTTATATATGAAGTCACTTAATGTCAGTTGCTTTCTGTTACTAATTCCGGTGCTATGTATTAATATATCTATTATATTTTTCAGAGCCGGTACTGCATGAGTGTATAACTCTGAACTCCATACAGAGTGTTAGTAAGCTCTCATCATGTTTTGGTCAGACAAAACAATCCTTCCAGTCCTGACAATCAAAGCCATCATCACAGCCTCAGGACCAAAAGGTATAAACAAAAATAAATTGGGGAAGAACAAACTGGGGGAATGTGACTTCATTCCTTGAAGTTGTAATTGGGCAATTAACCTCTGATATGCAAATAGACAAAACTTATATCTGCCTGAAAAACTTGCGGCTGTCGTCCAGTTCAGATGTAGCCTCTGCAAAGCTTCTGCACTGCCCAAAATGTATCGGTTAAAGGCCTTTAATAAATATATACTTTTTTCTTTTAACTCTGTCTAGCCTCTGTTCTAGGTAGCCAGTTCAAGGCATCACATTAATTTAAAGCACATTTCCTGAGCTTACCTAAAAAGAAGTTATGGCAGGCCTACTTTCTGCCTTTTGACCCAGAATCCACACTTCCTTCCCCTTGTACCAGAATCCCACATCATTTCAGAAAATCTTATCTAAGCTGCTGCGAGAGGTATTACCAATAAACAACAACAGCATTACCCTATCCATCAAAATGCTCTTTTAGGAAGTGACTTGCAGTCATTACCTTGGAGTAAGGAATGGAGTCCTTTTCCACTTTTTTTTTTTTCTTTGGATATGTACTGCTTCTTTTCTATAAATATTTTAATCAAACATACCTTACTTTTATAACCTCACTTAAAGTAGAAAGCACATTTTGTATAATTCTAAAAAAATTCTCCAATTGTCATATTTCTCTCACAGGATTGTGACTTCTGTTATGCTGTGATTATACTTTTTTTCAATGGTTTTCTTTTCTGGGAATTAATAATTTTTGACCTATCCCTCTATTAAACTCCATCAACTTCTTTCAAAAGCTTAGTATAAACTTTTCCACCTGTGGATATGTGTGCATTGTGGTTCCCTTAATATTTATGTTGGTATCAGCCACCCGCTGTCCAAACTGTTCATCAAGAAATATGCCTAACTACTTTCCTAATTAATAAATAAATAGCTACACACTAATTCATTTTGTCTAGAAATCATCAACATTTGAAATACTGGTTTTAATCCTAAAGTTAAAGTGTTTTCCAGAATGTGGACATTATATTGAGATACATCCCTGGCACCATGTGCCAGAATCTGTGTTACTCTTTCCTTAGTCAGATATCTGCCTCTCTTTAAAGCCTGCCATTTATTTTCTTTCTTCCTTAGAACACTCTAGACTTCTATTTTGTATTGCCCTGTCATATCACTCTCTCTAATATAAGGTTGCTTCTTTTTCTGGAGAAAAACAAAATGAGATATTATGACTTAGAAATTGGTTTTGTACAATAATATTGCATTACATAGATTAATAGTCTTATAAACACAGTCAATTTATGATCAAATATAGTCCATATCAGCATAAAATAAAAGGTCTCTTCTCCCTTTCTTCTCTCTATGTCATACTGTGTAGCAGGAGAAAAGCTGCCATATACAACACAGACAAAATATTGAAAAATCTCAAGACCCACAGCATATTTTAAACTGGTCACCTCAAACACTAGAGCAATGCATGCTGCCTTGTTTATTTTTTCCCTTGTAGTCCTGTTCAACATGGTGTTTTGGAGATACTACTGGGGGCTATCAGTAAAATCAACCAACAGAATATCTGTTTAGACTGTGCTCATGAGCTTCTCTGAGCATCAAAGCAGTTAGCAAGGTTTAGATGGAAAATTAGAATAGAGAGCAAGCTGCTAACAGAGCAAAGTTCAAGAAACTGAAACTGGCATTTAATTATCTTTGATACCTCTACTACTCTGTCAAATCTGGCTAAAATAAATAGATTAAAAAACTACAGGACCAGGAAAGAAACATACGCACGCACAAACAAATGTGCACGCTAACCTTCCTCCCATGGTGAACACTGCTACAAAGCCTCCTGGGCTGGTGTGTGCAAGGGATGTCCCACGCTGCTCAAAGGGACAGCACACACCGTGATGAGGGCCCAGATCTGTGTGAAGCAGGAAAGACATTCACTAGGCTTGCACTGAGACGTGCCTCATTTGTAGTCTGGATGCTGCACGAGCGCTTTGCAGTACGTCCAGAAGCACACACAGCCACAAGTGGGTTAAGGCAACTAAGTCAAAGGTTATTTCATCCAAATATCCCCCTGTTTATTGTACTGTTCATAGGAAATATGGCTCCATAAGGCACATATTTCCATTTCCCATCTGTAGGCTGCAACAAATGGACAATACCACTCTGCTTGAATCGAAAGGTAAATGCCGTAATTTGTTCTCGGTGGTGTCTGAAAGAATGGCATTCCAATATGCTACTTTTTGCCTCAGAGAGACTTTAAACCTCCCCAGAATTCAGTCCTAGATAGAGTTGTATGATATAAAATTGGAGACAAAAGCAGACAGAAATAAGTTGAGAAGAGTGACCAGTGGAAATTTTATGTATAAAGCAGGATAGTTACAAGGGCTCTAAGGGTTCACCAAATGCCTGATCAAGAAGTAGATTTATATTTTCAGACTTCTTGAAATCTAACAAAATATGATGAATTACCATTCATCTACTAAAAAATCTTTTCATCGTATCTATATATACATATGTATCTAAGTATATGTACGGATATTTTGTTAGTTTAACTTTTGTCTGAGTTTGAAATAATCCTTATATAGCATTCAGCATTCAGTTTTGCTTCTATCTTCACGCATAAAGGATTAGACTAACCTTGGTCTAGATCTTCAAAGATATTTTCTTTTCATTTTAACAAGGTGAAATAAAGTACTATTTTCTCCTTGGTGTATTCTACTCTCTTTCATGTAAAAAAAAATATTTTCTGTTTTGAGGGTTCCTCCTTGACACTTAAGACACAAATCATCTCACAAGCATCTCTAACTAATCCCAGAAATGCAACAGTACAGGGATATTTTGATGGATTGGTTTTTATTTGTCTGTATCTCTTTCAAAACTGAAATTCCATTTATTTTGTGATATGATGATGATAGTGTCACTCTTTTGTGCTTATCTCCTTTCTGTACTTTTTTTGCACAATGGAATGTGGTTTCTAGAACATATCAACAAACCTAGGCACTTGAAAAACTACCTAACGTCTCCTATTCAAAACAAGGCTGTAGTATGGGTATAATGAACTACTAATGTCCATTTAAAAAATTTATTAAATAAACAATTGATCCTTCAAAGAATTTATTTTTAACCACCTCCATGACATTTTTTTAAAGGAAGGATCTTTTGTGAAGGCTGAATGGGTCAATTTGTCTAACTACACCTCCATGGGAAAAATACTAAAATTCAAAATAAGAAACAGAATCGTCATTCTGACAAAGCATATTTTAAAGAGTTCTTCAATGAAAATTGATGCATGTGCGTTTTATTTCTATTTTCCAAAAAAAGGTTTTTTGCTCTTTCAAGTTAAAAGGTATTTTCCCTGAATTCTCTCTACTGTGCTTTACCATGACAGATGCCATAAGCTAGGTGTGGAAGTGTATAAAGTAGAGATAAACATTCCTAAAAGTGAGAAATCATTCAAGAGGCAGAAAGGGAGGACTAGAATGGTTTCACTGCATAAGAAATCTGATGCTTCTATGGTAAGGATGGAAGAAAGAAGCCGGTTCTTTCTTAAACCTTGCTCTGACAGAGGGAGATATACAAGTCATGGATGCAATAAAAACTTCCTGTGACTCTTCCCCAAGCCAAGTGATCTGTAGTTGTAAAAAGCATTTTTTTTTCCTAGCTATTTTTTAGATATATGTGCAATGGAAAGCTGCAACTTTTTTTCAGTTGTTTCATCAAACAGAAATTGCTGACTAGTAAAGGTCAGTCAATAAAATGCAAATTATTTAAACATTTATACTAACTGTATTTGCTCACATTTAGGAGACCTAATTTTGTTCATTGCATACCATAAATCCTTGATCAAGTTGCATCATTTATCACCTCAAAAATTTCACAGCAAAAAGATAAAGTAAGATGGGGAGAGGAATGGGAAACTTTGATAAACTGTGATTATGCATATTGTTAGCACAAAGCAAAGACTAATGGAAAATTATCTCTATAGCCAAAGAATTGCTGAGAAAGTAATATTTACACAATGTTCACACAGGATGTGTTCCCTCCCTCCCATTTTTTATAGCTGAATAAGAACTATCTTTAGTCTTTTTCCTTACTGGGAATGCTCATCATCTGCAGCTGGAAGGCATTAGGTGTGTCCCTGAAGGACATCCTCCAACAGTTCCATCTGAAAGAAATCCAACAATGCTCCAAAAATTCTCCTAATATGAGCTGAATCAAAATGAACAGAAACCATTGACAAATTAATTGAAAACAATGTTTCTGTTCCAGACTAAATATCACTGCAAGCTCAACCTGTAAAATAGTTCTAGCTACTTGCATTAAATAAGTGCTGTTTACTTATCAACATGCAAAATAATGTTACACTGACTAAAAATCACAAAAAGGCAGAGACACAAAAATTTTCTATTCCATGACATTTAAGAATTCTATTTATTTGAAAATTTTGATTGTTGTTTCTAGACATATAAACAGTTCTTCATTCTTCCACACTGTTCACTGTTGCTAGAACTATGAACTTCTGAAACCCATTAATATATGTAATGATGTCTGGGATGTAATCCAAATTTTCTAACCTAATTATTGTAATTATGATTTTTTTTTTTTAAAAAGAAGGAAAACGGAGAGAATGAAAACTATGTTTTACCCCCACCCTCTGTCTCTCCAGATTGCTGGTCTTATAGAGGCCGTATCTTTTTAAACCTATGAAGAGCAATTAGCACAAATGAGCCCTGACCTCAGGTCTCTACTTCCATAACAGCAGTAGTAGCAGGCAAGAAAAAGATTTCCATGGTAGTGCTCCTACACCTAAAGTTATGGATGTACTTAAGTGCTTTACTGGTTTTGACCTAGATGAGGAGATGGGAGGGAACTTGCTACTTGAGCCGTGTACAGAAGTTGTTGAATGTCCGTAAATTCCACCTCACTGATCATCATATTTCAAGTAGTCATATTATTTCACCACTTGCTAATTGATATTCACCCTCCAGTGACAGAGAAAAAAGCTTAAGTTCAGTTGTGTTGTTAGGATTGTCATTTTTTTTACTAATTTTGCTAAATTTTTGTCACCATATTTTAGGTTGGTACCTTACAATAAATGTTTGTTAGACCAAACGTTTGACTGTTAGAGCAAACTCTTCCTCCAGCAAATGAATTTTCTTAAAGTTTAGTTAATTGGGTGTAGATTTAAGATGGCCAGCACTCAAACACTTCACTAATAGAGTTGCATGCTTTACTGATCTTAACAGTTGAATGGTATATTTCATTTATGTTCATTTGCATAATTTGCTGATTAAACTACATGTTTAATCTGTTGACCTTTACACTGTACTTATCCTACATTTACAGAGATGTAATCAATGTGCAGATTTTACTGAATGGAGCAGACATTTCAAAGCTTACTTAGCCCTTAGAAAATTCATTTAAGCTATCAGCACACTGTCTCATTGCTGTTTGTTGGTGTTCCCTCTCTTCCTCCCTCAGATTCACTGGATGGAAAATCAAAATAATCCACACAGATAATAAACAAACAATATCCATATTTACCATAGGCTATATCTAGTCCTGTAGCGAGGAAAGGAAAAGCACTGAGCCCATAATTGTCAAGGCTGTTAAATCAGCAAAATCAGATCCAAGGAGCAGGAAAACAGACCTGCTGTTCTTGCCATTCCATGCATGTCTGATTCACTTCTATGAGCACTGGCTCCCAAAATGCTTCCCATAACGCTGATATTGACACATTTTGAGATGAAAGGAACTGAATAAAGTGTCCTTAAAACCTATTTTTTCATAAATAACTACACAGTGTTCACCTGAAAGTGAGTCCTGACAGAAAGCACTATAACAGCACTCTCCTTATTATTGTGGTCTCCAACTTTCTGGGACAAAAATACAAAACCAAAGAAGACATTTTTCTCAGGGGCTATATAAAACCACTCTTTGTGGCTCAGTCAGGGAGTGACTTTTTTACAAAATAACTATTTCATCCTCAAAAGATTTTTTAACTTCTTTTCTTATCTTCGTATAACCAAAGAATGAAGTGTTCAAAAATTTTTATTGTAAAACCCAATGAAAGAATTCCCTCTGGTTTTTTTTTTTCCTCTGCTATTTGTCACTTGGGAAGTAAGGACTCACTTCTTGATGATGAAGGTCAAAATCACTCAGAAAGAAAACAATGTGGGAATGTGGGAACTACCTGGAGTATTTAAAGAGAATATCACAAACCAGATTCTTGGTGCATCTGAAGGCAATCACCAGGATGGAATCCTGCGCAATACGCTCTCAGATGACCCCGTCTGAGCAGAATTACCCATTCTGTGATTCTTTAAGGGCAACAAGTCATGTTCTAAGCACCTCAGAGCATCTCTGGCTGTACTTACAACAGATCTTCAGGGATTTAGTTGGTTGTCTGAAGACCAGATCATGCAGTTGGGCCCAAGACAACTTTGTGTAATCTTCAGAGTGTCATCTGTCAGCATCCTGATCTATGCGGTGCTATCCTGCATCAAATCCTGAAATTGACTCTTGTGTGGTAGTCATAAATCACAGAATCACAGAATCACAGAATCACAGAATCACAGAATCACAGAATTTTCAAGACTGGAAGAGACCTATAAGATCATCTAGTCCAGCCGATGTTCTAACTGTTCAGCTAGATCATGGCAGCAAGTGCCACATCCAGTCTTTTTTTAAATTCTTCAAGGGATGATGCCTCTACCACCTCACTGTGTAAATGATTCCAGTTTCTGACCACTCTTTCTGTGAAGTATTTCCTTCTTACTTCTAACTTACATCTAGCTTGACACAACTTGAGACTGTGTCCTCTTGTTCTATCCGTTGTCGCCCGGAGAAAGAGGCCGACCCCCAGCTCACTACAGCCACCCTTCAGGAAGTTGTAGAGAGTGATGAGGTCACCCCTTAGTCTCCTTTTCTCCAGGCTGAACAACCCCAGCTCCCTCAGTCGCTCTTCATATGGCTTGTGTTCCAAGCCCCTTATTAGTTTCGTTGCCCTCCTCTGGACACGCTCAAGTAACTCAACATCCCTCTTAAAGTGAGGGGCCCAGAACTGGATACAGTACTCCAAGTGAGGCCTCACCAGTGCCGAGTACAGGGGAAGAATGACCTCTCTGTTCCTGCTGGCCATACCATTTCTGATACTGGCCAGGATGGCATTGGCCCTCTTGGCCACCTGGGCACATTGCTGGCTCATATTCAATCGACTGTCAACCAGCACCCCCAGGTCCCTTTCCACCTGGGCACTATCCAGCCACTCCATCCCCAGCTTGTATCGGTACAGGGGATTATTATGGCCAAAGTGCAATACTCGGCACTTGGACTTATTGAAGTTCATCCCATTTGATTCTGTCCATTTGTCCAGCCGTTCCAAGTCTCTCTGGAGAGCCCTACACCCCTCTAGTTGATCTACACTCATACCCAATTTGGTATCATCAGCGAAACTACTAATAAAAGACTCTAAGCCCTCATCCATATCGTCAATAAAAATATTGAACAAAACTGGTCCCAACACAGAACCCTGAGGGACACCACTTGTGACTGGTCGCCAGCTAGATGTGACACCATTCACCAGCACTCTTTGGGCCCGGCCATCCAGCCAGTTTTGAACCCAGCAAAGGGTATTCCTACCCAGACCACGGCCAGCTAGCTTGTGTAGGAGTATGCTATGGGAAACAGTGTCGAAGGCCTTTCTGAAATCCAGAAAAACAACATCTACAGCCTTCCCTGCATCCACTAGCCGGGTTACCTGATCATAAAAAGTGATCAGGTTAGTTAGACATGATCTACCCCTCCTAAATCCGTGCTGGCTAGGTCTGATACCCTGGCCATCCTGCAAGTCTTGCATGATGGCACGTAATATGAACTGTTCCATTATTTTGCCAGGTATAGATGTCAGACTGACTGGTCTATAATTGCCAGGGTCATCCTTTGCGCCCTTTTTGTGAATAGGTATCACATTGGCCAGCTTCCAGTCATCCGGAATCTCACCAGTAATCCACGACTGTTGGTAAATGATAGAGAGTGGCTTTGCAATCTCACTCGCCAACTCTCTCATCACCCTGGGGTGGATCCCGTCTGGTCCCATAGATTTGTGGATGTCCAGGCATTTCAATAGTTCTATAACTGCCTCTTCCTGGATAATGTGCTCAGGAGCTGCCTGGGGCAGGAGAGCCATAGACTATCTACCACTAAGTGTAAGAATGACCCTTTGTGTTAGTTATGACATTCCTGATGAGATTTCTCCCTTTCATCAGTCAATTTGAATCACAGCCGATCACCAACACTGGTGAGAATTTGCTTTTCTGTTCAAATAGAGAAATAAAAGCTAGAGTCTCTTTCAGAGAATTAGGTGGAAATTTACAGAAGAAAGCCATGGTAAAGTTTCCAATTTGTTCAGTTTAAGAATCCACTTTGGTTTTGAAGATCTATACTCTATCTGAGAATTATGTTGTGTAGGGAACACTATAAACTGTGAAGAAGATGCTTCAAGCCCATATGAATGGGACAAGCTGCCCTGTGGTGAACTTTTTGAGAGTTTAGTGAAAGAGAATATGAAGAGTTTTGAGAGAGGATCATACACTGTGTTGGAGAAAACCTCAAGGAATTTATACTGTAGCTGAACCAGTGAGACTAAGGGGGAAAAGAGGTTGCTGATACAAATTCACTCCCAGATGGGCAGCCCAAGGCTGGCGCAGTCAGTAGCAATCTGGATACCTGAGGGCTTTTAGCAAAAATCACAGCATAACAGAAACAACTGGAATTAAAGTTGAAGAAACAGAATAAGAGATGGCCAACAAAGAAAAATGTCTGGGAGTTACTGAAATGGAGACCCAGAGGCAGTCAAAACTAATGAAAGTGGAAAATATTCTTGAACTGCGATGGAGGCGAGGTAGTGAACAAGATCCCAAGAGCCTCCACCAGCTGCAATCACCATCTTTGGTAAATTGCACCTGTAGAATAACTTGTAGCTACACTGTTGCATCTGTAGAATAGCACCTGTAGAATAACATATCTTTCATATCTAAGTAGTTTTATGCCTACTGAAGTTCTGTACAGCTGGCATAAGGTAGCAAAACTCTGTAAAGCATTACTTTAACTGTTGAAGCAGGTAGGAGAAAGACTATTTTTTCTCAGCACCCAGTTTCCACATCAACTTTTTATGATACAAGTTACATAGGAAAATCTTTATTTAGCAAGTGCAGTATCACTACGGTATTTTACCACCAGTAACTATGGAACTTGCTGAAGTAAGAAGGTAAGAGGTTTTAGGAAAATATCTATGAATTATATACTTTAATGTGATATAAGCAAGGATTCCTTGGTCAATGATGCATTAGTGCCTTTTTTTTACCTCTTAGACCATGTTGCTGTGGCAAAAAATGAGAGAACTTTAAGAAACTCACTGAGATTGAATAAATAAATACAAAGCCTGTCTTTTCCATAAGCTTTTGAAAAATACTTTTCAGTAACAGAAAAAAGACAAGAAAATAGAAATCATGAATCCCTGGTTCATGATGTTCTTTTTAAATACTCTAGGTAGTTCCCATATGCTCATTGTTTTCTTTCTGTGTGATTTTGACCTTCATCATGCACAAAGAGAAGAAAACTGAAACAAATAAGAAATGAGATTAGCTTTCATCTTCAAACTCATATAATACCCAGTTTTCATGTGGATCAAGAAAGCTTCTGCAAGCATAGCTGCATCCTATGCTGGTAAAGAGTGAACCTGAATCTCAGATGCTCCAGGGAAATGCACAACAGAATCAACAGTAAATTATAAGTATGCTTAAGGTGAAAGGAGACAAATACTTCTTATCAAAGGAGACATAATCCCAGGTCAAATAGTAAAAGCTGCTGTAAAATAAATAGAAGTGTCAGTGATAACTAATATATCAAGAAGATAGAAAATGCCTCTTCAATGAAAACTGACTGTGACCTGTGTGGTGTGATAAATTACAGAGATAATTGTATGAATTTCATAAGCAATGACAGAAATATGCAGTTAAAACCTTAGCATTAAGATAAAGAGAAAAGAAGTTCTGGAAGAAATTAAGAAGGAAACAAAAAGTTTATGAGCTTCATACATTTAGTGAGACAGTAAAAAAAGATATATAATAAGTGACAGCACCTGATGCATCCTACCTCATAAAATTATTCATATTAATCTATTTCATATATTTTTGCATAAAGTATCTTAAAGAAACTCCTCTTTGAAAACAGGAGTCTGTAGGGAGACGCCCACATGACAGAAGCTGTGTTGCCGGTGGCAATCCACAGATTGTGTGTGCTGAGTACGGAGCTGTGCCAAAGCACACCTACCTTCCACAGGTTCTCTTGGGCTACAGCAAAGTTATGATTAGTTTAAGAAACATTTTTGCTAGTCAAATAGGCAGAGTGAAATAAAGGACTGACTGTGGTAGATACATTTCAGAAGAAGAAAAGGACCCTAGAGATTTGTTTCTTTTTATGAAGGATCAGTTCTCTGGAGCTGAAATGGATATACATAATCCATACTTAAGTGTGACCAAAGCAGAGAAATATCCATGCCTCTCTTTCCTTTTTCTATCTTTATATATGTCTCGCATAACATTTACACTAGTGTAGACTGAAGGTAATTTGCAACAACATACAGAAAACTGTAAATATATATTCAGTTTTAAGGTGAGGTAATTCTTAAAATAGAAACCTTTACATGACTGATGTAGTGCACAGTAACTCAATACCGTAGGATTCCTAAACAGAAGAGGGAATTTTTTTTTCATTAGTGGAATATTTAAGAGACACCATTGATATATCTTGGACACATTATATACATCTGTAAGTCTTGTAAATTCTGTGCTTAAGATAGACCAGAAAGTCTTTTGGTTGCCTGAATTACCTACAAAATACTTAGCAAATTGCAGTGCACTGAATGGCCTGCCTGAATTCATAGAGGTCCCAGCATGATTATTACAATCTAAAGCCTCATATTTTTTATTTTCATTATAACTAAGCAAGTTTGCTAAAATTCTGATGTAAGGTTGCATATTATGAAGAAATAAACCTAAACCAAAACCAAAACATAGATTTTTAGTTTGTTGGAGCATTTTTTTCAGCTTGTTTCCTGAAACTGCTTATCAAAAATACTGTACTCACTTTAATTAACATAGAGCATAGTGTGACTACCAATTTTATTGAAAATCAAGAATCCAACTGGATCACCAAACCATGCAGCTGGATCCATAAAATATCTAATTGGAACATCAAAGTACGCACTGTAACACATAGGCAATATTTGTGCATTTTGAGGCATTAAAATCTGCAGCTGAATCAATAAAATATTGTTTATCAGAAGAGGATAAAAATCCCAAACAATGAAATTATGCAAGTGAATCATGATGATGTTAAATGTGGACAGCAAAAAAAAAGATCAGACATTACATAAACATTTTAAGTACTATAATGTAAGTGGAGTAAAAAATACATTAAACCAAAACTAACAAATTCTGTGAACCAGTGTTTCAGAATGTTTTGCCAAGCAACCTTGAGTAGCATTTCTTAGCTGAATATTTACATAGGGTGGCTGCAATTATGCTTTTTGCATACTGCTAGCAAAACACCTAACCAGGAGGCAAGAAAAATGATGACCTTTTTGATGCAACCTTCATGGCTGCCATGTGTTACACTTGTTTTTCATGACATAGCTCACCTTGTCCTGGCAATCCATGAGAACGGTCATTATTTAGCATTATTTACACTCTATTTGAGTTATCTTCCTACTGGAGATTGTTGCTGATTTTCAACAATACATTATCTCTATTCATAATTTCACAACCCAAGATTTGAGTCTAGATCTGAAATTTATGTAAGTCATATGTAAGTCAGTCCAGCTCCACTGAACTCATGATTTACACAGGGAAAGTATTTATGTCAACTTTGTGTCTGGTCTTCCCAATGGAAGTCTGAGACATTTTTATGAAGTTTCACTTCCTGCATCAATTTGCATCATATAAGGGGCAGATGTGCCAGAGTGTTCCAACTGCTGTGCAGTGATGCAAAGCAGTTAGAAACCCAGATTCCTATGCCAAGTTTGTAGCTACTTTGGCATGCTGGAAGAGTGCAGAGCAAGACTGTATCCATGAATGTAAACTCTTGCCTCCTGCAGCTATGTCATTTGATTTAAAGTTGATTACCCATTCACGCCTTCAAATTTGCTATGTATAGTATGATTTCCTTCTTTTTTGCCCGCAAATTCTTTTTTTTTCTTACTAGGCACAACGAATACAAAGATTTCTTTATGTTATATATAAAGAGAAATTATACAGACTTTACAGACTATACTTGTGTAAGAATAACTCTGGGAATGACTACATGAAAAGAATAACTCCATTAAAGTCAATGGATTACAGCAATGAAGCTGTAATACAGTTACAGAACAGGAACATAAACATCAACAGGGAAATAAAAACATCTTTCTACAAAACAGGAAATGTCCAGGCTAAACAGAAAGATACTGAATCTTTTGGAAATAGATTTACTGTAAATTAGTTGCATCTATATGGTAAACAAGACTGTATATTCTAAAGTGTTTTGAACTGCTCCTTAGATGTAGGCAAACAGAAAATATAAACTATAGAGAACAACCTTTAGATTAATTGAAAGAGCAAATTTCTTAAAGCATTCTGTCTGTCTTAAAAATTAACAGCTTTTGTCAGCGTTTGTGAAATCCATAAGCTCTGCATAGTG
Organism: Ammospiza caudacuta; assembly: GCF_027887145.1. NCBI lineage: Eukaryota > Metazoa > Chordata > Aves > Passeriformes > Passerellidae > Ammospiza > Ammospiza caudacuta. The sequence continues at coordinate 63,453,563 of NC_080594.1, forward strand.
ACATTTTTGGCTTTTTAAGATTTTTGATTTTTAAGATTTTTGTAAATTTTTTAAAATTTATTTCACATTAAAAAATAATAATTTTATAAATAGGAAACATCAAAGTGTTATTCTACCACATTTTCAGAGTGCAACTTGTTGAAAAGATTGCAAAGTGGTATTGTTATTCTTATTCTTATTATTATTAGTAGTAAACAATTTACATAAGAAAAAGGCATGTTTGGATATCTATTTTAGAAATGTACCTTAGGATGTAATAAAAGATACTTTTAAAAAAACTATTACTCTTGTAACTGTAAAACAATTAAAATGGCAAGCCCATATGAAACCATAACCATTATTTAGATCCAAGCTTAGGTGAAGGTAGTCCTGAAAATAATGTACTTTTTCTCCTTTGGCATTTCACTGGGATAACCATTAAAAGCCTCTCTCTGATCATGCTACTATGCCTGAAAATTTTGTTCAATCTTTTTCTCTCCTCTGTCATATATTTTTTTGTCCCCAGAGGTGCTTCATTGTCACCACAAATTTTCCGGAAAGTAATCTGAAGTTCTTACCTACTCAGTGGCTGTAACTATTTCTAGAGAGTAATATAGTGTTCTTCCACAGAATTTTTTCTGTCCTTTCAAAGGTCCCTAGAAAAGAATATCCCAGCTTACTGGGCCAAGGCATTGCTGGGTCTGTCCTCACTCTCCTTCCCTGAAGCTCCATTTGGATGGAACTTGCATGGGAATTTCTCTAACTATAGTTGCTGGGGCTATCACCCGCAGTTCTGGCTGACAATCCTGCCTGCATGTAACTGCACTACATGAGGACACACACCCCATGCTCCTTAAAGTGCAAGCGTTTCAGCCTAGCTGTAAAGTGCATCAGTTAATGGTGAGAGTTTTAGTCTTGTGCTTTTTCACACCTTGCTCCTTTCAATAATTATCAGCTATTTGCTTTTTGTATTTATTATCACAGAATCACAGTATGGGTCATGTTGGAAAGGACCATGGTGGAACATCTGGTCCAAGCTCCCTGCTCAAGCAGGGCCATCCCAGAGCATGTGGCACAGGATTGTGTCCAGATAGTCCTTGAATCCTCCAGAAAGAGATACTCCAAAACCTCTCTGGGCAACCTGTTCCAGTGCATGGCCACTCATGCAGTATAGAGTTTCTTCCTCATATCCAGGTGGAACTTCCTGTCCAGCGGTTTCTGTCCACTGCCTCTTGCTCTGCTGCTTGGCACCGCAAAGAGCCTGGATTCATCCTTCTGGCACCTTCCCTTCAGATACTTACAGACTTTAATTAGTTCCCTCTCAATCAATTATATTTTATATTTGAAAGTTAATAACAATGCAGTTCCCAGTAAAGTGCCTGTTTAAACCAAGAATGTTACAAATTCTGTTTCATAAGCATTTATTTTTTTCAAGTATGTACTGGTATGACAGCACTTTTCAGCAGTAACAATATTTGTTCCACCAGACTTTGCTGGCTATCAAGCTGGCACAACATTTCCTTACCACCTGTTTCCATTGCTATTTCTGTTATGCATCTCATTTTCTGTGGTTCTGCACTTACTTATTTTTTCATTGTATCATTCTTCCTATATTTTGTTTTTATTAGTACTATAACATACATGTTTTGTACTAGCTCTTCTGTTCATCCCCTCTTAATTTTGTAAGAATTTCATTAGATTTTTCTAATTTTATGGCTACCTAACAATTTTATTCTTGTTGACTTCTGGACTTTTTTGCATTTACCTTTTGCCTTCATTCTTCATATATTGGAGGATTAAACATTACTCTTTTATCTCTTCTCCCATTTGAATCACTATTACATCAGAATGCAAGAAAATTCTGTTTGACTCTGCTGTGGTCTGAAGTTTTTACACACATGTGTGAAAAGGACCATGGATGGTCCTTGTAACAGAAAAAGAAATATATTTGCAAATATATATATTTTAATGCTATGAATTTTTTCCCCCAACTAGGCTAAATAATGTGATTGGAAGCTGGCAGTAATTTCCAAAACACCTCAACAAAATCCTATTTAATGATGATTATCTAAAGGATATTAAAATCTGAAGATATAGATGCAATTAATTAAAAAAAAAGGATAAGTCCTCAAAACTCACATTATGAATTCCCTGATAAGGTCCCTTAGGTACCACATATATTTGTCTCTGGGCATGAGTAAAACCTGCCTGATTCTAAATCTACCTGGAAATACCTAGACATTCATGAACTAGAAATTCCTGTGTATTTGATGTAGAGCTACAGATATACTAGAAGCCAAGTAACTAATTACTCTGTTAAAAGTACAACTGATTAAACAGGAAGATTTGAGTGATTGGTGCTCCAAGATACCCTTTTAAAGCAAGATCAGAGCCTCTGCTTTCAGAGAAGGGTGAACAAAAAAGATGTAGAAAGCCTTCTTAAGGCAAAAAAGATTTTCTACCACAGAGTTTCCCCCTTTCTCTGGAGATACTGACCTTGCTAGTATTATGTCTACTAAGATCTATGCCAGATTTTAGTTAGTGAGAAGAGCACCATGTACCTACATGTAAGTGAAAGCCAGAGATTATGAGCTGGGGACTTCAGTCATAACCTATTCAAAATTTCCTAGTTTATAAGAAAAATACTATTTCCTAAGGGCTACTGTGAGTCACTCAGCTCTGCAGACATGACACAGAGAATTTAAAGCTTTAATTCACTAAGTAAGACATATAATTTTAAGGCACTGCAACAACTTTATAATTGATGAGGACAGAGAATAGAATTGAACCTTCAGTCTTGATTAGTAATTTTTCAGCTTAAGGAAAATAGAAAAAATCAAGACAGGTATTAGTTTTTGCATCAGAAGAAAACCTACTTAGTAAAAATAGTCTTTTTTATTTTATAAAAGCAAAGTTCATGAGCAAGAGAGAGAATTATATTAATGGATGACTAAAAAAGAACCAAATAAACATGCATTTCTAAAATCTCTAAAAGAAAACACAATAAGAAACTGTCAATACCAATCAGTACTCTAACTGATAAGTTCTCTAAGAGGACATTCAAACAATGCATGCATATGAAAATCAAAGTGAGTAAAAGTAGGCCATGGTTCAGTGGTTACTGAAGCTGGTGGCAATAGGACAAAAGTATGATTTCAGTATTTAAAGGCCATGTATGTCAAGTGTCTGCAGAACTACCAGATCTTTCTGCTGTATTCTTCAGCCTTGCACTGTTTTCCTATGTTAGCTCTGTAAATTTCACTGAGCTGTGGCATATCTTTCTGGCATTAACAGATTACATCTCAGTGCATTCACTCTTGTGTTAGAAAATAAGTGTATAGACTACACCATGCTACACCACGAAACAAATTATTATATAGAAAAATATTCAAATAGTTGATGTTCCATAAAAAGAGAGCTTTTTGCAGCCAAGAAGCACTCTGAATAAATGTCTGTCAACATATGTGTCAGTGATTTTACACATTTTCTAAGCCCCATTCTTGATGTCTGTCAGCACTCAGCATACAACACCAAGCAATAAAGCTTATCTGATAAAGTGAGATCAATGTGAAGTGTTATTATTATTATTATTATTATTATTATTATTATTATTATTATTATTATCATCATTGTGTGGTGTAGGACCAAATGAAGGTGGTATGTGAAGGAATTTGTCTGAATAGAAGATATTCTATTATATATAGATATATACCCCTGTATTTGCCATCAATATCTTAATTATAGTTTAAAACAGAGACTAGTGAAGGGTAAAGTAGTATTTTGGACAAAAGATAATACAATATATGAAGTACATAAAGGAGAAAGCAACAATGCTAAAAATCATTAGATTAATGGAGTCAGAGAAAGGAAAAAAGCTAAGAAGGTTTTAGTTAACGCATTAAAGTATCTGGATCTTTCCAAGTCAAATTGTGCCATCCCCATTTATTTGGTTATATTAGTTTCATCTTTACATTGTTCCATTTTTCTGTATCAGTACCTATGGTGCTGTGTGTGCAACTTGTAATCACAAATTCCTACTAATGAAGGTTTACCTTTTGAATTTATTTGTAAATCTACTCAGAATGACTGGTGTCTCTCTGGATACATTGTGTAGGATAATCTAATGCTTCTCCAAAATTGCAACTTCCATTCATGGAAACCCATGACAATCTCAGGACGCAGACAAGAGAACATGTAACAGAAAGCAGGTAAGATTTTACAGGACAAGATAACAAAACCCCATCCATCACTTTCATTAATGGTATTATAGCCTAGCATGTGTAAGCCTAAGTACAGCTATATTCCTTGGATCATCCCTTTCTTAGAATAATTTTTTTGGGGGCGTAAATACAAAAATAAATAAATTAAAATAGTAAGAAAATAATGCGCCATAATTATTTTCTTTAAAAAATAAATTTATCCAAAACACCTGCAGCATAACTTCCCTACAAGCGGTTTTTGAGTAATATACGATTCCACTGATAAAAAAAAAAAAAAAGTAATTGCCAGCTTATTGCATAAGGATTTGGCATTTCCTGTTCAATCTCATAAATACCCAGGAGAGGCTCAACAAGGACAGAAGTCTCTTGCAGGACAAAAGATGTCAATTTGAACATTAAATAAATATAGTGTTTTATATAGATTTAATACAATTTGTCTACTTAAAAATACGTTATTTCTGTTTCTGTCCATAGTGTCAAAGAAAATCACTTCCACATGATTGCACTTTAAAAGTATTATATACACACTGAACATTTTAAAGAATTGTAACTTTAAGTGACTTGCTAAAATTAGCCCTGAAAATGGATGCCAAAGACAAGAGGAACAGAAGAAAAGAAAAGCGTTCTTGACAACTAATTTCTCCTTTGTATTTTCAATTCTTTTTTTTTACTTCATTTTTAGCTCTTCTTTCAGTAAAGCTGAAGTTTTAATTTAACAGGACTTATTTTCATGTTGTGTTGGCATGAATTATCTAAATTAAAACAAGTTCCTGAGTCAGTTCTTAGTCTTTAATAGACATCCAGAAGAACAGGGGTTTTATTTTAATATGACTTGGAAAGGACCTCAAAGACCATCTAGTTCCAACCTCTCTGCCATGGGCAGGGACACATGCCTTTCACTAGGCCAGGCTGCTCAAAAGCCCATCCAATCTGGCCTTGAACACTGCCAGGGATGGAGCAGCCGTAACCTTTGTGGGCAACCTGTGTCCACATAAGTTCCAGTGACTCACCAAACCCACAGAAAAAGTTTCATCCTAATATCCAATATAAACCCACTGCCTTTCAATTTCAAACCATTCCTCTCTGTCTTGTCACTAAATGCTCATCTCTCTCCTTCCTCATAGGCTCCCTTCAGGTGCCAGAAGGCTGCAATTAGGTCACACAGGAGCCTTCTTTTCTCCAAGCTGAACAAACCAAAACCTCTCAGCCTTTCCTTACAGGAGAGTCCAGGAAAATATTGGCTTTTTTCGCTGTAAGCACACGTTGCCAGCTCATGTCCATTCTATGATGAAATAATTTATTTGTGGGTGTAGGGTTTTTTCTTCTTCCTATTTTTAAGTCTTTTTTCTCTTTTTGTGATATCAAAGTTATTTGCATAGAAGCTAATCATTATGTCACAAATATTATATCAGGTAGTGAATAAATAAGATGACATCTGTTTGCTTTGGGGACCATCTGTTAGACTGGGGAATTATGGATGTGTTGTTAAATTTATATTATATTAATTTTAAACACAATAGGAGGGCATAATAGGCAGTATAAGAGACTAGTGCTCTCTGACTTCTCTCATGGAAAGCAGGAAGGGTGCCTGTAGTCAAGAAAATTGCTATAACAGCATAAAGGAGAGTTTCTATTTGTAAAGAACAGAAAAATATTTTTTTTAAATAAAGGAAACAAAGAAAAAATTTTCTGCATGGCCATTGGTATTGGATTAAGTATACATTTGAAGATACCCATTTAAGAAGGCATTTAAGTTCATGCCAGACTAGAAGTACACAGAAAATGCCAGGTAAATTACCAAAACATGAGAGGGATTTCAAGAAATAGAAACTTCGTAGCACAAACTTTTCCTTCACTCTTCATTCTCTGAGTCAGACACTTTGACTTGTATTAGGAACTTTTGGTGTTAAAATTATATAATAAGTAAATCTTAATAAAAGTTAGCATATCAGAAAAATTTAAGCACAATCTGAAGGTGGCAATCACTGTTGGAGGTAGAATATACAAAAATATTCAAAGGAAATACTGCTGCAATGTCAGGTTATATATGAATATATGCGCAACATAATACATAATATTATGTATTATGTATTGTATATATTCACATGCACTCTGTGTCTGAGCTTGAAGCACATCCATCTTAAATGTTTTGAACAGACACAAATACAAAGTACTTAGGTCGACTTACAATGCTGATTTGATTCCTCTTCCTAAATTCACAGAAGTTTATTCAAATAGCAAAATGTCAATTGCTGAGCAACTGCAATACTGATTAGTTATCTGAAATACAGTTTAGTGTTTCCTCTACTTTCTGCTGTCTTAGAAGGTATGCATGTTAGGTATTTTCACTGCTTCAATTTAAGCTTTGATAGAGATTTAAGACCATCTCTGGTTTTTGCAAACCATGTTTTATATTATCTCTCCCTCACAGGTCATACAGGATCTCATATGTTTTTCCCCATATTTCTTTACTGCTTCAGGCAATCAAATCAGTTGATTCCATTTTATTCTTTTCAACTTATTTTTTCTCTATATCCTCCTGCAGAATAGCTAACATTTATGACTTTAGCGCAGCTCTTCTAACTTAAGATACCTCTTTCAACATTTACTTCTCCAGAACACATTGAACTTACTTGACTCTTCCTTCCATTAAATTTAGCAGTGGTAAAAAAAAGCCAGGAAGAAGTGCTTTTGAGAAAAAGAAGGTTAGAATAGTTATTAAAACATCATCTCAGTCATTACCTTGAATTCCGTTTCATCCACACTTTCCTCAGTCAGTCATTGTCAAATTCATTTGCAGATTCCCCATAGCAGAATAGCAGTTCTTCTCCCTCTTTTGAAACCATTCTAACACTCTGGAAGTGCCCTGTAAATAAAAGATATTGGGAATACAATGTATTTCAATGCACTTCCTATGCATTGATTAATATTGTAGCCAGCAGCTGAGGTAAGATAAGATTCAACCCATATCCCAGTTTACTGAGACCTAGACTGGTGAAATAACTTGATTTTGTTTCATTGTGATTAAATCAGGGAATGGCTCTCACAGTTTTTACTTTATTTAAATTTTGTTTTTACTTCTCAGATAATCTAATGAAAAGCATTCATAATAGAAGATAATTGACAGGAAAGAAACCTGAATAGTTTCAACTGTGCTCCACTAATTAATTTAATTTCTGCCTAAATGGAACCTTTTTATATATAGAATAGAATATTCTAAAAATATAGAATTTTTTTAAACAGATGACAGAATTATCTTTAGAAAAGAGACATTTTCGTATGATTTGTCCCCTATTGAAAGTTTCGCTATAAATATTCACATCTAAATTTAGTCCTAATATAGAACCCTAAAAAAAAATTATAAAAGGAAACAATACTTTATCTCTCATGCCCAGAAACTCTGGATTATTCCTAATATCCAGAAGTTCTCTCAATTTTATATTTCTGTATATCTTCTGTATGCAAAATATGTCATACTGTACTAGATGCTGTTGCTAAACAGACACTCCACTTTTAAAGTTATCTGAGATAACTTCTAATTGTATTTTCCAAGGAAATTTACAGTAACAACAGAGCAATATCAGATGAGATCCTCTTGTCTTTAAATCCTATAAATCTACTTGGAAAACATAAGGAAGGAACAAAATAAAATAATTCTATGTGTTGTGAGTCTTCAAAGCACCTCTAATTTTAAAACATTTTTTGTATTACAACAAGATCTCATTCATAGAAATTCTGTCTGACCCCCAACCTATAATGAAATATGGCCAGCTTATAGACAGTGACACCAGTACACAACGATGTGGTATGAATTATTATATGCTTAATCCTACTACTATTACTACTGCTAATAATATAACTGAACAATATACTTTCTATCAGCTTGAGTAACTAGCTTCCAGAACATCTTTATAGCTTTTACAACTAATAAAAACATCCAGAGGCAAAAGCAAAACAAAACAAATCTTTAGCTATCAGTATTATACGAACCATGCTGAGAAGTCTGCAGGCTAGGATAAAAAACTTGCCGTAGAAGAAAAAGACAAAAACAAGTACTGCATTAATGTATAGAGGAATTAATGAGAAATAATTCTAAATCACAATTGTACTCCTAAATGGAATATACATTGCATTGTAAATCTGTCCTAGACTTTTAATTTCTAAGCTACACAAAAAGTGGGCAAAACACATCACAGCTTTTGAGAGTATGAGTTTATTTGGAACTTTCTGTTAAATAACGCATTAAAGATTAGACTGTATCATCATTGGCAAATGTATGTTTTATTGATAGAATGAAGGCAAAGAGTTGGGATACGGACAAGTAGAAGACATCTCTCAGTATTCCTGCTGCATCACATTAGTATTGTTTCTTGATTCCTTAACTATTCAGTGCTCAGTGTGCAGAAGCATTAAACTCCTACATGCTTCTGGTATTCCATCAATGTTTTTCATTCTCCATAGGAAAACTTCAATGAGAACTGGGCTTCACAGAGTTTTCCATTATGAAATTTTCATTTCAAATATATTCGAAAACCATAGCTTAACTACAGGAAATTATTGGAGGCTTTCAAAATATAATTCACACCTGATCCACTGAAAAAGAAGCTGTTCACAGCTTAAATATAACTAGGTATTAAGTAAGGAGAATAGGAGAATTGTGCTTTTTAAGAGCAAAAAGTGGGTTTTGTCTTTTTTTTTTTTTAATTCTTCCATAGAGTTCACAATAGAAGCATGGATTTTCCTTTATCAAATATGAAAAGTGAATATACTCTCTAGTTCTGACTTCCCAAAAGAATAGGACTGACAATTCACTCAATGTTTCATGAATAAGTTTCATTCAGATTCCTATTAGTTCTTCATTGTAAAAAAGATTTTAAAATCCTTCCAGGCCTGGGTTCCTCTTCCATCTGCTGCTAGATATAACCCTTCCCTCAGAAGAGATCTAGAAGACTTGTTTGCAGTTGAATTATCAAAAAAGATTTAGACTACATTTAAGTGTAGCTATGCAAAGGGTGAATGTTTACGTAAATGTGCAAGAAAGAGCATGAAGACTACCAAGAAAAGAAGAAACTAAGAAGAAAGACCTGTTTAATATGTTTGGGAGGACCTTTTACTACATGGCAATACACCAACATTGAATGATGCATTCTTTTAACTCTATGTATTAGCAGTTCTGCCTGAAAACATTATAAAAACCCTGCATTTGTTATCACAGTGCCAAGCCAACAGCTTTTCTCTTCAAGAAATGTCTATCAGCACTTGCAAGAAGGTGATCACCTAAAAAACATTAAAGGCAGTTGAGTGCCTTCCCAAGAAAACCATTAATTCAAAAATTTTAATGCCGGAATGCGCAATATCAGTGAGTCTTAGCATCCATCCTGAAAGAATTCTCTCTTGAAAAGATATAGAATGCATTTATCATGGTTTAATTTTTCTCCATCAGTATTTTGACAGTGCTAAAAGTTACACGTCTGTGCACTAAAGCAAGTGAGATGGGAATATTCTATACTTGGTACATTGTCAAGGTTTTATGACTATAACAAATTAATTTCTGGCTAGTTGGCTAAATTAGGTTAATATGTACAGAAAAACATATTCTTCTTTCCCCATAAATCCAAATGGTAAAAGATAAATAATGAAGTCCATGAATCAGGAATGAATTTAGCAATTTTAATTTATTGTGACTGAAAAGTGCCAATTAGAAATTTAGGCGTAAAATGAGGAAAGGGTCATTTTCATATTATATGCAGCCATCACATTTCTGGCTTTTTGAAAACATCTGTAATAGTGTTTGCAATAATAATAAATTCTAAGGGCTCCCATCCTCATGTGGTATTCTGTGAGACAAGTGTATAAAACCAGTTTGAAATGGAAAATGTTCAATCTAATTTTTTCCCCAGGGTTTCTCTGCTGTTTGATTAGAGAATGGCTGCATTCAAACATATTACCATTCTGTCAGCAGCACTCACAGACTTGTACTTTCACTGCATGATAAATGAAGTTTACACAGTTTTTGTTGTGTGAGGGCAGAATCTAGTGATGCAGTGATGTACACGTGATTTGTAAGTGTCTGATTTGGTTAATCATTAAAAATTACATAGTCTTAAACTTTCAGGAATTCTGTGCAAACATGGAAATAGTCCTCAGGGTGTTGTGCATCACCCTAGTACTCTGGAAATAAAGAAAACATACCAGTTTCTACCACCAATGATCTGTCTGACAGAATTTTTTTCTCAGTTATGCTTGTTAAAGGATTGTATTTAAAATTAACCCAGTGTTTAAGAGGTTAATTTGTTGACACAGTGAGAGAATCACAGAATACGCTGAGTTGGAAGGAACCCACAAGGATCATCAAATTCCAGCTCCTGGCCCTGCACAGTAACCTCCACAAGAGCCACACCATGTGCCTGAGAGTATTGTCCAAACACTTCTTGAGCTCTGTCAGGCTGGTGCTGTGACCACTTCTGTGGGAAGCCTGTTCCAATGCCTAACCACACTCTGAGTGAAGAAGTTTTTTGTAATATCCAGCCTAAACCAACCTCTGACTCAGCTTCATGCTTTTTGCTTTGGGTCCTACCACTGTAACCACAGAGAGGAAATCAGTGCCGGGCCTTTCTCTTCCTTTCATGAAGGAGTTGCAGACCGCAATGAGGTCTCCCCTCAGCTGCTCTTCTCCAGGCTGAACAGACCAAGTGACCTCAACTGCTCCTCATACAGCTTCCCCTCAAAGTCCTTCATCATGTCCATTGCCCTCCTTTGGACACTCTCTATACATTTTCATGTCTTTCTTACTTACACTGTGGCACCCCAAACTGCACACAGCCCTTGAGGTGGGGCCGCCCCAGCTCAGAGCAGAGCAGGACAATCCCCTCCCTTTCTCCCTGGCCTTGCTGTGCCTGATGCCCCCAGGACAGGGTTGGCCCTCCTGGCTGCCAGGGCACTGCTGGTTCATGTTCAACTTGCCATGGACCAGGACCCCCAGGTCCCTTTCCATGGCACTGCTCTCCAGCATCTCTTTCCTAATCTATACATACATCGTACATACATTCCCCTTACAGTGTGTCTTGGTAAGCAGTACATATGCAAAATGTGTAAAAATTCAATTATTGCTTTGAGTTATTTTTTACACAAAATGTTCATCCATTCTTTAAGTTGATGGACCAGTTTAATGATATTTACAGAATGACTACTTCACTGTGAAGGAATATAGAAAATTGGTCTTCTCAGTTGTTTTTTGGTGGGCTTTTTGGTTTGTTTTTTTTTTTAATTTATTTAGTAGAATATCAAAGATTACTTGTTTACAATATAAAAGGGCCTATAAATAAAATAAAATAAAAAAAAGAGAAAATAGTCCTGATAATGGTAGGCTCTTCCATTTGCCAGGTAAGAAATGCAATCAGTCAATAACTTTAGAAATTACTTCATGAGTTATTATTCAGTATTGTAGTAAAAGGTTAGATCAGACTGTACATTCTCCACTTCATCTAATTTCTTTCAAGTTTGAGAGTGTTTCTAAACATTTTGTTTTGACTCGAAGTAACCATGGCTTGACATCTGCAGGTCTTTTCCTTTAGGAAAAATTTCAGACTAGATGATGCCAATATCCCAGTAGTCCTTCCTTGTGTTAAAATACATGAATATGAGCAGCTTGGGAGGGTGGGGGTGTGGAGGAAAGGCAGAAGAGAAATCTTCATACTCTAGGTGATGAGCTAGACTTAACTACAGTGGGCAGTGGAAATAACTGTGAAGTGATTGACCACCCCTAGGTGATCTGCAAAACTTTTCCATGTGTTGCTCACAGGCAGAGCCAAAGGACTTGATTAAACAATATCTTTTTCCATAATTGTACAATACTGGCCTTCAGACTGCAGTGTACGAGCTCCAAACTGCCTCTGACCTCTAGGGCACAGACCCAATGATTCAATGCCCTTGACTTATGGAAATACATATTTATTGACTGAGGGAATAAAATCATACTTGCTCTATCTGTATATTTATCTTAAGATGAGATCTACCCTCAGGCAAATATTCTAAGTTTCCAAATGCCATCTCCAACTATATAAATATCTCTTACATAGAAAATTATCTGTGTTTTCAGACAGTTAATGTCATAGATAAGTGTAATAGGTCACACTGGCAGGAAACTTATTCAAGGAACTCTACTTTTCTTCTTGGTGCAAGACATAGCTGTGTATTACTGAGTGCATTGTGCGAATAACCAATTACAAATATAATCTAAAGATTTTTCAATTCCTTTCCCATTAACCTGAAAGATTAGCAATCCTAAAACCATTAAAGAAATAACGTAAAGAAGTGTGTTATAAACCATAGCTTTCATTTTAATCCATGACTAACATGCTTCTTTCCAGACAACTTATTGAGGTTGTTTGCTCTGTTTTTCCTCTATATCAATCAGAAATACAGGACCATGGTCAAAAGCAGAGTGTGCTCTTCCCTTTCAGCACATTTTTAAGTGCAAATGAATACAAGAAAAAATTCTATCCACAAGATATTTTATTTTATACTCTTGCTTATATTTAGTTATGAATTAGATTTTACACAAGTCCAAAAAATTTTTTTGATAAAGAAATCAACTGACACCTCTAAACCTTCTGTCAGGCTCTCAGTGGGTCCAAATGAGTCCAGTTTGAGCACTGTAACTGATCTGTACCAGTTTAATTTGCACCATTTTCTGCTAAAGAAAAGTACTGAAGTAGCTTCAGAGTTTGTGTCTTTCATATGGCAGGGTGATAACACGCAGCAAAGGACTTTCAGATTAAGGAAAGAAAAGGAAAAAAACTGAACATTTTAAATTAAAGAAATCAAGGTGTCAACATCACTTTACCTAAAAAGAAAATTTAAAATATACTAAATGTAATGAAGAATTGCTTATGCATATAGAAGTCCTATATGAGATTTTGACGTTCCCAGTCAGTGGGAAATTCCCAGAAATGTTTGTTCTTGTCCTTCATATGCTCTTCTATACTTTCTCTCCATCACATTTTTTCTACATTGCTTTATAAATGTTTACATCCTTCTTTCCCTTCCTTCTTCTACACTTTTATTTTCAGTCCTTGACTCCAACTAATTTAGAATTCATAACTGAAAAATCTTACAAAAAATAATAGCCATATTAAACAGATATAGAAATAAGTATATATTTATATAATTTTATTGCTGACTTAGCTCCATAGTTTTCAAATTGACAGATTGCTTGGATCATAAATAAGAAAAAAAATCATATTGCTTATGGAAGAATTTGTTCTTCTACAGGATGGATCAGCAACTCATAGAAACTTTAATGTATTGCTCACTATAATAGGAAGAGGCAGCATGTGCAGAATATTTTATTTAAATGTATTGATCTTTTGACATATGTTTAAAAAAAAAGAGAAGAAATTCTAGGAGATCCAATGAAAAATACCTTAAATTATATTTTGCAGGGTTTTTGCATATATCAACTGGCAGCTCCAAAACAAAATTCTTTACAAATACATTAATGCTTGAGCTACTCATTTATCATATAAGTGTCAGACAAGACCCATAAGTCTCTTTCATGTATTGTTGATGAAGGTCACAGAAAGGCAGACTTTCAAATGACCTTCTCTCTCCCTAAATTACTGCAATGAAACTGTAAAATGAACATGTCAAGAATACTATATGATTTTCAGTGGCATACACTCCACCTAAGTGATCCTTTCACATCAAATGCAGGCTACCAGGTGCTTAAGCTGTAACTAAGCAAGTCTGTCCCAGGCTGTTCTATTTCCTGATTTGTCCACCTGCCAACATGAGGCACAAATTGTGGCTTTTAAATCCTTGAACAGGTAAAGGAGTTGTGTGTTCAGAACACAATGGGTTCTATAAATAGCTATGGGACATAGCAGTTAGTCTAATCATTTCTGCAAGGAAATAAAGCCCTCTTTCTGCCCCATCCCATAAGCATTTTGTTGTGGAATCTAAAACCTTGCATACACTGTCTTGTGGTCTATCTTCACTAGAACCCTACACCAACAAGTGGGGAACAGAGCTGATGTCTCTGAGAAATTCTGGGCTCCTAAGGAAAGAATATCCATAGGGAATATTCCAGAAGCCATGTGTATGTATCTGGACAGACGTGTTTATACTGCCTACATATTTGGATGGTGATGATTAGATGTTACTTCTGGGTTTTGTGTTATCTCTAAATGCCTGATACCGAAATAAAACTCCTTTGACAAACCAGAACATCACTAGCAATGGAAAAAAGAAAATTAAAAACTGCCTTTGAATTCTAAGTAAATGTTTCACAATTAATGGTTTTATAACCCTCTTAAAAAACACAACACCTCCTCACTAAGTTCCCTTTCTGCCCAGAAAAGGAATTTCTTATATTTCTTATGCATTGTTTATGTCACCTTCTCAAACATTTTTGCTTGAAATTGCACATTTGTCCTGTGAAGATCATTGATTCTTTTATGTAGGAGATCATGCATATTTTTTGTTTAAGATTTGATCATGTGAAGAGTAAAATACCAATGTCACTTTTCTCACGAAGTAGCAAATAACGCACTCATGCATCACCTCATCAAGAAAACTGAACAGGGAAAAAAAGATGAACAAAAGTCAAATGTGTATATTGAAATGGCCTGTTCAATCTAAATCCAGTAAAGTAGATTTCTCCTCCTTTTCTGAACCCTCTTGCCTTCCCTGCCTCTTCCACTGAATGGGCACCATGTTCACCAGCACAGAGAACATACAGAGGATTGTAAGAATTGGGACTGGGAATTGGAAATGAAAGTTTGACTGCACAAATTAGTAAGAATTTTTAAATTGATTATCAGTAGGTAAATGAGACAGTTCTATCTCGCTGGGCATAACTGAATCATGAATTAAATTGAGAATGGAGAGAGAGAGAGAGAGAGAGAGAGAGAGAGAGAAAGAATACGTTTCCTGGTTGGACAAGTGCAGCTCTAATATCATCAGTACAGAAAAGAGACTAAAAGAAGAACTGCAGAGAAGTTATGATTAAGAACTTTTTAGCTATTTATCACCTTTTTTATTTAGTCTTGCTGCTTTTCTGGCTGGTTGGGTATGCATTTATGACTGATGAATTTAGAATATCAACTGTTTTCACACTGTATTTATAAAATGCTTCTAATGGCTTATAATGGAATATTTTGCTTTTTGATAAAAAGAATAATCCATCAACACAACAGGCAGAAAGGAAATGGAAGAAAACATTTGTTCAGATAGCTTTTAAATTATTTTGTTCATGTTAACATTTTTTTTCCTTCTTGCTATGTCTATCTTCTTCCATGAGGACCAAATCAAGCAATTACATAGAAAAAAAACAAAAACAAAAACAAACAAACAATATTGCCTGATAGTTCACATATTACCAGGGGAACCAGCAGCGAGTGATTTGCAAAATTGTTGTTTGCTGAGATCATGTATCAAGAGCTGAAATCCAAAACTGTTGAACCCAGAACACAGCAAGGTGAACTGCAGTGAAGTACAGAGGGGAAGTGGAGGAGCAGATGCTGATTTTTTCTCTCCTGTGACCAGTGATAGGATCCAAGCAAAAGACATTAAGCTGTGTCATGGGAGATTATTTGGGATGGATTTCAGGAAAACTCTTCACCCAAAGGGTGCTTTGGTACTTGAAGAGGCTCCCCAGGGAAATGGTCACAGCACCAAGCCTGGAAGAGCTCGAGAAGCATTTGGACAATTCTCTCAGGCACAGGGTCTGACTCTTGGGGATGAAGTTGTGCAGGCCCAGGAGCTGAACTCTGAGGATCCTTCTGAGTCTCTTCCAACCCACCATATTCTGTGATTGTATGAAGGATTCAAAAAAGTGTGTTGTCAATATATATAATTAAGGCACTACAAATTAAAAAGTTTCTGCCTTTCCCTGGTTCAGCTACCCATTTGTAAGATGTGGCAACACAGTGGAAAACTAAGAACAGAGCAAAGAGATCTTATGCATAGAATGAGCAGATTAAAAAAAAAAGAAGATATTATTGTGCGTTCAGTAGATATTATTGTGTGTTCAGTAGTAAGTTAAATTGTACTCACTAGAAATAATCATGAAGTCTTTTTGAGAAAGTCTTTGTGTCAGGCTCTCTTTATCATTTAAAAGTCATCAGTAGTACCACTTTGGTACAGTTCTGTGTATTCATTTTGTACTAAAATGGAACAAGAGGGAAAATTTAATATTTAAAGTACGCCTCAGCCGACTAATGGTTACTTAGCCTATGAAAATATTAGGAGAAGACTAAAACAGCTTCCTTTTTAAAGACAGTAGATGTGAGTGAGCCAAGTAAATCATAGACATCTTCACCTTGCAATTTTAGAATAACTTTTCTGAGCAAGATTCAAATATTTACCAGTGAATATTAAGCAATACATAATTATATAAAATTGATTAATATTTTACTTTTAAAGAACCATGGAAACATCAATTAATACCAATGAAGATATGTGGTACATATGCCCCGTGGTAGAGTATCTGCCTTTTTAAATTCTGTTTGGAAACAGTCTGCCCTGTGGACAGATGTGACTATCAAATTCAATGCCTGCAGCATATTTGCTGACCTTCAGCAAGCTCTGCCTTTTTTATGTTGCAACATTATTTTGTTTTATTATTTTACCCAAAGAGAGCAGTCTGTGATCAGCAAAGAGATGCTTTTATCTTAATAATTGTTCCCATATTCATAAATATTCAGATTTTCAGTCTCCCAGGAACACTGTTCACTACTTCTTGGTATTGACAAAAAGCAGTGAAGTAATTTCAACCAAGGCTCAATGCACAAAAGCTGATAGTCCAGTTATGTTATTAGCATAAGATCACTTTTGTTTGTGCTTGTTAAATTCTGTAAAATTATAAGCTTGCAGTCTAAAAATCTTTCACATTAGGTGCAGCTACATTTAATTCAAGAGGAACACTTAAAAGTTTCAGGACTTGTATTTGAAAAATTTTAAGGGAAGCGTTTTCTTTATTCTTACTACCAGGTTCTGGTAGAGTTGACCTGTGATTAAACTTGTCAAAGACCAAGGAACAGGTCAATACATTAAAAAAAAAAAAAGACAAAATCAAAACCAGGATGAAGCCTGACTCTAATATAAAACTGGAATAATGCAATTAAATTTAATGGATTAAAACAGGCACTTAGAAACAATCTGTCCATAGTGCTTTTTAGAAGGTAAGATAAATTTAAAGGACTTTCAAAATCATCTACATAGAAGATATGAATATGAAAATGGTTTTACGATGCAGTAAATTCAGCAAGACTCCTTCAATGAAGTATGGCTAAAGAATAAGCAATGTCTATTTTCGTAAAGACATATGCATTTGAATGAGAATGTCAGAAGTATAGTGATGACCATGACTTAAATAATCTCCTGCAGAGACATCAAATTACTATTTTTACAAAACCTCTTTCTTTGTATATGAATGCATTGGTCACACAAATATTAAGAAGAAAGCTAATTAAAAGCTTAAGCAGAATATATACATTATATATAATGCATAGAAATTTGAAGATATTTAATTTTATTGAGGTTTTTAAATTATATTAATTATGATGATGCTCCACTGCCAGGTGCTAGTGAAAAGAAAAATTCTTAAATATGAGTGTTTCTGATTATGCAGTCACTAAAGTATCATGACACTGCCTGAAGTAAGACTATTATGGTTATCTCTACCATGGTTTAAGATATTCATATAACTGTAAAATTTTACACCGGGATAAACTTACAAAATACCTGTACAAAACACTTGGTCTTGGCAAACAAAATTTTGGCTGTTGATAGAGGAAAGGAAAGGACTTATCACACTATGAATACTTTGATTCTTTCATATCATATTACTAAATTATATTATATGTAATTACTGTAGGTAATACTTTTCCTCTATTAAAATGGCATGAGAATGATTATAAAGTTTAAAACATTAAGATTATAAATATCTTAAATATCTGAAGTAAAGGATTTATCCCCTCTAAATTTTATATTTGTCAGCTATGACCAAACTAGATTTATTCAAGTAGTCAATAATGCCTATTATTAGTAAAATCGAAAATTTTCTTGAGCACTAAGAATAAGCCTTGTGCTGAGTAGTCCAATAAAGGTCCTTTGTGGACCTTAGCCTGGTGGATACCTTATCCTAGCAGATAGGGTACTTTATTGCCAGTACACTGAAATAAATCCTGTCATTTGTGCTGGGATGTGAGGGATTTTTGTCAGTGAGTGTATTTTGTGAAGTCCAAAGAATCTAGACAATAATTATCTTAATACTGTTTTTAATAGGGAAAAAAATCATAAACAGGTATTGTATGACTTGCAAAGAAATTTCTGTTGCCATCATGAAGAACTGAGTGCTGAGTTGCAGCCTGACCCAACAAAGCTCTGAAAACTCTCTCTTTATTCTGGTATAATTATCATCATTTTCAAGTCACTTTAATAATAATTTTAAAATAGTTATTAATTTAAAAAAAAGAATACTTCTTTTCTAATGCCCTGCACCAGCAAATTTTGTTAGCCAAACAAGCTTCAATTAGAAATCTGGGGGAAAAAAAATCTAATATCACTGAATGTACAACTTTTTGAGGAAGGAGGCAACACTCTCAGTTAACTAGGCATTTGACTTACCGTGTGTTCTGGAGACATTTGCTGAGCTTCATAAGTAAAGAATTTCCATGTCTCTTGATAATTTATTCCAAGATTAAACAAGCATGGCTATTAAAAACGAACTACTCATTTGGAGCCATTTTATCACACAAAATCTATTTTGTTAAAAAAAGGGTTTTTTCAGTGGATCTGAGGTTTTACTAGAACTTTACAAATGTTCTCATAAATTCAATGGTAAAAAATATTGTGTTTTATTATATATTACTTGGATCAAATGCTCTTATGTAGCAACATGTATGTATTGTTGGTTACTTGGCTGTGACCAACTTGATTAACCAATATTTTTTACAATGGAATTCTACAAAAAACCACAGAAGCAACTTGATATGATGGAGAAAGAAACACACAGTAATGGTGTATTTGAGAATTTCCACACTGTTCGTTATTCTGTCTCTGAAGGAGTAGCTTAGAATCTGCTTCTGACGTTGCTATGATGATCTAAGAATTTGGAGAAGATCACATGGGAAAAAGAAGGTGACTTTTTAAGATAATAACAGACATAAACATGTAAGACAGAGGAAAAAAAGACAGCTCTCATTTTACATTCTCTGACACTGTACGTGTTTTCCACATTGGTGTTAGCATGATGCTGTCTGATTAGTCTACAAGACACTTCTGGGACTGTATGGAGGTCATCCTTTGCTGTCTACTGAAAAGCTAAAAAGGTTTGATATTTAGTGAGTTTTTGTGCCTCATCTTTTCCATTACCCATGTTCGCCGTGACTTTACAAGCACGATATTGAAAATGTAGCAGCCACACAAAAGTGGGAAAAAGAGGGACCAGGAATCCATTCTCACACACATAGGTGATGACTGGCACTATCCAAGAAAAGTAAGTTTTCAGTCCATTAAGAGGTTTTTATTCTCATGAAGAAAACAGCAGCCAAACAATAACACTGAAACTAACAGCACTGGGGAAGTTTCTAATTGCCTGTTTTCCCACCAGCAAGGTTTGCCAGCTGCCTAGTTAATGAATATGGAGTTTGTTCTGGATATTGTTTTAAAGTAGAGGTGTTTTCACCTAGGATAACATGTGCAACTTTTAAAAGTGAAAAATAAGATGTGTAAATTCGTGCTTTACCTATCTAAACCAAGATATGTAGCCAGTGGCATACTATCTGAAAACTATAAAGCCATTATGAATTTTTTTATCCCCATAATGTCTCTTGGATGCAATAACAAGGATAGAAGCAACCCCCCCCTTTTAGAGATGAAAAAAAGAGGCACAAAGTAGACTATAACTTACCTAAACTGACACATCTGACATGTGGTTGCGCTGAGAACTATAAAAGTTCTAATGGTATGGACCTTTTTACAGATAAAAACTACTATAGATTGCTTTTCCTAATTTATTAATATGACATATGAAAATAAATTACAATATTGCAAAATAAACAGAGTAAGAAAATAAGCAAATATAAATGCTTGATTCGTGCATAGTGCAGATTTTATACAATTTCATTATCATATAAATAGCTCACATATATAATCTTTCTTGAGTTAATTCTGATAAATGTTACAGTAAAAATTAAGATTAATTGAGGTTGCTTTGAAAGATTTGCTAAGAGTTATATCTGCAGTACTTTTTAGCCTAGATACATTATGTTCTAAAAAAGTTTCAGTGTTCTATTAGTTATTTACGATATCTGCTTACTCATATTTTTATAGACTACTAAACTGTGTAAAATTGCTTTTTTCAGTCTTAAGTTTTGACGCTTAGAATTCTTCAATTTTTTTTATGAGCTTCAGTCTTCAGAATATACAGAGATCTGCTAGAAGACTGAATTGTTAACTGTTTTGCAAATTAATACATGGCAGCTGAAAAAAGGCATTAAATCTGCATAAACCTACAAAGGTTCATAGCTAAAATGGATTACAAAAAGAAAGTGAAGGACAAACATTATTTGTTGTCATTGAAGGACACCAAGTTTTTTGCATACTCACAAAGGTATCTAGGGATATATTAATTCTTTCTTTGGATCTTACACATACAGAAATACTGCATATTCTTTTGTGTAGGAAGAGATTCAAATAAGGCTGTTGAGAGCAGGGAAGAGGTTTATCTGACATGTTTAATAAAATACGCAGTGAAACACTAGTAGCTTGATTTCTGACTTACACCTGGTATGGGTATTTTTTGTGTTTGAGAACTTAGTAAAAATTAGATTTATAATATAACCACATCAAGATGTCAGTATTTCATATTCATTTCTCATAGATTTACAAAACTGTTATATATGACAAAGTATTAAAAGCACACTATGAAAAGCACATTTCAGTACAAAAAGCCTCTCATTTCACAGCTATACCACACATAGCTTTTCTTCTCAGAACCCCTGAAAGGCTTTGTGGCACACTACTGCATCCTGAGAGTCTATGAGCTGCAGATTTGGGCACTTTCATTTACATTAGTGCACTGTACCTGGTATCATTGTTTTTAAGTTGCAGTTTAGCACTTGCAAATTTTCAAAAAAGGAATCCAATTAACTTAAATCTCTCTCCTTTTAGTTTTACCCTTTCTTCTCCTGCATACTGACAATCTTTCTTGGACTGTCATCCATGCAATAAGGCTAGAGGGCCAGAAGCAAACCAGATTTTCTTGTGTGGCATTAACCACCCTGCTGCTTCGGTACTCTATCCAAAATGAATGGGCACAGCGGATCCTCAGTCAGTAATTCCAGGCTCAACAACGCTTAGAAATTAAATTCCCCAGAAAACTTAATAAAATATGAAGAGCATTTATCCCATTTTCAGTGAATAAATGCCATGTCCCGTAGTTAGTGTTATACTGTAAAATCACACAATAGCATATTAATGAATTGGGCTATTCTTTGTTGTTACTTTGCACTCTTTAGAATTCCATAAAGCATATCATGCAAGTGTTCCTCTGGGATGAAACAGCAATAAATCTTTAATAAAATATGAACAACATTTCAGTCTGAGCAACAAACAGTTTCCTAAAAAAGTATTACAGGATATATTATAATAAAAATAAACAAAGGAGGAAATATTATTAAAAGTTTTCCTCTTTTTCCAGATGTGTCTCATACTGCATGGAATTAAACACCTGTAAATCTTTAATGAGGTATGAATGAATATACCAATCACTTGAGAGTTATTGACACATCAATATCCATAGAATAGTATCTTATTAAACTATTGCAGTTCCTTTCCTGATAAGCATTATATATTCAGTATCAATAATACATGAGCATTTCTAATTCATTTCTGTTGTTTCACCCTGTCCTTACTCCTGCAGCAACATTATTAAAACTGATTTTATAAATATAAGTTTCTCAAGATACATGTGTTAAATGTGACTGGTACTGAAGAGTTGTAAATGTAGCTGGTTTAAAATTCCTAATTTATTACTGATAAATAATACATGGCTTAACAAACAGAATAGCGTTATGCTTAAACTGTTCTTTCTACAAGATTGACCCAAAAGGAAAGAGAAAGCTTTTATTTTACAAGTTTGACCTATATTTATAAATTACTACTTTGCAAAGATCAAAGAGCTATGCAACTGTGAATGCTGATCTTTTCACTTTGACATCTGGCTTCTGAGAGTTCTCACTGCAAAACCATCTATACCTTTCTTATGCTTTCACCTGTCAATTGCTGTTACACTGAAGCTGTGGTCCTAATCTGATTCAGAGTACAGCATCCCCCTAAAGACAGGGAAAGCTTCCTTCTTCCTTGTCTTTCCTTTGTCTTCTGTCTTCACCTGACTCAGTGCCACTTACAATTGTTTTTTACCAGACCAAGCACTGAAAGGTTTTGCTGTGACATTGCCCTGCTGTCCTCCCAAGTCAATTGGACAAGCACTTAAAGCAGGACTGCTTAGAAATGAGACAACTTGAGAACTGCATTTTGTAAATGTAGATTCAAACTACTTGGCAGAATTTAAGGTTCTGCAAAACAAGGGAAATACTGCCTCTATGTTCTGTACTGTTTGACTGCACCCATGACCAAGTATTTTTTCTTCTTAATCACTGCAAATTTTTATTTCATGAATGTTGGATCACTTTGCAGTGATTAATGAATGAAAATCTTATGAGATCTGTGCCTAACAAGTAAAAAGTATCATTTCCTAAAATCACTGATAAGGACATAAAAACTTGGTCCCATGCTGTGATTAGTTTATATAATCTCTGGTAGTCTCTGTCATGGCTAGATCACTTAAAAGATATCACTTTTATTTTTTCAAAAGGATTTTTTTTTTTCCAAAAATCAGTACAATTTTTCCAAAAGGATTTTTTCAAACTATTTACTGCCCCTTTACTGAAGTATTTTGAGTACAGCACTATTAATAAATGCGATCATGTTACTGCCAGCAACGATTTTGACAATAGTGACTTTTAGATGTTCATCTAGATTCCTTTTAACAGTTGGTTCTCTATTGAGCACCAAATTTTGAACCTCGGACAGAAGGACTTTGCAAGGGTGGAAGGCAGTAGAAGTTCAGATACAAGAGAAAGGATGGTGACCAGAGGCCAGAAGTCCATCTGGAGGCTACTCACAATTGCAGGCTGGGGGATGAACAGATTGAGAGCAATCTTGCTGAGGAGGACATGGGGTTAGTACCCTTTTCCTCAGTCCATGATTTTGATTCCCTTCACCTTCTGCTGTGACACATATCATTATTATCATTATGCTCCTCTGGATTTGTTGGATTGTGTGGGACAGTGACTGGTGGGACACTATTTGTCATCCTCCAGGTGCCATTGTCTCCCTGAGCTGCTTTCTGGATGTACAGATGAGATTTTTATCACATAACGCCAAAAATGGTAGGTAAATCATATTTAAAAATATCTTTGTATATAAATGGAAAACAGAGAAAATTTAGAGACATAGGCATGTTGTAGAAATCATTAAAGACTTTGGACTGCAGAGATGATAAAGTTGGCAGAGAGTTTATTGTCCTGTTACACTAAGCATTTTTGCCTCTAACAGGATGTATTTCTACCACTTGCCTCCAAATCTCAAACATTATCACTTCTGAAGTTATCTCAAGCTCCATTTTCACTTTTTGTAAAAGTGATTTCTTAGTATGCTTAGTTAGAGTTGAGAATATTTAGTTTTACTGTCTTTCTGCATTAAAAAAATTTTAAAAATATTTGGGTTTTATTTTTTATGACTTTGCTTCAAGCTATGATCTCTGCAGAAGGAATGAAATGGTGTTTGATACATCTGCCTTCCTTAACACAATCCAGAGTAAAAGAGCATATTTCAGTAAATTTGGTGCATGTTTACTTGCAAGTATATATTCATATGAACATCACAGTTCCAAATGAGAAACTTCCTAAAGAATAAACACAATTTTTATTATTCTGTGAACAACTCCAGTGGCTTCTTTCTTTTTATTATTGTTAAGGACGCAGGTTAGTCCATTGAATTTGCTTTCTAGAGCTTCCAGTAACTGACAAAACATTTCAAATTATATTTACCATACTTTTTTAATCAGTTCCAAGCACTGAGCAGTTACTTTTGCATGCCTTTCAACACTAAGCGAAGTCATTTAAGTGCTCATGTGTAACGTAAAGCACCAGCATAAGTTTAAAAAAAAATAAGAGGCTGCCTTCTAAGTGTGATAGAGTATTTAATATTAATATTTCTGCACCCTATTTAATGGAAAAACATAAAATTTTATTAATTAAGCTTCCAAACACTCATGACACTACAAGTTTCTGTAAGGCTTTATTTTTACAGAAGAAAAGAAAGTGCAGAAAATAAATATATAAAAATTTAGGACAAACAATAGTATTGATTTCCCCATGAACTTGGTAGATCCCAGGACAGAAGATGTAGTCCAATAAAAATATAAGATGGAGGCTGTTCTTCTTTAAGTACCTATGACGTGATGGAATAGTGGACCGACCGTCACAGCTTCTTTCAGTGAGAAGGCAATATAGTTCATCATAACATTCACTCATCAAAATACTCCTATGTTAATTAAGGTAATTTGCTTTTCAATTGGACACATAGTAAATATTACTATTATCTGAAAAACAGACCATAGTAGTGTCTATAATAATTTAACACCTCAAACATAAGAGAATTCTTTCTGATTGTTCGTTATGGTCAGAATGGACCAAGCCCTTAGAAAAAATAACAGTACAGCTCTTAGTGGATCAGAGTTTATGGCCATCTGCAGCTGTTGGATTAATGCCATGACACAAAACTAGAATTTTCTGTGACTCTGTACCCCACAGAAACAGTGAAAATGGACTCCCCTCAAGCAAAACAAATGAGGGAAAACCAGTCTCTTGGTAGATGGATATTTAGAGTGGCTCCGATGAAATTCAACATGAGACTGGCTTTTACTTAGCAACCTTATGTAGGAACATAACAGTATTTGAGTAGAACTAAACAATTGAGTATTAGTCTTCCTTCCTGTCTCCTGCAGGTTTTATGTAACATCTAATGTCTTTCAAATACTTCACAACCTCAATCTTAAGTATAGGTTTTCTCATCCTTTCTAAAATGGCACTATTCTAACTATTTCTCACTGTTCTAAAATGGCACTATTCAAATAGCAAAACCTTTTCTATTTTCAAGCTTAAATGTATTCAGATATAACATTGTATATTCTAGATTTCTCTTTCTGGAATATACTGACTTCTTTTTGTCTTTCTCCATATGGTTTCATAGATTATTATTCATATAACACTGTTTTAACAGTTTTTCCTTAGTCTTACAAAAATTCATAGGAAGAATTTCTAATTTCCAACATGATCTGTGTACAGCAATAATAGATTGTTTCCAGTGTCTTTAGGGATTTGTTATCATTGTTTGAAGCTTTCTCTACAAGCCTTCAAACTCTTCTATAAAGTTACTTGAACTTTCTCCAGATAAAAAACCAGGAGATCTGATACTAAAAGCAAATACTCTGTCCTATTTCTAACAGTGGAGGTGTGATGTGTTTGCCCTGGCTGGATGCCAGGTGCCCACCAAAACTGCTCCATCACTCCCCTCTTTCAGCTGGGCAGAGAGAAAATATAATGAAAGGCTTGTGGATCAAAATAAGGGCACAGAAATATCACTCACCAATTACCACATCAGGCAAAATTGACTCAAGCTGGGGAAATGAATTTAGTTTATTACCAATCAAATTAGAGTAGGGCAATGAGAAATAAAAACTAAATCTTAACTCTCCTCCCACCCCTCCTTTTTTCTCAGGTTCAACTTCACTCCCAATTTTCTCCATCTCTTTTTCCCGAGCAGTGCAGGGCACAGAGAATGGGAGTTGTGGTCAGTTCATCACATGTTGTGTCTGATGCTCGTTCCTCCTCAGGGGAAGGACTCCTCATACACTTCCCCGGCTACAGCATGGCATCCCTCCCATGGAAGACAGTCCTCCAAGAACTTCTCCAAAGGGTTGCTGCTATTTCTAAAATTACTCCAGTGTGGATCACTTACAGCGGGTGTAGTCTGTCAGGAACAAATCGTCCCCGTATGAGTCCCTTGCAGTGCCACCAACATGCTCCAGGATGGGCTCCTCTCTCTACGGGGCCAACAGTCCTGCCAGAAGTTTCCTCCCATGGCATCATATCTTTCCTCAAGGCACATCCACCTGCTCTTGGGCAGTGGTTACCTGTTCCACAACAGACTTCCATGGGCTGCAGGGGGACAGCCTGCCTTGCCATGGTCATCAACACAAGCTGCAGGGAAATCACTGCTCTGGTGTCTAGAGCACTTTCTTGGCCACTTGGGTGCACTCCTCTTGTTAAATGGTAGAACAGAAGATTTTTGAGTAGTTTCTCAGAGTGAGGGCTCAAGGTGTCAGCAGAAAAGGAAAGGCTAAGCACCTGAAACATCATACAAAAATGTGAATGGATTAAAAAATGGTTACAATCTGTAAACTATGGAAGAGGAAAAAGCTGAAGAAGAATCCCAGGTTATGAGCCTGAATGATGAGCAGAGGGATTGTGTTGTCAAGGGAAGGGAAGGGAAGGGAAGGGAAGGGAAGGGAAGGGAAGGGAAGGGAAGGGAAGGGAAGGGAAGGGAAGGGAAGGGAAGGGAAGGGAAGGGAAGGGAAGGGAAGGGAAGGGAAGGGAAGGGAAGGGAAGGGAAGGGAAGGGAAGGGAAGGGAAGGGAAGGGAAGGGAAGGGAAGGGAAGGGAAGGGAAGGGAAGGGAAGGGAAGGGAAGGGAAGGGAAGGGAAATCAGTATTTTGGTGCTTCTTGCATCAAAATATGTGATTGCTATATTATTTTTATTTCCTGACAAAACACAATTTCATTTCTATTGTAGTACACTCTACATAAAAAATATTAAATAAGGAACTCCATAGGAAATGAAAGTCACCTAGATATCACAACAAGAAATTTAGTCAATATTCTATTAGAGCATAAATTATTGATGACATTAGGACAGATATAGAAACCCTTGATGGTGATTCTCATTTAAATTTTAGTTTTCATTCAATTACTGTGCTGTTGCATAGCTAAAATGTTTTTTCTTTTTTTTTTTTAGGACAATAAAACTATACTGTCTTTCCATAGTACCAGCCTAACTATATAAAAAATCCATAGTAAAACCAAATTATCTCTAGGAATGATTTATTTTTTCATAAGACATTATATTAGCAATGAAAACCAGATGATTACATAGCGTATTAGCAAACTACCTGATTGGTTTAGTTGGTAATATCTTGGCCTCACCTGTGTATGGAAACCCAAAAAGTGGGATAATTTAACAGTGATACAAAGTTGTGGGTTTGGCTGTATAGAGTTTTGACAGACAAAATATAATGTACACCCAAGAAGGGGAAAAAAATTAAAAGCAGAGCAGAAAGACAGAAGTAGTTCAGAGCCTTACTTTGCCACAATGCAAAACATCTGTCACATTGGGTTCAGGCTCATGTCTGGAGATATAGAGCAGAAGAGGCTAGCTGAGTTGTTTAGTTTGGATGAAAGGAAGAGAAAACAAAAACATATGTCTGTCAAAATCTGAACAAGTGAGTTTAGATTCACGGTGTAGATAGATGTCAAAATAGAGACAAATTAAACCCTAGAAAAGTCTATTTGTCTTCATTGGTTATTAAAGAAGACTCTGAAGGTGTGCACTAAGATATATGTTTGTACCTTGTAGACAACTAAAATTCAGTAAGGTGATTCCAGTGAGATGCACAGGACTTGAGCAAGTACATATCTACTGAATATTAATACAGAGATGGCAGGTGGGCTTGTGTTTGCAGGTGAGCTCACCTAAGCTAAAGCAGACAAAATATCAAATGCTAGTCCTCCTGAGTATGTCAGGTGAGCGGGGTGGTCAGGGGGTGAACATATTGTGTACAGGAGGGTGGGTAGGAAACAAAGATTACCTGGTAGTCAGTCATAACATTAATGCATGAGATGACACTCAAGGTTAAGACCTTGCTGCAAACCATAGGAAGACGATATCCAATTTTGCATTTTAGCTAAGAGTCTCAACTGCTAAACTCTTGGAATGTTCTCACAGATAGGAGGAACAGGGGCCTTTTAACTTGGTGCACCATTTTAATGTGAAGGATGGCAGGGGGCAAGTTGCACATAATGACACACATATGTAATGAAAACAGATGATACTATGTTTTTTGCTCACTCTGTTCATCTCCTGAACCATTCTGGAAAAAGGCTGACTTGGATCTGCTCTCCCTCAGTGGGATGAGGTTCCCCACGACCTGCAATGAAGCACAGATTCTGAGGCTTTTGGCCTGCAGGCTGGGTCTCATCTGTTTGAGTAGCAATGATATGAAGCAACATATATTCAGATAGGCAAACAGATCTTTGGTTGGTTTTAAGACTTTTAAATGAAAAACAGAATGCAAAACAAATAAACTCGGAAGCATTTAGGCCATGAAAATGTTACTGGACAGATCCAAAGCAGCTGTGAGATCTCTTAGGTGTTTTTCTCAGTCGGCACTGTCCCCAGCATTTATTCAGCATTGCTTTCCATTCTGTGTTATGTAATGACCACACAGAACAAGTTTAAATTCATTATCCATTGGATTAAAACAAATAATACACAAAAAATTAGTGAACCAGACAATGTTGTTGAATGATTTATTGTAACCGCAATTGGCAGGCGGCTTGCTGTACAATTGTATTTGGTAGCTCAAAGGGAGAAAGGGAAGAAGCATTTACTCATGCTTTAATCTTTCCTTAGCCTCCAATTGTGAAAGCCATTCCTGTTAGCTCTGGTATTTTGAAGGATTATGTCCTTCTCTTTTGTCACTTCAAAACTGATTTTCTCCTGGAAGGTCTGGACAAAGATTAGTTTTTGCATATGTTTTGGGCATGCCACTTGACTGCAGGAAAGATCTTGTTCTTGGCTTTTTCTCCAAGTAAAAAGGATCAGGCTCAGCTGAGTGAGCTCTAAGAGCTCTCGTATGACTGCTGTGATTGTCCACATTTGATCTTCTGTGTCTATTTTATTTTGTTAGGTTCCTAGAAACACCAAGGGATTTAAAAGTACCCTAAAACAGATCAGAACATAACCTGGATTTTAGGAATCTTGGCACCATTAAATTGTACAGCTGCTCTCTTGCCTAGTATGTACCCATACTGCGGTTATGCACTTTTCCTGGTTTATTAATCTCCTTTCCAGCTGGCTTCAATGCCCAGCCAGTCTTCTGATGCTTTTGGGAGTCCTCTCATCCCCCACACATTCAGAAGCCTGTAAATAGTCTGTGGAGCAATAAGAGTTCTGACCTTACAGTCCCCTTTGGACACTAACCTAAAATAAATAATCCACTGCAGCAGCGGGCTAAGTATTTATGAGTCCTCTGTGGGAGTCATACTCAGCATAGGGAAGAATATTTCAGTGAAACCCTTCAGATCACACACGCTTTGTTTTATTTCCTTTTTAATATTATAAATAGGCAAACTAGTTTTTTTTTTTTTGTTTTTTTTTTTTTTCTTTTTGGGTTTTTTTTTTTGCAATAGTCACACTATCACAGTTTGAAAAACCCTGATCTAACTTGAAGAAATCTCAAGCTGCTCTTGAAACATTCTCTTGGTCTAAAGTTTAGATATTGTCTCGCTTGTATAATCAAATGTCTGTCAGTCAAACCTCTCCCAGCTTCACTTATCTAATTAAAAATATGTCTCCTTTTGTTTTCACTTTGCCTGCATTAAGTCTCGTATAGTAGTCTGTTTGCTACATTTTCAATAAACATGTCTTATTTCAAGTCACTCCTTTATTCCCAGCAGCTGTCATAGTTTTCCTTTTCTTTCAGAATAATATTTGTCTTACTTTAGTGATTTGTTTTATTATTTCCAGTTGGTGTACCTAACGTCATTATCTTCCTATTCCCTCACTAGTATTTTGTTATTTTGACTTCTTCTCCCCAGTTTTTACCTTATGCACTTACATAATTCTTCTGTTACTAGGTACTTTCAACAGAATTTCTCTTCATTTTCTTACTTTATATTTTTCTCCTGTGGGATTTACCTTATTGGTCTTGCCAGGTATTTACATCACCCTCACTATTTTTCTGTTTTATATGTTGGTTTCAATATTTATTTTGTCTTGTGTTTTTCCTCATTATAAATCTAAAAACTCTCGGCTTCTCATATTAAAATGTATCTCTGCAGTAATATAAGAAGTTTACAGTGATGACATGACAGCTAGCGCTTCAAACTCACTGCTCCTTTCCAACTCAAATGGTGACAGTGCTAAAGGCTTCAGAGACAAAAGAGGAAGGTCTCTACCACAAAAGTGCTGCCTTTGGTACTGCAGTTTTTAGGCATACCTGAAAACACAGGTCTTGCCAAGAGTGACCCTATTCTACGTCAGTACATGGGGAAAAGTGACAAGGTGGGTGCATTCAGGGAAGAGCAGCTCTGCTAGAAACTCGGAAATTCTCTCCTTGATAGCAATATCCTCTCCTGTTGCCCCTATTCTCTTCCAGTCCTGTAAAATAGAATAGATGCCCCTCTTCATAAACAGAGTGGCAAGCTCTGTGGATATTGTTCTAAATGGATAAAGAAATGTGTTCTCATGACTACTACAGTTAAAACAATCCCACTAATTAACTGCAAATGCTCAGTGAGTGATTCACTTTTAGAGATATGCATCATGAATTGGGTCTGGCTGAGATGGAGTTAGCTTTCTCCATAGGTAAAACACAATAATATGTGACATTTTCCTAACCTGTAGAGGAAGGGTGGAGTAATTTTTTTTTTTTAACAGATCTTGTATCCCTACTGTTATCATTGCAAAATAGTGCTTAATTCTTTGACATTGCATGCCTTGATGTGGCTAAGGAATAATTCCTCATTTATGTAACAGGCAAAAGACCATATATGTTTTCCTTTCCTATTCTCCTTTTTCTTTCATTAAGTCACTCTTCACTGTCATCTGCTTTCTTCATTTTCTTTCTCTATTTTCAGAATGCAAATAGAAATCTCACTACTGTGGGAGGATTGTCAGACTGTTAATAAGTTCAGAACTCTGCATCAATCAGGCACAGTTTTCTACCTCTTCAAAATGACTGAGGAGGTCACCACCACATCTCCAAATATCACCAGTTTCAAGAATATTTTAAATAAAGAACTCTACATTTGAGAAAAGGAGTTATTACAAGCTCAAGAAGTATGAGAGTATTTTTACTGGAGTTTACAGCTGGAGTTTATGGAGAAACCTGATATTTGAGGCAGTTCTTGTACAAGGACTTTTTATTTACAGAGTAGAACACAGAACAGCTTGAACTATGTGTGTCCCACTTTGCATATTCCTTTTTCAAAATA
This sequence comes from Ammospiza caudacuta, assembly GCF_027887145.1. Lineage (NCBI taxonomy): Eukaryota > Metazoa > Chordata > Aves > Passeriformes > Passerellidae > Ammospiza > Ammospiza caudacuta. Next base: position 63,485,168 of record NC_080594.1, read on the forward strand.
AGCTCCATTTTCACTTTTCAAGTGACAGAGGGAAATGTTGCTGAAAACATTCATAGTGTATTTCACAAAATGAGTCTGACTATAGTTTTCCATAAGTCTCAAGTGTATACCTGCCACCCAAATTTTGAACTTCTAAAGGGGGCCTTCTCAACTATATTCTTCTCTATTGCCTCCTATTTAGACTGCAGAACACTTCAACATATCATCTTAAAAAAGGGGGATTCATGGGCCTTTCTGCTACTTCAAGTCAAACAAAGTACTCCAGTTTTCGTTTTTAGGACAAGAAGATGAAATGGTGGAAGAAATGTAATCTGAAATTACTGTACTCTAAATGTGAAGAGGAAGGCAATGCCAAAATTAACAGAATGCGAAGCAGGATTCTGCAATCCATCACTACCTTCTTCTCAGCTGGAGGTGGGGTTGGTGAACAGATGTGTTGGGATTTCTGCAGAGAATGGCGAAAGAACCTGGAGAAACACAAAAGGAAAGCATGCTCCACTAAGGACATCTTGAGACTAGATGGGCTGAGAAGGACTCTGCTATGCCACTCAAAATACAGTCGAGCAGTCTCTAGGACATTACCTCCTCATGTGTTTCTCTTTGGCACAAGGTACACAGTACGTGAGGAATGTCACAACAGAAGGCATTTTATCCATTTTATCCCTCTGTATCAAGTCCATTTACAAAGCAAAACAAAAAACAGTCTGGTTTCCAATATTTTAAGAATTTTTTATCTCTGATTTTGGCACATGACACACAGACTTCATTCTGATGGTAGATTTCTGTTTAGTCTGGATATAAGTGGGTCAAGTAGATTTTATGAGCCATGTCATAAGTTAAAACGAATCTGTGCATGCAAAGAGTATTGAACAAGCTCACAGAAATCTCTCAAGTCTTGCTCTGTCAAGCTCAAGGATGGAATTTTTTTCTGTTGTTTGTTTTTTGCAAGCAACCTACCTTCAGAACTAGGGTAATTAACAAGAAGTAACAGGACAAGGTTAACATAGAAAGACACAGCTAAAGATGAAAAGATTATTTTCCACTGTTTTGGAGAAATTGGCTTTGTAGGTTTCATTTTTGTTTACATATATTACTATGTCTGAAATTAAAGATTATCTTGAAAGCTGATTGGAAAACACACCTTTCAGCCATATTGCTTTCAGCATATCTAAATGTGACACTCCAAGCTATGGCTCTGCAAAATGAGGCAGAGAAGTACTTCTAGAATTTTATCAATTTGTTTCAGGTAGATGAATTTGACTAAAACTTAAAATCTTCAATTATACAGTATCTTGGACTTTACTGTTTGCACTTTTCAAGCATTGGGTATATCTTTCCATCAGATGCTTGGCATTTCTGGGCATGTAAGAAACCTGAATACATAAAGACTTCCAAAAGAAAGTGAATAATTGTTAGGAGTGGAAGCTGGAGAGGGGGAATTTAATATCACTTCTGTATTTTTTTTTTCAGAATAAGAAAGAGACAAATGACAGCAAATGAAAAGCAAATGAAAGCTGTTTCTCTTGCTGTAGTGGTAACAATAGTCCCAGCAGATTCAACAACTTGAAAACTCTGAAAAAAGAGAGTTCAAAATCTGTGTATTACAATATTTCATAGTGGACTATTCATTTCCTGCCTGGAAGTCAGTATTTCTGTCTATCTCACTCCTTGATATGGAGTTACTTTCTGAATTGTATCCATCTGATTAACAATAGGATTTTTTCATCGATGTGGGTAACTAAATTACTTGTGAAAGCAAGATAATTATCTTCAGGTAGTAGTGGGATTGGATATATATTACTATTTGTGCATCTCTAGAACCAATCCCATTACATAAAAATTGGAATTTGATTTAAGCATCTAATTTATAAATATAACATTGAACCAAGACTTTGGTTTATATTCCTAAGCCATGATCAATAAATCTACCTAGTAAATCAGTCTTTTTTAACAAATAAACTGGGTTTCATAAAATAGATCTTAATAATCAGACTATATGAAGTCCTGACTTATAAATCACAGATATGACTAAAAATCAGTCATATTGCTTATAAATCAGCAATGCTACTTTAAAAAGTGCCATGCTTCTGAAAAAAGGTGAAAGACAAATGTTCCTTTCTTTATGTATGTATATTTAATTTAGGTATTTAAAATGAAAGCAATTATAAAGCTACTTCTGAGATGGTTATTTGAAAAACAGCACCTTAAAGCAATGATAGAGCAGAAGGGGAATTTTATTGGCATTCATAAATGTGCACCTTGCCATTTGTAACTGTCTTTGTACTCTCCCCTCTGCACAGGCTGCCTATCAGGGTTGTAGTGTGCTGTCAAGATTGCTGCAGGTCTGATGCTTGTTATTCTCCTGTTTAGTTTTTTCAAATATGCCCTTGCCAGTCTCAGTAGCAAGAGACAGACTGCTTGAATTTATTCAATTCCAGATGCCATTTTATAGGCTGGGGCTAAACCACAGTTCACAAACTCCAAATTTGAGTAGATGGAAAAAGTGAGAGGAAGAGGTTAATTGATCCTTAAAAAATATTGAAAGCAATATTTTTTTTTTTTCTAGTATTATTCAGCAAGTTTCTGCTTTTCTTATTTAGTGGGAGCATTTGTGAATGATCCCATACTCTTCAGTCTTTTACTCAAGGAATAAGTGAAATACCAACAGACTTTAGAGCTGACTTCAGTGTATATCTAGGAAAATTCAGTCAATTCTTCCCTAAAGTTCTTAAACATTTAGGTTTGGTACAATTTGGTTTGAATTTTTGGGTGATGTCTTTTAAAATTATTTATTTAAATAATTTAAATTATTTGGTTTGTTTACTTGGTTGCTTTTAAGCAAGAGAGACTTCCTTTTTCAGTTAGTAAGAATAAGGGTATAAAGAAACATATAAAAGCATAAACTGTAAGTACTTCAAGTCCAATTTTTAGATAAGTATAATAAATAAAATGCTATCATCAATATATCTTTTAGTTCTTTACACCAGTTTTCAATCCTCAAATATAATGAAAATCTTTCCATAAAAAGAAGCAAAGACTTTCCTTCCTCCCCAATTAAACTCATAATTTTCCTGCAGAGTTCAAAATGGATGAACTTTTAATCTGAGTTGGGAAAGACTTACATTCTCACCCGCATTCATTCTGCACTCCTCCCATGCTGGAGCAACACCCTGACTGGAAGGATGCTACAGAAAATAACATTGGGAAAAAAATTTACTTTTTTTTACCCTATTACAATTTGCACAAGTATAAAAATATAATCAATGTAAGTTTTCAGATATATCCCCTAGCAAAAGTAGATCTTTGTTACAAAAGACATATGGTTTGTTCTGACTTTCTCTTTCTCTCATTTAAATAAGAATTTTTAAATACCTTTTTCTATTTTGCACCAATGTTCTCAATGGAAATGTTTGAATAAATTGAGATTTTTGGTAAAAAACTATTTTACCTAAAAACCATGTTCTATCAAGATTTACTTTAAAGCATATTTCCTCCCACAAATTTATTGTTCTCCCTTTAATGTAAATAAAAATGAAACATAAAAAAGGTATAATATTTTAGTAGATTTTAGATATGCTATTTATACACAATTTTAGCTCTTTTTTTTTTTTTTTTTTTTTTTAATTTCTGAGAGACAGTGAAGAGCACTAATAACCAAGATCTCAGTTTACCCTGTCAGTCATTTGGGGCTTTTTGTAGACAGCTTTGTTGGTGTAATGCTTTCCTGCAATTATTTTCCAAGAAATCATGTGTAAAGCTATCTACTACTACCAACATGGAACTAAACAAATGGAATTTAATAGACAAAATTTAACCATCTGTTTCTGTTAAATGTGATGATATGGTCCTGTCACTCTCATGAGGAGGGTGCAAGTATATAAAGAGATCCAAGTTTTTAAGAGAGTTTATTAACCCAAGAGAGACCTATGCTGGCAGAACAACTCTTTTTGCTGTTTTCTGTGTCTCTGTTGCTACGGCACACACAATACCACAAACCTGTTCCTTTAAAATATCTGTGTGTGTGAACAATCTGTGTCCTTTGGATTACCATGCTGACCATTTCTATGCCTCAGTGTCCCATCTACAAAATGCAGATTATTAATTTTTTTAACCTTTTTTTTTTCTTATTTTTATTTTTTTCTTTCCAGTCTGTATTTTATAAACCTTCTTCTCTTGCGATTGTTTTTTGGCAATATCCTTGTTGACAAGTAAGTGTTTTGTCCACATCCCAAATATATTGAGCCTTATTCCTTATAAAGGGGATTCCTGGTCACAGCTTCCTCTCCAGCATTTACAGGAGAAACAAAAAAAAGAAATAATCCTATATTTTTGTTTTAACTACTTTTGTGTGATTGTGGTCAGAAATCACTTCCTACTGTTATGATACACTGGAATAATGTTAGGCTCTCCTAAAATAACGCTAGGAACTGATTATTAAAAGATGCCTCTGCCCAAATTAAGGTGCAAATGAGACTATGCCAATGTCAATAGAGCAGATGTTATTTAGCTGTAAAGCAGGGGCTGCAGGGTAAAGAAAAACAAACAGAGAGACAGACTTATTAAGAAGAAGGATAGTCACCACCACATAGCTCTCTGTAGCATCCTGCTGGCCTTTCTTCTTCTGTTCCTCTCAGAGTTGGGGGTCCCCAGATTGTTCTTCTGGAGGTAACACTTTTATACAGCCCATGTCCTGGGTATCCGCAAGGTGTGCACACCATTCCCACAACTCAGGATAGCATGTGTGTAAGCGGTTTCTTCCCTTCTCACAGTTTGCCATGGTGTGAATTTTTGTCTGTCCAGTTTACCCAGATTTGCCTCACCAGGCCTGGCATGTTCCTGTTGGGGTTTTCCCACAGTCTGCACAGTGGAATTTTGTCTGGTGTGTGTTAATTTGAAATCTTTCACTTTTGTTAGGCAAAGTCTTCAGTAACTGGAAAAAGGGAAAACATTGCAACCATTTGCTTAAAAATGTTAAAAAGAGGATCTTGATCAACCATTCTTACCTCTGTATCCAGTGAGATCATGGAACAGATTGTTCTGGAAGATATATCTAGGCTTAGAAGACAGGAAAATTATTAGAGACAATCAGAGCAAGGAACTCCACTTGGGATGAGGTCGTCACTGGTATCAGTGCAGGCTGAGGGTGCATCGAGAGTATCTGTGTGGAAAGGGACCTGCAGATACTCTTAGATGAAATATTTTAATAAGGACCAAGACTATGAACTTGCACCTCAGAAAACCAGCATTATCCTGGCCTGCTTTAAAACCTGCATGGCCATCAGGGCAAGGGAGGGAATTCTCCCCCTCTACTCTGCCCTCATGAGACCTCACCTGAAGCGCTGCATCCAGCTCAGAAGTGCTCAGCCCAAGAAAGCCAGGGACCTTTTAAACAGGATCTAGAGAAGGGCTATGGAAATTTTCCATGGAACACCTCTCCTATGGAGGCAGGATTGTTCAGCCTTCTGGAGAAGAGAAGGCTCTGGGAAGACCATATTGAAGTCTTTAAATATACATGGGAGGCTTATGAGAATGATGGAGTCCTTTTGCAGGGGTCTGGAGTGACAGAACAAAGGGCGGCAGTTTTAAAGCCAAAGGTGGAAGGTTTAGGTCAGAAGATATTTTTTATCAAGAAGGTGGTGAAGACACTGACACAGGTTGTGAATGCCCCATCCCTAGAAGTGTTCAGTTGAATGAAATGGTGTTTTGGGTAATCTAATCTAATGAAAAATGCCCCTGCTCATCGAGGGTGGGTTGGGCCTTTCAAGGTCTCTTCCCAACCTAAACCATCCTATAAATGTATGATTTTATGAAGACCAAACTAGAGACTATTTAAAATAGTTCTTTACATGTAGGGCTGTGGGTTTTTTCAAAATTTGTTGATTACATTGTCATATTTGTAATGTAGTTAAACGTTTTGTTTTCTTATCGCTGTCTGAGTACTGAGTCCAAGATAAATACATTAAAAACAGAGATATTGAAAAAGGTCATGTATCTTTGAAAACATTTCTCTCATTATTAATCATCAGCAACAGCAAAATAATACTTCATACAATATTTGAATGCTGTGTGAACAATCTCAATATTTAGGCTGAAATGCAGCACCTTAAATCTAAGAGGTCCTTCAGTAATTAAATTGTAATTTCTTGATTCTTCTCAGTATCTGTGAGGTGCATTGAAGACAAGGGCATAAAAAGTAGTATCATCATAGAAAATAACAGACTTTCAGGAGAGTGTCAGTTTACTGACAGCTACTTCATACCCATTGTTCTTCCACTTTTTTTATTCACCAGGTTCTGATCAGTCTGACAAGAAGAAACAGGTGTTCCTATAGATAGCTGTGATTGTAGCTGGTCGTTTTCTATTTTGGGCTTATTTTTCCTGGTTTTTTGTTTTGTTTTGTTTTTTTCTGCACTGACCAGTTCTAAGGCTCAATGGAAAAAATGTCCTTTTTTTAACATCATATGGCCATTTTATTTGTATTTTGCTGCTGATGATGGTATTTAGTCAAAACTAATGGTTAGTGAACCAGTATTCCTGTAATTGCCAAATTTCTACAAATATTCTATAGAGAAGTAGTTGGATTGGGGTAAATCCAGTGTGGATTTTACCTAACTAAGGACCTTGTTTTAGGAAAATATGGATAGTTGTCTCCTCCTACTTAATAATAAAGGAGGTATTCACTACAGAAAAATAGATTAAACATCAATCTAAAACATTGTCACATGCTAGATGTTTGAGATAGACAAACCGATTCTTTTTTTTGCCATTCTTTTAAAAAATGGCCATCTACCTGCATGGCTGAAAATTTTATGGAAATTGCCTGTTGAAAAATCTGATTTCTGGACTATTTACTCACAACTTTTGGACAGAGTGCACTCTGAGAGTCTCTTGTGTCTTTCATTCTTGTCCCAGGAGACAAAGAGTAAGTAAGAGCCAGTGGATCTCAATACTGTGATTTATTTAAAAACCAATGAGATTAGAGGTAATGAATTATCTGAGAGACCCACTAGCCCACAGTGTTACATTCAGTGGACTGAGATGCACTTCCCCTCAGGGAGAACTGGGAAAGTTGGGCAGCAAGTTATATAAGCTCATGCCATGGTTCTGGTCACAGTTACCATCTCAGGTGTCACCCATCAGGGTGCCTCTCTGGGGTCTCCCGCCTTTCATCTTAATTCATCTTTGTGATTTCTCATATGCTTCCTCATTTTCAGGTTGTTTCCTCCAGCCAGAGCAAAAATAAGGATCTCACCATGTCCTTTCTGATGCTACTTCTTCTAAAAGCCATTTTCTTTTTGTGAATCTTTTTTGCTTAGCATCAGTCCCTCTGTTTTGTATATTAAGCCTCCATTTTTTTCCTGACTAAACAGTTTGTTTACAAAAGCACAGCTTTGCAATTGGTGTTTCTCTTTCTTGTGTTTTTATTAACTGAAGGATTTAGGATGTGCTAAGTCTGTTTAGATCAGGTGTTTCAAAAATTTACATCCAGTTCATACCAGTTTCATATGGCAAATATAAGACTTTTTTGGGGGATTCAAAAGTTCAATTTCGAATACTCACAGAAATTTATCCTGTTTGCTGAATTCTCTTAGTATTCACAGCTTAATGACTAAGGAAAAACCAGACAGAACTCATGTTAGCATCATATCAAAGACTCATAAAAGCACATCTATTTTAACAATGGGAATAATTAAACTCCTGTGTGAATGTGGAAAAAGTTACTGAAGATCAAATAGCTGATTACATGAGTGGAACAAGACTGTGGTATTTTTTGTGATGCTGAAAAAAAATATATTTACTGGCATAAAAATTATAACAGTCAGAAGATGAGCAATGAGTAAATGCATGTATTTATGCTATGAGATCAGCACAGAAAATAACATTTATCAATGAGATGGGAAAAGATTGCCTGAAGGTGAGCAAAAAAAGGTTTTGCTGATAATTTAAAGCCCCAGAAAACTTTAAGAAAGCGAAAGAAAAGATTGATAAAATCTAATTATCTCATTGTACTTTTATGTTTCTTGTGTCAGTTCTCATTTCACCTAGGTCCTAAAACAACTAAGACAACAATTGTTTCTTTCTGGAAGATGAATTGCTGTCAAAAATATAAATGTACAACAAGCAGCAAGAAAAAAAATCCCTTATCTAAGGGCTTTACTTCTTCATATAACAAACTGAATAATAAATACAAAATGTTTCATTTGGTTTGAAACTGTGAATTAACTACTCATCACTGATATTTGAAAATATTGTTTTTTTATTATATGTTTTATCAACCATAGCTGCTTTTCATATATAACACAAGAGAAGACACAGACTATTTAAGGAAATAAATCTCACTTGTATGCTAATTTGAATACAGCTCAAAAGTTTCACCTACTGATTTTTATATTAATTTATTATATGATATCTTTGAATAATAGGTCAAGCAGTGATTCAGAAACTGATGTTCTTCTTGAAACATGCTGGCATTTTGCAAGTAGTTAGGATTACTGGTTTGGTTAAAAAAAAATGCAATAACAGGTGATTTTGCACCTGTAATTTCAATCCTCTCTAGTATATCCCACTAACATCAGTGTGAACCCTGATCTTAAAAAATTCCATGTTAACAGAGTTCAGTGAAAGATGGAAAGTTTATCAGAATTACCAAAGACCATTATAGCTTTATAAAATATTAAATCCTGCTGTATGATCAGTGACTAATAGTTTAAGTTTTGTATTTAAAAATGTGTAAATTTTGTTCCAAAATGTAAAAGCTGCATCAGTTAGAAAATTGTTTAAAAAAGGACAAATCAAAACTCTAGCTATGATGGAAAACAACAATTAACCTCAATAAGAAAAGTCAAATATAAACAGATGGAGGAACATATGCTAAGTAAAACGTAAATGTGAAGAGAAATCTCTAAGACCTAGAATTTCTTTTTTGTTTGTCTGTTTTACCTTAAAGAAATTTCAAAATGTTACATTACAAATAGAAGCAAAATTTCACCAAGTACCACAGTGGTGAAACAATGCAATTTGTCCAAGTAGGTAAGGCCCCAAAAGTAAAGAAGCCTAAAAGGTACCTCAAGTGTGTTGCTGAAATGAGGATAAAATATGATAGAAGAAAATGCTGTACCTCATTATAACAAGCCTGTCTTATCTATCAATCTCCTATTCATCAATATTTCAATGTGAACACATTCATTATAATTCTCAGCAATAGTTGCTTCTAAACTATTTAAAAAAATTGTTCAAATTTCACCAATTTTGCTGCTACAGATACAATGTTAAACAAGCAAACCAGTGAGGAGAAATATTAATATATTTTAAAAATTGTGAGAAAAAAACCCCAAACAAATAAAGAAACAAAATGTTCCTCCAAAAGAAGCCAAAAGCACATCTTTTCTTTCTGCTTATTTTCTTGAACAAGTTTTCCACTAATTCTCTTTTGTTCTGGGGACTGGAATGATGGTTTCTTACTGGTCAAAAATGCAGGGTCCAAGCTTGATTCCATTATGATTAATAAAAAGGAGTTTATTATTTTTATTTTTCTTATCTGGTCTTCAGTTTGTGTTTTTAAACCATTGATTCTTTTGAAAAAGAGGGAGGAGCCCCAAATAAATGAACAATTAGTTAAAATTTCATCTTTGACTTGGCAAAGATTTTGGATATAGATTATTCTGTTAGAAGGAAGGAATCATAAAACACTCTTCGCTCTCATTGCAAAAGCTTAGAGGATGAAGAAATACTGGATATGTTAATTCTTGTAATTTAATTAACAGTACTGATTTCCATTGCCATCCTCCTCACACTTAGCAGGTACACATTCATCTCTCACCTCCAATGAGAAATAGATACCTTTAGGAAACAGATTAAAAAGTCAAGAGCTGGAGCCCTGCAGCCTGTAGTTATGGGACCATGCTGATTTCAATGAGCAATTAGAAACTGTCTCTGTTATTTTACCCTGTGTACACATCTTAATGAAGTGTATAAATCTGGATTCAAACTATTCACAGTGAATTTTCATTTTGTGTGGAGTGTTTCTTCTCCAAAGCTAGTTTCAGTGTTCTACTCAAGTACTGAAAATTCGTTTGTAAAAGGTAATAAAACTTTAGCATGATTCTGTTACAAGCAGAAGTACCAGAAATGAGCAGTTCTGAAACTATTTGAAACCAAAGAAATTCAGTATTAATTAATGAAGTAAAGGGATCTGAACCGGGCATTTTCAAACACATTGCTCCTCCAGTGTGAAGAAACAGAGCTGACAACATTTCACATACCAGGGTAATTTATTTTTTACCATTAAGTGAGATTGTGAGAAAAAACCCACATTTTTCTTGCCTTTTTTTTTTTTAATCTCTATGAATTGAAGCATAAAGCCATTCTTAAACATAATAGGGTTTCTCTCTACCTCATGCTTTACCTTTTGGGACAAACACATGGAACTGAAAATGGTCTGGCTTACCAATTTCAGATCCTTGCTATCATAGAAAATTGTCACACATAATCCATTTATAAAACAATTTTAGGAATAATTAGAAGTTTTTCTGTTTAGCAGTGCTGCTGTTAGAAAACTATTTTGGATCCTTGTTCCTCTATTTCTTGGAAAGTACGAGAAGACAATTAAAGCCTTAATGCTGGGATTGCATTTGAATTCTATCAAATAATGTTCAAAAGGTTAACATGCTATTAATGAAGCAATGTATTCTATCTCTCATCTCCAAGCCCGTGCTGGTTTTGTTTTTTTTCAGATTGTTCTTTCTTTCAGAAATAGGTTTTGAATTAAAAAATGTGGTACTAATCTCTATTTATTTTTGTTACTTCTTAAGTTTTTTATTCATAAGGAAAAAGCTAGCACAGCATTATCCTGGTTATTCATTTTCAAATCTTTGATCTTTGTAGAATACCTCTGTACTGGGCAGGTGCAGCAAGGTGCAGGTTGCAGGGTGGTACAGCAGTGGATCCTGTGAGAAGCTGACAGAAGCTTCCCCTGTGGCCAACAGAGCCAATGCCATGGGGGTCCAAGACTGACCCCTCACTGGCCAAGACAACTCCTTATCAATGATGGTAGTGATTCTCAGATAACAGAATTCAAAGAGAAAAAATCTGCCATGTGATAAACAGACTGCAAACCCCATTCCACATCCCCTGTGTTGCTCTTAGAGGAGGAGGTAGAGAATTTGGGAGAAATGTTGAGCCTGGGAAGAAGGGAGGAGTTGGGGGGAGCAGTGGGTGGAAATTGTTTTAAGATTTAGGTTTTATTTCTCCTTAGTCTGATCTGATAGGTAATAAATTAGATTAACTTCCCCAAGTCTAGTCTGTTTCGCCCGTGATAGTAACTGGTTAGAGATCTTTCCCTGTCCCTATCTCAACTCACGAGAATCTAGAAAATTATATTTTTTCCCCTCTGTCCTCCTGAATAGGGGAGTGAAAGAGTGGCTTTGGTGGGCACCTGGCATCCAGCCAGGGTCAATCCACCAAAACCACCTTTTAAAGTATTTTCAGGATACCACTTTCCTAGATACAGCTCCTACTCATTGAGTTGTTTAGTATGAATTATTAGGCTTTCAGTGTTCCATAGTAAAATTAAATGGCTGTCAGGATCTTTCTGGAGTAAATTAATGAGCTGCCTCCAACGCAAAAATTGCGTCTGATTCTTCAAAGTTTGCTCTAGAAACCATCTTCAAGGGGGTTGTCGATGAAACTGCACGACTGGCTGTTTTGTCCTATAACTCTATACGTCCATTGGTCATGGTCATATAGACCTTCAGTTTTGTGCAATGAAAATATTAACCTAAGAATATGCATTACCATTCTTATCTTGATTAAAGCTGAAGGAAACATTCATGAAATGGAAAACAATATCCATCCCTACGGTGTGAGGACATTTCAAGTGGGCAGCTTCTAAACAACTCAGAGGTCGCTAACCAGAGAGAACATCATTAACATATGCCTCAGGAGTATGTGTTTTCTCATGTTTGTCACAGATAGATTTATTAAAAGGCAGTTGGATTTTGCTACAGAACTCAGTTGGGAAGGAGTTCAAGGAGGTTTCTCCAGTTGAAACTACTTTTTTGAGAAGTGCTATTTCATTCATTCATTCTTTCAGTCATTCATTCATTTATTCATTCATATATCATATCCTACACTGATGTTATTTAGCATTTTAAACCAGAATATCATGCTTTCAAACATCTGATATATATCCAGTATTATTAAATATACACTTCTAATTTTAGCAACAACATTTTTTCTAGCATCAAGGAATGAAATAAAGTTTGACAAGGATCATTTCCCATAAAAATATATTAGTACATTATTATATCCATGTACTTTATTTCTCAATGAATTTAATTCACTGACTCCTTTTAGTTCTTTTCCTTTGGATTGTTCTCAGACTAAATCTTGTTTGCATCATTTTTTTTTAATTTGCCTAATAAAATATCTCTATAATTTCCTTGATATACTCAGATGTACACAGAAAAAGATAGACAAACTGCAGGTCTCTTAAAGTTAACTTCTTTTAGTCTCTGACAGTAAGGTAGATTTTAGCCAAAGTTGTTGTCCTTACACTGGAAGTACCCTTTTTTGGCAATACAAACATTTATTTTAAGTAACGAACATTTTTTTCTTTGTATGTTTCAGGTTTATTTTCTCAGTCATTTACTTTGCATTTTGATTTATTCTAGGGAATTAAAACTTCTGAAAAGTAGATATATGTGAGCAGTTTACCTTGGGTGTAAAGTCAAGCCATGATCTGTTCCTATATATAAACTCCTTACTTCTTTTTGTCATCCTCTGAGGCTTGTTGAAAAAATTGTAATTCATAATCTAAGCATTTCAAACACTCACATCCTCTCTCCATATTCCAGCAATAGCACTCATATAAAATTTATTCTAACTAATAAGGAATTACAGTACCTCAGGAATGTTTTCCAGATTACTAAAACTTTGCAATAAGCATGTGAAAAACTTCATTATCTTGGACAAATTGCTACAACGTGCTCACAGCAGGTAGAGTTTGCATCTGCCTCTCATATTTAACTTTAAATTAAAGGCAATGGGTAGATTTTTAATTCCACTTAGGATCAAACTGGCTATTTTAACCTGATTATATCTGATCCTTAATTTGTATACATTTCTCCTATGTCCATATGTATATAGATATAGATGGATCATCTTGCTGTGATGTGACCTGAAAGCACAAAATTGCCCTTCAAGTACAGCAATATAAATTCAATATAAGCTATCAAACCAGAGAGGTTTTTTCCCTCTAATGTTCGTCTCTTTATATCTCCTATTTCAATGGATAGCAAGCATGGGATAGACATTTAAAACACAAACTTTCATCTTCAATTCACGTAGCGTCTCTTTGAAATTATGCCACATATGGAATATGTGCAAGCTACATCCTGATCTGAAGCTCCAGCAAACCACGAAAGCCCTGCATTTCACTGAAGCAAATTGCCTATTTTAATTGAAGATTTCTTTTTTTTTTTTTTAATGAAGATGTGGGAATGGTGAATATTTTCTGCTGAAAAACGGTATGAAATCACCAGAACTTTAAAAGCTCATGCAATCCTCAGTGGTCCAGAGCACTGTGTGAAACCTTGAAGGAATATCTGATGGAAGTTAAAGCAGCGTCTGTCTAATCCATGAGACTTTTTGTGCTATGATCTTTTCCTAAACTCAATCCAAAAAGAAAGTGAGAAATTCTCACTCCCAACCACAGAGCATTCTTAAATTAGGCTGCAGAGAATTGTGCTTCCAGCTCTCAAAGTCCTCCCGGTATGCGCTGTGGCAAAAGCAAGGGGCTGTACAACTCTTCTCTCCAGAGGAACAGGCAGGCAAGGGCGGAGACCACAGCTGAGGAGTGGGGACATTCAAGCACTGTAGGTGCCTCTGCCAAGGAATAGTTTCAGCTCCTGTTCCAACATAGGCAAATGGGAACAAAATATAAAGATGAAAGTAGAAGGAGGGGTTGGAAGCGGCACCCGGGTGGGAATCTTGGGTGCAGTCAAGAAAAGTAGTACACTAAGCAGAAATGAAAGTACAGCCTTGATGGGGAAGACAAGGGCCTTGAACACAACCAAAGGGATGGTAGGTAGTGAAAGAATTTTAACTGGGGAATTTCATGGCCTGAGTTTCAGGGGATAAAACTGACTTTCACAGCAGCATTCTGGAAGGATTTAAGGGGAACAAAGGAAATAGCCTGGCTTTTATCATAACCAGTGCAATGTTTAAATGGAATTTTACGTACATCTGTTATTCTTAGCTTTATAATGATTTTTTAAAGACTTGGGGAGGGTTAAACAGAGACAAAGGGTCATCTGGCCTATGTGAAGGATATATTCTGAGGGACAGATGATTGCCTTTATAAGGTGATCCTCAGAGCTAAAAATGTTCAAGATTTTAAAATGTTGTCTGCCACACAAACGAGGGCCCAAATAAACAAAGCAAGCTCAGCATGGAGGGTAATAAACTCCTTCCAAATTGTATCAGGTTCAGAGTAGATCATGATCTTGTTTTACAGATCTAGTCCTGCCAGAAATGCATGATAAAATCTGGACCCACTTTGCTAAAGTAATTCCATTACTGTCAGCTCAAATAAACTTTTGAATTTTTTCCCTGAAAGCCTATACCTGGTGCATTTTTCATATAAAAATATACATTAATTTTTACAATGTAGTATTTAATGAGCATTCTGCAATTCAATTACAAAGAAATAAGCAAGTAGTCACCAGTCTGTATACAGAGCAGTCGCATGTTTTTTTTTTTATTTGAATTATAAGAAAAAGATGCTTCTGCAGCCAACATAACCAGGATGAGTCCCTTTTCTTAGAGTCATCAGAAATTTTTGAATTGCAAAACTAAATCTGGCAAACATTAAATTCAGATCCATTTTGGGGTGACATTCTCACAATTGTGTCTGATCATAATAAAGTGTGGTAGCAATTTGCAGATCATTCTTTAAAGTATGTCAAGTCTTTGAGGACTGACTTTTACTAAAGCCTGGCATCAAGAATAAAATTTAAACTTGAGATTGGTGAAATAAGTAGATCATTTTATCATGATCTACTCAGTGGATGCAGTTCTGGAGAAGAAAGAAAAGGCATATATTAAATATATGCACATATACTGAGGCTTGCCTACTGAGGATCTGTCCACACTGGAGTTTACATTTGGACCAATATAAGGCTTCAGCACATGCTATTCCGGTTTCAAGTCAAACAGATAATTGTAAACCACTACATCTAGGGATATTTCCTTTCTGTTTTACTCCTATATTAAAGATTCATCTGATGAACGTGGAACTCTGGAACTCTGAAAAGCACAAGTCAATTTAAAATACCTGTGGATTAAGCAAGCTCTATTTGCCTTTAAATTGGCAGAGAAGGTTAGAAAAACATTCACACAGGTCTTAGAGAGCCAAGTACAGTACATGTACAGTACAAATGTACTGCTGGGTCTTCAGCTGCTTGTGCATCTTTTCACACACTTTCACCCCAGTTTGTCTCCTCTTTGCCAGAGATGGTTTCCAGGTACTCATAGGAGGGAAGCAGTGGGCAGAGAGACAGAAAGCAAATTCAGCTTGCCCTTACCACACAGTGTAGACACAGCTCATATTGCAATGACACATCTTTTACAGTCATCACTGCATATGTTTTGCTGATCGCTGTATCTGTGGGTCTCCCACCAGTTGCAGGAGTTTCCAACTACATCATCTCATTGTAAAGTGCTTGCTCCTCTAGACATGTGACAGATTTTGAGAACACAAAGACTAAGAAAGTAGCTCAAGAGCACTAATTCTCCTGAAGCTGCTACGTTTCAGAATGGGATGAACAGTTTGGATTCTCCTCGTACCTCCTCAAAGTGGCGTTGCGTTGCCAGTTTGCTGGAATTCAGAAGAATCTTCCCTGAAGAATAATTTCCTTTTTCCTCTTACAATGACAGTAATAATAATTTTAATATTAACAGAATAGGAGAGAAAGAGGCCTGATCTATGACAAAGATGCTCTCATGTTAGTCCTTCCACAGGAAGCTGCTCACTGCCAATGTGACACCATAATCTCTGATATATCCCATCACTATGGTTTGGCATTTTAATCAGGTAAGTACAGCAGAATTGCTAGAAGGAACTGAAGTGTTGTCAACTTATTTCTTATCAAATTAATAATAATAGTAATTCCTGAAGGATTATGCATATTACAGCCATTATCTGAGACAAAACACCCTCTTCTTAACGGAAAATTCTCAGTTTTGTAAGCTACATACTCCCCCCACACATCATTAGACACCACTAACTGCTTTCCTTCCATATTTATTCTTCTTTCTTCTACATATAAACAAACCACACTTCATTTGCAACAGAATTATCTCTCTTCTAATTGAGGTTTCCTGGGAACTAAGTGAAGTGAGATAATTTAATTACACTCCAAATAGCTGCTCTACCTCAAACTGTTCAAATCTCTTCAAATCAAACCTCACATGATGTCTGGAGTGCACATAATTTTACAAAAAGTGAATAAATATATCACATGTAATACACAGTCTTGACAAATGAAATTAACCCCCCAAACTTTATAGCTCATGTAGAGAGCCAAACACAATATTCATGTTCTCAGAAATAGGATCAATATCCTAAGCAAAACACTGTATCAGGTACTTTAGAGGAGGCACAATAGTAGCAGTACCTCAGCTTCTTTTGGTTACTTCAGAAAAGGAGCCAGTCTGACTGAACAGAAATTCTGCTTTGCCAGAATTAGGCTGATCAGACTTCTTTCAGGCAATCAGCAGGTATTTCTCTCTATCTGCATACTTACATGCCCTCTATTAGCACACTGTCTGAGCATTGCACAAAATTTAATGAACTTGTCTAATGCAGATGTAGAACCTAAGATGCATTTCATCAGTGCAAGATTAGTGAGGTGATGCTAAGAATGGTCCTTGGTGGAACATCAATGCTGAAGGGCTGGAACTATACAGAGGGCACAGAAGTTTAAAAATCTCCATCTCTCATGATTACTCAAGCTCCCTTGGATTTTTCTCACTGAACCATAGTGATTGTAAAGGGGAAGGAAGCCGGAGTTGAATTCCAAGAAAATTATTTTTGGAATTAATTTAGCAGGCAGGTCACCATGAAACCAAAAGCTCAATGACACTGGGACCACAGTCCTGTCTCTATTTTTGCAGTTGTAAAGAAGAAGTTTGATGATGTTTATCTCATGCTACATGGGATATAAACAGACATAAAATTCTGCCTGCAAAGGGATCATGATTAGCCGCTGCAGGAAGGTAAAAAGATTGAGGAGATGGGCTGGAAAGGCTGAAAAAATGTAATTTGAAAATAAAAGATTCTTCATGTGACAATTATAAATAAGAGTCTCCAAACGGCTGAATGATTATGGAGCTTGGTGAACCCCAAGCTAGATTGCAGTGGCATGTTGCACTTAAATACCTGCAACCACATAATTTTAGTAGATGTAGGTAGGGAGATCAGTATTTATGTGGACTGACAAAGGTTACTTCTGACTTCATCCATCACTAAAAGGATGGAAATAGTATATAGGACTTTGTTTCCATTGCCTTTTGTAGAAGCTTGTGAGGGCTGATGATATCCCACAGGATGAGACACTGTATGGACATAGAGCAAAGACAGAAGACCTAAGGCCATTGTAGCAACATATAACAGTGGACAGTTTCACAAGCTACCTCTCAGAAGCATAAAGATAAATTATTTCTTAAAGAGGGACCGAAGAAGCCTTCCAGCCAAATGAAAAATGAGACATGATGCTGAAAATGTGAAAGCTGAAAGGCCTTTCCTGATCCTTCTCCTTTTTCAAATAAATTCTGTCAGATAATAAAGGTAAAAGATGGTAGATGCAGAAGGTAACAACCACCAGAAAACAGTAGTAGTTCACAATTGAGAAGGAACAAGAACAATAACCTGAACTAGGATGCGCTGCTGAAACTGTCTCTGATGGCCATGCTAAAATTAAGGAAAATGGAAGCAAATTAAATAAACATAGAGAACTTCATTTAGACAATCCAGAACAGAAATAACCACAATAATTTGAAATTGGAGGTCATTGTTTGCAAAATGTTAACCTTCTAGACCCTCTCAACAGTAACATTTAAGTAGAAAAAAAAGATCTGAAAAATAAAAGTAATGTGGAATTATTTAGAACAGAGGTGAGACCCTTTAGGTTTCTATTTGCTTTTGGCAGTTTTTAGAGTTTTCGAATGTTGCCTTTTACCTATTTTATCCAGTTAGGAGGGTCCCACAAATGGCAAATCAGCTATCACACAAGAATGAAGCGACAATAAAGATATGTTTTGAGGGTTATTCCTTTTTCATAATTCCATTTTAAATGTACAAACAAAGAATTAAAACCCAAAGGTCTTGAATCATATAGACATAATTCCGTGGAAAAAATCCTTGCACTGAATACTGCAAATGTAAATGAAGTGTAGATCATATGAGGGGATGTGATAAATTAATTTTAGGTTCACATTACATGGGGTCTCTGAAGCTCAAGAATTTTACGTGAAAACTCAACTGCAACATCACAAGTTATTTTATCTGTTTGATTTGCCATGTAGTTTGAAGGCACTTCCCTCAGTAGTCCATCAGACAAAGATAGGTTATAAAATATACAAGAGGGATACCCCTGTGGTCGCACGCACAGCAAAGGAGGGGGAAAAGTGGAACTTTATAAACAGTAAAGAAGTGACAGTAATATCTGTACTTTGCTTTGGAAATCCTTTCTGCAGGATGGTTGAAAATAAAAGCTAAAAAATCCATAATGAGCATTTCTCAGAGTATTGCTTGGGAAAACAGACGGGAATTTACAAAAAAAGCAGACATGGATATAGTGATTAAAATTACTAAGAATAAAAGTATTAAAAGCCTGTGAGAAAAAAATATGTTAAGAAATGGCACAAGTACAAAGAGCGAGTTCTTTGCAGTCTGGTTAATTGCTAATTTTTTGACAATGGTACAGGAGAAACATGGTTTTTACCAGAGAACACTTTTTGAAAGAAATAGGATTATATTTTACTGCAACATATATCAAGATATACCTCTACAATGAAGAATAGTGACCATGAAAAACCTCATTAAATTATTCTGCATTACTTTAAAAGACCTTAACAATATTATAAAAAGGAGGGGGAAAATAGAAAGAACTTGGAAAGTTTCTAGCAGACATCAGGAGACACACTCCATAATTGTAAGACCTATTATTCAGAGAAAATTGGTTTAATCAGGCTTCCTTCTCCTTGTACCTCTCTAAAAGTAAAGAATTTGGTGTAACTGTAGACAAACGTAACTCACTTATAAGAGGAAAAAAAAGAAAAAGAATACCACAAAATGGTCTCAGTCTAACCTCAGATATTAATGCAGGTTCAGGCCATGCCTCAAGCTCGCACAGACTTTTGCAACAGTTTCAGATCTAGCAAAGTCTGGAGCCAAGGCTTTCTCATTTTGCTTGTAAAGCAGAATTCTGCGGCATCTGGTGCAACTGTTGTTCTCCAGATGTCTGCTTGCAGACTAGGGTGGGGTTCATCTGCCTGACTCCAGATATTCAGCAGTAAGATAATCTAAATTTTAAACTTAATAATACCTTACCTCTTCAATCACTTTTTATTATCAATTAGAAGGTAGTCCCAGTGAGCTACTTATCTCTTGAAGTTGTTATGTAACACAGGCCATGAGAGTACCTTACTTAGATGTAGATTACTACAATTTACTTGTATACATTTAAGGCAAAAGCGCCCCAACAGTCATTGCAACCAATTAACTTTGACTATTTTCAGAATAAAAAAGCTCTCAAAGCTGTCAGCTTTTAGGCTTTTACTAACTTAATGATAAATTATTTCTTAAATAAGCCACAGGCTAGATTAATACAGACTCATTCTCCTGCTCTTTCTGTATTGGGAAAAAAATTTCTGGCCTTGTTTTTGGCCTTTTTCTGGTCTTCTTTAATAAATAGTGATTCAATGAATAGATCTGCTGGTCCAATTTCCAGTAATTACATCTTCTTTTTTTCTTTTTTTTTGTGAACTTTAAAGAATTTTGATTTCTTCTTCCTCTCACCTACAAGGAAACAATCTATATTTATTTTCTTATCACTTCAAGCTGCCTCATACATATTTTGCTGGGGATGGTCTGTAAACTACCATCCCCAGAATACTTTCCTAGTTCTATGCTATGAGTTTGTCCAAGTGAACTCTCAACTTTTGAATGTGTAAACTAGATAACTCCATTTTTGGCCATCCAATTTGTCTGAAGAAATGCAGAGCCTTAAAAATTGAATATTTACATCTATATATGTTTTGAAAATTTGCTCCAAGGCAGACAATTACATTAACCCAGAGCAAATTCTTCCTTTCCTGAAAAGTAAAAATAAAGTTACCAAACCTTCAGGTGAAAGGGACACTTCAGCTAAAGGTCAGGAAATCTAGTTGTAATTTTTCGCTAACTACTGCTTTAGATTCAGCTTAAAATTCTAATTAAAGATTGAGGTAAAAGTATGAAATTCTAATGAGGAAGCTGTAGGGTACATTTTTAAGTGTTACATCTTGTCCTCTGTTATTTCTAAAAGCAGAAATTTTTGAAATCCTAACAAAATTTGAAGGATTGGTTTTCTCACAGAGAGGAACATGGAAGTTCACAGAGAGGAACATGGAAGTTCTATGAATAACACCTGACTACTGGTATGAGGGATACGATAAATCAACATATTCCCTTATTTAATTATATTTTCTCTGCAGTTTAATTTTTAAATCAGTTTTCAGAAATTCCAGAAAATGACTTTTTTTTTTAAGTCTTAGCTTGTTATTTTTCCTGAAGGCCAAGAAATCTGATCTCAAAATCCTGTTGAGATTTTTCTGGTTTCATGCAGTCCATGCTGGTTAGTAATCAAAAAAACAACAAAAAAAACCCTAAAAAAACCCCAAAAACCAAAACAAAACAAGCAAACCAACAAAAACAAAACAAAACAAAAAACAACAACAACAAAAAAACAAAAACAAAAAAAATCCTTGCTCTACGTTAAGAAAACAAATTACAAAATTTAGCTAACATTTCAGCATTTGCATACATGCTGCCCAAGCCTGATTAATGCTGACCACTTCCTCCAAGGCTCATGAAGATTGTTTCATATTCTTTCAATAGGCTTTTGATTTGTGACTATTGTCCAGGCACCTGTAGACTTTGTAGAAGTGCAGTCTACATTCTCCAATTCATTAAGCCCTGAAATTTGTTATATAACATTATGGCAGAGAAGTTACATCACTAAGCATTTCTATGTAGAAACCTTTGTTCTTCCTTTGCCACCCACTTTGTCATACAGCTAAATGATTGCTTTCCAAAGCATTCAAGGACAGGTACCATGCATTCAAATTCCCAACTACTATGGCAGGTTTTAAATGATGCTTAAACAGTTTGTAGCTTCTTACACTCATCCATCTACCACGAGAGACACATTTTCATACTCATTTTCAATATCCTTAATGCATTTAGCTTCCTTCTTGAAAGCTGAAGAATGAGCTTACTTGACTGCAACATTCTCTGAGTGCAAATACAACTCCTGATTCCATTCTGTCACAGAAGCAAGATGGGGTTTCTTACACCATAAAATCCTCTATTTTGAATTACTTCAGTCTTGAAGTATTTAATATTGTTCCGATCATACTAACAGATGGGCATTATTTTCTGACTAGGAGATTATATTTTTGACTTTCCTCAGGTGAACCTGGGTAAAGAATGTCTTCTTGATATTCTATTTTGATGCACTGAAATCAGCACAAAATTGTCCTGACACAAAATTCAGTTTATGCTGTCAAAGTCAGGCATTTTTTCCTTGTTATCTGACCAGTATAGGATTAGGTCTCTTTTTGGCCTTGTTTCACCTCTTTCTTTGTGATTTATTTGGAACTCTCATGAAGTATTTGGCACCCCTTCAAAGAGGCAAAAAAACCCTGTAGGATGTTGACAGACTCTCTATTCTCTAGGGTTATGAGTTGCTTTCATCCCCATCCGATTTTTTTTTTTTGACACCAAAAATTATTTTCTTGAACACAAAACTTTCTGTTGTTGATATTCACTGCAGGTATTTCAAAGTACTCAATACTGGCTTCTTCACAATGATTCTCAAGGCCCTGTAACGAGATTGCATGACCTGCTTGTGCCTGGAGCTGAACAACTAGACTTCTTCCTTTAAAGTATCATAGATAGTAGTTGTTCCTCTGCCTAAAATTTTGATTGTTCTGTGCTTGTTATTATTCCATTGGCCAATCACAACAGCTTGTCCTCTTTAGAAGGCATAATTTTGTAACTTCAAGCGATCCATCTGCCAAAATATTAAGAAATAGAAGTAAATGGTTGTAAAAAAATATTTCTTGCCAAAGAGCCAATACAATAAACAACGTTCTGGTCAACCTCATTTTCAGCCTAGGGAAAATCATGGAGTATATTTATGAGCACATGAAAGTAACTGGGAACACTCAGCAAGGATTTACCAGAGGTCTGTCTGACAAAATGCATGAATTGTTAAATTATTGGAAAGTGGATTTCATTCATGTTGAGTTTAGCAGGGTTTTCAACACTATTTTCCCACATCAAAATTGAGTCTTTATAGTTGTAATGGGTATTCAGCTAGGGGGATAAAAAATTGATTTGATTAAAATTGATTAGAAGCTGGGCTATTCATGGAGGACAGTAACAAGTGGAGTATTGTAAGAGCCTACCTCTAGACTTTTGTAAGTACCATCTTCACTAGACATGACAGAAGAGACAATGTGGTGGACTCTTCAATCTCGGTACCAAACCACGGAGAACAAGCTGATCTATTTAACAACAGAAGGGACATTTGGAAGGACCTAGACAAACTATGGGAGTACTGGGTTTATAATAGCCTCCTAAGGTCAAACAAAACAAATGCAAAATCACATATTTGGGAAGTAATAACTCTTGCAGCAACAGTCCTAGTTGAGCCTTGGGAAGATGGCTTTGGAGCAGATCTAAGAGCTCCCCTTCCATACACATGGGCAGGATTTTCAGAACATAAAGACAGGCTCTTCATATTGCTGTGTGATGAGAGCCAAGAGACAAGATGAAAGAAAAAGTATTTTGACTGGGTGTAAAAGGAAACCTTTTCACCCCAAGGAGGGCCCAGCCATGGAGCAGGTTGCTTAAAGGTTGAACAGTCTCCATCCTTGGACATTTTTAAGACTTAAATGCAGAGTCACATGATCAGATTTCAATGACTTTTCTTTGAAAAGTAGGCTTGAATAGAGAACTCCTGAGGTCCCTTCCAACCCAAATTATCCTATGATCTTATAAATATTCCACCTTCTGTGAAGGTGCCAAGTTTTCAGTTCTCTTAAACGTTTAAGGTATTTCAGTTTTTATTGGTATTATTTTACTGGTATTATTCTGTTCTTAATACATCTCTTCAGGGGTATTTGCAGCTTGGTCCTGAATAAATGATGCCAGCTTTCTGACATTTTCTCATGCAAAATAATCAGCTGTAATCATGCTGTTACAAAAAAGATCAAATTATAGGCCTTGAATGGACTTCATGCCAACAGAACTGAAAAAGTGTTTCAGATGACCAACAAAATAAACAAACAAACTAGCATACAAAATATCTGGAGTCATGTATCTAAACTTGTATGTCTATTTAGATGTTGTAGGCTTTCCCAGCTGGCATCTTGCTATGCTCCAGATAGGCACAACTCTTCAACAATTCTGTCTGCTGGTTCTACGCCTTAGATACCTTGAACTACTCACCCCTGTTTACCCAAATAAATCAAACTGTAGTTTCTATGGATGATAACTGGAGATTAGACATCTTTTTATACATTTGAACACCTGCATCTATTCATTTAATTGAAGTGCCTCTAAGTGAAGTTTAATCACAGAATTTTCAGTGGATCAAGGTCTCATTATGGCAGTAGTCATAGAGTGGAGTTAAATCCCAAATACCTAAAAGCTTTTTGTATACTAAATATTATTTAATATGGATTTTTATAACATTTTTTTTGAATGTTTAAATGAGTGATGAGGAAAGAATGAGACTTGCTGTGCATCTTCAGATCCTTATGCTATATTTTTTTCAGAACTATGGGAATTTTTTCCTAAGGCTATGTTTGCACACACATTATGGGGTACATGCAGAGAGCCTGCACCTGTCATCTAAATTGCTTTCAAAGCCCAAGTGAACACTAGGCTATGTGGAAGTAGTAGTTCAATGCCGTGAGAGCTTTGAGTAATGCATTGACGCTATAAATCACCTTGAATCTGCAGCCAGCATAGCTCCCTTTTCATGATGTAAGTAGCAGAACAGAGATAGGGAAAACAGATGTTTTCTGAGATGCTACTGATGCTCATGTCAACAACAACGGAAACCACAGGGCTTTAAAAATATACAGTGAAAGATTTTAAATTAATTTTTATATGCAAAAGCTAGATATGGAAATGAAAAAAAAGAAGCCTCTCTGGAAGAAAAACAACAGAGTTTAGAGTTGACATTATGGTCCATGTGCTGTGTAATTCAATAAGGTGGATTAGAAATTATTTAAATATTGTTAAAATAACTAAGAGGATTTCCATGCACATTTGAATCACAAGGTCAAAATTATCTGCTAGTATTACCAGATGATATTGACACGCTTAAATGAATCCAGAGGAGAGACACTAAAAATGAATTAGTAAAAAAAGTGCAAGAAGAGGTAAAGAAAATCAGGTTTCATACACACAATCACAGAAAATCAATGTTTGTTCAACTTTATGCACTCTCAGTCTTACTACTCACCAAACCAGACTCAACCTGGGGAAATCAGTTTAATTTATTACAAATCAAATCAGAGAAGGGGAATGAGAAATAAAAAAACTAAAGGTTAAAATGCTTTTTCCCTCACCCCTCTTTTCTTAAATTCACTCCTGAAATCTCTATCACCTTCTTCCTCACAGCACTACAGGGGGAGAAGGAAGAGGGGCAGTAAATCACATTTTGTCTCTGCTGATCCTTCCTCCTCAGAGGAAGGACTTGTCACCCTCTTCCCCTGCTTCAGATTGGGATCCCCCCGGCATGAGACAATACTTTACAAAACTCTCCAACATGAGTCCTTTCCATGGGCTGTAGTTCTCCACAAACTGTCTCAGTGTGGGTCTCTCCTATGGAGTCCCTGAGGAACAGGCTGCTGCTCTGCTGTGGGTTCAGGTCAGCCAGGGTCCACAGGTCCTTCCTTTCAGGACTACATAAGGACCTAGCCTCCTTCAGGCACTCACATGCTCCAGCGTAGGGTCTACTAGTGGATGGCCTACAGGTGATTTCTGCTCCACCATGGATCTCCATGGTCTTCACCATGTGCTGCTGGGGAATCTCTGCTCCAGAGCCTGGAGCAACTCCTTCTCCTTCTCCTTCTCCTTCTCTTTCCCCTTCTCCTTCTCCTTCACTGACCTGGGTGTCTGCAGAGTTGTTCCTCTCACATGTTCTCACTTCTGTGTCAGAGGCCTCAGTTAGTGTCCCAGAGGTTTTTTTTCCCTTGTTAACTCTGTTATCTGAGTGGCACTACCATCATTGATGATGGGCTTGGCCTTGGCCAGTGGCAGATTTGTCTTTGACCCTCCTGGGACTGGCTCTCAGGCAGCTTCTGGCCTCTTCTTACAGATGACACCCTCTACCACTCACTACCAAGATCTTGCTGTGCAAATCCAAAAGAGGTTCATTAAGGTCATCAGATAAAGAAATTTTCAAAGAATAATAATAATATAGAAAACAATAAAGACACAATCACATGGTAATCAAACAAGTAAGGGAGATGATAAATTATAGCAAAACTTCTCAAGCATTAATTGATGAGTCATTAAAAAAATGTAAGTAAAACTTTGTAGAAGGAGAATACAGGCATTGAAACTCATGAGAAGGGGGAAAGAAAATAAACAGGATGGATATTTCAGGGGGATCAGTGGGACAGTACACAGGCATTAGGGAATTCATGGGGAGAGAATCTTGTGTGAGACAAAGGAAAAGCATCAGGAAAGGAAAAAGGCAGGGAGGAATAGAAAGAAGGAAAAAAAGGGTTTATATTATAACTACTCATTTGCCTGAGCCCTCTGCCTGACGAATGCAGTCTATTCTATATTTATTCTTAAGGCTTTTTTTTTGCCAGTTTCTGTATAATTTCACTCTTTATCACATGCATGAGTGATGCAAGGTCTAAGTTCTAGGATATGGAAAAACAACCATGGGTGACAGGGCTCCAGTTCTGTATGCCAATGACTCTGGAGACCATCACAAAAGTCCCTGCATGGGGGAGTTGTAAGGCTTGGTAGCTATGGAGTGGTCCCAGTGCATTATATTTCTCCCTAATGAATTTAAATTGATGTCCATAAGTATGTATATGTAATTCAATGGGAAATTTCAAGCTGGAATAACCAGCAAAAAGGAGTAAAATATGCATTTGTAAAGGTTAAAAAAGTTCACAGGGGAGCACAGGTGCCTTAGATCAGGGCTGGGGTATCAGGTGAGCCAGGCCACACACAGGAATTTGGGGAACCCATGAGTTTGGGGTGCCCAAGGGCTGAGTGTGTGCGTGCTGAGTGGGTGCAGAGCACCCAGCGGGACCAGCCAGTGAGTTGGGGACCCATGGGCTAGGCAAAGGCAGCTGTAATCTGGACTGGGGTTCTGGGTGGTCACCTGTTACAGCAGAGCTTTTTCAGTGAGCTCTGAACTTTCCAATCCAAATATCTGCACAATTAAGACATTCAGAGGGCATAAGGGGGAAAAAAAAATTGTCTGGTGAAAGGATCCTGTAGATATACTGCAATTAATGTCAACAATGACAGTGCCTTGTTTTTGTTTTCACTTTCACCACATACTGACTAGAGTGATTGTTTCAGTGATTTCTGTTTTGCAATAAATCGGAAATTATTTTTCTTGTCAGCATGCTGGCAGAAACAGCATGATGATACAGAAACAGAGACAAAAGAAATTGACAGCAGACACTTCAGGTACCTTTGTCAGATATGAAATATGCAGTATCCAGTAAATAAATCTGTTCCTAGTAACAAAAAAACCACTGAGAGTAAACCTCAAAATTTACACTTCTTGAATAGGTGAACAAAGTCTTCAGAAGAATCTGCACCAAGCATTGTCTACTCTTGCCTTGGGGTGGACAAGACAGCAAATATACATAATGAATATAGGATGCAGGATTATTTATTCCATTAAATGGAGCCTTCAGGTCAATTTGCAAACAAACCCAGGCACTAGAGGTGCTGTGGAAATATTTCTGATATTTTCAACAATGCAAGTCTTGAGGTGAGGAACATGTATCTCATATGGTCTTTCTGGACTTTGTCTTCCAGGAATAGATAGAGATGTGAATACATGTGACTCTGATTAATATGGCAGTGCCAGTCGTAGCCTATCAATGTCTCAACATAACCGGTTTTATTTAGAAAGCTCTATTCTATCTGATATACTCGCATGTGAAACAAGGATATTTTGTGATTGCTGAGCAAATTTAAATCTCAAAAATATGAACAGATTCCTTGAGATTATTTTTTAATCAACACTCAATGGGTACAGAGAAAGGATATTTCTTTGAAGATATATCCATTTAGAAGAAAATGATATATTAACATAAGTCAGATTTCTGTTATTTCTTTTGAGAAGGGGTGGCAGCTAGCAAGAGATGAAGACAAGTAACATAGTTTCAGTGTATTTGTTTGGGGCACTGAGTTCCAATGTGCTTACAATGCCAGTAATTGACAATCTGGACCTTATTGACTAAAAAAGTTCTTAGTACTCTTTTATTCAATATATTTATGCTTAGTGGTACAGCACTTATCTGGGATCTAACTGTGATCTGTAATTATTTATAATATTCCCTTTAAGGTAGCAATCTAAATTAAAATTACTAGCCAGAAGGTTTTTTAAAAGAGCAACACTAACCTCCTTAGAAAATCACATGCATATTGATATAACTAGTTCATCATACATTTTCTAGCACCTTAAGGCATACCAGACTATTTTTTCTATTTGTTCCATTTTCATATAGTATCTCATTGGCATTTTCTCTATTCTTTCAGGAAATTTTCAGGAATATAACTCTTTCTACAGTTCCAAACTGTAGGCCTCTATATAAATTTTATTTCCTTGTTTATTGATTTCTTACTTTATGTAAAAGCAATAAAATATGAATTTTGTGAAGCCACAGAACACTGGTAAATTTTTATATTATATTGCACACAATATTGACTCATTTATTCCTTTATTAACATAAAGTTCTTTCTTTTTATCACTTCTAGGAAGGAGCATGATGAAAATCTTCTTCAAATCTCTACTCTGGTTTGTCACTCAGCAGGGAAATAAATAAATGTATCCAATAACTTTATTCAAAGCATTTTCTTTGGTAAACACAATCAAGTACACATAGACACATGCAAGCAATGAAATAGCAGAACATCTGGTGAACTGCAGGTGGGCCAGGAATATGAAGCTGAACCAGGTGCACAGAAGCAGGTTTTCTGATTCTGAAATTGTATTAGATGCTGGAAGGTTTCTATATATGTGAGGCAATGACCTGCATGATTTCCACATAGGTTAGAATCAGCGGCGTGTCACGTTCAAGAATGTATTTCACAAGAGAGTGGAGCTGTAAAGGAAACATTTATTTATTTATTTATTTATTTATTTATTTTATTTTAGTAATACATATTTTTGCTACAGCATCTATGGATGTCCTAATCTCCCCATTCCTTCACTCTGGTATCTTCCTATATTATCAATGCTTTTATACATGTAACTCTGGTGTTGAAAATTTAGTTTCCTAAGTAAAAACTACTGTTACTTAAGATGTCCTCTTCTTTTTCTATAACTTTTTTTGGTTTTTTTTTTTTTTTTACTACTAGCCAGTTGCAAGTATTAATTAGGTGGGGAAAAAGCAAGTCTCACTAAAAGGATGTTTGAAAATTCCATTAGTATTTTTAAGATCCCAAAGCTGAAGCTAAAGCTTCCTAATCTATTTGTTGAATTCAGCCATGAAAATACATCTAAGGAAATACGCATGAAAATACATTTAGGATTGCAAAACATAAATATTTGTAAAAAAATTCAGGAGTAAGATGTCTAATTTTATGTTGTGTATTTTAATCTTATTTAGTTCTTATTTAGAGCTGTGAGGAGCAAGCTCCTTTCCATGACTCCTTACTTGTACTCTTCCTTCTTACTCTATAAGTTAGAGAAGGAGGTTTAAAACTTTTATGTCTTGAACTCAATATTTTTCATGTGCCTTCTATAACATAGAAAAGTATATCCATCCAGATAGAGTTTGATCACCTTCTGTACAAATAAGTGTATGGGAAATTTATGTGCTTTAAAGCTTTGCTCATCATGCTCTATACATTACTCCAAGCAGTTAAGTCAACAGAAAGCACATGGAGATATTTCTGTGCTATATCTCTCAGGGTTTCAATTGAATTTCAAAAAAAAAAAAACCCAAAACAAAAAACTAAACCAAACCATATTAAGCTTAAGCTAGTCACTGTTAATTACTTAAGTTACTGTTAATTACTTATTTATCAGTTAGATGTGCTAGATCAACCAGTGTAATTAAAGAAACCTGACTATCTTTTTGCTTGTGCACTTTGCTGGTAGAGATTTTTACCCAATTATGCATTTTTTGCTTATTTTATCAAAGACTAAATCCTAAGACCATCTACATACAAATAGTTATTCCACTGATTTCCATTATTTCCACTTCAAATTTATTTAGATCTACCATCTTGAATATAATATTTGCACCTCTTCTATAACCCTCAAGCTGATTTATTTTTCCCCAAAATGACTTGAGGAGTCCCAAACAACCAAAGGAAGCCTGTAAATATTTTTCATTATTCATTCCTAAGTCATATTATCTTGCCTGCCAACAGTCAAATATTATGGACCCATTTTCTGATAGCTTAAGTTGAGTCAAATCTGCTGAGTTTACCAACCAACTCATCTTTAAGTTGTTGCACATATAGTACCTTTTAAATAAGCTGCACAGTTGAATTGGGAACATCAGAGTGGCTACCTTCACCCTGCCACTGTTTTTAGGCCATAAACTTGAATACAAATTGAATACAATTTGACTTACTTTCAAATAACTTTCACATGCATCCAAAAAGCACACAAGGCTTTCAGACCAGCTTTATTACATAGAACACTTGAAAAATGGTGAACACCAAAACAGCTACCAACAAAATCACTGAACAGTGTTCTTATCAACAAGTTCAGCCAAAAATCTATTCCAACCTTTGTGTCCCACTAAGAACAGTGGAAACAAACAAATAATTATTATTTATTTCAATCATGAGCCAAAATGCATGTCATTTTAAGTTCTACCTAGCATTTAAATTAAACTACTTCTTTTTTTTTAAATACATTTATGGGTTCAAATTTGAACCAGTGTGATAGTTGTTAAACATGCTATTGGTTTTCATTGGAGGAGGGAAACCTAATAAGGAAGGGAAAAGGAATAGTTCACCCTTTCTCATAGTGGCATTTTTCCTTTGCCCACTATGTTACTGTTACTTCAATTCATATATCAGAACCTCTGTGAAGATTTTAATATAAAGACATCCCACGGTATTTCCTCACAGTGTTTTGAGATACACAGTGGCTTGCATTATCTTGGCCCCACTGTACCTATGTAGTTTCCTAACAAACCAACTCCTCCCCTGGCCTGTGTAACTGCTGGATCCTGGAATGCAGTGTGAGGGTGCAAGTTAACCCAAACATCTGCACAAAGACAGCAGGGGCAAGTTATCCATGCAGAAAGGTGGCACTGCATGTCCACATCCAATCACTTTGGTGGCAGTTCCAGGCTGCAGAAAACTATAGAGAACAGAAACAAAAGCCTGATTGCTTCTTTATTGACTGTTTTCTAGATAGCTGTGGGAAAAACACTCTCTCTGATCTTTGTTCTCCTTTCACAGACTGTATCTATATTCTACAGTCTTCCACCACCTGGAGTAATCTGTAGATTCACTAAGTAGGGATGCTAAGAAAACCCTCTTTCAGTCCATATCACCACAGAGAATACTTTTTAGTGGTTATAATTCGTACCTAATTTAGATCAAAATGATCCAAAGAAAACAGAGATTTAAATGGAGCTACTTCTTACTCAAAGTTGTACAAATGACAGGGACCTCAGCAACCTCAAAATAATAAATCATTCTTTCCTTAAATGAACACCTTTTTTTTTTTTCCTTCAGTGACCTGGGAAATAGTTTTCTTCCATTAGTAACTGTTGTAGCTGCTGCTGATCCTACTAGAGATTCCTGATTGCAATACTTTGCAATGAAACTCACAAAAAATGTGTCAGAGCTTTTAGTTTTTAACTTAGATAGCTTTATCAATGAGTCTGCCTCTAGTCAATTACACAGGTTTTATGTCTGGTTGAAATTCTGCTCTACTACATTTGGCTGAAAATACTTCACTTCCTTCCTTCCTTCCTTCCTTCCTTCCTTCCTTCCTTCCTTCCTTCCTTCCTTCCTTCCGCCACTTCCGCCACTTCCGCCACTTCCTTCCTTCCGCCACTTCCTTCCTTCCGCCACTTCCTTCCTTCCGCCACTTCCTTCCTTCCTTCCGCCACTTCCTTCCGCCACTTCCTTCCGCCACTTCCTTCCGCCACTTCCTTCCTTCCTTCCTTACTTCCTTCCGCCACTTCCTTCCTTCCTTCCGCCACTTCCTTCCTTCCGCCACTTCCTTCCTTCCTTCCTTCCTTCCTTCCTTCCTTCCTTCCTTCCTTCCTTCCTTCCTTCCGCCACTTCCTTCCTTCCTTCCGCCACTTCCTTCCTTCCTTCCGCCACTTCCTTCCTTCCGCCACTTCCTTCCTTCCGCCACTTCCTTCCTTCCGCCACTTCCTTCCTTCCTTCCGCCACTTCCTTCCTTCCTTCCTTCCTTCCTTCCTTCCTTCCTTCCTTCCTTCCTTCCTTCCGCCACTTCCTTCCGCCACTTCCTTCCTTCCGCCACTTCCTTCCTTCCTTCCTTCCTTCCTTCCTTCCTTCCTTCCTTCCTTCCTTCCTTCCTTCCTTCCTTCCTTCCTTCCGCCACTTCCTTCCGCCACTTCCTTCCTTCCGCCACTTCCTTCCTTCCTTCCTTCCTTCCTTCCTTCCTTCCTTCCTTCCTTCCGCCACTTCCTTCCGCCACTTCCTTCCGCCACTTCCTTCCGCCACTTCCTTCCGCCACTTCCTTCCTTCCTTCCTTCCTTCCTTCCTTCCTTCCTTCCTTCCTTCCTTCCGCCACTTCCTTCCTTCCGCCACTTCCTTCCTTCCTTCCGCCACTTCCTTCCTTCCTTCCGCCACTTCCTTCCTTCCGCCACTTCCTTCCTTCCTTCCGCCACTTCCTTCCTTCCTTCCTTCCTTCCTTCCTTCCTTCCGCCACTTCCTTCCGCCACTTCCTTCCTTCCTTCCGCCACTTCCTTCCTTCCGCCACTTCCTTCCTTCCTTCCGCCACTTCCTTCCTTACGCCACTTCCTTCCTTCCGCCACTTCCTTCCTTCCTTCCTTCCTTCCTTCCTTCCTTCCTTCCTTCCGCCACTTCCTTCCGCCACTTCCTTCCGCCACTTCCTTCCGCCACTTCCTTCCGCCACTTCCTTCCTTCCTTCCGCCACTTCCTTCCTTCCGCCACTTCCTTCCTTCCTTCCTTCCTTCCTTCCTTCCTTCCTTCCTTCCTTCCTTCCTTCCTTCCTTCCTTCCTTCCTTCCTTCCTTCCTTCCTTCCTTCCTTCCTTCCGCCATTCCTTCCTTCCTTCCTTCCTTCCTTCCTTCCTTCCTTCCTTCCTTCCGCCACTTCCTTCCTTCCTTCCGCCACTTCCTTCCTTCCGCCACTTCCTTCCTTCCGCCACTTCCTTCCTTCCTTCCGCCACTTCCTTCCGCCACTTCCTTCCGCCACTTCCTTCCGCCACTTCCTTCCTTCCTTCCTTACTTCCTTCCGCCACTTCCTTCCTTCCTTCCGCCACTTCCTTCCTTCCGCCACTTCCTTCCTTCCGCCACTTCCTTCCTTCCGCCACTTCCGCCACTTCCTTCCTTCCGCCACTTCCTTCCTTCCTTCCTTCCTTCCTTCCTTCCTTCCTTCCTTCCTTCCTTCCTTCCTTCCTCCCTTCCTTCCTTCCTTCCGCCACTTCCTTCCTTCCGCCACTTCCTTCCTTCCGCCACTTCCTTCCTTCCGCCACTTCCTTCCTTCCGCCACTTCCTTCCTTCCGCCACTTCCTTCCGCCACTTCCTTCCGCCACTTCCTTCCGCCACTTCCTTCCGCCACTTCCTTCCGCCACTTCCTTCCGCCACTTCCTTCCGCCACTTCCATCCGCCACTTCCTTCCTTCCGACACTTCCTTCCGCCACTTCCTTCCGCCACTTCCTTCCGCCACTTCCTTCCTTCCGCCACTTCCTTCCTTCCTTCCTTCCTTCCTTCCTTCCTTCCGCCACTTCCTTCCTTCCTTCCTTCCTTCCTTCCTTCCTTCCTTCCTTCCTTCCTTCCTTCCTTCCTTCCTTCCTTCCTTCCTTCCTTCCTTCCGCCACTTCCTTCCGCCACTTCCTTCCTTCCGCCACTTCCTTCCTTCCTTCCTTCCTTCCTTCCTTCCTTCCTTCCTTCCGCCACTTCCTTCCTTCCGCCACTTCCTTCCTTCCGCCACTTCCTTCCTTCCTTCCGCCACTTCCTTCCTTCCTTCCGCCACTTCCTTCCTTCCTTCCGCCACTTCCTTCCTGCCGCCACTTCCTTCCTTCCGCCACTTCCTTCCTTCCGCCACTTCCTTCCTTCCGCCACTTCCTTCCTTCCGCCACTTCCTTCCTTCCTTCCGCCACTTCCTTCGGCCACTTCCTTCCGCCACTTCCTTCCTTCCTTCCGCCACTTCCTTCCGCCACTTCCTTCCTTCCTTCCGCCACTTCCTTCCTTCCGCCACTTCCTTCCTTCCGCCACTTCCTTCCTTCCGCCACTTCCTTCCTTCCTTCCTTCCTTCCTTCCTTCCTTCCTTCCTTCCTTCCTTCCTTCCTTCCGCCACTTCCTTCCTTCCTTCCGCCACTTCCTTCCTTCCGCCACTTCCTTCCTTCCTTCCGCCACTTCCTTCCTTCCGCCACTTCCTTCCTTCCTTCCGCCACTCTCCTTCCTTCCGCCACTTCCTTCCTTCCTTCCTTCCTTCCTTCCTTCCTTCCTTCCTTCCTTCCTTCCTTCCTTCCTTCCTTCCTTCCTTCCGCCACTTCCTTCCTTACGCCACTTCCTTCCTTCCTTCCGCCACTTCCTTCCTTCCGCCACTTTCTTCCTTCCTTCCGCCACTTCCTTCCTTCCGCCACTTCCTTCCTTCCTTCCTTCCTTCCTTCCTTCCTTCCTTCCTTCCTTCCTTCCGCCACTTCCTTCCTTCCGCCACTTCCTTCCGCCACTTCCTTCCGCCACTTCCTTCCGCCACTTCCTTCCTTCCTTCCGCCACTTCCTTCCTTCCGCCACTTCCTTCCTTCCTTCCTTCCTTCCTTCCTTCCTTCCTTCCTTCCTTCCTCTTCCTTCCTTCTTCCTTCCTTCCTTCCTTCCTTCCTTCCTTCCTTCCTTCCTTCCTTCCGCCATTCCTTCCTTCCTTCCTTCCTTCCTTCCTTCCTTCCTTCCTTCCTTCCTTCCTTCCTTCCTTCCTTCCTTCCTTCCTTCCTTCCTTCCGCCACTTCCTTCCGCCACTTCCTTCCTTCCGCCACTTCCTTCCTTCCTTCCGCCACTTCCTTCCTTCCGCCACTTCCTTCCTTCCGCCACTTCCTTCCTTCCTTCCGCCACTTCCTTCCGCCACTTCCTTCCGCCACTTCCTTCCGCCACTTCCTTCCTTCCTTCCTTACTTCCTTCCGCCACTTCCTTCCTTCCTTCCGCCACTTCCTTCCTTCCTTCCGCCACTTCCTTCCTTCCTTCCGCCACTTCCTTCCGCCACTTCCTTCCTTCCGCCACTTCCTTCCGCCACTTCCTTCCGCCACTTCCTTCCTTCCGCCACTTCCTTCCGCCACTTCCTTCCGCCACTTCCTTCCGCCACTTCCTTCCTTCCTTCCGCCACTTCCTTCCGCCACTTCCTTCCGCCACTTCCTTCCGCCACTTCCTTCCATCCGCCACTTCCTTCCGCCACTTCCTTCCTTCCGCCACTTCCTTCCATCCGCCACTTCCTTCCTTCCTTCCGCCACTTCCTTCCGCCACTTCCTTCCGCCACTTCCTTCCGCCACTTCCTTCCGCCACTTCCTTCCTTCCTTCCGCCACTTCCTTCCGCCACTTCCTTCCGCCACTTCCTTCCGCCACTTCCTTCCTTCCTTCCGCCACTTCCTTCCTTCCGCCACTTCCTTCCTTCCGCCACTTCCTTCCTTCCTTCCTTCCTTCCTTCCTTCCTTCCTTCCTTCCTTCCTTCCGCCACTTCCGCCACTTCCGCCACTTCCGCCACTTCCTTCCTTCCGCCACTTCCTTCCTTCCGCCACTTCCTTCCTTCCTTCCGCCACTTCCTTCCTTCCTTCCGCCACTTCCTTCCTTCCGCCACTTCCTTCCTTCCGCCACTTCCTTCCTTCCTTCCTTCCTTCCTTCCTTCCTTCCTTCCTTCCTTCCTTCCTTCCTTCCTTCCTTCCTTCCTTCCTTCCTTCCGCCACTTCCTTCCGCCACTTCCTTCCGCCACTTCCTTCCTTCCGCCACTTCTTTCCTTCTTTCCGCCACTTCCTTCCTTCCGCCACTTCCTTCCTCCACTTCCTTCCTTCCTTCCGCCACTTCCTTCCTTCCTTCTGCCACTTCCTTCCTTCCTTCCGCCACTTCCTTCCTTCCTTCCTTCCGCCACTTCCTTCCGCTACTTCTCCTTCCTTCCTTCCTTCCTTCCTTCCTTCCTTCCTTCCTTCCTTCCTTCCTTCCTTCCTTCCTTCCTTCCTTCCGCCACTTCTGCCACTTCCTTCCGCCACTTCCTTCCTTCCTTCCTTCCTTCCTTCCTTCCTTCCTTCCTTCCTTCCTTCCTTCCTTCCTTCCTTCCGCCACTTCCTTCCTTCCGCCACTTCCTTCCTTCCGCCACTTCCTTCCTTCCGCCACTTCCTTCCGCCACTTCCTTCCGCCACTTCCTTCCACCACTTCCTTCCACCACTTCCTTCCTTCCTTCCTTCCTTCCTTCCTTCCTTCCTTCCTTCCTTCCTTCCTTCCTTCCTTCCTTCCTTCCTTCCTTCCCCCACTTCCTTCCTTCCTTCCGCCACTTCCTTCCGCCACTTCCTTCCTTCCTTCCTTCCTTCCTTCCTTCCTTCCTTCCTTCCTTCCTTCCTTCCTTCCTTCCTTCCTTCCTTCCGACACTTCCTTCCGACACTTCCTTCCGCCACTTCCTTCCTTCTGCCACTTCCTTCCTTCCGCCACTTCCTTCCGCCACTTCCTTCCGCCACTTCCTTCCTTCCGCCACTTCCTTCCGCCACTTCCTTCCTTCCGCCACTTCCTTCCTTCCGCCACTTCCTTCCTTCCTTCCTTCCTTCCTTCCTTCCTTCCTTCCTTCCTTCCTTCCGCCACTTCCTTCCGCCACTTCCTTCCTTCCGCCACTTCCTTCCTTCCTTCCCCCACTTCCTTCCTTCCTTCCTTCCTTCCTTCCTTCCTTCCGCCACTTCCTTCCTTCCTTCCTTCCGCCACTTCCTTCCTTCCGCCACTTCCTTCCTTCCGCCACTTCCTTCCGCCACTTCCTTCCTTCCGCCACTTCCTTCCTTCCGCCACTTCCTTCCTTCTGCCACTTCCTTCCTTCCGCCACTTCCTTCCTTCCTTCCCCCACTTCCTTCCTTCCTTCCTTCCTTCCTTCCTTCCTTCCTTCCTTCCTTCCTTCCTTCCTTCCGCCACTTCCTTCCGCCACTTCCTTCCGCCACTTCCTTCCTTCCTTCCTTCCGCCACTTCCTTCCTTCCTTCCGCCACTTCCTTCCGCCACTTCCTTCCGCCACTTCCTTCCGCCACTTCCTTCCGCCACTTCCTTCCGCCACTTCCTTCCTTCCGCCACTTCCTTCCTTCCGCCACTTCCTTCCGCCACTTCCTTCCTTCCTTCCTTCCTTCCTTCCTTCCTTCCTTCCTTCCTTCCGACACTTCCTTCCGCCACTTCCTTCCTTCCTTCCTTCCGCCACTTCCTTCCTTCCGCCACTTCCTTCCTTCCGCCACTTCCTTCCTTCCGCCACTTCCTTCCGCCACTTCCTTCCGCCACTTCCTTCCACCACTTCCTTCCACCACTTCCTTCCTTCCTTCCTTCCTTCCTTCCTTCCTTCCTTCCTTCCTTCCTTCCTTCCTTCCTTCCTTCCTTCCTTCCTTCCTTCCCCCACTTCCTTCCTTCCTTCCGCCACTTCCTTCCGCCACTTCCTTCCTTCCTTCCTTCCTTCCTTCCTTCCTTCCTTCCTTCCTTCCTTCCTTCCTTCCTTCCGACACTTCCTTCCGACACTTCCTTCCGCCACTTCCTTCCTTCTGCCACTTCCTTCCTTCCGCCACTTCCTTCCGCCACTTCCTTCCGCCACTTCCTTCCTTCCGCCACTTCCTTCCGCCACTTCCTTCCTTCCGCCACTTCCTTCCTTCCGCCACTTCCTTCCTTCCTTCCTTCCTTCCTTCCTTCCTTCCTTCCTTCCTTCCTTCCGCCACTTCCTTCCGCCACTTCCTTCCTTCCGCCACTTCCTTCCTTCCTTCCCCCACTTCCTTCCTTCCTTCCTTCCTTCCTTCCTTCCTTCCGCCACTTCCTTCCTTCCTTCCTTCCGCCACTTCCTTCCTTCCGCCACTTCCTTCCTTCCGCCACTTCCTTCCGCCACTTCCTTCCTTCCGCCACTTCCTTCCTTCCGCCACTTCCTTCCTTCTGCCACTTCCTTCCTTCCGCCACTTCCTTCCTTCCTTCCCCCACTTCCTTCCTTCCTTCCTTCCTTCCTTCCTTCCTTCCTTCCTTCCTTCCTTCCTTCCTTCCTTCCGCCACTTCCTTCCGCCACTTCCTTCCGCCACTTCCTTCCTTCCTTCCTTCCGCCACTTCCTTCCTTCCTTCCGCCACTTCCTTCCGCCACTTCCTTCCGCCACTTCCTTCCGCCACTTCCTTCCGCCACTTCCTTCCGCCACTTCCTTCCTTCCGCCACTTCCTTCCTTCCGCCACTTCCTTCCGCCACTTCCTTCCTTCCTTCCTTCCTTCCTTCCTTCCTTCCTTCCTTCCTTCCTTCCGACACTTCCTTCCGCCACTTCCTTCCTTCCTTCCTTCCGCCACTTCCTTCCTTCTGCCACTTCCTTCCTTCCGCCACTTCCTTCCGCCACTTCCTTCCGCCACTTCCGCCACTTCCGCCACTTCCTTCCGCCACTTCCTTCCGCCACTTCCTTCCGCCACTTCCTTCCTTCCGCCACTTCCTTCCGCCACTTCCGCCACTTCCTTCCGCCACTTCCTTCCTTCCACCACTTCCTTTCTTCCTTCCGCCACTTCCTTCTTTCCGTCACTTCCTTCCTTCTCTCTCTCTTTACAATACAGTCCTTGGCAATCAGGTATTTTGAATTCCAACGGCTATCATATCAAGACTAATTATAAAGAAATTGTAGACAATTAAAGGGAAATTTGTATGAAAGCCAATGTACAGTAGCACTCCAGGAGACAAAATATTTTCAAAGATCTATGATCATAAAGAACTATCTTATAGTACCATAAAAAGGTAAATAAACATCTTTCATGCACTTAGAAAACTTTTATACCTAATCCTTCCTCATCATCACCCAATATAGGTCATGTTACACTACAAAATGTAAGAATTTGCCATTCAATATCAGACTACAGTTCCAGCCTGATTTTCTAGCACTGAGGCTGACCACTGGTGGATATTCAGGGTCAGAGCATATTAAACAGGGACATGGTGCCTGAATACACAAGTCAGAATACCAGAATATTGGCTTCAAAGATGTATATTTTTTTAGTGCATTCCATAAATAATGAGGGAGAGCATCCATACAGGAAACTGCTCATCTTTGAGATTAAACCTTGAGGAAGATAGACTATTCTGGGTAGCTCATTGGAATGTGTTTCTGCAAAGTGCTTTTTTGAGAAAGAATATAGAACCTTCGTAAAGAGCAAATTGACATGGCTTCATCAAACATCATTGCCATGATAGGAAGCACACATGCTAGGAGAGAATAAAAGAAACAAAGGTCACAACATGGAATTTATGTTGAACAGCAGACATAAAAGATAAATAGCTTCCAGATATTTACATTATTTTTTCATTTAAAGCACCAAGTTACCAAATAAGAACCTGAAAAATATAGTCCTCCTGAACCCAGGTACTGTTCTTTAAAAATTGCTCTCAATTTTAATGTTAAAATTCCAGATAAAGTTGTTTTAAAATGAAGTTTAAAAATTAGGACTTTTTTTTTCTATTAAACTTTAGATAGAAAGATGAAGATGTTCATAAGTTAAGCACCAAGTAAATTAAATATATATATTTAGATTCAAATCATATTACTTATTAATGAAGTTGATAAAATATATATGCATATATAATCATTATAAATATAAATCGGAGAAGACTCACGAGCTTTCCATGAATACTCTGCTAACAGTAATCACTTTATTCCTCTACAGTTTTAAAGAAACTGTGATGTCTTTTATGGCTCCCAGCTATCAGTGCATAGTAACACCTTACTATGCTTAATGATTTAAATTTCAAAACACTAGTATGGGAAGAAAATGTTATGTTTTTGTTACAGAGGGATCAAGAACAAATAAGCCATAGCACCTTTATAAAAAGGGGCAAGGCTTTATTCCAGCTACCTGGAAATCCATGAAGCAGCCCTCCATCCTTTACAACAATTAAGCACTGGATCACACTTTGTCTCCTTCTCGTTGCTTAATGACTGCATCTTTCTTAGAGCCCGTCTCTCTGCGATGGGAGAATGGACCCCAGAATATATGGCCATTGCCAGCCTGCTCAGGAGATAACAAGAGCCAGACGTCAGGCCGAGCGCCGCCGGGGACGGATCTGCGCTGATCGGCACAAAAGGCAGCACTTCTGCTGTGCCTGCCTAAATTACAGCAGGCTCTGGCCCACAGTATTAATTTCTCCCTTCCAAAAGAAGGAAGAGGGCAGTAAATCTTTCAATGAAACTGGAAACGGCACAGCTCTGTTCTGCACGGACATGTGAAGTAGAAGTTCAAAGGTTATCCCTGAATCACAAGCTGATATAAAATCAGCCTGCCACCATGTTAACATTGTATGGTAACACTTTAAACACTTTAAGCATTTCATTTAGGAAACAATTACTGTAAGTTTTTTGTCTAACATAATTAATAGGTCAAGCAGCACTTATTAAGTCTTTAGGCATTAATTAACATTTAAAAATTATCACATATGACACATTAATTAGATATCAATCACTTATTAGAACTACTGACATTTAATAAGAATTTTAAATTATAGCAAACTCTCCTTCTACAAATATCTTTCCAAAATACAAGTACCTGCAAATAGTACTTAAGTCGCTTAATATGTTAAGACTTATTTTGTCCTTGTAATTATCACATAGAAAAATCAATCTCTGTATGCTTCAGTGATAAAACATATCTGTATCTTTTCAGTTCACTAATGAATGACACAAAAGGAATAAAAAGCACAACATGCATATTAAAATTGTTTCTAAAGCACAATTGAAATTAACTGTACCTCTGTCCTTTTTCTGTGTCAGATTTGAACTTAATTTCTCCTCTGATCCTACTGTCCTGTCCTGAGGAAAGAAATACAAATGTCCAAGTGTTAATTGCTGACCTCTGCCACCCCTTAATTATGCATTCATGTATCCTGTTTGATATTCCCTTGAATATCTGTCTCCTTTTGCTAAGATTTTGCTATCAGACACTTCACAGACACAATCTCTCTCTTGACCTAATTGAACTTATTATTAATTAAATTTTTTAATACTAACTAGGTATTTGGGATGACACATAAAAACTCTACAGGGTGCCCAAATTTTACAAGACTAATGTTAATATTGGCAGCTTGACAAGAATCAGAGAGCTGTTTCTTCAGTACATACTTTTGCATGCATTTTCCTGCTAATATATGCACTTACCCATAAGATATGCAGCAACTGTGCTGAACAAATAGAAATCACTGGGGTTTTTTTCACAGAGGTTTCTTGTCTAACATACACCTATGTGATGATTTATGGAGGGATTTCAGAATTTGTAAATACAGAACATTTCCCATATTTCACTCGACATGTGCTTAGAATATACTCTCCTTTCTGGAAAAGAAAAGCAGTATGGCAGTAACCTGCAGCAGGGGGACATGGATGGGGGGCTGTAAAGATGAACCTCTATGAGCTGGCAGCATCCTCATTTATCTGGCTGCCTCTGTTTTGCTTGGTGATCAGCATCTGGTAGTGCTCCACCCTGCTATCCACAAGAAGCTGCAGCCAGAGCCACAGAAGAAGAGTGCAAGTCAATTCTGTGAGCTACACCTGCATTGTTTGAGAATTGGCAGATCTGTACCACACCTCTGATGGCTTAATTGGGCTAGCACACATAACAATAAGGAGTAAAAGCAAATTCTCCAGATGTTCTGGGAATATACATGTGAGTAACCATACTGTCATCTTTCATTACATCTGTTAGCTGGATTAAGATACCAAATGCAGGATAACACACTATATTCTCACCTTTTCCTTTGAAGTTTTAACCAAGTCCAAAGGTAATTAAATGGCTTCATGCAAGTAATAGGTAGTGTTTGTGATGAGAGTAAG
Source organism: Ammospiza caudacuta (assembly GCF_027887145.1). Taxonomy (NCBI): domain Eukaryota; kingdom Metazoa; phylum Chordata; class Aves; order Passeriformes; family Passerellidae; genus Ammospiza; species Ammospiza caudacuta. Next base: position 63,526,891 of record NC_080594.1, read on the forward strand.
AATCAGACTAATAAGGAATGAAAACACTTTGATTCCCTTTTTTTACAGGTGAAAAAGGACAAGACAGTTGATCTGAAGGCTACATTGCAAGGAGACCTTGTAACACCAACTCTCACAACACGTTCTTGGGGATCTAAAGTAAACTAGTTTCCTGGGACCTCTCAGTAGTTTTCAGAGAATGAAATGAATCACCAATGACTAGTTCAAAGCAGAAACAAAACTCATTTCTTAAGTACAATCCATAGCCTTTAGTAAAATACCTAAACTCTCTATACAATGCACAGGGAGGATTAGATGGGATTCAGAACAGACAGCATGCTGTGCAAGATTTATATAATAGAGAAGGTCAAGACTTAAATCCTGCACTTACGTCAGACCCGGTTTACAACTCAGAAACCTCTCCCGCACTAATGCAACATGTCCCTCCTTTCAAAATAACAGGCACCTGTTCCTTGTAAAACATAGAGGTCAGGGGATTGTTTTTCTACTGTTTAAGTGGGATTTAGATGGAAGAAATTCAAAGCCAAATAACTGGCTGTGAGAGGCTGAGGAATCTTTACATTTTTGTCACTGTATTACTTTGCAGAAACAAGCATAGAATGCACTGGACTAGAGAGTAAAAGTGGAATCCCAGTGACTGCTGAAAGATAGGCCACCTACCCCTTGACCCCATCCCCAAGGACTGTTGCAGTGCTATATAAATCAAAAGTGAATGAAAGCCACAAAAAGGCCTAGCAGCCAAGATCAAAACTAATCTTTTAAAATTTTATCCCCCTCTGAAATGTCACTTAGGGTGCTTGCTCTTTCCACTGCCATGCATCTGCTTGGCAGAACTCATTGCCTCTTGACATCAGAAGATCCCTATTTTCTGCTTTTTTCAGCCTATGTTTAAGACTGATTTGTTTTCATTGACTTTTAACTGACATTAGCTAATTATTAACTCTGCAGGATAGATTAAATTTTAATTTTAATGTCATTGTAAAACACCATGAGCTGCCTCAGCATGATAAGATGCTATAAAAGTTTAAACTGTTGTTTTAAGTTAGCCACCTGTTCAAAACATTAAAAATCTACACATTTAAATCAATCACACTGCACTGGATGCCCCATCAAGGCTAATGTTGATAAATTACACTCTTAGCTCTAGTAGATATAGAGTCATTATTCTCCAGAACAGTAATATATTGGACTTTATTCTGCAGAGTTTGAGTTGGGATTGCAGTTTCATTTTACAAAATCCTTAATACACTCCAATGAGTATTTTCCAATCTGTTATTTTGCCCAGCAATTATTCTGGCTAAACAGTGCCTTTGAGTTTCTGTCTGGCATGTGAGACATGTGCTGGAGATGTACTGTTCCAGAAAGGAATTCATGGAACCACTCTGGGCCAAATCAGAACTGGATAAGGAGACAAAAACCCCCCATACCCTTCTGTCTCTGGACAAAACAGACGAATCTGCAGGCTGAAGTAAATGACATTTTTGTCTTAGGTGTGGTAAACAGAGAGAAAAAAAAGTTACTTTTTCTGGATTTTCTACCTATAAAACAGAGCTAATATTTTCCCATGCTTGTCTTCTCTCTTCACATGGTAAGTTTACTTGTGTAAGTACTATTTCTTATCAAAAGCAAAAGGGCTCTTTCTACAGCTCCAATAAAAGAAGGCAACACATTGAGACTGCATTTAGTAGACCTTGTTCTGCAGCTATGGATCTGACTTTACTACCTCTTGCTCTTCTTTTGCTCAGAAAAGGTTTATAAGTAAGCCAAAAGACACAGACTTCATAATTTTATTATAGCTGGAAAAATCTTCAGCAATCCTGCAGCTGAATGACCTATTCATCTCATCCATTATTGTCATTTAGAAGAATATAAATTCTTTTTAAGACCACATGAAAAAAGCTGTATTGTCTGAGATAGAAGACAGGAGACACTTCAGTATCCTTTTGTGATACGCCCCTGCTGATTCCTAGTCTAGGAATTCACTGAAACACTCCCCAAAGAGAACAATTTTTAACTTTATTGTTGAGGAGGCCAAAAAGGTTAAAGAAGATTTAGCTGAATGCACAAGCTTAGCGCAGGTTTACCACCCATAACCATCTAGGACTGTGCTCCTGCACGCAGTGTCTGTGCATGAGAGAGAGCCTGTGCTCTGACAGTGATTAGCAGTATCAGTGTAGCAGCTGCATGGCAGAGGAGCAGGGTGCTGTGAGCAGGTCCTGAGATGGAGGACACAAAGTACCTTGCAGGTGAAAGCAAGCTCGCTCTGGAGCGTGCTCCTGGTGCCCACATGGCACATGCCCCGCCCGTCTGGAGGATGTGTGTGCTGCTGCTGCAAACACAACGTGTAATTACTACTTGCATGAATTTTCAGTTCAAAGTGTTTAAAAAACAAAGTCTATAACACATCTGTCTGCCTCTGAGTGCTGCTGTAACATTTTAATGTCTGTGACTACATGCTGCATGTCATGAGATGTTCTATGAGGTTTTCAAGTGTTGTGTTGCAATGACCCAGAACATGGCAAAGAAGAGGTCAAGTAGAAAAGAAAATTAAATTCTAGTGCCCATGCACTAGACTCCAAGACTACCATTCATCCAAATAAGCTTCTCCTAATTCTTTCAAAAAATCAGTTAAATTAAGCTATTAGATGATTTAAACAAAGTCTAGACTGCAGGCAGGTGGTGAGGTGGAGAATGGAAATTCTTAATATCTGAACACATTTTCTTCCTAGCAGAGACAAGTCCTCTGAAACTTTGAAAAACTTAAGGGTATCATTCTTTACATGTGTAATTTTTGCTTGTCCCTTTCTGTTTGGAATTTCTTCAGAAACTTATTAATGGAAAGCTATATACTGCTTGACCTTTTTTTCCACAGATGCATGTGGAGTATTTCTGTCCTAACATTTCTCTACAAAAGAAATTTTGTGTAAGCTACAAGAGCTACTACAACAAAAGGGATCATGGAGACCTGACATACTGTGTCATCTGTCATTTCTGACAAATGTAAATGCAAGAATAAAATCCTTGGTGGAGAATAGGAACATATGAGTCAGGGTTGAGTGAAAGGGCATCAAAGGCTCTAGTTCCTGATGCTTTTTCTTTACCTCTGTTGTTTTTCTCTGATTTATCAGCATAATGTAGTTTCTGTCAGAGGAAATATATTCAACAGCTGAAGAGAGGTGGGACAGATGTGCTCCAATATCCCCAGGTCTCAGCAGCAGCGAGGCTGCAGATGTGTTCTCAGCAAGCACACACATCCACCTTGTATATCCATATATACACAAACAGGCACACAGATTAGACACACACAAACAGATGAACCAAAAAAACCAGACACTCTCAATGGCCTCATCCTTCCTCCTCTCTGGCAGAGAGACATGGAAGTCCACTTATGACAGTATATACATAAATAGATACAGTGTGGATCTTTGCAGCAGCTGGGCTCAGACACTGTTGAGTAAATGTCTATGGACCACATAAAGTCTCACAAGCTGTTGGCTTCTGGACATTCAAGACCCTGAGGCTGCAGTCCCACTCTTTTTGCTGATATAGGCCATTGCAGAAACACAAAATTGATGAGGACTTCCCCAGTCCCCATAGTGAGTATCCCTGTGCTCTAGTTCAAAAACATAAAGGCTGACCCTCAGAGACAAATCCATCCACTTCTTCCCAACTGCTTTGTCTCCATCATTTCTAGAGATCCCACATTTCCTTGCACACCTGTACTTGTTCCTCTCGCTGCATCACAGACACATTTGTGTCTCCTGGTCTGACTCTGAATACACAATACCCCTCTGTTCCCCTTCTCTGTTCCCACATACACAGACTAAGAATCCTCACACACAAAAAAATTAGAAAGGAATTTAATAAGAAGATTGGATGTGCCATGGTGGTTATGTGCAGGACATAGCCAGGCAAACAACATCCCTTTTTATTCCTTTTGTTCTCTCTTCACGTTTCTTCCTCCCAAAGTCACTTGAATCCCTCACTTTTGTTCCTTGTCATTCCTTTCCTTCTCTAAATATCTCAGAATAAGCCCTATGTCATGCTGAATTGCTTTTCACTCACAGGAAGCCTCCAGGTTTCACAGACCTAGGTAACAACCCTATTAGTTTGAATGGTTTTCCAAAAAGATATTCTGGCATGATTTAGTATCAGAAATAGTTTGACCAGAAGGACCATGGAAGTGATTGTCCTTCTGTACTCAGCACCCGTGTACTGTGTTCTGGTTTTGGCCTTTCACTTCAAGAAATACATTGAGGTGATGGAGCAAATCCAGAGAAAGACAATGAAATTGATGAATGGAGTCAGTTATATGAAGAGTGGCTGGGCGAGCTTGGGTCGTCTAGTCTGGAGAAAAGGAGACTCATGGGTTTTCTACAAGGACCTGAAAGGAGGTTGTAACAATGTGGAGATCAATCTTTTCTCCCAAGTAACCAGCGACAGGAGAAGAACCCTCAAGCTGCACTAGGGCAAGTTCATGTAGGACTTCAGGAAGAATTTATTTATGGAAAAGTTTTTTAAGCATTGGAATGGACTGCCTAGGGAAGTGATTAAGTCATCACGCTTGGAAGTTCAAGAAATGATTGGATGTGGCACTTTGTTCCATTATCTAGTTGACAAGATGATGGTCAAAGGCTGAACTCAATAATTTTGGATGTCTTTTCCAACCATAATTATTCCATAATTCTGTTATTCCCAATGACTCCTCATTATGCTTTCCATGTTTGTAAAATGGGGCAGAGGTTCTCCGGGGATAGCCCTGGTAGAGGCATGTGTGGAATGTTTGCTCTCAGGAGCCCTTAGTTTGGGTTCCAGCTTGCTATAGGGCCTCCCATTGCCTCTCTGATTTCTGCAGATGGCCTTTGACAAGCCAATAGCCCCTTGTGAGACACCTTGGAATAGTTCACCAGGGTATTTTTTGGGGTGCCCCTTCTGCTGTTGGGATTCTGAGCTCCTCTGTTTGTATGCAGTTAGTTTTTGTCATATAACTTTATGTTTAAACCCCTACCTTAACTTAATGATTTCGGGAGACCCTATGTGATGGTGTTCACAGGGGCCTTATGTTGAGGGAAGAGACGAGGATCTGACTCCATATTTCAGAATGCTTGGTTTATTATTTTATGATGTATATTACATTAAAACAATACTAAAGGAATAGAAGGAAAGGTTTCTTCAGAAGGCTAGGCAAAGAATAGAAAAGAAAGAATAAAAACAAAGGCAGCTGTCCCAGACTCTCTGTCCCAGCCGGCTGGGCTGTGATTGGCATTAATTATAAACATCCAAGATGGGCCAGTCACAGATCCACCTGTTGCCTTCCACAGCAGCAGATAACCATTGTTTACATTTTGTTCCTGAGGCCTCTCAGCTTTTCAGGAGGAAAAAATCCTAAGGAAAGGATTTTCATGAAAAGGTGTCTGCGGCAATCCTATAATCCCAGCTTTCAGAATTTCATTTGATTTAAACAAGTAGTTTCAGTCCCACTTTTTAATGAGGAATAAGTGGTTTACTCTCATTTTTTGAAAAAGAGGCATTAATATCTTCCCTAGCTATGAGAAAATCTTTAAAGTGGTGACCGGAATTAAATTAATTTTTATAAGTATGCATTCAGAATGTATGTAGTTTTTATCTTTTCAGTATCCAAGGATTATTCTGTCTGAGTACTCTTAAATACAATTTTCTTGTCTGAGGCAATTTATGCCCAAGAACTTCTGCAGAGGTGATAAGTGCTACATTCACCTTCCAGCAGTGATTCAAATGTGGGTGACTCATTCTATGCTTACCAAATGTACACCCTGAGCTCAGGTGGGTGGCAGATGCATATCTCTGATACCTGTGAGCAGCAAATATTCCCCCTTTGAACCTGTAGGACCCAGCAGAAATTCAGATTAACGAAGCATCAGTGTCTGAAAACAATTGACTCTATATCTGCCAAACCTTTAGGCAATAAGTTACTCTCTATGTATGCACACATTTCTCATCTATCTTTCTGAAAATGTTTTGCCTAGTCCACAGGCAGCAGAATTTCACAGTTTCTTTGGCATCTGGGCTTTTTTTGTTAGGTATGTTTGCATTGTTCCTTAATGATTACATTTTATGGTAATTGCCTTTTCCTTTGACAGACAGTCTTGGTCCTCTATGTGGTATACCCATTATCTTTAGAAAAGCACTCAGACTTTCAGAAGGGAAAAAGCAGACAAGAAATACATTGAGAAATTTATGAAAAATAATAACTTCTTAGCAATATCCATCTAAGTAAGAATTTGGGATGAGTAAAATCTTACATGTTTTCTATTGACATCTACAGAACAAGCTGTGCGGAAATGAACACCTGAAAATAATTATATGTATGCAGTAAATATTGGAAGAACTTTTAGAAACCTACCCATAGAGAGTGCAAAAAAAGTCTAATATGTCTGTATTGCTTGACGAAATCCCTCTCTTATCTGGTCTGCTTGTTGTCTGCTGCTTTTGCTGCAGTGCAGAAAATCAAAACAACAAATGAACCTACATTATGAAAGGACACTAGAAAGTTTCTCGTGTCTTAAAATATAGAGAATGAAAAGTTTATAATGTATACTAAAAGTATAGGGAATAAAAACTCTTATATAGTAAAATTTATGTCTATCAAGGATAAGAGTTTTGAGGGGTTTTTGTGGGTTTTTTTGATAGACCAGAAATTTCTGAATAACATTATAACTGTATAAAATTGAACTGGAAAAAATTATTGCTTCAAAGGTCATCTACCATTAAAGGGGAGGTATGATTGTAGTCAAAGAACCAAAGGTCTTGCAAAGGTGCCCAAAAGTATTTTTTAGCATCTGAAAGTGCAGTAGAAAGTTCTGCTAAGGCCACTTTAAAATACTTTCTCATTTAAGACTTGGGTGAAACCTATCTGAGTGGATCTATTACACAGGTTATTACCATGCTGTATGCTCTGTCTTGATATGTACTAAATCCTTTTTTCTCTACGGTTAAAGAAATAAAATTGTAAATGAGATACTTGAAATAAACTTTTCCACTCTATTCAGCACTGATAAGGGCCGCAGCCAGAGTACTCTTTCCAGTTTCACGGAAGATAGTTTAAGGATAAAGGAAAACAGAAGAGAGCCCAGAGGACAGTCACAAGAATGCTATGATCTCCATGAAAAATTTATATAAAAGGAACAGTTTTTAAAGAAAAAAAGAAATGAATAGAAATGCATAAAAGTAGCTTCTCACTAAGGCATTTTTTCCATAGTCTCCATTGTGCTTCATGGTCAGTGGAACAGATAAATTGGCTTAATTTTAGAGAAGAAATTTAAAATTAGAATTTAGCACTTTTTAAATGGTAAGGTTTTGTGCACAAAAATGGCCTTCCATGGAAGATAATGGGATTTCTTTTCTGGGTATTTAAAAGTATAGTACCAAAAAAACCCCCTCCTTAATAGATATTTGAGGTATTTTTTATTTTTGACAAATTCTTCTTAATAATTTTTTAAGGAAATAACCAGATGGGTGTTTGAGGTCCTTATAATCCTCAGTTCTGTAGTTCAGTAAATGATTACTTGTCTCTAGCCAGTTTGAATGTAGGTTCCCAGTTTAAGCTGGATAGATCTGTCAGGATGTCAGTGTGTTAAAGAGGAAAACAGGGAGATCCTGACATGAGTTGGGTCAGGAGTGTGTCCCAGTTGTGTATCAAGCCCCAGAAAATGAAAGAACCTAGAAGCAGAGGATAGACCTACAGCCTAGCAGCTGATTTTAAGGGATCCCAGACATTTTAGCTTAGATTAATTTACATTTTCTAAGTTTAGGCATTTTCCTAGATTAATATCTTTGATAAAACTTCCCTTGTGAAGCTGATTTCCCAAATAACTGAGGAATGGTCATAGGTTATATTTTAAGACACTGACAAGCAGACTCAGAGGAATTATTTTCACAGAAAACCAGTGATGTGAGGCTTCTTAATTTGAGAATAATTTTACAAAATGCAGACATATGAATTCAGGATAGAAAACTCTTATTTTTTTTTTTATAAAGCATGCATGTTCTTATCATGATGCTGTCTTGACCACAGGTGTAAGACTATGTGTAATATGAATGGTCATAGGCTATGGTGTTTTAAGTTTTAACATTTGAAAATGCTAGTTTTAGAGATATCCTCATTCAGCCTTTTAAAATTTTATTTTTAAATTTAATTTTTTTAAAATGAAATCTAATAAGGTGTGAATTTAAAGTATTTACCATAGCCTAAACTATCTGAAATTCAATAAAAATTCTCATAGGTAATTGAACAATTGCAATCATTTAACTTATATGTGTCTGATAATACACACTCTTCACACAGAGATAGACATGAATTTTAAGTAACTCTGCCTCACTTCTTTTTCAAAAGCATACTAGTAATTGAAGTTTTGCTACTATATTTTCATTGTAAATATAGCAAACATATTGAATGTGCAGATATTTCATTTGAGAATCACTAATCATGCCTACATTTATCTAGATGTCTCATAAACTGAGACTAAGCTTTAAAAACCCAGGTATATTTGGCTTCCAGGAATTCCTTCAAAGAGACAGAGAGAAAACCATTTCTTATGCCGAATAATAGAGGTAATTTTCGAGTCAGCTTTTCTAATGCTGTGGTGTAGTGTTTCAGATGATAATACCTGGAAAAAAAGTAGCAACTCTCTGGAATGTAGGTGAAGACACCTCAGAGCCCGAGGAAAACTATGAATGAAACCATAATATGATTTTTCTTCCTAGTGTAAATTATGAAAGAAATAGCAAATGAATGTTCAGTGTACCCAAGATTCCTGCAGGTTGGCTTTATTACAAAAGAGTGTCAATTTCTGCCTTTAGAACAAATAAACAAAAAACTCAAAAGCTGACTTATGTGGGTGGCTGTGCAGCTCCCTTGACTGCCCGTACAACATATGACTAGAATTAAAAATTAATTTACTGGTACAATTAATTCAGTCATGTAATTCAATATCTTCTCAACTGTTGCTGCCATTAGGTGTATTCATACAGATAATGACCATCACAGAGAAGCATTGTATATTGCTGTAAATAAAATCTATCCTAGAAACCTATTGCACCTGCTGAAGTCTTAACACTCCAGTAATAGACCTGAAATGGTAGTTAATTTTATATTTATATGCTTTCCCATGCAAAAGATCATGAACAACTGTACTTCTGATGAAGAAATTTTGTTAATAGGAAATAGCCTAGATCTTGAGCTGCAGGAGAGCACCTAAAGATAATTTATGATGGGTGAAATGTATCCTAGATTAGATTTGCATTAAATCTATGGAACATAAGTGAAATTCTGCAGCCTCAGGATTGAAGGAATGTATAACTAAGAGGGTCCTTTACTTAATATTTCATTTTTTGGTGTACATAACTACCTCTGATGCTACTTCTGTGGAAGAATGCCATAAATTGCAAAGAATAAATTTGAACCAAAGGAAGGATGGAAGCATTTCAGACTATTTCGGTACTCTGAAACATTGCGTATGCCTGGCTGCCATTTTTCCCCTTTTTTTCCTTTTAAGTTCACACAGCTCAATTACAGTTTTGCATTTGTTGGTTTAGAGCAAGGGTTAAAAGCTTTGAGGGTGTTCTAGATGTGTTTATCCTTAAGACAGTGACTACAGAATCATGGAATACCGTTTAATCTGATAGTTCAAACAGCATAAATCCAGTTTAGAATACTCTGCATGTAGGAAGAATGAACAGGAGGACACGTGTAACGTGTCTGACCTGAGATTCTCTGGTGTTCTTGCTGATAATGCCATGGAGTTGCTTCAGGATGAGTTGTGAAGAGAATATGAAAAAATATACTTTGAAGACCCTTTGCTTCATGACCAGCTAGCGTCAAATAATGGAGCACACCAAACTAACACCAGCAAAGATACTTTCACTCTAAGCCCACAGTCATAAGTAAAAAGGTGATACCTGTGAAGATTTAAAGTTCAAAACCATTCCTACACAAATAATTCTTTGCCTCGTAAAAAGAGGAAAACATAAATCCTAAGTCTTGCTGATATTTAGTAAATTTTAGTTCTGTATGTCTCCCAGGACCTCTATTGCAAAAATAAAAGAACACACAGGAAAAATTACTACACACAAATGCAAATGACTAGTTATTAGCATTCTGAGTGTCCAAGAGCATCCACAAAAACAAAAACAAAAACAAAAACAAAAAACAAAAACAAAAACAAAAACCAAAAAACAAAGACAAAACAAAAACAAAAACAAAAACAAAAACAAAAACAAAAGAATATATTTTTCAGCATTTCATATTTTTCTTTAAGAGTTTTTTACTTCCTTTCTCTTCTAAACATCAACATACTGTACCAATTATTTTAAAAGCTGTTTCCCAGAATGTTCATTGCTATTTACTAACAAAGGTTACAATTTTGATTTACCCCCTCCTTATTTTCTTCAGAGGAAGCAATTTCAAATAACAGTTTAATGAGTATCCTGCTATCTGAGACCTTTGCCTAGCCCAGGAGTTGTGCAAAACCAATTAGAAGTGTACATTTGCAAATTGGGTGCATGCAAGCATGACCAACTCCTCCTTCTGCTTCCTCCCCCGCCCTCAAAATAGGATTTCATTGTAAGTAAACTCAATTTGAAAACAAGTTTTTTCTCTGAGAACCCAAGTCCTAACCCAAATGATGCAGAGATGAGTCACTTCTGAAAGAATATACAATGTAAATGTCAAAAAAGGCAATCATATGGAATTACTGTGGGATTATTTGTTGCTTTTTTGGTGTTTTGGGGTTTTTTGCCTCATAATTTGCTACATGTTTTATTTATTTATTTATTCACATGAAGCCTTCTGTGAAGCTTCTGAAAAGATAATGGTCAGACTAAAGCAAGCCAGAAAGTTTAATTTCTCTGAATAAAGGCCAAGCACATTGGGTGTTCACTTTTCCACACCTGGAAATTCCACTTGAAATGCCCAAATCTGTCCAGGTGCTACTAGTAGCATTAGGTGCCACAGCAAAAGAGCATGTATCCTCTGCATGTGTCTGTGGCTTAACTCTGCACTTGCAGCTCACCCCACACAGCTCCTTCCTCATCCTCTACACAGGGCTGAAGGAGAAAATCAGAGGGTTAAAAGCTAGAAAATTCATGGGTTTAATTCAAAATATTTTAATAGGTGAAGCAATAGCCACGCACACAAAGGAAGCAAAACAAAGAATTCATTCACCATTTCCCATGAGCAGGCAGGCCGGCAGGCATTCAGCCATTCCCAGGAAAAAGGATCTCCTGGTGCGTAACAGTGGTGTGGAAAGACAAAGGTCATCACTCCCAACATCTGCCCTTCCTCCTTCGTCCCCCAGTTTTATTTACTGAGCATGATGCCATATGGAATGGGATAACCCTTCAGTAAGGTGAGGTCAGCTGTCGTGCCTGCGTCGCCCCACACACAACTCCTCGTGCATTGCCATCCCCATCGCCGGTGGGGAAATGAGATAAACAAGAAACTGACATTGTGAAAGAGCTGTTCAGCAGTACCTAAAACATCTCTGCATTTTCAACACTGTTTTCATTACAAATCCAGATCATAGCACCATAGAAACTTCTAGGAATAAAGTAACTCTATACTGTACAAAACTAGTACAAGGCGTCAAGAATAAATATCTAAAATGGCAGCAGATGACTATAGGCAGTCAATTGAGTAAAATTCATACCCATCTAAAAAGATAGGCTGTAATAAAACAGGATACTGTAGTGTGAGGAAAAAAATGAAAATTTAATCAGCTTTTACAATAAAAATATACTTTATAAGAGTCATGTCAAGCAAAAGGACAGGCTTCTACTCCCAGAATCTTTTCTTTGGTGCAGTATACTATATAATCTTTTATGCCATAGTATCTCAATTCTAGAACATATAACCTGCAGTGGTTTGTACTACTGATACTTTACACTGCTTTTTAAAGGGAGAGAAAAAGAGAATTAAGCCAGGGCAAAGAACTTTGTAAAATCCAAATGCTGCCACTGTTTAGCAAAGACATTCCTCCAGAATAAGTTGAGGGATTTGCATATGAATGGTCCTACTCTGAATGTTTCAGATTGTGATCTAAGCCAAAGAATATATCACCAGACTGGCTTCAAAAGTCTCAGGAGGCACAAATAAGAGGTTTTTGTACTAATACTACTCATAATACTACTAATAGCAAACAACCCATGCAGGGGGGAAGTAAGACAACCAAATACACACCTCAGGAGAGTTAATTATAATTCTCCTTTTGGACTATATTTGCAAGCACACACTTTTTTCAGTGTATGAATTTCAGCAGTAACAGAGGACACTGAAGCTAAATTTGAACTTGGAAGTGCAACTACTGAAACAGATTGTTCTCTATTTTGTAAGGAGAAAATGAGTCTTGGCAGTTCCTCAGTTCTTCACAATATGAAGCTAAAGGTCAATATTAGTTATAGTGAGGCAGCTAATACTGCTAAGTGCCAGTAAGTGGCCATAATGCACTTCAGTACACATAAAATAACCTCATGCATTCCATACAGGTATAATCAGCAGGTCCATTAAGTGGCATATTAAATATAAGCCATAAAACAAACAGAAGAACATCAACTCTTTAATGATATCAAACAACAATCAAATCTTTAGGTCAAAATCATTGTCCATGTAATAACACAAAGCGTCCTTTTTAATCAAAGTTCTTTTCCTTGTCATCCATGTTCCAGGGCAGAGTCCTTCGCTCTTACAGGCTTCTCCTTCTGCAAGAGATGCAATTTGTTCTCCAATCTTTCTTTTTCAGAATTGTTTCCAAGAATTTCTCCTGGAATGAGACTATTTTCTTTTGAAGAAATAGTAAGAGCTTGGCTGACCTGAACACTTCTCCTGTCTTTCAGAATGCATCTCAGCATCTCAGGTTCAATATCAAGAAAATGTTCAATCTGAGATCTGATAATGGGTTGGAATTATTTTTTTTCAACAATATCTGGGTTTGGGGTTTTTTTAGCAGTAAGTTTCAGGTTAGCCTCAAGATTGGGAAGTGTAGGCTGTTATGCTCTTCTGCTTTTATAATGAGAGATCATTTGTCCAGACTTCTGCTTACCCAAGAACACTGCATCATTAGTTTTTCCTTACTCTTGTTAATATTTGTTATTTCCAAATTACCTTACATCTGCCATTGTGTTACAGTGTAAGTTTTATAACAATAAATCAAAACAAAAAAAGTGCTTGTGCACCTAAAGGAACATACCTTTTATTTCTCAGACCCATTACATCAGCACAGTGCTATCCTTATCCTTCCTCCATGCTGCAGGTTTCATTATTTAATATCACATTTAAGGCAGAGAACAAATACTGTTCTCTAAGCTGTTTACCTGCCCCACTGCAGGCATCCAGTCAGATATGTAACTTACATCTACATGAGAGCTCTTCATTTCAGTTCCAGAATAGTGAATATTTGCTACTCAACACTTAGGTCAATGACAATTTTTAAGTGTTTTTAATACCTTTAGCGGGATTGTTTGGGGTGCCAAATATATAGGCAAGGCCAAAAGGACTGCATCTCTGGTTATCTATTTCAGAATTTGTCTGGTCTTTTTATTCTGGTTACCAATTACAGTCACCAGTTAAAACTCAAAGAACAACTGCATATCATGCATCCCATTTTCATCCATGGTTATCAGGAGATACCTAAGGAAGAATAAGATTAACACAGACATGAATTATACTTCCTTTTAAGCTCTCACAACCTCCCACTCTCTATTAACATTTAAGGAAGTTCAGAAGCTGGACATTATCTCTAAGTATGAATGAGTTTGTTGGGGCTTGTGTGCCTTCTAGAAAATAGTCTAATCATCTTCATTTACTGCATTTCGATTTGCCTTTTCAAATTTTGTTGAGGTATCTAGGGCTTGCTGTGCCTTGTAACCTCCTCAGAAGAGAAAATATTTACAGCTGTTGGACCTACATGGTGCAAGCATGTCAGGGAGCCACAGGAAGGTTTCAATAGCAATCCCACTGCTTTCTGTGTCTGTGTGCACAAGCAAGTTCAGAAGGCAACATTTTTCTGTTGCTGAGAGCTTTAGGGTCACTGTCAGCCTCGTTTTCTTAGTCCTGTGATATGAAGCCTTAAAAGAACTTGTTATGTTAATGGCAAGGAAAAAATAATTTTATATATGAATGGTTTCTGAAAATTCAAAACAAATGCTGTAAATCCCAAATGATCGCTTCTTCACACAAAAAGTGAAATTCTCATCTTTATGCAATCAGAACTACTTAATAATCACATTATGTGTTTTTAAGAAATTATTTAACAGCAGTGATAAAAGTGTTAGGACCAAATAATCAAATTCAAAGGCCAGTAGCTCATAACCTATAGCTTTAGTCAGGCACTCAAACAACTGTAAGCCCTAGGCATAAGAAAGTTGACTGGGGTCCTTACTATATGTTTCAACGTTTCCAAATAGCTTCAAGTGATTCTCAATATTACAAAAAATGCAAAGCTACAATATTTTTAAGAGCTAATATACCTCTAGAGAATAAAAAATCCTCTCTTGCACTTGTTTTTAAAGTAAGGTCACAGAGTCTATGCCACAGATTTATCTTCATGTAAAAATCTAAAATATTTCCAGTCCAACTTATTGTTCAGAAATAAGTGGGTAAATAGATAAATTAGCAAACCTACTTTTGTACTGACAGAATAAGGGAGCAATTTTAAGGTCAAGTCCAGTAGAATCTCTATAAGTGCCTCTTTCCATTGGTTTTAAAAGGATCTTGAGATGACCAGCTCAGAGTCCACTGGTCTGTGTTTGGTTACAAGAGATCCAAACAATGTACATGGTAAAATTTCCATCTCTCCAAGAGAAGATTTTATTGATGTTATGTGGAACTGCACTTAGGAGCTACTACTTTTGGTTTTTTTGCTATTTTTCTGTTTTAAACTGTAGTGATAACAACAGTTCCCTAAAGAAAGATGTAAAACAATACAGATAAATATAAAAAGGTTATTTAGGATACATGATAGATTGAGATCCTTAAAAGATATCCTTATTAGTATTACCAGATTTAACATAAGTAAGCTAAGTATCTTGAATACAAGATGATGTAAATAATCTGGAAATAAATTCCTAATAAATAAGCTTTTTCTGTCCAAAAGGAAGATTACATAGTTTAAATCTCTCTTTATATGATTAGTGTTCAAAGATTCAATTATTATGTGCAATGTTTTCTGTCTTTTATAATAGAATTTAAAGGGAAAAGACCTTTTCAACAAAAATCTAGTTTCTGCTCATGTGAAATATTTTTTTGGCAAAATTTTTCAGTTACCTATTTGATATGACAGAGGAAATTCTACATCAAAAAACAGTGATTCTTTACTAGGTGTAAATAGACCTGAGTAACCTATTAATGTTGGATATAACCTCCTGGCATGTTCAAATGGCATGCATAGCTAATAATAATTTTCTCATAACATTTTCAAAGCACCTGATGAATCCTGTGAAGGATGGTCTAAGACCAAATAAAAGTCACAAGAATAATATTTTAAAAACTGTACAGAAATTTGAAAATTCTTCAGACTACTCGAAAAGCCTATATAATTATTACTTGAAATTTGAATACTTCTTTGAACTTCATGAAAGTTTTTTGATTGCTAATGTCACTGGTGTAACAAAATCACATTTTGCATAAATCTACAATGGATGTTCCTTTCCCTAGCTGAGCTGTAAAAAAAAAAGAAAAATTAAGTATGAGAAGATTTTTTTAGTTTTATTTGCATTCCTTGCAAACTAAATGACAGGCTCTGAATTTGAAGACATTTCCAAGATTTATAAATTCTACGAATGAAAAAAAAAATCTAACACTAATATTCCAACTGGAGTGAGTTTTATTTCAATCTTTCTGGTTAATATTGCTGTGAGAAACATAAGCAAAAATCTGGGAGTCATTTCACAGCTATGACTGATGTCACAGAACCAGAACATTTCTATCCGAAAGATCATCGTGGCTTTGATTTATGATTTGCCTTTAGATGGTCTCAATGAGAGTAATGAATTAAACTGCAATTTGAAATTCAATAACTTTGAGTCTTTTCAGCAGAGTTACTAAGAACAGAAATATTTCGATGTTGAAAGCCAAATATGTTAGTCCTTTTCCTCTCTTCTCATCTCCTCTCCAGCTGAAGACAATTAGACATTGTAAGACACTTAGAAAACACTGAGGAAATAATTTCGTTACAGGCATAGAAATCAACAGCCTAACTATTTCCTAGATTTTTTAAAAATAAATTTATGACATATATCAAAGAAGATATTGTAGGTATTTTCCAAGAAAACAGATCTATATTTTAACTTTCATTGTATGGATGATGTCATCAGAATTATTTCATATTCACTCATCATTTTATGGAAAGGTGTTTTTAAAGTGCCCTACAATAATCGCTCTTCAATTTGTCTTTTTGCACTTTTTTACCTGAAGAGAAGGTCACCAGTAAATTTGTGGAGCTGACCAGACTTTCACAGGCTATATCCATGCCTCTAGCTTAAAGGAGATTGTGGCCAAATCCCTGGTCTGTTAATGCTCTAGAAGAAACATCCAAAATGCATAATCAGATAATAAATATATATATTAAAAAAATTCCTTAGAACAAGTGTAGATGATTTTTTCCTCACTGCCTAGATCATTATAATAGTGTATAATACTTTGTATTGTCTTTATACATATATATCTCATATTAAAGGACCTTAAATATTGCATATTGATTAAAATCACTGTTAAATCTCATAAAATAAATTGAATTATCAAGTTCCAATAATTAAATATGTCTATAGAGCAGGAAAAAGATATTTTTGTAGATTATTAATTATTAAGGTTTAGTAAAAAATATGAGGAATAAAATAACTGTGTAGAGCCAGAATTATTTGTATATAAATTATACCACTTTGAGAATTTGACGTTAATTTTTTCTTGTCTAAAAGAAAAGCGTGCTTTAAAAATCATTTCATGGACTCTTAAGGCTAGAAGAAACTAAACACATAATGTCATCACACCTCCCATGAAAAAAAAGGTAATAGATTTTTATATGTGATCTTTCCATCAAGTTTGTACTTCTCATTTACCCAAACTATCACATAGGAATGTTTCAGGCAGCTGAGCTTAATACAGAAAATTGAATGACAACAGAACAAACTTATCTCTAGCTTAACTGAGATTTTCAATAATCAGGTTTAGCATTCCATTTCGAATGCATCTAGTTTCAGCTCCCAGCCACATGACCTCATTAAATACACATAAATGAGATTTTATACTGCTACTTTCTGAAAATTCATCATGCAAACAATCAGTGAGAAAATTCATGTGACTTTTTCTTTGATAAATTATCTAGAAAGACAATGATTTTCATTTTAGCTGGATTTTGACAAAATATGCATCATGGTTTTTTCTATGTTCAAAGGGATGAAGTAAGTATGATAAAAAGGTTTTTTGTCCAATCCTAAAATCAGTGTCAGGGGAAGTGACATTTTCACTAAATAGTCTCTAGACCAGATGCTTAACTTTTAAAAGAGTAAAGATTAGTGAAATAATTAAAAATGACTAGTGGAGAACCTGAGATATTTTAGAAACATTTGCACTGTTATACATATTTGAATATCGTATTTGAACTCCTACAAAATAAGCCTTTATTATTGATCAGTATCTTTAGAGCCCTGACATCAAAACTGAAGATCCTTGTAATGAGCTCATTATCATGCTGTACTTATAAGAACACCACCTGGTTTTTCTCTGTGTATTAGTTATGCATCAAAAGATCAGTTTGCAGGCTTACCCACTGTGTCATATTTGGATTCTATTTTCCCATATTAGAATAGTGTTATTTCCAGGACATCCACTGCATCCAGGACATCCACTGCATTATAAGTGACTTAATTTAAGGTGTTCTGCAGTCAAAGAGGAAAAAAAAAAAGCTGACTTACAAATTAATCTCTTCCCGCAACAGTGAGAAAAGACATCTCTAAAACAATACCAAAACCAGAAGTTACTCAGCTCTAAGCTTGTGATATTGGAAACAGGTTTAGCCTAACAGGATCACCCTGCTGACTACTTGGCAGGACTGCTCTGAGCAATTGGGAAGCAGTGTTGTCAACCAGAAACAGCAAAATCTATCAATAAAACTTCTGCTTCAAGGATGGAGTTTTAGTGACTAAGGTACCTGTTCAGAAACTTACACTGGACTTCGAAATATTACAATCTTACAGAAAGAGCTCTGTAACTTCATCCAGCAGTCTTTTGGCCTCTCTGTGCTGACGACACTCATTATCTCTTTTCACCATATTTACTTTTCATTAGACTTTTCAAATGAAAGAGGAAAAAAGGCAACTAATTCTTCAGTAATGTTTTTTTTTATTCCCAGGATATGAACTTCGACATTTAACTTAACAGAACATTTGTTCCTTGATTTCATTGACATAATATGTTTTAAAAAGAAGGCAATCAGAAATTTTAAGCACAAATAAATTAAAAGTTACACAATTAATGCGAAATGAAGACTAGATATGAACTCTAAACCCACAAAAGACATCAGGATTATAAAAATATTTTATTGGCTTGTTTATCAAATACCAGTCACTAACATAAACAAACCAAAGCACTTTTGTAAAGACTGAAGATATAAATGTAAATATCAGAGTAAATGGTGGAATAATTTTCCAAAACCAAAATGTATTCCAAAATATATTCCAAAATATATTTTGAATATATTTTCAAAATAAAATCATTGTAATTCAACCAGAATTCAGATACAAATTCCTAATTCAACATGCAAAGTAGCTCTGGATGAATGGCTCTGTATAAATGGACTTTAGTACCTGCCTGATCAAATAGTTTAAGGTCTGGCAGTGAAAAGTTCGTATTCTATGCCTTTAGTAAAATATATATATGCACAAAATAGAAATAATTTATATCATAATTATGCTGCAATATCTATAGAGAGAGGGACTTCACTTGCTGCTACCAGTATATCAAAGCTTTTGTTGATGAATGTGAACCCTTACATAGATGAATTTCTTCCTCACCCATTCCTTTAGTTTCTCTAATGTCTTTGCAAGTCTGATATTTGAGTAGCCATGTTCTAAAGGGAATGAGCATCATAAAGAGGAGACACTCTTCATCCTGGAAGAAGTGTGAGGATTTTAACAGATGACTGTGGGGTGAAAAGAATAGTTTTAACATTCTGGATGTTCTCTACGATAGATAAGTGTGTAAGTGTGCTGCTTTAGAATGACATTCCCTGGAAGAAGTTAGATTTATAGAAGTAGTCACTGTCTGCCTCTCCATAGAATGGCTTCTGTTTGCAGTGATCCTTAATTTGAATGGTGATCTGTAAAGCTCCTGTACAGAGAATAGAAATAGGCATATTCCAAGGTGCCACCAAAATACAAAATCACTTAGAATGCTGTAATATGCAGTTACAAACTTTGAATATTATAAAGAAATGCCATGGGACAAATTTTCAAGTTTAGCAAATACAAACTTAACAATTTTAAAGGATTTAGAGGCCCATGTGCTCAGATCTTGCCAAGTAGATTTAAAAAAATTAAATTTTCAGTTAAGTACTTGTAGTTTTGTGATTAAGAAACATTCATTCAGATGATGCCCAACCATTCTGACATTTGACTGCAATGAAAATTCAATCCAGGAAAAATAAAAAAAATATTCTCTACAAGGACTTTTTGCTTCCCTTTTTTCACACACATGGGAAATTCTGATTGATGCTCCCATATGTCTAAGGCCTAAAATAGTCTATGGCCATGAATGTTCACATCCTCTACACCCTTATCACATCTTTCTTTTATAATTCATTCACTTCCTTATTAGTTTCTCCCATAATTTCCTCACTTTTCCTCAAATGCAAAAGAAAGAAACAATTGCATATTTGCTCACACATTCTTCACTTTTATGTCAAGTACATATGCATACATGTATTTCTTCTCTTACTCTTTTTCTTTCACTATAAAAAGAAAAAAAATCACTATAAAAATATTTCATTTTCCCAATGCAAAATATTTAGACTCTTTTCACGCTGAAATTCTGTCAAAAAGTTTTTTTGAAACTGAGACATTCTTTCACATGCTAAAATTTCATCTAAATGACTTCTTCTTTTCATAGAAAGCTGCTCAGTAAAAAAAAATATCAAAACTTCAAAACCAAAAGAAAAAATAAAACCTCCACCAAAATCCACCATGTCTAATTTTTCCTATCAGATTTGCTCTCTCTTGAATATGCTTTCTGTCTCTGAGATCATAAATTTTTCATTCTGCCTTACACTTGCCCCACTGCATCAGGGTGGACAGCAGGACTATTTTTCCCCAGCATGAGATTTTCATTCTGTAAACAGAAAACCAGGCAATGTGCATAGACACAAAATCTCCTTATATTTTGTCTATTAGCAGTGGAAGCACTGAAGTTCTTACATAGTCACTAGCAAATGTAATAAGATTTTCTGTGGTTTTTTTTTAACATTTGAATTCTTCCAGTGGCACCATCATCTCCATTAATGGAACATGTTGGGTTTCTATGACCAGATATGTCTTAGAAAATCAAATCACAAACACTTCTGGTGTAGAAATATTTGGTAATCTCTACCATTTCTGTGTTAGGTCTCAGTGCGGTATTGTTTTGTCTTAGGCCACTTCATCCTCCCCCAAATTATTCACAGTATGGTTAGATGATTTTCACAGAAGAGGATGTGACTATTCCACCTCTCTCTCCTGTTGTTTGTTTTGGAAGCAAATAGAAATTTCAAAAGTTTGGCATGTCCAACCAAAGTAAGTCAGTTGTCTTTGGTGTTGAAGAACCATCCCTGGCACTACTTTGTTGATTATTAACCTCTCAATCAACCTCCTGGGACACTCAGACACTAATTCCTTGATATTTCAGAGACTTCATTAGATATTGTAGTTCACCTGCTCTGATGTTTGCAATTAGTTATTTTCAAGCCTGCCCACTGAAACAGCATCATGGCAGTCTTACAAAGAGGCAGTGCATAAGTAAATAAATAACAGCTTAGCTGAACATGTTAATCACAGGAAGAGGAAGCAGAGAAAGGAAAAGTAGCTCAGAGGAAATGTTGGTCTACTGGAAAAAAATATGCTTTTGAATGAAAAATACTGAGTGATATAAACAGATTTTAGGTTTTGTCCAATTTTTTACACAGGTATTTGCACTTCCACAGCCTAAGTTTGGATTAAATATTTTTGTAGGTTACTGTATGCAGTTGAAGTAATAAAAAAATATACATGCTGTGTTAGTCCTATTTCTTCAGTATTGATTTGCTATCATAAAAGACAACAAAAAAATAAAAAGAAAAAATTGATAAAATTACAGTAAGTAGTTGCACATTTTCTCAGCCTTTTTTTGCAGAATATGAGCAAGTTATATATAAATGTACAGATCATTCTGGATCTATGCAATAAAATTGGAAAAGTCATAATAAAGACGAGCATTTTGTTTCATCATAATGGAAAATAATACCTCATCAGTAACCTTTAAAGCAGAAAACAAGAAGTATTTCATAAAATAACTTTAAGGATTACTTTTAAGGTGTATACTCCTCACTGTAAGTTAGATTCCAACTAGTGCCCATATAAGCCAAAGGAAAAGAGATCTGCATTGCCCCAAGCAAGGAGAATTTGATTCCTTTATTTCAAAACACTTTCACCTCATATATTAAACTTACTGTTTCTTTTGGTTTATTTTTTTAAGCATACTCAGGATGCCTAAAGCTTTTGAGCTTTATATATTTATACATTAACCTTCAAATAAATAAATACCATGATGGAAATGCACTCAGGCCTACAAGAATGTTATTTCATCTGACTTAAAACGTTTTATAAGAATTTATTTTCTTTCTTCTTTCTCTCCTGCTTGGATATATTTACTGTTTATTATCAGGTACTATAAATAATATTGAACAGGCTGTTAAAAGTTGACATATACAAATATGAGCACATGTGTTTTTTTTAATCAGGTCCCTGATTCTCACCCAGTCATTAAGATTCTTAGGGTCACTAGCTCCAAGGAAATACTCTAATTTTAAGATGCAAAACTGACATTTATTGTAACATCTTAAATATAATCTGAACATTTAAATTATTTCCTTAATATCAAATAGCTGCAAAAAATATAATATCACATTTCTGTCAGTGGAAAAAATTAATTTTTAGTACAGTTTTTTTTGTTTCCCATCTGTCAACAATAAATTCAGGATTTCAGCTGCACAGAGTGCAAGAAACACAATAAGTCCAATCTTCCACTGTAGCCTGGACATGTTCAAATAGAAAAGTATATGCAAAACATATGAAAATTATACACCATTTTCACATATTCTGCATCTTAGCTACCTGCAGAACTTTGATGGAGAGAAAGAGGCGCATTTTTGGTCTCAGGGTGGAGTGAATTGCATCCGAGGAATCTGCTTCTCTGTAGTGATTACAAAAGTACCATCACTAACTACCTCTAGGGTGGGTATCAACAGAGCAGATGCCAAGTTAGGTAAAGTAAATCCCACTTGGGAGATAACAGATAAATTTACATCCAGAGTAAAAATGTGAACTTCTATCAAAAGTCTTCATGACATAAAATTTAACCTTTCTACAGTTATAATAGAATGAAGTAGAAATATGGTTATCCAACATATTAATCATTATTGCTGATGAATCTCTGGAATTGATGTATAAAAATGGGTCTGCAATGAGCCTAAAAAAATCCATTCAGGATCTTCCTCTATTATGTATGTTTTTCTGTAATTTTAATTTTGTGAAATGAGGAATCAGTAGAGAAAATAATAGTTATATCATCAGAAATTCTAATCTAAGATAGTTGGGACAGAGAAACCTCAATGGAGAGTACTACCAAAAGTCCACATGATGCTCATTAAACCCACTTTCTTTGTCTCCTTTCCCTTCTATTGAAAGCAATTCTGTCTAGAAAAAATGTCTGCAATTAAAGACAAAAATATCTCTGTTAGAAAAATGTCCTGTAAAACAAGATTGCTTTTGTTATATATACCAGTGAAGGATAATAGATGTGCTTGTTTCTGTGTTTTAGTTTATACTTCTTTTGAGAACTTACCTGCCTGAATCTCATCTTAGCTGAAATTAGTTTTATATGTCACAGATTAATCAGTTTTAAGGATTATATTTTTAATTGAAAATATCTTAGCAGAAGCAGACTTTTTGCTGTAAAATGCAAACCCCATGCTTGCTAATGTGTTGAATTTTCATATGGCAAAATTCATTGCATAAGTGTATGTGAGGTATATGAAATGCCAGTATTTCCCATATGTAGAGTCTACCCACTTTCTCTATTATGTTCACATATGGTTAAGGTTTATATAAGCTGAAAAAACACCCTGTTAGCATCTCATTGGAAATTGCAGTGCCTAACATTCAACAGCACTAGACTAACAGGACTCCCAGATCAGAACTGATCTGAATACAACCTCTGCCCCAAAATCAGATAAATAAACCATAGTAGTTTAAAAATTTACATCTGTTTCAAACTCCAGTTTGTTGAAAATTGTAGCTTTCTTCACTTGCTAAAAAAGTTTTCAGCATTGTGTTGAGTTTTCTGATGAATGTTGTTTCAGATGTGAATTTTCCATAACTCTATAAATAATGTATTTATCCTCCATCAAGTTAATTATCCATTTTCTAGTTTCAATCTATATGACTAATTGAAAAATTTATTTTAATTCCCACACCTCAGTTTAACTTCCAATTTAGGTTCCAATATGGGAACGTAGCTCCAAACGTAGACAGTAGACAGTCCAAAAAGAATTTTTTGGAAGATAACAACATTTTTGTTTGTTCCAAACAGAAATAAAATATTTATAGGCTTAAAAACATACAAAAAGAAAAAAACTCTCAAACTATCGTCATGGGCAACTCTTTACTAGTAAGTTTGTGGAAGACGTGCAAAAAAATACAGCATAGGTAATTTACATATGCTTTCCTAGAGTTTTTTTTCAGAATGAAGACTATGAGAATATCAAAATAATGAGTTGAGATTTTTGTTATAACAGAAATCTGACTTTATGTTTTGTTATTTGAAAATATCAGTGCATTGCAATGGTTCTACTATGATGTTTCATTCATATAAGTTTTCTACTAGCTTTAGCTTATGCTGTCCAAAAATAGCTAAAAGAGCTAAAGCTTGAATAAGACTTGATGCCGATTATAATTTCTTTAGCCCACATATGTGTCTTAACTGCTTATATATCAGTCTTCTGAATCATATCTTTTACACATGCCTCTAAATAGTATATTTAAGCATGGTTTTGTCTACCTACATGAAGCTTTCCTTAATGCAGACCAGCTGCTGTGCTGTTCATACCTTCAGGTTGAAAGGGTATATCCTTGTGACTCACTGTAAGACATCTTCCTGCTGTATCGAGGCCTCTTTCTCAAGACCCTTCACAAGAACACTTATCAAGCCTTTATTTCTTTTTGGTTTTTTTCCTTTAAGATTTGCTGTTTCTGCTTCTCAGCTTAAATTTATACTTGAAGTTTTATCATCAGGGTCCATCTTTTTTTCCAGCTTGTACAGTACTCACCTGGTGTCCTTTCATGATAAGAGCTTTCAGGCACTTAGAGATAAAGTCTCTTTTTAGCTGCCAGCAGAACATTTTCTATGTTAAATGTAGTTTTTAGACACTTCATAACAAGAGGAGTTCTCAGTTACATTTTGTTCTTCTAGCCTGTTATTAATGAGCAATTATTCACTTGCTATAGGATACAAAGGATAGAACACTCATGCAGCAGATAAAAAATAAAATCTTTTTGAAAGCATATAATACTTAGTGAGGTCTGTCTTGTAGGAGCTGTTATATATATAGTAACTTCACAAATATTACTTTTGTAAGGTTGCAAAATTATCAAGGTCTTTTTGTCCTTTACTAAATCGTGCACGTACTCATCTACCAAGGTTCTGGCAAAGCCTGAGCCTGACTTCTGCAGTCCTGAAAAGATCAGCTTCTTGAGTCTCAAACAGTTGGTCATAGGTCCACTATAACAAGGTATGACCTTGTCCAGTTGTAGAACAGATATATTTTCCTTTTGTAAATGACACAAAAATAATCAGTTTTGGATGGCCCACTTATAGAAGTTGTGCAGTTTCATCTTCAGGTGGCCTTTAAACTCTCTCTGGATTTGTTTTGCTCTCCAGAAATACACCTAGAATGGACAGTGCTGGTCATCTGTCTTTGGTCTGATTTTTTTCAGATAGAGGCACCAGGCCAGTATTTCATGTGCTATGTAACCAAGTTAAAATTAGACACATATTTATATTTAATTTCATTTTCCTACATAACTTCAGCTTTTATTGACATGACATTCTTTTTCCATGAAAAAGAATGCCTACGATTGCTATCATGAATTCCAATTCAATTAATTAAAGTTATTAATTGAAATTAAAGTTTTACATATTTCTTTGGTCATTCATTCCCCATTCAGGTGTTTTTATTTCCATAACAGGAATACCTAACAATGGATTTTAACCATAAGAAAAAAAATATCATGCACAAGAAAATGTTTTCCACACATCACTAATACTGAAACTGAGGAAAAAAAAACCAAAACCAAAAACAAAAACAAACAAAAAAACGTAAAACAAGGCATAAAGAAATTTTATCTTATTATGTGTAATTTCTAAATATACTTTTAAATTACACGGTAAGTGTTCTTTATCTCTCTGTTACCATGCTTGCCTTGCTTTGTTTAAACGCAGCAAATTACCTCACTCATTCAAAATGGATTTCATATTTTCCTTCTATTTTTTAAACTTCAGTAGCCATTTAGTATTTGTAAATGATGAATGAATTTAATTTGATTATGAATTTTTCTCCTAAAAATGGTTAGTTTCTCCACTCCATTTATATTTCATAAGTCTTTTTTGAAAATAAGTAATGGTTCTACTTTTTGAAGTGGTATATTACTAAGCCAATATTCTTATAGTAAAATAAAAATGGGATGAAGATAAAGTTAATTAATATTTTGGAGCTAATTATAATAACAGATTATTGGAGATATGGATTGCAGTTACATAAGTCTCTTGCTAAGCAACAAACTACCCACAAGCTCTAACTCATGAAAATTTCACAGAACACTGTGAAAGGCTTGGGATTTTCAGATGCCTTCTTGAAATTGAACTTTCTAATCACTGAAATACCTGACATGTAAGAGTAAATAGAGATAGAAGTAACATGCTGGATGCTTTGCAACTTGCTACAATCACCTACTTCTTTCTAATAGCATGTAAACTGCTGTCATTCTGAATGGTTAAATCATTCTGACTCATGAACACATTGAAAATACTGCATAAAAGAGGAAGATACTAGAAAATTTAGTTTCCAATCATTTGTTGTTGATAGATTCTATACTGTGAAAGAAAACCATTTCAGTGGGATTTAAGTATTGTACCCATGAACAGGTCTGGTGCTGAGTCACAAATGTTGTTTTACCCCTTAGCATTTGCATTCATTTGGGATAGAAGCCTGAAAGTCAAATACAATCATTCCACTTCATGGTTATGTGGTTCTTCATGGTAATAGGCTGTGTGTGCAGCCACTAGTTTACAGCACCTTTATATAGGCCATGCCTTGAGTGCAGAATTCACATCCTGATGCTGACTTTGGAGCCATAGCCACTTAATGATTTTACCATTGTTATTACTCTTATTATCCATCAGATTTTTCTATTGCTATTATCATTACTAGGCTGATGACTAACATGAGTGAACAAGAAATCTGGTTCAATGACATCTTGTATTCTGATCTTATTAGTGCGGAAATCAATGATTACAGTCCCTGATGAGTCAACTGTTCTGCTTCAGGTCCTTAAAATGAAATTAAACTTTTCTGAAACATGTAAATTATTATGTGCAAAGAAATTTTAAAAAGTATTAAAGCATAAAAAGAGAAAAAGCATCCTTCTAGTTATCAGTAATTTTGAATATCAGACTAGATCTAGTTACCTGATCATTATCAGAGGACCAATGCTATCATTTTCTTATCGTAGAAATAGAATTTTCTTATCCTAGAAATTGAATGCTATCATTTTCTTATCCTAGAAATGGACATGAGGTTAGCAGTGGATATTATCATATTAGTTTACTTCTGTCATTTAATATGACTTCTTGGGGTTTCCTACAACTTTTCTCCCTTGAGGTCTGGAGACATTTGAAGAAATAGAATATTTTCTATCATCTGTCTTGTAGACAAACTAAATCTCAAAATCTGGAAGAAAAAAAAATTAAACTTTATATGTACGTCTTAGCAGCTTTGCACTCACTTTTACCCTGGCGATTTCCAAGTTTAAAAAATAGCACTAAAATAGGTGGGGTTTTTTAAATTAAAATCTATAATATTAGAAATTTATTTGATTCCTTAGCAGCTTAAAGAGAACAATATAGTTTTTCAAAAAGAATTTAGGGTATTTATGAGGAACTTTTCTAAAAAAGACACAGATTTTTCTACTATTGTTTCATTAAAACTCTCTTTGAGATGACATGTTTTTCATCATTCAATTAAATTAGCCTCATCAGCCAACATATCAAGAAAGTACAAATTGTAGATAAACTCTTTTCTTTTTTTTTTTTCATTTCTTTTGTTAAGCAACTAGAAAATCCTAATGTGTAAATCTAAGGTTTTATGCAGCCACAGATGAGACTCCAGTTCCTGGGGAGGGACTTATGCCATCTATTGATACTTCCAGCTGCAATATATAACAGTATGAATATACTGACATCCCCTTGCACAAGTATCCTTCTCTAGGTATATAATGTGATAACAACAGGGAAAAATTAGCATGCTCCTCCACATTATTATTTTAATTGGAAAAAGCAGATGTTTTCTGTGTGAAATAGAAATAACTTGTGTTTTATTGTCCTTTCTATGTACTTCAATCAATCTGAATTGCAATTAGTAGACTGAATGTCAAAACCTTTGGCATGGGCTAGGATTTTTTTTCAGTGAAGTATTTTATGGCTGTTGAGCATCTGATATATTTCAAATGCTGTCTCTCACCAGCTCTGAATGTGGAGCTAAATAACAAACATTCAAAGAAATTGGCTCAATTATATGATTGCCAGATGTAAATGAAGACTTCAGAATATGTTCATTTTCCTTGCATCATTGTTGAGGGAACAGCTTCAAGGTAACATTTCTAAGCTCCTTGGATTTTAAACCGCCCTCCTGGGTCTAAACAAGAAGATATATAACTAACAGCGTGAGGGACCCAAAGAGTTTGTGATTCCAGCAACCACTGAGATGTTATGTTGCAGAACAGAGCCCAGAGAGACTTTTCTTCTTTTACTCCTCTTTAATCAGGTCTCTATTTTTCCCTAAGACAAAGTAAATAAAGTTACATTTCACGCCGTCCCCTGCAGGCAAGTCACACATGATAAAAAAGCAACAGAGAGACACTAAGAGTTGTTTTCTTCTAACAAGGAATTTACCCGTCTAAATTTACTGGAGTAAGGTAAACAGTAGTATCCTCAAAGTTATATTTTCATTCTCATTCTCTACTTTATGGTAGCATTAATTCCCCAGTCCTTAGTCTCCTTGTATTTTTAAAGGAAAAGACCACATAGTATTTCTAAGCTGAGACACAATAAAGCCATACACTGACTAGCTGTAAACAAGCTTCTCAGGGAGAAGGAAATAAAAAGAAATTAGCCTGTGGAGTCCTACATGCTGTGGCTTGACCATTTTCTGTGCCTAAACTAGCTTAAGTCAGATGACATTTGCAAATGAAGTGGAGGCAAAGGGTGTTAAAGAGCCAATTTCCCAGCCATGTGGAAGCCAGAAAGAAATTAGAAGTTAGTAATACAATTGAGAATTAAGAGAACTGCCCAGTATCCATTCCCACACTTGAGGCCATTGACACTGGGAAAGCCAAGTAACTCTGAACTTGTGATGGCAACGAGCTTTGGTCTGTGGATAACAAGCTATGCTAAAAGGAAGAAATCATATACTGGAAAAATTGTATAGGTTACTGCTCATCATCAGCCAGGTAGCATAAACGAGAGTAAAATCTGTCTCATACAGAAGCTGAGAGTTCTGCATGTTAATTCTTATGCTATATTATATTTTTATGTTGTGTTGAGAGAGGAATGGAAATTGATTTATAAAATCTTTCTTATGGTAAGGTAATAGACTTAATTTTGATAAATATTTATAAACTTCTAGTGTATGGGTGTGAGGAAATTTAGGTTCTTCCAGTTATAAAGATACTTCCTGTATCTAATACGTGAATGGGAAAAATTACTCTTCCTTCAGCAAAGCAGAATGTCCAGGAAAGGCACAGTCAAAATAAACTTGCCAAATTGTTTGAAGCCAGAAATTCTTATACGAAACTTTTGTTTCAACCTAGACTAAAAATTAGAATTCTGAGTAAAAGCTACCATTATGATTGCAGAGGATATATAATTAGAAATAGGAAGATAGAGTAGTGCCTGACATTATTAATGCCTTTGAGATCTTCATGTGTACGGTGTTTGGAGGTAGTATTAGAGAAAGGGACCTATCTGTAGCAAAAAGCAGGTATCAGAGCAGTTGATTTAGACCTTGATTAATATGTTGTTGCCCAAAAATAAGATTGAGAAAAATATTGCTGGATGCAAGGCTGGACCATGGTCCCAGTTTCTCACTACCTAAGATACAAGTAAAAAGGTAATTAATCACATTCTGAAAGCTGGCTCAGATAAGCAATATACATAAAATTTTAACATCTTAATCAAAATATGAAAAAAAAATCTAACGCCAAGTAAATGATTATCCTGACAACAGAAAATTTCAGTCAATTGAAGGCAGCTCCCATTTCCATACTTAGCTGATCAACTCATTAAACTGGAAGTAGGGAAATAATATTTTAGTTCTGGCATTTGAATGTGACCACATCAAACTAACACAGATAAAGGAAGAACTACTTTTGAGATACCCACAGAGGTTCCAGACCTAAGGAATGCCTCTGTGAGTCACGAATGCCCTGGGAAAGTTTCAGTAGGTAGTAAACAGTCTACTACAAATTTTGAGATGTGAAGATAATTTCACATCTTAGATATTTTCACTTTTTTTCATGAAACTTGGAAAAAATATCTGGTAAGAATGAAAAGAAATTTTAAAGTGAGGAAAAAGTGTTGTTTCATGAAACTGTTCTGGTGGCTAATATTTTCTTTCCATGTTTCTAAAGCTTATACATGTGTTAAGGAATTGATGGGTCCATTTTGAAGTCTTGTCAGCCTTCCAAACCCCTGGTGTTTCTCAAACAAACTGATATCATGAATGCCAAAAGCAAAAATGCTAATGGAAAATCAGTTGTTGGTAGTTCTTGATAGTGTGTTGATAGCATGTGGAATGTGATCTAGTATTCTCTTCTTCTTCAAATGAAGAAAACATGCCTTTTTATTAGTTTTTATAAATATTGGGTATCTTCAAAACACTATGATGTTTTCAAGTACATTTAAGCAGTGTCACCAGAACTGGAGAAAATTATTAATGTGAAACAGATTCGCTTAACATACAGATTAGGTGTAACTCTCAGGGGAAAAGAGTGAAGCAGTACAATTTTTTTAGTGCATATTCAGCTTGAGGTTTTAAAGAGCATGGCCTGTTTTGGGGAAAGGTTAGGTTTGAATTGCTTCAATATATTATCATACCAAGAAGCAGCAAGTTTCTAATGAATATGTAGGTGATGGCATTTCAGTGGCTTTGAATATTTTTTTCTCTTCTCTCAACCCACTATTGATCAATTGTAAATCCTAGAAAAATGCATCTGGACCTCTCAAAGCACACTCTTTAATTCTGGCCCAGAAGTTTTTGTCACATTTAGATTTTTTTAATAAAAAATTGCTTGCCCCTCAAAATATCATTCATCTCACTTCTCTCTAGACCTTGCAGTAGCTCACTTGCTTCACTTTAGAAGTTTTTGGAGCACTTGTAATGCCAAGTGTGAGGTCACAAGAGGAACATTTCTCCAACTAAGATTTGTTAAAAAAGAAAAGCCAGCTTGATGCTCTAAGGGCAGAGCAAGACATCCACTGAAGACACTCTTGTAATGAGGGAGGATAACACTTCTTATAAGCTGTTGGAAATGGGGGTTTTTGTACTTTCATAAAATTGTAGTGTCATCGAATAGTTTGGGTTGGAATAGACCTTAAAGTTATCTAGTTGCAATTTTACTGCCATAGGCAGGGAACACCTTACACTAGCGCAGGCTGCTCAAAGGTCCATTCAAAGTGACCTTGAAGACTTCCAGGGATGAGACATTCCGAACTTCTCTGTGCAACCTGTTTCAGTGCCTCACCACCCTCACAGTGAAGAGTTACTACCTCATATGTAATCTAAATCTATTCATTTTAAGTTTAAAGCCATTTTCCCTTGTCCTGTAAGTAGTGCCCTTGCAAAAAGTCCCTCTCCTGCTCTCTATGGGCCCCCTTTAGGTACTGGAGGGCTGCTGTACAGTCTGCCTTCTTATGTTGGGGGCCTCAGAGCTGAACAATGGATGCAGGAGGACACAGAGATGAGCATACTACTTATCTCTCATCCTTATTGCCTTGAACAGAAACACCACTGAACTCCCTAGAAGTTCATAGGAACCACAGAGGAGCCACAGGAGCACTGCTACATGCAGCTTATATTTCATCAGTGTGCTTTTTGACACCATTTTTTCCCAACCTATACAGTCTGATCTGGCCTCCTGTGCAGTTTAAAAGATACTACCTGTATTTCTCCCACAAAACAGCATTTTTCCTTTTCATCTTTAGTTTTCTTTAACTCTTCCATTTAGAGAGTTACCTTTCTAGCAATTATATTGCTCACAAGAGAGGCCAATTTCAGAAACTTAATGTATACTTATCTGAGCAAATATTAGCATGGTTTTTTGAGGTGTTTCCCATCATTTCTTAAAGTTACTTTGACAGAAGCCTTAGGCAAAAGATATTAGGGGAGAAATTATTAAAGTTATTTTAAGATAAATGATTGCAAAGAAATATATTGCAAAGAAAATATTTTAAGGATAAGAAGCAGTCTATCCTCACTTAGCAAGATACATGAGACTTTAAAAGTCAGTTACACAAAATCATACATATTTTATTTTGTCTTCTTAGACCTTTAAACTTAACTACTAAATAATAAACATCTTAGAAAAGTAACACCTTTTTACATTACACATATTATATGAAACAAAAAATTGCCCAAAAATAACTAAGAGAATAACTTAGAATATTTCTTGACTTTTCTTTTTTGTTTTTGTTAATTCCATAGCCAGATGCTGTCTTACAGAACAGCTGGAGCTATTCAGTAGATGACAGTTCCATAGCTGTTAGTTATCACTCCTCACTTGAGATGTGATAACTGGATTCATGAATACTGCTGGCCCATTTCAGGCCAAATAAACCAGATTGTTTTAAGGAAGCAATGTAAGTCATTTAGGCAAACTTAATTTACTTTTACTGAACTGAACTAAGAATGAACCCAGAAACTTACATGCCATCTAATTCCACTACAGTGCAAAACTAAAAAATCACAGAACTCCTATAGAGATGCAGAAGAGAAAGAGAACGCCTCTAGAAGGTGATTCTTTCCATCTGAAGCACTGCCTGTAAATATTTGAATCTCTTTATCAGCTATTGAGAATGCCTGAGCTACTAGTTTAGATTAAACAATCATTAAGAGCATACAATGTTGATGCCTATAGATAGAATAAATTAAAGTCTTGAAGATTGCTTCACATATGAGAGTGATATGCGAGGTGTTTAGTGGATGAGGAGTAATTCCTTCTTAAACAATTGTAGCTGTAGCAGGCAAACTCTTTATAACTTATATATTGATTTTTCAATAGACCCCTAAGACAAAGTCATATTGTCACTGCTTGCTACCCATATTAAATGCTTACTCTTAAAATACATTTGTACGTTTACATCCCTTTTAGAGAGAATATCCAGAGTAAGTTTTTGGGAGGGGTTGCGTGAACTAAGATTATTCGTTTACTGTGCTACTACTTTGTAGGATGTTGTTCTATTCCTCTGTGTGGTAAATCCATGCCACAAACTAGGAAAAAGGAAAAGGTAAGACACATGTTCCTCTCTCCTGTTTACTTTTCTTTGATGACTTTGGGAGGAGTGGAAGGGCTAAGCAAAATTGAAAGAAAACAATTTCAAGCCACTGGATCATGAACATAATTACTGTTATTTGTATTTGTTGCTATATTAATGTTGTCATCATTATTTAAAGTAGATTAAGTATGGCTACATCTTTACTCCAGAATTAGAATTAGCTGAAGCGATGAAGGTATGAGCATCCAAATGAATGGCTCTCTTTTGAACTGGTGAGCAGTAGACATAAGCTATTCATTTTGTTTGGTTGGCTGGATGGTTGGTTGGGATTTTTGATCATTTCCTTGCAAAATTATCCAGTTTAACTGGATCACTGTCTTCAGCCATAATCTTTCACTGCAAATAGCAGACATTGTCAACATTGTGAGAAGAGAAGAGAAGCGAAGAGAAGAGAAGAGAAGAGAAGAGAAGAGAAGAGAAGAGAAGAGAAGAGAAGAGAAGAGATTAGTAAGATAAAGAGGAAGAAAAGGACATGCTAATGCTGCTGACCTGCTACTGTACAAACAAGTGTAGTGGTAACTGTACAGGATTGTTTTTAAACACTCTTTTTTTTTCCCTATGGCACTGTACATAGATAAGACAGAAAATAGCACTAGAAAAGAATGAGCATGACTACAGAAGTCTCAAACCAGGTATCTGTGTGCTACATTTAGCTATATTACCTTTTCTTTTTATTTCAGATGGATTTTACAACTTTCCTCATACTGATTTTACAGGAAACAGAACAATTATCTTTCTGATTTTTCCCCTTAAAAGTTTAATGCATGAAAAACATAGATTTCTTAGTAGAAAGTCTTATCAGACATTGATCTGTGCCAAAACATGAGACAATGACAATTGTTAACTTTTAGGAAAATTACTTGAACATGAGAGAAAGGGTCATGACTCCTCCTGTATACTGACATTCCAACAAGTCTGAAAACGTTACCTCTATTTGCAAGGGCAACCACTGATTTCAACCTTTCTTTGCTTCCACAGATCAACCATTTCTGTTCTGTCATGTAAGTGTCAACTCATGTAATTAGGTGTAAAGAGGCATGTGGCGCCAATATGTAATTCTGGCACAGAGTGAGGAATTCCTGGAAAAAAGTGACATTTTCAGGGTAATGTCAACAGTCCACATAAGCCTACCATTGCTTGACTTTTGTACTGGCTTGTGAGTAGGCAAAATGCCATCCAAGCAGACGTTCAAGACTTCAGAGAGGCAAAATACCATGTATGCATTCTATGTATTTGCAGGGAACACTACTCCTATCAAGAATGTCAACTCATCCATCTGTCACAAAAATCCAGGCCTGGAGTTATGGGAATGAGCCTCAAATAACCCATCAGTAATTTGGATTAGTATCTAACAAGATTCTTCTTCAAGAGAGAGAAAATTTTGGCCTACTACCCCCTGTCCAGGATTAGAGATAATCATTTTAACAAAGTCTTTAGTTAGTTTCTCATGTCTGCAAAGTTATACATGATAGGCAATGGTGGCTATGCACCTGCTGCAATGCCCTGCCAGCACATTTCATGCTTCAGCTTTCACACAAACTGGTTTCTAAAGCGATTAATGGAATTAGACTGGGAAATATCATGCCTAAAGGAAAATGGAGCAGAAGTCACCTTCTTAATCAGGTTTTAATCGGGTTATAAGACAAAAATCAGCCAAAATTTTCAGGATGGTTACAATAGCTCATATTTCTGATGGTAGGCTGAAGGGTTTTACCCTATTGAGGACAGTATTGTGCAGATCTCTTGTTGACCCAAACACTGTTGCTCTGGAACTAAAGACAACATATTTCTCATCATGGAGCTGTGCCCAAGTTAACTAACCCTGCTGAGAATCAGCCAATTAAATTGGGCATAATGTCCTATTTAAGGAAAAGTATAATATGTTTTGTATGTTCTTGGATTATTATACTTTAAGAAGTCATTGAGACACATGGAACCTTCCAGAAAATAGGAAAACCAAAACCAAAACCCAAACAAACCCTCAAAATACCAAATATAAACAAACAAAAACCACCTCAAGGGGTGGAAATATCCTGGTGAGAATAAATTAGCATGTCCAAAGAGAAAAGATTTGAAAGACAAAATGTAGAAAGATTTGAATGTTAACATTTTGTGTATGGGTTGTGAAATGGATTTGAAGAAGTGACAGCTAAAAAGTAATTTCCTAAAAACTATGAAGAAGTGAATATGGTTTCTCTTAGAAAAACCTGAGTTTCAGTGACTGGGCTAAGAGCCAGAACCTGTCTGCAAGAACACAGCCTGCAGATGAAAAATAGTTTCTAATGCTCCTCCCCATCCCCCATTTTATTCTGTTTTTCTTAATCATGTTTATCACATTTAAACGGGAAAAAAAGTGCTCCTTAAACTTTCTTTGGCATGGAATGGCCCATGAACATACTATTATACTCTCCAGCTTCCAAAATTGTTAGGCTAGAGGCATGTTGTCTTTTGAGAAATGTGTCTGACTCGTGCTAAATTCAAACTTTACTAGGGCCCTGGCAGGGTGTCCGCCTACTCTGTTTGAGCTAAAGCATGATAGAGACCTCTCTAACAGTTTAACAGCAGAGGAAATAAAGTTCTGGTAGCCAGGAAATCTCTCTGGCAGAGTTTATTTTACTACTTCAAGCAAACTCTTTTTTCTTTATTCAGAGTTATATATTCTATGTTTTAGTCTACTAAATAAAAATTGAAGTTCTGTTTGAATATAATTCTTTCTTTGGACTGAAGAAAATCTAAATATGTCTACCATGGCTGATTTTGAGTGTCCTGTCACACCAAAGTCATGCAATTGTATTAATATCAACACCTGCAGGTCGACAATCTGGTTGTACAGCTGGTGATGTTGACAGGAATTTGGCTTTCACAACCATGAGACCAACTTTGAGGACAGAGGACTGGAAGAGGAAGAAGAGATTCTCCTTAAAAAGTCAAGCCAAGATGATCTTTGCAAAAGGCTGAGTGATGAGAGCAGAGTGATGAGAGCTTTAAAGAACAACACAACTCACGGTAGAGTTCAATAGTGCTGGAAAGCAAAGGTTCAACATGATGAACAAGGGAGATCTCAGAATTTACAGAATAGGGCGAAACAAAATTCATTACGGTTTCCTAGACCATATATGTCTATTTGTTAGGCATATATGGTCCAGGAAACAAGCATTAGAAAGTGGAGGTGTGCAAGTGAGTGAAAGTTGATTAAAAACTTGATATGCCAGATTGCAGCCCAGAAAGCCAAATTTATCCTGGGCTGCATCAAAAGCAGCATGGCCAGCAAGTCAAAGGAGGTGATTCTGCCCCTCCACTCTGCTCTTGTGGGATCCCACCTGGAGTGCGGCATCCACCTCTGGCACCCCCAACAAAAGAAGGACATGGAATTGTTGGAGTGGGTCCAGAGGAGAGTCACAAAATTGTTAAGAGGACTGGACCACATCCTCTGTGAAGACAGGCTGAGAACAATGGAGAAGAGGTTGCATGGAGGCTTCCAAAGGAATCCACAGGGAGGCTGGAGAAGGATACTCCCTCAGTAACTGAGGTAATATTCTATCACCTGCAGAGATAGGAAAAGGAGCAATGGGTACAACTTGAAAGAGAGGAAATTTGTGTTCAATATTTTGGAAGAACTTTTTGCTGTGAGGATGATGAGGCACCAAAACAGGTTGCCCAGGGAGGTTTGTATTCCCAGACTTTGCCAGTATTCAAAGTCAGGGTGGATAAGGCATTGAGCAACTTGGTCTAGAGGGAGGTGCCCCTGCCCATGGCAGGGTGGGTTGAGACTAGACAATCTTTAAGGCCCATTGCAAACCCTTAACATTCCATGATTCTATGAGTCCGCAAAGCCATTACATCATTGAGATAACAGAGACAAATTTCAGATTTAGCAGCATTCATTTTTCTCCAATGAATATAGAGGCAGCTCAGAAAACTATGCCTGAATTCTAGATTATTATTTAGAGATAAAACCCACTGTTGCTTTTAGAGATGTTTTACTTTTCTCTGGTACCTGATTTTTAGAGTGCTGAATATGCAGTTTCCCTGAAACCTACTTATTTGAATAATGTAACAAGGTTTGCTTAATTTTGAAATAAAAAATACTTTCTCCCTCATATGAAAGGTGAACTGATATTGAAAAATAATAGTGTTTTCACCACAGAGCACACACAAACACACACATGTGCAATGAATACACCTATTGATACCACAACTATGGATGAAAAATAATTCGTTCAAAACTACTGTAGGCTCAGTCCTTATGAGGCAAGAGGTTAATCTGTCTATCTGTATATCTGTTTTGTAACTCAGATGTCAGTCATGCTTACCTTGCTTAAAAGAGCAGAGCTGCAGCTGAGATGAATCCAGAGAACCCAAAAAGACTATCACCCCAAATATCTTCAGCTTGTTTTTGTTTTTTCAGTGCTTTGAGCAATAATATATCAAGTGAGAGAATCCTATTGTATGCACATAGGTTGAAAAATAGTAATTGCATAAGACTGTGTAATTGGTGATAACACAACATTTTGCTAAATATTATATATGGATTTGCATTTTAAAATACCATAAGATACCCAAACCTCATGCATAAGAAAAACCTGAGAAAGAGGTTAGCTTTGTACTCTCTGACTTTGACTTGACGCACTTGAAAATCAACAGATAAAAGGGAGCAAATTGCTAGGGATCCACAGTGAAGCTTTCAGAGAGAAAAGCAATTGGAGAATGAAAGTGAGACCTTTAATAGTAGTTCTTAACTTGGGCATGGGGATTCAAGAAAGAGAAAGAGAGGCAATTTCTGAGACCCAATTATGTGACTGCAACTTGAACTGCATGTGTAAGTGGAGAGGGAAGCACTCCTGTCTTTAAAGAGCTGGCATAATATTTTCTCTGTTGCCGACTTCACTAAACAAGGGAGTACTGCGGCATTTCAATGTCAAACTGCCTCCATGCATTCGAGATGTACAGCATGAGGGAATAGGAAGGTTTCAACAAGATTTCATTTGGATGTTGAGTCAGAATTTTCATAGGATACTAGGCTATTCCAAAACACTTTACCCTCACACATAGTTTTTGTGAAGAATTACACTCAAGAGCAGAAAAAAAAAAAAAAAAAGGATTTCTTTACCTAGCTGAAAACACAGTATTTGGGTATTCTTTTCTTAAAAATAGAAAATATGGGGAAAAGAATCCAAAAAATATTTCCTAGTCTTGCAAAATGGGTCTCTTTGCATTAAAAAAAAAAACAACTATGAAGACCTCAGGCTTACCTAAGGACAGTTTTTATACAAAACTTGCAGAAAATAAAATCTCCACATCTGTGTGACCATTATGTGGCTGTATAAAAGCATATTCAGAAAGAAAAAAAAAAACAAAACCTTTTTTATTTTGACCTCAATCTTCAAATATACTCTCATTTTTGTGTTCCTTTTTTGTTTGGTTTTTTTTGGGGTGTGGCTTTTTGGGTGGGTTTTTTTTTTTTTGTATTGTTTGTTTGTCATTTGTTTGGTTGGTTTGCTTTTGTGTTTTGTTTTGCTGTTTGTATGTTCATGTGTGTGTGAAGAAATTAGAAAAATAGCAAGACAAAAGCAAGGGGCTTATTCACATCACTTCAGGAATGTGGCTGTTTCCCCTGTAATTATAATCTTACCTACACATTTATTCTTGGCCACAGCCAAAAATCATGATACTGACATCCATCGTATACAGATGGACTTTTGATCCAATGTCATACTCCGTTTTCAATGTTCTTGCTGTAGCCATGTATTTTATGGTGACAGGCACTCTCTTCAGCATATCAAGCACATTGATAATTCATAACTGACCTGTAATGGTTTCCAAGGAGAAACCATTCAAAGCTACAGTAAAGGCCAAGTAGTGTTCAAAATTTCAGTGCAGAGATTTAAGCAAAATCAAATTATTATAGATACCAGGAAAAAAAAAACGTAAAAACAAAAACAAATAACCAAACTTGATCTAGTTTCATAAAAAACCTAACTGAATCTGTTGGAATAGAATTAAATACTTATGTATATCCAAACTAATAACTTCCTCTAAGGAAACCAATCCCATGAAACCCACAAATTTCCTGGGTTATAAACATTAGCACATCATTTGGTGCTTCCAGTGATAGCTACAACAAAATTCAGGTAACCGCTCCTAATAACTGTAACTTTTAATAAAATTTTTAGCAGAGAAAACCATTGTTGAGTTTCTGCATTACATGATGTATCTTACTTGATGCATACAACAATAATAAAAGGAGAAGTTTTAAACTTGTCACCACAGGCACCAAGCAAAGACACTAAGGAGGTGAGAGAAAGGGGTATAGAAGAGATATGTCTTCAATTTCATGTTAGTAAGCATAAAGGAATTAACAGAGTTGGTGATATATTGAATTCTATTACCTGTGGCAATTCTAATGGGTTTTTTTAGCTGGTAGGTATTTCAACAGAAAATTTTGCAATAGCTTTTATTCTCTGTGTGTGCATGTGCATGTGAATATGCATGCATATAACACTGAGGAGGTCTAGGAGAACAATATTTTACAAAGCAAGAAATTTGTTGGCTATTCATTATTAATATAACACAAGACAAGAATATTTAGGTCCTAGATGTTAGCAGATGGAAAAAAGGGCCATTAGACTTTTACGTTGCTTGCCGCAAGGAAATTTCAGTGGGGTTGTGGCAAGAACAAAACTGCACCACTCAGTGACATGCAATCAAAACCTCTTTTGCTCAGCAGGATGGCTCTAGTGACTGAAGAACAACCTTGTCATCTAAGATTTGTATTTTGAGACCTGCACACACACACACACACACACACACACACAGAGACACATACACACATTTCACTCTGACACTACTCAAAGTTCCAGCTCCTCTGGGTTTGTTCATCATGAATTCCTGATGGCCACTTCTGGCTAGCAGCCAGGGGAATCCCTACTAAGGATACTGTGCAGGCACAGTATGCACACTACTGAGAAGCAAACCTGCTATTATTGCATAATGTAATGCCAGGCTTGATGAACATCATCAGCCATTAGCACAAGAGGTAAATATGGCTCAGGAAGATTTTATTGACATGTTATCAAGGTCTGATGGGGATGGACCCCATTATGCCAAATTTTCTCCTGCCCATTCTTAAATATTACAGATAAACAACTCATTATCAACAACCTACCAAAGCTAGTAATTCCTATTGTTAAGATCTGATCATTAGGATTATTAGGGAGATGCCTCTTCCCAAATTAAGGTGTAAAAAAGACCATATGCCAAAATCAATACAAAGGATTTAATTTAACATTAGAGAGGACAGCAGATGTTTTACGCTGTATTTTGCAACACTGTGGCCACAGTAGATCATGTCAAATATTGTTAATGTTTTTGTCATCCTGGTCAATGAGATATCTATGGTATTTTTGGATTTTAAAAATATCACATATATTTACCCCCAGTAGTCACTCAGATTAACTTTTTAAAAAAATTATTTTTGTTATCACCTTTAATACTGAAAATAGTCAGCTTTTGCTTGGAAAGCAGTGTTAAATGACAAGACTCCTAAAGATATCAGACTCAGTTTTACTGAAAATCTTTTCACATGTTTTGAAGGAGTCCATGACTGTATAAACACATAGGGATGCCCATATATGTTCACTAATGAAATACATGACAGGTTTTATATAAGATCTTATTGCAATCAGGTATATAAAATCATACAATTTTACAATGACGCAAATGCCGAAAGATTTTGGCAGAAGGGACATGAAGGATCTAGATAGTTCCAGGACCTCTGCCATGGGCACGGACACCTTCCACTAGACCAGGTTGCTCAAACACCCATCCAACCTCTCCTTGAACACTTTTGGGTATGGGTATCCACAGCTTCTCTGGAAAACCTCTTCCAGTGACTCACCATCATCTTAGCACAGAACTTCTAGCTAACATCTAACCTATACATGTTCTCTTTTCATTTAAAGCCATTCATTCCTGTCCTATCACTTCAAGCTTTGGTAAAAACTGTATTGAATGACTAATTGTATACACTAAGAAATTGAAAAAGGTGTTTGAAGCTAAATGACTGAAATTACTGCTCTGGATATCAGTGGAATGTCTTCCTACATTTTTTCCTCTTTTGTCAAAGATTCCTCTCTAAAGTGGTTAGTATTTCAGTTTCCCAATATCCAATAATTGTTGATTTTCTAAATTTCTATATAAAAAAGCTATTTTACATTTTAATCCTCATTTTGCCTCTTCGGTGCCAATATCAATGCATATTAGTTGTCTGAATAAACAGAGGTAATATACCAGTCTAGTCTGCCTTCCCATGGCTATTATTTAATTTATTTGATGGGATTTTTGGGTCATAAAATGACTACGGTGTCCCCTTTGTTCTCCTCTGCAATTCTTTTTGGACTACACAGACAAAGTAGTTCAATTCCAGTGCTTTCTCTGTTTACCCATTACTTTTATTCCTTGTAAGTTATGTTACTGTTTTGAACACTGAATCCTTTAAGGCTGAGCCCAATGCATATTATCCTGAGCAACCACAAGGTGTTTTGACAATACATCATGCAGGTTTCTTGGTAGTTTAAAACTTACTTTCTCTTGTGGACAAATACACAATACAGGTTTGAGGGCTTAACCTGGAAGGGGTGAAATGCACTGCATTTCTAAATGTTATTTTCCAACTGAAAGTAAAGCAAATGCTGAAAATTAGGACTGTATTTTGGCAAGAAATGAAAGCAAATACATTAAACATGGACTGAAATAACAGAAGATTCCTGAATGTAATCCATTATGCCCGAAGTCATTCTCTAGGTAAAAAAAAATGTGCTTCATACTAAAACCATTTATATTTCCTGTCTTATAATAGGCAAGCTCTAAGCACAGTTCACTGTGTGATAGATTTCCTTCTACCAAGTTTCGCCTTCCTCAGTCCAAACCCGTAGACAGAACTCCTTTGAGAAATTTGTCAGCAAGTGCCAATGACAGAGAGGTCACAACTACTGATACTTCTCATGCATTTTTACATAGAATAATTGCCCTCTGAAAAAGAAGACATGCTAACACAGAAGCCTCCAAGAAAATCTTAATTTACTAAGATTAAGTGAATATATTGAGAGTCATGGAGGAACTCTATCTCTTCTGTCAGAATCTAATTCTTAAATCTGTATAGAAAACAAAAGTTAGAAACTAGTGTGTTACCAGGAGGTGATTGTATGTGATTTTGTAGTAGCATGCTAACATATCTGGTACATGGAAAAATAAGATAAATAACTCCCACTGTAAATTGGCATTAACTCATGGTCCTTTTCACTGTCCAGCCTTTCCTTTCATTGAAGGCAAGACAGAAAAAAACCATAGAAATATTTATAATAACACATTATGGGACTGCCTCCTATACAGTGTGACTAATAGAAGAGTATTTTCTTGAAATTTCTGGAAAATTATCAATCAAATAAAAAGTATATCCAGAAAAAGTTATTGCAGTATTATTCCCCACTTGGTTACTTCAGGGCACTGCTTTAGGAATAGCTATTCCTCTGATTATTGGCTAGGAATATCTAGGATGTTAGTCATACAGGCTGAGCAAAAACGCACTGAAACCACAGTTAATCAAGTTTTAAGTAACAAAATACACACCTGTTTATTGCTTAACCATGGGGCACAATTTGCTGACTTTCTATTGTTACCTTTCAGCTCTGGAGCATGTTTTTTCCAACATCTGAGGAGTAATGTTCATTACATGTGTATTACAGCACTGTTTATGGCCATCTGTGATGGGTAGTTTGTTACCAGAACAGTTAACTCATGTTTGCCCATTTTGATTAAAGCTCAAGAGCTACTAACTAAACTCATGTAGCTAATCTAACTAAACATATGTCCTAACTAAACTACTAACTAAACAGATGTAGCTGTTTGCTAAGTGAACATCCACCTCTGAGCTGCCTGTTTTTCCCTGTCAGAATGCCTAACTCAGGCACAGGTGCAGGCACCTAGACTTCTAAACTTAGAGGAAGTCAGTGAGAGTCAGTCCTTGGCACCCAAAGAGTTATGTTATGAATAAACAGAATAAACAGCACTATGAGGGGAGAAACAGTGTAAACAACTTAATCTTGGAGCCAGAAGGTTGACAGAAGTCTCTGAAGTCAGGAATTTAGTGTCCTGCTTTTATGCTCTGATCACTTTATGCACCACACTGCTTGTACCTTCCTGTCAAGAAAAAAACCAAAATATTTTTTAAACATAAATGTATATATATACACACATGTGCATGATAGGGTGAAGCACACAGACATGTTCATACACACAATATATATACAATTTTTTTTTTTTAAGTTGACTCCTCTCTGTAGTAGCTGTGGTTACAGCAGTTAATCAAAAATTGGGATCTGGACAAACATGTCCTGATACCATCTAAATTTAAGCCATGATCCTTGTGCTGCAGGACTGAAGAGAAGGGGAGGAGGTAGAACATACTGGAAAGTTACTAGGCAGATGTTACTTTGTCATGTTGTCTTCTGATGGACCCTTCTTCAGTTTTTAGTGGGAAGACAGAAAGTAAGAGTACTGAGGAGGAAAGCCAGTTAAAATAAATAATTACATATATGGACTCATACAATAGACAAAGACTAACAGTTGCTTTACTATGGTTGTCCTAGTAACACGTGCAAAAGTAGTAGTAGTATGTCATTGTCAGATTATTTTCAATAGAAGGATAATTCATTATATCATTGTTATCTCTGTTGAAATCTCCTTTTTTCATGACTTAACTGGCCTAACTATTCATAAAAGTGTCTTAAAAATAGAAAGACTCTACACATTTATCTACGTTAGAGCAGCTGAATCCCACCTGTGGCTGGGAGTCCCAGCTTTGACACAATAGAGATAAACAGATTCTTCAATAATGAAGTTCTTCTTGGCTATCTTATGTGAGATATCTTGGGTGAGCAATCTCTTTTATATTCTTTTTTACAGAAAAAAAAGTGAGAAACTACTTAGAGAAGATGCTCAGCTGCTAGATGTTGCAGTAATATTTTCCTTAATTTATTTTAAACCTGGCTTCTATTGCTTTAGTTCTTTCTACACAAAAGAAACATTAGACTGTTCTTTCATTTAGACTCTGGGAAGGCAATTTCACATATCAACTGTAACCAGATTTGTGATTGATGGCAGACATTAATATCCTCTAACATGAAATTATATACACAGATACATGCACGTATTTTATTTAGGTTCATTAATCTAAGTGGTTCAAGGACAGTGCTTCTTTATCAGGTTTTCATAAAACAATTAATTGATGTAAATTTGCCTTCTGTTCTGCACCATGTGGATTTGAAGGTTCATAAGATTCAATACTGGAACTCAA
The DNA here is from genome assembly GCF_027887145.1 of Ammospiza caudacuta. Lineage (NCBI taxonomy): Eukaryota > Metazoa > Chordata > Aves > Passeriformes > Passerellidae > Ammospiza > Ammospiza caudacuta. The sequence goes on from NC_080594.1 coordinate 63,571,380, forward strand.
TAATGAAAGCTAATTTCATGATTTCATCATCTATAACTCGAGGTTGTGTATTCATCAACCCAACTCCAGAGTTTTCCTGGGCTATTTTGAATAACTAATGTGGAATCAATCTTACCTTTACAAGAAGATTATACTCTGAAGGGATTGGAAAGGTAGAAATCTGAGTTTTAAATGTTTGTGACCCATCTGCTTTGTATTCACTCTTTTGCATTCAGTACATAATGTCTGATACTTTGTCAGGGAGTTTATGCACAGCACAGGTTTATAAAGATCCACAGATGCTGCATATCTCACTTTCCTTCTTCAAACTTATTCAAACTTTTGACTAGCCTTGGTGTCATGATTAATCCCTTTTTGCCTTCACAGACCATTTCTTCACATTAATATGCTTCACCAATGTGACTTCCTAAAAGTGTCAAAGAGGGAAGATGTATCCCCAACATGAAAGGCATTGTTTTGACTCCAATACAGTGATCCAGAGAAACATACAGAAAATATTTAAAAATATTTTTTCTCTAATAAGCATAAAGGAAAATATAGAGTCTAACATGAAACTTATTCTGATGTTGATGGCATACAGTTCCACACATGTGGAAAAGAGTTCCAACATCTTGTACTGCAGAGACATTCCACTCTCTCTCTGGGACAAAGTATGGTACTTTAACAGTATTTTAGACAAGTTAACATTGAATATTAAAAAAAAAACAAAAAAACAAAACCATAATCAAATACTTGACAAAAGACTTGCATGGTGATCCCCCAAATTTCTTGTAGTGCATTTGTACATGGATTTTTCTTGTGCAAGTTGGTGAAAGAATTAGAAAGTCCACTCTCAATTACATATGCCATGTACTTCTTCATAACACTTTCTGATCTCCTTATATACATCTTCAAGAACGGTGATGATGTTAAAACACAATTTTTCTTTTAAAATGTTCATAAATGGAAGCAACAACACACACAAAAGTGCACAGATGTTTGTTTTATAATAGAAAGGAGAAGGAACTGATTAAGGCATCAGTGTATGCAAAAAAAAAAAGATATACAAAATCCCTTCCATTCTGTTTATCCTTTTCTGATCTGGAATTTCTATTTATGGTTCTGCTTCATAAATGACTTATTTAGTATCATGTAATGGAGATCAAGTTTTGAAATCTTTACAAAGCACAGCTTTACAAAGTAAAACTTTTTTCTCTCGGCCATTCTGAGATATGACATTTATTCTAAGCAACTTATTGACTAAGACAATGGGGAAAAGGGAATCTGCATGCACAAGAGTTATTGGTCCACACAAAAACCTCATATAAAAATTAGACACTCTTTTAAATTATTTCTAATAAAATTAATTGATTAGTTAATTAATTTTGAAATGTTATACATGATCAGATACTCTAGCAGCCACTGTTTGGAAGAGACTAACTCACCAGTCATCACTGAACTTCACACTTTTGTGATATGGCCTGAATTTCAAGGTGACCGTGACCTGGTACTCCTGTAGTTCGATATAGGGCTTGTACAAGCGAGCCAATAACATCTTGTCTTATCATGGATTCACTTCAGAGAAGGTCCAACCCTGAAGTTAAATGAAATGAAAAAAATTGCAGTAATGTATTAAGCCTCAGATTGGTGTTTGTCCTTTAATGAATATTAAGATTTACCAATAGAGAGAAAACAAAACTGTTCCAATTCTACCGTCCTAGGTTTGCTGTCATTGTTCACCATCTAAAAACTTCTGGTTCCTGTAGAATGTGAAGTCACATTGCATTTTCAAGGGTGCTAAATATGAATATGCACATATACATACACAGCTAATATAAACCAAAAATATCTTATCTGTTTTTACATTTGACTTTAACAATATGATCAGGTTAATGATATATTTAAAGGTAATGAACCAGTTATTTTTAGACTAAGCAATATGCACACACACTAATTTTACTGTGCAAATAACTGCTTCCTCTCAATGGTCTTTGTATTGCTGTTTGCACCTCTAAATTAGTCTTGAACAATTATTAGTAAGATCTCATGGAATGTTTCTATTGATGCTTTCTAAAACTGACTGGTACTCTAAAGAAGTCTAAAATCTGGCTGAAAAGTAATTTTATTCATTTACTATTATATGTATCCTTAATGTGATACTGCAGAAAAATCAGCAATCTCATAGAGTTATATGGAAATTTCTGCAACAACCAAAAGTATATGTTATTTTTTTGCCTAAGAGAATATTTTTTAATCTGATTAAATACAGGAAGACTTGGCATAATGACTGACAGTAGCAGTATGAGATTAACAGCTACATTTTTGGATTGGTGAAGATGAGAGAAGCCAAAAGTATGAGTATACAAACTGTACCACAAATCCATGTTCCAGAAACATTTTATGGTTTAGTATTATACAAAGAGCTTCCAAAAGGAAAAAAATTGGGGGTTTTGTTGTGTTATACAGACAGCAAATTATGTTTTCTGTCTGAGTCAACTGTGCCATTCATGTAACCCCTGACAAAAAGAAGACAGAAATCCCTTGGTATTGCCAAGTGAGTTCTGCAGCCAAAATTATTTTAAGCAGAGATTAAAAAAAATATTGCAAATAGCCAACCTCTCATGTCATGTAAACGTGGGGCAGAGGTAACACAGGTATTTGTCCCTGTGAGCAAAACAGATCATCAGATATTGCTCCTGTAGAATTGTCCCTGTGTTCATGGTGGCTGCATTCAAATCTATCTAGTTATTGCTGCAACCCATGTCTTAACATACTCAGGCTTTATACAGCACCAAAAAAAAATATCAAATGCCAAACAGAAATGGATTCCAAGGTGGACAATGCAGTTTTGAGAAAATGCAGCATTGTTCTTCTATAGACAATAAGCCACTGTCTAAATCAAGACCTTTTCATTATTTTCCTAAATACATGTGTCACTGGAGAGATATCTGTGGTGAATATGCATGGAAAACTTTTGGGTGACATGAAATCACACATAGGACTCGTTTTGAAGCTAACAATTGACAGACATTCTGGATAAAATTTGTGTCTAAGCTAGCAGGCATAGCTCACTCGTAACTGACCATCACCATACTTTTGTTAGAGGCTGCCTCCTCTCAGTTGCTAATTCTGAAGACACTTTAATCAAAAGAAATTATGTTACTTTAAAATGTGCAAACACCAAATCTTCTATAGTCCTGATAATTTTGACTGATGCAAATTACAGAGTACTTGTAGTAGTGTTTGTGTAAGGGGATCTACTGGGGAGAATAATGTCAGGCAGAAGGAAAAGGAACAGCAGGGCTGAACTGGCAATGGTAACCTTTTCTGTTAATACAGCTGAATCTAAAAAAAGCTGTTTATCCACAGGATAGGGGAACCAATGGCAAGTATGCAACACCAGAAGCAGACAACTGACACTAGTTTTGACAGGTTGGGACATAAACATCAGTAGCAGTGCAATCCAGAGATCAGCAGTGATATAAAGCTGAATAATGAGGCACAGGCAGAGACAGATTCATGAAGAGTTCCAGTGCTTTCGCCAGAATCCATATTCCCTTGCTATAAGCAGATATTGCATTATCAGATACAGCCAGCTCAGCAAGATGTCAAGGGTGGAGAAAGTCATTGCTGTGTTTTAGTGACAGCCATAGGTTTAGCAGTACCAGATGGGCAAACCTGTGGCTTCTGAACTGCTCAAGTGTGGATGTGTTGCAGAAACTGTGATGTGAATGGCTGCGGGCAAGCTCTCCTGGTGGAAAACCTTCTGGATCTGCACCAGAAGTGAGGAAATGAGCCAGCACTGGCTGTTTAAGCCAACATCAGCAGGTCTCTCAGGACTCAGCTGTCTGCTCACCCCACAATAAAGTAGTTCATAAATAACTGTCTAAGGAACACAGATAGCTTCTGTATGTGAACTGCTCTTGGCTCCTCTGCCATAGGAAGTACATGACTTTGGGCTATAGGAATATTTTTCAGCGTTGAAATCCTTGTAATCATGCCTGTACTACACAGCATTCAATACTGACCATTTAAAAATATAAACACATCTCTCTTATGCTGCAATAATCCATATCCAGCTGAAAGCAGAAGTCAACAATGTAGCTGGTTTTGTTGTGACACTGGGATAAATCTTTCACCAAATAAAGGTAGCAATAGACACATAAATCCTTTTTACAGAAAATTCAGGTCAGGGAATTTCTTAAGAACTTCCTCTTTTCCTTGTTCCCTAGCTGTGGTCTCAGCTCAAAAGTGAAGATGACCTCAGCAGTTAGCAGCCACAAAACTTCACACTGCAGCAGTGCCTCCTCCTCAGTGCTGTTGAGTGAAAATGCTCTACCTTATTGCAAGTAAAGAGTCAAGCCAGACACCCAGATTTCCTCCTTGTTTTTCATGGAAAATATGCTTCTTTTATTTTTAAAATTTTGGTGCTAAATTTTATTTTTCATGAAAAAAAGTCCAAAACATACCGGTTCCAATTAAAAAATACACAAAGTCCAAAAAGACTTGTGAGTCAGTTTGATAAGACACACACTTGTTGCTCTTGTTGTTAATGGAAGTATTAATCAATTTAAACTCAATTTTAGAGTTTAGGAAGAAAAATACGAAAAAAAAATTGTCGAGCATCCTTGTAACTTAAAGCGTTCAGACTCCCCAACATGACCTAAGGCTGTATTCATTGCATTAACTTTTGATCCAAGGTGTTATTTGAGTGTTCTTAAAAGACAGCCTTCCTTGTTTTACCTGTTAGTGCTGAGGTTCATTGCACCTTAAAAGATTGAAGACCCAGGCATATGTGTACTGATGCAAAATACCATTTTTTGTGTCCTCCTAATGATGAAGCACTAGCAGGAGTTTGTACCCAAATAAGGTAGATTTACTGCCACTTTTGTGCTGGTGATGTTGACTGTAACTGGATTATGACACCAAAACTTGTTTTTGATCTCTCCCCTGGAAACTAGATAGAAAATCCTACAGAAAAAGCATCTGTACAGAACAGCTAGGGATTATAGTTAGCACAAAATTTACCATTTGGTATCTTTATTACTGGTAGTATTAGGTTTGGCTTTTAAACTCCTTGGTGATGTTTACTAGTATCTGAATGGTTATAAAAAATCTGTGAAACACAATAAAATTTTAAGGTACCTGGCTAGAGCTTGATTTTTTGTTGTTGTTGGAGTTGGTTTTAGAATTATTTGTATTAGTAGTAGCCAAGAACCTAACAAATTCTCAGAATAAACTGCCTTGACCTAACTACATCAAACTTTCCATGGCTTAAGCAAAGTATACAGTCCTTCACTGGCAGCCATAGCTGCCAGAAAACAATGATACACTGCCAGTATAATTTGCAGATGTTAGTAATCATGAATTCAGTGTTGGGCATAAAGGAATGTGGAGAGAGGAATCCCAGAGACTGGCCAGAATTTTTCACTGAGTTCACATGTGTGCCACGATGCTGTTTGTGCACCTTCTGTCCAGATATATTTGAACACACTAGGGAGTAACTTCCCAATCAGCTGTTACCTGATGCCCATCTGCTATCCCAAATAACATGTGTCCTCTGCAACATTTACCAATATTTGCTCGTGGCTCATTACTTTTGCAGGATATGCTGTTTTGTAAAATAATAGATACTCATTAAAGCTGCTATTCCTATCCCCTCACCTTAGGCTTCTGAAAGTCTGGTACTTGGTCTAGGCTGCAATACTGGCTCCCACTACAGTCAAATGAAAATGAAACCTATCTCCAAAGGGAGTTTTATCCTTTTCTGAGACACCTAAAAAACTCATGGTGAACTCTTCTCTGAAGGCAATTTTCTGTTTCCTCTGAATATAGAGAGAAGCAAATATCACTAGTTTAGGAAGTTAACCTACAGGAAAGATTAAGATTAATATTAATCTAACTAAATATAGTTGTCTGTAACCTCAGGCTCTTTTTAAAGTCTTTCAGGAGAAATATGTGCAATGCATCTCATTTTACAGTTAAATGCCTAAAACAAGTGAGCTAAACCACACACTAGAGCAATTCCTTCTTCTATGTTGACTATGGTCAGGAATATAAATTCGCTACCACAGATAGTGTAAAGATGCCTTCCACCTTTGCTGGAGGTTTAGTAGTGACAACTTTGCATAAAGACCATTTTTCAGTTAAACTGCTGTTCTGTGAATATAATTACCTTTCCCTGTGCTGGACAAATACTACAGGGAGAAATATTTTTAATATGTAAATATTTACTCTCTAAATTCTTATTATTGAGGTTAAGACTGAAATTTCAGATTTCACTCGGGCTAAAATTCACTGAAAATTCCCATTGACTTAAAGTAAGTTAGGAAAGCAATTTACATTAGTAGAGAACATTGTGTGCTTTGGTTGGTTGGTGGATTTTTTCTTATCCAAAAGAAGAAATACATATTGTAATTAGGTTCTTCACATATTAAATATATGAATATCAAGATTTTAGTGTCCTGGTACTCTTGGTATAGCGTTCCTTCCTTGTGTTTCCATAACAGTGCCCATTACATAGAGTTTGTGAATGAAAACAGGAACAAAATCAGATCAGGAGGGGAATGGAAGCTACCAGCTGGGAAGGATGGTTTTTGTTTGTTGTGGGTTTTTTGTGGTTTCAATTTTTTGTGGGTTTTTTGTTATTTTTTCAGTTTTTTGTTTGTTTGTTTGGAGAAATATCATCTAAACTTAAAGTAGCAAATACTCATACTTTGTGACTCAATTAAGCTGACTAATTTCTAGAAGTGGTCAGCACTCAGGAATTTGTAAAAGAATTCAATGTTTCATAAGCAATTATATCAAAACAAAAGTAACAAACACTTGTTCTTGTGGAAAAAGTATGTTTTTTCTTGAGTGAGTCAAGTCTGAATTTCTTACACATTCCCTTCACATGTGTCCTACAAAGCATATGAACTTTTAGACCCCACCAACTAAATCACACAGGTATGTAATTCAATGTGCTGCATCTTTTGCTTTTAGCCCTCAAAATCCTCAGGGAAAAAGACAAGGGGTGGTAGCAGAGTCATAATAAATCAGTGAAAGATTCTCAGCTGCTGTAATGGACATTGTAGTAGATCTTGTGTTAGCTCTTGTACCAAAAGTTGTAAAACTTGCAGATAGTGGGATGTTTCTTTTTGAATTCATTAGGATAACACATTTGTTACTAAAACAAAATAAAATAACAACATCTCTCTCCCTCTCTGCCATGTCTTTGTCTCTAAGCTTACCTCCTCTCAAAAGTCAAAATTTAACAGATGAAAGGAAACTTTCTGTAGCCCAAGCACTAAAGGCAATAAAAGCAAATGTGTCCATCAGTCTGGCTGTTAAGAGCAGCTGCACCAGAGACAGTTGACCACCAAATGGTATCCTAGCAACCTACAGTAGCATCGTTACACATACTGCTATCAAGCCAAATTTATCCTTTTCAATATCTTAGCTTCAAGAGATCAGGGATGAACACAGAACAAAGGATGAAAATGGTGCCTGTGAGAAAGACAACGTGGGGTTTTAATTTAGGCAGAGGTTAGATGGAATGCCTGTGTAAAAGGAATAAAGAACATCACACTGTTTTGAGAAGGAAAGATACCTTCCTGTGGTAAGGCACTCAGACAATTATGAACCAATTTGCTTTCAGAATACTAATCCTGTGTATACTTTAGCTTGGAAAAAAGCTTGCAATATGTTGTCTCTTTAATTCCATTTAAATGTTTTCATTTAAAAGGGGAAGAATGAGGGGAAATAATTTTTAATTATTCAAACTTTTTAAATCTTAAAAAAAAATCTAGGCAATTCTACCTATAAATTGTGGCTTTCAAAAAAGATAGCTGGTATTGTTTCTAATATTAAATCTGATAATTACAGTTCTGTTAATAAACTTTCCAAATTGAGCATTTCCCTCTTTTTATACAATAAATTGCTTCTGTTCTCCTGTTATATTTAGAGTCATTGATCTCGCACAGTCTGGATAATTTACCAATGTGCATAATGATCAGAACTGTAAATAGCTTTGTCAGAGAAAGGAAAACTGAACCTATGTGCAGATTAATTACAGGATATTCCCCTTTCTTCAGTTTTCAGCAAATATTGAAAAAACATGCTAAGAATCTAGACCTTACCCAGCAAAAGGGCTGGACTCACGTCCAGAGTAAATTAACATGGTTGCAGCAGACCTAGTCGAAATGAGGACCTCTGACATCAGCTAGGGGTTTGGCTGGATGTAACAAAGCTACTGATAATGCAGACAGAACACGACCTCAAGCAGAAGCAGAACCATCTCCCTTCAGTCACAGATGCACTGCCAAGCAAGCAGTGTGTTGCAAATGCGAAGACAGTGTGCAAAGCTACTGATCACTGATCATTTTTAATTTATAGTCCAAACGTTATCCTTGCAGAGGACACACACCAGGGGTTTACAAAGCTATGCTTTATGATATAATAAGTGTTTTTGTATGCACCAGAAAATCTGTGTGAAAAAGATTTCCACATGCCACACTGCAGTAGAGGGCTCTTTGCAGACTTAGATGAGAAGAAAAAAAAAATCCACATAAGAAACCCAAACCACTAAATTATTCACTTTTTAAAATGGCATAATTGAAGCAAGTTTTTAATCCAAAATTCAGTCTCTCCCTTAATTTTTATTTCTAATTCCTTTTAATGATCTGGTTTGAAACAGGATATTTAGCTTCCTATCCTTTGTTATTTATGCAGAGGACACCAATCCCCATTTTCTACAAATATTCTGTCAATCACTAGTTATCACTGGTAGTACTTCTTCATCACATCAGTTGATATCTTCTTTAGCTTCCAAGGAAAGAGTCTGCCATAGGCATATTTTAGTCTAGTAGAATAATTTATCCTACTCTGTGCAGTTCCAAATTTACCTTCTACTCTGCCCCCAAATGCCGGTGCATTTATGTAGCCAATCACAGGATAAAAAACCTCATGTAATCATCTTAAAAACAGACACATTGGCTTCTTGTAATCTGGCTGCCTCTATGCAAACTGTATGTTTCTGATTAGTGTTCCCTGAGCAATATATCAAAGGAGCACTGTACAAGAAGAAGCCTGAGAGCTGACAGAAGAGCTGCCCTCTGTTAGTGAGCAGCCACATTGGCTAACGTCTGTAACATATGTGCTGTGAAACAAAACTATCTTCAGCAGTTTAGGCTATATCAGCAGGACAACAGGCCAGACCTACTTAAAAATGTCTTTGATATAGTCAATGAGGCAATTTATAGTCTGCTGCATACACATGAATACATATGAAGAGATATTAAAAGTTTGTGGAGTCTCCCACACCAAGTGTGCACTTCCAAACATTGTTTGGATTTTCAGAGCCTGTAATTTCTGCTTTAATTTATTTTGTTAGTCTGATCTTTGTTAGGAGATGAGCTAAGGATGCAGTAATCCTGTTCATGGGAAAGAGAACACCGTCATTGGTAAGAAGATAAAACAGCCCCTAATTTTACATTCTTCTTGACAAAATGTTAGAGGAAACAGAGAAGTCTTTGGAACCATTGCCAATACTAAAGCAGAGCAATTAAACAGAATTCTTAGAAAGGAACCAGAGCAGGCCTTTTGAGTTTTTATGTAATACTAAATTAATGTTTCAAGGCTATTAACAACTTGGCAGCTAAGTGAGCAGAAGAACCACTTCAGAGAAATAATATCAAATAAATGCGGGAGCAATCCACTTTGATTCGTGTAGGAATTTATGAAGGTACTGTATGAATTGTTGGGGGTTTTCTGTAATAAAAAAACTGGATTTAGCAATATGGGTGGCCATTTCCATACCTAAAATTCTGTGTTCACCTAAATTAAAACTACATTCTGGGTAATGTAGCTTTCTGCAAGTGAAATTTCTGTAAGAATTTGGTGTCATCTCTTAGGCATTTTAACCTTGAGAATTTTTAAGGTGGAAGAGAGGCACAATTCCTTCAAGACTGCCTTTTATCTATATCATGCATCAGAAAAAGTCTGCACTTCATCTATCATACACAGTAAAGAAAATGTCCTATCTCTTGTGGGCAGAGTGTGAGAAAAAAAGAAAAAAAAAGGGGGGGGAAAAGGCAAGACAAGAACCATACAATTTTAGCCACAATTCTAGTTTGCTTGGAAAAGGAAGTTCTACTCATTGACAGGCAGGCCTTCTGCCATCTGTGTTAAGTGGGTGCATTGCAAGCACCTGGAGCTACAGCAAATACTTTCCTTTTTAATTCTTTCTTGTAAAACAGATGGGAAAAAGCACAGCTAGTAGTGTTATGCTGTGTTTAAATATGAGAAGACCATAATTTAGTCTCACTGTTGCCTTTCAGCCTGACACCTATATATTTGGATTTCCATGTTGTAATCAGCAGAAACATGCCAGTGTGCAGGAGACTGTTGTAGGGATTTACTTGAAAAGATCTGGAAAGAGGCCACAGGTGACCTACTGCTTATGCAATGGCAGTATATTGATTAGAGATCATAGTTTTCTGAATGCAAAGCTCTAGTTTAATGAGCATTCTAAGGGTAATATAAGAAATCATGTTATCTCTAAGCCCTATGAAGGTATGGGACAAATAGATTCACAGATGCCCAAATTCAAATGTCAATAAAAAAGGGATAATTATAGCCTTGCAAAGCTGTTTCTTATGCATATGTCTCTAAGGCTTCTTCTAAAAACACCCCAACAAAATAACAAAGCAGATGAAAGTTTGTAAAATCCCATTCTCTCAAAGGCTTGAAGAAGAATAATAATAAAATGCCTTTGAAGTGACATTAGGAACCTGAAACTGAAAAGAGAATCATGGGAAAAATCTGCCAAGCAAACCAAAGCACTTGATATTCTGTAGGGGACTAAAGAGTTCTGTCCAAAGATTCCTAACTGGTAACTTTGGGTATGCAATAGGCCAAGTGTTTTATTTCTGAAATAACAATAATCACTTCGGGACACAAAACATTGGCAAAATAAATAGGCATGCTCAAGTCAAAGCTGGAATATTTCAGTTCTCATCTTTTTACATAGTGGGGAGGGGATATAGATGTTATCTAGGAATTTTGCAAGGAAGCCATGGTCCAGTTTGCAAAACATGGGTAGAATATTCAATTTAGAGGAGAGCAGGCTGTTTTCCCTTAGCTACTTCCATCCTTGCTATCCAGTGACTCTCTAATAAAATGCAGAAGGTGGCTAAGGCATAGCACTGACATACTAAACCTGTATATTTTAAACCTCTGCCTGATGAAGTCTGACAAAGGCCTAAAACAGAGTTCTCCTGGATAAATGTTCTGCCAGTAGATCATGCAAATGATATCATGGCACAGGAAAAAAATTCTGGTATGATTTCTAGCTTCACAGAGGTACTTTGGGCTATCCCAACTCTTTAATTTTCTTTTACCTAAAATGTCCAAATCAAACCCCCTTTACAGTAGTCATAATCTGCTAGTGATCAAAAGCTGCTGAGTGAAATACCTTAATACACCTCCAAATTAATTATTTCTCAAGAAGTCAGGATAATGGACTCGACAGATGAAGCAAATACGTCTTCCTTTGGATTATCTTCTAACCCAGTGTTCTGAAATTAAAGATAAACACAGCAGCAATCAGAATTTAAGAACTATAAAATTAATACGAAACACTTGCCACTCCTTGTATTCTGTTTTCCCAGTATTGAAAAGGGGGAAAAAAACCACCAACCAACCAAAAAAAAAAAAAAGCAATTCACTTTTCTGGTTTTCTTTGGAATCAATAGGAACGAGAGAGGGATTCTTTTTTTAAATTAAGTAAAATCAAGATTTCTCTGGAATAAGTAGGTGGCAATTGGTTGGTGACAACTGGAATGATGTTAAAAGCTGTTGAATTTTTCTGACAAGAAGTGAAAAATTCAGTAACACGTGAGAAAGGTCATCTATTTCCTTAGTTTTCTTTTTTTCGATTTTAAGGTGTTTTGTTTAAAGTATTACAGCTTATATTTGATAAAGATGTACACTATATATTATGAATGATGCATAGATTAAATAAGCTATTATTTCTAAATTAGCCAAGTTCATTTTTGTATTCAAATAGACTACTTGAATATTTTTATCTTAAAGTTGAATTTACAATTTAGGTAAATAAATATACAATATATGTATAGGAACATAGGAATTCATTAAACAATTGAACTTTTAGATCTGGAGTTAATTCATAAATTAAAGTAAACTCATAAAAATCAAGTATTGTGGAACTCACTAAAGGGAATTTGGTTTTTTCAACTATTGAGAGGTTGTTTCTTAATTACAGGGGTCATAAAAGGAGAATTTAATAATAAACAACAGAAGATGGCTGATGCTAACACAAATCACTTCTTCAAATCAACAGTTTCTAATGCTTTATATCCCATCTGTTTTTAAGTAGTTAAGAAAAACTGATACTCAGTATTCTTCCAGTGCAAAGGAAAGAGATTAATATTTATGAATTATGACTCAGATTAAGATTTATATATTCATTCCACAAAAGTAGGCTTACTGAATCACCATTTCTCCCCACCTGAATTTCAGATACCTTTTGCTTGGAAAGAAACTGAATTTAAAAATACATATTGTGCAGTGGGCACACTAAGTCTTAAAACACAACTTTTGATGGCTGAGTGGCAGTGAAAGGCAACTACCAAGTTTGCAAGTAGATTTTCTCTCAGGAATAATTTCCATTCCACAAACTGAACTTGGAATAACAATGACAAAAAATATTATAAAGTTTTTTCATGATTATTATTATTTCATAGTTTTCCTAAGGACAGTGTGTTCCCACTTATTATCATTGTCATCATCATCACCATCACTAAATATTTGCAAAAATAATAGAGCTAAAATGAGGGGGCAAAATGAAAAAAAAAAAGACTTCTTAGTTCCAAACTAACTTCTTAGATTTTCTTTCTGCTGAAGTTTTACCTTACTTTCTGTGCTTTCTTCAGCATTACAAATTCTTCAATATCAGTATATAAGTGCCTGAGATGTTTTATACTACTCTGACTTATTAAACCACTTCTGACTTCAAAAATAACAATATTAATGTGCAATTACAAATGTTTAATAAACCATATTTTTGCTCACAGTTCTTGAATTTATAATATATTATTACCTGATATATTTAAGGGGGTTTGTTTTATATCATGCATGTGAATCCCTCAGAAAATCAGGAGTCCAATGAAGTCATAAAGCTCTGAATTTCCAACAGATTTGAAAACAAGGTAATATTAAAGCAAGATAAAGATAAGAATTTTGAGAATCACAGAAGTGCTGAAATATAGTGTTATTTTTGTCATCTGACTTCATAATTATTTACTAACAGCTGTGTAAGATATACAGGATTTATAATTCTTATAAATATGTATTGGATGAAATTCTACCCAGAATTCTTTGTATAGGGTGTTCAGTGTGGGTTGGGTTTTTCCAATTTATTATTTTAAATATAAATGTTTCACATATTTTGAAAGTTTTATGTCAGCATTTAGAAGTGAATGATGGGCATGGTACTCCATTTTAATGGGCAGTAGTATAACCAAAGTTCAATCACTACAACTAAATAAAAGTGGGTATAAAATAGAAATATATGCAGTGCAATAAACACAATACAGTTAAAGCTCTGGCAAAATACTGCCCTTTCTTTTCCTTTGCTTTTTACACAATGGAAACTGTAGCTTTGAAAATCCTGATATATTTTAATGCAGTATGATGTTGTTGTGGCCAACTGGTAGGATTGCAAGAATTAGAAGGGACATTGTCCTAAACACCATGTCAGTATTTCAATTAGCTCTGAAATGTTCTGAGTCAGAATGCATCTGTCTGCAATCAGTAATGCATTTAAAATATTTCAGGATCTAACTCTTTCAGAGTGTGATCATATGCAAAATAGTTATCCAGCATAGCTCTTTGTCTGTATAAGAGGTGCCTTTTTTCTGGAGGGTTAATGTAATTGAAATTGTTATTCAATAACCGCTCATTTTTTAAGATGCTCTGGTTTAAAAAACATATTAGATTACTGAATAGTAAAAAGTAGTCAAAATTTTGTTAATGTTTTCATGGGTTTATATTAACTTTCTTTTTCCTATTATCAATGAAACATTTTAATGATGCCAAATACACTAACTCTATTGTTTTATAAAGCATAATGAAAATAAGAGGAAAACTACAGCTCTTGAGTAAAAGTAAGGCAAGAAGTTAAAATGGGATATCTAGATATTTTACATTAGTGACTACAGCATCAGAGCAAAGGATCTTTGGATGGGCGGGAGTTTGAACATGAGTGTTGTGGGATGGAGAACCCAGATTCAGGAGTCTGAGAGGCTGGTTTTCCCCCAGCAGAAAGGATCACTTACAAATGGTGCATCTTCAGACACAGAGAGTAGCTGACATGCCACTTGACTTCTGGCACAGTTATAGAATTGAAACAAGCCAAAAATACTCTTTGAAAAAAATAATTTTATTTATTAAAAAGAAAAAAACAAACAACAACAACAACCAAAAATTCCTCCATTCCTCAAATGGAAGAAAAAGAGCAAACACATAAGCATGTCTGAGAAAAGCTTTTCACTAGCACTTTTCTCATTATTTAACACAAATTTAGGCTTGTTCCTTCCTCATTCCTGATAAGGATAACTGGAAAACAAGACTGCTATTTGCATAATAGTTTCAAGTTTTTAGTGTTTTTTAATTTCACATTCACATAAAAATGAAACTCAACAAATTTTACATAATTAAACATAAATGAAGTTCTGAAAGTGGATAGCTTAACTCCACAATGTTGCATAACTGTTCTTCTTCATAAACAAATACTTTTTTAAAGATACAACTACTAACTCTTATCTGAGATGTGGAAACTAAATTCTTAGTCGTAATTTAAACATGGGTTTCTTGTATCCTGGGATTTTCCTTATTCAGTTAGATATTTTTCTTTCCCTTCTGAATCTAAAACATATTTCAGCTTGCATTAAATTTATAGAGATATTTGTGGTTTGGAGGAAACAATTACTAATGAAAATGATACATTTGAAAACGCAGATCAGTTGCAAGACTTTCTTCCTGAGAATATCTTCATTTTCAAAACTGAAGCCAAGATACTTTGTAAAGTAGGAACCTGAGAATACAAAGCTAAAAAGCGAACAGTGGGAGAATGCTTTTTTGTGACTGATTGATGGCCAAAGTCTAATGATAATCAGATGATGGTGTAAAAAACAAAAAATAGATTAGGAGTGATAATTTAAAAATAAAGCTGATGTATTATAACCTGAAGTTCTTCAGGATTGGATGTCTCAGGAATCTCTTTTGCTATCCATTTCCTATACAAAATTCTGCCTCTGAATCTAATCCCTCTTAGCCACAATATACTTTTCAATACATTAATTAAAGTAAAAAATTTTGAGTGCTCAATCTGTCTGGAAAAAACTCAACCCTGAGATAGTCATACTATTTATTGAATTTGGAAAGCTATCTCTGACTATCATAATAGAAATGTTGTGTCTAATTGTTATTGATCATCTGATCAATATTTCAAAAATTAATCTTTTTTTCAACAATTTTTTGCAATAAATGGACAGGGAATTCCCCTAGATGAAACAGTAAATAATCTCACTGCTATTGTATTAGATAAATATAAGGATACGTGAGATACCATTTTCTTTGGCAGAGAAGTGAATTGTGTGTCTTTACACAGTTTGAAATAAAATTAATTAAATAAAGATACATTTTATTATCATTTATTTTTCTACTGTTTGGAGTAAAAACTTAAAAGCTAAAAAGTTTAGCAGGAACAGCATTTTGAGCATCTTAATTCATTACAGGTACATCTCAGAAAGCTTCACAAATCAGATTCAAAAGCAGATTTAGGCAGAGAAATTCAGAGTTTCAAGACACCACTGAACAAAGAAGTCAAATAATAAAAATTCTCAGCATTACAATTTAAGTTTTGAATGTCTTTTAGTACTCCTTGCTTCTGCATGCATTCCAAAGACTTATTCTGACTTTAGCTTACAGAAATTTTTCTAATGTGTCTATGGTGATATGATGTTCAGGGTCACAGCTTGATCCACTTTTTTCTGCTCCTGTATGTTTCCATCCAGACATAGAGGAGGAAAAATGTGAATAGGGATTTTTTCCCCCCTTTTCTCTCCATTAATATCATGCTTCTTGATATTATTGCAACAGCAATATTTGAAAGTCACAGTAAATTAATGTGATTTCAGTTTTATTTTTGGATCAAAAAGTTGCAGAATCTGTCCAGTTTAGACAAATAATTAATACATCCTTAAACCTCTTGATGAATAAGAACTAAAAATATGTTTATATCTTCAAAAAGACAGTGGAAAGCACTTGATAGATTTAGACACATAGTCTTCATCCTATTTTTTTTTTTTTTTTTAAACTTTGAAATAGTTTAAGATATTCCTCTTGGGTATATGTACACTTTTTGAAATGAAAGTAGCAAAATTTGAATGACTTCATAAAAAATTTTTTTTTATTTAATTTACATTGTACAAACATCCAAGGAGGAATCAAATTATTCATACTTCCTTCTAGAAGTAATTAGGTACATTATCTGCTTAATGCCAACATACTTAACTGTATGAACTGGAAGTAAATAGTCAAATGTTAATCAGTTTTCAGTATGTCTAGCACTGAATTCCTCTTTTCTTAATACAGCACAAGAGGTCAAAGAAAAGCCACACTCTCACTAAGAAACCTGTCTATTAAAACATTATGCAAACATCTTTTATTTAGCCTCTTTTTTTCCTTCATTCTCAGTAGCAGAGTGATCTCTCTTCCTCTATGAGGCTGGCATGTCTTCAAACACAGCAAAGTTTTTTCTAGAATTTCAACTCTTATCCTTTTTCAAAAGAATAACTTTTCATAGAAGGGTTAGAAGACAAATATTTTCCCTTGGTAAAGAAATTCTTATTACCTCAGATTAAAAATCAAACAAGTAAAAGAAGACAAACTTGAATAGCATACAACAGTTTTCACAGAAAATTTATATGTTATTCAAGCGAAAAATAAAATTGATCCATATTTACCTTTGCTTAAGACTTCTGGCCTTGGAAATGTGAGTGAGGTTTGATTCTGATTTATGGTATTTTCCAATATTTATTTGAAAAATATAATGGACCCTTTGTAGTTCCCATGCCATAAATCTTCAACAACATGGAGAAGCTACAAAGCCACAGATTCCATTTGTCCTAAAGACACTCATTTGCTCCACATAGCCTTTCATTATGATAAACAAAATGATGCATGCTACTTTCATCTTAAGATTACCTATTGGAAACAAGGTGCTGGATTCTGGTTTAATCTCCAGCAGCTCTGCTGTAAAGAGCTATAAGCCGTCATAGTTACAAATAATTCTGATTTCTGCTGGGGTAGAATTAATTTTCTTCAAAGTAGATGTTATGGGGCTGTGCTGTGGATTTGTGGTGAAAACAGTGTTGAAAGCACAGGGATTCTTTTACAGTGCTTGCACAGAGTACAGACCTTTTCTGCTTCTCCCAGGGAAGAGGCTGGGGTTGCACAAGGAGCTGGGAGGAGACACAGCCACAGCAGGTGACCCCAGTCAAAGGGATATCCCAGATCATATGGCATCATGCTCAGCATATAAAGCTGGGAAAGAAGGAGGAAGTGGTAGCTGTTCAGAGTGGTGGCATCTGTCTTCCCAAGTCATTCTTACACATGACAGATCTTTGCTTTTCTGCAGGTGATGGAACACCTGCCTGCCCATAGGAGATAGGGAATGAATTCCTTGTTTTACTTTGTTTGCACGTGCAGCTTTTGCCTTGCCTATTAAACTTTCTTTATCTCAACCCACGAGTTTTCTCACTTTTACTCTTCCCAGACTCTGCTCTATCCTGCCACTGCAGGATGTGGGAGTGAGTGAGTGAGTGAGTGAGTGAGTGAGTGAGTGAGTGAGTGACTGAGTGACTGAGTGAGTGACTGAGTACAGATGTGAGGCTTCATTGCTGGCTGGAGTTAAGCCATGACAATAGCTCTTACAAATTACTTTTGTACCAGAACACTAAAGACAACAGTGTAGTTCTACACTAGCTAAAACTCCTATTATTCATTATTATGGGTGGACATGTAATATAACTGAACACAAGCACTGGCTGTTCCCAGTTGCCAGACCCATCCCTCATTGGCTCCAGAAAATGAGGACTATCCATGTAGCATACAGCCATTATTTCTCTCCATTTTAGTTACCTGTCTAAAGTACAAATTGAATAAAGATTGGAATACAGCTGAGTCACATTTTAGCAATTCAGGAACTGTATTTAGTGTTCTGGACATGCACTTTGACCATTACAATCCTAAATTAAGCACTAACTGTCATTACCAGCTCTTGCCAATCTTTGTAATTCAAAAGTAACTGGAGAACTGGTCTTTAAGTCAAGAAGATAAATTCAACATCTTTTGTTTCCTTCAAATTAAACTCTAATAATTACTACAAGTAATTCAGGAGCAGTCTGTCATATTGATCCCACAGCTTTGTAAAAATTTAGATTGACTGTAGTACACTGAGCATAGTTTTTTACTTGGGAATGTCTTAGGGTTTAAAAATAGTTGTAAAGAATCAAAAACAACAACAACAACCAAAAAAACCCCAATTATGAATAATAACATCAAAGAAAGATTAAATATGCAAAATCAGCATCTCTTACATTTAAATACTGTTCTTTAACTAAACTAAGTATTATATTAGTGAAATATTGCAGCCCCCGAGGATTATCCTAGCAAATTCTTCCCAGAACAATCCTCAAAACTCAACAGCATGGTTTAGTTTTAGGACGCTAATTAAAACAATTAATTTAGTTGGGTACATTCCTTCTACACTTAGTGGAGAAAGCAAGGAGATCACAGTGGGCTGAATAACTTCTGCAAGGGATATACTTTCTTTCTCCATTAACCATAGCATAGAAGAATGTTCATTTCTTAAGCAATTATTTTAGGTGCTTGATGTTAGCCCAGATGTCTTTGCACAGAAAATAAACACAAGGAATAAAGTAATGGGCATAATACAAAGAGCCATTCTCATCAGAATGTCCTTAGTTCTGTATGATATCTTGGGGTATTTAAAATAATTTTTATTAAAAGTACATATTTTTTCCAATCTGCTGAGAAGTCTTACTGAATACATATTTAAACTGAGCATTCAGTTAAAACCTAAAGAAAAAAAAAAACATTAGAAACATGTTACTTTGGTGACAACAAGAATAAAGGAATTACTAAAAATTCTTTACGGATTCTAGTCAGCCCAACTTAAATATTTTATTAACGCTTCTAGGAGTTTTTATCACTGCAGAGCTTTCTATTGACTGAACAGAGTCATTATGTAAATATTTTTTGTAAAAAAGTACCCAGTGACTTTGTTGATAATATATAAAAAATACTTCCCAACATTTCCCTAGAATTGCTTTTATTAATGACAAACTCATCACTTTTCCCTTGCAAAAATATATTCAGAATTGAGCACCATTAGCCAAGACCCAGTGTTCTATTAAGTAATAATAATTTTCTATGGATTGAGTTACATGCAATCTAATCTATATTATATGATTTAGAACTCTTGCTCTTTAATTAGATGCAGATATTTTGATCAGAAAAGTTCAAAAAAATCTTATCTAGATTTCATGGCTGAGGTAGAAATTTCTTTTCTGTTAGGAAATGAAGCCATCACAGTACTGGGGCTTTTTCACTGTGTAGTATATTGTTGAGGTCCTTATTTAGGAGACCAAAACCCAACCTATTAGGTCCAATGCTGACACAGCAGATTTGAATTTATGATTTTACAACATGGAATTTAAATGACAGCTTAAAAACACTCTTGAGTAACAGACTTTCCGATACTTTTTGAAAACCCAGTGCCTTTCTGACCCTGAAATACTATTCTGTCAGGAAAACAGGATCATCAAATCCCAAGCAAAGCCAGCAAAATAGATCCTGGTTCTGTAGCCCAATTTTTATAAATTTATTGTCCAGTAGGATACCTGAGGTTTCTCCTGTATTTGGCTCTGCCTATTTTCCTGAGCAGCATGGTGCAATAGAAGTGGGCCCTCGCAGCAAAACAGTCACACACAAACAGTAAATATTTCCGTGGGTTTTACATCAGGCAGAACACAGATTAGTGGCAGAGACCATATATTAATCAGCTACTCTCCAGTAGCCCACTTCTCAGTCCAGTTTAAATCCAAAATTTATCTAATTATTGAACTTTAAAACACTGCATGATAAAGCTCAATGTGTGGCAGGATGGAAAACTAAAAACCATTGCTGATCTTAATTAAAATAACAATGCAGAAGATTATTTTATATTTTCATAACATTCATGAACGAATCCAAAGAGACAAACCATCCAAGGGGAAAAAAAAACAACATGATGCTTTTCCAAGATTTAATACAGAAAGCTTCCTCAGACTGTAAGACTATTTCACAGAGATATTCAACTGCAGCCCTGAGTGAGAGGCATGCACACTTGCAGATCATTATGCCCGGCTACTTAACAGGTTATTAAATGCAAAAGCACTGCATACACTATGCTGTACAGGTTTTGTAGGACTCAGGTGCCTAGCTAGCCTGGAATTGCAAGTCTTCAGCCAGATAACTAATTTTTGGGTTTTGAACAGCTGGACATCTTAATGCCTTAGTTAAATGTCCGCTTTAACACAACAACATGCGTGTGTGACTGACACATAAGGTGAGACCTCTGTGGACTATTCTCCCACAGTTAGGGAGCTTTAGAGGACCAGATCTCTGATCTCTGACTAATATTCAGGCAAAATCAGTTAAAAATTATAGACTTTGCAATGCATAGCAACTCTGGCAAAATTATACAGATGCCTGCTTAAAAAGCAGTATCCTACTACACATATTGCTGCAAAAGCTATACCAGATAAAACATATTTCTGTAATATAGCCAACAAGTCACAGTGGTATTGAAAATGAACAGAGACTACTAGTTGAGGTTTCTGTTTTGTAAATTATTAATATTTCAATTTTAGGAGGTTTTTTTTAATGTTATTGAAGTCTTCCTGACCTGGAGCAATACATAATACCATAAGATAATACATTTGCCTGCTACCTTCTTAGGGCCTGGGCTTAAATCTGTCTTGGGTCACAAGTGAAATTATCTAAATGGCCTCAAATTAGCCCTCAGTGTCATTTGTTCATTTCAGAAAAGTAGTATTGTGCATAATTTGGCAGCAGAGTGCAATTGTAGAGGACTATTCAGTAAGGAACCAAAAAATGGAATAGAAGGGATATTGGAGACCAGGTTTGCTTTTGGCAATGGTATTTGGATCAGTCCAATATAAATTTTATCTTACTTTCATGAGAACCACTATCCAGCAAATTGGTTAGCATGATGTAGTTGTCTAAACATTGTTTTGTAGTTTCATGCTATTTTGGACACTGACAATCCAAGGCATCCTTTGATTCATCTTACTTGCAATAGAGAAAAATTGCTATAAGTACTGATTGTATAGGAAAACAATGCTGAGTTTTTTGTTTGTTTGTTTCTTTATGTTTTTAAGTATGATGATAATTAGAATGTGGAACAACGAGGCAAGCTATAATTAGAGGTTCAAATGAAAACAACATCATGAACATCATTCAACTATACACGATAAAATTCAATTAAATAATTTGCTGTGTGACCAGTTTTATCTAACATAATAAAGAAAATGGTAAAATTAAAAAAAAAGAAGTAGGAGGAAAGTTGTCAAATAAATTAGTTGGTGTAAATTATTCCATTAGTTGCACTAATAAAGCAAAGAATGTGGCAAATGTCCAATTTCTTATATTTGAAAGGTTATGAGTCACTGAAATTCCATGAACTTAAATGTAATCAAGAAGGGGAGGAAAAAGTATCATTTCTGCTTACATAAGCAAATGGACACTCTTAATTGAACTGAGCATTTTTAGGATAATAGCGTAATTGTTCAGCAGTTGCACAAAAGATGCTTCAATAAAATTGGTGTATTAGTAGTGTAAGGAATGCAAGATAGCAAAAGAATATAAACCTGGGCTGAAAACGTCTTTGAAAAAGTAATCCTCTTTTTAACAGCTATCACTACTTATGTATGTTGCTCTGTAAAAAGTATTGATCAAGATCAGTCTCCTTCAGATTCATACATGAGTGAAATTGTTAGGTTTGCCTCACAATTGCATACAGCAACAGGGAACACGATTGCTTCAGCACTATGCTTTCTGTCTTAGCCTGACTCTGCAATAACCCTCAGCTTCAAGATTTTCCTCCCTGCACTCTGCTCCAATCCCCACAGTGCACTGACCTTGGCTGGACACTGATTACCCACGAAGGCACTCTGTCACTCCTCTCCTCAGCAGGGGCAGGAGCAGGAAGTAACATGGGAAAAAAATCATGGGTCGAGATAAGTTTTCTAAAGCTAAAGAAAAATGCAAAACATTTCATTCTCTATTTCTCATCAGCAAGTGATGCCCAGCCCCTTCTCAAGAGGCAGGGTTCAGCACATATAGTTGTTACTCCAGAAGGAAATGTCACAAGTAATGAAAGCCTCTTCCTTTTTCTTAGCTTTTATATCTGAGCTGACGTAATATGGTATGGAATACTCCTTTGATCAGTCTGGATCAGTTGTCCTGGCTATGTCCCCTCCCAAGATCTTGCCCATCCCCAGCCTGCTGCTGAGGCTGGAATGTTGGAGAGACAGCAATGACGCTGTGCCAGCCCAGCTCGCAGGAGCCAAAATCCTGGTGTGCCATGAACACTTTTCCAAATACCAAAGCAAGAACAGCACTGCGAGGGCTGCTGTGGGAAAATGAAATTAATCACAGTTAGACAGATACAGATGAGTCCTGGTACATATGTATGCATATTATATATATGCACTCACATTATATAAATATGCAAAATTAAATCTAACTACCCGAATAAGGAAATATTCCCTCAAAGAGAATTTAACATATTTATTATTTGAATAGCAATGTTTCAAAATCACAGTCCTGACCTTTGTGTTGCTAAAGACTCCTTTGTTTAGTTTTTAATATCTTGGTTTATTAAACTTTCAAGTGGAAAAAAAATCCCAACCACAACATAGTGGAATATGAAGAAGTAACCATAAGCACTGAATAATTAAGAAATCAATAAACAATTTCACATTTCTTTGGTGTTCAAATGACCTTCCTGAATTAGAAGCTAAGACAGTGTATGCAATGCGCAATCATTAGGTAGGTAATGTACCAAGTAAATTTGAGTAGGCTGGTAAATTTTGATTTAACTATCCTTAACTGCTTTGATAGGTTAACTCTAAAGATCATTGAATCAGTCAGACAGTAGTTCAGCAAAAGCCAAATAAAAGGCAGCCCTTAGAAAGTAATACACCTGCAGAAAAAATATCAGTGAGTTGTGGGAGGTAGGTGGTAAGAGGATGCCCTGTAAAGATTATTCTCTCCAAAATCTGTGATATAACCTCCTACTGCTGAAGACTGAGGTCAGACAAAGCCTAAGGAAAGCCAACAATGCCTTTTTTTTTGATTAATAGAAATATCATCTAGTTCAGAGTTCATGTGAACAGCCAGAAAAATCTTATGTGTCTGGCTCTGAGAAAGGCAAGAAGGAATACACCTTTGTCCTGCAGCAAGAAGAGAACAGCCTCAATGGGTATGAGAAAGGGTTGAACAGCGAGGTTATCACTAGGGAGAATTGAAGGGGAGGTTACAGGTTCTTTTTTTGTGGGAAACCACCAGTCCTTTTATCAAAGGTGCTTTATATGCATCACTATGCTGTGGATGGGTAACTGCACAACAATTGGAAGCTGACTTTTGTGACTGAGGTCAAAAATGTCTGCCTCTACTGAAAGAATCTTCTCCTCTCACACCATCTACATGAATCAGTCTTGTTAGGGTCACTCTGCAGAGCAGTTTTCCTGCCTTCTCATTTATATATTTCAGCCCAAATCCAGCCTGCCTGTCCTTCTGTAGTTATTGGGCTTATATTAAAGATTGGGCATAATATTAAAGATTCAGTTCAAGGACTCAGAGGCTCTATAAATTGCTTAGTACCCCTGGTTTATGGGTATTCTCAGGTCCTCACAGAATTAATCCAGTTCCCCCCCAGGATTATAAATTAAATCACCCCAAATGCGTCACCATGTATGCAAATCTGTCATTCACTCTATGTGTCAGCTCTGCAAATAACTAGGTGTTCCTCATACACAAAAATAATCTTTCTGAGGTGGTGGCAATAGATTTTTTCTGAGATAAAGGGTAGCACTGAGAACCTGTGTTCACCTTTTATCTGCCCTCTTCGTGACAGTTGTGTTGATGAAGTCTAAAAAGCAGCCTGAATTGAAAGTCTACTTGATAATTTGTATCTTGCTCTCTTACCTATCATTATAGTTCATCATTATCTTCTAAAAGATTTTCCATTGCTTCTGAAACAAGTTAAGTCAGTATTCTCTCTCTCTTTCTCTGTCTCTCTCTTCCTCTCTCGGCTCCTCTCCTGGTGAAGCAGTACAGCTGTCAATATGACAATCTAACCACAATATGTTACAGCCATTTAGGTGTTTGGAGGAAGGACTAAATAAATTTAGCTATAGCTGATCAAATTAAAGATTGTCTTTATGCAAGAACAAGCCATTCAGAGTCAGAGTAATAAATGAGTAAAATAAAAAACATCACTTAAAAAAAAAGCTATATGAATTTAATCATGAAGATTATAACAATTTCTAAGGACTTTACCTTCATTACAGTTCTAGGAGTACTGAACATTAACTTTTTTTTTTCTTTTTTTTACTTTCTCAAGTCAATAAAATATTTTTAGCATATAGGATGTTGCATAAAGCAGAGTAAACTGAGGCAAAATCGATTACTTGCAATGTAACTCCTTGGCCTAGGAAGTCTGAGTGCAAACCATGTCTGCAAGCTACTCATTACTGGGAACTCCTTCACTGACTATGTAATCAATTTCAATAGAGATCAATTTTATAAGTAATATGCCCTCAAACCTACATGCCATTTACACCTTTTATTTGGCATCTCTTAAAATTAAAACAAATATTAATATAAGTCATAAATCAAGAACTCAGAAGTCAATAAGGGTTCTCTGCTTGTTGCAGAGAAGTAGCTAGAAGCCCCTAAAAAACCTGACAAATTTACTTGAGCTTCAAACGTTGAAGTTTGCTTAAGAAGTATTGTGAACTTATTCAAACATAAGTTCAACTCTGGATTTGTCAATCTTTTGTGTAAAGAAATTCTTTTATTTTTGTTTTTGTCCCTCAAAAGATGAGAAGTTCAGCAATGTATAAAAATAAATTTGTGTAAAAATGATGCAGTCTGAGTCATGCATCAGATGCAATAACTAGAGAGACATGCTTGTGAAAATTGGCCAGCAGTTTTCTCCAAATGTGCACAGGATGAAAGTCACAACAGTAATGCAAGTATATGAGCTGTGTATAAGAACATAAAAATTAAAAAAAAAAGATAAAGAAAAAAAAAAGTTTAACAAAGCCAGACTGCAGTGGATGCAGTGGATGACAAGCTTCTAACTTGCAAGTATTTGGAAAGAACAGTGTAAACATTAACTCTCCATCCTCTCCATTTCTCTTACTGTCAGAAATTTTCCTACATGTCTCTGCCTTATATATCTGCCTTTTAACTACATAATAAGGTTGACTGGAGCAAATTATTTTTCCCTGACTTTGGAAAATACAGAAAAGGTTACACTATTCACCATGACCCCAGAAATCTTTGATTCTGACTTTTGACCTAAACTTTTTGATCTTAAAGAGTGATATATTAGGAACACTGATTAATAGGAAAGTAATGGGATAGGTTAGAACTGCTACCAAGTAGAATATTGGCTGGTGTTAATGAGATCTGTGATGACATTTTCTACACTGATGAGTTCCAGCTCCTATGAGAAAAATGTCCATGGATTTTGTTAAAGCATTCACAGTTATTGTCCACCTCTCTCCTCTTGATTTCCAAGACATTCAACACATCTTCTGCCATAGCTCAGCTGTATTCATGTGAACAAACTACTCTGTATCACTTTCCCAACAGGAACCTGGAAGCTCCAAATCAAGAATATCTTTGGATTCTCAGCATGAAAGCCAACCAACCTCCATCTTATTCACTTATCTTTGCTCACCTTTATTCCATTTTCTTGCAGTCAGTCTGAATAGGCAGACAGCTGACATAGAGGATTTTATAACCTCCTGAAGAGAGAAAGTGTTCAGGGATAAAACAGAAGAAATCCTAATGGCTATGAATAGTGTTGTGGCTTTTTCAGACATGCCTACCTATAGCATACAGTATCTTTGTTATTAGGTCTTTGGACTAAGACATCTGCCATCTACTTGTATTTGTGTAAACTGTTTGCCATAATGACATTAAAGACTTTCTAATTTCCAATCTTGTGGTATTTTTCATTGACATTACACTTGACAATTGGATATTCTTAAGCTGAACTCCAGTGCAGCAAGATGATGGGCACCTCTTCTTAGGTGGCTCAAAATTTCTGAGACAATAATTTACTTTCAATAAAATCATTGTTTATCTTTAAGTTAGGAATTTTGGCATAATTCACAAGACCTTCTAACAGACAGGATTTAAATAAGTCAAATAAAAACATGATCTATTAATAGCAATAGAATTAATTTATAATCTATTTTCATGAATATGAAGAAAAACTGCAAAGTACTTCCTGGTATATTCAACAAATTCATAATTAACCATATTACTCACTTCTAGATGGCAGGAAGAAAGTCTAACAAAATATCACGGTCTTCACAGAGAGCAGTTTCATAGAAACCCAGTGGAGAGAAGGGAGAGTTGAAGGACGTTATTGATAGTTGCCAGGACTACTAATTCTTGCATAAGGCTGGAGAACAAAGAAGAGGTGAGAAGCATTTTCTCTATCAGATACTTATTTAACAATCCTAGCAGAGAGCCATTCTCACTCACGTCATCTGCTTCTGCTGCGAGAGCGGCTCTGAGAACGCAGCCATGGGGAGGCCTGTTTTGATCGAGTCCGCTGCTTTCCCTTTCAAAGCGAATGAGATAATGCGGCTGTGGAACAGCACCTTTTAATCAGAGCAGTGGGATTCCATTGAAATGTAGTACAATGCAGATGCAAGTTAGTATTTCCCTAAAGCAGGTGCACACTTCTCCCTTTGAAACTGTGAACACAGCCTACATCCCTGTATGTCCCTGTATCCCAAAGTAGGCCTCAGTACAGCCATGCTCAGCATTGCCTTTTACTATTTGTCCTTTTGTCTCGTTTTCCTTCTGTGCAGAAGAATTTTAGATATGTGCCAAAAATACCTTTCACTAATAGAAGTCAAACATATTTTGGTTTGGTTTTTTTGTGGGTTTTTTTGGTGGTTTTGTTATGGGTTTTGGGTTTTTGTTTTGGGGTTTTTTTGGTTGTGTTTTTTTTTTTTTTAAAGAGGAAGTCAGGTTGAAAGTTAAATCACTTCCTTGCCTCATTTGCCCTTATAGTTGGTTTCACCTATATAAATTAAAACAATACATGGTAAAGGATTGTGTTATCAAGTTGGAGTAAATGGTTTGGGAAAAAATGAACTAATTGACTGATGTTAAGCACTGCATAGGCCTGTGATCTGTGTTGCTTGTTAGTACATGCTGTACCATTAGCTATGTTTTTGTGTACACAGCATAGCATTAATTAGCTGTAGCTGATGCAGTTATGGACAGTTTAATGATGCACAGCAATTCACAGCTTCTGGAAGTCTGCCTAGGAATGAGAAAGGAGTAGCTACTGAGAGAAAATAGAAAAATCCAGAAATGTCTTCCAGCTTGAATTTCAACCACAGCAAAAAGGAATGATGGTCCTACTATTCATCTTAGTCCCTGCTGGAGCTGAGTTTTAGGATTCCCTTTCAGGAAATTGAAACAGGATGCACCTTTCAGATGTTATGGGCCTAAATTCAGGTGGTCTGACTGCCTTCTGCTGATTTGTCTTGCATGAGAAATTTCACATGAGGCATCTTTCTCTGTGAGAAGAGGGTGACTTACTGCACACCTGGTGGTTCCTGCAGTCCCTCAGGTATGAAGCACAAGACTAGAACCAGCAACACAGGCTGCACCTTGGGACTGCAGAATCAAAGGAATAGAAACTAGTGTGCACCATTTCCATTGTCGTATGAAGGGCAGATCAATAATTTCTCATCTCTGTGGAATGACAAACACCTTGCAGCAGCCTTGTCTGAGTTTCACACCCCCAGCAGCAGAAAATGGTTCTTTACCTAAGAAATTTAACAGCATAAGATTTTTATCTCAAGAGCTATAAACTCCAGTTGTGCTTTCACTTAAATTTATGGCTGAAAGTTTAGAGACTAATAGAATGGAAAACATGAGTGTCTCAAACTTGAATTAGAGAGCTGGCCTTCACAGCTGGGAGTTCAGAAAAAAATCTCTATTCAAACAAGTACAGCAATGACATATTCTCATAGTAGGTACCATCTCATTAAATAGAAACTTCGAATGAGCAATTTATTGCAAAAAAATAAGAGGGAATAAGACAGTGATGTTCAATCATTGCAATCTGTTTTTTCAATTCCTCACTGAGATTATTGAAAAATAGTAAAGTAGAACAGTAGAACACAATCACAGAAAGCATAACATAGTTGTTCCCTGCTTTCTTTATACCACCCTGATGAAGTAAACCAGAGGTGGACATTTGTGAGATATTCTTAAGAAATTGGTAGAGTATAAAATCTTTTAAGTCGAGAAAGCTGGTACCTTCACTACAGCATATAAAACTACATTTCAGTTAAATGGAAGGATCTGTTGAACATAATTTATTAAAAAGCATGTAGAGTGATGAGAGTGGAAATGTATTGAAAATTAAACAAATGTCCTCTCTTAAAAATGCAGAGTTTTGGACTTTCTTTGGGAGCATAAGAGCTTAGAAACTTATATTAGACTGTGGATGCTTTAGCCCACGCATGGGATCTTAGCCTCATCCAGATATTCCATAAAGGAGGACACTTAACTTGAGATACCAGCTCAATATATCCACAAGAGACCCACAGGTAATAGCTCTCAGTTTTTACGATCTGTTTGCCTTGAAACAGGATTTAGAAAAGAATACTTCTTTCTTATGAAGCTTCTATTGGAATTTTGTACATTAAATTAACATTATTCCTTTGGGATTTTTAATTTAAGATCCTACAGACTCTGTATTATAGAATTTTTATTGGACTTACAGTTTTCTTTGCCTTCACTGCACCTCAGACACTCAGATGCTATGACTTTTACTTGAAGCTTCTCTCCAAGTGTAAGTGATTTCATGGCACAAGTATAGGAAATAAGAGGAAACACAAAATGAAAAACATTTAGCAGAAAACATCTAAATTATAACAGATGGGAAGGAAATAGATAAAATTAAATGCAAAAAAAAAAAAAAAAAAAGAAGCTCCAGATCAGCCTTATTCCTGAAAACTAAACTTATGTTTGATTAAAGAAAGGAAAGGTTTATCATGAAAGAAAAAGGGAAAGATATGTCTTGGTGAGCTTCGTACCAAAGTTTAAACTAATGATTCTAATCCTGTAAACAGGCAAAACTGGAGGGCAATAGATCTAATATATTTAAAATGTATATTTCAATATGAAATGAACTGTCATCTTTGTGTACAGATTTTTTAAAATCAATTAAAAAGAAAATCTGGGAGACTAGCTCAGATTTGGGTGAAAATTTTTTAAATGACAACATTAAGACAGATAAATTGTGTCCAAGCCATTCAAATATATGTTCATGACAACATGAAGTGGAATATTTAGTAGAAGACATTTTTAGAATATGCTTTAGAGATTCACAGAGTATCCTGGGCAGATATTTAGATTAAAACACACTGAGTCTCAAAATGTGATTCAAAATTGAGTTTAATCAGAGAAAAGATCTGAAATAGTACCAGCTTCAAATAAATGACAAGTAAAACTCTTATCTACTTCAGAAGACAGTTAAAAACATCCTTTCATTAGTAGAAACATCCCAGTAGAAATTAGTGCTGAGTCCTACTAGACTTGGTCTTTTTCTAAGGACTTGCATTTCTATGTTTTTCTTCCCTTCAGTTCCCCATTCACAGACAGATTATCTTATATTCACTCATTCCTCAGCTTTATACTTTTCAGTGGTTCCCATTCAACCACCTCATATCCTTTTTTCTTGCCTTTTCCTTTCTTTTTTAATTGAAATTTTAAAATAATAATTTGCTTCTTTTTTTTTTTTTTTTTTTTTTTTTTTTTTTTTTTTTTTTTTTTTTTTTTTTTTTTTTTGTGTGTGTGTTTGTTTGTTTCTTTCACTATTTTCCAAATCAATTTAGGGGAAGTCAAATTATTTCAGTTTGGATTTACTCCAACAGTTCCATCATCTCTTATTAACATAATTCCACTAAGGCCTTTATCTCACTCATTTATCTCTGCAGTAAAGAGCTTTCCCATAGATGCACACACCATACAGGTAAAGAGAGTTTTTAAATTCTATCACTTATGCAGTCAGTAGGTTTTCCACTTTAGATATGAAAGCAACAGAAATTTCAAACACATATATAAAAGCAAGCTAATTTCAGGACTTACTTTAGTACTCCAAAGCTAACTCCATTGCATGCAAAGACAATTTCCAGTTAAATTTTAGGACAGACTAACCCCATACTCAAACACAGAAACACACATTTTCCTCCTTCCAGAAAACAAACTCATGGTGTAATGGGACCAAGAGGACAAAGAAATCATAGAATGCAATTTATTTTTAGAAAAGAGCCCAAAAGATGGGCAAACAGAAGCCTCTTACCTGCACTGAAACAAATCATCTGCCTACTGCAGTACAGCAGGAGACATTTTTAAATACCTGCTACTGCTTTATATATTTCTGTAGGAATTCCAGGAAATACAAAGCTTTCTCCTTCCAATAAAATTCTGCTTTCCATCCTCTTCCCACTTTTTCTACCCCTCTCCCACCACTGCTTCTGTACATTTCTTTTCTTAGAACAAAATGGTGTTAACAGCTAACAAATAGGTATTTTCTCTTATTTCTCCAAAAGACTGAATTATTTTATACCAGTGTGAACAATTAAAAAAGCTTCCTACCCACATGCTTTAGCATATATGATCTTTTTTGTCCTACTTATTGATCCCACTACTCTAACACATGGGTACAGATCCCACAGTATGCCACTGTTCGCACAGTGATGATGTAAAAGTTGAACGATGAAGACAAAGAAGTGTACTCTCAATTATGAGCTAACAAGTCAACTTTTAAAATGTGTATAAGAAAAGAAAAGAAAGAAAATGTGGTACTTAACAAAGTGACAGTTTACTGTCCTGTGAGGTTGTCTCCTAACTGGCATAAAACCACAGCATTTAAAAATCAGACAAAATTAAGCTTACCACAAAGATGATAATAGTTCAACAGTTGAGTGTAGCTATACTAGATTACTTGGCTGCAATTTCCAAAAGATATGGCAAACACAAGTAGCTCTAATGTTTCTTTTCATGAGTCAACAGCCATATATCAAAAGGCTTGTTTCACTCAGACCAAAGCAATTCAATCCTCTCTGAGGTCTGGTTTAAACCAGTCATCTAGTAAAAAAGGATCCTATAGCCCACTCTGGCACTGCTAATGCACAGAAGAAATTTTTCATGGAATTTTCATATCTAGCCAAGAACAGTCATTCATTGAGATGGAACAAAACAGTCATCCAACCTGGGGATTAAACCTCAAAACTGACAACAGATTTTAATTAATTAGTCATACTCTGTTTTGAAGATCTTGACAGCATTTCATCTTTTCTGGCTTGACTGAGTAGTGATTACGAGGTCCTTATGTAGTAACTAAATGTCATGTACATGGTTTCATTCAACCAAAGAAATGTCACTATTATTCAGATAAATAACTTTAACCAATCTTATGATATTGATTCTGCAATTACTTTAATATCTCTTGCTAATCAATCTGGGGAAACATATAGAAGCCTTCTTCTTAAAGGGTGAACAGGTGAGCATAAATAAGAATTTTCTATGCATTTATCTTTGTGTGAATCTCCCAAGAGATCAGACTTCCCAATTCCGCAGTTTTCATCTCCAAACTCGGCATAAATATCTTAAACATTGACATATTTGTATAAAATGGTTTGCAATGGGTTGCATGTTTTATCTTAGATGTAGAATTAATACATCTTTGGATGTTGAGTTCCAGAGCAGGATGATTTATTTATTTATTTATTTAGTAGCTCAATAAAACTTTCAAAGGGCAAGTCTATGCTTATCACAAGTGGGCAGCTTGTAGAGATTGACATGATCCTAAGGCTTTCAATACTCAAATTTACTTTGTGCTAGCCACAGGTGTATAAAAACTGCAATTTGTGTAAGCCCCAAGAGAACTAATTATGTGTTAAGAAGAATGCACATTTTACTATGTAGCATACAATACAAGAAAATTACCATGCATCAGGTTTTTGAGAGACAGAACTTTAGGCAGGTAACAGGTATAGTTCTGAACAGATTTATTCTGAAATGAACTCCCTTGAAGGCTTATCAAAACTAATACTTTTTTTTTCATTTAAATATATCTTCTTTACAGTGTTGAGATTTGCCTCTGAATATTCTCTGAATTCAAATAATATATTAAGGTCTCCTACAAAGTCTCAAGCTTCAAAAGACAAATAATTTTGTTTATTTTACTGGCAATATTAGGCAGAGATTAATTTTACATTAAATCAACAGCTCTTTATTGCAAAGCCAGTGTCCAATGATGTTAAGAGAAACTGATTATTTGAAAAATCTTCATCTACAGAATTATTACATAATGTCATATTACAGGAACAAATGAGATGAAAATTTGTCCATACTTTTGGTGGGCTGACCTTGGCTTGATGCCAGGTACTCTTCAAGCTGCTCTATCATTCCTTTCCTCAGCAGGACAGGAGAGGGAGAGAATAAGATAGAAAAATACCATCATGTATCAAGATAAAGAAAAAGCAGACAAAAAGAAAAGATTTATTTTCTACTCCCTGCCACTTCCCAGGAAACAGGATTTCAGTAGATGTGGAAGTTGCTCTGAAAGACAGACAAAACTTCCCACTCCTACCCTTTTCCCTTAGATTTGGTTGCTGAATAGACTTCCTATGGTATGGGATACCCCTTCAGTCAATTTGGATCAGCAGTCCTGGTCATTTCCCCTCCCAAGTTCTCTCCCACCATCAGCCTGCTGGTGGGAAATGTGGGAGAGGCAGCACTGATGCTGTGCCAGCACGGGTCAGCAGTAGCCAAATCACTGGTGTGTTACCAACACCTTTCTGGCTATTGGTACAAAGCACTGTGAGGGCTCCTGTAAGGAACATTGACTCCATCTCAGACAGACCCAATGCAAAATTCATGTCGTCATCACTGTTATAAATAATTGTAATTTAAATGTATAAATGATAAGTGTGGCCTTAGGAACAACACTCAATTTGTTAGCAGTCTTCCATTGTCTTTTTCTTGAATTTTGAATTGATGTGTTTGTAAAGGTGTATTTGTCATTCCACGGAAGACCTGCATAGCAGATCTCAGAAAGACTTGGCTATTTTCACAGAAAATCTGAGAATGATGTGAAGATGGCATGTAGAAGCACGGGCTGGAAGTAAAAAGGTATAATACAGTCCATTGTATTGGAGATAAATAAAGGAAAAAACACACCAGTTTAAAAATAGCCTTCTTGTCAGAAAATGTTTTCTTGAAAACTGCTTCAGAACAAGAGTGTTAATGTGTTCTGAGAGCAGACACCAACCTGGATATGTTATACAATAGGAAAGTGACCTACAGTTTCAGAAATGCACATTATGAAGGAGCAAGGAGAGACAAATCTAAGCCGAGCTCTTAGGCTTGCAAAAACAGCAAAATGCTTTCATGTCATTCAAATGTGTTCATGGAGTTCATTGTCAATGCATTTTTGTGTCCTGGCTAAACTGCTACAGGGGCTATAAAAGCCCATGGCAATCACAAGGCCTACGGCCTTCTACAGAATGCCGTCATCAGAGAACCTAGACAGATAATCTCTTTCTATCCCATAAAATGAAGATTTAGCTGACAGCATGTTTTATTTGTCACTATATTTTTACTGAAGATGTCCTCTAGGTTCACTTAGTAACAAATCTAGCTCAGATTTTTTACTAGGAAATTGTCTGTGTTCTAAGTAACACTGAATACTAAAATGCAGCCTGTAAACATCGGCTTACTTGTGGCTGCTGTTGAATAAAAATTGGTCATTCTGATGCTTGTCCTAAAATCAGGAGCTAAAGACATGAAAGTTCATTTTGGAGGGTATTCTGATTAGGAGACTGACATTAAGACCAGCAGTATCTAGCTTTCCATACATCTGCTGACATTGAAGCTGCTGTTGACTAGAACTGACTTCAGATTACAAGGTGTATAATCAGAAGTAAATACAGCAACTAAAAATATCCATTCAGAAATCTAGGGAAATCAAATACTAACTTTCACATGCCTTTTCCAGTCTATCTGAACATACTGAGTTCATGTGAAAGCCAGAAAATTTTTCCAGGCTTAAAAGAGACCATATCATGACTTCAAGTAATATAACAATAACCTCCCTGGCCAACTTTTTGTGGCTGCAGGTTTGATTCTCATTTTCTATATCTGTCAGGAAAGGCATATTAAAAAAAATGTACCTGTGGCCCATCACAGTTCTGTGCTCTCTTCTGGAACACAATTTATCACAATTCAATTACTCTGTAAAGTCCTGTTGTTTGGAAATGGTGTAACTGAAGAGTTACTTCTGTATCTTCTGCATCCATCTGCATCTTCTTATAAGGAAAGTCTAAGGGAGTTGGGCCTGTTCTGACTCAAGAAGAGACAACTGAGAGGGCACCGTTTCCACGTGTCCAAGTAACTGAAGGGAAGGTGTCAAGAGGATGAAGCCAGGATCTTCTCCACGGGGGCAGGCAATAGGGCAAAAGGCAATGGGCAGAAACTGATGCACAGAAAGTTCCACCTCCATATGAGGAAAAACTTCCTTGCTGTGCAGTGACTGAGCACTGGAACAGATTGCCCAGAGAAGCTGTGGAGTGCCCCTGACTGGAGAGATTCAAGAACCATCTGAATGCAATCCTGTGCCATGTGCTCTAGCATGACCCTGCTTGATCAGGGAGATGTCCCACTGTGGTCCAACCTTACCTATTCTATGATTCTTTCTCCTCACCTTCATTTATGAATATGGTCAATGAGGCTGATCTTTGGCACATCTAATCCCTAGTTCATCCACAAATACACAGAATACCCTCCCTCTGATTTTGCAATTCTACCCTTATATATTCAAATCAGATACTTGCTGTGGTACAACAATAATCAAATGTCTTCAGAGAAAATTGAAAACATCCCAGGAATCCTTTGAGGATTAGAGATACTAGTGAACTGACATGTCATTTTTGTTTAACTCCCCTAAGTGATTTTGAGATTTCATGGTGGATTCACTTAAGTGAACCTAAGTCACATCATCTCAAGCTGGACATCATTCTGCAGTTTCACAGTGTGAGGGTTGATTCAAACATTTTCTTCAGTACACAGAGATACTAATCAGAGAATTATACACAAAGAATTGTACACAGAGAATTATAATGTACTGTGTACATTGTATTCATCAGCCCTCTAAGTTAGAACCAAAACAAATGCTTAAAACAAAAACTTACTGGATCTAAGTTTCCCAGGATTTCTGATATCAAGGATTCTACTTTGATGCAAGCAGCTAAAAAGCATCTATGGCCGAGTTGCTGCATACATAGGCTAAACTCACGGTTTGGTCAGCTTGATACCTTCAAAACACTGTAACTGAAGTTTTACAGGTATCACAGCAAAACAAAAAAAGTCCAGTTTCTAAAAATTAAAGCTGAAGTCACAATACTTATCATTCCCATTAGAAGGGTTTTGCTTCAGCTTTTTGTTTATGAGTTAATTAAGAGCTGCAATTGTTTTCTCCTATATATCTTTATGTAGTGATGTGACATACAGTTTCTAAGAATAGTTACTTGTGAGACATTTGTTGAGTACTTGTCATTCAAAACAGGAATCATACTGAATTGAAGTTGTGTTGACACTGCTGTTTTTGCCTGATTGAAAATGTGAATTATGTTAGTGAACTCACTTTACATGACTATCCTCTTCTATTAGCTTAGCATTATCTATTACCACAAAAACTCCTGCCAGAAAATGTCATACTTACAGATAGTGAAGACATATTATGAAGGAAAAGCATAGGCACTGCTGAAGCCAATCTGCTTCTTAAAACTGGTATCTGCTACTGTCTCAAAGTTTTCATTTTTTAGCTGCAGTATCACCCATGCTTGACACAGTTCCAGGTACAGATCCAGGATTCTAAAAGCATCAGAAAAGAAAAGGAGAAAAGGGGCAAGCAACAGCAGAAACATTTTTTCTAACGCCTTATATATCAACATTTCATTTCAGCATTGTAAAATTATGATTTGCATCTTGTGAAGTTGATATTTGTAAATCTTTCTTCAGTGGCTGCTCACAAAACAGACTCTACTGAATGAAGGTTGATATTAATTCCTTCTCTGCATTCTTTCTGGGATCAAAAGATGGACTTCTTCCAAATATGGAAGGAGATCACAGTTTTTTACAGTAATATGAAGTTGATGACTTTCTTTCTGTAATCCATTAAAGCCTGAGCTGAACCATCAAATTAATTTTGATTGTAATCCCAAGCCGTTCAAATCCAGTTGTCCATTAGAAGAATTTAAATACATTAAGTCAGTCAAGATCTCCAGCTCTTCATTGTGTTTTTAGTGACCCAAAAAAATAAAAATTAAATAGAATATAATATATTTTCAACAGGTAAGAATTAATTTGGATACCTGGTTGAAAAGCATTACAGATATTTTGTAAATTTTTTCAGTTCTTCACCTTGCACAAAAGACAATAAACATTCAGCATCTTTTTCATTGCTTATTCTTATTGATTTCATCTTTATTTCTGCAAACACATGAACTCTTGGTTAACATTTTTCACTAGTATCCCTAATTACTGTTTGCATCAGCATGTAATTATTCGGTGTATAAATGCAAATATGGTTTTCTGACATTCAACTTTGTTCAGTCGTAAAGTTAAAGCAGCAATTTATTTACAATAGCATGGCA
This sequence comes from Ammospiza caudacuta, assembly GCF_027887145.1. NCBI lineage: Eukaryota > Metazoa > Chordata > Aves > Passeriformes > Passerellidae > Ammospiza > Ammospiza caudacuta. Next base: position 63,608,510 of record NC_080594.1, read on the forward strand.
CATATAGTGCCAGGAAAATCTAAATCACACTCAAGTTTAAGACTCACTAAATGTTGAGGAGTAGAGGGTAATTCAAGGTGTTGCTGAATACTTCAACAGGAAATACAGGAAATATTGTTTAATGATTGCATGAAAAGCATTTAGACATAATTTAAATTACCCAATTTAAGATCTCCCAAAGCATAAGAACCTGAATTTTTAATAGGGCGATTGAGAGCTTGTTATTAGGAATGCTGAAGGCTCACTTAGATCTGGAAATTCCAGGATTCTCAAAACCATCTAAGATAAAAAATCACCTGTAAGTCAACAGCATATCTTTGTTCATGTTTCTCTGTTTCTTTGGATTTCAACTGCACTGAGTTTTAAAGTATATTTTAAGAGTTTTTAAGATTTAAGAGGTTTTTTTTTTCTTTTTCTCTGCCTTTTGTATCAGTATAATTTATTTAAATCCAGCTGCCCTCTTTCCATTCACCAGCTCATAATGATGCTGAAATCAAGGATCATAATCCTTAAAGACTTATTTCTCTCTACTCCATCCTTACTGGGAAAACAAACAAACAAACAAAAATACGAAAAACTAGTTTAAACAAAATCCTTTCTGATTTCATATTTATGAAAATAGAGAATTTTCCTAGCTTGTCTTGAGGGGATGTTCAAGATTAAGCAAAGCAGTGTAAAGGGGGTGAGTCACTGCATTGTGTGACATATTAATTTTTCACCTTCATATACCAGGAATTTGACTGAGAAGTTAGCTTCAGTGACACCATCTACTCCAAAAAGAAGAAAAGTATATATAATTCCTCCTCTCTGCTCTTATCTTTACAATGAGCAGAAGAAGAGAGCATATATTAGAATTTAGTTCAAAAGTAGTAGCTCATGTCCCTGAGTTCAACAAAGTCTCCCAGAACTGCTAGTTTAAAAGAAATTTGCACAAATAACGTAGTTCGCTCACATTTCAGACTGGACAACAGTCTTTAATGTATAACTCTCTAAGGAGGTTCCCCTTTTGCAGCCTCCCAGCCTCCCTGGCACCATGAAAAATTTTGGTGCCTTGAGAAAGATCATTATTTCTTTTATATGGTGCTTTAGAACTTACTGTGTCTGTTGGTTTTTCACAAAGCATTGAGCTGAACAGTAGGGAGAATCAGCAGCAATTCTGTCTGTCCTAATGAATTAAAAGAATCCACAGAACTCATCCCTGTTCTGGAATTCAATCATCTCTTTTATTGAAAGTGAGAATATTGTCCCTTGAATGGTGTAGTCTGGGACATTTATGTCAGGTCCATATTTGGAAGTGAGAGGAGACCCAGGGTCATTCCTAAAAAAGCAGTGGCTATATTCCCTCAGTTCAGGAAGCAAGAGCTTAGGAGTTCAGACTTGAGCATTTACAAGGCACTTATCCCCTTTTCTTCCAGAGAACATTCATGTAGGTCTTTAATTCACCAGCAGGCTGTGGCGCTCTGGGTCAGATGAAATTATCTGAAAAGAGAATGTGAATTTTCCCAATGAGCAATGTGGCACAATTAGTTCGGAAAACATTGTGGAGTAATATTGAGTACCCAAAATAGACTGTGATAGACAAACTGTGGTAGCCAAACTCTTCCAAAGAAGAGCAGAGAAAAAGTATTTGGCAGTCTTAGAAATGGTAGAAAGGGATTTCTTGGTATGCTGTCTGTAAGAAAAATGCAGATCAGCCTTATAACTGTCTTCACCTCTGAGTTCCTCCTCTTATGGATTAGTAATAATTATTTCTATAGACATAATTTATTTCTTTGTTTCTTTATAATCTCTCAAAATGTAAAGCAGTCTAACTAGTAATAATAATTACAGCATTAGGTAATTATTCTTATTCTATCTGTCTCATTCTCATGACTGTCATTTCTGTGATACAACTTCAGTGATGAACGTTATTACCTTAATATTTCTCATTTTACACAGACTGCTATACAAATATACAAGGTAGGGAAGAGAGAAATAAATCACCCTAAAGAATTTTTCAATCTTTTCACAAGACCAATACTTTTTCTTTTAATTTTTAATTTTTTTAAACAATCTAAGCAAATTAGTTGAAATTGCTGAATATCTATGTGGCACCTTTTCAGCTTCAATACTGAACAAGAAAATAAACCCATTCCTTTTATAATCCTGCACAGAAAAGTATTAAGATATACCAATTATGCAACTATTTTTGGAGGGGAAGAATATAATTTTTGTCATGCTGAGGTGTCACTTTACGACCAGGTTTTTGAATTGCAATGCGTTCTTTCAAGGTACTTGGAATTCATCTGCTCTCCCTGTATGGTTGAACATCAACATCAGGAACAGTAGTGGGGCAATCCAAAAGTCAACCTTCTGAGCTACCTGCTGACCAAAAGAAAACAATGAAGGCCAGGACAAGAGAAGGATCTACTTTGTTCTGGAAATTACTTTCATGCTAAGGCCTGGAAGCCTATTCAGAAATTGCCACTCCATGACCAGAGCAAAAGAATAACCTAGAGGCCTATTAAAAGTGCCTGTTTAGGAAGTGGTACTCTCTTTAGTTTCTCTATCCTGCCTCAGGGCTTTTTTATTTCTTTAATATTCAAAAATAAACCTAGTATTGAAAGGACAGGTTTTAAAGCTTTAATGCTGTGTTTGCTCGTGATTGTTGTCATTCTGTTACTCTTCGTATCTAGTGCAATGAATCTTTCAAAATTACTTTGAATTTTTCAGAGTGGCATTATTTTATGATTCTTACTTTTTCCTTTGTCCAGCACTTTCTGGTGCATACTGTCCCATGTCTGATGCTGTGGAAACTTTCCATATTGCTTGAAAATACATTTTTATAGGCATTTGGGCTGAAGAAAATGTTAATCCATTACATGAGAGACAGGAGCAATCACCACAGTTATCTTTTCTCTGCTTTTTAAAACATGGCTTCAGCTAAATTTCTTGGGTATGCCCATGTGTGTAATTTGACTAAATAAAGTTAATATATTTACTTATGCTACCTGAAAGACACAGTGTCAAAATGTGTGCCAAAAATTTCTAGTGAATCACACATGTCTCTAGCACATAGGGATGATTTGGTCAAAGGAAGACATCTATATCTTAATTGACCTTCAAAAGCTCCCTTAATTAGCCTTGAGGAAGAAATGGGCACTTTTAAATCCCAATTCATGACATTTTAGATCAGCTTGGTAACTCAGCCTAAACAAATTCTGAGACCAGTTTTAGTTCGTTGCATTTTTTTTCTCCCTCAATTTATTTTAAAGAAGCCATATTATCACAGGCTTCTTTGTGCTTATTTACACAGTGTCCATGCCGACACCTGTAAATAGGACAAAGCCCAGCCCTGGCTTCTGGAGCTGGCTCTTTAGCTGGAGGATGCCAGGTACCCAGGGTTGGGTGTGTGCAGAAATGCTTGAGCAGTTGAGAGAATCAAGCCTAGAGGAACCGGCACAGTTCCAGCGGTAGCTGACCCAGGTGGTTTCTGACAGTTCATGGTTTCTGAGATAGGAAGCCTCGGATTACCCAACTCTCATTTTAGGCATAAATGTCTTTCACTCTGCCCTTTAAATGCTCCCACAAAACCTGATCACAGAAACCATAAAGCTGATCTTTAAATGCTAGACCAGGTACAACTGATTTAACTGTCCCAAAACAATGTATTTTTGTGGTGGCACTCTTGCCTCTTTGATTAAAGGCATACCACTTCTCATTTGCAAGATGATCTGAATTACCCTCCTCTCCAAAGAGCACTGAAGAAAGGAATTTTTAGATGCTACCATGTCAGTACTCACTTTAAATTTATTTTTTGCAGATCATGGTATCAGCAGACACTGACAATTTTGTTAGAGATCTCACAGGAAATAGTGCAAAACTTTAAAAGTTCAAAGTGGGTTTACTGAAAGGAAAAAATATACAATTACAGTTCTATTGTAATTCAGACGTTCCAATACTTTATTTCACAGTCACTGTGACCTAACCATTTGTGTTTTTTTCTTAGAGAAACTTGAGTTCACAGACCATTGACTGCATGGCCTGCAACAGCCACTCATAAACCATTATGCTTTTTATGCTAAAATAATTTACACATAAAGATATTAAGACACATTTGGGAATGAAATAGGCCCAGCAAGGGTCAGTAAAGGTGTCTGAGATGTATAGCAGATTTTACGTGTAATGAAAGCATGGAAATGGTTAAATTATTTAGTCAGGAAAAGAGAAATATTGAAAAGGAAAGGAATCAGGTTATCTATACAACATAAAACATTAGGGAAAAAGATCAAAAAACAGTTACTATAATCTGGCTTGTCTCCCAGTATATTTAAACACCACAATATCACAATAAAAGGAAAATAGAAGACAAATACGCAATGTTTTATAAAGTATGCATTTACACCAAATAGTCATAGCAAAAAAAAAAATCTGTACTGCAGAAAATAATAAAAGAATTAGTTTCAACCAGGTCTTAAAAGTACAGACAGATTTTACCCACTAATAATATTTTTAACTACAGCGGCTGAGATAACGATAAGGCTGATCAGATCTCTCTTTGAAGGGTATACTCTGATACCATGCTGCAGTCAGGAAGGAATTATTTGTATTCTGTGTAAACTATAATTTAATGCATCTAGTTACATGTCCTGTGGAGGAAGCTTCTGCTGAAACATTATGTGGAGGCAGTACTAAAATCACTCCTTTGCACGGTGACTGTGATCTAGAATAACCAATTTTAGCAGTGACATCTAAATTTAGTTATGGATGAGACAGTTAAACATGCTATTGAGAATAACAGTGTAGATTATTTTTCCTAGAAAATTGCACTACGTTACTTACAAAAAATGTTAAAAGAGAAATTGTTTATTTTTAGTTTGCTTAACTTTTATGTCTTAAATTTAGACTTTTACATAAAACTTGTTGAAAAGCAGTAAAATGCAAAGTCACTGTGGAGAAGCCACATAAAACAGAAAGGATTTGGGGCCAATGCACATTTTTGGCTTGCACTCATTGTAAAACCATGATTTCCTAGAGTTTCTTATAAATGTGACAAAAGCAATAGCAGCATAAAAATTCTGTTGATAACATGCAAAAAAATCTCAAAACTGAACTGATGTTAAATGCAAGATTTCCACACAGTTTTTCTTTGATTAAGATGTGTTGTAACTCAGATTCTAGAAATTCAGCTAATTTATCCTTTTAATTGAGGTACTCTTTCAAACTTAAAACCATTCCTGTTGATTAGCTTTGCTTTTTCTCTCACTTCTGAGAAATAAGTTGTTTTTACAAGGTTCAGGGTGAAAGAGAAAAACAGGGATTCTAATTTCCTTGCAGTTTTGCAAATTGCAGTATAACATGCAGTACAGGTATAGTCATCTAAAAAATGCTTAGTACTTTTCTGTGCTACATGAAAGATTTGTTTTGACATGCTACTAATCTCCAGAATAATAAAATCTTTGCCAAAGGTCTCAACAAAAGTGTGTGTCCCTCTTTTAACAAATGGAGAAACTGAAGCATAGGACGGTGAAATGATTTGCCAAGGTAACCAGACAGACTGATGTCAGGAATGTAGCTAGAAGTTAGGCCTCCTGGATGCTGCTCCTCTGGGACATGCACTTGGAGCTCTCTGTGACCAGAAGATAAAGTTGTCCGACAGTTGGTCCTATTGAACATGAAATTTCAACTCTGTGTAAAAAGTAGACATTAGTAAAGAATTATTTACTTCACTGCACTTCGGTAACAATAGAGTTACACAGGGATGGGTATAATCACCAGATATGAAAAGTTAAAATTAGGTTCCTAGAGGTAGTTTCATGGTCTATGAAGAAGGTGGTTAGGTAACTATTTGAAAGCATTTGTTTTGCAAAGGAAGTCAGCAGTTACTATGCTTTTATATAAAAGTTACTATGCTTGTATATGTTCTGTGTCACTTAGGCAAAATATGTGGAAAACACAGTGAGTCAGACTGGGACTTCGCCTTTGCAAGGAGAAACATAAGAATCAGAATATATGTGCAACACATATTGCTTTTTCTGAACAGCTCCATAAATATGCATCTATTTAAAACCACGGGGAGAAAGCCTAGCCCAGATCAGCTTCAAATCAGACTTTCATGCCATGTACTAAGCATCTTGGGATGAAAATATTTCTGTGGAAGAAGCTGCTCTACCTCACCAATAAGGCTCTTAGCTACAAAGTATTTTCTATTTTCTTCTTGGGAGGGGGGGCAGGGAGGGAGGAGTTCTGTTTCTTCCATTATCGTACTCAAATTGCTTGGCAGCAAGAATATTATCTGGATGGGAGTTAATGCATCTCCACGCAGACATTGTGTGGCTCCTGATCACAGTAGGATCACAGTGTGACCTAATGTGACACAGTGATGACTCTACAGCAAACAAATGTAACATCACAAACGTCAGTGGAAACAGGAAAAGTGGAAGCAGTCATATCTACAAAAGGAAAATATTACCTAATATTCTTCATAGGTGAGGAGATACAGGAGACTGAACAGAGGTACTTGAGGCTCTTACAGACTCCCAAAAAAATTCATCTGGCTTCCTGATGCCCCTGCAAAAGATGGGAGTCATTGTTAGGCCTTGTGTCACACCTGCCACTCCCCAGGGGATGTTTTTATTCACTGTATGGCATCTAAAGAGACACCAGTTACCCATGTCAGGCACCTGAATTGCTTGTCATATTTCTGTGCACAGCTCTGGAGAACATGCAGTCAAAATATATGGAGCAAAAAAAATCTATCTACATTTAATGTGGAGTTCAGTAAGTCAGGCTGCATCTAAATTGCTTGGTAAGTGTCTCTGTGGCTGGCTGGCAAGTCCTGATCCCCTTACCATTCAAGTCAGAGACCTGTTAGCAGTGCAAAGTGGTGGCTCTTCAGTCTGCACATCTGAGTTTCCTTTACATAAAAGAAGTTGTTAATTTTTGCAAAGGAATTTATTTCTAAGTTTTAAGCCTTTTCCAGGGGACGTTTGAGTAAAATGCCTTTTTACTTCATGCTAAGAATGTGGCAACTGAAGTAGACTTCATAATCCAGTTGGATTTTTAAGAAAACTGCAGGAAAAAGGTGAGCAATGAGACTTGCCTGTGTGTAACATGCATGAAATTGGTATTCATTATGGCAGACTGTCTGTTGCACAAAAAGACACTGATCTAATATGTGTCAGGCCATAATACAGAGAATGGAAGATTGCTTGCGCTTTCCTTTTCATGCCTGCTTTCACAATACTTTCAATCAGATTTTCTGGCGCCAACTTAAGCAGCAATAAAAGTATAACAGAAATTTCTCTTCATTTCAATCTGTTACAATAACAGATTAAAATTCCATACTTTGTCAGCAGCCAAATAAAGCAGATAAACCTAGGTAGTGTGAAAACACTGCAAAGGTTTGCGAACTCTAGACTGAGTAAAGTATAAAATACAAATTCTAAATAAAGGTAATTCATCAGTTAACTGCAGCATGCATCTTATGCAATCATTTACTTCAGATTGTTTAGATAAATCACAAAGTTCAGCATATTTATTTCATGCATGCAATTTCAAGACAAATATGAAATTACAGAATTTAAATGAAGCCTATTAGGCCTAGCAAAGGTTAATTGATGGATTTATCATATGATGCTAAAATGTACCAAGAAATATTAAAATATTAATGAATCTAATTCATATTATAAGGCGCTACATTTATTCTAAATTTCTAGTGCAGTAAATCTTGAATCCCAACAGGAAATTGTGCTTCCTTTGTATATCTTCATTAATCAAGTCCAGGTTTATGCTGATCTAAAGAGTCAAAAAACATCAATCACAAGTTCAGCAGAGTTCAGCCATCAAGAAGATAGACGAATAAGCAGTTATTGAATTACTTCTATGCCAATTATATTAAAAGTTGTTTGCCTGTATGCTGACACTAAACTGTTTTGTTTTTTTTTTTCATTTGTCCCATATGCAGACACTAAACATCACAGGAAAACAACTTCAAAAAAAAAAAAGAAAAATTCAAGAAAAAGGATGTTCTTAGAACTAAGCTTATTCTAATATTTATTGAAATTCCTTGATGATTTATAATCCCCTTTTTTATTTACAGTTTTCATGTTAATCCAGCAAAATTATAAAACAATGATAATAATTTCACAATATAAATAATACTTTATATTACATCATACATATTAAATAATACACAGATGTTATATTAAGCTACTTTCTTTATTTGTCTTTCAGGCTGCAAGAAAACCCACTTTATCTGAAAAACTTTATTCTTGGTTTACCTGCATTCTCTCTTAGAGCTTATGTTCTAATTAGGACTGTATTACAGTAGTCAAATAAATTTCCTAATCTCAGTTATAGGGCAAGGTGGAGTACAACAATTCTCTTTCACACATATTTTTATTATTTTAAAAATTTTCTAAAAAGTAGATATTGTTTGTTTGTTTTAAACAAAAATGTGCCCCACTGTCACAGGGCTTGCAAGGGTTGCAGGTTGAAGAGAGAGACGAGAATGTTGATTTTATGTTCAGAAGGCTTGATTTATTATTTTATGATATATATTACATTATAACTATACTATAAAGAATAGAAGGAAAAGTTCTCAGAAGCTAGCTAAGATAAGAATAGAAAAGGAATGAATAACAAAGGGCTGTGTCTCAGCAGAAAGCGAGAGCAGCTCCGCCGTGAGTGGTCAGTAAATCCCAACATCCGCACGAGACCAATCACGGACGCACCTGTTGCATTCCACAGCAGCAGATAACCATTGTTTACATTTTGTTGCTGAGGCCACAGCTTCTCAGAAGGGGGGAAAAATCCTAAAGAAAGGAATTTTCACAAAAGATGTCTGTGACACACAACCACATATTCTTAAAGAACAAGGAATCGGTTTAGCTTTACATCCTTCAATTTCTCTCTTTCTTCCATGAGCTGGGTTTCTGGTTTTCCTCATCGTTTTGTCATAAACTACTGGAAAGCTTGGGAACTAAGGTTCTTATCATAAAAAGTTTCGCAAACTTTTTTCTCCACACCTGTGTTATGATTCAAATGACAAACTGTGTTATAAAGAAATAAACTGAGATAAAAATATTTTGAGTACTGCCTCTAGTCTCCCTCTCTTAAAGCCAAATAAACCATGCAAATATTAGAAAATTTTTAAATGAAATTTTTAAATCATTTATAGAGTCGCAAGTTCAAAAACAACTTTCTCAAAACTACTTAATGTAAAATAACCAAATGATCACATGAGTGCAAGAAGAGAAGCTTCTTCATGCTTGTTTACTGAAACAATTCATTTGGTGAATATTTCAGTGAATTTTTTAATTCTGTTAATATTCACAGTACCTTGTAATGCAGATAGGTATTTCAGATTTCATTCAGGAAAATACTACACATATTTTTCTTCCTTTTTCCAAGGAGATTAAAAACTTGATACATACTGAGTAGCTTATCTATGAAAGTTCTTAAGTATTATAACAGATAGGGCTCATACAGAATGGGAATCAAGCTCTTCCAGTTTCTCCCAACAGCTTATAGTAATTTATGTACAGTCTGTTGCATTTACCAAGAAATTTTGGAGTAACTTGAGCAGCTTGTTTGTGACAATATAATGTGAAAATCACTTGATTCACTTCTGAGCAAAAATCACCTATGGATGATTCCTTCCTTATGAAAGAAATATTCAGTTCCCCAAAGTTGACCTTGAAAGGCAGCATTTTCAAATTAATCTACCCAATATTTATGCAATAGAAATTTAGTTTCAATTTCTTTTCTCTTTATTCATATCCAAATGGAACAGAAGAATTTCCTTTCATCAAGATGCTTCCAGAGGGTTTTATGCAGCAAGAGTTAATAAGATATTTATTCTTTTTCTGCATATTGAAATTCTAAAACATATATAATAATGGCTCAGCTTTTCCTTTGAAATTGCAGAAGATTGTTTTTGTTTATGATCTGTCTTGAGTCTGTATAACAGACTGTCCTGACCATACAACAGTTTGTTTTCCAGTCTGCTTAGATGATGTAGTGTTATCTGCAGTTGTTTGTTTATTTGTATTTCATCTTTAGGAGAATCTGGTATGCACCAGACAGCTCTGTTTTGATAAAACCATTTTATTACAGCTTGGCATTTCTGTCTTAGTTTCTTCTTGTGCTTTCTTTCTTTCTTCTACAAAAACTAAAAAGGAAGCCTGGCCCGGCCTTAACATTTGCTCACTATGCAATGCTTCTTACAACTTACAAGCTTGTTATTTCAGAATGCTGCTACAGAAGATACTTTTAGAAGGGTAGTTATTTCTTTCAATACCTCACTTGTAGTACATAAGGAGCCTTGCTTTATGTTTAAAACGAAACATGGTTAATCTGTAAAAAATATTAATACTGTTAATCAAGTTGATAAACATCTGTCAATTAATAATTAAGGATAAATCATAAACCATCCTTTCAGAATTTTTTTTAGAATCAATCTTTGCTTGTTGTTTGTGCAATGATAGTATTTACACTGGGAAGAACAAACAAAGAAGCCTTTTAAAAGCCCCTTATCTAAAAAAAAAACCCCAAAATAACACTCAAATGAAGTTCAAATATTTGAAAAAAGAAGTCATATCCTCCTAGTTTGTAAATTATTCATCTAGACCTGGTGAAATTTACCCTGAGAGACTTAATCTTGGTGAAGCAATAAAAAAAATATTAGTGCAGGACAGTCAAGTCTCCAGATTATTAACAAGTCAAAACCATGACTTAGAAGAAGGAATATTCAGTGTTATAGGGCTATCATTGTATTTTAAACCTCAGAAAACTTCTTGGACAGACTGTCTGTTGTTAAGGATACAGAAGAGACCAAGAGGCTATGTAGCAGCCAAAACACATTTAAGAACTAATTGTGCAATTTCAAAGAAACTTCAATCTGTAGTAAGGGAGAAAAAAGTTTTGTTTTCGTATACCATAATGTGAGTAGTGTATGTGACACTGCCACACATCATATTCTCACTACAAATGAGTGAAAATTCATCAAAATATTGAGTTACCTATACAATTATCTAGAGATTCGTACTGAAAAAATAGGTATTGTGGTGTGGTGAAGTCAAAACAGGAGGTAGTGTCAAGTGGTGTCCCACAGATGTCTGCTCTGAAACTGGAATAATTTAATATTTCAATTAATTATATGGACAGTGAAATAGAGGCAATGTTTATTAAATTTACAAATTATACCAAACTCAGAACAGATCAAAGCATATTGAAGTACAGGGTTGGAATTTAAAATTATTTCCAAGAGGAGAAAATAGTGAAAAGTAAATAGAGCACAATTCAAAATGGGACAAGAACAAAATAACACTTTAAAGTAGATATAAATTATCTCATGTACAACAGTGAAATCAATGAGTTAGACAGCAGTGTTGCTAACAAATACCAAAGTACTCATCTGGCTTAGCTACTCGTAGTGGATGTCTAGCACAGTTGGACACAGCCCATAGAAAAACAAGCTACCATTGGCCTAGTGTCATATCCTGAGGTCACATCTGCATGGCTCAGGTGTGCTGCAGCATCTCAAATGGCCCTTGGATCTGTGTGTGTGGGCAAGAGGCAGAGTCTTAAATAACTGCAGCCAGTGGAGCCCAGAGGGCTGCTCAGCTCACCTGAAATTTGGCACGGACACATTGTCAAACAAACAGCTCTCCAGGCTACACTGGGCTGGAGTCAGGGACATCCAGATGCCACTTCAGGAGAGCCCAGGTTTCCCACAGGTGTTGTGTCATACCTGGCAGCCCCATCTGGATCTTTCGGATACATGGGGTATTTCAGATGACATTAGGCACCGATGTGTGGGCAGCTAAATCAGACCTCACATTTCCAGTGACCCTTATGGATTGCCATGACTTTGTATTGTCTATAAATACAGCATTTCAGCTCTCTGTGTGTGTGTGTCAGAGATGTGACAGACACATTTAGGTTTATGCAGGTGAAAAGAATTCCAGCCTGACAGGATGCAGAGACTCCATTTGGCTATCTCACCAGGCTTGAGTAAATATATAAGAAAAGATGAATCTAGGGAAACTTGTTATCCAAAAACATTTCAGTCCTGAAATACATGAAAGGTTGCAAATGAAGGCTAAATTCCTTGTCTGTGTAGCAAAGACAATAGTTATGCTCCTAAATTGTAGAAAGCTACTGTTTAGGCGCAACTTTTGGTCTGTAGAGAGGGTGAAATTTGTCTTGGAATATTGTGGAATTTCTACCAGTGGAAGTTTCCAAAAACAGTAACTGACATCCTGCAGAACAGCCTGGCACCATTGCCAAAAATCAGCTGTGTACTTTTAAAAAATCCTTAACTGTGTGTAAAAATATTGTGATGGTTTAGCAGTGGTATTTTTCAATTTGGTGTTCCCACTGAAAGCATTCCAAACCATGTGCTGCTTGCTCTCTCTCCCCTGCTCCCCCTCTTCCCCCTGCAGCGGGCTAGAGAGAACAATTGGAGGCTAAAAACATACTCACGTATCTTTTGTGATCACATGTTGATGAAAGAACAATTTACTATAAACAGCAGTGAGGTAAGAAAATGAACACTAACAGCAACAATTTTGCAACAAAAACGTACAGGAGAGGCAAGTGATTCACATCCAAATGCTCACTGTGGAGCCCAGCAATATCCTGGTCCTGAAGAGAGCCTTTACCCCAACCCCAGATATGATGGGAGGTGCTATAGAATAACTGTGGGGTCCTGGCCATGCCCCCTCCTGGCTGCTGTAAAAATTAACCCTGTCCCAGCCAGAACCAGGAGAGTGGTCCTGTGCCATATACGAACAATTTATAATAACCTATCTGTTACACATGCAGCAACTGGAGCCAAGAGCTCCACATAATATGACTTTGTATCACTTTCCCAAATCTCGGTTATAGCATGAAATATTCCTACAGTGTAGATAAGCATCTGAGCATTTTTGGAGAACTTGTTTCTACTCCTGAAAGACAACTCTTATAATTCCCTTTGGGATCATATTTTTGATTGTCGTATCATGGTTTGGGACTAACTGGTTGTCTCTTGTGCCAAAGATCAGCATGGTCTGCACAAGACTGGCTTTGCTCGCTTGAACCTGTAGCCGTCGCTTTCTTTCCTAATGGAATAATCATCTGCCTTTGAAGCTAGATCCCCTCTGAACCAGTGGCTTCACAGTCTGACTCTGCCTCTTACAAGGATTTGCTAAACTGTAGCTGCTAAGCAGTGCAGGCTCACTGAGCCGAGCATCTGCCAGGAGCTATTTGGCACACGGTCAGGATGAGACTGCTACAGAGGCAACGTCAATAGACAAACCAGCTTCTGGAGTACATGTGCGTCCCCTGCCTTATCTATAGCCTGTGTCTATGGGAATTTTACATGCAATCTGTCCAGCAAAAGTAGAGACAGACATTTCCCTGCTGTCTGGTTCTTTGCTGAGATTTTTTCTCCAGCAGATGTTGGCAGATCTTCCCACAGACTTTGTTGTAAGTACCATGTCTGTGTCTTCTTCTTCAGATAAAAGAGAAAGAAATTCAATGAGCTGGCCTCTAAAAACACTGTAGAGCTCTCCAGTTAAGTCCAAAACTAGTCCTTGTCTCTGGACAAGCACAGTGCAAGATTCTGTAGAGCATTTCCAGCAAGTTCAAAGTGTTAGTTAACCAATCCTTTTGCTATGCTGTCTTCAGAAGATAATAGATAAAAAAATTAAGTTTTTAAAGTGCATTAAAATTCTATGGATGAGTTCAGTTCCTGTGTGTATTCTTTTTCTCATGAATAATATCACATAAGCATTTATTTTAACACTGATCTTCCTCCACAATTAAGGGGGAAGCCAAAATATCTGGGAAATGTTTTCCCTTTGTAATCATGGTGACCATTCCTTATGTCTTCATTTAAACACTTCTAAACCAAATAATTTTCTCTGTAAATTTATCTTTGAGCTGAATGAAGAAAAATGCTCGTGAATTTAACATAAAAATTATTGAATAAAGTTTCTGACATAAAATTAAAGCAGTAATTAACTAATTTATTTTTACCCTTGCTCTGGTTAGTTAGCAGAGGATTAACTCCATTGCATTCTTTTCCTAGATTATAATTTATCTACTTGAAACATCAGAATTTATTAAGGAGCTGACACCAGCTCCTTCCCATGAAAGCCAGAGAGCAACAGTGACCAGTCACTAGAGAGTTCATGGCACATCTTTTTTTCTTCATGAAGAGAACCCATACAGAAAAGTAAGAAATCTAAAAAAAAAAAGAGAAAAAAGTGTGTGTGCTTTTTTATTTTTTCTTCTACAGAACTAATAGGCTGTATCTCAGAATGATTCAGTTGAAGTGTGTTCCTTCAGAATATCTGGGATCCTTTCCGGAGCTCTTCTGAAGATTTATGACATTTCTCATCAAAAGTTTAGACTCCACACTAGATCTCAAGAAAGTTGTCTGTCTACACTCTAAAATGTCAGCAAAATAAATGCCAGACACTGGAAGGTGTTGCCGTATCTATCAGTCAAGACTGTAATTTGACATTAAGAAACAATGAGGCAGCATGATGCCCCACTATTCTCAAATCAACTCTGGGCCCACGACACACTTCTTTAACCCCTTCTGCACAACCCACTTAGGCACATATGTCCTCTTCTCCATCTGCTCAGCACTTCACCATTGCCTCCAGTGTCTCTAATTCTATGACTGGATGCATGCATAACAGCATTTAAGTATCATAAACTCCTACTCAGATTTTTTTTGTTTTCAGAACACAGGTTTTTACTCATGAAAACTTAAGATGTGAAAGTTTGCCTGTTATATTTCTATGAAAGCTTAGATGCCTGAGCCTATCAAAGATGGGAGCCTTCACATATATTGGTTTACTGGACAACTGCCATTAATCCAAATGACAGTCCTAAACATAACTATAGAGGACAGAGTTCTTTCTGCTAATAGAATGTAATGGAGTCTCATATATTTATAAAAGCCCTTAAATGCTGACATAAATTGCAAGCAAATACAGTATTTTATTTCTTTACAAGTCTTTTTGATGACTTAATTGGCTGAAGACTAAGTATGGACTATAGAAGCAATTGTAATAATTCCTGAGGAAACATGAAACTAAAATCTTTATATACAGCTGAACCTATTTTTCTCCTCATAAAGTACACAGATATATTTCCATTTAGAGGTTTGCTCACAAAAGTTAAGGTATATTGAATGAAATTCCTTCACAAAAATAGGGTAGAGAAGTTGAGAGAAAATTATCAATAGCAAGGTAGGAACCAAGTAATGCAAAATTTTAATTGGATCCTGCAGACAGACCCTTAGAGAAAAGATATAGAAGTTTAAGCTGGTAAACCCTTTCTATTAAACTCTCTGTTGAACTAGCAAAAATTAAAAACTAAATGCACAACTAATTGTCCTGGGCTCCATTTTAATAAGCTGTATGAGGAAGGAAGACAGAATTAGAGTAGAACAATGCAGTGTGTTAGGAAATAGCTAAGTGAACTGGAGTGAAAATGCAGCCAAATGGGTGCAAAAATAAGTACTATTAGAATATTGGAGCTGACTCATCCCTTCAGCAGGTGATGGTGCCTGTGGCCCTGTCAGGATCACTCCTGGCACTTGAACGATCATTTTGGAGGGGAAAGCAACAGCAGGAATGCAATAGTGGCAAAGATGGAAAGTGCATGCCACAGTAGTTCCCCGCGTTTTCTGAAATATCTACACATTCCTAGTCATAGTGGGCCTGACAAAGAAAAAGCTGCTGTCACAATCCTGAAGGGGTAAATAGGAGATTTCTGTCCTGCAGTAAACTATGCCGGAGACAGGGGAAACTGGAAGGGAAAGATAAGAGGAGAGCAGATGTTTGACGCTCGGTACCAGAGAGGAAGTCTATACTGTGGCTGCTGAAATGGAGAGATCCCCTGTGAGAACCATGTCTTAGAAAGCAGCTGCCAAGTCAAATAGCCATTAAATCTCAGCAGAAACAAACATCATCACACTACGCTTTGCCTCTTTAGCAGACCCAACAGCAGTTCACACTGGGCTTGCATCAACTGTACCATACAAAGCCTGCACAAAAATACAGGCCAGAGTGACAAAAGCGTGCTCTTTCAATTAAGCGGTTTGAAATTAAATGAAAAATGTATTGGGAAAAAGGAGTGAAAAAGTTGGAAATCTAGCTTGCCAATTGAACCTATATTCTTTTCCATGGATAATATCTTATTACTCTGCCTTGTCTCCACATTTTTCTAAGGAGAATTTAACTGGCATTATATCTTTGCTAGTGTAAAATCTATCTTCCATTTAGGGATAATGGGGATCCGTCCCATCTCTGGTCCTTTCTCAGTTGCTCCTGAATACCTGGGCAAGAGGGCATGTAATTACTTCATGGATCTGGACATTCTTTTTGTGCAGACAGACCCTGTCATAAAGTAAGGGAAATGAAAAACTCACAGTCCTTCATTCCACAGAAAGCAACTGTTATATATTTTGTTGGGAAAGGAAAAAAGACTAGCTATCCCAAGGCACACGTCTAACTTCAATATGGTAATCAGCAACGAGTATGGAGTAGTAGGAGAGAGATGGACTACTACACCAATTCTGCTGATACCTGGAGTAACATAGACAATTTCCTCTTCAATTCAGAACAGAGGTGTTAAAAGCAAGTAAACACTGAAGGAAAAGGTTCAGATTTTGGACTGTGCAACCATGAAGAGAAAAAATGGAAGTCAGCATTAGTATCAAAAAGGGAGGATGTGCTGGTGGTACTAAAATGTGTTTTCATATTCAGACATTAAAAGTACATTGTCTGATTAAAAAAAACTCCATGCTTAAAACAAACAAACAAAGCCATAGCTTTTTTCCCTCCTTCCTCTGCCCTTTCTTTACCATAATAATCCAGAATATTTATACTGTATGCTGTATCAATCACATTTCTATCCTGCCTCTTCCAAGTGGTAACACCTCCGTTTCAGTTGTGGGGAAAGAGAAGGTAGGTTCCTACTAACAACAACTGCACACTGCTGTTGCAGAGCATCCCTTTTTCTTGTCTGGCTAATAAGTGGAGCAATTAAGGTCCCTTTCTCCAACAGGAAATAGGAAGGACATAAGGCATACTTCTAGAAAGGCCATGACACAACAACCACAGAAGATGACTTGATGGCCCCTTATTCTGGTTGATTTCAGATAAGCTGTCCTAGAGAAATCTGCATAAGAAGATCCAGGATTAAGAAAGCAACTAGTAATTGCTACACAGGTACAAAGTAAAAGGAATAATTGCTCTCTGACTGATAGATTTGAGGGAAATAGTCTTAGGGATAAAAGACAAGAGACTTGGAGAAGTGTTAATGACAAAAAAGTATTAAAATGATACCTCCTTTGAGACAGGAACAAGGACCTGATGAACTGCTGAGGAAGAACAAGAAGTTTGCAGAACTTGGAGAGAAGAGAGATAATAAGGAATTTATAGATGTCCTTTGGGTGCCTACTAAGCTGAGGCCAAATCATGTATTGCTGATTGAGGCTACACGTGCTTTCAGGAGCCAGTGCATTACTTGGTATGAATAAAAAGGACATATGGGAAAAAGATTGCATGAATAGAGTATAATATGAAATTAACTGTAATTGGGGTAGATGTATGACTAAGGGCAAAGTGAGAACAAGCAAGGAAAATGCCGTGGCCTGGATCCAACAAAATATTTATGCTTTCAACTTCTAACTGCTAACATTAGATGGTAATAGCTTTCACAGCAGGTAAGCTCATAAATAATTTGTTGAATCTAAGCCTAAGGCTGTTGCATGCTAATCCAATGATTTTAAAAGTAAGGTTTACTGAACATATTTACAAATTTTAGAAATCTAGTTAATAAATAGTATCAAACTAATGCAGACTGAGGG
This sequence comes from Ammospiza caudacuta, assembly GCF_027887145.1. Taxonomy (NCBI): domain Eukaryota; kingdom Metazoa; phylum Chordata; class Aves; order Passeriformes; family Passerellidae; genus Ammospiza; species Ammospiza caudacuta. The sequence continues at coordinate 63,626,370 of NC_080594.1, forward strand.
AACTGTGCTTGTTCCTACTGGAGAAGTGATAACTTTGGGGAGAGTAAACAGCAGTCCTCCCTTTCTTATGAGGAAATAAATGAAAAGGATGGAGCCAGGTGCTTCACAACTGTTTGAGAGAGGAGACAAGAGAGAGTAGGTGTAATTTGAAACAAGACAGGTTCAAGCTGCATGCCAGGGAAAACTTTTTTTATGATGGAGACAGTGAAATGGGGAAACAGGTTATCCAAAGAAGTCATGCGTCCATTCTTGAAGATCTTCAAGGCTCAGCTACACAAAATTTTGAGTAACCTTGTCTGGTCTCAGAGCTGATCCTCCTCCAAGCACGAGGTTGAAATAAATGGTTTCTTGAGTCCCTTTCCAAATTCAGACATATGATCCCATGGAAACATTCCCACCACTTCAGTGTGCAATTGCTGCCTTATTTTATCTAGAAACTATGCTAATTCTATCTTTTATATTTCATGAAGGCATGTAACTATGCATGTTTGCTCAAACTAAGGTGTTTTCATTCAATAGCTATCCTGTTTAATAACTTTTAGGGCAGGAATGAACATACAAGGAACTGGAAAGCAAAACAAATAATATTTTTTAGTGAGCTTGTATGTACTATGTGTATGTACAAGTGGAATAACTGTAGAAGAAGGATCTGGGGGTCAGTCAGAAGAGATGAAAAAGAAAAAGTTAATAAAGTAGATGAGGTGCCAGATTGAAATATGTTTCACATTCATGTGAAGCAACACAAGATTACAAGAACAATTTGGCTTGTATTGTCAATAGTATCAATGCTAGTGTCTAAGTAATCTGCCACAGAAAATGGACGGACGCCTCTAAAACACTGAAAAGCAAAGACCCTTAAATGTTCCCAAGTTAGTGAGCAGGAATTTTCTGGACTATTTTCCTACATATGGCCATTTAAAATACACATAAGCTGTACATTAAAAGAGCCAATTTAATTTCTGTACGTTGACAACTTGGATTTTATGTGATATAAATTTCGAAAAATGTAGAAAGACTAACAATTTCAAACAATGACTGTGTCATGTCACCATGACCAATAGCTGGTGCCATGAATAAAACATAGGTATTTTATGACTATAATAACTGAAAAGTAGACATAAATATTCTGAATCTGCTATAGACCTACCAAGATGATTTTCTGATATTGATATTTTTTTTCTTCTGTATTGATGCATTTATTAGCTAAATCAGTCAGTAAGTACTCTCAGAAGGTGCAACAGCTCTTTAGGAGCCATTAAAGCATATTGAACTAATGACCCATGGATAACCAAAGTGTCTCATTCACTTAATGATGGATCCTTCATTCTACTTCCTTGAAACATATTGCATTTGATTTTCCTTTTGGTAATAAAAAAGTGGACATTAATTATCTCAAATACTATAAAAACCCAATTGAAGGCCTGCATTATAAAAATATACTTTTTATTTTGTTTTGATTGTCTTTGAAGATTTTTTTTTAAATAAGAACCATTGTTTTTTCTAATTTGTTTTAAGAACCTGCTTCTTTGTCCTAGTATAGTTCAGTAATAAATAGTTGAGTTGCAAATTTTATCATCTTTTAGTTCACTGTCACTGTCATTAATGAAATAGAAACCTCATGTCTGCATTCAAGGCAAAACAGATCCTTGTTGGGGAAAAAGTAAGAAAAATAGAGGCGCTTCCTTCAAATCCTGACTTTCAAAAACATTGTTCACTGGCAAAAACATTTGAGAATGGCTGCAGAATGGGATGCTCAGAGGTATTGATGGAACACCTGATGATAATCAAGCAGACATCTACTCTTCCTCTCTGCACTTTCTAAAGCTAATCAACAGCAAATCATCTTCCTAATCAGTCTCGTACCAAAAAAAATTAAAAAGCCAAGCTCACAGAAAATAAAGCAAAACCAAAGAAACAGACAAACAAACAAAGAAACAAAAAAAACCAAAACAAAAAAACACACACAAAAAGCCCAAAGAAACAAAACAAAACAAAAAAAAACAAAACACTGCCATAGATCTGAAGAAAGGAAATACCAAAGGTGGAATGAAAGAAAGTTAACAGATGGACAATTCAATACTTGTGACTATTCCTGGGTTACACAGAATATTTGTTGCAGAATCAAGGAATCTAAATTTCAAATCTATTGTGTTGCCCAAGCAACCAGCTCTCTGTGGCTAAACAATTGAAACTTACATATCTATGACTCTGTGAAAAATGTTAAGTGATATCATCACACTTTTTATGTTGGCTTGGGTTTTTTTCCATTGCTTCCCAGGAGAAGAACATTAAACAGGAAAAAAATTTAAAACATTTCTGACTCTGAATATTCAAACCTGTTATCCAAAAGAGTAGTAGAGCAATGAAGACCATATGGAACAGTTCTGGTTCTGACTTTTTTAACTTCTTGCTTTGCCTCCATCTACTTCACACTTCACATTTAATTTCTTAGAGGATGTGTGGGGGCATTGTTATTGTAAACTGTCAGCATCTGGAGTCCTTCAGTGAAAGCAATATGATGTTTTTTATAATAAATTATAAATATCAAACAAAAATAAATAATTACAGTGAAAGTAATATGATGCTTTGTAATTTTAAGGGGTTGTCTATATTGCTACATTACTACTACATTTCATTATTATAATAAAACTTTCCTGGTAAATAACTGGATAATAAATATTCTTTGTCCCACCCCTGCCTAAGCTTATATGAATAAGTTCCTGGATGACACCATGCAATTTTCTGCTTCCATATTTTAGGTAGGTGGCAAACCTATTTTATAATGGGAGATGACTAGTTGTGATGACTCTTTCCAGATTTTTTTCAACAAAAAAGAATCCTTGGTCTTGCTACCCCTACAGTTCAACAGCACTGAATCTGTTAAGTCTTAAAATTATGCCACGAAGCCTATCTGTTTCTCCAGCTTTTCTCCAAGGGGTTTGGTTAAAGAGCCATAAAATTTTGCCTATGGCAAATCAATCTGCTTTCCTCAATATCTACAGTATGTCTTACTCTCCCTCCTTTTCCTTGAGGGACAAATACAGGAATACTGTAACATCTGAAGTAGCTTATGTTGTTTTCTAACAAATTTGTCAAGACTTTGTAATATAACCAGTTTAGATGACATATTTACTTAACCACAACAACAAAAAAAAAAATACAAAAAAGCAGGTTGTGGTTTTGTATTGTTAAATTTCTGATTTTTATCACTGAATGAAAATTTGATTTAGCACTTCTGCTTAAATATATGACATTTCTCCCTAAACAACAATCTATTTAATGGAAAGAAAAAGAGTACCTTTTTCTTGCAATCATTGTCTGTCTTAAGGATTGTTAAATATTCATTTTACTCCAGAAAGTTTCTAAGCATGATTCACTTGCCTAAGTGTTGAGAAAAACTGGAAACTTCAATCCCAGTCCCAGTTCAAAAATCACATGTGTGTGCTATATTAACCAGCTAATACATGAGAAACATCTTTCTCTCTTAATACCATGCGAAACAGAACAGTTTAAAAAAGTGGAGATAAGAACATAGCTCCCAGGGGCAGCATCCTTGTATCCCATCTGAATATAGAGAGCATCAATTTTTATTTCAGTTCTCATTGTCTGCCAGTTATTGTATTAAACATCAAGACTCATGCATGGATTCTGAATTCCTGCAGATAGAGGATAAGAAGTCAAACAAGTTCCTGCGGAGATCTGTTGGATGTTTCTGAATTATGACAAAATTCTTTTATTGGTGTACTTAAACTGTTGATTTTTTAACTTAGACATCAAAAAATTTAAACAGGATTATGCATGAATAATACTGTAGTTAATGGGAATTATACTGCAAAAAGCTGGATTTTCTCTTTCCTTCATGCAGGGAGAATAGAAATCTCCACACTTCTGTGGATACTGTCCATACTACATACTTTTGTGAATCTGTGTTTTCTTGAGAATGAGCTTCAAGTCAACTTTAATTTTACACACATTTGTTATTCCTGAGAATTGAAAAATAGTAATACTGTTCCTCTACCCATGATCCCTAAATTGAAATTACAAACTGCTTTGCCTAAAAGGAACACCTAGTAATTTATTTATTCCAGCTAAGTTATTTTAGAATTCCGGATTTCAAAGGACAAGCATCATTTTAAAAGAAAAAAGCCCACAGACTTCCTGCAAATGATTTTTATTTGCCAGATGTACATGCTACTACAACAAGTGCCTAAACCTGAAAAAAAAAATATTGTGCAGCATTTCATAGCTTTTATTCTGTGATTGTAAAATATCTGGGAGGTTTGCCAGACTCAGTCAAAAGAAGAGCACAGCATTTTCTCATCACTAATAACAATGACCTGAAGTCACGTTGAAGATTGTAAGGTCAATTTCCCTCTTAAATTGAAAAAAGAAAATAGGAGAACAGATGTGGGTAGTTGCTTCTGTATTTATAAATTGCATGACAGCTGGGTTAGGCTATATCATCTCCAGTTTCTATGCAGTTAAGGTATTTTTATTGAATCATTCATACTAATCAGATAGAAGTGTTAAGGCACATTTTGAAGCTATTACATAACATAGAAAAAGCCGCCAACTTCATAGTGTACATTCAAAACTGAACATTTTTCTTCATTAAATATATTCAGGTAAGTTTACCATGTGGCATGCACATTCAGAGAATTTTCTGGGTTTGAATGACTGGTTCTGAATTGATACAGTATAAAGGCATGTGATGTTAAAATGAGTTCATTTAAAAAAAAAAAGAGTGAAAATACATAAAGTGTTAACTATTTAATACCAGAGATTTGTTTATTTGGTGTGTTTGGGCTTGTATGGCTTAATTTGGGGTGGTTGGTTTTGGTTTTGGGGGTTTTTTTGTTAGTTGGTTGCTTTATTTTAAACTGTTTTTGTAGTTTAAAATAGCAGAAAGAGTAGCTGTGCAATCAACACCCTGATAACAGTTATTTCATCATTTCAGGAGCACATAATGCACAAAAAATCTCATTCTGCCTGATTTTACATATTAAGCTGACCATTTTATCAGATTCATAATTTCTTATTACTGACTCATTATGTCTATCTGCTGAAACACAAATTTGCACATGATACACACCGATATTTTTGGCTACTATTTCTTTATATTACATTTACATTCAAATGCCAACCATCTGCTTGTGGTTGACAGCATCTAGGCAAATCTTTCCTTTAAATCCCAGCATTTTATTTCACCCTTATTGGGTGAAGCATGTAAGTCACATCAGCTTTATACTGTGCAATCCATTTTGTCTAACCTATGCATTTTTACATTAGACATAGTAACCTATTGAGCCTAGACCTAGGAGAATAAAACAGAACCTCATGAGCATAGTTTATCTGAAATGTCTTATATGTCTGTTACGGAATGAGATAAATCTTTGATGATGCCTTCTGGCTCTCTGACATTAGGAAAGACTAGGTAAATAGTTAGACTTAAAAGATTAACTTCTAACACTGGTATTAGAGTACCAAGCATAAGCTTAGAAGTGCAGCTTCAATTAACTAAGAGATAAAACAGTTTTCTAATCTTCAGCCAAGCATTTGATGCATAGTTTCTCTAACCTACGTGATGTATACATCAAGTATTTCAGAAAAGTATTTTGGTAAAATACTTTCAATAGCTAAAAAACAACAACTGACACGCTGCTGGCTCACAGACATCTTGTTGTCCCCCAGTCCTCCACAGAACTGTTTTCCAATCCAAACAGGTCAATCCAAACAGAGGGTTTGGTGGCTGTTCAGAAGTGGCAAAGGGAAAAATAAGATAAACAGAATGAATCAGTTTTATTAGAGAGCCTCCTCTTTCTTCGAGTTTCAGAGAAATCGGTAAGATAAGTTAAAGCAGCCCTCAGGCAGCTTAAATTTGTGCAATCAGCCTTTACACAGCAGACTGTCCAAACTCTCTTTGTCCCTGCCAATATAACAAGGGCCACATTTGCAAGCGAGTGACCTGCTTCTGAAAGACAACTGAAATGTTTAGATCCAGATAAGAAAACAAGAATTCTTTTCACATTACTCCTCATATCCTTTATAAGGCCTTTTTCAAGAATGAGAGGTTATTTATTACAAATAGTGCATGGAGAGGACTCCCACGTCTCAGTCAAGGTCCCCATGTGCAGCACCAAGTGCACACAGCTCTTGAGCCCAACAGGGGCGATGGTTTTGCTCCCTTCAGTCCCTAGAGAAGATGGAGGGAACAAGAGATGCCTGGGTCCCTTTACAAGACCAGCAGCAGCACTTCCTCCTCCTGCAGCCCTGTCAGCCTCCCAGCTGTGCTGCATGGGCTCAGTGTTCCTATTAGGGCCCTCGGGCACTACAGTAAATAGTGAGCATTAAGGGATATAACATGCAGCAAAGTCTAACAGTGTTCATGCGTCACTAATTACCATAATGAGAAACTTGCGGCACATCAGCCAAGAAGAATTTGCATTGATTGTTTTTTTTTTCCCTGTTCTTCAGCTAGAATAGGAAGAATTCCCTTGGATCCCCACTTGACCTTGAGGGCTTCTTCTCCTCTTTCTGCGTGTAGATATTCCTTGGAGGTGCATGTAAGGCAGATGAATAAACACAGATTTAACCCAAGAAATTATTTGGTTTTTAATAGGGCTTCCTACTGAGAGTGTATATGTAAATTCTAGTTGTGGCCAAAGAAAATAAATGGTCAAATTTCATCTCATTTCATTTGGCACAGGCACATTGAAGAGCAACTGCTGTTTTCACACTGATCCTAATTCACTGTAAGGCGCTGCTGCATGCTAGCTATTGATCTTAGATGTTTCTGCTGGTGATTACAAACAGTGACTCATGAAGTATGCGTTCCTATTCCACTACAACAGGGTTAATATTAGAATTGCTTGAAGAGTAAATGCTCACAAAACACCGCTATTAGCTAGAACAACTTCTTAACAACAGGGTGTTTTGTTAAAAACTATCTTCTGTGATGAATCTAGCTTACCAGAGAAAAGGAAACAAAAAAAGGTTTCTGGAGCACAAGATATGATACTGAAAGGCCTCCCAGGCCATTGATTCCTATTCTCTGCTCTAAGAGGCATTTCCTGTTTCCTATAATCCATTCAAAAATGTATTAAGCTCCACTTTATAGCTATTTAAATTGTTTCCCTCTTTTACTCTTATTGGAAGGCAGTTCCAGACAGGTGGAAGGTGGCTAGACAGTTGTATTGATCTCTAAATTCCCTGGAAATTCTATTTATAAAACGTTAAGCATTTTGTTAAGGATTTCCAAGTGGGTGTTTCTGATGGCTCAATACATAACAATTGTTCTGCTGATAACAATCCTGTGCGTGTTTCATTTATAATGATCCGTTTTATTTTCCTTGTAATAATAGCATATTGCCATTTCATGCAGCTGTTACATGCACGTTATGAATGTTCCACTGCCTTTTTTTAACATAATTGTCTCAGTCCTTTGAGTTGGCAAGCACCTGATCTTTGATTCCCGTGAGAGAGCCTTAAGCAATACCCTAAGGTAGGCCCTGTACCCAAGGACCTTGTTTCACGTATACATACTTCTTTTTCGTAGTTATGTATTTTACACCGATTCTTACAGGCTGGTTGGGATGGAAAGGGGCTTCTGGAGATCGTCTAGTTCAGCTTCCCTGCCAGAGCAGCTTGCACAGGCTGATTTTGAATATCTGCCGAGGAGTAGAATCTACAACCACTCTGGGCAGCATGTTCCATGAGAACATGTCTGTCACTCTCACAGTGAAAAACTTTTCTGTATATTCAGATGACACTTCCTATGTTTCAGTTTGTGCCTGTTGCCCCTCGTCCTGTCACTGGCCACCACTGTAGAGAATTCGGTTGAGTCCTCTTGAATTCTGCCATTTAAATGAATTTATAAGATCCCTCTCAGTTGCCTCTTCTCCAGGCTAAATAGGGCCCAACTCCTTCAGCCTGAGGGAGGTGCTCCAGTCCCTTAATCATCTTCAGAGCCCTCTGCTGGGCTCTCTGCCACAGTTCCTTTTCTTTCTCTTTCCTTTTCTGGAATGGGGAGCACAAAGTTGGACACAGCACTCTGGGTGAGGCCTCACCAGGTCTGAGTAGAGGGGCAGAATCAACTCCCTCGACCTGTTGGCAATGTTCTTCCTAATGCAGCCCAGAAAAAATTGGCCTTCTGGGCCACTTGGGCACACTGCTGGCTCACAAACATTTTGTTGTCCACCAGCACCCCCCTAGTCCTTCTCCACAGAACTGCATTCCAGCAGCCTGTCCTGGTGCCTGAAGTTGGCCCTAACCAGGTGCAGAACCCCAAATTTGCCTTTGATGATTTGGCTGGGTTCCTCTCCAGCTTGTTCAGGTCTCACTGAACAGAACAACTTTCTGGTGTGTTAGCCACTCCCTCCAGTTCTGTATCATCTGCAAACTTGCTGAGGCTGTGCTCTACCCCTTCATCCAAGTCTTTGATGATTAAGTGGAAGACTGGATCCAAGACAGGATCCAGTACTGAATGCTGGGGAACACTGGTAGTTACAGGCCTTCAGCTAGACTCTGTGTCACTGACCACTGCCCTGTGAGACCTACCAATCAGCCAGCTCTCAATCCCCCTCACTGTCCGCTTTTTCTCTATATGCCTATAGATGATATCTGGGATATCTGGGATGAATGGTTCCATCACCTTACCAGGTGTGGAGGTGAGGCTGACAGGCAGTCAGCTTGCTGCACAACCTGCTCACTGCCCTAAGGATCTCAATTTCCACCTTTTCGTCATCACTCCATATGAGGCTTTCCTTGAGCTTCACATTCCCCAGAAACCTGTCCTTGCTGGTGAGATTAAGGTCCCCCACAACGCCTCTCCTCATAGCCCCTCTATTACTTGGAGAAGGAAGCTGCCATCAATGTATTTCAGTAACCTTCTGGATTGCTTATGCCTGGCTATGTTGTCCCTACAACAGACATTAGGCTGGTTGGAGTTCCCCATTCAGACCAGGAATTGTGACACTCCTATTCATCTATAGAGGGGCTCATCTGTTCGGTCTTGCTGGTCATATGGCCTGTGGCAGATCCCCATTATAATACCAGCTCTCCCTCCCCTCTCTTTAATCCTGATCCATAAGGTCTTGGTCAGTTCCTCATCCATTCCCAGGTAGAGCTCCATGCATTCTAGCTGGACAAAAAAAGTGAAAAATAAATTACTGTAGATGGTTTAAAGAAAAGTAAAACTTAGCTGTGCTTTTTTTATGTACCTGAATATAAAAAGGTAAATGCCATGTGTGGTAGCAGTCTATTAACTTCCTGTAGTCACACTCACTGTCATGGCTCATTTGACTGCTCATCAATTCTGAAGAGTGGTTACAACAATGACATTTAATCAACAGAGGTCTCCACGGCATCGTCTCCATGAAGGCAGGTTCTTACTGCTGGGTTGTTTCTTAGCTTTAAGGATCCAAACTGATTCAGCATTTGGTCTGGCCTCCCATTTGAAGGAAGCAATGCTCTTACACACATTTTTTTTTTTTTTTTTTACAGAAAACAAACGTTAAGAATGCAATTGGGAAACAACTTAACCTACATATCAAACTTCTGTGTGAGTGCATTCTGCATCTCACTGAGAGATAGAATACCTGATGATTTTGACTGTTCCTTTTCTATATCTGTCTCTGACACTCCTACCATTATCTATTATTAAATGAGAACCTGACCCTTTTGAAGTTAATGGACAAAAACCTTCCTACTTTTAATGTGAGTTATTATCTTTCGGTAAGGTTACTGCACGGATCGAATCTTTGTGCTACCAGCAAGTGCTGTCCCTTGACTTGAAAAGAACTCTGCAAACATGTAGATGCTCATGTTATTATATCCTGTTGAAGGATGTGAACATTTTACTTTGAAAAACAGCCTTAAAAAATAACAGCTAGTAATATATCTCATTGGACTGCTGTGAGATCATTCATAGAGTACAAATTAGTATTTGTACTGTGAAGCACCTTTGGAACTTTGGATGAAAGATGATGTGTTTAAACATGAAGAATTAAAATTAATCTCTCCGTGGAGAGAATTAGGAATAAAAAAGACGAGCAATACAGTTTAATTAATAAACTAATAAAAAATAAAAATGCTTAATAATGTACAATTTATATTTCTCAATGGAAACCAATATTATGCTTAGATTATAGTCAAGATAATACTATTAATAGAATAACTGAGTCAAATTAATCATGACTGAAAATCTGATTATCAGAAGGGATCATGCTGCTACCATAGACTTCACAAACCTTTACTTTTATCTTTTTATTACCACACCAAATTTCTCCCTCTGTGCAGAGGGTGTACAGGATTTTCAGTTTTCAGCATCTTCAGACTGCTACTTTGATATTCTAATGCACATCTTATGAATGATGGGCCTCAAATTAATTTTTTCTTACAAAGAAGAGACTACAGACAAGGACAACTGTTTTTAATAATATTATTTACAAAGTGATAATATGCAATTTGTTACTTGTCAAAACAGCAGGAATTATGTTCTCATTCTATGTTAAATATAATTAGCTAATATTTTCTAAAGGGTATGCAGACAGAAGAAGTGTCTCATATTTTTAACTTTGTTGCAAATGTCATTGTCTGCCTTCATTTGGTCCTGCCCTAAGAAGGCAAAAATTACTGTGGTTCCAGTATGCTCAAAAGAAATCCATTATTAAGAACTTGTATTTCTTCAGCCCTACATGCATTCATGTTCAATGTACATACACATCCATAAAGATCTTTTAAAGGAAATATTTATTAATTATATTGTGAATAATGAAGTATTACATAAATTTTTCTCTGAGATTGTTAAGAAAAAACAACCAATAACACAACCCTACCCCCAAAAAACCCCAAACTTCTAGCCTTTTTATCTTTTAAAGGACTTTTTTCCTCAAATAAATTATGTCTAATGTACTATAAATATATTTCTTTTGGCTAATTAAAGCAGTTTCCAGAATATTTTTTTGGGACTAATGCATTGCTTTGATGGTCTTGCTTAATGGAAAGGGGCTCTACAAGTCTTTTGTAAAAATAAGCCATACCCTAAAGATCTTACAGTAAAATGATTAGAAAAGTACATGAAATAAAAAAACAGAAAAAGAAGAACAAAATAACAGCCAGGTGACATGCAATATATTGTAATCTAGAAAAGTTGTGGGTACAATTTGTAGTAAATCAGACTAGATCTGCTCTTCTAACTGCATCCACCCCAGGGAGGGGAGGCCTGGCAGCCAGTCTCAGAAATAGTCTCCTCTAGGGCAGATTAGTTGTATTTGCATGAGCAGTTCTTGGCTTTAGATCCTTTTTGGGCCTCACATAGTTTGTACAAACCATTTTTAAATAAAGAGAGAGAGGGAGTGTGTATATAAATACATATTTGTATTTCTGTTGGTCTGACTGTGTCAGTGTGTGTGGTGTATATATATAATTATTGATTTGAGGTTTGAGGAAAGAAGTTTAAATAACATGTCAGAAATAATGAGAGAATTGTGTTTTGGCTCACCTGAATGTTTTTTTAATAGCATTAAAATGTGCCCATGTATCACATGTTTTGAGGCAGTGGTGAAGGACACAGGTGTGTAGGAAGTTCCCCAGCCTGGTAGACAATAATGGACTGGGGGAGCAAAACCCCTCTAATCTGTAAAAAAACATTTGTTGGGGTGTGCAATCCAGAGAAACATACTTGGATTTAATTTAGGAGGGAAGTGCTTGGGTCAGAAGAGAATTTGCAAACAAATATTTTAAACCATGGGCAGTCAGTACACTAAGACAGAAATTGAGCAGGAGGAACAACTTACCTCATATTTAAATAACACTAATGAACTACAAGAAAGCCACTGGAATCACACATTTCTATAAGGATCTAGAGTAGGATAGTTAATGCAAAATAAATATAAAAAAGGTCAAATTAATTTCAGCTAGATTCAAATGTCTAATAAACTTTAAAATTATATTTTTTCTTTTTAGAAAAAATAAAACCTGAGTTTGAGAGGTTGAATACAGAATCTCTCTGGAGACTCTTTCACTCCCAGTGTGAGACACTGTCTCTGGAGAAGCCTGTTTTGCTGTACTAACTATGGAAAAACCTAAGGCAACTCCATTCTTAGTAATTAAGTCCTTGATTTTAAACATCTATAGATGGGTGGGTACCTGAGTGAGGTGATTATGTGCTACAACCCTCGCTCTTGCTTGTCTTTATATCTCAGGGATAACCATGCCAATTGCAATTCATAGCAATGGCAGATGTTCCAGTGGGGGAAAAAATGAACAATACCCACTCAATCAACCAAAAAAAATCCCAAATCCAGAGCCAGCAGGTGAAGCAGGAGCTAAGAAGGAAATGGAAGAAAGGGGTATTATGACTTCTACCCAAGCAATAGAGATCCCACCAAGGCATCTACCTTTCAGATTACAGACCATGTGGGAATGCAAAACAATAAAGGGACACCACCACATCAGCTGCTGGGATACCCCCAATACTTAGCTAAGATTATGAGAGTCATGAGGGAAGTAAATGAGTCAAGGGGAAAACTGATATGGGAGTTTAAAGGCCAGAACATAGATCTGAGTAATTATAAAATCTGATCTGGTTGTTTTTCTATGAATTTTATATTAGTTCTCAAAGACATGAATGCTGAAGCATTGAAGTCCAGGGAAAAGAAGCTGAAAGACAGACTTGTCCTCACAGTGCCCAGGCAATAGAGATAAGGCAATAGTAGTAGGTAGAAGAAATAAGAATGCATTCCCAGTGCATGCCCAAGCCTCTTCTGCCTTACTTTTCTTTTGGTGTCATGTTTCTATTCTTGAGCACAAAATACAAAAGAGTACTTAGTGGTGAGGGACCTCCAAATTCATCACCTAGCTCCTCCTTTTCCAAGAGACAGAGTTGGAGGTCCTCTATGGTAATATGGCATATGAATTTTTTCTTGGAAAAGTGATTTAACCAAGAGGATACAGTGCAGAAAAATTTACATCTGTGATATCTACCAGCCTAAATATTACTCGTAAATCTTGCATATCCTTTCTGCCCAGCACAAGCAATCTGGTGAATCTGCTTGGCATGTGTAGTAACAGGATATTAAATTGAAAAAAATAATTTATCTTGAATGGAGAGTGTACCTCACTGCCATTTTCCTAGATTGAAACCTCTCAGTTCTGCCTAGTGTGTTTTCTAGATTTTAAACACCTTTAAAGATCTTAATTTCATTTTATTTGTGTCTTAGCTTTTTGTTTTCTGTCTTAATACAATAATTATGTTTCCCTGAAAAAGTAAAGAAATTCATATTTGTAAACTGCTCAGACAATCATCTAGTGCAGACCAAACAAGAACCTACATAAAAAAGGTAAAAAACTAAGTGCAATATATTTCCAACTCACATCTTCTTCTATTTATGAAAACACAGAGCATAATAAAAACTAGCAGACGGAGCTTTCTAGAAAACCTGTCACTGCCTAAAATAACATGGAAGTTGTTTGATGATACTACAAATATTACTTAAATGTTGCTGTCACGGTCAGATTCTGGCAAGTGTCATTTTCTATTTGCTATATGAAGTAGTATGTGTTCAAGTTACTGTGCAACTACCCCAGGGCTTGCAGAGTTGTTGCATGTTACTCTTCAGAACCATTTTGTCAAATTTTTTTATCTACATTTGTCGTTCCTTTGTTCTGGCTCTACCTGTGTTTCTTCCAAATGTCCATTTCAATTATGTTGGCCCAGTCTCATTCTAAGTAAGTTCAATATGCTTAAAGATGCATAAGTTGATACCCGTTTAAAGGACACTGGAGAGACTTGAAGCTACACAATCATTTTGTATATGATACACTGTGCAAATGAAGGCAGGCAGAAGAGTATATAACTTATAAATGAGATTCCAAGGAGTGTATCCCAAATGGATGCTAAAGAATACCAAGCATGTCTATGAAAACAAAAAAACAGATAAACAAAAAGCCCCAATAAAATTTTTCTTGTTTTAGGTCATCTGTATACAGTGACTCACAGTTCTACTCTGGAGTAAAACTTATCTGCATTTCCAAGGTTGAAGGTCACTTGAAAAGCTTTTATATAATACAATATTTTGCTATTATGTTCTAATATGCAAGAAAGCTTGTAATGAAAAAGCTACTTTATGTTAACTGGTGGAATTCATTAAAAATGAAAAGTTATTCAACCCTGTCTTTTACTTTTTCAGTAAAAACAATACTTTTGTTTCACCGAAGCTTCCAGCTTTCTGCATGTTTCACAAACTTTTGTTTTACAAGCTATGACCTAAATTTTTCATTTCTGATGATATTGTTATCACAAAGTCACTCTCTGATACTAATATATAATAGCTGATGCATTGGCTATGTCCTATCTTTCAACTGCCATTTATTTTATTATTTCAAACACAATTTTTAAAACAGAAGAAATCATTAGCACCCAAGAAATCATTGGCACACTGACATAGGGAGAGAACTCTAATCTTAACAAGGTATAATCCTTTTACAGCTGTTATTATTTTAATCTTCTGTAAAGAAACACCAGTTAACCTGGCTGCTGCCCAGGTCACCTCTCTTTGACAATGGCCAAGGATGACAATTTTCTGAAGAGTGCACTGACACTCTGCTGTGGTCTGATGTGCTGCTGAATGTGGGACACTGCAAAGCTAAAGTGGGAGCAAAGGTCATGGATTAGAATGAATTAAGCAAACGTGGATTAAGGAAGATCAATGAGCAGGGACACAGACTCATCAGGCTCTGTTTAGATAATCTGCTTGCTCTGACTAACATTTTCTTCCAATGTAACAGCTGAAGAAAATTTACTTGAAGCTCACTCTTGTCAGCTCCTGAGAAACTATCTGTAAATCAGGCAGACGAGATAGTACCCTGAAATGTAAAAACTCTGCCAAGGACTGATATTGACCCTGATCCCCAGATACTACAAGTACTGTGACTGAAAAGACAGGTCTGAAATCCCAGATGATGAAACCATCAGGTCAGTTGCTCTGGCTCAGTCAGTGAATTACCAAGGAGGAACAGAGAGAGGCAACAAATGATACTGTACTAAACTGTGGAAAAGGGCATTCTCTAGTGCTATCCTTTATTAGTGATGACAGAAATGTTGGCAGAAGAAACCTGTCATTTCTGAGGAAATAGCTTGTAGAAAAATATAATCCTACAAACTGATCAGAGAAAATTCTCAGGGCCATAAAAGCTGTGGGAAGAAGTTGAAATGAGTGAAGTTCCCATAAGCCACACAGACAGTAAGGACATGAAAAGTGTGAAGAGAAGCATTAGGATATTTACTGACTAAGAGAAGTCTCATAAGGAATTTGATCTGTCAGTCAGTAGGAAAAAAAAACAATGTCCTAACTCCTGTGCATAGGATTGACATTTCCTACACTGAGATCTACATTTTATTGGTATATATTCCACTCACTTGCAAAGTTAAAAAAAAAACAACAAAAAATGCAAAATCTACCAAAGAATTGAAATGAAAATGTAGTAGACATCATCCTATAAGAACCACCTCAGAAGTGATGATGTGGGCTGAACATGCCTCACCCAGTGTGACCTTATAAGATCTCAGATCCTAACCTCAGACCACTTTCGCTTCCCTAAATGACACCTAGAGAATGATAATTCTGCATAATCTAGAAACAGAAGAAACTTGTACAGTCAAGTTGTTTTTTTTCTGTTGCTGCAAGATTTTTCTTAGTGGTGCACAATAACTGATTTTTCACACTAGCTATGCCACAATGGTACTAAAGAATGTTACAGATAAACCTGTAAGATTTCTGCTTAAGTAATAGTGTACAGACAGAAAAACTACCTTTAAAATTAGGAGAAGGGTTGATTACTCATAAAGTTACTGATGATAAAATACTTCCCTATCAGGGAAGATCTTAGCAACTGTGAACTGTAAAAAAATATATTTAACTTCCTATCTCTGTTCATGATTCCACAGGACAAGGTTGGTTCCATACAAAGGAAGTGTGGGGTATATTAAAATCAGAAAAAAATTTCAATACAATCATTTGTTCACATAATGAATAAAGCACTGAATTTGTCCCTTATAGACCACTAAAACAAAAAGTGACTTGCTTATGTCTAGAAACACATCTATTATTAAAAGAATAAGAAACCTCATGATTTATGTTTACCTCACACTCAACTTGGTTTTGTATTTTTTGAGGGACAGAAAAAAAAGAAAAAAATAATGAAGTCAGATTTTTTTTTTTTTCCTTCTTGTTTTCCCTTTTTCTGGCATTCAGTGAAAGACACAGGAAATAATTAACGCAATGCTGCACCTGAATTCAGTCAAATGCAGCTATCATAAAACAGATCTTGTCAGGACAAGGATTCACCAGGTCCAGCATCCTTCCTTCGACAGTCGTGCTATGAGGGACGGGCATGCCCAGAGTGTCCTTTCTCCTGGCATGCACTTGCAGCAGTAAGAGCCCGAGGGACTACCTGAGATGAAGGCTCCAGACTTCTGTGTTCAATAGAGAAAATGGGGCTGACCACAGTCCTTTTAGGATTCTAATTACACTGTTGGCTCCTGAAACATCTTGCAGCAATGAGTTCCACAATTTAATTACAGGCATGATATGACAAAGTACTTCCTTTGTTTTTTCTAAAACTGCTGTATGAAACTTGCAATGAGGGCTCTAGATTTTGCATTGTGAGAAATAATGGACAGCTGAACAGTTTACCATGCATCTGAGATAAAGGCTAAATTATCATTCTTCAAACTTGAATTATCTAGTTTCTCATCAGGATCTCTAAGAACAGAATACTCTCAAAAATGTACATAAACATATGGAAAATGTATTTGTGTGAAAGTTACCATATCTTGAAAGAAGAGAGGGAGAGAAATCATAGTAGCTATTTGTTCTTGGGTTCATGGTTTGGGACTTTTTTTTTGTTTGTTTTATATTGACTAAGGAAGCCTTGCTTCTAGCCATTTGCACAGGGAAATTTTAAATTATTTAGTTGTGGGAATATTCTCAGAAATGCACATTTTTAAAGAGTATTCTGTTAGTTTAAGAGTAAATAATTCCTGAAAGTACAAAGTCCATAACGTATACGATTACAAATTCCTTTTGCAATTTGCATAATGTCTTATTCACTCCTTGATATTTAAGGGCACTTATGGAGGGAATGTAAGTGTTATTACAGTGAGTGGCATCCCATATGGCAAGTAGGATCAGCTGCAGCTTTGCACACTGTTGTCATTTTTCCGCTTGTACTTCAGTCTTTGCATGATGTAATGTTTTTTTCTGTGGTTGTTCAACAGTCTCCCATTTAAGCCTGCCATATTATAAAATGCCATTTTAAGGAGTTGCAGCTGAACCTGCTCACCATAAGTCTGCATTTGTTTCACAGCTGTCTATCACAGTGTCATCCCACAGGTGTATTCCAACTTTACAATTTTCCTGGGCCTCATCTTGTGATGTAAGAAAAATGTATTATGCAAGATGAAGAAATGGCAGCCAAAAAAGTAAATGCTTCTAAATGTCATTTTGCAATACAACCTTGGCATGCAAATGCAAGTAACCTTAGAGGATGATAATATTTGCACTCTCAGCTAAATATGATGCGCAAATCATAGTGGAAAGGCCAGATCCTGAAAATAAAAGTCCTCTTGAGAGTGAGCAAGAAATAGAAATGAGGTGTTGGGAGGGGGGGAAGGTGTGCAGTGTCCATTAAAATAGGAGAAATTTGGGGGTTTTCTATGCTGCTGATCAGCTGTCATAAATGAAAATTTTGCAAAATAAGAGTTCATCTGGAGGTTATTTTCTGACTTAAGTGGAATTACAGGTCTTTAAGTGTAGTCCTGTTGCTCCATTCTTGAAGACTATCAGAAAACAAGCAGTGTAGACTCTATAGGCAAAAAAAAGGGAAGAAAATATAATAAATATTAATTTAAAATTTAAGTATAATCACACATTTAAGAAAACACTTGAGTATTTCTTTGAAGTTCAAACAACTATGAAGAACAATCTCTCTTCACTTAATTTCACTACAGTTGATCTCACCCTTCCTCTTTCCTCCTCAACATGCCACGCCTGTTTTTCTGTCTGCAAGTCATCAGCAGCGATGTGATCACAATAAGATTCCATTTCAAGGTCAAACACTGCTGTATGTCTACATGAAACTTCCCTTTGACTCACCTAGGCTGCTGAAATACACAGGCACACTGGGAGGAAGATAATGGAATATTAACTGAGGAATTTTTTTTAAGTGGGACATGTGACTGGACAAAAAAAAAAAATTCAAATCTCAGTGTGAATTTTAGATCTCCATTAGAAAGCTAGTTTTATTTATGAACCAATCAGGGAAACTGTAAAGGTCAACAACTAACAAACTCTTTAATAACAAAGTGTTTAAAAACCACTTTTCTGAATCAGAAGGGTAGCATTAATAGAAATATTTTCAGTGTGCAATCATATAGAATTCCAATCCAGTATTATTTCTAAGTCAAATAAGACTTTTTGGTTTTGACATTTTGAAAATTAAAGACGGGGTAAATGTGAAGATACTGAAAGTTAAACTCGAATGTAAAGGAAAGGGTAAAATTAAAATACAAATACACTTTAAATTAAATAAATCACCATAACTTGTTCATCATTTTGGAGTATAGGTCATTATAGTTGAATACATTTAATCCTATATTTTCATTTCATATTACTTTGGTGCCAGAACTGAGTTACAAAAAAAACTAATGCCTTGTTTATTCTTAAGCTAATTGAGAGTAGATATGGCCTGATAATTTTTGTAAATTCTTCCCTGATTAATTATTTTGAAACTGTAATAAGAAAACATGGCTTTATAGACAAGATAATAGAAAATACTGAAATTGGTTTATAACTGCAATTGAAATTACTGTTCCTTATCAAGAGCTTTACTCCTTGCTTTACCTTGCTTTTTTTCATCAAATGAAAGACAAAGTATATTAGTAACAAAAATCTCTGCAACAAGGAGAGTTAAAATCCTACTCCTTCATTAATGTGTGTATTTCATGTCTTACTTAATCTACTTTAAGTACTGATTTACCAGATATTTTCTGACTCATGTTAATAACTAGAAAGGACAACCAAAATATCTGAAAATACATATCTTTATTTTCTATGCAAACAACAAATATCTTTCTTGACAATCTTTCTTGACAATAGTGTGGTTTCGCTAATTAATTACCCAGAGTAAATTTCACTGATTTGAAGCAAACACCTAAGGCCTATTCTTTTTTTGACTTGAAAATCTGAACGTCTCTTAAAGAAAAAGATTCCTAGAGAAAAATGTTCAGTTAGAATTATGTTAATTTTGTGCAGTTATGACCACTTGCTTCTTTTACATGTTTCATATTAATTTCCGATTGAGGGATTTGCATTTAAATAGCAACAGCTGCAAGATTTATGGCTTAAAATACTGACAAAAAATACAATGGAAAGGTACTGAAAAGTCTATTGCAATTTCATGATGCTGGCTTAAAACTGTACTTTCCCCTTAAAGATTTTAATTCCACTGTTGAGCTTACTTGTTATTTATACAGGGAACAAAACCAGTTCCTCTTTACAAGCTTCACTTTCACATGTATAATAACAGCTGCAGATACTGTCCAAGCTGAGACAGAAGGGGGTAATTCTTTTGATCACTCTGATTTTTGTGTTTCTGTTAAATTTAGGTAAGTTGGCAAACTAGGAAAAAGAGAGCTCCAGAATGAAAAAAAAGTAAATGTGATTCTAAAGAAAACAGAGATTCAAAAAGAAAGTGATGACAGCAGGTTACTGAAAAAAATATATTCTGTGATATCCCAGAAAACTTTCTTTTTTCATCCTTTTAAAACCTCTCTTTTTGTTTCAATTCTTTCAAGGCTAGTTTCTTCTTTTTCTAAATTATCACTAATAACCAGGTCTCATAATGTTACAATTTGTATTGAAAAAAAGTTGTATTGAAAACATAACTTTTCTAGTAATTTTCTACCAGTGAGCAGTTTCTTAAAATCATACTTGCTTTTCATCCAGCTTTTGAGCAATTTACTTTTATATAACATCCATATTTTCTTAGTATTCACTAAATTGCTGGAAATCCATGTATGGTCACTTAACTACAATTATACACGTAAAATTATATTTGTCAATGTATAAGAAAGTTTAGCAAGTTTGGAATGAGAACTTTAATGAGCATTCCAAGAGTAGTTACAGCAAACACAATAAATAGTAACACTTAAATGCAGACAACCACTGCTATTACTGAAAATGTAGTGTTGTATTTTTTGATGAGCACTGGGAAGAGTAAAATCAGAAAATAGATCAGCGAATATGAAGAGCTGATACAAAACATAATGGGAGATGAATCACTTAATTCAAACAATATCTTGATGGATGTGGGAAAGACTTCATTACATAAAAAACACTCCTAGTTATTGATAATACTAAATAGATTAAGTAGTTGGGCACTCATAGAGATATATGACAGTCATATGGAATCCTCTATGGAGTCCCAGAAAATCACAATCCCATGTGCAGTGGGTTGATGTGCATGGACAAAGGAAAGGAGAAGCTTCTGGTCGTATTTTCCAGCTACAGATTATTTTCAATAACTTTTGGGGCTTGTAAAGAAATAAAATAATAAAAGCTACAAGAAAAAAGTCAAATATTTATCACTGATGTGACAAAACTTTACAAAGAAGGCATCATGTTCCAGAAAATTTTTAAAAACTTGTATTAATTCAACATTAGTTAGAATTAAATACTGTTCTAAATTAAGAATCTCTTACTAAAAACAGAACAAATTTTTTTATCATCTAGAATTCTTTTTCATAGCAAGTCTATAATAAATGGGAAAGACATTTAAACAGGCTGAAAAATTATTAAATTAATAATAATTTTTTACATTTTGTATAACAAAAGAAAAGAACTGAAACCTTCTTCTTCAAAGAGTACTTTGTGTCCTGCTTATAGTTTTTGTTTAGTAATAGTATTTGTCAGTGCACAATGCTTATGTGTAGAACTTCAAACATATTGCATAAATTCTCATGTTCAACTATCATGATTGATCTTACCATTACCTTCAGTTGTAGAAATGCCAATAATTTAAATTCAAGTTTTTGCTGCTAGTTTACCTTTGAGCAGATCAAGCTATTAAAATTCTATCTTTCTAAAAAGAACTACTTCTTTGCAGTGAAAAAAATAAGGATCCTGTTACTCCATCTCTAATAGTATTTACATTCCGCAGCAAAGAAATCTAACAAATCTGGGCAAACTGCTCAAACAGCTGACAGTGAACCATTGAAATAGCTCAGACTCCAGGGTTTGAAATTCTCCTTTGGCTCTGCATTGTCTCAACATGTTACAGAGAAATGCAGAGCTCCTCTCTCTCAAGGCATGAGTTGGGATAAGGAGTAAATAAATGTTCTTTAGAGCACTCTTCATCTCAGGAATTTTGTGCAACTCATAAGCAATTCAAAACAGATGTGCCACAAAAACTGAATATTAGATTAAATATTTTATGATTTCATAAGATTGAAGGGAGAAAAATACACCATTCTCTAATAGGATTCTTTAATACGCTTTCTGAAAAGATGTGTTCTTCATTTTTCCAAATAATGCAGAGTAGAAATTACTTTGGACCAGAGAATGTTTCTGCATCCTAATGTCAAGAATGCTGTGGGGTGAGAAGTCCCAGACAAGCCCAGACACAATGTCTGCTGCTAATATTCAGCATAACTGTACACACCTGTATAATGTGTCAATTTACCCAGGATGGTAGTAGGATATACTGTGTCTTCTTGACTGAGTGTCTAAAACGATTTTGCATGAAAAACTTCTCTACTTCTGGATGCAAATAACAATCACAAGGAAGTTCAGCCCTGACCTAAGTGTCAATGTGCTCAGTGCTAGACAGCCAAAGTATGCACAACTTCAACTACTAAAAGAATCTGTGAAGCAGATTTGCATGAGTCTAAAGAATTATGAATATGGTCTAAGGCACTTAGTGCATTGTATCACTGGGTGTATTTAAATTCTTCCCTGTTTTTGATATCTAGTTTCTTCTTGCTTTCTCCAAGCAGATGCTATTTTCAGACTGCTAATCTGTGAAAAAAAGATCTGGGCCAGAACTCATAATAGAAAAATGCAGAACAAAAACAACAGACCACCAGCTTTAATTAGTTATCTATTTGTTGTAATGTAGTCTGATGTCAAAAAGTAACTGTATAAGTATTACTTCTTTATATATCCAAATAATAGCATAAAATCATTACAAAATCTATAAGTGACATTCTATTATGTCTTATAATTTAAGTAGTTATTATTCCACAACACATCTATTGTGCTAGTAGACATTAAGCAACCATTAACAAAACCAGAGAAATTTCATTAGAATGGAACTGCATTATAGGCTGATTTTTTTTTTTTTCATCTGCAGTGAATCTTTTAGCCTAATAACAGTAATGACTAAGTTTAGAATTCTTACTGGCCCTGAAAGTTGTCAAAAGAATTTTCCAATGAAAATGTCTTGCCACTTTATCCCCCAGCACCAGACCCCAGCAGCCTTGCTCTCATTTTTTGTGACCTACTGCCACATGAGAAAAACTCCAACAACCTTTAATAAAAAAAAACCCACTGCTGACCTTAGGTACAACTTTTCAGTACACCAGCTCCTGCTCATACATTTTACCTACCACAGGCAACTTTTCCCTGATGGTGCCTCTTTCCCAGCATACAGTCTTCTCCAATTTACCCTCATGAGAACTTCTCTCTATACTGTAATCTCCACATAGCCAGGAAATACATCAATGTTGATAAAATGTTTTTTGGATGCACTGGTTGGTTCCGTGTGTGGCATTAGCGTCATCCCATCCCTGATGGCATCCCTTGTATATTCTTTGTAGTTTAAAAGGTAATGATCATTTTTTCACTTCCTCCTCCCCAGTTTTCTGTCACATTATATTAATAAGTGTCCATTAGTGGTGGTGAAGTTACCTACACATAAAGAAGTGTCTTTCTTATTAAATAAGGTTCAGCTGCAGCACAGACCACAGATTGTGTTCATCCATTGAAATGGACTCATTAGCTTCACAGGATTGTTTAAATGTGCATATTAAATTAATTATTGCATAAAAACTTTTGGTCAGGTTGTACCTAAAAAGCATCAAGTATGGAAATGTCAGCTATGATAGTAAAATAATATATTCAGTTTAAGGAACTCATTTAGTTCCACATTGCCTTTTTGGCTAACAAATATTGCTGTGCTATTCTTAGATATTTTGCTTACAGAAATATTTCAGAAATTTAGCATTAGCAGCTTCTTTACTTCTCTTGTCTCCCCTGAGAAAAAGTTTGCAGAGAAGAGCATTTGGGAAAGAAGCACTTTCCAATACCTTTCCAGTGTGTTTTACTCTAAGAAGAGAAAGGTTGGTGATACAACAGCTGCTCTTTTGTCACTGAGAGCAAAGGGAAAGGATTTTTTTTCATTTTTTCAATGGTATGTAGAAGACCACTGAAATTTGAAGATCAGAGACGTGATTCTCTGCCCTCTAATGTGAAGAAGACAACAGAGGTCTGAAACCAGAATGAAATTCCCAAGTGCAGGCACATGAATAATTGAATAACAAGCTGTTTAGAGAATACTGAAGAAGAGATTTCAGGGGGGAAAAAAGGAAAAGAGGAAAAAAGATAGAGATAAAAAAAAAGATAAATTAGATTTTATTTTTTTATGAATAAAGAAAAACTTTCCTAGAATCATAGAAATCAGTAAAAATCCCCAAATTTTGGGTTTTTTTTAAGAAAAAAATATTGAATTTTATTGTGTATTTACTTTGATTGGCTGCCAGGTGCCCACACAACCACCTTCTCATTTCCTCTCCTCAGCAGGATGGGGGGAAAATAAAATGAAAAATCCCATAGGTTAAGACGAAGGCAAGATTATTCACCAATTACCATCACAGCCAACACATATTTTACTTGAGGAAGTTTAATTTATTGCCAATTAAAAATAGACTGATGCCTCAGGTTTTAGCTTTTATATCTTTCAGCTTCTGTTCTGCTTTGGTCTGTAAGTCTAGGGTGCATATTAAGTATAGTAAGCTCGCTTCACAGAATAGGTAGACAAAGCAATTACTCCTTTATCTGGAGACCCAAGGACATCTGATCCAGATCTCAGGCCCAAGAGCATAAACAACAGTGGACTGAAGAGAGTAAACAAGAAGGATGGGACTCCCTGGGCTAAAGCTGTAATTGGACTATTAACTCCAATATGCTAATGGACCGAAACTCATAGAAGTGTGAGACCCCGTGACTGATCATCCATTTTGTGGCCATTTTGGATTGTGCTGCCCAAGTTGGATCTATTGAGGCTTCTTAATATATACCTACTTTATTCTTTAGCTCTGTCTAGTCTCTGTTCTAGGTCAG
Source organism: Ammospiza caudacuta (assembly GCF_027887145.1). Taxonomy (NCBI): domain Eukaryota; kingdom Metazoa; phylum Chordata; class Aves; order Passeriformes; family Passerellidae; genus Ammospiza; species Ammospiza caudacuta. Next base: position 63,650,768 of record NC_080594.1, read on the forward strand.
TTTTCACAAGGTATCACCATCACAGCCAACACAGATTTTACTTGAGGAAGTTTAATTTATTGCCAATTAAAAATAGACTCAGTTACTCAGAAACAAAAGCAAACCAATCCCCCTCCCTCCCTCCCTCCCTCCCTCCCTCCCTCCCAATCCCCTTTTTTTCAAGTTCAAACTCTCTTTCTCATTCCTGACTATTGGACCTCTTCCTCATGCTGAGCAGTGTGTGAGGCAGGGAACGGAGGGGTGGGGTCAGCCCATAGCAGCTCCTGTGTGTCACTCCTTTCTCCTCCTGCTTTTCTGCAGTTCTAGTATGGCTCCCCAGCAGTTTCAGCTTTCTCCATGACACATCCACCTGCCCTGGCATGGAGTCCTCCATTGGCTATAACGTGGATCTTCTCTTCCCTCTGGTCCTCCATGGGCTGCAGCTGCCTCACCATGGTCTTCACCAGGGGCTGCAGGAGAGTGTCAAGTCCAGTGCCTGGAGCAGCTCCATCTCCTCCTCCTGCACTGACCTGGGTGTCGGCAGGGCTGCTCCTCTCACACATTCTCACTCCTCTCTCACACAGATGCTGTGCAACACTCTCTACCCTTTCTTAAACAGGTCTTGCCCAAGGTGCCACAGAGCCCCTGGCTGCAGGACCCAGCTGTGCTCTGTGCCCTGTGTGGGTGGGTTGGAGCCACCTGGATCCAGCTGTGTGCAGCTTGGGGCAGTCCTGGGCAGTCCTCACAGAGGTCCCTGGAGACCCCACTGCCTGTGCCTGGACACCAAACACAATAGTTCATATAGAAAGCAATTTTGGTTTAATGTGGTTTAGTTATAAAACAAAGCAAATAAATCTTAATAATTCCTCCTCCTGTTGTTGTGATCGTGAAACCTGATCAATTTAATTAAAAGAGACATCTTCTCAGAAATTCTATTGATTTGGATGAACTCCCATTTCTCCATGAAATACTATTTTTATAAAAAGTGGCCAATTATTAGCAATGCATTATGCCAACCTCTGCAGGCTAACTAAGCTTCGTTAATGACAGAAAAGGGTTCTAAAACAATCTGCCACAAAAACTTTAAAACTGAAATCAATATCAGAATTTTCCTGCTTATTTTAATATTTAAATGCCATTAAGAAAGACACTATGCTGTTTTTAGCTGGAGTAGTTAGCTTCCTTCACAGTGGCTGATATGGGGTTATGTTTGCATTTGTGCTGAACACAGGGTTGATAATAGAGAGATGTTTTTGTTACTCCTGAGCAGTTTACACGAGCCAAGGCCTTTTTTGTTGGTACTGCCACGCTGGCAAGGAGGCTGGGTGTGTATGGGAGGTTGGGAGGGGACACAGCCAGGACAGGTGACCCCAAACGACCAAGGGGACATTCCAGACCATAGGACATCATGGTCAGTATGGTGGCCCACAGAATAGTCAGTGATTACCTTCTACCTAATACATGAAATTACTCACAAAAGTAGACAAAGAACCTTTTTCCACTTTTCAGAGAGCTGAGTGCTAGGTTGTCCATTTTGATGATATTGCTAGAGGAAGGCAAAAATGAGAAATGTCTTGGATATGGGGTTCTGAAAATAACTGGGCTTTGGGTGCAACAGTATTTCACACCATGTCCCAGTAAATGACATCCTCATGCACAACCCTTGAAAGGGCACATGGAGAACTGGGTTGGCTCTCTCCAAGTGCTTGCCTTTAAGGAAGAGAGGATAAATGTCTCTTTGACTTTTAAAAAAATAGATAAAGTAACAATAGTAGATATTATAATTAATAATGATCACTTTCAGAGCACCTTACAGCTTCAAAGCATGAAACCATTGAAATCATCAAGTAATTAATGTTTACTTAGTGAAATTAACATAATTCAATATGCAAAGATGCTGAAACAACAGAGGAGTTTTAAAACACACAAGCTAAATCCCTGAGCCTACCTGAGAAGCTGCACAACTTTGTACTATCTTTGATGTGTTATGTAAGCTGACTGTCCAAGAGCAGCAGAGTAGACTAGAGGGATAAATCATTTGTAAAAAAAATACAGTCTCAAATACAATCCAGGCTTTTAGATGGTTCTCCAGAGGGTCAAAATCACACACCTAGATGTTCAAGTTACTCATGCTACTAATAGATAGGAACGAATTGACCAAACAGACATTATGATTTTGTCTTTTTTTTTTTTCTTGTAAGCAGCATTTTATTGCTAATTGATTCTTAACATCTTATTCACAGTATGATTCTGCATTTTTATCCACTTAGAAGTTCCATTGACTTAAACAGGAGTAGTGAGTGCACAAGGAATGGAGAATAGGGCCTTTGAAGTTCAGTATCATTATTTAGATTTTAGGCATGCCTGGAGAGAGCACTCTAGATTAATAAAATGCTTTGCTTCAATTAGATCTGTGTCTCCTGCATCCCTCCCCAATTCCCTCTGCCCTTGTTTAACATACTCCCTTATCCCTTCACATTATCCAGACAGGTGCTCTCTGCTACCAAAGTGTTGCAAGTTTCACAGAGAAGATTCATCGTGGGGAGGCACGGTATATATACTGGTTTCTTGGCTGTGATGTACAAAGGGAGAATGTATGAGTCTGTGTATGAGTCTGATTTGCTCTCCCTGAATATATTGTTTCAGAGATTCTTTAAAAATATCTCTAACAAAAAATAACCTTAAAAGATCTTTTAAACAGACATATTCACTTCTCTGTGTTGCAAGCACATTTTCACAATCTAGCACATAAAATTTAAATCAAAGGACTATTACTTCTAGCTGATTAATTCTAGGGGAGAGGGAAGAAAATATAAAGAAAAAATATATATTCTTTAGTATATATGAACTCAGATTTATGCCATAATTTTATCTCATTTTCTACTGTATTAAGGCCCCTCATTTCAGATTTCCTTGAAAGAGATTTAGGAGCATAATGCAATGGCCACTGAAAACTGACACATTGTGCAAAGTGGGGCCAGGAAATTATAAGTTTCACATTGAGTTCAATGGGAAAGTCATAAGGCCCTGCTCCTTCTCCCTTGGGGTATTTTCCTGTTTTATTGTCAGTACTATAATGGGCAATCAGTTCCTGAAATGGTGCCCTGCTGTCTAGATGAAGCATTTATAGGGTTTTTAAGCAGTCCATTTGAACACTGCAGAATAAAAAAAGGCAGCCCTTGTAAGTTCAGATTTTAGGGCTCTGATCCTGCACTGAGCCGTCAGCAAACCTCCTGCCCACTTGGAATTCAGAGCAGGATAAGGGTCTTGATTTCCACATTTTCTGCTGCAATTCAGACCTTTATTTATCATAGCTGGAAACAACACTACAAAAAAAATTGTTCTAAAATCCAAGTGTCTGTCCCTTTTAAAAGTTAACTTCCCTAGATTTATGCACATATATTTACATAGTAATCCTCTGAATGGAGAAACAGCCCCTAATGAATTAGGGGATTACTACAAAAATATATAAATCATCACAGATGCTTTCCATGCAGAAACATAAAAAAAAGTTCAAAACTCAAAGGAAAAAATCTGTTTAAGTGCCTAACATCACAAACCAGATCTAAAAAAGAGCTAGAACTTTTCAATATAAAATTTAGGCCTAAAATGAAATGGAAAGAATTTAGGGATCACTTAAGGTTAGTCTAAATTAAGATTTAGAGGCCCAAACTTTACTAGAGCCCAGATCATTATTTTTTTAGCACTTGTTAATCCTTACTATACCTAAATCTATAAAATGCCTCCCTGTGAGGCCCAAAGTTTACTACTGCTAAAAGTGTCCATACTTGTTCAGCCCTGAATACTGAAGATATATGCCCATTGCCCAGATTATAGTCCAGGCTTAATCAAGGGATATTAAGTCAGTGAGCTATCTACTTCTCCAGGAAAGTCTGAAAATACTGCTATGTTGTTTGCCGGGGTTTTTTGTTTGTTTTGGGTTTTTTTAACATAAATTTAACAGCAGCCACAGGAAAGAGGATGTTCCACCTGCCTGCAGATGTAGGTGGAACCTCCACGAAGCAAGAGGCAGGGTATTGGAATAGATAGAAAGTTTATGGCTAACTCCCTCCTAGTTTTTAACTGGAAGAATTAAATATGATGTTTTTTATTTCAGGTCTTATTTCTAGAACTAAATTCCTCACAACCAAATGGCATAGGAAATACATTTGTATTCTGACATAGAAAAATAATTTAATTTCTGTCCCACTCAAAGGACAGTCAGAAAACATTTTCTATGGTCTTTTCCAGTTACAATGGCTTAATTTCAAGAGCCAAAGCAAACGTTTTTCAGCAACTGTCCTCACCAAATTGTGATGGTGCTTCAGGTAGTCACAAAGCTTAGTGATTTAGGCCACTGTTGTATGGAGGAGGAATCAATTGCTTCAAGATTTAAAAATCTCTTAGTAGACCAATGGTTTGCTGCCAGGATAGAGTTCAAAAGGCAGGAAGTGCAATTTATCACTTTTCAAAATCATTCCCTTTGGTGTTTATCCCCCCAAGGTGTTTAGGCTTTTAAAATCGGCATCTCACTCTTTTATGCTGAATTCTTTAACATCAGAACAAGAATTTATTCATGGGAACCAGCTACTTACTCTCAGCTGAATGACATACATCTGAGTTCATGATACCATTTTCATTTTGGGCTCAATTAACCTTGTCTCATATAAAATATAAAAAAAAAAAAGAAGGCTAACAGTATAAGCAGAACAGAATTTTCTTTGAAGACTGAGTTTTTTTTTTTTTTAACATACATTGAAAGACTGAGGACATACATCCATAGATAGATGTAAAGATGCACAGGCATCTATCCCAAATTTAACCTGTCTGGCTATAAGCTGACTCCAGTTCCAAGGCTGGATAGTAGTATTAACATGGCACCAAGACAAAGTTAACCAAGAATCAGGCGACTCCTGAGAAAAGAGACAGTGTTGGCAACTTTGCAATTTTGAAAGGTTTGAGACTATTTCAGACACTCCCTCAGCCTCAATGAATAGTTCTATTCAGTAGCAGGTGATAATCCTTAAGAGCAGGACCTATATACACAGAGAGAGCTAGTAGAGACACCCTACTGTGAGTGGTTTTTTGGCAAGCCTCACCAGAGACTTTGGCAGCCTCTCTTCCTCTAAAGTGCTACTGTGCTTTTGCATGGTTGCATTCTTCATGCAAACAAATACCAATGCCAACCCTAAGAACATGAAGAACTGATAATAATTATTGTTTTCACTGCTGGATAGCAGAGGACAACTGCAACATCGAGAAATATCATGCTCTCTAAGCATTTTTTTTTAGAAAATATATCTATTTCCTTAAGCTTAAGTATTAAAATCCAGTTATCTGACAACACATTTGAATTGTGTTTTCATTATACGCATGTACATTTTGAAATGGATTACCATTTTTAATTATGGCCCCATGCGGTTATCTGAAAGGAGTAATTAGTAGCTTCCAATAAAAGTTTTATGTTAATGCTTGTGAAATAATGTATTAGACAATTTTAGAATAAAATAAACTAAAATGTGCAATGTCTTAAATATCACAACATTTGAGTCCAAACACAATATATCTTTTATTCAAAATTTTCTACTTAATGTCATGCTTGACAAAGTATTTTCAGTAAATATGCATTCATATAATTTCAAAGCTGGAAAATATTTACTTGCTTGGGTTGAAAATATTCCTTTACAATTTTTCTAGCACTCAACCTAGCCTCTTCTGGACTACCTAGTAAAGTTTTTAATTCTGGAAAAAGGAGAAAATAAGTGCCACAAAAAATTGTGATGAAGAAAAGACATGAAAGAGAAAGAAATCTAAACAGAGACATAAAGGGCAACAGGTTTTACAAATTAGGGGCAACACACCAGGTTGGATGGGGCTTTGAGCAACTGGTATAGGGGAAGGTGTCCCTGCCCATGGCAGGGGAGTTGGAGCCAGATTAACTTTATGGTCCCGTCTAATCCAAATGATTATATGATTCTATGATTATCTGTTCACAAGTTAGCCATGAAAACTATTTCCGAGTTTTCTAGCAATGCTCTATCATTTACATGCAACATAATACATCTAAAAAATCACTTAGGTTAGGTACTGCCTGACTTCAACTAGTGTTAACAATTGTTGAGGTGGGAATAAGCAGGGTTTTATTGCTTGTCCACTTGCCTACAGGCTGCAGCTCTTTGAAACATATTCTCTTTTTGAACCTTGCTGTTCCAAATCAGGGAACAATCAGATTTGTTCACAAGAGGAAAAGTCCCCTACCTCTAAAAAAGATAAAATGTTCATGGCAAGATGACTCCAAAGAATTTCTCTGAGACACTGACAATTTGGGCTAGCCTGAAGGCTTTGCTTTGTTGAACAAACACAATTCATTCTGTTTTGTGAGGAATGCCACAGTGAGTATGCAGGGAACAGTGAAGTTTCTGCTGGGTAAGCTGAGAGATTCTTTCTCCTCGAGTTCTGGATTGTGATACAGGAACAGTTAAAGCTGCTAAAAATATATGTGTAAATGACTAGTCTTAATTTCAAGATCTCAGCACCAAATGACTCACCTCATGCATGACAGTAGTTCCTAACCTCTTGATACTGGCTTGATGTTAGACTGACTAGAAATCTATTGGAGAGAAATGTTATTGCAGAGCTCTGAATTATGCATATTCTAGATGCACCAAAGGCTGACAAGGCTGTGTAGGTGGAAGATGTCACTCCTACTGGCTGTGTCTTCATTACTGAAATTCAAACATTAGCTCTTTTTCACTCCAAGTCTTTTGTTTACAAATGAATAATGAGAGCTCTAATTTGATAATTAATTCTTACTCCACGTATTTTTGACTGTGTCTTTTGTTTACTTGTAGTTGGCATACAGGGGTTTCCTGGTCTAAGGGTGAAGGGAGAAGGATACACAATAAATGACAGATGGCCTAACCACTGTTTATGTTCATTTTTGGTGGTTTTCTCCTACATGGAATTAGCACATATGAGTTTACTTGTTATTACAGTTTTAAATTATTTGGGCCAGCAGATGAAAAGTAAAGGATGATAGTAATGGCAGATGAAAAGCAAAGGAGGATAGTGAGAACTGTGGTTCTCTTCTTATCCCTTTGCCTCTAGCACATGATCTGTGGGTCTTTTTCCTTCAACAATCTACACATCAAATATTTATATTCCTAGTCCTTTTACCCTAATAGAGAGATTTAGTTGGTATTTCTATGGGAAATTCTACTTCTTCAAGAAAAGAAGAATGTCAAGACTCCGAGTCATCTGCTTCTCAGAAAAAAAGAATCCTGCAAATTGTCTTAGAATATAAGAATATTTTCAGCAGTTTGTAGGATTTAAACACAAATTGAAGTTTTAAACTTAGGGGTCATTGTATGGAGACATTACTATTTATCTGTTTCTACAGTTTCTACTGAAGTAATTTTACCTGATACATAGTAGGTTTGTAATTGCTTCATGAGGGAGTCTTGTTCCCTGATAGACTATTACAGCTAGATCATACTTCTGTTTTTCTCTTGCATCTGATTTAGCTCCCACTTTATTGTCCTCTAAGATAATGACACTGCACTTGATACAACTATTTTTATTCTCCTTCAACACTGTAGTTATCCACAATATTCTATTTTACTCAGATCACGATCTTCCATTGAACTGGTGATCCCTCACAATGCTGTTTATGATGTTTATATCAAGATCCTCAATGGAATACCAATAAATTTCTCATCAATGATGTTCCTGGATCTTAATAATTTTCCTTCTAACATAAACTTTTTTCTAAAGCTTGAATCTCTGTTGTTTTGATTCACAGAAGTATTTTCAGACAATGATCCAAGTTGCAGAAGAGATTGTCTTGAGGAAAAAACCCTTGTCAGATGTGCAAACGGGGGGCAGCTGTGATACACCACTGCCTGGATGTCACTGAGAGACCCTGTTTATTTAGTTGTACCTGACACAAATTTAGCAGCTTATCAAAGGAAGAAAATATGACCTTTTCTTTATTTCTTATTTATAAATAAAAGTTACAAACCCAGTAGCAGCCCATGAACAATATTTGTAAATTTAATGACTTTGCAATAGATTGGTGGAAGACAGGGGTTAGAAGGTATGTCTATGTTAGGAAGCAGTATAGTGCAATGGGGATCAATCTGTGGAGTGAAACCATTAATTCAAGCACTGCAGTACAAACATTTCAGATGGGGTACTTTAGGAAAGCTGCAGACTTTTCTTACATGCACTGCCTGAAGTGCAGGGGTGGGCTGCTATGGCACAATTCTTCACCTTCTTCACCCCATATCCCATTTTAAACCCAAGGCATTAAAATGTATTCTTCATCCATCCCTTTAATAATTACGAAGACTGGCAAAAATACAGGGTGAAACATTTCCCTAGAGATAAAGTGATGTACTACGTACTGACTTTGACATGTAATGAGAGACATCAGGGTAAATCTGTGTCTAAGAACTCTTCATTTTTAACCAAAGATGTACCAGCAACACCCACAACTCTTACAATATCCTGTAAAAAAGAATTGTCTTTGAATTTGTATTACCTACTTATACAAGTCAAAAGCTCTAAAATATCTCACAGAGTTTTATATAAATTTGAATTTTGAATGTTTTTTTTTGACATCTTTCGTATAATTACTAACTTGTTTAAATATCACTGTGCTATTGCCTGAGGTAAATGCAGTAGAAAATCACTATGTTCAATGTTATTGTCTTACAGTTTCATCCCCTCTGTCAAATTGAGAACTTCCGTTAATTCTGCAGGGGAATTTTTATTTCATTTTCTTGTTCATTCTAATGTGGATGAATAAATTGCTGGCTATCTACTTACAGATATAGAATATTTCCTGTGTCAGTTAGCCAAGCTTAAAATGGATCTGTGCACTTTTGTCATTGTCACAGAAAGGGTTTTTTCCCTACTGCACAAAAATGAAATATAGAGAAAATACACATTAACTTCTCTCAAAAATTTATTTAAATGATTGATAGTCAAATCAACTGCTGTTCATTCTAAGGCAAGTTCTCAAACTTAATACAAACTAACTTTAGGAAAGAACTGAGACATACTTAAATCAGACTTTTTCTTCAGAAGAGCTTGGGTGCCAAGCAAGAATTCTACACTTACATACAACAGCTGTGGAAGAATACAGCACAGTGCTTGAAGTACTCAATAGCAGGAGGAACTGGACACTGACTTCCCTACCCAATTTACATTAAAGTGCCATTATATTAAAAAAGTTATGGTGATGGCAAGACTATGGACCAGAATGCAAATCTGACTCCTCTCTACTCAGTGCAGTGCCTTACAGAGTAGGAGAACTAGGTTTTATTGCAAATCTCCAGCTGTTGTGGCAATTGCTCTAAACATTGAGCTAGTCATATGAAAGGCAGACTCCTACATGAGGTCCAGCCTCATGCAGGCAGCTAAGTGTGTCTCAGAGTTACCTTCTCAAACTGGAAGGGAAAGGGTATTCAGACATTTATTTTTATCATTTCAAATTGACTGATCTTGAAATCTCTCTGTTTAATACTCCAGAATCTATACATTCTGTTCTTAGGTGTCTAATTCAGCAAAAATCAGTTCCTGGGATACAGCAAATAGCATATACTAGGACACAAGCTTTCCTTTGGAGCTTATTCTTAGGCTACAACAACTGCTTTAGGTCTCCATGTGGGAAGGTTTTGTACCAGTGACATTTGCAAATCTCTGATATCACTTAGGAGGTGACTAACATTTCCACTGGTAATATCCTGCTTATAACTAAGCTCTTGCCAGAGGCCATGCATATTAACACCAAACTTCTCACAGCATTAAACTGGTAGGTGTCTTGATAATTAGATTAAAATTTCATAAAACAGAGACTACTCAGTGTTCTTTGCAGCAAAGCCTGAAACACATTCTGAGTATTTCAGATATGCTGGAACATCTACAAAAACTTTGGCAGGACCCCAAATCAGCCAAATCTTTGAGGAGGACCAGTCTAGATCTTTCTGCTAGAATGACCTCTCTGAAAGAAACTGAAAATACAGGCTTCATCAATTCTTTCAACTAGGATAGCTAAATTTTTGGTCAGAAAGACTCAAAATTACTAGGATGATTAAAAATATATTCAGTTAATAATTAACTTATAAACGAAACCATTTTCTCCCACTTTAGTTCCTCTGTGATCTTAAAGGTAGGTCCTTGCTTCTGTATTTTATTTCAGTCATTCTTGAAGCTTTCCAGCTGGAGCAAATGCCACAGTCCTCTGTAGTTAGTAGGGACACTGCTTCTGTTATCCCTGAAGCCTCTAACAATGCTTTCGGTATTCCTGACCTGCAGGATAACAATTCATTGCTGTAACTCTCACTGCCTCCTACTTCTCTCTCACCTTTGGCAAACCCCTGCCCTTCCAACCCCTGTGCTTACTCATATTGCTCTCCAGAAAAAATCTAAAATCTCCTATAGAGATCCACATGGCCCACTCATTTTGTAGGAACAGAAACATAATTTTGAAAAGTTAATTAATAGAAAATAAGGAGAAAAAAAGTAAAAGAAAATTATCTTAAGAATTTACAATTGTTAACCTTACTCTATAAAAATGATCTAAACAGAAGGCAAGTAAATTTCTAGGTCATCCCGTTTCTTCATGGCCCTCTTACACACCATCTCCTTGTTCAGTGTGCTGGCAGTTTTGCATCCCAGGCCTATCACCCAATACACCCTAAGACCGCAGAGCAAGGAGAGCATCTAATTCTGCAACATTGCAGCAGTAATCAAGGGCTGCAGTATTAATTTTTAAAACTACTGCTCTCTTAAAAAGGGTGCCCAGAGTCCTAAAGTGGCTAAATAAAGATTAACTACATGGCTACAGAAATTGTTTGAGACACAAATTAAACAAAGCCTAATATTTGAACCTATACTCAAACCAGGGGCTTTTTGTTTCTTTGTTTGCTAGCTTGTTTTCCCAAGCTTGGTTCTGCCAACAGCAGTCACAGCATTGATTTCATAAAGGGAGTTTGAAACCATTGATTTCATATGGGCATTATTTGATCCCATAGGAGAAATAAGGAAAAAGGATTCTATGCAGAAATGTTTATTCATTGGTATTCATCTCTTAAAGCTTTCTGTACTCTGTGATAATATGACCTTTGTATTTTCTATTGATCACCAGACTTGTGTTCAATATAGTACTTTATTTAAATAATAATGTATTAAGACATATAAGTATACCATATGCTAACTTTCATTCCATTTGTTTCTTAACTTATACTAAAGGGTTTGGATTTGGGGAAAAAAAAGTTAAATATGTCCTTGAAAACTTGTAACTAGATCTTTATAAATATTACAAAAACAGTAATTTTGCATCAGTATGGTGAACAAGTAGCAAAGTGCCTGAAGAATATAAATTGAATTTTCTCTAGAAGAATTGGTAAAGGTTAAAATTCATCATTTTAACTGATAGGCTTTCTTTGGGAAATAACTGATGCAGTGAATACAAAATGCTATGATAATTTTGTGTTTCTCCTGAGTGTTTTTTTTTCCCTTGAAAAATAATATCTCTTCAATAATAGAGCACACATTTTTTCATTCATTCTATAGCTAAAGTTTCCAACAGTGCTTGTCTTCATACACAACTGATAGTTTTTTCCACTTTAAATGAAATCTTTTTATCTGAATGGAGTGAACTATTCTGTCCAGGAAAGGAGAGGTTGCACTCCTATAGGAAATACACAGTGATTCAGATCATTTTAGGTAAAAAATTAACCTAGACGTGGTATGAAGACTGGTTGCTAAATACCACATTTACTACCACAGTTTCCATAGTGATTTTCAGACTGTAGCAGGCTGGAGGCTAAACTAGAAAAATAGGCATAAATACAATTTATGGTAGAAATAAGGACAGTATTTAGGAGCATCTGTTTGTCCCAGGCACTGCACCAAAGCCAGTAACAGATAACTTCTCAGAGTCCTACCATCTACTAAGTGAAGCAGAAAGGCATTGCTATCTTTCTATAGTTAGAAAATTGAGTTACAAAGAAATTGAAAGATGTTTCTTTCACAGTCATATAGGAAGACTGCTACAGAAATGAACTCCGATCTGTTGAGTTTCAGACCAGGTTATAAAATAGGCTTCAATTTTCCATTGAGTAAATTTACCCCATTTAACTGTTACTCAAACTGCAGATTAACCTCCTGTGCTGACAGCCAGAAGGAGCAGACTTGCATGTAAATCCAGTATCAATTTGTGGAGATTAGATAGTTCCAAATAATATTATTTCCTTCTATCATGTCAATATTTCTGCCCACAAAGGAGTCTCAGTGCATAGGGCATTTTAAATTTGGATCCGAAACTGGCTTTTAATTGCTTTGCCAATTTAAAACTGGTGAGTATGATTAGACTGTAGCAAAACAGGGACACACAAGTCCAGTGCTGGCAATTATACTATCATTGGTTCAAACATTTCCAAACTTTCTCTGTGAGATATTAATTGCCCACTCTGAGTTTCAGGCAAGCTGTCATCTCCAGGAACAAGCTCTGTTAGAAAAACCCTGCAGCTCAGCACTGAGCACCATTTCGGCAGGCTAAGAAAAGAGCTACAGATACGTGCACTCAAGCCCATGTTTAGAAACTGCACTGTGCCACTACAGGTTAGGGCTTTCTTAATTCACCTTCAGACAGACAAATCTTTCTAAAAGTTCACCATGAAAGGCACAGTGACTCTGAGTATGTGTTTGTGTGAAGTTCACCCCTAATCTTTACATGAGCTAAGAATTATTCCTACTCCTTTTATACATCTCTTTTTTTCCCCCTTGTTCTCTTTCTGCAGGCTGTTCAGATAAGGATTTTCATTGTCATTGTTCCCACTCTACTCTGAATAAGTGGAGTGTATGAAAAAGCCAAAATCACAAAAGGACTCGCAAATACTGATGCCACCATTGGACTTGAATTTAAAGTTATCTCACAAGGACACTGCTAACATTTATTCTCCTCTCTGTAGGCCAACAAATTAAAATATTACTTGAAGTCTCAGATCAGTTTCTGCAAGAGCGTTTCACTTTGACTGATGTCCTCTATTAATATCAGGGATGCTAGTTAGCTTTAAGACACCCCAAAGGGTAGTCAGATAGTTAAAACTCCACATGAACCTCATGCCAGCTGTTTAGCCCCTTGAAAGTTTTGCTGAGCATTGACAGAAGACCTTATCAATCATTACAACTAAGTGCCTTCAGACTGTCCCTTCTAAGGGAAGTCAGCTGAAGTACCATCTGCTACTTTGCTTTCAAAACTCATTGGTCTCCTCTAAGCCAGCCGCTTCACTTTTGAAATTACATTTCTTTTTCAGGAGAGTGATGGGCTGATGAAGAAAACTTCTTGTTTTAATAATCAGCAGTTTCTATGATGTGACATAATTTTTGCAGTGCTCAGGGCCTTTTACAAATCAAAAGGAATCCAACTAAAACAGTAATTAATGTCAAATGACTAGTCACATACGGTCGTATTTAATTAAAAAGTTCTAATCTTTGATTAAAACTCCTCACACGTTCTTGTGACTGCAAACTGTTGTCTAAAAAGAGAAAGTAATTGGGTACATAATCTATTGTGTCTTCTAAATGACACCTGCTAATTGTCTCAGCAGCAAATGGCAACGATTTAATTTAGGAAGTCAAAAAGTTTATCTTACAGGTTCAACAGATTTTTTTTCTATATTACATTCCTTTACCACATTATAAAGATCTCCTCCTGAGTGATCTTTATGCCTCTAAAAATTTTCTGCTCTCTAGCAGCATGATTTCCTATAGTAAATTCAAAAGATATAATTTACTGGACCATTCTTTTAATGTGCAGTTAATGTTTTAAATGCCATTAATCTCATTTTTTTTTCTAAATATTGATTTATCTGAACAGTGGATGCTGCAAACAGGTTTTTATACTCATAGCTTACAAGGAGAAAACCAGGAGGAGTAAGCCACAGAAATTAGCTCCGCAGGAAATCTGGAATTCAGAATTTCAGCTGGTGAAAACTGGCAGCTATAGCCACATACAGCACTATATTGAAGGACCTTGTCCCTTTTCCTCATCCTCTTGGGGTCTTAGCTTCAGTACCAGCAGTACAAAGAGCACTGTAAAGGCAGAAGTGCCTCAGAGGGAAGAATATTCCTTACCAGCTTCTACTCTTTTTTACTTTTACTCATCAGTGAAGAGTGCAACTCTGATTTAGCAAAAAATTATAGTCACTATTATGTTTGTGTTTACTGCTGAGGTGCTCTTTTTTTCTAGCTTATGGTTAATCTGCTAGCTATATTTTTTTCTTTCTGTCTTCTATGGCATGATCATTTGATGTCTGCAGTTTTTCTGAACTAGAATTGTGACATTCCAAATCTATTGGAGTGAAATTCCCAACAAGTATTTTGTCTGCTTTATGTCTTATTTTACCAATATATTAAAAAGCCCTTTGGCATGTTGAATGAAGCATTCTCAGAGAAGAATGCCATCACTGTCTTTTGACAGCATATGTTTCAAAGCCACATGTAATCCACAGAGCCAAATGGTAGGTGAAGTATGTCTGCAAACATATTTTGGTTCTGATGGCTTCAGACACCAGTGAGCTGTGACACCTCCAGTCAAAACTACCTACTTAGGCACATTTTCAACTTTCTTGCAACTGAAAACACATCTGGACCCACCCTAGTATCAGGCACTGGGATACTGATATCAGGCACTGGGCCACTACAAAAGGACCATTGCTACCCAAGTGGTGGTTGTGAAGGTGTCCATGTGGAGTGGCTGGATGGCATCTCCTAACTGAGTTGAGTTCTACAGAGAATTCTAAGTCTTCTTTTTCATCTATAAATTTACAAAGAAAGGAAAGAACTGCTTTCACTGCTGTACAGACAGAGAAACTGGAGCACAGCAAACAGAAAAAAACTATCCAAGATCACAGGCCTAATCAATGGTAGATTCAGCAAAATAAACTTGCATCACCTGATTTCCATATTCCTTCTCTACAGTCAAAATATAAAAATAGCTATCAATACATGTGAATGTATAGAGACAGATAACAATATAGGTGATCTAGAAAGCTTTCCCACTTTTTCTACAGTAGGTTGGCTGCCACATAGGATAGTACATAAATGCAGCAGAAGTGTTGACTACTTTATTTTTAACATAATCAACTTTCAAATATCTGAATTTGAGTTCCTTGGACAAATAATCTCTTCTGACTTATCTACAGTTTCTTCAGTTATTCATTTTCTGTTCCTGCCTGCTTCATGCCTTCATTATCTCTCACCTGCTGTGACCTCTTAGCCACTGTAACCTTCTTCCTTCTAATCTCTCTCCTCCAGTCCACTCCAAACACTGTAGCCAAGGTTATCTTTCTTGTTCATGACTTTGATCATGTCAAGTCCTCTCTCAGTCTCTTGGGTGGTTTTCTGTCTCATTACTCTACAATGTCAAAATTCTCCTCTTCAATTTTGAGGTTTTGCAAGAGTCTGCCTAACTCCAGAAGTGGACTGAGTCCTTACTCCTTCCTGGTTCTGATACAGTCCTGATTACTGTGTGTATCCATATCTCATGCATGACTTCCTTTTTCTAGTCCCAAAACTGTTTACAGTGCCTAAAATATCCTCTCTGCTCTAACCTGCCAACCAACTTAACACTCCTCTTTCACGTTTCTTTGCTCATAAATTTGTTTATGAGTGCTTTGGAGCAAGAGGCTTGTTTTTGAAAATACGAGGTGTTTGTGAAGTTGCAGGTATAACAATGAAGTCGACAAAATAGTTACGAAATTTATTTCATCCACTTGCATCACACTGTAAATAAATATACAAAGTGGCATTTAAATATATTCATACTAAGTAAACAAAAGAAATGTCTCCAATTCTCTTCTTCAGATTTATAATGCAGCAAAGGAAAGGAATAGTGGTTACTATGTGTGAGTCAGATATAATTGACAAATTTGATTCCTTCATCAGATTGCCTTTCTTTTGAAGGCTGACCACAACCAGCTCGTATGTATTTAAACCACAGCCTGAACTTTATGGTGGAGTTAATTTTTGATTCTCATTAAGATTTGACCCCTGAAAAATTATATGAGCTCTGTGACTTTCTCACCAGAGTCTTGAGCCATCCATTAATTTTGAAATAAATATGGTGCCCTTCAACAAAACAGCTTCTACAGGTACACCTAAATCTGTAAAGCACAAAAAAAATGTTGGGCAAAAGTTTATGGCAGTAGTTTGATTTCTCCCCTCCTTAAAGAACAAACAAACAACAAAAAAACCACAAACAGAACAGAACCTTTTATTCCTAGAAGTTTCCTAGGCAAGGGGCATTTCAGCTTGTTTATCACACAAATCTTCCCCATAATTCAGCTATTAAGCAACAAGATTCTATAATCTATTTTCAGTTAAATTAATGTTTGTAAATCTTTACTGTTGATGGTATTATAATACCAGAAACATCTAAGGGCAACTGCTATCAGTTTTATTGATAGAAGCAGTGGGAAATTGAAAGAAAAACCTGCAGCAGCAAATCAGTAACTCTTTCTGAAGCAAATGCAGTGCATGAGATAAATTTCTTTTAATTTAGTTATGAAATGAACTAACAAAAGAAATAACGAAAAATTCCTGGCCACACATGATTTGCATTTTGATATGTAATTAACTTGATTAATTAGACGTATGGTTCTTAAACTGTAATGAGTATACAAATGAGAAAAAAAAATTAAAAAATTCTTTATCTGATGCTACCAAATGTGGGAAAACAATCCCCCTCTCCAATTTATCAAAGTAATTTGAACAGAAAAAGAGATAAAAATGTGTAATTATAAAGTGATATAGGAATTAATCTGATTGAGAGCTCAACATACAACACTGGTCACTAGCTGTTTAAGTTCGGACATGCTTTCACATTTGTGACACATACTCCATGCATCTGGAGACACATGCCAACTTCATCTATCTGCTCTAACAGTGTTGGTAAAAGTTCTTTTTATTATTCTTTCTTTGAAATACATCAACAATGCTAGAAAAATTGACACCTATAGTGAAAACTTGTTGTTAAATTCAACAACACCTGCTAATGTCAGGTGTAATTGCACTGGTTTTAGTAAAAATGTACCAGAGATTCTACTCCCACTTT
Source organism: Ammospiza caudacuta (assembly GCF_027887145.1). NCBI lineage: Eukaryota > Metazoa > Chordata > Aves > Passeriformes > Passerellidae > Ammospiza > Ammospiza caudacuta. The sequence goes on from NC_080594.1 coordinate 63,667,872, forward strand.
GTGGTGCTAGTGAGTTAGTGTTGATAATGACCAAATCTAAATATTTTGATTGCAAGTACTGGATTTGAAAAAGGAAATTAAAAATTCAAATTTCACAGAAACAGACTATCTTTTCTTTTTCAGTATATCTCTGAACCAAAGTGAATCAGAATTTCAGTGTGGCAGCCAAGTATATTTACGTACTTAATTTTAAATAACTTACATTACCTTTTAATAGGATATTTTTTTTACTAGCTGGTATGGTAGAAATCTTACAAATTAGTAACCCCAAAAAAAAATCATTGTCATGCTCACCTATGCTAAAATTAAAAAAAAAAAAAATTACCTCTATTTTGAGTACCACAGTGCATAGTTTTGCTGTCTCTATAGTGAATGGCAAAATTGTAGAGGGAGGGAGGGAGGGAGGGAGGAAGGGAGGAAGGAAGGAAGGAAGTGGCGGAAGGAAGTGGCGGAAGGAAGGAAGTGGCGGAAGGAAGTGGCGGAAGGAAGGAAGGAAGTGTCGGAAGGAAGGAAGGAAGTGTCGGAAGGAAGGAAGTGTCGGAAGGAAGTGTCGGAAGGAAGTGTCGGAAGGAAGGAAGGAAGTGTCGGAAGGAAGGAAGTGTCGGAAGGAAGTGTCGGAAGGAAGTGTCGGAAGGAAGGAAGGAAGTGTCGGAAGGAAGTGTCGGAAGGAAGTGTCGGAAGGAAGGAAGGAAGTGTCGGAAGGAAGTGTCGGAAGGAAGTGTCGGAAGGAAGTGTCGGAAGGAAGTGTCGGAAGGAAGTGTCGGAAGGAAGGAAGGAAGTGTCGGAAGGAAGGAAGGAAGGAAGTGTCGGAAGGAAGGAAGGAAGGAAGGAAGGAAGGAAGGAAGGAAGGAAGGAAGGAAGTGTCGGAAGGAAGTGTCGGAAGGAAGTGTCGGAAGGAAGTGTCGGAAGGAAGTGTCGGAAGGAAGTGGCGGAAGGAAGGAAGTGTCGGAAGGAAGTGTCGGAAGGAAGTGTCGGAAGGAAGTGTCGGAAGGAAGTGTCGGAAGGAAGTGTCGGAAGGAAGGAAGGAAGGAAGGAAGTGTCGGAAGGAAGGAAGGAAGGAAGGAAGGAAGGAAGGAAGGAAGGAAGGAAGGAAGGAAGGAAGGAAGGAAGGAAGTGTCGGAAGGAAGGAAGGAAAGAAGTGTCGGAAGGAAGTGTCGGAAGGAAGGAAGGAAGTGTCGGAAGGAAGGAAGTGTCGGAAGGAAGTGTCGGAAGGAAGGAAGGAAGGAAGTGTCAGAAGGAAGTGTCAGAAGGAAGGAAGTGTCGGAAGGAAGGAAGTGTCGGAAGGAAGGAAGGAAGGAAGTGTCGGAAGGAAGGAAGGAAGTGTCGGAAGGAAGTGTCGGAAGGAAGTGTCGGAAGGAAGGAAGTGTCAGAAGGAAGGAAGGAAGGAAGGAAGGAAGGAAGGAAGGAAGGAAGGAAGGAAGGAAGGAAGGAAGGAAGGAAGGAAGGAAGGAAGGAAGGAAGTGTTGGAAGGAAGGAAGGAAGGAAGGAAGGAAGGAAGGAAGGAAGGAAGGAAGGAAGGAAGGAAGGAAGGAAGGAAGGAAGGAAGGAAGGAAGGAAGGAAGGAAGGAAGGAAGGAAGGAAGGAAGGAAGGAAGGAAGTGTCGAAGGAAGGAAGTGTCAGAAGGAAGTGTCGGAAGGAAGTGTCGGAAGGAAGGAAGTGTCGGAAGGAAGTGTCGGAAGGAAGGAAGGAAGTGTCAGAAGGAAGTGTCGGAAGGAAGTGTCGGAAGGAAGGAAGTGTCGGAAGGAAGGAAGTGTCGGAAGGAAGGAAGTGTCGGAAGGAAGGAAGGAAGTGTCGGAAGGAAGGAAGGAAGTGTCGGAAGGAAGTGTCGGAAGGAAGTGTCGGAAGGAAGTGTCGGAAGGAAGGAAGGAAGTGTCAGAAGGAAGTGTCAGAAGGAAGTGTCAGAAGGAAGTGTCAGAAGGAAGGAAGGAAGGAAGGAAGGAAGGAAGGAAGGAAGGAAGGAAGGAAGGAAGGAAGGAAGGAAGGAAGGAAGGAAGGAAGGAAGGAAGGAAGGAAGGAAGGAAGGAAGGAAGGAAGGAAGTGTCGGAAGGAAGTGTCGGAAGGAAGGAAGTGTCGGAAGGAAGGAAGTGTCGGAAGGAAGGAAGTGTCGGAAGGAAGTGTCGGAAGGAAGTGTCGGAAGGAAGTGTCGGAAGGAAGGAAGGAAGGAAGGAAGGAAGGAAGGAAGGAAGGAAGGAAGGAAGGAAGGAAGGAAGGAAGGAAGGAAGGAAGGAAGGAAGTGTCGAAGGAAGGAAGGAAGGAAGGAAGGAAGGAAGTTTGGTTAGTTTAGGATATGACAATAGTCAAGCACTGTTTCTTAGCCCATGGGTCTGTTCCCTTGTTACTGTGGAACACAGCAGCTTTCCATTTAACATTCCAATTTTCTCCCTGTATGATTTTCAGTGATGTGACATTTAGAAGGGATGACAAAATCTCAATACTTGTTTATCCCATAGGTCAATATTCCAAATAGTTGTCTTGATGCATTAGAAATGTTAACTGCATTACTGTTAATATTGACACCTGATATTTACTTCACAGAAGTAAAAAAGGTCATGTTTTTTTATCATCTCTTTCTTCCTAATTAATTGCATAAATATGTTTAATACTGGAAAAGACCTGTTAAACCCAATGAGAATCAGTTCTGTTCAGAAGGGTAAGTGCTAGGCCTTGGTTACACTATAGCCAGCTATGACGAGATTTAATAATTTTAAATTCATGCCATTTATGCACAACAGTAAGTCCCCCAAGATATTGGTATTTGCCCAACTCTGTGTAGTAACCATCTTTGTTCCCTTTATGTGATAAGGCGTGAACACTAATTATTGTCATTTTTCTTTTTTGGTCCACTGCCTGGAAGGACGACATGTATTAGAATCTACCAGAGAGCATCCACAGCTTCAACTCTAAATGAACATATTGAAAAAGAATAATGTCTCCAAACAGAATAAAGAGATTAATATTCAAATTTACTTTAATATTCAAATTTACTCACTACTTAGTAGAAGCCCTAAACTTTGAGTATGTGGGCATTTAGTGATGTATTGTTTAGATCTGCCAGGTGTAATATTGTATTGTATCTTATTTTAAACTCTTTGAGCTAGACAGCAGAGACAATAATTTGATCTCTTGAGGTGTTTCAAAATCCTCCTGTGAATTTTTGACATTTTTCTTTCATGCATTTACTTTATGATAAGTGGCTTTTCAGAGGTTTGGGTCCAATTCCCTTGGGACAGTAGCCAGTTGTTTGAGAAAGCTCCTGTTTACTACAGGACAATAAACAGTGTCCCCTGTTTGTGAATTCTTCCTCATAAAATCTGTAAACAAAAGAGCTTGCTACATGAAATGCTTTAGAAAAGTCACAAGCAAAACAGCAAAACTTTAGAATTCTCCTCATTCATTTGTTAAAAAAAAAAAAACAAAACAAAAACCCCTGAAAGAAGTTGTGATTAAAAGTTCATGAATAATTGTTTTTCTTTAGAAATTCAATTGCATGGGGACTTCTGTGATTTTCTCATCATATGAGCCAAATGATACCAGGATCACACAGATGAAGGCTGAAATCTGGTTATGCTTTGATGAACTTTTAGTTGGAAAATGCAATAAGCAGCTACTTGGTCTGCAAAAGCAGAATCAGGACTACAGTCATAATATCACAGAGACAATTTATGTCTGCTGAACAAGTGAGTGCTATACTAACATGACTAAAGCGTTTAAAAATCAGAGACAATGATCAGGAACACCACATTAGAGAAGAAAACAGCAAAGCAATTGAAAATGCATTTCTTCAGCAGTTTTCTATATGATTATGTATTGTAATAAGAGTTCAATAATATCTGAATTAGGACATTTTTGTGACCTAATACATTTCATGCAGTTTGACACCTCATATTAGCAATTATTTTATCTTTCTTGTGGTCGTATGTGGTCTTCTCCAACACACAGGTTTTTTGATAGACATTCATCACTGCAGGATGAGAACTGGATCTAATACTAGTGCACCAAGACTACAAATTAATCAGCTTTAATTTTGTTCTGGCACCCTTGCTCTAAATAGAAGTGTGTGACCTGCTTCATCATCATAAATTAAAATTACCTACATACTATTTTGCATATATTTTCATTAAAGCAAGCTAAATAAAGAGAAAAGCCTTGCAACTGAAGCAGAAACTTCCTGACGTGTAAAATGGTCATTGTTTCTCATGAGATTTCATTCCACTGTATTGAGTCTGTCCACCAGACATGTCAGTCCCTCTCCAGACAAACTGTATCTACGTCAGACTGTTCTAATGACACAAAACCCCAAAACTGTCAACCAGTCGTCACAACGGACTTGGTCTTTTTGATACCCTGAGTCATTAAGCACCTTCAGATAAGGGTGAGATGTTGAACTTGGCTGGTGTGCTCTGAGACAGGCTTTGTGCCCTCACGTGTCAGGTGGCAGCGAGCATTATGCATGCCCTGTAGTACCCTGGCAAACAGAGTATCCCTGGCAGTTAGGGGGTGTTTACAGCATTACACAAACAGGAAATAAGTGATCCTGATCATCATTCACCATAACCAAATGGTGTGTTCTTGTGCCTTAGAGATGCTTGCATGTGCTTAGTTTGTCTCTTCAAATAAGTTTTTAATTTTGAAAGCAAATTTTACTTCTTTGGTAAAGATTTAAAGAACAATCCTCCAAAAAGTATTTCATTTAGGTTTGATATGAGTTACTGCATGTTAAACAGGAACTAGCTATTAAGAAATACAGAGTAAAACAAGGATAAAAAACCTAATTATATAGTCCCTACATCTAAATCAATGTATTTAAAATAACTATGCTGTTTTAGTAACATAACTGACTCATTAGCTCTAAATTAAATACCTGTAATGTAAAACAAATCTTACCTTAAAACATTACCCCTCCCAATATAGTAGACTCTCCTTTAAACATCACAGTGGATGTGCTTAGTGAAATAGGCAAATGGCAGAAGTTAGCCCTTTAAATATTTAATGCTGCTGTACATTAAATAAAACTGTCTGCAACATATATTTTGTAGTGATTTATTTGCAATTCAGATGTTATCTCTAGATGTATGTGGAACCGTTAAGTCTGCTAACAATTTTAGAAATTATAATAAAACAGAAAATTGTAGCAATTCATTTATGTTAATTTACTGACACTAAATTCCTTAGGGCAGCAGCCATGAATACACTTTCTTATATAAAACTAAACCTGTTTTGGTACCTAACACATCAACATTAATGACAGAAAGACTACCCAAGATTTATATTTGCATAGATTTCTTTGTTTGTCTTACTTTATTTTTTGCATAGTTTATCCAACATATTTATGTACTCATCATTAAGATGCCTTAAAGGACCAAATTTCCAGGACATGGACATTAAACAATTTTTAAAAAATCAAGCCTGTTTTATATGTCTTTATTAAAGACAGAAAAATTCACTCAGCGTTTTTAGTGGTCTTAAGGACACAGTATTTCATATTTTAATTTTAGAATCTGTTTTTGTTATTGCAGCAGGTTTTAGGATTTTTTAAATGTTAATTTTGCACCTTGGTTATTACATTCTGTTCCGGCTTTTTTATAGCACTGGCTTCTGACTAATCACTTATGACAAGACTGTAAGACAACAGTTTGCCTGCAGAAAGGGGGATGTATAGCAGAACCATCCCAGGAGCAAACAGAGAAGGGAATTATGACTTTTAGAAACATTATTTCCTCTCTCACTTACCCCTGGCTCTAAGGGGGGCACAAACCCCTACTGCTCTGTGCTGGCAGCCAACTGTCAGTTCAGCTTATCTCAGATGGCCAATGTGTTGAGGGGATGAAGCCAAAGTCCTGCATGGCCTTGAGCACCAGCTGCCAATGTCCCATCAGGACAGGGACCAGTGGCCCCTCACAGGCTGCTGTCATCACTCTCCAGCTTTTGCTGTGACCTGAAGTCACACTAGCCCAAGCCAGAAAGCAAGCCCTCAAGTCTCCCTTATTTTCCTGCACAGTGGGGATAAGAGTATTTGACAATCCTCTTTGGTGATTATGCCACTGAAACCAGTATAGAAACCTCAATTTGGTAGTCAAACAAGGCAAAACAATAATCTCCGACCCTGCTACCCAGTTGTAGATATACTGGACACACTGGGCAAGAACTGCATTTTGTAATTCCTGAGAGCAAATTCCTCATAGGTGGACTCCTCCCTGGATTCTCTCTTGCCATCAGGAGATGAAAAGGAGCTTCATACAAATAAATGGCTTGTGTTGCACCTACAGACGTGTCAAACTTTGAAAACCTCATGCTCTAGACAGCCTTGCCTTGCTGCTAATTGGTATGTTTTTCTTTAAAAAGTGAAGATTCTAACCTTTTACTTGACAGATATGTGGGCAAAATGCCACACAACATTTTGAAAGCTTATCTATAGTCTGCTGCGTACAAGTCTTGTTTATGTTGGAGCTCACACGGGAGTATACAAATGAAAAGGGTTAGTAGCAACAAAACTGGATGGTTGGTTTCAATAGACATCTATTGAAACCAACTATCCAGTTTTGTTCCTACTACAGAAAGTCTAAATATGTTGCTCCCTTTTAAAAGGCATACAAATGTAACACTTGACTCACAGATTTTTTTTTATTATCATAATTTATTCCTAGTAGTATCCCTGAACTTTTGGGATAGGGTGCAAAGACAGTTTCATTACCTATTTTGGGTGGTTTTTACTTTAGGTTTCGTTTTTTTTCCTTCTAATCTTCTGAAATTGCAGCTAGGAGAGAGTAAATGGGATTCCATCTCTCTGAGAGATTTAGCAACAGAATTGTTTACAGAGTTGCAATCAGTCATGTTTAAAGCAGAGCTACTAACTGCATAACTAAATAAGGGAATACTTTGGAAACAAAAGGGTTGCATAACAGGTAAATTTAGCTTGTAGAATCTTTAGTGTCCAACGTATAAGAAATTTTATACACCCTTAGGAGAGTTTGAAATTTTGTCAGGCAGTACAAAATGTTAGCTTAGAAAAACTAAAATGAAAAACAAAGGAAATAACTAATTAGCAGAAATCTGGCTTAACTCCTTAGATGTTGCTGTTACTGGTTTTGTTTCCAGTATGAACTTTATCTCCTGCAAATTGATCTACACAGATTACTTGGCACTTACAGTTCAGGCTTACTCTCTTCAGGGAACTGGAACTTGATTTCCAGCTGCACTTGGAATTCTAAAGTTTTATCTTCATCCCACCTGGTGAATTTCTGTGGATCAGGATTACCTAGTACTTTACATGTGAATTATTCTGGAGTCTTCCTCAATCTTCTGCCTTCTACCAATACTGGAAGGTGGCAGCATCAGCTCTGAAGACACTGGTATTCCTTCACATGAAAATTGTTGATACTCACATGTCTGACTGATGTTACGGTTTTTAATCTCTAAGCAGCGCTCTGTGAGGAAAAAGTGATGCACTGAACGTTACCACACTGCCTTGGCTACAGCCAGTAAACATTAGCTCCCAAGAAATTGTAATACTGAAATATGAGAAGAGAGAAGAGATTCAGTGACAAGCTATATTGAGATTTCAGTGAATTCCAATGTATTAATTACTATTAATAAAATTAATATAATGATATTCTTATGGACTTTCATGCACAAGAAGCATGAGAAATATCCAGTAGCTTTCTTAGATGCTGTTGGGTCAGTAATTTTGTCTGATATATTGTTCTTTTTAATGAAGAGAAGGAAAATATTTGTTCCATACCAAATCTCACTGAGAATAACTTTAAAGGTAGGATATTTTTCTTAGAGTTCCAGCACATGATTTTTCCCTTAAACAGCTCCCATGAAGTATATTTATCAAGAATTTTAGGGTCTTTTATTTATCAAGAATTTACGGTTAGGGTCTCCATTTTCTTTGATTTCCCTGATCTTTCATATAACCAGATATGTTTAGAAATGTTACTTTGACTACAAAGGCCTACAGTGACAGAACAAGGGGGAATGGCATTAAAATGAAAGAGGGTGGGTTCAGATTAGGTATTAGGAAAAACATCTTTACTGTGAGGGTTATGGGGCACTGGTACAGGTGGACCAAGAACTTGCTGATCCCCATTCATGGAAGCAGTCAAGGCCTAGCTGGATGGAATTTTGAGCAACCTGATCCAGTGAAATGTGTCTGTGCCCACGTCAGGGGTGTTGGAACTAGACAATTTTAAGGTCCCTTCCAGCCCAAATAATTCTGTGATTCTATGATTTTGGCTTCTCCAACTTTGTCCTCTATCAGTACTTCTGTCTGCAAAATACAAATCATTAGCCAGATCTTTGAGTTTGATCTGCTTCTACCTTTTCCTTAAAGCTAGCACTATCAGCACTCCCAACAAAGTTTTAAATCTCAAAGATAAGATACTACCCAAAGCAAAGCTTGATAAAACATCCAAAATAAGACAGAATAGAAAAGATGCAGATGAACATCCACTGGCTCATGCTGATGTAAAATGCCAGGTCCTCTTGTCCATGCATGGTCCCAGTCTGGCAGCTCTGCAGTTTGCAGATTATTCAGAGTCCACTCCCAAAGCTCAAGAGAATATTTTTTTTCCTTCCCTTCTGAGACTATAGAGTAGCTCTGTTCCCTGCTTTTCTCAGCATTTATTGGAGTTTCTACTCACTTCTGATTTTGTTTTCTTTTCCCCTTCCTCCTTCTCCTTTTTATCCTGCATTAAATTTCTTTACTTGACCATTCCCAAGGAAGGCACAATATTTCCAGACTGCAGCCTAAGCCAAAGGGGAACAAGATAACGAAAACTTGTTCTGTCCTGCCACATAATCTTTGAAAGACATAGGAGACATATTAACCATTAGCAATAACTGCAATCAAATTAATTCCATCTACTAAAACAAGTATTTTAAAAAAAGTAATTATGTTTATAAATGTCTAAACAAATATTTAAATCATTATATTAATGACAAGTCTATGTGTTCTAATTTCTAAGAAACTTGTCACAAACAATTCACAAAACAGATTTTCATCAGTGAAGTACTTCATTATTCAGTGAAGTAAAGCATATTGTTCATCTCTGTATGTTTTGATGTAATTTACTGTGCAAACAAAAATTGTCAGGTTTGAGAAACATCCATACAATATTTGCTTCAAAAAAGTTTTAAAATGCTTTGGAGAATATCCTTTATTTGAAAACAGAGATATTTCCTTTCCTTTGTCACAAGACCTAGTGTCTGTATTTACAGTATATTCCTATCTCACTGGTACGGGAGTGCATGCATTATGTTAACATGCCAAGTCACATGATCGTATCACTATGCCATGTCCTAACTCCAGCACTGGCATCATGTTATAATCAAATGGATAAAGTGTTTTATTTTAAAATGTTTTCATTTTTTAAAGGAAGCTATGCAAGTAAAAACATCAGCCCCCTTGACCATTTTCTGAGTGGCCCTGTCTCTTCATCATTCTGCCCAGCAGCTCTGTGCGCTACTGGACAATTTCAATCAAATTTGCAAATGGTTTAAAGGTGGTTTTAGTTTAAATTTCATTTCAGTGAGTGGGCATGTATGCAATATGAATTGATACCCTGAGAGAAGTCAAGGTAGCTGTTGTACCTTTCCAGGCAGCTGCTGCCTGGCCCAGCAGCATGTCCCTCTCAGCCAGCCACTCATAGCTGCAGGGCAACCATCAGACACAGGAGGAATCTGGTACTAGTGGCAGAGAGAAAATTAAAAGACACACCTGTAGGAAACCAGTTTTCAGTATTTCAATTGCTCTTAAAGAAATTGTTTTTAAAAAAACTCATTAAGAAAACTTAGTCTGTTTGAAACACGCTGAGTTTTATCTCAGTGTGCCCTGTTTTCACTGTAAAAAAAAGGCGAGAAATGTTTCTGTATATTGTACTAAATAATCATTAAATAATGTGGCTGAAAAGAGGCATAAGAATACAGATCCTAAGACCTCACATCTGGCCTAAAACTCACCCTTACTGTAAGCCCAGTAAATGCTTGTGGGTGTATGCTTGTTTGTGTTTCCAAAACAACCCAGGTACAACTGTAACCATAATATTCCCGGCTACATAGAAGTCATAGGTATCAACTATTTCAGTGAGAATTTCACACTTAGTTCCTACTCACTAATTCAGTTTGCCTGAAGCCTTTTAAAGAGTCCTGTGCCCTGCTTCAGCAGCCTTTTCCTACTCCTCCTTCTTCTTGGGTCCTATCCTCCCATTAGCCCACTAACACCATTTGCAGACACTTACCCTCTCTTGCCTTTACCTACTGCCCTGTTATTTTGTATTCCCCTTCTCAGCAATTCTCTCTTGAACCTGTCTTGCTGGTGTGACCTCACAATTAAATTGACATAAAACTGCTTACATACAGAGCAACAAAAGGGGTTTCATCTGTTGTTCTGTTACAACTTTGAAACAATACTAACAAACAGAAAGAAGTCTTTGTCTATGCAAGTTGTACTACTTTGCTACAATGGGATGGATCAAATTGGTGGAATGGTTTCTATTGATTTCATTGACTTTCTGAACAGAACTTCTCTTACATTTCTCTAAATGCAATGCAATTTCTATTTTTAATTGTTATTTTAATCCATTTTGTACTACTGCTACAAAAAATAAATCTTTCCACACCACAATTTGTTGATCTCTACAATTTGTTGATCACCCTTTTAGTCTTTTTAAAAGAGAAACAGATTTTGTACATTTTATTCCTCAAACATAGTAACTGGTCTTAATGGCTGCATATTTTTAACAGTTCATTTACCTCATTTTCAGATTCTGTAAGAATGCTTGATGACTACCATCTAGTTAGATGCTTTCTGCTCTTTAATACCACTACTGACACCTTAAACACACCCACATCTCATCTTTGTTACTAAAAAGAAGCTGACCTGAGGAAATGTCTTAATTTTCTATGAGTATTAGAGAGCAGAAATATAATTTCATTAAAGTACTTTTTGGTTTACAGCTATGGCTAAATAATAGGCTGGACAGTTTTGTCATGGCTTCCTCACACAGGTAAAGCACATGTTTGCTTATTAGCAGGTAATTAATTGTCTTATATATGGATTATTTGTTCCTCAAATTTGCTCCTTGGCCTTTCTAATTTTACTTCTTTCTATTGTTCTCAAGCTGATTGGATTTGGGCTTTCCCAATGATACATTTTAGGCTCGAATACCTTAAATACTGAACCTTGACATTTAACTATATTGATCTTTCCCTTGCCTTCCTATTTTCTTTTAGTTGTTTAGGGATTATTTGTTCTGAGACTTCTCTGCTATGCTTAAGCACCCTCCCCACCAAGACAATAGATTTTCATTTCAACACTTTTGACTGAGGGTGTTTCTTATTTATTTCCTTTTTTTTATTTTTTGAAAGAAGAAAGTTTACCTGTCTTTGCTAAAGATAGAATAATAAAGTACTGGATTTCATAATGAACACTTCACAAAAAAAAAAAAAAAAATTGAATACGGTTGTTATGTTTTCAATAGATTTTAAAAAATGTTTGGAGATGTGTTCTGTTACTACTTGTTATTTAGGTTAACATCAAACTACAGCTTCCAATAAACAAACATTTAAAGTATTGAAAAGTAGCATTCCAAAGCATAATTTAACTCCATACATAGTTAATTGTTAGGGCTGTTATATTGGACTTTGCTCCTCTGTTGAGCTTTTCCTTCACAGAGTATTTAATGTGCTTTTATTGATTTGGCAGACAGTACAAGTCTTCTATGTGTGCATTTCTATTATTAAGGATTTGTGATTTTTCTAGGTATTAGCCTCTCCACAGACCAGCTTTTTCTCCAAGCATTTTTTTTATTTTGTTTTCTTTTTTATTTGTTTTTTCAGCAACAAATACAAACTATATATTCCACATACAGTGACATGGCACAACATATAGGTATTAATTGCATTAATGCGCATTACCATCATACCTTTAATTTCCAACTCTTCTTTGTGAAAAATACAACAATTTCTGATGAATGAATATGAAATTATGATGCCAGTCTAAGCTATCAAATATGTAATGTGTGCAAAAAACTGACCAAAAAGTATTATAGATATACTGTAAAATCATCAAACTAATAAAACATTCATTACTTGCACAGGTGGATTAAAATCAATAAATGCCATTTTGTTGTTATAAACTGTCTGATGCAACAAACATCAGCCTGACAGAGGCATATATTCATAAGCAGGCGTGATTTTTTAATATGTATTTTTCTAGTTAGGCATTTAAGTCTTTATTGAGTTTAAGAGCCACAATTGTAAAGATGTGAAGATGGCATGATTTCCAAGAAATCATTAGAAATAATTAATAATCATACCTGAGAATGAGTATTAACGTGCAACTCTTAACACCACAAAACCAAATGACTTGTAGAGCAAGGAGTTTCATTTATCATTATCACCTGGCACTCAGTCAGAGGTTTGAAGATCCAGTGCTAGTGTTTCAGATCTTATTTTTCCTCTAAGTATTCCATGCATGTCGTTGGTATCAATGGATTGCTGTAAGCTGCAAGATGTTTGATAAAAAAAGACAAATTTTACAAGCAAAGACTCGAGTTACTTGTACAAAGGGTTATATAGTTTTTCCCTTAATTCAGAGTCCAAAGTCCTTGTTTTACAAACTGCAGAGTGCCTTCAAATGTATTGAATTCACTGTGGAGTAAGAGTATTTATTGTGTAATGCTGAGTCATATAAAAAAAAAAGTACTCACCAGGCCGAAGAAAAAAAAAGATGAAGAGACTAGCCTCCAAAAAAAAAAAAAAAAAAAAAGGAAGGAAAATTCATCCTGGGTTTTGAGGCTGTTTTTTAAACTAAACACGAGAAACATTGTCAGAAATATATTACGTATTATATGCCACCATAATACAAACCATTTTAATTTTTTTTTAACTCCTGCTGGTGTTTTCATGCTCTGAAAGGAAACTATTGTTACCACATGTGCACACACTTAGGCGCAGTGCACGGCCCACAGTACGTAAGCACACAGACACAGACACTCTCACGCCCCGCAGGACGCACGCACACGGGATATACCCCAAATGCAGCAGTTCCTCTGGCACGCTAGAGGGAGCCATTACATAATTGCAATGACCCTTCTCCCCCCGCCCTCAATTAGGAGAACTGGCAAGGAAAAGTCTCTGGACATCCTAAAGGTCTGGCATAAGCTCCAGAATAAGGAGAGGAAAGCAGAGGACTCGAGTTGCAGTCAACCGAGGTCTCCTGATAGCTCAGGGGCTTACGCTGGTGTTTGTTCCACTTTTAATACCGCGCTGCTTTTATAGGGAACTTCTCCAAATACGTGACTTAGCCGAGCACGCCAAATTCCCTCAGCCAATGTGAAGCCCTCATGCAGAAAGCAAAGCCCATTTTGTAAACATATCCTTTATTTCATCTGTCCGTCGCTCTCACACAGAAAGTTGGCTCGGCTGACAGTAGTGGTTTTCTGCTGCCACTAATGTATGTATAGTTTATTTATACACTGCATTTTAACACGGCATTAGTTCTATAACGGTTACCAGCAGACTCGCTCTGGACGGCAAACTATCTGTTTCACAGCTACAAAGAGGTCCTCAGGACGAGAAGATGGGTCTGGAAAGAACACTCATTTGAATTTATAAATCTGCAAGACTTTTTCCAAGTCATAGTATATTTATGGAAATAATAACTCAGGGCTGAAGGTTATTCTATTGAGCAAGGCAAACGAGCAGCTGCCTTAACTGACTCTTTTAAGAGACGCTCCTAAAATAATTCAGGAGCGTCTTATAAGTGCTCCAGAGCTGATTTTCTTCCTTTTTTTTTTTTCTCCTTTCCCTTAAATGATTCTTGCTACTTACACGCTCGTCACAAGTGGCAGCTTCATTTCCGTACGCACGGGTCGACACCGGCCCTCCGGCAATCCGAGCACGCACCTTTCCAGCCTCAGTCCTCCCCCCGCCGCCGCCGCCCCCGGCCGGGAGCCTCCCTTGCGCGCCAGGGGCGGGCGCCGCTGCGGCCCCCGGTCCCTCACGGCGCGGAGCCAGCGCCCCGCTCCCCGCCGGCAGGGGATGCGCTCCCGCCCTCGGGAAGTGCCCCTCGGGGATGGCGAGACCCGCTCGGGGCGGCTCCCGCAGGGCCGGGGCGGAGGTGGCGGGGGGTGTCTCCCCACCCACACGTCCCTTCTGTCGCCGCGCATCCCCGGGCCGGCAGTCACTCGGGGACCGCGCGGCGGAGCCAAGCCTTCGCCCTCGCGGTGCTCTGGGCGAGTTCAGGGGCGCCGCGTCCCCCCTGCTTCCCCAACCGTCAGCGCGGAGGACTTGTTAACACGTCTTACAAATAAATAAACAAACAAGGGTGGCGGGGAGGGCGGGTGAGGGGCAGGCAGGGGTGAGGGGCCGGGGGTCGCGGCGCTGAGGTGCGCGAGCGGCCAGACACCGCAGCCCGCGCGAGCCGCTCGCGCGCCCCGCGTCCCCCTCGGAGCCGATCTAATCAATGGCACCCAGCGCCCGCCGCGGCCCCGCCCCCCGCCCGCCTCCTCCCATTGGCCGGGCCGCGCCGGGGCCGGCCGGCGCCGCCGCCGCCCATTGGCTGGCGGGGAATCCGTATCAATGTTTAAGCCGCGGCGTGAGGTGAATAGAGGCAGTCGGAGAGCGGCGCTGGGCGAGCGCGGTGCGGCGCGGCGGCCCCGCGAGTGCTGCAGTGAGGGAGGCGAGGAGGGGGGAGAGAGAGGGAGAGAGAGCGAGGCAGAGCGCGGTTCCAACTGTTGAATTTTCCCTGAATTCTCCACTTACCTGCGGGCGGCTGGTGAAATGGATCTGGTTTATCGGAGATCGGCGTTCGCTCCGCGTGCTGCCTGGCTAAGACTGGCGACCGTTTGTTTGCAAGGGGCCACCCATCAATGAGGCAGAGAAGAATAATTGTTTTTGCTTCTTTTTGCGTTTGAAAGCCTCCCTGCCACACGTTGCAGAATTAACTGTGTACTTTGGGTCCGGACTCAAATAAAGGAGAAAAAGCAGTGCAGAACTGAGACTCGGAACTAGATCTGTGAGCTATGTATTGGAAACCTATGTTTTTATTGCGGTTTTTTTTTTCCTTTTAATGTGAAAGATCTCTGATATATTTCACACATAACACTGAGGAAAGGTGGTTAAAAACACTCAGCAAAACAGGAGACAGACGCGCCTCTGTGCCAGTGAGTGGATAACAGCCTTGTTTTCCTGATCCTCAGTCTCCCGGAGAAAGAGGTATAGTAAAAGTGTAGCTGGATCCGACACCCCCACCTCCTTTTTTTTTTTTTTTTTCCCTTCTTTCTTCCCTCCTTCCTTTCCAAAATATAAATCTGATTAATTTCTTTCCTGTCTATAGAGTGAGTCAGAGAAGCGTTAGGAAGAAGCTGCAACTAATGTCTGTGAAGGGAGGAACATGAGGCGATAGTGAATGTGATTTGTTCCGCTGGATCTGACTCATCCAAGCAGATTGAAACACCTGCATTTCTGGATTTGCCATTCATTTATTTCAGGTTGTTAAAAGAACCTGAAATAATATTTTGCTACCCTTCCCCAGTATTTACCTATACACTGTATCACTAGGAAAGGTGTATATCAGAGAGGGGCAACGCATCTGGCATTGCTGCCGCTCTTCTCCCCTGTACCAAGATGCTCAGAGAGACTGTTAAAGCTTTGAAAGGACTGCAAAAAACGCATCACACTGATCGCGGAACTGTATAGGTTTTAATATACGCGAATTAATCGATTAAAAGATCGCCCACTTTATTCATCGCCAGGATTGTTTTTCCTCCTCTTCTCACCTCCCCTAAATGAAGAGGGATAGGCGGCAGTGTCATTGGAAGGAGACGCTGAATAGAAAGAAAAGAGAGGCACTTGATAGCGCAGCCCTGTGAATACAGAGACTGTTTCCCTTTTAGCGAGACTAAGAAAAAGAGAGAGAGAGAGTGTGTGTGTGTGTGTGGTGGCTTCTCTTTCTTCCCCCGCCCTCCCACCCCCTCTCCTGCTTCTTTTTTTTTTTTTTTTTTTTTTTTTTTTTTTTTTTTTCCAAATCTATGCGTCCAGCCATGGGTTGCCTGTTGCTTTCCTCTCAGCTGGAGAGAAAAGCAAACTGGAATTAAACTGCATCGAGAAAAGTGCAGCTCTTCAGACACGCATACGCACACACGCATAGATACACGGAGAGAAAGGATGTGGTGGTGGCGGCGGCTACTGGCCTGTCTTAAAGAAACCCAAGCGTGCTGCTGATTGAGCTTTCTCTCAAAATACATATTTACTGCTAGTGACGAAGGTGAACTGGTGGGTTTCTTAATTTTTTCACCCCAAAACGACGGGTGGGAGGCTGGTAGTAAAGGGGGAGGAAGGAAGCTATAAATCCGAACACTAGTTTTTGCGGGCGGGGGCGGAGTGGTTTGGGTTTTGGGCTTTTTTTTTTAATGTGTTTTGTTTTCCCCTCTTGCCCTGCAATCCTCATTCCCTCTTCCTCTGATTCGGGAAGGAAACAGTGACCCAGGGTGTACGAGACAGAGAGGGGGGAAATACCGACGGCAGCGAGATGCAGCTCTCCGCCGCAAGCAATGCAAGATTAGATCTCTAAATGCAGCAAAACACTCCCTGAAAACCAACAACCCACAACCCCGCGGTGCAATCAGACATTTCACTGCCGCTCACTGCACACGAAGAGGGCTTCAACAAGAAGCTGAGACTTTTTTTTTCCCTTGTGTCTCTCTCCTATCCCTCCACTCCATCAATCGCATCACAAGCGATGAGTAGTAAATAAGCTTTTTTACCTCTGCTACAGACCTGTGACCATCCCCTTCTTCTATGTATATATAAATACACATATTTAAGAAGTATTTCTGATCGTTTTTAGAACAACAACCACTGCCGCCGGTTTTTTTGTTATCATTTTTATTATTCTTTGTACATCTGCGGGGATTCAAGGATCGGGAACACATCGCCTGCCCGGAAGAGAAGATCTTTTGCGAATTTTCTGATTTTTGAAACCCTCCCACTGCCGAAGTTGGACAGACGAAGTAACTGCGAGGGGACTGTAAGCACGGCAAGCTCTTGCTGAAACGCTGCCGAAGCTGCTCCCTCCCCTCCCCCGACCCCCCCCGATTGCTCCCTCCCTCTGAGCTACATGGTCTATTTGCTGCCTCTCATCCTGTGTCTCTGCAGATGTTTTAGAGCAACAGGTTCAGGAACTTGAAATATAGGGGTGGGGAAAGAGAAGGGGAAAAAAAAAAAAATCAAAACCAAAAAGGAAGGAAAGAGAGAGCCGTCAGAGGAGGAAGAGCAACGCCAGCGCAGGAGGCAAAGAAGACGGGGACAACCCTGGTCGTCGCTGCTGCTCCTGCCGCCCCCACCCCTGCTCGGGGATGTACCTTTCCATTTGTTGCTTCTTCTTCTGCTGGGCTCCCGCCCTGTCGCTGAAGAACCTGAATTACTCGGTGCCGGAGGAGCAGGGAGCGGGCACGGTCATCGGGAACATCGGGCGCGATGCGCGGCTGGCGGCAGGCGCGCCGGGAGGCGGGATGCTGCCCGCGGAGCGCGGCGTTCCCGGCGGCGGCCCCGGGGGCGGCCGCGGCCCCAAGTCCACCTTCCGGGTGCTGGAGAATTCAGCCCCGCACCTCCTGGACGTGGACGGGGAGAGCGGGCTGCTCTACACCAAGCAGCGCATTGACCGCGAGGCGCTGTGCCGGCGCAGCGCCAAGTGCCAGCTGTCCCTCGAGGTGTTCGCCAATGACCAGGAGATCTGCATGATCAAAGTGGAGATTCAGGACCTGAACGACAACGCGCCATCATTCCCCTCTGACCAAGTGGACATGGACATCTCCGAAAATGCTGCACCAGGCACCCGCTTCCCCCTCACGAGCGCCCACGACCCAGACGCTGGGGACAATGGTCTGCGCACCTACCTGCTCACTCGTGACGACTACGGTCTCTTCTCCCTCGATGTGAAGTCCCGTGGTGATGGCACAAAGTTTCCGGAGCTGGTCATCCAGAAGCCACTAGACCGTGAGGAGCAGAGTCACCACACCCTGGTGCTGACCGCATTGGACGGTGGTGACCCACCGCGCTCAGGCACGGTGCAGATCAATGTGCGCCTCATTGACTCCAATGACAACAGCCCCATCTTTGAGGCAGCCTCCTACGTGGTAGAGCTGCCAGAAAACGCACCGCTAGGCACGGCAGTCATCGACCTCAATGCCACTGATGCCGATGAGGGTACCAATGGAGAGGTTCTCTACTCCTTCAGTGGCTACGCACCTGAGCGCGTCCGTGACCTGTTTAGCATCGACCCACAGAGCGGCCTCATCCGTGTCAAGGGCAACCTGGACTATGAGGAGAGTGGCCTCATTGAGATTGATGTCCAAGCTCGGGATCTGGGGCCAAATCCCATCCCTGCTCACTGCAAGGTCACTGTCCGCCTCATAGACCGCAACGACAATGCTCCCACCATTGGCTTTGTCTCTGTTCGCCAGGGAGCTCTGAGTGAGGCTGCCCCACCAGGTACTGTCATTGCCCTGGTGCGGGTCACCGACCGAGACTCAGGCAAGAATGGACAGCTCCAGTGCCGGGTGCTGGGCGGTGGTGGCGGGCCTGGTGCCGTTCCTTTCACCCTGGAGGAGAACTATGACAACTTCTACACTGTGGTCACCGACCGACCCCTGGACCGTGAGACGCAGGATGAGTACAATGTGACCATCGTGGCACGTGATGGGGGCAATCCCCCACTTAACTCCACCAAGTCATTTTCTGTCCGGATCCTTGACGAGAATGACAACCCACCCCGCTTCAGCAAGAATCTTTATGTGTTGCAGGTGCCTGAGAACAACATTCCTGGAGAGTACCTGGGCTCAGTCTTGGCCCAGGATCCTGACTTAGGCCAAAATGGGACAGTGTCTTACTCCATTCTGCCTGGGCATGTGGGAGATGTCTCCATCTACACTTATGTCTCTGTCAACCCCACAAATGGTGCTATTTACGCTCTGAGGAGCTTCAATTATGAGCAGACAAAGCACTTTGAGTTCCGCGTGCTGGCCAAAGACTCGGGTTCACCCCACCGTGAAAGCAATGCCACAGTGCGTGTCACTGTGCTCGATGTCAACGATAACGCACCCCTCATCGTCCTGCCCGCCCTCATCAATGACACTGCTGAGCTGCAGGTGCCACGCAATGCTGGGGTGGGCTACCCCGTGGGCACCGTCCGCGCCCTGGACAGTGACTTTGGGGAGAGTGGGCGCCTGACGTATGAAATTGTGGAAGGCAATGAGGAGCACCTCTTTGAGATGGACCCCACCAGTGGTGAGATACGCACTTTGCACCCCTACTGGGAGGAGCTCAGCCCTGTGGCTGAATTGGTGGTAAAAGTCAGTGACCATGGCAAGCCCAGCCTCTCTGCTGTGGCCAAGCTCATAGTCAGGGCCTTGGCGGGGCCCCTGCCTGAGGCTGGCGAGCCACAGGTGAACGGCGAGCAGCATCGGCGGCCGCACTGGGACTTGTCGCTGCCGCTGATTGTGACACTGAGCACTGTCTCCATCATCTTGCTGGCTGCCATGATCACTATTGCTGTGAAGTGCAAGCGAGAGAACAAGGAGATCCGCACCTATAATTGTCGCATTGCCGAGTATAGCCACCCTCAGCTGGGAGGAGGGGGAGGCAGTGGCGGGGGAGGAGGAGGCAGTGGCAGTGGAGGGGGCAAGGGCAAGAAGAAGAAGATCAGCAAGAATGACATTATGCTGGTGCCCAGTGAGGGCGAGGACAGCCGGGGTCCCCTCAATGTCATGAACGTGGTGAGCAGCCCATCCCTGGCCACCTCACCCATGTACTTTGACTACCAGACCCGCCTGCCCCTCAGCTCTCCCAGGTCTGAGGTGATGTACCTGAAGCCCGCCTCCAACAACCTGACTGTACCCCAGGGACATGTGGGCTGCCACACCAGCTTCACAGGGCAAGGGACTAACGCCAGCGAGGCTCCCCCGAGCCGGATGTCCATAATTCAGGTAGGAGACTTTTAGAATACCCTGGACCTCACTTTAGACACTGGTTTAACTTTCCCTTTTGTCTGCAGTGCAATGTGCTGTAAGGCACCACTGTAGGAACCAACACAAGTCACTAAAGAGAGGTGGACTTAATGGAAGTGGAACCAGACAACATCTGGTGGGTCTGGTTCTGCTGTCTCATTGATGTTTCCCATGCGATTCAAAAGAAAATGCCCCGTGAAACACAGACAGAGTTACGGCAGTGCCAAGGAGGTGCATGTGAGAGTGTGGGCAGGCATTTAGCTCATTTGAGGCATGCTGGGGTATTTTCCCAGGAGACTGTCAGACGAGGTGGGCACTTCCACAGGTTTCACTGCTCTTTGGTTTGGGGTGGAGAGGAGGGAGGGCATTTCTAAAGTGGTCCTACTACCTGCAGTAACTAATAGGACAGGGAAGAAATTGCACACTGAGGACATCTATTGCAACAGCTTATTATAGCCCTCCAACCTTGTATATAAATATGAGCTATCATTCCAAGACGTATGTTTTAATTTTTTTTAATTTTCCTTTTTCAGAATATATATCCATAAATATATTTTTTGACAGTATCATTGGGGCCCCATTGCCTCCTCCTCTCCCCATAAACAACTAACTTTTCAGTGCTGAAAATTCTGCTTAGTCAAATAGAAAGAAAATGTATGTGGTGACTCCCTTCTACCTCCAAGTGTTAACAAAACTCACATCCTGTCATAAACCAACAAAACAACTAGTCAGATTTCCAGTAGCCTGAGTCAACATTGATGATTGCTTTATAGTGAAAGACTTACACACTGTCTTCTACCAAAGCTCATTTAGAAATTGTAGCTGGGCTGCATTCTGCTGCCAATTATATCCACACTGTCCTCTACTGACTTTTGTGAATGTGAGAAATGGCAGAATTTGGACCATTGGATATAGAATACTAATCAAAGAATGACTTAATTTTTAGCAGGTAGTTTAAAGTCGAAACTCAGAAGATTTATTTCAGAGCAGTGAACTTGCAGAGTGAAGGTGAGGGCAGAAATTGGCTCCAGTTGATTTAATTTAAAGTATTACTTCATGATTAATGCAGCTTAATGTTCAAACACTACAGGTATGTTCCAAAGTGATTTTTAACGTTCGGATTGAAAGCAGGCTCTGGATAATGACTATTAAATATATTTGAAATGTCATATCTGTTTTATCCTGTGGTTCTCCTGATATGCTGTTGTGAGTCATAGGGGAATGAGCTGAGTGTATCAGAAGTGACACAGACTCATTTTGTGTATGCAGCTAGTGGGAAAGAAGTTGCACTGTAGTCACTTGATGTACCCAAAGAAGATTCATAATACCTTGGAGTTACCATGCCCTGTGATCTGTGAACACCAAATGTTCTACTTGCCAGCTGTATCTAATACTTTAAACTGAATAGAAATGGCCAGTGGTAATTGACAGATTGAAGAACCAATATTTAAGTAATCGGTGACCTGGAAATGGAACATTTATAACTGGGAAAAAAAAAAAAAGAAAAAAAAAGGAAAATAAAACCTGCCTGTACAAGGTCACTGTAAACTAATCCTCAAGTGACTATTGACTTGTTTCACAGAAACAATTTCATTTTATGCCTATCATGAATTTGTGTTGCTATCAATTAGGTGAGTGGAGCAATACTTAAAATCTGAAATTGATTTTAACAAAAAGTGACACTTTAGGAAAGAGTTTAGGTTAGGGCACAACCAGAGATAATTTGATTTATTACTCATGCTTTAAAAAACAAATAACTTTCCATGACACTGATTTAAGTAATGTCAACTTTTTTTTTACTGTAAAATGGAGTTGTCAGAAAGCTAAAAAAGAAACACTCCACATTTTTTTCCTACTGACAAGTGTAATAGTTACTAAAAGACAGGAAATTATACTTTCCTACCACCATGTAATGTCTATATAAAGCAATTAATTAATGTATTGATGCTACTGAATAGTAAAGTTTCACTTGTAGTGTAAATCCCTATGGAAAATATGATTCCTTCTTTTTTACAGTGTTCACTGTATAAGATCAATCATGATTTTTTTTCCCCTGAAATCTATATAAAGGTAAAAGAGGAATTTCCTCCCTTAAAAAGTGTGTTGTGGTTTCTGTAAGAGTTTTCATTATGACAACTATGGAAAATGCTAACTGAAACTCCTCGTAACATGTAGTCATGTATCTAAATGCTGGTCTTGTTTTCCCTCATTACCTACACAGAGTGTTTTGGAGGTTTTCATGCTCCAGTCAGTAGATTAGAAAACATTCAGTTCTACCTAGTGTACAGCCTGTTCAAACATACTTACTGACGCTCTATTTTGTAGTTGTATTGGCAAAACAGACGCAGTAAGAAACAGCGTACTTGGTTTCTATTTAGAAAAGGCTCAGATTTAAAGTAGCTAGAGGGGAAAATTGATCCTCTTCACTGTACTTTTGCATTACTAAAATACATTTTGTATTCTCCATCTCCACATCCCTGGAGTAAATTTTATATAAAATTTACATTTAGAATGTAGGCACTACTTTGTCTGGTCCTGTACTTCTGCCTCATGTAAAATTTAAACTTCAGACTTAAGAAGAAATAGTAAAGGATCAGCCCTCTCTCTGGATCTACTATATCTTGAATCACTCCAAGAAACCTGTGTCTGCATATGTAACTTACACAGTTAGGAGTCAAGGGTGTAGGCAGTGGGGAAAAAATAAAATTCAGCTGCTTTATCATGTCTTTTAGTTAATCAATCTAGTTAAGCAATTTTCTTCAGTACCTCAGTAAAGGGAAGGTTAACAATTGTGTAAGGGTTCTCTAACATATGTTCTGATTAGTTTTTACAGATATATTTTTGAAACATGACAATTCCATACTATGTAATTCATACAATGGAACAGCATTTCTTCATTCTCATTTTCTTGGCAAATGTTTAATGGCACAATAATCTTTAAAACATTATATATACATACATATATATGTGTGTATATATATATGTACATATTATATGGAGATGTATATACATGCTAAATATTATATATTTACTTAGTACCTCCAATTGATTCTATAAATATTTAATAGCAAATAAATAATTTCTTTCTCAGTAAGATTCAAATTTTCTCACTCTTATTAGGAGTGCATATTTTTTTTCCTTTTACTCCCTAGTAAGATCTAGTGAAGCCAATGGGCCTTATGGTTCCCTTATTTCTCATGAAAGTATTTTACCATACAGATAGCCCAATTTATATCAACAAATACCTGTGGAGTAAAGTGTTACTTAGTGACTAGGGGTTTCAGACTGACCCAAAAGGACCACCAGTTGAATGAAATACTTCCTGATATGGGTAAGAGTGGTGTAATCTTGCCTCTCTTTAAGTGACTTCTGTTACACACTAATCACACAATTTGACAGCTTGTGTGTTTGCTCATTTTGCAGCATCCACCTATGTACCACAGTTGCCTGTGCTACTTATATATGAGTCAATGAACTTCTTCAGTACCATAAAAATGGAGTAATTTAAACATGCATGCATACATATATGTATAAAATGTTGGATGGACAGACGAGGATGCTGTATACATTCAACTTTTATTGGTGCAAGAGACTTGCAAGTTCTTAAGCCCTCTGAAAATTGATCATTTGTGATTTGATGTGCACCTGAGATTGATGTGCATTAAGAAAAGTGTTTGGTAACATGCTGAGAAGTTACACATTCACCAGCCCATGTTATATTGTTCTTATCTTCTGCAATCATTTTTTAAAGATAGTTTAGAAACAGTGCTTTCAAGCAAAAGTCTGTTAAAAATATTTAAATATTGGGCCGTGCTGTACAGTTCTCATTGCCAGAGTCAAAATTCCACGTGACTTTTGAATCACTTAAGAGCCAAACTATTAATTTTTATTGGGAAGAAGGAAAGCAGGAGAAAATGGAAACTCAACATGGCTGAAAGAAGATTTCTGTTCACTCTAGAACTTAAAGAAAATTTGGCTCTTCTCATTCTGGTGACCTACTCACCTGACTACAAGAAACAGAATTTTGCTTTATTTTGAAGTGCAGACATCAGAAAAAAAAAAGTATAAACATACATAGAGGTGTATCTCTTCTACCAAAATTTTGAGTTAGTTAGTTTGCCTTTCCCTGTGTGAGCAAATCACAGCTTCTTCTTGCAGATTTTCAATAGGTAAGAGTAGATGGATAAAGGAAAACAAATAGTTTCTTTACACAAATAGCTTCCAGAAATAGATTCCTCAACGTGAAATATCAGTAGTGTAGAAAACTGTCTGCAATATGCAAGAGTAGTGTTGGTCATCCTAGAAATTATTTATTGCTATACTTGTGGTGTAATTGGGGAGTTTTGTAAATGTATCAGGAATAAGGTGGGTGTGAATAAAAAAAGAGGTGGTCACAGCTTTTGTTAAACAACAGCTAAAAGTGAATGTGCAGAAAGAAGCTCTCAAGCTGGGGATCGGTCTATCTGCTGTACCAGGCACTCCCACTGCATTTCAAGATAAAGTACAGATCATTCTTAATACTTCAGGCACCTGATGTTTATGATGTAACAATAGATTAGTGTCAAGTCCCAGTGCAGCTTCATCTCTAGGCATCTGGTAATACCTATGAAGATAGAGTCTTCAAGGGAAATAAAAAACCCATGAGCCACATTAGTGCTGCTCTGTCTTTAAATGAACTATTTCATACCTTGAGAAACTTCTGCTCAGAAATTTCAAGATTACAAAAGGAAATCTGCAGCCGCTGCATATAAGGAGAAGCAGCTTTCATCAGAGAAGTTGCACT
Organism: Ammospiza caudacuta; assembly: GCF_027887145.1. Taxonomy (NCBI): domain Eukaryota; kingdom Metazoa; phylum Chordata; class Aves; order Passeriformes; family Passerellidae; genus Ammospiza; species Ammospiza caudacuta. The sequence continues at coordinate 63,692,664 of NC_080594.1, forward strand.
CATCCTCAGTGATTTAAATTCCCATCTGAAAACAGAGGTATATATGTTTTTTTTTATCCCCTACTTCAACTGAGGAATATTATTCCCTGTTCTCACTAGAACTAGTACAAGGTAACATATTTCATCAAGAAGATACTGGAGCACTAAGCACTTGCAAGTTTGCAGGTTTCTACTCTATATAGTCCATATATTACATATTCTAGGGATATATCTAAAGCCACTAAGTTGTGACATGCAACTCTTGAACTACCTGCCTGGGTATCATTATTGTGGCTTTAATAGTATTTTGCAAGGCTAGATGTTTTGCAAAATAATTCCTTTGAATGCTTGCATTTTGTTAATACAGTCTGCAGCTTTGTGTACAGTCTGGCTTTGTACAATGCACATTTGTGAACAAGGTGTTACATTGCTCTGCAGCTTTAGTTTCATTCACTGGATGAAGTCCATTCTAGAGTTGACTATGTAAAAATTTCAGGGCAAAACCTTTCCTATGCGTCCATGAAGCTTTGATTAATTTTTTTTTTTTTTTTTTTTTTGTCAATGTGCACTGCATAGTATCGAGGCACAAAACACGCACATTTTAGGACCAGATCTGGCAACACACCACTCACTGTGGCATGTGCACAGGCTGCTGAAATAGACAGAGAAAGCAGAATTGAACTCCTTTTTTGTGTTACATCTGTCCTGGTCTTGATCTGAGTTCTTCACTGGTGATATTTATAGCACTATTATTTTAAAAGGATCATTCTTGATATACAGGTCTATTTGAAATCTAAACAACTTTCCAAGATGAAGAGCTGTAATAAAGAGCAACAACAAAAAAAAAAAATAGAGGAAAAAAACAAATTAACAATCAAAAGTGGAATGTACGTATTATGAAAAAGAAAAGAGTCTTTCCAGAACAGAAATTCTTGTTAACAAAAAAATAAGTATAATATCTCTGTAGAACTTGCTGTTTTATAAAAGACATGAAGCAAGTTATGTAAGATTGAGTGTCACAGCTCTCAACTGTTCTTAAAGTTGTCTGAGCTTTCTACATCTTTGTATTCACTGTCACTACCTAAACTTAGCTGGAAATATCCCTACAATTTTCTGATTAATCAGTGCAGTTTCAATGACTGATCAATCCTTTGATGAGTTATCTATAACAACATATTTTCTCAAGTTTCTATTATCCTTCCCCATGTTGATAAAAGGCAGTTCTTACTCATAATTCAGTCAATAGCATAATTTTGACTTCATAAATGGTATTGGTGGTTCAAGAGTGAATCCTGATGAGACCTTTATGGAATGCAGCCAGGAATAGTATGATTGGGCCCTTTATTTTGAGGTTTTAGGGTTTTGTGTTTTGTTTGTTTTTGGTTTTGTTTTCTTATGCCATCTTTACAAACAATTAATGAGACTGGAATTTAGATGTTTTTTGTAACTATGATGTGAAGTGTAACACAGAATCATAGAATGGCTTAGGTTGGGCAATACTTTCAGGATTCCAATGGTAAGCCATCAAGTCTGATGGTTAACCCAGAATAATCATGTGTACAGTGGAAAAGAAATCAAATACTCCATTGAACGTATTGCTGAACATATGCTACCACATGTTTTCATATATTTCTTAAACTGTGAATAATGCAGCATTATTATTAAAACTTACTAAATATTTTTACTTGGAAAATTAGCAATAGGTATGTATGAAATATTCACAAATATTTCTTGGTATTAGGAAAGCATAGATACAATCTGGTTTCTCTGGTAAGACAAAAGCATCATTAAAAAATTCCTCCCAAGTCACAATATCTGGATGTGAACCAGCTGTGATTTAATTTAAAAAAATAGTATTTTTTTGGTCTTTTTTCCCCAGTATTTTTTTTTTCTTCCTCTTTACTACCTTCCTCCTCAGGACGCATTAACCCATCAGCCAATATTTACATATATGTTTCTAAGTATCATGCCTAATTTGTTCTTGCTTTTGTTGTTTCTACAAAAGTTAAAAGTCTCAAGTTAAATTAGATTTAGGTTTTGCCAGGCAAGGCACTCATTCTACATGTATATGGGTTGTTTTTTGGATTTGGTTTTGTTTTTTTCTGAAGAAAACATATATGTTGCATGGCAGAATTCTTCAGATACTTCTTCAAGCCTGAGGGAGCACCTGCACGTATGAAGAAAAGGCATTTTGACACTAGTATTAATGTTTTCCAATAGGTAAAAAAAATCAGTGATGAGAACTTAAACAAGGATTTGTTGACCAGAGCAGAAACACAGCTCTGTTTTTATCTTTAAAATATAGAAGCAATCCTCTGATGCCAAAAGGTCAGTGTGGAGCAGTTGGGACAAATTTTTGCAGCAGACAGCCTGAAAGCTTTGTGCTTTCAATTGTATGGCTACTTCAGCTGTAAGAGAAGTGATAAAATTAATGCTAAAGTGTTCAAAAGTACAGGAAACAAGTAAAACTCTCAGGGGACTGCGGGCTCTTGCCTTAATAGAAAAAAGAGGAAAAAGAAAAGTAATAGAAAAAAAAGTACTAGAAAGAGAGTGGTAAAATTACTGGGGAAAAAAGTTCCTTGAGTTTAAGTGTTTTATTTGTTAAGTTTTTAATGGAGCATCAAGGACATTAACAAGTCACTGCTTTTGTTGATGAGATGAAACAAAGTAATGTGCAGCTGCCATAATTCTTAGCCAGGGTGCATTCTAAGCCCTACTAATCTATTTGCCATAGTGCAACCTCTGTTTTTCAGTCTGCTGTTGACTTTTTTTTTTTTTTTAACAGAAGAAGATTCTGGATTAATTACTGTAAATCCTATGAGAAAGGAAAAAAAAGTAAATTATTAAGCAGTTTTGATAAAATACTCAGTATTAGGTACTACATTCAAGAAGAAGCAAATTCTTATGAATGTCCCTGTTAATTAGGATATTAGACAGTGCTTTAAATAACCTTCTTGAGCAGTCATATATTTTCTAGTTAAATCCCAGAGGCTACTGACACATTTCCTTCTTAATAAGGTCACATAAGAACCATCTCTTTCTCCTACTGGCTTGCTTCCACTCGGGAGTGGTTTTACCTGTAGGGAAAGGTACCAGATCAATTCATTCACTTGCTTGACATGAAATCTCCTTTTTTTGTCCTGAAAACTGAGGAGTCCCTCTAAATACAAAGACAAAACTCTATAGTTTCAGTCAGTTACTAGTGTTATTTGTACAGAGGAACAGCATAAAGATCAATTTATATCTCACTTTGGTTCACTGAGGGTATCTCCTTTTCCAACCCTCAAGACCATCAGTCCCATTTTGGTCTATTTTCAATAGAATAAGGTATAAGCAGTCTAGGCATGTTAAATCCTTCAAATTAAGATATTTGATTTTAGCCATGGACCTTTCTACTGGCTCTGTGGCATATGTGTCAGATCAGAGTTTCTCACATTCATAACGTACTTTAACAGAAAAGTTCCCAATCTCATCCTGTTCCCTGCTGGGTGGCTTTGTGCTGCAGTCCCTGCAGCCTGCCAAAGGAGAACTCCAAAAGGGAAAGGAAAAGTCTTGTCATGGGACGTAATGCATCATTTCAGCTGCGTGGGTGAGACCTCTAGTCGATGCATTGTAGGTTCTTGCAGTTATAGTCATGCACTCTATTTTCAGAGGGTGGTTCAGACCATCTACTGATCTGTATATGGCATGTGTGTATTGCCTGGACTAGTTCTAATGACCTCTGATTATTCATATTTCCAGGCCTTTTTCTGGAACACTTCCAGACACTTTTATTATATTGAAATGGCTCTTACAGTTCATTGAGCATCCAGCATAGTACTGTTGAATATGATTGGTGCATGTGCATATACTTATTAAAACAAAAAAAAAATCAGGCAGTTAAACTGCATAATTGTGGGAAAACGAATCATAACAATAAAAGACCATTTAAGTTAACAAGCTTTGTGATCAAAGAATAAATGCAGGTTAGATAAATGAGACTCTAGATGTAACTAATCTACATAAATAAGCTTCAGTCTGAATAGAGGATAGAACTGTATTAAAATAATCTTAAAATGTTTTAAAAGTATTTTACTTTAATGCTTTTATCATTTCTAGTTTAATTTCATGATATTTTTAACATTTCTTCTCTATAAAAAGACCTGAGTTAAGTGATAAACTACTTTTACATGCTTTTATGTTTTGATTAACAATGTTTACAATGCAAAAAAAAGTCTAAACTAATACAAGTAAACAAAAGTAACATCATAAGTTTTCATTCTGGTTTGACTGGGTTGTGTGTCAAAAACATAAAGCATTTTTAATGTCTTAATTTTAATTTTTTTATGTGGCAATGTTTTTTGATTGATTTTTAATTAAAGAAAAACATTAAAGGGAACATTTAAAGGACAATTTCTTGTTTACTGTCTTTATCAGCAGAGAGCAGCCTTTGTAGTGTTTGAAAGCTGGTGCATTAAAAATCAATTTCAAGTCTTCAAAGCTGTAAACTCTTGCTTGCTTTGTAGATATATACTGTTTTTAAAATCATTGGAAGCACAGTTGACAATTGAATTAAAACAAAAGGTAAATAATGGTTTCATGAACATTTGAAGGATTTTAATGTATTTTTAATAATAGCTACAGGAATTTTTTATAGCGACAGACATGTGAATAACAATTTGTAGCTTTTAAATGCATAATTTGTTCCCAAAGACAGTTTTGTGCATTCTTTTATTAAGAGAATTTTGTTTAAAACTTCTCTTGGTGTTATTCTGTTGTTTTTACTGAATACTATGATTCAAACACAGAACATGTCAGTCAGTTTCTTTACTTACTATATTTCTGTCTCGCTCTTCGCTGATTGCTAAGCAACCACTTATGATTGTTTAGCTGCGAATCAGTTTAAAAAAAAGGTAAGCTGAAGTGGGCTAAACAAAATGTTCATTAATTCTTAATGAAAATATTTAAATTCTATAAAATTTTAAAAGTAACAAAGAAAGGAACATTGTCTGAACGATGTACCTCAGATTCAGCACTTGAGTGGCTGCCAGCAGAGTCAAAAATGCTCTTTTTGTGCAAATCTAGAAAAAAGCGTGTCCTTAGTCAGTGCATGAGTAATTTTGAGGCCTGTGGAAATATACATATATATGTATAATTAAGTTAATAATATTTCTTTCAGGGTAGGATCCTTAAAACATGTAATCAGTGATCATTTTAATTTAGGTCGACAGAAACATAAAAATAAATAGATCATTTACAGGTGTGGGGTTGCTGATGTGCATAAGCATGTGCAGAATTCAGCCCAGAATCTGTTATTCTGTGTTACCTGAACTGCTCTCTGTTGCGTCTCTCCTTTGCTTTAAGAATGCTGCAAAAGCTGTTAGTTTCACTTAGCCTCCAACTACATTTTCTCGTATTCTGTTGAGATAGTCCTGATGTCTTGCTTTCTTGCAGAGACTTGAGTAATTTGATATGCAGATTTGAAGATCATAAAAACAATCCAGCTTTGATGATCATGAGCCAGATTATCCAGCCACAGCTGTAAAGTACCAAGTGTGTTCTTTTGAGATCTCTTCAACATTTCAGTGGATCAAATGACAATGAGGATATAGTGGAATTTAGAGTGCTTGGGAAATAATGAAATTAAAAGCCTTTTTAAAATGACAGCCAGACAGCTTAGAAACTATTATATTTCTAGGCTATGGGCCAGATATGTAACTGTGTGTACACATGCATACATGGATATATTCAGAAAAGAGAGCAGAATGGAATCAAAAGATCCATCTAGATGGATAAAAACATTATTAATGAGCAATGTGCATCTAATTTTTATTTTTTTTAAAATATTGTATATGATCTCAACAGAGCTGTGTAGCAGTGTTTTGGAAGATGCTGTCAACATGCACCTTTTGCTGCAAACTAGAAAGCATCAAGTTTAGAGACAAATGATATTGTCATTTTTTTTCCTGAGGCAAGAGTATTGGTAAGGAAGGACCTCATTTTCCACTTCGTGATGGAATCCTGCTATCAAACTTCAGGATTGAGAGTGATGATTAAAAGGAAGTATAATTCATGCAACATGTGAAAAGAAGCAGCACTTAACTGATTCCACAGCCTGCATTAGTTATTAAAAAGCACATGATAATTTGCATCTCATAGCTCCAAGGCGAGAAATATATCAGTCAGCTTTGTAGCCTTTGAGTGAAAAGGAGGTGAAAACAAGATATTGTCTGTTACATCTTTCAACATACAGTCTATATTTTGTCTAAATCTGAACATGTATTTTGTCTATTTAAACCACATGTAGCTTCTTTTCAGGTGTAACAGGCTATAGTATTGCAAGGGGCAGAAGCAACTGTATCAATTTATTTTATTATGTATTCATTGGCCATCACATACATGATCTTTCCCAAAAGTATATCTCTCATTATTGCAACAATGCGATATAACAAAATAATAATTCCTTCAAGCGTGAAATAACTAATTTTAAGTATTTTCCTGGGCTCATTTATTTCAAACAACCTTCCAATTTTGAAGAGAGCTTCAATTTCAGTTCATTTAATATATGTATAGAACACAAATAGACTTTCCTTCATCCCCTGATATTGGCAAAGGAAATTTAGGAATGAATATCTGGATTTCCAGATTTTGACCTACTTGTAAACCAAGAAGAAGCTGTTTCTATTAAACAAATTTAAGCTTTGGGAATTTTGGTTAGCAATTGCAAAAATATTTAGATAAATTACTTGCGGTTATACTTGTCTTGCTGATACCTGTGAATGAAGAAATACGCGCACATGCTGAATAGCCATGGGAGGAGAACACTTTTTTAAGGGAAAGTTTTTGTTCTGATTTAAGTTTTGGATTTTCTATAGTGTTTTTTAATAAAGACAATTACATAGTAATTTGGGTTAGAATGCATGCCCAGTTCCCCATTTCAAAACCCAATTTGTTACTACCTGTGGCTATTTCTATTAAAAAAGAAACATAATTACTATGAGTCTCAGCAGTCTAAGAGTAAATTTTTGCAATTACAATGCTTCCCTTGGGCAGATATATGAAAATGGCAGATTAATTCCTGCCAGTCTATTCCTTGCACATCCTTAAGGTTACTGGTAGCTTGGACTATGATTATATTGGTGGTGTTTATTGTCCTGTGGCTAAGGTTAAAGAAGAAATGCTACTATAAACCCTTAGGACTAGGATGCTATACCACTGCCTTGCAAAGTCTCTGTGCTGAAGTGTGATCCACAGCATCCTAAGAGCATCCTAAAATCATCATGGAAAGTGGAGGATTTTGCTGTTGATTTCAGCATTACTTAGAAGGATATTTTGTATTTTATTGCTTTATGCCTCAAAAGATTTAAATAAAAACACCAAACAAACTCAAGTTTAATAATTCTTAGGAATTTATCAAGACATTAATAAAGCTGCAGGTAGTTCCTTAATATTTTATAGATCTGTTTTATTCCAAATAGCACATTGCATGAAACACCAGTAAACAAAGATGGCCCTGAAATTATATAAATGAAGAAATTCCCATGGAAATAATTCATCTTCCAGTGTGTTTCTCTACCTGTAAACAAGTTTTGAGAGCATACGAGTACATGAATTGCATGCAAAGGCGGAGCTCCTGGAGATCACTCTCTGCAGCTAGGCACCTAACTCCATATTGAATTCCAGTGTTGGAAGTTGGTGTGGCTTCACATGGGCTCATGATCCACCTGCAGGGAGCAGCATTAGTCTGTGTTACACATGATCTGGTTTGAGTATCCAGGAAGAGCAGTATGAGCAATCCCAAGTTATTTATTTTACATTTTGCATGAACTTTTGTTTGAAATTTCTTGCACTGCACCTGGAGTGTTTTGTTTTCTTTTCCCCGTTTGAAAGAGGTTTCCACATGTGCCACTTCTGGATGTCAACTTGGGGACATCTGTAATGTGGACATTATTTAGAGATGGTTTCATTAACTATTTTCTTTGACAGGTCATATATAAAATTTTAAAAAGTAAAATATATATGCATCCTTCAGTTGATGTTCAATGCATTCCACTTTGGAAAAAAGTGCTCACACATACTGGTGCTGAGCATCCTGCTAATTAGAGAGGAAGTCCATAATTAAATCCCTGTGTTCTAACAAACCCCTCAGTCAAATATTAGCATTCATGTTCAGTCACTCTATCCCCGGTGAAACCTGCAGCAGTGTCCTAGATATTGACAAACCAACACTGCTTTGGAACAGAATGATGACTTTATCTAATCCTGGAATCTTTGCAGAGAACATATCTTATGTGGATCTTCTTAATTTTACAGAAAGATCTGATTTCAGAGTCTTGATGTGGCAAGCCATAATGAGAAGGGCAATCCAGAACATTTTTTTCCCAGTCTTTTAAGAACTTATGGGTCAAAGTCAGCTTTTAAATGCCTATGACGGTAGAGATTACCTGTGTTAAGTGGGTGTTGTGTTCTACATGAGGTGATCCTATAAAGAAGGGTAGCTAATTTTTCTTTTACTTGTTTTGAATCAATTTAATATACAGTACCATCAGAAGACATTGCAGTAGGTTAACACTGAAGCGACAGAGTTGTGGATGCATGCACACAGCCCTGTGTAAGAATAGCCTTATTTTTTTTTTCTGTCCAAGTCTACTTGACCCCTGCTGCTATGCTCATGGTATAATGGTGTATTCAGTCAAACTTTCCATTTTATGAGGTACCTCATCATAGACACATGACTGTTATGACTTTAAAATATATTTAGGGACAGAACCTCTTGCTAAATTTGTGCAAGCCTAAATTATTTATCTTATGTCACAAATAATAAATCAACTCATCACCATCTTACAGTTGGAAATCTCCTTGCATGGCCGTGTGAGTCTGTAAAGCTTGATGATCTACTATTCTGTCATAAATTCAGCCATTATTTTGGCAGCATATTTAGTGCTTTCCTAGTGCTTAGAGGAAATAATTATGCAAAGGTATTTGTGTGAAAGTAGGGCTTTGTATCTTGTCAAAAAATGTTTAGAAAATACCTTGTTGAGTATTTTTAAGAAAAAAGTGAAAATAAAGAGTTGCATGACCTAAATAAGAAATTAGACAAAAACTTGAAATGTAAGTTTTAACATCTGTGATATTTTTCTGAATTCCTAGGGAATTTGACGGAATCATTGCTTTTCTGGTGTGAGATTTTAGAAAGAGAAAGGGGATAAGGCGGCAGCTTTAAAGAAAAGGAGGTGATCTAGATTTACCCCTTTTTTCTGATCGCCACCTAGGAAGAAAGCTTCAGTGTTCCTCTTTGTGTGTGTTTTCTGTGCAGGCAGTGTGGCTTCAGAACCAAATCCTGCTCCATCTTTGTTGCTAATTTCTTTCCCTCAGTAGGGAGGAAACACAGACCTGGAATTTCATGCCACATACAGCATTTGCTGCCTAGCTAATCACCTTTCCCCGTCACTGCCATTACAAATCTGTTCAAATGCAACTTTCTTCAGCGTACAACATATGTATCTGTGGGAATGTAGCACACCATGTAAAGGCTCGCTTAGCTGGTAATTGAAGTAAGCAGACTGATCCAAGGGCTATTGAAACCAGTTTGAAAACACCCATTGATTTCGCTGGACCTCAGGTCATGGCTTGTGGGAGTTTTATTGTTGCCTTTAGTGCGAGTGTGGGTTGGACAGAAAAAGGTAAACATACTGGGTAGATGTTAACACAAAGTTAACAGATTTTGAATATCCAGTGTCTCTGTTTTCTCCTTACTAAATATGATAAGTACAAAACAGATTAACAGTTTCTAAAGGCCATAATTTGTTCTCCTTCTCCACCATCTAGTACTGTGGTGTTTATAAGCTTTTATCTGTTCAGAAAACATTTGGGTTATGTTGCTCTTAGAAACAGGAAATAAGCAGTGGTAAGAATAGGAAAAAATTTCACTTTACTTACTGGCTTCACTGAGAATTTCTGCTAAGTAAGTCTCAAAATTAAAAAAAAAATAAAGCCAGGAGATCAACATTGAATGTGAAAGACAGAAAGAAAGAGAGGAAGAGAGAGAAAAGAAGAAAAAAGAAAGAGAGAAAAGAAAGAAAGAAAGAAAGAAAGAAAGAAAGAAAGAAAGAAAGAAAGAAAGAAAGAAAGAAAGAAAGAAAGAAAGAAAGAAAGAAAGAAAGAAAGAAAGAAAGAAAGAAAGAAAATACACTTGTTCTCAGGCAGAAAAATGGGTTCTAAACATTTTTAAATTCTAAACAAATACTTTGATCATATCCTCATATCCTTACATTTCAAGGCAGTATTTCAAAAGTCTTGCCTTTATTTTTAAATTTCCTTTAAATTCTAGACTTCATATTTAACATGAAAAATCAAAACAAATCCAACCGACAAATGCTATCAAATACACACTCCTATATGTATTGTTATTTTGAGTTCATGGTATGATATTCTTAGAATAAGCTGGATATTGTGATAAGTGCAGATTTCATTCTAGTTAGCTAATTGTAATTGAGTCTGCTATGCAGTAAACATAATATCTGTTAGGAATACTAAGGTAGACTCAACATGGTGGGAGCCATAGATAAAAGGAGCATTAAAGCGTTTCAAATTCAATCATTAGGTTTCATTGCACCCATCTGCTACCAGAAAATATAATGGGTAGCTTGATTCATTGACCCTTAACTGTCATTTTTGAACCATATTTTCTTAAATCCATATTTTCAAGTCAGATTTAGAGAGTTAATTTGGTAAGAGAATACCGAGTATATTTTAATGCAATTACTTTTTTTCTTTTCTTTACTTTTTTTTTAATATATAATCAGATTTAACGGTCTCTTGCATGTTCTACTAATCCAGTGAAAGTAGTTATTTCATATTGAATGTGGTTAAAAGCAACTAATGTTCAACTTCATTAAGACTTCTATTAAATAGAAGGTTTGCTGAATTTCTGCTATTTTTTAATTCATGAACTATTACCTTTTAGTTATTATTTCTGGGGATTTCTGTTACACGAGAATTATACTTACATGTTTCATTTCCACAAAGACTATACAGCACAGCACAACGGCTAAATACAGATTGAAACTGTGGAGTGCTTTGTATTTTGTTTCCAAAATATATTTTATCTCTTTCCTTTTGTGCTCTGAAGCAGATATTATCCTTTTGGGGGGGGGGGAGGTTGGAGAGTGGGGTGGGTGAAGTGCCTACATCTCTTAGCAGATCTATATGTGTGGCACACAAGTAGACTGTGTCACAAAATAGCAGTTTTACTTAGTGAAAGCAGGAAACAATGTGATAAATGAGGATAATTTAATGTTTTCTCAGCAATGGCAAACTATTATGCTGTTCTGTCATCTGAAGTTTTTGTAATGGAAAAAAGTGGTTACATGTATTTCTTTACACAACAGGACATAATTCCTGAAATATTTATATAATATAGAGACAGATGTATGTAACCTAACCTTATAATCCCATTTCACAGCTTTCCCAAATACTGGGAAGCTCAATAAATGGGAAGCCGATTATATTGGCACTGTAACTCTATTAATAGGATTCGGATTTGCCTTATTGACAAGCCAGTACTGTTAATATGATCCAGTATATTAAATTGACAGGAAAACTGGAGCGATAGAATGTATCTACATCCTAATTGACAGGGAAGCTCTTTCAAAAGGTTCTTAATGTGGTTTTTATTGACAGAGTAGCTTCAGTAAGTACATATCATTGGTGAGCAGTGTAAATTTATTGGATGCAACTGTACTAGCAGATTCAGGTGCAGTTATTGTTTTGTCTTCCCATTCTTCCATCTTTGCTTTGCTATAAGTTGTGTAAAGCTCTCTTGTAAGACCTTTACAAATGCTTGTTACAACACCAGTCTGACTGCAGCGCTCACAGGCATTTGACAACTTGTGAATTATTTTAAATGTGTTCATCATTTTTAAATGAATAGCGGCAGTGCAGAGCAATGCAATAATATGTCATGAATTTCATTATGTTTATTTATCGACGCTGTGATAATGTTATTGTACTTTCAGCTTGAGCTCTTTCTGTGGTGTGATGTTTGGCACTTCTTCCTACATTCTTATCTTGCATCTTCTCCAAAATATAGTTCAACTTCAGAACTCATATTACAATTCCTTTTTCCTAGTCACATTTGACAACTTTCCACATTCTCTTCTGGGATCATGCTAATTTCATTGCACTTCATGTTTCTCCAGTGCAAAATAAAATAAGGCTCAGAAACCTGAATTAATTGTAAAAAACCCAGCAATCTGAGTTTGGTCTGGAAAATCTTGATTCCCTTTTCCATAGGAGAAAGTTTTGGGTTCAGTTTCCCCAGTTTTTCTTCGTCACATCTTTCTTAGAGAGAGATGTCTGACCTTAAACACGCATCCTGCACTGGTAGAGAAGCTGAAGGCTTCTGTTGAGCTGACTTCCCTGCCAACGGAGACAAGCTTGTTCCTGTAATGCTTAAATCTTTTATTTCATATCAGAAAGCCTGATGTGGGTCTGGTCTCACCTCATCTTTTGAATGTCACTCAGGTCTATTTTTTACCAGGATCACTTAAAATTATGTCATTCTGTAGTGACCTTTTTAGCTTCTTCAGTCTTCTGACTTGGTGCAATCATCAGTGAGATGAGAGGAACCTTGTCTGAGCCTTGTGATTTCTAATCCTTGCACTGTGTTAAATTCCCACAGCCCAGGCTTCTGCCATCTTTAGTGTCCTATGCCTTGCAGAATAAACACTTGTAAAAATTTAAAAAATAGTTAATTTCATTAAACAAATAGTGAAAACAACTGAAATAATCTACAATGACTTAGTATGATACCCTAACCAATAAATCAACAATAATTAATTTTGGTAACAAACATGGTACTTGCTAAGTGAAAACAGTGCATGGATTAGGCATTTATACAGGGAGACCTGCATTCCTTTGCTTATGGGAGAGGATGGTAGTGTCTGTCCTCAGAGTTTCACTTTTCAGAAGTCACTGTGCGATTGGCTGAAGAGCTCAAGACCTGTTCCTCTCACAGTTTTGCTTTTCTCTTTCAAGAGAAAGAGAAAACACGAGCCACCAACCAACACTTTAAGAGAGAGTACAGCAGCTTCATGAATGATATTGCCTTGTGCATTTGACTGCTTTTACTGCCCTGTGTTTTCAATGTGCTTTTGAAGAATGCTGTATATGTCAAAAATTCACATAAACACACTGTAGGACTTTTAACACCAAAATACACATCTTGCAGCAAGTGTGAAATTTCCCAAATATGTACAAGTCATATAAATTATATATCAAAAGCATTTTCAAAGGAATGAGAGTGGAGAGCACATAGTAGGATAATATTTTTTTTTTTAAATAGCCTATTTAATTTTGTCCTTGAAAGGAGTAGAATAACTTATGAGAGGTTTATGGCCAGTTTTTGGTTTTGTTGTTGTTTGTTTTTGCTATTGGGATAGTGAATTTTCTTAATGAAGTAAATCTTGTGGAAGCAAAAACTACTATACACACTCACTGGCAGTCTTACACTGAGAAGTCTTTGTGAAAAATTGTACTATGTTGAACCCACACTGTTCCTAACAAAATGAAGACAATTGTCTGCTCTTTCAAAACTCAATTTGGCAGAATACAATTCTTTTGCCTCCAGAAGAGATTACCATTATATAAGATCTTTGTTTCATGGGGGAAGGGTGAATACTTGGAATTCAGCTTTTAAAGAAAAGGCACAGAAGATGCTTGAATTAGATATTAAGTGGCAGTCTGATAAAGGTGAGAGATGTTTCATTTCATTTTTGCATTTAATGTTTAATTAAAAAGAAGTTAGAGTCAGCAAAGACATTTTGCTTTATTATAGTTCCAGGTATGAACACCTACATAAAATGGAGCTGCATTAAATAATTTCAGAAAATGTGATACTTCTTCTTGTAATTCTGAGAAAAAATTATGAATATTCTAGTCATCTAATATTCATAAATCTGATTAATGTCTAAGTCTTTTTTACATATTTTGGAGTACATCTTTTCCTTATATGACAATTATTTCTAGGCATAGTTTGTCAAGAATACTTAAATATTGGATTTCTCTCTCTGTCCCTGTCTCTTTCTTTCTGACCTCCTCTTTTCCTTTGTAGGCATTGACTTTTTAATTTTTTTATTAGACAGACCTGTTGAGTTGCAAATCCTTTTTAAAAAAAAAATTCTCTAATTTTATTCAAACAGTATGGGATACAATAAATATTGCTAGAAATCTTCGAAACTGTGGCATAAAAATGTTTTTATTAAAAAGTAAAGAGAAAGAGAAAAATAGCTAGGAACCTCTAATTTTTAAGAAACAGTCTGCTTTTTGCAGCAATTCTTGAAAGCAGAAGACTCGTGAAGTTTATCTACTGTTCTCTTACTGAGCAATAGCAGATTTTTGAAACCTGATTGATTAATATGGTGCTGTAATTCTAATCCTGAATTAAAAAAAAATAGTGTGTGCAGAGCCACAGTAGGACACCTTTGTATCTATAAAAATAGCATAATATTTCAACAGAAGTAAACACATATACCTTGTGAATATGAATTTATGAAAAGATAAAAAAAAGGATAAGAGATTAATATAGCCCATTGCTAAAAATATTGTCCATAATTCATTGTGTAATGCTTGGCCCAGGCTGGTTCAAGCTGTTTCCAGTGATGAGGCTTTTACTGGTTTTTTTCTTATGGGTTTATTTAAGGTTAATGGATCCTGTGAAGAATTTGTTTCTCATACTCTGTTCTTGGCTATAATTTTTCATTATCCTTTCTCTAAATTAAACTTTTGGAAACTATAGCCATTCCAGAATTAATTAGTAGAAACTTAACAGTTGACTTTCAAAATTTTGAATGGCTTTATTTCTGAATCTACAAAATCTAGTATTCCAAATATACCATGTGAGACCTATACTTGGCAACAATTTTGGCTTATCTAGGTCCTCGTGTGGTCATAATATACAAGTCCTGACAGGTGCAATAAACTGAATAGTTTTGTTGACAGTTGATGCACTTGGAAAGATATTCTATGTGCTGTTCATGAAAACACTGTCCAGTTAATGATTTTCCAAGTCCCATTATTGGACTTTAGCAATTATATTGTCACATTTGAAATTCCATACCAGAAAATCTAGAAAATCTAACCAGCTCAAGTTACCTAGGGAAGCTCTGGGTGCTCCATCCCTGGGGGTATTCAACACCAAGTTGGGTGGGTCTTTGAGCAACCTGAACTGGTGCAAGGTATCCCTACCCTTTATGGGGAGAGAATGGGTATCCCTATCCATTATGGGGTGATGAAATTTAAGGTCTCTTCCAACCCAGACTGTTCTATGATTCTATGAAAAGTATATTTTGCACAGGTTTAATATGCCTCTTCTTTTATTTTCCTTCTCTTCAATTCACTGAAATGGTAACAAAATCAAACTGTATATTTTCTGAAAGGATGTAACCCTTTCTTTTTAAATTTTTGCAGCTTTTGAAAGGTTACTATGCATTCTGACCTCTTTTTAAATGGCTTTTTTTAATGAGCTTCAGCTTCTGAGAAAGCTGTATCAAATGCTTGTACAGAAATCCTCAGACATTTTTCTGCAACATTAAACTAATGACGGTATTCCTAAAATTTTATATTTGATCCAGAGTCACATATTAGAACAGATAGGTAAAAGAAAATATTTGTAAAGGTCTGTTACAGCAACTGTCAAAAAAAGAATATCTGTTGAATGGTTTAACAGCATCCTCTCATTGGAAATTAGCTGGTTCCCCTAATCTGTGAAAATGGGCCA
This sequence comes from Ammospiza caudacuta, assembly GCF_027887145.1. Lineage (NCBI taxonomy): Eukaryota > Metazoa > Chordata > Aves > Passeriformes > Passerellidae > Ammospiza > Ammospiza caudacuta. Next base: position 63,708,400 of record NC_080594.1, read on the forward strand.
TAAAACCACGGCTGCTTCTCTAAAATGGCTTTGGACAGTTAGTTTGGTATCACAGACTTTAGTTTTCTGATGGCAGTGGACATTATTGCTTTTTTTTTAAATTTTAGATAGCATTTGTCCTGCTACTGGACAACCTGTGCTGTGGAAGCTGCTGGTGATCTAGTTGATACTCCAGCCCGCAGTCTTGAATTACAGAGATAAAAAAAATCACGTTTCTTTACCATTTAACTCTGGTGACTTTTGGAGACAGATTGTTCCTGGAGATTTTTTTGGAGGGAGGGTGAGAACAAGGGTGGAATTTGTTTTATTTTGTTCTTCAGAAAGTTAACGATGCTGGCATTTGAATAATTTTCGGTTATTTAGCAGCAGACTGCAATTCCAGGCAATTCACTTCTGACCTGATGCATCTTATTTAGCTTTAGCTATTGCACTGGACATCTTGCTGGTTGTCAAGATTCCCCTATGCCAATGATGCTCCCCAGGAGTATGATGTACCTGACAATAGATGACCAAATGGGATAGTTTGTATTTATCGAAGTCACATTGAGGGATTTTGGCTGATTAGCTAGAGTAGCTGACTAGAATTTAGGTGGTTTTCTGCAGGTGAACTGTGACCTACCTTTAACTGGAACTCCAGAGTTTTGGTGATTTTGTTGTCCTGGAAAGGACTGTATATCCAGAGAAGAACAAGAGGGTTTTTAGACTTTTTAGGTAGTATTTGTTTCTTTGAGTTACAGCTATGCAATTTAAAGAGGTATGATTAATTTATGAGCTGGAATGTGTAATATCACTTCCATAAATGTTAAAGTGTAAAAAATTTAAGTATATGACCTCTCCCTTCAACTGGGATTAAAACAAAAAAAAAAAAGATTTTAAGGGAGTTAGACGTGTTAAACATTCATCTCTCTCATCCATTGTGAAGCAGATGTTTGCATTTCTAAGATTCCTCTAAACTGTCAAACCTTAAAATTATTTTATTTTATTTATCACAAATTTAATAGATATTTTCATACATGAAACCGTCCTCCCTTTGATGCCTGTATTTCAGAGGGCTGTTACAGCTCAATACAAACATTATACCTTCATAATTCATAGAAGAAGGGCTAATGCTTTTAGTACAGAAAGAACAGTATTCAACTCTGAGCTCTAAGTCTGTATATGATCATCAAGTACTTACATTTGTTCTTTTGTAATAATGAACTTGCTGTAACATGGCACCCAATTCATAGTATTGAAGCAAAATGCAATATGAAGGTAATTGGTCAAATTATTATCTAGTTAAAGGTCTTTAGTGATTACCATAAATGCAGAACTTCTCAGCAGCTAAGATGTGGCCATATCTTTTATTTTAATATCTGTATATTGGCTCATCCAGGATGTATGAAATACTTTTTGCTATGAAAAAGCAGAGACAAAAAGTATGACTTATTCTTACAGTGGTCCAGTTTACAGTTAAGTTCTTAGAACCATCAAAAAGGAGTAATTAAAATTATTTTCAGGACAAAAGTGTGGCTTTTAATGGCAGAGAATTAATGAAGAAGCAGTTTATAGCAGGCATTTTGACTGTCATGAAAAATGGAAATGTTGATTCTGGTAGCAGCTGTGTTTAGGAGGAGACAGATGTCTTACGTAAGTAAAAGCATAAGGTCAGTTTTCCTGGATATCTCTATTTCAGATATTAGACGTAAAAAAGAGACACGAGTTCTGCAGTTGCAAAGGTTTATTCAGGTTGATGAGTGATGGGTTCTTTAAGTGCCATAATGGTTGTATATGAGTGTATGTACATATCTCTTTTTGATGCAGAAAAGAGAGATACTAGCTTAAAACTTGAGAGAAGAAAAGAAACAGTGGAATTATAGCTGCTTCCAAAATATGCATTTGAGGTATACACACCAGAAGGCTGAAATATAACTCCTTTTTTTGTTGTTTCCAATATTTGTTTTTTCTAACTTGATACATACTAAATGTGAAGATGAACTTTTATTCTAATTGCATTTACTAAAGCTAGGATGGATGTGAACATAGTATGTGTTATAATCTTATTTTTTGAACAAAAGAATTTAGAAACTAGAGGAAAGTGCAGTGTACATTGACATACATGCTGAACAGAAGATAGTTCTGTATTTTCCACCCCTTCTCTAAGACACAAATACATCCATGGTATACAAGCACATCTATTTCACAAATCCCTTGTGAGTAACAGGTGTCTGCCCAATTTCTGTCGCAAACAGCAGTGACTTAAATTCTGGATAAAACTTTTTGCCTCTTTTCCAAGCTCAAATACTCCAACCATACAGAAGTAGCAAATATTTCTAATTACCTCCTACTGATAAAACCAAAACAAAGATTAAAAAATGGGGAATGGGGAGTGGCAGGGAAGTCCAGATATCTAAGATCCCAGTCACCTGTGTAAGCACTTGCTGTGGACATTAAACCTCAGGCCCTCAGCTCCGTTAATTGAGTGCTGGCCGCGTTACGGATACTGATCCGCTGGATGCTGCTGTGAAAGCCGGAGCTGCTGCGGAGCAGAGTGGTGTGATGTGAAGTGATGCAGAAAACAGTAGAAGCTCTGTCGCTAGGTCAGCTGCAAGAAGAAGTGACGTGCGTGAATGTACAGTATGCGGAGTTTTCTGAATGATGCAGTCTCTCTTTCTCCCAAAGAACTTCAGCTAATGATACAAGGGGAATTCAGTTCCCTTTGGCAGGACTCCATGTTGGTCTGGATCCTCTTAATACTTCTGCTTCTACAGTTACTTGGCTCATGCTGCTAAAAATATACATGACAGACTTAATGAAAGTATCTTCTTTTAAAAACTACTTGTCAGCAGTGATCATTCAATATTCTCGTTTGCATGTGTGGTTCTCATTATTCTGAAATAGATATTAATACTGATGAAAATTAAAGAGGAAATCCAAATATTTTCATACTTGCATTTTTCCAGTAGCATCTGAGAAACCCCACAGTTAATCAGCCATAAATTTTCTTGATTTTTTGTTTATTTTTTTCAATTCAAGTGTAATATAGCAGCATACAAAACTGTATTACAGCAGTAGGAGCTTCAGAATCCCAGTAGATGATGTAATTATGATTAAAAATTAGTATTATTGAATAATTCACTTTTTTAATATTAAAGAGTTACTTTTTTCTCTCATTTTCAATAACCATCAGTCTTAATATCTATCTAAGGAAAAAACATAAACAGTGTCATCTGTTAGGTTACTAACAGAGAATGCCACTTATTGGAGCTTCATTGTTTACTTTAGCAGGTAATTTGTGGACCGGAATCATTTAATTGTTCTGAGCACATAATTACATGCCAGCATTTTCCAATTTAATTAAAATGTACAAATCTGAAGATTAAGGGAATTTTTGAATTATTAATCATTTCTCCTCTAGGAAATCTTGTTGCTCTGCAGGAGATTTGTCCAGTGTACAACTACACGTATTTTTTTCCTTCTCTTTCACAGACAGACAATTTTCCCGCAGAGCCCAATTACATGGGCAGCAGGCAGCAGTTTGTTCAAAGGTAAGGCCTATTAAATAACTTTCTTGGCTTCCCCATTTGCATTCTTGTCAAAATTGCTTTGCCAGAGAGTACAATTCAACTTAGAACAAGTAAATACAACACTCTCTCTCTCTCTCTCTTTTTTTTTTCTTTTTTTTTTTTTTTCTTTTTTTTCAATATGTTTTTCAGTAGCTCCACGTTCAAGGATCCAGAAAGAGCCAGCTTGAGGGACAGCGGGCATGGGGACAGTGATCAGGCTGACAGTGACCAAGACACTAACAAAGGCTCCTGCTGTGACATGTCTGTTAGGGAGGCACTCAAGATGAAAACTACTTCAACTAAAAGCCAGCCACTTGAACAAGGTGAGTGAAGTCTACAATGCCTACAAAAGCGTAAAGTCTAAAACATCATTATCAACCTATTAGTATTGCAGTTGTGGTTTATTAGGAAGGAATAAACCACTGATATAATTATCAGAGAAAACAGTAAATCTTGTCACTAGCCCAGAAAAAAGAACACAGTATCTTTCAGAATAAACATGAAATGAAATCACAAGTGTCCAAAGCAGATTAAAAAAAAAATAAATTAGTACTTTTGAAAATTATTAGAATATACTCTATCACCACTGGCATTGCCTGTGATATATTATATACAATCCTTCTGTCAAAGCCTGATTTGGAAATTCAAACTAGACACGACTGCAACAGATAACACCAGTCATTTATATTCTTCATGTAGTTTGGAGAAGAGGAAAAGAAAATGCTTTGCATAAAAGAAAAGAGTAAAAATGAATCAGAAGATGTTTTTATTTCATGGATGCATTTTCCTATTTATAATTTTGATTTCACAACTAAGAGTACTGTAAGAATTGTCATATACTAATCAAATCTTATTTTCAGTATACCTTCATTCACGTCCTGTGAAGATAGCAAAGATTGAGACTGTCTGTGAAACAGTAAAATTACTTAGATCAGGACAATGACAATGTTCTCTGCCAACATTCATTCTGACAAACAAGCATAATTATTTCCTCAAATTTTGTCCAATTCTTTTTTTTTTTCAGATGTGTTTTATCTAATTAGGAGGTCTTTTATTTCCAAAGATGCACTTCTTTTTTGTAGAGAGTCAGACAGACAAAGCACTGGAGCATTCTCTGCCTTTATGTTTTACTTCTATGCTGTAAGCAATAAAGAAGTGCATCACAGAATGATTTTTAAATGTTTTCTGTTTTCCATTTTACTGTGTTGTGGGGAGGGTATCTCAGTGTTAAAGATAGTTAGGAAATTATTAAATCAGTCAGCCTTAATAAGAAGTTATATTTCTAATTAAGCAGAAATATCTGATTAGCTTTTTATTAATTGTTGATTAATTGGACCTCAGTTTTTCACCTCTTAGCTTAGTCTGATGTGTAGTACAGTCATAAGGAAATACATATTCAACTTCATTTTTCTGATCATGTTGAAATTGCAGTATAATTTTTGCAGTGCAGAATATTTAGAATGCTGCAGTATAATTTATTCTGTATACATTTGGAGGTTGACCTTATATGTGACCTTATTTTCCAAGTAATAAATGCCGGAAAGATTATTTTTTCCTGACCTTTTGCCACAGCAACTCTCTGTTTATAATTGGACATTGATCTGTATAAAGATGCAGTGCAGGATTTTTTTTTAAAGAAGCTATTTGAACATATGTCTTATTCTCTCAGTTTTGTGTGACATGAAGACAAAAATTCTGGATTTCCATCTATCAAGTATAGCAATGAAAGAGCTTTCAAATTTTTAAAGTTTAACTAGGAAACTATCTAGTATTCAGATTAAAAATGAGTGGTTTTTTTAAGAAAAGGACTGTATGGCCAGTGTTCATAATACTGCAGTTTGTCTAGCAGCATCAAACTCAATTCTGGGCAAAATATATGCAATCTAGTAAGCGCATTATGCCAACCATTCCCATTGCTTAATTTGATTATAATGCAAAGAGTTATATGCAGGTTTGCATTTGTCATTATACCTAGTTGAGCTGCCCTATTCATCGTGGAAAATTTATTCCAATCACTCAGATGAATTCCTCATGTTCTTGTGAAATATATATTGAATTGTGGACGTTAAGTACTGTCAACCACTGATCTACAGCAGTGGCTGTTTATGTGAATTTCTTTGCTGAAGGCAATAAAATTATGGGGATAGAGAGACAAACTATTTTTTCCTTTTTTTTAATATTTTTCTTTCCTCCAAATATAATTACAAATAGTAATGATATAAATTTGTTTGCTTGAATGAACTCTTCCGTCTCTAGTGTGCTATAATGAAATCATTGTTATAATATGAAAACTGAACCTGCATCAAGCACCTTATGGGATTTCAGGCCATCACAGTAACAAATGTGATGCTATGTGCTGTTCCCAATGAAATCAATGATTACTTGTCATTGAGCTTAGTATGATTAGGGTTCTTAGCCCAACGTAATATTTCTCTTTTCAAAGTAGACAAATAAAATTGTTTTCTCTAGTCATAAGCCAAGTTGAAGTAGGGTAAGAAATATGATATATGTGATTAAGATAGAAAAATAATTTAATTTTTCTTTAGAGAAAAATTGTTTTCTGGGTAAAGGAGATGGAAAGTTTGCTAGCAACAATTGTCTCCAGCAATGCCTGAAGCAATATCAGAAGTTGTGGTTCTGTCATCATTCTGGATTATACAGGGATGGGAATTCACTATTTTGTAGCCATATTCTAGGCTTGATTATTGTCTTTTAAAGATATTTAAAATACTTTGGCTTCTGCTATTAGAACAACACTAAATATTAAATCTTATGAAATTATTGAAAAATTATCTGGATTAACTGTGAAGTTAGGATCTTGATGTGAGAATCCTAATTAAAAAAATGAGTTAAGTTTGACATATTCTTCATGGTGTTCCAAACAAACAATTCTGACTATGGCAGTAATAAGCATTCTAGTTGTACCAGTGTTTTGACTACAGTTTTGACTACTCTAGCCCAAATTAAAAGGCCATACTGTGATAAAAAGTGTGTTGGCAGCACTACAGCAATTGTGCTTCTCTCAGTAACAAAGTAGGAAATTTTATGAAAATAATTTTTTGTAGACAAGATGTCTTCTGATTTCAGCATGAGATGGAAAGCAATCAAGATTACTTTATGATTTTCATTTGATTAATGAAAACAGTGAATGATAGAGCCTGTCAGTTTACTATTGAAATAGTTGATTTCAAGGAAAATATATCTTGATAGCAAGTTTTGTCTGGTAGTGATTTTAAACATTTTCACAAATGAGAAAGACAATTGAAATTAGATATAATTAATCTGATAATTAATGAAATGCTTATAAAATGGCCTTAATGAAAGGAAAGCAGAACGCCCCCCCAAATTGTAAAAATTATCATGACAGTAACTCTTGTGTTAAAATAAGCACGTCCCACTTTAGATACCTCATCTCAGCCTTATACTCTCTTGCTGTTATATCCAAGCCACTTTCTGCATAAGAATATCTCTTATAGTCTCTTAAGCTTACTTGTGCTATCTTAATCAGCTGTCTTACTAAACAGCTTTTTCCATATACCTGCTAGTCTTTTAATAGAATGCTTTTGGATAAATTAGTTTTGTTTGCCTTTTTTTCCACTTCTATTGCTGATACTTTAAACCCTATCACTAGTTTGGACAGTTTGAGATCACCCTACACAGAAGTCTTACAAGAATTATTAGTTTTGAACACATCTATTGTAGCATGTAATACTCACTTTTTGCATTTAAATAACAGAGTAATTGTTTTGTATGGTATGGTTTAAGAATAACAGCAATAATCTCTATTTCTTTAAAAGCTGGAAATTATATCATAACCCATAAAACATAAACAATAATATCTACAAGGGAGACGTAAAACAGCAAGATGTTAATTTTATACTTAGCGAATCCTGCATATGCTTACCTTATAATCAGTAAAGAATACCAAGTTATGGATTTTTCTGTAGTTACTCATATTGTCTTTGTTAGGTTTCCCCAGGAATTTTAAGTTTCTTTTTCCTTTGTTTTTTTTTTTTTCTTCTGTCTGTGTTTTCTTGTTCCATTGTAAATCTACACTTTCATGTGTTTGTCAAAAAAACTTCAAGGGATTAAATATCTCCAAATTCAGTAGCTTTGTTGAGTTTTTGCTTTATCACTGTGCGTTACATCTTTCTTTCAACACAGTTTCTTGCCATTCACGCTGGCATCCCATAGAAGAGCCATTTCTGCATATGCTGTTGCCTCATAACAATAGTGTGGATCCTGAGAATAAAGAAAATAACCAGAAGCAACTGCTTGGAGGAAGGGTGAAATGAAACTCTCCATAGCATAGTTGTCAGGGTCCCCTCTAGGACCGAGGCTGCCCATCAGGCTGCTCTGTAAAAGAGCGCCATTTTAGTGTAGGGTATTGTTACTAATATAAAGAAATGTAATGTATCTACAGGAAAAAAAAGTGATACTAAGTGTGATTTGAAAATATAATAGCTCTTTCTTCATCACAACAAAAATACATTTGCATCACAACTGATGCAGTTCTGCATGTAAGTCTTAGAAATAAAAATTATATCCGTTCTAAAGACTCTCTAAGAACAGTTTGTTACCCTTTGTGTTCGCCCACTGAACGTGTTCACATAACAGGTCTGTAGTAACTTGTTCATCTGCAGTCTCCGTTTCTGAACAAGACTGATCCTAGAAATCAGGTATCCTGCATTATCCATCTGCAGCAGAGCAAAAATTACAAAAAATTTTTACCGCAATTTTTCTGGGCTATCCATTAATTTTCTTGGCATAATCTTGCTAGAGTCTTTTGGATAATTAAAATCCATTCTGTTTAACTGAGTTAGAATCAGTCTAGACTGATAAGTGCAGAAAGTTCATCAAGCCCATTTCTGCTGTCTGACATCACCACCAATGCTTTCCATGCCATTGGGGATGATGAGTTCTTTTATGAATACACCAGCTTAATGAGATAATAGGAAAAGAAGATTGTGGAGAAATATTCCTTTTCAAAGTTTGCAAAACTGGTGATGGCCTTTTCTGAGAAACTGATGGAGGCTTGGAATCTCCAGGAGCTGGCACAGCATGTGAAATCTTTTGTTCAACAATGCTTCCTCCCATGGGTTTTCTCGTCGGGACAGAACATCTATCGTATTCTCTCTGTGCTCAGAATATCTGTCAGACTGCCCTTCTTGCTCTGACACCACTTAATAGTCTTTATGTCCAGCACTATCATCCTTTCTTACTTGCTAACTTCTAATATGGTCAGGTAAGATGCTAACTTGCTGTTTACTTGTGCACAGTATCTATTTTCCAATTTCATCTGATGAATTGATTTCCAGGAAAGCTATAAGAGCAACTGTATTGAGGATCTCTTTCCTTTTTTTGGTATGTCTCAGTAGTAGAATCTGTTTCTAGAATTGTAAATTCTGGAAATTTTTATGTGAAGCCCACATAAAATGAGGTATTGAGTCTTGCATTTTCTGCTTCTGTTTGTTCTTTTCTATATATTTTTTTCATCTTTTCTTTTGATTTTGTGTTTTATGCAAGCACATGTATGATCCTAGATGAGGACTAGCATAGGTCAGAGAAAACTTATCTGTAATGTAACTGTTTCTGTTTGACAAAATTAGTTATCAATAAGCTGGAGATATTTGATTTTGGCCTTATTCTAATAATGAGATTTTAAGATTTAAATGTAGGTAGAAGTGCAGAGCTTTATGAAGAATAATACCATTCTTTGACATCTACTCTGGTGTGCATAGCAAGTTCAATATGACACTGGAGCCACTGACATTACTTCTTTCCTTTTTTCTGCTGTGATCATTTGGTTCAGTGAAGCAGTACTTCTAAATATATGAGAATTACCAGCATTATTATTGGTTTCATACCACTTATAAATCTTTGAGAATGGTGATATTGAAACTTCAATTGGGATTAAACTTTTAAATTTATATATTTCACTTTTAGTCAGAGAGATCTAATAAAAAGTTTCAAATGTTCTGTGTCTTGATCTCAAGCATTTTAAGATGATCTAGATAATACTTTAGCAAGATTTTGTTTCCTGGGCTAAGCTAGACTGTGCAACTATTCAATAGTTCCCTTTTTTTGAGAGATCAGAATTATATTCTCCCTTGTACCCAAAGTTAATGAACTACAGAGAAAAAAGCAGGTCAGTTGCCTTTGCTGTACAGATGATTGTCAGCTTTTCTCATGTTAATACCTAGTAATTTATGACATATCTTTTGCTGTATAATGTCTACAGCAAATTATATGAGGGATTTAGACAAAATAAAGAGAAAACTCTCATATCTGCCAACTTTTTTTCACTCAGAGTATCATGTTGAATATCTCTCATGGTTTAGCTTCTATTTTTAGACAATCTCCTAGTCTACCAGTCAATTTAAGTTCATCTTTTAGATTTCAGCTATATTTATACCAAGTCGAGATTTGTGATTGAAGCTGTGTGACTGCTTCAAAGCAGAATCCAGTTTGTTTGGTGCTTCCTCGTTATAGGTGGGAGGGCTCCCAGGCACAGCTTCACCACAGTGTGCTCTTCTCAGAAGTACACAAGCAGCTTTGGTTTTCAAGCAGTGCTATCCAGGTAATGAAGGAGAAGTCTGAGGAAGAAAATATTTGTCCTTAAAGAAGCAGGAAAGTCAGAAAAAGAAGTGAAGTGGCATCCTACAGGAGAAGGGATATATTCACTTAATGCCTCATGACTTCTCTGCCTTTATTTTGTTGACACAAAATAGAAGAGTGGTGCAAACATTCTAGCAGCTGAAGTGACAGTGAATACAGTTTGCATCAGATTGCCTTAGCCTATTATTGCTGCCTGTAATTGCCCATTATCCTGCATTTCAACCGGTGCTGTGTTCTGCCAAACTGGGGTTTTAATCAGGTGCATGTTTCATCACCTGGCAGATTATTGCCATCATATATCTGGTAGCTGTGAAATTTTGTGAGCAGCATATCCCACAATTAATGCATTTAGACAAAGATAAAGGGGGAAAATTTCTATAACTGACTTTCAAAACATACAGAAAGAGCTTTCTCCATCAGTAGACACAAATATGTCACTGTGGCAGAGAGGGATTACAGCCATTCAGCACAATTTCATCTCTGCACCATTTGGTGTGTCATGCCACATTTTTAGGTAATTTCATGTCTCCTCCACATTATTTCTACTTATTTTATAGTTTAAAAATACTTCAGTGGTTGAAAATGGTGTGTATTTTTGACCTGTTTTGTTTTCATTGGACGCTTCACTATCAAATCAATTTAGATAATGCCCTTACTAACATCTGAAAAGTTCATGACTGCACCAATAAAAGTATTCATAAATTTCAGAAGAGTTTTCTTTGATGAGCTTATTTGCAAATTAGTTCATACCATGCACTTCAAGATCACAAGTCTATTACCATAAGTCTCGTATCTGAGATTCTAATATTTGGTGCTGTAGCTGTTGGTGCTCATCTCTTTCTGCTTTACTTCAGAGGCAACAAAGCAGAATATCCCTCCCCTGTCACTAGTGGAAATCTCATTACATCCTTGCTGTACTTTCTGTTTTGACACTGCCTTTCCTGGGGCTGAGCACAGTTATTGTACTGCAGTTTGTTCTTGAAAGGCTTAGAATCCATAAGTTATCTTTTCACTTTATTCCCACCAGAAGAGCAAGGGAAGGATTTGCAGTTCTCAGTAAGATGAGGTCCTTCTATGTCAAAATCATTATCTTCGGCTAACATTTCTTCTTTTCAGATTCTTTTTATAAATTGAAAGAAAAGTGGGGGCATAGAAAGATCAACAACTTTTGAAACAAGGAAATCAGAAAATAAAGAGTTTTCATAGTATCAGGCTTTATGCATTTCCCTGGGTGATAAATGGATGTTCACTACTTGTGCTTACTTTTGTTAATGAATATTTTAGGGCATATATTCATATATTGGATGAATACTTAATATCAAGGAAACTATTGTAACAGGACTAGAGAGTCTATTCTTTATTCTTGCTCTGTGTCTGAAAATGTCCTTGAATGGTGTACTTACAGGTTTCTTTAAATTAAGCTTACACAGAATTAGAGTATTAACAAAAACCCCATACATATGAAGGTATGTGTGTTTGTTCAATAATATAGAGAAGACAAAATAAATAGATCTCTCTTCATCATTTGAAATCATCATTTTATGATTTATGTATCTCCTCTTATTAAGTCAACAGAAAATACTGATATGATAAATCACAGTAGTGCACAAGATTTAACAAAATCTCATTGCATATTGCAGCCACATTCTTTTCACCAAAAAGAAGCAATGTTCTGCAGATGGAGTTCCCATGAAGATGGCACATATTATTAGATGACACATATTAGTTGGAAATCTGAATTATTGTATTTATCAATAGTTCTATGTCCAGCTGGGGAAGACAAAAGAGAAGTGTCTTAAATAAGAGACAAGGGTTAATTATTCCATTCAGCAACGCTTTAGCTGGAATACTACTAATTGTATTTTGTTCTTCTGGAACAAAGAGTATCTCCTGATGTCTGTGCACAGTAATAGAGACTGTCCTTTTCATGGCCCTTTTTTGTTTACATACTACTTTTCTTCTATGCCATGGCTTCCAGAGGGGGAAATGTGGTTTAATTTGGGCCAGAGTTGCAGCATGCTCTAATTAGGGATATACCTACAGTATGCAGTTTATGGACATATGTTAGAGATAGATCTCGAAGGATTCAAAATCAAAAAAGAGGTATAATAACAGCAGAAAATAAAGGTTTGTGAAACATCGCCTGTAGGTGAAGTTTGAAAGAAGTGTTTGTTTAGAATCTGTTTAAATGAAGAAGGACTGGAGTGAAGCATAATAAAGGTCTTTGTGTATATGAAGTTGCTATGAACAGAATAGTGCTTGCATTTTTTTTTCTTTTGGTTTAATTTTCTGGGAGAAGTATTTACGTTACATTTGAGACAGAACTTCATAATAAAGAGGGGTAGGCACTGTAGTAGACTACCCCTGTAAGTTAAAGAATACCCTTTCCTGGAGATTTTTAAAACAGATTAAATACACATTTGTCAGTGATAATCTACATTTATTTTAAACTGTCCAGGGCCAGAGGATCCACTCTAGTACTGCTTTTTATGGTGCCAAAATGAAATATGGGGATGTATTGCACTGTCCAATCCTGAGTAAAACATACTGAAAGACAATTATTTGCTCTGCTCTGTTCCTCATCTTCTTCTCTGTGAACATCTTCATCTTGAGGAACTCACCATGTTAGAGAATTGCAGGGAGTGTGGATTACTAGTGCTTCCCAACAATAATATGCAGCATTTAGCCTGGTCCTGGCTCAGAGACAGAGCTGCAGAACGATTAACCAATGGAATTTAGTGAGTCTGTGTCTCTGTAGACAAAGTCTCTGTACTCCAGTGATACACGGTGCCATGGATCAGCCTCTGTGCACCTACTGCCCAACCAGATCCCCAGAATGGCGGAGCAGCTGGTTTCCATTCCCTGCTGCTGCCTTCTCCTATTCCAGCTGCTGCACTCAAACAACCTCCCCTCCCCAAGTGGGCTTCGTATGGTTTGAAAGGGACTTAATGTACCTCAGTGCATAGGGAACTTTTGATGCATATTTCATCATGTTTCAGTTCTTTCTACAGGGAGCACTGCATGTATAACAGATGTTCCCTGACTACTACCCTTTCCTGAAGGTGACATGCCCTTTTTTGCGTTTGATCTCTAATGTATATAGAGCTGGTAATGCCTGCATGGCACTAAAAAATAGTGCTCCATGGCTGCCCCTGTGCTGCATGCCAAGCTATATTTAATTCCATCTGCTCCCCTCTGCAGAGTGAAATGGAGAAGAGCATATGCCCAGTATAACCAAGTCAAACTGGGGCATAGATAATACTCCTTTATTTAAGAAAAGTATCGGTATTTTTTTTTAATTTAGGACCCTATTCTTCCAGTTTTTTTAATTCATAAATTGTTTCATATAAATTAGTGGAGATGTTCATGTAATTGCATATAAAAATGAGTAGTCTTTTATTATATATTGTTATTGATGCAGTTTTATTAATATTGTATTGTACATATGTAGCATACATGTCTATATATGTCCACATACATACTCATAAATACAAAAATAAGACATCATTAACTGATATCCCTGAAAACCAAATTTTGTTATCTATATAAATCTTAAAATTATAGAAAATTTAATTTTATGCTTGTTTGTTTTAAAAATGCAACTATGAGGAAAATTCACAAATCTGTTTACAAAACATTCTATTTTTGTCATAAAGGTTGTTTTGGAAAGAATAGTAATTCCGAGGCAAAAGCTGTCAGAATAAAATAGAGTTTATAATTGTAAAGTGGTACTTTACAAATAAAGTTTTAAAATATCTATTTAATAATGTATAGCACTATCTGACCCAATTTTTATTTGAACAAATGAATACAGTTCTTACATAAAAAGTGCAGTTTAGGTTGTGCATTGACAATCTCTAGACAGCTACAGAGCCCAAACAACCTTTCAAAAGGTGCAAATCAAACATAAAAAGGAAAACAGAAACAGAACTGTGTCTGTTCTGACCCTGTGGAGAGACTTGCAGCACATCTGCAATCTTCATGGCCCTGAGAAGTGCATACCGGATCTGTGTGTGCTGCTGAATATGAATATCCCTGCACTCTGTGGGGTATTCCTGCACCTTATGGAATATTCCTGCATTTCATATCTGATTAGTCTTAACAAGTCATATTTCTTTTCAGCATTGTTAATTTGATTTGAAGCAAGGATTCTGTCCCTTATCCTTATGGTATTTTGTTGTTGTTAGAAAAGTTCACATAAATTGCTTATTTTTGAGGGGAAGTACATGGAGTAGAGAAGGATGGAGACAAAAAGCTACGGTGAACATTGAAGCTACTGCTGTAAGGAAAGCTTTAAACTCAGCTTTACTTGCTGGTGTTCTGCTTTTTTGCTTCTCAGGATTACCAGAGTACATGAATAACCAGAGCTCCTTGCTGAACTGGACCATTAAAATAATTTTTAAAAAGCCAACCAAACAAAAACAAAAAACAAACAAACCCAAAAACCCCAAAAAACAAAAAATTCCCAACCAACCAAAAAATAGAACAACCCAAAAGAACCCAACAACAACGAAACACCCAGACAAAGCAAAACAAAACAAAATTATTTTGGCAATCGTGATTGCAATAAAAAAATAAGTCAAGTAATTTGGACTTACAAAATAAAACTTCTCTCAAAATTTGTTTTATTATATTGAAAATAAAATCTCAGAAGGTGTTCAAGGCTATGGCATATAAAATTGTGAATTTTTCATATGGATACCTTTTTTTATACAAAAGCATCGATGAAATTTATATTTTTGTTACATTTATAGTCTGTTTATTCATTCTTTATTATTAATGAATATTTTCATTCCTTTTTTTATTTTCCTGTGCATTCACTTTTTTTTCTTAGTTTATGGAGAATAGCAGAAATATGTTGCTAAAATTTTGGTACAAGAGAAGAGCCTCCCAAACACAGTTTGGACTGTTACTGATTACTGTGAATTCACCTTTCTTTTGTTATTGAGAAATCTTACCTCAATTACTAATTCACCATTATTTTACAGTGATTTCAGGAGATGTATAACCTTGTATGGCAAAATAAGCCAGTATTTAAAACCTCAAAATAAGCCAGTATTTCAAGCCTGAGAACTTCATTGCTACTTAGAACCTAAAGATTACTTTAAATTCTTTAAAGACATAGATTCTGATGTCAGTAGAAGCTCAGATTTATTGTAAACTTATTAAATGTCTTTTTCTGATATGCAGAAGTATGGAAACTCCTCACAGAGTGAGAGCTAGAGGAAGAAAAAGAAGAAAAAATATTAACTTAGATATTAAGGGTGTGGGAGCATAACATATAACACAGAGGAGAAAAGAAAACCAAACCAGCAATCAAGACATTCAGATTTCATAGGAAGTAAGAAACTGTTAGAGGTAGTGTTTTTTGGTTAAATTTAATTCTCTGCCAAAAAGTGATAAAAATTTGTATTTTTTCTAGAATCGAGCTGCATTTAGATATTTCTAAACTGGAAACATTTCATATCAGAAAAGTGCTTGCTTTTTTGCAGAAATTCATCATGGTTAACAGAACTGTACTACCTTGCCCCTATTGAATCAACACAGTATGCTATTTTTTTTTGTTATAAATTTACAAAATATATCTTTGTATTTTTGATTCAGTGTCAGGTAACAAAATTTTTTTGCATAAGGCTTTGTATTAAAAAAAGAAGTTTTCACAAAACTTGGATGATATTTTTCCTTTAGATGTGTGAACATAATAGTCTGGAAAATAGAAAAAAAATTAAGAAAAATGTTTAAGCCAGCTAAAAGTACTCTTCAAAATCTTAATGAAATACAGGATATTCTAGTTAATGGCATCTTCATTTAGACTGAATTTTACATTTGCAAAATAGATTTGAAACTAAGGCACCGGTGTTCTTCTAGATTTTTAGCCCTCTATAAATACAACAAGATGGAGAGACCTGAAGGTTTGGTTAGTTACCAAAAAAAAGGAACAGAATGCTTCCCAAACCTCTACATTTTCAACCCTGTTGAAGAAAAGAACAGCCACATGTTCTCAGGAACATTGTCCCTATCATTTCACCTACTATCTCACCTACATCTGAGCTAGTTGCCCTAATTCTTTATAGTTAATTAGCTGATGAGCTCTCTAGAACTGCTGAGGAGTGTGGGGTACTTCCAGAGTATGATTCTTTTGATCTGTTTAAGATGAATCACATCCTCTTTACTGTCAGTAAAAGATGACTAACTGATATAAATAACTGTATATACCTAAACCTATGAAAGAAGAATTTCTTCTCAGGTTTTGAAGGAATGAGCTTTTTGCAGACTGATATTGTTTATTACCAGTTTTGGGCTTCTGTGTTTCTTATTTGTGTTAGAGGTGTTAATTGATCCAGCCCAAATTTATTCTGGAGACATCATCACAAATTTATTTAGCAAATCTTTCCCATTTCATCAGTTATGCTGTAGAGTTGTTGAATCTCTCTTGCATGGCAGAAATATGATTTCTGTTTGCATGCCTATTTTTCCCTCTTCCACATATTTGCAGATGGGAACTGTTTTTTCCCCTCACAAAATCAGGTGACTGTGTAAGGTGCATTATTTTTTATGCTTCGCTTAAATATTTATCTACTTGGCTTTTGGTTTGGATTCTTATGGCCAAATTGGTAGTGCCAGAAGCAATGGAGTATGGTGTGTTGGAGGTTTAAAATTAGAATCAACCTTCTAAAAAGCCCTATGTGCTGAAATGCCTTACTGAAATGACTCACAAGAAAAGAAAGTCATGGTCTTGAATTATATGGACTTCTTAAAATCAAAATAAATTAACCTATTTATCTGACGGCTGGAACTATTTTAATTTCAGTTAATTAAGTACCAAGGGATGAAGAAATATATTAATTTAAGGATTAATCTCTGTGTAACATATCTGTACCTTACATAATGCTAATCTTCAGTAAATTTTTATCATTTAGTGAATGGAAGTAATTCATGAACTTTTTAAGCCTAGCTCCTTATAACATCTAAGACAGTTCTTGTATGTTCATTAAATAGCAATGGATTCTGGAATAGCTGTTAATCCCCAGCATATACATTTAAGAATCAACTGGCATTTCATAAACATACAGGAGCAATCCTATTAAATCTAAGTAAATATTTGTTTAAGAAACTGCAATTCTATCCCCTCTTATCACAGCCACTGTAGGGTGTGCCGCTCTGCTGGCAAGGTGAGCTTTATCTGCATGAGTACACCTGCCACTCTCCCCTCCGCCCCATCAGCAGAGCCAGCTGCTGGAGGTGCTGCACATGCTGGCACAAAGAAGTGTGCTTCTAACCTTCCTGCACTGTGCCCCTGACAGAGATAAACTAAACTAAATATGTATTCATACAACTACATGAATGTCAGAGTTTTCTGCCAAATAGCTGTGAGAAGCGGGGTTGTCATATATTTTTTTTCACACTTCTAGATGACATATCTTTGCCAGCAAGGCTTCGCAATATAGATCTGGTCTCACAGGTTGCTATTCAGCATCAGTGTTATTGACAGAGAACATAGTCTGCTTTCTTGCTAGGCTCACACAGAGAAAGACTGAACTGCATTTTTGGCAAATTGAACACTGTTGTCAAGAATATGTTACACATCTTCTCATGTACAGATTAACCCTAATAATGACTATTTAACTCTGTAAGTGCCTCTCAGAACTATCTCAGAAAATAAATCCTCTATATTGTACATCACTCAAATACTTAGGACTGTATTTTGCTTTTGTGTTTGCCCTTTCAGCTTTGTGAACATAAAAACAAGTAACAGAGTAACCATCCCATCTGGATTATTTTTTCACAATCTCTCAAGGCAGTCCCTTTTCTTTGGGAAATTTGAGTATTTTCTTCTGATGGTTCAGTTTTTTACCCACGAAAAAAAAATTATTTTGTTGCTTTCTCCAATATTTAACTACTTCTACAAAGGATGAGAAAATAGAGAAGTAATTTATAAAACAAACAAACAAATCCTCCCCATCTTAAGATAAAAAATAATGATTTCTTGCAAAAATATTAATTAGACAGTTTTAAATGACTACAGATTGGTATTTCAGAAATTAAGGGAAATATAATTTAGATTAAGGTCCCATATAATACTTTATGCTTTGTTATTAACAGGTAAATTTGTAGTTCACAAAATATTCTAAGTTTATATATTTTACAGGAAAGGAAAGCCAAAGTGTTTATTACTAAAAATAGTGTAACAATTTCTTCAATTTACATCCTTGCACAGCTTTTAATATCTTTCTACCTTGCCTTGTATCAATAGAGCTAATACAGGCCAATTTAACCCTTAATATTCTTTCTGATTTGTGGTTTAGATCCCTCAGCTTTTTGAAAATTACCTTAGTTTTTTTATTTACTACCATCAGAAAATTTCACTCTGAGAAAAATAAGAATTCAATATTATGATAATTGTATTCCTGGAAAAAATAGAAGCGATTTTCAAAAGGAAGGACTTTAGGCTTAAAGCATTTGATTTTATGAAACTAAATTTTAATAAGGAATTCTTTTAATTTTTTGGTACAGATAATTTAATATCTTTTATTAAACTGAACTAAGCTAGTACTTAAAAATAGCTCCCTGACATTCAGAATAATGGATATGAAGGCAAGAGTAATAAAAATTGCTGGGAAGGTGCAGTGCAAGCACTGATTCAGCAGCTACCACACTGATTTAAACATTTTCTTTGGTACATAAGATATTAATCTGTAGGGCTTTAAAAGCATTTGAAAAGAACTCCACCTAAAAAGGGTTTTGATGTGGAAGTTACACATGGAGTAACAGATTCTGACTCATTGTGCAGTCTAGGACAACAGTAGTATGTGTCTGTCCTTCACTTACAGCAGCTGAAGGTAATTCAATCATCCACCCAAATGCCACATCTGAGTCACCTTGTGGAATTTCCTGTTACTCCAGCGTTTGCGCAGAGACTTCAGGACAATTACAATTAAGAGGCTAAAGAAAAGAATGGAAGAAAATAAAATTAAAAAAAAAAAAGGCTTTTTTGTCAAACCTGTGAGCATATTTGTTTTGTGATTTTGTGTTATGGACCCTTAGCTTGTCCTGCACAACAATCTCTACAACTTTGGTGGGTGTTCAAACATCCTGCTTTTGACTGAAACCTGACACCTGATAATTTCACTGGCAGTGCCTAGTTCTTGCTTTAGGAGGAACAGTAAATAATTGTTTCCTATTAGTCTTCTCAGTGATAATCACAATTCAAAAATCTTTTCATATCTTCCCTTTGTTGTGTCTTCTTCAAGCTGAAAAATCTTAGTCTATTTAATCTCTTCTCTTATGAAAGCCTTTCCATAACTTTGATCATATTTGCTGCTCTTTTTTGTCTTTTCAGTTCTATTATATTCTTTTGAACATGGCATGAGCAGATCTGAATACAGAAGTCTAGACACAGCAGCTATGGATTAAAAGAGTAATGTTTTGTGGTTTAATCTTTATTCTTTTCCAAAATACCTTCTTTTTCTAACTGCTCTGCTGATGAATTATGAGCTGGCATCTTCATTTTACTGTCCAGACTAATACAGAGATTAGTTTTAGAGTCCCTTGCTCGGGTATTGAGAGTTGTTAATATTAATATTTTCCATCATGTATATTACCTGCATTTGTTGACACTGAATCTCATGTGCCAATTACTAGTTATTCAATTGCATGACTTGTATCTGCAGCTCTTCACAGTCTCAGATTTTGCTACTCACTTTTGTTTGATACCAAAGCTAATTTAAGTGATGCTGTTACAATGCTCAAATTTCATATTTGGATTCCATATGGTCTGCTGATTTGTTAGGAGTAATTTTACTCTATTAATCTTTTAGTTCTAGGCAGTTTTAATGACTCATTTCTATCCCCAAAATATCTGCATTGTAGGAATCACCCTGAGTTCCTTCTTTCCAAAAAATTTTTTTTTTACTTTTTTAAAAAATTATTAATTTTTTAGGCGCGGGTACTTATGACCTTATTTTCTTTCAGCGCTCTGTATGTGCAGATCCTCTGTTAGCCTCACTGATCCTCTGGCAGACTTTCATTTTTTCTGATTTTTTTGATAAAATCCTCATTAATTTCAGTGTCATGAACAAATAATCTTCAAAACCTTTTTCAAGCTTCCCTACAATATTGTAACATTTCATGTGTTGTACTTAATTCATTTTTTTTATCCTAATTTGCTCACAATTTTGACTTTTTTCAGAGTATCTTTTTACTCTTAATGGCCTTCTTCAGTCTGTTATTTCGCCATGCTGGCTGTTTTTTTGTCCTTTAAAAGCGTTTTTGCTAAGTGGTATGCAGTTTCTCTGGACTCCTAATATAGTATCTTTAGGCAGTCTGTCATGCTGTCTGCGAGGATTTAGTCTTTTAGTTGTCCTCTTCAATTTCTTTTCAAAAAGCTTTGTCATGTTCAGGTAGTTCCAATTTTTTTTTTAGTTAAATGATACTGTAGCTTTTTTTTTCCCTTTCCTTTTTCTCTTTTCTGTAGATGTTAAATTTGAGACCTTAGTGGCCAGCATCACAGTGTAACT
Source organism: Ammospiza caudacuta (assembly GCF_027887145.1). Classification (NCBI taxonomy): domain Eukaryota; kingdom Metazoa; phylum Chordata; class Aves; order Passeriformes; family Passerellidae; genus Ammospiza; species Ammospiza caudacuta. The sequence continues at coordinate 63,729,080 of NC_080594.1, forward strand.
TATAGTTACTTTTTCCACCTGGCTGTTGAATGCTAAAAAATAAATCAATTAAGCACTGTTTATCCTCTCCTAACTTTGCCTAGTTGTTATAAGTGCATTGTACTTCATCACTCCTATGTAATTTGTATCTTGGAATTATAATTATATTGGGTTACACTGGCTGTTTTCTTCCTATTACCTTTGTGAGGCATCTTTTGCATCACATTCCTCTCTTACAACCAGCTGTTGTAGTTCTAATCCTTTAGACTTTAAAAAAAAAGCTTAGAATCAAGTAAATACTTGATTTTGGTCTGGTTACCAATTTTTACATTCCCTGTTCAATTAGGATTTTATTTGCTGAAATTTTTCTTTACTATTCCCTCTCCGAATATGAGCAACTTTTGCTCTGCCCTATTTTTTTTTCCTTTTTCACTTTACAGTTTGTGACTTCACTCTACTTCATAAGTTATCTGAGATTACATGTTTTTCTATACCTGTCACTTGACTTCAGTCTAAAAAACATTAACATAGACAATTCAAATGTCACCAGCCTTTGGTTTGCATAATGCCTAGTCTTCCTGAATATGTACCCTTCATTACAAACATTTCCTTGGTTGCTATTTAAAATATACCCTCCTCTTACCAATTTTCAACTCAAAAGAGTATATGAGCTTTAGCATCTAAAATTCAGAAAGTAGAAGCAGAATCTCTACAGAAATGTGGAAATGCTGCAGAAATGTGATGTCATTTTCAGTTCTTTCTAAGTCCTTTCTTTTCTCTCTTTCTCAGTAAGAGAGAAAAGAAAAAAAGAAGACACATTTATTCCAAATCAATTATAGAGAGATCCTTAGCTGTCTCTTTTTCATCTTGAATTTTATCTCTTGCTTGTGATTCAATTGACTCAAGTCTGCCTCTTCATAATGAATTTTTATGAGAGAGAAAGAGATTTGATAGTTATACCTGTAACTAATATTCAAGTGAAATTAAATGTTGCACTTCCTTTTTTACTGGAAAAAACACCCACACCATATATTGGTTGTCTCTGATGACTGCCACCTATTTCCTATTTTCAGTTCCTTCTGGTTTTTATTCTCACTCTTCCTGGGAGTTTTGGCTACTAAGGATAACCTTTTTATGTACATATACAGACAATGTCCATTTTTATCTTGGTAATATCACATATCAAAGGCAACAATTATATTTTTATTGTTCCCTTGTTACAAAATTTTCCAAATGACTTGTACATTATCCTCTTGTCATTTTTACTCACCTCACCCTTGGAAAAATACTTATAGAGATCTTTCACACCCTGTTGTGGCAAAATTCCACTTAGGAATGCAAACATTATTATTACAATTTTCCCCTCAAACTAGCACAAATCTTGATTTTTTTCTCTTTTTCCACAGTGAGGCACCTGTGAAAACTTGTCTAAATTAACCTTGCAGAGCTATTTATTTACCTTTATTTAGGCTTAAAGTACAGTCAGTCACTTTGCCTGAGCTTATATCCAAGTAAATCAAAGTGTCAAAGTGATTAAGAGTAAAGCAAATCAGGACATTTTAGATCTGAATAAGAATTAGAAAAACAAGTAATGAAAAGAGTAAAACAAGAAGAGTATAAGAATATCTACATAGTGATTTTATGCAATTGAGCAAATCTTCATTGTCTGTCTTCTTTAATTTTTCAGACTGTTTCTGTGTAGCCTCAGACAGAAGTAGGTGAGCTTTTACATGCTCTGGTGTTCACTATGGAGGTATTTCATCAAAGAAATGCCTTGACATGCTTTTCCACCTGATGTTCAAATCTCTTTTATGGACTGCAGTGGAATATCTGTTGGGGTTGCTGTAGCTCCTGACTAGGCTGCCATAGCTTTGTGGGGATTGCTGCAGCTTCTTGGTTGAGTCTGGTAAACACAAGGTCATTATGCATGAGAGAAGCATGTTGGTAATGCATCCTCATTCACCTATTGCTCAGATCCTATCAGCAACACCCTCATACTTGTAGTTTGTGCAAATAAACCATGGCATTCTCATGTCAGGGATTCTCTGACCCTGGAACTGAGCTCAATAGCCTGGCCACAGGCATAGCTTGTAGTCTCTTTTACCCTGCAGTACAGAAAAGTCATCTCCTTGTGTAACCACCCAGAGTCCATTTCACAGAATTTCTGTAAAGGTTCAAGTAAAATCAAAAAGAACATCATGCTAAGAAGAAGGATCACACAGCCATGAATCCTGGCTATGCTGACTTCGGAATCATGTCTGCAACATGAGAGCTGGATCAGGCCAAAGGTGGGCTCAGCACAACTCCAGCTGTATGGAAATTACAGGTACAGCTTTTACTCTAGACAGTTTTCTGCTGTGGCAGTTTTACACTTATTAAGCCAGCTAAAGAATCCATAGAAAAGGAATCAACATTTTGAGCTTCACAGAGTGTCACTCGTTCTCAGACAAGAATAGAGAGTCTCACAGTTTATCTAAGGGGCTTAACTTTTTTTTTCCTACAATACTCATTCAATTACAATATATATTTATTTAAAATTCCTTCATCTGGAGCCTTAGAAAAAGATAACTTCTTTCCATTTCAGTTTTACAAAGAGGTTAAAGTAACAGCTTAAACTTGTGGAATATTTGACCCAGACATGTCCCGTTAATAGCTTGCTTGCTGATTCAAACAAGCAATGCCATCAATGCTGTATTCAGGATTTCCTTACTGAAAGAACAAAACAGGTCTGAATATAAAGTTATGGTACACTGCTCTGTCAGGTTGAACAGCTCAAAGGTAGACAAAGATACCTGCAACTCTGTTCAGCTTAGCTTGAATTCCACCCTGATGCATGCTGAGAGTTAACATTATATGCTTTACTCTCAGCGGTGACTGCCAGCCGTGTAACTCTTCAAGTATGTCCTGGCATGTGTTCTATCCAGCAGAAATGGGTTTCATTCCAAAGGAGCTCTTCTAAATACTTCAAGGAATAGTGTGCAAGGAAGGGTGAGTTCAGGGGAAAAAAAAAGAAAAAGACAGTAGTCTTATATAAAAAGAAACAAAATCCATCCTGTTTCCTTGTGAAAAGCATTAGGATGTAAAAAAATATTTTTGAAGTCATATTTCTTGTGAAAAGACAAATAAAGGTACAGGACATTAATTTTGTTAAGAACAGTGTGCTGAAGTCCATAGGATTCAGATCTTACCTAACCTTTAATCACAATTCCAGGTGCCTCTTCTTGCAGCCTGTGAGAGCCAGCTACCTCAGACATTTAGATATCAATGTGAGAGTTGCCTGTGCTCATCTGTTTACTGGGCAAGTGTCCTGGATGTGACCCCACAACTCTGTTGGAATAATTTTACCTCACTGCACCCTGATTTGCATTAGAAGAGTGGGAATTTGATATGTGGATGGGGAGCAGGAGGCATGGTGTATCCCAGCAGATCCACACAATGCAAGTTTGATGTAGCCATGGAGGTGTTAATGAGAGGCTTGACTTTCCAACCTGTAGCTAACAGATGTGGCCGCTTTATTTACTGCATTTAAGCTTCTGTGTTTGTTTACTGTAGTTATTTTTCTTTGATTGTTTCCTCAGTGCAGGAGAATGACTGGAGCTCCTGTTTATTTCTTGCGATGTGTCTTTTCCATCAAATGACTGACATCAACTGAGAACATTTTATTTCTAGTCTTGAGAGCTTCACACTCATGAGAGTGGCCTAGAGGGACACAACTGTCTCATTGTGCAGTGAACAGAGAATTATCCTTGGATACATCCTGCTCAGCAAAGCCGTAAATATTATGGTCAGGTTCTTGAACTGGTATTGAAAATAAATGGAGAACCAATGGAAATATGAGTTCTTGATATGACAGGTTGAGGTAGCTTGTCCTCTTAAACAAATAACTTTTTTTGTTCTGTGCTTGTGTCCTTGCCTGTTTTCTGTATAATGCTAAGTCCAACCATATGAGCAAGACAAGTTTATCACATCGATGATTGCTATCCAATCTGGCATTAAAAAAGGACAATGCTTATTGAGGTAAAACCAAGGAATTTCAGTTCCTTTCTCTGATGAGAAGGATATCTGATGAGATCTTGAGACTTTGAACTACTTGAGTACAATTAGGGTATATAATTTGAGGAAACAGAATGTATTCCTAACATACAGATATTCAGAATGTTGTTTTTTCTTTCAGCATCACATCATTCTTCATCTGTCTGACCTTGAATAAGCTGTTCTTTGCCCTTTAGATTTTGTGACACTGCTCCAGAAGGTATAAGACTGGGGTCCATGAGTCTGTGGCCCATAGCAGCTCCACTTACACTGTCTTTGTAATACATGTGGGCAAGCTTGCAATTAGAGCTCCCAGGAAGGATCAATGCTAGAAGGGCATGAATGTGTTCAAAAGAAGGAAACTTTTAACAGTAAAAGGAGCAATAAAAATACAAGTAACAGTTCATAAGTATTAGATCCTGATAGCAAGGATGGCATCTCTCATAGTCTCTTCAAAATTAGAAACTTATTTTCACAATTTTATCTGGTTTAAATCAATTAACCATCTTGGTTCCATACCGTGCATTCTCCATTCTCTAGATGAGAATTTTAAAAAACAGTTTGTTCCCTCAGCAAGTTGGTTCAGGAAGGTGAACTAATTTTTTTTTTTTTTTTAAGTTCTTTTAGGCACTTGAACCTACTCACTGTAAAATTGAAACCAGGTAGAAACAATGAGTAGATTCCAGGCAGGAATTATCTGGCTTAGTTTTACATATTGTAAAACCACAGCCTAAAGAAAGGAGAAGCTTGCTTCAAGTCAGAAGGTAGGTCTCACTAGGGACGTTTCCTAGCCCAAAAAATTGTGAATCCACACTGCAAAACTGCTTAAAGCAAAACTAAAAGATAACAAATGCCATGGATTTTTTTCCACATTTGAGTAAAAAAATTGTGCAAATTATCATCAAAACATCTGAGCAAATGAAGAAGTGGGCAGTCACTTTAGCCTGTTGCAGGTTAAACAGCTTTCTGAAACTGGACACATCTTGACACAGAGATTTTTATGTGTTTTTCCACAGTCGCTGCAACACGAGAGAAAAAAAGGATAAATCTTTCCCTATGTCTTCCAAAATAATCACACTCTTTGAATAATAATTTGTGCTACATATAGGCATGTTGCAAGATAATGTCCAACTAATTACATTATCTGCAATTTTGGGATTTTTTTTCTTTCTCATGTAAGCTACTTGTTTGGAACACAGAATGAGTGAATGTTCATTCTGCATATGCAAAAAAGCATAGCCCTAGAATTTAAGCAGTAGGTTAGATTTTCCAGTTACCAAGCCATATATACAGCAAGATGGAAACTATCATTGTGTAAATGATGAAACATAAAACTCTTAATATGAATGTGTATGTATTACTTTGCATTTAAAAGTACATATTTCATTTATAAAATTTACTTACAGATAAGATATTAGAAATTCCACTCATTCATTATGTAGTGATTATGTTTGTTTTACAGATCTAACCATATTATAAGTGCCATTTTGTTAGTAAATACCCCAAACTTCATTATTCCAGGCTGAGAAAGTAGTGCAGATTTCTGCTCAATTTTTACTTTTTTCAGGGTAATGACTTTCTATTCTACCATTTAAAATTTTTAGAGGTATATTAAACGATAATGCATTTTTCTTGCAAACTGTAAATGACTACTGTGAAATAATTATTTTCCCAGCAGAAAATTCCGACTTATACTAAACACAAACAAATTAAAAGAATTTTAAAGATTCTAAATCTATAAAATTAATTTTTTACAAATAAAATACACATGCCATTGTAATGCACATGGTCATATGTCTTAAAAATCTGAAGTTCATAATAGCAAAAAAAAAATTTATTTAATTAGCCTAGATAAAGTAAGTAGACATTCCACTCTAAGGCATGAAGTTTCTAAACATCTGTAGTATTAAAGGAGACACATTATGAATGAATTACAAATCTACATTAGGAGGAGTTTCTAGTTCCAACAGGGTGCAAGAAAGACATTTTCTCCGTAGTAGAACAAAAAGAAAAAAAAATCAGGCATGAAGACTGCCAGTACTTACATGTGTTTAAATTCTTACCACATCTCCAGCTGATTGACATCTTCAATAAGCTGTTAATGATCCATTTGCTTTAAATGAGCCTTAGATTTTTAGATCTGGTGAGTTTTGTAGAATGTTGAATTAAGTAGATTTAATTGCCTTTTTTTCGGTTTTTGTTTTCATTTTAGTAATTCATCATTCAAAGGAATAGTACTATTTGCCATCATAATAAAGTTTCTCAGGAACCTTTCCTTTGATTTGACTCCTAGATGCAAAAGTGAGTACTAGCCATTATGAAACAGTATTCTTCCCTGAGCTAGGCTTTGTGTATTAAGTAGCAGTTATTCATAAAATAAGAGTTTTTCTCATGCTGACTTTCAGTTTTTTAAAGTAGTAATTTAGCAGCTCTCTTGGAAAGAGCTGTAAGCATGTTGGAAATCAAAGATGACTCTGGTTCTGTTCATGAGATGGGTTGGTACTGCATTTTTATTAGCATATTTTCTTTCCTTCTACTTTGATACTTTCAGTCCTTGGGGCACAGAGCTGAGAAATATAGATTGTAGCTATCATGCCAGATAAGGAAAATAACGTAAGTGATGATGCAAAATGTATTTTTTCTGACAGTGAACAAGCAGAGACTGGCTTGTGTAAAACAAATTTTTACCATCTGACTGTGATGGGCTATTCTCACCACAGTGATACCTGCTGTGGAGTAGTGTTATATTTAGTTGCATTGTAATAGCATTTCTTTCAACAAGTGAATTGCATATCGTAGAGATGGTGGTGGCACAGGAAACCATGGCTATTAGTACACAATCAGCATTTTATATTCAGACATGAAAATCTGTATTGGTGCCAGACACTATCTAACCTGAGATTGTGATAGAGGAAATTATTGTTGAGAGGGAAGTGGGGAGCTGGATATCAAACTGCCTGTGAATGTAAGATTTTGTTGCAGCAAAACAAATAGAACCCTAACTCTTCCCGTCAGGAATAAATAAACACTTAGAAGACATGATAATTAGTGAGCACTCTTACTTCCATTCATGTTGGACATTCATATGGGCAGAACTTCACTGTACAAAATCTGACCTCCTGATGCAGACTTGCACACCAGTCAGCTTTCCACAAATGTTTAGCTAGCTCATGTCTGCATAAGGTGGAGGGGGTACAACTGCAGTTCTTACATATGCATCATGGAGGATGGAAGTCCATGTGAACCCGAGCAGTGGACACTCCCTGTGCCTCTTTGGATAAATTCTGCCATCTGTACTTCCCTTCAGAAGGAGGATAGCCAAGAACTGCACTCATCTGGTAGCCACTGCACTTTGGAGGAAAGGGAGTATGCCGTTAGCTGAGTTAAAATGAAATACAATATCCGGGTTAAAGTAGTCACTGGGCTCTCTGTGACCTCATCCCTGCAAGGCTGCAGCTAATCAGTGTTATCTGGTGGGGTTGTATTTTGTCCCCTCTCTTACAATTCCTATCTGATCAACAAATGACAAGTGATCTTTAATCCATCTTTGTGTCTCCAATAAGTGTCAAATCTGTTGGGGGAGTGGAGGACAGGCAGAAGGAGAAGCACACTAAACTTTGCAGCTCGATTACAGAGAGAACAATTTGTTTTTGTAATTAGAGCTCAGCAGTGATCTCTGTTTCACTGATACTCAGCTCGGTGTAAACAGAACTCAATTTTGACAACTGTTTAGCTCACGGCACCGTTTTAAAGTATTAAAGGATAATGGAAGACTTATTAGATTAGCTTTTGCCATGATCTTTTAGTGTCCCAGATAATTATTATTTGTGATACAGCTGAATGGTTTAGGCTTGTGTTAGTATTAGGCATCCATTTCTGCATAATACTTTATCTGCTATTGATGGGCACTAAAATATGTATTAGGAAATATACATTTAGTCAGATTGCACAGATATTAGTGGTATTTTCAAGTGGATCAAATTGTTCTTTCTGTGATTTTTTATTTTGTTTCCATCATAGCAGTTTGTAGTTCCTGACTTTTATTTTTTTAAAGAATATGTACAGTTATTTTCATCATTATTCTTATTCACACTTGTGTGACTTTTACCAGAATCCTTTGATCCAATCATGACGTTTCTCCCCCAGCATTTTAACATTCCCTCTTTCTCGTGTGTTTTGGATTTGCATAGCTTTTTCTTACAGTATCACCTTTTCAATCTTTTTTATTTATTATTTTAAATCATTCCTGATAGTCACATACTGATTTTCACCTTGTTATTTGACTTTTCTTCTAATTATGTTTTAATTAGGGTATGTTGTTTCTAGCTCTGATCTTATAATTAGCATTTTTCCTTTTGATCACCTTTTGTCTCATTTTGCATAAGGTATTTTTAATCTTTTCACCACTTTTCCCTACACAGTTTTACCTTTCTTATTTTTATTTTTTCTGGCTAACCTCATTTCATTAGTTTGACTCCCTATCCTGCTTTTGGCTTGGAAAGGGTTCATTATCTCCCTGGTAGCTGGTGTGATGCTGTGTTTTGGTTTTAATATGAGAATAATGTTGATAACACACTGATGTTTTTAGTTTTGCTAAGTCGTGCTTACCCAAAATCAAGTACTTTTCAGCTTCTCATGAAGGAGAAGGCTGGAGGGATACAAGAAGCTGGGCAGGGGCATGGCCAGGACAGGTGACCCAAATTGGCCATGGGGATATTCCATACTGTATGGCAGAATGCTCAGCATATAGACTGTGGGGAAAGCTGGCCAGGGGCTGCTGCCTGGGAACTGGCTGGGCACCAGTCATTGAGTGGTGAGGAGCTGCATTACATATCAATTTATTTTCATTTTCTGACCCATTAAACCGCTTTTATCTCAACCCACATATTTTCTCACTATTTTTCTCCAATTCTCTCCATCATCCTGCTGCAGTGGGGAGTGACTGAGCAAAGTTGAGTGGTGCTTAGTTGTCGCATGGGGTTAAACCACAACACTCCCCTCTGATCAGAAACATTACTTCTAATATTTTTTTTTATTTTAATTTCCAGTAAGTATTGTGCATACTCTATTGTCCTTGTTTACAACAATGTGATTTTCTTATTTTAGAAATCTAATTTTGCAACTTTTTGGCAGTTCTGTATAGATTAGGGCAATACACTTGAAGGTGATTACATGATCACCCTGGAAACAGCCTAAATTGCTGGAATACATGAGAAAAAAAAATTCTATAGTGTTTTCATTTGAATAATTGCACTCTCTGTTAAAGTTTGTCGGGAGAGCAAGTCTATGTCAGTGACTAACTTAGTCATTTAACATAACATGAGTACTAGTCCATGAGTGAAATGTGGTTGTATTTTCATCTCAGTCTCCAAATGAATATTGGTGGCTTACATTATAAAAGCGCAAAGACTACTTAAGGCAAAGAAAGCTCTGTGAAGGTTAATGGCCCCAAATCCTTTCTGCCCTAACCAATTTTTAATGTTTTGGTCAGATTTGGTTTTGGGTTTATTTTTTTCAGATTACTTCTTAAATTTACTTGTCAAAACAAGAGTCCAACAAGAAAAGAGTGTAACAGTGACTGTGCCCTGTGATCCACCTTATTCTTTATCTTTTATACAATAATCTTCATGCTCTGTTCATTCCAGTGTGCTGCCATCCAGCAGGATGTTTGGTTCCTGGTTTTGTTCATGTTAGTTATTTCATGCTCATGATTTTTATTCTTGTTTGATCTTGCAAAATGCAGTAACTTAAAAGCATCCTATATGTGTGTATGTATATATATGTGTATATATATATATATATATATATATATATATATACACATATATATATATTACATATATATATATATAATGTGCACACATACTGCCAAGTTATCATGAAAAGAGCAGGTAGTTCTCTGAAACGCAACCTTTTCCTACACTGCTTTTATTGTGTATTAGATATTTCTGTTCATTCTGTTGATACTCATCACAGCAGTCTCTGAGTACCTCCCAGCAGTATATTAAGCTCTTGACTTAAGTTCTCTCATTTTCTCTCTAAAAGGAGAAAACAGCTGAATGCATCACTAAATTAATGCATTTTTGGTAGTCTATATCCCAAAGGACTCAAATTCTAATTAAAATTTGTAGTTGTGTTTGAACTATGGCATGTCATACAGAAAACTGAAGACTGGACCAAGGGCCTACCACTTTCTCCTTGGCTGAGACAGTTTTGTTGCCAAGGCTGTATAGGCTGTTCCTTGTGACAACTTCATACTAATAAGGAACATAATAAGAAACATGACGTATGTAGTCAGAGAATCATAGAATGATGAGGGTAGGAAAGAACATTTATACATCATCTAGTCTAACCTCTCTAACAAAAGCAGGACACAACACCCTCATTGTGAAAAAATCCATGCATCTAATGTGAACATATCGTCTTTCAGTTTAAAACCATTGGACCACGGTTCTGTCACCACAGGCCCTGGTAAAAAGTCTTTCTCCATCTCTCCTATAAACCCCCATATGAATACTGATAGGTTGCTGTAAGGTGTCACCAGAGCCTTCTGTTCTTGCAGGCTGAACCGACCCAGCTCTTTCAGCCTGTCCTCGCAGGAGAGGTGCTCTGTGACATTTTTGGGGGTCACCTCTAAACCCTCTCTAACAGATCCATATCCTTCTTGTGCTGAGAATAACAGAGTTGGACACTGCACTCCAGGTGGGGTGTCATGAGAGTGGGGTAGAGGGACAGAATGTCCTCCTTTGTCCTGCTGGCCACAGGCTACCAGGATGCAGCCCAGGGTACCATTGGCTTTCTGGGCTGTGAGTACACATGGCTGGGTCATGTCCACTTTTTCATCCATGAGAAACTCCAAGTCCTTCTCAGCAGGGCTGCTCTCAATCCATGCACCTCCCAGTATTGATGCATTGCATTTTGCTTTTTTGAAGTTCATGAGGTTAAAGATTCTTGTTCCTAAGTTTTGGTAGACAAAGGGGGAAAAAAAAGAAGAGAGAGATTACTTAAATAGTGTTTGAATTTCTATGTTAAGGATTTATACTGAAATTCTCTCTGACAGAGCCTCTCTTTTTCCACAGACTAGGTAGGGAGCATAAAAAGGGCAACTTCTCAATTTACATATCTAAGCAATGTAGACCTCCCAGAACACAGATTATTTTATTCTTTATACTGGTAGAATTTCAGCCCAGGAGACTAGAATGTAGTTGTGAGAGTTTCACAATACCTTTGTGAGTCTTTTAAGACCATTTGCTCAGCTGAACTAGTAAATATGCCTTCATAAGCTGATGTTTTCCACGTATCTCCCCAGAGAAGGTAGCATCATTTTCCTGAGATAAAGACAGAAAAAGCTGTCATCTAATGCAAGCTGTTCACTTTTTAGTCCATATCATGTGAATTATATCAGGTAATATACATGATATATGATCAAATGATCATATTTAGGTAAGACCTGAAGGTACACTGATAATTATACTATTCACCCCAAGTGTGGGTACTATTACTCATTTCTGACATAAAGGTATAGCACATTCTTGCTAGATCGAGGAAGATAGACAGATCTCATTGTTGACAATATTCAACAACATTGAAGTAGAGAAGTATAAGAATAATTAATGTCTTATCTTTCTCTTTAGATCAACACCCCGTGTACTGCCAAGTCTAATCCTTGACCCAAGTCCAGACTGAGATTCCAAGAATATTAAATTTGCTAAGATTTTTTTTTAATATAATTGACATCTTCTTGAGCTTACTCAAGATTTAGAAAACTGGATAGAGTTGGTGAATCTCAGCATTTTTTAGAATACTCTTTTTGAGTATTCTAAAAGAGAGATGAGTATTCTAAAAGAAAACAGAGATGACTTATTTGAATGTCTGTTCCAGCTAGGATTGGAACCAGCCACCTTCCAGTCAACATTATTTGTCTTCCTGAGCTGCAAAGGGCATAATTCAAACTTTTTGGATTAACATTTACATAGGGATGAATTTCTTTTATTTTTTTTGTGAATAGCTATATTGAAGTTGGAGACTTTTGGTAGACACATACCTTGCATGATTCAATTATAAACAGCATATCAATTTCCTTATTTTTCTATTATTTATTAAAAGATTCATTAAAGGGCAGTGTTATTTTAAATTACCATACCAGAACAGCTTGTTCTGTATATAAATACATATTTTATAATATTAAAATTGTAAAAAAGGTTTTTTGCAGAATGTTGTATTTACAAGACTAGAGATTCAAGCACCAGACACCAGATAAAACTTTTTTTCCTGGGATCTTTGACAACATTGTCAGAAAACTCTAAAGTGGTGAAATCTGGAGCAAGAAAAAAAATCAGGTCTCATGAGGAAGAAGGCAATTATCAGAATACATAGAACAGCACAAATATTGAAATTTGAAAAGAATTTAAATTAAATATCAGCAAACCTTAACTAAGTCTTTTCAACTTTGTAAAAAGCATATTTTAAAGTCAGGAAAAAATCTCTCCACAAAGACAGGAAGATATTATTCTGAGAAATATCATGTCTTGGTAGAACCTTGCAGTGATCTTGCGTATATGTCATAATTATATTTTTACTGTTGTACAAGAAACGTTGCTTAACAGCAATCACAAAAGCTCTGCTGTTGGTAATACTAGGAAAGAATCTTGAATTTCATGTATTGAAAGAGAAGGGAAATAAAAGAACAGACAAATTAAATTCATGTAAAATATACTTTACACAATATCATAAAATGGTTTAGGATGGCTCTTAAAAATCATAAAACTTCCAACTCCCCTGCCATGGGGAGTTGCCACTGAACCAGGTTTCTCAGAGCCTTATCCAACCTGTCCTTGAGCACTTCCAGGGTTGGGACATCCACAACTTCCCTGGGTAACCTGTGCCAGTGCCTCACCACCTTCACAGTGAAGATGTTCTTCCTAATATCTAATCTACAGCTACTCTCTTTCAGTTTGAAGAGATTCCTCCTCGTCCTGTCATTGCATGCTTTTGCAAATTGTCTCTCCATCTTGTAGGCTTCCTTCATGTATGATGGGGGTGTGAAGAAAATCTTTACCATAAACCATAGCATAGTCTTGTCAATCCCATATGAAAGACCTCTTTGTATTTGTATTGAAAATGCTGCTACATGGTTTGTATTTCCTCTTTCTCACTTTTCTTCCCTCCCTACCCCCCAATTAATCTAATAAACTTCATTTAATTGCAGTCTGGACGGATAAATTCCAAGAATCCAAATTTTCTAGGCATGCATAAGGGTACTGTGAGTTTCAACACAGTCCATGGCAGGTAGTTCTAAGCAGATTTCCAGGGCAATTTTGGCATATGCTGGATGCAGGATGTCTTTCAGATTCTTCCCACATACCTCTGCTTCCAGTCTTCCTCTTCTGCTTTGATTCCTTTGCTGGGGGCAGGCGAGGACGATGTGGAACAGCAAGAGTTTTCTGCAACTTTGGTAATTTAAAAGTGCAACTATCAAGATAGGCCTTTCAAGTATACTGAATAACTCCTTCATGAAAATAATATTTTTTCACAAAGTAATATTTTGCATTACAAAAGAATTTTTCTGTTTTGTATGCACATATTTATGGCTAACTTGACTGGGCGCATTACAAAAGCTATCCATGTAATCTTTCATTATTAAAGCAGTTTCTAGCATTAGATAGCTGTTAAAAAATATCAAATGGTTTTTCCTACCTTTTGAAAAAGGGACATTTGAAATTAGACTTTGGTTTTGGTTGGGTATTTTTTTTTTTCTGGTTTTGGTCTTTTGTTCCTCGTGGTTTCTTTTTAAGTTGAAAATGATTGCTAAATTTCTACCTTGGAGACAAACTAGTCATCACTCAGAGAAGCAAAGGAAAATTAAATAATTTCATCATCTGTAACTTTCCTAAATGTAATTTTGCCCCTCAAAAAGTTACTAATGCTTCAGATTTCTTTAAAACTCACATTTAGTTAAGAAGCATCCTTTTATTCATCTTTGTCAAACTTACTTTACCAGGTATGCCATTATTCAGAATTTCTCTTTTACTTTAAAACAACAGTTAAGAAGCTGCAGGTTTTTGACCTCTTAAAGAATAAATGTTTCATAGATAAACTAGGAATTTACATGTGTCTTCTGGGCTAATTTTTAACTATTCATCATGTCTTGTGAGAAAAATGAAAGCAAATAGTATTTTTCCTTCAGCAGCAGCCATCAGATTATGTGGTGTCTCAGTAACAAAGGGTAGTATCTCATCCATATTGTATATAATGCATTAAATATGGAGTGCAAATAAATGTAAAAAATTCATGCAGCAGACAGGCTGAAAAATGTTAAAATCAACATTTTTGCACAAGCATCTCGAAAAAATGGAAAATATTCAATAGTTTTCTGCCCTACCAAGAATATAGAACTAAATCAGTGACAGTATGAATTAAAACCCCAAGTTGTCCAGTCCTCAGTTTTCAAACAGGAGCAGTTACACATTATTAAGCCCATAAGGAAAACTTTTTTCCTTACCAGGCTTGCTAGGATTCATCTCATATAAACTCAATCAACATTGAAGGAATAATTCCAATTACAGTGTTTATGTGAACCTGAATATAGAATCTTCTAATTACAATAGGTTGTACATTCAATTACACTCACTGTGTTTTATTTACATGTACCACATAAAATGAAATCCATTCTAATTCTGTGTAGTATTGTCTTTTGTAATTTGCATCTTCTTGTTTTCCTTTGTGTGAACTGAAGATTTCCTAGAATTGTAGTACTTTTTCCAAAGTTAGTCTCAACAGGTTTAAACATTATTTAATTCCAGATAAATTAGAATATTTATCCTGATACGAATATCCTTTGGAAATTAAGGAGAAAACAGCATCTTTTATCTGTTCCTCTGTATGGAGGAACCCTTATATTTTAGTCGAAGTTTTAGTCAGTTATATCTGACAGTATAAGATCTTGCCATCTTGTTTAAGCTAGATATCAAGTTCTAATTACTGAAATTGTTTGTAAAATGAGGAATAATTATCATGGGCCATGGCTACTTTTGAGATAAGTTTATGTCAAATAAAAAAGCAAAGTGAATTTATCTTGGAAAAATAATACATGTACATAAATATGTACTGAAAGGCTACAAACCTTTATACAGAATATCATTAAAAGGTCTGGAAGTCTTTCTTGTTGTGCCAGGCTACTGATCTCAGTCAAATTCCTTCAACATTATCTGGACAAACTCTGCTTTCCTGCTAAATGTGCTACATATCCAATAAAAGTCTTATAAACACGTGCATTTTCCAGACTTACTTTCAGGTGCTTCCATATGTTATGAGGCCATATTCCAGATCAGGATAGAAATGTATACAAATTAGACGAGAAGCCAAAGGAAAAGAAGAAGAAGAAGGAAACATCTGCAGTACATCAATGGGAAAAAAAATGTTTAAGCTGCCTGTTATTAACTGCTCAACCTGTTTTATGCTGGATTTCCGCATAATTATGTTACAGAGGAGGGGAGAAAACAGATGTTGAATAAAGATTGAAAATAAGAAAATGAGACTAGAAATGAGAGTTAGAAAAAAATAGTTGTGGTTGCTCACAGCTAGACATTTTTTGGCAAGACTTTTAGACAGCAATCTATTTCTCAAATTCATTGCCCATTTCTGCAAGATTAATGTAAAACAAAATGTTTCTTTTTAAGTCTGATCAGTTGAACAATTATACAGCTCAAATAATCCCCAAGTCAGTCTTTCAAGAAAGCAGCTGAATGTTTCCTCAAGCAGTTTCATAAATTAGATTAAATGAATATCATATCAGGTCAGAAACCCTATAAGCTCTTTTCATAGGAAGTTGTTGATAGCTTATGTAATTAGCTGTATTTTTCATCCTCTGCAAGTATCCAGATAATCCATACAAGATATATTTTTCACAATCTTTACAAAATAAATGCCATCAAACTATACTTGGATGTTTTCTATGTTTCTCACACTTGTGTCATGTCTTAAAGTCAACAGAACTATAATTTTTTAATAATGTCTCAATTTTTTTTTCTCCACTTAGTTGATATTTTCTGGTGCTGGGTCCAAGTGCATTAAGAAATTTCTGGATAGAGCTATCTTAAAAAAAGGGACTGAAACTATATGTAGGCCCTACACTAAATCATTTGCATCACTGCTACACTGTATGATCGATTTTTACCCTGATTATTACCTGTGAGAGTCAGAGTTACCTGTGAGTGTGAAAATTATTCCTGAATACACTTTGCAGTGGCCATTGACTGAAAGAATCTTGTGCTTTATTGCAACTGCTACCACACTTTTTCAGACATGGCTATTCACAGGATTAAGATTAAATCTGAGACCATTTTGGAAGAGGGATTCAGATGTGAAATGAATCCTTTCTCCAAAGTTTAATTTTCTTCTCGTTAACTAAAAATATTTTATTTTTCAAGCATTCCCGACTTTGCTTTCCTTTGCTATCCTCACCCTACATACCATCACAAGTAGACTTCAGTCTGTTGATCTGCTTCTTTCAGGTGAGCAAGTACTTCATCTGTTAGCCGTCTTCTCTTGTGATCCAAAATTTATGTGTGAGATTACAAAGAGGTGTAGGGTTTGTTTTTGGAAAAGCTGCTGCTTAAAAAATCACATACCAGAGCATGATAGATAGTTATTTTTGGAAGAGCCTACAAATAATTTGGTGAAGAAACTGAATATTTGTATTAATTTTGCATTTAGGAGATTTGGACATAAAAAAACTGTTCAAAATGATTTCATTGTCTTCATTTTGGCCCTGATAGAGGTCTAAAGGAAAGCATGCTATTTGAAAGTAAAAATGTATAAAAAAGACCATGTGAACCTATATTACTTTGGGTGTGCCGTGTGCATGTGCTTTCTCTAAATACATTCTTATTACAGATTGCAAGTGAACAGCAGTAGTTTGATTTTATATTAGGTTTAAAATCCCAGCTCCACCATTAGCAGCAATCTCTTCAGGAATGCATGTTTCACGGTACTGGTAGGGTGATGGATCTGTCTGTAGAACCAGAACAAATCTTTCTTATGATTCATTTTTTTGCCACAGATAAGCCATAAGACAAAGACAGCAGATTGATGGAGGTTTAGTTTTTCTGCTCTTGTTTTAAATAGTAAATGTAGAACAGGTTCTTCTATTTTATAGCCTGAAGCTGAACTGTCAACATAAAAGATGTACGGACTTAATACCTGAGAGCAGGGTGGAAGAATGACTTCCCAGTTTTTTTAACAGATTAAACCCTGAACAATATAGCTCATTACTACCTAGTCTAAATGTATTGAAAAGGCAGTTTTTGCTAAAGCATGAAATATTTTGTCTTATTATTACTTACTTTACTGAAAGACACAAATTTCAGCTGACAATGAGAAAGTCTTTCATTTGCAACCTGCCTGTTCATGCTGAGAGAAATTCTATACCTGACCAAAACCATAAAGCTTGAAACAGTATTACTGCTTTTTGCTTATGTGAGTGAATGTGACCGACTCTCATTTGTTGTCATGTAGCTGCAGTTGGTAACAATTATGAATTTATTTAATCTTTACTTCGTGAGGGAAATCCCCAGAATTCATTGAAATATTCAAACTAAAATAACTAAAGGTGGTAACCATTCAGGTTTTTGTTCACATTTGGAGATTAATTCTATGGTTTATTTTTAGTTTTGGATATTTTTTTCTCAATGAAAAAATAAAATTGTGCTGATTTCAGAAAACCATATGCCAGCTCTCTAAATAGCATTGATGGAACATTACACATTTTGCAGAAGGAACAGAATAAGAGAAACATGGGCAGAAAAAACAGAAGATCAAGATGAGAAACAAAAGACTGATGAATAAAATATAAATAAAATTATTTATTAATAACATATTTCTTTTACATATTTGGCAATAGCTTATATTTCATTAAAGCAAACATACTTTTCAGAAGGTATTTCTCCTGTTCATCACCACAGATACCCAAATTTATTCCTAAAAGGAGATCCTCTAGACGTGCATAGGATAAAAAATCCTGCTATTTTTATTTCAGCCCACTTCCTTTTGACTAAAACTCTGGATGTGTGGAACAACTTCAGTTAGACTTTAGCCAGAGCCCACTTTTGGACATCCATTAAAATTTGCTACTTTATTTTTTCTTTCCACCAAGAAGAATTACTCTTTACTAGAGATTATGGAAGTGATTAGAGCCATGTAATTTTGCTATATATTTATGACAGAACCAATGTTGGTAAAACAGTCTTCAAGTTAAAATGTGCTGAAATGCAATCTTGTGTAGATCTTATTAGACAAATAACATTTTATTTTCTAGTTTTTTTTTAATATCGGTTGGGGAAAGAAATCCAAAACAATGAAACAAAGCCATGCCTAACACATCTGAATTTAACCAGCACAATTTAGAGAAACTAAAAGTTTAGCTTAAAATGTTTTATGAGGCAGGCTATATGTTTTTTATTATCACAGGTTCCTTTTTGATTTTATTTTGGTTTTAATAGGATGTTGCCTTTAAACAAAGGCAGGTATAAAAGCAGGTATATACCCCACATTCCATTTATTTCATGCTTGCCATCACATATTATGTACATACTTGTAAATTATTGCTTGTGCTTTGAATTCTTTATATTGACCAATTACAAATTCTCCATTTTATAAGATTTTTTTCTCCTCATGTAGAAAATGGCATGCGTAAGCTTGCTAGATTTAAAGATCATTGGCCTGAACATTTTTATTAATAAATTTTTCTTCCTTGGGTGAACTGATCTTGGATGGCACTTAATTAAAAGTGTTTTCAAAAAGTGATATTTATTGTTGGCTGGAGGTCTATAATATAGTTCACTCTGGAGGATGGAATTGCTTCTTAGCAAAAGTATTTCTTCAGGTTTTGTTTTTTTCTTCCCACTAATACTTATGTTTTGCTCTGATAGAAATATGTTGGCCTCTTGGGGTTAAGTTTTGCCGTTATCTCTTGAAATGTCTTTCTTGTCCTTTGCTCCAAGTGTAAGTACAGAAGCTAATCTGTAATCTTTTCATTTTTTAAAGTAGCACTAGGAGACCTTTTTTTCTTATGGAAGGGATAGGAATTTTTAAGTGAATTAAATTAGTTCCTTCTTGACTTGTGTAGGATGGTATGGTTTTCATTAATCATGTGTGAGTGTGTTGTTACGTGATGTAACACAGATGGGCACAACAAGCTGGAGCATGTCTTCCAAGAAATTTCAAGACAGCTTTCTTGAAAACTGCTATGAAAAAATAGCACATTTTTGTAGCAGGAGTGATTAATCAAAATAGGACTTTGCCTAACACAGAAACAAAAAGAAACCAATTGGAAGCCACTTCTGCAGCTCTGCTCGTAATCACTGACAAAATTCTTTGCGAAGTGCCTTGTTACAGAAGACTGTATTTAGGGTAAGGAACCAAGTCTTTCGGCCAAAAGATAGTAATCTATATCCATATTTAGATATTTGAGTGCCAGGTTGATCCATATTCATACACCTAATTAGGGATTTAGATGAACTGTAAATATCTACAATGGCCTACACATGATGTTGATTCTCCTAAGTAGGACTCCCTATGCTATCTCGCTCATGGACATCTTCCTTGGAGACATTCAAGGATCAGAATCTGGTGCTATGTAACTCTGACATTCCTTGTCAAGGTGTAAATGTGTGTACCTGTAACCAGCACAGAACACTTCTGCACATTGAGTGGAATGGCTGAGTTAGTTCAGAATCAACCTGGGTATTTTGGTGAATTGTTTCAGGATAATCTAATAATTAGTGGGTTTCTTCAGGATAATTAGAATAACCTGCTTCTCCATGAGCAGTCATTTAAACATATTTTACATTTATTTGCCTTAGCCATATTTGAGAAACTTGGCCAATTAACAGTTTATGGTACCATTAATGATCTCCTAAGTCTGTTCAAGGTATTCAAGGAAAAAAAAGAAATCCTATGTAGGGAAAGCAGTCTTTTAACAGTTATGGAAAGAATAACCTGGGGTTTTTTAGATATTTTTTCAGTGGTTTTTAGTAATAAACCCATGAAATTACATTCTGTGTCTGCACATTTCCCTGATTACCCATAATTTCTGAACCAGTATCTATCCAAGGACGCAGGACTCAAAAGTAAGTTTCCACAAATTTTGTGGATATAGACAGCTGTAATGGACTATTTCAGTGTTCAATATCAGTGGAAAACTGATGTCACAGATTATTAGATGCTGAAGCCTCTTGACTGAAGAGAGTCATTAACAAAGCCTCAGTTGCTTAGAAAGCTTCAAGCAGACTGTGTCTTCCAAGACATGTTAGTCAATACAAAAATTTTCAGAAGAGAAGCTTTAATTAGTTCACTGCTCATGGCACGATGTGATATTATAACCACATTATCTTTGTAGGCAGTGCAACAGAAGCCAGTCTAGGGAACAGAACCAAGCACAGGGACCCTAACAGCCCCTTGGAGCAGCTCAAGGAGTACACAACAGTCACAAATATTTGTATTTCAGTGGAACAAACAGCATAGAATTGGGGAATCATAGAATACCTTGTGCTGGAAGGGACCTTGAAGATAAGATCCATCTCCTTTCAACCCCCCTGCCAGGGACAGAGAAACTTTGCACTAGACTGGGTTGCTCAAAGCCCCATCCAACCTTGCAAAAAATATTCAAAATTTTGCAAAAGTTCAGTTTCTCTTTGGTTACAGATGGAAAGTTAAAAGATGTGGGCCACTAAGATTTGTGAAGTTGGTCAGAACATGCTGATAATAATGCAAATGTTTTAGGTTCAATCCATGTGCAGGCCATTCGCTTAAGGTTTGGACTCAAAGATCCTGGTGGGCCCCTTTCAACCCAGAATATTCTGTGAAGTCTGTAATTGTCAGTGAAATGACTCTCCAAAAATCAGGGACAAGCACACTTACTTCTGAGGCTCTTGGAACTCTGGAAAGGCATTTGATTTGCATACATTGAAAGAATAAACATGAATTTAATTCAGGGGGCTGTTGTACCTTTCTTTCCCTTCTCACAAAACCAGAATATTTCTAGGATAAAAATTAGGGATATTCTCCTGATCTGCTCCCAGGTCCACTTTACTGAATGATGGATTCTGCACTTCTCTAAGAGGTCTCCATAAGAGGGTGATAAATAAAAGGGTTTCCATAAAACGGAGATAAATAAAAAGGGAGATAAATAAAAAAATAAATAAAGGTCCCCATAAAAGGGACAATGCAAACACACAGCATGTGTTAGGGCTTCTTTGCTTTGTGCATAAGAGATAAGCTGTTGGTACTTTGTATAATTACTAATTACTTGCAATTATCACCCGTGTATTCATGGGACAGGATGCACTTTTATCATTGAATAAGATTACAGTATATGTTCTTTCTGATTCCTCACAGCATCTTATTAAATTATCCTCTATTTGTGATTCTTTACCTGCTTTTTCTCAAATACCTTTAAAGCTGCTTGGTAAGAGAAAGCATTTTAAAAATGTCCTTGAACTCTGAAATGAATTTAGTATGTATAGAGAATTGTATTCACACTTCTTAGAATCATCTCTTTTCACCTCTTCATGCATTGTTTTCCTCCAGGTTGTTGTAACTGCACTTGATTGAACCATAGGAGGCTAACAGGTGCAAAATTAGTTTTATATATTTTGTTCTGCCATGCTTGCATTGAAAGCTTTACTTATAAGTTCAATTTTAATGTTGCTTTTTTCTACTTTTATAGGTATTTTTATAATTGTTAGTAGGGTAATTAAGTACTTGTCATACATTTCTTGAGAAACATGTGACAAGTTAGGTATTGTAGAAAAAGCTTTGACTTTATGATATAAATACAGCAACATCCTTGTGAACATTACTGTTTATGTATATGAAAGTGATCACTTGCAAAATGTCAGTGGGGTACAATAAGTGGCCTTTGGTCCTTAACTTTTTCAGACTCACACACTCCGAAGCACTAGTCTCTTTTGCCAGGATCTGTTTCAGAATTCCACACCAATATGTACATGGAAGTGACATAATTAAAAAATAAAAATAAATTTTCAGATAATTATCTTTCAAAATTTTAAACAAGGTTGAGTTCTCACAGACAAAATAATTGTCTAGGGCAATAACAGCTTTTCCATCACTATTATATGCCCAAGCTCATGAAGATGATGAATTCATCTTTGATTTCAGTCATGTGTGGTCTCAGTGAAAATAAGGAATGTTGTATATTCTTTCTGAAGGCCTTTAAAAACGGAAAGATTAAAATTTATGCCATAAACAGCTGAGCAACAAATTTGACAGACCCTACCTTAGTGACCACCTAGCACACCTGAAGACATTGGTAGGGAACAAAGAATACATGTTTTAAAATAATTTTGTCTTTTTTCCTATTCCAAACACTTGACTTTTCCCAAAATTTTGGTGGGTAGAGAGAGGCTTTAGCATGGAAAAAGAAATCTAAAATTCAGGTGTGTTTTAGCACCCGGGCTGTTTCTACATTTTAAGATAATCACATGGTGTGAGTTAAGAATTTTATCTATATTACAGATCTGTTCTCAGAAGGCTTTACATTCCCCATTGCAGCCTTTGATAATTCAATTAATCTCTCAAAAAGTTGGGAGCAGCTGATAAATTCACTTTAATGTTAAATAAAGTTCCCCAGCAGGTTTCTCTTAATATCCTTGCTTCTCAGGGAGCTTAACTCTAGACCTCCCAAATGCAACTTTCTGCAAGAAATATGAGGGCCTTTGGAGCAGATTAAAAGAACTGTCTCTACCAACATAGCAGCTTCTCACCATTAATAAAGTTGCTTCAGATCATGGCAGAAATCTCATTCACTCAAATGGCTGTCCACCCAGTTTAATTTATTTTAATTGGCAGCCTTTGGTCCCTCCATGGAACAGATTCCTTGAATATGATGAATTATCCCACGAACAGAGAATGGCATTACACAAGCTGAATTTAACCCTTCCCTTTAAGCATTGTCTTTTGGGATTCCCAAATCCTATTGGCAGACACTGATTGCTGAACAATGAGTAGGAGGGATTAGCTAGATCTGCATTGACTGTGTCTTTGGAGACTGCTGACAAAAAAGCCAGTTCTGTTTGTCTACTTCTAGTAAATGAATAAAGAATATGTTACATGCAAAGGGCGATGAAAAACAGGATTTAGTGTGGTCAATAGATGCATGTCCCTGCAGATATCAGATAGCAAAGCAGAGGGAAAAATCCTAACAAAAAAATGCTCCTTTACTGCTCACAAAGAGTTGGCCTTAAAAGGCAGGCTGTCATTGACCTTCTGTACTGGATTACAGTTTTGCTAGGAGGAAGCCTTGAATTTTAGATGTATTCATCCATGTCATCAAAGATGCATGTTGTCATCATAGTTGGAGCAGGCTAACTGGGACACTGAAAGCTTATAGAAAATGCTGCATTTTCTTCTCCAAAGTCATAAAATAAAAAGTGACTGAAATATACAGATCCCTCTTTGTGTGAAAAGATTTATCCTGTATTTTTACCCCTCTTTGATTGCCTCTTTGAAATCTAATAGGCAATTACATTCCAGAAAAACATTTGCTGATTGTTTTATAAAACAGATTTTCACAGTAAGCAAAATAAATATATTACTTTAGATATGATTTTTTCAAATAAATATTTCAAACAAATTAATTTCTAATGAATTAGTCATAGGAAACTTTAGGGAAGATGGTTTACATAAACATTTAAATTTAATATATTATTTCTTCTCTTTTGTTTTTTGTCTTGAAAATTAGACGTACATAAGACCTTCTTTTTATTCAGTGTTTATCCTAACAAAGAGTTGCCCTTTATTTTCCCATACTAGTTCCAATTTTTCTTAATATAATTATTTACTTTTTAATAGCCCTTAGCTACCAAAAAACCCATGCTCTAAACATGAATATATCTACCCTGACAGATTCTATCTCAGTGTATCTTGTGAATATTAGCCTTACTTCTCTGTTGAGTAAAGACTCCGAAAAACCTCTTGAAGTGCAGGTGCAATGAACTGCAAATGAACTCATTGAGGACAGTTTGTAACATCAAGCTGGAATTGAATTTATTTGTATATCATGAAGACCAATAAGCTGCAGTACCTAAGTCTAACTGTGATAAAACTTCACAAGATCATTTGATAATGCAGATACACTTACAGGATTACCATCATTGGTTTTCCTCTTGATTATGTTTAAAGAAAAAAATAACTGCTAAGTAAGTGTATTAGTTTTTCAGAGGACTGTGACTGGTATTTTATGAACAAAGGTGTTGACAGCTGTTTATCATCATAGTCTGGCTCTCTGAGAAATACCAACTTAACATCGTTGAATGAAAAAGTACATGCCAAATGTTAACTGAGAATTTATCTAAAGAAGGAATACTTGGGCTGATTTTGAAAGCAACAGATTAATGAATGAAAGCCTCAGTCCCACTCAGCCTTTAAAATAAAAATTTTGAGATGAGATTTCTGAGAATGGAATCAGCGACTTATGGGAATTCCAAATATTCTGCTTTATATAAATTGATTTACAAGTTGTCCAGTACTCTGCTGTGTTTAGGATTCAGCTAGGTCTGTGAGCAAGCAGAGCCTGGGCTGCAAAAATCAAGGTGTGGCTGGACAGAAGATTTGGCTCTGCTCCCAGATTCCTTCAGGAGACCTGACGCTGTTCTGGTTAAGTTGGCAACATTAAGCTGGCTTGCTCTGTAGACAGAGTTGATCATCTCATCTGGATTGCTCCTGCTAAATTTCTGGAATTAAAATAAAATGCCACTTCACACTATGTCAAAATATCCTTTGTAATTGTGGAAGAATCTATACATCAGCAAAGTCACTCCCTGCTATGCTCCTGATATGAGCATATGAGCTTGGAGTCAGGGCTGCAACTGCAAGAGGGGTCTGGATCAGCTACAATTTTCCTCAATGAATAACATCAGATCCCAATGTGTTCCTTCAGGCATTCAAAGTGCAGCAATTTGTCGCAAGTCTTAATTCTGTAAAAAAAAAAGCAGTAGCTTGTTATAGGCATGCTATACAAGGGAAGAAGGAAATTTGCTTTTTCCTGAAAATAGCTCAGTGGAAAAATACCATGAAACTTGATCTGACAAATATTCTGTGGATTTCCCAGGATTTATGTGTGCATGGAATCACTTAGCTATTAGTTTGCAAAGGGACTATTTTCTTACCAATGGTAGGACAATGTTCTTTAGGAGCACATTGTGGAAAAGGGGACTCATGTTGCTGAGTTACACATCTCAGTCTCACCTGCATTACTTTAGGAAGTACTGGGCTCTTAGACACAAAGCAGACAATTTTCTGAGTGCTGAAAAGCTTAGCTTATAGGAAAAGGCAGACCAGATGATATATATCCCTAACACAGACAAAGACAACTTCAGGACATCAACTCTGTGCATGTGAAGATAGATAGACCTGCCTATGAAGTGTTCTAGGTCTGGATCTTTTCAGTGGCATTCTAAATGGCTCTCTGAAACCATTCCTATCCATTATCTCCAGAGATGACATAAGAATTTTAGCCTAATTTGAGTTGTCAAAAATTAGATTATGACTTTCTCTGTTGAATGAAATTATTCTGTTTATAGCTGCTGCTATGTCACTGATGAAATTAATATACAGCATCAGAATCTACATCCTGTGAGCTTTTATTCAGTTCTTTGACTGACAAGAACTCTCCCTTACACAGGAGTTTAAATGGAAGCGCTCTCTAGTTTGCTTGTTGCATGATAGTAAAACTTTTAACAGGACAGGTGAAACACCTGTGGCCTGTCTTCCTATTTCCTAGGGTTTAATGCATATGCTAGGAAGAAGTCAAGCTCTTCAGAAGATCGCAGCTGTATGAATAGCTTTTCTCTGAGTTCTAAATAGACTTGGGCAGGTACAGTTGCATTAGGAAAGTCTGTGCTTTATAGTCTTGCTCAAAGAAATAAATCCTAGTAGAACAAGGACCTTGAGGATCTTTGCTATCATGACTAATTTCAGATGTCAAACCAGCAACTTTTTTTTTGTTTTATTCCCTCCTCTTATTCTACTGGAAGAACTAATTTCTGTGTGTTTTCTCAATTAAAAACATTTTTTTACTTTGCTGGGGGATTTTGAGATGAACATAGACACAAAGGTTAAAGTAACTTCAAAAGGCCTTCAATTTAGTATTAGTTCTATGCAGCTACCTCCATCTTTCAGAATATTGCTGTTCTGCATGGTCTGTATAACCAAAGAACAAGATTTTCCATGCTCTTTGATCTCTTAAAAATATATTGAAATCTGAAATCAAGTGCTTTGCCTGAGTCTTGACTCTGCTGGCAACAGTGATCTGAATAAATATCACGTAGAGTACCCCAATAACACCTAAAAAAAAATGGCATATCTTCAGAATCAGTTCAGCTATGTCTAGCAAATGATTAAAAGCTCTGAAGTCTGATGTGGATAAAAGAGGGGTCATAAACAACCAAGACAGGAAAAAAAATAAAGGAAGAATAAATAGAAAAAAAAAAAGAGTTCCAGTTAAAACAACACTATTTGATTAAAGGACTGTTCAAAGTTCAAATGTCATGCTAAGACAAAAACATAATCTCTACCCAAAGTTACACAGAAGGCACAGCTAAAATATTTTTATTATAGCCACAGTACAGAGTTCATTGGAAATCTTGCCAATAATGCAAAAACAATGCCACAAAAAAAAAAAATTCATATCAACCCTTTCATTTATTTCTTTCACATTACCCATCTAGGTTAGAGGGTTTCTACACAGCAATAGTGGGGACAATTAAGTCTGTTTAACACAGAGACAGATGCCAGATGTATGCATGTAACAGTTACAGGGGAAGCATATGCATAGTATCAGCTCTACAAATAGTCAGGCTCCCTAGGCACTCGACAGTTTTGAAGCTAAGGGAGGGAATGTTTTTATGTTATAACATTTTCCCTTGGTGGTAGCAAATTAGCTGCCTTGTATCCATCTTCAGCTGGAACTGCAGAGTCACTTGAGAGCTTACAAATAAGTTTAGAGCTCTGCTAGACTGTTTCTTAGGTTCCTGAGAAGTGGCATACATACTGCACCTTAGCACAGCACCTGTGTAACAGGTGGAAACAAAACAGCAACGAAAAAGTTTGATTCTCTTTCCCTAAAGAAAAATTTTTCTCACCTTAATTCCTTACAGAATTTGTTCAAGGTCAGGCTGAGCCTTACTTTCAGATATGGTGCTTTATTTTTGTCTCCTTGGGAATTAAAGAAATTCTTCTTCTTAAAGAAAAACAAAGCAAAGTTACGATTTTTATTAGGAAACCCAGAGGCTGTTTTTGAAGAATCATGCAGTAGATATTGGGGCTCAGATTTCTCTGCTTCCATTATCTGTGATAATTAGAATTCAAGCTAATAATAACTGTACAGGCCTCTTGCCTTTTTTCTCCATTAAAACAATAAGCCTGGGAGGAGGGGGACCCATTAAAATAATGTTGTAAAACACACAATTAACCCTAAATGAAGTAAATATTATAGTGATGAGTTCCCGTAAATTAAAAGATTGCTTTAAATACCCTGAGAAAATTAACAATGATGCATACCTAGAGTAGGTTTTACTGCATTTTATAGCAGGTTTTCCCCATTTCTAGGGATGTAGTATCTTCATCATCTCTACAGAGTAAAGATTTTCTTAAGGAATGTCAATAGATTGATGTTAACTGGCTTATTCTGAATCCTCCGTAGCTTTAAATTTAGCAGCTGCATCTTTTACTTGCTTTACCAGAACAGTGTTTAACTTATCTAATGCCTCACCGCTGATTTCCTTCGTAGGGTGTTCAGATAAGTAAGCTGAGGGCACAGCTAACAGAAATTACCCTGACTGCATCTTACTTGGTGGTGATATCTGTAATTAGCTTTTAAGTCTATCTCCAAGACTAGAATACACTTTTTGTAAGAACATGGCTCAGATTAGCGGTTGCTAGACACCAGAAAAATAGCTTCCAATAGTTACCAGGCTTAAAAAGTGAAGATATTAGTGAAAACAAGGAACACATAATGACAACATCTTTGGAAATAATTCCCCAAATTGACAATTTTTCTTAAATCTGTCTTTTGTCACATCAAAGTAGTCTGATATCAGTTCAGAAATTGAAGCTATAACAAATGAAAAGATGACAAGTAAAAAGGTGAGTCTCAGTTGAGCAGCTGAACTGCTGCACATAAAAGTAACTAGTAGAAGAGATTCTTCTGCATTAGTGGTGTTAATATCTATAATCTCCTCAATCCTTGAAATATAAGAAGGTGATCTGTAACTTAAGAGTTCTTGATGAAGGATCTGGGAAAAGGAAGATATGTATATTCTTTAGATATCTTCAGTAAGTGTCTTTCATAAATTAATCCACTGTTCATGGAGAATCTTAAAATGTGGCACTGAATCTGTTTACATGTATAATTCTCTTTGCCAAACTGGTTATATTTAGAGAGTCAGATTTGAAAAAGACATCCTTAATTATCCTTTCTGATTGATCTAATTGGAGCACTATCCAGGCAGAAAGTTAAGTAGGGTAGCATTGTGAAACTTAAATTGTTAAGAGAATTTGGGTTCTTCATAAAGTGACACAAGGGTAATCCCATTCTGCAAATCTCTTTGGAAATGGTAACAACACACCAGAAATCTTCTAAATAATAGTTGAAGGGACCCTCTAATCATATGATAATGAATATGTCACTTAGCATGGGGAGGACTCTACACAAAACTCTTAAAAGTGTCTTTCTTTTGTAAGAAGATATTTCTGCATCTCTATGTCCAAGTGAGAGCTCCTTAAGATGTCTGGACAACCTAAAGTTTTTTTCTGAGAGCAGCAACATGACAAGTGTTCTTCCTCCTATTCTGTCAGGTGCATTGTAAACCTTCTGTGAAGTCCAAAGTATATGACCTGCTTACGACATCAACCCTTGAAGCAGAGAATGGTACCCAGTAGGGTTTTCCATCTGTCAGTATAAAACCCACATGGTCCCATTATGGCTGTTAAAAGAGCTTTTGAATGTAAATCCAGGTATACTGGTAGGAATGGGGGGGGAACATACTCTCTTTCACCAAAGTGGCCATTCAGATTTTGAATGGTTCAGCATCCATGCAGCCTTTGTAACTGTTTTTATGAGACTTTGCAAAGGAAAACAAGTACCATTTGAAGAGTGTTACTGCATCGATTTTATTTTGGACAAAACCAGGCTCCTACACAGGGGCTGACAGACTTCCACTAAACAGAGTCTACCTACAGTCAGGATGTAAACAGAGCCATCAAAAGAACATTGAGATTTCTTCAGAAACCTGTCATGTCTCTCTCCTCAGTGGCACCCTCCTCAGTCAATATCTGTAAACAATTTGTCATACCCAAATTTGAGGCAAGCTTGCAAAGCTAAAAGCTTGGTACCTTCTAATTAAAGATTTGTACACTGAGATAATTGGCAACTCTTAAGGAAATTCAGTGGTGTAACATATAGCTCATCGCTGGTGGCTTGATGGTCTGACAGATGGAGATAGCTCCTTGAAATTATGGAGCTTTTATATTGGTATTTTTAGGAAATGTCAACAGCATGATTATGTTTTCATTAATGTTGTCTCTTCTTCCCATTCATTGCTTTTGTTTGTCATAATGACTTGTTACCTTTTGTCTCTAACTACACAATCTGTTAATATTTGTATAGGCGGGCTCACAATGGTCCTAGTTAATGACTGGATTATAAGCATTGCTGCACTACAATATGCAGCATTTACTAAGTGCTGCAAATTAGATATGGAAATCATTGATACTATAATTATGACTAGCTCACAATAAAGTTAGTAAAAAGAATGTGAATATCATGCAAATTGTGCAAATGATTACACAAATTCAATTAAGTTTCAGATTTAAGAATCATTGCTAGTGCTGAAACAATGCTACTGTAATATCTTTTGCACTGCCTTGATCAAGAGTAAAAATGTGCGATGTTAAAAATGTGCTTTCTGAAAGATCCACGAGGCTGTCCTCTTCTGTTAATTACTGCAGTTTACTTTTCCTTCTTTCTCAGGAAAAGCTTGGGGCTCTACAACAAATATTTAGAGTTTAAAACTATCAATGTGTCATATTGCTAAAGTTTCCCAGTAGCTTCTCAGCTAAGTGCAGGGCTGGCACATCTAGCCTTTGTGCATTTTCTGCCTGCAGCCCTGGGCCAGGAAGACTTTCTTATGTGGGATGGGAGAGATAAAAATGACTCTTTCATGACTGTTGTATGGTCTTTTCAATGCAAATTAGAGTCAGGGCCAGCCAATTTATAGGCAAACAGCAGAAATCAAGACTGGGTGTCCATTTTCTCCTTTCTCCTCTATCAGGAAAAAATGAGGCATACTTTTTACTAGTTAGGTGTTTTCAGTTTATTGCCAAATATAGAATTGTGTGTACTGCTGAGAAAATTAGTGAAAAGTGTCTGGGTCACAGGTAGAAGCTGTTTTTCTGCTGCAGAAGTTTTGACATTGTTGTGAATTTTGGAAGCAGAGCCTATCCCTGTCTGTGACTCACAGGTCTGATTTGCCTCCAGAACAGCAAGGCAGAGGCCAAAGACCCATTGTTGGGATCTGTGGACCAGCCCGCTGTGAGGATGGAAAATTTTCAGGTAACACAAATATTTTCTTTCTCTTATATTGTTTTTAATAAAAATATGTGATTGTCATTAAATGGTAATCATTTAATTAAAGCATACTTCTGTAAGAAATGTTTTAAATTTTCCATAGTACTCCCTGTAATCCTGAAATATTCCTCCAATATTTATTGCCTGGCACAAATGTGAACTAGAATTAAATCCATAGGTCATCATGCTTTTGTGGCTTTTGAAGTGTTTTATGTCATAACAATATAAAACATATATTGTCTTTATCCTGTATCTAGAAAACAAGCAAACAAAGCCAACTAAACAAAAACCCAACACCACCAGTGGGAAAATGTGTAAGGATTATAAACTTCAGAAACTTGTATTTATAATATCAGGAGAAAAACAAAGATCCAAGAAGTTTACAAATGTGGCAGTCCACTCTTGTTCTACTGCCAGTTATTTTGCTAATCTGAGCTACATAATTGCTTTGCCTGAAAGGAGCCTTTAAACAGACAAGCCAATATAAATACTCAGATAGGAGACAGCTCTGTTTAATAACAGCAAGAGAAGTATAGAAGTATTTGTTTATCTCTGCTCATTTATGTCAAAATCAATTGTAATTAAACAGAAATCCAACCACAGAGGTAGTGCTTTGGCTGATTGTTCTCAATAGAAATGTCATATAGACCCGGTGCTTAGGACATGCCAAAGCACACATTATTTGTCTCCTGTAATAAATATCCACTTATAGCCTTTCCAGTTCTTTAGTAAAGGCTATTGCCTGTCTCGATTTAAAAAAAAAAAAAAATAAATAAATAAAAAGTAAAAAAAAAAAAGCCACCATTTAATGTAAGTTCTGTACGGTTTTCTGGTCATATTTTAGGAATTACTGAAGTTCTGAAAAGCAGAGTTAATTACATCCTCTGTTAGATATTATGTGGCATTTATTGTCCATCTGCTTACACATATGTACAGAAAATACAGATCTTTCATATCTATTTAAGGTATTGAAAATATGAAGCATAGCATTATTTTATTAGTCTAAAACACGTACTGGTGTTGGTGGAGGTTTTTTAAATAAAATCATGGAATGGTTTGAGTTGTAAAGGATCTTAAAGATCACCTAGTTCCAACTGCCCTGTCATGGGCAGGGACACCATCCACTAAACCAGATTGCTCAAAACCCCATCCAGCCTGGCCTTGGACACTTCCAGGAATGGGACAACCTGTTCCAGTACCTCACCACCCTCAGAGTAAAGAATACTGTGTTTGTGGTTAGACCAGGGAAATATAAGCTGCAGAGAATTTTACACTTTGCTTCTGAGTAAATTCTAAATGGAAATACTTCCAATAATGAACAAAAATTCACAACATCAAGGCTGGTCTCCTACACAAGTCAGTGTACATGTATTAATTCATAGACAGATCTTTGTCATGTGAAAAAAAAGGTCACCAAAGATGTGCTTTACCATTCACTGTAACACAATGAAGAATAGAGCATTTAAAGAGTGGAGGTATTGTGAAACTGCATGCTTTCAAAAAGAAGGCAGCATGTATTTTGAAATGGGTCCTCTGGTTTATTTTTTATTTGGACCTGTTATTTGATAGTCATTTCAGTCAATGGGATCAACCTATGAAGCATCCCTGACAATTAAGGCTTATTTTTAGCTTCTACGTTCATAGAAAGGAATTTTAAAAAATAGTCAGTTAGAAGAAGGTGTTTATGCAATAGCAAAGAACCAGACATCCCCAATGAAAGAGAAAAAAGGATGTCTGAAAGATAGGCTTTCTTAGGACAATTAAAAATAACAAAAGCGACTGGTATTTTAAAATATTTAGCCATGTACTTAGCTAGCCATATTCTTATTTAGTCTTTAGTAGATGAACAAATTGCAATAAAAAGCTACATTTTTTAGTATTTTGTGAGTGAGAAGGTCTTAGGAAAGAATGCACTGGAATGACAATCAGTTCAAATCTTATAAATTATAATGATCTTACTCTGTCTGCCTTGTTTAACTCCAAATAAAATTTGATAAAATAATTTACAGGTTTTGTGAGGAATAGGATGGCATAGATCTAGCTGTAGGTCTAAGTCTATGCCTTTTTATATATCCAGACCTGTTTATAGGGGTAATCAGACTTTAAATATACATAGATTCATTTATTTACATAAATATATAAATAAAAGCATGTATGTATATGTGTCTATATATATATTTATACTCTGATTTCCCATATATGGGAATCTTGACGTTTAGTATTAAATTGTATGGAGTACTTCAATATAGACTATAGTGTTCTTTATCCTATAGGTATAGTACATAAAATATTTCTTGGAATTTTTTGGATGCTGATATTTACTTTAAATTTGCTTTTTTGCTTTCTATGTATGTATAATTCAAATAATTAGGGACCAGTTAAATTGCAAAAAACATTGTAATTATTGACTTGATTTTTCCATTGAGTTACGCTTAAAAAATAATAATTCTTGAGCTTCCTCTTTTTTATCGTTATGCAAATTTCATATAATTAGTGAGTCAAAATAAGATATCTGTTTTAGCCATTGAAAAGAGACAGCTATCTAAAGCATTAATTAATTAACTTCATAGTGCAATCTATTTAGGGTGAAATCAGTACCTACAATTAATTTTGTTCAATATTTATAAAGAAAGTGTAGGAAATTGTAGATACCACAATAAAAGAATCTTTTTCTCTTAGATTGATATAGAAGGCAGATATTAAATATAACTCATCTGCTAATAGAATATAATATATAAGATACTGCTGTGGCAAAATACATACCTTGCATTGCATTTTATATGTTGCCAACATAACTTTCATCCTACATCATCTCTGAATTTCCATCCCGAATAATTTCCTATCTAGGCGACTGTTGTTTACAAATATCTTGTTTCCTTTTCTTTCTACAGCTGATAATTTAGCAGTTCTATTTTAGTGTATGTTCTCCCCTAAGTGCATAAAGCACTTCTGACTGTTTACCCTTAAAGCTCCAGAGAGTTGGGAAAACCTCCTGACTGCTTCTGTTTATTGTACACACATGCACTGTTAAGGGTTTATTTTCAACGGGAGGGAGACAAGCACAGAGATAAAGACTGATGGTGCATATCACGCTACCAGCGCATCTTGCTGAACAGCACAGCATATAACCTGTTTTACATATATATATTTATATATTTACCTTTAAATTGATTCTATTTTCTCATGTCTACTAATTTGGCCCTTGGTGGTGATAGTTCACTTCGCGTTTGTAGTTTCTGCTACTAGTACAAAAATCCCTGTTTGATTTTCTTCGCTGTGTGGTAGCTGCAGCAGTCAAAATTACAGGCTAATGGTGAGACAAGCAGCCTATAATGTATGATAATCAATACTCAAAATCCATTCCCTATGATGTGCCATTAAAGAATGAAATGCAAAAGCAGAAATTTTCAGGGCTAGAGGAACAAAGCTCATGCAATGCAGGTGGGTTTCAAATCAAGGTCATTCAGTGTATTTTTTGCTGATTTTTTGGCTTCATATTTAATTCAGTCACTGCTTCCATGTCCAGGGAGCAGACATGGAAAGTCATTCAATACAGTAAGTAGAAATGCAAGTATAAAAATTGCTATAAAAAATACAGGAAATGAGAAGAGGAAAGAAAATAGAGCATGCAATATATACATAACAGATATATGCTATATGACATATATCTCTTTTACTTAGAGATTGCCACCAAAGTTTGTATTTATGTTGGCAGTAATAATCTAAACACTGTGAAAGACCCCTCCTCATACCAATGTATGTGTATGCATGTGTGTGAGAGCTAAAAATATAAATCTTCAAACATAATTTGGTTGTAACAAATTATCCTAATGAGTGTTGAAAATCTCAAAGCATAGCTTTTGGCACCAAACAGAATACCTACTGACTAAGTTTGCAGTACTTATTTCCAGTGACTGAGAATTTCTCTGAACTTTACCTTTCATCTGAGCTTGTTTGTTTCAATCTTAGTTCAGGGAATATTTATTTTTTAAAAGAAATACAGTTCAGTTGAGTTTAGAAAAAGAGTCAGTGTGAAAATAGAATTTTCTAGTTCTATATTTAATATAGATATATATATGCGTATATATGTGTGTTGTCAATGTACAGAGCAGAGGATTACATATATATAAATACATATATATATATATATATATATATATATAAAATATTTATTTAATTTATTTTAAGATAATATGATATAGACCTACTACCTGAAAGACAGAAAGAATTTCCCTGCTACAGATGGCTTTTTTGTGGTATAATGAAATAGACTGTAATGTTTGGGTTATTTTTTGTGAGAAAGGAAAGAGCAAAGAGGGATCTTACTCTGATAGAGTAATTGAAAAGAGAGAAGCAGAGAAAAGTACTGGTCCGTTGATTGTGCAATTCTGAGCATTTATGGTAGCTAACATGCAGCAGGGTTTTATTTTGTCTTTTGTTATAAAACAACAAAATTGTTTACAAATATCCATACAAAGGATAGTTAAGCTTACAACATAAAAGTTAGCTGGAAAGCTGATTAGTTGTTTAGGTAAACTTTTAAAAGTGCCAGAAAGCTTTTACTCAGAATTGTCATGAATTCTATATGAGAGAAAAAATAACTTTAGATGCTGTTAGGGAAAATCCTGAAGAAAGCACCTATTTCTCCTATTTCTGTAACTCCACTTTAAAAGTTAGAGGCTGAACTTGACACGTCTACTCTGAAGGATCAGAAAGATGAAGGTGTTTTTAAAAATACATTGATTTGGTTTGTTTTGTGGAGTTTTATGTTTCTGAGTGATTTTTTTTTCAGAGCAGGAGGAGGTAGCTTTGTTGTTTGGGGATTTTTTTTTCTTTATTTTTTTTTAGAGAGATAGAGAGTGAGAGTAGCAGTTTCCCTTGGCTGTTTTAAAGCAGCAGCTGTTTGATGCTGTAGAAACTCCAGAAAACTAGATACAGGGAACTTTAGTGGAGGTGAACTAATGGGTGGAATGAGGTGTATAGCTATGTCCTTCATTTGTGGTTCCCATTTCATTAAGCAACTGCCTCACATATGTTGTCTCTGTGGTTATGCATACCAATGTCATCTCGTTCAAGTGTAGTCAAATCAAATGCAACAAACTTAAATTTCTTCCTCAAAATCTTTTCAGTTTTGCCACTTTGTTACAGTCCTAAGGTTGGGGTTATTTTACTCCTGCTTTCATGATTTTAGTTTTTATTGGCTACTAAAACCAGCATGTGGTTTAGTTTTCTTTGGAGATCATAGAATCATTGAATGGTTTGTTGTCGCAGACATCTTTTCATTAAAAATCCTTTCTTAGGATTTTTCTTCCTGAGAAGCTGAGAGGCTTCAGGAACAAAATGTAAACAATGGTTATCTGCTGCTGTGGAATGCATCTGTGATTGGCCTGTCTTAGATGTTTACAATTAGTAACCAACCGCAGCTTATAATGCCCAGAAACACAAACTTTTATTATTCATTCCTTTCTATTCTTAGCTTAGCTAGCCTTCTGAGATGAAACTTCTCCTTCTATTCTTTTTTGTATAGTTTTAATGTAATGTATATCATAAAATAATAAATCAAGCCTTCTGAACATGGAATCAACATTCTCGTCTCTTTCCTCACCTGATAAACCCCTGTGAACACCGTCACAGTTTGTGTCAGAAAGGGCCTTGAAATATCTACCATGGGCAGGAATGTCCCTCACTAGATCAGGTTGCTCAAGATCCTGTCCAACCTAACTTTGAAATCTCTAAGTGATGGGACATCGAAAATTTCTCTAGGAAATCTGTTCCAGTGTCTCCCTACTCTCACATCAAAGAGCTTCCACCTCATGTACAAACTAAAAGAAAGCAGATTCATGCTTTCTTTTAGTTTATGCAGCCCAGGACACAATTGGCTGTCTGGGCTGTGAGCACAGGCTGCTGGCTTGTGTCCAGTTTTTCATTTACCAGTAGCACCAATCCTTCTCAACTGGTCTGTTCTCAATCTGTCCATCCCCCATTCTGTATTGATACTGATTTTTCCAACTCAGGTTCAGGACCTTGCACTTGGACTTGTTGAACTTCATGATGTCCATGTGGCCCCCACCTCTCAAGCCTGTCAGTCCCTCTGATGGAATTCTTTCCCTCCAGGGATCCAGATGCACCACTGTGTTTGTTGTGATTCTAGGGTGCACTCAGTTCCATTGTCCATCTCATTAATGCAGATAACAAACAATGTTGGCCCCAGTGTGGACCCTGGAGGGACACCTCTCATTATGGTTTCCACTTGGACTTTGAGCCATTGACTGCAGCTGTTTGCATGTGACCATCCAGCCACTACCTTATTGATCTGACAATCCATCATCAAATCCATCAATCTCCAATTTAGCACCAAGAATATTGTGGCCATATCAATATTTGACCAAGTCAAAGGCCTTGCAAAAGACTTTTCCGTGTCCACTGATGCATTCAATCCATCCTAGAAAGCCATCAGATTAGTCAGACACAATCTGTCCTCAATGAAGCCTTGTTGTCTGTGTCTGATCACCTCCCCATCTTCCATATGTTTTGATATATCTTCCAGGAAGACATCTTGCTTGGTTTTTCCGGATACACGGCTGAGGCTGGCTCACCTCTATGAATTTTATGTTTAAGGCCCCTGTGTTACATCCTTTTCCTCAACAATCACTTTGTTCTGTTGTCCCTGTACCTAATTCTCACTTGCTTTTGGTATTTTTTCAGGGTTTAGACCAGACTTAGATTTTAAAGCTGTCAAGGAAGGGAGCTCATATACAGAATGACACTTTTTCATACTACTGTATCACTAAAAATATCAGTTCTGAGAAAATTATTGCAGTTTAACATCACTGTGACATAATACAATTTTAGTTTAATTAAAGTCGTATTTATTCATATCTTTTTAGAAATGTGAAACACAGTTTATACTCTTGGATTCCCTTAGATCATCCTTGGTGTTTCTTTTGTCATGTTTCTGCAGTGCAATAATTCATTAATCAGGTGATGATATAAGATTACTAGGAATTTTTTTTCTAATTTAGAAAGATGATGGTTGCTTAAATTCTCCCCATCTTTTGCTCAACCTGTTTGTTTTGCTTTTATGAAGACTTGTTCTGCATGTCTGTATGTGTGTTTCATCCTTATATTTAAAGGTATGTTAACAGTTTTTGGTCTAACTGGAATTCCATGCACTTTTTGAATACTAAATTCCTCAAAAAAAATGAGTATTGAACCCATATGCCTATTTTGTGAAAGAAAAATTATTAAGATCAATGTATAGTTAACTGAAACCTAGAGATAATAGAAGGATTTATACTATTTATTATTTTTCTTATTCCTGATAGTTGGTTAGAGTTGTGAGTACAATTATAAGACAGTAAATATTGGCCCAAATGTAACATATTTAATGCAAATGACACTCAAGCCAAGGTTTTTAAAACAGAAAGTTTTCTTTGAATTGTAGAATAAGAAGTACCAAAACTTATGTTCTAAAAGTGTAGCAAAGAATCTCATTTCTCTATATTCTTTGAAAGAAATAAGGATATAGAAATCCTATCTGAAGACATCATCAGTTCAAATAGTGTGCCACCATTTGTCATTCTTCCAAATTGTATGTATTGAGCAAATCCATTTTCACTTAGTTGCACCAAAACAAAAAAGGAGAAAACTGATTATATGATCCATACTCATGTCTAATAAAATTGCAATATGCGCTTTTTGACAAGCTTATATTTAATGCATACTGATGGAAGATTCTAGT
Source organism: Ammospiza caudacuta (assembly GCF_027887145.1). Lineage (NCBI taxonomy): Eukaryota > Metazoa > Chordata > Aves > Passeriformes > Passerellidae > Ammospiza > Ammospiza caudacuta. The sequence goes on from NC_080594.1 coordinate 63,767,476, forward strand.
TCTCTGTTCTCAGCAGGAAAAGGAGGCTTTTCAAGAAAACCTTTTTATTTTGTGACTGTCACACAACATAACAATTACAAATGAAATGGAGGTGACAAAAAGGAAAAAACAGCTTACTGATTTTTATGAAGTGTTTGTATTTCCAGAAAGGCAGTCACTGCTCAGTTACTTGATTTGAAAAATTAATCCTTATAATTCCTTTTGAGTTCCCTAAGTACTGTTCACTCTTTTCTAGCATAGGTTTTACAGAATAAAGCCTAAAAGATTCCTACAGCAGATTAGTTTACAGATGAAGCTCAATTCCATTGAGAATGAGTCTCTAATGACCCCTTTATTCTTCCATTGGGCTGTGTGAATGCTTTAATATGTGGAGAACAGAGTTAAATAAATCTATTGTCTCAACTAACAGGTTTATGCAAACCTTCTGAAATATTTTAATTGCAGCTTCTTCTTTTTCTCCATAATTAAGAAGCCAGATGTCAAGTAAGCGCATCACGTGACAATCATTGCCTATTCATTAGATTAAATAAATCCACTTATAATTAGAGTTTTTTCTCTTTCTCCTTTGTTTTGCAGAACAAGAAGAATGTGTTAACTGCACAGATGAATGCAGAGTGCTTGGTCATTCTGACAGGTGTTGGATGCCACAGTTCCCTGCAGCCAGTCAGGCTGAGAATGCAGATTATCGCACAAATCTCTTTGTACCCACAGTTGAAGCTAACGTTGAGACTGAGACATATGAAACTGTGAATCCCACTGGGAAAAAGACTTTTTGTACATTTGGGAAAGACAAGAGAGAGCACACTATTCTCATTGCCAATGTTAAACCTTACTTAAAAGCCAAACGTGCCCTGAGTCCTCTGCTTCAGGAGGTTCCCTCAGCATCGAGCAGCCCAACCAAGACATGCATTGAGCCTTGCACCTCAACAAAAGGACCACTGGATGGTTGTGAAGTGAAATCAGGAGCCTTGGCTGAACCAAGCAGCCAGTACTTGTCAACTGACAGTCAGTATCTATCGCCCAGTAAACAGTCAAAGGACTCTTCCTTCATTGCATCAGATCAGATGGCTAGGGCCTTTGCAGACGTGCACTCCCGAGTGAGCCGAGACTCCAGTGAGATGGACTCTGTTCTGGAGCAGTTAGACCGTTCAGCCCGGGATCTAGGCAGGGAGTCGGTGGATGCCGAGGAAGTTGTGAGAGAAATAGACAAGCTCTTGCAGGACTGTCGGGGAAGCGACCCTGTGGCCGTCAGAAAGTGAGGGGGAAAATAAGGACAGGCTGGCAGTCGCATTCCTCTTCTGCTGATTGAAAGTAAATAAATAAATTCCCTGGTTGTAACAGAATTACAGGAATGAAGGAAGACCAATGCTGCTTTAAGGCTTTTAGTGAACATCTGAAGTGCCCACAAGTATGTTCTTTTCACTGCTCTTTCTTTTTGACAGATAACACTGGTTTCATTTTGACCAAACTTTCATTAGGACAGAGTCAAGTACACCAAGAACAAAATGAAAGAAGGAAAGACAGTGCCATTTTGACAATCTGATAGGAAGGTGTGAGAAAGATGGAATGGAAATACGTCTGATACTTTAAGACTGTCCTCAATAGCTGATGCTGACTTTACTGTTTACGTATAAACCCCAAGAAAAACAGGGTTGAATAATGCTGATCTGTGGTGAATTTCCAGCAGCCGCCACAGGCTTCTACTGAAAGTCCTAAGTCCTATAAAGAGTTCTTGTAGTAGTCCAAGCGACACCAAACATTAACATTCATTTGTGGTAAACATTTATGTACAAAGTTATCTGCCACAAATATGAAATACGAAAAAAAAGAAAAAAAAAGAACAATAAAACAAAAAGAACCATTCCAAATCATTGTTCAAGAAAACATATCCTCATCATTAATGAAACACTACATATCATATTAAGGTTAAATGTAAAAATATATAGTCCATCTTGTCCTGCACACACATAAGCTAATTCACTTGATAAAATTTTAAAAAAAATATTTTAATATCTATTTAGCATTTTAGTGTCCAACAAAGCTATAAGTAGTTAGTGATAAGTTAAAAAAAAAAATAAAAAAGGAAAGGAAGTGAAATAAAGTTTGGGAAAAAAAGAGTTACCTTAACGGTAATACAGAAAGGAAATTAACATTATTAACACTTTTTTATTCATTTGTGGACACTAAAATAGCTCAGGAAAGTGAAAATGTCAGACATCCACAAAAATCACATGGTCATTTAAATGTGCAAATGTAAGAAGATTCAGTGTGTTTACATCAAATGACATATTTTTATTGATTTATTGCAGATTCAGTGCATATGAGCCAAATTGTTGAGTGTATAAGAGCTATATTGTGTATTTTATTAAATTAATATATAGTTGTGTTGCAAAAATATTTGGGCTTATATTGTAAATGGCAAGTGTTGCCTCAGTAGCTGTCGAACTCTATGAGTTTTGTTTTTTCCTGCTTCCTTTTCCCCATGGAATATGGGAAGCAGCGCCTCAGAGCAAAGTCTCTTGTTTAATGTATGGTCTACGAAGTACTGCAGTACATAATCTGTTCAAAATATGTTTGAGTGAGCTGATGGAGCTAACTGAACAGCCTACAAATACATCCATCAGTCATGGTTATGTGCAAGTCCTTGTAGTAGCTTCTATTGCAAGTCCATGTTTAATAACAAAAATTACACTTGAACCAACATCTGGAACCTCCTTGGGTTTGGTTTTTTTCCCCCCAACATATGCAGCCAGCCTGTTCAATGTAGGATACTTGACTGAATTCTTCAAAGATGCCACCATTTAAAAAGTTTTGATATTAAGTTTATAGAGCTGAAAATTATGTCAGTGCCAATGTGGCATGAGCAGTATTTTATCTGATTCTTTAGAATGTGCAATAGCTTACTGAAGTTCTAGATAAATACTGCTTATTCTGGGGGGGTGTTTTTAGTTAGGTTTTCACTTGATCTGTATAATATTTGCAGAATAACTTAAAATAACTTGGGATATAGTTTTTACTTTTTATTATTGTTTTTAAGAATGTTTTTATTGCATTTGAAAATTTGAATTAAACTTGGAAAAAAACAAATGAACTTACAGAGTACAAGAAGAAGCAGAAGAATAAAATGTTTAGCTCAGGATTTGCCCCTTATATACTTTAGATACTCTGCTGGAAATACCACTATGGCACATTGTTTAAAAACTATGAATTTGTTTTCTTAAATTTAATCTTAACTATAAAAACATTTATAAAAGGGGTTGGCAATCTGAAATACCACAAGCCATAGTTTTTTATCAATTCAAAAACAAAAGTTGACCCAACAGCCTATTTTAGTCTAGGGATTTCATTTAAATGGTGATCTTATCTAGTCTGTCCTACAATGAATTGTCTTTGGGAGACACCGATTCTGACAATTTAGTTTGCTTTTAGCTCCTGTTAAAAAATGTCTACAATTACATGCAAAAGGAAGGATCTTGTACATGTCTTATCAAGCTACTCTCCATGTTTTGGACAATTTATGTATCTAAAACGTGGTGTTGTCTGTGTTATATAATTTTGTTTCTTTTTTTTTTTTTTTCTTTTTGGCCAGGAGACCCAAGATTGGTTTTGCTTGATAGCTTGATAGCTTGAAATTCCATAGTGGAGAGGATTCTTATTGTTTGATCAGTCTTTTCTACGTATTTCTGTGGTGCCCATCACTTCAGTGTCTGTGCACCAAGTCTTTAGCTCTGCCAGTGAGATCCATTATTCAGCAAAACCTACGCCAGTATGTAAATGCAGTCAAGTGATGGAGATTTGTGTATTTTATAAATGATTTTAACACTGAGTAACCAATTGTACAATTCATTGTATGTTTCTGAAGACATAAAAACCACAACATTCTGAGAAAGGGCTGTGCCAATGTAAGAGGAATTTACCTTAAGGCTCTCTGTCACTAGTGATTTACTAGCTTTAGCTGTTTAACACATTATCTGTATTTAGTAGTGATTATTTATTTACCACTCTGAGGTAATTCAGAATTCATGACTCACAGCTTTATAGAGGAGTTTAGGAAATCTTGCTTTTATTTAATTTGTCTTTCAACTGCCTTGTTTTGTACAACTCTGGCATACTGCTTCCCAGTATAAGATTATCCCAGGTTAAAAAATTTATTTCACAATTTAAAATGGATACATAATGAACCAGTAAATCAGCAGAGCTTATACAATGTGAGTTTTGCTGGTTCGGTTAAAATTAACATGATTATGTGTGAAGGACATACTGCACACAAAAGATTTTAAAGTGTTTTTTTTCTCCATGGTATCTCTACTATCACCATTGGAGAAAGAGGCAGGAATGAAAGATAAAGTTTATGAGTTATTTCTCTCATTTTTTACACACATGCTTTATAAGACTGAAAGGAAATATCTGTCACAAGAGTATAAAAGGAAAGTTGGAGTTAAGAGAGGCAAGTAAAGCAACTAATAAACTTGTACTGTACACTGTGAATAGCGAATAAGGCATTCTGTATCTTTTTTTAATTAAAAAAGCCAGCAATTGGGAGTTCCTTATACAGTTGGCCAATCAAATCAGAACTCAAAATCAGACCTTTCTTTTTTCCCTTTTTTTCCTTTAATTGGCATATTTATCAGGAAACAGATTCTCCTGAACTGTGATTTGCCACTGAAAGATAGAGATTTCCCAATCCAAGTTACCCCTAGAAGTCAAACTTTGTTCATAGTGGAGCAAGATACACCATTCAAACAAGCTTTCATGTTGCTTGCTGTCAAATGGAAGGGAAATTGCTGAGGTCAAGGAGGAGTCTGAAGCCTAGCATAACATACATCCACTCATTATTGTTTAATTGCTTTCTTTTGACATCAGGCAGCAGTTATTATTGCATTAATTTAAATGGGAGTTTTGGCTATCAAGATTTGTTGACTTGAAGTGTAATTGAATGAAATCTGATTAAGGTTTTGACTTCTCTGGCCCAATTGTGATACAGGTTGGCATTCTCATTTATCAGCCCCTGTCTCCCCATATGGCTCAAAGTTGCACCAATGACTGGTGAATGACACAAAAAAACCAAACAAAAGCAGCATACATTGTATGGATTTTTCTCAACCGCTATTGTTTAATGGCTGTGTTTAATGTGACCTATCTGGAAAATGAGGACTACGAATAAAAAGCGATTACTAATAGTGGTGTTGCCTGCTTTTGCATTCATTAACACAGAAGAAATGTGTTAAACACTGCATACCACAGGGAGCCTGATGGTAATTACTTTGGAAAAGCAACTTGTGGCAATGCGGCTGTTACAGCTAGTTATCAGTTTGCCAAAAAAATGACAGTTCCTGCTTCATTTATTAGAAATGTGTAACCGTTTTCTCTCAACAGGAAAGTGCAGAAGAGTTTTCATCAAGCTGGGTAGGTTTATCTTTTAAGCAGCTGATGCACTGAATCCCTACAGGCTGTTATTTGCTCATAGAAACATGGAGCTGAATAAAGGATATTTTGGTTTACCAGAAACATTTTAAATGGGGTGGGGCTGTAAGTTCTTAAAGATTGTCAGCCTAGCAGGAGAGATCAAAACACTGCTTGAGTATAGAAGTGGAGGACAACCTGAAGAATGCAAGGAATTAGTTTTTGCTTTTTATCTTTTTTAATTGTCTTTCTTAGGAGTATGAGTAATTTTATTCATGTTGCTGTAAACAAAGAGAAATTGCTGGGAAAAATATTACTCAGTCCTATGTCTGGTTTTATGAGTTTGTTGTTATAATTTAACACTTTCATTAACCTCTTTTGTTTGGTTGGGTTTTGATGTATTTGAGCATTATGATCAATCCCTCAGAAAGTGTCGCCCTCTCTGTCTGCTCCTGTATGACTGTAGCAATGACATACCCAATAGTGTAAAGCCTGTAAACCAGAATTTTTAGGTTGCTTTTGGTTTTGGGGTTTTTTTCAGTGGGGAGTTTTTTGAGTTTTGTTTGTTTATTTTGATGTTTTTAAAAGTAATAAGTATATAGGCATTGCTTTTGACAGCTAAATAGAATTTCAGTTTGTTCAGAACGCTACAGGTATTATAAAGGTGTGTGCTATTCCTGCAGACAGAATTCCTTTTTAACCATTTCATTTTTTTTGCAAGTCTCCTCTCCAGAAACAAAACCAGCCTGCATCCAGTTAGCTGCCCATCTCAGGCACTGAAACCCAGCAAGGTTATCTCCCCTTTTTCTGGCTACATATATCTGTCTTTCTACAGGCTAATTTCTAAAATCTAGCAAGTCACTGTCTGTGCAGAGTCCTGACAGAATGTACCTTCTGCTGCTAATGACCTCACTGGACATGGGATGTTACTTTTACTGTCTTCAAGTGTGTGTGATTCAGAGCTTGGCTGGATCTGCAGTATATGTAGAACAAGTCATAAACCATCCTGGCTTTTCTTTACCCAGAACACAGTCATTGATTTCTCGTTTGGAAAGTGGCCAGTCCGTCAAACAGAGATTCTTAGATCTCCTTTAAGCCAACCACGTATTACTGCTTCAGGGTGCTCACTCATGGGATAAATACCCTATCCTTATCCTTTACTGAGTCTAAGACATGAAGGCAGCTGAAAGCTTATTTCTTCAGTTAGTAATGTTTCCCTAAAAATGAAATTTCTCCAGTAGAAAGGACAACTGTCTGCTGTACGCATAGTTTGATTTGTGAAAGGTCACCTTAGTATCAGTAGTGCATGAAGAAATGGATCAGGGAATTAATGAGCCATCTAAGAATTTTCCAAGACGCATACTCCATAATGCATATGTTATGATTCAGGGAAAAGAGCACAGCATCTTGGTTTATTTATTGTTGATGGTTCCCAATAATGCCTGGCTTATGAAAATATTTAGTTCAAATTTTGGGGAAACATTTTTCTCTGTCTGGGGCACAAATTATTTTTAATATTTTTTTAGGATTTTTATTCCTAAATACAGACTAGTCATATGTTGGGCCTTTGTTACTTTGTGAAAATGGTACTATAACATGGTTTCCCCCTTTAGGTTCTTTACATTAGAGATGATAACTTTGATTTGGGCAAGACTCCAAAATGTCTGGATACATTCCAAAATTTATCTTGGTGAGAGGTAATTGTATAGGACTAGCTTGAAACATAGATGATTGGACAGCAGATTCAGATGTTGACCTATGGAGGAAAGGAATAATGAAAATTCCATTTCTGTAAACATTTTATTTGATACTTTGAATACTAACTCTATGGAAATTTTTTTATAGTGCACCTACTGAACTGCTACCAAAGAGCTAGGGGAACAGTTGGCCAGTAATCCTCAGTGTTTTCCAAATCAAAAACAACACTGAAGTTTTATCTGGAAATCAATTTATTGCTGTAGCAGTATAGAAATGTCAGCAACAAGAAATACTCCTTAACAAATTTGCATTACATTTTGCAATACCTGTACATTTTCCATTTTTGTGAGGGCAGTCACAGTCACACAGTCTTGTCAGTGGTTTGATCTGAGAGCTATAAAAATGGATCACTAGACTGGCATCAGCATTGAAACAAAAACACCATAGGTGTCTGACCATCAGGAAATGACATCTATTTCTGTTATCACTGTCTATAGGATAATGTTCCATGCATATATTTTTTAAGCATTTTACAGCAGGCATCAATTATGATGCTGCATGCAGTAATGATTTCTACAAGTGACTCTCTTAGTCACCACTGCTTTCTTTTTATATGTCAATTTAAAATTCTTTACACTGAAAATTTATCTAATGTAGAGAATTTAGAGTAGAATTCTTGTCTTCACACTACTTATCATATAATAAAAGATATTCATCATAATTTTTGTAGATAAGACCTCAATATGTTTCTTTAAATTATTTGATTTAATAATTGATTAAAGTTGCTGAACTATATTAAAACAATGTTTTTATTTTCCGATTAAAATACTTATATTTTTATGAACAAATTCTTCATTCACTCTAGTGATTTCCATGGGGAATCTCATTAGGAGTATTGCAACAAACTAGTCAGCTCTAAATAAGACTCTTTTCTTGATAGCTAAGCATATAGCCTTTTCATCTTCAGTGAAAAATCATTTATTTGGGGATTTTTTATACTGAAATTATGAGAAAAAAAATCTGATATGTGTATTCTGGATAACTAATACATTTAACATCCTCTAACTATAATGCAGTTCAAAGTAGTGGTATTTCATTAAGAGTATATGTTTAGGGACTTACCTCATCTTAGAGCAGATGAGAAATTGAATTTACTCTGAGTACACTTTGAGTCTCTATGCTTGAAGATGCATTGGCTATATGAATGATTCTGTATTCCCTTGTGCCTCATTTTAAATTGAGAACAAAAGTAGTATAAGCACTCCTATATAATTTAATAAAGATTTGTAGAATACCATGTGAATTTAGTAAATGCAGAAGAGAAGAATGCATATGAAACTATTTTAGCACCATTGTAGTATTGTTACATTATAAGAGATTTAGAACAGAGATTAGCAACTGTTAATAAGCCTTTATCTTTGACCACAAGATAAGCTTCTTAAAAGCACTGCGGCTCTGCCTCAGTTTAAGGGTTGTAGTGCTAGTGAAGAGTACCACAATAAGGGTTCTGTTCAGATTCTAGGTTTCTTTTATGCTGTCTTCTTCTGGAAGCTACTCCAGAGGCTGGTAATTATGCTTCCATAATAATTTTCTGCACGTCCATCAGCCAGTGTAAGTGAACCAAGCTCCCTGGTATATATCAGTTCACTGCCACACTGCCACTCAGTGCTCCAATGTCACCTTAGCAGAGTCTGTTTAGGTGACTTGTTTAGGGATCCAATATGGATAGAAGGTCAAGTTTGTTACTACATCTTTTTGGATATGCCAAAGTAAGACATAGCAATCCTCCTAAAGGAAAAGAACACCCACTTTTTGAAAAAAAAAAAAAAAAAAAAAAAAAAAAGAAGCCTGCATAATGACAGCAAGCACAGTCAGTCCTTTAATTTCCAAATGAATCATCTCTTTTAAAAGATTCCTACTTCTGCATTTACTAATAACCTTCTGTGCACTCCTAAATTGTAAAACCATTGCAGCTGCAGTATTAATGTGGCTGGCAGTCGAAATCAAGATAGAGAAAGAAAAGGAATACTATGCTTTAGGCAGACATCCAGTTCCTATTACATCTTATCCCTTTAGCAGAGGTGAAATGTCAGGGGCCCATCATATTATGGCAACGGGAGGAGAAGTACAAACAATTGGAGGACATCTGATTCAAACACTCTTGTTCAAAAAGCTTTCATGGAGATTTGCCAAGCTTACTGTGGGATCAAGAATGTAAACCTGAGACAGCTCTGCTGATAACCAGTAATTCCTGTAGTCTAAGGTGATGTTCACATCACCTCCTGCCTGGAAAAATTTCAAGCTTCCATGGGCAATGACAACACGCAACTGCAAGGAGCCACCAGGTGCAGCTGCCAAATCTTGAATCCCATAGCTTCGTGTAAGTGCGTGCCAGCTCCCCTCATTCACTTTATTTCCTTCATCCTGAGTGTTTATAAGGCATACTAGTAAATGCTAGTTGACACTTCCAAGCCTTGAAGGGTGGTCTGGAGAAAGACCAATCCTGGTTCAATGCCTGTGTGTGTTAGCAGAGAATGCTTTCTTCCAGACAGATAAAAAATCAGAGCTCTATTTGAAGAACCACCTGTTTCCTAAGTTTGGGAATTTCTTTAGTTATTACTTTTGTTGCATTTTATAAATAATCCAGAAAATCTTCAGCATCAGTGAAGCTAAAAGCATGCTCATTTTTAACAGCAACATAAATATTAATCACAATCACCAGTCAAGACTGAGGATTTTATTTGGCATACCATGTACAACCATGCAACAATTATGTAAAAATTGAAGTTATTATGAGCTGTAATTAATATACTGTGTTACCAGCTGACTCAAAGCACTTTGCTCAGCATCCTTGGTTTTAAAGACTGCATCTGAGTAGTGGTAAAATGTATACTAAATTCAGTAAACCACATCAACAGCCCCAGGCTTTCTCCTCTAGTGGTGACTATCACTGAATTTTATTTCTGCTGAAATCTTGCTATGAAAAAAAAAAAAAAAAGCAGTATAATTGCTGATTTACCACCACTGCTTAATCTAATTCAGTTCTTAGTGGCCCATTAGCATAACAGAATTTGCATTTTATTTCACAGAAAATGTTATGACTCCACCTGCCTTAGTTCAGAAAACATATCAGAAGCAGGAAAAATGGCACAAGCAGAGAAATTACAAACCACTTACATTTACTAGAACAAATATAAAAGGGGAAGGTGTAGTGGTACATGTAGAGTATACCATCTTTTCAAGTGAACTAAAAGTATACCAACCCCCTCACATCCTTCAGTTCCATCACTCAGTTTCCATTTTATTGGGTTTCCACAACTCAGAAGTAATTTTCAAATGTGCTGCTATCATATGCCATTATCCTTGTAAAATTTTATTCATTGTGAAGACTGTGACAGAAAATGTGCAAAGACATATGCAGGAATATGGTGCTTTATCAAACTATAACATTGCTAAACATAACTCCTTTCCTATTGATTTGGACCTAATCCAGACGCTAGAGATCACAGAAAAATTACAAGTTATCACACCCTGCCCAGAGTGAGGTGATCAAAATAATAACAAATTAAGGATACTTTGATTGGCATTTTATATGTATTTCTTTATGTTTTTCCACTTCCTTTGAGGCTCAAATCCTAAGGGTGACAGCTGTCATTTTAAAGGTGACTCATTACAATCCTTTACAGAGTCCCCTAACAGATGGAAAGGTCTTTGTTTCCCAGGGAACACTGACAGGTTATGATTTCCAGAGCTTTTAATCATTTTAGCAACACTTATACACATCTGTCAATTACTCCATTCAGTGATGTTAATAATACAGCAATCTGAGAATGACAAAGAACACTCTCCTTTTCTTGAAAACACAACTTTTCCATCAAGACTGGAAATACGGAACAAAAACACTTTTGAAGAGCTCTTTTCTCCCAGACAAATCAGTGTAAGTTCCAGGGTACCTGGTCTGGCTGAGATGTGTTCATTTTCCCCACAGCAGCCCTCACAGCGCTGTGCTCTGCACTGGTGGCTGGGAAGGTGTTGGTGACACACCAGTGTTCTGGCTGCTGCTGAGCAGGGCTGGCACAGCATCAGTGCTGCCTGCCCAGCACTCCATGCACACTCCCACCCCCAGCAGTACTCTGGGCATGGGAAAGACCTTGGCACTGGACACAGCCAGGACATATGACCAAAGGGGTGGTCTATGTATCTTAGACATGAAAGCTGAGAGAAAGGAGGAGGCAGGAGGGAGGGATTCATTATTTATGACATTTGTCTTCTGGAGCAACTGCTGCATGTTCTGAAGTCCTACTTCCCAGAAAAGGACTGGACATCACCTGCTGATGGGAAGTAAAAAATAAATATTTTGTTTTCCTTTGCTAATGCACACAGTCTTGCTTTTGCTATTTTTAATTGCTCTTATCTTTTCCCGTGAGGACTTTTTGCATTTTATTTTCTCCTTCTCCTGCTCTCCTGGAGAGGGGACTGTTAGGGCAGTTTGGTGGGCACCTGGACTCCAGCCAAGGTCAACCCACCACAACCAGCATTTATAGTAACAAGAAAATTTTATTTTCATAATACATGTCCACAGAGCTTTTCTTCTCCTCTCCTGAGCTGCAGGGAAGCTATAAATCATTAAAACATACAACCGATAAAACAAGACAAGCTGACATCACACAAATAATTAAAATCAAAGTCACTGTGCAGAAGTGATAATTTTGGTCAGGTACAGAGAAACGGCCTTCACTGTGGTGCTTTTTCTCGTTGTGATACCCAGCATTTGAAGCTCCCAAGGCTTCAGAATAGAGGCAGCAGATGCGTGTGTACCAGTAGATATGGTAACTCTACCTCATGACTTATATGCAGTTCATTCATTCATTATAGAACTGAGGCTGCAGTCCCCTTATGCAAACCAGGCGTGTTTTTGCAGTGGTGTTACAAGGTATCCACACAGAAGTTACATAGCTGTTACAGTGCAATGACTCTGGGATATTTTGAAGGGTTTTTTTGACATCTATATTACGTTCAATATGAACAGAAACCTGAGAATCTAGGTAAAACCTTTCATAATAATACAGAAAACTTTTTTCAGAAAAAAACTTTTATAGCGTCTTATATATATATATATATTTTTTTATTGAGAGGAAATTTTATGCTGATACCTATTACAAAAACTAAGTATAGCCCTAATGTCTGCAGTGTAAGAACAACTTAACTGTACCTTCGCAACAGAACCCTTTCAGCTTTCAGACTGTATTTTTAAGAAGTCTCAATTGAAAAATTTTGTGTCATCAGGCAGTACTTAGTACTATTTAATATCATCACAATAGCATTGGATGACCCTAGAGAAGGAGTTACAGCTTCTTTTTAAGCACTACTGATAAGCAGGGAAATGTTTCATACTGAAAAATATTACAGAAGCAAAGCAAAGCAAAACAAAACAAAACAATATTTCAGATAGTGAAAATCTTATTATCTCCAGACCAGTCACAACTGGAGTAATATGACAGAATTTATAGGTTATGGTCTGCACAGGCAATGTGTACTGGAGCCAGGAATTTGACTTGCATTTCCCTATTATTCTAATCCAGACCTTGAACTATTGCAACCACCTTTTCATTTTCTTCAGGAAGATCAGATATGTTATGGATCAGAAAGGCAGTTCCTAGAATTTAAACCTGTTCCACAACAGTTTAACCCCAGCCTTTAACCTCTTCTCTCTACATACTGTGTAAGCGCTGCTATTCTTCCAGCATCAAAATTGTCAGGAAGGGTGTTTCCCATCATTTTCTCAGGGGCCTTAGACCCCTAGGGTCCTTGACATCTCCTTATATATTCTCTTGAAAAGATGTGGACTATTCAAATGCTCTTCTGTAAAGTAAAATAAGTGGCAGCTGGCACCATACAGTTCTGTTATAATGAAAACATGAGGTGGTTGCCATTACACAGTCCTGCACTAATGAGAACAGTAGGAGTCTAGCATTACAATGGTCTAATGAAAACAGGAAATGGCTGGCATTAGATTGGTGTAATGAAAACAGGAGGTGGCTGGCATTATGCTTATACGATAAATAAATTAAGATTTCTGGCCCTACCAGTCTCATCTAGATTATATATGATTCCAGTGTGCAAGAGAGAAATTTCTGTAAATCAGACAGTGACAGTAAAGATTATTCTTTGTTGCATCATCTCAGAGGCAGAGTTGTGTCCTTTTCCTTTCAACTGTTTATTTCTTTTTTGGTGGTTATACACAAGCAAAACATGCACATGTTTTTAAAAATTGACATGTAATCTGTACAAACTTTCATTTAAAAGTAGCCAAAAGTAACTTGTTTTCTGGTGCCTGTCACGATTTAATGTGAAAGGTTAAAAATAGTTTATCAAAAAGTGAAAATTGATATGATTGGACTTTTTTAAATGAATCTCACACTTAGCTCTCCTAATCTGGGCTAAGTATGCAATTGATAATACTTTGGGGTGTTTAATTCAATACAGAGAATGAGATCAATAATTGCTGAGAAATAAGGGAAAAAAAAGGAAGAAAAAATTTAAGCACCAAATCAATCATTTAGCTAATGTGCTTTGTTCTGAGAACAGAAGGGTCAGGTGGTTTTCTTCTTTGTTTTTCAAACTAACCCTTCTAGTTGAGTCTTTTAAATTATTATTACACAATAGGGTCTTCCATGTAGGTCTTAGACAATGAATAGACCACCATCTTCCCTTTTACTGCAATTTTTAGAGCCATCTGAAACTGATTGATTCTCACTCTCCTTAATCTCGCTGAATTCACCATGAAGTTTGTACAGTTCAAGGCCAGAACATTAAGGCACTGCATCAATCCACTCATACGGTACCTTTCAGCTACTCAGTCTCCCATTTCTCATCTTCAAGCTCAACTGCATTGTTTCTGGACATTTTCCACTGGAAACCAGGAGATTAAATGAAGCAAGAAAATGTTTGGAGTATGATTGTCAAAGCAGCAATTAGTGTGCTGGAATGTTCCAGCATAAAACACTGTGCTTCCTGCAGCCTGTTATTCTGCTGATAGCTTTGGTTTCCACACTCAGATTGCAGTGAAAATATTCCAGTCAGGTAACTCGGAGTGAAACAGCAGTGTGATGCAAATAAGGAACAGATAATCAAATCAAACTTTCTAATCGAGTTTTGCTATGCTGACTCTCTTATTTCTCTCTAGCCTGCAGTTTGCATGTTTTACAACACTGCAGAATTAGCTTAAAGAGTAAATACTTGTGAGTTTATCCAATCCTGTCATGTCTCACATATACAGAAGAACAAATGAAGGAAAACAATCTTCCTGTGCTGCTTCTATTATTGCTTTAATTTCTTTGCATCTTTGGTGTGGTTCTGATTGAATCCTTTTGAAGGAGGGGAGTAGAAGATGAAGACATCAGAGGGGTAAATCATGGGTGAGTGCTGTTAATAAATTTTTCCTTTCTTTTTCTTTTGTTTTTATTTTTTCATCGAACAAGTGAAGTAAAAAAAAACAACAACAAAATACTCACACCTTATGGATCAGATTTTAAACTAAAACTTATGGCACTGGAAGCAGCATGTGCCTTGGAAAATCTGCTGTTATGCACTGTGTGTGCAAGCCGCAGACGTGGCTTAATCGAGATAGGAGGCGACACGTGCCATGCATCTGAGATTAGCGTCTGGACCCCAGCCATTAATGCTGGCATCCCAGGAACTGACTCATTCCTCTGCCAAACTTCTGCTGGGATTTGGGTTCACTGAATCTGGCTCACAGTCTTTAATCCCCCCAAGCAGTATCTTTTTGTATTGTGGAGCTTGCAAAACATCCAGGTGGTGGCCCAGCTATGACAGCGTCTGTGTAAGCTCAAGAAACAACCTGCTCTCTTTAAGAGTTCTACTATTCAGAAAGTTTCTAGCCCGCCATCATACACGTCTGAATGTCCAAGTTCCATTTTCTTTGGTTCATTATACTGAGTAGACAATAGTCATATTGCCCTTCCAATCTCTTTGAAATATTTGAGATCTTACAAATGTCGTATGCTATAAATCTACTTGATGGGTCTCATCATTCTGTAAGCAATATTTTTCATTAGCTTTGCAATAAAATGGCATTTTGCCCTATTTTCAAACTAACAAATTTTGTCAGGGTTGGCATCTCTATTACATTACCAAATATATCAGTCAATACCACCTGGTGTAATTGAGTCTTGTTATATGATTCAGATAGTTGCTTAAACAATGGATTTTTCAAAGTCAAATTTTCTGGCAGGAAGAATATTGTTTTAATAGAATTTTAGATAAATAGGTAGTATATCACTGTAACTGCTTGTTTTGATTTAAGATAATTAATTTACCTCTGTGTACAATATTCAAGATCATTCATAATTTTGTTGCACACAAAAATCTGTATAAAATCATTTGATTATGCTTGATTTCTATCTCAGGAAACAGATCAAAACTAGCATCTGACACTCACAGTAGAACATGAATGAGTGTCACAGTAAAGTGCCTATATAAACCAAGATTTTTATTTTAAAAAATATTTGGAAATCTGTTCTCTTCTGGCTTTCTAGGTAACTAAGGAAACTGGCATCATGAAAAAGGTGCCTATCCTTTAATGGAATGTGAAAATTAAAATTTAAAATCTAGCAACACACACGCACTCAAGGAGAAGAACCACAGAAAGGTAAAAGATTTAAAACCGAGTTGCACAGACTCAGCTAAACTACATTATGAGCCAAACCTTTTTCATGGATGTATTCACCTATAACAAGGGACAAATTTTACACTACTACATGGTTAGCTAATCAAAAGTTCATCATTCTTATCTGGGCATTTTTATTCACATTTTGGAGCATCCATTAAATCAAAATATTTAAATGACATCTAGACATTATTTATTTCCCTGTGAGTGGTTTTGCTTGTATTTTCATAATGAAGAAATGTTTTTGAAATATAGATAAATATTTAAAATGCCCTTATTTTACCACAATAATAAGTCTGAATTATAATCAGCTGTTCTGTATAAGAGATCTATTTTCTTCTGTCCACATTACTAATCCAAATTATTTTGCAAATTTTTCTCACACATTATATTTTATAGCTTCTTTAAGGCACTGTAATTTCTTTGATGACAGACTCTGAGATTTTTTAGAGTATATATGACCATGAGAGATTTGCATTTTAGCTACAGTCTGAATTTTCAGTGTACATAAAAAATATTTTACTACATGATATAGTTTTGCCAGATCCAATCAACTAAGTGGAGCTCACCCTAACCAGTTCTTGGGACATCTCCAAGGAAAACAGTACTAAGTAAAACTCTGCTAAGTAAACTAGATTGTTTACCAGGGGATCCTGTCCTTTTTTTCCATGTCAACATTAAATAAGCAATATTAGTCAAAACTATTCCACTCCATAAGTTCCCTGCCTTTTCAGAGCTTATAGTGGAATATCTCATTCTCCTTCTTCTTGTACTAAGAGGAATTAAAAATTATGTTCTAAGTTTATATGGACTCCTTCCAAATGTTCTGTCAACTGTGGTATTCCGCAGCCTTGAGCATCTATTACATGGCTGCCAGAAGTGGAAGAAACTGTTACTGCTGCTCCAAGTGGGTTCATCCAAAGCCACATTTCTACTGCCATCCTGGTTTGGGAAAGAATGGAGAGCTTGTCTTGCCTTGAGCTGCTTCTTTTTGGATTGCAAGTAAAACAACATGTCATTGATTATTAATGGCTGAGAAGCAGTTTTTGTAGACAAGCTATATTTACTTCTGTGGATTTTTGGACCAGATTTCAATTTGAATTATTATATTAGCCAAAAAATATTTCCCATCTTCAGGAATAAGTTGAAGCTCTTCAAGAAAATTACTATTTCTGTTCATGCAGGTAGATTCATTATAAGAAATGTTTGTACAGTTACTATGTGAATGAAAATTATTTACAGAATATTAGAAAGCAAACACACAAAATAGCTGTACTGCACACACCGCCCTGTGTGACCACACTTCCCTGTGTGAGATGTAATTAATAGGTAAAAAAACTTCTTTGTATTTGGCCATGAAATGTATCTCTTGGAACTCTGGTGATAGAGACTAACAGTAGTTTATAACTGTGTAAAATTCTGTCTCATTAACCATGCACTCTTATTACATGCAATGTAATTATACAGACCAGGGAAAGATTTCATATCCTTGGGGAAAAGTTAAAGCTCTCCAGGAACGGTGTGTTTATACTTCTAGCATATCTCCTAATGCAAGTGTTGGCTGGGATGTCATGGGATAGTGCTCTGCTCACAAATAGAAAAGATCTGCTGGCAGTCTTAGATGTGGCTTGAATTGCAGCATCTCCAAAATGATTAAGTTAAGGACCTGGAGGTGAAATGGGAAGGCAAGCAGCACATTTTGGACTCTGAACTTTACAATTGCATATTTCTTCTAATTCAGGGTGTTACTTGGGAATTCTTTGGGTAGCTGCCATGAAGAACAAGGATGTCAAGGAAAGCTAGGTGATTTTTAAGGAGAGCCTAAAGACAGCTCAGGAGTTAATCACGGAATCAAAGAAACTTTGGCTGGTCTCAGTCCCTGGGAAGATCAAGAAACACATGCTCTTGAAATTCTTATCCACATCCAAGTAAGGGAAAACAAGAAGAGTAATCAGGAATACTCAACACGGATTTTTCAAGAGTAAAGTGTACATAAAAAATCTTTTATCACAATGCACTTTAATGATTTGGTATAGGACAAGACAAAATGGTGTATGAAATTTCTTGACTTTAGTGAGTTTTTTTGTCATTCTCCACAGATGAAGAAGTATGTGTTGAGAAAACAGTTAGGTGG
The DNA here is from genome assembly GCF_027887145.1 of Ammospiza caudacuta. Classification (NCBI taxonomy): domain Eukaryota; kingdom Metazoa; phylum Chordata; class Aves; order Passeriformes; family Passerellidae; genus Ammospiza; species Ammospiza caudacuta. Next base: position 63,785,400 of record NC_080594.1, read on the forward strand.
GTTTGTTTTGAGGTTTGAATATTAACTGGCCTCACCCACAGCAATGACCAATGGTTAAATGTCTTTCTGGAGATCAGAGTTCAGTGCCATAGAAGTCCATGGCAGGACATGGAGAGTTCAACATTTTCAGTGACCTTGATAGTAACACAAACTGCGCTTAGAACATCTGCAGATGAAATAAACTGGAAAGAATAACTGTGGCTATGAAAAATGTCACCACTCTACCCAAAGAGATTGCAATAAACTTCAGTAACAGAGAAAAAGAAAAAGACAACTCTTGAGGTTCCATAAGAACAAGCAAAATTATCTGAACCAAGGGAGAAAGGATACCATTTATTAACAGAGGTTAGGAAGGGACTAGGTGAGTTGAAGCCCTTCTAAAGAGAGCTTGAGGGTTACGGTGTACACGAGGTTGGAGACAATTCCACAGCTCCCTCTTTTTCTGAATAAGACAAAATACATACTGAGTATGCAGCTGTTATATACAATATGTACTGATAACAGACTGGCCACAAGATCAATAGAAGTTATTCTTCCCTTCTACTTAGCACCAGTGAGCTGCATATAAAATACAACATCCAGTTTAGGACTACTCAGTTTAAGAGAGATAAAAATGGAATTCAGGAGGATCTAATGGAGGACTGAGCTATAGCCCATAGGAAGAATTCCCATTGGAGAAGTTTGTGGAATACTGTCTCTCATGAGAGGAATGACATGCTTGAAAAGTGGGAAGGACTCTTCTCCTAGAGGACAAAGCAGCAGCAGAAGCAGCATGTGATGAGTTGATTGCAACCCCCATTTCCCATCTCAGGGGAGATGAAGGGAGCTGAGGGGAAGGAAGTAGAGATTCAGTAATAAACTTGAGTCTGGGAAGGTACTTTTAAGTCCTGTTCTACTTCTCATTGTGGTACACTGATTTTGATTGGTATCAAATTCAACTAATTTCTCAAAGTTGGGTCTGTTTTGACCCTGACAGTAATTGTGAATGATCTCTCCCTGTCCTTATCTTCTAACAGGAGCCTTTTATTGTTTTCTCTCCCCTGTCCAGTTGAGGAGTGGTAGAGCAGCTTTCTTGGGCACCCAGCATTTAGCCAGATCAAACCACCACAACTGGGCACAGCAGCATTTAAGTCTCATTGCCAACAAGGAAAGAGAGAGAATAACTGATAGCAGAAACTTCCTGAACTTTCCAATTCCTCACCAAAATCAAACTCAGACAAAAATTAGACAAAGCTTTATTCTAAACCTGAAATGACTAATCAAACTATATCTGCTTTATATTCAGTCATCGCTTTCAAGGATTTCTTCATTAGACCAAGAATATGCTCAGCATGTCTGAATTTAATTTTTTTCTCACTAAGCTGTATTTTTCAGGAAATCAAAGGTACTTTTGTTAAGTCAGAACTCTGAGCATACAGTCCAGTTTGTGCTAACAGGTCTCACTGAATGCAGTTAACATCTGGAAAACTGTGAATTTAATTAAATACACGGATATCCAGAATCATTCATTTTCTGGGTATCCAGAATCTCAGTTTTCCTGTGCCATCACCTCATGGTTAACTTTTTCTCTGTCTGTTTTTTCTCACAGCAAGACATGAATTAGTTTTTTAAGACAAGAGGAAGAGTGATAGGAAGTTCCAGGCAGAGACAATACCAGACTTCCTTACCGAAAACCATGTTGTGGCAATATTTCTGCCTGATAGTTTGTTTCAATACCTTCAGAATTTAGCAAACTTAATAATTTACCAAATCATGTCAACTACAAAGAGAAGAAACAAGATATGTGAGAGGCCTTGGATTGTGGGAGGCCTTTATCTTTATAGGACAAAACCTTTCAAAATTTCTTCTAAAGCCGTTTGTCTTCTTTGCTCAGAGAATAAAAGGGAAAGCAATTTCCACTCAGAATATCTCAAAGTGGATCTCTGTGTCTATTATGATTTCTAAAGGTTTATCTTAGTCACCTGATAATATATGACCACACTCTAGACGGACCTGTGCATCCTAGAAATGCAATTTGCATTCAGTCTAGCATTCACATTTTTAAAATATAATTTTATTGTAATGCTTCCTGTATAATGTCTTCAATAATTATTGCTATCTGCTTCTTACCCACTCAGCTAGAGCCACCAGTACAGTTAGAGAGAAGAACCATCAGAAGACAAAAATCCACCCCAAATCTTTCTATAAGAACAAGACTTTTTAGATACAGGATATATCTTTTTCATTCTTAATGCTCCACAGGCGATAAAGAAGGAACTGGTGGCTCTTCATGGCCTCCATGGTCTGGAAGGAGGATGAAAGGTGGTGGCAGTCTTTTGTCCCTCTCCTTCCCAAGGTGACATGAACCCCCTCATGCCCAGAGCATCCTTGAGGAAGACAAGCTGCTGTGGTCAGTGCTGCCTGAGGCACTGCATTTGGCCAAACCCATGGAAAGTAGATGAAGGAGCAAGGGTGGGAAAGCAAAGATGAGGCCCTGCATGTCCTGAACCTCCTGTCATCATCTCCTGGCATGAGTGATCAAGTTCTTCCCATCTTGGTTACTACACAGGTAAGAGGTACCTGTGATCCCTTGGGACTTTGCCAGTCAAAATCATCTGGTTCCAGGCATAGTGGAGCACTAGCAAAGCTAGCACAAAGGAGCAACACACAATTCATTTAGCATATGATTAAGCTGATATCTTTATTATGGCAAGAGAAGATCGAGTAGGTTTTGCAAGTTGAATTTTTCAAGACCAAGCGATGGAATGTCCAGATAGAGTATACTCCAAAAATTGTGTGGTGCTAATATGTTCTGTTAAAGCCAAAGGCAAACTTTTCCAGCTCCTTGAATTACTTTGCATAAAAGTGGAACTGTGAAAAAAAAGTGTTAAAAGCAGAGAGTTGTTCTATAATGTTTTTTCTAAAAGCTCTATATAATAGGTGTATGTTGATAAATTATTTGCAATATTCAATGCTAAGTTATTGATGCTGTGCCTTGCTGAGAGATATTTTTTTGTAGGAAGCTGCAGCTAAATGCAGGATTTCGTCCTGCCTGAACCCCAAAGGAAATGAATCAACTATCCAGGCCACCTTTTAAATTATCAAATTGGAATATAAATGCGTCATATATTAGAGGTTTTAGCTCAAATCTCTACCCAAGGAAATCTATTTTCACTTTCTTCTTTTGTTTGTTTGTTTGTTTAAAAAATTTAAGAGAGATGTCTCTAAAAAAATCACTGGGTTCCTCCAGCACAAAAGTACTCATAGCACCTTCTGTATCAACCTGTGCATTCTTCCAGCTTGGCACCATTCCTAACAAGGGTGTATGAAGAGTCGTGAAGTGCCTTGTTCTCACCTTGTGAGCACTTAAAATGTAATTTATTGTTGCTCTCAATTATTGTAGATTCCACAAGTGTTTACTATTTCTGGAATCCTGGAAGCTCACAGCCACAGGGTGATGAGTTGATGTAATGATGTGATCATTTTAACAGGAATATGGTGGCAAGTCAAAATAAGATATTTAGGCTAGTTTGCATGACTACTTCTTGAAACTTTAATGAACTGTCCAAAAAATGTGTTAATATTATGTGAAATACATATTTCAGAAATACATATATTTCAGAAATACAACATTTTTTCACCCTGAGAATAAACAATTTCTTAAACAAAAAAAAACAAAACCCAAAACAAAAACCCAACAAACCAAAAAACCCCAAAGAACAACAACAACAACAACAACAAAAAATACTGCAAGAGAGAAAAGGATAAATTAACATATGTGTTATTTGTATTAATTATGTAAAAGGTCCTCTTTAGTCATGCATTTACATTTCCATCTAGCACCCAAAAAAGGAGTTCAAGTGCTTAGAAATTTTACAGCTGCTCTCTGCCTTACACACTACATAAAATTTCTTTCTTCTATAGACAAAAACTGAAAAACCTTCAGGTACTTTTTATCAAACTTGCAGATGTTTATGAATTTTTTCCTTCCTCTTCTTCCATCCACCTGTGGTTTGCATTTTGGTCATAAAAGCAGGCAGCTTCTTCCTTTCCTTAGTCCCTTTCCTGTATATCAAATTATTTCCAGGCTAGTATTAGATCTAGAATGTGGATAAAAATGCATGTCAGAGGTGTTTGCTGGTAATATTTGATCCTGATGCAAATACATCCTTTGTCTGGAACAATATGGGCCCTAACATGCCACATGGGATGAACAGAGCACTTATTTCCTTTAACATTGTACTACAGAAAGAAATGGACTGTGAACAAAATAAATTTATTACTCTACAACACAAGGTGCATTTTCATTTTGTATAAAGCTTTCAGAGCACATCCTGTCTGCAAATGAAGAACGATTTTTCAGCATTGGTTTTATCAGAAACAGACTGCCTTTTGGCCTTTCTTTTCAGACTTCTGACACAACTATTAGAGCCATATAGGATTTTTTCACCTTATTTCAGGAGAGAATCTTTATTTCTGGCAGATGGCATTGTAGACTGCTGGAATAAGGTCTTCTAAAATAATTTTGGGAAGATGAATTAGCTTCTGGAAATTTTCTGTGCAGAAATGTAAATGACAGAGATTTCCCTAAATAAATAGCTTCTAGTCTTGCAAAATAATCAGTCACTTTTGAAAAATTTTGTTCATCATGTGCATTCAGCAGGAACAATCAGTGAACATTAAGCAGACAACACTGAAATTATAATTTAAAATAATAATGACATGATTACTCAACCATACCAACCAATGTCCCTTAAAAACAAAATAATAATAAGAAACTACATTCTGCTCCAACAGAAGAGTTTAACTCATTTACTTAGATAAAGAACATTTTCCTTTCTACAAAATGGAATCAAAAATACAAAAATCTGGTGATTTTGTTATGCTGTTTATTGACTTGATAGAAAGATTAAAGAAGAAGTCTTTGCAATATGCAAAAGGTCAGACTAGATTGTTTACATGAATATTGTCCAGCCTCAGCTCTGATGAATCGATGCTACACTCATACCTTGGAACATGCCACTATTTCCAATTATAAAAGGAAGGAGGAAAACTCTTTAACGAGCAGCTTATTCAGTAACTTTTCACTCTAGGGAACTCCTGCTACTTCCACTGAAACATTTGGCACTGGACATGTCAGAATAGAACATCATGTTAAACAGATTTCTGCTCTGATCCAGAAAGTCAGGAGGTTCACAGATTCATATAATCAGAGTGCTACATGGAAAGCTTCTTGACACTTTTTTCTTTTAAGCAAAGATTCTGGATGGGCTTATTTACTCTGTTCATAAATATTTGACCACTATATTTGCTTATGCAACACAAATACATCATTATTTATACTAATCCTTAGGGATATATTTTTTTTCAGTTGTACTTTTTATAGTACCCTGCTCTTTGTATAATTTAGGTTTTGAATGTCTGTTATCACCAGCAGTTTAAGCCTGCACAAAGAGTACATAAACACACAGATGTCAAAGAAAATGTTTAGGCATTTTGTGGGTGCTTAGTTTTTTCCCATTCATTCCATTTCAAAATTACCTTAAAAATAAATAATCTTTCATTATGTGGTAGGGCATAGTATCATACAGTGGCTAAAGGATTCCATTTGAGGCTGCTGCCATCCAGTATTACAGAAAACTCTTTCCTCTCTGAGTTCATTTGTCTATATTTCTCTAACCCACATCATCATGTACCCTATGTCAATATTGCTAAATAAGATAGGATTGAGGCCAGTCCTGCACCCTAAGTGACAGGTTGGCTCACATTTGTTTTTTCCACCACTAGCTATGTCCTTCAAGAATATACTGGTCTCATGGGACACAAATCCCTCAGCCTCAGGTGTCTTCTACAATATCTGTGATGCCCTTTGGACCCCACAACGCTGCTAACAAGTCTTTGCCTGTGAAAGAGGGGTGTGTGAGGTAGATGGGAGGAGAATGTCTCAATGCAAAATGCTTGAAGTAATATCTTCAGCAGATACCCCATGCTTGAAGTTCAAAAACAGTATTTTTGAATCCAGGCTGATAGGTAGTAAGAGGATCATGAGGACAAGATACTTCACAGAAACCAGAAGGAACATGATATATAGAACTAACATCTTTAGTATTTCAATGGTGTATTTAAGGATCGTACTAAATCATTTCAAGCTACTATGCTCCATTTCACCTTGTGAATAGTCAATGCCTAATGCGACCTGCAGTGGTCTTCCTGCCAGTCAGGTTACTCTTCTTAAGCAATACTGACTGCAAATGTTTCTCCTTGTCTTGACCAGTCATGACAAAACTTGTCAAAGGGGTTCTTTTCTGGAGATTTGAGAGAAGATATTCTTCATCCCTACTTCATGGAAGTCTTTGATCTGTCTGTTAAAAGTGATCATTAGTGATGATGGACATGGACAAGAAACCTGACCATCATTTCTTTCCTTTCATAATGGAAGAAGTTATAGATAACTATTTTTATTTTATGAAGTTCATTTCTGTGAAATATTTATCTTTTCCTTTAAGCCACAAAGTTCTTGAAGAGCTGCATTTCAGGATACCAAAAAGACTGGGAAAAACTCTGAAACCACAAAATCTATGGAAGCTGCAAGCTCCAGTGCAGCTGCATTTACTGAGTCTCAGAAGAAAGCCTGGAAATGAGAACTGCAGCCTCAAGGATGTGTGCAGTGATCTGAAAAGAGAACCAGTGCCCAAATTCTTCAGGGTCAGGGAAGTGATGGGAAACATCCCCTGAGTTCCTGTGGTTGTTTTGCTATGCTGTGTCAAGATAGCAAGCAGCTGTCTTGAGAGAGGTAGTTCAGATCAGATCAAAGTTCAGCTCCTGTAGATACCTGTTGTAGGATATCTCCCTCAGATTTTGAAATTTAAGGTTCATAATTGCCCCTCTAAAAAAAAAAAATGGGGGAAATGTAATCTACAGCAATTGTAAATGAATAGGTATCCAGAAAAACTGATTTAGGAAAAGAAGGCAAACAGTCAAACACACATACATAAAGAATATGCTAAAATAATAAAAAATATGTAGTAAATGAACAGGGAAGTTTATTTTTATTTGTTCATAACTCAAGATCTAACAAGCACCTCAACAGATAAAGAAAGAGTAGCTTTATAAATGTCAAAAAGAAGTATTTTTTCATATAATGTGTACTCAAAAATGATTTTTGTTTTCATAGGAACTTGATAAATTTCATAAAGTGCCAGAAATGTTTAGAAAGTGAAGTTCCTTCTGTACTTGCTAAAGACAAAGATCTGGATGAAAATTCCAATCCTAGAAGCCCTAGACAGCTGATGCCTTTAGCAGGAAAGCAAGACCAGAGAAAACGTCACTTATCCTTGTCTTCTTCGGCATCTTTCTCTAATCATTCACTGCAGTCTACAGGATATTGGTCTAAATGAGTAATCTCTTTTTTTTCTGCTATGGGGACACTAATGTTCTTGGAAGACCTGTAGGATTTTCACATATGCCACCTTATAGACTGAATTCAATACTAAACCTAATTATCTCCTACTTGAGATGGATTAATTCATTCAAGAAATATAAACTAATAAACTATATATTCTCCCAGAGTGCCCATGCAAGTTGCTTGAATGAAAAGTACCTCTACTGATGGTGTGAGAAACTGGTTTTGTATAAATAAATATATACGGATTTATGTTTATGATGCATACTTCTTTCTGTATAAAACTCAACCATTGTTCTATCCTAAGTTGAATACAATGAACGTTTCTGTCTTTTTTTCCCTGAATGTAATCATGTAAATTTGACTTACGTTGATTTTTATCAGCCTAGCTCAGATGATATTAAGACAGCAGTAGCTACACACTGCAAGGGAGTCATCCTTGTTCTCCAGGGCCAAGTACAGTGATTTGTGTCCAAACTGTTCAGAATTAGTCCCTTCTACATATTATTTGCATTATCCTTGTGTAAGACCCCCCATAAAAGTCACTTAAAGAGCCTCGTAAAAGGGCTTGTGTGGTTTTTATGTATTCTGAATTAGCTTCATGGAGGAATTAACAACAAGCTATTCTCAAGGGGTCAAAACAACCAGAAATTTTACTGGTAACTTCAGAAAATCAGACAACTTTGACAAAAGCTTAAATCAACATAAAACATTCAATCAACATAAAACACATCTGAAAGCGTTCACTCAGCCCATTCAACTTAGCAAACTCCAAGCCTGCCCAATTTTCAGTTACTCAAAACTCTGCAAAGAGGCAATTAGGAAAAGGAGAAAGAGAGTAAGACAGAAAAGGTATGGAAAGAACAAACATAGCTATCATTCCTGGGTTCCAGTGGTGTTCAGCTGACATAACTTCCAAGAGGAGGCAGTGTCAAGACTTGCACTTGTCTCATGCTTCAGTTTGAGTGGCCTTTGGCCCTCCTGGGACCTTCCTCCAGGTGGGACTTCCTCTCTGGTGGCCACTTTGTGTTGGGTTGGGGCTCCAGGGGTGAGTGTGGAGCATTGCCTCCAGTGTGCTGGTGAATCCGAGGATACAAGTCTGGTGAGTAGCTTCATTTTCAGATGTTTGAATTGGTGAGATTTTGAAGGACTGGGATGGGAACTCTGACTAGTTCAGTATTATCTGCACCACATTATGAGAGAGGGTTGTGCCCAACCTCAATTTGAGTTTTTGGATAAGGTAAACTGATTCAGGCACTCAGAAAGAGCTAAAAATAAATGAAAGATTTTTGACAGAAAAAGTAAGAAAATAATTTGTCTTTCTTTATGAGTTAAAGCGTACACCTTGTTGTTTGTAATACCTTGTTTTTCCCAACTAACTTCAGTCAAAAAGTGAGTGTACTGTAGTCAGCATAGTAAAGCTGAGGTGAGTGGTTGAATCCTGCCAGTCTGTTGATAACTGGAGTGATGCCCAAAGAGATTTGTTGCCCACTCTGCATGGTAATGAGCACTCAAAGATGCAGCTTTTAAAAGCAAGAACTTAACCTTAAAACCTGCAATTAAGATTTCCACAGAGACAGCTGTGAAAGATGCAATGGTGTTGCAAAAAAAAAACAAGTAGAAGAGTGTCAGATACATAAAGTTGCCTGAAAGTAAAAGAAAAAGCCAGGAATAAACAAGATACGAATTGTTTTCTGCACTGTAACTCCTCATATGACCTTAATGTTTTGCTATAAATGTGAGCGATTCAGAAAAAGAGACCGTGGAGAATCATATTTACAAGAAGTGTTACATTTCATCAAGAGGATAAGCATATGAAGCCAGAAAAGAAAAGAGTATATAATGCATTATGTGATGGATCTTAGCAATGGCTGGGATTCTTCCTTACTGTACAATAATAGGAAGAGGAAATCTGTTTCACATTTTAGAATACAATTCAGGATGTTAACAGATAATGGTTCATCTTCATATTGAATATGTTGTAGGAAAAAAAATGTATCTGAAAGATAAGCGTAAAGGATGCAAAAATCAAACAATACAAAGTTGCAAAATGACAGTAATAAGGTTGCTTTAAATCAGTTTTATGTTTAGATGTCTACACATAGGTGGAACCAATCTTTCCCTGACTGTTCTCAAGGACACTCAATTTATCCATTTAAAAACCACTCATTTCAAAAGAACAGAATCACTAAACACCCAAAGCTAAGGCACAATCCGTATCTATCATTTACAGCAACTGGAACTCCTCCTGTGGCACTGTCTTCATTGACATAATCAACCCTGTCACTCTTTTAATGCAAAGATGGGGATGATGTTCATTGACTATTATCATTATTCAAAATGACTGACGTAAGGCCTAGTTTAGCACACACTTTTCAGACTGCTCTGGAGACTGAGTTACTCATTTTACCAGAGACTCTTTCTTCTCTAGAGTCTCAAACGCTAGCCAACCAACAAGTCTTCACCCCTGCCAGCCTGTGATACTGTGGTGCTGGTTTACAAGTGAAGTCCAGCAGAACAAATGGGTTTAGGTGAGCAGTGTCTAGATGCTCAGGTCAGCCAAGACAGTGTCAGTTCCAGATGTTCTCCTTTATGGGATTAATGTGAACAAGGTTATTTTGCAGACTAAACAAGGGGTCCAAGACTAATTTTGCTGTTTTAAAGATAGACATCTAAAAATTCACTTCCCAGATGAAAAGGAATGGCTGCTTCCTGAAGTAACAGGAGCCCAGAAGGGAGCCATGGAGACCCTAGAGCAGGTAGAGCTCTCTGTATGGGATGCAGTCCTACAGGGCTGGAGCACAGTGGGCAGAGCTACAGGCTCTACAATGTCCATCATTAGCTGTCATCATGGTAATCAATCCATCAGCTCCAGAATAAATCCACAGCCTCCCACCAGGGGCAGCAAGACACGGGACAGAGGCAGCCTCTGAGGTAAGGCAGAAACTACGGGATCCATCCATGAGACATTCATGAGAATGGGGTCAGTCCAGGTGGCCAGGCTGGAGACAGGAACCCCTATAATTTAGCCCAGACAGTGTTTGGAGGTCCAAGACAGAGATGAAATTTGGCTTCTGGGCATGTGATCAAAGTGGCAGTGGAGCAGCCAGGTGAGACTGCTTCAGGATATTAAAACCTATTAGTGCACTGATGACACAAATTTAATATGCAAGCTAATTCTCTGCTCGTTTTTGGTATTGCCTTTCCTCTGCCAAACTTACCTTTTTGTTTTTGTTTTTTTTCTGAATTCTGGTTATTGCTGCCTTTCTTCTACACACTTTATTTCCCAAATAATCTTTCTGATGGATGCTAATTTGTACAACACTTGCTGGAATTAAGACCACACTACTGATTTATGGAAAGACTTCTTAGCTTTTACCACATGAATTATCATCATGCTATTCATCCAAATAACTTGGTGACATTTTTGATGCAAGTATTTCATTGACTTATTTACAGACTTTCCTGGGTCTGCAGAGTTCCTGTGTTCCAGCTGGGACAAAAACAGATCCCAAGCTGTGGAAATGCACTGCAGCACATTCTTCCTACTTCCTCGGGTATAGGCAATTGATTTAGGTCGTTTTGAAGCAATTATCATCTGTGAAACCAGGAAGCCTAAAACTGAATATCAGGTGCTTTTCCTTTGCTAATGATTTTTGCAATACCTTCTAGTCTTGACTGCCAACTTTGTGTCATTTTTTTTACCTCACTGCACAATCTTCTCTTTCAGATCATTAATAAAATTTATTAAAAAACATGGAGTTAAATGTGAAACCTTGGAGCACCTCTCTGTTAATGTGTTGGCATTTTTTTAATCCTCACATTTTCTATTTGTTAACCAGTTCTGTCAGTTTTATCTCCCTTAGTCTATCTTTAATATTTAAAAAATTGTGCTGTATCTATCACCAACAATTTTCAAATTTGCTCCTTTTTTTTCTCTTTAAAACAGCTCACACCTGGTTTTACGGTCTACAATAGTCTGGATGCTGATATTGATCTAGTCAATGAAAATATGCTAAGCAGCCTCATATTACTGGTGCCTCTTGTTGGAAAAAATTGTATGAAAAGAGGTGGTGTAAGTGTAAGTGACATATAATAAATACTGTCAGTGCCAATGAATCTTGAATTTCTTCCCGATCAGTGTCGACAGTAAGAATGTCTGTACCAATATTTCAGAAAGACTATATCCCCTTAGTTAGGGTTTGGTCATGACTGAATTGTGATAGAAAGTTATCAGACTTGATAGAATTTCAGCTCATGTGTCCTGCTTTATAGGAAAAGGAGGGATACTAATATTTATACCATTATAAACTAAGGATGAAGATCTGGCTCCATCTTTTGGGATGAAACAAATCCTAATGGGATGTGTTACACATGCTCTGTAGAAAGCTTCTGAATTGAACCATTAATATGAACATAGTAGGAAAGACTGTAGTAGGAAAGACTATAGCAGGAAAGATTATAGCAGGAAAGACTAACATCTGAATACCAGCTCTGAGGTGTGATAAATTTTCCAGCCACTTTAAAACTGAGCTGTTGTAGAACACAGAAAATCTAAAGCTTAGGATTCTGACTTGTTTTCTGTAGATATCTATACGTCACCAGTTTTTTAAAGAGGATAACTAAGGCGGTTAAGTGACTAATTTTCATGTTGATGTAGGGAGGATGAACCTGTGCCTAGACAAATGGGAGAGTTGATGATCTAACAGGGAAATATCTGTGGATGTTGGGTCACCTATGAGATCAGATGCAAGCTAAACTGTGATTGCATTTTTAGCATCTAAATTTTGTTGACATTCCACTTCAAGCACTTAGATTCTCATTTGTATGTGGCCAGTTGAGAGTGTAGAACAAAACTTCAGCTGAAGTCAATGGTACACCTGTAATGGATAATCCCACTGGTGGTCCCAGTTCTTTCAGCAAATAAAAGCTCAAAATATCCCCTTCACAAACAGCTGCACACCAAAAACATCCTAGATATTGACAGGCACATTTCATGTTGTCCTTGGTGTAGTGAGGGATGCTTACAGAGATGCTTACACTGTTCTTCTGCTTCCTTTCCCTTCAGCTCCTTCAATTATCCCACAAGGTCTCCCTCCAATATTGATTTGCAAATTACCTCCCTTTCTGACATGGAAATTATGCATTTGAGGACATAACTGAATACATTCTAACAAATCTTAAAAGGCATTTTTAGCAAGATTCTAAAGCCTAGGAATCCTATTTCCTTGTCTGTGGTACACTCCATTTGTTGTGACCTATGAGATACTCCCAGACTGCTCGGTGCCTCCAAGACAATGAGTTTGTTTCCCTTGATTATATCATTCTTCATTAACAAAAGGCTCAGAATTTCACTGGCACATCAGTTCTTTTCATATTTTGCAAAAGATCCTAAACAGCTTATTAAAAAAGCAATAATAGTATAGATTAATCATTATGAGGCTGTCTATATTACAAAGTTCTGAATTAATAAAAAGCTATTCTTTTTGTGTAAATTCAAATGTGCAATCTTTATTTATTAACAGTTTTGACTAACTGTAATGTGTGTCACTATTTGTCTTTCTTATCCCTGATTTACTCATAGCCTTACACACTTGGTTTTATCTCAGTCTGAGAGTGACTTAACATTAAGTGACCCATTCTCAGGCTGAGGCTACATTGTCTCCTCCAGTCCTTGCCAGCTGCATATCTGGCCAAAAGTATTTGGGAAGGGGACAAAAAGCCAAACCTGAAAATAAAAAAAGAGAGAAAAGAGCAACACAGTATGTTCTAATCTTATTTATTTATTGTCAACAGAAGAAGCTAACTGAAATCAGATATTAAATTAATTTAGTTGTTCTCTCAAAACATTATCTTTTTTTAACTTGATTGTACAGATTATATTGTAGTATCTGTAATGGTCCTCAGAATCTGGTTTGTATTAAATTAAGAAGCCTGTATGTTTTTGCCACTTGAGCCATAATCTTTTCTAACACTTATTTTTTATTTGGTACAACAAAAACAGTAAAAGCTGTAAATAGCTTTTTTTTTAAATATATTTAGACTTTTACACTTTTTTTCTTTTTTTTTTTCTTGCAACAGAAATGCTTTTATCTCTGCCTAGGCACATGATGACTACTTACAGGATTTAGCATGCTCAAAAGTTGTTAGCAGTTTGTCAATGCAATAGGTTAAGGTGAAAATGCTTTAGGTAGAAATATACATATCAACATAGCAGAAATAGATGACAGCAACTGATTTGCCTACATATTATGGAATACTAAAGGTCCTATTGCTGCTTGTTCATGGTTTTCCTTTCATAATGATGCTATAAATATTTCATTACTGTGATAATTTTTTTCTCCTTTGTAAAAACCAATTTCACATTCACTGAATCTTTAGTACATTAATTTCCCATATTTCTACCTCACAAATAAAACCAAACAAAATCCTATCATTTTTAAAAGTTATGTAACTTATGAATATTGCTTTCTGATGTCATACTTACCATGTCTTCTTGTAGCCCAGGTTATTTAAATCAGGAGACTGAGAAAAAGAATACATCCAGTTGTGTTCAGTGAAGGACTGCTTGCAGTGCAAGGTACATGTTCAAACCCAGCCTCTCAGTTATGTTATCTTCTCATTTCTAGTGTTAGCTCAGAGAGACTTAATGGCCTATGCTGTTGAAGACACAGCTGCTTCTCATTGGGAAATATCTATATCTACACTTAAACAGAAAAAAGGAAATCAGATTACTTTCAAAAGTGATTTTGATGCTGTTATATAAATTGAGATTTTTTTTTCGTGGATTTTTATAGTGAACATAACTGTTTCTTCAACTATCTTTGCTCCAATTATGATTTACCTAGACGGCTGTTTTACTGATAAGATAACTTTGTAGGATTAATTATTAATATTTGACTTTATTTTATTCATGCAAGTGTGTGAAGTTCTGCCCCAGTCATTTGGTCAAAGTCTAAACACTAGAAAAAGATCTGCTGTGAATTAAGGAAAGATTACAGTAAATAATCTGTTTGTGTGTTTCCTTTTAGCTAAATCTAGAATTCAAAGTAAACAAAGATATCAGCCCAACTCATAATTCTCTTCAAGATTCTCTTGAATTCCTCTTTGCTCTGTGAAGATTTGAGATTGTGGTTTTGAAATACAAAGTTGGAAAAAAAGATTATGTCAAATGCCCAAAGGCCATAAACTGTAAAGAAAAAGGCTTGTACCTAATTTATGAAATTTGGCAAGTATTGCATTTTTATGGTCACTTTCTGTCCTTTTTTTGAAAAAAGTTAAAATGTCAAATGGAGTTCTGTAAAGCATAACACATGTTCTTTCCATTCTCTGGTGTGGATATATTCGGCTTTTTGGGCACTCTTTCACTGTTAATACTTACATCTGTTGTTTAAAATGCTATTCCTGATACAATTGTTTTTTAAATGCAAACCCATATGTGTGATCTCCAGAGAAACTGGTAAATTTTACCAAATGGGCATCCCTAAATTGCATGCCATCTGCAGCTAGTGATGAGAGGACTAAACCCAGTCAGCTGTGATCTTCCACCACTGCATCTATCATTTTGATTTGCTCTAGGGAAATCAACAGCTTTTGGCTTGAACTTTCCTCACCCCAACAGGTTATTATGGACTGGTTGAGATGTACTGGCTAAAGAAAGATTTCTTTTATCCACAGTTGGGCCTCAAACTGTTTTCTTGTGGAAACCAGCAGAAAAACTCCAAATATCAGTAAAGCAAAAGCAGGCACATGCTCTAGCTCTGATTCAGATTTTTTGAGGTATAAGTGTGCAGGCTTTCTAACTCAGAAAGGCTGTTAAAATATGTAAAGCATGGAGGAATTTAAGAAACATTATTATTGCCAATGTAATTGTAAATTAATATTACTAGGAAAAAAACCAATGAACTTCTCAGAGCAGTATGTTCACATTCTGAAGGCATAATTGACAAAGTGGGAATTAATGTGTAATAGCATGTGGGACTTTATGATCATCTGAGAAACAGAGACAGAGAGAGGAATAAAATTGGGAAACTAATGCATAGATGCCACCTCACTGGGGAAAAGGCCTCTGAAATCCCACTGATCTTCCACTATAATATTTTCCATCTACCCCCACCATTCATTTCTACCTCATAACATATTCCTTTAAAATAATAAAAGTTATTTTGAGTTAATAAAAATTGCAGTTAAAAATAACTGGAAATATACTGAGGTACATTTTGTTCTAATTGACAAAAGGCCTGGCTAATATAAGTGCTTAAACTTCATGAGCCTAACTATAGACTTCATAATTTGCATTTATTTATTCCCTAACTAGATGAACTAATAAAGTCAGAAAGCAAGATCTGAGAGCCAGCTCTGAAAAAAACCTGAACAAACCCAATCACAGAACTGACCATATCAGTGTTAAAATTAATCTTTGTTTTTCCAGATAGGTTTGATTTCAAGTTCTGTCCTCTGTACTAGAAGCTTAATATGCACATTTGTCTTGCTCCTAGAGCATCTGTAAAATCAAATTCCCCATGGAATTTAAGGGAAAGAATGGCTGGTGTCTCTGAATAGCTTTATTTAATGTCTAGGTGCTGTATTGCTCAAAAATGTCATAGTTTGAGTGCCTAAAGTACATGTGTTACAATTCAGCTTCAGTTGCCTAGGAAGTTTTTGTTAAAGGTCACAAATTAAAGAATCATTGCAATTTGGGAATTTCTAAGATATTCTGAGGGGGAGTCTTAAGGATAACGACGTGGGGATGATGATTTCTAAACTGCATATGTGTTTGATGTTAGATGCCTGAATTATGTTTTTGCTCCATTAATTTGTAGCAGGGCATCTCAGGCCCCACCAAGAGCTTATTGATTGCTTGCTAACCTATGAGATAACTCAAACAGGACAAGCTGTCTTACAGTGAGTGATTTTGGTGCCATGGGGTTAACACGGGTCTGGCATCTCCCAACTGCCAATAAACATCTCACAGCTGAAGTGAGATCTGGAAAGATAAGCTGGATTTCTGACCAACAGAACACCTCACTTTAAGACTATAGAAACAACACCAAACTTCCAGAGAGCAGAAATCTTCTGCACCTTCCCTGGAAAAATATGTGGAGTTTCTCCTGTGGGTAGGGATACCTGCTGTGTGGCTACTGCTCAGGGTTTAAGTGAAAGGGCTCTGTGTATGTTATTGTGGTTTTGGTGGTAAGTTACATTTGACTCCTAATCAATACAATTTCTTTCGCTGGCTTTAATATTGGTACCTCAGTGTCGTGCACTGTTTTATGTTGGGCTGTAATCAAATAGAAGTTCCTTTAGTTTTATACTGTGTGTGAGAAATTCCGATTAAGGTTTTTCATCTGTTATTTCTTCATAGTTTATTGCAAATTCATTTTTATAAATAGTCCTGGTTTGCCATCATAGGAACCTGCAGTCCAGAGTGATTTTTTTTTAAAATTTAAGCTGTTGCCAAAATCCGAGGCTAAAGCAGGGCTTGTCTGAAGCTCCCCCTCCTCCCACGATATCATTGGATTCTCAATGCTGTAGTATTCCATGTGTGAAGTGCAAAATACATCTTTCTCTCACAACAGAATGCTGTGAGAGAAAAGCATTTAAAGATTATTGAAATCTCAAATCCTACAGGAGTCTATTTGGTAGGATCTCTATTGAATACTTTAAGTTTGACATAAGAATTTAAGGATTATAAGATACATTATGAAAGAAAAAGGGAAAAAATCTAGAAGATGGAAAAACCAGGACAAATTATCTGGGAGATAAAAAAACAGTAAAAATATTTTCACAGTGCTTTATGGTCCTCTTGTTCACTGATTTTTCTTAAAATCTTCTGCACAAAGTTTAAAGGTATTTCAACATCAATCTTTCCATTCCACTTGATTTCTTAGTAAATCAGATGCCTAAACCCTTTTAAGTTTTTTTTTTCTGCCATAAGTGGCTAAAAATTCCAAATTTAGATGTTCTGAACTTGCATTTGTAAAACATTTTGCAAAACATTTTCCCATTGAATATAAGATTTACTGTGAGTTGTCTCATTTCTCTTCAGTGCTCAGTGGTGTAGCATCAGTCCTAGTCTCATCAATATGTTTCAACAAGTGTGTAAATTTCAGGGACAAGGAAAAATCAATTACAACCAAAATGATAAAAATCTCAAATAAAAATGTTTGTTATATAAGCTAAATTGATGTGTATATTTGTCTCATTATTGTTGTTGCAATTAAGCCAGAAGAAAAGTATTGTGAGGCACAGAGAACAGAGTCACTCTCAGAGAGCAGCAAATTCCTTTGTAATAGTTTATGCACAGTTTGCTATCACCAGTGTATTTTGCTAAAAATACATGAACTGATGGCAGACTCTGACTGCAAAATCCATCGGAAATTTGCTGTAAGTGCTTCAACACGACTCTGCAAGCAGCAGAAAATAGTAGAAGGCTTTTGCATTTTGAAAACTTTGCTTAGAATAAGGTATATTATTTTATATCCCCACTTGAAAGAGCCACAGGACCATCACAGTGACTTTCTCAAATTATGTCCTTTTTCTTCAAAGTATTGCTCACTTAGATGTCTGAAGAAAGGTGAGACCTTTCTATTGATTTTTCAAGTGTTTTTTTGCTGGTGTGCATTCCTCAAGACTAATGTTAGCGCCCTCTCACAGCTTTACATCATTACCTTTATTTATTACATTTACCAGAAACGTTTCCTCTTTGATTTCCAGTACCCAAAATCATGAATAGCTGCAACAGCTGGGAAAAGATCAACACTCTAGTGCTACCAACTAAAGCCTGCAAAAGCTAACATGAAATTATTCTCTAAATCAATGCTAAGAAATATTTATTAGTATCTATTTTTATACAATCACAGATGAATAGTAGAAATGTAAAGTGAGTTTCATGCACTTTTTTATTTTCAAAGGGCAAAACCATACCACTGTGAGTCAACAAGGACTTTTGTTATTGACTCAGGTGAGGATAGGATACTTTGGCTTCATAAGGAGAGATGTAGGAAAAAGGATGAAGATGCAGACTTTCAGTTAAATTTTATTTGAACTCTCTGCAGCTATAGAATCCACAAAACTTTTCTTCACATGCAAAAGGTGAAGACTGACTCCTGACTAAAGAGGAAATTACATACAGTCCATGAGAGAAGATGGGTAGGATAACAAATTTTACCAAACTGAAAATATTTTGCTTATTTTCCCCCTTGTTTCCCCAGTGTTCATGAACAGAAGCCATGAGCTGTTGGGGTTTCATGTTGGAGTTGTGTAACCTCATGCTACATGAAACTCAGCTATACTTGAGAGGGATAATGGATGAATTGACACTGCAAGTACTTGAACAATTATCTTGAAGGAATCTGAGTATTTTAAACTCTCTATTTATTGCATAATTTTTCTTCCTTACGAGACTGACTATACCTAGGGTAAGTATTTACCTTTCAGCTTCTATTTGAAGGTAATTCAACATTTTTTTTTTTTAAATTTACTTTAGAGTTAAATGCTAGCAACAACATGGAAATTGTACTTGCAGTATTCTATGGAGATGTACTTCTTGGCTGTACTACTCTTCCTATCAATATGGATATCCCGTTTCTGGGCTTTTTGTAGCATTTTATTGTGACAGTTTAGAGTGAAATACTTCCTTTATTTGTATTTTTGAAAAGAGGTATTGAAGAAAAACAATAGTTTCTCTATATATCTGTTCCCTTTCCCTTCTAATTGTGAATCTGTTAGAGAAAGTTTTAAATACAGAAAGACGACAGCTTTCACAAAAGTAAAAACTACAGTTTTGTTTTCTTAAATCTCTCTAACAACAGAGGAGGGAAGTATATGATTTTACAAAATACATGACTGTGATTTTTTTGTCTCTGAAGTTTTTTCCCTTTCCTTTGGTGGCGCTTCAGGTAAAATCTAATTTGCATATTTTATTTTGTGTACATGAAAAATACATACACAACCTGCAGTTGTCTCCATGCTTGTGGTGTGCTGCACTCAAGCTGCTCCTCTGAGACAAGGAAAGCCTGCCTTGTCTCCCTAACCCACTGTCAGAGAGGATATAATTATGCAGATTCCCTGGTACATTGATCTTTGTTTGGGGCACGCACAGAAGTGATGCAGTTGGAGCTACAGAGCATGTAAATCCTTTTCCACTCACTTCCCTACAGAAGATGAACAATGGAGAGCCTTTTAATAGAGTGTCTGAAGTGAAAAGCCATCAGAGTGAATACCCAACCCAGAAAACATAATAAAGGAAACTGCAGGAGCGGGCAAGGAAAAGACACTGGCTGCTGACACCCACTGCTTTGTCTTCACTCTCCCAACTTTGTCCACTATAATCTGGATTTCGCCTTTGTTCTTGTCATTGAATATGCCCTTTGGAGTGACCCAGTAACAGTGACCCTTCTGGAGTTCACAAGCACAGCAGATGCCAGCTTGTGCTGCATAATGGAAGGGGATGTTCTCATTGTTGCGTTCCAAAGACACTGCTCAAGCTGGTTCAAATAAAATGATAACCAAACATAGTCTTCACCAATGCCTCTCCCAAATGAAATAATATTGTCACTGTTTGTTTAAAGTGTAATTTTCCATAATGTATCCTGTAGTCTGATTTTTCTGACTATCTGTACACAGGAAATCAGGGGCACTTGTAGACATTGCAGGTAAATAAATTGTGAATTCTTCCCAAAAGCTGCTAGAGGGAGAGGCCAAACTCATGCCAGAGGATATTCTAAAATTTAGTACCATAGATGATAATGACCAGCACCCAAACATGTTACCAGACAGGCACAAAATGGCTGAAATGAACATTGTGACTGATTCCCCTGCTAACAGTTCTGATCTGTGATGAGAAGTTGCTTCGCTAGAATAATATTTTCTTACATGCTAGTATCATTTTAAGTATGAAATTTATGATTTTTCACAGCCTAGATAGTATAGGATGAGGAACCACATCAGCAAGATCTAAGAATAGAGGAATAGCTTTTGGCTGAATTAACATTTGCCCATGAAACTCTTTATAGCTTCAAAAATTTTGCAGCAGGAATTATCTCACCCACCTTCTGACATCTATAACGTGGATATGTACATGTGAGCTGCTATTTGTAAATTTATTCAGTGACAAATGAGAGAACTAGGCACACTCATCAGGTGTGCTCCACCTGTCCAATTTTAGCTGTCTGCTCCGGGCTGACTGGACACAAGCCCTAGAAGTGCATGCTTTTTTTCACTGACTGTAGACTATTTCAGGCACAGCAGCCAGCTAAGATGCAATTTACTGATTGAAGAGATAGATACAGCAAAACACATTCTGATTAACACTCTCTGCCTTCATGTTTAAACAAAAGATTTACTGGGAAGTAAGAAACTGGTGCAAGTGAAAAAATCTCCCTTTGGTCAGTTGAATTCTATGCTCAGTAAGTCTTACTGACTTGGAATGCATAACTCCTCCTAAACACAGAGAAATACAAAACTCAAAAAAATTCAAATTATTTTTATATTCTGAGTGAGTAAATTCCTTTCTACAGTGGTTTCACTGAGTTTATGCTGTGGGAATACCATGCTGATTTAGCTGTGATTGCACTTTCCACACTCACTGGAGCAGAATGAAGCAGGTTTTGTCCTTATTTAGTCCAAATTGTATTTGTTCATATAGTCTAGTCATGTTGTCCTTGTTTTCAAAAAGGTTTCATCTCCGTCTGGAAATGTTTCTCCCACTGTTTTGCAACTCTCTTTAGAAATGTCTAGGGAATATTTCCAGGTCTTAGAGATCTGTTATGCTTCAGATGTTCTAATTCCTTGATCACCTGTTCTGGTTGAATGGTATCTCCTTCGATATTTTTTCTTCCTCTCCTGGGAAATTTATGTCTGTTTCTGACAGCCATCCCAAAACCTTATGTGTGAACACAGAGACAAAGAATTCATTTGATTGTGCTTTAGTTATGTCTGTCTCTTCAGTCAGTGAATTAACCAGGCTGGCTCTTAGAATTCTTCCAATGACCTCTTGTTCAATATGTTCTTAAAGATAAAAAACCCCATTGTTATTTATCTTAACCTCTTCTGCAATTTTCCGTTCATTTCACATCTTTGCTACTCCTAGCAGATCACTGTGTTTTGTACTGTGTTACATCATCTCTTCAGTTATGCTCATTATCTTAATACCTTTCATCAGCCTCTTTGTGGTCATTGAATAACTTTTGTACAGATTCCTTCAATTTTGTTGTTGAGGCTTTTTTTTTTTTTTTTCCCCAGATACTAGCTAATTGTGGCAATGTCACAGCCCACAGTTTGAATACTCTGTGCAATTCTGAGTCCCACAATTCAAGAAGGCTCTGAAGGTCCCTGAATGTGTCCAGAGAAGTGCAACAAGGCAAGTGAAATGACTGGAAGGAGTGTTCTGTGAGGAGCAGCTGAAAACTTTGGGCTTGTCTCATTTGGGAAAAGGAGGCTGAGGGTTATCTCCTTGCTCTCTGCAGCTTTTTGAGGAGGGGAAGGGGAGAAGCAGAGCTGGTCCTTTCTCCCTGGTATCCAGTGATAAAATACATGGGAATGGTTCAAAGCTGCACTAAGAGAGGTTCAGATGGAACATTAGGAAGCATTTCTTTTCCAAGAGGGTAGTCACACACAGTTCCTAGAGAGGCGGTCAGTGCCCCAGGACAGTCAAGTTTAGGTGACATTTGAACAACACCTTTAATAAAATACTTTAATTTTTGTTCAGCCCTGAATTGGTCAGTCATACTGACCATGATGGCTAGACTAGATAATGTATATTCCTTCTGACTGAAGTGTCCCATTCAGTTCTATCCTATAATTCATTCATCAGCATTTTCCAATTCTGCATTGGTTTTTTTATTGTTTTATTTCATTTGACTACACAAAACACACAAGCAGTCTTAAAATGTGCATGGTGGAATATGTGTATCTGATAAGTGTAGTGAAGCTATTTCTTTCTTCACCACTGAGCTGCAGTGATCTTGGACAAAAATCCCATGGGCCAGACATAAACCAGACTATACATCCGTAAGTGGCAAAGTGGTAAAAGTGAGAGATTGGGCTGGCAGACCTTTGTCACATAAAAAGGTAGCTCATGGCAGTCATTACACCTCATTCCCTCAGAGCCAAAGGATTAAGTGCTATAATAATCAGCCAAGAAACATACACAGCATGTTTTATAAGACTGCCTCACTTTTCTCAAGGATGCTCTGGAGGTATTTAGGGTGAGTCACTATAATCCTGTTGACTACTACCATTGGAATTCAACTATATAAGGAATTTTTCTAATATCTTAAATAATATCTTGAAGCTGTGCTCATGTGAAAGTGAAAAGTGATTCTGAGTATGAAATAGCACCTTCACATGATTTATCACTTCTGTTCTTATGCAGCATAGTCAGAGATGGCCAAGAGCCTGCTAGGGCTTTATTCTGAGGAAGTGGAGAACATGGAGCAGAGCAGAAGGTATAGTTTTAACACCAACACAGTCCACACAACAGAAGTGGAGAATGAGGGGTTGCAGATATGACTCCACAAAAAATCTATAGCAAAGTCTTTGAACCTAGAGTTTTTGTTTCAAGTCAAAAGGTTTTAGTCAGAAGGTTTCTGAGTTTTAATTTTTCAGCAAGAAGCCAACATTTTCCATGGGGAAAGAAACAAAATAACATAATCTTCTGACTAATTTTGGTTGTAAGAAATGTTATGTTTTTGTAAAGTGCTTTTAGGCCATCAGATAAAGGTCACTGGGGAAGTGGAAAATGTCATTAAGAAATTCACTGACTTGATTTTCCACAGGTTTAGGCCTCATTTGCCAGCTAAATACTACATTTCTTTGTCTACTGCAAAGTCTTACAAGACTCAAAATTAAATTAGATTGCGTATTCTAGTTCTCTGTTGGTATTAAGGTCACACCAAACTACATCTATAAATTACCCAGGCACAGTCAGTTCTTAATGCAGCCCCTAAGGACACTCCAGTGCAGTGGCGTGAAGAGAGGATTTCTCTGGCTTAGCATTAAGCATAATCGTTCCAGGCCACGCTTTCCCCCAAGCAGTCTTACAGTACCCCCAAAACTGAGGACAATCCACCTGATGCAATCCTCCCAAACTCCTGATTGGCAACAGCTGCTACAACTTTCATCAAACGCAGCCTGTGGTCTCCCTATGATTGTGTTCAGGCTGTTTCCACCTGCTCGATGCTCTGAAGCTGCTCTGAAAGAAGCCCTTTTACACTGGCTCTTTTCTTTTCCATATTGAACATAAATCCTCCCACTGAGAATGGGAGGTATAGATCACTAGTGCCCACGAAGCAGTGCATGAGTTGAAAAGATCTGTTACTACATAATTTCTGGAGGTCTAGGAGAGTATTGTCAATCTCCAATAAATCCGAAGGGATTGGGTTGTAGGGAACATGCTCCCAGGGGCACCAGCTAAGTGAGACCTTCCAGGGAGAATTAACTCACACTAAGCTGGAGGGCACCCTGCCACTGACAAGTTAAAACATGATGTTATTTTGCTCTTGAAGTTGCCCTGAGAAGCTCTGAATAGTATAGTAAATGGATCCAGAAAGGTTGTATTTAGGAGTCAGGCACATAAATACTTCTTAAGAGCTTTTCTGAGAAACTCAGTGCCGATAATATAGGGAGTAGGAATCCAAAACCCAAGCTAGTGCTGTAAATGCTGAGGTATTCTACAAACAACTGATGTATTCTTTATGAATAGTCCTTGATGCTGCAAGTCACGTGTTCTTGCTTAATGCTCTGAACTAAAATACACTATCAGTTTCACAGTGAAAAAGGTTTCCATTAGGAAATGCAAATTCATGAAACTCTTCCAATGCAGGCTGGATTTTACGGTGAAAGAGAAACTCACCTTGACATTTCCAGTAATCAAAGGTCTGATTATTTTTCTACAATGTGAGGAATAAAAAAGACATTTTTTTGGAATTTTTTCCAAAAATAGCCTAGTGAACACCATAGCAGAATTTTACTTGCTGTGGGGGTAAGTATCCTCTCTTCATTTATACTAGCTTGTTCCTTTCTGTATGAATAATTAAATAACCATTGGAATGGAACTATAGTTTGGGCAATACAGATATTTCAGAAATTTCACTGAAAAATTCCATACGGCTTTAATAAATGGTCTTAGGTGTATTAAATTGGCAAATTCCTGTAGTTAAATATTGGCCAGGCTGAAGCCTCTTTTTGGTTGGTCCTAGAAAATACTGGAGTAGATTGGAATCAGTTATTATCTTTTTATCACCTCTGGGATTTTTCTGATTACTTGATTTGTTTTACAGTACAGGAAGTCTTTGTATTTTTATTATTTTTTACTTAATTCATCACTAGAATAATGAATAGCAAATTTCTAACACCAGTTGTCTCCCCTTATTATCTTCAAAATATTTAATTGTAGGCAGATCAGATTTAACCCAGCTCTATCTCTCTCTTAAGGTCCTCTGTATCTATCTTTTTAGCAATACTTGGGGAAAATGCCAAGAGCTCTTAACTGCTGTGTTTGCTTGGAAATTGCTTCACTGGCACTTGTCTGGGAACACAGAAGAGGCATAACCTAATTGATCCATAAAGGTGAAAAGAAGAGCTGTGTAATGCAAAATATATTTTTATGGTAAAAGGAATTGGAAATGCAATGTACATTAAAAGCAGGAGAAAGATGTTTTTGCAAAGCTAAGGCTTATATTTAAAGTCTAGAAAGTGAGGGAAAAAAAATCCAAATTATAGGTGGCAGACACTTTCCTGATGTCATTGAATCATATAATCAGAGAATGATTTGGGTTGGAAGGGGCCCTAAAGATCATTTAGTTCCAACACCCCATGCCCATTGCCATGGGCAATGATATGACCACTGGATCAGGCTACTCAAAGGCCCATCCAGGCTGGCCTTCATAAGGCCTTTTTCCTTACGTAAAGTCTTCAACTTACCCCAGGTGATTTGAAGAGTTATAATATCTGGAGTTTAATAAGTGAAAGTAGTAATTCTATTCTAGTGTTAATAATTAATATGCAACTTCTTTTACAAAATCCAGAAAAACTGTCCTAATCCTTATTACTCTGGTCTTGTGATTGCATTAAAGTAACAGTGCCTGTTACAGTCAGGAGGCAGAATTTACTTGCAAAAGCCAAATTTACTCTTCTTGATGATGAGTTGCTGATGACTGTTAGAGCACAGACCATGCCATGGCTCTCTGGGACCCACACCCACCAGTTAACCCAAGTCAGAATTACGTAGGACAGGGAGCACAATTCTGCCTAAAGCCCATTAAAGCTTGTAATAAGGAAAGAAATCCTTTTTATGAGGAATCAATGGTGTATTTGCTCTGCACAAAGGACAAAAGAAATGGCACTACTAACAAAATGGAGTGAAAAAATACGTGAAACAACGCCAAACTTCCGGACCTGTCAAATCTTTACACTCAATTCACTATTTTAACTATTTTGACAATATAGCACTAACCATCAATTTGCAACAACAAAGAAAATTCAACCAATTTTTCTATATATTTGTATTTTCTTTTATTCCTTTTTTGCTTATTCTTTTCTCCCGCTAGCTTATGGGTAACCGTATTTTCTTTTGGTGACAAAATTTTGGCAGCAAATGGGCTGCAGGGGTGGCCTTTGTGAAGACAGGCCGGAGTTCTCTGGTGCCAGACATGGGCAATTCCAGCCAAGACCAGCAGAGCTATCACAGGGCATGGCTAAGCCCTCCAGCCAAGAAGGGGCCACTCTGGGGGGGAGCACACTGAAGAGAGGACAGCCCATGGCAAGCCACAACAGGACAACATGCAACCTGCAATAATGTCTTTTTGCACCTTCAATGCTTAATATGTATCACCAGAAAATTTGAAGGGTTGAGGTGACAATGTGATGCTGGAATCTTCAGAGCTTCTGGAACATGAATATACATCTTAGGATGTCACCAAATATAATACTGTTTTTGGAATTTGACTATATCATGAGATTTATGCCTGCTCCAAGTTCTTGTTTTATATTTGTGCTAATCTCTGAGGTTTTGTTTATTTGTTTGTTTTTGTTTTCTTCTGGTTTTTAAACAAAGAGTACTAAAATGGTTCTAATTATATTTCAGTACCATAAAAATGGTACTGACATGACTTAAAGAATGGCAAATAGCAGTGAGAAAACAGGAACAAGCTGCTGGAAGTGGGGAAATCTCAAGTCTACCTTTATGACAACAGCAAATTAATGTGCAATAGGACAGAGATCTGTGTGGCAACTTCAAGTTCCCTCATCTAATTATTGCAGGTTGACTCTGTAACTGATTTCTATGTAGTTTAGGTTTCAAATGAACATAAAATCTCTCCTCAGCCTGCCAGCCTGGAAGTTAATCTTGTGTGTGAAATAGATGCCTTCTTGCTTAAAAGCAGTGGCATCTTTCTTTATAAATTGTTTCAAAAATAGACAACATGAAATGTCAAGGGGTTCTTTAGACTAGAAGATAAATTTTTAACCAGATCCAAAGCCTGAAGGTAATGCTACACAAAATAATGGGAAAAAATTTAAAATCTAATCTTTTTGACAATTCCAACAGAGGTTTTTAAATTCTAAAGTGCCTCTTTCAGGGAGTCTATAAGAGAAAAACTTTAGTACTAGAAGCCTCTGTTCTCACCAGGAGGAGTAAGAAGATAGAGTAGCTCTTGCTTTTTGTCTGAGTGTGTGGCTCTTTGGTTTGGTTTTTGGAGTTTGTTTGTTTGTTTGTTTGTTTTTTGATTTTGTTTTTATTTAGTTTTATTTTGTTTTTTGTTGTTGTTTTTTGTTGTTGCCTTTTTAGAGTTTTTTGGCTGGTTGGTTGGTTGTTTTTTGGATTTGTTTTGTTTGTTTTTTCAAGAGGGAAAATATTTCTTTAGCCATTCAAAAAAACCCAATCTGTTATAGGAAGAAAGGGTCATATAGTAAAGCAAAAATAAATTTATAAAATATTAATAGAAATTAATAGTAGTAAAAAGTATCGCTTGTGGTCTATCTTGCCAATTTAATGGCAAGAAAAAGCTACTCCATTGCTGATCTTTCTTGCTGGTGAGATCTTTCTCTCTTGAGTATTCAGGTTATGAGGATATTGTTCAACTACAGTGTCTGCTCATCTATTCTCTCTGTGAGAGCACCACCCAGAGGTTTGGCTCCCTCTCCTAGGAAAGGAAGTGTCTGTGGACGTATGAAGAGATCTGATGTTTTATGTAGATGCTGTTGATATAGGGCCTGGTCTAGGCTCCTGGATTTTGTTGTTTTCTCTCAAGTATTCATTGTCCTAATGCCTGAATTCTGCATTCATTCTTGGTCAGGTAACAAACGTACTTTTCAACACTATTTCTTAAGTACACTCAAGAGAGGAACCATATATACGGGAGCAGAACTGAGTCCACATCACTAAAGCTTTATGCCTTTATTTCAGAATGGAGATATATCTCATCTTTGCTTTTCCTCATCAATGGATGTTATAATGACATGGGTCACCATATTCTGAGAAAGAACACCACTCTGATATTTCAGGATGAATATTTTGATCAAAATGTCCCAAATTAGAAAGCACTGTACAACATTTAGGTAGATATGGCCTAGGACAGCTTAGTTTCCCTCACTTGTCAAAAGACACTAATAGACTTTCTTTAGGAACACTGTCAAAAGACGCTAATAGACTTTCCTTAGGAACACCTCTGTCTTCCTGGAGTTCTCAGAGAGTTTTGAACTGCCCTTATCCCTGTAGAGAATTCTCCCAAAGCCTGTTAAGAGACTGCTTTTGAAGAGGCTCACACAGAATAAACTCAAAAGGGAGTTTTCCTACTCCTTTAGTTCTCAATCAAAAAACCCCATTCCTTTCTGAAAAAGAGTTGACAAATGTAATTTTTGTTATGTGTACAATAATATATTAAATTCTCTGTGTTGCATAAGGATAAGTAGCTAAATATTCTGGACAAAATTCTTTTCATTTATGACAGTCTGTAAATTACTCTGGAGAAGAGGAGGCTGACAGGAGACCTTATCTCTCTATACAACTACCTGAAAGGAGGTTAAAATGAGGTGAATGTCTCT
Source organism: Ammospiza caudacuta (assembly GCF_027887145.1). Classification (NCBI taxonomy): domain Eukaryota; kingdom Metazoa; phylum Chordata; class Aves; order Passeriformes; family Passerellidae; genus Ammospiza; species Ammospiza caudacuta. The sequence goes on from NC_080594.1 coordinate 63,813,826, forward strand.
GCTTCTCACAAGTAAGAAGTGATGGGACGAGAAAAAACATACCCAACTTGTGCCAGGAGGGTTTTAGATTCGATACTAGGAAAAATTTTTTCACTGCAAGGGTTGTCAAGCATCAGAACAGGCTTCCCAGGGAAGTGGTTGAATCACCAACCCTGCAAGTATTAAAAAGATGTGTAGACATGGTGCTTAGGGCTTGAAAGTGTTGTTAGTGTCTGGACTTGAAGACTTAAGGGTCTTTTTCAACCAAAATATTTCTGTGCTTATCTAGTTTTAAATCACACTTTCTACACATTCTCTCCACTTTGAATACTATTTTTTTTGTTGCCAGTATTATATAAAGTATTATGTGAATTTTCTTGTCTTGGCCACCTGTACATCAAGGGGTCCACCTATAATAGGTCTTTAGCATCCCTTTCTAGGTACAGCAGCCCGTGCTCGATGGACAAGTCTGTGGAGTCACAGCTCTGCTGGATGCAATCACAATGCATATGGCAGATTTCAGACCCACCTCAGAGCCTTTTCTTCCACACAAAGCAAAGACAGCAAGAAGTAGGAATACTCTGTGACCAGCAACCACCCAACTAACAAGAGGAAAAGGGAAAGGAAAGCCCTTTAGGGTAGAAGCAAAATTAAGTATAATGCTCTAGATGTGATTAATAATGGCATTGATCACAATGACAAATACACTAGATGAAATTATTCTCTTATTTATCCACGACTGAAGAGATAAGAACAAAATTTTGTCCAATACTGTTATTGAATATATTCTGCTGTGTCATGTGATGTACAACTAATTCCCAGAACATGGTACCACACTGTCTTATGAATGAGTGGGAAGAGTTACAAATGAGCTGGCATGCAGTGGCTGTGGAAAGGTAGTTTTCTTTGAATTAAAATTGCCAACAATTTATTTTTCCTTGCTTACTCACATAAAATTAAATTAGATGGAAAAGCATGGTTTTATATAAAAATATAATAATTTAATAGAGGTTTTAATAGTCACAAATGCAACCTAATTATTAATTAAAAAGATTCTGTAAATATCAATCTGTACATAGTAACTAGTTTAACATACTTTAAGTTTTGATCTTTATTGCCCATGAGATATACTTGATACTTCCTTTACAGTTTTTAAGTCTTTTTGTTTACAGAAAGGGTGCAGCTCAAAGCTTGAGCTCACAGGGGCAGGCCCTGAGGCTAGAGTTTGCAGAGGCAGTGTGAAGAGTGTGCAGTGATGGAAACACATCATATCTCTACAGGTATCACACAGCTGGGTTGGGCGTGCATCAAGAAATTCTACATCATTCCCACTGCAGTTGTTCCAGTGCTCTGCCTGTTGCTTAGCATTCCTCTGCCATGCCTTTGCCAGATACCTTTTCTGCTTGGTTTAGATCCTTTTTAGCCATGAACACCCTCTGACAAATCCATAGCAAAACCATTGGGGATTTCTTCTGAAGCAGAGCTCTGTACTGTGTTATGAAATCCTTTGTGCTCACCTCATTTTAATAGTCTGTCAGTCTATATGATAACCCTTTCCTTAGGACAGAAAAACTAACATGTGGTAGGTCCTTCTTTCATACTTTTGCTTTCATACTGTGCGCAACCCATAGCTCCAGGGCCTGACCCATGAGCTTGTTCATGCCTTGGGCAGAACCTGTTCTGTGAGCCCAGGGACTAGCTCAGACAGCTACTCTGACGTGGCTCCCCAGAGTACCAGTGAGGAGAGAGTATTTCCTCCAAAGCAGCTGAGATAGACTCCTGCTCTGATTTGAACTCAGGGGAATCTCATTTTGAACTGTGAGAGAATCATTACTTTATTTACCTCGAATTACTTAGTTATATACTTGGAGTTACCACAGTACTTACCTATAGTCTGAAGACTCAGATAAAATCACTGAGAGTAATGAAAATGCAGGCTTGATGGCTTTGTTTCCTTAATAACATAATAAATTATCTTTGAATAAACATTCAGAGAAAAAAGCTTTCTAAAGCATATTTATCCAGAGAACTGCACAGCAAGAAGGCCTCCTTTAAGCCTTTTTTCCTCCATGTATTCAGGTATTTTATTTATCAAAAGCTCTGGTAAACAGATGAAATAACAGAAGGGAGGGAAAAAAAGTATTTTTATTCCATTTCTGCAACTGGAGAGAAAAAAACAAAAGACACTAAAAATGAAAGGGAGACAGAGATTAGATGGTGCAGATTCAGGATATAGGGAGCAAGGAAAGAGGAGGAAGTAGAGCAGACAAGAGTGAGAGATTAAATAATGAACAGAATCAGACAGTACTGGTTCTATAAGGATAAAACATGTATACCTCAATTGCATATGAGCTTGGTTAACCTCTTTATCCCTGTAAGAAACTTGTTGTCCTAAGACTGCAATTGATCACAGATAAGAAAAGCATCCTTTAGACAATCACTTTCTGAAAATATGGTTCATAAGTTGGAAAAAGTTGAAGACCCTTGCTGGTGATAAAATAATGCACTTGGAAACTACACTACAATGACCAAAAGGAAATACCTGTAAGTAAAAGCACAGATAGCTGTGCTGCAGATGGGGATGCCCACAAGATGAGTCTGTCACAAGGATGAGCAAGCTGCACTTTTTCTCTATCACAGTTTTCTCAACACCTCCATCCTTTCCCAATCGACAGGTTTAGTTTATGTGTCAGAAGTCATAACCTTTTTGCACTTAGCTGGTTCATTGTGAATACCCATATTTCAATGGCAAATTATTTGTTGCAGTTAGAGGATGTTTCCTTGGAGAGATAAGAAGGGAAGCATGTGTATATGCAAGATGTCTGCAAGGCTAATCTTAAGGCCAAATACGTTGACTAAAATATAAAAGTTTTCCAAAGTATTTAAAAACCAAATTAGATTGAAGAAAACAGTAAGGTTTACAGTGATTAAATTCTTATTAGAAATGCAGATTCTCTGTGACCTGCAGCTCTTATATGAAGGAAAAAAATCAGAATCAGATGGGGGGTAATTGGTGAATCTCTCTTTAAGTAAGGGAACCCTTTGACATCAGAAGTAGGCTCCTGGTAACTCTTTCTAATCCATAACATTGAGAAGGAGTTCACAGTGGGACCATGGACTGCCAAGTCTGCCATCAAAAACAAAGGTCAAACTACCCAACTGAATTTAACACCTCATTCCACATGATGATATTTTAGGGTTTTTATTTTACTATTGTGAAGAACTATTATTTTTATCTTTGTCAGAATCATCTATATTTTCAAAATGTTTACTGGTATGGTTTGATGACCGATTTCCTTTTTTTTTTGCTAGTCAAATTACCAACATCTAAGTGGTGCTGATGGGATGAAATCTCTTCCCAGAAATTTTTAAATGTAGAATATAAATCAAACTAGGCAAAAGCAACTTTAAATGAGAAGAGGGTGTAAGTATTAAGAAAAGCATTTTCAGTTCTGTTTTTTTGTAGCTTTTTGGGAAGTGTTCATGACAATTTGCCTATTGAAGGGAAGTATATACAAGAAATTTGCAACAGATTACATTTTTCTACTGTTATATTGTGAATTCCCATTTGTAAAATAAGTATTTGCATGATCTAGCAGTGATCCTCTACCTAAGCCATTGGGACTGTGAATACAGTATTGACTCTGTTAAACTGTTTCTCAACCTACAAAAAGCTAAGATAATGAGAAAAAAATTGCATAAGTTAGTGGTGATTATGACAGTCTGTAAAGATAAGCATACACCCAAATCCTCAAAATTGATTTTTGGTTGTCTAAGAGTTGGTAGCCATGTAAGAGAAAACCCAGTCAACAGGCATGAAGGGTCAGAGTTAAGAGTTTCTACAGAAACTTCTATTCTTGGTTTCCACTGTATTTAAGTTTAGGCCATCTGGTTGCAATGAGGCTGAAAAGAATAAAAAGTAAAAAAATAGTAGGAAATTAAGCTGGTTTTGTCCCTTTCAGTTTGCAGGGCACTGATGCGCAATATACGAAACAGAAAATTTGGGGTAATTTGAGGGGCAGAACTGAGAATAATAGCTTCAGACATTTCTAAAATCTAGAATGATTTGTTGTTGTGAAAATGCTTGGACATTTAACTCAAAAAATTTTTCAAGCTTCTCTGAACACAAAAAAGAATTGTCTCCTGCTCTGGTACATTTGACTCAACATGCATTCTCAATTTTGCTGCAGTTGTTATATAAACAGCTTCCATTTTGTTTTGATGTCTCTGTGGCTTTGCATAACACATTTATTTTAGCTTGGGTTTTTATGGCAGGTTATTAAAAAATAAACTAACATAAAAGCAGTACAATCAAATCTAAAGAAAAACTTTGTTTCTGTCAGGGGGTAGCATTCACTTTTCTGACAAGCTACCACCAGTTGAAACACAGGGATCTCAACCAATTATTAGTTCCTATTTTTATTGCATATTCAGTTTAGCTTCATCTGGTCTTCAGCTTTTCCTACTGCATCTATATGTCATAAAGTGGTTATGGCAATACAATAGGACAGTATAGGCAAGAAAAAATGGATTTATATCATTAGCTCAAAATTCTGGCTCAGTTTAAAACATCTTTGAATTAAGTACTTCAATCTGTGAAACACTTTATTTTCTTTTCAGATAAAATATTTGTATTTTTTTTGTTATAAAAAGAAATGTTTTCAGCTCCGTATTTAATTTAGCACATTTCTGGTGTTACATCTGAGTTATAAGAGGCCAGGTTTATTACTGAAGACACAGCCACTTTTCTGCTTTAGGGACCCAATTTGGCATTACTGTCAGCTGCAACTCTGCACTCTGTGGACTATGGGACACTCTGAAAGCTGTTTAGGAATTATCTGCATTGCACCCAGTTGCAAATGCCAGATATTGATACAAAAGTAGTACAGTAGCACAAGGTTTTCCCTCTAAGGAAAATGTGTGAATCCTAAACAGAAATGCACTGTTTTCCCATTGCATTATGCCATCAACAGTTGGACAGTGTTGTCTGCTCAGCATCGAGGTAAAGTGTCTGGGAGATTTGGTCTTTCCAATGCCTTTGTGAGAGCTCTTTAGGCACTGCATGTGCATTATTTGTTGGTTTTTTGTTTTTTTTTTTTTTTTTTGTTTTGTTTTCTTTTTTCTTTGAGGTTTTCTGTGTCAAGGCACTATAAAATTATCCTTTCCTTATCCCTCTCAGTGCTCAGAAAACAGCACATCTCTCTGTAGGGCTCCCATATAAAGGTGTAAGAACAGGAGGCAGAATCCTTGCTATAAGCCATTTATTTTTGAAGTGTAGTAGCAATGATCAGTTCAAGCAGTAAGTTTTGTCTTGTTATTTCTACTCAATTTCCACTTAGTTTTTCATTTTAACTGTGATTTATACATGCATTAATTGGAAAACCTATAGTGGTTGACAACTGATTTCTAATATAGCCATCATCACAAAATTTGGTGAATTGTACAGAAGAGTTTCTCTCACTATTATCATGGTCCAGTTTCAACTGTATATAGCCTGTCCTTCCTCCTATGCTATGATGACTTCTTTGTAGGTTCGTTGCTTAATGTGTATGATAGCTGATATGCACTTAGACTTATGGATTATATTGAGAAATAGAAAAGAAAGAAAACCAGCAAAGTTTTATTACAAAGACATATAAGTGGAAAAAATAACTATACAAGAAATTAATCTGATTTCCACTAAAAAATTCCAAAAAACACTATAGCTGATTTTTCATACTTTTAATACAAGAACAACTTTAATGAAACAGAAGAAATCTATTTGTGAACAACAGCATAAGAACAGAAATTATAACTTATGCTTCTGAATTCTGGTTCTTTTTTTACACCAGTGCAAATTCATTAATCCTGTACAATTATTCCTAGCTACTGAGCAGAAATTAGAGCTGTTATTTCATAAGTATTTAAGTAAAAATACAGATGTAAAAATTTGCCTAATTAAGAGTCAGAACTCAGTTTATATGCTTACAATTAAGTTGAACTATGAAATTTTTAGGTATCTAGTAAAACTAGTCATTTATCTTCACCACAGTTAATGGAAGAGAGAGGTGCCTTTCTAATCTTAGATGCCGTTCATAAATGGAATTGTCCTCTACAGAAGCTGAGAGAAAACTGATTATACAGATTTTTATACATCTATGCATATAAATGTATATATATAGGTATAAATACATGCATGTCTTTAGAAAAAGAGAGATTTTTATACATTTTCACATGAATTCATGATGTAGAGTATACAGCGACATATACATCCTAACATTTTTCCCAATCTGACAGAACTACCTTAAAAGCCAGCAATACTGGGTGACTTGCTGCAGGAGGGTATAGAAGGAAGTCTACTCTGATATTTCTCATTGGTGTGATACCTAGAATTGTGTGGACCAGACTCTCCCTCTGGGTGTCCTAGTTCTACCGATTCTTTCCCCTCAACTGTCTTTCCTCCTCTTTTACATCTACCTGTCCTTTTCCTCTAGGTGCCTTTTTCTTTTATTTTGAACTTTCTAAAGCACAAGAAGACAAAATACATTACTACTCAGCTGGATGCTGCTCACTATATCATGCACTCCCTTCTGCTTTTGAATCATATGCTGATTTCGGCTGAGAAAATTTTCTTCATAGTAGCCAGCATGGGACTATATTTTGAATTTGTGCTGGAGTCAAGGTCTCTTGTGCATCTTACCCCACCTCACCAAGTGAGTAGATTGGGGGTGTGCAAAAAGTTGGAAGGGGACTTATTTGAGGCAGCTGACCCCTACTGACAAAAGGGATGTATATTCCAGGCCATATGGCACCATGCTCAGCGTATAAACATGGAGGAAGAAGGAGAGGGCCTTCCAAAGTGATGGCATTTGTTTTTCCAAGTCACCTTTACACAAGATAAAGCCCTGCTTTCTTGGGGATGGCTGAACACCTGCCTGCCCATGGGGAAACATCACACTGAACATGCTTTTGCTTCCTTGCAAGAGTACGAGGATCAGAATTTTCTCTTATGGTGGGCATTATATTCATATGCCTTTATTAAGATTACATTCAATTTGGTACTAGAATTATATGATCTTATGTCCTCATTGCCCTCTGTAATTTGTCTGCTTAAATTTCTGTTTTTATCATCTTGTGGTGTTTCATATTGTTACATTTTTATCTCATGGAGTGCATAAACCTTTGAATATTTACTTTCTTATGCAGGTTCACGGACAACGATTCCAACACTTCCTTTAAGACTACAATGTTTATGTTTTCTGTGTAAGAAATGAAATATTTTACTAGCTGTTGAAACAGTGTTAGAACAGCTTTGCATGTATGCCTGCAAATATTTGTGTCCCTGACCAAAGCACTTGCTAGTATGTGAATAAAATTAGCTCAATGATTTAGCAAAATAAGATATCAGGAATTTATATAGTTTCAGTAAAACCATAGGTATCCTTTTATCTTGTTGAAAATAGAAAGACAGCTAGCTCATATAGAACTCAAAGCAATGATGAAAATGCCCTTTGAATTTAGAATACAAACATTATCATTCAAAATACACAGAGACTAAAATTGTTAACCCCTGAGGGAAGTGGTTGAATGGATGAAGACTTGGCACAGCAATTGGATACATGAAGCATGAAAACATGACATGGTATTAATTAGAGGGACAACACCAACTAGTTCAAAGCAAAAATGGTGTTGAATTGCTGATTTGTTATCTTGTGTCTATTACTTTTAATTAGCATTTCATAATGTTCACAATTTTGTGTTGCTTTGTTTCTCGTAATTATATAGAAATGGATGTGAGACATGCTTAAAAGCATTTGCTTTACAGAATAAAAGAACTGCCTATGCTCTAGCTCTGACATTCATGCCCCAAGGAAGGCATTATTTGTTGACAAGGGTTGTAAACTACTGTATTTTTGCTGCAGACTATTTGATGTGCAATGTATTTTTCTTGGAGGTGGTGAGCCAGATATCATGCAACATACATATTTTTACATAGAGGAAAACTGTGCAAACTGGTTGAGAAATACCAAGCACAGATGCTTTCTACTTCACATAAGGTAGAATTTTTTTTTCCACATATTTTATGTGTAAATATATATATATATATATATATATAAAATCTTCCCATGTATGGCAGAAAGTATCAGTGCCTTTTTAACATCTGTAGCAAGTTATGTAAATAATAGTGGGAATAAAGTAAACAATCATTGGCAGTACAAATACTTTTCATAAAATGTGACCTTTCCTGGTACATCTGCTTAAAGGAACTACAAAATATATATTTGAAAAAATGTAATAATAATGAAAAATTATTGTAATTAATTATTAAAAATAAAAATTAAAATAAATGTAATAAATTGTAAAAATCTTTCATAAAAACACCCTTATGAAGCACCATAAATGGATGGAGTGGACACATTGATAAAAGAAATGGGGCAGAAAAAAAGCAATAAGCATTTAGGTCAGCAGTGACTGTTCTAAAATCAGTTATTAGGAAAAGAACAGAAAATATGGGGCAAATAAATCTATAGAATATTTCAATCACAAAAAGTATTGAATTGCCTTCTCAGCTGAAGTACACCAATGAAATCATAAGAAACAATTAGTAACTGCACACAGATACCCATCTAGGTAAGGATAAAAGTAAAGAATTCAGCAGGTATGAGCCAGTGAAAAATGTGTAAGATGTGAAAAAATGTGTCTTTGTTTTACAAAAGCAGATAAAATTCTGACTAATTTCCAAAACACTAAAAAAAACACAACTTTGGTGCTGGAAGATTGAAATACCTAAATTCTATTAAAGTTTGCTTTCACATGAAAGCAGATAAACCCATTAAGTTCATCTGCAATTGGTATGACAGGTCATGCCAGAAATGGCCAATAACCTCACTAGGTTTTGCACCAGGGAAAGAAAAAAGCCACAACATTATCTTCTTGGATTGTTGAAACTCTTGTTCAGACAGTTTAGATGGCTAGTATTATCTTAAATACATTAGATATTTAAATAGTTATTTTATCAAATGAAGAACCTTCTTTTTGCTACGTGTTGTTTTGTTCAGAGACAACAGAAGGCCTTCAAAAGAAAAAGTTGTACCTTTATTTGTCTTTCAAATACAACCCAACTTAGAACATATTTGCTATATGTGATATCCATGTGCTTCCATGTGAAGATTTATTCAGTGTCAGTACTAAGACTTGGATGGACCTTCTGGAGATGACCAGAAAGAAAGCAGATACAGAGTTAATACATTAAATACTGCTTTTCTTCAGAGTAACAGAGGATATCTAGCAATTTACATTTATGAGAAGAGCTGAAATGCAAAATTTTGCTAATCAGGAATAAACCACATTGACAAGCTGCACTGGGAACTTGCACAGTCCTTGTTCACATTCTGTCTGTCTTTGGCTTGTGGTGATCTTTCCACAGAGAGCAAGACTTTATCTAGCATTTCATTGAAATGCCAATGCCTACTCTTGGAGGAGTGAGCTAAAATCCTAGAAGGCATCAGTCTGCAAGGTTGCTGCAACTTCTGATTCACAGTTGTTGATTTATAGGATCAATTCCTAACTTTTCCCACTCACTCCAAAGAAAGAGTGCACAGAATATTGTGTAGCAGACCGCTTTTTCTCTGAGCAGTGCTTCTGGCCACTAGCATCCTTCCCTTAAGGTGAGAAATCAGTGATTACAAAAGTTTTACTTGCTTGACTTCTATCTTTTCCTCTCCTTGCTAAACTGTACTGACCTGCAGGAATTGTTAACTTAGCTTCCAACCATTTGCTGGATGACCTGCAAGAATACTTGGAAAAATGGAAATTGAGTTATAAATTGTGGTTTTTATACCTGCATGTCATGCTCGTATTTTATTACAGGATGGAACAAGTAGTATGCTAGAATTTCCTGAAAGTTTGGGAATAGCTTCAGGGGTTTCAGTCACGTGTTGAGACTTCAGTTTTGATCATTGCTGATTCTCAAGAGAATTTTTTATTTATAATTGAGAAAACCTTACTTTTCCAGTAATAAACTTTACTTTCCTTCTAATAACAGCAACAACAACAATAACAATAACAAAACATGTAATTTAATGAAACAAAGCTTGTGATATTTATTTCTCAGCGTTTAAATAAGATTCAGACTTATGAGCTTAAACTAAAGGCCTGTATTGATTTGCTGAAATAATTTATATGTGCCATTCAGAAAATTAATTGCTCTTTTTGGGCCTCAGTTTCCTCACTTATAAAGTAGGAATAACAAAACAATTTGCTTCATGGAAACTTTATTTAAGGTTTAATGTAAATTTTAATGGCCCTTAGGTGCATAGGATGGTAAATGCTATGTAATTCACAAAATATTATTGTTCCCATTTGTCTTCTCTGTCATGGGAATTCCTCTGCTTTCAAAATCATACAAATATGAATTATCCTTAATAGCAACCAGGCCTTTACATTGAATGCAGTCTGAGGAAATATACTGCAGCAGTTGTTTCCAAGTGCTGTAATATATATTGTCACTGGACAGATTTAGATCTAGAAATCTGAACTAAACCCAACAGTTTTCGTTATAACAGAATAAAAATAGTGAATACCCTATTTTATTTGTGCCAGCATGAGAAACCGGATGAAAAAATTTAGCGTTCTGTGGCATACCCATAAACTCATAGAAATATAAAAATTTGTGGTATTCAGTTCAAGATAAAGTATCATCTAGATATGTCATTGATGTAATTTTTACCAAATGGTTTTATGTTAAATATTCTGAAGGCCAAAGCCATTAAGTCTGCAATCTTTATTATCCTGTCCAGCGCGGGTGTAGATCTCTTCTAAAATCATCACTATGTTTATAATGCCTTACTGAACATTTTCTCTCTTTTTCATGAATGAATCACCTTTAAAATTATTTGGTTTTGTTCCTTGAAAGACACATTAAATGTACATATGGGTGCAGTCAATTGTCTCTGTAATATCAGAAAAATCTAGTAATCCCAGCAAATCATTTTCATGTGCTGCAGGTGCTGCTTATTAGAAGAAAAAATGTGTTTTAAAGTTCCTTAATTAAAGATTAAATTTCTTTAGTTATTATTCTGAAAATAGCCGAATTATAAATTCTGCTACTGAGTGTTCTGAGTGTTTAGAATATATTGATGGCCACTAACTCACTGGTACCAATATTTGTACATGTACATACGTGATACATGAGTACAGTATGCTGAGTTGTTAGTCAAACCTCACAGTTTACAAGGTTCAAACCTTCCTCCTCACCACAGAACATCTTCTTTAAGTAATCCTTCTTTTTCTTTTTAATCTTCTTTCTTTCCCTTGTTAAATCTGCCTTGCTTTCTGCATTACGAGCTATTCAATAGACTGAAATGACCTCAGTGAGAATAAGCTTAAATTGGATAAACACTTCCACAGACAGCAACACACTCAATTTTGTGTCCATCTTCTGAAGAATTAAATTGGTATTATTACATCACCTTGTTCATGGATAATACAGGGACTTAAAATTTCAGGGCCAATTATAAGCAAGGGGAACACCTTCCTGGTAAGTATGCAAATGTAGAAGTATTACAGAACAGTATTATATCGTTAGAAATTCATATTGGCAAAAGAAAACTAGGAGTAAATGGCTTATAATAATTCATGGTTAGCATGAAACCTATTTTTACATTTCAGACTTTATAAAACCTATGTCTTGGAACATCAGTGTAGTTTCCACATTGGTTTCTAAGGCAGACACCCAGAATAACTCATACTAGAAGGGATCCATAAGGAACAGTGATTTCAACTTCCTGTTCCTCACAGGACTAAAAACTAAATCATATGGCTAAGAGTATCATCCAGGCACTCCATGAATTCTTCCAGGCTTGGGACCATGACCACTTCGACGGGGACCCTCTTTCAGTGACTGACCACCCTCTCAGTGAAGAACCTTCTCCTAATGTCCAAGCTGAACTTTCACTGGTGCAGCTTCCTTCCATTTCCTCAAATCCCATCGCTGGTCACCAGAGAGAGGAGATCAGCAGCTCCCCTTCTACAGCCTACCTTGAGGACATTTTGACTCTGATGAGGCCACCCTTTCTCATCTTTGAGCTGAATAGATCTCATGTCCAGAAAAATTCTATGAGAGACAGAAGCTTTGCTAAAATAAAACACTTTAACTGGCTTCCCTTGATCAACTGGGTGTGTCCCCTTGTCACAAAAGGAAATTAGATTTGTTGAGCAGGACTTTCCCCTCATTAACCTTGCTGTAACCAAACATTGTGCTGTCTTTCAAGTGTTTTTCAGTAAATGTCGGTAACTGCATAATTTTACCACTGAAGGGAGCCTGACAGGCCTGTAATTATCAGGATCTTCCTTCTTACCCTTCTTGAAGATTGTCACAACATTTGCCAACCTGCATTCCAGGGGGAAATGCAGACTCTAAAGATGATTGAGCAATAACAGAGAGAGGCCCTGCAGTAACATCACCAGTCTCTTTTAGTACCTTAGGATGGCTCCCATGAGGCCCCATGTGCATCCAGATGGAACAGCAAGTCTCAAACAAGTTCAGATTCATCTGGGAGTTCATTGTCCTAGTTATAGTCTTTCAAAACAAGGTTCCAGGTGGCTCAGTGTCCATCATCAGTGTTAGAGACTTACTTGTGAGGCATCTGACCTCATCAAGTAACAGATTTATCTCTAAACGTCTTTGTGCTTTTAATATATTTAAAAATTCTTTAAAGAATTATTGAAAGAAAATAAGAAATAGGATTGCATTCCATTGTTGCTTCACCAAATAGTAGCTGCATCTATGTACATTAATTAGTCTGAATTCAATGTAGGGATTTATTCTCATGAGAGATTTTTGGTGCAAAAAATATCTTTTCAGGCTCTTGCTCAGCAACAGGTCTAGCAGCAACTGTAAAAAGTTTCTAGCAGTTCAACTGGGGTTAAAAAGGAAGTGGTCAGGGTAGGTAGAATCCCTGAGGGAGTCTGGGCATGGAGAATAAAACCTGCAAGTGGCCCCAAGACCCTGGCTCTCTCTGTTGCCAAATTGATGCAAACTCTCAGGAATAATTTTGGCCCCTTGACAGTATTCCCCTTTATTTCACCAGGCTGGGGAATTTGAGCCAGCAAGGATAGCAGGTTTTTTGCATGTTTAAAGAAACACTGTTGTTGTATGGATAATAGCGCAAAAACTAGAGCTGTCCCACACCAGTCACCTCAGTGGTGGAAAACAGACACAGAAACATTTAACTTATCCATATGGATCGAGCAGAGATGCGTTAGGGCACATAAAATGGTGGTGGCTATGCTCTGCACAGGCAATGGTGCTTGTTCAGGTGTTGAAAGCAGTTCAGTTGAAATGTTGTGGAGCCAGCTAACACTGATCATGGATTTATCAGACAGAGGGCCTTTATCTCTCTCCTTCCCTTCCCTCGGAAACCATCCAGTGCAGAGTAAATACTTGTGATTTTGTGGGGTTTTAGCTGTTCCACAACAGTGCTCCTTTCTCCACAACTAGACTGGATTGACCCTGCAGTCAAGCCTACCATTAAGAAGTACTGCTCTGTTGACAGTGTGGAGGAGATTCATCTTATGAGTATGTCGGGATCCAGAGAAGGCACCTCCAACTTTACTTGTGGTTACTAGAAGGTCTTGGATGAAAATTCGTCTCATAGTAAAGCAATTAGGAAAAATAAGCCAGGAGAATAGTCCTCATTAAATTCTTTTTTTCCTCTTGATATATATAAAAGACCTATATGTGACTAGTTCAGTAGACAAACAATGCATCTATCAAAACATTGGTTAAATGACATTCACGGCTTTTTTTTTTTTCTGGTGGCTAATCTTAAGTCTTCGTTTTAAAAGTAATTCATATTACCTGATGAGTTCCAAATCAGCTCTGCAGTGCTGTAATAAATATAATTATTATGATAATTATTTGCAATCTCCACTAAAGTTAAAATGCTGTAAGATAATGCAGAGAGAGAGGAGGTCACCAGCTGTTTTTGCATCTGAAAACAGGAAGAATTCACTCACTTCCATGCAAAAGAATCTTCAGAAGTGTTATGAAAATGGAGCTGAAATATATTCTGGGTTGTTTCTCTGCACCAGGAGACCATTATCATGGTAATTTAACACCTGTATCACTGATTTTTTGGTAGTGCAACCTGTAATCATAGTCTGAAGTGATCCCTGAAGCAGTTATAATTTAGATTACAGTTTAAAATAAAACAGTGTTAGTTCTGAGCTGTTGGATCACAGAATGTGGAACACCTCACCCAGAGATGATTGTGATAAGCAGGATTTGCCATGAAGGAGGGCAATATCATAATTCTACGTTCTTGAAATGTAGTCAGACTTGACAAAGCTTGTTTCTTGAGCAGGATGGCCCGTTTTTGGCAGGGTGTTACCACACAGAATGCTTTCATGAGGCATCTTTCTGGTAGTTTTGTTTAAAATAGGCCCAGTAGACACTGCTGATTTACCTCCAGGCTGTGATTTTGAAGGGCAGTCAGTACAACTCAGGAAATGGAGGAGCGCTGCGAAAAGAAAGTTATATCAATGCGACATCGCAGGTATTACACGTGGGGAAAAATAATGCAGCCAAGCAGAGCTGTCAACACTCTTCTGTGTACCTTCCACCTCTGCTGTCTCACCAACACTGACAAAGTCTGGGGGACAGTAGGAACGGCTTAGAAACCCATGAAGCTTTCTGTCGCAAGAGATAAAAAGGAAGAAGGTGCCTAAGATGTTCTTATTCTTTTGGAGCTGTTCAGGGAAGGAAAATTAAATCATGTCTCCCAAAATGATTATTTGTTTCTGTACTGGCAGTGTTATCAGCAACGTGGGTTTTGGTGCTGCTAGAATCTGATCTGTGCTCCTATTTTAAACAAAATGCTGTTTGCTTCCTCAGTTTTTCTTTTTCCTTTTCTTCTTCTTGAAATTGCTGCCTAAGCAAATTTTGCAGGTCTGCAAAGCCCTGGGAATGGCTAGAGGGACTGGCAGCTGAGCTATGAGCAAGGCTTAGGTAAAAAAATCTTGACCATTGTACTTATTCATTGTGATATGCTCCGGGCAAAGCATCATGCAGCATCTCCACCTCAAGATGATACAAGAGGAAAAATAAACAGATTTTGTTGTTTTTAGACAATAGGTGATAAGAAGTATGCATCACCATAGTGATGCATTTTATTTATTAATAAAATTTTATTTAATTTATTAATTACTAATAGTCTGAACTAAATCCCTTGAAGTCCCACAGTTTGTGGATCTGGCAGTTTATGTGCCAAAATTCCCATAAATTTTTGTGCTAGCTCTTTTTGTGTGATTTCAAAGGAGAAGAAAGGTCAAAATTATTTCCTAAAGATTTTGCTATTTGTGCATGATAAGATATTAATGCCTTGCTCAATTAGGGAAAGCACTCATTTTGGAAATTCTACTAAAAAGCAGCTCAAGCTTATCTCTTTTGAATTCAGGAAAGGGCTGTTTCATGTATCATATGATCAGCAAAGTACTGGCAAGTAGCCCAATTTCATTTTCTTTTTCAGACTTTTTTTTCAAATCAATTCCAAAATAAATATTTTGAAGCTTGAAATTACTTCAGCAAAGCTTGACACGGCAATAATAGCTCACACTTGTGCTAGTTGTTCCCTAACCGGGCCCTAAGCCATATTATTTGCATTTTGTCTTTGCTCACAACTATCCTTCTCATGTTCTTGTCAAAGCTATTACACTTGCTCTTGCAAAGAAAGGAGGCTATCTGTATTCCCAACATTCTGGGACTGAACAAAGGAGCAAACATTTCTGCACAAAGCTTCTTTGAGTTATTCAATTTACTTTATAACAAAAGGAAAGATGACATTGAGCACTCAACAAAGAGCAAAAATTATTTCTTAAAACTTGAAATACAAATGATAATTCAATCATTAGGAGAAATTTTAGCACATTCAGAAAAATTTCATTATGCTTTCTTCACCACAGATTGTGAACTAATGACTGATGTAGTGGGGTACAAGTGTTACATTTGATTTTGGTATTGGTTTTCATTTTCAGGCTGACAAAAAGTCTACTTAAAAATGTACATGGTAACCTCTCTTATTCCTTCCATTTTATTAATAATAATTAGAGAAATCCCTTGTCTCAGGAACAAATGGCAAGTTGTCAGTGAGAATAAAACAGAAAAAGCTTCTACTCCTTCTCTACCAAACACTTGTATTCTTCCTGTTTATATGCATATTTTAATAATCCATAACTTCCTTTTAATAAAGATGATATCATATTGAAAGAGAGCAAGTTAAAACCATGAGTGACAACTAACAAAAGCCATTAGAGTCTGGCTTTTGATATCCTTCAAATACAAATTTTTATAAGAGTGTTCAAACTTGGTGTCATTTAATGCAGAAAATAATGTAGCTGCAGCATTTAGTCAACTGGATGTCTGAGGATGGGCAGTTTGTTTTTACAAGAGAAATAAAGGGACCAAATATATCAAACAACGGCATATTCCAATGGAGAAGCTTGGATGTGGCTTCCACTTTTGCAGTTATGTGCAAATGAATAATAGAACCATAACGTAAAATGTTGAAATATTCTACTAACATTTTATGTTGATCACACAAAGGTTCAAAGCAATCTTTGGAGAGTCTCTCTTACCACATCACTTAACAGAATTAATAGGAAGCAACATCAATGTCTGCATTAAAAAAATTACCTCTCAACATAATTTCAACTTCAGTGGTCAGAAATTACACAGATTACATTTCATGCACATAGACTGAATTATCCGAAAATATTTCTCTCCTGACAGATACTACTACATGAAACAGGTGACTCATGACCTTCACTGGTGTTATTTCGAGTCTGTCCTTTCACAGAAACATGAGGGAAGAAAATCTGGAGAGTGGGGAATTGTGTTATGTTATATTTCAACATCTGCAATCTAATTTGAGGCACATGATATGGTTTCAAAACACTTTTATACACATAAATTCTTGTTTGGTGGAGAGAGTTTGTCAATAAAAATAAAACAGGTCCCACCTGTTGCAGAATGAATTAACAGAGGATTGCCCTTGCTAGCATTTCTTTTTTATTAGGTAGAATTAGAGACAGACTTCCTTGCAATAGACAATTGCCTGTAACATTTAGATGTACCTTGATGTGTCCTTATACTGAATTGCAGGAAACAGAACAAGTAGAAGTGATCAATCCTCACTCATACAACCAGTGTGTCTTTCATGTACTTCTGATTGTGGCACTAATGCACCATAGCACACTTCTACTGTAAAATGTCTAAGAATGCTTCTGATCTTTCAGTCCAAAATTATTCTGTCTCACATTTTTTGAGGTGTGACTACTATAGACCAGCAAAACCATTTTTCTGACAAGTGTCCCAAACTTTGCAAAATTTGTGGAAACTGCTCACCCTCCATAGAATTTATTTAGTTAATGTATGCTGTGAGTCAGCAGCAAACACAGTTAATAGAATTTTCTTTACCAGGAGGATTTGGAGGTTGAGGTGCAGATGAGGTGTAGCTGACTGTGTGGGCCTAAAGCAAGAGAAGGCATCAGTTTGTGAATGTGGCTGGAAAATTGGGTATCAAGGCAAATGAAGTGCAGGAGGGAATGGCACTTGCAAACTTCATCATCCTCTGTGTTTCAGCACTTCAGAGCCTCTATATCTTGAGAAATATGCCCATCTTTCTGCTCTTCCATGCAAACAGATAACCAGGGGGGTTTTTGAATCCTCCTTGTTCCACCTAGAATGAGTTGTTGGCATTTCTGATGGTAATATGATTTTAATTTTTGCAGCTGTGAATCCTACAGGTGAAACACTTGACGACCTGAAGTATATATAGTAATTTTAAACTAAATTATTGTAAAATCATATGTAGAAATCTTATAAATAATTCCCTTATTTTAAATATAAGGGCCAGGGCAGTGATATCAAATGCAGTAGCATGTTACTGTAAACTTAGCAGTTTCTCCAGTGACATAGTAAGTTACACATTTTAAATAAGAGTGCTCTTCATGCTTATGGTTAGTACTAATCCAAAAAGCACAGAATAAGTGTTTTAAATAATCTCCCTACTGAAAATCAATAATTTGTTCAGTTATTATGAGCACAGTATGTGACATAAAAATAGAATAACATTTGCATTAAATTTTCTACAAGGATTCTTTAGGGAGTCACAAAAAGCACAGAACTGTTTTCTCCCCTACATCTTTGGTGAGCAACATGAAATCTGTAAGTATTTCAAAACCAAGTCCATTTGCCAGTTGCATATATTTTATATTTATTTTTATTTTATGATGGGTTAAGAAACAGTGGTGTTCTAGGCAGTAAGTGCAGGATGTGGAAATAAGCAAGTAGAATAGAAGCTGTGTAACAGGGATGATTAAACTGTAATTGCTACTTTCTTTTTCAATTTTTAGGATAATATTTTGATCCTATTTTATGTTCTACAAAAAGTGTTACATAAGATTATTGTCATTTTTTAAAAGTTCATTTAGGGCCTATAGTTAAGAATTAGAGGAGATGCCATCCCTGAAAAAACAACTTTGTTTTTATTTTAGTTTTTGGATTTTATTTAACCCTTTAAATGCTGGATGATATTTTGAATAGAACCATAAATTATATATCGCTTGATTTTTCTCTGAATTAACTAATTTGAAAGATTGGATTAATTTTAGTTCAGATTTTTGTTATCAAAACAAATGTTAATAGCACAACAAATGATTTCTTTTATCAAATTACAGAGGTAGCTTCAATTATTTTTGACAACTTCTGAAAGAGCATGTGTTTTTAAAAGACCATATCACAAAAACGCTTCTGTTCCTTCACTGCATCCTTTCTACACTCCGCTGTTAAAGAGAGCCTGAACTTCTACAAGCCTGGCTATAGGGAGCTCTCAACTTCTGACTGAAAAAACATATCACTGTATTCCCTAGGCACTGTCTTGCAGTTAACAAACAGAGGCTTTCAGCAGTGGTTTCCATACAGAAACCTTTTGCTGCATCAAAAAAATTTGTTTCAATTTGGGGAATAGATTTATTCCCAGATTAACTTGAGTAACATGAATGCAGAAGTGAATTTTGCAAAATATGTTGTACACACTTAGCTGCTTCATAGCTTTTTCCCATTATCTAATGTATAATTAATAATTTTAAAAAGTTAGTGAATTGTTATTTTTTAAAATGTATTTTCACTCTGATTATCCACTGTCTCAGACTTTGGTTAGTCATGCACAGACTGCTCACAAATTTTAACCAACCAAGCGATGAAATTATTTTTCACCCACTTTGCAAATATGTAAATTAATTTAGAGCGGAAGTAAAGCTAGATCTCACTGTGAAATATTCTTTCTATTGAGAAGAAAAAAAAAAAAAAAAAAAAAAAGGCAAGCTGTCTATGCAAAAAAACTCCGAACAGTACCAACCTGCACAACATAATAAAACTTTATAAAAACAAAAGCAAAGAAAAGGTGAATAATTTTACCTCAGTATTTTACATAAAGGATTGTATGAGTAGAAAAAAAAAATCAATTAGTGTTTATTGGTTGGGTTTTTTTTTCCATTCTCTGACAGGAAATGTTCACTTTGAAAAAATCACAGGTGTTTCTTCCAATATGGCCAGAATTTTTTTTATGCGCTATTTCTGTGTACTTGAGGAACTTCATGTAACAGCCTGACATTTCAATCTCACTGCAGAATTTGTCCTTTACAGCAGTCTTCCCTAAGAGCTGTTATAAAGAATAACATGTCTAATGGCTCTTGGTCTGGCTATGAGGAAGAGCCATATAACCTTTGAACACTTTTCCCTACAGCAGTACAGATGTGAGAAAGCTTCAGAAGTGACTAGTGATTTGGGAAACCTAATTTCTTTTTAGGAACTCCACATAAGGTATTTGTGGAGACAAAGACCACTGAGTCTTAGTTCATGTAAGAACAGAGGAGTTTGAAAGAGTTTTTATTGGAAAGTTATGCTAGGTTTACACTTTGCTAATTAGCAACTCCTTCATGAAAACTGCACAATCCTCCACCTTCTTATGAAGAGGGCAAAAAGGAGAGGCTTATGAATGGCTCTTCCAGAGTCAGCTCAGTATTTTACCAGCCAGTCTGCCCAGAACTGAAGAAAATCAAATACAACCTCCAGAAATGTAGGATGTATTATAGTAGGAGTAAGAAGTCTTAGTTCTGTATTTCCTGGCTTTTGTTGGATTATTTTTACACAGCTTTTCTGTTTAGGGAGGATCATGGCACACATGGTCAATAAGATCACACAGCCTTTCTAGACCCCTATAATACTTCAAGATACAATGTAATTAGTTAAATATGGAGAGAAAAATCAATCTTTCTTATGGTTTATGGACTTTTAAATAAAACTTTGTTGTACATTTAAATGTACCTTTTTTAGCATTTACTGAAAAAAATTCTATAATGGAAAACCTCATACTCAAAGATCAGGTCTGCCACAGTAACAATTATTCTCAATTTCCTCCATGGTGATCACAGGAGACACTTTAGAGCTATTATGATTTTGGTAGAAGTGCATGGGACAGTGCTATTTAATTTCCATGAGATCCTAATATAACTGTTATGATTCCTCCATCAAATGCATTATCACACATTCTACGGTTGTCATGGTGTATTGCACCAATAAATACTACCAAGGAAGTTCTTCATGCACAGTTCATTGACATAATAGGCTATAATGGGGTTTTTTTAGTGCTGCTATGGTCTACTGTATCAATGCCTGCTGAGGGAGACTTTAAAGCACTCATCCAAGCACACAGGGTAACTATACATAATAAAAATCTTCATGAAGTTTTTGGAAATAAGCAATTATTCTGCACTGCACTGTTCATTTTATTTATAAGTGTCAAAATCATTAGCATACACAAGGGACAGATCTGATATTCAAATTTTCCCTTAAAGATTGAATTAACTTAACTTTCACAGGCTCCAAGAACCTTCAAGAAAGTTGAGGGGTTTTATGCAGTCTTCCATTTTTCCTAATGTCAAAGTGCAAAAACACAAAGGAAAAACTTTACTGTCATTCACTCATGCTTCTTTATCTTGATCTCAATATCTTTCCTATATTCTGTAAGAAAAGTTACCTTGCCTTATCTTCCTGTCTGAAAGCTACACCTGTAATTTGAAACTCTTGTCTAAATTTTCTCTCTATGAAATGAATAGAGAGTAGTACCTCCAAAAAACAGTCTGAATGATCATCCATAAATTAGGGACATAAATGAGGGTGAGGAATGACTCGCTGAAGAATTTAGCCTAGCTTCCTAGTAAATACCTGCCACAGGAAATATATTTCAGTCCTTATGGAGCAAATGCAGACAGAGTATTTTCAGAATTTCAGCTATCTAGATAAAAAGGGGTTAGATTAGGAAAACAAAAAGGACATTTCATACTAAATAGGATGTAGTACTGAATAACTTGTACTTTCTTACATGAATACCAAGACACTCAACAGGAAGTTCGAGAAACTATGCAGCTATGATTAATATATTAACTTTTCTTGAGGTCTGTGAGAAAAGTTTAACTATAGAGATGTACTATAGTACATTCTAGATAATCAGAAAACTTTTTTTCCCTCTTTCTTTTTTTTTTTTTTTTTTTTTTTTATGTTGTGGTGGTTTTACCTTGGCTAGTATCCAGATGCCATCAAATCATTCTATCACTCCCCCTCCAACATGACAGAAGAGGAAATTATGATGAAGAGTTCATGGGTTTAGATAAGAACACAAAGATCATTTAGTATTTACTGTCATGGTAAAAACAGGAGCAACTTGGGGAAATTTATTCAATTTGCTTCCAAATAATCAAAGGAGGATAATAAGAAACAATAATGAGTTTAAAAAAATTTTCCATATCTCTCTTCTTTCCCAGGCTCATTTTCAGTCATGACTCTTCTACCTTCTCACTCTGGACAATGCAGAGTGAAGAATGGGGTTTGTGGTCAGTCCATGTCTTTGCTTCTGCTGCTCCTTCCTCCTCATGCTCTCCCCCTGCTCCAGCTTGGGGGTGTCTCCCACAGGACACATGAACTTCTTTTCCTTCTGTGCTAAGGTTGCCAATCAAGTGGATGAAGGGAAGGCAGTGGATGCAGTTTTGCTGGATTTTAGTAAGGCCTTTAAAACTTCCCCTCACAGCCTTCTTCCACACAAGTTGTCCAGCTGTGGGATAAGCAGGTTCACGATGTGCTGGGTGAAGAACTGGCTGAAGGGCAGAGCTCAAGGGTTGTAGAGTCTGGGGCTCCAACTGAAGACTGATCATCAGTGGTGTTCCTCAGGGCTGAATTCTAGCGCCTGTCCTGGTTCATAGATTGACCAACAGTCTGGATGCAGAAGTTGAGTGCATCACTGGCAGGTTTTGCTGATGATACCAAATGGGAGCTGCTCTTGATCCTCCCAGAGAGCAACATCTTGCAGAGGGTTCCAGGTAGATTGGAGCAGTGGCCTAAAAATAAAGGGATTAGATTTAACAAGATGAAGTGCCAGATTCTGCACCCAGGATGGAGTAATGCTAGGCACAAGTTCAAGGGAGAGGAGCGGCATGAAAGCAGCCTACAGAAAAGGGTCTGGAGGTGCTGGTCAACAGGACACCAAATATGAATCAGCCCTGTCTGCTAAGAGGGAAAACCAGATAGAGCATCACCAGACTGTCAAAAGAGTTGATTTTCTTGCTGTGCTCAGCATTGGTGCAACCTCAGCAGAAATACGGTGTGCAAGTCTAGGACACACAATAAAAAAAGGATGTTAAGGTCCGTGAATAAAACTTCAGTCACTTAGTAAAGTCTTCTTCTTTCTTCTATTCTTTAGGGAAACATGAATTTCCAGTGCTTCAGTGTTCGGTCCAGTTAGAAACCAAGTCAAAGCCGTATGGGTGTTTTAAAGCAAGTAAATATACTGCATGTTGGTGCAACAACACCCTCAGGAAAAAAACATAATGTAGACAAGCCTTTTGACAATATTCTTTTCTTAAATGTTTACCCATAATGACAGCATTCTAAACAAGATCTGTGACTCAATAACTAGACCAGCAGGAAGTAGTGGTAGTTGTGTACTTAAGTCAATATTCCAGCTTCTGTGAAAGATTATCTTCACACAAAATGACAATTATTATCTTAGATCCAGCAGTCAGCATATTTCACAGCATAATTCAAAGTCTAGAATAAAGTTTTAGAAAGTCAAACTAAATATTCTATTTCTAATAGAAATACAGTTTGAGGGAACACCTTTTACTGTCAAATGAATATAGATGGAAGTAATAATTTTTAAATATGCAATATGAAACAGAATAGTTATATGCTATAAATCGTGACATAATTACAGCTTATGCTTGCTATATTGCTTGCAATAATGTGATTATAACATTTAATAACAATAAAATAAAACATTTAAAAAATAAAACATTTAATAAATAATTTACTATAATTTATATATAAATCTCTGCATATATAAGATAAAATTTCATTGGAAATCTCAAATGATAGCATAAGCAGTATTTTTGTTTAAGAGGTGTATAAACATTAGTCACTGATGCAATTGCCATTCTGAATATCAATAATAAATATTAAGTGAAACATTCCATCTATTTACCCATAGTAATCTTCCCCCATAAACAAAGAACTCTTCAGTAAATTAAACCAAAGAGTCAAACAAAAAGACTGAGCAAAAGACTAATGACACAAATCCGGTATACAGCACACTGAGGTGAAACAGAGGTTGGTCAGAGTTTATCAGCCAAGCTCTGCAAAGTGAAATGCAAAGGCATCATTGCGAAACTCCTGTAACTGAGAAGTAGGATTCTTTTGGTGAGATCTAGGCTGATATGTTTATCTGCTACAGCTTCCAAATTAGTTTTAAAGTATTTTTGGATATGTTGACAGATTAACGTACTAACAGTAGCATAAATGATCCAGAGAACTTCTTCCTTTTTGTCTTTTTCTGCCTGAAAATTATTTCAGTCTCTTTTAAATCCTTTTGCATAATCTGTTATACGTCTGACTTGCTTGAGTCAGAAGTAAACTGAACTGCACATAGTAGGTGATGGGGAGACAATGCAGAAGTTTACACATCACTATTTGCATGTGTTTATTCTTTGTGCTGAGGAAAGAGGCAGCTAGCTATTCATATTGAATTTTTCAGCCTCCTGACGTAGGCTGAGGAGGAGCAGCTGCTACATCTCATAGTCTTAAAATGAGAACCATTATGAACCTTATGTCCTATCTGAAAATTCAAATCTGTCAGGAGTAGCAGCAAGACCTCTGTAGCAAATGATCTAAAGCTGAACACACACTACTCAATGATATGTGTGCCAACACAACTTCAAACAAGACATTTCTTACCTCAGCAAGTGGTTTGTCAGTAAATCACATTTAGTTTGCTTTCACTCAGATCATGCTCTGATTCCCATATCACAGATGCATTGAAGCTCTGGAATCTATCTTGAATGAAAACCTAAACATGGACCCTGAAAAAGCTCAAGGCTGATAATGTATGTAATGACCAATCTTCTACAATTTGCTCAAAGTTGCTCATTGGGAGAGAAGTTGTTATTTACTTGACAGCATTTTCTCTTCTTTTGCCCAGCAATATTCATTAGACTAACTAAGATTGCATTAGGAGAGCACTTCATGTGAAAAAAAAGATTAAACAGGAAAAGGTGAGCCATGAGAACTCATTATTTCTAGCTGAAAATTATTTGGAGGGGTACTTTCTGGTCTTTCTTTCAAAATCAAGTAAAATACACTATTTTTATTAATCTAATTTTTAAGTTCTGAACTAGGGCAGCATGCCAGAAAGAATCTGGAAAAGATGAATTTTACAAACCTTATATTTTACTGTTTGAATGGGCTGTGAAAGACACACAGAAGACACTTATGCTTATCTGGTTTAACTTCTCTCCTCTGTTTCTCTCCCCAGCATCAAAACACAGAGCTGGTGGCAAGTGTGTCTTGGATATATTGATATATTGCTCTCTACCTCAGAAAATAGGTCCCTTTGGTAGACTGCTTAAAAGTCTTAATTTTGATTCAGCATGGAATTAAACTTCGGTTAGGAGACCTTAACCTTAAAAAAAAAAAAATAAATTAACATTTCTATTAATGTTGCTAAATGTGAAAAAATAGACTGAAATGTCCTGCAACATATGTGTAAGAGGTTATTAGCAGAATCATTGGTTATGAAATAGAGTTCCCATTTCTTTGTCGGGACTTAGCACACAGGGAACTATGATATAAAGGAACAGAATCCCATCTGGTGTCATGTTAGATATTTCCTTATGCTCAAAGTGGACTCTGAAACAATAACTGACAAAGAGAGAGATGAACGAGTTTGATCATCTCACCAAGATCTAAGAAGTGTATCAATGGGCTACAATATGTGCTCCTATTATTAACTTAGGAACCTAATTTCAATTTCTTTTCCTGCTTCCAGAGGAAGACAGATGACCAGTATTCAGAAGAAGTTCCCATCACATCAGTGTCTTTTATTGTCTAAAAATCTCATAATCTTAGTTCCTGAGAAAGAACTGCCTGACAGTTCTGTTTGTTTACATTTACATGAAATTACTATCTTGCACAAATCTAAATATCATTTTAGAGCAATAGATTCTAAAGAACTACAGACATATTCCATTCAGTTACTTGCATGCTTGGGCATACATAAATACCCTCATGTAGAAACAATGTAGAAACACACTTTTTCTACTGCTTCCACAGTGATAAGACTTTTTATTTTTACATGCTTAAAAATAAATTATGCAGTGATAGGTATATTATAAATCTAGAAAAATGCAGATGCCCCCTCCTTGCTTCCTCTTACTCGCACTCCGTTTTTTACATGACAACACAACTGAACTCATTACTGTTGGTATTTTTAATAACTATTTCTAAAAGAAAAGATGGGATTAATCTAAGTGTGAATCTTTCAAATCCGAGTTCTTACAAAGAGGCCACCAATAGTCAATACTATTAGGTGCAGTCACACCAAACTCATGAAAGTTTATTTCAAGGAAATCATCAACAGACACTGTAAAGATAATATATTATCTGTTTGTAGTGTACAAATAGATTGATATAAGTGAAATTTATGGCATTTGCATGTAACTAAATCTGACTAAATTTGTAAGACTTAAGATGCTCAGCTATGCTAGAAGTATTGATTAACAACATTACAATTGTCTGCTGCTTTTCAGTCTATCAAGGTAACAAGATTTAAATAATATGACACAAAGATCTATAAAGAAGTTTTTAATGTAGTAAGGGGGTCAAAACCACCGAAACAATGTTTATTTGTACTAAGATACACATAACACTTGATATTTCCTAAAAACAATACACATAATGCTGGATCCAAGTCTAGCCCAAATACTAAATTTAGCATCAGCATAAAGCTCTCATTTCCACTAATTTAAAAGCTTTGTTGTAGTTATTAATTCTTTTTTTTTTTTTAATTTTTGTTGCCTCTGTAAATATTTAGTCAATCAAATAACACTGAAAATGGTTCCTATTATCAAAGATTGTCTTCATGACAATGAAATTTTACTGTTAAAGCCATGGATAATTTAAATAGTACAGTGGCACTTTCAACAAAAGGGTGGCTCAAGTATAAAACAATGCTTACTCAGCAACATGAGAAAAGAAATAAGAATAGATGGATATTATACATATTATTAAAACAAATAATGATTTAACTGCTGCAAAATCTCTTGTAAGGTGAAAAATGCTTGTAGCCCATATTTAGAGATGGGGAAAATGGTGCACCACAATTTTGCATTTCTATCTTCATGTATCAAAGATGAAAAACTTGTGCTTTCATCTTGAAGTTGATGAGCTCCTCCAGCTCTAATCATGAAACATAAAGTAGTACTTTTAGCCACTAAGAACACACCTTTTTCCCAATCTGGATTGAAAGGGTGATTCTTCATCCCTTTTTCTGTTTTGAATATTAGATCTTTGCTTTTGTAGTGAAAGATGCTTTTTCTGTCATATTATGTTTGATATTTTATAGTTTCCACTATACTGCATGGAAGGGACATTCAGCCTGAAATTCTTTATTTAGTCTTTTGGCAGTCTCTCAATAACAACCTGCATTTTATGTTTTCCTTTCTATTGTGATTAATAGTTTACATTTGTATTTAGAATGCTTCAAGCTACAGTCATTGTCACCACAATCCCTTTCAAAATTCCCTTCTATGTCTTCTGACATTACACGAATATTTGTGTTTGATCATTACTTTTTATAGGTATGCAGTGAAGATGGGTAGGTGCAGTTTCTCAGCATATTTTACAGTAAATATTTTACTTCCTTTAGTGCAATGGAAGCATAGTGCACTTTGCTGTACACAAGGATTGGAAATCACTAAAAAACAACCAAAAAACCAAAGGGATTTACCTTTTCACAGGTATCTTAGTAACAGATCTATCACATAGGTGCTATAACTGATCTAATCTAATTGGGACACCTATTGGACCAGTCCACTCTTTGACACCAAAATATAATAATTCTTTTTAGCAGTAGTTTCTTCTTCAAAGCTAAGACTTCTTACGGTAAAATAAGAGTTCTGAGGAACTGAGATACTGCATTGAAGACAAAATTGTCCTCTGTAAACATATGTTACATGAGCACAACTCACACATGCTCCTCTTTCACAGTCTTCTGGTGTAGCTTGCTGATATTGAAATGTTAATGATTAGTACATATAAATTTTCTTGTCTTAGGGAAGAAATTTTAAAATATGTGCAAAACTTGGAAAAAAAATTGTAGAGCAGGCATAACTTTAGACACTGTTAAAATTATAAACAGTAGCTTAGAAAAGTCAGTAGTCGTACCAAATAACAAACAGAACAGTATCAGTGACTGAGCTCTACAGGCCCTCTTAAAAGTAATGCGTTCTGAGAACATCCTTAATGGAACTAGTGATTCCCCTCTGGACTTCCATTTGGAAGTCTCAGTATAGTACAAATTCCCCTTTATTCTGCATGGTGATATCTCTATTTCTAAGAATACACCTGTGACCAAGGTTTTTTTAAAAGCATTTAGAGACTTAAACACCTTAAATACCTTTTCCTGGTCAAAAGGAAGAAAAGTCCTTTGATGAGATTTCTGAAGAGCAATAGAGACAGCCTTAGAAAGAGGCTGACTGAGGATTTACTGAGAACCAGGAAATGGACTTGAGTTAGTACAATGCATGGTGTTAAAGTGTCTAATATGTTCCTTTCCTAAAATTACTGAGGAACACATAGAGGATTTTTCATTTGAGATTTCAGAATTTCTAATAGTTAACGAGAAAAACAAATCTTGGTTCTCCTAGGATCAGGAACTATGGATGTTTATCATTACAAATGGAAAAAAGTAGTTGGATAAAGAAAGTAAATTCTATGCACAACTAAATTCTATGCAAAATATCCTCTGAGAGTTCTCAGAGGATGTATCTCACCTAAGCTATTTGCACCAGCTCTGTTTGTAACAGACAAGCTAGTTAAA
Source organism: Ammospiza caudacuta (assembly GCF_027887145.1). NCBI lineage: Eukaryota > Metazoa > Chordata > Aves > Passeriformes > Passerellidae > Ammospiza > Ammospiza caudacuta. Next base: position 63,842,268 of record NC_080594.1, read on the forward strand.
AACAGATGAATAATTCATTCTGTTATAATGGTAATTTATAAATTTCCTGTACAGATAATTTCAGGACAAGCTGTGTTATAAACTCTCTTGGTGAGTCTTGTCTGTTGCTTTTCTCTAAGACTAGTAATATATGTCAGTATCTGGGAATATGAGTGAAGCTTGTAAGCTATTTAAGTGGTGGGTTACCTTTGGCCAGAAACACCACCCATCCACTCACTTGCTCCTCTTCCTCACAGGACAGGGGGATATAATAGGAATTACAGAATTTATGTGTCAAGACAGAAAAGGGAAATCATTCACCAATTACTGTCATGGGCAGAACAGACTCATTTCTTTCATGAATTAGCAACAAATAATAGGATGAGGTTTTCACCCATGTGTGTTTTGCCAATGCCTGATGTATAGTTGGACATTAACGACACCACTTTCTTTCACTGAACTAGAGCTGTGTTGTTATTTATAGTAGTTTTATGATTTTGAGTAATAAGATATCATTTGTTGTGAGTAATGGGAAGACTTGAGTTTTGGCAACACTGTTATTTTCTTCCTCTGAAGGTATGTTAGCAGAGCTAAGAATAATGGAACTATATTGCATATATATATTAAAATTCCTATATTTGGAAAAATAGAGTACTGATGCAGAGCGCTAACATGCTCAAAAGCTTGCCATTTCTCTACCACTTAGTCTTATAAAAATATTATCTCCTTCTTATAAATACATCTGATTTCTGTTTTTAGAACTCTGTGATGGTGTACATGACATACTAATTCATTCTGCTTTATTTCTCTACTCTATTTCTGTATAGACATGTTTGATTGACCTTGGCTGGACACCAGGTGCCCCCCAAGCTGCTCTATCACTTGCCTCCTCAGCTGCATAGGGGAGAGAAAATGAGATGGAAAACAACACATAGGTTGAGATAACGTAGTTTACTAAAGCAAAAGTGAAACTTTACGTGCAAAGAGAAAAAAATATACAGTTTCTCTACTCCCCTCAGTAAGCAATGTCTGACCACTTCAGAGAAGCTTAACTGCAGCACATGTCGTGGTTGCTCCAGAAGGCAAACACTGTAAATAAAGAATTCCACCCCCTCCTGTTAGCTTTTATATCTAGGCAGACATCTTATGATATGGGATATCCCTTTGGTTAATATGGGTCAGCTGTTCTAGATGTATTCCATCCCAGGGTCTTGCCCAGCCCCAGCCTAATGCTGAGGGAATGTTGGTGAAACAGCACTGATGCTGTGCCAGCCCTGCTTAGCAGGACCCAAAATATGGGTGTGTTATCAGCACCCTTCTGGCTCCCAATGCAGAGCACAGCACTGTGAGGGCTGTTTTGGGAAAATGAACTCAGCCAGACCCAATACAACAGGATATATGTTAAAAAAGCCTCTTGCTGGACTCCCCCTCTCAGCATGAACATCCCTGAAGTTGAGGATGGACTAACTGTAGCTACCCTGTGATGCCCAATGCAAGCACAACTCACTGGTGAGCATCCAGCTCTGGCACAGATCTGCTGTCAGAGCTTGTTAAAGCATTCTCACAATCCACTATATGGTAATTTTCACATAACAATAGAAAACAGATGTTTTAAATAGATAATGAAATTTCAATTCTGAAGTAAATAAGTGCAACATTTTCAACTTCGTTTAAGTGAGATGCTGTGAATGCTTTTATCTCATCTTATATATATATATATATATATATATATATATATATATATATCTAAAAGTTGGAAAAAAAATCCTTATTTGCTGACAACATTACCTGAAAGCATTCCTGTTCCCTGCAGACCCATATTTTTTTTTCTGCCGCAATCTCTCCTTCACTCTTTAACCCTATGGTTTACAGACACATCAAAGCAGTTGTGTGGAAAAACTGTCTAAGTCAACAAATTGCCAAGTACATACTTCAGAAATCACAGATTGTGTATTTTCAACTCATTGTTTTAGTTCCCACTTTATAGTCAAGAAAGAAAATAGGCATCCCTGTACAGTGATTTATCTCATCTTGAGCTGTCTAATTTGCCTCAGTGGTATAAAGGGATGCAGCTTTAACTAAGACAAGTAACTTTTAGACTACTGAATCTGGATGTGATGAACTACATGATGGATGAATGTAGCTTTAAGAATTGAAAATTAACCTGGACTTTGCTATAGAATTGATATACTGCTTACTCATCCTTAATTCATTCTGAAATTGACTTGTAAGATCTATTAAAAATCCCACAATAATTGAAACATTTGAGTGTTGGAAAACCATATTTGCATGGGTCATAAATTACTGTAAGTTCCTAAGCCTTCTATGGCTGTCAGTTTCTTAGTTTCTTTTTGGAAAAAAGATGTGGATGGTTTTTTGTGCCATTATCTGATACAAGTATATGGGCTGTGCATGAATCGAGGATATCTGGTCTCTAACTTTCTTTTATTACTCTTGCCCTGAGTGCTGAACCCTCCAGTTCAGCTGTTTTTATCATGCTCTATTTCTTACAAGGCCAGCATCCTGTAAAGAAAGGAGGAGATGGTTCTGTTCTCTTGGAAATTTGCATGTGAACACTAGCTACAAGACAAGTAAATGCACATTCACCATGAGCACAGTTCATGGAGTGATGAGGACACAGCATCAGAGGGAATGATTGTTTCACAACAAGGAGCTCACGCATTTAAAATCACTCCGTACCTGGGCTTGAAATGAGTCCATGCTCCTGTTGCTTAATGCTGTCGCACAGTAGTTTTGGCACCAAGACTGACAGCTTGAAGGGTTATTCACAAAATCATATAGCATGCTAAATTCTGGTAATGTATTTTTTCACCTTCCCTAGCAAGATTGCAAGAAAAAAATTGGCAGTATCGTTATAGATGCACATCTGCCTACAGGGCAAAGCCTGGCTATCAGTTTTATCACTATTAACCTATAGTTTTGGGATTTGCACTTTACTTAGTCAACAGTAAACTTTGAATCTCATTTTTGCCTTAAGAAAATTGTTTCTTTCCCACCTAAGTGATGAGTGCATGTGCACATGATTTTCAGACATTGTCTTAATTAAGTTTTGACTGCTTTGGTGGTATTGAGAATCTAAAATTTTTACAAATATGAAAGCTGATAGCTGCCTGCAAATACACATGGTCTCTAAGGAGTGAACATAGAAGATCAGACTGAGTGTCTCAGTACTACTGAGACAAGTACCTCTTCGCTGTAAATGATTTGTGGTGGATAGATAGGCAAAGTATAATTAACTGGGCCCTCTTACTCTGTTCTGCTTTTAACTTGAGGCCTTCATTGACCATTTGATACTGCAAAAGAACAGGGAAAAGTTTTAGGGTGGTAGGGAGAACCTGATAGGTGGAGTAATAAGTAAAGGAGAATCCTGGCATAAAGTCTGATTATGAAGTCTTTCTTGGAGCTGCCCTACTATTACAATTGCCATGTTCTTCCCCTTCTGTGTAGGCAGCCATCATTGATTCCAGTCAGAAACATGATACTGGAAAAAGTGGACAGTTGGTCTGACTATTAAGGAACTTTCAAAGGTACAGTAGCATCACAGAATCACAGAACACTGTGGGCTAGTTGGTACTTCAGGAAGTTTCTAGTTCAACATCAAACCTGCTTTAGCTATGAGGTCAGACCAGGTTGTTAACCAGGTCTTTATCCAGCTGCATCTTGAAAACTCCAAGGTTAAAAACTGCAGTCTCTTTAGGAAACTGTCCCACCCCTTGAAGACCTTTATTATCTTCATTGTAAAAGTTTTTTCCATAGAATGAGTATGTCATATTCAACTTATATCTTCTACTCAATTTATGTGAATTGCCTTTTGTCCTCCCACACTGCACCCCCATGAAGAACCTGGCTCTACCTTTTTGCTGAAGAAGCTGAACTCATCCTTGACAGGGGCAAGGGGAAATTACAGCAACAAGCTGGCCTCAGTATTCTACATATGGTCTAATAGGTAATACATAGAGGGGATCAATCATTTATCTTGAACTACTGGCGATTTTCCAAGAAAAATTTTGGCCCACACTGAGCACATGGTTCACTGAGGTCCCCATGTCTCTTTCACAAGAGCTACTCCCCAGCTGGTCAGTCTCTTATGTGCAATCAGTTCTTCCTTTTAGGGCCAGGAGTTTGCAGTCTTGTTGATTTTCATAAGGTTGGTCCATTCCTGCAGCCTGTGCCTAGTGCCCCTCTACAGCACCACTACCCCAAGCATGTCACAATTTGATGATATCTGCAGACTCTGTGAGAACTCACTCTGTCATCTCCTGCAAGCTACAGATAAAGATGCTGGCAGGACAGATTGGAGCATAGACTCACACAGAACTCTTCTTGTTACCAGTCCTCTGGTAGAATATAACAAACTCAGTGAAAAGAGACTGCACCACAGACCAAAGATGCCAATTCTACAGGTTTGACATGACTTGATGATCAAACATTTGAGAAACCTTCAAAAGTGAAAATAGGGCGAGAGTGTATATTTGTTTGGTGGCATCATACTGAAATGCATATAAAACACTTGCAGTCACTTTTGCTGCAAGTAAGAAACAAAAAGTCATCACATTAGAGCACTTTTCACAACTTCTGTAATGCATTTATTCTTTCCTGTCCATAAATAATGTGCAATATTTATTTCACTTAGAGGTATATACCGTATCTATTCTATTTCCTTTTTTTGGGGGGGTCGAAAACAATAGAAAACATGGAAAAAATATTAAAAAAATAAATATTGCTCTTTATTCAAAAGGCACTTTCTAAGCATCTGGAATGTCCAGTGTACAAGAAGCTGGATTTTATTTGGCTAAGCATAGAACTGTATGTAGCATTGTAGTGCTGGGTTTGAGTATATGTGATTTTTTATTTTTTAATCTGGATTGTTACATTAGTGAAAGAAATACTAAAAGTTATACATTCATTAAAGAAAAATATATATGCTTAAAAATCAAAAAAAATAGAAGCTACTGTTGAACTATTTTATTGTTATTATTTATAATTATTTATTATTAACTTCTTGCAGGCTGGAAAAGTGTCTCAGCATTTTTCAGTGTTTTGCATTTAATTACTAAAATATTTTCATTCAAGAAACGACAGATTTAAAAATACTGTGCTTTGTGAAATTACAGATTGCTTTAACAGACAGTAAGCTGAACATATTGCAATACTCTTACCTCAAATTATTATTAGAAGGCAAGAAAAATAATATTACTGTGATAGAAGTCCTTGATATCTCACTTTGTTATTATTTAGGAGGGGGAGTCCTGTTTTTTGGAGGGCCCGTACAGGATGAGCAGTGCTTCACCAGATTCTTGATTGTTATCTAGGCTTTGGTCTCTCAGTTTTGAGGTCAGAGCATTAACACGTTTGCATTATAAAAAGAAAGAAAACTTGTTTGGAATCCCAATATATATTTCATCTGGTTTAAAGCCTTAATCCTGGATTCTGAGTGCTGTGTGGTTTTAAGAGTATTAGTACAGATTTGTACAAAATGGCTTGATACTGCATGTGTAAGCACTTTCCACCAACAACAGAAAGTTAAATAAAAAAAAGAAATAAACCTAGATCAGGGTTAACAGGGTCTAACAGCTGAAGTCCTGAGAAGACCAGATGGCTGTGTGAAATAACTATATTGCTTTCTTGCTATTGTTCTGGATACAGCTTTTCAATCAAAGATCTTTTATCTCTATTTTTAATAAAAAGAATACATAAAGAATCCATGTCAAAGTCAAGTTTGAAAGCTTTTTAGAGGTTTTTTTCTGTTTTTTTTTTGTTTGTTTGTTTTGTTTTGTTTTGTTGTGTTTTGTTGCATTTTGTTGTGTTTTGTTTTGCTTTGCCTTGGTTTTTTTTGGGGGGGGAGGGCAGTGGGTTGGCAGGTTTGTTTGCTGTTTGTTTGCTTTGCTTTTTAACATTCTGTAATGGTTGATTCACCCTGGACACCAGACAATCTTTTACTTTTGTCATCAGAGCCTGTTTCTGTTACATGCCCGTTTCAGGGAAGATGGGAATGGTTGGAACAGCACCTGGCCAAAATTCAGATACTCTATTTTGTGTAATAAAACCTACATAATGCTCTTTCTACATTTGGTTTTGAACCAAATCAAGCAGAAACCAATTTTTTTAATTCTGCATGAACAGAAAAACTGAAGAAGAACAAAAGGCATTTTCCCCTTCTTCCGTCTGTCCCCATCAAGTAAAATAAATGAGCTTGGACCTGCACCTGCTAAACAAATATTAAATTCTTGGGAGGATCCAGAGGCTGGGGAATGAGTTGGCTCAGGAGCATGGACATCTTAGAATCTTTGGCCAAAGCCAATCTTGCCCAGTGGGGCTTCCTATGGTCACATGCCATTGATCTCCAGCAGCTGCTACGCTGGAATTAACATTCTTGTCAGGTCCACTGCTGCTGTTAGCCATGTGAAATCATCACAATCATCCACTTCAACATCTCCATGCCAAAAACACTGGAAAGCTCAAGAGCCTTGAGTATAAACCTCTTAACACTGCTAAGCTCTGACCACAGAGACAAGCGATGACCCCTGTTTAGAGGTGGAGCTCAGCGACTGGGACCAGTGTCTGAAAAGTTTCCCAAAGCAAACTGTTCTAGCACCATGGATAATTACAGTTCATATACAGGGGGAAAACACTTCATACCTAAAATACTATTTAGAACCTTGAATTGTCAGTTCCTAACAGCAGATGAGAATTCTGTCAGATTTTTGTCAGAATCCTGTATTTGGTCTCAATAAAATTCTTTGATTTCAATACCTTTAGAGAGAACTATTTATGTGCAATGAAGAGGTATTTTCTGGTAAAGTCTAATTTTACTGGAAAAATTTCTAAATAGATTAAATTTGTTCTTTATTAAAGTTATATGTTATAGAAAACGGGTGGCTTTCTGCATCAGTATATTTGTTTGCATCCAATGTTCTCCAGTTTTCATATTTCACCTTACTTCATAGGGTATTTGATGCTCCCAAATTTGAGTTGTTCTCAAAACAAACAATTTGGGTTTTCTAAAGCTTAGGAAAATACTGAGCAGAATTGTGGTCCCCCAGGATGCTGGGATTATGACCCATTACAAGACCTCATTGCTCAATGTTGTTAAAAATTAAAATAAAACAACAACAAAAAATTACCTGTTAGGAAATATTGAAACTGGAATCAGGAATTAAAATGGCAACATGATAATGTATCATTATTATTTCAACTTGTCGTTGACATCTTAAGCACTCTGTGCTTTTTTGTGTTTCAGTCCCAGGAGAATTTTAGAAGACTCTGAAAATTTCAGAAGCAAACAAAAATGTTTAAATATATGGTGAGGACAGGAAACCTCTTTAATTTGCAAAATATAAGAGAAAGAGGTGTAATAAGCATATATATAATCCTGGGTCTTATAGAAAAGATAAAAACTTTTGAAGTGCTCATTTCCTCACCAGTATAAGAATAAAGGGGTAAAAAAACCCAAGCCCTAGTTGAAGCTGCATCCAAACCAGAAATTTGAGTCAGAACTTACACCTAGAGGATGCTGTGAGCACTCAAATTGATGCGGCAGCAAATGAAACTTAGTTTTCAAAGCAAAATCTGTGGAAAGTTTTGAGACTAGAGAGCAGCGTGACTGCCGGGGTGCCATAGCTGTGGGGATTGAAAGGGGATCCGGCCATCCAGCCACGAGCAGGGCAGCTGGGGGCACTGGAGCAGCACCAGGCAGCAAGCTCTGCCGTGGGGATGGGCACAGGCCAAGACCAGGAGCCCATGGGCAGCCAGAGCAGGGATGTTGGGAGCTAGAGACAAGTCCTATTGGGGCATTGCTGGAGCAAGGCATCTGGAAGATAGAAAATAAATGTTCTGGAAACATTTTAAGGTGTGGATCCCTGAGACACGCCCTCTAGATCCCCAGTCTGAAAGGTGCCTGCACCCAGTGCTCAACAGCTGTTGCATGTCCACTGTGCAGTCATTTGGCCATTTGTGCTTAGGACAGACATAAATCTTGAGCTGGATCAGGTGAGACAATGCCCATGAGGATATACCAGTCTATCAAATACAGGTCTCCTGCATGCCTTAATTTCTGAACTGTAAGCTAAAAGTGATAAGAATCCACAGCATTGTGTTTCTTGAACAAATGCTGACAAGGTCAAATCCCTCCTGAAAAGAGATTAAGAGTGAGATTTGGGATTATTTTTCTACTATTTTTCATTTAAGAAACACATTTGGAAAAGCAGATATTTCTCTGTTCTGTCTGCTACCTCGGAGGAAAAAAGGAATTGTACCCATTAAATTAATTTATTTTCATTGTGCAAAAGACAATGGTATCTGGAACAAAATGAAGATTTAAAAATAAACCTCTCTATTTGCTTTTTGGAACAGGCACCAAAATTTTACATGAACTACATAAACAGAGCCATAGTGCCATGATAATCCAAGCACCATGAAATAAGATTTATCTTTGTGAAATCCTCTAGTACGCTGACCTAAACACTCATAATGCAAGAATAATTCTTTATTTTGGGTCTAGTCTCTATTTAGTTTAGGAGGCAAGGCATAATTTAACAGACCTTTTATCACTTAGTAAGAGCACATGCAAGTTTCACAAGTTCTTCTCAGTACCAAGGGTTGATACTGAAAAAAACAATGTAATTTTCAGACATAAAATCTGATAACATTAAATTTTTTTCATAGTTCCCTTAAGAACAAACTGTTAAACCACTATGTGTGTGTATGTTACAGTTTCTGACTTTTTGAATTGTTTTTGTCTGTGGACTGCATCATCTATTCAGTCTTACAGTCATCCATTTTCCCACATCTTTATTTTTTAAAAACATGTCTTTCATTAATACTTTCAATAGAAGCTCCCAGATAATCTGTCTCAGGAGTTAACTTTTATTTTATGAATGATGAACAAGATCAACATATAGGTCATAAACAATGGTGTTTTTCCTTTTGAAGAAATATGGGATTTTAATTACATGGTAAAAAAGAAACTTTATATTTCCTGTCATCTGCTCCAGATATTTAATTCTATTGTTCTTCTGAAAGGTCGCATCTAGAATGTCACATCTGCGTGGACACCCGTGACCCCTATTGCCATACAAGTTTCTGCAAGATAGAAGCAGGAAGACTGAAAAATACTTCCCTGAGTATCAAAAATAGATTACTAAAACTTATTCCAACAGCTGAGTTCCCCAAGGCATCAATGTTATGTATACATATGCACAAAAGATTTAGCATTTAAAAATATCAGGAAGCATTTCCAAATCAGTCCCAAGTGACTCTTACGAACTTCTTTCCTTTGTTCATGGCTGGTTTGTTGGATTTTATGGTTTGGAGTTGGGAGGGTTGCCTTTAATTATTAATATTTTTACTGTTTATAATTCATCAGAAAGAAAAGAAAGATTATTTCTCTGAATGCCAGTAGCCCTGGGAACTTTCTTTGACGAAAGGAACTCTATTTTATGCATATCTCATCTTTACATCCCCCCTTGTTTGTGAATACTAATACTAATGGCATTCCTTAACTCTGGAGTTTATTGATGAAAAAAAATCCAGCAGGGGGATATCTTTAGGGAATACTAATATTTAACTACTTCCTTTTTCTTAAAAAAGTTTCAAAACAAATAAAGAATGAAATAAGGAAACTTTTCACCAAATAAATAAATAAATAAATGGGAGCCTGGAAGCAACATTGCCTTTTCTTTCATGTTCACTAGTCTTTGAAAGATGTACTTTAAATTCCTCTAACCAATCTTTCCTCTATGAGTCTTGCTGCTGGTCAGACTGTATTTCCTCATGTATCATAAGCATTCAATTCCCTGCAATGCAATTAAAACCCCATCTTTCTTCAAACTGATTAAATCTTGCAACATCTGTGAAGGAAGAAAAGAAGGTATAAACATTCTCTTTTTCTTTACACAGATGGGAGGCACAGACCAACAGAATGCAAAATACTCAAGTGAATGCTAAATATTAAGTCCTATTTTACAAAAAAAAAAAAAAAAAAAAAAAAAAAAAAAAAAAAAAAAAGTGGGCTTGTGTTTTGCTGCTCTGAGCTCTAAGGGATTAGTTTAAATCACTGATCAAGTCACTGTTAAAAGACAGAAAAAAAACCCAGTTTTTGGACTTCTAAGACCAAAGTGGAGCATTCCGCATACATTTAAAAAGATACAAGATGAGAGAGATGAGCTGCAGTGAAGGTGGCCAGATATTTTCTGGGCAAGAGAAAAGGAGTTTCTCATCACTTACGAAAAAGGTTTTCATAATCATCTGAGCTGCAAATTAAGAATGCCAGATTTACATTTCAAGCAAAATTAAAGATCAGTTATGAAAGAAGATATAGAAATACATTTAAAAACATTTTCCCCCTTTGTGCTAGTATGAATCACAGACCTAAAATTGTGTTAATTTCAGCAGTCACAACAAGATACTCAGATGCTTTTTCATAAAGGTTTTATATAAAATAAAAAAATATATACTTTTGTGGGTGTGCCTTCCTTTCAAATGATTGTGCCTTCCTTTCAAATGATGGAAATATCAGTTAAAAATCACTTGTGTTTTACCACAGAGATATGAAAATTTTACATCGTGCTTTCCAAGTTCCTCACAAATGAGGCTTTGCTCTTCTAGATGAAAGATTCTGTCTAAGAGAGCCTTGTTACATACTGTTTAGACTCCAAACTTGCCTGGGAAAAACAGAGTTTTAAAAATCTTCATGGTTCTCTTGTTAATTTCTAAAATGATTATGTATGTTTTTTCCTTTTTTACCCATGCTAAGAAAGTAGTACTGAAAGATGAAAACAAACCTCATTATCTCTTGCAGATTGAAACGTATCTTGAACTTAGTAAGAAATTACTTTGACTGGACATTACATTTTTCAATCAATGAGATTCTTTAAGCCTTTTTTTTTTAAGAAAAAAACCAAAACAACTTGCCTCTGTGGAACTCACAGAAATAATGTGCTATAAATATTTATTTTTTTCTTACCCTTAATTGCCTGTGCTCGTTCATTGATACACATTTCATATTATTCTTTGGATTAAGAAAATTTATAGGGTTCTTGAAATGCCTATAGACATTGGTAATTACATCCTTGGTGCTTTTTTGAGATCCATGCTCCTCATGCCATTGAAATGTGTAGGAGACAATCACTGCTGTCTACAAAAGTTGTAAGTGCATATATTTTAGTAACATTCTTTCTTGTTAAAATGAGAGAATTGCTGTGGTGACACACCTCCATGTCTGTAGAATAGCTAAAATTATATGATTTGATGTAAGGTTTTATGAATAGTCTTTATTTCAGGTAGAAGCAGCTGGAGAAATAACTTCATCACATTAGATCCTTACAGGAGCAAAGTTTTTTTTCATCCAGCTGTCCTAATTTCAGGGTACAAATAAAAGTTTCCCACTAAAATACATTTTTTTTGCTCTCAGTGTGGTCTTGATGCAAACTATATGTCAGACTTTTCTTGGAGATTACAAGCTTTTAGATTTTCTTCACATATTTCTGTGTCCAGAGGCTAAAAATCTCTCTGCTTTTTCGTGCATATGACTGTTCATTGTGACAACAAAATGAAACACATACAGCTGATTTAAACAACAATATTGTAGTTTTAATTTAATTCTAGATAAAACAGAAGAGATCCACCATCTGTATCTCTGCCACAGAAAAGCTGTCTTCTACAGAGTGTATGTGCCTCACTTAAGAATTTGCTAGGATTCTGTTGCATGATATTTTTCCACATAAGTGATGGTTTAATTTGTCAGCGAGATGTAGAGCAACAGAGGAGTTGGTATGTGTGTAAATGAAATTTGCTTACACTCATAGAAAAACAAAATATTCCCCTAAAGTAAAGAGGATAATTTTTTCTTTAGAAATGTCAGTATTAAAGAGAGAAACTGCTACACGGACAGTTCCTTTCCATTCAGGATTATAAGACCCACTTTTCTTCCTATTTAGTTTGATAAAAGAGACTCCTGATCAATGTTTCAATGTTAAATAAATTTTGCATGAGACATTATTCTACTTTTAATATCTTTTGCTAATATAAAAAGATTGAGATCAGACAATAGTCAGAATTATGTGCTAGCCATATCTGGTCTCGATTTTCCTGCAGAAATGTCATTTAAACTTCCTTTTGAAGAGGAAAAAAAAAAAATAGCTCCCTCTGAAATAAAAGCTGGAAGGTTCTGGGAATAGCTTGTTTGACTGATAGCTTCCAAAAGGCTGAAGAGTTAAACCATAGGCTTGTTGCCTGGTTCTCTACACAACACTTTGTCCATGTGTGCTTGATCCATAAGTCCTTGAACATACCATGATGCCAGGACATGTGACACTTTGGGCTATAAGAATTCAGCTCTACAGGCTGCAATCAAGCCCTCACACCACCAGTTATGTTTTCAACAGGAAACAACCTGAAGCCCGAGAAAACAGGAAATATGTCTTTGTTTCAAAGGATTACCATGTAGGAATGAAAGGCAAGTCTGTGTCAGTTTCTGCTTGTTGTGGATGCAGCTAGTTTTTTCTAGATCAGCCTTGAGGAACATGGGCATGAATTACCCTCTAAAAGTGATCTGGAGAGAAAAGGTAACAGCATGGCATAAATATGTTAACCAGGCAAAGTATGCAGCCAGAGCCACAGGCATCAGTACAGTAGCTGGGAAGTCCCCCGGGGACCAAATCTCAATCCATTCCTGTGTCTATGCTAATGATGTCAAAATAATTATTGGTAAGTTTTTGCAGATGACAGTCTTGGGTGGGATAATAAATGATAAAAAGGAGAGGCGACTTCTGTGCATTTGACATAATCTAGGTGTATGACCAGAGTGGGGATCATTCATCAGGGTGCCTACAGTTTAGTGTGGTTAATCTCTGCTTTGGCTTAACCCCAGATGGCAACTAAGCATAACTTGCTCACTCACCCTTGGCAGGACATGGGAGAGACCTGGAAAGGCAAAAGTGGGAAGGGAAGTTCATGTGTGCCCAGCCTTGCTGGAGGGATGGGCTGAGAGGCAGAGAAGGCCTTGTCACTGTGAAAGCTCTGCTCCACAACAAAGAAAACATTGCTGCATTATAAACAGTTTTCAGCACAAATCCAAAACAGCCCCATTCCAGCTACTGTTAGAAAATTAACTCTGTCCCAGCCAACACCAGCACAACCTCCCCCCTGGGATTAATTAGTCTCCTGCTCTGAACCATTCTCTAGAGGGTACTATCACACTAGCTTCCTCTACTGACTCTAAGGGACCCTAGGGAAATTAGCCTTTAGAGACAAAAATTAGCCCTTGGAAATACATTCCTCTTCCCTGGTCTGACAAATATCTACATATCTAGTATGTGAATAATGCATATGCTTCTAGAGTATCTTGCAAAACACCACTGGGGAAAAAGAAAAGGACTCTGTTTACTGCCATTGCACACAAAATATGCCTGTTTTTGGATTAAGTGAGAAGTAAAGGTACTCTTCAGTCTAAGGCATAACTGTGAAACCCTGTAAAGCAGGAAATCAGCAGGGTGAATAAGAGGCAAAGAAAAATGTATCATTCCTCCAAAGGAGAAAAAAAAAAAAAAAAAGCCAAAAAAAAAAGGAAAAAAAATCTGGTTTTCTGTTTGTGAGGTCCTAAATTTGAAAATGAAATTAGTGTCGTTTTAGTTTTTCTTGACTGCGAAATAAGCAAAGTATGTAATATAATATTACGTATTCACAACCAGTGTGAAAATTTTCACTATAAAACCTGTTTTTAGAGACCTTGGCTCTTTAACAGAATAAACAAGCATTGCTTTTCCAGAAAAAGGAAGAGCCATCATATTTTGGATCTGTGGCTAGTAGATGCAGCATTTCAAGGTTATTACACAGAGCAAACAAGAGAGTTTTTTTTCTTTTAGGTGGAGCATCCCAAAGCCATTACAGAATTTACTTTTTACCTAACAAATCTAAGATCATTAAACTGTAAGTGTTTTTGAAACAAGCCAATGTAGATTCTGAGACACTTTCCTGGCAAAGACTGATTCTTTGTGTTTAGAGTGTGAAGGATGTTGTATCATAAATTTTAAAACCTTTGACAATAGGAAATTAACAACCAAAAATCACTAAACACTACATAGACTGACATCAATGTCAAAATATGAGGAAACTAAGTCCTTTTACTCACTGATATATTTGTATAAATTGTAGCTTTTCCAAAACTGAACAGGTAGGCCCTGAACCAAGAAAAATGAAAAAAAAAATGTCGTCCTCTAGTGCACAGACTAACAAAACAAGCCACTTGCAAATAAAGCCATTTTTTGAAGCTCATTACTCCAAGGTATCTCTCTTGAAATCAGATCTGTCTGGAGTTTTTCAGATACAGACACCATTAATTTATCTGCTTCACATCTGCAGCGATTTCCCAAGATAAATAAGAAAAGGACAACATCCTTTTCTTACCTTATCTTAACATCAACATCCTCCAACATACAAACAAACACAAATTCTTTTTTATTATTTTATTGTTTATAAAAAAGAATTATGTAAATATCCTAAGTTTATTTCAAGATAAAATTTCAAAGTTTATTTGAAATATTTAGTAAAAATGGGACATACTATGTCCTTTCATAATAGAAATGACACATATGAATTTATTTAGTAGGAGGAGTACATTTGTGCTCTACATCATAATACAATCCAGACATATGGATTGTGCCTTTGTGATCTCCAAGCGTCTGTTTCTTCACAAACTGTCCTCTCCAAATTACACAGACATTTCTGAAAAGTTTAAAAAAGAACAGATTCCATCTACTTATCATTCTGAACATAAGTAATAATGTAGTTTTATATTATATAACCATAATACCCAAAGAAGAAGAGCATGTCTGCAGATGGATAACAATAATTATAAAAGCAGAGAAAGACTTTTAGAGTAATAAGTGTGTTTTGGTTTTATGATCATCTTGTCTAGATTCTAAATTGCCTAAATATGAGTTCTTTGATGCACAGTAAGCCTAAAAGCTAAATATGAATTTAAATACCTAAGCTTGCGGTTTTGACTTCTGAAATGTTGATCCTAGATATCTGAATAAAACTTTCTGATATGATGTTATAAGGTATTGACTAAAAGATTCAAATATTATTGTCTAGTAGTTTTCAAACATGTTAATAATTGTATTTTCTTCCTATAGATTTTCTCCCATTGAATCAGGGTACATAATTTAGACACTCAATATTACAGATTTGATACCTGTGCTAAATTGGTCTAATCATGCAGCCCTTGATTTCACCAGCATACAAAAATGCAGAGCGAGCAAACAGAGTCAGATTCTCTCTTCTAATCTTCACCCTACAGCTGGAGGTTTCACATGGTTCTAAACAGTGTAGTCAGAAGAGCTGACAGATAATGTCTTATGTGGAAACCTCATTACTTTCTCCTATCTTTTATTTTCCTTTTGCAATCCTGACATAGGAAAGATCTTGTTTTGCTTGAAAATCAGATGTCCTTACAGGCATCTAACTTAAAACTTCACTATTTACAGGTGAAATTATAACATTCATTCCAGTGAACTTAGAAGTAGAACAAGAGAAGTGCAGCCTGTGTAATGATGCTTTTTTGGTGTTAGAGGAGATGATATCAGGATGCTGGGCACTTTATAATATGGAATAAATGCAAATTAAATTCACTTTTCTGGCAGTTGTATTGTTTTGTATTGCTATGGAGATTCATTCCTGTCCATCTGAATGTCCAGTCCTGTACAAAGTTATTCATTTTAAATCATTGCATCATAGAATCATAGAATAGGCTGAGTTGGAAGATCAGAGAGTGCATTTCCTGGAACCAAGAATCACACCATGTACCTGAGAGCCTTGTCCAAACTCTTGAGCTCCCTCAGCACAGGCTGGTGCTGTGACCTCTTCCCTGGGGAGCCTGCTCCAATGTCCAACCACCCTCTGGGAGAAAAATCTTTTCCTGATATCCAACCTAAACCCCTCCTGACTCAGCTTCAGGCCATTTAGTCAGGGACATTCATCAGCTCATGTGTTCCTGTAAACCATCTCTGTCTCTTTTTTTTTCCATTGTTCCTTTGCTACCTTCTATGTCAGTCAAACAAAGGAAAATTTAATTCTGAAGAGGAAAACCAAAACCTATGAATCAGAAAACAAAATGGCTACTGATCATAATTTTCAGTATACAAAATAGATTCATGTAACTTGCAATCAGTGTAGGGCCAGGGCTTAATGTACCATTAAAAAAATAATTCACAACCAACAAAAATCACCTCTGTACAACTGTGCCTTCGATTTTATAAAGCAAGCCAGAGACACAGCATGAGGTTAAACATATCTAAATATCAGTAAATTACACACATAATTAAACACAGATTTGACTTCAATTACTCCTATTTTTTAAGATGAACAATACTCAAGAGAAAGTAATATTCATAAATAGGAAAACAGGCCCTACAATCGAAAGAGCAGGTTTTCCAAGTTCAAGACCTTCCCCTTCAGGTGCAAACATGTAGGCTGCATCAATCAGTCTTTTTGTGGCATCGTCTATTTAAAGAGTCTCATGCTCATAACACAATCTAAGCGAACCATATAAGAAACAGTCTTTAACATACAGTGGTGTTTGCTCTCTATAACCGTCCAATACTTCAAATGGTTACAGTATCTTCTTGATTTACTAAAACATATTAAGATTGCTATGAAAAGCTGAGGAAAAAAGGATATATCAGTCATTAGGAGCTGATTGAGTTGCCTTAAGGTTGGGTTTTGGTCTGTGCAAAAATCGAAAAGGACTGAATTGAGGATGCAAAACATTTTTGGAGAATATTGAGCCACTATTAGCCAAACTACCCTTACTCTCTATGCACACAGTCACGGTGTATTTCTACTTTGCAATGTGCTATACTGTCAGTGTTTTCATTGTGATACACACAGCTGCTTTGAAACAGAAGCTCCTATATTGGTCCTTGCATAGACAAAGAGATTAAATTCTTTCAGGGCTGAGATTTCAAGACATTTACTACTCAGATCTGTACACTGATGTCATCCAAATTTTCTTCCATTTCTACTTTTCTGTACACATTTTCTGTATATAGCCATCTGTTTTGGCTGTCTTTTCAAGATTATGAAGCTATATTATCCCCTTAAAAACCCTGGTTATGACAGTATAATTAAAACTAAAGATTTCATTGCGAATGCAATGAGTTTAATTTTAATTGGGACTACTTACATTTCCTAAGTTGGGTGGTGTGCTACACCATACATTGTTGGACTGAAGTTGATGAAGCTAGGAAGGTGGAAATGGACAACTTTTGAATTGAGGTAATCATATTTTTGATTGCCATTAAGGAAACCTGGCGTCTGACAAATATTCTTACTCTGTCAAAGTACTGGCAAAGGGAGGCCCAAAAAGGCTCAAAGGAAGGCTTTGAAGTGCAGTATTATTCTATCCACGTGTCTTAACTTATTTTTGAAATCCCTGATTTGTTTTTTATGCTGAAGTAAGAATTATCCGCACCATCTGGCAGGACAAAGATGATGCTTGGACTGTAACTTCCAGAATTTGTCATTGCAGCAAACAATTTAAGAAAGTGCATAAGAAGTACACACAGAACAGTGGTGGCATCTTTCTACTCTGTAATTACTTCATACTTTCTGCAAAAAGTCTTAACCTTCCAGAGATGTTTCCTCTTCCATAAATATTGCTGGCACAGCAGAAAACAGTTGGGATTTTCTGTAAATATAAAACTCAGACAATTAACTCATGTACAACACACACGTCATCATATTCATTTGCCATTTTCATGGTGGCTTGTCCTTTCTACATTTTATTATTCATTTATGATAGCTATTATATGCCTTTCAGAGTCTATCTGGCTCTCCTGAGGAATATTTATGACCATTATAGGGCTCTTATGAGAAGACCCAACGACAGTTATTGCAGAAACTCTGTGAAATGCTACATTAGTGCAGAGATATGCTGGTAGTAAAATACCTGAACTTGTTTCAAAGTATCCCTTGATGGAAATTAGAAGACGGGCTTCTACTGGTGAGGTTTTATATCTCCTCTAACCCCATCACCTCAGACAACTGAGCAGTTCTGATTGGAAGTTTAGTATTCAGTAATTGCATCTGGTGCCTGAAACGAGGCTTTTGGAAAAGCTTTCAGTGGCAAGAAACGAGAAAACACACTGTTTTTATAGATATTGGCTGCAGCTATAATACAGACAAATGAAAATGGAAAGAACTTAGGTGGAAATAGAAGGCCTAAAGGTGCCTCTTCTAACATTCAGGGCCATCTCTGTTTGCCCTTTATCCCTCTACTTCCTTCTAGTTTTAAGAAGGAAGGGTGGTGTCCTGAAGTGATCTGAATACTGCAGTTCTGCATCTTCTGTGAGGGGAAGAATCTGGAAGGAGGAATAACAAACTGAGGAGGAGGAAGAAGGGCATAGCTTTCACTAGATTTTTTTTTTTCTTCTCTTAATTTGTGTCTAATTTCATTCCTGTATCAATAAATTACTATGAAGAAAAGTTCTGAATCATGTTTGTTCAACCATGTCCACTAAAAATGTTACTATTTTTCTAACTTTTCCCCCCTCTGTATAACAAAAAAGCAGTCATTTGAGTTTAGAGCTAGGAGATTTTCTGGTGTGTTAGTGGTTGTTGTGGGAACAAATATCCTCTACTGCCAGGGAAAAAAATTTGAAAAACATCTTGGTTGGAAAATGACAAAAGGTATATTACCAGGATGAAAAATTATAAAAAAAAGAGAAGATCAAAATACTGAGAAAAGCAAAAGAAATGTAAAAGCAAAGGCTTGATAATACATGGATACAATATAAATATAATGAATTTCAGTTTGGGTGTAAATATTAACTTCATCTTACATAGAACTCTTTTAGTGGTATGTCTGCTAAAAGTTATACAACCTTTTCAGAACTTAGGTTTTGCGCAGTGTTTGAAAATTGATATTTATTTATGTTGGCTGGGCTTTAAGCAGTTTATGGAAGAAAGCTGTGCATTGTCTTGGAATGTAGTTTAATTCCATTTTGGACCTCTCCAGCATTTATCTTTGCAAATAACTTTCTTTAGCTTCCCTCAAATAGCCAAAGACTCATCTAACACCAGAAAAATGAGTCTCCACAAGTATCTTTAATCAAAGGAGGGAAGTAGGCTCCACAAAGGAAATGTTTCATAAGAAGAGGTTCTGAATCATCACTGAAGGTGTCCTCCTGCACTGAGGATATGCAAGATGATCCTTCATAGGTTTAAGTCTGTCTTTCTGACTTTTCTTTCTGACTATTCAAAGCCTTTCTTTTTAGTGCCATATTTTCCTCTGCCCAGTTTCCTCTACTCCCAGTTGCAGGTCATTGATTTTGTTCAAATTATTAGAAAAAGTTCTTTTTATACTAGGATGAACATCCCACCAAAGGACCAGAATATTATATCCGCCCTTTCCTGTACTCCTGACCATAATTTCCTGGAACAGAAATTAATTTTTGCTTCCGACTCTTAGGCAAAACTCAGATTGCCTATATTTTAAAAAAATCAAAGAAAAAACTCAGATAAAACTAAAATCCACTCCAAAATACAAACCAGAAAGTGTAATGTTTTAGTAACTTAATTGAAGTCAATATTATCAGTTTCCTCTAGCTGAGGAGCTGACCCTGAGCATTGGTTAAGGGTGAGATTAAGTGTAAATAAATCATATTGCAGTACTGGAGTGTATGGTAATTGAGTTATTTTGTTTTCTGAGTTCCCCATCTTTTGCTCTTCTGGTTTACTTAAATTAACAAACAGCATGAAGCTTTTTAAACCTGTCCTTGATGGAGGAAGAGCAAATGCCAAACTTTAACTACAATTAATTACAAATAGTGAGATACCTTATAGGAGGTAGCAGAAAATATAATCATTCACATTTAAATTAAGTGTTTCAAATAATGATTTAATTGAGAATTAATAAGCCAGTTATTGCAGGTTAATTAAATGCCACTTGATGATTAAAAACATATTATTTATTCAGATTAACAACTATTAGGCAGTAGTGTAGCCCCACACCCTGCTGTGTACTTATTATTTTAAAATCTCTGCCAATGTATTTCTCATTTTCAGGCTTGTTTTGTTTTTTTTACTTTGTTGCTGTTTATAACATCTTCAAAACAAGACAAAATACCCCAAAATTTTAGCACAAGATTGTTTTTTGCAACACTGAATATTTCTTGGGGTTTTTGACATGAATGTTTTTGAAATTTTATATCTGGTAACTGTAAGGAAGAAAACACTGAAATGTGACAAGTGTTACATATATACAGATTTATATAAAACAATGAGGAAGTTTGCAATGAATGTATACAACACTAAGAAATTAAGGAAGTCTATTATCAAATCTGTAAACTCCAAATAAATCCTGTGCTTTAACTCATGGGCCATACCCAGTTAATTTTCAGTAGAACTGTACAGCTATATATGCTACCCACATTTGGATAGAGTGTGTGAATATTGTCTTTTGGTGTTCAGGAGTGGGTGCTGGAAAAATCCACATATTCTTTTATTAAAGAATACTTTATTATTCTTTTTAACCATGCATTGATGCTTTTATTGTGTTTATGGTGATTGGTTATTTAGAATTCCATGTAGAGAAAACTTTTTATCCATATTAATGCACAGCATAAGCACTATCTTTTCTGATCATAAATCCAAAATAACTTTAAATCAAAGCAACTGTGCAACACACACAGCAGGACATCAGTGGTCTCCCACCTTAGTTTGGACAAGAAATGCAGACTGGCAGGTAGCCTGTTACAATCATTTTTCTTTGGAAATGCTGCATAACTACCATGAGAAGAGGGAAGTGGCAGTGCCATGTATCTGCATATACTGATTCTCATCCTCCTCAATGAACTTCAGCTGCACTAAAATATTTCATACTACAGAACACAGACATGGAGTTTTCTACTTTCTGCTCACAAACTCTCAGTGCTGTTGCAACAGCAGGTTTTTGTTGCACAAAGAGGTTTGCTTTTGTTTCTCGGTTTGGACAATGCTCTCAAACACGTAGTGTGATTCTTGAATTGAGCTGTGCAGATCTGAGAGCTGGAATTGATGATTCTCGTGGTCCCTTTCAACTCAGGATATTCTATGATTCTACAATAAGTGACCTAAAGAAATACCAGGAAGCCTCTGTTATAGTCAGGTATTCCAACAGACAATTTGTTTTATCCTGTTTTGACGTGGACCATGGTTGATTAGCTTGAGTAAAAAAGATAATGAAGACAGGAAAGAATCAAAAGATTAATTTACTCTGGTTCTTCATGCAAACTGAGGCAGAAAAAAAGATTCTATGCACTGGTTTACAACTATTGCTTAAAGTCCCATATCAAAAGCATAAAGTGGTTTCTTTTCACTGCTGTGAACTGCATTTCCTTTCTACATAATCAGAGAGGGTACAATTGGAGTCACGGTGACTGGAGAACATTTTACACCAGTATGCACAACTGTTATGGCTTCTGAGAGGCCAAAGTCCCCTTCCAATCATCCTCTCTAGATTCATGGATGGATTGCTGACAAGCATCTTCCTGGCACCAGTAGGTTTATAAACAGTTGTCTTGATAGCATAGTAGTTGAGCTTAAAATTATTTTACGGAAAAAAAAAATCTTCCTAACCTATCTTAGACAAACTTTCAAGGGAAACGGTCTTGAGAAAAGAATCAATTACACCAGCTTCTGCTCCCTCAAACTCACTGACTTTTAAGCTGGAAGAGGAGACAGTTAAAAGGTTTGTTTTCTCTTCAGTTGAGTGTATGAGTGTTTTCTCCAGAGGTCAGGAAGGCCAGTCTTTCCTAAGCATAATAGGCGATGGAGAAAACTGAGCTACCATGCTGAACAAGACAGGGAATATTTTCTTGATGAAAAAGTCAGCAAGAACAGAGAATGTAGTGTCACTTATTTTGCATTTCCTTCAGACTGCTTTATCAGACAGCTTCAGCAACTTCTCACTTCTCTGGAGTATTCACAAAAGTGATGTATGACTGTGAGACGATGAAAATGCTGCGTCAATAGGTGTCAGGATCTTCATATTCTTTGAGTTAAACAGCTAAAGATATTTTAATATGAGGCTATTTAAGCATTTAAGCTACGTCCATTTTGAGATATTAATTACTTGATACTCTTATAGTCTCATATGGTGTAGCTGTATGGGCCATATGGCTGCTGTGGATGCGATTCCCATGTTCTTCAACTTTCCAAGACTCACTGTAAATTATAAATGTCAATGAGTTTTCACCAGCATGGTATACCTCAGTCAACCTCCGCAAACATCAGCTTATCCTAAAGCTAGCACAACAGACATTAAAATGAGGGAGCAATTGTCACACAGATCAATTGTAAAATGCATTGCCTCAGCTTTATTAAAATGTCAGTGGATAAGGATGAGGATGGTGGTGGAAATAAAGGACTGAAGTATTCAAATAATTCAAAATGCATAATAATATACTTTTATCTGTGCCTTTTTGGATGCATACAATTAATGATTGAAATCAATTCTATTTGAAAGTTGTGATGTGGTATAAAGACAAAAATAGCTTTCACCTTAAAGAAGAACATTTTAAAATACACTGATGTAGCCCGTATCTTTTGTTACTATTTAATCAAGATAAGTAGTTGAAATTTGCACATACTATTCACCTTATTTAGGTTTCCTCACCATTTAAGGTGATGTTTAGTACCAAAGACAATTAGCAATGTGATGGTCACTTAGAATATAATCATTCCTGTCTTCTTGTTTCCAATTTTTCAGACTTTTATAATTTCAAAAATGCTCCATGAAAATTTGTTTACAGGGCTTTTGCCTTCTTGAGAAATACTCAGATGACAAAAGAGGGTGAAAATAAGAGAAAACTCCATGAGATATAAAACTGGATAATTCTGATCCCTGATGAGATGCTTGGCTACTTTTCTTCTTTAATGATCTCAATGTGTTTTGTGACTGGATGCCATAGGTAGTGGGCTTACATCACATCAGCCAGTTTGTTCCTGTACCTTTTCTTGTCTTGGTATTTCAGGTCATATTAAAAAGGAAGATTTTCATCATACCTCATACTAGGAACATCAGCACATCCTATGGAGAAGGTAAATCTGGCGATGTGAAAGAAACAAAGGCATGACAAAGTGTTGCAATTTTTTTGTTTCTTTGTTTTATTTGGTTTCTTATGAATAGAAAGCCCTTTAAAGGGCACTCTTTCTTCAGACATCACATCCTCTCCAGTAAGAGGCAAATCACAGGTGACCCACTCACATGTCATACCAGGATTGTGGAGGAGGCAGGAAATTGAATCAGCACTGCAGGGCTACACCTGTGTGAAATACCCTCCTTCTGCACACTGATAAGTGGGCTTGGAGGCTTCACTCTGCTCGGGCTGCACCCAAAATTCTCCAATTTGAAAACTGCAGAGATCGGAGGCAGATGGTCAGGAGATGAGTATCTTGCCTGATCATAGGAACAATGACAGGAACAAAATATCCAGAAGCACAGGGAGGTTAACATAGAGGAAGTAAATGGGCTTTAGGATATGCAGAAGAAATGAATGACAGGAAATCTCTAACCACAGTGTATGGAGGGAATCAGGAACCTGCAAACAGATCTGCTTTGCTTCCTTCAAACACAAACAAAGTAGCAGAGTGTGGAAATGTAGTTGAGGAGATAGGAGAAGCACTTAGCTTCAAGGTAGGGAAGATTGAGAGGAAATATAATAGCTTTAGAGCTCATGGAAATCCTGTATGTAGGAAGGAAAGGACTTCTCAGAGCATGTACAGTTCTCTTTTTCTTTACTGTAACCAGCATCCTACAATGATTTTGGCAGAGGTTGCAGAAACTGCATGAGAAACTAAGAAAATCCTGAGAGGCAAAGTTGTGAATGTTTTAGTCACCATCTTTGCATCCTATTTTTGTACAACTTTGGGGCCATTCAAGGTGTTTGTGAAACACAGTTGAAACTCCACAGGCTGCAGTGCTGTTGTGACTGCACTTGCAAAAGAGACACAATCACATGTTGTGACCACTCATGCCTTGTCTGTTAAGAAACCAAGACAGGGAAGAAAAGGTAAACTTCTACCCCTCAAAGTAAATGTCATTTATTATTATTATTATTATTATTGAACTGTTATTACTGTTATTGTTGCAAGTGCTATTATATTTATCAGTAAGAAATGCTATGAGAACTACATTAAAGTAAAAATGTTAAGTGGAAAAATAAACTAAAATTTATATTTTCAAACAAAATGAATTTTCTTTTTCAAATTATTTCATCAAAATTTGTTACATAATCTAATATTTTATAGAAAGAAATATTTATTCGAAGACACTGTATTCATGGAGAATTCTACCATTCAAGAAATTTCTATCATGTCCAGCAGAAATATTTTTGTTAATATTTTGCTTGACATTTTTTGCAATCAATTTTCATGTAGAAAATATTTATGTTTTAAATTATTTTAGTATTGTTTTTTGGAACTGATTTTTTACGGAACCTTGGATTCTTCACTAAGAGCTCTAAAACTGCCTATCAGTATTAAATCCCTAGTTCAATGTTTTTCAAATTAAGGATTTTAAAATATTCCTGTCTTCCCATAATCATTAGGAAAGATTGATAAAGTGTCCAGTAGACCTGTCTATCTGCAGTACAGCTTACAGGGAGGTTTCATAGCCAAATAAAAATTTCCAAAGGAGATAACAATTCAAAAACTGATGTTCAAAATGTTACTGTATTCCTATAAAATAATCTGCTACCAGTAAAATACTTTGACCCAGAGCAACAGACATTTTGCATATGTAAGCAAGAATACATTTTCTGTATGAAGCAAATCCTGTGACCTGACTGACATCTTCCAGTGTAAATCTGTCTTCTCATTTTCCCACTGACACAGTTTTTTTCTCAAACTAAATTGAATCTCACATCTGCAGCCTTGGCGGATCTTCTGCTCCTTCAGACATTTTTCTCCTGTCTCTAATTTTCTGTCTGCATACTTTTTCTCTCAACTCTCTGCACTTTAGTTTTTCCTGTGACTAACCCTTTTCTCTCTGTAATTCCACTTCCTCTCCATCAGTGAAGTTCCTTAGCTGCTGTTCTGAAGTGCAGAAGAACAGGGTGGTGACCTCCTCTCATCCTAGCAACACTTGACCATGCTCATCTTTCTGGCAGTAATGTTTTTATTCACAGAAGAACAGTTACAAAATCACTAACTTATATTGTATTTCAATGAACTTTCACAAAGGAAAAAAAAAAACCAACAAAACAGCTGTACAATAAATCTTATGCTTCAGTGCTTTTGAGTTGTAACATTTTCATCTTTAAAAGCCTTCTTCTTCAAAGATTTCTTTTGAGTTCTTTTCCAACTTACAAACTCAAAATAAATTAAGATTCTAAATTTTTAATTCCTTTTTTTAAAACAAATAATAAGGCTTAACTTATTCTTTTTTACTATACTTTAAAATAGTCACAGCTAACAGCTGTGGTTTATAAACAAAAGTTGAGTTCTCATTTCCTTCGTCACAGAGAAACATGAACACTCCTATGATGTATTTATGAGGGAAAGAAGGGAGGACATTTATAGCAGTCTGTTTGCCAGTCCTTTTCTGTAGCTGAGAAAAGCATCATTTGCCAGTGCAGTTTCTGCTATACTCTCACTAATCCCAGCTGCCAGACTGAAGTTGACCAAAAGGATCTGTGGTGCCGTGCTATGAACTTCATTAGCCCCAGTGCTGTCAGGGTCTGAGAAATTAATTAAAAAATAACCCTTCCAGCTATAAGGTTGTAGGATCGAGGAGAGTCCTAACTTATATGGGCAAAGAGTTAAGGGGGATAGAGTAGAAAAGGATGTGTTGGATTAACATAGGTCAGCCACTGAAAGACATTTGCCTCCTTCTTGGGCATCCATTGATATCTTTGTGTCAAAACTAAAGCTACATTTTAGAGATCCATTTGATTTAAGGTCTTATTTATAACTTTTTGCATGCATCTTCAAGGCCAAGTCTGTGTTTTAGAGGCACAGTAACTTTTTGTCATGGCAGAATCCTTTCCTTTACCCCCAACAGCTTCAATCTTTCCCTGCTTTATACCATAACATTTTCAGACATTTTTGTGTCTTCGTCTTTTGTACATGAAACTAAGACCTCTCATGTTCTTCCCCTTTTCTGCCATATTTTTAATATATTTTTTTTTAAATCTAGACTTTGTTTTTAATGATTTTTACATGTTATTTTCAGTCTGGCTTTCAAATGGGTACCTTGAAATTTCTTTCCCATAATTGCATGTTTTCTCTTAATATCTACAAAACTTAATAGTTATTCCTCTAGCTCTCCTTTATAGCTCTTCTTCATTATACTGTTGACAAATTTGGCAACAATCAAACAACTCTGAATAGTGTTCCGCTCTGATGATTGTCATGGGTTTCCTGTATTTCCTTTAAAATTATTGCATTTTAGTCTTGCCATTGGGTTTTGAGCTTTCAGAGAAACCATCTCTCCATTCTATCTAAACATTACCCAGAAGCAAATAACTCCTCACAAGGGCTCCCAGTTTCTGAACTAAGACTGCTAACATAACAACAGCTTCAAGTGTGAATGAATAAATCTAGCAAGAGAAAGATTCTCCAAGGTACCCAATATTTCCACTGCTTTGTAACTAGTATTTCATAAAGTGTATGACTTACATTGCATTGGGCTAAAGACTTCTGTATAACATCTTTGGCCTAAAGTGTCATCAAGTTCTTATTTAAGTTCCTTTCTAAGCAAGGATTAAGTTTTCCTCATGTCCAACATTTTTAACAATGTAGTTCAAATAATTGATCATTTGTCCTATCCCAAACTTCCTTGATGTATGTATCTAACTTCTATTAGGATCTCAAAAGCTTTTATTCAAATTCAACTTGAAGGAATAGGGTGCAAAAATTTTTAATGCCACCATATAAATACATATACTGCTGGCACATCATAACAGTAATAAATGCACTGTGTGTTTATAGCTCCTATCAGTGGGAGTCAGGCAATAACCCTGACCAGTATAAATATTCAATTAGAGACTCCCTTTACTTACACAGGCCTGCTAAATATCGTTAAGAAGTGGTAGATTACAAAAATGCCTTGTTACAACACAGGCGTATTGTCCTGCATCAACTGGAAGACACCATCCTGTTTATGAGATGCTTGCCTATATTTTTTTCCTCTCCATTTTAGTACTTTTAACATCTTATATAAATTTTCTGATATATCAAGAACTTTTAGACCATCTTCTATCTAAAGAAACTAGTAGGGACTTGATTTTGTTGTTGTTGTTGGTTTGCCTCATGCAGGTCTGACCTACTTTACCTTCTTATGGTGATGGAGAGATACCACATGGCTAAAATTCAGCTTCCAAGAGTTCTGTATTGGAAACAACTAGGAAGCTTCAGCTTCATACTCCCTGTACACAAAAGTGTAGTTAAGACTGCTAGCTTTTAAATAGTGCACCCATTCAACATTTGTAATCAGTTTACTTTCTATTTAGTGTTTATTTAAAATTAGGGTTATGTATTTATATCTATATGATGAAAAATATCTTTTGGCCAAATAAATACCAGCAAACTTATAGACAGATGAGACCTTAGTTTATATCTTCCATTTCACCATTAGTAAAATATTTCTTACCTAAGGAGGCCATGTTCATTGTGCAGTGCTTTTTTACCTTCTTTTTTTAAGGACTTGTAATTACTGAATGTTGGCCAATATACCCACTTAATCTTTTCAATGTGTTAACTGTTGCTTTATCTATCCTAACAGATGGAAGCTGATTTTGCACTTCTTGAATTTTTCAAATTGATGCTGCCAGGATCTGCTTTGCAAGTGCTATTGAACTTTCACTGGATAAGATAACTTAGCTCTTTGTTAATTTCATAGAATAATTAAGATTCCCTGTAAGTGGAAACTTGGACAGGTGTATGATGCTTAGAGGTAAAAAAGCTGTTGAGGATCATTATATCAATGCAGTACATTGATACAATTATAAAATAGAAATATGCCAGGTACAAAAGCAGTTATAAAACACTCTGAACAGCTTCAGCAAGATGCATGCTGACCTCAGACTACAGCAAATAATCTCCTTTTTTTCTAATTTTTTTCTAATTTTTCTAATTTTTTTTCTCCTAATTTTCTTTCAGCGCAAGTGTTCCACTCTGTGACCCACTTTCCCAACTTTATTAATTCAAAAAATACAATGTAACATGTGAAAAAGAACTGGTGTGATCAATGTCATAGGTCCATTGCTTAGGTTGCCAGGGAAATTTTCCCTTTGGTGAGCATGTGTTCTGAAAACATTTTGTTTCCACTCAATGATTGCAGTAATTTGCTTTGTTTCTAAGTACTAGATGCACTCCACCTAAACCCAGGCTTAATTAATCTACCCTTTCCTAACCTTTAATGTCTTGAAACTCCTCTGTCCCACACAGGCATACAACCAATCTAATTACTTTGACATGTTTGTGCACGGATTTGGTGTCTCATTCTTCCCCAGGGAGCTACTTGAGCAATGCCAGGGATGCTCACAAGTGGGAATGGGAACCTGTCTCCTGTCTCCCAATCAATCAAGATGCTAACTAATTCCTCAGTCTCTAGAGCCGTTTCAGCGTTGTTGGTCATGACATATGTCCATGTCCAACATTCAATTTCTTTGAGCGGTAGACAGTTGTTGATGATATTTGCTATTTCTATAATGCCTCATTTTATGGAAGGCAAGGTGGAACTGGAGTTCTTGCATACTTTCTGAGGGATCTGGAACTTATAAATCAGAGTAGATTTATACTGAAAATTCTCCCCTGCTTACTTCTTCTGTCTTTTCAATTTCCAGCAGTTAAAAGGGACTAATATTATTTTGTTTTCTGGAGAACCTGCTTGAGCAGGGGTGTTGGATTAGGTGACCTCCAGGGGTCTCTTCCAACCTTCCAACCCATTCTGTAATTCTGTGATTCATAGTTCACACATGTTTATGTAGTCACATTTTTTGTAATGTGCATTTATCACATGACATAAAATTTAGGTAGAGTAGAAATTTTAAGGATCTAAGCAAATATTAAATTATGACTGGTATATTACTATTCATTTTTTGTTTCAAATTCAAGGGAAACTCTTGAAGCATAAAGTTACTTATGAAACTTAAACGAGAGCAAAAGATAGATTACTGTGAAAATACAGATCCATGTAAGTGTTCTCCCTGTAAGTAGGCCATGTAGCAGCAACTTGATGTTTGCAGTGTGCTTAGTTGCCATGGGCTGTCTTGAAACCAGGTTAGAGACACTGTATTAGAGACACACAGGCTCATGTAAACTTAGCACATGATAAATCAGTGGATTTAGCAGTACATGCAGTACATGCTAAATAAGTGGAAAATGTTGTGGAGTGCAGGGTATCTTTCTTTCTAAGAGTTCTTACAGTATTCATATGATGCCAAAATAAAGATTTTAAAGAGATTATATTCTCATTAAAATGGGAAAAAAAGTCTGGTACTGAGCAGACAATAATTTTGTGTGTATTTAAATGTGTGTATATGGAAGACTAAGAAAAATAGGTGGATTTTTTACATAGTATTTAAAATTGCACATATGTAAATACCTGGAATTCAATCCTGAAATTTTGTTTCAAAGAAATAAAAATCTCCCAGAAGTTCAGTAATCTTAACTTTTGAACTTTTAACTTTTCAGCAGTCAGATAATTGGCTGATAACTAGTTTAGTTCTTTAGTCAGTAGGGATCTAAATCCCCAAAAACAACTACACAACATATTGGATGCATTATTTCAAGCACAAGGAATGGCATAAAGCCATAGGAATTTCAAGTAAAAAAGTAAAATTAATTTCCAATATTCCATAGTGAGGAGTTTTATTTAGACTGAAATATACTGAAAAGGAGCTTCCTAAAGCAAGCACCATGAAAACTTTCTAGCTGATGATATAAGCTACAATTCTGGAACACAAAGGGTCGAAAAATCCAAGAGATTTTGTTATTTATCATACATCAGTGACAAAACCTTAGGGCTGATGCAAACTGATGAACCAAGATTTAATGTAATATGGTCAATTCATTTTGTACTGATTACAGTTCAAGCAGCTGCATCCTGCCCTATCAGTTATACTTCTCAGAAGGCTGCATTATTTTGAGTGAAAAGAGACATGCCATCAAATGGTTTAAAATATATGCATTAGGACAGGGAGAAGTACAGACTGGGAATGTTAAAAAGAAGTAAAATGAAGTAAACCTTTTCTCCAGCTTCTTACATGTACTAAGAAATTTTTTCAAGGAGATGAAAACCACATTTTGCTATATCTATTTTTTTCTAAATTTACTATGCTTTTAGATTTTATATAGAGGACCTATAATATCAATAATGAATAATAAAGCATACTTTTATAAATATATAGATGTAGTCTAACTCTGCTCTCAGTCATTCAATATTGAATTGTATTTTTTAGAAAACTTCTATTCAGTGTACATTTATCAAAATTCTGCTGTCCTTTTCAGAAGAGGTTATTTTACTCCTTTAGGGATGTGTCATGTAAAAGCTAGCCATTTTGTGATATTTTATCAATGCATTCATTATCTATTTAAAGGAATTGAAAAGCAAAACAGGGATTAATTCTCAGCAATGGAAATGTAAAGGAGGGGAGTGGAACCCTGAGGAGCAGATGAGCTAGAATGCTTTTAAATGATTTAAGCTGGCTCTTATGACTGCCTTCGTGCAAATGTCTCCAAGAGATATTTCTTTGACTTAGACTGATAACAACACACATAACCATTCAGTTATAGGTTCCTTTCAATACAGATACAGTGATACCTTCCATCAAAGTAAAAAGTAAATGCTGGTCGAAATGCAAATAGCATTGAAGTTTTTGACTCTAGCTTGATTTTTTATTGTGGAAATGTATCTGGAATGATAAAAGAAGGGCTGATTTTGTATTCTTGATTAAAAGAAAATCGCTTGTGTTCACTGAGATCATGTGTTCAAACACAGTTCAAGATCGGGACATTTTCTAGTCTGCTCTTACTTTTCACCAGATTATAACAGTGCTGAATAGGGGCAATCATTTAAGGAAATCAGCAAAGCAGGGGCTTTGAGAATGCTCTGGAAAGGTCATCTCAGATAAATGTCAGCTAACTTTTAAATCTGTGCTCATTCTGAAAACACACATTGAAAACTGTCAAGTGCATGATTTTCAAATTAAAGTGAGAAAACTAATTTTCCCTATCAGCTGACTGGGCTCTGGATGTTATCTCCTTGCAGAAGATGTCAATAAAGAAGGTATTTTATGTGATACCCTCTGTTATTTCATGGTTAAGTCCAGACTATAGTCAGAGGGGATGACTGTCACTTTTAAAGG
The DNA here is from genome assembly GCF_027887145.1 of Ammospiza caudacuta. Lineage (NCBI taxonomy): Eukaryota > Metazoa > Chordata > Aves > Passeriformes > Passerellidae > Ammospiza > Ammospiza caudacuta. Next base: position 63,873,617 of record NC_080594.1, read on the forward strand.
CATTCAATACATTTGACAACTTCTTTTATATTGATATATGTCAAGTGTTCACTGGTTAAGTCAGCTTGTTTCCACATGAGACCATCTTCAGTGGATTTAAGAATTTTAAAGAAAATACTTTTCCTCCAATATGAATCACAAAGTTTATCTAATTTATATTAAAGAGCTAAGATCAAGTCAGCTATTTTAATGTATGCCAGCTGGGCTGCATAAGGTTCACTTCCTTTTCCAATTGTGTCGATCTAATATGGTTGTCAGTCTAAACAGATGGAGTATTATGACAGCATTAAGTTCATTGAGTAGAGGATCATGCAGAGGACTTACATCCTTTGTTCTACTTGTCCACTTAGTACTTTAGCGGTTTTGGTTTGCTCCGTTTATCCTTTTTACATAGATAGTTTGCAGTTAAGAGTCATGAAACAATTATAAAATTCCATCTTCTGGACATGAGATATTTTTGTGGTATTGCCTGTGTGTGAATAAAGACACATGTTCATACATCAGGTTGCACCATAACAGTATTTTGTACATATTTTCTTTAAACTAGTACAGTTTAAAGAAAAATTATCTTCAGTTCGAAAGAAATCTATATAGTTTTTTTTCCCATTCTTTCTTACATGCCTTGTCAATGTTTTTCTGCAAGCTAACATCTGGGCACAGTCTTCTTTTCAGTTGTTAATTACTACCCCATAAAATTATTTGTTTACATTTCAGTATAGATTGCCACACAGAAGAAGACTGAAGATGACTGAAAATGAGAATAAAGTTTTTCATTTGGCATGTATTTTTAAGCAGTTAGAGAATTACAAATAATAACTTTTACTAATATATATCTTTTACATGCTCTATTGGAAGACAGCTATTGTTTTGCCTTGTCAAAAAGGCAAAGACTTAAAAACATGCCTAAATGTTATGATATTGTGACTGAGGCAAACCATCCCATGGTATCTACCCACTGATAACATCAGGATGGATCCAGCATCAATAAGGTCAGCACAACTGCCCAGCTGTAAGGTTACTGCCATGTCACATCTCAGCATGATGCCCAAGGACATGTTGATAGGTTGGCTGCAGCCCCAGAACCTTACCTTCACCTCAGCAAATCTGCCATGAAGTGTCAACTGAGAGTTGTACATCAATATGTCCTGCTCTCCCTAATGACTGGTCCTCTGGCCAGATCTTTACAGTGATTTTATTAAGAAATCATTGAGTTTTGTAACAAGTATCGAATTTTATGTTGTTGAAATTGTTTGTGGTTCTGTTGGTTTTTTTTGCCTTTGCTGATTCCATAGAAATTATTTATTTTTTTGCAATCCTTGAGCAGGTGCTTTGGATGAAGTTAGCAAATAAAGTTCTTGAGCCATTAGTCAGCTACATGCAGCATAGCAATATAAGTAAATGTAGAAATATACTGTGTAACTAACCATGCATAAAATAATTTGGTTTGCATCTAGGAAGCTATCCACCTGACAAAGTATTTTGGCTCTACCTGCAGTGGACTGTTGATTACTTATTTATATTGTGAACAGGATTTCCTGAGCCTACTAGGAAAATCTGTAGTGCTCGTTGCTATTCCATCCCAGATGAGATAATGGCTGAAAAACAATCAATAATTATTAGTCATGCACCTCAGGGTACTACAGTGAAAACTGTCTGAAAGAGCCCAAATGTGTATCTATGCATTCAAAAGCTTAAGCAAATTAGTTGGACGCTCCTACATTCTTCTATGTAATTCTGCTCTTTCCTTAATTCTAATGTATTAGAGAAATAAACACTACAGAAGAGGAGTGGATGAAGAAAAGCTGGATGAGATACAAAAATATCCAGAGAGATTTCACAGGATAAAGAAAAAACTTAAAAGTGAGATGACAGAATGAGTATTCTAAATCACAAATTGAGACAAAGTTTTTCTGCCAAGAAAAATGGGTTTGAACTAGGAGCTCAATCAAGGTTTTGAAAGATATTTCAGAAATAAAAATCCAGCAAATGAGTATGCCTGTACTATAAACTCTAATTGGTCATGAATATAGCCAAATTGAAAAAGTCAAATTTAGAACCAGAAATAGAAACCCATGCTTTGTACAAGCATAAGATGCATCTCTGACCCCCCTGGTACCACATCCTCAACTCAGAAGCTGATATTCATTCAGTTTGATTTGTTCTCATCTAGACTGTGCTCGTTAACAAGGGATTTCAAACTCTGCAAGTTGTGGAAATGATTTTACATTGCTGGCATCAAAAACATTCACCCAACCCACAAACTATTGTTGAAAAAACATGAGAAAGAAAATGAGCCTAGGCTTGATTTTGTTTCACTGGATATTGTATGCATATGACTATCAAAATATTGTTCTTTCCATCATTAAAAAGGGTAAAAATTAGCTTCAGCAAGCAGGGTTAATGAAGTTGTAGACATGACATGACATGACATGTCCTAAAACAAAATTAACTGAACATCTTTTTAGAGCAAAAAAATCCTTAGCAGAAAATGTTGATTCATCAAAGGTAAAATTTTAAGCAACTGAGTTATATTCAGTAGTAATGTCTCTAGTTTTCTCACAGATATTACTCTCAGCTTTCAGGTGAAAATGATTCTGTATAGCTGTAAGGCAATTTCACAATGTGGACTTTAGACAGATGCTTAAATCTTTATCTACTCTGAAAAACACAGAATGAGTCATTTCCATGTAGCAGAGGGGAAAAATCTTCATAAAATTACACTGCAATATAGCCTGGGATAAAAATAGTAAAAGAGAAAAAAATCACAGATTTAATTTTGACATTTCTAAAATGCAGCATTTCAAATCAATAGTGTTAAAAATCTCAACAATTTCAAGTTTTAAATCTCATATTTTTAGCTTTCTTTTTATTTTTAAATATCATTACATTGGTTTAAAATTGCACCAGATAAACAGAAAAACAGGTTAAAGTTTTTGAAAATATTGTGTTTCCAAAAAATTATTTCCACTTGAAAAACATGATGTCAGTGATCTTTAGTTCCTCTGTGAAAACTTGAAAAAATTCTCTCAAGTCAAGTATTTTCATGACATTTTGCTCACAGTTTTCATAATTAAAAAACCCCAACAAATCCTGTGTGTCTCAGTATGTTAACTACACATGGTCAGATTTGTAGGGAGTAGGAGTGGTGCTGCAGGAATGGCTTCTGGGAGAAGAGGCCAGGATCACCCCATGCCAGACACAGCCATTCCAAATGTCCTGCTGAGGACAGGAATACATGAACAACTCTCAGAACATCTAGCTGGTAGACAAGGATATCTCTTCACACTGAGGTCTATTCCAAGGAAGAAAAATAGACAAATCCCATGAAATATTACGCAGAAGGAGTAAATATACCACAATTTCACTATATGTTGATACGTGTAATTATATCAGAGAATGAAGTTCAGATACTATACCCAATGCATTCTCTGTATAGGAAGCAAAGTAAAGCCACTTTGAACACAAAGAAGTCTTTTTTTGTCACTTTTGTGAATCTGTCTACTGAAATATGTCTTCAGAAAACATACCTGTTCTCAGGAACAGGCTGTGCACCATGCTGTGCTTATACTCAATGTAATTAGCAAAAAGAAATTGTTTTCCTTTTGTTTTCCTTCAGTACATAAATCTGGTAGGTTCTTGACTGTGTTTTTTCCCATCCTCATTTTTACTTCATGAAAAAAGTCTTGAATTCATAGGACAATAATGATATTGAAGAGGACTCAGTGTTCAACAAGTACACTATCAACATCTCTGCCTCTGAGAAAGAGAGGTGGAAAGGCAATAATGAACTCCATATTTTCTATATTTCTTGCACACTCTGTTGATTAGAAAATATGGGAAAAAATTAAATAAATAGCTTGTGACCTCTACTGTGAAAATATATGGTTTTGAACCAACTCACATCTCTTCTTTGTGGGCTAGGTTCAGTGTTTGCACATGGTAACATTGTATAAATTATGCAGGGATAATGATTCAAGAATTCAGAAAGGACTTTAAAAAACTTACTGTCTGCAAGGCACACCTGTGCTTCTTTATTTATTAATATGTGTTTCTTTGTTTCTACATTTATATTTAGAACACTGGAAAGGGCAGGTTGGGAGAGCATAGTTTTTGAAGATGGCACCAAAAAAAGTCACAAAAATAAAGGGGAAAGGTTTTAAAGTAAGTACAAAACAAAATCTTCAAAAAAAACAATGTAAACCCAGAGTAGAAAGTGGAAGTCTCTACAGTTATAAAGAATTTGGAATCTGCTGAATAGCTGTGGATCGTCCTTCAAGGGGAAAACCTGTATGCAAAAGGGAAGTATGAGATTCTTGCATACAAAATACTTTAAGTTTGGCATGCATTTTTATGCATGTAACAGAGGTCTAGTGGTGGCTGCAATCTGTAAGGAGCAATTCCTTCTCCTTGACGTGACCGGCCAATAAGAACATGGCAAATAGTTTATAGATATTACTGATATGGGAGGTTAAAGTTGTCTCACATTAGAGATAAGGAAATTTTGTTAGTTTTTTATAAGAATTAAGTCTGTTCACTGTGAGAAATTATGGAAATTATATTTTTTTAAAGGTAACGTATTTCCTTTGTACATCTAAGCATTCATCGTGCCTGGAGAACTGCAGAGTGTTGCAAGTGCAAGGTAAAATGTGTTCAACGCAGGAGCCTGACTCTGCAGTAATGAAACTGCTGGGCTGCTGAATTACTCCTTGCCTAGAAATACTCTTTCGGGCACTGTAAAAATTATAAATTATAACCACAGCAGAAGCAATACATACAAGGTGAACTTTGAGCTATGTACCACATTTGACATGCTGAGGATGGCACATTATCATGCCTTGCTAATGCTCTCAGAGTCTGTTCACAGCTCTGCTTAGCTACTGGCCACATGAAGAAGTAAGCAAGCAGTAACCTAGGGAATGTGAACCTGTGCACAGGCTGCACAGAATAGTACTCAGGTCTTCACCTTGTCAATGCACATCACACTGAGGAGGCAAAGACCAACACATGCCTCCTTCTGCCACTAAATTAATTGCAGGAAAGGGTATAGCAATATTACAGATTTAGACTTCCTTTATTCAAATACATTTTAATATCAGACAGGCAAGTATACTTTCCTCTGGTAAAAAGCCTCGAACTGTGTTTACTAAGATAATTATATTCCCAAATATTACTCACCTTATTTAATTTAAAGTTTTCATTAATATATATATAAAATATAAAATTAAAAATATGTATAGGCAGAAAAGCTGTAACTCATTTTCATATCAGAAATGAGAAGATATATGCTAAAAAATTTAAATGCCAGATGAAGGGCTACAGCCTACACATTGGAAACCTGTTGCCTAACACTGAAGTCCCTACATTTATGTTTCAAAGTAGTTTAAGAACCTTAAATGTCTACTCAAAACTGCCTAGATCTAAGGAACACTAAACAGATTAATCTCTGGTTTATATCTTAGAACTGTCAGAATGTAAAAATGTCATGGTTTAGGAATGGAATTCTCCCATTTAGTACTTCCATTAAAACTATGCACAGCTTGTTCTCCCCTTCCCTCTTCCCTGCAGTGGACTGGAGGCACAACAGGCAAAGATCATGGGTTGAGATAAGAACAATTTACAGGAGACATCAATTGCATAAGAAAAAGAATGGTAACAGCAACACTACTAATGACAGAGGATATAAGAGAGAGGAGAACAATTCACACAGAAACACCCTGGACAACACATACTGAACAGCTCCGCTTGCCTCCTTACTCAAGAGGAATGGAATCTCTCCTCCCTGGAACAGATTCCCCACTCCCTGCTCTCAGCAATGATAAGAAGTGCTATAGAACAACCTCTGAGTTCTGGCCGTGCACCTTCTTGGCTGGAACTTGGACAGAAACCAAGATCTCTTCCTCTCTGAATTGCCCATTTGAGACTGATTAATCTCACTTCTCAGATCATGTCTGTCTGGTTAGACCTCCTGAAAACTACTGGTGGAAGATGTCATCTCCAGTTTTTGCACAGCAATGTATTGGTTAGAGCATGCACTTATGCCCCTAGAAGACCCTGTCTGAGTTTGCTGAGTTTCCCTGAGCTGCTGTAGGGAGCTGAACCCATATCACCAGAGCCATCTGTCAACCAATGCACTGTTTGGTATTCAAACCAGGTCTTAAGTTCATCTGTTTAAAAAAAGTTCTGCTTATATAAAATTTTTGCAATATTTATGGAGCATGGGTTGGAATTTTCATTCTCTCTCACTCTAGATTACTAATTACCACAAGTCTATGACTAAATTCAGCATTTTATACTAAAGAGGTGGTTTCGATTGCTCAGCATGTCTTAATACATCAAGCTTATTTCAAGCCTATGGTCTTTATTAAGTATGGCAATATCTAGAAATCTGAACATAGAATTCCACTTGAGATGGAATTTATGTGACAAAAGATAAGCAGCTAAACTACCTTTGTCACAGATAAACATTTTAGTGGAAGATGCATTCCTACATTTAGGTGGCTATCTGTATTTGGTCAAAATTTCATTCAAAATGAGTGAAGACTCTCTCCTTTCTTGGATTGTAAAGAGTGTTTGTAAGAATCAGTTTGGCTGTAGGTCACCAGTTAGCAGATATCTAAAGTTTGATGAGGGAATTTCAGTCACTTTCAGTATCAATTTGGTTTTTTTCTGGAACAAATCTTAACACCAGTATGGAAAGTATTTTCTTGAATAATTTGAGCAGCTATAAACAGTGGTCAAGAAATTTGGCTTGGAAGCAGATTTTCCATCATCAAGTGGATATAGTTTCTGCATTAATTTTGTCTTACAAAAGAAAGGACAGATGTTGCTCCTTTCCTTATCAAGATGAATGTATCTTGATTAATGTATTAATGTACCTGAAATGCAAATTTGCTTTCTCAACTAGGTTTATGTGCCTTGCTTTTAGTACTGCAGGTGTGGTGGTGGCAGGGTTGGTCTATATGAATAGAGACCAGAACCTGCCCTGTGTCAGAAAACAACTAGTTTCAGATAGCTCAGGTAAACCCACTGAAGAGCACTGCTGGTCCCGTCCCCTCAACCAAGATTGTGGCACTTCAGAGCAAATGTATTGAGAAAGACCAAAATGCTGCACAGCAATGTGAATAATGAAGAAAAACACATGAGAAGCATCTTTGCAGACACCAAGGTTATAGAAGAAGGAAAAAGTGCTCCAGGAACCAGAGCAGAAATTCCTCTGTAATCATGGTGGATCAGGTTATCCCCTTGGAGCCCATGGAGGACCGCAGGGGAACATCCACACTGCTGCCTATGGAGAGCCCCATGCTGGACCATGTGGACGTCCTGTGGAGAAGACCTCCCACTGGGGCAGATTTTCTGGCTGGAAGTGCAGCCCTACAGTGGCCCACACAGGATCAGTCCATTCCTGGTGGACTGTACCCCATGGTAGAGAGCTCATACTAGAGCAGTTCTTGAAGAGATGCAGTCTGTGGGAAGGACTCCTGTTGCAGAAATTCTTGAAGGACTCCTCCAGGCTGGAGCAGAGGAAGAGTGTGAGGAGGAAAGAAAGGCAGAAATTAAACATAGTGAAAAACACCTGCTCCTCATTCTCTGCAGCGAGGTATATTTGGCCTTCTAAAGCAGAGAAGGTCAGAGTCCGGCTAGCTGAGGTTAAGGCCGACACCCAGCTGCAATCCTGCCAGCGCCCCTCGGTGTCGTAAGGCCTCGGGCTGTGCTGGTTGCGGACTGGATCGCTGCTAAACGACGAGAAGGAAGGAGCTGGACACTCACCGGGGGGCTAAACTTGGTTTATTGGAAAGCCCACGATGTCCCAGCAAATGACCCAGAACAAAGGGTGCTTCAGGGTTATAAAGGGAAGGGGTGGATCCAGGAGGGGTGTACAGAAGACCAGTAGGGGGAGAAGAGGGGATGAGCTTAACACAAATGACATAGTGGAGAGCCCAATAGGTACCAGGTATGGGAGGGGCCCCGGGACCACAGCCAACCACAACCCCCAAAGAGGAGAAGCTTCTGGAATGCTAGGTGAAGTGGGGGGCGATTGACTTGGCCCAGAGAGGAGAAAAGGCATACATATATAGGAAAATGGGGAGGAGGAATTATATAACCTAACAGATTGACAATAGAACTGGCAGGGCTGTGGCGGGAAAACTGAGGAGGGCAGAACCATTTTACACAAAATGGGGGGGAGCAGATACATAAAATGGGGGAGGAATTAAATGGACTTAACGAACACACTACAACAATTCTCCTGCACTGCTCAGATTAGGGAAGAAAGGATAGAGCAGTTGAGAATGAAGCAGTGAGGTTGAGCCTAGGAAGCAGGAGTAGAGAAGAAGTTGTTTTAGTTTTTGTATTAGCTTCTCACACAATTTTTAACTGGTGGTAAGTTCTATTCTGCACATTTGGTCTCTTTTGCCTGTGGTGGGTTGGTGATCTTCCTGTCTCAACCCACAAACATTTTCATCTTATTTTTCCCCATCCTGTTGAACAGGTAAACTTATCACAACCTCAATAATGCCAGAAGTGGTGGTATCTTTCTTTATTCTCCTCACAAGAGTAAGGAAATGCTTTTGTTTCAAAGTTGAAGTTCAGAGAGATGCATGGGTATATCTGTTTTATCTGTTGAGTGCTATTTGAAATATCTTTGTGTTTAGGAAAGAGTTGTCTTTGCTGTTGTAAAATTCCAGCTGCTAAGAGGGAGGCAGTTAGGCCACAATCAATCCAATGTTTAAGAGCAAGTTAGAAAGATATAGACCTAAATCATCACAATATTTAGGACAGAGATGTGCCTCTTTATTTTTTTTTTTTTAGAATAACATTAATTCCATTAACTGCAATACCATGATGATACCTTACAGGCGTGATTGGATTCTGTGGTTGTAAGCAATCCTCTAAATGTGCATTGACAGCATTGATGAATATTTATAAGAAAGAGTAGATAAAATAATAGTAAGGTAGGTTCTAGAAAATCATATTATGCTTTTCCTCTGAATGTGTGTTCAGTGCTGTTTCCCCCCCTACATTTTGATTTCTGAACTAAAAAAAATAAAAGGTAAAAAATAAATTGTAACTGAATGTTGTTTCCCTTCCTTACTTTTCTTCTGTGATTAGATGAGAGCTGAGCTAAGAGGAAAATCCTACCTAAACATGTTTGCCTCTTCAGAGAGCAGAACTCCTAAGGAATTGATAAATTAGCTATGTAAATACAATTGAGAAGGCCACACACTTAAGTATAAAGCTTAATGACTTAAGACAATTGTGAAAGAGGCCTGGCTCAGTGTCAAAACTTACAGCCAGATCCTCAGCTGGTGGAAATCAACAGTGTTGTGTTGGGGGCAGTGAAGCAACACCAATGTTGGGCTGAATCTCGACTTCTTTATATTTACCTAAAGATTTACTTTAATATGCTTCCTTTATCATGCTCACTGGCATGCCTACTCATGCCTAATGTGGGCACTGCTGTGTAAAGGATGTGTTGTGCCATTCAATGAAATGTTTAAATGAGCCACCTGCAGCCCACTGCTAGTTAGCAAGGCAGGTGGAAGTGCAGAATCCCACAAGGAAGGTTGCCCAGCTTTTCCATCACCCAGCAAAACAGGTTCTACTATGTAGGTTTCTGTGCTACTGCTGCAGGGCTGTGGCTTACACACTTACTGTACAATCACTGACTGCTTCTAATACTTCAAAATTTCAAACTGCTTTGAGCGTACTTGGAGCTGATGAGGAGTGAAATATAAAACCAAATTCTATTCAGTTTATGAAACTATGAGCTATACTTGACAGTGTAGAACAAAATATTTTCCTGTATCTTTGGACTAACTCATATGAGCAGTTTTTGTTCTATTTCAAAGTAATTTAGCTCTGGGGAAAAAACAGAAGCAATGATCATCTGTCCAGGATAAGAGTTAATAGGGCCAGTATTGATTAGCCACAGTTCTCTACATAGAGCTCTGGTCAGAGTTAAATGCAACATTTCTTCACATCTGCCTTTGATTTTTCTCTAGAGGATTTCATCTTAACTTGTGTCAGTTGTAGGATTCTGGTTATCTAATTCTATTCATCACAACAGGAAAAGATGAGAAGAAAAAAGAAAAAAAGATCAGCCCACAATCAGGTAGATAAATAAAACTACTGGGGATGAAAGGAAATATCTGTTCACGTGCAAAAGTAAAAAGTGGAATGTCTGGTAGTCTCCATTCATAAAGATTCACATACTTGTTCCATGTATGTGTGCACCCTATCTAAGACTAAAATGATTAAGGTACAAATTCCAAGTGCATCTATGTATCATTATTGTCACAAGAATGTTTCATAATCAAATCAGTGTTACTGAGTAAGGATTTTTTTTTCTTACTTTATTTTATGAATAAGAGGAAGTAGTTTTTACAAGGTGCTCCTGTTGTCCTGGAAATTATATTGCATGTGCAGCATTGGAATTAATAGCCACTTAAACATGTATTCCCATTTCCCAGAAGTCAAATTGAGTTTTGATGATGTTTCACTGGAGGCAGAACCAGCTTCTGAATAAACCATAAGGGAAAAGAATGAAATAAGTGGGATGCATAGGGTTACACTGTCACTCTGACTAGCCAAATATTTTGTTTTAAATCAAGGGAAATAAAATGGGCTCATGGAAGGCAAAAACCTCAGGGTCTTTTACAGTGAAATTTTAAAAAAATCTTCTCCCCATATCAAGCAACTAGGAAAGAAGAAACTCCTTATTTGAGCCATGAATTAAATTCACGGACATATTTAAAGTGCAGACAAAGACAGATTAAACTTCTTTGTTTTTCATCTTTAATTTCAACTTAAGGCTCAAACAACTGAAAAAAATGGCCTCATTTCAAATTCTCTTGAAGTTTCCTAGGAGAAGCACTGCTTTTCAGAATTGTTTTATCTGGAGTTATCAGCAGACCCAGGACAGGAATAGAAGGCCTGTTGTCTTGCCTGCAAAAGATGCCACTGGTAAAATTTGTTTAGAGGAAAAACTACACAGCAGATTTATTGTTTTGTGAGCACTATATTCAATTGTATGGGAAGATAAGGGAAAACAGGCTGAACTCATCTCAAGCTGAAGAATTTAGATAAAAAATATAGGTGTAAAGAATAAAAAATATGTTGTTCACCCTTTTACTTTGCTAGGGATCAAGACTGGTTCTCAAGAGTGGTTCTTACGAAAAAATTTAAGGGGTTGTCGTACCAGTTTAAAGGGACTAGCACAACAGCTGTGGCTCAGGACTGTATGTTGTGCAGAGAAATGGGCCAACTGCACCTCACCCCAAGTCTAGACATAATTGCCAATGAAAATCCTGCCTGCTGCAGAGCTCAGGGAATCATGCTGCTGCTAGAGATGTAAGTTTTCTAGCCAGAATTTCTAGCAGTTGAACAAAACCCCATGTGTATTCTTAGAATCTCACTTTGGACATTCGAAGGGAGCAATGCTGTCAGCCAGCAGAGATTTATCAATCAATAGAAGTTTGTGAACATCCTCACATATGTAACTGGCTATGGTAAGTCAGCAACACCATAAAGATAAATTAAAAATATACTAACTGTTAACCCAAGTTCAGTTAACAGGAGATTTCAAAGTAACTAACAAAATAACATCTGCTTCCTTATTGTTGAAAAAAAATAAGGGTGCTATTGTCATAATCAGAGCTAAGAGTGCTGGTACAGAAATGTAGCATTTTATCTGAAATGCTAGCAAACTTACGGTAATATATCTTGAAAGATAAAACAAGTATATTCTATTTGCCTTCTTTTATCCAGGGTTGTACTGCTTGAAAGACATTGATAAGTTAGAAACTAAGTTTGAGTTAGAAACTAAGGCAGAGTGATCCAAAACATCAAGGCATGTTCAAATCAACTGATTCCATTCAATTTCAGATATTCAGCTGAGATCACAATTCAGTGTCTGGACTTCCTCTAAAACAAAGGGTGTCAGGCAATCATATTTCTTCATGGGAATATAAATAATATTAATATTAATATATTTGAGGCTTCCTGACTTATAGATATTTGTGTTGATCAGATTGGTAAGAACTGAGTGTTGACCTAAAGGTCTAAGCAGTTTCTTCATGTTAGACTTCAGGTGCTGGAAGAGGTAGATGGATGCTCTAAAGGGTCTGAGTACTGGATATAATTTAAAACTCTATGTGAAATGCAATTCCCATGCCCAAACATGTAAGAAAACTGCACGCTGCTGGTAAGGTGAAGGGAGAAGATGCTGGTATGGGAATTGCTCTTTTAGAAATTTTCTGTCATCAAAATCAAACAATTCTAGGCAGAAAGAATTGTTTTCTTCTCCTCTCCCTCTTCTTCTGAGAAAGAGAGTGATTGTAATATCTTTAGCTCTATTATAGCTTGTTTTTGATTGAAAATTTTCTTAGTTGAATTCCAAATGTCTTGTGAAATGCACCCAGGACTACTAATAACAGTCACCAAGGATACACAGAGATTTAATGCAGTGTTTGCAGAGCTGGGAGTAATGGCTGTCAGGCTGAGCTAGTGGAATTACAGTACTTCATTAGCTCCTTTGGAACAGCAGCAATTCCACACTGTGAATACTTCCCAAATCTTTCCCAATTCTACCCCACCACCTTTTTAAATCTATTTAAGTGAGAATTCTTAAGGAGACAGAGATGAAATAGAGGATATTTACAATTAAATGTATGTTTATTATTTGTAAAAAGAAGACATGTATGTAAAAACAGGATTGTTAAGGTTGGAAAAGACCTTTCAAGTAATTGAGTCCATCGCCTAGCACTGCCAAGTTCACTGCTAAAACATGTCCCTAAACACCACATCTGCATTTTTTCCTATCAGCAAATCCCTTTGAAAGATTGTATCTGTGTATATGGAAGGATGTGATTGTTTCTATATTTTATGAGTGCTTCCTTATAGCACTATTTTATCAGTGCTTCTTTATAGCACTAAAAAAGATCTGTTGAATTCTTTGCATGGCACTAACAGGAAAAAGGGATGAATGGAAAGGACTGCAATTCTGTAGTACTGTGGCTTTCTTTCACACATTTATTTTGCCTTGCTTGCAAAATCAGTTTTTGAGACATTTGTCAGTTTGTGTCGTATAATTAATTTGGTGAACCCAGTGTAGGGCAATTTTTTGGGATACACTACTGCAGCACAGATGTTCTTTATAACAGAACAGTTATTGACCACCTGAACCTTTACAGGTGGTAAGTAGAAAAACATACAACAGGTTGTTTTACATAGTTTTTGATTTTTATTTGTAGTAAATTGCTTTTCAAAGGAGACAGAAAACTACAGAAGCAAAGTAAACATACCAACCAGTCCTGATAATCACAAGGATGGGACTGTCTCTTTTTACCTCTCATGCTAACAGCATAAAAGTGTCTTTGGTTTTTGTGCCTGGTGTAGTGAAGGATCAGGACAAGACAGACATGACAAGTGTGACTTAAGCTGCCCCTGCTTGCCTGTGAGCCATCTGGGTACAGACAGAAGTGATCTTAACACAGAATCACAGAATGAGAGATGGTTTGGGTTGAAGGTACCTTAATGATCATTTAGTTCCAGATCCTGCAGGGACATCTTGCCCTAGACCAGGCTGCTCAGAGCTACATCCATCCAGGCTTTGAACACTTACAGGGATGACACACCCACAGCTTCTCTGGGCAACCTGTTCTGGTGCCTCACCAACCCCACAGCAATGAACTTCCTCCTAATATCTACTCTAAACTTATGCTCTTTCAGTTTGAATCTATTCCCCTTGTCCTATCATAACCTGCACTTACCAGAAGTCTCTCTTTATCACTCTTGTAGGCTCCCTTCAGGTACTGGAAGGCTGCAATTAGGTCACACAGAAGCCTTCTCTTCTACAGGTTGAATAATCTCAATTCTCTAAGCCTTTCCTCATAGAAGAGGTACTCCATCCCTCTAATCATCTTGGAGGCCCTCCTCTAGACTGTAACAGGTTTTCTTTTTTGCTAAGGGCCCCCAGAGCATGGTACAGCACTGCAGGTGGGGTCTCACCAGAGCAGAAGGGCAGAATCCCCTCCCTGGCCCTGCTGCCCACACTGCTTTGGACGCAGCCCAGGACACATCTGGCTTTCTGTTCTGGGCAGTGAGTGCACATGGCTGGGTCATGTCCAGCCTCTCACCCAGCAGCACCCCAAGTCCTTCTCAGCAGGGCTGCTCTCCATCTCTGCATCCCCAGCCTGTGCTGACACTGGTGCTTGCCCCAGCCCAGGTGCAGCACCTTGCACTTGGTCCTGGAATCTCATGAGATTCCCATGGGCCCACTTCCCAAGTTTGTCTGGGACCCTCTGGATGGCATCCCCATCCTTCAGGTGTCAACAGCACCACAGTTGGTATCATCTGCAAATTTGCTAAAGGGTGCACATCAGGGGTGGCTGGGGAATCAGAGTTTGCTAGGATCAAACTGGAGAATAAGATGCAGAAAGAAAACTAGAATAGAATTTCAGAATTTCAATACAGGGTTTCCTGAATAAGAAAGATTTAAGGGAAACAGCTTGCCTGCCTTCCTCACAGGTCCCACTCTAAGTAACCCTAGCCACACAAGAGGGTACAGCAATGCATTGTATATATTCTGTAGTCGAAAACAGAAGACAAGAATAATGAATTGGTTAGACATATAAAGCTTTTTTTATATAGTGTCACTTACTTCCACCGATTAGAGTTGGGCAAAACTCAAAAGGTTCGGTGCTTGCATTGTCATTCACCCATTCCCTAAACCCTGACTAATTCCCTCACCTATTCTGAAGTTCTTTTCTGCTTTTCAGTGCTTGATCTCTTCACAAGACTCTAAAATCATGTAGTATAACACTTCTGCATTTACTTTCACAGTGATGCAGAACAGAGTGTGTGGGACTGAGCTCAAAGAAAGGATTTTCATTTATGTGATTTCAGGATAACAAGTCTTGGGCTTATGCACAAATAATTTCAGACCCCTATTCGTCCTATCACTGTCTGCCAGCATCACTGTAATTTATTTACTGTAGGGTAAAACTGGGAGTCACAGAGATTAAAAACTATTGCTTTCAAGTCTTGCTATCCCACTCATTTCCTGTCAGCCTGCTGATACAACTGATCCAGAAGGTGCTTTTCATTAAGAGCTACAGTAAGAAAATCTCTTAACACTGGATTTGAATTTTCATGGTAAACATTAGATTGGGTAACCTCCATTACATGCCACCCATCAAGGAAAGTACACTGTGGTTGTTTCTTAGCAGATGTCTAGTGACAAATATCACTCATTTCTGTGGCAATCTTCTTGTGTTAGCCTTCTTGAGACCACAGAAGAGATTAGGATTTAGAACAAAACACTTTTTCAATCTACTTTGTAGACAGACTTCCACAATGGTCCTAACAGACGTTCTTTTATTCAGCTGTCAGTTGCTTTTAAGTAATTTTTAAAAGTAATGATGAGGATTTGTCTCTCCCCTCCTCTTCTTACAGTGACTTTAAGAAAAGCTCAAAAAGCCTTGATTTGAAAAAACAGATATAGCTTTAAATGCACAGCAAGAACAGACATTTTAATTGTGATTTGAAGAAGTTATTTGTACAAAGATTATAAAGATTGTTAAAGAAACCTCTACCAATGGCTTCTAGATTTCAATCTGGTCCCCATTCCTGTTGAAGTTAATTGAAAAGGGATTTTAGGACTTTACTCCTATCTTTTCATTAGGCGATACTAAATTTGGCATTCCTAGCTTGAGGGCCTTTCTCCATTATTTATAGATCTGGTAGTCTTGCAGAGACTGGATGGATGGACTTCCATAAGCATAACTCTTTCCTTCCCAGAATTAGAAAGCCTAAATGGTCGTGTTTTGCAGTTGATATATAAAGCCAGTCTGGTTTATTTGACTGGTAAAAAGCATTTTTAAGAAGGAAGTTGAGGAAAATTGGATCCTTCTTATTTTCAAACATTTTTATCTGCTTTCTTAACCAGTGAAAATTGGTATGCTTCTTTAATTTTAGTGCATTTTTTTCTTATCTTTTGAGCTTATCACTTACCATTTCTGAAGGATTGATATAACAAAAAAAAATTTCTTTATTAATAATTTCTTATAGCATAGGACACGCTTGATTGTTCACCATCTCTCTCATTTAACAAAATAAAGCTTATGACTCTTTACAATGCATTTTAAGTAATTAAAATTTTCTTAGTGGCTTTATTTTTTATGTATAAAAGACCTAAATACCGATGGCACTAATATAACATCACAAAATTTCTTTCTTTTCCCTGCCTTTTTTTTTTTTTTTCCTTCCTAGTAATCCTCTTTAAGGGCTTAAAGAAAAAAGATAATATCAAGGTCTTTGGTGGCTCTAGGACATTGATTGCCAAACCAAACCATTCTTCCAAATATCAGTAAACTAGGAGCAGCAGACTGCTGTGAGCTATTTTTTAGCCAAAAGGATTAGATTTGTCTCTTAGATGGGTCTGACATCTAATATAGATTTCCAATGGGTTGAGTTTCGCCAGTCATCGTTGTGACTTTGTGAGAAGACTTGCAGCTTTCTGAGGGTGGAGTATGTCCCCTGCTGGGAATATGAAGCATGCACCTCAAGATCTGGCACAGCAAATATTCCCTATTACTTGTGTTCATGAAACTTTGAGCTGTGGGCATATATCCATGTGGTCAAATCTTCTGGGACAGAGCACAGTGACTTTTGGACTCAAGTTATGAGTCAACTATGGTTATTTAGGGCTTTTAAAGAAGTAAGAGGAAAAAAGGCAAAACAAAATAAAGCATTACACCCCAGGTAGTTATGTGATTTTAGCCTGTGTTCTGAGGACATACTAGGAAGAGGTACTGTCTCAGGCATCTGCACCATGGTTTGTATGGAGAAGCACAGAAGAAGGACTCTAAAATAATTAAGTGAAAGTAGCAAGATGCACTTGCTAATGAAATTAAGTACTTTATTTATTTTCATAAAAGTATCAGCATTATTTATGTAAACAATGCAAACTGCATCTGTTAGTTAGCTTTGTGAGATTTTCCATATCACTGAGGTTCAGGGAATATTACTTAGGGAGAATAGCAATTTTAAGGTTATCATGTGAGTGACAAAGACATTAATCTGACAAGATATGCTCGAGAGACCCACGATGCAATTGCAGAATTCTTTTTGGCTCTCTCACCCATAATTTCATGGAGCTCAGTGTAATTAACACACTTCATGGGATTTAAGTAACATTTGTTTCTTCTTCATCAGAATGCAAATTTGAGAATGATATGGATCTGCAAAGGAGACAGAAACAACTGTTCCCTAGGTAATAACTTGTGCACTGTTTCCAACGGAAAAAAAAAAAAAGAAAAAAAGAAAAAAACAACAGGAAAAAAGAAAAAAGGTGAAAGATAAGCATTACACAGGATTTATTAGGAAGTTAAGATGTTTTATAGCTGTTACAAATGAAGAAGCCACATATGTCATAAAATTAATGAAAATTAAATTATTTACTGTCAGCTTGCAAATTTTAAGCCTCGTTTTCTTAAAAGATATGTGAATTAACGAAATCTGCAGACTGTGTGTCTATGTGTATGTCAAAATGGGTGTGCAGTCAGCTAAAAAAATATCACTAGTCAGAAGCCTTTATTAATTCCTAACCAGGAGGAAAGCACCATAACAAAAGAAAGGGAGTAATTATAGGTGTGCATGTGTGTGCATATGTTTAGAGTACAGAAATACATCCAAGCATTCAAATCAATAATCTTTTTTCTTCAGTAATAATTCAGTATACAATCAAAGAACAGATTAGAAGACTGGTTACTGCCCTGTCCTACATTCCGCCTCAGCAGACAAAAGAATAACCTAAGTCTGAAACATGTAAAGGCAGATCGGATGGTCTTGATTGCACATGTTTTTGATCAGAAAATTTAAATTAAAAAGAATCATACTACATGCAGTTTTTTAGTACTGGAAGTGCAAATTATGCAAATAGTTAATTAGCCACTGCTGCATTTCTCTAGAAACAAATATCTGATACAGGAAAGAATATCTAGATTTTAGATTTCTTTTACTTAAGCATATTTGAATACAAATTGAACAAATGCAAAAATGCATAATTCTTGAAGAATGTATAAGTTGAATAAATGAAGTGGGGCATACAGTACACATTAGTTTATTAATGCTTCAAGTTTTCCTTGATGTCCTTCAGGCACATTATCAGCTGACTTAAGGATGATCAGATTTATCCTCATCTGCTCTTATTTTTTCTCCTTCAGATGAAATAATAAATAAATAAACAAAAGCCTGTACAGTGATGTTTTTCTTAATACATTTGGCATTGGCAGGACATTAATCTCAAAAAACTCTTAAGCTGTCAACATCACAGAATGGGAGATACAACTAATTTATCCCATATGTCTCTTATTTTTATCCAGCAAGACCTGAAGAGTTTCTGTTTTTTAGGATGAATTTAAGGTCTTATTACTCCTTTCTGTTTGTAGTTCAATACAAATTGGAAAAAAAACTGAATTACTGAGCTGGTTAAAACTGCATGTGAAATCAAATCAGTCCTGTTAAAAGTTTAAAAAAAAATTAAAAGAAAAAGGAAATGTTGTAGATCTCAAGTTGCCACTGGTGCTTCTGATTTTAAAGCTTTACCAAATATATATGCCTACATAAAACCTGATATTTCTCCTAGAAAGAATAAAAAATGTACTTTAAATGTTTTAAGAAAGATTTCTTGTTCATAGGCAGATGGAGGCACTCAGATGAGCAGTGAAGCGTCACCACTGACGTGAGCACAGAAATAAACAGGAAAGACAGACTAGAAGAGACTGAAGATATGGGTATATCCCAGTGGGAGAGGTATGACACATGTACTGTAAACAAAAAAAAATTCTTATCTTGGTCCAGACTGATTTTCATACAATCAGCTTAAAGGGAACATTTTCTATTGCCTCTTTAGTGATGCTTTATTTATGATTGGGAATTTTTTTTTTTCTCAGAACCTTTTCCTGAGCCCTATGATTGTCTGCCTATAATCTTCTCCCTGCTCTGTCCTGAATCCTATCTACAAGTGAAATTATAGTAATTAATTCATCACACATGCAGTTCAGCTTGTTGGCTACAGCTAGATTCATGCGGCATGTTCCTAGGGCAATTCTAAATGCCTCATCTCAGAAGGTTTTCAAGCCAAATGTTCTTTTGTGCATCTATTTTGTGTATTAGTGGTCTGTTATACTGTGTGAAATCACCTATTGCTAGGCATTCAGTGTAGGTAATTCTGAAAAATGTAATTTAATTGAGACACTTAGAAGATGATATCTAGGATTTAAAGCCTAGTCCTATCTGTATAACCTTCTGAAACCTACTCCTGAAGCCCTGAGTGGCTCAATTTTCATTTGCAAATTTATATGGCTTTCTGACACCTGCTGCTCAATAACTGGTGCCATAAGCAATTCATTCTTAATTTAGGTAACTAAACTAGTGATTTCTAGATCCTTAGTTTAATGTTCTGTTTTGTCAAAACAACACTGTGCTCTTTTTTTGAAGAGCCTGAGAAATAACAATAATGTTAACATGAAAAAAAAGCCTGCTGTGTACCTGTTCTGGTATTCTGGTAGTTAAAGAAGTGAAATCTTCATGAAATGAAGTAATGAAGTTAATAATTTAATGAAATTACACAATTATACAATTCTTAATGAATTTATAAATTCAAGCGCCTTTAAATTTCTTATGTGGTCTAAAATAGATAATGCCTTAAATTAATTTCTTTATAAAAGATCTGTTCTTAAAATTCCAGTTTGTCGCTTCTTCTCTTAAATAGAATATATATTTTTCTGAAATTCTTATTCGGCAGCAAATGTATTTCTTCGGTAGAGAACCAATTTTATTCTTCTTAAAGCACATGTCCTTTAAGTTTCTGTATCTGCCTGCCTTCAAATTAAAATCACTAATTTTGAAAGCTACAAATGAAAAATTTTATCAAAACAACTCAGATCTCCTAGAAGTATGAACACATGGAATTTTTTACAGTAGAAATATTTAAGGCAAGGTACATAGCCTTACTCTATGATTCAAGATAAATCAGTGTTTTTTTTAGAAATGGAGAATAAAATTCCAGTACCAGCAGCACTTAGTCCTGGTAAATAGCTGTTCTGTAAGCTCTAACACAATGTCTCAGATGCACAAATATGATGCCAGGCATGAACTTGCTGATTTCAACTCCTTTGTTTGGGCTCATGACTAGAAGTGATGTCTAAGCTATCAAGGACTTGAATTACACAGAATTTCAAGATCAATATTCGCACCTCCAACTGTGGTCAGAAATTAATAGGAAATTCATGGTACCAAAACTGGATTTTTTTTTTTTTTACTTGTCTGGTCCTCCCAAGACAGAGTGGTGTTAAATCATGTATCTGCTGGACCCTCTGAGGTCTGTCTTCATGCCAGTCTTAACAATTCACTAGTGGGAATATTGCATGTTGAGCACTTTGCACAGTAGTTTTTTAGGTGTATTCTGGCCTCCTACAACAGTGTTACAGCAACTGGTAATTTTGGTAAGAGCTTGTTTAAATGTCATCTTATTTGAGTGTCGCCTTGAGCATCATCTAGCAGGCTTGTGCAAAGTATTTGACAGTATCCTGCACAATATCCTTGTCTGTAAATTGGAGAGACATGGATTTGACGGATGGGCCATTCAGTGGGTAAGAAATTGGCTGGATAGCTGCATTCAATTGCAGTCAATGGCTCAAGGTACAAGTGGACAGTAGCAACATTCATCAGGAATCAATATTAGGACTGGAGTTGTTCAACATCTTAGTCAGTGACACAGAGAGTGGGATCAAGTGAACCCTTAACAAGTTTGCTGTGACATTAAAGAGTATGGTGCAGTTGACACCCTGGAGACAAGGAATGGTACCCAGGCAACCTTGACAAGCTTGACAGGGGGGCTTGTGTGTAACTTATGAAGTTCAACAAGGCCACATGTAAGGTCCTGAACCCAGGAAGGGGCAATCCTAACCAGAATTAGAGGCTGGGCAGAGAATGGGTTAAGAGAGATGCCTTGAAGGTAAGAACTTGGGAGTGTTGGATGAGAGGGAATGAGCCAGGAATGTGAGCTTGTAGCCCAGGAAGGCGATTGTGTCCTGGGCGCCATCAAAAGCAGCATGACCAGGAAGTCCAGGGAGGTCATTCTTATCTTCTACCATTTCTTGTGGGGCCCACACGTGGAGTACTGCACCCAGCTCTGGGGCCTCCAACATAAGAAGGACTTGGATCTGTTGGATCAAGTTTAGAGGAGGATATAAAAATGGTAACAGGGTGGACCACCACTTCTGTGAAGACAGGCTGAAACAAAATTGCTCAACCTGGAGATGAGAAGACTCCTGGGACACCTTATAACTGTTTTCACTACCTAAAAGGCTCAAAAAGAGACCTGGAGAGGGACTTTTCTGTAGGATTTACAGTAATTGGATGAGGACAAATGCTTTAAATTGAAAGATGGTAGATTTAGAAACTCTTTACTCTGTAGGTGGTGAAATAGCGACACAAGCTCTGCAGAGAAATTGTGGATGCCCCATCCCTGAAATGTTCAAGGATAGGTTGGATATTCAAGAGTTTTCAATCTGATAGACACTTTAATATGCTTTGAGGTGCTTTGGAAGATTCTTCCTGGTTTTTCTGAGCTTGCTCTTTCAAATTTCATGCAAAGTCATCAGTTTAACTGATGCAAATGAAAATGTGATACTCAAATAAATGTAAAACAATTGGAGATGTCTGATGACAAATGGCATAGAGTAAGAAAGGCAAATCCGTAATATTAAGGATTTTCTCTTTCAGAAAAAGCTAACATTCCATTGACAGAAGTTGCAGGTATTGCAGCAATAAAATATGAGTAACTCAGAAACTATTCACCATTTCAATGTTTCAATGAGTTCAAGTCTTTCAAAACTTATTAAATTCTCTCAGGAGAAAATCATACCCTTCTAAAAAAACAAGGATTCTTTATCTTACTCAAAACCACGATAGATTTCATGCAATTGGATGTACTTATTTCTGCCTATTTGACATTTTTTGTTGCGTTAAGTTTGCATTTACATTCCAATTCTGCTTATGTTGCCTAGAGCAGCTAAAGCTTTAAAACATGTTTCATCAGGCAAGAAAAGGAAAGCAAGTAATTGTTTCTAAAATATTTTCTCTTTAATTCTAGTTAAAACCTGATTTTTTTCCCTAGATCACTGGCCTAAGAAGTAGCAGTAATTGGGTTATTGCTAAGTAGTATTTGTAGGCATCAACAATAAGCTGTCTAATCCACAGTTATTCTATACCTCCAGGGCAGAAGACTGGTTTATATGAGTTGTGTGTGGTTTCATAATGACTATTGAGTAATTTCTTAAGTTCTTCATATGTGTTCAAATTATGCTATGAAACACACAAGAAATGTTTACATATATATATGTTTGTTTTTACATTTATGCTTCTATTTGTTTAAAATTATATTATTTGCATTTACATTAATATTAAAACTCATATTCATTTCTAGATCTGTATTTTTATACATATGCATAATGTCTGAAGTTAAAATCAAAAGCCTTGCTGTAGAAAAATTTATGCCTCAAGTAAGTAACTTTGGTCTGGTCTGTAGATACTTTAAACCAAGATAACCCACAAAAGAATGATACTTCTTCAGTATGATGCTGATTGACACTCCCTGAGCAACTGGTTCCATGTATTGAATGAATGACTTTTTTTTAGCATTCTGGTGTAATGAGAATAGCAGACTGAAGAAAATTACCTTCTGATCAGAGATCCAAACCCATTCCTATCTCCCTTTCTGTAAAACAGACAGAAGTGTTGGCTACTAAAGATAAAAATAAAATGTTTAAATGTTTTATGAAAAAATGTTTCATGAAAAAAGAGCAAGCATAGAATAGCATAGCTTTGTGTGGCTTAGGGGAATATCTAATCTAACGCTTGTATCTCATCAGTGTTTAGCAGCTCTTGATAGGTTTCCACTTATTTATCTAAATTATTTTTGAGCTCACTTAACTTTTGGCACACCATCTATCCTGTAACAGCGAGTTCCAAAATTTAGTCATATGTTAAATGAAAGAATTATATTTCTTTATTGTTTTAAGTCTATTAGCTTACAGTTTCATCTAATGGTTCTCATAATTATTTTATGCTATGTAAAAGAGTGTCTTGTTCTGGTTTTCTTCTCAAACAACTCTTAGGGGTACGTATTTGGTTGGTTTTGGGTGATTTGTCAGTGAACAGTGAACTGTTTTCGTGTAGTAGCTGGAGTACTGCAAATGTATTTTTTGGATTAACAATGCCTGGTTTAGAAGCTTTCAGTTTGTAGACAGTGAGATTTTTTTTTGTCTTTTTCTTATGTGCACAGCTTTTCATGTGTTGCCTCTTTATCACCCAGTTACTTGTGCAAGTAACTTTTGCAACCCTTCACAAATAGTGGGACTTTCATTGTTAAAACCAATCATTTTTCATCTGCCTTTTTCCTGTTCTCTATATATTTATTAATGCCCTGTTCCTTCAGGTATTTAGAAGTCTACAGATGGAGGTTCTTTTTTTTTTTTTATAATCCATGCTTTTTTAAGTGTCTTTTACAGAGAACCTTGTCAAAAGTTTTTTAAAATCCAGGCACAATGTGTCAACCAGATAAAAATCACCCTCGCCTGTATATTTATATTTATATTTATATTTATATCTATTGTAAAACGTTTAAAGAGCCAGAATCTGCTTTATAAAATTTATTTTTATTCCCATCCCCATTTTATTATATTTATCTATATGTTTATGAATCCTGTTCTACCAATCCACCTGTAAAGAATCAGATGCACAATTTCTTAATTTCCTGCATCTGTCCTGTGTCTTCCCTGCCAAGTTCCTGTAAAGATCTTTTAAAAAAAGACATAAAATTTCCTAACCTTTATTCTTCTCATACAGAAGCTGACTTAAGCAATTGTGTAAGATCTATGATCAAATTACAAGGTCATATTTGAGTTATTTAGAAACCCCTGAGTGTATACCATCTTGTCTTGGCAATTTGTTACTATTCATTTATCTATTTGGTCTCAAATCACTTCTATTGACACTTTAATTTAAGATAGCTCCGCCAGTACATTTTTGCAGAGAAAAGAGACACTGTGGGAACCTTTCTAAACTACTCAGAAGTGAGTATCAATGTCAAGAACACATTTAATTTTTCTAACATGGTCTTATCTTCATTGTATTCTCCTATTACACCTCCATCACCTATCAGCTCTGCAGACTCTCTGGCAGACATTCTGCTTCTGATGGGTTGGAAAAAAAGGCTTATTATTAGTTTTAATGCCCTTCACAAGCTTGTTCTCTAAATCTTTTTTTGGTCTTAGCTTGATTCTGCATTAAAATTTTCAGAGCTCATGATGCTCAGATGTTCCTTACCTGACCATAAATTCTACTTTATTAAGACTAAGCTCTTAATTGAAAGCATTTCTTTATTTTGTCACTTACCAATACCATAAGTATGTTTATCACTTTGGACTTTAAAAAATTTATAACATATTTAATACTTTTTATCCTTTTAGCTCCTCATTTTAAGTTCTTGGGTTTTTTTTCTAGTATCACTACTTTTTGTAAAGGTCCCCTTGTTTATATATTTGGGTATGCAAATTTTTAATTTATTTTTTAATTCTTGTAAGGAGAAGAATTTGAATGTTCTTTAGTCAATGTGGCCATTAAGTAATAAAATTGCCAGTAAGTTCTTATGTTCTGTTTAGAATTACCTAAAAAAGTAACTACTCCTAGAGGCAATCATTATAGTATCTAAAATTAGCTTTTAGAACATGTCCCAAAATTGCCTTTTACCACCATTCATCGAAAGAACTGAATTCACTATTGGTAACATCTCTGCCATTATAATGTCTCATCTCCCTTGGTGTGTCCCAGCTAACACACTTATGCTATTCAGGTGATTAATAACACAAGCTTGCTTCAATATTCTTTCTATTTATGCATGAAGTATTCAAATCAGAGGGTATGTTTCTTGTTGCTACAGGAAATTTATTCATTTTGTTTGACTTTATCTGCCCCTACATCACTGAACAACCTTGGGCCTCAAGTCAGGACATGAAGAGAAGGCTGTGATCACACTGCTTGAAGTTAGTCCTCTTCACAGAAAAATGAGTATGTTTAAACTTGATCAAGGTCTCCTCTGAACCCTGTGTTCTAGTCTTAAAATATAATGTCTGATTTTCTGCATAATTTTTCAGCTCAAAGTACCTGAGCTGGAGAGAGTGATGGCTCTGCTGCCATACATCAGAATGTGTGCTGGAAGATAACACAGTGTGGGTAGACTTTTCAATTGGAAACAAAAAAGATAGCTGGTAGTTGACACTGTACATGGAGAGCATAAAAACTCTCCCATGAAGTAGGGAGCAAGGAAATCTTCAGGGTAAATGTACCTCTGTGTTTCTATAACTTCAGGTACAGCAACACTCACCTGCCAGGATCTAATTGTAACCTCATACTGCATTACCTCACATAGTATTTTTGTGTCCAACATGGGGATTTATCACCTCTTAATTCTAAACTTGATGGAAAAAATACATCTAACTAGGAGGGCCTGACTGGTTATTTTTAAGTTGTTCTGACTAAATATGATTTAATTTAATTGAGACTCTTCACAATTTCTTACCTATATCTTCTCTGTATATAGGTCCCCCAAAAATCACACCTTCTGCAAGACAGCAGTATTGTACTGTAAAGACTTAAGGTAATTTAAGTAAGTGATTTCAAACTTCTCAACTTTTTCCACATAGTTATATGAGACACCATACAATTTTTCTCAAATAACCACAACCTGAACCAGTGTTTTAAGATGTTCCTGGATCAGGATGAAATGTGCTCTTTGCAATTGGAAAAATGGCAGTCTTTTCAATGTAGTTTTCTATATTAGCACTCCAATATATATTTTCAATATAAAGATGATCTTTGCTATGACTAAGAATGGGATTGTTTCAAGGGGAAACTTCAGCTGCTCATTAACAATTGGAGTTTCTTCCAGGAACACGAATATCTACTTCATGGACATGCAAATGCAGCTAAAAAAGGTTCTTTTAACAGGTAAAGGAAGACTGAGACCTAGAAATGCTTAAATGGTCTTGTGCCTTGTTACCTGAGAGATCAACCCTCTACCACTTTTTTTTTTCACCTTTAGAAACATCTTATTATTTGGAGTAAGAGACCAGTACCCATCCTGCTACAGCTTCCTTCCAGGGAGTAGTACAGAGTGATAAGCTCTGAGCTTGAGCCTCCTCTTCTCCAGGCTAAAAAACCCCAGCTCCTCAGCTTCTGATAAAACTTGTCCAGGAAGTCAAATAGAAAACCATTATCTTCTTTTGTGTAACAATTTCCTGTCCTTTTTTTTGTTTTTCTTTTGGTAGGTGTCATTGGATTAAGTTAGGGTAGCATAGAAGGAAAGTACATAAACTGGTAGTTTTTAAGTTTAAGAAAAAAAATTATTATATTTGGAGGCAGAATTCTCAAAGCAATTATTTGGGAAGAATGCTTTTGCTGTACAGCATCCAATGAGACTAGCAAAGATCAGGCAGCTCTGCACGTGTACTTAAATGTGTTTCCTTTGGCTCTATGAATTTTAGAGCATTTAGGCAATCAGCATGTGTGCCCTATACTTTTCTTTAGCGGAAATTTCTCTTTTTTTGATTTTTTGATTTTCAGACCTTTGTTCTATACCTGCAACATATAGTGGGTGGTATTATTACTATTACTATTACTATTACTATTACTATTACTATTACTATTACTATTATATTACTATTACTATTACTATTACTATTACTATTACTATTACTATTACTTACTATTACTATTACTATTACTATTACTATTACTATTACTACTACTACTACTATTACTACTACTATTACTATTACTGTTACAATAATAATAAATAGAACAGAAGATATACATGAGAGATATGTCTTTCATGAAATAAAAAGGCATACACACAGAAAAAGGATCCATTCTTATATTAGTTACACCGGGAAGAGGAAAAATACTTTTGCTTACACTAAGGTGTTGAAGTGAGGGGGAGAACGACCATCCTATAATGCATCGAACTCCAACTTTATTGATCGATCCGTCACTTTAAATAACAGTGTTAATTAACTTCATGCATATTCCAAAATACAGCTTTATGATAGGCTAACAGAGAAAACTCTAACCACTCCTTTTGTTTTACAATACCGTTGATTGTTTACATCAAACAAAATCAGTGTTCTCACTGTGATACGAACGGTTCCCAAAACTTCCATAACTGTTCCCAGGGTGCCATCTTTTCCCAGAGAGGATGTTACCTTTGTTATGGGAAGACTGCCTGAGAACTTTATTGCTTATACAAGGATGCCTGAGAGAGACTAATTGTTTATAGAAGTCAGGCTGGAAACTGCTTTGAAACTGCTTCACAGCTACCTGTTACTTTTCTCTCAGCTGCATGGCTTCGTGGCCTTTTTCTTTAAGCCATACTTGAACTAAACTCCCGACATTTCCCCCGTCTTTTTCTTTAAAAGAAAGGAGGTTAGTTTGCCACATTTGCTCTATCATCCTACTAACCATCTTTTGGATACAGCTACAGAAACAAGGTAATATAAGTAAAAGCAATAAGAGTACTCCTAATATCCCTATAGCATATGTTATAAGGTTTCTTAGCCAGGGTCCCAATCCGAAACTTTTAAGCCACCCATCAATACCTAATCCTTCTTCTTCCTTAAGCTTATTAAGTCCTAGCCGTAGCTCTTTTATCTTAGCATGAATAGATACAGAATGATCAGATAAATTCATGCAACACATTCCTTCAAACTCTTCACACCCATGGCCTTGAGCTAATAATAAGAAATCTATAGCAGCTCTATTTTGTAAATCAGTGTGGTTAACACTTTGTACATCTGAAGTTAACATATCTAATATCTGTGAAGTTTTATTTAGTTCACCCTTAGCCCAACACCCTATTTGTTTTGCTAGAGTCAATGCTTTGCTTGCAGCACCCCAGGGTAGGAAAGCTGAAACCATCACTTGTTTAAATTTACTCCAGAACCACGGATCTCCTATTTGACTACAGTCCAAGTCATGTAAGCTACGCTTTTGCCTGCTTACCTGATGACTTAATTGCATCAGCACAGATATATTAGGGTGAAATAGTGATAACTTGCCTAAATAACAAGGTCCACCCTGAGGTTGAGCAGGTATACCATTCCAGGCTCTATCTCCGCAAATTAGAAATATTCCTGTAGGTAATTTCTTAGGTGTCATGATGCTAGAGCCTTTACAATGGCTGTAGAGTTGTTTAGACACTATGTTTGGCTTTAGGGCTGAATCCAAAGTTGCCCATGTTTGTTTATATGGATTCATCTTTTGAGGATTAAAATAATCAAAGTTAAACCATCCACCATCAGAAGTGCTGGTCATGCTAGCATTTGCACTTCCAAAAAGCTCTAACTCCTCAGGTGGAGAATGCAAAGGAATATTAAGAGATTGAACTAACAGGCATTGATGGTAACCATCACTCTGACTGGCAGTATACCCTTTAGGCAATTTAATATTTACCATACTGTGCATACATAAGGCACAATTATTAATAAGACTGCAGAATTCTTGAGGAGACGATACTGGCAATGCTGAGACAAAGCGACGACTGATTAATCTGTCTAGCAAGTGTTATTCATACATTATCTCTAGGTTGATTAAACTGTATTACCCTTAATTCTTCAGCTACCACTACACCTAGCAATATAACAAAAGTAAACCTCATTTTTCTGTTTTTACTTTGACCTTTTTTTTTTTTTCTTATCAGTTTTTAACCTTTAACCCTTTTCAAAATACACTGTACCTCCCATCGATAATAAGCCAAGATTTTCTGCTCATGTGACTCATAAAGACCTAAAGCTGAGGCAGTGTTGAGTCCTGTTGCATTTCGTAGAGCCCACTCCCAATTATATTCCCAGTTATGTCTATGATTACAGGTATCACACCATAAACGAAAAAGTGACAACTGATCCACCCAAAAGGTCTCATCACAACCTCCACAACACAGTGCAACCCAAGCAGCACAATGTGGGCTGTGACATTCAAGACAGTTCTCTTTTGCCGGTCCTTTTATATGGAAAGATGATAATGATTCAATAATGTCAATCAGTTCCCCGGTCGTCTGGCAACAGCGTTTTATCCCAAAGGGTTAAAACCACCCTCAGCTGAGCCACAATGTCCGGCCTTATCAGGCATTGCACGGTAGGTGGTAATTGGACTAAGAAAAGAAAGCTGTTAGCTGTTTTCATTCATATGAACCTGGAGAGGAGGTGAATGGTAAGTCTGAAAACGATCCTTTCTGTCCTTGAGATTTTCACATCCACCTCTTCCCTGGGTTTCTCAAAAATGTTCAAAATCAGTTTTATAGTCTGTAATCCTTTAGTCATTTGGCTGAAATGGCATCAGCTGGGCGATTCTCAGTCCTTTGTTGATTTGGAGTGGTGAGAAAGTAGTATGCACTTGAAGCACTTAAAATACTTAACTTAGCAGACTTATTTTCAAATTAATAGAACTTAACTGGCTTCAAAATTCTATGGGCTAACTGTGCTACACTCTTTGCAACATAAGAATAGGCAATTCTAATAACTAAATAGTATTTTCAGCTAGCAAGGTTTCTCTGATGTTCACAACAACACTTTGAACACGAGTCATAAAACAAACACCTATTGTAAAAGCATAAATCTATCTAACATCACTTAAACTTAATAGCACTTATACTTAAAATACTTAAACTTAAAATATTTAAACTTAATAGAACTTAACATTACTTAAACTTATCTTTACTTAAACTTAATAGAATTTTAAATCAACAGAACTTACATGTAAAATCTCTTAATTCTAACAAAACTATAACAAAATCTAACTGATTTTAGACTTATTTGTAAATAATGTAAGATCAAACTTAACAGAATCTAACTTATCTTAAACCTAATATGATTTAACCTTAACAGACCTCGAAACTTAACAGCAAATAAACTTAACAAACTTAACCTTAATAGTATTTAGCATTTAATTTAACTTAAACTACTTAATAACAGATAAAACTTACTATAGACATAAAATATAGCATTTACTATAACTTACTTACAGGCCTGATTCTAAAATATTAAGCTAAAATAACTTTGTTCACGTGTTTGCTATAGCATTTCTATATCAAAAAGCACACTCACAACATCTCACTCATACAATCAGTCTAACATATCTTAACATTTTTAAACTTTTCAAAATATAATTCTAGAGTCTGATGTTCCACTGACTGAGCCATCCGGGCTTCTGATGTTAAAGTCTCTGCCAATACAGGTGATTTCAAGACAGCATACCAATGCCGAGCCAAACCGGCCGAAATTTGACCCATGCATACAGTACGCTGATTCCTGTTTCACAGTCTCTGCCAGGAAAAACAAAAGTTCCTTTAACTTTCCTTGTTTACCATCACTTGTTTCTTAATTTCAACAGGGATCTTTTCCTTTTGTTGACAAAAGTTACATCCATTAGGCTGTTAGGTCTTAAACTGAAGCTTTTGCCGGCTGTGGGGGGAGGGAGAAACGCTCCCGCTGCAAAAAGCGCTCCAGTCCCGCGGTGCGTGTGTCGGAGCGGGCGAAACCCCCCCCCCTGCGCTGGGCTCTTTGTTTACTCGCCGGCAGGCTGACTCTGCTGCAGGCACCGCTGCACCCGTGGCTGCTCCCCCCGCGGCGGCTTCGCTCTCTCCCCGCGGCGGCTTCGTGTGGTGTCGGGTTGGAGACAGAAGAAGGTGCCGATGCTGCAGCGATGACTTCTCTTGGTGCCTGGTCGTCCGAGCGGCATTTTTGGGCCCATATTATTTGATTTGCAAATGCAGCTGACGCTTGGTGAGGTGCAAGAGCAGCTAATACCTGACTCTGAGAGGACTTTGCCTGTTCTTGCAAGCCTATTCCTGACGTTGATTTCTGTTTGATCGCATCTACCACAAAAGCCTGCTGTCCCGTAGATATGAGGGCCATCTTCTCTAATGCCTCTTCTATAGTCCAATTAGTACCTAGGGTGTTAAGTACTCTCCTAGTAGTAGAATTACAATTTCGGAGAGCACACTCCCTGAGCAATACTGCCCTAAGATATTTTGGCACCTCAGCTCTTTCAATTTCTGCAGCAACCTTGTCAATAAAAGAGCTAAATGATTCCTCTCTGCCTTGCTTGATTCCTATATATATAGGTCTCTCTTCTGGTTCCTTTACCCTTTCCATCGCGAGTCTGACTAACCTTATTGCCTCCCGGCACTTCTCTTGACCTATTAAGGCTTGTGCCTCAGGACGAAAGAAAGGTCCCAGACCCATAAGCTCACTAACAGTGACGCCATGGAGAGGGTCACCCTGCTGTCTTTGTACTGCCACGCATTCATTTACTAATGCCTGCCAATGAGCGTTAAAAAGCAATTGCTGATGTTGGGTAAAGATTAATTTAACTATGCCACGACAATCATTAATAAGAAGAATACTGGTGTCAAAAATATAGTCGAGCATTTGCTTGGCTGGTTCGCTTTTAAAGCCAAACTGGCTAACAGTAGCTCGCAACTGAGATAACATCTTCCAGTCTAAAGCACTAATTGTCGCTTGCATACCTCCGCCAGCCTGGGGGGTGAAAATAACCGGACAAGCCAGTTCGCTCGCTAAGCTTATCAACTCCTGGTCTCCCTTCTCCATTGCATCTTTGGCAAGAGCTGCCCACGCATCCCGTCTTTCCCGTGCAATCATCACCGCTCGATCGTTTTCCAACCCAGGGCTCTGATTACTTTTCGGGAACGGGACACACGTTTGTGGCCCTGGCTGCTGCGATGCAAGCAATACGGGAGACTCAGAAGTGCTATGCGTAGCCTGCGGCGAAGCGGGCAATAAAGCACCCTGCGGAGCTTGGCTCGTCAGGGGGGGCTGGCTCGTTAAAGGAGGCGGTAGAAGCGGCGCAGAGGGTAGTAAAGCGCCCTGTGGAGCCTGGCTCGGCGCCTGGCTTGCCGAGGGAGGAGGCGAGGTCGGTAATGAAACCGTCCTCATTGCAGGGCCAGGAGGAGTCCCCGACTCTTTATCAAACTCCCTCTCTTGATCGTATTCTTTATTACGATCGTGAGCGGCAGTAGCCTGATAGGCAGCCCTCTTTTCCGCCTGAAACTGCAACAGTTCGTTATTAATAACCTGCCATAATTTACCCATTTTCCTAGCAGTTTTATCATCGTCTAACGTAGCCTGCCATAATATATCACCAAATTTACGCCACTCCGACAACTCGTGAACCGTGTGGGGATTCACAAAGACTCCCCTTTCCAGACCATAAGCCAAAAGACCTTGCAATTCTTTCTGTAAGTCTATACCCTTAATTTGCCTTTTTTGCAAAAATGTAATAAAAAGTTCATATGCGGCTTGTCTTTCCATACCTCTTTTTAAGTGCGCACTTTCACCTAGCAGCGTATTCCAAGACTTCTATGCCGCACGTATCAGCTGGCCCATCTAATTATGGTCGCCAGGGCACGGCGCGTATCGGCGGTTTTCTTTTTTCCTCCGCTTTAATTTCGCGCTTATTGCCGCTCCCGCTGCTTCGGAGCCTGAACCATTCCTCACTTATCCTTTGGTGTTCGCAATCCCCGTGATGGCCGCGATCGTCGTGGTGTCCGCTATCACGTCCGGGTGTCACCAATTTGTTGAAGTGAGGGGGAGAACGACCATCCTATAATGCATCGAACTCCAACTTTATTGATCGATCCGTCACTTTAAATAACAGTGTTAATTAACTTCATGCATATTCCAAAATACAGCTTTATGATAGGCTAACAGAGAAAACTCTAACCACTCCTTTTGTTTTACAATACCGTTGATTGTTTACATCAAACAAAATCAGTGTTCTCACTGTGATACGAACGGTTCCCAAAACTTCCATAACTGTTCCCAGGGTGCCATCTTTTCCCAGAGAGGATGTTACCTTTGTTATGGGAAGACTGCCTGAGAACTTTATTGCTTATACAAGGATGCCTGAGAGAGACTAATTGTTTATAGAAGTCAGGCTGGAAACTGCTTTGAAACTGCTTCACAGCTACCTGTTACTTTTCTCTCAGCTGCATGGCTTCGTGGCCTTTTTCTTTAAGCCATACTTGAACTAAACTCCCGACACTAAGGCAACTAATACTGCATTGATGTACTAAAGAGACAATATTGGAATCTATAGAAAAACTGGCAGGAAAGCCTTGTACTGCTTCACTCACATCTTACTTCTGCACATCTCCTCATTTACTGACTGTGCAACAAAGACATTTCACTCCTAAAAATGTGAAAGTGTTTCTACATGACTTATCATTAGCAGATTATATTGTCACCTTCCTCTTACTAAAACTGTATGATTGAGAACAGAGAGGAATCTTTCTGTACTCTTTTATATAGCTGGTGAAAGATTGTGCTGAAAACCTATTGCTTTAGACCTAAATAACTCAAAATAAAATTAATGACTAAAGAAAATAAAACTGGGGGAGTAAACTGAAAATGCAGACTTCTTGAATTTCACACACTAAATAGTAAAACAAAATGTTGTGCAAAATTGTATTAGGAGGTGTCTTGTTAATAACTTAATAGTTGGAGTATATTATAAGACAATATTAAACCAGAAACATAGTTTTTCTCCAGAAGTATTTATTTTCTTTGTTTCTTTTTATGAACTTACTCAGGACCAATTCTTGATTATTGTCAGTTCTGGCTAATACATGTTTAGAATTTTAGTATTTGTGTCTGACAGGTTTTTCTTGTTAATATATTTGCTTGCTGTTGTATTCCTCAAATGGCCAGTACTTCAATAAAATTTGATGGAGAGGAAGAAGCACCAGAAGGAATATAGTGCAGCTTATAGGTTCCTTTCAAAAATAGAGTTTGGAATATGTTGGTGTGAATATTTATCATCTGTGAGCCCCCAGGACAGCCTACGTAAATATGAAGTCTTTTTCTCATTCACCTGACAAAAGAACCCTGTGGTTCACATAAAGATTATCCCAGCCATGCAAGACAACAACAGTGAAAAGGAAGTAGTAGAAACAGCTGACAAAAACTGCACTCAGTACTCTGTCTAAAACTTGATCAGCATCAAACAGTTAATTATTAAATCTCTTTCTTGTTGTATATATTTTGTTCTACTTTACAATATTCATGAGTTTGTAATATTATCAGACAGTTCATTCACATTTAGTTAATCATGGGTCTGGCCTTGCTTTGTGCTGGCAATGTTGATCAAATACATATTTTTTTCTCAGATTTTTCTTAATCACATAAAACAAGTTAAAATTTACATAACTAGAGATTAAAATTGGCCATCCCATTTCTAGCAACATCACTTATATACTACAAACTCAGCAGATCAGAAATACAAGGGTATTCTGCACTAGAAGAGTCTCAGAAGGATAGGAATGATTGTGAAACAAAGTTCACCCCAATCTGGCTGCATTCCAGGATATTCTTCATTGTGAAGTGCATTGTTTCCCAAAAAATTTTTAGAAAGTCCTGTGAGTTTTGGATTCAACCCAAACTTTGAATGTAAGATTCTTGTGTGGGGAAATGAACCATTGTGACTGACCTAGCTCAGGCAAAATCATAATTCCTTCTTATGACATTGCCGACAATTCAAAGAGTGGGCAAAGCTTTTGCAGAGATTTTTCCTGTCTGTTTTCTGGGGTTTTTTTGTTTGTTTGTTCAGTTTTTGTTGTAGTTAATTTTTTTTAAGGTTTGTGACAGATATTATTTATATAAAGGATTTATAGACGCTCAAGGAAATGTAACTTGATTTTTTAAAATTTTCTGGGTTGGGCAGGTTTTTTGTGGTTTAGTGTTATTGTTATTATTATTATTATTAATACTGTTATTTTATTATCATATTTATTTTTTTTCCAAGCACACAGTGAAAACATTAATAGAATTAGACTCATGATCCAAAGTGGACCTCTGTTGGTGACCCTTGATACCTTCTCCGTAACATAACACTGAATCATTAATAATTGCTCTGTGAGTTTCTTTTCTCCCTTTTTTTTCCCCTTCTTTTTCCTTATTTTTTTTTAATTTTTTAAAAGTTTTTCTCTTCAGCATTTTACTTATATAGCAGTGATTGCATTTAATCAACATTTCTGTAGTTTCCTTATGAGAATGTCATGTGGAACTGTATCAAATTCTTTATTAAAATCAAGACGTATGTTCCCAGCATTTCCTTTATCCACTAAGCTTGTTATCCTATCAGGGGAAGAAATGAGGTTAGTTCAGCATGATTTGCTTTTGATTAGTCCGTGTTGCCTAATAGTTACAAGTTATTTTCCTCCAGGTGCTTACAAATTATCTACTTTATTAATTGTTCTAGCAGTTTATCAGCTATTGAGGATTTACTTATCAGTTGGTAAAGTTTCATCAAATAGCATGAAGAAGCTGCCTGTCTTGCACATATTGTAAATAGGGATTTATAGAAATGCTTTGTTGCCTAATTCTGTATCTAGATGAAGAGAGTTTTCTTTATTTTCAAAGTTAGAGATGATTTTAGACTAAAAGGATATTTTTTACCGATATGTAATCATGCAATAAAATAACATATGTCACAGAAAAGAATAAGCTAAATCTTACTGTAATACCTTGACTGTATCCCACACCATCTGTATGAGACCTGTCTGCATGCCATCTTCTATGTCATCGCCCTGTCCTGTTGCTGAAGTTTTCTGTGACAACCGAGTTATGACCCAAAGTAATTGCTATCAGACATGAGAGTATCCATCAGGGAAATCACTGATGTTTAAGGCCATTTGTAGACACCAACTTCAGACTGTGCCCTACAATGCTCTACATCAATTACAACGGGACCCAGCCTAACCTAGTCAGATGTGAACATTTACTTCTGTTCTCCTTCTGCATTTCTAGTCCCTCCACTCAAAAATTGAATGAACTTTCAAATAGGGAGATTTCTTCTGTGCAACTCTGGCATCAGACAGAGTTAGCATTGAATCTGTGCTTTTCTCCTTCACTAATTCCAGAATATTGGGAACCCAGGTGTGTAATGCATGCACCCCTTTTTGTCAGTCAGATGGAATGTTGTGGTTTCTATCAGTAATCAAAAATTCATTATTAAAGGGAATTGGGATTATTTCTTTAATTCCACTGTTATCAACTGCTTGATGAGATCTCTAGGTCCTGATTTAAGTAAGATTTAATTAGCACAGTTGCAGAGAGGTAAAACATATCTGAATGAAAGTAAATTAAATTGCATCTGTTCAAGCTACCAGTGATTTTGTCTTTGTCTCGATTTTCCTAGTATAATTAGTCAAAGCTGATTTTAACCATAAGAATAACAAGGAGTTCTTTTAGTAAAATAGAGTGAGTGATGTTTTAACTCCTCCTAATATTTAACAAGATTTGACAAACAAAATCTTGTTCTGTCTTTATCAAAATACTCTCATGTGAAAACTACTGAAAAACAGGTAAGTGTTAAATAGAGAGATATTCAATCTATTGGCCTAAAATACATTAGGAAGAAATATGAAAAGAGAAGTATGGCACTGTGCCCATTAGAAAACCAAGGCATTGATTTTGTGTAGTAAGAAGAGCTGTGACATTTAGGAAGCAAGGCCTGACAAGGTGAAGAAAAATCAAGGGCTTAAGGATGAAATATTCTCAGAAAAGCATATTTGTTTCCATTTTTTCAGGCAAAGCCAATACACACTTTTATTTTCACTTTTCCTTTTTTTTCCTCCTGCCCTAAAACAACCTGAGAAAAGCAATGAAAAGAAACACATCTGTTAGCTCAGCTTTGCCTTAAACATGACCAGGCTTTCTTATTTCTCATATGGTTAGAGAAATATTGTTCATGTGGTGATGCCCTTGCTAAGGAATTCTACTTATTGAGGGCATGCTCTAGTCCATGTACAGTACACAGTAATATTTGAAAATGTGTCTATAATACTTTGTTGAGCAAGTAAAAATGCATACTTTACAAAAATGCAAACACTTCCTAGAAAACACGAAAGACCACACTAATCTCCACCTTTCAAGCAATAAATTTTCTGAAGAATTGACCTTCTCACTGGTCTGATCACAAAGTCAAGCTGACAGAAACACAGAATCACAGAATAAGCTGTGAAGGAAGTGACCCACAACAATTATCGAGTCCAGCTCCCGGCCCTGCACAGCACCATCCCCGAATCACACCATGTGCCTGAGAGCATTGTCCAAATGCTACTTAAACTCTGTCAGACTTGGTGCTGTGACCACTTCCCTGGGGAGCCTGTTCCACTGCCCAACTATCCTCTGTCTGAAGAACCTTTTTCTAATATCCAACCTAAATATTCCCTGACTCAGCTTCAGGCCATTCCCTGAGGTCCTGTCACTGTCACCAAAGAGGAGAGATCAGTGCCTGCCCCTCCCTTTCCCCTCGCAAGAAAGTTGTGGACTTCAGTGAGGTCTCCCCTCTGTCTCTTCTTCTCTAGGCTGAACAAACTGATTGATCTCAGCCTTTCCTCATACAGCTTTCCCTCAAAGCCCTTCACCATCCTCATTGCACTACTTTGGATGCTCTCTAATAGCTTAATATCTCTTCTTGTACTGTGGCACCCAAAACTGCCCCCAGCCCTCAGGGTGGGGCCGGCCCAGCTCAGAGCAGAGCAGGACAATCCCCTCCCTTGCCCAGCTGGTGATGCTGTGCCTGATGCCCCCAGGACAGGGTTGGCCCTCCTGGCTGCCAGGGCTCTGCTGGCTCGTGTTCAACTTGCCATGGACCAGGACCTCTAAGTCTCTTCCTGCAGCACAGCTCTATATTCCCCAGTCTGCCCATCAATCCAGGACTGCCCCATCAATAAGGCCCCAAGTGCAGGATCTGACACTTTCCGCTGTTGAACTTCATATGGTTGGTGATTCCCCAGCTCTCTGATTTGTGGAATCTCTCTGCCAGGCCTCTCTGCCTTCAAAGGACTCAGAACCCTCCCTGTTCTGTATCATCTGTGAACCTGCTTAGTATTCCTTCGAGTCCTAAGTCTGGGTAATTTAGGAAGATGTTGAGGAGCACATGGCCTAAGATGGGGCCCTGCAAAACTACACTTAGCCCAGATTGAACAGCAAA
Organism: Ammospiza caudacuta; assembly: GCF_027887145.1. Lineage (NCBI taxonomy): Eukaryota > Metazoa > Chordata > Aves > Passeriformes > Passerellidae > Ammospiza > Ammospiza caudacuta. The sequence continues at coordinate 63,911,750 of NC_080594.1, forward strand.
CTAAAAACAAAGGGGAAAAAAAAAAAAAAAGACAAAATCTTTCTTTTCTTTCTCAGGCATATTAACAAGTATGGTATCCTTTTATTTTCAAGTGACAGCTTTCTGTGGCAAACTCCGGCCTATGCAGTTCTATTCAGTCCTGTGCTATAATTTTAATTTTTAGTTGCTGTAAACAATGTTGGAATCTTTGGATCTATTCTGTATGTATACATACTCACACAGATATAATACACACATATATATAGATATATGTACTTGTATATGTACTCATGGACGCACATGAAAAATGCATGTCCACTACTCATCTAGATTTATAGAAAAAAATATCCCTGTAACTTGTATTTGCTATTATTATAAAAGATGTTTAGAAGGAGACCTATGTTCGTGTGTTGGCAGCCAGTTTCAACCTGCTCTAAATTCACAGTTTACCTAGGATGTGTTTCATGAACTTCTCATGTATCTCTGAAGCAACTATGCCCCTGGTTTTGTGGAGAAATGATTTGTGGATTTCCTTTTTATTTGTAATTTTTAGTACTTAAGGACCATTCAGGACTGTTAGATCTAGCAGTGTGAAAAGATAGAAAAATACAAGTGGTAAAAACAAAGCTTTGAATGCCAACCTAGCATGAAAATTTTACCTCAATAATTTGCATGCTAAGAGGTGAAAGTAAGCTCTTCCAAGGCTTGTCTTCCACCTTGTTTTACCTTCTCCCTTTTGATTTTCTCCTGAGGGTAAAAGAGAGGGAGGAAAAGGTCATGCCAGCTCTGTGTATATTCCAAACCTATCTGCTTTTGACGTGCATCAAAGACCAGACAAAGATCCAGACACAAAGCCATCATAAAGTTACCTTCACTTTACATCAGTTTCTTTACCAAAACAAGCTCCATGCAAGAGGTGAGTTTGGCTTGATGAACAGCTCCTTCTCTTTTATTTTTTGGCCTAGCATCCAGCTTCTATTTGCTGATAAGCATTGACACTGTCATTTACTTCTCAAGATGAGAGGACTTGAAATCTGCTCTTTAAGAGACCTGACTCTTCTCTCTGATACAACACAGCTGGTCGCTTCCATTGCCGCAGAGTATGAAATGCTACCAAGTGAAAATTAAGGTACTGGCAGAGAATGGCTGTGACAATTAACACTGCAGTTCTCCAAGGGTGGAATGACTGAAAGTTTGGCAAGATTGCCTCCTCAAAAAAAAAAGAAAGAGAAATTTTTATAGCAAGAAATATATTAAGGAAGAAGAAATAAATCTGAAAAAATGGAAAAGAATAATAATCTAATATACAGGACCTAAGAATGATTTAAATTTTATCTAGATTAAGCAACCTTTCACTCCTTATTAGCTACTTGGGATCTATCACAAGACTTGTGATCTTTTTTTCAGTCTCATGAGTAGTCTCACATCCTCAGCCAATTTACAACTTCTTCTCATGTTGATAGATGTCTAGATACTTAAAGTCAGCAACGCATAAAATTTGCCTATAGATGTCGATGCATCATAAATCCTTTAATGTGTACATTTCTCTGTAACCATTCTGAGGCTATAAAAAAGAAGATATATTAGCATATCTCTATGCAGAGAAAAAAAAATTACTGGGATGAAGAGTTGTTTGCTGCTGGATACAAAAGAGACAAAATAGTCTTTTCTCCATTCTAGAAACATTGCAATGTTCTGGAATGAAGAGTGCACACATTTTATTCAGACAGAAATTTCATTTACTTCTATGTGTTTTAATGATTGCACAGTAAAATGTATAAACTTAAATTACTGCCATGTCAGTCTCTAAAAGGGGAAGTTTAATCTGGCAAAATATAGATGCATACAGTGGGATCACCTCCTGAAGCCTTTTCAATCAATGCACAGGACTGGAATATTTTCATCAACAAATAGAATAATAAAGCAACCCAAGTTGGAAAGGATACTGCAAGGTCATCTGGTCCAGCCTTTGAGATGTGACTTCTTTCATCTTTAAACCAGATGACTAAAGTAAGTCAGATAAATTACATCTTAAAAAGGCCTGTTTTTCTCCACAGCAGTACTGGATGCCAGCATAGCGGGTATCTACACCCTTTAAGAACATAATAGCTTTAAAAATGCCAAAAGAAGATTTTAGCTGCAGAAATTCATATCCTATTACCATAAATGTCTGTAATTAATGCCTATTCCAACTTAACTGAAAGTTCAGTTTGCTATTTGTCAAGTTTTTAAATGTTTATTAAAAAATCTTTTTTAAGGCAACAGTGGGTATCTGTGTTAGAAGTTCTCAAAACAGGAAGTCCCTGTGGAAATTTTTAAGCATTAAAAGTTCATTTCCCCTGTGAAAAGCCTATTTGAGTATTTTAATGTTATAATCAGTTTTCCCAACAGAAAATGAAGCTTTAAGCCTTGCTGAAACATTAATTGGGGCTTTCTACTCTGTGAAGTCCAAAATTTAGATTAAGAGTTTGATTCTCCATGGCCTCATACATTAAACCTTACAGCTCCAGTGGAGTACCTTTATACATTTCAGGTATCACAGTTATGTTCCAAGTATTCTTTAGAGCCACTGCTCACTGCCAAAAAAAAAAAAAAAAACAAACAAAAATAACCAGGTGTTTACATCTCTCAGACCCAAGATATTTGTTTACTTTTGCTCAGGTCAGTATAAAGTATTGCAGAAGACAAATGTACAATTTCGTGGGAGCTTTGAATTTTGTTAAAAAACTGTAAAAGATACAGAGTGGAAAACAATGAGATCCAAAGACAATAAGTTTCAATCTGGCTTCACTTATATCTTTGATCTCAGCAGAAATATTCTTTCTCTGCATAAGTGCTACTGAGAGGAAAGTCACATATTTTAATACCAACTTGAAAAGTAGCAAATCTGTGAAGGTGTTGACTACTGCAGATGCACAGACAGCCTTCTAATTATGCCAGATTAGCTAAAGAATTGTGCTAGGAAAATGTAAAATATGATTTCATTAGTCATCCCATTCTCACACCTGCTCTGCACTAGAATCTGGTAGAATTGTAGGAGGAAGTGTGAGTGTGTCAGTTTTCTACCTGTAGTTCATTTTCTATGGTGCTCCTAGATGAGCTTCTAAGAAATATAAATGGCTGGAAAGACCAGTTCTGCATATTCTCTCCAGGAATAAAATATACTTCTGAAAAAATTATGTGATCCAGAAAACTCAAAAGTTTTTAATTTCCTGACATATAATGGGGTTCAGCAGGGCCATGTTCAACAAGGAAGTCATAGTGCTGTGTGCACATTTACACTTTATGTTGTGTGCTCTCCCCTGAATCCAAATCTAATCATCCACAATGACTGATAATGATATATCCTCAGTCTCTATTTTGACACTTTCCACTGTGTCTATTGCAGAAGCAAAATTAGGCGTAGAAGGAATGCCATGTAGCACATGCTGTGTCCCTAGGAGATGTGCCTTCAGCTGCAGTGCCCAAAGGGTCTCCACACAGCAATCCTGAGACTACAAGGGATGTGCAGCACTTGGCTGAGGAGTTCACGTGTTCACAGCGCACCACCACTAACAAGCGTGATTCAATGCACAAACCTAGCACGATGATGGATAAAACTTGCACATGGATGTGGATTCCCTATTTATTCTGAATTATTTATGCCCTATAGGACTACTTATGCACTAGGACTACTGTAACTAGTTAAGGGTTTTAGGTAGAAGTAAGAAAAGTTAAGCTTAGCATCTAGATGAATCATTACTTGTCTGCTGCACTATCTAGGTTTTAAAACACTGAATAAGAGACTAATATTGCCTTCAGAATAATTTTTTTTACATTGCCCATCCAGAACGACAAGCTAGCAGCGTGAAAGGGGAGACGATTGTTGATTGCCACTAGGGCAAGTAGCACTTTTTTTTAAACACTTCACATCTAAGTAATTAATCTTCCTGACCCTTAGATGTGAAGCTCCTCATGAAGACTGAGTAAAACCAGAGGGGGAGTAAGCAACTCATCGGTAAAATGAGATGAATCCCTTAAAAAAAAGCCTTTGCATTGCTTTCCATAATAGAAAGCCTTGCAAGCTACTTAGTTCCCATTTCTATCATTGTAATAAACAGGAGAATTCATTAGTTTTGGAAAGCATACCTTTATCTCAGCTCTCTTTGAAAGAATAGAGCAATTTTTTTTCATGTCTGTTGTTTCCTAGTGGGAAAATAATTTATTATGGAAAGTTTTGAAATTGACTTATTTCCATGAGACTGGTGATGAATATAGATGTCTATATGCCTAATGGCTAACTGTGCATATATGAATTTGATTCTTCACTCCCTTGCATCAAATTCTATGAATAAGATTTTTTGAAGTAAAGAGCATTGTGATAATATAAAATTGACAGGGCAGAGAATCATAATCTTACACACTCTACTAAAGAACTATAATATGTTACAATTATGATTTATGAGCTTTTTCTACCTACTTTTGTACTGGTTTAAGTGGCAAAAGTGAGTGAAGGGCAAAGCAGAACTAGGACGTGGTCTAGTGAGCAGCTGTCCTGTGTTCATCTCTTTTGTGCTGACCTGAAACAGGAAAAAATATTAGGTTGTTTCAGGGATCTTTCTTGTTTGGAATAATGCCATGAAGGAACGTCTAAATCCTCTCCTATTTGCAAGCTGAGTAATTTAAAATATCAGTGCACTAAATTAATCTTTCTGATCCAGACCGCTGTCTTTCCTTCAACCAGCCTTTCTTTTTGTTGAACTTTATCTCAGTTTCTCTCTCACACCTGCTGCCAGATCAATCTCAAATCACAAACACTTCAGCAGAATGCCAATAGACTTCTTTTAGTGGAATTAAAGAGTTAGATATCTTTTTTTAAGACATGTAAATGTTTTTTTTTTCTGCAGCATTGTAAAGTATTAATTAAGTAAGACTGCAAAATTTTTGTTTCTATCTTTAAAGATATTTTTTATGATGTTGCATTATATTTCTAGCTTTAAATGAATAACTAAGTTACCTCACTGTGATGACCCATTCATTCTGCCACAGCCTTTGACACTTGCCATGGTTATTAATCAAGAAGTCACATTTCAAATGTCTGTTCAAACTCCTCAGTAAAGGCATTTCTTCTATTAATTCATTGTGGTGCTTTCCAGACAAAAAGGCAGAAAATATTCCAAACAAAAAGCTGTGGCACACAAGTATATTGATAAATAATCTGTTGATAGAATTGCTGTGAGATCTCAAATTCCTTTATGGGATAGATACATGAATATTCATTAAGGGTGATTTTCTCACACTTCACTTTGACATTTTCTTGCCTGAAAAATAGTCATCTCACCCAAGTGGGATGACTCAGTGTGCCATGGATTTAGAGACAATCTGTCTTTTCATATAAACACCCAAAGGAATAAAAATGGACTGGGTGGATAAATTGTTTGGACTTGAGGGAGAAAGGTTTGACACACCCACCAGTTTCTAGGAGAGGCAGAAATTATGATATTACTTTGAAAAATCTTACCCTTTATAGTTAGCATTTTTCAGTTTTAAAATAACTATTGTTTAAAAGAGGTACCAAAGTAAGGCACCAGTGTGAAAGTGATGATGATGTATCCCACAGGGAGATGACAAGAAATGAAAAGTAAGAACACTTTATCAGTACTCTGGATCAGCTAGGTGCAGCCAATGTACTGACATGTATTACCAAAAGGTAGTGGTGACATTGTCATCATGGTCATTACTGTGGTCTTAGATATTCAACTACTTGTATAAAAGGTAGAATATACTTATAAATATAACTGTTTCCTTGTGTATAGGTAAACTATGACGTAGTGTATTTGCTCAGGAAATATAAAAAGAAATGTGTTTGGATACTAAGATCCAGCTCTCAAAATAGCATTATTAAGACAGCGGATTAGTGACTTCACCATTAGATGCAGCATAACCAAAACAACCCACACAAAGAATCCCCCTTGCCAAGTAAGACAGGAATTTTAACAGATGGAGTACAATGTGTAGGAACTTCTACATAACCACTTAGATACAGTACCAAAACTTGAAGACTTGAAGGCTTGAAAATGGGTTACAGAAGAAGCTGTGATACAGTTTGTGATGGCTTAGGTTGTGTTCTAGGCTCTTTCAACACCCAACTGCAGAGAGAGAGAGGAATAAGGGTACCTCTTCCCTGTAGCTAACAGTTTTAAGAATGTATTGCAGGAAGAGGGAATGCCAGAGTTCAGCAGTCACCAATTGCTGAGAATAACAATAGGATCAATGAAGGGGGACAGAAATGAAGAACATAGTAATTGTGACTTCTTCATTAGGAAACCTTGACAGAGGTACTAAGATTTAAAGAGCATTGCTGTATTGCCCACTGCTCAGTACACTGAAAAGCCACTGTGTAGCAGAAAATCTATGGGATAGATTATGAGAACTTATAAAAACCTGGTGGAAGCAGTCTTAAAGGGTAAAGCACCCACACCTGAGGTTGAAGAGCACACCAAGTTTGGCAGGAGTGTCGATCTGCTGGAGAGTAGGAAGACTCCCCAAAGGGATCTGGACAGGCTGGGTTAATAGACTGAGGCCAATTCTAAGAGATACAACAAGGCCAAGTGCTGGGTCCTTTACTTGGGTCACAACAATCCCCTGCAGTGCTATAGGTTGGGGAAAGATTTCTGACTGCAGTGCCAGCGGCTGGAAAGATTTTCAGTGAAAAAGAACCTGAGGGTGCTGGTCAACAGCAACTGAATGTCATCCAGTGTGTGCCCAGGTGGCCAAAAAGGCCAGTGACATCCTGGCCTGTATCAGAAACAGCATGGCCAGCAGGACCAGAGCAGTGTTTGTCCCTCTGTACTCAGCACTGGTGAGGTCACCCTTCAAGTCCTGTGCTGGTTTGACTCCCTCAATTCAAAAACAACACTGAGGAGTGAGTCCAGAAAAGACATCTGGTGAAGGGTCTGGAGCACAAATCTGATGAAGACATACTGAGGGATCTGGGGCTGTTTACTCTGGAGAAGAGGAGGCTCAGCCTCAGAGTTTATCGCTCTCTACAAATACCTGGCAGGATGCTGCAGTGGGATGGGTATTGGTCTCTTCCAAATAATAAGGGCTAGAATAAGAGGATATGTCCTCAAGTTGTGCCGAAGAAGATTGAGATTGGATATTAGGAAAAATTTCTTCATGGGAAGGGTTGTTAAGTATTAAAACAAGTTACTCAGGGAAATAGTTGAATCACCATCCCTGGAGGTATTTAAAGGATGTGTAGATGTAGCACTTAGAGAAATGTTTTTTTAGTGGTTGACCTGGCAGTGTTAGAATTTTAGTTGGACTCGATGGTCTTAAAAAGTCCTTTCCAATATAAATGATTCTACATTTCTGTTATTTACCTTTTAAACAAGAAATGCATTGACATCATATTTTAGGAATATTTAGGTGATAGCACAGGACAACATATCTCTATTCCAGTGGTTTCTAAGACATAAGAATATATGATAATTTAGTTTAGTTGTCAGCCTAAGAATAGATTTTTTTTTTTCACAAAACAATAGAGGACCTAAAGTGTATGAGGAAAAAGTCCTTTTTAAAAATCACAGCTGCATTTAAAGTAGGGCAGCAATTCTATAGCATAATAGAGCTCTTGTATAATGTACTTTGTCTGCAAGATCAATTCCTTCAAGAAACTGTAGTCATAGCAGCCAAAGTCTGTTTCCAGATATCTACCTGCTCTTCTCACTGAATTAGGTGTGAAAAATAATGTGCATTTTTGAAGGCTGTCATGACACAAATAAATCAATCTTTACAATATATTTTTTGTGATGAGTCAATATGGACTGAACATTCTATATAAGTATATGAATAAACAGTATTGAGTCTTTCAGGTTACTTAGTGTTAGTTTTGAAAATTCTTTAAAGTCATTCCTAAATCTGCAAGTTGAAATCAGAAATACTGATGGCCAGCAAAAGATCAGGGAAAAGACCTTAAGAATAAACTGTCTCTAATATAGCAGAGGATAACATATTCTGAAAGGTAATATTTTCCCTATAAATACCTTTAAAGATGCGCTTCCAGAACAGGGTAGAGCTATCCACTGAGGGACAGGCTAATTTTATGCCAAACATCTTTGACCTATCCAATTCACACATTTGCAACAGCATAGAAAAAGAAGCTAGGAAAACTACTTTAGCCCCTGCTCCTGGAACATTTTGATGAAACACAGATGAAAGAGGTGTACCCTGAAACATGGGGAGTATAAGACATTATTGTACTATTGACTACAGGCTTACGAAGTAGGAAATGGGAACAAAAACAAATTGTGATGAATAAGTAGAAATGTGTGGGATTTGGTCTATTACACAGAGAATATTGTGGAGAAAAATAGGATTGAAAAAGAGATTTAGTAAATTCAGTGTCTTTTTGAATTAATATCACTGGTCCCTGGGTTGGCCTTGGGTACTTGTAGTATTTGAATACAGAGTAGCATTATTATTCACTGTTCAAAAGGAAACATTGTGTTTTCTACCTTTCTGGCCCTGAATTTCACATTATTTGTCTTAGGTGGTTTTGTGTTGTTCTTTTAGCTCCTTGGCTTAGATGCCCTTGCTATCTGTATACTTTACTCAACATTAGATTTTTCTGAGAAACAGATATCTCCTGTTATGGTGGCACCAGATGCCCACTTCAGAATACAGCTAAGTTCTTGAATTCTAAATCAGAAATTTGAGTATCAAATTCTGGTTTACTCCTTCATTTGAATAAAAATAATAAAAACAAACAAACAAACAAACAAAACTAATCACACTGAACAAACCCCCACAATTAACAAGAAAAAAATCTTTCAATTCCTTTATCATCTGTTTGAATGTTTCAGGGCTTTAGTGACAGCCACTTGTCTCTTCCTCATCTCTTCCCATTGACAGTTCTATTAAGAGATTGAATTCTTACATTTACTGCTTCCAGGCATGGACATGGATTCTTGTCTGGAAAGTCAACAATTTTATTAACATGGGTCCCTTTGTCCGGTTTTGGTTTTTACATATTCTGGGTCAGGGAGGACCTCACCAGTTTGACTACTTGTCACCAGGCTTCATCTACCAACTTCTGTGCAACAAAATGAAAATCATCCATGCTTGTAAAAATAAATGTTTCCTTTTTAAGACATGTTGTGTACTGTATTCATCTTCGGCAGTCTAGCCAATACCATGAGCTGTTTTAGAGTTCCCATGAGCTGGAGACTAGGATATTTAAGTGTCAATGTACAAACAGTTCAATCCAAGAGCCTTTATGAAACATAATTGCCCTAATAAATTGATACAGACATTTCTGTATGATCAAATTCTGATTCTTGCAGGCCTTTTCAAAAATTAGCCTCTGTGCTTGCTGGGAAATAAGTTTATAAATGCTTCTAGAGACAAGCAATCTCTTACCACTTTTTAAAAAAACATTTCTGACCATCTGTTTGACTGGTGGGTTTTTTTGTCTTTTGTTTCTCTTATAATTGAAGATTATTTTTTTTCTTCCTTTTAGTCTTTCATTTTCCTCCCAGACCCTAAGCTTGAGATCAGAAATTTTTAAGTTAATCGACTGGAACATATACATCTACTGTGGATGACCTTATGACAGAATGTGTTCCAGTTCCTCTGTGCTGAAGTACAAACAGAAAAAAATCCCACATCAGCAGAAATGGTGAAGCTAAAAAAAAATGAATTCAGGAAAATGGCTGTGTGCTCTTGAACTGAAAAAAATAATGTAACTCTTTAATTCAACAACTGATATATGCATTGTATGGATGAATTTGAATTCTCATTGCTCAACTCTGCTTTGTAGTTCAGAAACATCCTCGAAGAAAAATCAAAAGCAAAAAAAAATGAAATCCAACTTAAAACATAAAACTGAAAAAAAGTATCCTTTTTTTCTTTTTGAACAAGTCAAGGTTATAAGAGTTGTGTTTGTGCAGGCAAACAGCATAATTTCTTTTCAGTAAAGAATGTTGAGGGATGTGAGCAAAAAAGAACAAAAAAATTACAGTAATATAGAAAATCACAAGCTTTCTTTCCAAGAGATCTTTTTTACTTTATGCAGTAAACATGGAACAGTTTCAAAAATTGTGTTTTTTAAAATCTGCATTTTTCTGCTTTAAACTGATGTAAGGAATCTAAAAAGTAGGATGTCTTTAAAGTTTCACCTGCAGTGTGAGCAGTTTCATCTTTTCTATTCTGCAGTAAGAGAACAGGATAATTATGTTTCTTTACCTTGTAATTCTTTGACATAATTAAGAACCATTCTATTAACCCACTTTTGGGGAGGTCAGCTGTTCCTCAAAATGAAAGGTAAGAAAAATGAAATTAACTTATGAGTAATAGGTATACAATGAGTAATGCATACTTTTGTGTCTTCCCTTGAAGCATTGTGGTAAAAGGTTTCTAACAATTAGTGGTAGATTAACCATGCTGAAAGTTAGAACATTTTTCAGTTGGAAAATCCAAATAACCATACAAAGAATTAATTATCTCCCCATCCCAGTCTAGACAGGGCAATCTGTTTGATTAGGTATTCCTTCAAAGGCTAAGCATGTTCCATGAAGAAGATAGCCACTGTGATGCAATAAATTTGAAAAAATAAATTTAAAAAAAATTAAAAATTAAAAGAAGAAGTTAAACATAAAAAGGTTTCTACATTTTATCCCAAAAATACTGAAGAAAATATCATTAATTCGGCATCAGGGAACTCAATAGTTTAAAAAAAAAAACTATTTAAGAAAAAAGAAACTGAAACAATGAGCAATTGTAAGTAACCAAATGGAAGTGTTCATCCCCTGTTCTTTCAAACTAATTCACAATGTCCCTGAAGTTACCAAGTTTGCCATTGACTTCATGGGGATAGGACAAGATCCTTTCTCAGTTAACATATATGCTCCCGAAGTTCTACAGGATCAACAACTAGAAGCTCACTGTCACACTCCTGTACCAAGTTCAACTGTAGAGCTGACCAAAACATTTCTTGTCTCATCAAAACTTGCCACATTGCTATCCCCAGTGAGCATGAGTTCTCTACAGTGAGTACTTGCTTGACTCTTCTTCTTGGAAGGGAAATGTTCTTTTGCATTTTACATCCACAGGTTTAAGCCTTAGGCATATGAAAGAGAGTGCCCTGTAACAGCACAAAAAGCAGTCCTTTGCATCCTAGTTGTGGGTCTGTGTTTTAGTAGTCCTTCATTCCACTGCACGTGACAGGCCAGGATGAAAGCTCTGCTAGTTAGGCAATTAACAAACTGGTCAAGGAGCTCATCATTGATGTGAAAATAAAAAGTATTTAATTTGTATATTACTTTAATCAATAATGTAAGCCTTGCCATTCAAATGGGATTAAAGGCTATAGAGAACTTTAGTGACTGTGTTTTAGTTTGCATAGAACTTAACGCTGATAACAATCAAAATCCTGTGAAAAACTAACTCTGTCATAATCATCTTTGAACAACAATTTATGCAAGTAACAGTTTCCAAAACATCTGAAAATCCACATTATTACTACACTTCCCGTAATGCCCTGGAGGACTAAAAAGAACTACATTTTATCTGGTGTTTTACTATAAACTTGTCTGATTTATGTAGGATTTAGAGAAAACATCTCAAATAGGTCTGAATAGGAAAAATCACTTTTCCCTCAACATTTAAAATCCTTTTTGTGACAATAGACAGTTTTGAAAAGAGACTAGTATGCAGAACAAAAATAAACTAAATTATCACTAATTGTATTTAAGAAATAATATAAAGTATCCATTGTCTTTCCTTTGAGTAATGAAATTTAGTGAGATGCCCAATTAAAAAAAAAAAAAGCAATCAGGATTGGGGACTGATTTAAGTTATCTCGATTTTAGGAACTCAGTCCAGAGACTATAACTGTCCTGCAAAATACATTATTAGATATCTAGTTTGGGTATATGGCCAGGCCTTTGACATGATTTTAAGATACAGCCAGATCACATTCTGTGCTTCTGTTTCCAGGAAAAGGAAACCTGTGGACTGAAAGAGAGAAGACAGCTGCACAATTCTCTGAAGTGTTACTGCAGGATACACAGTGCAGTACCTCTGTATAATGTAGTCAGGAGTTAACTCCTCTGGTGCAATGGCAATATTAAGTCATCTTTAGAACATAAAGATTTTTACTGCATCTGATTCATAATTTTTATTTATGACTTATGCGAAAAAATGATAAAAAGCCAACATCTTTCTTTTTTTCGGTGAGAGAACATAACCCAAACTGCCAGTTGTCCCATGGAGATTTTAAAAATAGGCTGCTAGATGAAGAAGGAAAATTGACATAATTTTGTTTAGGTATCCCACATAATAGAAAAATGAATATTTATAGTGAACTGAGGAAGTCTAATTTCAGTCACAGTTTAAATAAGAGAAAAATCTTCCCCTCAAAATTCATCCCAACGTAAAAAAAAATAAAAATACTTGAGCAAAAAATATTTTCCTTTAAAAAAACTCTCAAATTAACAGGACATTCTCCTTAGAATGAAAATATTTTATTTACTATTTTTATTGCTTATTGCATATATAAGCAGCTTTCTTTCTCTAGTTTTCTAATGCATAAGTTGCCTTAACTTTTGTACATGTTCATGACTTTTTTAATTTTTTCACCCAGATATTGGCACTGTCTCAGAATCACGAGAAAGAAGTAAAACAAAATTTTAAAAAAATGAAACAAAATAAAATAATGAAAATAAAAACAGACATATGAAGATGCAAGGCCAGCAAACACAAAAGCATAGCTTTCTGACTTTCTAACTTTAAAGACGTGAAAAAGAAATGGCTGAAAGAATTTTAATAAGGCTGAAAATTAAAAAGAGAAAAGATGTGGCAGCGGAATCTTGAAATGAGACAAAGGAAAGAAAAAGAAAGGCCAAACAACAAAAGTAAATTATCATAATGAAAACTAAAAGCCTTCCTTCATCTGTCTTAAAAATAGATGCCAATGTTTTGCAGATTAACTTTGGGTTTGTAATTATGGACTTGTGGAGTAATGAATGTTGGTGAACTAAACTGCTCACTTAGGGAGTATAGCTAAATCCCTGCAATAGCAGAAACAGCTGTTGCCCATTATGCTTTGATTTTTGATGATAAGTGGTAAGAAAGGTTGGGAAAAGGTGACCATTCAGCACTTGTTATTATGAGGTAATGGCTCCAATGATGTTAGCAAAATAATTAAAACCACCATCAGTCCTATTCTCTGTGATGACACTTAATGGTGTTTCCATCTCTCCCTGCTCTCCTAAAATGTATTCACATATGGAGTAATACTGGAGGTTAGGGTAAAATGGAACAAATCACAATTAAAGAAGATTTTGTACATTACATATGCAGCTCTAATCTAAACTAGGTATTCAGTGTTCCTACAATATATATTTAAATCAAAACTCTTGTTCTCATAACAGGAAAAGTAAATCTTGTTGTCTGTTATATCTTTGACTGACAGACTTTTTCCGTATGTTATTCACAAAAGACGCATAAACTTTCACGTAAATGTCTCCAACTTTCTTTGTCTTCTTAGTCATCCCAAATGCAAGAACCAAGTACATTATTCTAATAACAAATATCCCAATATTATTGTGCAGGGTTACCCTTGGGAGCTAAAATTCCTCCCAGTCACTCACTTGTCTTCTCACCCTACCAGAAGGACAAAGCAAAAATATATGAACAGTAATGAGAATACTTGTGGGTTAAGATTAGAGTAGGGAGATTGTTTACCAATTACTGTCTTGGGAAATAAAATCCCTTGCCTTAGAAAAATTCATTTAATTTAAAACCAAACACAATAAATACTTGGAGGTATAGGGAAACAATAAGGCAAATGCCAAAGTATCACCATTCTTTCCATTTTCCCAGTTCCTTATTCCTTCACCTCTGAGTCTGCTTTCTCTTCCTCCCTGTGCAGCGCAGGGGTATGGGGAATGGGATTTACAGTCTATCCATGCAGTTCGTGTCTGCCACTTTTTCTCCATGCTTTTTTCCTCTTTTCCAGCATGAGTCCATGAGGACAATCTGCTACAGTGTGCATTCTCCGTGGGCTTCAGGGATTATCTTTTCTTCCATGGAGTACCTCCACCTGCTCTTCCTTCTCTAACGCTGTTGTTCCTTCCACTGCTTCTTGCTCTTTCCCCTCAACCCACCACCACACCACCCTTGCCTCATGTCCAGAGCATTTTTTACCTTTTCTTAAATACACCACCACCTTGGATGTCAGTTTCAAGGTTTGGCGGTATCCTCTGATTGGCCCTTTGGAGGCAGATGGAAACATCCATGTCCATTCCATCACAGCCTCTTATCACAGACACCATCCCTGCATCCCCCACAGCTGATGCTGGCACCAGCACCCAGTGCAACCTTGCACTAGGCCCCGTCAGGTGTTTGTCATAGAGGACGCCTTAAAAGGGAAAGACTTCATGTAAAGAGTTGAATTACTTAAGGTTTTTAGTACCACAGACATTGATAAACTGACTTCAAGAATGGACAAGCTCTATCCAGAATCAGCAGTTAGCCTTGGTTCAACAAAGAGCCAGTTATTTGTGTTAAATTCACAGAATTAAATAAGGTCAGATTTTTTTTGTCTCACACAGCCAACTGAGGGGCCTGATTCAATTTTATAATCTTTAATAATCTGTAAAAATATATCCTTAGAAAGCCCAGGCAAATGATTCAGGACCCTGGACACCCCATTAGCTGGATCAATGTTTAAGCCAGGATGGGTGATCTTCATTCCTTCCTTTCTTCCTTACTTTCTTCTGCTCTTTCTCTCCCTCTCTCCAATTTCCCTCTCTTTTCACTTTCACCATGCCCCTTAAAAACTCATAACTGTGTGCTTTATACTAGAAGATAAGGTATTAACATATCAATTTCCATGTGAAATGGAAAACTGAAATTTTTGCAGACGCTTTTACGTTTATAATTTCTTGTTGACCACAAGAATCTGCACATCTGAGTGTTCCTGTCCATTTCAGAGTGGGAAGCTATCAGTATTTTATTCAAAGTTTTGGACTGATAATTGAATTTAAAGATTTTAATGAATAGTAAAAGTGTTGAGACTTGCTTGGGAAGATGGAAGAGAGAAGAGCAAAGCATATGCTCATTCAGACATCAATTCTTAAAAATCTGTTAATACTGAAATTGTGGCTTGTTTTATCTCCTTTCTCTGATGGGTGGTAACATAAATGGTCCTTCTTTGTAATGAATTAAGCCTAACTCTAGGACAAAGTGTCCATTGGCTACAGTGAAAATTTTTAACATACTGAGTACCTAGTGTCGTGGCTCCCTAATCTGCAATTTAGATGACCCCAAAAATATCAGTAAGAGAAAAATGAAATATGTATCTCTCTGAAGTGATCAACTTTTTGTCACTAGTTTACCAGTTATAAGCAAAGATCTTTAGGTGATCAACATGAAGAGAGAAGTAAATAATTGAGGTATCCTGGATGTCCCTCTTCAGGTCCTAAAAGGCTTTAACAGCTGTTCAGCCTCCAAGGAATAAAAACAGTTCTTTTAGACCTGCTGGATTGTATTCTTTCCTTCTGATAATGCTGATGTTGTGAGCCTCAGGTGTAAGTGAAGTGATTCTGGAAATCAATAGATTTTATTCCAGCCAGCACTGCAATGCAAAGAGACAAATCCTAACTCACTTGTCGCATTAAAATATGTGCATGACAAATCAATAAATATGAATGTGTTTAGTGAGAAACAATTGTTCTAAACTAATTTTACAACTTATAACAGTATTAGATTCTTTATTACTCATAGGGAGGGAATTCTATTACCTTGCTGTACCCTGAAGAAGATAGGTAGAGTTTTCAAGTAAACAATTTGGATGGGAAATAGCTATTTTTCATACATTAAATATATAGCTTAAAAATGTTTGTAGCAATGAAGAAACTAGTCTTCTTTAAAAAAAATGTAATAATGAAAAACTAGGCCATGAGAGTGTACCTAGACAAAAATGCTTTACATTTGAACAAATGAGTAACTACTATTTGAAAGGCCACTGGGAAAGCATTAGCATTCAATCAGAAGTGAGAACATAGATTTATTTTTCATCAAATTAAAATGAAATAGGGAAATTAGATATTCTTCCCCAAATTCATGTTATGGGTAAAAGGCAAACCACCACGTATGGTGTACTCAGGTATTAACTGTTAGTATAAATGTTAGTACTAACCTTGCACCCAAAATACAAATGGTAATTATTACTACAATTGCAATGGATTCTACTAATTCTAGAACAAATCATCTAGTCACTTCTTCAAAAATAACCCCATGAAAGTGCTATACATAAAATTCCCACTACCTTCCTCCCCTCTCTAGAACCTTTCCCTGTGTTTCTCTGGGTCAGCAGCGTTAGGTTTTGGCAATAAAATGTAAAGGAGCATTATGAGAAGCCACCACCACAGTGCCCAGGATGCATTAACACTTATAGCTGGGAAACTTTTATCTCAGTCTTGGGGTCAGCTTAGGGTCATTTTTATATGTTTTCTTATTGCTGGTATCTTTATCATTACCTCAAAGATGGCCTTTGAAAATTTCATAAAACGTTATTAAGATAGATACTGGTGCTGTACTCGAAAAGAATATGTGTACTTTCACATGTAATACAATAGGAACATGAAATAGTCACTTAGAATTTCAAATACATGTATGTATGCATATACATATATATAAATATAACTGGTTTTCTACTTCTTTGTCAATAATGGCCTCAGTTAATGATAAGGGACTAAAATAAAGTGCCATTGCTTGTTGTAATGTGACTGACTGGGTTTGTTAGAGCTCTGTGATGTGTAAGCACTTACAGAGTTAAGCTAAAAAATGTTAGCCTGTAGTCAACATGTCACTTGACCATTAGACAATTGTTTTAACAGCTAAAACCAGCATCAGCCAAGACAAGTCCAGATAATTGCTGAGACCCTGTAGTGTCAGGTCAATACAGCCCCTGTGGCCTTTTACTAGTAATTGCACAAGTCATATTTGTTGGGCTACAGGTATATCCACAAAAAGAAGAGAGACTTCTATGCTTTTTCTTGAAATAATTCTTAGGCAGCCAAGAAAATTTATTTACTCATGAAAGTTTCTGTGTTTATATCCATATGTAAATCTTTTATCTCACCACCTGTTCATAAAAATCAAAGATTCAGCTGCCTCCATAATTCATGCAGTACTGGATAGGGCTCCATCTCATTCCAAGCCATGGAATGTCTACTACTCCATTCCTACTGCTAAGTTCAGCAGTACAAGAAGCAAAGAAAGCTTTGAATGCTGAGTGAAAATATGCAAGGAAATAAAAAACTGACAAATATGAATATTTTTACAATATGATATCCATAAATTCATGGCAGATGTAGATAGAAATAACGATTTGGTTGAACCCTATATATTGCAGTTGCTTAGCTAGCAAAAACCAAAATATTACTCAATTTAAAGAAAGCAACATAAAACAATTTATTCAGACGGTGTCTGTATTCCAGGATGACAGCTAAGAAAAAAAGTTCAGAACAGACAAAATTTTATTAAAAGTATAGGGAATATAGAGGTCAGAGAATCACAGAATGATCCCAATATTGACATCTAGGGTACGTTGCTAATTACTGGTCTCCAACTAAGCTTTAGGCTGCTGATCACCACAGTCTGGGCCCAGCCATTTAGCCATATTTATGCTATGCATATGTCTGCTCATCCAGTCTGCACATTAGGAGCATCTCCATGAGAATCTCAGGGAAGACACTGTCAAAGGCCTTCCTGAAGTCCACGCAGGCACTGGTGTTTTCTTGTCTACCAGGACAGTCCTGTCATCGTACAAGTTAATCAAGTTAGTCAACCATGCCTTTCCCTTGGTAAAGCCATGCTGATTAATTCTGATTATTTTCTTTCAGCACATGAGCCTGGAAATGGATTCCAGGATTAGCTCTTCCATCACCTTATCAGAGATCAAGGTGACGAGCCTTTAATTGTTTAGGTCACTTCCTTGCTGCACTTCTGGAAGACATGAGTGGTGTTTGTTTTCCTCCAGTAACTAGTAACTTTTCCCAGTTGTAATGATCCATCAAAGATCATCAAAAGTGGCATCACAGTGACACCTGCCAGTTCCCTCAGGGCTTGTGGGTTTACCCGACCAGAGTTCATGGATTTACAAATTTTCTGTTGGTTTATATATTCTCTGGTCTGGACATGATTGCCTTCTAAAAATCAGTTCATCTTCCTGATTCCAACCTTTTCCACAGTCTCTTGGAACTGAGATTCATGAAAGCCAGTCTGGGTAGTAAAGGTAGGAGCAAAGGAAGCATTTAGTACCTTGGCCTTTGTCATGTGTAACAAGGTCCCACATCCCATTGAAAAATGGGCCCACATTTTCCCTAGCCTTTCTGTTGTCGCTGCTCTGGTTCTGGCCCAGATCAGTGGGAAGAGGTGTAGCCAATAGCTTTTGTTATTTGATACCATCTGACATTGCTACCACAGATGGAGAAAAGAAACTCTGGCTTCCCAGAAGAGAGGGTGTTCCTTTCTGGTCAGAGAAAGAGCAGGTGGGGTGGAAAATCTGTCCACTATTGTATTTCATTGTCCTGGGCTTAGTGGGCATTTTGCATGTGAATCACCGTCTCTTTGTACACTTTTGTTATTCATATTGTTTCTGTTACTGCTCCTTATCTTGTCTCATTGATGTTTCTAGTAAATTGTTCTTATCTCAATGTGTGATCTTTGCCTTTTGTTCTTCCAGCTGGAGGGGGAAGGGAAGAGAGTGCCAGCATGTTTTGGTGCAAATTGAGGAATACCATTCCTAAACCATGGGAACCTTAATTGGCTCAAAATGCTGGGCAAGAAGTGTTGAGGTAACAACCGATCAGCCCAGACTGAGTTGGAAATACATTTGGTCTGAGCATCTGCTCTAAGCATTTGCTATGCTTGGTATGGAACCACTGGTTACCATGTGGTTTGATCAGTTTATGTGGGTGTGGTTCCCAACCTTGTATATATTCCTTTATGGGCTTCTCGCAGGGATCATTTTCAGTGCAGGGAGAAGAAACAGGATTACTTTCTCGCTGTACTGTGTGGTATCACATTATGGCATGGCAACATCAAGGGTAATGAGGGTCATTTGGGAGTAGATTCAGTGCTGCTCTCCTACCCTTACCTCAAGTTCTACCATTAGCAATTGTACTCAGTCTATGGGGCAACATGGAAGGACGATTTCCCCCAGTCATTTGCCCCCTCTTCCTCCTTCAGGCCTGTTACAACAGCTTTTGAGAATTTTGGATTCCCTTTGGATGTTAAGGAAAACACAGTTTTGTTGCTGTGTTTGCCAGCTCTCCTCAATGTAGCCCATAAAATGTTTAGGGTCAAGAAAGAGTCTTCTAGGAAGGTCATTCTGAAATCTGCCCTGAGGGTAGATAGTCAAGAGAGTGGGAGAATGTGGGAGAAAATAAGCCAGTTCTGGGGGATATTCTCTGCTCCAATGGTTTAGAAGTTCACCCTGAGGAGGGCAGACTGCAGTCTTACTTGGGAGCAGTGCTTCTCGTGAGAAGTATCCCACTGCATATTGATCTGTGCAAGAAGAAAATATGAGAGAAGAAATCTGTAAACAACCATTTTATAAACAAATCTGCTACTACCTCAATTTCATCTGAAGTAAAGACATGGAGTACTTTTAATGCTTAGATGAAGCTTGTAAGTTCAGACAGCCTCATTTCCATAGCAGCCAAATTTTATGAAGCCCTAAGCCAATTATTTAATTAGCTAATTTGCTCAGTCACAAATAATTTGCACGTAGCTCTAAATGTCAGATTTGAAAACACTGGGGACACTTAGTCCTAGTGGAAAGCATATTACTGAGACTAGAATTCCCTTACAAGATTTTTCCTGGAAGTCTCAACAGGTTTGAGGGATGATCAGTTTGTATTGATGATTGTGTTGAGGAATGGGAAGGAAAGAGTAGAAAACCGTAGTATGAATCTTGATATATGTATATCTTAATATCTCATTTTAATTTGAATAATTTCTGGGTGTATGTATGTTCATAAGACTTGTCAGTTTTCCAAACCAGTATTACCAAGGGAAATTTTTGCCCTTTGGAAGAAAAAGAATATGGGCTAAAGGAAAATATGAACATTCTTTCCACCAGTTTATTCTGTTGCAGTCTGCAGATGTATTCTGTTTTTTGAAATTCCCATTTTTTCTGGTCATTAAAACTTTCTGTCTGCATGAAACCATTTTTAATATTTGTGACTCCCTCTTACTTTTTCTCTGCACTTTTAGGACCGAAAGAAAACAATGAAAATAATTTTATAACTCTTTCCCAGTCTTTTCCCCCTTAACAGTGTGCTTTACCATTAAGAAAGCTAGTAAATTAATCCGCTAGTTTTTTTCAGCAGTACCTTTTCTTACCTGTTGAGTGAGAACAGTTATTCCCAAGAATTGTTTTTCTAACACTTTCCTCATCCCTACAATAAAGTAATCTGCACAAGTGTTTTAAATTTCCTGAGCACTGACAATATTGACATTATGAGAAAGTGTGCATACTGAAAGCTGTGGGAAAAATACAAGGGATAAGAATTATGCTTTTTTCCCCATTTTCATTTCCCAAAACAATTACAGAATACCTTTGCAGCAGTTCCTCTTTCCCTCTTAGAAATTTTTTTGTTCTTTCCATGTGTCTAGTTAGGTTCCTATTACATTTTTTCCCTTTAGCAGCTGTGATGCTCCTCTCTCCAAACCTACTTTTGGTTTCCTCTATCAAGATGATAGTTGCTGAGTTTTCAGGAAAAAAAATAAATCCTGCTCAAAAGTAAGAAGAAAAAAGGTAGATCAAAGCTGTCAGCATCCAGCATTTCTTATGTATCAGATTTTTGAGTCACTAACACAAGGCTTTTTGAATTGTTTGAAACTCTTATTTCTGAATACAGAGTGATTGCACAGAGATAACTAAAGGGTTTTGTTCCCCACGTTTTTTGGTTTCCTTAATGTTCTTCTCTGTGTGATCTATGAGCTTTCCACGTACAGTAAATGAAGGATCTGAAGACTTCAGCCACAAATTATTTCATTTAACAGGAAATGTTGTCTTAAAAGTTACATACAAACAAACTGTGTTGACCTCACTTTTGCATTAGAAAATGTTTCTAGAGAAACAGCTCTGTGGAGAAAGCAAGAAAGACTTTTCTATTGCTATTTTTTTGTGTGTTCTAAACAATGACAATAATCCAGCTACGTGGATAAGTACACATAAACCAGACTACTTCAGACAGTATGTGTCATGTAATGATTTATCTTGTAATTTCCTCTCTCACACACAAGCACACGCTGTCACACATGCACACACATAAATATTATTCTTCCTCCCTTATCTCAGAAATGCTTGGATACTACATCACTAGTACTGAAAACAGGCTGCAAAGCTACAGTTATTAGCTCTATTCTCTGTCTTACTATATTTATTTTTTCTAGAGATAAAAGGAGAATTAAAACTCCTCTTTCATATTGTCAAAAAGCTAATTAAAGTTAAAAATAATATTAAAAAATAAAAGTTTATTGTAAAAAACCAAACACTCAAGGCCAAACAAACAGATGCTCAGAAATCACTAATCTCTCTCTCTAGTTTTACACATAATTCAACCCTTATATAAATGCTAAAGGTAATATTGGCTCTGAGAACATAGATGTTTATCCTCAGGCCATCAGCAATAAAGCTAGCTTCATGTAGCATGATAAGTAAATGCAGATACATATTAAAGGTATTATTGGTTTACTACCTTATTTCCTTCACGTTGTAGGCAAAGCTTCCATCTGTTGTTGTACAATATTAAGCTCCCCAGTTTAATCTACTTATTGTTTAATTTTCTATTTTTCCTCTTTGTTTTTCAAAGACAATTTTTCATTTTTTTCTAATCATTTACTGCAATACTATTTTTTTTAATGCTGTCTACATTGTTTTCTTTCTTCATTTACCTATGTCTGAGCCTAGCCAAAATATGGCATGAAAAGAATGAGTCATAAATAAAACAAGCCACAATATTTTTTCTGAATACTGGATTGAGGTTCTGTAATTGAAGGAGGGAAAAACTCTGGTTCCAGGGAGACATCGAGAACCCATATACCAATATTTCATAAAAATAAAGACTTTACCTGATAAATCTTTATTTTTACACCACGCAAAGAGCCTATATTTGAATTTGCCAGATGAAAATTAAAATTAGCCATTTTCTTTTCATCTAAGCGTTTGAAAAATATGATATTTTTTATTTATTCACCTACTGCTTTATGGGGTAGTTCCAAACCAATTTATAGTCTTAGGTTTGGTTTTGTTTTGTTTTGTTTTACTTGGTTTTGTTTTGATTTTAATCCTGGGCAATCATTAAAAAAAGTGATTTAACTTCCTGCTGTAGGAAAGGGGCCAACAACTGTGCACATTTTGTAAAAATGTTCTTTTTATTAATTTATCTCCTTGATTGAAAGAATGACAAAGATGTGACTGTCAGCTGCATCTCAAGGTTAAAAATTTTGATTTAAAATGACAGGTAGACTTGAATGATCTTCCAATCCAGATTTGATTAAGAAGACTATAATGACATGAGTCTCATAAGAAGTTATGGGACACAGTGAACCTGTCTTTCTTCCTGTTCTGATAGAGTAACTTAGATTCTTTTCTCATTATGGTTCCAGAAGGTGGCAGAATAATAATTATGACACTGAAAAGAATAAATCCTGTGTTTCTTTAAAAATTGGTGTTTTTTCTTATAGCTGTGATATAACTGTATTCATAGCTCTAATGAGTGCTGATGGCAAATTGCATTTTGCTATTTTCAAGTTTCTCTGTTTCATTTCTGCAGGAATTATGATACTTTTTTTTCTACTTTCCTTGATTTAACTTCAAGCTTAATTTTAGTGAAAAAAGTATAACATTAATTAAGGAGAATCAAAAACCAGGTGGACTAGTACATAAACCCAGAATTGCATTAATTGAGGAGATTAATAAAATCTCCTATCTCTCCTATTAGGAGAGAAATACATAGTCAGACACTGCTTTTCATTGTTTGCCAGCATGTAAAAATAGAGCATTTCCACTAAGATGAGACAATTACTCTGAATTTTTTATAGGTGACCAAGATTTAGTGTAAAAATCATGGCATTTGTCTTACTTTTGTCTAAGCTGCAATAAGAGAAAAACACATCTGATTGAAAAAAAATAGAAATTCTTCTCATAAACTTATTTTTTAAACATATTCTCATTTAATATGAAATATGCATTAAATAAAAACATAATTAGTCCTAGGTCTCTTCAAGGATTCTTTATTAATTTAGATTGCAAAGATGTTTGTTTACGGAGATGGACCTTCATATTTCATCATCATAAGCAGAACTGCATATAAGAATTAAAAAATCTCAAGTAATATTTCAAAGGAATATTGTTATTTTAGTGTATATGATATATCCAAGTAAATGTTCCCATAAGAATATAAGAGGATAAGTTTTTTTATGTTCCTCACCAAAACATATATTACTAAATTTTGAATTTTCCTAAATATGCATGGTAGAATTTAATTACTTCTTGCCGCATTGTGAAATCACAATAAAACAATCTCTAGTACTGTGAAGTCAAATGATTTTTGTGAAGGAAAATGGGAAGGGGCTGCTCACGTGCAGTCACTTAGCTTCAGTTTGGATTCTCATCCTATGTTATGCAGTCACATTAGAGCATCTAATTGTCAACTCAGGCATCAGAATCTATCCATTTATGAAACCAAATCACTAAACCAAGCTAGATGGACTAGCAGAGCAGTACTGCATCAGTGTGGGTACAGTGAGGCTATGAAAGGCCAAAGGACAGAGCCTGACATTGACTCGCAATTAACACGCCAGTGCAAGAGCTTTCTGTACTCCCATACAACAATCACTCCCAGCACAGGCATTCTCCTGAAATCTGGTAAATATTCACAGGAGGCATCTAGGTGAATTGCCCAGGAAATCTATTTGAATCCCGTATTCATACAGACTTTTTGAAAGGTATAATCAAAAGGAAATTGTCCTACTGCAGGGGGTAGTGAATATCAAAATGAAAGGGGTAATAATACAGAGAAAGCATAAAGAAGCTGTCAACCCTCTTATGCAGAAAGGATGGGAAGTTGAGAAATGTGTAAACACATTAAGGTCAGCCTTTTACTCTACCTGAAACTGATTTGGACAAGTTTACTTCAGAGTAAAAATAGAATGCCTTGAGTTAAGGGTATTCTCATATTACTCATGATAGTTTCCCTGAGGCTTTAATATACACAACTTCTTGTTTTCTTGCTTGTCTTCTTGTGAGTGAAGACAAGCCCTTAAAAGACAAAATGATGGGGAAATGTATATGAAAACAATAATTTGACAGCCTCATATTTTGTAAGGTGTTTTAATTAACTTCACAGAATGGGATTAATCTCTTATATCTTCAGACAGCTAAAGAGTAATTATCTATTTTGATGCCAGTCATCTCTTTTCCCTTTTTCAGAAGAGAAATAGGTGTCAACATTCTTTCCTAAAGTGAGTACCTACAATCCCTTTTTGGGATGCCAGTATTTCTCTACTGGCTCTATATGAGAGCCCTCTGACTACCAGTTTAGATTTATATGACTTAATGATGCCTAAAATTATGAAAATATATGGCTTCCATTATTCCTTGTTTATTTTCCACAAAACCACACACAGCACACTGAAATATCAGTTAGTAGCATCATATTGGACTCCTGTTTTTCCTCTATTAAACAGCACTATTTTGCAATTATACTGTATATATTATATGCTGTGAAATAAGGATCAGTACTGGGTCCTTAAACATCTTTATAAGTGATCTGTATGGTGGGATTGAGAGCACCCTCACCAAGTTTCCTGATGACACCAAACTGTGTGGTGAGACGAACACCTCAGAAAGGAAAGATGTCTTACAGGGACACCCGCACAGGTGGGAATAATGGCCTAGGAAGAACAATATAAGGTTTAACAAAGATAAGTAAAAAATCCTGCCCCTGGGACAGAATAACCAATGAGCCAATATGGGCTTGCATCCGCGTGGGAGGAGAAGTCACTCTGAAAGGAATCTGAGAGTCCTGGTGGAAAACAAGCTGAACACAAGCCAGTGCACTGCTGCAGCAACAAAGGTAAATCAGATCCTGGAGAGCAAGGACAGAGGCATTATTATCAGAGACACAGACACGGTCATTTCACTGCACTCAGCCTGTGTGAGGCCCCACCTGGAGTATGGTGTCTAGTTCAGTTCAAGAGACATGTGAAGACTAGAAAGAATCCAAAGGATAGCCACAAAAACTAGAAAAGAGCTGGGACACTGATCCTGTGAGGAAAGACAGAAGGAACTAGGTCTTTTCTCCCTGGAGAAAAGAAGGCTTGAGAGGGAAATTATCACAATATTCCAGTAAAACATTCCAGACAGACTGGAGTAGAGTGGTGGTAGAGTGGAGGTTTTTTAAGGTGCAATTGAAGAGGGTGCTAGGTAATATAATCCAGACTCCCTGCCCCATAAAAGATTAGACAAGATGGTCTCTTGAGGCCCTTTCTAACCTGTGCTGTCCCATGATTCTGTTCTACAATTCTATATTTTCCATTCAGGATATTGTATTAGCTCATTTCAGCCTATAATGTGGGTAAAGGTCAATCTGATATCAGAAAATTAGTATTTTCATTGTTCTTTGCACAAGCTTCCATGAGCCTTTGCAACATAGAACAGTGCCTATGGGCTACTGAGGATCTGCTTTCTGCCAGGTCTCGCTGACATATTGCATTTGCTTTTTCATTAACATTTTTAACATTTACAATTTTAATTCAAACTAGTCTTAGTTGCTGATGTCATCAAAGTACAAAAATCTGTAGAACTCTACCCTACTTAGGGCATAAATATGTACTTATCGTGACAGGTGTATGCAGAGTACCTATTTCTATCCTACTACATTTAAAACTTTCCTAGGTTGAAAACGGACCTAAATATTTGTAGATGTAGGTTAACCCTGACATGGAGCTCAGCCCCACACAGGTTCCTCACTATCCCCACAATGGGATGAGGAAGGAATCAAAAGGGCAGAAGGAGAGAAAATTTGTCAATTCAGATAAAGACAGTTTAATAGGTAAAGTCATGCATGCAAGCAAAGCAAAGCAAAGAATTCATTCACTGCTTCCCTTTGTCAGGCAGATGTTTATCCATTTCCAGGGAAGGAGGGTTCCAGGACCCATCCAGTAATGCTTACCTGGAAAGAATAATGTCATAACATCAAACTTTTTGTGCTTGTCCAGCCTCCTCACTGGCAGGGCAGAGTGAGAAAGAAAAAGTGGCAGTGTCTAAGCACTGCTCAGCAGTATCTAAAACATCAGGGAATCATACACTATTTTAATCAGAAATTGAAAACATAGCACCATAAAAACTACTATGAAGAAAATTAGCGGTATCCCAGATGAAACCACTGTAACAGTGAACAGCTGTAATACTTGTGGTGTAAAAAGCCATGAGTTCCTAATCCAAACTAAATTCTGCTTGGTAAAAGTAAAACAGAACAATCTTAAAGCTGTTTTAATTTACAAACTAGACACAGTCAAGTAAGAGCATAGAATTAATTGTTTATTCTACAGAAATACCTGGAGTGCTGTGCTTTTTTCCCACAAAACAGGTTTAACCCATCAAATTGTACAAGCCTAAATTAATAAGTAAACTTATAATGTGCAACATGTAAATAAATCCTACATTGAAACTCGTGAAAATAAACAGGATTCAGGAAGCCAAGGAATTTATTGACATTTTTTCTGGTTGCAAAACAAATCCAGAGTAACCTGCCTGGCTGGAAGATAAATCTCATTTGATTTGTTTGGACTTGCATGACAAAGCTTGCCTGGGTGGTTGTAGAATATCTGAGTATAGGTATATTATTCTCTAATATTTGATTTATTACCCTTTCAAGTGTATTTGACTTTGAAGATGCTATCATGGAAAGCATAAAGTGCATGTTATTCAGTAATAGAAAAATTGTACAGCATTCATGTTTTGACCAAGGTTAAAGAGCTAAAAACTGCTAAAAAGGTAAGTAACTGCATTCATACCTGGTGTGATTTCCTTGCTTCTTTTCTTTCACTGGCTTTGTACATTGGACAGTTTTGGACAAAGACTTTCAGATAGATTTTAAAACTATAATTTTTTGAAGACACTTCAAATTTTAGAAAGTAGCTGGCATTTCAGCAGCAAACTTGGCAAAGAAAAATGAATGCTGAAAGATCAGAGATTCACTCTCATTTCAAAAAGTAGCCACCTGGGGTCAAGACTGTGGAACATTGGCAAGGAATCTGCAGATACACTTCTTGTTCTGTGCCTTTTATGCAGATATAAAGGACTACTCATTCCAGAATTGTCACAGGTAGATTGCATAGCCAATAAATTGATATTTTCCTGTAAGCTTCAAATTTTCATATTTAGGAAATACATCTTAGGATGCTACCATAAAAATATTTTATTATCATGCCACATTATTATCTGACAGTGAGGCGATAAAAGAATTAAAGTCCTCTGGATAATCTTTGCTATCATAGCCATACGTACATTGTCACGTCCTCTTCCTGTGCCCACTGAAAACCATTGGGGAAAAGATCTTAGGGAATTAGAGATGTTTGCTGTTAGTAGTATTTGTTATTTACCTCTGTAAATCTCAAGTATATGAGATTTAAGTATAGGAGGTTTTAAATATTACATAATTTTTAATTTTTTTTTTTCAGGAGGATAATTTCTAAATTATCCTCCTGAAAAAAAAAAATTAAAAACCGACTGAATACTACCAGAAAAGTGGGAATGTCAATATCTTAGTGGCATTAAGTCTTAAAGGAAAATACCGAACCTTATTTTTGTCTTCTGCAGTCTAGATTGAAATTATGTTGAGTCAGTAAGATATATTCTACTTTTTAAAAAATGAAAACAGTATTTTGGGAAGACTGTTTAAAATTCCATAAATAATTTCAGCTTCTTGAAACTATTGAAACTCCAGAATATCATCTATAACCCTAAGGAATACAGTCTAGAAAACATGAGGCAAAAACATTGCACAGTGTTCACCTAAAACTGTGGGAGCACTCAGCTGGGGTTATGAGCTGCCTGGCTCAGCTGTAGCGCGTTCCTGTGATAACTTGGTATGGTGTACGTGTGCAGATACCATGGAGAGGGGGCCCAGCTGCAGCTCTTAAGAGTTGAGAGCCCCTTTGAGAGACAGAAGAAGGAAGCACAGGCCTTGAGCAAAGTGCCTGCAGGCACTATTTGCCTTTGAAAGAAATTTCTGTGACATTCGTTGGAATTACTGCTGTGGAGTTTCAGGTCAACATATCATTGCAAGACACTGTAGCAGGAAAAACCTCTTCTACACAAGTCTATCTACCACCTTCCTGTACATTTGCTACTGCAGAATGACTACTGTAAAGCAAAGACAAAAAAAATAAAGAATTGACACAAAAATGAAAACAAATCTATGGTTAACATTCAAGAATGAGCAATTGTGTATTGGACATAAATACTATCTTCACTCACACTTGCAATAAAGTTTGACTTTCAGGCTACTGCACAATTAATTTGGGGCTTACATTAACAACTACTGTCATTTTTAATATTACCATAACTAAGAGAATCCTGTTTGTCGTTCTCCATGCCCTTGGCAAACATTTAAACAAACACACAAATTCATTTTCATGACAGTTGCAGCAAGACTAGAAAGAAAATCACTCTTCCTCTTGCTAACCCCTCCAAAACCTAACCAAGTAAACAACTTGCATTTTAGATATTTGAAGTTTTGGGGTTTAATTTCTCACTTCCTTAAATTGACTCAAAAGTTCCCACTGTTGTTCATTATTACATGATGTATGTCCCACTCCACATACAATATGACACATAACACAAATTTCTGACCTTTTTTTGAGTGGGGAAAGGTTCATTGTCCTGAAAATGTTTATACAAATGTATGCAATGATGATGATGAGGAGGATCACAGTGATAAAGGTGTTATAATAGAAATACTTCCCAATTTTTCTGGTGAAGATCCTAAAAGGTCATTGCATTTAAACAACCAGGTTGTAGCTGCTGTTCTCCTGTTTCCATAGCAGGATTGTTATGGAAACATGTGGGATTTGAGGGATTTCTTTTTCTTTCTGTTCTAGACTACTACATGTGCAAGAGTTTCTATGTAGTGAATGAGTTAAGGAAGGGTTGTTTCTTTACAAACACTACAGTATTACCCAAATTAAAATTACAGACAAAATAGCATTCTTACAACTAGACTGATATGAGCAAAAATAGACAAATCCATTTTATAACTCTGTTGTGAAGATTTCACAGCATCAAAAAAAAAAAAAAATTAGTCCCAGAATCCAGACCAGTACAGAAAAATATCTGGAACATTTGGACAGTAATAAATATCTAACTATAAATAAGACACTGTTAATATTTGATGATACTAGTTATAACAGCAATACTATCCCTTTGACTTGTAAAGCACTGTGATATCACCATTATAATGACAAATGGAAAACATGAAAGGAAATAAAACAGAGTTCATATCTGGCTCACTAAGAGATGCCACATCCTTCTAAAGATATGGGGCTGAAATCAACAGCCTCTTGGGAATTCCAGATACTCTGACTTGATATGAAAATTTCAGACCACTTTAGTATTTTACGCATTAACGAGTGGCCCTTAGCCATGCTAGTTAGTGAGCTTGTAATGAGATTGCTAAAATATTATACTTATATCTGAATTTCATCTAACATAAGCAGATCTCAAATGCTCTGTTTTAAAATTCTTTTATGTCGTTTCCAGGAGATGTGGGCAAGGCTGTGTTTATTTGCGTATTTTCTTTTGATATACAAGGCAGAGTGGAACAACTGTAAAATTTTTCCTCTGGGATTTAAACAACTAGAGTGAAAATATGACATGTCTGTTGATATATAAGGAAACTGTTCTATTCAATTTCATATATAGCTGGCAGCATTATGGTCAAAGAATTAGAAAAAATTGCAATGAAATGTAAATAATAATAAATTTCAGTATAGAACATACCAAAATATTGCAAACATAAGCTTTTGAAATTTGAAGGCTATTTGTATTTAGCTTACATGTAAAGTGAAGCCTGTCATTCATCTACCTACCCTTTTCAATTAATCTTCTTTTTATTGGTTATCTTTGAGCTTAGTAAATTCACTATGCCTTTTAAACTCTACTTTCATAAACATTTACAATTTACTAGATTTGCCTTATTATTAGTTTCAGACTTCACCAAAGTCTAAGTAGTTCTGCCTTTTTTTCCTCATGTTATATAAAGATGAAGAAGCAAATAAAAGACTGTGTGGTGGCAATTTTTTTTTTAATTTTGTGCATGAGTCACTTTACTTGTACAGATGAAAAATTGCATCTTTAATTTGACTTGCATATCATTTAAACACTAGTGAAAGCAACACATTTTGTATTAAGGGTAGCATGAGGTTTTCTAAATGTCCCAAAGTAAACCATTCTCTTTATTTAGGCTAAAATGCTGTCAAATCTTTCCAAACAGACAAAAAACTGAACTGCTTTATTTTACTACCTATTCTCTTATATATATATATATGTGTGTGTGTGTGTGTGTGTGTGTGTGTGTGTGTGTGTGTGTATTTTATTTATATTTTATAAAACATAATTATCCCCTACTTCAGGCAAATGACAATAAAATCAATTATACTTTACATAATCGTAATGCAACAAGAGAAAGAATCCTACAGCCTTCAAGTAGAAATGTATTTCATTTTGATGAATTTTTCTCTCATCACTCCTTTCCCCTCTCTACCACCACATCAGTTAAAATTACTATAATTGAATGTTTGTTTATTGCACAAGCAATACATTTTTTTCACTTCCTTTTTAGGTAATTTAATTTTCCTGGATATATACATAGAATTTAGGGGTAAAGGATTTATCATAATTTCTGTTTAACATGCTGTACATCACAAACTGACAATTTTGCTAACTTGTATGTCCCCATAATTTTTATTTGGACAAAAGCTTATGTTTCAAATGGTTGTGTAGCTTCAGTATGATGACCCAGCAAAGATATTTGTTTGTTCTTTTAATAACGTAGTACAATGTTTTTGCTAATATAAAAGAATATAAACACGGTAAAAAAACCTCCTTTCTATTTTCAATTTGATAAACTACACAGATTAAGCTGTTTTCAAAGCAACATTTTGCTGTTGTTCTTCAGGAACTATTTTTACAGCCTTTTAAGTCCCTGAATTTATTTTTTTTTCAAGAACCTCAGCAAAACTTTACTTATCTTTAATATTCCATATGCCAAACAACTCCAAAGGAGACACATTGTTGTCTTTTCCTGCTCAGAGAAGTAGTACTTCTGCAATCTATAAACCTAGAGAACATATTGGCCTTTCTGCCTTTGAGACCTCATCTGAGTTGCCTTTGCATTAAATACCTTAGTCACTTTCAAAGTAACAACTTTTCCTGTTCAGTGGGAATGCATTCCTCTTCCCTAGATAAACACATTTACCTTGTTGAGATTGTTAGTGAAAATTAATAGTTCTTAGAAATATATGCACATTTACTGAGACCAGCTTAACAAATTCTTGCAATAAATCTCTGTAGCTGCCTTATGCTCAACATGATTTGCCACTTCCCCCATTAGTGTAATTTATGTAATTTAATTATTATATATTTAACTAATTATATATTTATTTCAAATTAAAAAATAAAAAAGAACCCCCAAACAAAACAGGAATTTCAAAGCCTTCTGAGTGCTACTTATAACATTTTCCTTTAATAATGATTTTTCACTGATAACAGTTTTGGCTTAGTTATTATTCTGTTGAGTTTAAGATTTGCAGAATGCCTGGTGGCATCTTCTGGGTCTAAAATCTGTGGCTCTCTGAAAGTTGTAGTTGACTTCTTTTTATGAAGGGCTTTGGAAGTAAAAATCACTCTGTTTAACACATATCATTTTGAATAAAGTACATATCATTTTGAATAAAGAAAAAGTGTAGTCAAATTACACACCCCACTACCTTCAACCAGACATATGCTGTGGTCTGTTAGAACACTTTATTCCCCTGCACAAAAGTGGTCTGATCTGCTCCTGGTGTGTTTCACTTTCTCCCACACTTATCTAAAATGCAGGCCTATACCAATTGTTCTGGTGTGCTGAAAAAGTTGCCTGATCCTAACCAAGGTCATTGAGTTATATTAAAGAGTACTGGAACAGATATAAGACCCTGGGGGGAGGATAAATTAAATGATCAGATCATCCTTCCTGACCTCAAACTCTAGGACATTTTTCATGCACCTGGTTTTGACTAGCATGTGGGGGAAAGAGAAAGCAATACATCTCTGGCTAGAAAAGGAAGCATGACAATGCCTCTTTTTGTTTTTTATTTGTAGTCATCTAAATTTTCAATTTGTTTCCTCATCTTGGTGTATGCTCCTGTCTGCACTCTTCTTGCTTGTGTTTTGGCAGCCAATTTTGGGCTGCATTTCTTAAGAGTATATAAAACTAACATTGTTGTGTGGCTGTTTTGACAGGCAAAGCACTCATGCAAAGCAAGATGAATGGGATGTCAGTTTTCCCTATCATGGGATCTCCATTTACTGACCCAGATGAGAACTGTGAGAACCTGTCACAGAGGCGAGACAAACCAGATATGGCTTCAAATGGGGCTCTAAATCTCACGTAGTTTTGAAGCTACTCCTAGAGTGCTGAATTTGTCATAAAAGGCTTGTCAGTTCAGAGTTCATTAAGGTAAAAGATGAGAGTGTTTTATCTGGACAGTCTTGAGCCCGAGTATGGTAGGAGAAGGGGCTAGTTACAGCCCTTGAAAGTAAAAAATGTGCTTTTTCAGTGTTTTCTTCCAGCTTTCCTTTGGATCGAATCTCTATGGAATAGCTGCTCCTGGCATGTAAGTATTTCTTTTCCTTGTTTGTCTTTTTAGGCTTCTTTGTTAAACTTGGAGGTGTGTTTGTGATGTCAATTCAAAGTCCCTTGAGATTTGGCTGGGACTTGAGGTGAGGTGTTAAACTTCACAGGACTGAATTGGAACACTTAAGGTGAGAGACAGGGTTTTAATCACTTGCACTGTGGCTGCCACAGTAGAAACTTTGTGACCTCAGCTGAGTTTTCTTTTACTCAAAGTCCAAAATCAATAGAAGTATTCAAGCCTGGAGAAATGACTTGTGTTTAACTTTGCCCCCAAAGTTGGAAAGCATCAAAAAGTGTATTTCTCAGATGTGCAGTTTGAAAACTGTGACTCTGAAAAGCTGAATTTCAGTATTTTGAATTCCATGTTTTGTAAATAATTCAGAACTGCAGCACCATCCTTGACAGAACACTTAATCCTTCTGATACTCAGTCATATTTTCCTCACATCAAAAAGGTTTGCTCTTGTATTAAGGTTCATCTGTACTGATGCACCTTGACAAGTTTGGCTGATCTAAAATAAGAATTATAACAAAAATATTAATAATATTTAGGTGGACCACCAGTAGCCTTCCAAAGATTTTATTTCAGCACATTTACTGTAAGGCTCAAAATAGTTATATAAATTGATATACAAAAATAAATAGAAAATATATAAAATATTAAATTGTATACATGTTGGAAAACAAAGTAGTTCAAATTTGTTAGGCAAGTTCTGGGGGTTTTATGTGATGTCCTAGTTAGCACTGTCTTCACAGCATCTTATAAAACTCATATTGATAACAAATAGATGCTGAGAACTATCTGGCTATGTTAAAACATTGATTAATCATGTATACAATATAATTTTTTTTTCTTGTGATAGGTATTTTTGTGGTGCAGCCTCGTAAATTATTTACTATGGTGTACAAATAAACCCCTTGAACTGTGCTGCACACAGTTCTGCTGCAGTGACCCCAGGTGTACATGGCAGTGACACTTGTAGCCTTTCACTCAGCATCTGTGTACATGAGTATAAATAGTTTTGAGGCAGAAGGAAATAACTAATATAAAAAAAAACCACCACATACCCCCAACAAGTCCTGACAAGTATCCTCATCCTGCAATTGTATCTCATCTTATGATTTATAAGAGCTTACAAACAGTAGTATGATTGTCAGATCCTTCAGGTCTGTTTTGTCTTTCTCTTAACCAGCAAAGTGTGTTGTAAATATGTAAAGAAAAAAGAAAAAGAAAAACGTTTTCTTTGGCATTTCTTTGGCCTAATAATGTGAATTAAAAAGATATGCACCACTCACCATATAGCAAATCTATGCAAATCACTGCTTAAGAATCTATAGTCAGTGGAAGAAAAGGAATAAGGAGGTACAGATACAATATTGCACAGATCAGCTGTTAGAAAATGATTGCCCATAGAAAATTAATCTATGTCCAGCAATACTTCAAGCAGCTGTCACCAAGGAACCCTGAATAGAACAGCTGATGATTAGAATTTGATCCAGTAAAACAAGATTAAAGGGCAAGTGAAAAGCACTCCAGTTATGTATGAACCATCAGCTGCACAAATATAAGATGGGAAACAACTGGCCAAATGGGGATGATCTGGGAATTATAGCAGATTGCTCTCTGAGCATGAGTCAACTGTGTCATGTTGTTACAAAGAAAGCAAATATCAGGCTGCTGTGTACAAGCAGAGCCTCCTCTGCAGAACACAGCCAGTAATCCCTGTGCTTATTCACCACTGCTCGAGCCTTAGCTGACAGGCTGTGGCCAGCAATGTGCCCAGCAAGGTGGAGGCAGCACAACTGGAGAGGCAATTGTAGTCCGCCTCTGAGCTGTAGTTCAGATGTAGAGAAAACAATTTGTGACAGTAAGAACTGGGAAACTTTAGGATAGATTTCATAAAGATCTTGTAAACACTCTGGATTTCATAAAGATCTGTAAATGCTCTGTATTTGAAAGCATTTAAGACCAGACTGAGGAGGGATCAATCATGAATGACACACTGGTAGCTAATCTTGCTTTGGACTGAGGGACATGTTGGGTGATCTCTCAGAGTTTCTTTTATCAACGTTGATCACTCCCTTGATGTCACCTTTCCTATATTGGCAAAGAAAATGGGTATGTAATATCTCATTAGATTTGTAGCTAGACAAAAAATATTCTTTCTTCACAAGAGATTTAGCGAGAATCTTGAATGTAAAAGCTTTTATTTCATCCCGAATAAAAGCTTTGTTCTTCTTTTCATCTGAAAAAAAAGTATGCTTTCCAAAATAAGGTCCATCTTGAGGCAAAATTGCTTTTTCTCAAGTTGATTTAGTTAATTTTAATTTTTGTTTGTATATTTGTTTTTGTTTATTGTAAATTATTTTATCTCTGAAGAACAGAAATCTACTCGTAAGTCTCTGCTATGCCTCTTAGTGAACACCAAAAAAAGTTCAGTTTCACAAAATTTTCAGATATTTCCTTTGATTAGTCACAAGAAAAACCTATGTAAGTGCAATCTTATAAGAAGGATTAGCAGAACTGATGGAAGTGTTTATCTACTCCATGCAATTTAGCAATCAAAGGAAGAAGGACAAAGATCAAGGTGGGCTTTCTGACCAACTCTCACTTATAATTTGTAAGGCACGCTTTGTGTCTGCAGCTGCTCTAACTAAAGTAACAGCTTTTGGGTTGGGGTTTTTTTTTGCTTGTTTTCAGAAATATTATACTGTGCTATATATTAATTGTATTCATTATATTTATTATATCTATTATATCCATTATATTTATTATATTTATTATATTATAATGTTTTGTGTGGATACCATCACTCATTCTTTAACATTTTCGCTAATGTTTAGTAGCTGCAAGAGAATTTTTTTCTTTTTTTAATGCATTAAAAATACTCTGAAAGTCAATATTAAATTAACAACTCTAACATGAAGCTCAAGGAGGGGGAATCTCAAGATCCCATTTACTTATAGCATGTTTCAAACCTGTCGCATGTATTAAAATGGTGCTAACATTAGTCACAGAGAATCAAGACTTTAAATCAAAACTGGGTGTCTTTCTAAAAGATCTATTGTCCCTCAAGCAGAAGGTATGAACTTGATGCCTGAAGTATAGATTTAGATTTTAGGGGCTGCTACACAGGTGTTTGGAATAGAAAATCATAATGGTGCTCTCCATCCATATACTGTGTGAATCTCAATTCACTTTAAGCATATCAAGAGGCAAAGAATAACTCAATGAAAACAAATAATCTAAAAAGCAGTAACTACTACAATGAAAAAGACTCCATAAAAACAATACCAAGAAATGCCTCTTATCTTTTATTTTCTTTAATGATGTAAAAAATAAAAGGTGTCACTTTCCATTTTTCCTATTTTCAACTTAATTCATAATCAAACACAACAATAAGAATATAAAAGTAAAGATATATGACTTTTAAAGGCGACATCTATTTTTTAGTCTGTATGTTATTATTGGCATGTTGGCCGACTCAGTAGGATTTCTGAGATAAAATAAATGCAAGATGGAAATTAGAAATTATGCTTTCTTTATAAAGGATATGGACTCAATAATAAAAGAACAAGAAGAAAATTTGCTGGTGGTACATTAATCGAGAAATAATTTAGCAGTTTTTTCATGCTGCATTTGTTCTACTGCACTAATGGTCATGGTAAAAATTTGCTGTAGTTATTAAAGTAGTAGATATAAGTACAGACCACACAGGGAGCAGAAACACAGAGTAAGAAGCGGCCATTAAAGTCACAATGAGAAATATGACCTTATCTTTTAACAACAGAGGTGTTAACGCAGCAGACTGCCTTCTCACCACATTGCTGCTTAAAAACCTCATTTAAAATACTCCTCGGTTGGCATGCTTGGAAACGCCGTCCTTTAGCAGCGTGAGAGTGTAGCATATAGAACTAGAAAAGCATTTAATGGCTATCTCTGTATTACTGAACTTGAGAGTGCTTTTAAGTTAATGGCTGCAGTTTTTAGCTCCTTCTCTCCCTACCAGAAATGCCCCTTCTGTCCTATCTTTCATGTAAAGAAAACTTGCCAGTCAAAATGAGTTTTGCTTGCTATAAGAAAACTCAGGTACATATTGAAGCACCATCCAGCAGCTCATGGAATATTTAGTTTTAATCCCTGTAATTGTAAGCAAACATATCACACAATTTAATCGCAAATTTAGGAAACTGCAGCTTAAAATATGTATTTTCTCAGCTGTATTCTCATGACTCACACTTGAAACAGGGAAATATTCAGATATTAAGAAACTGCTTGTAATTTATGAAGAGAAATTATTAATTGGCAATATATATTCTATTATTCTGTTGAAATTTATTCTTCAGCTAAAATAAGTCTACTTTGATTTTATTCAGCTGAAACATTTTCCAACAGAAAAGGCTGGAAATATTCCAGACCCTTTCTCATTTTAGTAATCAGTCTGAACTAATATCTTTTGAACTTCACCAGAATTGTGTATACTCCTCCAGACAGATGCAACTAGTGCCTTATGCTTGCAAGGATTGCACTTACTATGCAGGGAGGTATTTCAAGTTATTTTTTCCCATTTTCATTTTCCACTTGCTCAAATGCCCTCAA
The DNA here is from genome assembly GCF_027887145.1 of Ammospiza caudacuta. NCBI lineage: Eukaryota > Metazoa > Chordata > Aves > Passeriformes > Passerellidae > Ammospiza > Ammospiza caudacuta. The sequence goes on from NC_080594.1 coordinate 63,949,294, forward strand.
CACCTATTACTAAACACATATTTATGAGGATCAGTACACGACTGACGAGTTTTAGCAATTAATAGGAAAAAAGTGAAAGGAAAATAAAGAGATCAAGTTGATTAAAAAATTCCATCATAATAAGAAAGTGTGGCACAAATATTTCAGTTTCTTTGACATATATGATTCAAAGTAAAAATAAGATATTCAGTTTCAGTTTTTGTACCTAATATGTCATATATATATTAGTTAAACTTATAATTTTAAAGCATATTTCCTTGGTCTAATGTTTTGAAGGGTTACATCAGTGTTTCCAAAACAAAACATTTAAGCCCTTTGAATCCATAAAAAGCCTAGAAAAATTGGCCTCTGTTCTCTTAGGGAATTACCATTATTCAAAATACAAGAATTTCTCAAAAGATAGCATTTTTTGTTTTCTTGCCAACTCTACTAATACCTAAGTAATGACCTGTTTACTTGGCAAATTGCTTATCATGACAGTCTCTAAGTGTTTTCTAATTAAAATAGATATAAACTGTAGGTATAAGGAAATATGCATATAATAATTTAATATTTGAAAAAAGATAGCTTTTTAGTCTTAAACTGGAACTCAGGAAGTGTGTGATTCAATAATCTAGGCACTGAGGTATGGCTTAAAATGAGTGCTACAATTTCTGTAAGTGGCTTATCAGCGACTAAGAAAATTTCTCCTACCCAGCTCATTAAGTATTATCCATTTTCTTTGCAATGTGCACCCAGGGTCTTCCTTTGAGCAGTGCAGTTGAGGACTGAAATCTAGGAATGGGTTCTGGAACAACCTTTCATCTAATTTGCACAATAGATTCCATGAGTATGGAATAGAAATAACACTGGGAAGATGTCTTGTTAAGACATTGATAAACATTTTAAAGCACTTTTTCAAGGCCATTTTTTGGCACAATCACCAAGTGGGAAATCTTCAGTCCCATTTAGTGTAGGAATAATCTTCCTCAAAAGCAACAGAACTGCTGTGAACTCCACTGTGAAAGAGTTCGCTCAAATATTGTAACACAGTATAAACCAGAGTCTTCCTGAATCGTGGACATCAAAGGCTGAACTTGCCAAGGATGGAAAGGATCCCATGTGCCAGCAGAGTGCAGTGGTGGTGGCAGAAATGCTCTCACAGCCCTGCAAGCCAGCCTGTAGTGGTGCTAAATGGAAAGCAGCCATATGATTACCACTTGGGTTCTGTGTCACGCAGAATTTCTGAGCTGAGCAGAGGATTCAGTCTCACATATTCCCATGTATTGTCACATTGCTTGGGTTTTTAAGCAGGGCAAAAGTCTTCAGTCCCAAGAGCTTTGAAAGTTACACCTTGACATATCTAATTCAAGAAGGCCATCACATCTCAAATTCACTTATAGCTGGGATATGTGTTCAAGGAAGTGATGAATGGAAAGACAAAGGAATATGACTCAATGTACTTATGGTCTTAGAGGTCTGTCCCAACCTAAATGATACTGTGATTCCATGGTTCCACGTAAAGCTGCTTTTTTACAAAACCTCCCTCCAGAGATCAAAGACCTTCATGGATTTTCTGTTATTTTCACTAATGTTCAGAATGGATGACAAATAAATCAAAATCATGCAGAGAAAACTTCATAATGCTATTTCTATGTTCTTTTGTGTTTTTCTCAAAGACATATCCATCACATATGACATTTTGTGTCATTGCATGGTTGCATAAAGGCAAGCTAAATCCAGAGTAGAAGCTTCATGAAGCAATGATCAATCACCCAAGATGTTCGGGTTTAGTATTCAGATAAATGTGGATACACAAGATGGCTAAAATAGCATAAGAAATTATTTTCTTGTATTTTTTCTGTGCTCTGTGCTTTTCATGCATGATAAAATTTGGATTTTTTCCAAACCATTTACCCAGACCTACTTTCTAACTGTGTACTTTTAATACCCCTAAAATGAGTTTTTCTCATCTTCTCATGGAGAAACTTGAAACTGCAGTGGAGAAGTGGACAACACTGTCAGCAGACAATTCAGTAATTGCAGATGGAAAACAACATCACTGTGTAAAACTTCCATGATTAGGCCGTTGTTTACTAATAATTTGTACTTAATAATTTGTACTCTCAAAGTAAGTTTACATTAATGTTATATAGGTATAGCTGGCAGAAATGTTCCTGGACCAATTAACTTCACACCTTGTCCACTGACAAAACCGAGTGTTTTCACTGTTTTACTGTTCCATATTTTCAACAGAAGAATTTATTTTCTGCTGTTTTGCTTTTTATACCTTTCTCTTTTTTCTTCCCAATGCCAAACTGAAACATTTTTCTTGATGATAATATAATATTTTTTTAACATCGGACTCATTGAACTCTGACTGGGTAAAGCCTTTAGTAAAACTCAGAAAAAAACTCCATCTATTGGACAGCAACTGACATATTGTACACTACTATTTCTTTACTAATGCTCCTGAGAAAATTCTTTTTCCTTTGATTTGAGGACTGCTGTGGATTTCTCTCACAGCCATCTCTTCTCCAGACTGCATCAGCTCCTGTTCTTTTCCTTCTCCTGGCAAGACAAGTGCTCCATCCTGTCCCCTGATGGTGACCCTCCACTGAATCAGCTGCAGTTTGTCAATATCTTTCTCTTCATACATGCAGGGGAAAAAAAAATCATCTGCATAAATCACATTGCCACATATAAAATAATTCATTTGTGTGTAGCAGTTCCTTTCTGTAAGGCTGGCTTAGTTTATGAAAAATTGTTAGCCCATATGGACAGATAAATATTTCAAAAAACAATAGCTTATGGAAGAAGTAGACATTCCCAGCAGGTTTAACAAAACCTCCAGAAAGGAGCCTCAGTCCACTCCAGGAAATCAGTTGTCTTGACCCTGCCATTGTTCTCCTGTGACATCAATCGAGGAAATGTAGATTTAACAGATCACTGTTCCCTCTTCCTCATCAAGCAGAGCTAGTCCTGCTAAAAATTGATATCAAAATAATTTGACCTATTAACCCCCTTAATTTTCCAGGAAAGAAATGGGCTCATTTTCTTCAATCCTGTGCAATTCTGTTTTCATTGGAATGAAAGGATGTTCATAGGCAAGGCATAATGAATAAGAATCTGATTTTCAAAACAAGGATTTTAATATAAAGGCACTAGATTAAGACAAGATAATTTCAGTTAATAATGCAGTGAATAGATTGAGACACCATCCTACTGGTGGTAAATTAGTTTATTCCTGAAAAAAACCGCAAAACCTTCTTTCCTTTTCTTTCCAGCAATCTGTTTCATTAGCTCTTCAAAACAGATGTTCTTTGCATTGAAATTCTTCTTAAATCTGGAATCTGAATAGCTAGGGAGAAGGACAATCTCAGAAGTCTTCTACTGAAAAATAGTTTTTCAAAAAATCTCAATAGGAAACCTGGCCTAAATAGTAGTTTTAAATATATGAAATATTAAAAATATGAGTTAAAAGTTTGGCTGATTTACCATTCAGAGTTCTATACAATCAGTACTCTTATAATTGTGATGAAAAATAGGATTTTGTATTTTAGTTTTTATTGAAATTCATTTCAGTCACAAAGTTAATGCTTAATGAATAATTAATTTAAGAAGAAAATGCACAAAACAAAACAAACAAAAAACCACAGTAAAATATCATTTTATAAAACAGATTTCAGGAACAGGGAACTACCAATGAAATTTGCACTGACTTGTTTTGAAAGAGTTTTAGGATAAAATAAAATGCATTTCAAGATTGATGGATTAAAGCCATGTTTTATCTGAGGTATTGGGATTGATTTTAGGTGCTGTAAAGCCTATACTCTCCAACAACATGAATTTATGCACACAGCCTGTTTACTTGCTCTTTGCATCCTCCCTCGATTTCTTTTCCTTGGGCTTTTTATCGTCAAACCCTTCATGCCCATTGGGAGAAAAAAATTCAAATAGCCCCAACAGTTAGAGATTTTGTGAGTTTGCTTTCTTCTCCACCTTACAAGGCTATAATTGTCATGTTCCAGTACATTTCATTGCTGTCCATCATAATGAAAGATGAACTGCCACCAACTACTGCACACCTGGTAATAAAGAGGAGCAAAGTATCTGGCCTTGCACAAAAACCAGGGCAGTCATTTTCTGGAGAAATTAGGAGTTTGCAAATGAAGATGACATATTGAAGAGACAACTATTTATTGAGGATCATGAATAACTAATCCACTGAGAAAGCAGGTAGAATGTGTGGTCAGGTGATCCAGAAGTGTTGTGCATGAGGGCAAAAGAAATAAAAAGCATCTATCTCTACTGTGTAGTTACTGAGGTACTTAACATCCATGCTGAGGAGCATAGCAATTTTATTAGTCAAATGGATTTTTAGATGAGAAGAAGACATATCACAATAGAAAAGATGAATCAGATAGAGAATCTGAATTACTGTGTAGAGCAAGATGTGGATGTCAGTAGTACCCTGGAGGCGACTCTCTGTGCTGACTATACACAGAACCTACACAATTAGGTTAGGCACACTTTTAACTTAAAATGAGTAATGTTGTTGAGATTATCCCCTTACAGTTAATTCCATTAAAACATTTGTCAATAAAGATGTCACACTGACCAGACCAAATTCTAAATAATGGGCAAGTGTTCTGAAACTGCAAGTCGGCCTCATCCTGTACAAACTGATAGAGCACAAATACTTCTCTTACGACTACTACTTTAACTTTTCTGTATTCTCTCTTTTAATTGCACTGAAGCCAAGTTTTGATTTCAGAGGAGTACTGAGATTTTTGAGAAACACTAGGGTTTAGTGTTTGTGTAGTTGTCTAGTTTTTGTGTAATGCTGGTACTTTGGCTCTTGTTAGTCATTGCCTCTCTCAACAGCTTTACAGGGTAGTTGAACAGAGATAGAGTTTTAGGGGATAGTAAAGTCTTGGACTCGGAGATGAAAAGAATAGCAGGCCAGATCACTCCTTAAAGTCTGAATTTGGTAACAGAAGAAATAAAAGAAGGTAATTTCACCCATAGCTTATGAGCGTTATCTTTGTAGAAAGCATGACCCAGAGACTGCCTCAGATTCTGAGTGCCAGTTGATAACTCTCAATTTATTTGTAATGGTGTCTTGCAGTATGTAAAGAAAATTGAACTGAAAAGGAGTCACTAAATCTCCACTAAAATGTTTTCCTGTCTTTAAAGTGAATGGCTTATAAATATTTAGTTTAATAAATATATTAGGAAATAATGAAAGGGGGTTGATAAAGACTTTTTCTTCAATATATGAAGTGAAAAAACTAAAATTCTTTAAAATATAAATGAAGGAAAAATATGCAGTTGGTTGGTGTCAATAAAGAGGTAGTCTGTCTTGTTTAGGGCAAAAGTTCTAGGAGGCAGCTAAAAGGTTATATTGAAAGACACTGAGATACCAAACATGTAAAGATGAATGTCAAGGTATTTTCTGGCATTAGAATACTAGGTCATCTGGATTCTTTATTTATTTTTTCAGGTAGAGGACAAAGTTTGACAAATGCACCTAACCACTTGTCAGTGATGAGAATATTCTTGGGACACATTGGGACTTAAACATCACTTGCTGCAAATTATAATAGTTTTATTTAAATTGAACTGACCACACACATATACAAGTTTGAGGTAGTGGGAGAAAACTACTTTTCTATTTCTGAAGATCTTCTACATGTTTTCAGTGTTTCCTAATGGTTCCAGGTTGTATCAGAAAAATATAACACTACATTTTTTATTAATATTTTCTTGATGCATACAGAAAATGCTGTGTTCATTGTAAAGGCATTGATGAGAATCCACTCAACCGAATAAGCCTGCCATGCTGTGCAGATGTGTTTTGGGATACCCTGATTTCACATGTCTTACTGTCCCTATATTGCAACAGCCCCACCCCTTAGAAATGTCCCTGCCTGTCTGCACTGCAATCTACCCTAACCTGTAGATATGCTCTCTAGTGGCTTTCTCTTTCATATTCTCCCAGGACCAAAAGCCATTGTCTTTCCCAGCATGTACAGATGGTGTGGGACTTTGTGAGCAAAATAGAAAAAAGATACAAGTAGAGATAAATACAATTAAGACACAAAAGATATCTTCTACTTTTTAGGAGTAGTGATAAAGGGGATAATCAAAATGGCCAAGAAAAGCTGCAAAACAGAATTACAGCCCACATATATAACGGCAGCAGAATTGCAATACTTCCTCCTACATGCAGTCTGGAAGCAAGAAGATGAGTTTTCATGAATGAAAAAAAAATGAAGTTATATTTCAGGTACCCCTGTAGACTCCAGCTGTATCAGACTGAAGAAATCCTCTAATTTCTTGGATCATTGGTATAGTACCAGTCCAGCTACATCTTAGTTTCATATTGGAGATTTATGAATCGGGCTTCCCATACTTAACATCATCCACTTATTTCTGTAAAATAAAAATCTGGGTAAGTGGGTTGGTTGTGAGTCATTAAACACTTTCAAAGATCTCTGGGATGTCCAGTAGGTAAACCCACAGGCCTGTCTAGAAGGTTGAGCTTCTAGAAAAGAAGCAACTCCATATGGTGTTGGACTAATTAGAACTGTCTTGACTCCCTACTCTTTCCACCATCTGTCTCCTGAATGCTTGATTATGCCTTAAGGAAACATTACCCTCTGGATCACTTGTTACTCTTAAGCATAACAGATTCCTTACATCTTTCTCTTGGCCATCTGGCACTCACTCTTCCCCATTTTCTTTGCAGGGCCTAAAGACAAATTCATCAGTCCTTACCTTTTTCTGCCCAAGTAACCTGCCCCAGTATGAGCAGGTTCACATGGAGATTGCCTTTCTGTTGTTCTGAAACAGGACCCTCTAAAGGTTGATTTAGTGAAAGTATGTCCCAGTAATACCTGGAAATTATGGAGAACACTGATCTAATACCTAGCAATATCTCAGAAATATAGCTTCCAGTCATGCAACATTACTACTTTACCCAAAGGGCTGAGCCCAAACACTTTCAGGGAGCTGGCAGTCATACTGGTCCACATGAAATACAATTGATCTGAAACAATTCATTCTTATGTAGTGGAAGAAGATACAGGGAAGTATGTGGCATTTTGCTACATCATTGTCTTGTTTTCATATAGAAATGAAATAAGGAAAATGTAGTGGGTAGACAACGTCTGGATTCCAGGAATCCACCAAAGGCTCTCTATCACTCCACAGCTGGAGAGAGGAGAGAAAATATAATGAAGGGTTCATAAGCTGAGATAAGGACTGGGAGAGATCACGCACAGGAAAACAAGCTAGAAATTAGAATTAGAATTAGAATTAGAATTAGAATTAGAATTAGAATTAATTGAACTTATCATTTACAAAATCAGAGCAGGATAATGAGAAGTAAAATAAAACTTTCAAAACACCTTCCCTCAACCCCCCTTTCCTTCTCAGCTCTACATCCTACCCCAGAGGTGCAGGGAGGCACAGAATGGGGTTGCAGTCAGTTTATCACCTGCTGTTTCTCCTGTTGTTCAGGGACAGGAGACATTTCTCTGATGTACTGTGAGATCCCTCCCACAGGAGACAGCTCTCCATTAATTTTTCCAGCATGAGTCCACTCCACAGGAAGCAGTCCTCCCCAGACTGCTGCAGCATGGCTGACTCTTCTACAAGGTGCAGCCTTCAAGGACAGGCCGCTCCAATGTGGGCTTCTCTCTCCTCAGGTCTCCCATGAGGTCACAGCCTTCTCCCAAGCATCCAACTTCTCTGGTGGGCTCTCCTCCACGGGCTGCAGGTGGATCTCTGCATCCCCACGGATCTCCATGGGCTGCAGGGGCACAGCTGCCTCACCATGGGCTGCGCCACAGCCTGCAGGGGAGTCTCAGCTCCAGCACTTGGAGCGCCTCTTGCTTCTCCTTCTCCACTGACCTGGATGTCTACAGAGTTGTTCCTCTCACATGTTCTCACTCTACTCTGCTCTGAACACAATTACAACTCTGCAACAACTTTTGGTCTTTTCTTCCTTCTTAAATCTGCTGTCACAGAGGCATTATAACCTTTTCTAAGTGGTCCAGCCTTGGCTAGTGGCACGCTCATCTTGGGAGCTGCCAGGGATTAGCTCTGCTGGATAAGGAACCACCCCTTGTAGCTGCTCACTACCAAATCTTGGCCGTGCAAATCCAAAACAGAAACCAAAATAAAATTTAGGGAAATTAGAAAGATGGAGTGTGGGGGGAATGTGAAGTAAGGACTGGGAGATAAGTAATTCAAAAATCAAAAAAGAATATTGAAATTATAAAGTGGCAAAAACCTACCTTTTTTGGAAATTTTTCTAAAATAATATTTGCCCCAAAGAGTGCAATCTTCTTGAACATTTAAATTTTATGAAAGAAAAATTCTCCTCAAAAAACTTATGACTGAGTTCTTTCAACCAGTTCTTATACTTCTTTAGAAAAGTTGGAATTAAAAAGTGGTGAGTTACAGCTTGAAATCTCCATACTTTTTAGAGTAGACAGCATAATCAGAGACAAGGCAAACATCTAACCCCTTTATTAAAGAATGGCTTTCGGTAACTTCATTTTTGGATTTATGAAATAGATCAATTTCCAATTAATTGTCTACAAGAAATATGGATAAGCCAACAGCTAAATATTTCCCATTCTATTTAGGAGGACAACTAGTGATATCTCAATACAAAATTTTTATTAAATTATACAATTGGATGGCAAACAGAAGTAGAAATTGAATGAATGCATTGGTTTCAGAATGAATATGGTACATGAAAAATTTAAATGAGAAATGGAAATAAAACATGCAAGAAAATGAAGATAACTGTTTCATAAGACCAAAAGAATTGGAAAGAACATGTAACTTTAGCAATGCAGTTCCAGAAATAAAAAACTATCTATAATTTCTTACACATTAAGTCTACTGAACAGAAAATCCTTAAAATCTGAGATGAACTGAAGAACTACTGGTAATAACCACAGGACTTGAATAGTAACAAATTCAGCCCAAAGAAATAGACTATTACTTGAGTGATTTACAAGTGTGCTCTGAATGAAAAGAATATAAAAGAAAAAGATTGAAGAAAAAAAATTCTGCTATTGCTATGGAGAGGGACTGCCTTGCAGTATAGACACCCAGCATTTGAGAAAAACAATGGCTTATGTGGGAAGAGCACAGTACTTTTATGAAGTGACAGACAGAGTCATTATTACCAAATACTTTAAGCCACAAGACTATTTTAATGAATAAAAATTGTAGAGCCCTCAAAGCTCAGAAGTAAAAAATGTATATGCAATGCAAGAATAAGCTAGTGAACAAGGAAGCAGAAATAAAACATTTTTTCTACTTCTTGCAAATAGACAGGTAAGTTTTCTTCCTTCCTCCCCTCCGTCCTTTTCTTTTTCTTTCTTTTTTTTTTTTTGAGTTTGCACATTTTAAGATAAATCACATAAACAGATAAATAGACTCATGAGCACCAGTAGCTGTAAAAGCAAAGAGAATCCCACACTATAGCATACAATATCAGATTTTATCCACATGGAGTAAAAAGTTCAATAGATGAGAAATACTTATCTGTGACTTCAAGGAAAGATAAAAAACGCACAAGCAACTGAAAACCCCCCTAAACACCAACAAATACACAACCCCCCATTCCCCCCGCCCAGCCTCTCACAACAGTGGTTGAAGTGCTGGAGTGTCAATTCAGGAAAATAATTGTCCTTTTCAAGAAGATGTTGAGCAAAAAGACAGTACTGCACATAGATAAAACAGCATATTGGAAAAACATAGAATACTGTATCTTGGTGTATCACAGACAGAAAAAGAGCTACTACAACACAAGCAGGGAAAAAAAGGCAAAACAAAAGCAACAAGACGCTATCAAAAAGGAAGCAGTGGGATATATCTGCAGCACTTACTAGAAGTGGCAAGTTCACTTTTAGGCATTGATACCATACAGAGAGACTGGTGCATAAAACCCATCTATATTGTCTTCCATGTATTTTAAATAAAAGCGACGTTTCTTTTTATAAATGTGATCTTAATTTTTTTTTAAATTTTCAGGATCCAACGTTATAGAAACAATAGGTGAGATTTTAGAATATAATAATTTGAGGTGTAGTTTTTGCACAAGATTTTTACTTTTAAGTCATATTCTGCTTTACTAATGCATGTGTCAAAGTGATTATATAAAAGTATTTTAGCTCATAACTGTTCATCATAACTAAGCATCTAAAATTTTATTTGCTACCTAAAATAACTGGCCCTAGAACCTGTATTTTCCTAATCCTGTGCTAAAAAAACCCTTTTAACTTAAGGTGAACAGAAACTGACCTCTGACATACAGCTGTTTCTAAACATGAGAAGTTTGGGTGCTGGATTTATTAAGCTTTATTGTTAGCAAAAGGAGTCTCTGAGAAAATTGACTGAACAAGGCAGCATTTCAGTAGAATAAAGTATATGAGACAGCATTTCAGAATTTTAGCTGAATGAGTCTACAAATATGTCCTCCCTCATTTTCACTCAGCAGGATAAACAAAAACTGTAGATCACTACCAGCTGCACGTTCAGTCAGGCTAGTAACAACTTTAAAAGCACAGAAAGCACAAATGTATTTCATATGCAGGTCGGAAATTTCCTAAGGTAGAGCTGTAAAAAGTCTAGCAGCTTTAATTTGGAGATACATACATTTTCAAATGTTTTTCTGAAGAGCTCATCTTTTAGTATATTTTTTTTTCAGAAACCCAAGTTTTGACTTTATTTGAAATCTGAAGATCAAACAGCAAGAAAAAACAGTAAGATAGAGACTGAGATAACAAGATTAGGACTGAAAATAGTACTCAAATCTGTCAAGAAAAAAAATCTCACATATTATTTGTCTAAACAATGACTTTCTAGTGTGAAAATAAAACTCTAGAGCAGTGAACCCACCAGTCTCAGTGATGACTACAAATGAAACTAAATCCCACTGTATTTGGGAGACTTTTTTCATAAAATAGGTGTGACCAATATTGAGGTTTCTTTCAACATAGTAGGGTTTTTTCCCCACTACCTCTCTTTGGAATCCCCTCCCCTCTTGTCCCCTCCCCTCCCTTCCCTTTCATCTACGCTTGCAGGGTTTTCCACTACTGTATCCTAACAAAACCTTCAAAAAGACCTTTATTCTTCCAAAGTCACATATCTCATCTTAAGCAGCTCACTAATTTCTCAAAACCTGGATGACTAAACCAGGCTCATAATCTTTCTTTTCTGTTTAAAGCTTTCCTTTAAAGGTTTCATGCTACCACCCTCAGTCATCCAGAAACAGAAGTTTCCTTTGATACTCTCCCTCTCCTGCCCCTACAGCTTTTGTATCATAACCAAACCTTTTTTCAATTTTCTCGACATTTTAAAAAATCCCTGCATACATCTATCCACTTTTATATTTTTGGGCTTTTTTTCTGAAATCTGTCATTCAAAGTAACTCCTCCACATTAGGCTTAAGAAAATACATTTTACAGGGTTTGTCTAACATTAGTATCTGCAGTTTTTGTTTAGATATAAATACATTTGTATATATAAATATATACACACAGACGTGTACAAATTATTATATCAATAGAAGGTAGAATGATAGAAACAGTGTCAAAAGAATTGACAATCTGTTCCACATGAAAATATCACATCTACATCACCTAAAACAGCCATGAAACTCTAAGTTCGTTGTAAATTTGACCATACCTCTACCCCTTTTACCTGATCAGCCCACATAATCTTTGAGCTTAGGGTTTTCTTTATTCTTCCATTATCATTTCTGTTTGTATTCATTCTAACACATCCTTGTACTACAGGGACTAAGTCTTTTCCATAAAACATCTAAAACATTTCAGCTGTTGCAAAAGAAAAGATATAGCTGAACTTGAATCTCTATTTGTTGAAAATTCTCTCTAATAAAAAGAAAGTAGTATAACAGAAAAGAGTAGCACATCTACTCTCAAGCTAGCTCTTAAGGCAAAAGAGAATGAAGATCCTGGAAACTTCCATGGAGCTGAGATGATTCATTTGAGTTGTTTGTTCACTTCTAATCTCCAGTTGTTGAACCTTTTTACACAACAACAACAATTTTTTTTTCCTATTTTCTAAACTGTCTGCAGACTCTTATATGAAAGCACAGTTTTCTGAACTCCAATTTCGTAGTTTTTTATTTTTGTCAACATTCAGTTGCCTTCAATTTTCTTCAAAAGAATCACCTCCTGTAACAAAAATGCAGAAGACATCTCAAGTGAATCAGCTAAATTAAACAGCAATTGTATCTCTAAATCTAATTCATATGGGACCACTAGCTACAACTTTAGAAGCATTCAGAGGTAAACAAAAATTAAACATCACCAAACAGTATAATTATTCATTTGAAAAATCTTTTCAAATGGCTGAAATCCTCTCTTCCTCTTAAAAGACATGAAATTAATAATAACAGCTGGTTTGGAAACAGCCCTGTTGATATTTGTATGATGTCCCATTATTGTGAATGGGGTCTGGCTTCCTGCCAGATCCTGATGCGGCTGCAAGCTGTTTCAAGAACCAGCTAGTATGGAAGCTGTCAATCAAAATATGCTTTCTTTATCACCACTGTGGCATTTTATGAAATGTCAGAATGAGATGGCACACTTGCATCTGCTCCAGCGTGAGATGCTGCGCATCACCCAGGTGCAGAGCCAGATCCTCTCGAGTGCTGTGCCCATGGGTATGCCAACATCAGGACCATCCTTCAGAGGATAACTTTCCACTGGGTAATTTGCAATCTTATCAAAAGCCCATTGAAGTCAAAGGAAATATTCCCATTGATCTCAGAGGGCTTTGATCAGGCCCATGGTGAGCATGTACTTTAGCAGTCTTTTAGTGCTCTTGCAACATGCACAGCCAAATGAATACACTTAATCTTTTGAGTTAAAATATGAAAGTCTGCACAGTTCAGCTGACCGGAGTCAGAAGTCAGAAGGGGACTTAGCATGTGGAATTTGTGACCTCAAAGCCTTTTTTAGCTGTCGAAGTTCAGCTTTTAAGCAATCAGGAATATTCACAATTGCCTTTGCCTTGCTGCTGTTAAAAGACTGTCCTTTCCTGTGTTTCTTATGGTGAGGCCGCCACGACATTCAAGGTATTGCTGTGGCATAAGGCTCTGACACAAAGCCATTTAATACTGACTAGTTTGCACCTAAATCCCACTGACCCTAATGAAATGGATGTCTTTTGCTGTGCACAGAGACGTTTCAATGCGTGCTCATGCCATGGCTAACCCTCCCTCATGCTTTTCTGCATGTGATCAGTGCACTTCACATGCACAAATCAGGAGAGAAAACTTCCCTGTTCAAGAGTTTTTATGTATGGGCCTTCCCACTGACAGTGTTTCAAACCCCATTGTTTGACTAGAGAGGAATTTGAATATCACTTACTTTCCTTCAAATTTTTAATGTAGTTCTAGTTATTGGATTAATGTGAAGAATGGGGATAGGCAGTTCTTTCCTGACCATGGTTTAGAGATTTTATAGTATTAATCTCCTGGCTATTCAAAGGTGGCTTCCCTCCAAGCAGAATGCTGTTTAATTGAAGAAATCTTCTCTCCCTCAAAAGTATTTCAGGGAACTTCTATCTCAGATGCTGATCTCTGTGAATCACTTTTCAAATGGTGTGCGTGGGAAGCAGTAAGGTGTAAGGAAAATACTGCCGCAGATGTCACTGTTGTGATTTTATGTTGTGTTTACCTTTGGACTTACCTCAGCTCCTTCACCTTTAAAGCTACACTCTTCAGGAAAGTTCCCTTGCATTGAAGTGCTACAAAGGTTAGAATTAAACACCCAGAAGAGATGTACGGTCTCCTAACGAATGTGTTTAACATTGCTTTTATAACCAAGATTGTTTCAGAATTGCACTGATATCAGACTTCTCTGAAAACAGAAGTGGGAATTCATGCCTCTAACTGGAGTAGACTTTAATCTTTTTTTAATGAAGTGACCTAGTAAGGAAAATCTAAATGAATACTAGGAACTTGCTGGCAAGATACAATAGCACTGACTCTCCTACTGAAGTATTTTGCAAGGTAATAGCTACAGGCTCAGAAATTACTGATAATGTCAGGTATCTAAATAAACTCATATATTTATGCCTATGCTTTTGAAAGGAAATTTTGAAATTATCTTTCAAGACCGCATCTCTATACCTGACTACTGACTACACACTTAGAAACTGCAAAACGTGTCTTGGCATTCAGATCAAGAATCAGTGCTGCTGAACACAACTCCCAAAACCATGTCAGTAGCATATTATATTTGAATAATAATAAAGTCCATAGGAATAGATATACTAAAGTCAGTGTTACAGACTTGACATAAAAAAGGAGAAATCTCTGGAGCAAAGTAACTGGTAGGCATTTGTCTTATCAGAAGCAAAGCAATAATTTCTATAGCAGATCATTACTCACAGACACAACTCCCTACAATTTTTGAACTTTTTCTGATAGTCTTATATTCAAACAGAGGTAGGAGAACATTTCAAAAGCATCAAAGCAACTTCAGGGCTTGAAGGAGATACTTCAGAAGCAGTTCATACACATTGGGCTTTTAAGGTCCCTAAAGTAATGGATGTGCACCACCCAGAGCACTTGGGAGTTCTCAGACCCAACCATGAAGCCTAACAGGGTAATTTTGCTACAACATAGTACTTGAAAATGTGCCTAGAGCTCTTCATTCACTCTGCTGAGAAGGACTATGCTGCTATTTGTAGTTTTTTACCTGTAAGTTTAATGTTGTGTCTCTGTGTGGTAAAGAGACTTCAAAGAGTTCACTGTTAGGGAAATAACTCTTGCTTCAAAGATTTCTGTCTGGTGAAAGTTTTGACAAGGGCTGTGTTTAGGAGGTTTTCTTTTAGGCTATGGGTACAGGATAAAAAAAAGGCCTCAAAAGAATCCTGAGATTTGGTGAAAAAGTTTTAACACTATCTGTTATGGTGAAAAAAGCTTTAATTGGTTCTGCTTTCACAGACTGTTGTTCATTTTGTTTTTTCTTTTTTTTTTTTTTTTTGAAGACCAGGTCTTTTGTCTCCAGTCTGCTTTGGATTTGGCTGTTTCCTGTGTGTTTTAGTATTCAGAATTTGGTTTTGATTTTGGGTTTTAATCCCAGATCAGGGGCAGTGACATTTTAGAGGCTTCTACACAAATTTTAGCCATTACAATATTTGGAGATCTGTGACAGAATCAGAAGTCTGGCATAAAGCAGTGGAGTACTATCTACCAGTCCTTTACCATGGAAACAGAGGGATAGCCAGCTGTGTCAATGTTGCCATGGTGAATAAGGTGAGATTAGTTTGTGGCTGGCAAAAAAGAGCAGGCATGTTCCAGACTGGTAATCCTTCACTTACCTGAAGGAATAAGATTGTTCTACATGGAAAAAAATAGGTCCTTGTAGCAGTAGAAATACTTCTGTACAAAACCAGTCTGTCACTGTGCACCACTGGAAATTCTGCAGATAAAATTTCTGAGTATTCCAGGGCCAGAGATTGATCTTTGCAGTTCATGGGTTTGTGTCCAGGTGAGCTTTGAGGCTTTTGTCATTTATTTTTGGGGGAGAGGCTGTATGGGTGCTGTGGAAATAGAAGGTGATAAAGTATTTAACCAAGTGACTAGCTGCACTAAATCTGATGCAGGAATTCACTATCCACTTTGCAATCAACATTTCATTTGCAATTCTTGTATTGAATTTGTAGTTATATATTGCATCTTTTCAGCTCTGGTGATCATTTAGAACAAAATCCCATATTTTCTGATGCTGTTTCTGTAAAGAGAGTTACAAACACTCAGGCATGCTTCCATAAAAACCCCTTTATTCCAGCACAGGAAACTTTATTCCATAAAGATGGATTTCTGGCACTTTGCTACAGATGATAAGACATAGCCATGTATTCATTAGTCACGGAATCTAACACACAATCACAAAACAAAATAGAAATAATTTTATCCCCCAAGTGGTCAAACCCTATTCAGTGTTCGACTGTGTTATTTATCTGTCTGTCTGGGATTGTGTCATTCTTTACTGCTGCAGCTCAGTGACTTTGTGAGAGGAGGGTATTTGTCTTTAAAAGTTCTGGTAATGAATCGTACATTGGAGTACAAGGGCATCCTAGGGGAGACAGAATCTGTGTGGAGGATTAATCTTTTCTTAGGTAAAAATGCTACATCTTATCTAGAAAACTGGCAGCTAATTTTGCTGTCAAACATCTGCAGCCATTTAAGGCTTTACCTCTTTCTTTCCTCATATTAGTACATTCAATATCAATGAATAATAAGAAGTCAATGAAGTACCACAGTTAGATCCAGGGCTGAAGTGGCAGCGATAGCATTTTCCCTTCACTGCAGGAAAGCCATCGAAGGAAGACACAGCTGTCAACAATGCTAAGGTTAAGTCACGGATTTGAATGCCTAAACTATGTATTTAGGTGCTCAATCTTGAAATGTTGTTCCATTCTATATATTTAACAAATGTACATTTTGTAAAGCATCTCTTTGACCTATTGCAGTTTCAAGTTCTGAAAAAAATTATTCTCGTTCATTAACACCTCTATCTAAAAAACACAAAAATTCTCCAACATTTTTAAGGTGATGAAAACTATGAATTATCTGCACAGTAGTTCTATGAATAATTGCACTGCATATATCCATTAAAATGGAAAAATTATGTCCTTTTAAAGCTGAATATTGTGAAAGTCCTTGCAGTTTAATAATCTCCTAAACTAATATAATTTTGTCTGGGCATTGAGTTCGATTCTTGAGCTGAGAAATGTAGGTTTCTGAAAATCAACATATCTACAAATGTGTATCAGGGTTCTTGAATGTTTTTCTTTTTTGTCACCACAGATGGTGTAGTTGATCTCACTGGAACTTTGATTTAAATATCTGAATTTGATACCGTCAATATTGAATCCAGGCTCTCATTTGCGTCACATAAAAGTAAGATAATTTTAATGATGGATATAAAGTTTCTTCTCAAAAAAAAAAAGAAATGAGAAATTAGCAATTGCAAGTGGCCATAGCACTGCTAACAACTGAGTAATCTATTTCCTCATGCCAGAAATGTGTCCACACCTTTTGCTTTATATCCATAGATTTAGATAGCAAAGGGTGAAATTTCTTGTTAAATTGTATCAGACTAGCACTGGAAACAGAACCTGAGATGTTACAATCAAAAAAAAATAGTATATGTATATATTTCAGAGCACTCAAAATCAGACATTTTACAAAAGTGATTTTTGCTGAGGGAAGTAAGTCTGCAGTGGTAATACAAGATAATGTGAGCAGATGTATTAAAACCCTCTATATTATTTAAATCTACTACATTCCTCTTTGGCTACCACCTTGGGGCACAGTTAGATTTGCTTTTTCTTGACTTCCGTGTGAACTTAATGAATTACTGCTTCCTCGCCTCCTCATTTCTGCTCCAGAACTGATCTCAGGTCAGCCCCATGGCCATTTTTGCCAGCACCACTGAGTGAGTGGTACACCACAAGTGATGAATGAAGAAGGGTCGGGAAAAAAAATCTGAGGCCAGTTTTGCCTCTGGGATATCTGGAAATGAAGATCCTGGAGTTGATTTTCATCTCAGATCAGCTCAGGACATTACACTACTTTTTTCAGGTTATGTTATGAGGATATTACATATCTTCAGAGCACAGAAAACCTTTTGAAAACTTATTAATGATTCCCAATAAGTTCTGGGGAAAGAAATACCAATATGGGAAATTAAAGTCTTTTATTAAATATTAAAATAGAATTATTTCAACTACAAGTCTATGACGAGGTTAAAAATAGAAGCCTGAAACAAAAAGGGAACCATTATGGATTTTTTTTTCTAAAAACTGAATGAAGACAGAATTTCTTGAAAATAATGAATTAAACATTTCTGAACATTGCGGGGATTTTTTAAAAAGGTTATTATTCATGTGACGATTTTTTTGTTCTGTTGGTGTTTTATCTGTTCACATATAGCCCTCAGCAACATAACTGCTATACCTAAATAACTTAGTTCGTGTCTGTAGAACTTCATATGTAGAACTCCCTATAAAATCACAATAAGTAGCAATGCTATGTCATTTGGCCTGCCCAGTGTCCAGAGATTTAGTGTCTGAATCCTTTGAAACCCTTTCAGAGGACCTTTGAGCACACAAATATTTTTGAATATCCTTTACTTGAGTTAATAGCTTCTTTTCTCTTCACTTTCTCCACAAGTCTGTAGTTCACATCCAAAATACTACAGATTTGAAGACCAACACTGGTGAAGTATTTTCTTGTCTGTCATTGAGTTTTTCTTTAGGTTATTATCTTTCCTCATAAGCCAAGCTTAGTCAGATGTCTACATACACTTTGGTAACTACAGAGATTTTCACATCAATAGGCTAAGCTTTTGCTTTCCATCTGAGAAAAAAGTCTCACTTTAGAGAAGAGGTGTAAATCCATTACTTTGAATTGCATAGGCTCTGGAGCTGACAAGCACGTCCATGGATATCCATGCCATAACTGGCATGTGGTATATCAATGTGGAGTATTCCAGACAGACAGACAGAAGTCCTACCCCTGAGAGACCCCAGTTGTGCTCCGTGCAACTCTGGGATTTAGACACCCAGCACTTCAGTGTGCTCTGCCAAATTCGATCATCTGTGTCTGCAAAAGCACTTTCTGACTTAGTCACACATACCACCAAGTTATCCTCACTTTTGTATTTATATTCCGCCCTCACTAAACAAATTTACCATAGATATTCAGAAGGGCAGAATAGGAATGCACTGCCAAATGTCTTGCTTACAATGAAAACTCCATATATGAAACTACAGAAAAACATACCCAGTAACTGATTTACTAATGCAGCTGAAATACATTGCTTCTCCCCCTTTTCTAGTAAAATGTCAAATTCTATACTGTAAAACATGGAAGTTATGAAAATGGGTGCATAACATAGAAGTAGAAAGGTGAAAAGAGAATGAAAGAATGTTATTACTTTAATAACACTATCTAAATATTTTCCTTTTTTTCCCTCTTTTTTCAAGCAGCTCTGATGCTGGTTTTTTTTCTTGTGCGTTTCACATTTTTAAACATCTGAATAAAAGAGGTCTGTGGTTTGATGTCCCAATTGACTACATTTGAATTCCACTTGATTCCTGTTATCAGTTTATATAGTAACATTTAACATACTTTCTAATCATTTGAAGCTTTGTACATGTGTACTTGCCAAGATGTTGACCCAGTAATCCAAATATTGACTGCAGAAATAGTGACTTTATAAGTTGTATTATCAGCTGGAGAGCTATACACCAGTAGTTTTGAGCTTGGCTATAAGAAGACAAAATGCAAACCTAAATATAACATACCTCTCTAAAATGCAAACCTAAATATAGGACACCTTTAAGGATAATTTAAACATATTATCCTAAAAATTATGTACCAAATGGTATTATAAAAATCATAGAAGGTATTAAGTAAATAAATCTTAAATTTTCAATGGAAATCATTTATTAATTTCTGATGCAAGACTTGGACAGATCTATTTTCTGAAATTGTCTGCAGTTCAAGGACAATTTCTATTTAAAGTCTGTTTACTTTAAAACTGAGTTCTTGACATCCTGCCCTGTAAGTCCCTGGAAATCTACCTTATTATTACTGGGCTGTTGCTTCCTGGTAAGGAAGTTTTAGAACTATGATGATTAGATGAGACTCGAGAAATCTAGGTTCAATTTTAAGCTATTTCCTAGGCTTCATATCTCTTGTCCAATATATACACATCTTCATTTTCCTTATCTAACTTTAAAGTTAGAAGATTTTATCTGAATTTTCTATATAGATTCTCATAATGGTTGGTGTATCCTGTCCTAATACTATAGGGATTGTCCCCTGGAAGTGTTCTTTTCCTTTTTGTAGTAAAATGATTTATAAAGATTGATTTTGTAACTTAGGCAACTAAGCTGAAGATCTAAATTTAGGAATATGAGCACATTCCTCAAAATATATTATTTATTGAGAAAAGCCTGGATTCTAACCTAGGCAAGACAACTAAATTTTTTGAATGGAAGACTATCTGAGAAGGGTAAAAATAATATTTTTCTGAGCTAGTTTTCAATCAGTAAATGTTTTTCTTCTAGATGTGTCTAATTTTCTTATTTTCTTATTTATCATTATTATTTATGCATATCATGAGTGTTATTTGTATGTTTATTCCTTTTGTTTGTATTATTTATATTATTGGCAATTGTTTGTATTAATTTTTGCTCAACACCATCTGTCTGTCAGTATCCATCTGCCATCTCTAGATTTAGAGTTAGATTGCAAGATTTTGGAGCATGATTCATCTCTTTCTTCCTGACCCATTACAAGTACTCTTGTACTTCCTACAATGTCTAGGAAGACTAGTTCTGAAACAGTGGCCCACTTAAAAAGGTGATCTACAATCAAATAGTAAAAAATAATCCTAGCTGCAAAGTGGTGGGATAACAAGTAAATACAGATGCACAGGTGGCACAGTACTGGGAGGCAATGGGACAAAGTTTGTCTGCATGATAGGTACTGTATTACAACACCCTTCTTATTTTTCATGTTTTTGTAGACATAATAAGAAAAAAATGGTTTTACAGAAAACTCCTCTCAGGAAGAGGCATGTCTCAGCACAAAAAAAAAAAAAAAAAAAAAAAAAAAAGATGCTTATTCAACAACACAGTGAGTTGGGGAGTGAACTTCAGATAAGTGATGGGAGTTACATTATAGAAAATGGAAAGGTCATGGAAAGCTTCTAAAATTGAAACAAGTCACTTAATTTGTGCCATAAAGGAGGACTAAGAAAATAACACAAAGCTGAGCAGCAAGATGACCAAAGCAATGAGATAGGAAAATGGCGTTTGCAGCAAAATTTCAAACGGCTGTGAACAGGGCAACCCAACAGGGACTGCAATCAGAGAGGTGGAAAGTACAGTCAGGAGACAGGAAGCAAAGGTAATTGGAAATGCTTTGGACATTTAAATATGGTTTCATTACACAAAACAAACTGCAATTGCTGAAGTAGCAGACACATGCAAACAGTAGGCAAGATAAGCTTTTGGAAAACCTACATTATCTGTCACATTTAAACATTATTAATAGAAGAAAGTAATTAGTCAGCAAAAATCCTACTCTGTATGCAGGGGTTTGTTGCAGAAGTACATAGTGAGATACACTGCCTGTGCACATCTCTTGTAGCCTGATGACCATTTCTTGATTCTGATTCTTTTACGGGCAGACCAGACAAAATTGTGAGTCTGAATTTCTTAGATTATTTTAGCTGCCCCAGTGTCTTCTGTAATTCATAAGATTTTTCCATTCCTGCCATGCATTATTTAAATTTATGAGTCATTTTGAGTTAATGACAGAAACTGAGTAAGAGATTTGGTAAAAAATACAGCTTTACTGTACTTAACTGACATGTCCCCTCTTCCTTGCTACATTTATTTATGATAGAGAACATGTAAAAATTATTTCAATAGGTCTTAGATTCACTTATTCATGGGTCCCTTGCTCACATTCAGTTTCCTCTCTGAATAGCAGAATTTGCAAAGAACAGAGTTCAGAGATAGTTTGCAACAATTACATGCAAAAATGTTCATTAACAAAAATGAAACAGCTACCCTCACCACATTCTAACCAGCATCTCATAGTCCTGAAAATATCTTTTTCACTGAAATTTATATGGAATCTTAATTAAAAATATAGTAAAATCTACTGCAAATATATTGGTCTTAGAAATATATGTTGGTTTTTAGATTTAGTGCACAATAAATTAGAATCATATAGATGTTTAAAAGAAGAAGACACAAGGTTAAGGACTTGACTCTATTGACTCAATCCTCAGGAAAAGGTGAATATGAGCTATATCACAGAATCACAAAATTGCTGAAGTTGGAAGGAACTTCAAGATCACCTCATTCATCTCCCTAATCAAGCAGGGCCACCTAGACCTGGTAACACAGGATCATGTCCAGACAGCTTTTGAATATTTCCTAGGATGAAGATTTCACCACACCTTTGGGCAACCCATACCACTGTTCAGTCACTTTCACAGTGAAAAAGTTTTCTCTGATGTTTAGACTGAATTACCTGTATTTCAGTTTGTGCCCATTTCCTCTGTTCCTGTCACTGGACACCACAGGAAGCAGCCTTTTCCCACCCTTCTTTCAGCAATGTTTATACCTTAGTAAGATCCCCAATGAGCTATCTCCTCTACAGGCTCAACAGTTTCAGTTTTCTCAGCCCTTCCTTATATGAGGGGTGCTCCAGCCCCTTAACCATTTTAATGACCCTTCTCTGGAGTCTCAACATGTCTCTCTTGTACTGAGCAATGCACAGCTGGACAGAGCATTCCAGGTGTGGTCACACCAAGTGCTGAGTATGGGGGAAGGATTACATCCCTTGACAAGAAGGCATCATTCCTAATGCAGCCTGGGATACCAATACTCTTGTGTCAAAGATACCATTTTGGTTCATGGTGCCCAGCTGGAACCCCAAGGTCCTTATTTGCCAAGCTGCTTCCCAGCTGGATGGCCCAAGCTTGTAGTGGTGAATGGAGCTGTTCCTGTCCAGGTGCAGGACTTGGCACCTCTCCTTGTCAAACTGACCTCTGACAGATAGCAATCTTGTCTAGCTACTAGTTTTGTGTCCTTCCCCCTTTCCAAAATTTTCATTTACATTGCTGGTGGGGACGAACCCTGACTGCTGCTATTCTGCAGATGGTGTGTGAAGCTTTTCAAGCTGCTGAGTCTCAGTGCCGATCTTTTTCCTTTTCTTCTTCTCTGATGCTCATTTCTGCTCTTAATTCCTCCACTTATGGGAGCAGCTCCTCCATGATGGCAAACCTTCCCCACAGGATAGAAGAGCATCTCTTGTAGAATTCCTTCCACCCTCAAACTAGTAGGGCTGATTCTGCTACCTGAGACTCAAGTTTGTGTTGAAGCCTCTACCCAGGGACAGCTGCTCTAACACCTACAGAAGAAAGTGCCCTATGACGTTACCACCATGTGTGAGACTAGTACAGCAACAGAATTTCACATGAGGCCCCCTTTGACACCTCCTTCTTTTATCCTTATGCTCAAACTGCAGTGTGTGTTGGCCTTCTCTGTTAGCTAATGTTAGCACATTAAATCTACATATTTCAGATCTCAGGTCATCAAAAGATACAACTGTTCCAAGCATAATTCAGAATATGATTTTATATTCTTGAAACATTAAAGAAACCCTTGCTGCTTAGCTTTGCATAGGTCTATTTCTGTTTCTCTTACTATTACTAGAACTTGTATAAGAAAAGAATCTGTTCTTCATGACTACGTCTGAAAGTCCACTGAGAAGCTCAATTACTTTGATGCTTAGAACAGGTATAAGGTTGAATTTTCACACCTATATATCATTAAGTTAGCAGGAAATATGTGAATCCCTTCATTTCAGTCTTTTCTTAAGCCTATTTAAAGAAACATCAAGTCACTTCCTACTGAATCCTCAGCCTCTGCTGTGTGAGTGTTCAGTCACCTGGGTGACAACAGGTCACCCCACCTCCCTGAGCCCTTTTTTATTCAAAAGTCAGCAGTTCACCTCTTGTTGATGTTGAGGACCTAGAAATAAAACAACACACTTTTGAGACAATATTAGGGTAGGAGGTAATATAAAGGCTTGCCTTTATTGGAGGTAAGATATGGAAATGATATGGAGGGCAGATATGGAAAATGCCCACCCCTGCAGGGGATGAATACAGGTTTACATGCTTAGAAAATTAGCATAAATTACAAAAATTCCCAATTAGAGACAAAAAAGATGAGGTAATTCTTCCTCAATTCAGCCCCTTTCTAAATCCTCTCCCCTTAGATAGGAACTAAACTCTGTTTATGAAAATGTGTCTCAAAAGACCTGGTTTCAACCTTGGCTCCTAGAAAGAGCCAAGATAGGATAGGGGCTTGGAGCCCCAGCTTGGAACCTCTGGAATGTGTTTTGTCTTTGTTCCTGTCAGGGTAGGAAAAAGTACTGAGGCTAGATATGAACCATGCAACTATACAATAATAAATAAATAAATAAATAAATAAATAAATAAATAAATAAATAAATATGTATATGAAGGCTGTATAAAAGCAAAAATCATTCTGGAATCATTGTCTCCAACCACCCAGAGCTCAACATGCAGCTGACTCTGTATCTGCATCCTGAGCTGGCTGCACTGAAGGTGTTCCTCAAGAAGAATTATGATAGGGTAGAATTAGAGAAAATATGAAAAAAGTCCAGTAAAAGAAACCATAAATACAGTAAAAGGAGATATTAAGGACATTAAAAAAAAAAGACAAATTAAGAGAATACAAAATGTCTAAAAATCTGAGTTATGATAAAACCCACAGGAAAGCTAAACATCTGAAGAGTTAAACAGACTTGTTCAAACTAAGTCATTCCTGCTTCTGTAGACTTGTGACTCAATGTCTTTGCTGCCAAATACAATATAAAGCATGCTTACCAAACCCACAGGTTGTATGAGTTTTTGATTCATTTTTTAATCAAGGGATATTTTTCTCTTTATAAATAATAAAGCATGCAGAGGGGTTTCTTCTGTTGAATTTGCAGAGACACATGAATTCTTCAGTGCTACCTCAAGATATGAGTTGGCAACTTCCAGATAATTTTCTTCCAATGGAATATTCATCATGCAGATGATCTCCAGCTGCAGTGCTGAAGGGCTGGCAGTGTGATATTTGTAAATTTCAGTATGAAACCTTGGGGTCTCCGTGGCTTCCCTCAGCCCTCAGCGTACAGCACAGAGGGGGAGAGGGCCTTACCTGTGTCACAGAGCTGGCCGCTGCAATCACTGCCATCATGAATCCCACTGTTACTTCTGCTGCTGAGAAGACCAGTTCTCTGGATGAATGAGCACAGTTGTTTCCAAACAGGGATGTTAAGGCAATGGAAAGGCTTTTGGAGGTATGGCTGTGGAGACACAGCCTTCATCCTGAGCAAGGGAATTGCCATTCTTCCTCACCTCATTTCCAGCAAGAGCAGGCTACTGGCTCCACAGGCCATAACAGAGGAGATGCTCTGAAATGTTGCATCAATATATGCATCAGACTGTTTCACTTTTTAATTTTCCTATTTTTTTTCTATTTCTTTATCATAAAATGCCTACTACTGACACTACCCATCCTTCTCTATTTTAGTATCTTACTACCTTTTAGTGAGAATATGCTCTCCTCTGAGGGACAAATGGGAGGTTCAGATTTCACTAGCTGGACAATTGGATGATGGGTTTTGTCTGAACATCATATGAGATCCAGAAAGTCTATGCATGGAAATGGTTGTATGGGAGATATATGCCTTTCTGGACTGGCAACTGAAGGACAATCAGGCTAATTTGAAATTATTCAGATGCCACCAGATACCCATGTTCAGATAGCTGAAAGAGTAGGAGAGAATTCAGCTGCAGCAGAAGATTTTTACCAGAGGGAGTTTACATATGATGAAAGTAGGTTCCCTAAATGCCTGTTATGACTTGTCAAGAGAAAGGGATTTACCTGACTGTCAAGTGACACCACTATGTGTTGCCACTGGAAATTCTCAACTGAACTCCTGCTTCTAGTGAGATGAACGTGCATCTCAGCTCTTGGTTTCATCTCACTTAATTTTAAGAACTTATTTAGCTCACAACAGATGAATAAAAGACAGGGATGAGATATAAGCAATTGGATGCATGGGAAAGAAGTAACATAGAAAAACATTAGCTAGAAACCCTTGAGTATTGCCAAATATGTGCAATTTGTTACCCTAAGGGAAGGTTTTACAATTAGAGGAATAAATCTAGGCCATTTTCAAGAACCTGAGTAATGGCTGACATATGGAATGGTAAACCTGGATGCTCTGTTAGGCTCTGGTGTCTCTGGGTCAGTTGTGTTTGTTGATTCCTTCCTGTCTTCAACACAGTTGAAATTGGTTCAGCTTCCACTTCTGCTTTACAAACTAATCAAACAAACCCTATGATTCACTAAAGAACGAGATGGGCTAACTTCAAGACATGAAATTACATGACCTGGAGTCTTATGGTCATTCTCATGTGGGATTTACTATAGCACAAAGCCTCACTACTGTAGGAGATTAACTTAATTGCTGTCATGAAATACCTTTATCACACCAGGGAAAGTTGCATTAATATAATTGATGTCTTCCTCTTGAATGTAGAATAATGATTGTTACAATATCTTATCTAATCCTTATCAAACCTGAACAAACTGCTCTTGTAATTTTACTTCCTGTTGTTTTACTGGTAAGAACGGTATGAGATCTGCACTTTCCCTCAAGCGTAGAAACTGAAAGAAGACAGAGTCAAGATAAAAACTAACATTCAGTTGTGGTACATGGTGGGAGATGAAATTTAAATCAGCAGAGATTAAGACACTAATAGCTTGTAGTGGTAGATTATGTGGTTCATGGGACAAACCTCTAATAATTTGTTTTATTTGGTTTTTTTTCTTCACTAAAGGGACACTTTGTGACATGTGGATGTGTAATAAAAGCATGGAAAAAGAACATACTTTTGTGTGCATGCATGCCTATGTGTGCATGTTTGTTTATATTTCATATACATGAATAGTATTACATTTAAATGTATTATTTATGTACTTACAAATTTGTGTATTTAAATTTATGTTATAAGCTAATGTGTTGTTGTATGATATATAATGGAAAAATAGCATGATGTCTCTTGGATATGTATTTATATTAAATAAAGTTTAGTTTGATACCACTGGTGAATATGAGCATGGTCTTACTGGCCTATAGACTACGTAATAGAGAAACAGCAGAACTGCTCTTGAAAGACTTATGATCTCAATATTCAAGGCAGGTAAAGAAAAATGGCAGCAAGCTAATAAGAATTTTTAAAGGAACAAAAAGAGAGAGAGTGTACAGTGTGTGTCCTTATTTACTTTTCACATGGTAACCTCCCCGCCCACTCTCCTTTGTCTTGCTGCCTCGCCAAGTCTGCTGCGCAGTCTTGATTTATGACAAGTTCTCTCCTGTTTTATTACTGGCCCTGAAGAAACACTGCCTGTCTTTGAACACTGCATGCTTTTAAAAAAGTCAAAAATAAGCAACTTGCTATATTCACCCAACACAAAGTTCCCAGCATCTCCTACCCTGTAAGAGTAGGAGAATTTCTCTTGTGCCCCTTACAATACTCCTATACACAGCTGCAGTTTCTTAAACCTATATGCTCAGTCACACAGTATTATTACTGTGCACAAATAAATGGCAAGCCTACAAATCACATGATTCCAGTGTGTTTTGCTATAAAATAGATTTATTAAATACAGACTATCCTCTTCTTTTCATTACTAGTCATTTAGCCTGTGAAGTAGTCCTTGAAAGGGAAGAGAAAACATATGACAACTAGTAATTTGCAAGAGCTGGATCTGCTTCAGTGAACAATAGCATTACCTGAGATAGTCTTGAGGTCCAATAGTGAGCTCATAGGTCAGAATATACCAGACCTTCTTCAAATAACAGATTGGCTTCTCTCAGGCACTTAGTATTTCTGTAAAAGTCATCTTGCTCAAACAAGTACAGAGAAGGCAAGAAATAGAGAGAATGAGAAACCTGTGGAAGAATACAATGGAAGGAAAAGGAATCATTTTAATCTCTCTGGACCTAACTAATTATGAAGAGAAAAAGACTGATGCCTCCAGTTTAAGTAAATCATTAGTAATTTTCTGCACTAAGAGAAATAGCCGATTTCACAGAGAAGTTATAAAGATTTAAGATCATAAGTGCCTAAGTGCAAAGTAAGACATAGTGGGAAATACTCTTAAAAGGCAAATGCAGTAACAAAAACTCCCTATTGCTTTTAATAGATAATAAATGGGACTCCTCGTGTTAACTTTTCACGTGTACATTTCAGGGAAATGGCAAGGCTTTTTTTCAGAAGACTTGGGTAGGGAGGGATATTAACCAGAACAATGATAGTTTAAATTATTCTGCAAGATATGACAGGAATAAAATGAAATACTAGAGAGAGTCATGACTCCACCATACAGATATTGTGTGTATGTAACACAAAAGGTTAAAGATCCTTTAATGTTGAAATTAGGAAAAAAAGAAGCAGAAAGAGGCTCTTATAATGGAGATGCACCTGATATACCTTTAATAAATCTAGATTCCTTTATTAGAACAGTAAGTACCCTTAGTAGAAGCATGATAGTAAGAAATGCACTGTCATTGTTAATACATTAGTCCTAGAAAAAAACGTAAACAGCACCAAATGGAATTATGTGTCTACCTACAAAGACAAGTGGGTTGAAATCTAATTAATTTCTTTTATACTTCATGCATTTCTTGAAATTAACTGAAAGCTAACATGAGTACTCCTGCAAACTCTTCTAAAAATGCTTATTGAAAATAAATTTAAAATGCTAATGCTCTTTGTGCTACTTACAATATTTCTGTGGATTTTTTCTTGATTTTTTTTTTCTATTTAGTCAAGACATAGAAGAACTCTACATTTGTCACCAGAGCACTAACTGTATGCATGACAAAATGTTGTATCAATTTGCAGGTCAAATTTAATCACTGAGAAAAAAATCTTATTAAGTGTATTTTGATTTCTTAAATTGTTTTTGGATGTCGCTGCAGAAGAAAAAAATTGTCATACTTGTTATCTGTAAGAATATATTTTTTACATAGCTATGTTTCTCATCATGTAGATAAATACTCCATCTCTCTAGTATGGAACATTTGACAACAAGTATTTCCATGTGCAGTTGGAAAGGACAGGATTTCAGGCTTATACTTCCAGCTTGTTGCCTATAATTTTGGAGGCCCTGATTCAAGCATGCACGTAAATTTATCTCTAAGCATCTGCCTTCATCTCATTAAGCACATGTTAAAGTCTTCTCTTGAAAAAGGATGCCTTCCAGAAAAGAGATCTAGAGTGATGCTACTCTCTGCCTCTGACACTAAATTGAGTCAATGGGTCTTGCAAACTGCAATTCAGAAAAAAAATGTTTTTACTTTCAAATTAGCTTGCTACATCTTATGTTTCTCTCTCCTTTTTTAAGGAATGAAAGGCATTCGTGAGACTTACAGTTCTATGTCACATGCTTCCTTCTCTATTCTCCTTTATTTCTGTTGTTCTAATGCTGTCTACTGTTCTCACACAGGGTTTGAATATTATTGAGTCCCTTAAATTTTAAAACATGAAGGTGAGTTTAGTGAGAACAGCTGATTTTCTTACACATGTTTTACATTAATAATACTTCTGTTGCTTTTTCTTGCAATTCTTGAAGTCATTGCACCTCCTATTTTTGTAAACAGCAAAAGAAGTGGTGCTGCAGTAACTGTCAGACCAATTGCAACTGCTAAAGTGTTTAATAAAGTAGAAGGGCATAGAAGGACTGTTCCAGTCTACCTAAATCAGTGACAGAACTGCAGCTTCTAAGACTACATTGATTAGATTCATTTGTGTTTAGACAGCTGACACAAGTCCAGCTGTCTGCAATCTCTAAAGAGGTCTTTGGCTCTAAGGTTGACCTGACTTTAGAAATACAAAATTCTGGCAAATTTTATATAGCATAGAATTTGAGAAGCATTAAGAAGAATAAGAATAAAAGGCATGTCAGTTAGTAAAGGGAAATGTACCCAGTTTTAAAAAAGGTGAAAAAAAAAAAACCTTGGGAAGTATCCATCAGCCTTACCTCTGTGATCAGTACATGCCACTAAATTGAGGATGCATGTGTTTGACTGATGGACTGATAGATGGGTTAGAAAATTACTGCATGGCCACGTCCAAAGAGTTACCATTAATGGCTAAACATCCAAGTGGAGACCAGTAATGAGTCATGTCTCTAAAGGGCCATACTGGGACCAACACTATTCGTCTTCATCAGCGGTGTGCACCTGGGATTGAATGCACTCCTAGCAAATCTGCAGATGATGGGGCAGCTGACCTGTGTGAAGGAGGGGTTGCCATCCAGGGAGGCCCTGACAGGCTTGAGGAGTGGGTCCACATAAATATCATGAGCATCAACAGGCCAAGCACAAGGTCCCACACCTGGATTGAGACTGCCCAGTAACAGACTGAGTCATAAATGAATTAAGAGCATCCCTGTAAGGGAAGACTTGGGGATAGTGGTGGGTGAAAAATTGAACATAAACTTCCCCTGTGGCCAGAAAGTTAACTCTATGGTGTGTTGTGTAAAAACAGGTATGGTCAGCAGGTCGAGGGAGGTCATTCTCCCCCCTTTGCTCTGCTCTCGTGAGAACCTCCCTGCTGCAATGCACTGAGCTTGAGGGTTCCCAACAAAAGACATAGAAGCGTTGGAACAGGTCCAAAGAGTATGATGAAAATGATCAGCATCTCTCCCATGAAAATAGGTTGAGACATTCAACCTAGAGAAAAAAAGGCTCTAGGGACCTCCTGTTGTAGTCCTTTAATATGTAAAAAGGAATTATAAGAAGGAGGAAGACTTTATCAGAGCCTGTAAGTGACAGAAGAGGAGGAAGCATTTTTTAATGAAAGTAGGTAGGGATAGATTGAGAATAAAAATGATTTTTTTTTATGGTGTAAGGGGTGAAACAGTATGCCAGATTGTTCAGAGAAGTTGTGAATGTGCCATCACCACATGTGTTCAAGGTAAGGTCAGGAAGAAGGAGGTTTTGTGTAACCTCATTGCTCTTTGTCACAGGCAGAGTGGGAGTTTCAGACAAAGTTTGTTAGAAAAGGCCTCCAAGTGAGTCACAAGGTGCAGAAAGGATCCCCTTGCTTTGTAAGGTCCTTCTCAGAGAGGAGTCCAGATGCAGCTGGTTTGAATCTTAGGCCCAGAATTTGTCAAGGGTTTATGGCTAATGGATTATACATATGTAATTGGACCTTTATACAACTTTATCTCTCAGGATGAAGGATGGAAAACCAAATATCCTTGTATAAATAAAATAATTTATTTAAATTGATTGGAATAATGACTAGACAAAAATACCTTAATTAGAATTATTTATACCTAGTATGGCTATACCTGCTTATACAGTGCACTATTTTTGAAGCAATATTGATGCAATTATATTGAAGCAACTATATTGAAACAATATTAAAGCTAGCAAAACAATTGCTAAGTATAGATTGATGTGACTTACTATACCAGCCACCATACTCCAATTTCTTTCTCTGTCTGGAGAAGTAACCTTGAGGAACTTCCTCATGCAAGGGTAGGATCTTCACATACCTTAGGGAGGTGCACTCACTGGGCAAAAATGAGACTGTCTTTTTGTAGTTTAAGTGACTGACTGTCATATATGTGCATTTTTTTGATTATGTGTTTTCAGGCTTATTCAAGAAAACCTGCTTTGTGCTAATAAAAGAGTTAGCAGTTCTGCTTAGCACTTTTGACTCTGCTGTAGCAGGGTCTGCACATCCTTGCTGCTCCCAGCCTCATTCAGGGTTTCCCTGTCTTGGATGCCCTTGTGGTGGGTCTGATAGTTTGATCAAGCTGGTCTCAGCATTCTTCAGCACTAAGAACAGTAGGCCCCTCCTGTTATCACTGCTCAGAAGGCCCCTCTTGCCCCCCCAAACAGGAGGCCCTCCTTGTTCAAGCCACCACTGGTAGCAAAGTTTGACCAGCTGTGTTCCCCACTTTGCACGCTCCACTCCTGAATGAGTTGATCTAGCGCCAGATGTTCCTGTCCATGGCAGAGGAGTTGGACTAGGTGATTTCTAAGAAGTCAGACTCTTGCCAGTTCTATTCTTATTTCTGATCTTGAATGCAAGTCTAAAGCTAAATGTGATACTGTGAACTAATCTCTTAATCCTTATTGACACAGAACAACTTGGATCTTGGCAGGACTAGCAATATCACAGGTTTTCAGAAACTCTACATGCATCAGTGCTAACCTTCAAGGTACTAATTCCTCTTCTTTCCTGCTCTTGAAGACATATTGTGCAATGAAATAACATCTGAAAATCATCTGCTAAATGGCAACTCATCTGTATGAAATCAAAATGCATTAAAATAAAATTAATTCAAGCCCACTAATACTGTAAAATAGGTAAAACTTCATGATAATTAACTACAACACTGAGATAAGGATATGAACTTTGTTTCAGGATAGTCAGAATGAGTTTGATTAAATGATAAAGGGCACACAGAAAAGGAACTCTAATCCCTATTTTAAAAATCACACTTCAACACCTACTTATTTACTTGCATTATCAATAATCTGCCTTAGTGTTTTATCACTCTTCTGCATTCCCTTTCAAATCGATTACTTTGAATTAAAATCTCCCCAGGCATCATAATGCCTGATAGTGTGACATGCTCCACCAATAGAGAGTGAAGATGATGTCACTCCAAAACCAGGCTCTCCTCTATATAATCTCTGCAGCTGGCAGTCTCTGACCACTCAGGTGAGCTACAGATCTGTATGGAGCTTTCCCTTTAGCTGAAGCATGACTTATAATATTTGAAGTCCTCTGATTTTCTGGGAAGTTTATCTTGACACTTGGTCATGATCCAATATGACTACCTGAAGTACAATATGTGAAAATCAAATGATCACACTAGGATTAGATTCCTGAGCTTCTTCAAACACTGTTGATCCTGCACTAATGTTGACATATTTGCTATTTCTTAAGAGGCTTAGTTTGGAATGGCTCTTTTCCTTGCATAAGCTGGTAAAAATATGTATACCAGCCCCCCAAATTCTAGTTGCTTCAATTGGATGGCTGCATTTTCTTTTTTTTTTTTTTTTTTTTCAGTAAAGTGGGTTCACAATATTCTTATGGGACCCATTCAGGAAACCTGAGCAATAGGACTTGCAATTCTGCAAAAACACAGACATTATGAACTACCTGGAAAGTTTTGTTATTTACAACCCATTGTTTCTTGCACCTAGGAAGCACTATTGGGATTTACACCATTTGAAAGAAATCAAATTGCATATTTTGATAAAATAATTTTATCATTGATTGTGCATTACATTTCATTTTATAAATCATTTAGGAATGGTTAGTAAACACTCAGAGGTTATGCATATGTACACAGAATAAAATTTATCTTCTGCCATTTGCTTATTTTATGTAAGTACAAATTAAACCTTTAATTAATACCCTTCACTGTTTTATTTGAACATCTTTATGTATACTGAATAAAAACAGAAGGCTTCATCAATTTGCTGGGGTTCTGATATTTCTGAGGTCAAAATCCTGGTAGACTAATGTATTTTAAGTGCCATTTGGTACTGGTTCATAAAGGATAAAATAACATTTCCGCTTATTAAATGAATTTTGCAGTTCAGGGTTATTTGTACTTTGGATGATGTAGCAAAAATTACTCCTCACTTAAAGCACTCTTAATAATGTCTTAACCACCCCAAGTACAAAGTACCAATAAACGTACCTGCAGGCACCAAGATTTTCTGAGCCAGGTCAAATACACTGAAAACATCCTGGTTTGTGTCAGCAACTGATTATGCAGCAACACGTTAAACTATTTATTTCTACAAAAATTTAGCTTATGTGCATGGTCTAAAACTGACCTGCAGAAAACCCAATGGGCTATCTTAGTCCACAATTAGGGATTTCTACAGATTAAGTTTTAGGGAATTTTAGAGATTTTCTTTAAGCAAAGGGTATAATGTCAAGTGTCCATTATCAGCCACTTTTTGATGACTCAGGATTTATTTCATTTTCTAGAGTTCACTTAATACAATTCTGAATCCATAAACTTAATTTTATTTGGCAATCCTTTTTTTTCTTTAATTTTATCCAGAAGTGCTCTAATTTAACAGTTAATTCTGCAATTAGGAAATTTCTCTCTGAATTTAAAATAGATTTCAATCATAGTTAGAGTAATTGGCAGAGCAATTCACCTCTAGCCAGGGTGTTGTAAAGGAGTATTCTTTATTTCAGATCAGCCCAAAATGAATTCATTCAAACCATAATGATTAAATGCCTAACTAGTGACAGCTAAAACAAATATAAAACTTAGACTTGATTAAAATGGTGTAGCCTTAAAACAATACAGACTTGGATACAAGATTATGTTCATGTTCATATACAGATAAATATACATGCACTACAGAATTAAATATTTAACTGAAATGTATAAATCAATTTCCTCTGTATCTGTACTGCCTCGTCTGTTCTGCTCCTAATGTCCCATCAAACCCAAGTTTTGCATTCTTAATCCTTAAATTGCTTCAAATGGATTTCTTTGTTGTTGTTCTTGTTGTTAAATCAAATTGCCATAAAAATGTTTCCTCCTTCTCCTTACAGATTTGGCATTTCTTCTCTGAAGCAATTGGGCTGGAGGCCAAAGCTGTAGAAGAATCAGTCCTGGATCAGTAACAAGTTTTTATACACAAACACACTGTGATTTTAAAGTTTATTACCACATTTCTCTACAGAGCTAGAAATGGAGCTTGCTTTTCTTGGAAATTAGAGATTCCCATTTTCCCACTGGGGTGCCCAATCCCTCATCCAAATTCTGAAAAGACACAGGAAAACAGATGTTTAAAGCCATTATGTCTTCTTCATGAACAAAAATGTGCTTCATGACATGATTTTTTTTAAAACAACATTTATAATTTTTTACCCCCAAAACATGGACATTTATCTTCAACACATAAATATTCTTATTCAAAATCTCATAATGAAGCCCATAATATTCATGTTCTACAGCCTCTGTATCCCTATCGACTACGATGTCTTGTTGGATTTAGATAGTTTTCCCCTTTTGTTGATAGATTAGTTTTAGATTAGTTTCTACTGTAACACAATCTGACTAAATACTTTTTCCCACAAAGCAGAAATCCAGAATAATACTAATGAAATAAACCTTCTTTGAGGCATGAGTAACATATTTCATTGGGAAAAAAAAAAAAAAAACAACAACAAAAAAGGCAGATTTAGCTTTTTCATTGGAATATTTTCACGCTAGATATCACAGTTGGGATAGAATACTTCTTTTTTTCTTCTTTTTTTTTCCAGAAAATGAAAACTTTTGTATTGTTTGTAATAAATTTCAGTTAGAATAATTTAGTACTTCAGTAGGGATGTTGGTGGTAACCCAGAAAGCATTTTAACCACCCTTATCATTATTCAGAACTTTTTGTTGTAACTGGAGATTTCAGTAGTAAGCATGCCCTTGGGAAATAAGAGAGAACTTCAGTCTTCAGAAGCCTGGCAGAGGACAGGCACAGTTTTCCAGAACTTATTATGGTGTTTTATGGATTTATGCCATTTATATTTTCATTTTGTTTTGCTATGATAAAAATTCTTTTGTATGGAAAACGTATGTATGTTTGTGTTGTTATAAAAGAGACAGGATTTGTGATATAGTTGACTTACTGTTGGTACAGAAAATAGACACTTTGCTTTTCATAACTTTCTCAGCCAAGCTGTACTACCTTACAATACATTAACATAGTTTTTCATGTTTAATATCCTTGCGGGGGAGGCTGAATGAAAAGAAGGAAAAAATTGCCCATGCTTAATAATATTAGCATTTAAGTTGTCCCACTAGACATTAAAATTTGCACCTCATTAAAGCAAAGATTGTGCTTGAAGGACAGATTGCAAGGAGGTAGGAACAGGAGAGGCAATGAACATGTTATTGAAGTAAATGGGGTAAGACAGCTGAATTTTGCTCTTTAGAGTCTGATTTTTGTAAAATATTTCTTTGTATCCAACAAAGAAAAATCTTTAAAATGGAGCCTAAGTCCACATTAAAAGACAACATTATTTACATTTCTTTTTTAAGCATTGGTGGCTTTGAGTGATGGCTTCCAGAATGGTTGAATTAATAGAACATGAGTATTATGATTAGGAGTTTGAGGGTTCTATCTTAGTTCAGAGATTAATAAAACAAAGAAGGCATAGTTGACATTTGACTAAAGCAACTTCAATTCCCTTTAGTAATTAATCTAAATGCTTTTATGGAGACTTCCTCTAAAAAACTAGTATTGTATTTTATATTTTCACCCCTTCTTCATAGGCAGCAGTGGGTAGTTAACACGTGGATGTCTGATCATTTCTAGAGAGAGTTTTTACCATAAATCAAGCATAGGGAAATAGGCTAGATTTGAAGGGTTTTTTAGGTGTACATCTGATTTCCTTGACTAGGCTTAAACATCTGGGATGCCCTCCAGTATCCGAGACATCTGAGAATCAGACTTTATCTTCATGTAGTGTGGTCTGAAAGGCCAACTGAGTGTATTGACTCCTGTGTGCAACCAACTTCCAGTAAAGTTAGTTGAGTTTTTTTAATGTCTGTTATTATTTCTCCACACTGGTAAGAATTTATGTTGAGGCCTGAGTTAAGTGTGGACTGATAGTCAGATGAGCATTGCTCATTCAAGGCAAAGTCAAAAATAATGTATAAGCTGGCTGTCTTCTCCTTCTTCCATTCATTTAGTAAATACAGACTTCACTCCAGTGATTTTGATGGCTAATACATTGCTCTTTTTATAAATTATGTATCACTTTGATGGTCTAAGCTAAAATGGTCTGAGCTTTTGACTCCTTGCTAACTATACTATTAATTTATTTAGCTGCTGCACCCTTGTTTCAGGAAGGGAATAGGCAAGTGGAGAACCAGCTGGCATATTGTCTTCCTGTTCCAAACAGTGAGAGTACAGATAAATACTTAGCAGTTAACGCTACTTCTAACCCTGAGATATGGTTCTAGGCCAAGTTTTCATGCACTAATTGTGCTGTTTCAGAAAAGCTTACCTCCTGGAAGCCATTTTCTGTTCACTGGAGTGGCTAAATAAACACAGTCTGTATGATTTGGCTCCCCAGACTAAATTATCTTTTTTGGATGCTTTGACTACTCGACCAATCCAGCTTTTTTAAAAGAAAATAAACATGACATTACGGACTGTGTTCAGGCTGAAAAAAGAGTACACTTTAGAATGAAATTCTCAGGAAATCAAAATTGAAAGCAGGCTTGGTCCAGTGTTATTTTTTTTATCTGGTGATGTCTATTTGAGAAAAACTGCTGTTTGCAGACTCTCCTCTCAGCAACACCAGGGGAAGGGAATGGATGAAGGTAAAAAGCAGCAAAGAAATTCTGGGGTTTGGTATTGGGAAAAAGATACCAAAAGAAGAAATGAATTTTATTTATTTGCACGGAGGGATTGGCTATTTTTTCAGGACTTTTTCTGATCTCACAGTGAGTAGATAGAGGGGAACAATACAGGTCTTCTAATCTGAAGATAAAAGTTTTCGTTAAGCCATTATTTTTGACTAATCTTTTTTAATTTATGTGCTTTATCAGGTTCTTGTATTCTTATTATAACTGTACAATAATGAATCTGTGTTATACCAAGCAGAGTGCTCCTAGGAGGGTTTCCCTAGAAGTACTTCCTAATTCCCAGGTTGGGCTGTTTTATGGCCAGAAGTTCATTCTGCCTTACAGATGACCATTATTTAAGCTATCTAACTATATTTCCAGTAGGTAATAATGGTAGGCTGGTATTGGGCAAAGGATTTAAGCATAGTGTGGAACAGTAGACCTTGAGGAAAATTCTACTTGCTGTTCTACTCTGGCTATTTTTCCTATTGGGAATATTTCTCACTAGTTCCAAACCAGCCCTAAAAATACTATAAAGAATATTTAAGTAGCCGTTATATCCTTTGAATCCATGGTGCAGTTCAGTTTACAAAGCAACACAGGAGCACCCTATGTAACAATTTGATACAAGATGTATACAAGTGTTCTGAAAATACCCTTACCCTTACTACATTATATTTTTTTCAATTATATTTTAAATCATAATGGTTTGAATCATCTTTCATTACAGTAAAACCATTCAATGAATTGCTGTTACTTTAATTATATAGCATATATTTCACATGAAGAACATAATGCGTGGAACTCTCATGTTTTCTTTCATGACCTTTCTGGTAAACTAGAAATTAAATGCATAAATTCTGGATTCAGATACTTTTATTCTGTAGAAAATTATGTCAGAACTTCATTTTAACTTTCTAGTATGTGACCCTTGGATAAATGAATAAAAAAAAACATTCCCTCTGGGCTGGAATTAATAATGGAAAAAATGTGAAAACAAGCACTTTCCTTGAAGAAATTTAATATTATTAGAGCCAAGAAGTTATCTCACTTATTAGAATACATGACACATATTCATATTCACTCATTTATAGAAATAAATATGCTGGATAATAAGGCATCCCAGTCACCTGTATGGCTAAACTTAAATGGTTCCTTTTCTTTTGCCTGAAATCATAGCCACATTTAAATTTTGTGAGAGCAATGAACTCCCTTCTCAAGAGCTGATTTGAAATGACTGAGTTCCCTGTAGTTATATAAAATCTATCTGATGGTAACAGATCAGACAACAAAAGAAAATGTATTATGAAAGGCATTCTTAGTATACTATGCTCATTGGCTTCTGAGTGACTGATCTTTCTAAATCAATACTCACTACTGCAGGCAATCCTCTGCCATTTCTAACTGTCTTTTGACCAAATCCTACCTTCATTTTTATATATGTGGCAATGCAAGGACAACAGATCTACACACAAAAGGACAAAAGAGGAATTTTATTTAGTAGGGCCTAGTGAATGTGTATTGTTTGACACCTTTTTAGCAATGTCCTACTGATTAACTTTATGATGAAGAAGAAAAGAAATAAGATTTTGGGCCATGGCAAGGGCCCAGGTTTATTTCCTGTAGTAAATCCAATAGCTAATACTTCTATCAGGCAGGAAATGTGGCAAAAGAAGCAGTACTAAAGGCAATTGCTGCACAGAAATTGCAGAAGAAGAAGAAAGTCTAAATAGCAGATGTAAAGAAACTAACAAGAGCAAAAATTTAATCTTGTCAAAGAAACCCTAGCTACAATAACCACAGTGAACTCAGTTTCCAAAGAGACAGTCACTGCAGAAGGAAACCTCCCAGTGACTGGATTTTTTAAAGGAAGTGCATAAGTAGGCATGATTCTCATCCCAATGTTTCTAAAACAAGTTCTTTGCTCCTCAGACTCAACCAGAAAAGCAGCTGTATATCCCCTAATGAGTTGCACATTATTAAATAAGCTTCCTTAAATAAATACACCCCCTGCTTTTAAATTTCTCTGCAGAGTTAATATGGTATCTTTTTTTTCTTTCTTTTTTTTTTTTTAATTTTTTTATTTCCTCATTTCCATTTGGGAAAAGTTAATGTTATCGCTGGACTTCTGCTCTATGTCTGTTGAAGTATTTTGCTCATCAAGTCAATGAAAATCTCCAGCACACAAGAAATATGAGATTAGACTCACTGGTTGGTCAATTTTCTAATTATTCAGAAACTCCTCAACTTAGCCTCTATCACTATTGTAAACTTGAATGGGACACAAGTTAGTTTTTGAAAACAAATTGTTATTAAAAAATAAAATACCTTCAGAAGATATCATTGAGCACGTTGCTATCTTCTCACATTTTTAAGTGGTTGTTGTACCTTTTTAGAATGATCTGCCTTAGAATTATCTGGGGAACCAATCTTTCCCCTAGTTGATAGCCATATAGGTGGCCCTTTCATGAATTTTTATTTGACACATTTTCCATTTTGTGATCGTGTTCTTACTATGTAAAGAAAAAGGCTTTTGCAGCTCAGAGAAAAGTTTCAATGACAAGTACAAAAGACTAACAAGAGGCAAAAATCCTTCATATAACAATCCAAAGAAACCCCTCATAGCATAATGTCCACAGTGATGTCAGCTTCAAAACATGCTCTGTTCTGATGAGAGGAAAAAGCCAATTAGACAAGTTATCCCAAAGCAATGTCAAAAGCCTACAAATTACACTAGCTATAAAAGCCAATCCCAACAGACTTCTACAGACATGTAAATTAATGCCATTGAAAAGCAATGTAATCAGGTCTCATTTATCATAATAATATCTTCTGATATTATAATATCTGCTGAGACCTGATAGCAATCTATGTACATCATAGGCAGTTTATTTAAAGAGATAACAACTGCTACTCGAGCAGCTCTGAACACAGCTGTTTTAATTGCCCCAAAAGTAAGTAGGGAAACTGAAATTCAAAAAATGACCTATTGCAGTATTTGCTTGGGCTAAACTAGAATCAACTGCACTCATTTCCAAGATGCGTGGAATAGACTAAAGAGCAAGAAGCTTTGCTTTTCCAGAATTACAACAGGTTTTAAATCTCTTCGGATTCTAACTCAATACAGGAAACACCTGAAAGCTCAGAGACACTGTGCTTCAAATATTTTTGAGACCAGAGATAATAAATTAAAGATTACTCTCCTACACTATGCTAAAATCATTGCTTCCAACTGCAGTCAATGATAATGCTCTTTCTGTACCATTCATGATAGATAAAGAAGTAATGGCTGAGATTTTTGGCTATAACAATGTTTATGACCCAGGGGCTCTCTAAGGGTAAAGCAATATTATGTTGTTTCAACACTATTTCAAAACAACTGTTGAAAGAAAAGCCTAAACTATCAGAATGAATTCAAAAAGACTGAGTTGTCACAATCTTTACTGTGTTTTTCTGCTAATTCCCTACTTCCCTGTGTATAAGTTTCAAAACAGAAAATACTGTCTTACTGCAAATGTCTGTCAGTGAAGAGAACAGAGCAAAGCAGAGGAAAAATGACTCATTTTAACTTTCTCTCCAGTAAAATTTTCTTCCTTACTGGTAAACAAAGCAAAATCAATCTCATCTTTGCCTTTAAAGAATTCAGTAACTATTTTTTCTTACTGAGCATTTGGATCTTTATGTTTTTCTTCTGTGAAAATTGCTGGTAGTAAGCATATGTGGCTTAACTCTCAGAGCTCTGTCAGATAAGCACTCACTGTAGCTCATCCATGTTTCTTAAAGAGATTTCTACACAGCATCCATAGCTACCTGTGCCAAAGCCTCTGTTTGCTAAGTGACATGTTAAAACAAGCCATTTTCACTGATGATCAAACTCAAACACTGGATCAGAAACTGAAATGTTGTGCCAGTGCAGAGGGCAGATAATAAGTAATAAATTATTCCAGACACACACACACACACACACACACACACACACACACATATACATATATACATCATAAGATATATAAGGTATAAGGTATACATCTTAAGGTAAGATCTCATAACAGCTTTGAGAGAGTGAAAGATGCTAACGTTTTATATAAACATAAAAAATTCACAATTTGGTTTTTAAAACCTGGATTCTGCAAATACAGGAGATTTTAAAAATGTGAGAAATCTGTAAAGATTTCTTTTAGAGACAGTTAAGACATTTGGGATTCACCTTATGCTTCTGTTTTAAAACAAATGTTTCTGAAACCTTTTTTCCAGAGTATTGTTTGATCTGTTTCAATTCAGTGCCTGTTGGTGCAAGGTAAACCAGGGTCAAACCAGTGGTTTAAATTTTCTTATTCCAAATCCAAACTTGCCTTGCAGATTTGATTGCGAAATCTTATTTTACTCTGGTTTTCTCAGGATTATTTGATTGGAGTTTTAAGCCTTGGCACAAGTATACTCTGAGAGCAGTGAAGAGATGGAACATATGCTTCCAAAAATACCTTAGGAAAAGACAGAACATGTTAAGAGGCCATAATTACTCACAGACAGAAATCTTTGCCTTTGGGTAAAACAGGCTTCCTGAATCTCATTCTGTGACAAATATTGACAAGCTCTGTGCCACACTGTGTTTTTCTGACACAATTTTGCCTAGAGAGTAGAACAGAGCAACACCAAATCAAGGGAAGATTGGATAATGCTGTCGTTCCAGAAGGAAAATCTTTCATTAGAGTCCTCATAAATGAGAGTGATGTGCTTTGTACACAATCTCACAGATAGCTTAGTCAGCCTCTGTCAGCGCACCTGGCTCTCTCTTCCACCCCTCTAAATCATTGCTCATTAAAAAAAAAACCAGGACCACTACAAATGCAAAGTGTGTGCAATGAGCATGGGACAAGGCTTCCTGCACCCTCCTCTTGGCCTGACCCTCATCATCCTTGCACACTCTCTCCTCACATGCTTGGTTAGTCTCTTTGAAACACAGCCTGCTGGTTGGGATCACATCTGGTGCATGCAGAGGGAAGGGAGACACAGCACAGGGGGTGAGGAGGTGAGGGCAAAGGGCCATGAGCTGTAGAGAAGGTAATGATCTTGCTGATTGGTGCACCAGTTGGGCAAACACACTGGGATCAGAAGACTTCAAAAAGAAACTTTCTCCCATTGAAAGCTATGGGTATCTGTCCCTTAATGATCAAAACATTTTAGCAGTGCCGGAAATAAGCCTTACATTTCTAATGATTCATGAGTATTTTTAGGCTATATAAATTGGCTACTGATGTTTTGTTAACTGAACCATCTACCCAAAGACATAAAAGGTAATTTCAGACAAGTCACCTAATCTTTCTGTGTCTGTATGTCCTTGTTTACCTAGTCAGATTGCAAGTTCTAAATGTACCTATATGTACACATACCTGGGTACCTCAAATTTTTAGACTGCAGTCCTTACCGACATTTCTACAAACTAGCCAAATACAAATAACTCCTGACATGCTTAATGAAAGAATCAATCACAGAATCATATAATAGTCTGGGTTGGAAGGAACCTTTAAAGGTCATGTAATCCAGCCCTCCTGCAGTGAACATGGACAAATTCATTTTTCTTCTATTAAGCTGCCAAGTGGTCCAAGAATTGGAGATTTCTGATTATGTTTTACTTTACTCATCAGAGATGGCCTTGGTTTTAACTTCCCTATTCACAGGTACAAGCGTAATTTTACTCCATATGAGTGAGGATTACCAAATCAAAAAGAACTATGTTTTTTCACCTACCTCTATATCTGGCAATATAAAACCTTGCTAAAATTTACTACCTCTATCAGTCTATATTTCTGGCAGTGTGTCAACTGTAAGTCACCTTGATTTGGATGAATTAAACAACTTTCTCTAACCTGGAACTTTGCATTTTGCTTGTTGGGGCAATATCATGAGGTAAAATTCATAATTTTCATTAAGGCCAAACACTTTGGATCTTTTTGGGTTTTTTTCTCAAAGCATACTAAAATCTTATTCAGTAATAATGTATTTATGAGCCATACACAAGAAATTGCTATTTCTTCATTAATAAAGAAATAAAAACAAATCCTAGGCAATTTGGAAGAGCTTCATGCTTGACTTATGGTTACAAGTATTCAGTAAGGTGAGATACAAAATATCTTTCAATATTTTGTAATATTTGGCTAAAAATCCATCTGATCCTGGTGCCTGCCTTAAGTGCAGAGATGGAATTTCTTCTATTTCTGTCTGGTATGAAAAGGAATGTGTGTAAACTGAATTTTCTGGTGTTTGTGTGTGTATATGCACTTGTGAGTAAGACAGAGACTGTCAAGGAAGAAGTTTAAAGTCATGGTGTTTATATGTATATGTTATATATATTTTTTTGTATAGGTACTTTTAGATATACAGCACTAGCACAGTTCTGATTGAAAATATGAGAATGAGGAATATTGTCTCACACTGATAACTTTCCATTTTCCTCAATCTGTGCCTCCCTATATAAAACAGATGGTTTGATATTTTGTAGTGAGATAGTAAGCATTCCCTTGTCCCAAGCCAAATCTGCCATCGGCAAATTCATTCCTGCTGTAAATTATAACTCAGTTGTCAAATTAAGAATGTGACGTTATATGAGACCTTGTAGCACCAAGCAATAATTTACTCATCCCTATGATTTTATGCCACTAATTTTTGTTGTGTCCTTCAGACAGATGCCTTTCCCATGCTGTGAGGTTAAGAGGCACACTTCTCTCTGCTCCCATTTCTTCTTTGTCACTAAGTTGATTTACTCCTCCCTGGATTTATCTCTTCTTGAGGCATGTTTGCTCAACCCCACTGAGAGTAACATCCTTCTGTCCTTGGACTTAAGAAAAGCCACTGAACTTCTACTTCACAAGAAAAAGAAGAGAAATACATGATCCCACTAAGGTATCCAAATGGTT
Source organism: Ammospiza caudacuta (assembly GCF_027887145.1). Taxonomy (NCBI): domain Eukaryota; kingdom Metazoa; phylum Chordata; class Aves; order Passeriformes; family Passerellidae; genus Ammospiza; species Ammospiza caudacuta. The sequence goes on from NC_080594.1 coordinate 63,993,300, forward strand.
CTAATGTATAATTCTTTGTCTTTAAAACACTATTGCTTATTGGTATGCATAAGAACAAGGCATGTCTGTTTTCTAACAACAGCTATTAAATGAATAGCATAAAAAGACAGCATATAAAGTAAAATGATAAATTTTGAGCAAATAAACTGCTCAAATGATCAGAAACTATTTTTAAGTTTCGAAGCTGGAATCTTCTCTGCCTTTAGTAATAGTACATAAGCATAAATGAAGCTTTACACAATAGTAGAAATCTTTGATGAAATAATATTTTTATAAGACAATGAGTGTCCCGTTCTCGGCTGTTTTTGATGGCCTGGAAAGGCTCGGGATGGCCTTGGACAGCCCGCGCTCCAAAGGACGAAAAGAGTCTTCAGGTTTTTTCTCGGTCTTCAGTGTTTATTAGTTGTTTATCTACAAGATTTTCTCTTGGCCCGACAGAGGTCTGCACAGCACGCCAGCCATGAGCACACTGCGAGCCCCCGGGGCGGTCACTTATCTTTATACCCAAAACTACGTATAAGATATTTACCTATTTTCCCCAATGCTTTTCACCCTTATTGACAAGTGCACTTTTAGTAATAACCAATCCCAAAGTGCCACCATCACCACAGAAGATGGAGGCTAAGAAGAAGAAGAAGAAGGACAGGACACTCCCCAATTCCTCCATCTTACTTCTCTAGACCCCCCTGTACTGAAATTCTAAAACCCATGTTTGACACTATAATAAACCTATCCCTTCACCATTCATCCTCGTGAGATCCTCCCATCCTCATACAGGTTTTGTCTCCTGTGCAGGATCAAAGTCCAGCCACCAGACACTTCTGGCAACATTCCAGGACCTCCGAGCCCCCCAAGGGTTATCTTGGTGTCTCTGCACATCAGGACTGATGTGCTGAGATCCCACAAATGAGAACTATTAGTTATGGTCCCTAATAAAAAGATATTAAAAAGTAATTTATGGGACAGAAAATGTAAAGAACAGTAGCATTTCTATGATGTGCTCTTCAGAAATTCAAATACCTCCTATTGATATCTCTGTTTTTATACAGTGGGAAGGGTCTAGCCTGTAGTCCAGCCTAGGGTCTGGCTTAGTACTTACTAAAAGATATAGTAGATACGAGAGATATAAAAGAAGGGTACAAGGTTTTCAAACTCATAGCCATCTAGCAACCAGCATTACCTCACAAGCACATTGGAATGAATTTATTACAGCACCATATGAGAAGATCACGTTGAAATTTTATTTCTTCTATGGTCTTTCATCCTTCTTCAGCTTTTCGCCATAAAAAGTTCTACTCCCCTACCAAAGAGTTGCTGTCAGAAGAAAGCACTATTTTGTGAGGCTGTTTGTATGAGATCCCATGCCCAAAAGGCAGTGCGGATAAGGTGCACCAATGATAGTTCTTTTTTTCTGCTGTTATAAACACATACTCAAAAGACTGCATTCTCGACCACCCATATGCTATATCACATGGAATATTTTTCTCAGTTACACGCTATGAAATCTCCCCACTTACAAATCATGATAGGCCTACGCATTGCTTAAAATATTTTGAAATAATTACATATCTTATGACTCATGAGAGCCTCAGGGAACTCCAACATGGAGCGTGATGTAGCCTGCACAGTCTGCACATGGCCAGCTTGCTCCAAAGGAGGCTAGTGTCAGGCGATGTGAATAAGCTGTTACCCTAAGACAGCTGCCTCCAAAGTCATAGGTCAGTGCCTGGCTTTCTTTTTTGGGTGGCACAGACATAGCTCGTATAGTGATACAGCTGTGTTGTAGAAGTTCTTCCCATCCCACTAAAAAGATCCAAATAAAGGGGAAGTGTCTCCCAGTGCAAACAACCTCTTCCGCAGCTTTCACTCTCAAATGCCTCCTGTTCCACACATCATATCTTCATTTCCTCCCAGTCCAATGCTCCAGTTTTGCGAATCCCTCTTTCCCATACCCATAAATTTTCCTTGTTTTTCCCCAGCAGTGAATTTTAGTGGAGGTGTCATGCTCCTCTTTCACTGTGCCGGATGAATCAAGACACATGAAACCAGGATAAAGACCTGAACATGGATGTAGCCTTGCTTTTTAGCCCCTCAGGAGCTGAGGGAGAAGATGTCTGCCAAGTATTCAGTAAGAAGATTGCCCTTTGCTTGTAGACTTGATTTTTCACATTGCCTGGAAATGACCTTCACAGGCTTCATTTTTGTGTGGAGCACAGTGCCTTCAGAAGGTGAGTGTAAGGTACAGAGAGTGTTAGGACTACGCTTGGTCTGGAAACCCCAGAATCAAAGGTGAGCCTGAGTGGTATCTGATCCCTGAGGCATAAACTTCTTTGCAGTGTTTTAATGCTAAAAACTTAAATTAAACAAGAGGTAATACAAGATCAGAGGCAGAGGTACAGCACTGAGTTCAGTTCTACAGTATTCTCCTCATAGGTGAAGTAACAGGATGGCAATTACATGGTGACTGATTTTTCTGAATTCTTTACATGCTTTTTTTGCTTTGCTTTACTTTATGTTTGGACTTAACAAAACTACTGGTAATTTCACAGGACTCTCTGTCCATCTTCAATTTAAGTCATTGATTTTCAAGGGAATCATAATAAAAACGTGCATTTTTAACTAAATGAAAATCTATGCTTTGCAAATTGCAATGATTCTACCTTGGATGTTATTCTTTCACTGTTTTTATAACTACCAGAGGAATCAAATTTTAAAAGAAACAAAGAAAATAAAATTAAAAAAAAAGAAAGAGATAAAACCAAAAACAAATAACCAACCAAACCTGCCCCTTACCAAAAAAAGAGCAACAAAAAAGATGCATGAGCCAGCCAGCTGAGATATTGAATTTCATTAAGAATCAAATAGAACTGCTAAATTAGAAGTTTTAGATCCTAAATCTAGGAATACTTAAGGTTGAAAAATAAAATTCTGTATTTTGTTTTTCATCCAGCAATAGTCCTGGCGTACGTAGCTCAAAGCAATATAATCAGCTGTGCTTTGTATAAAAGTGCTGCATTTAGCTTGCAAGGATTCAAATGAAATATTTCTGCCTTTATTTGTAATATTAGAGTGACTCTTGTATTATTAAAGATAGACTTCTCTTTTAGTTAAATTAAATTAGAATTTTTTTATTTCATGCCATTTGAAATAAATACTAAACAAAAACTGCTTGCCTGAAGTGTGTTTTTCACAGTCTGGAAGACAAAGGAAGCTGAATAGCACATTAAATCCATGGGCATGAAAAGCAAACCACAGTGACAGAGATCTACATCAGACCACAACATGCAGCTTGGGGTCTCAAGTAGACATGGATAATGCATGGAGTTTGTTAAAACAGAATAGACAAAAGTAGCCAAGGTGATGGATGGACAAAACGAACTACAGACTTTGAATGTCCTCACTAACCTTAAGCACACTCACAGGAAAGAGTGGATGACCACTTAAAAGTTTGCTGTCTTCCATTGATACCCAAGGAAACCTAGATGACTTTAGGCTCAATTTTACTTTTTAATAGCTAAGTAAATAATATAAATCATATTTTATTTTAAGTAAATTGTCTGGATTACTTCTGTTTTCAAGAATATAAACATTTCATCATGTTCGGAACAGGAACTTCTGGCATTGAGTTCAATAGGACATTTTAGAAGTTCAAATTTTAGTTGCCTTCTAAAGTCAGGCGTGGAAAGAGCTACACATAAAAACACAGCATGGAAAGCATAATTTTGTTTTCCAACTGTCTTTTCATGTTGACAATAAGTAGCAGATGTCATGTGCTGATTATGATTTATAAAGATTGGCAGAGAGAGTGTAGATTGAAGCTGTACAAAATGGCCTCTATCCTGCCTCATTTTAGTGTATTATCTCCCATTACATGAAGTTATCTTTCTAAAGTAAATGTTGACATTGTCCATATGTGAAAAACCATGTGCTGGAAGGCATTTTTCCATTTTCTGTTTGCCTTTTAGTAGGTGTTTCTAACTTCAGAGAAGCAACTAGCATCATCCACAACTGTTAGAGGAACATCAAACTGAACAGCCCTTGGCTTATGAAGTAGAAACTGTTTAGCTCTGGCTTTAGCAAAGAATATAAAATTGGATGTTGATTCCTAAGTAGCTCAAAACTACTTATAACTGTGTCAAGCTCTGCTACTTGGGCTGAAGTGTAATAATAAAGAGCAAACAAACCTAAAGACCTTGGTGTCTGCCAGAGTTAGATACAATACATCAAATATATACTCATGACAAGACTTTTCTAAAATACTGATGCATCCATGATAACTACTGGAGATGAAATAGTCCCATTTCCCTACAAGATAGAAAAGGCTGCACTTTCCTCCCTGTCTTAAATATCACAGCCCCGTGGCACATTATTTTCTCCGTGCATAGATGGTGCCCTGTCTCATTTGCTGCATCTAATCCTCTGAAAACCTCATGTGATTTTCAGCTTTGTCCAAGCATTTTCTGAAAGTATCTAATTTTGTCTTGATGAAAATGTAATTTCTTAGTTCACTAATACAACCATTCACTTCAGCCATTCCTTCTCTAATTTTAAAGATTATGTCTTTTTCTGATCTCATTATTATTACACTTGTCATTCAAAATGAGAGGAGGAGGGAAAGAATTGGAATTATGACTCCCTGATGAATTCCATCTGGGCTTATGGAAATGAGTGATGTGATGTTCATTTTAAAGTGTCATCACAGCAAAAATAGAAGTCAATTCAAGAGCAATAAAATACCCAAGTTTGGAAGGCAAATATCATGAAACTGAGGCAAATATTTTTCTCATTATCAGCAAGTACTGCTGTTAACAACTAATAACCATAGGCACAACAAAACCATGGTAAAAAAAAAAAAAAGGAGAAGGAAGGAAGGAAGAAAGGGAAGGAAGAAGGGAAGTGTCGGAAGGAAGTGTCGGAAGGAAGTGGCGGAAGGAAGTGGCGGAAGGAAGGAAGGAGTGTGGGAAGGAAGTGTGGGAAGGAAGTGACGGAAGGAAGAGTCAGAAGGAAGGAAGTGACGGAAGGAAGTGTCGGAAGGAAGGAGGGAAGGAAGGAAGGAAGGAAGGAAGGAAGGAAGGAAGGAAGGAAGGAAGGAAGGAAGGAAGGAAGGAAGGAAGGAAGGAAGGAAGGAAGTGTCGGAAGGAAGTGTCGGAAGGAAGGAAGGAAGTGTCGGAAGGAAGTGTCGGAAGGAAGTGTCGGAAGGAAGGAAGGAAGTGTCGGAAGGAAGGAAGGAAGGAAGGAAGGAAGGAAGGAAGGAAGGAAGGAAGGAAGGAAGGAAGGAAGGAAGGAAGGAAGGAAGGAAGGAAGGAAGGAAGTGGCGGAAGGAAGGAAGTGGCGGAAGGAAGGAAGTGGCGGAAGGAAGTGGCGGAAGGAAGTGGCGGAAGGAAGGAAGGAAGGAAGTGGCGGAAGGAAGTGGCGGAAGGAAGGAAGTGGCGGAAGGAAGTGGCGGAAGGAAGTGGCGGAAGGAAGTGGCGGAAGGAAGGAAGGAAGGAAGGAAGGAAGGAAGGAAGGAAGGAAGGAAGGAAGGAAGGAAGGAAGGGAGGAAGGAAGGAAGGAAGGAAGGAAGGAAGTGGCGGAAGGAAGGAAGGAAGTGTCGGAAGGAAGGAAGTGGCGGAAGGAAGTGGCGGAAGGAAGTGGCGGAAGGAAGTGGCGGAAGGAAGTGGCGGAAGGAAGTGGCGGAAGGAAGGAAGTGGCGGAAGGAAGGAAGTGGCGGAAGGAAGGAAGGAAGGAAGGAAGGAAGTGGCAGAAGGAAGGAAGTGGCGGAAGGAAGTGTCGGAAGGAAGTGTCGGAAGGAAGTGTCGGAAGGAAGGAAGGAAGTGTCGGAAGGAAGGAAGGAAGGAAGTGTCGGAAGGAAGGAAGTGTCGGAAGGAAGTGTCGGAAGGAAGGAAGGAAGTGTCGGAAGGAAGGAAGGAAGGAAGGAAGGAAGGAAGGAAGGAAGGAAGGAAGTGTCGGAAGGAAGGAAGGAAGTGTCGGAAGGAAGTGTCGGAAGGAAGGAAGGAAGTGTCGGAAGTGTCGGAAGTGTCGGAAGTGTCGGAGGGAAGGAAGGAAGGAAGGAAGGAAGGAAGGAAGGAAGGAAGGAAGGAAGGAAGGAAGGAAGGAAGGAAGGAAGGAAGGAAGGAAGGAAAAAGAATCAAACATCCTCCCAAAAACATCAGCAGATGCTTATTCCTATTTCTTGTTTCTTTCATGGAACTGTATATGATTTTCACTGTCAGTTAAGCCACTTTCACATAATTACACGTTTTATACATCGCATCTCTGCCAAAGAATAATATTTTGCACCAAATACAATGCAGATAGCTCTCCAAACAATAAGAATTTACAACATAGTAATTCATACCAAGACAGTCAAATTTTAATTGTGCTATAATTTTTGACTATTACAATTTTTAATTTTTTTCTCTGAGGAAGGGGAATTCAGAAAACCTATCTCTTTCCCATGTCTTCTGAGTTGTGAACTTCAATCCATTGGCATTAAGGGTCTAGGTTCTTACCATAGTGTTTGAAGACCAAAAGCAAAGTCTGACCATATCCAATCCACTTGGTATCCTCCAGTAAGGAAAGAACTCTGTTCTCTACAGTAAAATAATTTCCTGAAATGGAAGGTATTTTTTATTTTATTTCTAGCTTTCCTATGTTATGGTCTCACTCAAAGAGTCAAACATACATATATGCACATTAAAAAGTACAAATTTAGCAACAAACAATATGCCAAATCTGTCCCAAAATGTATATGCCTACAGCCTTGAGCAAAGATTTTGTCTATCCCGTTTTCTCTTTGAATGGATATTTTCAAATCATTAAATTTAAAATCTGACCTGAATAAAACCCTAACATTTACTGGGGGTTCTATTCTCAATGCTGTGGGAATTGAGATCCAGCAAAGAAGGAAGAATAGTTGCTTCAATCTTCTATGTAGGAAAAGCATCAAGTCAATGCTGATCCCAGCCTTCTGATAATGAATGTACAAGTACATGGAGATAATACCTATAGAAAAACAAGTTTGTGTGAAGCTACAGAGATCTCTTCTGACCCCAGTTCAGAAATAAATTCGAAGAAAATAATACTATTAGCCACAGCTCTTTAGACACTTACACCATAAAATGTCTTAAGGTTGAGTTTAATTGTCTAACATTGGAAAAGAAATAGAGCAGTTATCTATAGTGGTTTACACTAAGCAGTAAAAGAAGCATAAACAAGTACACAGTAATAAAGAAAAGTATAAGCACTATGAGGCTTATGGTAAAATATGAATTAAATAGCTATTATCTTCTAATTTAAAATGTGTGACATCAGTTTCTATCTTTTGCTTTTGCCATGGTCCTATTTATTTTTGTGGAGCTGTACCTATGGAGCCATTTCTATATGAATTTCATTACGGAGAGATATATTAGTCCATAGGAAAGTCTATCTTAAAAACATGGATAATTTGGTTACAAGTGGAATGAAGATTTTATAAAGAGCTGTTCACTTCTCCTTGACTTGATGATGTCACTATGAAGATCTGTATTTCATGACCTCTGACCACTCACCAGTCATGACACACAGTTGCATCATGTGTAAATGTGGCTGAGTCCAGCTTTTTTAGGTTCCTGTAAAGCAAAAGACTCAGCAATACAAACAATGGTGGTGGCTTATGCCTTTGGAAGTTTGATGTTACCCAAGTCAAAATTACCTTCTAGCATGTCAAGACATACTGCAAAACTATATTTGCCTGGTGAATAAATGTCTGCATTCACAGTTTGAAAATGAGGTTCAACAATCTGAGGAAGCTTTTGGAAGAAGCAGATGAAGTCACAAAAAAGTAAACAAACTTATATATGATATATGGTTTATATATTACATCTGTGTATACATCCCTGTGTTACCAGTATATTATGACATTGAAGTTGAAAAGTCTTATTTAGTTGCTTGATTTTCTGCTTTACCTTCAGCATAGGCAGAGAAAATAGACTACTCAGATGCAGTTTTGTTTACAAGCACTTACTTGCACTCAATGAGATTGCAGTCACTGCAATCTTCTCTTAAGCTTCTCTTCTCCTGTATTGGAATGACTTTTCTTTTTTGTTATGTAAATAACTGCAAGGTCTATATATCAAATAAGTAGCTTTTGCAATCTCTCAGGTACACCAAATACCTAGTGTACCTCTGCAAAATTCTGTTTTCTTAGGTTAATGAGAAAAGCCAGTGTGTTGTGTTACATATAAATACCAATAAAAGCCTTATGTTGTTGGACTAAGGAATGAGCACTGCAGGGAGACTTTACTCAAACTGCCTTAATCTGTTGGTAATATTTAAAAACAGTGTTCTCTCCAGTTTGACAGCCTAACCACAGGAAAGGAAAAAAAAGTTATTGCTCTCTCATACAGAAATCTTCATCTGGGGAAAAAAACCCAACAAAACAGTGTTGTTTGAGAACATGGTTCTTTCACTATATGGTGACTTTTTTTCTAGTTAGAAGTCAGTTCTTCAGAGAAAGAGAAAAAACCCAGGCATCTGGATCACGTGTCTGACATAAAATCATAGAATTCTTCTATGAATCATTCAGAGAATGTGAATGCTTCTATGAACCATTCACAGAATCATAGAACTGCATAAAATCATAGAATGGCAAGGGAATAAAAAAGCCAGGCACAAAAACAAAGACTCAAACCATTCCTTGGGAAATGATGAGCAAAGTACTTAAACCTGTACTTGACATTTAGCAGTGTTTGAGTGTCATTGATTGTAATTAGTGCATGTGCATATTTAACAAGCTCGTATTTCAAAGATATTCCTAAATAAGAATATTTTTATCTAATGTTTGTTGCTAAAGACATAAAGACTGAGGCATATGAATGAAGCAAGGTTTTCAGAAAGAGATAATACCTGTTACAACTGAGAAAATCTGTCATTTGATAGAGAAGTCTCCTGAGCTTTGGAAAAAACTCTGTAAGATTATCTGCTTTGTCTGACTGTATCAATTGTTTTTAGGAGAGATATTATCTTCCTACAAACCATTCTGCAATGGGACTTCAGGGTTTCATTCCATTCTGAAAAGAGGCTCTGTATAAGAACATTCATACTCCAGAAATCTCTATTTATTGTGTACACAATCATTTCTACCAAGAGGACGTTTATCCTTCAAGAGCAAGTTCATCTGGTGCTCCTGTTTTTGTTTTTTCTCTGATATTATTAAAAGAACAGTACACTTTGTAAAGATGAGGGTTTAACTGTGTACATTGTACTAAAATTTTGGTAAGGTTCAACAGCAGTGTTAGTAGTTCTGCAGCATGAAAACATCAATGGCAGTGTAAGATGGGTTCTTCGCCCACTCACACACTGAGCTAAATGGCTCATTGCATCTGACTGCAAGCCCTACTCTTGAGATGTTTTTAATTTTATTTTTTTTTATCACATTCAGTAGCAGGTTGGTGTTTTACACAGCTGGAGTAATCTCTGCTTTCAATACCTGGGTTTTTCCTTGTCCCCTGTCAAAACTGTACACTCTATATGCACAAAATTTTATAGAGAGTTCAAAAACTCACATATGATGCAGTGCTTATCTAGAGTTTCTAATTCCAGACATAAGCTAGCAAATCAATGTCAAAAAAACTTCTCTAAAATGAAAATAGTATTAATGTAATAAAATAAACATAAATCCAAATGTGTATAGCAGCACTCTAACTCCATCATTCATAACTCAGGAAAGCAAATAGTGAATGATTTGCTGTTGCCACAGAAGACCAAAATTTCAACCACCAATTAATTATAGGTATAGTAGTGACTGGCGCAGAAAGCCAGGTTGTACATTTATTTTTCCTATATTTTGTCAATTGGACTTTTTGTTTGCATAACCATGGGATGGTATGAAGCCAGTTCATTGTAGATTTGGACAGAATCCCTTGGGTTTTTTCCAGTTCTATAAAAGATGAACTGAAGCATGTTCAGTTTCACAAAGCTGCACAAATCATATTTTGGTGTTGCAGACAAATTCAGTGTTCTTAGCTAAAGCATGGTTCTGAGTGCCTGCTACTGTGTCCACACAGGTAAACAAGAGGGACAGAGACCAATCTCCATGCACAAGGCCCAGTGAGTTGCACCAGGTCAAGGCTCATGCTCCCTGTTGAATTCTCATTCTGGAGAGAAAGCTGGTTTCAGGGAACCACAGCAGAGTCAGGGAGGGAGTTGACAGTTCAGTGGCACAGCTAACCTGTCATGTAATTCTTGGGTTTGTTCCATAGAATCATAGAATGCAAGAATTGGATTGGAAAGGACCTTAAAGATCATCTGATTCCATGCCTCCTGCCATGGACAGGGAACTTCCCACTAGAACAGGTTGCTCAAAGCCCCAGCTAACCTCATCTTTAACACTTCTCTAGATGGGGAATCCTCAATTCCTCTGGGCAATTTGTTCCAGGGCCTTACCATCCTGACAGTAAAAATTGTATTCCTAATGTTTAATCTTAGCATACAGTCTTTTAGTTTAAAATCATTCCCTCTTCTTCCGTTACTACAAGCCCTCATAAATAGTCCCTGTTCAGCTTTTCTGCAGCTCTCTTAGGTGCTGGAAGGCTCCTATAAGGTTTCCCATGAGCCTTCTCTTCTCCAGGCTGGACAATTCCTCTCTCTCATAGGCAGAGGTGATCCAGCTCTCTGTATTGCATTCGCATGTCAAGGCTTTGGCAGAGGGTGGGGTACGGGGGTGGTTTCCATGAGAAGCTGCCAGAAGCTTCCCCTGTGTGTGACAAAGCCAATCCCAGCCGACTTCAGGGTGGTTCTGCTGCTGGCCAAGGCTGAGCCAATTAGAAAAGATACCGTCTCTGTGATAACATATGTAAGAAGGAAAAAATGTTGTGAAACAGATGTAATTGTGGGCAGAGAAGAGCAGAGTGAGAATACATGAGAACAGCCCGGCAGACTCCAAAGTCAGTGAACTTGGAGGGGCATGGAGATCCTCTATGCACCTAAATACTGAATATGTAGGCTGGGCTTGCAGAGATTTCAGCTGAACATCCTGGTCCAAATAGGTCCAAATAGAACAGGTATCTATGGCTGAGTCTTCTGTATACTGAGGCATGGAGACTGCAGGTTTTCTAAGCAACCTGCCATATCCTGATACATATGGCAAAAAAACCCAAAAAACACTGTAAATTAAATTTAATAAAGAATTATTTCCTGTGCTCCACTGTGTGTCCATTGCCCCTTATCCTTCCACTATTCGCTTCAGAGAAGAGTCAGGTTCCAGTTTCTCTACATCTCTTCTAGTTACCCATGGAGAGACCAAGACCTGCCCTAAGTGTTCACTTCTTAAGTTTGAACAGATTTAGCTGTCTCAGCCTCTCGTCATATGTGCTTCAGCCAGCTTCTTGACCTTCTTGGAGTTCCTCCAGCAGAATTACTCAGTGTACGACTGCTTTTCCTCTGTTGGGAGCTCTAAAATTGGGAACAGTACTCCCAGATGTGGCCTCACAATTGCTGAAGGGAGGGGAAGAATCTATTTCCCTGGCAAAACTACTGATCCCAGCATGTGCTGTTGCGTGAGATCATTCCATCTGGAATGCAAATGGGAAATGGATCCTCAAACATATCTAAAAAAATAAACCTTATTTCCCACCAGAGTTTTTGGTCATTTAAAAGAGACCACTAAATTAGATTGACTAGATCCATCCATGGATGCTATCAACCACATACCATTCTGGAATATCTATAGGTCAACAGCGTCGGTTATAGAGCAGAGCTGTCAGAAGCTCAGCACAATATCTATTTTCATATTTTCATTTCACTGGATTGAATACAGCATGTCATGGCTGGTATTGAATGTGTTTCACCGACAGAAATTCCATGCATATGCTGTGCCCCATGCAGCGTGCATAGATCCCACAGAGCACACATAGTACTGAAAACACACCTGCTTATACCTAGGACTGCCCCATTATGAAACATTCTGATTCAAAGTGCAATGGAGTCAGCAGGCCCAGAACTGTGCTTCTTCAAACAATGATTCAGTTGACAGCTACAAATGATATTTAACTATGTGGGATAAGACAAATATGTTCACAAGTACTTGCAGAACCAGTGTAGCAAATAAAAGCTGATAGAGGAAACTTTGTGAATAAAGACTCAGGATTACAGCAGAGACATCAACAGTATAAAACAACAGCCAAATGGTCACTGAAAGAGTTTTCAGCTTTGTGAGCAGGTAGAATCAGCTTTAGAGCATAAAAATAGGAGAAGGAGCATGTATACAACCAAAGTAACACAGTCTATACAAAGTGAAAATGCAAAGTAGGTAATGGGAAGATCGAAGAGACTGTCCCAGGAATTCATGAATAAGGATGATAAACACCACTACTTATTTGCAGCTGGTCCTTCTCCCCCTGGAGGAGAAACAACTCAGCTTTTAGAGCTTCTCTTCACTATATTTTGCTTCTGTGACTGAGAAATGAAATGTTAGGCTTTATTTTGCCATTGAGTTGAGCATGTTAGCATTTGAAAAGACGGCTTGTGTTTGTGCTCTTTATCATGTGTGCACGTGTTTTTTCTGCTCCAGCCTTCATGGGAAGGTGGCTGATATCTCAGCATGAGTCAAAGTCAGGTCTTATAGCAAGTATATCTGCACATATGTGGTCTGCAACATGCTGGAATGTTCCACAGTGTGCTGCGTGAAAGTGGGCAGTAATAAGAATGATAATAATTACAGCAGTGAGTTGGTGAAAAGACATCTGTCAATATAGCAACAACATCTTTCTCATGTTTACAAGAAAATCTGTGCAGTCTGTTGCCACAAAGACATTTGGTATCATTAAGCCACCTGTGAAACACACTTGGACTCCAGGGGGATGAAGAAAGGTGAATTTAAATATTTAAATTTTTACTGAGGTGATCTACCCTTGATCCTTTAGAAAGTCTATGTTAAAAAATATACTGGTACATAAAAAAACCCCCAAACAGCATACTTGGTTTCTAAAATGCAATTCAAGCAAAAATGGAGGTTCAAGAAAGTGAATCAAAATCTGAATGTCTTTAGGTATATGAAATTGGTCATTTTTTTTTTTTTTTAACCAGAGGGACCTGGATGGAGTAGTTGCTCTATACTTGTACCTTGGAAAATCCACAGAAGACATCACTTCTTATCTGTGCTTGAGCTTGAAAATACCAAAACCACTGAAAATCAAGCCCTGAGCGAAGGACACTGACCTCAAATGTCTCTGTTGAAAATAGAGGCTTATTTAAACAAAATTTAGAGAAAAATCATAACCCAGGCTTTGATTTGCTTTTCCTTAGTGGAAGACACTTTTCCTTTCTGACTGCAGGAGTTTAGGATACCCAGCTTCCCTTTCTTTTACACAAGCCATTGTGAAGAAGACCTTAAATCTCCTTTTCGACACAGACATAAATCCATTAGACCACCTTTCTGAAAGGGTAAATGGTAAAAACTTAGGTAACAGTTTTATATTTGTAAATCTTGATTTAAAGTTGTTTTACAGATTTCTGAAATCTTTCTGTTTACTCAGAACATTCTTCCCTTCTGCCTCCCATTACTTTTTAACTGTAGCTGTCTGAAGCTTTCCTTAGTGCTTATTCATGACTGCACTGGCTTTCAACTTTCTCTTGATATTGAAATGGCTAAACTGTGAGTTTATAATGTATGATTTAGATTTAGATTTTTTTCTTTCTTAAATGGAGAATAAAGATTAAAAGAGAGCACAGCTGCAGGAAGCATTGAAACCCTGAGTACTTTGTCATTTTGAAATCACCCTCCAATTGCCACACACATACATAATAAAATCTGATTCTCTGCTGTCACGTTTATTGTTTGACTGAATTTCTTACATAATTCTCATTACTGATGTCATTACTGAGTAGCAGAATCACAGTAATCTGTAACTAACATGATAAACTCTCATGAGCACAATAAATAAAAATAAAGATAATCATTCTGTGAGTAAGAAGGAAAAAGCCATAGGAATAGCGGTAGCTAGAAATGAGCTATGAGGGGGGAGTGCTACAGGCTGTTATTCATATTTATTATCTTTCATGAAGCTCCCACATGCATTAGGCACTTAAAGGTGAGAATGCTCAAGGTATGTGAGATGCAAATAGATTGGCAGAGGGTAGGAATATTTTCAGTGCCTTCCTAGCGTATTTTAATTTCCTTCTTTCCAGCTATTCTTACTGATAGGTAGATGTTAGTACTGATTCTAATTTGGAGAGCTCTGTGATGGAAGAGTCAGGATTACCCTCATTCGTTGTTAAGCAACAGTTGTTAAGCAACAGTACATAATAAAGCTGCTCTGCTGCAGAAGCGTGGTACGCCAGACATACTGTCTGTTATTAAATGGCTTCTTAATATTGGAACGAGCATCAGGCTTGATTTTATGTTCTGCTGGATTGATATAATACTAGTGAATTCGTACATGTTATAGCATTGAAGTACACTGACAGGCAATTGAAATCCCAAAGTTATAGAAGGGTAAAATATACTGGGTAATAAAAAAAGTAAGCAATGCCTTTGTGGAAATGTAATTCCTTGTTGTTTTGTAGGCTTTTATAGTTTCTTCCCAAAATAAATTAGTATTTCTCATTAGTCAGATTTTCTAAAAATCCAATTTTTTTAATATACTTTGTGACTTCCTCCAAATCCAGCTTCTGGCGAGGAGACAAGAAAAATCAAATTAATAATTTTGAAATTCATATTTAATAAAAATGAATCCTATCCAAGCAGATGGGACATAGTATAGCATTTTTTTAAGTGGGTTTTTTTAGTCTCCAGTATCTAGCCACTTTTCTCCCACTCTGGGAATTCTGGCTAATGATAGACTATGGAAAAAATTCAGTAATCACTCTGTATCAATTCACACTGAATATAAATAAGCCATTTCAATCCATAAATCAACTTACTATAAATGATTTTGTATGCACATGCTGAAGTACAGTTCACAATGAAAATACACTGCAGGATATTTTAGAACAACCTACTTAATACTGTTTGGGTTGTTCAAGATTAAAATTAAAACAATAAACTTCACTCTGGATGTGTCTTCATTACCAAAGACCTAGGTCATTTACTCTAGCAGTGTCAACGTGCTCTCACTATCGCATTCAGCTGAATTAGGGAAGGAAGCAATATGCAAGAGCACACCTCATGGCATTCCATTATCTTGAAGGAGAGTGCTATTCACTTCCCAAAATTAAGCACAGTCCTGCCCAGCTTCTCAGTCTCCCACCCTTTTGTGTTGTGGGAAATGTATCTGCAGTAGGGAGAGGGAAATTTTGACATCTCAGAAAAACGTCTTGAAATGGAGCCTTTAGAAAGGGCAGAGTGTATGTGGGAAAAGACAGGCAATAGGAGCTCAAGCAACGCTTGACGTTGTCCCCTTTAGGTTTAGTAAGAATTTGATGTTGACATCTGAGAGTGAAAGCGAGTTTCAGCCCATCTTCCTCACTTTTCTAATTGAGGGAAGAAAAGAGACCCTTTGTCTCCAAGACTGGCCATGCAGTGACACTGATGCATGCTGTCTTCTCACTTTCCAGGGCTCTGAGATCTCCTCTGCAGCAGCCGAATATGAAGGCCGAAGCTGGAACTCTGACAAGAATAACTAGCTCTGCATTCATTACTTTTCTAATCAATTAGAGAAGGGGGTAGATAGATTGCTAAATATTCTGTCAAGTCAACATAGCTTTAAAAGAAAAAATCTCAGTTTCCAAAAATATTTTCTGTTATAAATCGTTTCCATTAAGAGTAGCAGACTGTCCATCCTATATTTATTCTCTCTGTCTGTCCCTGTAGATCAAGAAAGGAGCCCTTACTCAGCTGGTATTTCATCCTTATTCATACAACACTTCTGCTGACTCTGAACTGATCAAGAAAGGAAACCTGAGTCAGGAATTGGCTGCAAATTAGGGAAGATGAGGCAGCTACTTCCTAGTTTAATGGCTAAAAGCACAACAATAAATCTCTATGTTTCCCCATTTAGAGAGCTAATCGGTACATTTACACAGCTGGTGCTAGCTTTGTGTGGTGGGTTGTTTCATTTGTTTATTTGCTTGTTTTGTTTTATTTTGCATTTAGCTGTAATGAAAAAGGTGTATATATGCATATTTGACTTAAATACTTCACAAAACTCTAGAGGTTGCAAATGGACCAATCAAGAGCCTCTGTTGCACAAAACCTGTGGCATCTAGCAGCAAACTTTAAAGTCAAACATTATTGTGGTTTTACAATTCCCTGTCTTTATTTGTATTCTGGAGCTGGACACAGGAGAATGGCATAAGAGCTTCAACAGGATCTCTGCACCAGCCAAAACCCTTTGAGGACAGTGGGACAGTACAACTATGACATTGGATTAGAGTCCAGGCCTATCTAGTTCAGTGGTCATAACCAAAAAGAGGTCAGGAACCAACAGATATGAGATAATACAGCGCTGATATCCTTTTGGATATCAAATTGGCAGATAAACGGTTACAGGGTAAGAGAGTTTTAGGTCAGTTCTATTTCACATGAGATTGTCTCAGTTACTATAGCTCAGCTAGGGGTTTGAACAAGTAAACAGATATTTGCAAACAGTTCAGCAATATCTTGTGACAAAAAAAGGCAGAGGGGAAAAAAACCAAACCCTACCCTGCAAGCAAGAATTAGTAAAGCTAATGGATAACATTAAAGAAAAAGCATTATCTGTTTAAAAAAAACCCCAAACCAAATGCTAGTTTGTTTAAATGTTAACTAATTGTCTGATCAGTCAACCCAGATCTATATATTTTCTTTTAAATTGATATAATGCAATACACATTGCTATGAAAACAAGCAAAAAAACAGACAAACAAAACCCCCTCAGAAGCAAATTAGGAAAATGCAGTCCTGTGTGATTACTGGAGGCTCCTTTCAGCAATTTTTATCATCAGTGAATGCTTCATACAACTTCACAGAATCTGTAGCTATGTTGGTAGAGATTCTTCATTGTGCAGCTCTTCTGAAGCTGTCACTCCTCAACATTCCTTATATTTCTGCAGTCCAGCAATGAAAATACTCTCAAGAAAGGTGGAAAAGACAGATCCTTCTCATAATTATGACAAATAGCTTAGCCACCCACTTGTACTGAACTGCCAAAGCAAATACACACACACAAACTCACACAGGCAGGCTCAAGCACACAAATTAGCAATGCAGATAAATTTGTGCCATCAAGGTGAACTATCAGTGCAAACTCCTATAGGAAACTGAAAATGTCTCCAACTGAGCTAATCTCAGTTATTCCACACGGTTTGTTCAACTCCAGAAATAATCATGCCAAAAAGACTGACTGGGATAGGACCAGGAATTACCCCATTAGCATTTAGTGTCATCACCATAAAATGGAGAAGATAATCAGAAACAGAGTGAAGAAAGATAAAAGAAGGGAAGCATGAAAAAAAAAAAAAATTTTTTTTTTGTCATTGTACTATTGGAGTTTAATGGATCCCTGTTGTCAAATGGGAGTAATTTGTAAAGATCAATGATTTTAGTTAAACTGCAATCCATGATATCCCATCATCTAATTCATCTACACAGCACATGCTTTTTTCTTTTTTTAGAGAAAGGAGCATAAGGTCATTCTCAAGATTTTTTATTGATGATTTTTTTTTTCAGTACAGCTTAAATGAACTGTAAAACTCAAATACTTAATGGGTATTTTAGCCAATATTCTTTGTCTGCAAGGTGAAATATGCCTGATAATGATTGGAAGGATCTTGTTTCAGTACTTCCCAAAAAGAAGAAACATTTTTCAGAAGCTTCTATTGAAAGCGCTGCATACTCCACCAAGCTCCAAAACACAAATTCCAGGTGTTGCCATAGAGCTGCATGCATTTCTCCAATACCTTCTCTCCTTTTACCTACACATAAAGTACACACTCAGAGCTCATGAGCTCTGTCCTTAGCAGCTGTTAAGTACTTAGGCTATCACACAGCACCTCAGGCTCCCAGTGTCTCTTCCCTCTCCCTTGCACCTTGTGCTGATGGACAGCTCAGTTTAGGATGCCCATCAACCTTAGCTTTATCAGTACTTTCCTTTTCCCAGTCCCTGTCAATGAGCACGACCACTGATTTAGGAGATTGCCATTAGCAGATATTCTTCTGCTCTTGCTGGTGAAATACTTTCTTACCTCTGAGGTTCAAACAATTATCAGTTTCAGCTGGTTTGGAAGAGGCACTAAGAGGACATACTAGTGATTTTAAAGGCACTAGGAATTCCAAATCAACTTCAAATATAGTAACTTAAATCCCATTGATAGTAGGATTAATCATGTGTTTTCACAGTCCAAAGTGAGATTTTATTTTTTAATTCTAGTTTCTCTTTTAATGTTTGGATTATACTGTACACCAATTTCTATCCTAATCATCAATGTCTAATGACCTTTATGAGTTCATTACACAACAACACTAATTCCTGTTATACTTTTCAAAGGGTTTCAAATATAGTTTCTTTCATTTTATGAACATGTTATAGCATTTGAACAAAGTAGACTCTGAAATCAAGTATCATGTGTCATTATTATACTTATATGTATAAAGCATATTTTTATACAACCTTGAAGGAGAAAAGAAAACAAGCTGGTTTGTTAGCTAGAAGATAAGAAATTTGCTTTTCCTTTCAATTTTAATAAAGAATGGCAAAGTCTTTAGTGAATTCTTCCTAAAAATGACAGTTTGGTGAGCCTTAGGGAACACCCCACTTTAGATGTGTTTTCATCCAATGGAAATTAATTGACCCATATTCCAAAGAAGCTCTTTCTTTACATAAGAATGCACATTCTCTGCAAAAACTAAATTTTGCATAATATCCCCCTTTTATCTTTGTATCATACAGACATTTGCATGTCTGAATCCTTCTTACACTGTTTCTTTAACTTTCAGTGATAACTTTATTTCCAGTGACTGCCTGATTCTGTTGAATGATTTTGTTTCTTGTAATTAAAAAAAAAAAGGTAAATTATTTACTGTGAATGTAGAGCATTTTCTATTAAAAACTGAATATAATTGTCATGTATTTTCATCACATTTTGGTCATATAATTAATTTTCTCCTCTGACCCTCTGGCAAACAGGAGCAATTCAAAGAGAACTACATCTTAACTACTGCCATCTTTGATCTTTGCCTTTCAACTTTCCATTTTTTCTTTACTTAACTCTGTGGATTGATCAGACCTTTACTTGTCAGCAGTGACTATTGCAAATACAGGTTACAGCAATATCTGCAATCCAAGATTTGCAGAATTCCTCTACCTTCTCGGTTTAAGAGAGAAAGTACTTCCCTCATGCTATCTCTTCTGGTGTAGTCCTTCTTTTTACATTTTATTTTAAGCCATAATTTTCAATACTTTCTTTAACAGATCTGCTCCGTTAGACATCATCTGCTACCAGTCTTTCTACTTTTTCAAACAGCTATAGCACAGCTAGGCTTAGTCTGTCTTCACACATTTCTACTAATTTGAAATATCATCATTTATCTCTCAGTGCAATCGATTCTCCATCACTCTTCAGAATACAGTTCAAATCCTGAGCTGATACTGATGCAAAAAAACCCCACCTTATTGCCTTAGTCATATCAACATTTTAATGCCTTTAACTTAAACTTTAGTAAAGCTTCATAATACATTTGAAAAATCATATTATATTAAAGAAATTGGATATATAAATAGTCCTTACTTCCAAGAAAAAAATTTTTAAAAAATTTGAAGTAAATCCAGAGTCTTACACACTATGACTCATCAGATTAGAAAAGTGCATTTAAAATTGACCTGCAATGGGTATATATTTTGCACTAATGCAGCAGAGCAGAACATCATAATGCACTACAACTTGCACTAGCGCCCTAGGGCTACAGCTTCAATAAATTGGCTGGTATCTACACAGTCAATATTTCTTAGTAAGTTCCTGAACAAAGGGATTAGTAAAAGTTCTATCCAGCATACCCACAATTGTGTTTTAATTCCACATCACTATTTGCAAGAGTAGCAGTTTTAGTCCTGGCGGATTGGCCAAATTCCGATTGAGGATTTGCGATTTGCATACCTATTTTGCCCCTGCAGTTCAATTTGATATGTTTTGGCTCATCACTTCCTGCCTTAATACGTTGTAGCCTGATGCCAAGTATTGTTAAACAGCTGCTGTACTTCCCCTGAGAGGATTTCAGTAATGTGTGACAAATTCCGACATATACATCAAAATAAAAGATGCTGCATGGGATTGTATACAGTGTCTGAAGAACTCAAATGGGACTTTCATATCCCTGGTGCCTCATTTTCATGGCTTTCTAAGGAAGAAAAAAAAGGTATTACCTACATATTGCAATAAGATGGATCTGAGGGACATAGGTATCAAGGGAAATCCTTGCACAACAGAGGAAAGTAAAATATTATAGATCGTACCTACTGTAATGCAAAGAGCTAGAGAACCCTTAATAAATAAATAAAACCTGTGGCACTTCTTCCTTTCAATTCCCATAAATAAATTTGTTAGGTTGATTATTTTCAGATTTCCTTTAGATGATATAGTTTATGAAGGATTGTTATGGGTAGACAAAAACTGAGATGTAAACTCAGTTTTATCCAAAGGTATAAAATAATACCTTATCTTTGACTATTTTGTCTCTGCATTTCAATATCAATATCCAATTAACAGTTATTGTAATTACTTAATATATTTAATTTTATTTACATATTCTCAGTACAAGTGCTCTCTGTACGTAATAAAACCAGCACAACTCATAAACCAGTAGATAATGTAAATGTGATTGAAGTTGTAGTCAAACTAAAACAAATGGAATATCCCCATTTTATTATACCCTTCTATTTTTTTCCTTAGAGAGAGAAAACAGAGCATACCACTATCTAAAAGGTGGAAAAAATAACTAAAATATGTATCGCCAGAGGAGAGCCATACATATATTTTCTACAGTGCTTGCAAAATGTTATCTCATGAGTTTTAATCTCTTAAACTTGAGTATCTAAAAAAAGATCTTGTAAGTCCTTGCAGGTTACGTAGTGGAAGATATTTATTTGAACACTTAAAAAACTTAAAGTGAAGCAAGTGTATCAGAAGAATGGGGAAGCTCTTGGTCTGCAGCTCATGACAATTTCTTGGTAGGACAGCAGCAAAGATGTTGTCCTCAGAACTGTACATTTATACACCAATGAAGTCAATGGAATTTAAACTAGAGATTAATGCTGTAGGTGTGCTCAAGAGCTGCCCTAAGTATTGCCCAACAGAAGCTGTCTGCTGGTTTCATTACTGCTGAAGCAGGGATAAAATGACAAGCAATAGGTGTATCAGAGTGGCAAGGGCTTCAAACAGAGCTCTTGCTATCCTGCCTGGGCACTAACCTCTTCTGCTATCTTCTGTCAGAAGGTTTGAGTAATCTTCTCTTCATTGCCCAGGGCAATTTCTAGTCAGTCTGGTAGTAAGCATCTCTGTATACCCTTTCTCAATCTTGCTTTTGCATTCACACATACAACATTGCACATTTACATTGCAGAATGAAGCCATAAACTCTGCACCTCAGCAGACCTATTCAGGATTTAACAATCTGTCTGAGGAGAGAATATGCCCCATTATCAATATCCCGCTGACCCACTGGCAGCCCCTGAATCAGAAATATAGGATAATGAGAAATATTTATGTGATTTTCAGGTTAAATGAAACTGAGGCAGATTGACTTATATGTGATATATTAGCAGAAAGTATTAGAAATTAATATTTAAGACAAAAGATACTTAACAGGCTTTAAGCCCTAAATTACTTAGAAAAATTAATGACTTAAAATATTATGCACTTTAAAAACTTTTAGAAAAAATATGTTTAATATATTGTTAATTGGATGCCCTAAAATACATTTATTTCATACAGACTTTACACTGTGCAAAATTAAACAATGGAAATGAGATCAATAATGTCTTTGAATACATGGGATTATATCTCTATAAAATGCCCTTAACCTTGAAACTAATACAGGAAAAAGGAAAAAAAAAAGAAAAATTAGAACTGCACTAAAGATGTTTAAAATTAAATATCCTAGGGATTGTTAGTGTGCTGGCTGTAAGTGAAGTCTGCTGCTAGACATCATGTGTGTGACAGAAATTCTGGTATGGCAATGGCAATTTCACCATCTCTGTTCTGTTTGTTCTCATCTAAGGCCATATGTTTATCAGTGTACACATTTTATATCCACATCTGCTACTGCCATCTCCCTTTTGTCCCTGTTTCTCACCAAGCCACAAAAAGCATCACAAACAAGAACAAAGGACATCCTGCTAATGTTGAGCCCAGGTCAGTAATAAACTAACTGTTTTGCTTCGTCTCCGATGCTATTACTGCATTCCTGAGAGTTTCTGCGCAGTTAAATTTCAGACAAAGAAAGACCCATTAGTGTCTGCCTCTGTTAGAAAATTTCAGATTTAGAAATTTGAGTAAGCCTTAGCTTTCCTAAGACCCCTTAGCTTTAATTGGTATTCCATAGGCCAGCGAGATGAGTTTCTTATAAGGAGATAGTGAAGTAAAATAGTAGTGTTCCATAATGGAAATGCATTTCTTTGATCCTAACATCAAGTGAACATCGAAACATCTTTACATTTTTCTCTTTTCTTAGAGTTTAAATGGTATTAGACTGAGGGGATAGAAGAACATGTTATCCTGCAGAAAATCTTTATGGCAATAAGCAATATTTTAAATTGGGAAGTTCTATTGACTAACCAAAGCAGCATACCTCAATTCTCAAGTAACAACTGAAATCTATTTTCCAAAATAATACATCTTCTCTGTGTCTACTTACAAGGAATACTATGAGTCTTGAGGAAATGAAGGTTTGTTGAAGGGCTCCTATTAATTCAGTCTGATTACCATTGCATCTTATAATCAGCCTCATATTTTAGTATGAATAACATGCAATTTTGGAGACTGCGAAACAGCATTTGGTTTGTATATCTTTGTCAACATAAATCCAAGCTGCAAGTTACTTATTAAATAGTATAATTTGGTTTAAATGTATCTTATAAAATGTGAATTTCTCGATTCTGTATCCTAGCTAATTAGACTTTCAGACAAACTATCATTTGGAGAATTTGTAAATACTGGAAACATGGAGGGACTCTTGTTGTGTGCTGATCCAGCTACTATGGTCTTTGAACTATGAACAGTAGATGCTATTGCTCCCTTTCTCCATGTCTTCTTATACATGTAACTATAGTGCTTTAATGTATATCTTCTGTCAGATAATACATTAAAAGTACTGTGCATCTTTAAGAGGTAGTTAGACACTGATTTCCCATAGACTGCAATCAGCTCTTTGAAATTGTGGCGCTTGTGACAGAATAAACTCCATTAACTTGTTTTATTAGTGCTGTGCGCAGTCAGGAGAAGCAATGCTGCAGAACATTATGAAATGACTAACAGTTTTCATCAGTGCACAGCAGAATGTTTTCTCCTTACACAGAATATATAATTATTGCTCACATAAACAGGTAGATTTCTTTTTTCATCTTTCGAAGGCAATACTGGGAAATCTAAGACTCTTATTCATGAGAGAAATAAAAAATAAATTAGCTCCCCCCCATCCCTGCTCTGTTCAATTTGTTACCATACTGCTGCTGTAATTTTGTCTATGTTTCAGAGAAGGAACTATCAAATAAAAGAACAATTCTAATTCAATTGGTTACTATAATGACAGAACAGTTCAACAAAGCCAAAGGAGTCTGAGAAAGGAAAGATTTACTGACCAGCTGATTCCCAGAGGCACATTAGTCAAATTTTGACAGCTTGTATACAAGGTAAGCTGCCAAACTGAGTAAATGAAAGCAGAACAAATCCAGAAGGAGAAAGTATAGCTTGCTTTATGTAAGTAAATATAAGTCAGCTATCACAGAATATATTTCAGAAGCAGGTAGTTATTCTATACTGCAGATGGCACAGCTGCCAGTGCTTATCTGAAAAGAAAGGCATTCTATTCCAGAATAGCTCTCACAGCATTGCATTAGCCAATTCAGAAATATAAACAACTTTTTTCTCTTCTCCTTTGCCTCCATTTTCTATTGGCTTTTTTGCTTTGCTCATTTAAGATGAAAGTCAGGTTCTGAGCTGAATAGCTGCATGGGACTCCCAGTATAAACTTAAAGCATTTTAGCCTAACAAATTATAGGAAACGTGAAGCTGAGCAATTACAAAGGAAATGATTGAAAGGAAGAGTCAGTACAGATGTAGAATAATGCGACACAAGAAGAAAAAACACATTGAAATCCAACCCAGCCTATTTTTTGCCAACAAAATAATGAGTTTATGATTTGCAGATTGAATATAACTAAGTAGAAAGGTACTTTTCCTAATAATGATTTGTAGAGTCACCCTTCTGCTGGGTAAGTATTCCTTATGCACTAGAGTAATATCTGGTCTTGCTATTATAGTTAAGGGACTATAACCCTTTTTTTACATAAACCTCTATATTCAGGAGCTTGTAATTTGCTTATAAAAATCCTCAACATGCTGAAACTTGAGGTAAGATGTTAGTCTAGAAGTAATTTTTAGAATATTTTCTAAAAAAAAAAAGTCAAATTTTAAACAAATAAAAAATTTTTCGTGTTTACTGTACCCTCCTATTCTGCTCATATGTTGCACATTGTATTCCTTTTAATACCATATTATGGGTTCTGGTGTCCTAAGGCACATACACATATATACATGTATTCATTAATAAAAATAAAAATCTTACCAATAACAAAAAAACCTCTCACAAGCAAAAAATTAAAAAAAAACAACCAAACAACAAAACCAAACATAAAACCCCACAACCAAACCAACCAAACAAACAAACAAAAAAAAAAAAAACAAAAAAAAACCAACAACACCAACCACAACAAGAAATAAAACCCCCACAGAAACCCCCACAAGCATTATGCATACCCAGAAGCTACTTATTCTAAAATCGAGTAGATGTTTCAGGCTGTGGATCTATAATATACAAATGCATATATTCATGCCAGTATTCTGAAGGTCAGGATGGAGTATAAGTTAAACCCACAAAGGTCAGAAATTAAGTGTTATGGCTGAAATTGTATTCCAAAAGGACAAGAGCATCTATTTCAGTTGGCCCAATAATGTGAAAGTTCACAAGGTAAAGAGATTCACTCACCAGGCATAAACTCTGAAAAGCATTTGAAAATTATGCTTTCAGAGCCACACTGCTGAAAGAGAACCTCCTGATGCAAAATGATGTCTTTGTAATTCTGGCAACATGGAAAGAAGCACAACATGTTAGATGTTGAGCAATGTAAGCATTTAATAATTGTAACTCTGAACAATAGAACCTCTAGCTTGAGAAGACCAAAATATTTCAGGTAAGTAAACTTGTCCTGTACAAATGAGGGGCTTTTGCCCTCTTTTCATAACCAGGGTCTTGTTTTGTCTTTGTCTGCAAAATATGAAAGAGTTGCTACCTACTTAAATTTTCCTTCAGCTCTTCAGAAGTGCATCAGTGTGCTTTGCACCACTGCTAAGCATCTAATTTGTCTCTCAACTGCTGTTGCCAAAACATGACCCCTCACTTGTTGAAAATATTTTGAACGCTCATTGTCCCATGATAGAACTTCCTTGTCATCATCTTGAATCCAACAGGGTCTTCAAGTATATTTTCTGAACCAGCTTAAACCATGCTGAGCATCTCTTTCAAATAACCTATTACTGACAATTTTCCCAGTAATAGAGACAATGTAGGGAAGAGTGACACTGATATTGAATGCCTCAGGAGACACATAAGTACATAAGTAACTTACTAGTAAGAAACACTAGGAGTCTTTAAAAAGGAAATAATGGTGAATGTGGTTTCTCCATCTAAAAGAGCTACCACACCTCCCTTGAAAGAAACCATAAATCTTAAAGTCTGATAATATTCTCAGAGAAAGAACAGATCCAGGTTGGAACCTTTCTTTTTGAAAAGTCAGCATAAGAACAAAAACAAATGGAAAAAATTATCTATCTACTGGTACCTCTGGTTAAAAGTCAGAATTGATCCTTTTGGTATACTTGAGTTAGTCCACCTGAATGTGTTGCAATGGTAGGTATAGAGACTACCTTACCTCCATTTGTGCTCATTACTGAGCAATTTAATATGAAGGACTGGACTGTGTACTTTTTCTCTTGTGGTTCTCTGGTCTCAAACATGCTCTCAGGCCATACTCAGAGGATCTACAGGTATCATGCCTCTTGATTTTGCTAGTACTCTTTTGCACAATTCTCTCACATCAGTCCACTTCCCCCCTTTTGCAGCAGCAGGATCAGTGGTATTGGCTTAGCTTGAAGGATTGATAAAGAGAGGCAGGCACACTACAAAGCACTTTGCCGAGAAAAAATTCTCTTCATCTCTGAGATCTTCCTGTGTAAATCTGGACATCATTTTGTTCCCATGCAGCACCACATCCTTCATGACACCTATTTCAGTTCCACCAACCTTTCCACACAGATCTTCCTGGAGAAGTCAGAAGTTTGTGTGTTTTGCCAAGGAGTGACAACTCTTTCTGTGACTTGTTCATCCTGCCTTTGGGCTGCCTCTTCTCAAAACTTTCCTACCCTGGATTTCACAGTTCCTATGGTGACTGTTAAAGTCTTCTTTCCTAGGGGCAGCAAAGGTGACCTGAGATGACAAGAAATTGAGAACTGCAGAATACTTTAGGTTGGAATGGACGTTTGAGGTTTTCTGGTGGAAAGCTTCTCTTCAAAGCCGGTTTAATATATTGTCAGCTTACTCAGGTCTACGTGCAGCTGAGTTTTGAGTGTTTGCAAGAGTGGAGAACCTTTAGACTCTCTGGGCATCCAGTTCCAGTCTCTGTCTTCATTGTGAAAAACTTTTCCTTTACATTCAGGGAAATGTAGAAGCAAATTTTGTCTGTTGTGCCTTTTTCTTTTGTTAGGCACTTCTGTGAAGAGTACAGCTGCTGCGCTGAAACACCACCCTGCAACATCCCTATATTCTACCATGAGAACCCTGGAAAAAGCAATTAGATCACCACACACTTCTGCATGACGGAGAAACAGCTCCCTCACTTTCACATGAATCAAATACTTCAGCCCCTTAAACACTCCACTGTTTTAGTGGTCCTCTGCTGGAAGCATTGTTATGTTACAGCATCACTCCAGTTTGTATTTTTTTCCTTTTACTGGAAACACTGTTTTATGTCCACTTGTACAATGTGGTTGAGTGTCTCGGATATCCTAACTCTGATTTCACTAGTACAGTGCAGAGGCATCTGGGCTCCTGGAAGACATTGGCCCTGGACCAGCTCTTTTCTCCTGAATCATCTGTCTCACTGTGATACAAATCACACTTCAATCAGCAGTTAATAATGACTGCCATAAACAATGAGCAATAGAGAAGGTATTCACATTGTGAAAGGAATAAGGCATCTGCTTGCTGACATCTGTGTGAAACATTTTGAGGCCAAATGTCAGATTACATGGTAGCTGAAGTACTGATAATTCTCTTAATAGTATACACAGTGAAATGTTCCTGGTGACTTTTGTATGCAAAATACATTGAATTTCATCTTGTTTACAGAAAATGTCAGCAAACATATTTTACTCAGTTTCTGTTCCCCACATACCATACCCTGCTACATTTACAGAATTAAAAATTACATTTATAATTAATCTTTTTAGCTAGTGTTTTGAGAAGGTCTACCAAAAAAAAAATCACAGCTGGTTGCAGAGAAAATTTTTGCTTAATTCCCCATGTTAAAATTCACTAGTCATAGTGAGATTTTCATGCTATTAAATGGATGACTGAATGTTTTGCTATCACTAGCTGATGCCTTGATGATATGATGTTTCATTTCCTATGAAGTATACACAAGGATCTCTCAGCCACAGGTCCTGACTGACCACAGGTGTCACATGAATGCACAGACATAGTAACAGAGTTAATAGAGCTGAGTGTGTTTGCAGAGTAATTTCTGAAAATACATGGATGAAATAGAAGGATCTTGACTGAACATTTTCCCAAAAGTCTATCTCTATTAAATGGTAAACCATTACCTGTTGCAGCAGCTGAAAATGAAAGATAAACTTCATAGCCATTCTGCAGACAACACTATACTGTGGCCAGTTCAGTGAAATTTAGAACTTAAATGTTCGAGCTAGTCACATGACATGTTAGCAACCAGTTCTTGCAGAATGGTGCTGTAATTCAGTGGCCATCATGTGTAATAAAAGAAATAATTATCTTTAAAATGCAGGGTTAAAATAAATTGAATAAAATATATTGTTCTGAATGAAACATGGATTGTTACATGGCTGGTCACCTCTAAATAAAAACTACCTAGGTTTACTTCAAATGCTTAAAATTGAGGTATTAAATTTCCAGAGTGTTGAGAATGTTTCTTATATTACTAAACTCAAAAAAAAAAAGTCAGTACTACCAGTTTCAGAAAGATTAGCTTTGATATGATCAAAGCTACACAAGTACATGGTCACTTCACCCACCATTTTGGGTTACTTCAAAAATGAATAAGCACTTTTTGAAGACTGAAGAAGGAAATATTTCAGGAGTATATTGTAAAATCAGGTTCCAGGTCAGTGGTAGAACTTAAGGGTCTACCCATGGAAGGGGAGCTGGAGCTAGATGATCCTTGAGGTCCCTTCCAACCCAAACCATTTTATGGTTCTATGATTCTAAATTAATTTTACTAAAAATGACTGAATGAAACCTTTGTGAAACTTTTAATATTACCCCATAATAATGGATGAACACAAATATGAAATCACTGTAATGACCTCCAAAGTGAGGTTGGTTATGCTATTGTAAATATCTTTTGTTTACAGAGGTATTGATTACACTGCCAAAACAAATTGACTTGCATGAATACAATCTGGGAAATAAGAATTTAAATTTCTAGTCTAGATCTTCAGCTGATGAATATGGATAAAAGCTCATTGATTGCATCTAATTCTCATCAGCTAAGGCTTTGACCCTCCATTTTTACTACAGTGAAGATATAATTTCCTATTCAAAAAAAAAAAAAAAAAGACCCTGCCACAGATTCCAACTGTTCCTTGCATGTCAAATCAAAATCAAGGTCATATACACAACTTGGAATACATTCACATAGTATTGCAGATAAAATCATGCAGGCTAATTTGAAATTATGATTAATTTTAGTTGATTTCTGATTCTACTGTTTCAGTCCACATTTACAAAACAGATAATGTTATTTAGCGTTGTACTTCTATGTCCAAGGAATTTACCCATTATTAATCAAACACTTAGGATTGTTGCTCCTTTGTCTAGTTAATAGCATCTTCTTCATTGACTAATCCACTTATATTCAATAAGATGAAGTGAGTCACCTGAAATAAAAATGGAAGGAATGGACTCTTATTACTTGAGTCAACTATTTTGAGTCCTATGCCATTCTAATGCAGCTTAATTGCAGACAAATACAGCTGTTGTTATTTGTTTAATGACGACTCATGCAGCTGTGGATAACAAAGCTCTTTTCACTAAAAAAAAATTTAGACCTACCATGGCTAATATTAATAACTGACCATATTTATAGATATTTTGAACTAGAGCTGTCATAGGAATCTTTCTGAATTTGAAATATCTTAGCAAAAAACTTTTATTCATATATTTAGCTGAAATATTTTGTAAAGCATAGTCTCAAATAAGAAAATTCAATCCAGCATATAGAGGCATGCCCCCTGTGACATTTCTAGCAAATACTATATTTCTTTATACTTCAAAAGAAAACTCTTAAGGAAAAAATACCTCTGTATGCAGTTTTGAAATGTTGGGGTTTTTTTCCTATAAAGAAACTACCAGGCTTCATCTGGTTCTGTTAAGATTCAATGTGGTTCCTTGAAACAGTTAAATGGCATTTTTAATACAGGCCCACATGCAAATATGGAGTTGGGCATTTTAAGGCATTGTGAAGATATCTCAAATGTAATAAGGAGACACCTAATCCTGCTGCAAATACCTGCATTTTTATGGGATTGGTTGTTGAATGTTCAATGTTCTTCTAGTACCATGTCTAACTTTTCCCCCCTATATTTGAAAGATAATTTTTGTATCCAAGTTCCTTATTTTTCCCTTTTGAACCTAAGCCCTTCTGGCATCACTTAATTTGTTAGACATACTCAGAGCTTGCCTAACATAGCAACAGCATTGATCAGCTTCAGGCACTTTTATTTAGCCAAGGAACATCAAGTCTTTCAGGGAAATGCTTAGAGATTGTACCACTTGTATAACGTGTGAAAGACCAGCATTTCAACCCCCTTTGGCCAGAAAGTTCAAATCTACTCTGCCAGCCTAGAAAAAAGGACACAGTTTTTTGAAGAGGCTGGATTGAAGTGGTGGGATATCTTCTCTGCCTCTGCTGCCTCAAGAGACTATGTACTTTGTGTCAGGAATACTGCATACACAGAAATGGGGAAAAAAAAGAAAAAGGTAAAAAAACACCACAAACATATTTTGGCTTCCCCTCCACTAAGGACTGTTTGTGACTGCACTTTAGGATAATTAAGTAAAATATACAGAAAGTGTTAATGGAGTCAACAGTTTCCTCAGTATCAATCAGTTCTGACATGAAAGGAAAAGTGGCCTCTAGTTAATATTTTCTTGTCAATAAATCATATATTCTCTCCCACATGATTCCACAGCTTCAAGGCAAGGAGTAGAATGGCCATAGTGTTTTTCAGGGCAGAATCATGCTCACGAAGACAAACCCAGGCATCATCCCAAGGTGTATAAAGAGAAGTGTGTCAGGAAAGGAGGGGCCGAGGGCCAGAATGAACTATAAAACAGCTAAAATCACATGTTCTGTAGTGAAAGCCTGAGCTTATTCAATTCTGCTTAGAGAATACAATGGGAGATCTGGTAACAGTTTTCAAACATGAGAAAAGCCAAAACCCAGTGGCTTTAAGTTGTAGCTAGGGAGATATAGGTTAGATTTTAGGCAAAGATTTCTAAATGTCAGGATAATTAAATAGTGAAAGACAAGACCTAAGAATCTTTAGGAAAATTTTCAATTAGAAGATTGCATGAAAATTTTAGGTACAGCAAATCCCACTAGTGAGGAAGGAAGATAGATAAGATGGCTTAAAGATCTTAATTCTGGATCATTTTATATGATTTTTATTAGAAGTTTTTCAATTTTGTTTGGGACTGAGTTAAAAATGACTGAGATTCTTTTCTGGTTTTTTCCTAATAAATAAACAGAGGCCTTGGATTAAGACTCAAATAGGAATATGACTGTATGAAAACCATGCAATCAATATTAGAAATATTTTGCTATTTCTAACATAGCATTTTTGCTACTGGCATTTATAGTTCTAGAAAAAGTAAGAAGTTTAACAGTTTTTTTTACTCTGTTATAAAATTTCCCTGTGCATTGAAGAGAAAGAAATATTCACACCTCTTAAAATATATCCACAGCAAAGGTTAAAATTGTATTAGAGGTTAATATTTGCAACTATTTTCTGCACCAAACCTGCAGAGATGTTTCATTTTCTCTGTTGCTAACACCATCAAATAAAGCAAACAAATAATATTCATGCAAAGGCAAACAAAATAAATGAGTCAGGTAATTATAAAAAGAACACTGACCTATTAAAAATTGGTCTGATCTTTAAGAATTCTCAGCATAGCAGCAGTAATGTTATTAAAAATAGTAGAATCATGACAAGTATTCATTAGAATTTGCATACCTGAGTAAGAATGCACTTAATTGCATATCGCATTCTGCAAATTATTTAGAAGCTGTAAATCAAAGCAACAAAGATTTAGGGAATAAGGGTTCTGAAGAATTTTCTAATGCAATTGTTTATAAAAACAACAGATTCGGGAAGTTGTAAGATATATTTCCACGACAAAATTTTTTAAAAGAAAAAATAAAGTTCAGAAATACCAATGTTTGACATACACACATTTACTATAGGTAGTGGAAAGTTATCTCAACTCCATCAGAATGGAATTTTATATGTAGTGGTAGATGTGTTTAAATACTGTGCCACTTGAAGGCAAAATACCCTATGCAAATTAGGAGCTCAACTAGCAAACTGCAGGTGTAATAAATTTCGTGGATTGTGTGATTTTCATGCAGATTTTTTTTCGTCTGCCGTCAGCACTGTGGCTTAAACGCTTGTGCAAAGCAGTGCCCGCTGTGCCGTACCGAGTCAGCACCCAGGGAGCTCTGTCTCTCTGCTAAGCCAAGCTGAGGGCTGAGGGAGCTCACTCCCTCTCTGGAACCCTGAACCTGGGCTGGGGGCAGAGGGAGCAGCTGGAGGAAGAAGTAAATGCAGAGAGAAGGAGACCAGAGAGGGTGTAAGGGTTTGAGAGGTGAGGGAAGGAAGGTGACAGAGAAGGATGAAAGACGAGTCTGATTCAGCCGGTCAATTTCAACTCCGCTTCACTTCAGAAAAGATGCTAAGCATTTTGTGGAGCATTCATTTCCCATGCCCCCAAAAAATATAGAGGATATAAGGAAAAAATCTCAAAGTCTGTATATGAAAATGTAACTGGAAGGACAGCTATTAAAACAAAACAAAACAAAATAAATAAATAAAAGAAACCAACCTGCACAACACCACAAAACCAAAATCCATTAATTTTGTTTGTTGGTTTGTTTGTTTGTTTCTTTCTTTCAAGCAGGAAAAGGCAATTCCCTTGTGGAAGGAGAATCTCTCAATTTTCTTAATCATCTGGAGGAACAAGAAAGCAATTTTTATTATTTACTAATTCAACTTTTTTTCCTGGATTTAAAGATTTTTACGGGGCAGTCCATGAAGACTTTAATCCTGAAGTGTACTTAGGTTCTTCATCGTCTAACTGCTGCACCCAAAAATGCCACCTAGTCTTGCTTGACCTCATGGACACTTACAATTCATGTCTACCACTAAGACAACTGCCCAAATATTGACTCTGATTAAATCGGACTGCTCAAATTAACATGTAATTAATATCTTAGAGTACAGGCTGTAGACATTTACTTAAAGATAAGTAAATGGAAAAATTTGTCTTTTGTTACTATGGAAAAAATGTGACAAATAATGGGATTATTGTTACTTAGTAATGAATATTTTCAGTATTTCAATACCTGTTCTTTGATAATTCTGTACACACACTACATTTCTGAAGGAAATTTCACAGCCTAGTACTATTATGTTTCTATTATTTATTATTGTTGCCAGCAGTAAAACAAGATGTTCAGATTCCACTTTACTTGCAAAACTTTCAGAGCTGATCTTACAAGACAGGTACATAGAGCAATAACATTTGGTCGAAGCAAGGGAAAATATTCATGTAGCATTTTCACCGGCTTCTTTGGTTCTCTTGATATAGAGCATACACAGCCTCCAGGGTGCTCTTGATTGTTATCTCTGCAGCTGAGTGATTTTTGGAGGTCTTGCTGAACACAAGGGTCACAACCTAGAGTCCATTCTTATCTGTTTTAATAAAAAACGACAATGAACTGTGAAATTCTCCATTGCCCCCTCAAGCAAAATGAAGGTGAATGTCACTCCTGTCTGTACAGCCAAGTCTAATTGCAGTATTAGGGTCCAGAGCATGAAAATTCACTCCATCAAGGGCTTTAAAAAAGTGTGTGGAAGCACTACAGTTCAATTTGCACATCCCCAGGTTTACTGAGTTTTATCAAAACCTCCAAGGAGATTTTTGCTCTTTCAGACTGGATTGTGCATACCATTTACAGCTCAACTCCATAAGAGGTCATTCAAACAGATTTATTTCTGCATAACAAAAGTACTTTTTGTTCAGCTCTCAGGAGAACACAGAGACCTCACAGATTATGTGATATAGTGAAAGATGGGGCTGAGTGCACCTTTAGCAAGTTTACAGGCAATAGAAATTTGAAAGAGTGGTTGATACAGCAGGCAGTTTTTCTGTCTTTCAGAGTAGTCTTTCAATGACACCTTAATAGGCTGGAGGAACAGCAAGCAGGAACTTCATGAATTCTGACAAAGAGAAAAGGCAAGTCCTGCTCCCGGGGAAAAATAACCTGACAGTGGAAGATGCCTGAAAATTGTGTACAGATTTAGCCACCTACCCTTCCCATCATGTGACAAGTACCTTTTATATGACAGTTGCTTTAATTCTTCATCAGTCAGAAGTTCCTTCTTCCATCCATTCAGCTGAAGTGTGTGATCAGTCCTTGAGATCAGTAGCAGAATTACGAACATCTCCTTTTTGCACAGAAGCTTGTATCTATTCATACTGAGTTTCTTCATGAACTCTTAGGCAGACTCCCTCTTGAGTTACTGCCTCTTTTATTGTTGAGGAAGTGATGGTTAGTGGGGTGGCAAGGTTTCATCTCTGTGGTCATCCCAGCTGAGAACACCATGGCTTCTAACCTGCAGCTGATCTAGTCTCAGCTAAAGCTCACATTGAGTTCCAGCCTGCCATTAGTAAGGGCTTTGACTCACAGAGCCATTTTGGTTCAGAATTGCTGCAAACACTGAGGATGCTACAGGACTGCATACGGCATTTCTAGAATCAAAAGTAGACATCAACCTCAGAAAAGCAAGCACGGCAGGACATGACTGTGAGTAGACAAGAAAGGGTTTAACATTCACTTGGGAGCTACAATAAGGGGAAAGAGGAAAGCTCTGGAGCTCCAGATATTACTACAAATCCTGCTTTCTTTCTTTCCTCTCCTGTATAGGTGTAACTTCTCCCTCCCTGCTCTTCTGATTCCAGGACTTATATGCCAGTAAAGCACAGCTGGCTTCAGCTGGAAGGGTACATGAATCCAAGGGTTCAAGACCTTTTCTTCACTATCTCTCTTCATATGAGAGTTACACACATTAACACCCTTCTGATATATATATATGAACAGGACCTAATATGCAGAACCTCTCTGGTGATTGAAATCAAGAGAGACACACTATAACCATAATGTACATATGTTTATTTGTTTATTAAGAAAGTCATTAAAAATGTTCAAAATATATGCAAGCAGATGAAGTCAGCTTTGATTAGGTGCAGTTAAGAATATGCTTCATTATAAAAATGGACATGTTAAGAATGTGTTTCATGGGACATGAAAAATAATATTTTCCTTTTGATATAAAGAGCTCAGATTATCTGGAAAGAAAGAATTTTTCAGCTTGAGATCACAGGTTTTACTAGAAACTTTTTTTTTAAATATTCAACATTATCTTGATTGACTCAATTCCAAATACTAAGAATTCTTTGCTTGTCCAGAGCTTCACATCCTGGAAAGGTGAAACCTCTAAAATCAAGAATTTAAATACAAGAATACTGGGGGGAAAGTATATACAGTTGTTCTCTAGCTCTGCTCAGTCTGAATTGTTAATCCAGGAGAAGAAAATTAAATCCAAAAAGCATTTTAAAAAAATTAATTGAGCCTGTTGTTGAACAGTAAGAAAATGAAGTACCAGCACATCGTTACTGGAGAAATTGTGTGCTACAAGTAAATGAAAAAAGAGAAACCTTAATAAAGGTTCTTGAAAAATGGTCAACAAAGTCTTTACAGTTCTTCTGCCTGATGATTCTTTAATGGCTGCAATCCTGCAGGATCACAACCAGGAAATAGAAAAGAGTGTCAGTCTTTTGTCGAGCAATTACCGTGTAAGTGGTTAAAGAGATAAGATTATAGTAAACTGGGACATTGTAATCCATTACTTATAAGACTAATTTGGTCCTTGTGTTCTGGGAACTAGATTTCACAGTAAATGAATAGTTTGTTTTTCCCTGAAAATTTAAAAAACAGACAAACTAGCAAGCAAAACTTCACCATCCATTGAGCTTTATGAAGGTTCATTGATGTCAATGAACCTTCACCTGTCTTCCATTCTTGATATCATATTAATTCATACATTTCTATAATGCCTATTAATAACCTTTGATCCAACTTGCAAAAATCTAAATACTTTAGGATGTTCAGATGGAACTCTTTTAAGCCTAGTGTTTAAAGTAGTGCTTAAGTGTAAGTGACAATTTGTGGAAAAGTATTTGTCAAAAGGTTTTTGAAAATACAGATTTCAATAAGAGAACTGAAAGAATGCTTTTACTTGACAACCAATATTTTTTTAAAAATTTGACTAAACCCTCTTTAAAAATAAAGGAGTTCATGCAATCACATTGCACAAAGTTTAGGTCAATAGGAAAGAATTCACATGCATAATCCTGCCACATTATTGAAAGAGAGAGGCTTTTTTGGCTCCTCCAGAGACAATTGAGAGCAATAGGAAATTGATTCATTTTACCTAACTTTAGGCTCATAACAGTGCCTTAAGTCCTTAGCTGGGATGAATAGCCTTTCAGATGTTTTTCTCTGGCTGAGTGTGAAGAGAATCCAGTCAAACACATCAACTTTGGTCCTTCAGGTAAGGTGTCTGAGAGAAGGTGGGATGATTAGACCCAAATGCATTAGTAGTTTGATGAAGTGCTGTTAAAGAAAAATGAGCCAGGTTGAGTGCTGGACCCAAACTGTTTCACTGAGAGCTCAGCTAGCACCCAGCACTTGGTCTGTATTGGGCTGCTCCAACTAGCTCGGGTGAACCAGCATTAAAAACATGGATTAGGAAGCAGCTGGTGCTAACTTGTCTCAGAGCCAATGGTCACCTTGTGGCTCTGTTTTATTCAGCATAAGGACTAAAAATCAGACTGTCTAAGAGTTTAACTGCTGTCAGATTTGGAAGTAATTTTTTCTTTAATTACTTCTGAATCTGTCTGTTCATCTCAGTTGAAAGTCCAGGGAGCCTGAGAGAGGTCTGAAATTTATTGTCTTATTTCACTGTCTGATGTTGGTAACTGGTAACACCTGATGTGACTGCAGATCCTGAAGGAATCTGAATGCTAGATTTTATCTGAGATATTATGTACGGTTTAGCTGCCATAGCATACAACACAAAAGAATTCAGACTGAGATTAAGGCAAGTGCTTGAGCATTTGTTTTGCCAAAGTCAGTTTAAATTTAGGGCAGGGATGTCCCCACAGCCACAACAACAACAGTGATGTACCTTAAATTTCAGTGCTCCGTTTCATGCAAGAGACAACTGAAACACATAGAATTCAGCAAATAGAAGAGGCAAGAACATAATGCAGAAATCTCTGGCCTGCCCCTAGTCTAGGCTATGTACTTCCTGAGATATGGCTTTGTGACAGGTGAAAAAGAGGCACATCATTTTCATTTACAAGAGCTATAATCAGAGGACACCACAAATAGCCAAACATGGTGTTTACCCATAGTGTTTGCACATAGAGTGCTCCCATGTTATTGCAGTGATGTCAAATTATGCTATTTGTATTTCAGAATGAGGCAAATTAAAGAAAAGAAAAGAAAAATATCAGATAGTCAAGGACAGAACGGTTCTTATTTTCTGTTCAAAAATCGCAGAGCAGCTTCTACAATCCAGAGGAAGGGAGCCAGAAAGAGTAGGAAGTTTAGTGGTAACTGTGTGCAGTGTTCACCTAGGGATCTTTTCAGATGAAAGCATATGTGATGTAGGTGATATTGAATGTTTTTCTTCTGTATTTAAAAATGTTTTTCTTCTGTATTTAAACCAGAAACTATCACCTGGGCATAGATACTTTATTGTCAGTCAGATTCTTTTGACAATTTTCAATTACATTTCTGATTTTTTATTATATGTTAATGGACTATATTAATTAAAGCAGACTGCAATGCACTAATAACGATTAATTCAGCCCAGGGTGCCTTAAAGTGAGATTTTATGAGAGCTGAAATTCTCCATGGACCTCTAATTTACATTTACAACATAGGGAGCTGTACTTCTGGGCACTTCTACTTGGCATTCTCCTCCAAGCCAACACAGTAGCATGAGACTGGGATAGGAGAGGTGATGAGAGACTTGGGTGAAGAATTACAATGTTCTGAAGTGTTAAGAGAGGCAGTAGCTCTCATTGGTCTCAGTGGATTAACACATGTAATCCCACTTGGTAATATATACAGTTTTTAGAAAGCAGAGCACAAAATCTAATAGAGTGAGCAATCAGTTATTGGTGAAGAGCATTAGCTAGATAATAAACACACTCCAAATGTACCTACTCCCCCTGGGAAATAGCCTCTCTTGTTGTTAGTCCTTTTGTCATTCATGAGTAATACGTATTTAACAGAAATCTTGGAACAGGAAATGAAAAACTGAAGATGATAAATCTGTTCCACTTAGACAATAATCATATAACACTGTGGCCAGTTAGTTTAATTTATAGACACCATTCCCCCTGGAAATCTTAGGTAGAGAAATTAAAAAAAAAAAAGGCAGGGGAGGGAGATGGGGAGTGAAAAGATAAAAATTGGTACAAGGCATCTTTTACCCACTGGAGCAGTTAAATGGAAGAAAAATACTAATTAAGATTTCACTGCTGCAAAGCAGTATTTACAGTACTTGGATGGGAGTTTTTCTAGGGTTCACCCTCAGTTCCTTGCTAAAAGCTCTATGCTGAAGTGTGACTTGCTCATATTTAACTTGTCATGCGTCACTCTCTCTCTCTGTATTGGTTTTTTGGTTTAAATTTTAATTTTTTTTTATTTTTTCTGAAAAGGAAAAGTACTTTTGGACACCTGTGGCCATGAGAGATTACTAATCCATACATTTTTTTCTCTCTTGCAACCTTCCAACCTGTGTCAATAATTATGATGTCTGACACGCATTCATGCAACTCTTAAAATAGAATTAAAGCTACCCTCCTTGTCTGTGAACAGAGCACTTACATTCATACTGTTTGGGTAATATTCTTCTCTTTGCAGCAGGTACCACTACATACCATTCTTAAATGTCCTTCAAATCCTCCAGTAATTATTGTCTAGTCTCTGGTCTCCTTAGAAAAATGTATTATATAGCTCAGAGTGAAGAATTCATTATTTACTTTTAATGGCAAAGAATCTGGGTATGGAGCAAAATTATCAGTTGTCTAAGGATTTTTGTTCTCTTTTGTGACTGACACTTCTAAACACTTCTTAGACTAGCAGTAATGCTTAATATTGTATAAGATCTAGAAACTGATTACCTTAGAAAAGCTCAAAGACGAGTATTTTGACCTGTGCTGCTAACCTCTTAGCAATTTTTAACACCTCATAGCAGAAAGATTTCAAAATATACACTCAATTGATATAGCCAAAATGAATTAGCCCACTTTAAGAAATAAAAATTCAAACAACCAAAGAAGTATCAAAAAGATATAACACAAAACCAAAAAACACCAAATCAGTAACTGATGAGATGCAAAATGTTTTTCCTCTGTTTGTTTGGAAAGAATATTTTGTTAACAGTTTATAAATAAAGTTTTCACCCTGTTTGTGTCATCTTTGGAATGGTTATCCTAGATATTGTCCACAACAAACAAATAAAGTTTAAGCAAACCTTCAAAAAATTTTGTCCACAAAAAATTCCATGCATGTCTTCGATTTTGTATACCTTGCTAAAAATAAATTAGATTCAAGAGCTGGATTCACAGGCAGTGATTTCTTCCTGGAGAGCTATAGGAATTTGAATTTTATATATACCATATGTGATTTAATTTCAGACTAAAAAAAAAATAATACTCTTAATGTATTATAGGTATATCTAGGTATGTGATGACACAGTCTTGCTCTCTTTCCAAGACTATAACCCTATGTTTTAAAACAAAATTCTTCCACAACTGAAAGGTTCATATATCCCCATAAAATCTATGGACACTCCAGAAGCAGCTGGCAGCACAAAAACAACTTTGCAGTTTCATTCAGTAAAGTATGGCATACCCCTGTGTGCCTCTTAAAGCTTCCCTGCTGAAATCAGTACATAGTAAGGTCCAGACCTGGCTGAGAATATAAATCAAGTAATTTGTCATAAGTCTCTTAATTACTAGCCAATATAACAATTCAAAAGAAAGATTTATGGAAATGCAAAACTAGGTCTACACCATATAATTAGCATATACAGATATTTTATTTTGTCATTTCTGTAGTTTATGGGAAGCTTTATAGCCATATTTTATGCTTTAGCTGGCTTCATCTCAGCTTAATGGCAATTCTGCTTGATACTTACAAACCAGATACCATTTTCTTCATTCAGGTCACCATGGAATTATTTAGCAAGTCTCAGATTTCACTCTTCTTCACAATTAATTTTTTAATTCTATTTTTTTCTTTTTCCTTTGCATTTACTTTGTTTTCTCCCCTTGAAAACTGCTTCTGTACTGGAAAAATAAAACTTTTATGTTTTTCAAACACTTACTGAAAAAATGCAATCTGCTGGTGCATATCAGGGAAGCAAACGATACTACAGCTACTATAATTCAAAGCCAAACTTTGCGAACAAGGTGGATCCACAGTAAAGCCAGGATGGCTTTGAGGTCAATGCACTGATTTACACAACTGAAATTATACAGACATAAGGAAGCATTTCTTTTTTTGCCATAAAATTGCTTGGGTAGAGTGAAATCTCCTGAGAGATTTATGCAGAACCATATCTCTAGCAAGATGAAAAGAGCATGCTGTCCTCAGAATCAAAGCCAAGGAAAAAGAAGAAAAAATAAGCAGCAGAAAGGACAAAACACCCCATCACTGATACAAGTACTATGTCCTGAAAGGAATTTCTAGACCTTTCAGCAAGATCTGCAATACATAAATACATATATATTCTGAGCAATAACAGTTTGCTCTGATTATTTGAATCAAGTCCTACTTTTTTATTTAAAAAAAATTATAATTGTAAAGTCCTCTCAAACACAGTGTGCCAGCACCCCATAACTAATTATTATTACAATATATTACAGCAGAGATACAAATTCTTATTTCATGCTTTTTTCAATTGAGCACTATCATTTGGCACAATATTCTGAGACCAAAAGTCCACAAAAGCTTGCATAGAACCTTAACAGAGACCGTAATAAAGCACTATCTTTCAAGTGGTGTGGCCTGAGATTACTTTTCAGAGAAAGGAAAAGCAGAAGTGTGAAGTAATAAGATAAAAAAAAAACCTCACAAAAATATTCATATGTTTTACAAATCTATACTGCACCTTCCCTTGTATTTTATTTTGTAGTCTTTATTTTTTTCCCTCCACCTAGTATTTCTTGATAGCATATATATTGGGAATGAATTTTTGAAAGAATGATCTTCCTTTATGCCTCCATTTCGGTGGTCGCAAGAAAATCTGTAAGGTGCTTGATGGCAACTCTAAATTAGATCATTCTAGCTGCAAAATCTCCTATTTGCACCATCAATATATTTGGAAGCACCAAAATGAAAGTGCAAATTTAGAGAAGTAAAACTACAGGACTCAGCTTTTTACAAGAGATGTCAGAGAGAATAAATGTATAATTTCTTTTCATATGACTCACAACAATACACACTGTTGTCACATTTTAAAGTACTGTCCTCTGAAAATATGCCTTCTCATAACCTCCACAGAAAATAAACCACACAGAAACAGAGCAGATATGGAGAGAGAGCTTCCTGAGCTAAAATCCTCTTTGTGTTATGAACTTAATTGTATAATTATCACTTTTGTCAAGCAAAGCCTTTTCAGATCTTGGTAATGTATTCCTGGGGTTTTTTTTGGTTTGGTTTCCTGTAGATTATACACATCAAAGTTCATAATTGAAGAAAGAGATAAATTAAGTAATTAATAGATGAAATTCAGCTTGTGGTTGCAGGTTGGCAGGACCCTTTCTGCTCCAGTTAAACGCTGGGTTAGTGCAATGGCAGAAGACTCTAATGGCATGTCTCTTTAGGGTGTGTCACGTGCCTGTTTAGCCTGGCAAGGATGCCTATCTATCACAAGGAAGTATGCATGAAAAATGGCAATACACAACACGTGTGGTAATAAGATTGGTAATTCTACAGACGTACACATATCAAAAGTAAACTGCTTTCCAGACAGAACGGGAAGTTTGGATGCCCCATTTAAAGTGTGGTTATCAGATAAGAGCATGATACCATCGGAAAGAAAATTATTTATAGAACCTGTAAGAGGACTTTCTCCACACATGTAACCAGCATGTATACACAGCCACATGAATAACTACTAATATAAATATGCAACCAGTAGATTTAAATTTCTAAAGCCCTAAATCATGACTGGTCATTTCGGCCCTGTCTGTGGAGCTGCTTACCTCTAAAACTTCTGACAGCAGTGCCCCATCTTAGGTTTCAGGCAATGACAGGGCTTTCAGTATTCTTTAAAGAGTCCTTTGTACCAAAGTGATCTATAGTTTTCTACTGACTTCTAATATGGATTAATTGCCAGTCTGCTCTTCATGGCGACAGAGAACTGTGGAGACAGTAAAATCACACATAAATCCCTGTGAGGGGAAGGGAAAGGACGGAAGGAGCAGAATGCCATACTTTCCTGACAATAGCCAGAAGAGCTGAATTAGAATAAGGAAGGAGGATGGCAGTCATTGTTTCCTCTCTGAACCAAAGATTCAGCTGCGTCTCCCTTTATTTAGGAACAGTCATAGAGTTAGTTTTTACAGTGAAACCTGGAAGGTGCTGAGCTCCTCCAGATTCCTTTTTCTTTACTTAAGGATTGTTCTGGCCATCTATTTAATCCTGTTTTCTGTTCCTACAGTTAAAATATTTTGTGTCTGACTCAACCAAAAAAAAAAAAAAAGGAAAAAAAGAAAATAAAGAAATATTCATATGTGAAGACAAAAAGGCAAGAAATTTGCATTGATAGTATGTCACCAATGACTAAATATTGTCAACATGTAACAGTCTGAACCAGATATCCATAGATTATTAGCATATGATTCTATACAGCTGTCTAGCAACAATTTGGCAAATTTTGAAAAAGCCGTATTTACTTTTTTGCTGAAAATGTTCCTTTAAACAAAATTTTCCTAATATTGATCATGCTGGAATATGGTGCTTTATTGGGACGGAGCTTTTATCATAAGAGATATCAATGGTCTTTTCCATAACATTTAATTTTCACTCAGTCTGCTCAAATATGTCTGTTTTGCCTGATGAGGACTTGTGCTGGGTATTCTCTGGGCAGTGCAAAGTCAGATATATGCACAAATGTACTTTCATACATCTGAGTATATTTGCTTGGTTCTCTCACAGCAAATACTATGATAATCAATAGACATGGCTGAAAATACCATAGCTGTTCATAAGTACTATCTTCTGACACTAATATTTTTACTCTAATTGTATGTTAAATGACAAAAACCTCTTAAAATCTGAGAAACTGGTGTAATATTTCCCTCTAGAAACTCAAAATAAAATGGAGTGATGTTTACAGATTGAAAACAGAGTATTATGGCAGTTTGGGACAATGACCTGAGATTGGAATGCATTCTTTTACATCCACATAGTAATTTTAATTCAATCTAATCTGCAAAGGTAAAAATTTCAAAACATTTTGTCTTTATTTCAATTTTTATGAGTGTCATTTCTTTCCAGTTTGAATTTGGGCTTGGCCTGGTGTAAGACTTCTTTTCATGAGATCTACTTTGGCTGTGAATGTTTAGGTCATGGTTTAGGAATGGTCTTCCCAAATTGAGT
This sequence comes from Ammospiza caudacuta, assembly GCF_027887145.1. NCBI lineage: Eukaryota > Metazoa > Chordata > Aves > Passeriformes > Passerellidae > Ammospiza > Ammospiza caudacuta. The sequence goes on from NC_080594.1 coordinate 64,036,793, forward strand.
TGTCCCACTCAGACTCCTCAAACCTCACTTCTGCTCACTTTCTCCCCTTCCCCACTGTTGTGCACCCTACCCCATCCCTGCCCCTCTTGGGTAGACAGAGAGGAGAACTGGAGTCACAAAAGGCAGAGATTATGGGTTGAAATAAGAGTAATTTACTGGAAACAGTAATGAGATAAGAAGACACACAGTAACAGCAATGATATTAACAGCGAAAGTGTGCAAAAGAGAGGGTGATTTACATGCAAAATGCTCATCAAGCCCAATCCCTGCCCAATCCATAAGACAACAGCAGCCACATTTTTTTCTGGACCGGAATTCTTCTCAGAAGCCAGAGTATCTTCCCCCCCTCCTGACAGTGGCTTGAGGTGATATCAAATAATATCTGGATCTTTGCCACAGGCCCTCCCATCTATTGCAAAAAACTGACCCTGTCCTTGGCATAAATCAGGACGGTAGTCTTTGGACTAAACAAATGTACCATGTGCAGAGTTCAGTTCTGTGTGTTTAACTCTGCCCATTAGCTAGGGCTTGATGAAATATTAAGATGGTGAAAGGCCCTTTGCTCTTGCTGTGGTAGCACAAAAATCTATGCAGGATGTTCCTTTTAGAGATGCCACAGGAATGCCACAGGCCACCATGTCCTGCAGCTGCCAGAAATCTATAATAATCAGTAGAGAATTGTATACAACACATTCTCAAAGAAATCAAATAATTATCAGAGGATCTCAAATGCTCAAATGAGATTAAGGTGGCAACGAATGCTTAAGAATTACAGTTTTGTGTGGAAATGGAAATGTAGACAATCCAGCCATTTCTTCTGATTTGAAAATAACATCTCTTTCTCTTGGAGATACCATCTCTGATGATGTTAAAATTCCAGATTCCAAGAAGCTCTCTGAGGCTCAAGTACTCTCTTGTCCCCAGTGCTAGTCATTCTTGGGCACAATTAAGCTTCTCAGGCAGAGCACTTCGCACACTTGGTGTTAAGATTGCAAATGTAGTGCACATGCAGAACATAAGAGGACTTAATTTTGTAGCATTAAAATCTGGCACATCCCATGGGTATGAATTAACTTCTGAAAAAGGAGAAAGACACATTTTCTTTTCCTATTATTCTATCATCTTAGTCCCTCAAAGATGTTGTTTAAAGATGAAGGAATGTGTCTTTAAAATGGATCTTGAAGAGAAGAATCCTTAACAATAATACAAATATTATATTACCAAATTTTTATCAAAGATGCAGGTGTATGGGATGGGTGACTGCAATTTTGAGTATGCATACATATGTATATGTCTAAACGTGTATGTGCATATACATATGTATATATGTGAATTTGTATATACATGAATTTGAATATGAGCAGCATAATTTTTTTGAATGGGAGCTGACATTGATGGAGATTAGTGAGAGCTGGCTTTGCAGACATATAAGCTCTAAAAGGTTTTTTAAAATCTATATTATGCTAAGCAATAGGCAAAGAAGATAATTCCTTCACTTTAAATAATGTATTTCTACCTGCTTTACTTGGCTTGTACCATCGACTTGTTGAAAGAATTGTGACATATCACCTAACTCCTGTTCTACTGCTTCAGTCTAATGAGTCTGGGCAGATCTCATGAATTCAGAGGATAAATGAAGCTCTAAAAAGTTTTTTTTTTTTTGCATTTGTAAGACTAAATTGAGTTCATGACCTTTTCCCTTCTAACCCCCAATGCAATTTAAACCCATTTATTTTCTTTCCTATGTATGTTTCCTCTTACAGCAGATTATCTAGAAAATGCTATATTGTCCTGGGTTCTACATGACAACATGCATGTGTCCTCATATGGAGATAGACACACAGTTTAAATGAACGCTCATGATTGATACTTCCAAGTCATAGTCTGTGAAATCTTGCAAAAATTTATCTTCACACTGAAATATTCTACTTAGAAATGTTCCTTCCTACCTCTCTCTTTCCTTCTCTTTCTCCCTTTGCCTTTGCCTTTCCATGTCCCTTCCTTTCTCACACTTCTCCTTCCTTTTATTTTTATTTTATTTATTTTCCTATTTTTCATTTTTTTTTTTTAATTTCTTTTAGACTTGTCAATGCAACCTTTATTTGAATCTTTAATACTTGGAAACTGCAGTGACAGCTGCTTGCTATCATTCAGCTGCAGTAACTGTTAAGAGCAATGGTAGAGACTGAGGGAGACAATAGCTGGAGCATCTCAGCTGAGCTGTTACCTGTTCCTGATAGCAGGAAACTTGAGGGATCAAAATAAAGACTGTCCCATCTGAGGAGATAAAAGCCCTTCCTAACTGTCAGGAAGCAAAGGGAGAATGCTTATGTGTCCATCAGGGATCTTCTAGGTTTGTTTGCAAATAGGAGTCCCAGAGGTTGGACTAATTATGGTCTGCCATAGTTAAGATACAAGGCTAATAAGTGCTTCCAAAATGAAGGATGACAATACAGTATTCCCTAAAGACTGCTGGTGCAACTGCATGATTATTCATTATAGAGTAAAAGGATATGGGAGATGTGTTTCACTGTTAAAAGATGAAGATACTCTCTTCACTGAAGGAGGTTTTTCTTACATATATGCTATATTAGCACAAGTTTTGTCATAGAATCATTAAGATTGGGAGATACCTCTAAGATTGTCAAATTCCTCTGTTACCCAGCATACCTGTCCCCAAGTGCCACACTCCCCACGTTTTGAGAACTTCTTCCACAGCTTCCATGAGCAGCCTGTTCCAATGTTTGACAAAGTTTTCAGTGAAAAATTTTTCCCTGGTATCCAATCTAAACCTCCCCTAGTGCAGCTTGAGATCATTTCCTCTCCTCCTGTCACTGATTTCCTTGGAGAAAAGACCAACCCTGACCTGCTATTCCCTTATTTCAGGCTGGTTTAAAGAGCAGTATGGTACCCATTGAGCCTCCTTTTCTCTGGGATGAACGCTCCCAGCTCCTTCAGCTGCTTTTCATAAGAGTTACTCTCTTTTCATAAAAGTTATACTCCAGACCCTTCACCAGCTTCATCACCCTTCTCTAGACATGCTCCAGCACCTCAAAATCCTTGTTGCAGTGGGAGGCTCAAAAACCCGATGCAGGATTTGAGGTGTGGCCTCACCAGTGCTGAGAGACTTCCTCAGGACCACATCAGAGCCTTTCTTGATTTACTGTGCAAAGAACAAGAAAGCATTTTTTCCTCTCACTGAGAATCTTCATCGGAGACCCAGGTCCTAATGTACCTGTTGACTCATTGAAGATACAGGCCCAGAGAAGGGTGTGACCTAACTGGAGAGGGGGCAGGTGACAAAGCAGAAGTTCAAAGATGGCACCACCAAATGCCTCTCTCTACAACACAGGCCTTGGAAAGCCCCAGCTTCACCTAGAGGGAACTTGGAGTTTTTAAGTTAAGTCATCTTATTTTTATGAAGGAAAAATTGTCTGGACTCTTGGCTATTTTCTGCTTATATTCAGGTCTCACTTAATGTGGATTTTTCAAAAGCCAAATGTAAACATTTAGTGGTATAAAAAGTATTAGCATTTAGTTGTAGCAAATCAAATGTCAGATCACCAGCTATTTTTAATTCCTATTCCATACAAAAGGCATAAACAATCTGAAAGAAAACGTGTGGAAACCAGAACCCCTAAATGAGATATCAGGAATTTCAGAGACAATAATTTCAGCAGATGTTTTTCTAAAGAACCTCTAATGAATGCCCAATAAGTTTTTAACAGTTTTGATTTTTTTTCCATGGTGAAAGAATATCAGAAGGTGGAGAAAACGTTATTTTTCATTTTTTGGGCATTTTATAATGCTTTTTGCAAAAAGTCTATCAATTTTAGAGATATTTGAGTCATCTTCAGACATTAAAAGGAACTGAAACAGTCTTCCTGCTTCTGGATAAACAGTCCTGACACAAAACTTTTTATAATTGCTCTAATATGTTCCATGTGTAAAAGAAGGCTTCTCATCCCCTTACTGCTTATCTTCCTCTACTAGATAAGATACTGCATACATCTTGGAAAGGGTGGACTTCAGTATTTCTTAAAAAAAAAAAAAAAAATGGAAAAAGAAGAAAGAAAATGTCATCCAGCCAAATCCTCAGGCAAGATAACCATGAGATCAGAAAATTTCCCTCCGTCCCCTTAATACTAGAAAAATTCATATTTTTTTTTATTTTTCTGAGGGCCAAATATTCCCTTAGGGACTGCAAATGCCTAATATCAGGTTCTAGACTTTCATCCATGAGTCATGGAAATTCTGCCGGTAAAATCTTTGTAGGGCATCTACTGTACCAGCTGTTCTGTATCACAATGGATACATCTGTCCAGCTGGAGGAGATGACTTCTGGAGTTCCCTTCTAACCTCAACCATTCTGTGACATGCAAACACTTAGAACTGATTCTCAAAAGACCCCTCCAGACTGATTTTCAGACTGCTGGTCCACTTTTCTTTATTTTCTTCCCATCTCATGTTCTGTGGAACCAAGTTCTAAAAAGACAAAACTTGGCTGAATTTTAAATCTATAACATTCAAGTTTAACAAAAATGTGATCAGATTATAAAAACCATCTCTCATTTTCATTCTCTTGCAGTGCAGTACCACGACTACCCCTATCCTCAAAGACAGTGTCACTTCTAGTCGTGCCACATAAAGCAGAACAATGAGGGACTATGAACGTCCATTACCCAGCTGATCTGTTGAATGTTTAAACTAATTATTAGCAATCTTAAGAGAGAGAAAAAAGAAAAACCACACACCATGATTCCTCTTGTCTTCACCAGAATGAATTGGAGCAGACAGATTGAATCTACTGCCAAGGTTAAATCCTTTATTTCCAATGACACCAATTATTTTGAGCACAAATGCTTTAATTATCTCAAGCAGGCAATTAATAAATTGAATTCAAAAAATCAGACATCACTATGAAACTGTCCAGCATTCAAATCCTTTTTTTCTCAAAGATATAAACCACAAAACCTTTTAAAAAGTTCTTTCAGCTTCCATTTTCACAGCCAAAGAGCTCAAGAATTACTAACTCTTTCTTTAACTATCATTCAATTTACTGCCAAAGCAAACATGTTTACAAGAGGAGAATCTGAATACTCTTTCTCATAAGAAAAAAGTAATATAAAGGTAAACTAGCATGCTTGGTAACTCTTTTGACCTATATTACTTAAGAGCTACCTCAATGATGTGTTCCCTGAACTTGAGATATGAATGTTCAATGATTTCCCTCATAAGAGCAGAACTTCTGTTCATTTCAGTCACCAGCCTCTACTGGCGAATACTTGCTAAAGAATTCACATAATAAGAAGTTCTAGAAAAAAAAGAAAAGGCAAGAGGTTGGCTAGATGATGGTTTCTTGTGAATGAACCTTTGTTATTATTTCTAGTGAACGGTCCAAATTTTGTGTTGATGAATAGAACACAGAAGTGCTGAATTTCAACAGCAGAACACTGAACTGGGAAAAAGTGAGCATCCACTACAAAGATGAACGTGGTTTTATGTATCAGTCTAAGATTAAAATAGTGAAAATGTCCTGTGATATATCTGCCTAACTGAGTGAAGGATGATGTGCAAATAGAAAATTCTTCCTGACACATTAGGTGATCTGCTGCAGTCCTGTGACAGGAAATGAGGTTGCTTTTACATATTAAATTGTTCAGCTACAAAGGTTTCAGATGTCATTAAACTATACTGGTCTTTAAAAGTTCAGCCTCCATAACAACCTTGATAGCCTGAGGTAGAAGTCTCCATAGGTTCATTTTGTCTGATAAACGACTAAATTCTCTTTATTGGTTCTAATTTATTGGTATTAAGATGCAATAGCCAAAATAGTTTCAACCAGGGTTAAATGGGAAATTGAAGCTTACTACAAAGCCCAAAGGCAGTAGTAGTACCTTACTGCTTTATAGGGATCAGAGATTGTATCAACACCTCAAACCAGTGTCTGTACCTCAGAAGTCATTTGTTAGAGCAGCAGAGAGAGCAAGGGGATTTACTGGGGTCTGGTGAGGAAGAACTAAGTGCATTTCACCCCATCCTATTCTCTCATCTCTGTCACTAACCTGCTAACCTTTTCTGATAGGTCACTTCAGGCTCTCTGCAAATGTTACTTGTCAACCAATTCTTTGTGGTGATGTTGTTATTGTTGTTGTTTTTCCATACAGGAAAAAATGTAGTCAGTTTGGAACACATATCTACCTCTTGGTTCAAATAATTTAGGACTCTGATAATTCAGAAGAAATATACCCTAAAGGTTGTAAAATAGGAAATGACAGTGTTATGTTATACAAATATAGATATTTTTCAAATTTACAATGTCACTGTTCTTTCTGAGCTGTATTTCCTGTGTCTTGGCTATACAGAATGCTCTGACTTACAGCAGCATATGGGGCAAAAAGCGTTAATCCTTTACAAAACCCATCTCTTTGTGACACTGGGACTTCGGAAGAACCACTTGTAAAAATCACTGAAGGCTTTGCATGAGTAAATCCCATTTGTAGCAATTATCCTCAAGAACTGGGAACTTGCTTTACACTCCTGTACAGTTCAAAGGCGACAGCAGCATAAACAAGAAGTTTACCTGTCTTTCAAATTATGGCCTTTCCAGTGAAAGCAAATAAATTGTGTAGATGTTAATTCATATTCTAACACTGTGCTTCTCTCTCACTTCTTCCTGTTCATTATATAACAAACATTTCCTTTTTTTTTTTTTTTTTTTGGTGTTTGACATTTTTTTTTTTGTTCTGACCAAAACTAAAGCTCAGGGAGCATGATTCATCGGACAGACCGAGTCCAACATCAGCTTATAGCTCTTTTACCTCATAGAGGTTAAACTTTTGCATCCTGAAGCATCCCTAACTGGTAGATGGCTCCTGGACATTGAGTCCAATTTGAGCCCCTCCTTTTCTCAGGCAGGCAGCATTTGTCCTTTCCTTCCACCTGCAGGTGATGTGATCTCCACCAGCTGACCAGTTGGGAAGCTATCATTAACTAAGTCATAATAGAATCCCAGAAAATTTGCCTGTTAAAGATCTTGAAAATTCACCTAATCTATCCATCTGTTTCAATGTAGAATTGAGTATATCCATAGCATTCTGGACAGATTTGTAATATGATCCTTAACATTTTTGACAAAGACCTTCATGGACAACATATGCTACCACTGGTCTGTATTGGCACCATTAGAATGCTCTTCCTAATACATACCGTGCTTATTTTAAATTCCTTTTCAAATGTAAGAAGTTTATTTGCTGTATTGCTCACAGGCTTACACTGCTCTTTGAACAACACACAGAACTATTACTTTATGCCTTTGTGTTCTGCAGTAGCCTTCGACAGAATTGAACATTAGCATCCTGGACCCTCTTGGTCTTATCTTTTTGGAACTAAGCTAATAATGGGCCAGGCAAAAAGCCCTACAGAGTCTAGCAGTGATATTTTGTTTCACTGCTGAACGTTGGAGAGCAACAGCTTCTCTTTCAATGAGATTTTTCTAGCCATTTCAGTCACATTACAGAAGTCTCATTCAGACTCTATTCCTTACATTGCCTATGGGAATGTTACAAAAGACAGCAAACACAAGGTAATAGAGAAGCAGAGAGAGTTAAAAACATGCCCAGTCTTGAGCAGGAACACTGGTAAGTTCACAGTCAGGTTTTTTGGTTTTTTTTCAATTATTACTTTGATAAAGCTCTTCTTGAAGGCAAGGAGAATTTTTTTCCATTTTAAAAATATCTACCTCTCCTATTCCTACCATGTACTAAAGTTGTCAGGAGTGGTTCCTAAGCTTTGTTTTCTCTGTCTGTGTGAATACTTGTAGGATCATTATCTTGGATATAAGTTAAACTATTCTGACAGACAAATGTGTAATAAAGCACATGCTACTCGCTTGTTTTGCTATGTAGAATAATTTTCAAGAAAAATTCCATCATTTGTTTTAATGTGCAACTGTGTCATCTTCAATTTCTCAGGCAGTTTTTACATTGCTGCCTTCAGTTGTCCTGGGAGATAATGACTAAGATAACATAAGGGAACACTTCAATGCAAAAATACTTCCTGAAAGCCTAAAAGGAGCAACAGAAAAAAGTCTGGCTGGAGGGCTTTGCATGCCAGTATGTACCTACTGTCCAAGAAAAGAATTAGCATGGGAGGCAGAGACAGGTACCTGGAAGCCATTTAATTTCTTATGATGTAATCACATACATCCTATTATATGAAATTTATGATTCGTAGTACTTACTGCATCTTAGTTAATGTAGTTAAATTTTCACCATCCCCCTCAAACCAAACATCAACATCTGTTAATAATTCTCTTCTGAGCTATTATTTTTCCCTGGAAATTTGAAAACAAGTAATGAGATGATAAGAGAGACCAGAAATCAAGAGGGCATATATCTTTGCCTCTGTGTTCATAGAGCAGGCTATTAAATAACTGAAGTGTTTCATAAGACACAATACTTGAAGTGACACCTTACATTAAAGCTGGCTGCAGTAAGCCATCCATTATCTCAGGAGAAAATTGGAGGTTTTGCAGCACCATTTGATTTGGATATATATAATGTAGCTATCAGTCTCTACAATAATCAGATTTTTCAAGTGTACTCCCAACACTTACATCTTACCAAGATTTTTCTCAAAAGGCTTGAATAAGAATAAGCTATTGTGAACACTGTGGGTCTTGACAACTCAAAACCTCTGCTTTCTTGAATTGATTGGTCTTGTGAGAAAATCAGAAAGGCAGAATGGCTAAGCACGATTCCCTGCTTTCTGACTTAAGGTACAGCTGTTTTAACACCTTTCACTTAACAAAAAAAGGCCAAAAAATATGTATTTTGTCTTTATTGGAATATTGTCCATTTGTTTGCAAAACAATTTTTCTGCCTCTCTCTTCTCTCCTTTTCTTCAGTTTTCAGAAGTATTGACGCCAGGTTTCTAATCTAGAGTTTATTCTTTATCACCAAATTTAGGACTTTTGGTCTCTTACTAAAATAATCTGTGCCATGATTAACAGTGACTATGTTGAACAGTGACTATGTTTAACCATGTTTAACAGTATTAAACTGTATATGTATTAGGTTGGAATTCTACCCTCTTGTTCAAAGACATGCTGTGCACATATCTCCCTACCATTCACCATTATCTTAGGGACAGTTTTAGCAGCTATTAGTTTGGAAGGTCTAATTGTCCTAACCATGATGAAATGACAAATGGTGGTCTACTGGCTATGACAAGTTCATCTGCTTTTCTTTCAACCATGAATATATATTCCACATGTGATTTAAATAGCTTGAATTATCAAAACATATATTTGAAAACTAGTCAACATTATTTCCATATTTCTGACCTGGTCATTTGGTATTCCACATCTGCTCAATTTTCTGCAGCTGGTCTGGAATGAAAGCAATGATCATTGTTTTTTTTACAGCCGGTTTCTTGACAAAACTGACCATACTGCCATGTTTTTATCTTACAATGGACAAATGTTCATTTAACATGGGCTACTCTCCAAATAACCCTAGTGAAGTCTCCAAAGTACAGTTTCTTACACTTTTCCAGTAAAATTATATTTGTTTTCCATGAAATAAAATTTCCTCATAAAATTTAATAGTTTTTCAATTGAAAAAGAAAGTCTGGTGATTGTTTGGTATGCCTCTAGAGCAGCTTGATCATTTTATGACACTGGAAAAGGAGCTGGGGCATCGGAGCATTTGTCTTAGGTGCAGCAATGAAATGGACATTGGTTTAAGGTCTGCAGAGCCTTTCTGAAGTTTCAGCTTCTTCGATCTTCTGCAGTGCTCCTGCTTTAGTTGCACTCTGAGGCTGACTAGACGGAGTATCAGCAATCTCAGCACCTTGCTGTGCACATGCTCTGCCTGCAGATCATACCGCATCTTGCACAGAAGTAGTCTGTGACATCCCACCAGCACAACATCTATGCCTTTGTTATTTTTCAAGGATGAGGGTCTTTTACATTGTGTAAAAAGTTGCAGCAGTCTAATACATACAAGTATTTTTTATAGTTTTTTCTTAGCCACTGTCAGCAAGTCATTCCTTCTGAATATGAGTATGCAAAGTCCCAGCATCAGTTAAAGTGTCAGCAGTGTCTGCAACAGCATTGGAGAACCATCCATCCTATACCTGCATTCTGCAAAGTAAATATAGTGCATGATTTATTATGTCTGATTCCCAATTCTTTCTCCCTCACTTCAGAGCCACTGTGCCTGACTCTGCATGCCTAGATTAATTCTAAATTTCTAACAGTCATGCTTCATTCTAAAGGTTGATGGGAGAATTTCTGTATTTAGGGCAGAAACGTGAGGTTCAGGACTGTATGGTAAATCTACATTTTATCACAATCTTAAGCTATGCTGTCTATTACCAGTCACAGCAGTTTTTAAAAAGAGGCAAAACAGAAACCCTGCAATCTCTTAATTTTAGACAACAGCAATTAAAAAATCTATATTTTAAAGTGTGGTTTGTTTCTTCTTTTGGTCAGACCTTTACTTGTGATCATAGATCAAGAATATCTCAATAATACTGTAACATAATTAATGTTGACCTAGGAAATTCCTTTCCTTATTAGCCCTTCACAAAGTAAATATATTTATATATTTATATACTAATAAAACATCAATTCACTACTAAATTTGGAAGTATTTAGTCCTTTCTGACTTCTCTAAGTGGCAAAGAAGAGCACATCAGGTGAATGTGTGATAATATTAAGTTACTATTTCTTAATTTTTTTTATACTTGAATTTTAGAAATTGAACACATATAGCTGGACCTCTGCATTTCAATTTGAATTATATTACAGTAAAAATAAGTGGCACTGTAGAAGTAACAGTCTTCCTCTGTTTTCTCCTGACTTTGCCTGAGTGTAATACCTGACAAGTGATTAAATGCAAATAAAATACTCTTATAAAAAAATGCATTTTACTGTGTGCTCTTTTATCTTTTTGATGGATAACAAGTTAATACAATTGTGTAATTCAAAGCTTTCTTGCTAGCACAATTAAAGCATCAGCTACTCAACAGACTTTTTCACTGAAATTATACTATTCTAAAGGCATTATTGAGGCTTGGGGTTGTTTTTTTTTGTAATTAATATTCACAGAAATTGAAAATATTTCCTCCTGGAAAAGCATACCAAAATATCACCATCTAATAATAAAAGCAAGGAGTACTTGTTGTTTGCTTGTGACATGGATCCTGTTATCCATTTATCTCTGATGTGTCTGATTTTGATTCTGCTGGGGACTGATGACATAAAGCACAGATTCTTTCACAAAAGGATTGGGGAGAAATACTCTTCAAGTCACTAAGGATAGTATTCATCTCACTTAACTTCAGACATCTACATCCAAGTTAATCACTGTACACTCCCTTTATAGTCAGTGGAGAGAAATAAGCAGTTTTAGGATGCAATTCATCTGCCCTATTCCAAATGGCTGCTTTAGAATAGAATTAATCACCCTTTCAGGCCGTCTTCTTTTCACCATTGACTATACAGGCAGTTCACACTGACTAGGTCACATATAAATGTCTGACTTGTAGACATTTATGTTTGATGAGGTAAATCTTCCCACCATGGAGAGCTGTGGTACACAAACTGAGGAAAACAGAGGTAAAACGGCCCTGTACATCTGCAGTAATAGTAAGTTTGGCTTTATTTCTCAGTCTGCTTTTCTGGAAATTGATGTTCTGACTCAATGTGAGTATCTGTAGTAAGTTACTGTGATGGCTCCACACCAGCTAATGCCATATATGCATTTTAGTTCTGCTGCACATAGGTTTATAACTGCAATTTCTCAGGTGAAAACCCCAGATGAAAATCAAGGAGGGTTTTGGTAACAATGCCCCACCCCCACCCCAAAATGAATGCCCAGTCAACACTGGCAGGTGCTGGGATGATCTGTCTGGCCATTCTAGTAAAGAAATTGAGATGGGAGAGTACTCAGTTTAGTGGGGACCTGAAGATTGCTGTGTTTCCCCCACTTGTCAGCTCTGATCTGACCAGGCGCTGGGAAACTGCTAGAACTTTAGGGCAACAGTGTGCTGATAAGGCCATAAAAGCAAACCAAAGCTAATAGATTGCTCCTCTTGTTTTGAAATACAATCACATGCGTCCATGACTCTGATTTTGCATAAAAAGATGAAGGAGCTGTGTTTCTTAATTAAGTGGAAGGGAAAAAAAAAAAGGAATTAGCCAATATCATTTGCATGAACAACATTCTCTACATAACCATTTCAGTTGAAGTCCATTAATTATTGGTTGAGTGAGTCATAGATTGCTGTCACCTTTGGCATACAAACAAAGAATTTAATGTTTTTCAATAAAAAGCTTGGTTTTGCACTATACAGCATCAGGACTTAGATGAGAAAAGTGGAGAGAGAAAGGGACTTCTAAATTGCAGGGTGCATGTACTTTTGTTAGCAAAGGTTCTGCTCAAGTGCCCTACATGCCACTGAACCTGTATAATACACAAGCAACAAACACTGGCAAAAACCTCAAATCCTGGATGAGCTGAATGGATGCCTTCTGTAGGCATCTGTATGTGCTGCTATACAGAATAAGATGCACCATGGTACCCTCTATCATCCTCCCCTGTTATTTGCCTAGATCAGGTAGTCATGGAATATACCATAACTTCTATTTTTTGGTGTAAATTTAGTTTTTCTCCCTCCTTGAAACCTGTACATGACTAAATGTACAGATTACAAGGAAAATAAACATATGCCAAAGCACTCAGAGATAGGGCTTATTCTTATCCTACTGATCCATTACAGAGTCTACAGATTCCAGTTACATGAAATGAATGTTCTAATTAGGTGAGATGAACCCAAATTTTATAGGTTGCAGTTGCAGTTAGAGGAGGTGTCTCTGTTTCCAAATACTTCTGATGGGGGCTAAAGACCCATCTTTTCTCTTTGTAAGAAAGGAACACTAAGTCTTGAACCCAGCAACGTGCACCACAAAAGTTCCACAGGTGCACAGTGTCATTCAGAGTGATGCTGGTGTCAGCAGTGGTCAGATCATAGGCAGAGTTGCTGTCCCATAGACTCTTAGACCATGACATGTTTTGATAAGGAAGAATTTTGCTATGAGTCCATTTTCTGTTACCAATGCTTTGACTGCATAGAACTTTTGTAAATTTTCTCCTTCATCTTATTGACTATAAAAATATACTTCTTTTAAAAATGTGACATCTGGGCAGTAATATGCTTAGGAGCATGGCAGATTTGGAGGGAAGGCATCAAGTCTTCCATAATGTTCAGATTGGGAGAATCACAAATAAGATAGAAAATTTGATTTAGTACCTGGCTTTCTTTCTTTTTTTTTTTTTTTTTTGGAGCAGATAGTCAGGAAGGGTTAGAGTCATTACATAGTCTATTACATACATAATCCATTCTTTTCATAGAAGGATTTAATGGTAGGCTGGAAAATCTTCACACAATGGTGTTCTAAGGCTGTGTAATTACAGAGTTACCCAAGGGGCCAGAATAGCTCCACTTTACCCCAAGAAAGTCATAAAAATACTTTTTCAAAAAAACTCAAAAACATCTAATTGTTAAAGTCTCAGAGACCTAAGTGGATTCATAGGTGAATCTATTTTATCCAGCATCATGAAAATAAATATTACTTATATCATTATGTTTTCATTAAGGCACACAATTAAGTTAGGCACAGAAATGAGCCAGATTCTTGATCTCACTCTTTTTGCTGCTTTAGTATCATAAATGGGCTATAAAGTCAATTTAACAAAGCAGATGAAGATTCTCTTGAGGAGAGGGAATATGAAATGGAAGTATGCCATTTCTTTTGCAATCCTGATTGGATTATAGCAGCATAGTTCAGAATGCTGCTGTGTTACAGTGAGCTCTTAGAGCATAATAGTCCTTTGGAATTAGACTCACAAAATTAGGTCTGGAATCAGCCCCAGGACTGCTATACAATAATAGGTCCTTTATGTCTTACCACCTGAGTCCAGTATGTATGGGCGCAGTTGAGAAGCTGAACCAATGTATTTAACTACTATTTACACCACAGCATAATAGAAAAGCCAACAGTCACCATGATATGATAATCAGGCACTCCTTGGTTATGTCTGAGCTGTGTGTAGGCATCCAGTTTGGCTGCACATCTCCCAGTAACCTACAGATAAAATACTCACTTGGGAGATACACGTATTTCCATTGCCAGGTTGTTTTGCTCATTGCTTTTATTCCTCCACCAAGGCAGCCTTTACTGGTCTGAGTTACTATGAAGAGTAATTTATTCTGCATCTGACTCAATCAGGCTTTTGATCTTTGTCTGACTGCAAGTATACAAGATGTGGGCAATTACAAGGTTGCGTAGAAATTTGCATTTGGGGAAAGAAATGCAGATTGTAACTGTTTCTAACGTTTTCAGCAGCTTATGTGACAAGCCCCTCAGGAAACAGTGTTTTGGATGCTAACTCTCTTGTTACCATATTAATTGCCTTTGTCATGACAGTTTTGGCATCTGAAAATGGCTGGGAACATGCTGAGCTCCTCAAGAGACCAATCAAGGGCAGGGGAAATTGGTTTATTGGTTCCCAAAGCAGCCTGCAATAAAGGTGCTGCTATTCAAGCATAGTTTTGAGTCTCCTAGCTTGAATGAGGAGCCAAAGACACTTCAGGCTAAAGAAAACAGAGCTTTCATTTAGAACGGTGAAGAGGAAACTGAGAAGTTTATTTCTCTGCCAGCATGACTTCTGCAGTTAGCTTTTGTGTGCAAATCTGTGTGCCAGAGTACAGAGGGTGAGACCAGGAATCAAGTTTGCTGGAATACACTGAGGTCACAGGCTTCCCAGAGGGGATCCTAAGCACATTTACTTTTAAATTAACTTAAACTAAGCTTGCTGAAGCACATGCTTTCCATCAAAATTTTCCCTGTGATCAAAGGATATGCTGTAACAGGGGCAGGCTGGGGGATACCAGGGGATAAATAATTATGAATGTTATTTAAAGTGATGCTGGATGTCTAATATAAGAACTAAGAGATGTTAATTTCTGGCTAATTTTTCTTTCTTTGAGAAGACTTGCAAGCAGCTGTTATGCTGTAGGTGAGAGATTGTAGCTGGTAAAGGGATGGGTCAGGGTAGCAGGTAGTAGGGCAGCAATAAGACAGAAAAGAAACAAAAAAGAGCATAAGGAGAGGAAGATCACATGCACATTAAAAGCCAAAGGAGTTTCCACAAGGAAAAGAAAGGGGGTAAAAGCCCATAATTTCATTGATTACTGCAGTTTATGCCTAGAGAACTCAGATTCAGTAAAAAATCTGTGATGCAGCAGAATTATGTCTATAATGTTAAATAAGGGAAGAGAATCCTTTTCAGCATGTACAGAAAATACAGAGAAATTGTGCAGCCTGACCCTAATGACTTTCCCATGTCTCAAACAGAAGACATATTTTGCTGAGATATACAAAATAATTTTTTGATACTTAAAATTACTAGGGAAATGTTAATGTTGTAGGACCAGAATAGTAAGCTTATTATATACAGTTTTAGTGAAGGAAAAAAAAAAAAAAAAAGAGAGAGACAAAAAAGGAGCTCAAAAAGACAACCTTGATTATTAGTTTGGTGAAGGCAGAAGGAAGGGGAAGAATCATAAATAAGTGATCTTGTTTGATTTTCCTCTTTCTGTTTCTTTTTCTGATTTTTCTGTTACATAACCACAAGCAATTCTTGTTCCTTAGGCACAGCTGGTTTCCATTTTCAATTTTTTTTCCCCAATTTCCATATTTGTCCTATTTCAATCCTACAGGTTGGGAAAAGGCTATTGAGAAGGCCATGTCCCTGTCCCCTTGCATTGCACCAGCCACCTCAGCAGGCTCTGCTGTGAGAATCTCTATCCCTTGTAACAGTGGCTTGCTTATCTCCCCATGCAGAACCCACTCATGCTATAGCTCGTGCACCTTTACATATGCATACCAGAGGTCACAGAATACATCTTTCATGCCTTGAAGCCCTTAACAGAAGCTTTAAGTGCTTCCATAATATGGACAGGTGTTAGAATAGAACAGAACTGTTCTGCAAAAAACATGATAGGGAGTACTTTGCCTCTGGAAAGATAATGCAATCTTTTAGTAAGCCACAAAATGGTAACTTTTACAGTAGAACTCAGCCCTATCAATAAAACAGAAGGAATGAAGCAAGGACTTATGCAAGACACTTCGTCTTCCCTTCTTCCCTTTATTAAAATGATGTATTTTTTCAGCAAAATAGAAGCTGTGAGTCAGGGAGAGACATCAGGATCAGTAGGATATAAATGAGAGCACCAGGACATCATGACAGATTTTGAATGGCATTACATCTATTATTCATTACTTACTCACATTCAAGTATATAGTTAAGGAAAGAGATTTGACAGGCAAGACATGTACACAAATTGCCCATCAGATGATATTATCTACTGCTGAAGGAACATTTTCAAAGGCCCAAAATATGATAGAGAACATAATATCCCCTGCATGTGAAGCATATAATTGTCCAAAATGCATGCTCTGAACTTTAGAGACCTTTTTATCTTCAAATTTCAAGAAATCATGAGAACTCACAGAATGCCACCTGATTTTCTCAGATAGAAAATACTTCTTGAGAAAATATCCCAGCAGTGGAGTAACTTGCCTGAGGGCAATGTCCAAGGATTTGTCAGGAGAACAGTTAGGGTATAAACCTAATTCTAACTAGTCATAGAATACAATGTTACCAAGACACCACTGTTTCTGTAGCTTTTTTTGTTCAAAGGGATCTCAAATTACATCTTTCCTAGGTAGTTCAGCTGATAAATTTCATTGTATTTTCTAACACTACTAGCAGAACACATTTTCCTTCTTTTTTTTCCAGCCAAAAAGTAAATTAAACAAGATATTTTGCCTTGAACAGACATTCTAGGATAAGTATAAAGTATCTGAAGTCCTTGTTGTTTGCTACAGCACACAAGAAAATAGTTTCTTACAGCTATAGAGAAACTATTAGGAGAAACAGTTCTTTGTCTTCTATGACTTGGCTCCTACTCTGGCTCAGTAAATATATAGTTTGCTTCTTCCTCTACTAAGAAAATTAGAAACAACTTCCAAATTTTTCACCTGTATTTCTTTTTTGCCCGTCAGAGAGATCATTGCTCAGATGGGACTAAGTCTTCTTCCTCTCTGGTTTCTAGTTTCATTGCTACACAACCTATGGGAATTTGTACATAATATATTACAACGGTAATAAGTACAGAGAAAAATATATTTATTTGTCTTTCCTTTTGGGGCTGACTCCACTACCTCCCTGCATTATTTAGGTGCACAGAACAATAATATCAAGCACAGAACAGCAATCTGTCTAGTACCCAACTACATTTTCATGGACTCCCAGTTAGTGATTTTTTGTTTTATGTACATTTATCTTATATATTTCTATAACATAAATAATATTTTTTTGAGAAAACCAACAGTTATCAGAATCATCATTATCTTTTGATTTATCTTTTACATTTATTTAAATTATTTCCTTGTTACCATGAGGATAAGAGTAGATATGATTTTTTACAAATTTAACCAGAAGAAATTATTCAATATTTAGTAGTCCAGTACATGCTGCACCTTGTACGACAGAACTGAATGCATGAATCCATACCCAGAATTCAGAAGGAAGGCTGACCAGTCTATGAAAGGATTTATGATGTGTCTAGGAAGAAAGATGGACTTAAGAAGTCAAGAAATTAGCTTATTCATGTTGAGATAGTGCCCAGTGTGTCACTTGGTGTAGCTCACTGCAGAACCACGCATTCAAGCCACACTGATGGAACTTGCTCAGGGATTTCTTGGGTAAAGTGAGTTAATTCCAGGAACTGGGAAAGGCATGAGAAACAATTTTTTTGTACCATTTTTCAAATTCCCCTCTGCATCACATCTCTTATCAGGGACAGTAACTTTATATTGCTTGTTTGCCTCCCTTTTTGTTATCATAATAAATATTCTAAGGGAATAACAAGAATATTTTGACTTTAAATGTTACAAAGTTGGGAAATACCAAATATTCAGTGTCATATAATTAGGCCAAGCACAAGAAATTTAAAAACAGATTACAAACAAAACAAGGCTTTCAAGCTGAAATTAGCATTTTATTCCCATAAGATCTAGTTTTTAATCACATTCATAATCTTCTGTGCACTTATTTTAACAACTATATAAAAATCAACAGAGAACAATATTTAGAAATAATTAATCACTATTTTGCATTTTCACATACTTAAAAATGTTTTAGAAAGATGCATGCAAGCCAAACGAAAATAAATACTATTTTGAAAATCATGAGTCTGTATTTTTCCACAGGATGTAACGTTTTACTGTCCTGCTCTGGGCCAGACTTGATGAACATGACAATTCCTTCCAGCCCAGTATATTCTCTGATTCTTTGATTCTATGATTCTAAGTTGCTATCATTGGCTGAGCTAACTCAGACACCGCTATATATATTTATTTATATTTGTATCTAAACAGCCACGTTTTTGAACTAATTTTACTGCTATTAAATCTTTGTACAGGTTTAGTTCTTTAATGCTTACTAATCATTTACACCATTTTGAAAATTAACCTGAGCAAAAAAACACTGAAAAAAAATTTTCGTACTACCCATAAATTCCACATTGTTATCATGATTTAGAGTTCTGTTAGGATACAGAGGTTCTGCAGAGTTGAAACTTTTGTTTAAAAATATCATACAAGAGGCTGAGGCTGTTTTGTTAAGGGGCCACACTTCCGAGTATTTGTTAATGTAATATTGACTTGATATAGCTTAAAATAGCTGACAATAGTTGGTCTTAAGGAGATTCACTCTGAAGGTGGACCCTGTCCTCTTTACACAATTTTCTAGATATCCTTATAAGAGAAAAATTTGATTTTTCACAGCAAACACAAGACATTCTCCAAATACTGCTGCAATATGAATATCTAAAATTAAATATCTTTACGTCACCAGGGGCTTAACCCCCTTCATTTAAATATTGTCAGTTACACATGAATCAAGATTTATTCCGCAGAAACTTATGTTCCAAAGTCTTCATATAGCAGCCTAGGAAATGCATCCATGGATTTCACCCACTGCACCTAACATTACCTTTTCTGAAGCTGAGCGAGCAGCACCATATGTAGTCAGTGAAGGAAATAAGTAGTCACTCCCAGAGGAAATTTCATGCTATCCTGAAATAGCTGTCCAAAACTTGTAGGATGAATCACTCTCTCTCTCGCTCACTATTTCTCAGCTGAAGACTACAGCCTTAATGACTACCTTAGTCTTGATGCCTAACTTTTAGACAAGGAAAATTAGATGAGATGCTGCCTTCACCATGAAGCAGGAGAACATTTTTCTACGGGTTTCATAGAGAAATTGAGAGTCGGAGAGAGAGCAGTCTGTAAATGAAAATATTTTAGAAATGTAGTGTTTTTACACACCAAGACTAGTAGAAAGCCAGCATTATCTGGAGCATATAACTAAAACAGGAAGGATTTGTGGCATTTGCTAGGTTTTATAAGTGTTAGTGGAAGTGCCTAAAGAAATTTCTCATGCCTTGTATAATCTACCACAGAATACAGTATGAATAATACTTGGCAAAATCTGCCACAGATTTTCATTAGCACCAGCTCAGAGTATATCTGAAGCACTACATTTATATTTAGAAAGTATACGTAAAAATTACAGCCCACCCTCCCTCTTGTCCTAAAATCACATGCAGTGCATGATTTTAAAAGTCTATAAAAAGGGTAAATCAGGCACTACTTATGCACTGTTTTCCAATTAGACTGGAGGAGGTCAGAAAGATTAAAAGGCATTGTAGAAGCAGCTTCAGATGTGCCATCCATTCTGTGTGTCTGTTGAAGAAAACAATGTGCTGTATCCAAGAGCACTTTGTCCCAAAGTGACTAATGCTGCTGCTGCAGTGTATTTGGAGGAGAGCATGTTAGGCATAAAGAATCAGGATCCTCAGCAAGAAGCACAGCAGAAATCAGAGAAGTATATTCTAACCAGAGAGAAGAGACAGGGAAGATTAATAGGATAAAATAAGTGAATTCTTCAATTATGTCTCAGGAAAAGAGATAGGCATATAACAGGTATGCAGTCTGCTAGGGGTTTACTCTGTTCATAAAATAAACTTAAAATGGGAACCGTGACGATGAACTACCTTCTCTTCTGATGCAAAAAAACATGGCATGAAAACCCCAGGAATTAAGGTAAATATTTCTAAGTTCTGAAGTTCATTTCTCGTGTTCCACTATCTCTTTGATTTGCTGTATTTCACCGGGAATTGCAACACAGCAGCAGCAGCAGTTAACTCAAAGGAAAAGGTTTCACAGAAGTAGAGAATCACAGATTAGAGAAAGAAGGGTTGGCACAGACCTCTGGAGGTCATCTAGTCCAACACCCCCTTCACAGCAGGACTGTTGCTGTAAGAGCCAAGTAGGTCATTGTTTGACTAGACTGGCCAAGTTTGGCATAACCACAAGGACAGTGATAGCACAGTTTCACTGAACGATCTTTCCTTGTGCTCCCCAACTCCTCCTAGAGTGACTTTTCCAAACTTTCTGTCTGACCCTCTCAAGCCATGACTCATGTCTCTTGTCTTTCCATCATCAAGATCCACCCCACATCTTGCTCCTCTTTCTGCCACTCTCCAGCATGAGCTATCTTTACAAGGGCTCCATGTAATCCCCCAGTGTTCCATCTGCACTAAGACTCAATAATCCTGTCACCTGTGCAGCTGCTGTTGGCTTAAATAGAGACATCAGACTACTCCTGAATTATTTAGGAGATACAACAACAGAAAATTAATTTTCACAGTTCACAGCTGTTAACTCAAGAGAAACTGATTTTGTGACCTAATCTGTTTTGGAGGACAGGTACCATGACTGCGTAAGAGCAGACAAACTCCTAGACTTCCTCATGACACCTTATAGGCAAGAGTGTACACAAAATCCTTCGTCTGTTGTGCCTTTAAAATATACTGCTGGCTCCTTTCAGCACAAGCATGGCTTTACCCTGTGGGCTTTTGTTTTATTGCTCATTTGTTTCCATCTCAGTCTCCTCATTTGTTTTCCTGGCTGTAGATCTTATCCTTCTCATTTGTCTAAGCAAAATTGTCCTTGTCTGTTTCTTTTTCCTCACCCCCCACGTACTCCAATGAATTCCATTTACCACTGCTCTATCCCTTTGGTCACTTTGCACCATGGCATCTGTGCAATATTGCAGTATTCATTAATAACTTCCCTGACTATTTTCACATTAGAAGAAGACGGTTAAAGAGTCTTTGAGGAGCAGTTTAGAAAAACACCTGTCTGCATTTTGATAAAATAATGAACAGATTTTCCTTGACTTAGGCAATAAACAATAGTTAATAAAAATTAAATGGAAGCAAGTGTCAGCAGTCACAAGTTGCTCTGAAATGTGTTTGTCTTTATATTGTAGTGAATTCTAGCATATCTTTTATTAATGACGTTCAGTGTTTTTGTTAAACTGGTGACATAACAGTCCATGCAGTTATCCTCACTGAATCTTGAAAATATTAGGTACTAATTGTAATACCTAAATCGGAATCATAGACCTGTTAAGCTATACAAATAAACCTTTTGGAGGTAAAAATGACAGATGTATTATATCGCTGTCCCTCCTGTTAAATATTTTTCCCTCTGCAAGGTTTGTTGCACACTGTCGAGAAATGAAATAAGCACACAGATATCTCCTGAGAAGTCTGCTAAATCAGATTTTCATAGCAGATCCACTAACTCAGATGTAAGGTTAATGCCCAGTCCTGACAATAGATCCAATAAAAAACCTGTGTGTCAGGAATTAGTGAGTTTGCATGTTCCCAAATAAATGCTTCACAGAAGTCTGTTAGACTACCACAGACAAAGAGGTGGCCTTTGCAACTGGTGAAGGTTACACTTGGAAACCTCCTGATCTTTTTGTCACACTTGTACACCTCCTGATCTTTTTGTCACACTTGTACTCATGCATGAAGGAGTATGGCACACTGAATGTGTAATCTGGCTGGTTTTCAGCCTCATCAGAGACATTTACTTATATTTTCTTTACTTTCCCCTTCCTTTATTCATTCCAGCTCTTCACGTAGAGTTTCACACATTAGAAATATAGGCAAAAGAATGCATTCATTGCCACTAATTCCCTGACTTAGGCATTTAGAGGACCAGAAAAATCCGACATACAGTAGCAGAAACTTGTCTAGATCTGTGCCTTTGAATCACCCACGCAGAAGTGACAAGCTGCCTCTTTTCTCAGGGTGGA
Source organism: Ammospiza caudacuta (assembly GCF_027887145.1). Classification (NCBI taxonomy): domain Eukaryota; kingdom Metazoa; phylum Chordata; class Aves; order Passeriformes; family Passerellidae; genus Ammospiza; species Ammospiza caudacuta. The sequence goes on from NC_080594.1 coordinate 64,059,106, forward strand.
GTTTTTATATATCCATAACAGACTGACATCTGACTGTCGCAGATGTCCTGTGGTCTCAGAATGAATTCAAGAATCCAGAATACAAAAAACAGAAACCTCCCTTGATTAAAGGCTATAATCTGACTATTTTTTCTTATGGCTTGTTTTTTCCCATCTGGAGAAGACCCTTATTACCCTTTGAGACTTGTGTCCCTGCGACTGTTTTTTTTCTGTGAAATGCTCAGTAACAATATAGCCTGCACTCTCCTGCTCAAGAGCCTTTTCAGCTCTTGCAATTTTGATCTAAACCAATAGAATGGGTTATATTATCCACTTATATATTTTTGAGCCTGGGCAGGTAGGATTCTAGCCTTACTTTTAAGTTTCCACCATGAAGTGAAGCTGATACCTTTCAGATGCCTTTTACTTGCTGTCTGATTTACCTCCATGCAATGGGCACAAAGTCTCTCTTTCCTAAATGAAGTCAAGACAAACAGGAACTGACAGCTTCCTTGCTCACAATTTCTGCGCTGAACTTTCTGACATGGCCAAGATTCCTCTCAGAGGAACACACTGCATGCTGCTTTCCATATGTATTTCTGTCTCAGCCACAGAGCAGTCCAATCAGAACCTGTATCTATGAATCTGCAGGGAAAGCTTTTGGTTTGTCAGGCCCTTCTTTGCATTGGGTCATGTTTACATTGTTCCAACTATATTGTTCCAAAAAGAAATGTAAACACTGCTTGCATTTAGAGCTTGTCTTTATGTAGAAAGACAGACGAATAATTACTCAGTAATAATCCAGAAATGTATGACTGGCATATAAATGCTTTCTTAATTCAGATCTAAGGAGGTCTTATGCAATAAATAAAAGAAAAAAAGATAGTCTTTAGAGTGTGTTCCCAGTAAGCTGTTGCAGAATGCCTATTCTAGTATGCATTAATATTTTTTCTAGTGTGTTATGGATTATGCATATAGAGGTAGACACATCCCACATTACTTCACATAATAGTTGTCTTATTTGGTAAAATTGTTGAAACAAGGCAAAATATCTTTAATAAGTGATTCACATTTTAGAAGACAATATTCTTTTCAGATTTGCATAAAAAGACCAGGAGCTATTGCTGACAACCACTTGAACAAGAGCCAAAACTTGCGCCCATGAAGCAGGGATGTTCTGGGCTGCATTTGGAGGAACATTGCCAGCAGGTTGAAGTAGGTGATCTTTGCTCTCTCCTCAGCTCCGGTGAGGTCACACATGGGGTTCTGTGTCCAGTTCAGTACTCCTTGGTAAAAGAGAGACGCAGGCATACTGGAAAGAGTCCAGCAAATGGCCACAAATATCATGAAACTACTTGAGCCACTACCCTGTGAGAAAAGGCTGGGAGAGCTGGGATGGCTTAGCCTGGTGAAGAGAAGACTTGAGTGACCTTTCTAATGTATATAAATCCATGAGGAAAGGGTACAAAGACAGCGACAGGCTCTTTTCAGTGGTGCTCAGTAACAGGACCAGGGGCAATGGGTACAGACTGAAATATGAAAGGAGCCATATGAACATCATATAAATATCATTCTTCTTTTTCCTTTCTTGGAGATATTCAAAATTGTCTCAACATAGTCCCAGGCAACCTGCTCTAGCAGAGCTTGAGCAGGGATATTGGACCAAGTGACCACAAGAGATCCCTTTTGACTCCAACCATTCTCTCACTGCAATTCTCTTCCTAAAAGTGGCACATAATGATAATGATGCACCAATCTGAAAATAATAAGTCTTTTGTAAATTTGACTCTTTGGTTTTCAAAATTTTTATTGCAATATTAAAAATATGATCTATTAGCATTGTATTCCTCTAGATGTCTTTGTATCCTCATTAATATCCATAACTCTGTATATGAGAAATAACAAAAAGCAGCAATTACTTAAAAGATATGTTCAAGTGTATTATATGTGACAAATATTCTATAAAACACAAAAATCTCCATACATCCAGTGGCTGACAAGCAAAAATCAAAATACACTTACAGTTCAAAACAGAACAATTATCATTTAACCAGAAAAATACGAGTATACATCAGCGGTCCTAATTTAAAAATACTCATCATAATATTTGTCATTTCAGATAAACTAAAACAGAGGAAGCAGCTGACAGCACCTAAGAGAGGAAAATATGAATGGTAGGAAACAGTAACATCTGATGAAATAATTACTGAGCTGTGTTTTTAATATTCTGATGAAGAGATAGGAGAAAACACATTTTAGGTTTGTTTTCTTTCATTTAAGACAAGCAATGATTACAGATGAAAGTGATTTTATATTTCATTTAAACTGTGAAAAGACTTACCTTTTGTGTATGTATGTAGGTGTGCATATATATATATATATATATATATATATATATATATATACATGTACAAACCCTTAACATGCTTACCACCATGAAATTATAGCCCTGATATAGAACTTCAATAACAACACTAAAGAAGTAAAATGGTGATAATTTATGCTTTGAACAAGGGCAGAGTAGCTTGTCATTAAAAATAATATGATTTTTACATGGTGGAAACTCAATTGGAGTGAATGTGAGAATCACCATGACGGTGAGGCCTCAGCTACACCATAGTAACTATTGCAAAGCCCAACAGCAGCAGTTTAGAGACAGTCTTCTGTTTCACAGATGGGTAGATATAAAATGAAAACAACCTTTAAAAATAATCAAAGTAATCTGTAGTGTGACTACAATACATTTCAATCCAAGAATAAAGGCTTTATTTAATGACAAGTTTGTTCTTTTTTCCTTTTTGTCCTAAAATGCTACTTCTAGAAATAAAATAATGTGTAAAAATAATTTCTATCGTCAGTAAGACGATAGAAAAACCTATCTCAAAACTGCAATTACTGAAAATGAGCTACAATCACTTTACAGGTATAACTGTCTTTCTTTCACTCTTTTTCTCTGAATATCCCTGATTCAGAGGAACTTAACCAAGATCAGCTCAGAAGGACTAAGTGTTCCCTAAGAACCTTTAGATTTATTTGATACAGCCCCTTTTCAAATTCCACAGCATAAATCTAAAATAATTTAGTCAGCACAGGATAAATGCTTTTGATGATAAGCTTTCATCAGGAAATATCTAGAGAGAATGAAATTAACTCTTTTTTATTGTGCCTATGGACTTAATGAACATGCATTGACTGACGGTTGGGCTTCCCCCTCCCCATTTCCATGAATAGTTTCTCTCATTCAGTTTTTCACCATAAATGTTGATGAAACATTCCTTAGGGGTCTCAGTTCCTCCTACCTAAATCTGAGGGCTTTGCAGGCATGCTGTTTATGAAAGTGACAGTCTAAACTTTCTTTGCTTTCAAATGATGAGAGACAAATGTCTCCAAAGAGTTTTTCAATCTACATTAACACTTGGAAGGGCCTCCCCATCTCCTATGTAGAATTTGAATCAGCTGCAATCCTATTTGGATGTCTTATGTAAGATCTTCAAACTAGGTTGAATGTATTCAGGCCTAAGTTCCTGAAGTTTCTTTCTCCCAATTTTTTCCTTAAACATTTACCTAATGTTTACATTTTTATTATTTCCTTACCTAAAGAAAACTGAAGTTCTGATGATATATTCACTCATTTAGTCTCTTACAGACACAGACACTACAGTATGCCCAGCTCTGCACGTTTATAGGGTTTATGCTTAAGCAATATTTATATAACAGAAACCATGCCTGCTTCAGTGCACTATTAACAGTGAATAAATACTAATCTGGCCAACACTCAGCCAGCTAAGCAGAGATACATAGTAAAGGTTTTAAGTATTATGGGATTAATGATCTTGGACTGAAACCTAGACACCAATAGCTTTATATAATACCAACCTGCATTACAGACTGACTACAGAGAGTAGTAAGAGTAAGGAAAGCTTATGAATTACTGTGAATTTAAAATTAGTATGTGCTGAGAAAAAACAGCTAGGGTATATATAATACTGCAGTGCAGAGCATTACTTTGAAACTATGAGAAATTTTAGAAGGAAAATATTAAAAAAAAAGAAAAAAATTGCAATCATCATGTGCTTTGGACTAATGAAAATATTAAAATTGCTAAAAAATATTTTCCTTTATTTTGAAGATCCTGCATTAGACCATTAATTACTAAATTATAAGCTAATAGAAATAACAGAAGAGAGATCAAAAATAAGTTCACTGAGTTTTGAGAACTACATCTTAGAACTCCTATGTGGAATTAACTTCTGTTTGTTGGGGTTTTATGCTATTACCATAGTGTCTGATTTCTGCCCATGTAAAATAAATAACAATAAAAAATTATTATGAAGTTCAAAGATTAAAGAGGAAAAAATGAACAAAATTTTGCCTAGCTTCTTTGGCAGTTTGTTTTGTTTTGTTTTGTTTTATTTTATGGCAAGAATTTTTCACAAACTTCTTTTATTCCTAATTAGGTATTTCAATGTCAGTAATATGAACATCATTCTTCTATCCATGCTGTCCTGCAATGTGCTGTGCAGAGTTTTAAAGATGAAAATAAACTGATTTCATTAAAAAAAAATCTAGGGGCATAAAATGATACTGGAGAGAAAGAGAAGAAGTTCTACTTAAATTGAATGCACCGTGTCAGCTACAGAACTTGTACCTGCTATATAAAGTAATCACTGGGCAAATCCCTCTAAAGCAAATCCCTCTTTTTTGTTTATGTTGTATTTCCACCTTTGAATCCTCTATTTAAAGAGACTGTATATCTGCAAAGTACTGTTTTGAAAGTAGTGGACCATCCCATAAGCACAAATTAAAGCTTTGAGGTTACAGAAAGATCCTCTTGAACCCTCCTCTTCTGCTGCACTCCTACCATGCAATTGCATGTGTCATATACAGAATTCATCTCATCCAACTTCCATCACATAATGTCAAGATGATTAGCCCCTTTACTGATGCAAGAGAGAGAACCAGGCACCTTGAGAAAGGGATTCATCCTCTTGTAAAACAGATGTTCATATCAAGAGATATATCTAACCCCAAAAATTTATGGAAGAATTGATAATAAAAGGCATCTACACAAATAACTTAATCTACATGGGTAGGTCATTTGTGAGATAAAGCTCACCTATCTAGAAAGATGTTTGGGTAGTGAAATATGAGATTTCTTGTTTTCTTTGAGATTTAGGCAATTAGTTTGCCTAAAAACTGTAATTCCAAATTGTTAGATACCTTATTGATTTGTCTTGTCACAACCTTTACATTATCATCTTTCTGAAATGCAGAATGGAAATAGTAGCACTTGCTCCCCCCAAAGGGATCTCTGTTGAGAAGATAAGCACCTTGTTTGTGAGGAGATCAATCTCCATGGCAATGGGGACCACATAGGTATAAAGACTTTCTATTTTATGCTTGAAAACTACATCACACTTTCTGAAAACTAAAATAACAATAACAATAACAATAACTCTCCTAGTCCTTTCTTAGAAGTAATTTTTGTAGTATAAATATGGGATCACTAATATTATCACAATTTAGTGGTATTAGTACGATAAACAAATGCTAAACATTGCTTTAGTGTATAAATGCAGAACCAAGGGCTTTTGTTATACGGCACGTAAAGGTATATCATACATAAAAACAAGGGGAAAAAGGTGGATGGAACAAAACTGGAGTAGTTTTAAAATCCTGAACAGTTTGAGACAGGTACATCAGTAACAATGTCATTAGAGTTTTCAGAATGCACCACAAGCCTGCAAAGTTTATAGTTTCACCACATGTTGCAGAGTTTATTATTTCAGGAGTGAAATCTACAAACATAAGGAAATTGAATTGAATATACGAGGCTGGATATGTACCTTGAGGGCATTTCAAATATTCACACACTGAGAAACAGTAGAGAAGGACTATAAGGATAAACAAAATGTAGCATATAGAAGTAAGCACCAAAAAACAGAAGAGAACAAGACAGGAGGAGATAAAACTGATAAAATAACAGAAGATTTTGTGGGTTTTTTATGTCTCCTTTGCATGTTTTTCATTATTTTGGTCGATTTTAGTAGCATGCATTTTTTTTTTTTTTAACCAGAGAGATCAAATAAGCAACTATATAAGAGACTATATGATATTAAAATATCTCAGCAGGCCACAACTATAAATTCCTCTGCTGACCCCAGAGGAATATTTTCTACCCCAGCCTACTTCAGTACATAAGATTTCCTTAAAAAGAGATTTAGCAAAGTATATAGCTTTCGGAGTTAAAATAATTGAATGGAAATACCTAGAAGCTTTACCACTACCTTTACTGGCTCAGCCATCACAGTGTCCCAGTCCTGCTCAGATAACTATTCCTAGGGTCCCTCTTTGACAGAGCTTGGTGCCAGGTGCACCAGAACGCCCCAAGGTAGCTAATCTCTGAGTAAAACTGTATACCATCCCTCAACAATGAATGCTGTCTTGTATAATAAAATATGACCTGATGGCTTTTTTATGCCAAAGGATTATTTACGTTGTGGCAAGTCATCTTCAGTTTAGAAAATCCCAGATTTATAAACTGGGAATTAAAAAAAAGTTAGGAGTCTTAATTAGGTAGCATCTTGTTGCTTGTGTTGCTTGTGTTGTGTCTAGATCAAAAGTTCCACTTGTTCAGGTGAAATGAAACCTCAGTTAACCAAGGCTAGGGCTAGTAAGGAGTTTCTTTGATTTTCTTTTTGATTTTCCTAAGAGAAAGGAATTGGTCAAAACTAATATAATGCCTAGTGTCATTGGTCAAAATTCCACCCTCATACCACTGCCTGTATATTAATCATGGCTAAATTTTACCATAAAGATGATTCCTAATCACTAACAGCTGCTAATCCGTGTGTTCTCCTGGTCTTGGAGGGTAACAGTGCTATGCAAGTGGAAATCAGGTGGGAGGTTGAGTATCTTTTTCCCTGTTAAAATGTAACCAGAAGTTTACTGAGGTTTCTGTTCACTTCAAGAAAACAACTCGCTCTGTTGTTAGTGAGGCAACGTCATCCCAGTAAGGCCTTGCTTGCGCTGCAAATTTACAATTTATAAAGAGTAGCTAATAGCTATGCTATAAAGAGGGGAGCCTTGGTAATCTGGAGGGCCAGTGGCTCTCAGCATACAGTGCCTGAAGCTTGTTCAATCTGGTTTTGAGCCAGAGGAAGATAAGAAAAGTTTCTGTTTTCTCAGGAGTGGCATGTCCTGGGATTTATGGTTGTCTATAAGCTCTGTGTTTCCAATAAGTAATAAAACTGCTTCAGGCTGCATTGCAGAGCTGGTGAATGTGGGTCACATTCTACCTACAAGTAATAATTTGTCCACCCTACAAGTTAAATATTTATTTTGGAAAAGTCGGTTTCTTACGACTTTAGTTTCCAAGGGCTCTTTTGATGGTATTAAAGCCATAAGCAGAACTAAATATCTGCAGAATTATAGCAAGTTCCTCTATAACATTTCAGTTGAATCTTATTCTTCCCTCAATAGATTAAAAGGTCTTTCATCTCTGCAGTTTTAAGTAGTATTTTCCACTGTAGCAGGGGGACACCACATCTCTGCTAGTCAGTTTGCTGACTGTTTTAATACTTTATAATTTTGTAGTGCTTTCCCCTAAGGCTCTCCAAGGGTAAGGCACTAGCCCTGTTCCAATGCCTGATATTAGCTGGCCAAGACAATATGTTTATTCTTGACTTTTTTCTTTTTCCACTCAGTTCATTGAAGATAAACGGAGACTGTGCTGGAAGTGTCAAGGGACTTTGGGTTTTTAAGACAAGATATTTTTTGCAATTTTATTTAGGAAGCTTCTTCTAGTATTAAGAACTAAGTCCCTTCAAAAAGGACAGTAATGAAAGATAAAAGACTAACTGTAGTCATGCTTTTTGCTGCCCTAACCACAGAGCCTGTTTCTTGTGGCTGAAAATGCCTAGGATGAACTTGCCTTTTCAATATGTGTCATGTAGACATATTGCACTTGTTTTACAATTGTATTGCTCAGGTTTGGCAATGCATAATTGAAGTTCATTAGAGACAGATATGCATAACATCAAGGTATCAAAAGACTGGATTATTTTGCTGCTTACCTGAAACTATATCATAGATACTGGCTTTTTTTATAGTATTATTCATCAAAGGAAAAAGAAACTGGAAAAAATATTAGCCCATTTATGGTCAGTTTTCTTGAATAAACTAAGACTCTAGTACTAAGGAAATGCTCATACTAAGTAATCAGTATTTAACATGATGAGGCAGAAGGGCATATTATTCTCATTCTTCCCTGGGTCTCAAACAGTACAGCAATTCTTTGGAGTGACTTTTTTTTCACAGTGTAGCAATTTTGCTGGAGAGGAAAATAGAAAAATGCCATTTCTTTGTGCAGATTTTTCTAGGGGGCTCAATAAAAGCTATGTTAACTCTGGAACTGCATGGGTTCAAAAAGAACAGTGGTGTGTCCCGATGTATTCAACTGGAAGGTAATTACATGCTTGATAAATGTTAATGTGGTCCTATTGCATCAGCTTTGCATTAGTTTTGGCTGGGATAGAATGAATTTTCATCATGATAGCTAAATTTTGAATTTGTGCTGAAAACAGTGCTGAAAACACAGGCATGTTTTCATTACCTCTGAGCAGGGTTTGTGCAGCACTGAAGACTTTTCTGCCTCTCAGCCCACGCCACCAGTGAGGAAGCTGGGAAGGCAGAAGGAGTTGTGAGGGGACACAGGTGGAACAGCTGGTCCCAACAGACCAAAGGGATATTTCATACCCTGTCTTGCTCAGCATATACACTGGGGGAGGTAGATTGGCAGAGTGTCCCCTGTGGCAGCTTTGCCTTAAAGAAATAAATACAGCAATGACTCAATGCCAGAAGCAGGGATCCAATGTAATCAACTGTATCTTTTAGTCACATGTGGAGGGATAAGACACAATCACACCACAAAGGAATACAATTCTGTGAACTGCTCTCTGTATCATCTCAGTTCTTTCTCCATTCATTATGAGTCCTTGTTAGCAGGACTCCATGGTCCAGAACAATCTGTGTCCTCAAACTGCTTCCTCCTGCTTTGATCCTGTCAATAAATATGACTGTGAATGATCACTTAATGGAGATCCTTGCTCAATTCAGAAAATGTCATCTAAGTCTGTTTGCTCTAGGCATCTGATTATTTTCTTAGATCTTGTTTCATCCTGCCTCAAGCACCACTTTTTATCTGCTTTGCAATGAATTTGATTCCCAGCTCAGTGAGCTTCTGCAACACCTGAGGATAGCTTTTGGTGTTTTTCATCATGGAGACACACTCCCCAGACTGTGTTATTATTCAGATCCTCAAGAAGGGCTGTTCTGCTGGTCTCAAGCCTTTGCTTGCTTGAAATTATTTTCTAAAGTCAACAGAGTGAGAAGCATGGGGCTGAAAGATTTTACAGAAATCCTGCAATAATTACCTGAGTCGATGCTGGCACTGCATCCTTAGAGCATCCTGAATAGGAAATCTACTAAAAGACCATTTATAAAACCAAAGAATTCCATGTAAGGCTTGTATGGCCTAGCAAAATAATAGATTTGCAGTGTATGCACCTCATCTTATACAACATGGGAAATAGGAATAAATCATGATAATGCCAGATACTATCCGAGCCAGATACTATCTAAGGAATTACTCATTAATACTATCAACAGAAATTTACCCTCAAGAATGAAATTTCCAGTGAACTGTAACAGTTTTAGTTGACAGTAAAGCTGGGTAAAAAGGATATTTTTTTTTGTCCTGGCAGTTGAAACATGCGCAACACCATATGTATAATAATGATTAATTGCTTATTAGTTAAAGAATGTGACACTAAGTGTCCAAAAGAGTTTAGTGTGTCATGCTCTTCTTGAAATCAAGTGCAGCACTAGTGACAAGGTGATTAGCTCAATCCTGTGCATGTATCTATCTGTCCATCTTTATGTATTACTTAAATATTTTTGCAACTTGCATATATGAATTAGCCTTAGTTTCAGAAAATTTCCAGCCATGATTTCTGTTGATAGACTGATTCAATGCTCTCTATGGTCATAATCTGCCCCAGACTGATGAAAGTTTAGACAATTTGTTCTTAAATTATTATCTCAGTGAAGGAAAGTTTTTAGTGACAGTAATTGTGGTCTCTCTTTAGTCCTGGAGATTTCTTTAAGTCACTTTTTTCACTGACTTAAACTCTGAATTTGGAAAGGCCAAACAGTGGGGGAATAAATAGAAAATCTTAGGCCGTTTCCTAAGGGATATGTATTATCATTATTGACCTGTGCTAGAAGAAGTAGCAGCTGGAGGTGAAGTTGCACACAGTGTTCCCTGGCATGCTTTCACTTCAATTACAAAGACACCTCTCCAGTTACCAGTGTTAGTACCTAGCAGAGCTTTGACTTTCATGTTTCTTTTTCAATACAGGTCAAACAATCAATGCAGAAATACTGTTCTTCCTCAAACACTTCAGCTCTGTAGGGCACCACTGTCACCACAATCATATCCTCTTTAATTTTCAAATCAGCTTTGGATTTGTTCCAGCATCCCCTTTAGTCAATTGATTTTTAAGGGTAAGTGGCTTATATTGTCTAGGTTTCCTCAGAAACTCTCTTGCTTTGGAAACTTGTAAAATTTTGAGAGAAGAGAGAAAAACTTCTCTGGATCCTTGCTGAAGTAGTGCATCATCTAAGATTTATTCTTTTGGTTATATTAAATTTCTCTTGCTGGAATATTCTTACACATATACACACACGTAAACCTCCTTTCTTTCTAATTAAGTGTATTTTACGACTTCCTTCCTTGCAGGATCTTAATAAAAATTGCACAAAACTGTTTTAATTCTCATACTACTTTTTCTAGGTACTTATTTTCATCAACATCACTTACATCATCATCAGCCTTTCATTTCTGTACTTGGCTAGCTACACTTTGATCCATCAGTACATTTTTTTGATTCTGCTTTCTCTGATGTTCTTTGTCTCTTCTGTATGAAAGATAACCCCTTCGGAGCACCATTCTTCCTGTAATTTACTATTCTAACATACATCTCCTGTTTTTTATCAGTTGTCATTTTCCTTTGTAGTTGCCATCCTCCTTTAAAAATTCAGCCTCACTCCTAACCTTAACCTACTTTTTCATTGTAAAACTAAAATTTTGCAAGTGGAAATATATCCAGAGGATAACTGTTCTTCCTATTTGAATGAATATCAAATAATAGATACTAATATTCTCTTCACATTTAAAACCCAGCACTTTGAATATTTTCAGAGTATTGTAGAAAGACTGCACCAAGTAAATCCATTATATAATTCCTTAGAGTATGGCCCATTCATTAATTAATCATCCTGGTCACTTGGTGCTATGAGTACTAAAAGTTAAGGCAGCTTGCCTAAGTTACAAAGCAGTGGATCAGTAGCATAACTAGAAAAAAAAAAACACAAAACAACAGTAGTTTCTGGATGTGGGCCCAAAACCTAAATTCAATGTGAACTTCTTCACTGAATAGTAATAAATACTAAGAATTGTAATAATAAATGCTCTAAGGCTTTCATGGATTGATGTTTTGCTAGCAGGAACTGGAGTTGAAAGTCTATCTCAGCTGCAAATGATTCTCCTTTGTGTTAGGATCCCCTTTTATTAGGAATGAATGCCTGCAACAAGCAAAAAAGACAGGTATTAATGTTATATTAATAATAACTATTGTTATATTAATTAACATCATAAAATTGCCTCATGATATTTTGAAAAATTGATGTCAGGAAGGGATATTATAAAACCACATAAAATTTCTGGTGCTCCAAGATGAAGTGCTTCCAGCCAACATCAAGCTGTCCCCCACCAAAAGTAACATGATCAATATGTGTAATAGGGATTTTTCTTGGCAACATTATTGAGCTTCTTCCTTTCCAGAGTGATGCAGGCACTGGGACTCATATTAGAAGTTTTGTCTTTCAAATATTTGAGACCGATGATGGCCTTGCTTTGCTCTCTGCCCAGAAAAATCCTTGATGATATAGCAGCAGTGGGAAAACCACCCTGCAGTCTGAAAAATGTTACTCTAAAATATTTCACCAAATTTTCAGAGGTGCTTTCCAGAGATAAGATAAGGACAAGGGGCACTCATGGTTTCCTTTCCTGTAGCCCAGTCCAGATTGATGCTATTCATAAGTCATTCTTTGAATGACTGTCAATTTTAAATTCCTTTTGAGCTAAAATCTTGACATTTAGTGTATTCATTCCTTATGAGATGCTCACAAAAAATCTCCCAATTTAATTTTGACTTTTCCATTATAGGTTCTTAAAAGGTCATCAGCCCATTTTACAAGTTGCAATATTGTTAAATCTTTGTACTGTGGGGTAACTCTTAACAAGGGGGATATTTTAAAAGACCTGTGTGGAATAAGGACATGCCATCACAACATTTCCAAATTATATACATTTTTTTGGCAGTACCTCTGCTACATTTCTCATTTATACAAATGAAAGTAATATAGAGTTAAATGTATCAAGTTTTAAGCCTCAAAAATGTATCTTCTACTAATCCTTTCAGATACTCAAATTTAAATAAAAATTATCCATCCCACCCAGATGATGCAGGGATTCTTCTCTACATGGTTGGATATTAGACTATCAAATGTGTGATCTTGCCCTGCATGTGTTTTTTCTATAATCTTTGAATTAAATATGAAAAATTGTTGTAACAACTATGATACCAAATTAAAATCATTGAGACATGCTGAATATTTAATTGTGATGTAATTTTTTTTTCCCAGATCAACTTTATCACTATGAGGACAAATACTGGAAAAAGGTCCTAGTTACTGGGCCTCATGAAGGCTAAGTAAAAATGCAGAAATGTTAATTCTGATAATCACTGTAAGAACAGTTCTTTAATACATTAATTTTACAGAATCAAAGGATCACAGAACATTTGATATTGAAAGGCACTTTTGGAGATCATTAGTTCAGCTTCTCTCATCGAGGCATGCAGAACTGGAGTGTATTGTTCAGGGTCCAGCCTTGCAGAAATTCAAAACCTGTCAGGTTTTGAATATTTGCAAGGCTGGAGACTTCACAATGTCCTCAAAACACTAGGTTCAGGTTTTCAACCATATTCACAGTAAAACATAGAATCACAGAATAGTTTGGATTGGAAGGGACCTTAACAGTCATCTGTTCCAATCCTACAGCCAAGGACATGCACCTTCCACCAGCCCAGGTTGCTCAAAGACCCATCCAACCTGGCCTTGAACATTTCTAGCAGTGGGGCACCTTCTCTGGGCATCCTGTTGCAGACCCTCACCTACCCTCACCGCTCTCACAGGATGAATTTCTTCCGAATAGTTAATCTAAATCTACCCTCTGTCCCCACCTCAGTATTGAAAATACCTACCTGTGACCCCAGGCTCCATGCCTTTCAATCTCACCCCCACAGTCATGCATTCACACTTGAGATTTGCTCCACATCTCCCTGACAGCATCATGGGGCCTGTCAGGATAAACAGCAAGGGGTGACAGGCTGGAGAAGCTTTGACAGTTTCTCTGTAGCATTCCACATCCGAGCACCTGGCATGCAGGAAGGCCTCCTGGGCAGCAAGCCAGGTGGGCAGGCAGCATCTTCTGTCCCTCTCCCACAGCAGTCCCCCGCTGCTGTCACTCAGCCCTTCCTTCCTTCTGCTGAGGTAGGGCTCGGGCCCAGCCTGCTTGAGTGCTTCCCTGGACATGGCTCCCAGCCCCTCACCTGCTACCAGCGCGCAGACCCTGCTCCACTGAAGTAGCTGAACTTCTTCAAAATGAACACTTCATAATCGTCCTCTAAGCGAGAAAAATAAGATAGACTATGTGCTGTCACAGACATCTTTTCATTAAAATCCTTTTGTTAGGATTTTTCCTGCTGAAGCTGAGAAGTTTCAGCAACAAAGTGCAAACAATGGTTATCTGCTGCTGTGGAATGCAACAGGTGGATCCGTGATTGGTCTCCTGTGGATGTTTGGATTTACTGACCACTCACGGCAGAGCTGGGTCTTGCTTTCTGCTGGGACACAGACCTTTGTTGTTGATCCCTTTTCTATTCTTAGCTTAGCTAGCTTCTGAGAACTTTCCTTCTATTTCTTTTAGTATAGTTATAATGTAATATATATCATAAAATAATAAATCAAGCCTTCTGAACAGGAGGTCAACATTCTCACCTCTCTCTTCATCCTGCAACCCTTGCAAGCCTTGTAACAATGTGCAACACAAAATCCAGTAGGGAGGAAAAAAATAACGACAAAACCATAACCAAAGAAACCTCAACAAAACGACAACAACAAAAAATCTTAGGGAAGGTAAGTAAAAAGAATATACTATTGATATGCTAGCTTGTATGCACGTAGATATTTCCTGGCATAAATACACTGTACTAATTATTCTGCCATAGTTCTAACAGTCTTAGCTCCCATGTGGACATTTTGCGTGCCAAAGCTGTTATTTTGTCCCAGAATAATTATACTAGAGTAATTATTCCAAATAAAATTACTATTATTTTGAAACAGAACGTCCATACTGATCTTAAAAAAAATACAGTTATAGCAGCAAAGATTATAGATATGCCAGGAAATATCTATTTGAGGACAAAACCTCCAGTGGTAGAGACTTTGCTGAGTTGCAGCAATTTAAGATGGCCTTTTCTTTCAGTTTTTGGTTTTTTTGTTTGGTTGGTTTATTTGGGTGGGTTTTTTGTTTCCTTGTTTGTTTGTTTTTAAGGTTTTAGAGTTGTACTTTTATTGATTGGTTGGTTCTATTTGGTTTTTTAGCTGTTGTTTGCTGGGATTTTTTTATTGTTTCTGGATTTGGTTTTTTTGATAAAAAGGTTATTCTACAGTTTATGAAAATAGTGTTATTCTACAGTTTATGAAAATAGTGTTATGAAAATCCTAGTGTCACTGGGATAATTTTCTATGATTTTCTATGTCCTGAAACTCAGTTCATTTGGAATTAAATTCCCTTGTTCTTTGGAGTAGTTTTGAACTGTATTATCTGTAGAATCATGCAAAATTTCAGAGCTCAACAAACAATAAATGACCATGATTAATGCAGCTTATTCTGTGACAGCTTTTGGGATCACAGCCCATGAGAGATATCATGGCTATTGCTCTGAAAGGGTTTTCCTCCATGTTACATGCCCTTGTTCCTTCATCTATTGCCCTGCCTGTATTGTCTCCTTCTTCTATTGCCCTCCTTTCTTTCAGCCAGTTTCAGTGTGACTGGTGAATTGTCACAATTATTGCAAACCTGTTCCTTCATGCAGAATAGCCAAATCTTTATTCACATGGCCCATATTTATACAATTATCAGAAGGCACCATGTTAACTCTTATGGTCAGCAATTCATTGAAACTCAGTTCACTGGTTGGTAATGGCCAGTGTACATGTCCATCAAACTTTTGTCTTTTGAAATACATTTCCATTCTTTCTTCATGGATTCTCATGGGATGGTCTTTTTATTTTCACTGGTACAAACTGTCTTCTCACGAGAATCAGTTGCTACACAAACTGATTTTCATGCTTATAATTCTTTTCTCATAGGAACTTAATAGGCTAGCCTAACCAGAATAGCAAGGCCTGAACCATGATTTACAAGGCCTTTCTATTGAAAAGTTTTACCTATATGTAACAGTAAATAATTTTCCTTGTGTTGTGCGCTGTAAGTAAACAGCCACTTTGAAGTTCTAGGCTTCTTAAAAGGAGTGACCTAAGAGGGAAGGACAACAACCTCACATTACAATTGCAGATGCTTTTTTTGTTCTGAAATAAAGTAAAAAATGTTTTAAGAACTGAGAGCCTCAGAAAAGCATTTTGCTGTTGTCATTTGACAGTTCACTTGATAATGCACCGACTAGTATACTTTTAGTACCTGCACACATATATGTCAATGAAATGTACATGGCTTTTTCTTGTCACTTCAAGTGACCTGAAAGAGGGCATTGTCTCCCACAAATAACTTATAAAGGCAGCCTTTTAAATATTCTAGAGTTCTTTGGTGCCTTCAACTTTTCTTGATACAGACATATTTGAAACTTGTTCAAGGGTAATAAGCAGAGACACCTTTGTTCTTTCAAGTATTCCTCTAGGTTTTACAGAGTGTATTTTTCTTGTTGATAGGTGGAAGTACTCTATTCTGGGGATTAAACACGGAACACACTCTCTGGTTTTAAAAAGTTCTTTGCTGATATAAGCATTTAGTAGCAGAGCTAACAGCTTGATTCTTCAGAAAAAAATTCACGCAAACTTGCTCCTTGCAGGGGGTATCTGTCACTCAATGCAGCGAGAGCAGCAACAGCTTATTCTGATCTCATCATTAGCAATGAAACCAGTAACCCAGTTCTGCAAATTAGCACACTGAAAAAAAAGCAGTCTGAGGAGCCAAGTGGCAGAATGACTTCCTTGAGTTTCATAGAGAACATGTTGAGCTTCCTAATATTGACGCAGTGCAGCATTTATGTGTTATAACAGACATCCCAGGAAAAACAGTGTCTGATAGATCCCACTAAAATGTCTGATTGAGTGATGAAAGAATACAAATGTCTGATATGTCTAACAATGCCATAGAGAAAAAAATCAAATAAACAGGAGATATATAATATTTTTTAAATGCAGACAATTGCATATGTAATTTTAAAAGCTCTTTGGATTCATATTAAAAACATAAGGCATAAAACATTGGAAAAATTGGAAAATAGCAAAATGTAATAAAATATATATTTTGAAAATTACCAAGATATGCAACTGTTATTTCAAAAAAAGACAATAAGCTGTATCTTTTTATCTTTGTTGTTCATACGTATCCCAGATGACACTAAGAAACAGTATTTGAAAATGAAAATTCTATAGAAGAGTTCCAAAGCCAATATAAATTTCTGTGAAAATCACTATTTCATATAAAAATAATGTCTGCTGATTTTCATATGTTTTAAAAATACTACATTCCAGAAAGACAGAGTTCTGTTACTCTGGATCCAAACAAAGATCCATCCTACCCAGCCTTACTCACTGAAATGTCAGATTCCCGGTATAAGACATATTTAAGTTTCTTCTCTAGCCAGTGGAGAGAGACTGGATTTCTGTAGTAATGTGTTTGTTAATTATATTGTATAGCTCCCCCATTTTGTATTGTTCCCCCCTATGTTTGCAAATGGTTCTGCCCTCCCCAGTTTTCCTGCCATTGGCATAAATTGTCAGTTAAGTTACGTAATTCCTCCTCCCCCTTATTCCCTTATTTGTAGACTTTCTCTCCTCCCTGGGCCCAGTCAATCACCCCCCCACTCCTCCCAGCTTTCCAGAATCTTCTTCTCTCTGGGGGTTGTGGTTGGCTGTGGTCCCGGGGCCCCTCCTTTACTTTGTATTTATTGGTTGCCCCTTTGTGTCAATTATGTTAACTTCATCCCTCCACCCTTCCTGATTGGTTCAGTGTAAACCCCTCCTTTGTACACCCACCCCCTTTATAATCTCGTTTCACCCCCCGTTTCTTGGTCTCTCCTTGGGGTTTTTCCTTCGGATGCTTCCACGGGCCCTTTCCTTGGTTGTCTTGGACCGTTCATTAAACCTGACTTGATCCCATCGAGAGTCCAGCTCCTTATTTCCGGTCGCGTTGGCGGTGAGACCGGTCCGCAGGCGAGCACAGCCCGAGGCCCTCAGACACCGAGGGGTGCTCACACTGAATTGCAGCTGGGTGTTGGCCTGCCCTCTGCTAGCCGGACGCTGACCACCCAGGCCAGGTACACCTCGCCGCAGATTTCCAAAGTACATTTCTTTCTCTGTACTTTTCCAGCTGAACGTGCCTGAGAGAGCCTAACCAGCTGTCTAGGGCTGGGCATCTAACTGCTAGATATCCAAGGCATGCTTGAGAAGCATCCTTATCTAAGACTTCTAAAATACTTCCTTTCGGTTCTGAGAAGTTATAACACTTTTGTTGATCTCCTTCAAATATTGTGTGATCTTTCTGCAGACCAATTGGCAGTGTCACACAAGCTTAGAGTTTTCATGGATAACATAAAGCTGCTCAATCTTTTTCTTACAAGCAGTAAGCAGTGGATTGCCTGTCAATATGTAGCATATATAGAGAGAAAAGCAGAACTATCAACAACAGACTCTTACTGTCTCTTCTCCCTCCCCTTCTCAATTAACACCAGGGTCAAGCTCAACAGTTCAAACAAAAAGAACTGTAATTTGTTCCTTTAAAGAGAACCAGTAACTTTAGAAAAAAGATATATTATTGATTTAGTTGGGTTTTCTTGAATAAATAGTTTGCTATTTGCAGGCTGCTGTCCTTCAGCATATATAAAGCATATTTTGTTTGGACTAAGGCTTTCTGAAAACATCTCTACTCTGCAATTAGTTCTGGGGAAAATGTTAATCCCAGTTTCATTTTTGTGGAATATGAAGATGCCAAAACTCCAGACAGGACAAAAGGAAAGACAGGTATCCTATAGGAGGGAAGGTATCCCGACTCAGGACTATGTTCCAGTTTTTGTTTGCATTCCATCTATGTTCTCTGATGTGACTTACAGCAACGTAATATTTGGATGAGCAACTCTAGTCATATTCCAGAGCAATGTAGCAAACTAATTGAATTGAAACATTTTATTAAATCCCTTTGAATAATTTAAAGATGATGATGATGATGATGATGTAATGATATTCTTGCTGCTCAAAAAAATTGCATATGAAAACACAAGATTCCTTGACAAATTCACTTCTTATTTTCTTTAGATACAATGTTTTAAAAAACTGGATTCTTGGTTGAGAATGAGAAGAAACAATGACTTCTTAATACATTATTAGGCAATAGATAGTTCCTGCTATCTGAAAATCCACATTCCTCATTTGTCTGCTATTTTCTGTTAATATATGATTGCCTAAATCTTTTTTCATAAGGTTCTTCACTGCTTCAGTGTTTTTAAAATATCAGTTGCTAAATTCAGAACAATGACCTTAAGTTTTAAATTCATATTTTGTTTCATTTTTAAGTGTGCAGTGATGACCACTGATATTTAGTAACACAGTTGCCATTACTCTTGCACATAATCCAATTCTGTAGTCAGCTTTATGAAAGCTTTTGTTGGACATTCTCTTTTCCTAGGAAGCTAAAATTAGTTCCTTTCCTTTTATAAATCGTATAGTCTGTGATTTTAGTTCCCTTTTGCCCTCCTATAAAATTTCACCAAATGCTCCAGAGTCTATCCAAGCTTTCAAGCTACAAGAGAAAATAAAAAATTCCTTTTCTCATGAACTAGAAAATTATTGATTTTTCTTATTTTCAAAACACTTATTGTAAAAAAATGGCAATGTACTGTCTGGTTTTTAGGGACATGTAGACATTATCAAAACTCTTGTATAATATAATCCATATAAGACAGAGACTCTATATATGTACATATACATATATATATACATATATATATATATACGTATATATATGTGAGGTTGTTCCTATTAAGGTGCAAAACTCTGCATTTCCCCTTGCTGAACTCCATGATATTCCTGTCAGTCCACATTTCCAACCTGTTGAAGTCCCTCTGAATGTCAGGACAACCCTCTCATGATTTAGCCACTCCTCCCAGTTTTGGGTCATCAGCAAACTTGCCGGTTACTAGACCCTGCACATCATCCAGCTCATTAATGAAGATTTTGACTAGGACTGGACCCAGTATTGGTCCCTGGGGTATACTGCTGATTACTGGCCTTCCCTAGTCTTTGTTTACCAATCATCATTCTTTGGGCCCAGACATTCATCCATTTCTCAGTTGATTTTACAGTCTATTCATCCAGCCCATACTTCAATGGCTTTCCTACGAGGATGTTAATTGGTGTTCAGATGGAATTATACATATAGCTTCAAACTCAACCAACTGGTTTATCATCTTCTACCTTCAAATCAAACAAGAGACTTCCTAGCCCATTGCTCAGTCACTCAGCTGAGCAATGGCAAACTTGCAATTTCAATTCCTGCTCTCATGAGTGTTTGCATATTGACATTAAAAAGACATTGAATAAAAGGTCTCAGAATGGTCTTAAATTTGCTAGGTAAAGCAAAGCAAATCTTATTCAGGTTCAGTGGACTATTCATGCTTCATCAAATTAATAATGCAATCCTATTTTTCACTTGAAGAAATGAAATAAGAAACACATAACTGCTAGAGTAGTTTGGTTCTGGCCCACATTGTATCAGGCAAAACGAACATATAATCTTCTTAATAAACAACCAAATGTTTTTAATTTCAGAACCTGTTCAGATGCATAATGAATCTACTTGCAATGCAGCATTATAGTACATTTACATTGAGAGAAATCACTTCTGATGTGAAACTTACAAGAGGAAATGTTTGAGCAAGATGTAACATCTGATATTTTTATATCAGCTTTATGAATAAAACTTTGCTCATAACAGTCCTTTCTCTACATTTCCATAGTTAAAAGTATTATCATGTAAGAAAATTTGTTTGAATGATAAGGCGGCCTTGGTGAGCCCACACCTTCAGTCCTGCCTCTAGCTCTGGGCCCCTCACTTCAAGAGAGATATTGAGGTGTGGAGTGTCTTCAGGGAAGGAAAATGAAGCTGGAGAAGGGTCTAGAGAGTAAGTATTGGTTTATGAGGCAAGGTTCTGGTACCAGGGGGTCTGCAAGGGTGGTTTCCACGAAAAGCTGCCAGAAGCTTCTCCCATGTCTGGCAGAGCCAATGTCAGCCAGGCCCAAGATGGACCCACTGCTGGCCAAGGCCAAGCCAGCCAGTGATGATAGCAATGCCTCTGTGATGGCATATTTGAGAAGTCAGAACAGTTATTGTCCAGAAGGAATTGCAATAGAGAAGTGAGCATTCATGACACGTGAAAGAAACATCCCTGGCGACACAGCCAGCTCAGCGGAGAAGGAGGGGCAGGATGTGCTCCAGGTGCTGGACCAGAGATTCCTCTGCAGCCCATGGTGCAGAGCGTGGTGCGGCAGATGAGCCCATGCAGCCCAAGGAGATCCACAGGGATGCAGTGTTCCACCTACCCTGGAGGAGCCCTATGCCAGAGCAGGTGGATGCCCAAAACGTGGCTGTGACTCCATGGGAAATCCATGCCACAGCAGTTTCCAGGCAGGACATAGGGAGCCATGGAGAGAAGGGCCCATGCAAGAACAGGTTTCCTGGTAGGATTACAATCCCCTGGGAAGGACTCAGGTTGGAGTAGGTCATGGACAACAGTAACCTGTGGGACAGACTTCTACAGGAGAAGTTTTTTGAGAACTGTCTCCTGTGGGAGGGACTCCACACCTAGTCTTTCCCACATGCAGGTTTTCTTCCCCTGAGAAAGAAGCAGCAGCAAAAAAATCATGTGCTGAACTGATGGTAACCCCCACTCCCTGTCTCCCTGCACTCCTGTAAGAGAGGAGGTAAAGAATTGAGAATAAAGACTGGAAAGGAGGAAAGGTGGGAAGAAGGTGTTTTTAAGATCTGTTTTTCTTCTCATTAACCTACTCTGATTTTGTTAATACTGAATTCAACTTATTTCCCTAAGCCTAGTTTGTTTTGCCCTTCACAGCATTTGGTGAGTGGTATCTCTCTGCCCTTATTTCAGCCCATGAGCCTTTTGTTACAATTTCTCTCTCCTGTCCATTTGCAGAGGAGAGTGAGAGATTTTGGTGACCATCTAACAGCCAGTCTAGGCTGGACTTCAGGAGGAATTCCTTCAGTGAAAGGGTGATTAAGCCTTAAGATGGGCTATGCTGGCAAGTGGCGGATTCACCATCCCTGGAAGTGTTAAAAAAATGACTGGACGTGACATTTACTGCTATAATTTAGTTGACATGTTGGTATTCAGTCAAAGTCCAGGCTGGATGATCTTGGAGGTTTTTTCCAACCTTAATGAATTTATGCCTCTGTGAAGACAGGAACCTGCATGTTGAATATTAGAGTTTGGAACCACTTAGAACCCTACAAAAGTAATAGGCTGAATATTAGAAAATAATAGAAAACTAGATTACATCACATGAGTTCTGTATTTTCTAATGAAATTAAATTTTCATATCTCATCAGTTTCTGACTTTTCAGATATTTGCATTTCATATTCATTTTAATTTTACACTGTGGTTATACGTTATTAAAAAAAAAACATTAACTAAGCCAGATTTCTGAACAGGACACATTGAAAACCAGGGAAAGGGCCAGGAGAATTACTGTGGATTCCCAGAATAATGATCTCCAAAGTACACAAAAAAATGGTCATGGACAAATTAAAGACACTTGATCCAGCCACCTCCATTCTGCTTGTTTTACTCCACAATGTGTACTGTCCACATGCTTACTGCATCTTCGCAGATATCACACACCAAAGGTGGTAACTTTTTCAGTTAGGCAGATCATTTCTGTTTTCTTCTGATAGGATTCTTTACACCAGGTTTCTCAACATAAGTCATTCTACTGTCCCTGTGTTTTCTGTAAATTAAAACTGCTGAGCTACAAAAAAAGAGCATGTAAGTGAAGATACAGGTCATATTAAGCAGTTAAATGAAAATGTAAAGATGAATGAAACTGTTTTTTCTCCAAAACTGTTTTCGATCCAAAATAATTTTTAAATAACAACAGATTTAGAGTTATCTGCTGAACTAGATTGTGTAACACCTTGTGCAGCAACTTGAAAATTTGACTTGTGATGACCATATATAAATCAATGAACCTAGAGGCTTTTGAAATTCAAAGTTCTTCATATTCCTTTAATTTGGATATCAAAATAGATCTGGAGAATTATGCCATAATTTTTATCTCAGTGACTGTAATATGACCAGCAAAAATTTCAATGTCAAAGCTTTATACATCTAAAATTAAACAAATGAAATGTGATGAACTGTCAGACTGTGCAAGTCCCTTAATTTAAGGAGATAGGATTAAAATCCACTTGCTCTTAAATTTTTTTTAACAGTGATTCCTGTTTTGTTCAGGAAAAATTTACTTTAATTCTCAGGTTGTTATTACACATCAATATTTCTAGAAAGATTCATGGTGAATCACATCCCATGTCTCAAGCTTGGGCTGTAAGGACTTTAAGACAGGCCTGTGTTTACCTGGAACAGAACAATATGTGTTCCTGTACTTTTTGACAGCATTGTAAGTCATACATAGTAGGAAAAAATTAAATTGGTGGGGGAAGAAAACTACAATTTTAACATTCGCAGAAGGCAAGACAAAGAATTTTCCTGAAATGAAAGAGCATGAATGAGCACAGGACTTACTTTTAAAAATACTCTATGCTGAGCAAATTATTTTCTTACCATTTATTCTAGTTATTGATATTTGAGTCCTCCCTATCCAAAGGACTTGATGTTGCTCAAGTCTTCACCATATACCCATGGTCCTCACAGTCTTCAAGAGCAAAGCTTTCCTAATCAAGAAAAATAATACCGTAGAGCAGGTTTTTTTTGTCTCCTAGGGCTTCTCTCTGCAGTAACAATGCTAAAAAGGCAGTCCTGTTGAGTACATGATTGAATAAATGCATGTGACTATTCAGCTTGCTGGAAGAGGTGATGGCAAAATGCAAAAATTGAAGGGGTTTTGAGCACTGGCTTTAATCTGTCAAGTTTAACATCTGCCTGCTACAAAGGCTGCCAGGACAGGATATTCTGTACCACATGTACGTAGGCACTCGCTAGATGAAAGTACACAGGGAAATTAACTGTCACTTAACAATTTAAAACAGGAGGTAGACATTCATATTCTCAGAATACTCTACAAAGCAGGGAGCACATGTGTGAAGGAAGCTTACTTTCAAGGGTTTCTGTTACTAGTACTGCAAGAGAGTTTTGTTAAACTTCTGAAAGCAGTATCATTGGAAGACAGCCTCCATTTAAAAGCCTCATAAGGAGATGTGACATTCAGGACAGAAACTGAAATATTTTTATCTTGACAAAGGTAGATATTTGAAAAAAAAGCACATTAATTTTCAGAAAAAAAAACTCCCTGGATTTCTGAGCTGGTATCCTGCTGAGATCCAGTATAAAAACTTCTAATCAAAGGAAATAATTTGAATGTCTCAAAAAAGACTAGTCACATAAAGACCTGGTTTCTGAACTAGTTTTTCTCATAGAAGCTGAGATGATTGAATTGTGAAAGTAAAGAAATATGAGAATCATAGGAGAGAACCTCCATTAGAGAAGAGTTTTTACTATCTGCTTAAAGGCACCAAACTATACTGCAGTGCTTGAAATCTTCCCTGAAGTTTTTCAAACACCTAGGCTATTTAAGTGTAGGAGTTTGTTTAGCCCTAATCCATGGCTAAAAGTATGTATTGCAAAGCTGTTACATATTTAATTAGTTTGCTGTGCAATTCTTGTAATGGAACCAAGGGAAAGGTTCTTTTTCTTGAACATCAGTCAAGCTTGTAGAGAAGCGACTTTGGGAGATTAGATTGGTCATTTATGCTTTCTTTGAAGTAAATGGACAGAGATAGACACCTCCAGCAGGCAATTCATTCTACCTTAAGTTAGTTGTCTAAGGCTGTTTGGATGAACCACCTTTTGACAGTATCTCTCTATCTCTTCCAGAGGACATATAGTTAGCAACACATAACTGCGCGAGGGTGTACGTGGCCCTGAGTCCGGCTAGCTGGAGGGGAGATGGCCGACGCCCTCACCGCATCTGAGGCCAGCCCCCCTTGGCGTCCTGGCCTCGGGCTGGGCTGGATCGCGGACTTGGATTACTCACGCTGGCGAGATGAAGAAAGGGAGAGACCACTTGCTGGGGTTCAAGTCAGTTTATTGGAAGGATGGATGGCACCAACAGATGGAAATCCAACCAGCAAATGACAACCAACAGATGGAAAGGACCCCAGCAAATGGCCAGGAATGAGGGGAGAGGCAAGGTTTTGAAGGGAAGGGGTGGAGAAGGGAGGGAAGCCCAGCTAGCCAATAGGAGAACATAAAGGGTGGTACTTAGCCTAACAGACATCCAACCATATCCAATAAATACAAAGGAAAGGAGGGGCCTTGGGACACCAGCCAACCACAGCCCCCAGAGAGAAGAAGGTTCTCGAAAACTGGGAGGAGTGGGGGGGGTAATTGACTGGGCCCGGGGAGGAGGAAAAACTTACTTATATGGTAGGAATATGGAGGGGAAGTTACATAACCCAAGCGATTGACAACTGAGGGGGGGCAGGGGTAACCATAGTAACCTAACTGTAGGGAGAGATGTGGCGGGAAAACTGGGGAGGGAAGAACCATTTTGCAAAGAACAGGGGGGAACAATACATATAATGGGGGAGCAAAACAAGAAACTTAAAAACACACTACAACACATAACTATTAAATTTTTAGGAAAAATAAACTTTATTAGTGTTTATACACAGCTTCTTTTAACTGAATAAGCATACACACTTGTTCTGGTTTTTAGAGTTTTTAAACACATTATTGACCTATAACTGAAAATAAACTCTATGATTCTGGAGGAGTATTCAAAGCTCTAATGAAAACCAAAGAGAATAGGAAGGTCATTAAAAAAACCCAAAACCAAAGCCCAAACCAAACACATCCAACAAAAAACCCCAAACAACCTAAAACTGCACTAGGAAGCACTGACTTACAACTCTGACAAAGAAGATGAAAGAAAAAAAAGGTCCTCTAGAAGCAACCAGAAAAAATACGTGGTGTTGGTGAAGTTGATGAGAAGTAATAATACTGTGTGTCCATATTAATTTACATGTAATAATGTCCTCTTTGCACTATCAACAGCACATGTTCAATTACACGGAAAAATGGCACTTTTCTCCTCTATAATTGCTTAATGTTTTTGAAACAGGAAGAATACAGGAAAAGGAGCATTGGTTTACTTCCTATGATGACTCATTAAGTCATAAAATTACATTTGATTTTGTAGCTTTTAAAAGACATTCTGTTGTTTTGCAGAGGCCCAATTGATCAGTTCAGAAAAGCTGTAGTCATGTATTGGAGGAATTACTTTGTCTGGACCAGTCTGTGGTGTTTTTTGTTGAAATATATCTGTTGCAATCAGATATTATGTGTGAATACATATTCAGCTTTCCTATGTTACACTACATTATTGGGGTTTTTTTCAATTGCATGCATGTATCTCCCCCCCATCTCTTTTTGTCAGTCTCTTCATACGCATAAAGACATTAGACTTTCCAAATACTGGTATTCCTGTTAGAATGTGGATTCCTACCCATAAACACTGAGCTATTCATCAACAGAAACGTTTCAAAAGCAGGCATTTCAGAGAGGAATTCCCCTCTCTGACACCCTCTTTAACACTATCTTCAGACAGTGGAGCAGAAAATGACCTTAAACCTTTCCTCTTGTGAAGCTACACTCTCTTTGATATTACACTGAAAGATAAGAGGAAGGGCTGGTACCTCCACAATATAAAATTGTATGAGGTTGTGTGCAGGCAAATAGGATAGGAGGAAAAGCTGACTGGAAGACTGTGAATAGCATACAGAGCCTTTGCTGATGTGAGCTACTAGTTAGAAGTCGTGCTTACATGGATCCCAATCTAAAACCAAGCATGATCAATGTGACCCCTGGATGTCCAAGACTTAAACTGAGACAAATGACCCCTTATAGACCTACAGTAAATACAACTCTCCAAAGTCTGATCACATCCCCCATTTCAACCCTTTCAGGCTGTTGGTGCTTCAAATCTATATCTAACAGGAAAGAAACAAGGAGAGGAAAAGATGCAAAAGAGTATGAAAGCCACCAATTAGTGTGGGAAATCAGTGATCTGATTCATATACTGGTTCATAGAACAACAGAATCATAAGATTGTTTCAGTTGAAAGGGGCTTGAAAGATCACCCAATTTCTGTCCCCCTGTCATGGGCAGGGGCACTTTCCAGTAGACCAGGTTGCTCAAAACCAAAATAAAAAAAACCCAACCCATGAACTCTTTTCCAGACAAACTAACACTACTGAGAAACAAATGCTGGTGAGTACATCCAGCTAACCAATTCTGTAAATGAATTCTGGTACTCCTGATTCACTGACCAGTAAATCCAGAATGGTAGCTGCCCAGGCTGTCTCCATGTCCATAATACACTAATCCCAGACATGTGATCTCTGACACCTAACACATGGATGATAAGGGGCAAAGCCAAACCCCTGTATCCCTCCCATACATAAAAAGTACTCATACATTGCTCCCCAGCAGCTGGAATCCTAACCTTAATCGTTATCTCATCAGTCCTTGTCAGATTTTGATCTACTCTCATCCTGCTGCTTCTTCCATCCCTTATTACACTCTGAGAGTCCACAGTGGTTTCCTTTTCAGCCGTTTTACTGTCAGATACTCCTAAAACGCAAGTCTTCAGTCCAAACAAATTCCAAGCATGGCCAATAAGTATCATTATCAGAATTGTCTTGGTTAAATTTAACTTTTAATAAACTTTTAATACTGTGTTGCTCTCTACCTTCCTCCTATCTCAGCAGTAAGAGCTGTAAGGGACCTCTATTAACTCCTGTCCTAAATCAGTCATGCCCTCCTAAATTTGAATAAATCTTAAACATTTTCATGGATAATGAAACATTCACTCAGCAGAAAGCTTCAAAATAAATTAAAATTTTATTCACATTTTTCAGAACACTAAGAATGTCAATTTATAGACACAAATGATCACAAATCTATAATAGAGATTTCCTGTAAAAGGATGCAGTTTTTCAGATGACAATAATTGCTTCAACCAAATACCACTTCGTATCAATACGTACATAATAGACAATGCATAGGGTGCAGGAATCTGATAGACATAATCTTCTCTAAAGAACTTCAAGTGGCCTTTCCATAAGTAATTTGAGGAAGCCCAGGAGACTAGCAAAAGCAGAACTGATTCTAATAGAAGAAATACTCTCCTTACTTTACAAATGAAATTAGTTTTACCTCTTGTCAACTGAATATGTTGCACTAAGTTTGATCAACCCTTTTATCTTGACAAAGATTGATTACCAATTAAATATTGCATAAGCTAATAAAATGATACCTGAAGTTTATCCAGATGGCTTTATTAGAAACAATAATGTTCAATATAAACACTACTTGGAAAGAGAATACTGCTCCAATATGTCAGAAGTTGCAGGAAGTTTTAATGCTATCTTGACAAAGCAGGAAATCTCAACAGGTAGTATTGAAACTTAAGGTGACCTTGTAAACAGCTGATATAAAACATTTTATTATACTGATGTTTTCTGGCATTACACTTTTTCCACCATTTGCTGTCAGGTTACATTCAGTGAAATGAAACTATGTGAACAGCCATCCTTCAAATACTAAGTTCTATTGTTTTTCGTGCCTCCCAGGGCATGCAATAGCTACCCACCACCTGCTGCTCACAGGCTGGTTTGTCAGGCTGCAAGTCAAAATTGATAAACACTGATTTTTTAGTGTCTGAAACTATATTATATCTCTGTAGTGCTTAGAACAGCTCCTGTTGCCCTGTGTTGATCTGCAAACATCCCTAGAAAAAAACTTAAAAGTTTCTAGACCAGACTATCTGTATTTGAATTTTACCTTGTATGTTATACAAGGACTTTGAATGAAAATTTTATGTTTGGGACAAGTAAAAGAACAGCCAAGGGCAAATTCATTAAGCATCTGCAGCTGAAATTATTTTGGGTTCATTGATTCAATGTTTTTCATGAAATAATTGTATGTGGCTGTTCAGACTTATAAACAAACACTTCTGTTTTCAAAAACTATGAGAGAGATAAAGGACAAGAAATTATTCAAGGAACTTTCTCTTAGCTGACATCTTCCAGGTGCACCCTAAAAAATTATTTATAACCATTTGAAAAAGCAATAATATTCATTTACTTAATTTTTTCGAACACACAAGCTGGAATTAGGTACAAAATAAGGAAGATTAAACCTATATGAGCAATGGGAAAGCTTTCAATCTGTGTTTTCCTCATCACCTTTCACTCGATGGAAAGAAAAAAAATATCTTTGACATTGGTCTAGCTATCATAAAATGAAATCAAAACTCTTTAAGCTCAGAATAAAACGTCCTAAATAGGTTAGGAAGCTAAGTTTACTCTATTTTTATGAAGTATCATGTCCTGAAACAGGTCACATTCCCAGAAGAATGAATAAAAAACCTATGTTTTTTCTTGCAGAAAAAATACACCTTTAAGATTTAGTGGCAAACTAACCATAAGACATACTGTTATTTTTTTTAAATACTGAACAAAACCTTGTTCCACAAGGAAGGATTTAGCTAAAAATCAGACACATTTACAAAAACTGCAAAATTTTTTTAGAAGTGGCCT
This sequence comes from Ammospiza caudacuta, assembly GCF_027887145.1. NCBI lineage: Eukaryota > Metazoa > Chordata > Aves > Passeriformes > Passerellidae > Ammospiza > Ammospiza caudacuta. The sequence continues at coordinate 64,088,367 of NC_080594.1, forward strand.
AAATTCTATTTTAAGAAATCTCTGATGTTGATATGGCTGGGATTGCACATGAAAATATTTTTAATGACACATTTACCCCACTAGCAGTTATCAGTCCAGCAGCAGCTTCCCTAGAAGCTGGCTGGCACTCAGGCTGTTTTTGCCCTTCACATTATTATTCGTGCTTGCTTATTTTTGATTTGTTTTATTTTTACCATTAAAACTCTTTCTTTATTGACATGAATTTCCAAAGAAGCCTGTAAATATTGATTTCTCCAAGAGAGCAGAAAAAACTGATAAATCACATACCTGCAAATGTACACCAAGGATATTAGTACCATAGTCAGCAAAAGAATAGAGAATCTTGATGGCATACCTTCATCCCTTTCATTGAAAGAAACACAACAAACACCACCACAACCACAAGAAACTCCAAAACCAAACAATAACCAAAAATCCAACAAAGAAAACTAAAATATATGAATGGCCGTGGTCTGTTGGCAGCACAGATGTACATCAGCAAGCCCAAAGTATAATGGAAACCCAAGACTCTATAATTTTGAATGCCAAAATTTTTTCAGAAGTTTAGACTTTTAATTCATGTGATTCAAAAGATGCACAAAGCCAGAAGAAAAGAGAGAACTGTCCATAGTTTGATTAGCAGCTAATGGAACAGAATTAAAATTAAGAACCATTTGTTGCCGGGCTTGCAAGGGTTCCTCAGGGGTGAAGAGGGAGATGAGAAAGTTGATTCCATGATCAGAAGGCTGGATTTATTATTTTATGATATATATTACATTAAGACTATACTAAAAGGAATAGAGAGAGAAGTTCAGAAGCTTGCTAAGCTAAGAATAGAAAAGGAATGAATCAACAAAGGAGCTCTCTCTGATTCTGTCCCAGAATCTGTCCCTGATTGGCCCTTAATTGTAAACATGGAACATGGGCCAATCACAGGTGCACCTGTTGCATTCCACAGCAGCAGATAACCATTGTTTACATTCCCTTTCTGGGACCTCCGCTTCCCAGAAGAGGGAAAAATCCTAAAGAAAGGATTTTTCACAAAGGGTGTCTGTGACAACCATTTAGCCATGGAAGTTACATACTTTTATTGAGCAAAACAATCCCTTAGCTGGTTACAGAGCAGAAGTTATTGCAGCTAAATTGAATGACACTTCACCTGGTGTCCTTGTGTACTTTGTGTGGTCACTGTTTATAAGATTCTGTAATGTTCAAAAAAGATTGTTTCTCCTTTATAGAAGGCTATACCTCAAAAGCAATGTTGAAATTTGCAACACACCCATGAGATCTGTGGGAATGAGTGTTGTTCCATACAGTTTAAATAATAAATTTTTATAAATTAGTATTTCTGAAGTGAGAAATGAATTTGCATAAGACATAGTAAATGGGTGTATTTTTCACTAAACCATTTTGTGACTTTATTGGGCAATATTTATTTCCTTTCCATACTCTTACTACTTTTGTTTTCTATCACTGTTGAGATCCCAGATTGTGCTCCTGTTGGCACATGTCACACGTCAAAAAAATTTATAAATATATTTAAAATTTATTATCTCTGAATTGACTTACCTATTGATCTAAAAACCCCAAACCAAACAAGAAACATAAAGTAAACCACAGCAAAAATCCCCAAGCAAAACAAAACACATGAAATGTCAATGATGCAACAAGAGAAACTGTTTGTTTGGTTTTTTTTTCTCAGGCTGAAACTGATTGAGAACATCCCCTATATAAAAATAAAATGCATTTCGTGGATGCACTGATGCTTCACCATCTGTCCAACATCTCAGATTTACTCTCCCAGATAACTTCATATTTCACCCTGCAGTCCCTAAAGAAGCATCGCTTTAAACCGGGCCACATGGAAAAATGTTCTTCAATAAAATCTGAAGGTCTTGCTTTTAGCTGCAGGGGCCTCTAATCTAAATGAATGATGTGCCTATACAGTAAGCTGCATTTATATTTATGGAAATAGGGAGGAGCAAATGTACGGGAAAGAAGGCTAGAACAAAAATAAAGACTGAAGAAAAAAGAAGGAGAAAATAGACTGGAAAGAAAAGGAAAGCTAGCAAAAGAGATGTAAAGAGAAGGCAAACAAAAAAAAAACAAAAAAAAAAAACAAAAAACAAAAATAAAACCTAGAATGATGGCAGTGAAAGACAGAGGGATTTGCAGAGAAAGCCAGAAGATGCTGGCAGCCATCTATCAGTCTGCCTTCATGAAACAGGTATTGGAAATTAACTCAGGAACCCTATGAATTGCATTCAATCCATGCTCTGGGCTAAGCACTTGTCAATTTTAGCTGCTATTTCAACCTATTACTTACAGACTGCATGGCTGGCAAGCTAATGACACTAGAGAAAGTTAAAGAATAGCAGCATAAACTGTGTACAGCGATGCTTGTCACAGTCTGAGCATTTCTTCCACTGTCCGGTGGGAAAGCTGAAAGCCCAAACTCTTGCTTCCTCAGTGAGCACTTGACCTCATATCACATTTTTTCTCATAGAAGTACACACCTGAAGAATTAATCAATGATCTGCCAGTCCAGAGAAAGCTTTCATAAAGTTTTTCTGAGCATTGTGAAAGTGTTTTAGTCAACTTTTCTTAAATGTTTTTCCCCCTCCTGGTAGGATAATCCATTCTGAATCAGAGCTCTCAAAACTGACAAGTTTTTGAATATGCTAATAAAAAAGTAGGCAAATATGTTCTCCCTATAAAATTTAGGCCTCTTATGTATACAATGTACTTGGTTGTGGGTCACAATGTCCCCCCTGTCTAATACTTGATTACTTAGGATTCAAAACCACCTCCAAGGGAAGGTACATTTTATATCTACAAATGCATGCATTAATAGTGGTGCACTGAAATATTAAAAATGCACTTTATTAGAAATTTCCCTACACAACATACTAGAACTGCTTTATTGTATTTTTTTCAGCTGATAAGCTTGTCTAAGAGTGAACTATTTTAATAACCAAGAACATTTAGAGTAAATGTCAGACACTGTGATCCTGTGACTAACAGCTGCTTCTGCTGTAGGTGGAGAGAGGAGAGAGAGAAAGAAGTACAAGTACCAAAAAACAAAGCGAATGCCAAATTAGAACAAATGTTTGTCAAGTAAAAAGGGCAGCTTTTTGTTTGATGAAAGAGACTTAATTAGAAAAGTCACAGAAAGAATCTGTCTTGAAAGTACCAGATTTATTTTCTTCAGATAAGCTAATGAACCACACTGAACTTTGCAAAGAATTGCTGAATCAATAATACAAGAGGAAGAAAGAAATCTAGAAAAGAAGCTGCAACATCCCTTGGAAATGAACTAACCAATTATGAATGCAATACTCCATCCCAGGAAAGGAATGGTATGACATATGGGCTTACTATTTTTCCTTCAATTTGAGTGAGCAATGGACAAATAAATGCTTACAGAAAGAAATTACTTTTGTACATTGTTTCTCTTTTACAGCAGACTGTAAGTTCAAAATTCAAATCACTTGTTGTATGTGCTAAGTCACCTACATGGTACATTATCTACCCAGTTTGCTGTCTAATTCTATCAAGGTAGTTTTTTTTCCCCTAACAGCAACCATAACAAGAACCTATTAAGGAACATAATATTTTGCATTAGACAAGGGCATCTTGACTGTATTAAAGAACACAGTAAACAAAATTATTTTAGCAATGACAAGACAATTAAATAACAAAAAAAAAAAAAGGCGAACCCAAAGAAAAATTATTATGTAGAAACTCAATGTAACTCTAAAATTGTTTTAAAAATATTTTATTCTAAAAGATTTTGGAGAGTTTTATATTTCATAGGTATTCTTTAAGCGCATTTTCCTCATTTTTAGCCTTTTACATTATACCCATGTTTGAAACAATACTTCAGGACTGGAATTCAAGTCTACAACATGTATATAATTGAATCATAAAGCACCTATACTCCTATGCCATCAATTAATCAAAAAATATTCTTTTCATTATAGGACAGAAAAACAAAAAGAAGATTCATTAAAAACAAATAGGCTAGTAAAAAATATCAGCATAAGTTAGGATTCAAAGATCCACAGAAAATTCACATTATATGGATTTTCAAAACAGAAAAGGCAAGCTTTTAAGAGGAACTTTTCCACATTTTCTTTCAGTTTATCTTTCAGGTTTTGGAATTGAGCCTTTGTGTATGAGGTTCTCAAAAAGCTCATTGAAATCTACAGATATTTTCTATCTCTGTATAGAATATACAGAGATATATAGAATGTCCTTCTCAAAGGACAGAAAAGCATGGATAAAGATAGGACTTTTTCAAAAGTTTTGGTATACATAAAAATCAAATGCTTATCTTGGCAGAAGATGCTATATTAAACTAACAAAAAACATTAAGTGTATTTGGTGGACAGCCTCCTGCTCTGGGAGAGTAAGGAGGAATATAGATTAAGTTCATACTCCTCCTTTTTTTATAAAAAGGTATGTAACAATTTATTAAAAGATTCCTCTAATAAATGTGGTTAAAATATGATAAAATTAATAAATTACTTGACTCTGCAAATATACACTTATTTTAAGTATGGGTTTATTTTTATGAAGGTTCAGAAGATTTTTGGGTTTTTTAGTAATAGTTAAGAAAGAAATACAAATAAACTCCTCATCTTCCCAATCACTGCCCTTTAATCCCTGTCATCTGCAGTATCTGTGTATATCAAAGACATAATGACTTAACTTGGGTTAGGCGTTGGTATATATCCTTTGGATAGTCATTCCTACAGAATATACCACAGTAGGTGTTGCTAGCAGTGATAGTAAAAATTTTTTAAGGGTTAAAAGACATTCCTGATCCCTGAGGATGATGAAACTCAAATAAATTACATGGAAAATCCGTCATTCATATGGATATGCAAAAATATGGTTGAACCGTGGTAACATTGTGAAAACTACTCCCACAATGGCATAAAGTCCCGACAACAATATGTCAGGTTGATGGGTGCAAAGGCATCAGAAATATGAAGCGATAACACTGTTAAAACCTAAAATATTCTCTTCAGCTTGAAAAAACACTTTTTCTTTTTTATTTTTCTGTTAAGAATGATGTTGCTGTGTGTTCAGAATTCAAAATGTTAGCAAAGATGATACTATACCATTGCTAGGTCAACTCTACTTAAACTGATTTTGCCCGCAAATAGAAAACTACAGGCAAGTCACGTCTCCTGAATTCCAGCTTTCTAAGATTTGAGCCTCTCTGTGAGAACACAAATGGGTACACTTCTAAAAGATTTACTGATTTTTTTTCCTCCGTTAGCATTGTTTAATGTTATTAATTACTGCTCTGTCAAGACCAGGATTCATAGGAATACACAACGTATTTCAGCATAAATATTTCTCAGAGCTACTTGATCTTTGCTACATACAAGGTGTCCAAACACTGGTAAAGGAAAGAAGACAGTTTGGATAGGTTTCATTGGTTTAAGACTGTGTTTTTTTGGGTCACTATTCATTTAGGTTGCGTCTTCCAGTAAAGAAACGTGAGAACACTTGGTAGCCTACTGTGCTTATTCAGAGACTGCTTAGCAGTATCCCAAGTATATACAGCTTTTCAGCTCTGATGGTAGAGAAAAGATTATTTATTTCTGTGCTGGTGATATACAGGTACTTCCAATGCTGTTATCTCTTTTTAGTTTGCAGATGCCTCAAAAAACCATTGCTGATCTACCAGGCTGCAAAAGGAGGGAAGTTTCTAATGCGGTATTGCATACTTCAGGAATAACAACATCCCAAAGTCACAGAAGATTCCAGTGGTTTTACTTTCTGCAGGAAACTAAGAAATCCTTAAGCTTTCAAACCCTTTTTATTTTTTGGTAAATAACAGTCTTTGTCTGGATGAAGTGATAATCTGATTAAGCGTTATCTCTAGTGTCCTGTGTTGTAAGACCCTTTCTACATTCTTTTATGAATGATACCAGAAATGAATCAGTACCCAGAGAGATGGTCTTTGGAGGATGTGTTATCTGCAGGCAGACTGCGACCTCTGATAATGAATCTGGGGGGGTGATTGCCATATTGGGTAACTAACTGATGAGTTCCTGCAGAAACCCTGATCAGACCAGTTCTGGATATTACTCATATGCATGTTAATACTATTTTAGATGCCACCTGAATGAAACAGCTCAAAACATTGAAGTTATTGTGAATCTTAATTACTCCATTAAAAGAGAACTCATGCATTGCAGTGTTGACTAGTTTACATTTTTCCTATATTTCTAGTTAGTATCAATGTTTGCATGGAACTATGTAGTGGTCCACATTAAAAAGCTGAAATTTACTATGTCATGCTATACCACTAAATACAGACATATTTTCTTTTTTCATAAGGAAAAAAAACCCCAAAAAACAAAAACAAAAAAAAAAAAAAAAATCCACCCAAAAAAAAAAAAAAAAAAAAACAAAAAAACATAGTATAACTCCATGGGGAGTTTTTGTGGCTGAGAAAGCCTTTCAGGTTTTCAGGTCTTGTCTCTGCCTTAACCACCTTGGGTGTGTCCTACCTTTGCATTTGAGTGAGACAGAGCTAAGGCACATTGCAACTTCCCTTGCAGCCGAGTTTCAGTGAGGGGAGAAGTTGGCTGGGCAGACTTGAAGGAAGTTCCACTATACCCACATTATTTCCTTATCTGGCTAACTGAGAAACCACACACGGAGAACACTGATTTACAGTCTCTACACAGGTTGTGCATGCCAGCTTCAACAACAGATAAATAATATCACTATAGTTATTGTCAAAAACAGTGAATCAAGTGTAAATCGTTGACTCATATTTACCGTGCAAACAACATAAAAGTAACTTGGATCAAAACAGGAATCAGAGCTGTAGAATTAGTCCACGACTGCCCTTTTCAAAACTAGCTTTTAATGTATGTTTACCCTCATAGATCTAGACTAAAGTTTTGACATATATTTTCAGTGTCAAAAAAGACGGTAGTCTTGCTATTTATATCTAATTTTCAAGCTATTATTTTCTTGAAGTATGTGGAAAATGTATTTCGTTTCCTATACACACATCTATTTATGGCTTAAGTCAGGTAAATTATTTAGACGTATGGCTTGATCAGAAATTTTTATTTCACATACTTCTTACAATTGTAAGTTTCTTTCATTTGCCTTGTACTGTTATGCTGACCACCAAGCTACCTCTGATCAGTCACAACTAGTTTAAGGAATATTTTATCTTTTCCATTATTTACAGTTCTACTTGGCTCGACTTACTTAAACCAATATGTCACCTTCTTTTCATTTTTCATGCATGGCCACAGCTTACAATGGACTAGAAATAGTTCTTTATGCCTCTGTGAAATATATCTATAATTTTCCTTTTACTTTTGTAAAATGGAAGTCAAGCTGGAAGAATATAATGTGTGATAAATTGGTATATTTTTCATTACTAAAGAATGTGAACTATTTTCTCTGCTGTATATTTGGCTGCTTTTGGCTTTGAACTTTTGCACTTCAATCAAAGTGCAATTTTGAACAAAACTGGTTTTTAACTTTATGGGAGGCTCAGCTAGATTTCTTTTTTCATTGTAACTAACTTGCAAGAGAAAAGTTGCCAGCAGAGAAGACCTTATTATCAGACATAGATCAAAATATATATCAAAAATAACCAAAGGTACACATATATGTACATATGTAGCCAGGAAGTGATTATGCTGTGTGTCACAAAAGCGGTGATTGCAAGTAATTCTTAGAGACTTGCTGCCTTTGTATTGTATTCCTTCCCCTTAAACTTTTGCTCTTCCTGCTGCCACCACTGAGATAACAGTAGGAGCACCAGCAGAGACAAAACACCGACTGCTGTTGTCATTGCTTGAGTCAGAATGGCATCTGGCCGTCACAGAAAAAAATGTCAGTAACTTTTCTAAATAGAAATTTTAGAAGTACCTGAAAAAATCCCAAAAACATATTCATTCAATTATTTCCTGATTTGATTAAGTTAATGCATTTGCCTAATCCTGAAATATTATTGGACTCCTACCATGCTCTACAGTTCATTTATATGCTATAAATATCTGCTATTTGTCATGCTATTGTGATGCCTGGAACTACCTTTTATCTTTTCCACTTATTGTCCTTTTTTCTTACTTTGATCACATTTACCATGTTAAATAGGATAACATTTGCAAATGGATGGATTTTCCAATGACTGTACACTAAAATTTTTATGTATCGCACACTAATAGTCTCTCTCCATAAATTCTCAGTACAAGCTTCCAAAGCTAACCTTGCAATATCAGACAATTTAGGGGAAAAGAGCTGGTTATTGTCATTTTCCTGATTTAAGGGAGATTATTTTTCCTTTCTCCCTCCAACAATGACAACACTGCAAAATGACCTATTTATCTTTTATTGTCCAGCTCCTAGGAGACAGAAGGCATAGGCAGAGAGTGGAGCATGCACGTCCAATTTATGGATTTTTTTACCCTGTTTCCTGTGGAAAAACAAAAGCATTGGGATCTGCATCTACTCCATTGTTTGCCACTTCTCAGACACACTGGAATTAAGGTTGGTTTTCTCCAGAGATTAATTCACAAGACTTCAATAAATGAAATAAGACGCTGAAATGGAATTCTAAGAAACCAAATATTATCCGTTGCTCCAAACAATGGCTGAGGGGAAGGGAGAACAAATTAAACTGTGAATTTCTCCAAGTTCGTCTGACACAGTTCTTACCCTTCCTATAGCAGCTCTGATGTATGACATAGATACAATTTAAAGAAGTTACAATAAACCAATCAAATTTAAAAAAAAAAAAAAAAAAGCCCCAGATAGCAATTTGTAAGCAGATAATAGAATAAGATAGTAGTTTTGCTCTTGTCAGACAAACTCTATTATATTCCCATTCTTTGGTTGAAGAAAACAAGAAAAAATAAAATAAAATTAATCACTTCTACCCTCTGAAGTTTTTGGAAAACCAAGCTTTAAACGGAAATAAAAAGCAATTGCCAAAAAAGTGCATACAGATAACTTTCTCTTTCTTATTTATTTTAAAACATTACACATGCATTCTGAAGACAAGTCATCAGTCAACAGTGATAGTCAACAGGAAAATATATAAGAATAAATTGGGCTTTAATTTTTCTTGACTAAGTATAGACATCTGTCATAACTAATGCACTTCTAATAGCACAGCATTTTTTCCATTAAGTAATCTCATCTATTTTGTTATGTGTCTTAAACCTAATTAGAAAGCAACAGTCCTAGCAGTTATAAGAGGAAAGGCAATATTTCTTTTGACCAATGTAGGTGAATTCTACTGCAATTAAAGTTATGGCAAAGTTTATGCAAGAACAGAGAGATCATATCTTTGCTAAATAGGCTGTGAAGTCCTCCTACTTTTGGTGCTTAATTATCGGTGTCATGCTTGTAATAGCGGCATCTGTGCACACTCAACACTCTAATGGGCAGCTCCTACAGGACTAATGAATTTTAATTGATGGTGTTTAGCGTGGCTTTTGGTTTGTGCTCTTGTAGAGGAGGCTATGCCCTTCTGCTCTTGTGTCCCCAAGTGAGCTGCATCCCTGTTGGGGAGCTCATAGGTACAGATGGTCAACAAAAGGTGAAGAATGCCAGAACTCTCTGAGCATCAGTTGCTTTTCAGTAAAGATAAAGCCTGAATTGCTAATCAGCTTCCTTTTTTCCACCCAAGCTGTTTACGCTGTGGGCTTAATGTTAATCTCTCTTAGTTAGATGACACATTCCTTTTTAATTCAAAAAATGCTTCCTAGTTTGGCAAATCGGAAGGCGACCTCCTTCCCAGCCTTCCCATAGGTAGCTTTAAATGTAGCATTCTTTGTCAGAGGCAAAACAAAAGACCTCATGGCTGCACTTAATCATTTTATCCATTCCCTGAGTTTTTGCAAAGGATTCAAAACAAATACAACTTCCTAAAACTGCAGTTTTCTTTCCAAATGTTAGCCTTTTTGTATGCATATTTTTTCAGATCAAATATTCAGTCTTCACACTAATACTTCCTTCATTTTTGGTTACAAAAAGATGTAATAGAAGGTAAAATTTATTTTGTGGAACTATTATTATTTTTTGCTTTATATAAAAAATTTCTAAATGGGGCAGGGAAGTAATTTGAAAAAAGAGTGGCATGAATTTATTATTCAAAGTTTTCTTCTTCAGGAAGAACAAATCTAAATTTGAAATACATCAGAGGCTACAGAGAGATATGCTCTAATAAAAATCTGATTTATATAGAAATTGGAAATTGTCCACCTCACGGTCAGCTATTTAACAAAACTGTTATGAGTTTTTAGAAAATTGCTTGCCTGTTTCCTTTAGCCTATTCACCTAAAAATGAAAAATCAAAATGCAAGAATGTGCTGGTTGTAAGTAATATCTCTGAAAAGCTATCATCTTCTGCTAAAAAAGTCATAACAAAATTAAAAACAAAATGTACAAAGCCGCATTTCTTTATGCATAATCTTATACTTTTAAAAAGACAACAAAATAAGGAATATTTTTCTGGAAAAATGTATTAATCACATCAACTAGATACCACTATGAATGATTACTTCAAATAGCCATCATTTAGTATTTTTCAGATGAGAAGAAGACTGAAAGAGTTTAATGTGGAATTTGCTTGTTTGAATATTGAAATAAACAATATTTGCTTTGCTTTCCAAAACTCATCTGTTTTATCTTTGCCAAAACAGCTCTTCACACTAATTCAGATGTACAAGAAGTTGTACTCCCAAACACAGGCATTCAGCTGTGTTACAGCTGATACAACTTTTAACATGTGGCTCTATTTTCTAGAAAAAAGGCCCATGTCCATCAAACTTTAAGTACGTATGCTATTGTTCACTGTGACTTCTAGAAATAATGACATCATATACAGTGCCAGAGGAGTTGACAAAAAGAAATTAAGAAAATTAATCACTAAAAAGTGCTGCTTTTTCTTTGTATTCCAAGTTCAGCAGTTAAATATGAAAGAATTTCTGTGAAGCTGTCATTATTTGATAACAAGAACATATCAGCTAAAGGTGATATAGTTTTATACAAAAGATGTTCAGAATCTCACATCTATTGACTTCAACTGCTTTCAAAGCAGTCTTTAAGATAATTCTATCATTTATATTTGTGAGGAACAGATATTAATAATTTAGTCAGAATTTGGAGGGCAACAAGAACTAGAGGAAAAAAGATCCCTAAAAGCTTTAGAAAGCTTTTGGAGAAGTTACTCTTTCACAATCTTTGTGCATATATTGGGTCATGTGCATTAATATTTTCTGGTTCTACTGGCCTGCTTTCTGGGTGTAACACAGCTATAAAAATAATTTAACTACCTGATGAAAAAGGGTTTGTACCTGTTTTGAACCATTTTTTTTTAATAATGCTATATGTCCAGATCACATGAATGTGGACAACGAATATGATGCCTACTTAAATCCTAGAAATAATATTCCCAGAAGAAATAAGCATATAACAGAAAGTTAAAGGATTGTTTCTGAGTATTCACAAGATGAAAGTCTCCTAATACATTATTGGAAGATATACTTTTTATTCAAACATTAACATTATGTGTTTGCTTTGAACAATGAACATCATCAAACATGCAGTGCTTGGAGTAAGCCACTCACTACAGTCTGAGATTTCTAATTCAGGAATTATCTGCACAGAATTTCATATGAAACACTGGATCCATTAAAAATGCTTTCTGCAAGCCAGCTTTAATATCTTCTGTGCCCAAGAGGGTTGGTAACAATATGTGAGCCTCACAGCTGGGGTGATCAGACCTTTCTGTTACCAAACAAACTGTAGTTATTGCATTTGCAGAAATGGCACTCCATTTATCAAGTGAGTTAGAATGTCAATAAGTGGGCAGGTGAAAAAAGTGCAAAGATGAGGTCAATGAATGATGTACAAAAAAACAGTGAGTGCAGCAAAATAATCCCCAATGCAGCTGAAAACTAAAAAGTAAAGTACACGGTATGTTTAATGGCAGCTTACCAAGTAAATAATCTCTAGAGTGCCAAATATCTTAAAGAATTATGTATGTCACCTTCAGATACAGTTATACTCTGTTCCCTGATCATTCTGCAATAAATGAAAAAAAAAAAAAATCTAGGTATTGTTGTCATTATTTTACTTTGAAGATGTTAAAAATATTTCTGCAGCAGATGGAAAGCAATACATCAGGTCATGCTCAGATCACTCTATATTGTTGTTACATACATATATGCATACAGATACAGAGACACAAAGAAGTATATAAACCACAAGTTATCTGAATAATTTTATAGACATCATGGAGTTCTGGGAAGCCTATCAAACCTGCTCAGAGATTCTGTGCTCATCATGAACAAAATACAGGCACAGAATGCAAATCTGCAGGGGGCACATTTTTCAAATATGAGCAGTTATTCTGAAAAAAAAAAAATCTAAGGCTTCACATTATAGCTACTTCAATATAACAGGTCCCTGGCAATGAAGGAACAGCTATTCCTCCAGCCCATCCTTTTCCTAATCTTTTAACTCTGCTCTCTTTTGCACCCTTATGGCTGCTCATGGGGTCTTCAAGTGAGACAGAATAAGAATGAAAACCAAACCAACAGAAAACTGTTTGCATTCCCTCTCCAGCCCTTTTATTTTGGGTGGTGTTGGAATAGGTGACATATTTCAAATGCATTTTAAATTTCTGAGTCTATTCATGATATGGTCAGACATCCAACACAAGGCAAGCAAGAAGAGTATGGCTACTCCTACCAGTGGAAGCTATTTCTTAAATTGTGACAGTTTAAGACAGCACTTATCTCTGAGATCTTCTGAACAGAAAGAATTTGACTTGAATTCACTACAGTTACTACTACCAGGTCCTTGTCAAGTGGATTGCCTAAAGTACCCATCACTAGGCAGATATATCTGATAGAATGATGAGTGATTAAAGAAAATTAAGGGCAAAAAGACCATGTTGTAACACACATCATTAATATGAACTTCAGTAAACAGACCACCTGTATAAAAATTATGTACCATCCTTTTTCAAAGAAGAAATCATATGGAAGTCTTCAGTTGTTATTATCATTGGTGATAAGGAATTAATATTCAACCTTATTTCCTTACACATGCATTTTTCCAGTGCTTCAGTACAAAGCTGTCTGGATCTTGTCAAGTGGCATTTTTGCAGCTTCCTCTAGATGTTCTGCCACTAGAAGACAGCCCTTATTTAACCTAGGAGATAACCAGGAATTATTCCAGCTACCAAAGAAACAAATCAATATCAAGTCAGAGTGCCCTGGCAGCCTTTCTAGCAGTGACTAGTGCCTGCTATTTATGCCTCTTGCAAAGGGGGCTGCATGCTGTAAGTAGTTTCTTGGCAGATCATCATTCAAGGCACAGTGCCAGGGGTTTACCCTGGCCATGTTAGAAGCCTAGACCCATGGGTTCACCTGCCATCATGAGGTCAGAAATTTGAAAGGCTCTGGTATCATTTAAGGCAACAGTTCAATTTACTTTAAACATGAAAAACAAAAAGCATAATGAATTCCAATATAACAGTAGCTTCGTGCACACTTACGTTGGACAAATATATTGATCAACCTTTGCAAAGATATACTTTAATAAGTTGTAAAACCTTGCTAATATAATGTAATAAATAAAATGGAAGAGGGTTAAATGCATGGTATTATATCAGCATATTCTGCAACAGAGATATGAAATAGCTCAGGGCACTTGCTTCCTAAAGGAACATTAACTAGCTTCCATATGTTAGTCCAGTGATCAATAGACAGTTCTATTCCCAGATCTTTGTTCTTGCTCTCAGTGACATGACATTATCCTACCCATGTCCTATCCATTATCACTAAAAACAAGGGTAGTGCAAATTGTCATATCTCCTTCTTCTCCAAGGGAGCCCTGTTAGGGTGCTCTGGGGCAGACCTCCATCAGGATATCCCAAATTTTCTTGGTAAAAAAAAGAAGTTTTAAGGTCAATAAGGAAAATTTGTGCAAAATAACATCTCTGCAAGGTGGTAGAAATATTTTCTTTAAGTGGGATGAAATCAAAGTCAGATATATGTAGTTTTTTGGTATGCAGAATTTCACTTTTCACATTTGCAGTTTTCTTGCCTTTCTCATTTGTTGTTTCTGTACATCCCACTTCTGAGATATGTCTTTCCTTTTCTCATGTCAGCTGTTCATTGGCACGAAAAAGTCTTTTCAAAGTCCTTTGGCTCCCCAAAGCTCTAACAAGATATTCATGGTGATGATTCTATGTGAAATATCATATATGATATTTCAGGCCCTGATAAAAAAAGTAGCATGTTTTTGAGATTCCATCTTTTGCTTATGACATGCAATTTCCACCCTGTGACCTGTGATGTCTGTTTTTTTACAGATTTTCCCTGAATGCTATTGACTGAGGAGACTGAGGAGGAAATGAACATTCTCTTGAAATTGCAAGGTTTCTTGTAGAGTCAATATAGACCAATATATGTCCTATAAAGACCTTCAGGGAGGAACTGTATGATATACACCGATAATCAGAGCAAAGTAACCTTCCTGAGCATCCAGCAGGTCACAGAGTACCTGTTGATTCAACTTCTGCTTTGTCTAATCCACGAGTCACACAGCGCAGACAGAGATTGGGTACTCTGGTACCTTTTACTCCCAGAAGCACCTAATCACTGTGAGGCAGAAAAGGATGAGAAAATGTTTTTTTATCACTGGTAATCTAGTAAGTAATCTTTTCTGCACCATCCAGCTGGTAGCAGGGAAAGAGTGGTGCCATCTCCATGCTGCTCACTGAAGGACACAGACCTGAGTTATCCCTCACCTGGTGCAGAGCACAGGGACATGATACATGGTGTTCTGGCATCTCACAATAAATAAAAGCATTTACTCAAGTTTTTCAGTGTGGCTTAATGCAGCATCCATTTGAAGCCAAAAGTCTGCACAGAGACGCTATGGCCTTGATATATTGACTTTGATGGGTAAATCCAAAGCATATCAGTGTAACCAAGTGAAGCATCACATTTCCATTGTGCTGAGGCTGAAAATTGATGCCACTTCTAACATACCATTTTATTTTTTAAAGTATTTTTTTGAGTAGCTGAATCACTGTATTAATTCTGGAAACCTTCTGCAACAGGATGTTATTTATATGTCTAACAATCAGAACAATCAGTACAAACACCAAGCATAATAAACACAAATTTTCACAAACAGTTAAAGCAACTGTTTTTCATGGTCTGAGCACCAAAGAGCAATATTTAAATGAGCAAAACTTACACATACAATGAGCAATACTTAAATGTAGATCTTTCTGGGGGAAAACAGCAGCTCCTTCTCCAAATCCACAGATGATGGGGTATGATTTTTGCCAAAAAAAAGGGTTTTGCAGGAGGAAGGTACAGGCAAAAGAAGACAAGATATGATTATTAGAAATCCTGCAAAAAAATCTCACAATTGCACAATTACAAGGTGGCTTTGCTGTGTAAGAAATTAAATCAATAAAGAGAAAAGGAAGAGAATAAGATTAAGCTGTCTTTATTTCTGCCTCTGTTGATGCTGGTGTTTTTGTGCAGAAGGCTGGTCATTCCAAATGTTTATCCACATCTTACCAAATCACACCTACTTACATAAATAAATAAATATATAAATAGACAAATAGTAGAGAAAAAGACTATAAATAACTAAATAAATACCAAATAGGGATGCATTTAATCCATTTTTGCCAAGGCAACTCTATTTAGAAAGCTGTTTACCTTTCTGAAAAGCCTCATTAGGCATAAAAACAAAGAATGAAGTTGATTAATGTGCTCTAAGTGTGATGTTCAAATTGTAATTTTCATATACGTAAATGGATGCTTCTGCCGTATTTTGTTTGATAATTTACAGAGTTAGAACCGTCCAAACCACTAATCAGTTTCTTTTTATGAAGACAGCTGCAGAAGATCCTTTTAGAATGCTAATTTTCATTAGTGCCTTCGTTCACCATGAACTAGGGCCTTCCCCACAGATATCCTCATCACTGTGCTCTGGGGAGACCTGGTTCACTTGAAAATCAGTTTTTTGGCAAATTTTTTTATTTTGTTTTTCAGTAGGGTAATCTGAAAAGAAGAAACAAGGGCAGCACAAAATCCTGAGTGGATGGACTTAAAAGATAAGAGGGGCTATAAATCAGAACCAAGATAGCTATATCTTCCTCTATTTTTTTTTTTAAGTATTATTATCTGCTGACTTTGCTGGAAAAAAAGTTGCACAAAGGTAGCATTTCTGTAAGTACTGTCTGCATATTTTGTAGGATGGTGACATTAATACAGATTGGTTTTGACACTCCAAGTTTCTAGTAATTGTTTTCTAAAACTCCTTTAATGCGAAAAGTATTGCTACAAATCACATACACTGAGGCAAGAAGCAGAAAAGAAAAAGTGATTAATACATTGGGTTACCATGTATGAAAAATCATGTTTAAATCAGAAGTAGTTATAGCGTGTTATGTTGTGTTTTACAGAATTACCTCAGTTTCTCTCATCAGTGCTAAATCTGGCTCAGTGGCAGCATTAGTTTCTGTTAATTTGGAATTTTCATGCTCCAGCAACAGTATTAATTTTTTATACCACTGTAAATAGTAAGTAACCAATCAAATGGTCTAAATATATTAATGTTCTGTCTTTGTGCATAGGTATGAGAAGATAGACTAATTCTGCTGTACAAAGAAAACAGCCTCATAGAAGCACTGAAAGTACATTGCAAGGAATGGTTTTTCTTGAAATATTTCATGCGGAACCAGAACAAAATTAGAATACTCCCCTAACTTTAATACTGAAAAGTG
Organism: Ammospiza caudacuta; assembly: GCF_027887145.1. NCBI lineage: Eukaryota > Metazoa > Chordata > Aves > Passeriformes > Passerellidae > Ammospiza > Ammospiza caudacuta. The sequence goes on from NC_080594.1 coordinate 64,105,192, forward strand.
CAGCAATGAAAAAATCTATCAGCTTTTATAAAAAATCCAAGTATAAGGGTGTTGAATAAACTCTGACAGTTTCAGTAATCAGTCTGAGAACAGTTGACACCTGACACAGGTTCAGGAGTCCCTGGAGTATCTCCACAAAGATTAGAGATCTGAATCTACATTTCAGAATGTGCTCTGTTGTCTTTCCCAGAAATACGTGCTTATACCCATAAACTCCAGTTTGGGAGTTTCCATTTCCATTCAATCTTCCCAATACTTTCACTTGGTCTGCGCTGTGCCTCCTCCTCTCCCCTGGCCCTTGATTCTCCCAGCTGCATACAGATGCCTGTCCCCACCCTCGGCCTAAGCGGCCGAAATGCCGTGTAGGGTCAAGCAAGTAGATTTGGGATCCCTCTTGTGGAGAAAGGCCACACTGATGAAAGCACATAAGCAGGATGGGCTGTTCCAAAAGGCAGAATGGTGTCCCGTGGTTAGACGCCGTGAATATCATTTTGCTGTAATAAAAAAGCTTTGCATTTGTGAACTCTGTCATTCTGCCTGCATTCCATTATTTGTTGGCTCAATGTGAAATGTTTTCTGGTGATGTCACAGAAAAATGAGAGATTATGGAAGCTGTGCCTTAATGAGAGCTGGAGTGAGGGAAATGTTTACAGAGCGCTACTGAACTGAGAGGTATGTACTAAAAGACCTTGACAGAAGGCAAGAAAAAGATACCATAAAAATCGGTGGCATGAAGAGTACAGCAAATGTAATTGACAAAATGAGAAAGGGTAACAGAAACGCTTTGGTGTTTCTACTATTGTTTTTACTGCTACAATGCAAAATAAGCACTCTGGTTATGCAAAACAGCTTATTTTAGACAAATAAACTTCCAGAGCAGCTATGTTTTTAGGTGCACGAGAACATCAGTCTCCAGTCGAGATATGTGGAAACAAGGCCGTCCTATATAGTGTATGTTATCTGTGATAAATACAGCAGTCCAGGGTGAGTGAAAGAAGAGGAAATAGAAAATGCTCCTGGGTCATAAATTATTATCACAGTAGGGAACTAAGGGCTGATAGTCACAGAGGTATTGGAGTCAGAGAGGCAGAGTGTAAAAAAAGAAATGAAGGAATGCTGCTAGTGTAAAAGAAACTCAGCAATGAAGGAACTACAAAAAACCTCAGTTGTGGATTTTTTGCCAATTCATTTGTATTTCAGTTATGACTGCTGATTATCACTCTGTAATTCTGTTGCTGCTACCTCCAGCCTGCAGGGTCATGCCAGGCTATAAAAAAAAAATAAATGAGCAGAAAGGAGAAGAGAAGGAAAAAACCCCAAACAAACAAACAAAAAACCCCAAGTAATTAGGCAGCAAGTGATACTGAGATTCATTAAGTGATACTGGCTTTAGTAGGACTTTGACAGCCATTTGGCATCCACAAAATAATTTCTCATGTTGACAAGCCAAAATCAGCACCTGATACATGAGTTGTATCATGGCTCCTTATAACACCTGTAAAGATTGTCCATCCATTTCTTACATTTCACGGTTTACCTCAGAAAAACTGTAGAAGTGTAAACATGAGCTATGAAGAGTCTTAACAGGGGAAGTATTTTAGCTGGATATTGTGAAAATCTAGGAGTTTCACTTAGAGTCATATAGCAATAACATTATACTACTAATTCATGTCTGCTCTCAAGAAAAAAAAAGTGTTCATATCAATGAACAATCTCTAAATTGTCACGATTACAGAAAATAAAGTGAAGTGTGCCAAAATGAAGATATCTACTAACATGAAGCAAAAAAACCTTCTGTGTGCTGGCCCATTGTATCTTTTTGTAGGGAAATACTTTTCCTCTGAACTTGTCCCAAAAGCTTGGTCTGAAACATGGTTCACTAAAACCAAAAAAGTTATTAGAAAATCATATTTTCACCTAATGTTGTCACTAAGAGGAATGTCGTCTTTTCACTGAAAAGGCACATAGATGTTCTGGAAGAGACGAAAGAAGGTATTAGTTTATGGTAATTCTTCCTTGGAGTGATAACTGAATCTAACAAAACAGACTTTAGCATTAATTGTCCCTGCTGATGTCTAAGGCTTTAATTATATTATTGTCAAACTTACATAGTGCCCACATAGCTTCCTTTTTGCCATTGAGTGTTACTCATATAAAATACAATCTAAAAGAAAATTTATTTCCATTAAGATTTTTGTAGTCACATAGCACATTTAAGGGACCATAGTAACTGCATTACATTTTGATGTCCAAAAAATATAGAAGATTAGATGATAATTGATGATTTCAAGAGTTAGCAACTCCTCTGGACTCATTCTACTTTGTCAACATCTGCCTTGCACTGGGCAGCCTGCACTGAATTCAGTGACCCATCTGTGCTCTCACAAGTCCACAGGGCAGTGACCACTTTCCTCAACCTGCCACTGTGTTCTCCCTACTGCAGCCCAGCCTGCCAGCATCCCCAGGGCACACTGCTGACCCATGTCCAACTTGCTGCCCTCCAGGACCCCTGCCCTGCACTGCAAACCCCGCAGCTCCCCCATTTCTCTGGGGTGAGAGCTGGCTGCCAGGTTGTACTGGGGCAGGGGGTGATTCCATCCCAGGTGCAGGACATTGCATTCCCCCCAAATGAACTTCATGGGGTTTTGAATCTATCTACTTCTCTGGCCTCTCAAGAGTTCTCTGAATCTCAGTCTTGCTTTCCAATATACTATCAGCTGTTTTCCAGCACAAATTCTGAGAGTGCACGCCAGTCCACTGCCTTTTTCCTTAAGTCATTATGTACTTTTGCCTCCAGGATTGGCCCCTTTGTTATGTCTATCATAACCAGATATTGCTGAACTCTGAACATTGACCCACCACCGTTTGAGCCAGATGAAGCCTCCACAATTTGAAAAAGATAAATTTATTATCCTGATTTTTATTAAATAATTTTACTAAACAAGCTGAATGGGAACAGAATAAGCTAATAGTAAAGAATAGGGAAAACAGACAAAAAAGTTTTATGTTGGTAAGAGTACCCCCAAGAAATAAAAAAGATTCTGTCATTAACTTTAAAACTGGAAAAAACTTAAAATCTTATGTAGTGTCAGAGAGTTAAGAAAACACCATTTACCTCAAAAACCCGATTTGGTTCTTTGGGGGTTTCCTGTTGGTTTTGTTTTGGAGTTTTGTTTGTTTTCATTGTTGTTTTGTTTGTTTGTTTCTTTGGAGTGCCTATTTCTTTGTTTCTTTTTTGTTTTATAAGTGGGGATGTTTCAAAACAACGGAAAAAATTTTCCCACCTCTTAAAATGGCTTTTTTAGGAGCTCAATAATCTCATTCCTTTCTTTCTCCTTAGACCAATGTCAGCTTCCTACCTTTTATGGTATCTATACTCAACTTCATTTTAAGATCAAATCTCTCCAGCTCAGATCCCCTCCCTTTCTCTTCATCCCCTCCCCATAAATATAAACTCAAATATTTACTGGTTCAATGGAACAAAAAAGCAGTAGGCAAAAGACTCTTCCAGTAGACAGAGAACTGTCTACATACTTCATCATGAAATGTCTAATAACCCTCTTTGTGACAATAAAAGTGGTTACAAAAGAAGAGGAAGATTAAATATTCTTCATCCTTCTCTTTATAATAAAAGAAAATTGACATAATTTTTAGCATAAAGTTTTAAAGTGAGAAATTAAGAAAATGTTCCTTATCAAGTTCAGGATGAGACTACCTAAATTGTCAGCTTAGTACTTAATTTTTTTTAAACAAGAAAGTGATGAAAAGAGCTACATGTAAATGTCTCAACTATGCATGTTTCATAACTATCCATGATCCATTCTCAAGACACTTATTGTCTGGCCTGAGAAACCTCAAGATACCGTAAAAGAAAGTGTCATAGCCCTGTTTCTAGGGTTTTTACAGCCAGAAACAAACAGAGCCTCAGGACAGATGTTGCAGAAGAGTTTTGCACACAGCAGGTCTAGCTGTATGCAAAGGTCTTTCAGGGAATTCTGTACTGCAGCAATTATTTTATGTTTTTCATTGGTAAATAGCGTGTGCATTTGGAGAGGGTCTGACTTTAGAGGGTCACTGAGGGTGTGGAGCAGTTCTTGTTCTGTCAAACACTCCTGTTGCAACATACATTTGAGTGACATCCCTTCCAACCCAAATTATTCTATGAGCCAATTGCAACTTACCACCTCAGAAATACTGAGGCTCTCTTAACTAATTCTAGTTGGGTCTGACAATTGTAGTACACTGCTGTGTGTCAAAGGGAGAAAACAGATATTTGAATCATACATGGAATCATAGAACAGGTAAGTCTGGAAGGGACCACTGAAGTCATCTTGTCTGAGCTCCTTGTTCAGTCAGGGTCATCCTGGAGCCTCTTTCTCAGGGTTGTGTCCAGGAGGCTTTGGAATATCCCCAGAGGAGAAGAATCCACAACCTCTCTGGGCAGCCTGTGCCCATGCTCAGTCACACCCTCACAGTAAAAAGTTTTTTCCCAGTCAAGTAGAGCCTTCTGAGTTCAGTATCTGCCTGTTGCCTCTTTTCCTGTTTCTCAGCACTACCAGGAGGAACCTGATCTAGTCTCTTTACACCCTCCTTTTTAGTATTAGTAGATACTAATATTGATGAATTCATGAATATTCAATAGTTTAACCTCTTCTTCAGGCTAAACAGGTCCAGGTTTCTCAGCCATTCCATGTAAGAGAGATGCTCCAGTCCCCCAACCATCTTTGTGGTCCTGTGCTGGACTTGCTCCAGGACGTCCATGTCTCTCTTGTACTGAGGAGCCCAGAACTGCACACAATGCTCCAGATGTGCCTTCACGGGAGCTGAGATAGGCAGGATGACCTCCCTACACCTGCTGGGATGTTCTTCCTAATGCAGACCTGGATGCAATCAGCCTTCTTGGTCATAAGGTTGCACTTATGTCCATGCTGGCTCATGGACAGGTTGCTGTCCACCAGGTCCTTCTCCACAGAGCTGCTTTCCAGCAAGTCAGTGCCCAGCCTGTCCTGGGGCAAGTGATTCTTCCTGAGATGGAGGACCCTGCACTTACCTTTGCTGAACTTCAAACAGAACTTCTCTGCTCGTCTCTCCAACCTATCAAGATCCTTCTGAAGGGCTGCACAGCTCTCTGGGGTATCAGCCACTCCTCCCAACCTTGTGCTGTCACAAAACTTGATAAGGAGGCATCCATCCATTCATTCAAGTAACTGAATAAGTTAAACAAATAAGTTATTTGGCCTTGTATTCAACTGTTTTAGCAATAATAATACACAAATAAGTCCCAACATCAGACTTGAGATTATATTTCAACTCTGCTATTACTCTTTGAATCTTTAATCAGAACAGCCTTTTGTCAAGTATTTTGAACATAATATTTAAGTGATGTTGAAATACTCTATTCTAAAGATATACTGTATTCTATTTTTATAAGAATTTAAAAGATGTTCTATTTACTATATGATATATGCAGATCCTGCAGTTATACCTCCTGCAGTTGTACCTTCATTTACCTATGTGAAAATTAGACACAGGATAGTATTTTAAGAGTTTTTGCCTGGTCACCTGCAAAGATTTATAAATGAATTTGTGTGTACAGGAAGCCCATACAAGACAAAGAACAAAAAAAACACACACCCAACCCTCTAAAATGAATTGCCAGGAATTTAGACAACAATATTGATAGAGTACAGTTTTAGGGCAGAAACTAAAAAATAGACCAGATGGGAAATCTAGGAAGGCAGGATGTAATTATCCAAACTGGACTTTCATCAGGACACCAGGACTGGCATAATTGTTCTGGAAAAAACAGGGGAATCTCTAATGACCAAAAGTGGCATTAACAATGTTTTTTCTCAGCATCTGCCATGCAAGTGTCCTCCCAAGTGTTCATGGGACATCAGCCTGATGGTGATTCAGACAAATCTGCCCATGAACTTCTGTTGAAACACCATTTTAACTGGATGAAATATCACCAAACCAAACATAGGATATGAAGGAAATCTGTCACAACTCCTTCAATTTTATTTTTTCTTAAGCTCTCAGTTTAAGGAATACAAGGAAAGTCATCAGGAAGCATGGCCACGGAGAGTTCAAGTCTCCCACATGTTCTGTGGAAAAATGTTTTCACAAATGTTCACATTATATTTTCAAGTCATTCTTTGTAAGATTTTCAGCCATCCAAATAAGGAATAGAAACGACTTCATGCAATTTATGCAATCATAAATTACTGTTAGTGAAATCTTACTCAAGGCAAATATGCTGAAGTCTGTTGACATAAGTTGATCAAATAATTTTCCACAACCAGATTTCTAAAAATCAAAGTCTACTCGTGGGTAATTTACAAGTAGGAAAAGGTCATGCTTTGTTTATAAATGATTCATTATACATACTCTGCTCAGCACAGCTCATTCAGTCCATTAATAAACAGCACAGATGACAGTCTAATATTTTTAAATTTCTTTTATATATACCCTTTCAGACATCTAGCTTTTATTTCAAAGTTCCGGGAGTCTTCCTAGTTAAGTTACTGATAAGGTGCCCAGTGTTAAAAAAACAGCTTATTTTCCAGAGCCTAAGCCTTCCATCACCTCTCTCAGTAAAAAAAGATGCTGGTGTATTAGTCAGAGGTAAATTCCAAATCCAAGGATTCAAGCACTTTTCCTCAAGTTCTCTCACATTTAATCCCCATGATCTGGTCTTGAGCATACCTAATTAGAGCTCACACACTATCACAGTGTCAGAGTGCCTCGGACATGTGCTGGCTTGTCTCATTTAAAGTTTGATTTTGCAGTACTGGAGCCTACAGAAACACTTCCCTTGACATCCCCAAAGGCTGCACAAGCCCATTGTGCTTCATAAGTAGAAGATAAGTTTAAACTTATATCTCAACACACAGTAGAGCTTTTTATTTTCTGTAAGAAGCACCATTTACTGAGAGCAGCTGTGTAGTGCACAAGATCAAGTTTGAGTGGTTTTAAGAAGCCACCTCATGTAGAGCCCATTACAGTAATCCAATTTTGATGGATGAAATTCAAGCATACATGCTCTCCTGGTGATTTCCTGGCCTGAAAATATTTAAATACAATGAAAGAATTAGGGTATTAAACAAATTTCCCTCTTTGATATTCAATAGGCAATGAAATAGGAAGCTCCTAAATGCATGGCAGAGCCCTTATACTTTAAGTTCTACACAGTGCATATACATAAGCAGCTCACCACCAGCGAGACTTAACAAAGTCATTCTTAACAGACACTCTGAATGCTTTGCCTTGTTGAAATTCTGACCTTTTTCTACCTTATAATCAACATTTATGGATAGCATGTCCATCTGTGACCAGTCCTGTACCACTTCTGTGCTCTGCATGTACCACTTGCTCAAAATGCCAAAGGAGTTTGCTCTTTTTGAAATACCATCTGAAGAAAATGGGCAATTATATGAAACATTCTCCATAAAAACAAAGCAAGTCTTATTGCCAGCTTTGCACTTGGAAGGGGACGTTTCATGTTAATAACACCAAAATCCCTTCCTGTAGGTATTTCATCACAGGAAAATGGTATCTGGACAGGAAGCAAGAAAAGGTTATGAAAAACCAAGACTAGAATAGCTCCCTGCTTTTCTCAGGTACAAGCTATAAGAGGAGAGGAGAGGAGAGGAGGAGAGGAGAGGAGAGGAGAGGAGAGGAGAGGAGAGGAGAGGAGAGGAGAGGAGAGGAGAGGAGAGGAGAGGAGAGGAGAGGAGAGGAGAGGAGAGGAGAGGAGAGGAGAGGAGAGGAGAGGAGAGGAGAGGAGAGGAGAGGAGAGGAGAGGAGAGGAGAGGAGAGGAGAGGAGAGGAGAGGAGAGGAGAGGAGAGGAGAGGAGAGGAGAGGAGAGGAGAGGAGAGGAGAGGAGAGGAGAGGAGAGGAGAGGAGAGGAGAGGAGAGGAGAGGAGAGGAGAGGAGAGGAGAGGAGAGGAGAGGAGAGGAGAGGAGAGGAGAGGAGAGGAGAGGAGAGGAGAGGAGAGGAGAGGAGAGGAGAGGAGAGGAGAGGAGAGGAGAGGAGAGGAGAGGAGAGGAGAGGAGAGGAGAGGAGAGGAGAGGAGAGGAGAGGAGAGGAGGAGAGGAGAGGAGAGGAGAGGAGAGGAGAGGAGAGGAGAGGAGAGGAGAGGAGAGGAGAGGAGAGGAGAGGAGAGGAGAGGAGAGGAGAGGAGAGGAAGAGAGAGAGGAGAGGAGAGGAGAGGAGAGGAGAGGAGAGGAGAGGAGAGGAGAGGAGAGGAGAGGAGAGGAGAGGAGAGGAGAGGAGAGGAGAGGAAGTTTCCGGAAGGGGAAGGGGAAGGGGAAGGGGAAGGGGAAGGAAAGGAAAGGAAAGGAAAGGAAAGGAAAGGAAAGGAAAGGAAAGGAAAGGAAAGGAAAGGAAAGGAAAGGAAAGGAAAGGAAAGGAAAGGAAAGGAAAGGAAAGGAAAGGAAAGGAAAGGAAAGGAAAGGAAAGGAAAGGAAAGGAAAGGAAAGGAAAGGAAAGGAAAGGAAAGGAAAGGAAAGGAAAGGAAAGGATCCACATAATTACATAACAAATATAAAAATTGGAGGACTGAATTCAGTATGAAGTGTCAACAAAATACTACCAGATGAGGCTGTATCCCTAATCTTTACTGAAGATTATTTTGTTCACTATTGAATAATTTTAGAGTAGAAAATGAAGGTTGTTCTGATGGAAACAGCACTAACCACATCAATGAAGGAAATATGACATACATCCTATTTATCATATAATGAATGTCATATTTCATGTTGGATTGAAAGAAGATCCATAAAAAGAACCACAGAAAAAGCATTGAGAATAGGTGCAACTGGCCTAATTTAGCAGCCCATAACTATACTATCAAAGTCACAGGGTAGAATAATTACATTTAACAGAAACCACCCATGATTTGAAATTGCCCTCATTTTAGGAATGCAAAGCCTGCACAGTTCAGCTTGAAATATTCAAATTATTCGGTGTCTCATGGTAATCAGATAAAAGATTATGTATCATGTTAGAAGAAACAGGTTTTGGGAAACATGCACAGTATGAAAAAATATATGCCATAGAAGGAGGACAGATTAGAGAAGTTTTGATTCTCAGCACAGCTGAATTGCATAGAAAGCTTCATGAGAAGAACACTATACTAAATAACATATTGATTAAACTAGTGGGTTTTGATCAGGCATTTACAGGGCACTCACTTCTATCTAAGAATAAATATTGTCATTGTGTTTGTGGAATAGCCTCAGACAGCATGTAGAGGCCAACACAAAATTTAGATCTGGTACAGGGTTGCTACCAGGAAAAGCTTAGGAGGAGGAGCATTGGGCTGCCTAGAACAATTTTTGACAGTAAACTATTTCTGCCCCTTAAAGACATGACAGTTATAATTTGATTGTTCCATTTTTATCTTAGCACTGGAGAGCCTCTCAATCTCTTTTTCTGCATACTTGTATGCAAACTTTTGTATATTTTTCATGGCATTAATTGAGAACCATACTAGGAGTTGTCATTCTGTATTGCTCCTAGCTTCCTGGTCATCGACAAACCTAGTCTTTTAGGAACAACATCCCAAAGTAGAAAAAACAAACATTAGTGCTTACTATTTTTACAAACAGAAGAAAAATCCACAGATGGCTCATTTAAAATTCTGGGAATGTACTGCTAATGCCAGTAGTGGCCAATAGTAGACAATTACCCTTCCTATTCCCAACTATTACAACACTGTGATAGCAAAAATACTGATGTTCATGATATCCATCATTGCACAACTAAGGATTGCTCTATAACATTTAAACCAACACACTGTTTGACTGAAGATTTTCAAAAAGATTTGGCAAAAAAATAATAGGTGGGAAGAATTATTGAAATACTGACATCTTGAAATACAGAGTTGTCATCTTCTGAAAGTTTAATCTCTACAAAGATGACACTCTTCAGGTAATTTAACTCTAAATAGTACCCTTGAAAGTTCTTTTACTATTTAGATACAGAAACCTGTCCAAGAAATTCTGTAATAAAAAAAGAGAGATGTAGGTGGAACAACAAAATATGTATTATTGTAGACTTGCAAAAGTGCAACTGATATTAAATATTTTTCTCTTCATGTATGAAAAACAGGTATACAATGACAAACTACTCAAAAGAAAAGAGAAAAATCTGTTTTATTTATTAAATGCAGTATATAGTCTCAATCATTTATAGCAATGGATTCTTATCTATTATAATAATAGCTTGTAAACAGAAATTTAAGAAAATTAAATGCATATATGCTTATATTGATATACTAATATTAAATACAAAATAATAACACACTAGTTATATGACTGCAAATTATACTTTGGGAAAACAAACATAACAAAATGTTCCATAAAGATTATATTGCCATATACCAATATTTTTTAAATTTTTTTTATTGCAGCACATCAAACATTTGTTGCTGCAATGAAGATTGAAACCTACAAAGCTTCAGGATGGCTGATGATTGTATATTTCTATGCAAAGACCTGATGTACCTTTTCCCACTTCATCTTATGCTTTTCAGTATCAGTTATCTTCATTTTTACAAGGCAACAGTAAACAAACTTCTAAAGTTACATTACTCCATCTGAAAGTAAAGAAAAATAAGAACATACCTACCAAGGAGACAACCAAAATTCAGATCATCTGGAGTAAGCCAAGTGCAATGCTTTGCTGTCTGATACCCTGCATAGATGGAAAACTTAGATTCCTCTATTGTTACCATGGGATTAACAAAAAAAAGAGAATTTAGTGGATTGTGTTGGGTTTTGCTGGGGAAGAGTTAATGCTTTCACAACAACTAGTATGGGGCGTGTTTTGGATTTGTGCTGGAAAGTATTGAAAACACAGGGATGTGTTGGTTATTGTTGAGCAGTGCTGGCATGGAGTCGAGGTCTTTTCTGCCTCTCACCCCACCCCAGCCCATCAGTGAGAAGGCTGAGGGTGCACAAGGAGTTGTAAGGAGACACAGCTGGGACAGCTGAGCCCAGCTGACCAAGAGGGTACCCCAGACCATATGGCATCATTCTCAGCTTTTAAAGCTGGGGAAGAAGGAGAGGGGGAACATTTGTAGTGGTGGCATTTGTCTTCTCAAGTCACTGTTCCCTGTGATGAGCCCTGCTTCCCTGGAGATGGCTGAACACCTGCCTGCCAATGGGAGATGGCAAATTAATTAATTTGCTTTTGTGACTTTATCTTTTAAACTATATTCATCTCAACCTATGGGTTTCCTCATTTTTGCTCTTCTGATTCTCTCTCCTGTCCCAACCCTAGAAAATGAGCCAGCAGGTGCTTCAGGGTAACTGCTGGCTCAGGTTCAACTACAACATGTATCCAGACTGGCAAAGGGACATTGCATAAGTACATTTAACTTGGTTACACTATTATTAGTTACTTCATTAATAAAATAATCTTTATTTTTTCATGTCTTAGAGGCTTGATTTATTAAAAAAAATTATGAAAAATATTCTAAAAACCTATTAAAGAGACTGCTTCCCTAACTCTAATTTTGCAACACTTTTCTCCTTTCTAATTTAGTGTTTTATCCATTTTTGGCTGTTGACTCTTTCACTCAGGCCAGTAAAAGAGTCTTAAAGAATTTGCTTTGCCGCAATGCTTGTGACAGAGCCAATTTGTTGCAACAGACATTTCAGCATTCTGTGCAGTGGCTATCAGAGCAAAGCAAAACATACGCAGTCTTAGAGATGCTGTCTCAAAATCTGGCACCATGCTCCAAGACTGATCTGTATAATGCATCCTGTCCCTAAACACGACTCTGTGTCATGTCTGTTAACTCAAAGGTCCTTTTAAAAACCAACCTGAATTCTACATTTTGTTGGCTTTATAATGAAATTCTTTATAATCAAAACAGGTATTTTAATGCAGTATTTTGCTGTCTGCTGCAATCCACTATTACCTCAAAGAGATATATAGAGAGATATATCAATATGTCAATTATCTTTAATTAAATGAATATCATCTCTTTAGAATAAGATCTTTGCCAGAATATGAAAAGAAGTGTTGCAAGTTGGCTAGCCAACCTTTCATCAATTGGCTGATTGCTGACAGCTCAGTGGTACATGAATCAAGAGCCAGAATATCACTTGCTAACATATTGGGAAAATTATTTCTGGCACCAAACTGCACCTGCATGTTATAAGAAAATGCTTTTAGACATTTCCACAACCAGAGCAATGAGGCCAACAGAACAAATCTGGTTGTCAAATCTTGTATGCATGTCACTGCATTAATAATGCATTAATTTGATTTTTCTAGATAAATCTTTGTGAACAAAACTAGGAACAGCAAATTGATAAATTTTGAAAGCCAATAGACAGAATTTATGAAATACTCTATGTAGTTTAAAGGCTGGAAACCACTAATGAATGGAAAAAATAAGGACTTGTATGTGTATCTCCCTAGTGAGGGAGGTTCCTCCCTGAATCCTAAAAGTGGTAAGACTGAAGATGCATGTTTCAACAATTCCTTACTGCATAGCTAATTCAAGCCTTTCATCCCCTCTTCAGAGTGCAAAGGTGCCCTTACATATTTTTGCAATCCCATTCCCAGACAGTCTATATAACTTCAGGTCTATGACTTTTACTACAGGACCAGGAAGCTAAAAGTTCGGTGTCTTTAGAACAATTTTTTAAAAATTTGAGTGTCTAAGTGAGAACTTATGGGTAGAACTAAGAACAAGTGATATCACTTGTGCAACCTCAGGCACTTTATTGAGATATCCAAGAAAAACTTTCTTAGATTCCTTCAGTGGAGAGAAAAAACACACCAAGAAGTTAATGTAGCTTATTAAAATCAGTATCATCATGCTGTCTTTCTTCATGGAATACTAACTTTATTGCAATGGGTTCTTGACTTCTGTGCCTCACTTAGATAGTAAGAACCTTTTGTAGATATCCTAGGGCAAATTATCAGCTAAATAATTTTATCCATGTACATCCCACTGTGCTATGGCAGTAATCTCCTTTCCTTCAGCATGGATTCACTAAGGAGAAATCATGCTTCACCAATCTGATAGACTTCTGTGATGACACAGCAGGGTATGTCAATGAGGGGAGAGCAGTGGAGGTTGTCTGCCTCAACTTCAGCAAGGCTTTTGAAAATGTTTCCCATAATATCCTCTTAGGTAAGCTCAGGAAGTGTGGATTAAGTGAATGGACACCGAATTAGATCCAGAGCTGGCTGAATGGCAGGGCTCAGAAGGTTGTGGTCAGCAGAGCAGAATCCAGCTGGAGGCCTGTAGTCAGTGGCATTCCCCAGAGATAAATACTGAGCCCAGCCTTGTTCAACTCGTTTGTCAATGACCTGGATGAAGGGATAGAATCAGCAAGTTTGCTGATGATGTGAAACTGGGGGTTGTGGCTGACACACCTGAAGGCTGTGCTGCCATTCAGGGGGACCTTGATAGGCTGGAGAGCTGGGCAGAGAGAAATCCAATGAGGTTCAGCTGGGGCAAGTGTCGGGTCCTGCCCCTGGGGAGGAATAACCAGCACAGGCTGGGGCTGACCCACTGGGGAGCAGCTCTCAGACCTGGGAGTTTTGGGGGATGAAAAACTGACCATGAGATATGTTATTTCATTATTTTTCATCCTTTCTAGCCAACATTATGTCTGAGGATACCTGTTTAAGTCTTTGCATCTCACTTCCAGTAGGTTATGAGCCATTAATTAGACTAGTGCACAGGAGGCTAGTATTTGGACTGCCCTGTGTCCTTTTGGTCTCAAGCTATATGAAATGTCCTTAATGGACAACTAAGTAGGCAAAAAAAAAAAAAATTCTAGTACTTCCTTTCCTATTTGAAGGAAGGTGAGTAAGCACAAGAGACAAGCAAGTAATTTATAGTTAAACATTTTCCTTTGATCTGTATATTGCTTTTTCTATTTCAGGTTAATTTGATTAAGTGCACACAAAGGGGGAGCCAAAGGAGCAAGGCTTTTTCCTTAGGCAGCTAGCCAGGAAATGCAGTAGTAGAGACATAATTTATTATTATTATTATTATTGATCAATCTCCAGCTGATAACATAATTGATTCAAAATAACAGAGGAACTGAATTAAATCTGAAATATTTGAACATACTTAATTTGGGGTTTTCCAGCATTAAAGGCTTGAATAGGTTCAACTGCTTTCAATACTACTGAAAATGTTGGTAGAATTGTATTATGGCTTCACAAGTTATTTTGTGCCAGCTGAACTTCAATAACTGACAGTATGGATGCTGTTACCCCACTGCAAATATGAAGAAAAATGCTATAGCTTATGTCCTCTCTTGTTAAGACTTAAGCAAATGCATTTCATATTACATTTCCTGTCAGTTACACAGCCAAAGTACAAAGTAATTACTACATCCGATTTAGTCATCTAGATGCCTTTTATAAAGCACAGGGAGGAATGGCAGCTGTGTGGAGTGATTCATCTCATTCTAAAGTAGACAGCTAAAGTATATCAGAAGAAATATGCCTTAAAAGTACCTATTTCTTTTTTACTAGGGAGCCTTCCAGTTTAGATGCAGACATCTCACCAAATGTGTAAAAGACAAGCACAGTCACAACAGCTCAGCTTACACATGACAATTAATCTCTAACAATAATTTATTTGTATGTTTGAGAAGACGTTTTCTATGTAAAGACAGAGAAATGTGCTGCTGGCTCCAAGCACTTATGGGTGATGTATACACCACATTGCCCTGCTTGGCCTGGCTGTGAAGCATGAACAAGTGAGGACTCATGGGTTAGAGGACTGACACTGACTTCAGTCCTTCTGGGGCTCCAAGGAGACGCAGGTCTGTGTCCTCCATGCTAAGTAGGACCTGTGGACAGAAGCAAACCCCTGGTGCAGCCTCATAAATTGCAAATTCAGAATACACACTTGTTTTAACTGAGTTCAGCAGGAAATATCTGGCAGTGTACCTTAGTAAGATAAACAATTTGAGTCTTGCTTATATCATCATCTTATATGTTTTTATGGGTTTTTTTAGCATTTTTTTCGTACTTAGAAATTGGAAGAAGTTGAACAGCAGAATTGGACTAGATATACATCTTACTAGATAGGTACACTGTACTGACAAAGGGGAGCAATTACAAAACAAAACAACAAAATCTAAGAAAAATTCATCATGAATTAAGTTAGCCAACAATTTGCAAAGTTTACTCATTCGTCAAATCTCTGTTCTATCATAGAAAGATTTAATCTTGATGAGTTAATTTCACAGAAAATTCTAGCTTCTCTGACTCAAAACTTTAATGTGTATAGTGTCTAGACTAAGATTTTGCCAGGAGAAATTCTGCCACAAGTCAACTACCAATGAATTTGCATCAGTTGAAAGAGGAATACCAATCAAAAGCTAAAAAATTTCTGTGCGTCACATAAAAAAAAAATGTGAAGTGTTCTGTTTCAGGTAGCTTAGGAATTATTCAAAGTGGTTTAAATGAACATAAATAGCATATAATTTATCTTAAGAACTAAAATATGTCCTTCCTACCAAACCAAAATTGTTGTCAATGTCTTGTCTAAGACTGTGATTAATGGTATTTAGAAACAATACTCCTGAAATATAATATGTTTTGCAGGGTGGATCATGGATCTTAGTTACTTAGGAGATTATCTGCTAAGTGCTGTTCTTTATTTCAATCCATATCATCATGACTGTAGCAACAGTTAAGTTGCATCTCTGCAACTTCGTTTTAACCACATGTTTTTAGAGGCTTGTAACTTTGTATAAATTCTCTTCTCATAATGTTATTTTCAGTCCAAAGAAGGCATTTTGAAACAGTCTGACACAACACCATTTGACTGCTTAGGATTTGCATGTTCAAAAATGTGCTACTTCTTTTGCCTCCTTCTAGATGACACATTAACATACTTGTCATCTTATGGTGCTCAAAACTCACCAGATTTTTTAAGGCGCCAGCTTGCAGTTCTCAACAAGTAGAAATGCTTCTGACACATTTGGAAGAGTGCTTAGAAATAACACAGGTTTAAGTGTTGCTCAGTTAGGGAAAGGTCAGTGATACTTGGAACTGCCCAAAAGGAGCAGTAATGCTGAAGAAGATATCAAGATTTGTTACATTTTCCAGTCAGTGGTAAGAGACCAGTCCACTGGCATAGAAAATCATGCTTCTTCCTTTTTCCCTCTCAAAACGAAGTAGACATAAATTTGTTTATACTGGCTGGAAAAAAATATTTACCTGTCCTAAACAATTACTATCCTGTAAAGATAGTACAGTTAAGCAGGTGACTATGCATATCAACATCTGACATGTGGCCACAGCTCTGTGGGTTTGGGTCTAGGCATTCGGTGGTGAAATATGGGTCTGGACATCTAGCTGCTATTCTCACGTGATCCCCAGGGTAAGAGTTTAGAGACAGTGTCAAACAAATTAAGCACCTCAGAAAAGCAGCTGTAGAATCCCATCCAGCCTCCTGAATAATGCCAGTGGAGCACGGGCTGTCACCTCCTCACATTTGCTCAACAGAAAACCAAACCCACTGATGTCAGAGTCATTGGGAATTTTCAGATGTAAAGGGAAAGGACAAAAAAAAGGCAAAGAAAAAAAAAAATAACATCAAGAAAAAAATCTTGGGATGGTTTGGTCTTACAGCAGTTGCTGAATCTTCACAAAAATGAAGCTGCGTACACCACAGCAAGAAACAATGGTCACAAACAGAGGCAATATCACAAGAGGTATCCTCCTTGTCTTATGAGGCTGTCACTCCAAATGGCATATACTGTGAAGCAATAAGCAACAACTTCTCCAGATCCCAGAAAAGAGAGAGATAAATGGCATTGAATTGGCTGTGTCTCCCAAAAATCTCTCAAAGAAACTACAGCCACAGCAGGCTGAGCAGATGAGCCCTCAGAGACTGGGCTCAGAGTCTCAGACAGAAAAGAAAGATTTATTTCCATCTGGTAACAATGATGCTGATGTCTCAGAGAGACCCACTGCGCTCTGCAATTCTAAAACTAGGTGGACGTAATTAGCTTAATTACTCATCTGCTTCTAAAATTCAAAATTTTACATTATGTTATGTTGTTATTACAGTAATATTTGGAAGAGAAAGATGGATGCAGGCATGAACCTTTAAAAGGCTAAGATGAGCCAAACCAAAGCAGTCACTGTCATCTGCTGTCTTGTTATATTATTCAGGAACTCCTGTTACACAGTATGGATCACCTAGGACTTGCATGCTGAATGTAGCAGTCCTCCATCATGCTGCTTGGCACTGAGTGACTGCTGAAAAACACAGCAACCTTGGTGGTTGACAACCTCTATATATTCACAGGACAGCTACAGCATGAACAGCTTATAATACAACTTTCTCCACTCTGCCTCTGTCAAAATATCACTATACTCTGAAGCTTTTCATAGGTGTACAGAATTACTAGAAATTCCACTCCTATTAAAAATAATGGTTCTCTTCAGGATGTTAAATATTGGGAGCAGCAGTAATTTGAGAGAGGCAGATGCTCCTGTAATTTTGAGCAGTGGTTTGGGACAGCAGGGCAGGGCAGACAGACTTCATGTGTGTAGCCAAAATGTCTCAGCAAAACCAGAAAATACTGACAGGAAAATGTGGTTGTTCAACACACACTGGACCTATAGACTTCAAAGAATAAAAAAATAATTAGATGCTGACCTCTGAGTCCTGAGGCTTTGTAGTTTTCATGTGCAGAGTAGATATGACTATGAAATATTTTGTTAGTTTTTACTGAAAATACCCAATTGGAACTTCCAACTTGTTGGAAATCTGAAAGTCAGTGTAGAAATTTGTTGTTTTACTGCCATTTTAATCTCAAAACTTACTGGTTGATCATTTTTTGAAATCTTACACACTCCTTAATTCAATAGTTGATTTCTTTACAAAGTGTGTTAAATGCCTTTAAACACACTAATGTGGTTCCAGTTGCACATTTGCTCTTGCTAAGCCACGGACTAACAATTTTATAAGTCATTAAGAGCAGACTAAATTAAAAGGTGAGTATATTGTAGTTGCTAAAGGTTACATAACCAATGTATATAATAAGTCAATTAATAGAGTCAGTGAAGGAAAGAGCTGTCTGAATTATAGCACCTTTACTTTCTTTTTCTTTCATCCCAAAAGGTGTGAATAATAGAGTTGAAGCTAAATTCAGTTTCTGAAGAAAGCACGCCACTCTGTTAATCTAGCAGCAAAAAGAACAGTAAATAGCTGTCATAGAAATAATCCTTCAGGATTCTTCAGAGCATAAGACGATTGCTCATTTTGAGGTGAAGCCCTCACTCTTTAGCCAACTTCCTTTTTTTTCCAGATCTAAATTGGTTTTCTTCCAGAGAATCACCTGCTTTATTTTACTTTCTAAATCAAATGAACACAACTGCTATGTACCCTAATTAAATTTCTTTGTCAAGGGGCATCCAAAATACGCTAAAATTGCTGAAAAGACAAATGGAAAAGCCTTGATTTGGCAAGATGTTCCTGTCAATAAAGAACAATCAGAAAGGACTCGCAAGCTGTAAAGCTTATCCAAAAAAGGAATCATGCAGAAGGGAATGATATTACTTTAAAAGCTCTAAAAAAAAAAAAGGTTCTGGAATACCTAGCAGGCAAATGAGGAATTTTTGTTTGTTTGTTGTTGGCTAGGGCTTTTTCATTGCATTTTACAGCATAATATGAAACCTAGGAACATGTTATAGTACTTTGTACTAGATTTTAAGACTTGGTAAGTGTCTGTATTTTGCATAAAACTATTGGATGAGGCTGTGCTTTCTGGCATAGCTTGCTACTGTTTGATAGCATTTTAAAAGCATACTGTGCTTGAACTATTAACACACAATAATTGTTAGCTTTATGCTCCACTAGTTACTTTGTTATGTGCAATGGAATAATTACTATGAAGTTTTGTATTGTGGCACTTTTGTCACAGTTGCTTATTAGATATGGAGCCTCATTTTGAACTTTTTATTTGCTTTCTTTGCTGTCCCTTCCATGGCATTAATAATGTACTGCAATTTAATTGAAAATTGGGCCAGAAAACATTAAAGGAAATTTCAGTGATTCCAGTCATTAAAGATTTACCCTTTCTGGCATGTAAGTGGGGTTCTTTGCTGAGTGCTTATTTATTTGATTTGTGCTTAAAGCATGTGTATATTTAAATCCATTTCATTAAATAAAGCACTGGGCAAAAAGTAGTTATCTACTTTTCCTGCAATCATCTGAAATCACTTTAGCATAGCATTATGACATGGGTACTAATGTGTATCACACAAAAGGGTGGTAAAATTAAGCACCTATCCAATACTTAAGAAAATATCAAGTACTAAAATAGGGTTTTTAAAGCAGATTCAGATGGGGAAAAAGCAATATGAACTCAGGTTTCAAGGTATAAACTAGATAATTAAAGTTCATCCTAAAAAATTAAGACTGTACTTACTGCTTGCTGATTTGGGGGAGCTAGGAGGCCAAATGTACATTAAAAATGTGCATAAAACATGTCTCAGTCATGTTTTTCATAAAGCTGATTATTTCTTTGATCCTCAATGAACAGATCAGTCTGAGCTGGCAATCTTACTGAACTGGCCAATTTTCCAAGGAAGTGGGTTTTGTTTTGTTATTAGCAGCAGAAGTGGGACATCAAGCACCATAAGACAATACTCGTGAGGGGATTCCTGACTCAGCAAAGTGCTTTTGGGCCATCTGGTTTGGTCCAGGGACCAAGGGAACTCTTCAAGGACCTTAGCATGCCTGCCAGGAAGAGATAGCTATGGAGCATATGTCTTCCAGGTAGCTCTGGCATCAGAAACACACAAGGAGAGGCACAGGCGCAGTGCCCAGCGCCCACTGCAGCCACCACCACAGCACATGACAGACACCAATGAACCTGGAGCTCCAGCAGGAGATGCAGCTCTGCATGCCCAGTGCAGCAGAGATTCCTGGTGCTTCCCACTGACCCCAGGGCCAGTAATGATGGGCTGCTTGTCTGCAGGATGTGAGCCAAGGCAAGGGTCTGGGTCACCAGGTAGCAGAGCTGTGAGAAAAAATCAGCAGGCTGTGCAACATCAGGGATTTAGGTACTCAGTTGTCTTTGTGAGGCAAACAAAATTGTTTTGATTAAAAGAGATAGGCTATGATTGAAATAATTCTGAACTTTTTCCTACTTCTTGCTAATTTTTAAATTTTTTTTGGTTATTAATTTCCCCTCTGATTTTAGCTGTCGGAATTTCCAATTTTAGAGAAACTGTTTCTGTCCACAACATTTTCAAAATAACCAGAACTGGAGCAGCTCAGTCCCTAGAACTCCAGGTTCTCCATTCCCTAGTGAGAGTCTTTGAGAAATATAAATTAAAACTAGTTTCAGTGCATTGAATTAATTATTCCATTTATTGGTTATTATCTTGCTTTGTGGTTTTACGTGCCTCTGAACTGTAGATGGAATTAGAAAAGAGAGAATCAACTAATTAATCTTGGGCTTCCAAAAGAGACAAAAGTGTTTGAAAGATGGGAAGAAAGTAAAGTAAAACTTCATCAAACTGAAAAAAAATAATAAAACTCAAAAAAATTCTTTAAAAGATCATACAGCTATATAAAACATAAATTTAGTTCCTGTTTATGCACTGCAATTATTAAGCATCTGTGGTACATCTATATTTGTATGTATAGAATTTTAATGCATTGGCAGAAAATGTCGTGTTTCTATAGCACTCTAGAGATTATGAATAAAATATTTAATTCAGGAGGTTGCAATTGCATTTCCTAAATTATTTCACTGACCTTTTCCTAACTTATGTTGGCCCACAGTGGATGTATGAACACTGCCAAAAAATAGAAACTCACCTTTTACCAGGCACAGAAAAAAAAAAGGATAGGTGATCAGAAGTAAGTGCTATTAAAAATAAGTGTTAGGTACAAAATGTTTAGAACTGACACATATTGTGAAAATAATTCTTATACTCGATTAACATATGCCTTATGTCTAAAATGAAGGATGGCAAATGAGGATGTAGCAGAGATTTTTGATGGTCATGCTGTGTAGAGAAGAACCAAGCTAGGTATGAGACTCACTAGTTTGACTCGTGTTGCAGCATAAAAAAAAATTAATTCTGTCAAAAGAAAGCACTCTGTACTAACTTTGCCAAACTGCATCTTGACTCTGTGTCATATCTGCTAAAACTTAGTTTGGTTTAGGTTGGATCTAGGCTGAAGCTGGACATGAATTTTGCAATGCACATCACATGGTGATGGACTTCCTAGCCTGTGTCTCCACAGCCTAGACATCTCTTCCCATTCATGGTGAGGACTCACCATGGAACAACAAAGCTTCTTCCTAAACCAACATCTGCACCAGTTCTGCTCTAGGTTATGTGTGTAAGTCTGTACTTACTAGCATTTGTAAAATACATTTCCTTCTGCCACCAGCAAGATATCTATAAAACCATCTGTAGAAGCCCTTCCCATTAAGGGTAAGTTGTCACACCATTTCACCTAAAAGACATGGGCTACCACCAGCACCACCTGTAATAAGATATCTTTCTCTGTATTTGAAAACAGAAGTGAAGGGGGCTTATGTTTACCTGCACTTAAATTACATTGATTTACATGAAAAAAGAGAGCAGTGTCTCTGGATGCAGAAAGATAAACCATTTTGATTTACATGAAAAAAGAGAGCAGTGTCTCTGGATGCAGAAAGATAAACCATTTTATGCAAAATACTGATAATTTTAATCATTTATATGCATTTTACCTAAATTATAACATGCCTGGAAGATTATACTACACAGGAAACCCATCATATGTTGAACTTTTCTTATAGTCCTGATTTTGTAGAAGATCTATCAAAGATCTATTCTGAAAGGGATTTTTTTTCTTTAAACTAATTAGTATTTTATGTTTACTTAAAGAGGTCTAAAGCCCAGCAATATTATGCTCTGGCAAAGCTCAGAATTGAATTAATAAACACATCCAGAACTGACTATGCACTAAAATATTTCAATCTTTGTCCTCTAGCAAGAGGGGTATTTAAGCACAAACAAATGAAGATGCATCTAGATGATCTGGCACTTTGGCTGCAGTAATTTAGTGAGATAAGATTTAATGAAGACCTAGATAATACTCAGTAGAAATATAAAAAACAAAGCTTCTCTACTAAGTCATAAAGCAAGAGATTTAGGAGCATGCAGAGGGTAATTGTAAATAAATCAAATTAACTCCCAGTGCAATGCATTTTGAAAAGTTCCACTCTGGAATTTATATACATATGACACTACTGTAGAGCAGGAGAAATTACTCTCGAGGTTCTACTTTGCTATTCTTCTGTAGGCACTTAAGCATAAAAAACAAGCTGTACTCACAAGTGTCAATCTGTAAAATTATTATATGTGTTCATCTCCATTCAAGGAGTGCATAGGTTCTAATGTAAAGTTCCACATAGAAGTGAAGAGTACTTAAAAATAAATTTAGAAAGCAGTTGATAGGTTTGTCAGTTTCCAAGATGATCTTCAGGACCTGAAAGTGGGTGGGCGTTTTGATTTTGGTTGGGTGGCATTTTTTTGTTTTTTGGTTCTTTTTGGTTGGTTGTTTTAAAATTTAAAAAAATATTATTTTTATTTCTATTATAAATCTGATTAAATCCAACTTAGTGTGTTACAGGCTTTGGTTAGAATTTTGAAGTGATTCAACGTGTATCTTTTTCTTAAATTATGAATACTAAAACCATCCAAAGAACTTTGAGTAGCTACTGTTACGTTTTAGTGCAAGTTAAAACAGCATAATTGGAGTAACATGTTCATATACTCTTAGGGCTGGCATAATTTTCTCTCACTCCTTAGTGAGACCACTAAGTGGTCTTCTACTTAGACAAGACAGAACAAACAAGCGTATTTATTCTCACTTCTCAAGAACAGCTTTTTAAAAATCAGAGCAAATGAGAACACACACATTCCATAAGCTGTCTTCAAATGAAAAAAAAAATTGAGAAAACACCGCATCAATCACATTAGTATACTGTCAGGCCCAATCTTCTACCTCAAGATGCTTTCTGTTAGTAGCACATTTCCCATCCCTTATCTTGGTTTGAAAGGCTGTTTGTCTGGGCAAACTTAAAAATGTAAACCACATTCTCCCAAAATCTTCCATTCTTCCTATAATTGGAACATCACTTTTCTTAAAATATTTCTATATTCGTGTTTCCCTTGGTAATCCTCAATAGTCATTTTCCCTCCGTTCCTGAGATCATTCATTCTTCTCTACCCTAACTTTGGAGATTTCTACACCCTTTTTAGATGCTCTTCCTACATGTTCATTTTGCAGTCCAGCTGGTAGAAAAAACATGAGCTCTTGACTCATTCCCCCAGTAACTTTCTTTTCAGGCAACCTAAGAGTAATTCAGCTGGTCTAGTTTGCATTCTTATTTGAGCATATAATGAAGCACAGTCTTAAAAAGAATCCTTATTCTTTTTGAAGAAAGTCTAGGATCAGTGTCTCAGGCTTGGATATCTGAAGTTGGGTGAAATAAATTGCACTCCATGTATCTTAACTTTTAGTTCATAGCACAGTAACTGTGTTGTTGAAAGCGAAGGGAGACGACCCATCTTGTTGTTGATCAGCATCGACTCTGATTTATTGATCAAATCAGCCACTTTATATTACAGTGTTAATTAACTTCATGCATATTGCAAAATTCGAGCTCACGAGAGGTTACAGAGAAAACTCTAACCCCTCCTTTTGTTTTACAATACCTGTGGTTTGTTTATTGAAAACAGGACCAGCGTTCTCACTGTGATATGAAAAGTTCTCAAAACCTTCATATCTGTTCCCAGAGCAGCTATCTGTTCCCTGAGAGCCCAAGGACAGAATGTTTTGCCTGTTATGGGAAGACTTTCTGAGAATCCTGCTGTTTATAGAAAAGGTGTCTGAGAACCTAGTTATTTACAAAATCAAGCCTGGGAACTGCTGCTTTACAGCTGCCTTTTACTTTTCCATCAGCTGTATATTTTCATGGCCTCTTTCTTTAAGCCATGCTTGAACCAGACTCTCCACACTGTTATCCAAAAGTCAACTGTTAAACTGCACAGGGTAGAAGATTGTGCTGATGCTTCTGTTTCTCCACACTTTTTCAATTGACAATCAATTTTTTCCCTTTTCCATTTTTTTAATCTAACATTTTAACCACTTTAAATACATTTCACCTCAATATTTTCATGCATTCTTTTCACATTCACCAGTGTGGTTTATGAATCATGATAAAGCCTTGGAGATAAATGTATTATCACCTTTTATTTTATAACAAAACTGGAAAAGGCTAGGTTTAAACTAGATATGAGGAAGAAATTCTTTACTGTGGGGATGGTGAAGTACTGAAACAAGTGGCCCAGAGAAGTTGTGGAACTTCATTCCTGGAAGTCTTCAAGGCCAGGCTGGATGGAGTTCTGAGCACCCTGGTCTAATGGAAGGTTTCCTGTCCACACTAGGGGGTTTGGAACCAGGAGATATTTCTGGCCATTTGCAACACAAACCATTGTATGATTCTGTGATTCCACGATCTATGGTGTCTTACAGTTTGAAACCCTGAAACTACTAAATGGTTACAAGGCCTAAGGAAATCTGGAATAAAATAATTAAAAAACACTCCAACAACACAACAGCCTCAAATTACACAAAGATAAGTGCATAAGATTATTGCTGAAATATGTGCATAATGGGGGTTGTGTGCCTGAAGTATCCACACTGCAAACGTAATGGAGTAATGAGCCACCTTCAAAAACAAGCCAAGGGTCTAGGCAAAATACTGCACATGGCAATACATAGTACTGGTAAGAAGGCATTGTTCCTAGACTGGAATGACCACAAGTGCACTAACCCCTTTTATTCTGGCAACAATTAAACCCCTCACAGCAAAATTATGAACCCTTTCTAAAAAGGAGGGCCTATGTCTCCATTTGAGGGTTCCTGAGAAGATTAGAATTGGTTATTCAAGTAACCTGGTCCAGTGGAAAGTGTCCTTGCCCATGGCAGGGGGATAGGAATTAGACACTCTTTGAGTTCCTTCTAATCCAATCCATTCTATGCTTTTATGCCATTTCCATGATGTTGAAAGTGCCTCCTAGGGAATTCTTGCTCTGAAGAAGAGAAGGTTAGCTCTCCTGTTGCCTAGATCTTTAGATGTTATCCAGGTCTGCTTACAAAGTAAGAGCACCTCTCTGATATTCCCATTCAAGTTTCCCTAACCCGGGATGCACTTAATACTGCATGTGTCTTTGCACAGCATGTGTACACTGCGTGCACTGAAAACATTGGGATCAGAATCTGCACATGCCTGTACTGCTTCTGGAGGCACATTTTGCAACATGGGGCTAAGGTTTGGCACACTATGGGTCAATTAAGAGAGCCAGCTTCTGAGTCTGATCCCTGGGCACAGATGAGGGGTCACATCTTTCCCTGGCTCTGTGTTTGGACATTTCAAACAGCTCTGTTGAATACACACCTAGGGAGGGGTTTGCTCTGCGCTGAACTGATGGAAGCCATCTATACATGCCATATGGAATCAAGGCCCAGGTTTGGTTCCTGACACTCTCTGTTACACGTTTTAGACATGAATCTGTCGCTTCAAATGTGACTGTGTCTGTCTGCACAGCAATCTACTCTGACAAGGGTAAAGCAAACAGAGTGGGAAAGCTAAGAAATATTTCAATCCTGTATGCTAGATTAGGCATGGTTTCCTCTCTTGTTGTTTTGCTATCTAGATATTTTACTCCAAAAGAAAGTGAGGTGCCTTAGCAAAGCACAGTGGAAAGGATGAGCAACCTGGTCACTGGCAGAGAGAGAAGCTGGCAGAGTTGCAGCTGGGAGACATAAGCAGGATTTTACAGAATAAAGAGAGGTAGCAGGCAGACATACATGCACAGGGCAATAGTTTGTGAAGCAACAGAGAGCAAAACAGGATGATAATCACAAGAACTACCAAAAGAGTCTGTGTAATTGCTATTGTATCTCAGTTTTGGGGAATCGTCATTTTTTATCACAGCAGCAGTGTCTTGCAGAGAAGCTGCAGGGACAAGAAACACATTTACCCTGACCTGGCAGAGATGTCTCAGATACTGACATCTACACTGCAGGCACCTGAATGTGCATTAGTGAACTACAGCTTTAAAATTAACTGAGGAAAATGCTGTCCTGAAAATCATATTCTTTACCTAAAATACTGCAAAGGCAAAAATTTCATAAATTTAATTTAATCTAGCTAAGGTTTAGAGAAGCCTTACTTAGGTAGAAGAAACAACATGATAGAAGAAACAATAAAAAAAGCTCCTACTGTCAATATGAGAACATGGCCTCATTTAAATAAAAGGAGACTATTCTTGAGCAGTAGACAGATACCTGTTGAAAAGTTAACAATTCTTCCATTAAACCTAGCAGGTTTTATCTTTGCATCTGGCACTATGCATTACATTTATTTTGACAGAAGCTGAGATATTGGGAGTATGCATAAGACAATAAAATCCAGCATCAAGATGAGTTGCTGAAAGGTAAGCTCATTAAACAAAATGAAATCCATCTTACTAAACAAGGTTCAAAGGCAAAAAGCAATCTAGAAAAATATCAATGAAATAGGTTTCCTTTCTGGGGAGTAAAACCATAATTTGTCCAAAAAAGAAGAAAAATAATAGTAATGCTGACACTGCTGCTGCAGGTTTTTTCAGCATGTGTGAGGAGTTTTACAATACATTCTTGTGATGTGGAGCCAGGGAAGGAGACAAAAAGATGATGAGTGTGAGGTAAAACTGATTGTGCATGAGATGAATGCTTTCCATTCCTCCCAGTAGTGCAGTTGAGGGTAAGTGCAAGCAAACAGATTTATTCACTTCTAAATTGAGCAGAAGACAGTTTATTTGTTTACTGTATTATAGGAGCACATGCAATTTAGCTAATGTGCTTCTTTGTTGTTGGTTTACTTTGGTTTCGCTTTTTTTTTTTTAATGTCTTTAAATTTGTGCTGCTGCAGGTCTCCCTGGGAAAGAGCTTTGTCTAACAATGCCTCAAGGAAGAAGTGCATTGAGGCTGTGAAAGTCTGCTTGAAGTAACTATTAGCAAAGAGTAATTTTTGAGGAAGTTTATGTTCAGTGGTCCTAACTAACAACTGGTTGATAATTCTGTTGGGGATACTCTTTGCAAAGTGCCCTGTGACAATATGCTTTTCCCCCCGAGTGTTTTTATACAGTTCATGGAAATCTCTACTTTTAACAGCATGTAAGGAAGTGAATTCCCTGAAGGCACAGGAAATTGCTATCTGAGGAAAGAAGCAGCCCTCAAAAGAAAAGCATTCCTCCTATTTTCTTCTACCAGGGTTTAGTCCATTTCACCTGAAAACAAGCTTGATTTGTTCAACAGTATAAGAAAAATGCCCAGTTAGGGAGAGGGGGTTTCTTATCTTGACTAAAACATTAGCCTAGACAGAAATTCTCACCTGGTAATTGTGTCAGTTCATCTATACTAACTGATTTTTAATAAATTATAATTTCAATAAAAAGTTGAGTTGAACATAAGCTAACTTCAATCATAAATTTAAATAGTTGCACATTATCTGAATTCTTATGTATATATGAAAGTAGGCAGCAACAACATTTGTATGTGAAAATACCTGTTGTCCAAGATGAGAAAGAGTTACAGGAATGGGCATTGCAAAATGAGGTATATTCATCAAATGAAATGTGAAAGTTCACTGTGCTGGTAAATCCTCCCAGTTCATTTGATTTCATGACTCCTCTGATTACTTTTCAAAATCCTGCATTGTCAGTTATGTCAGAAATACACAGATTAAATTACATTGCTGGCATGCATTGACATGAAGGAATTTAACCTCCTCAAGGGTGCATATTACGTAAAATATATTAAACACTTTCTTTCTATTTTTTGTGATTAATTAAAAGTAAATTAAATGTTGCATTGAAAAATTAACAGACTATCTTCATCTAAAGTAATGGGTCACAATTTTACCAACATGTACTGGTTTTGACTGCTCAAGATTATTAAAGTTTCTTTTTGGGGGGGAGGGGGGCGAGGAAAGATACTGGAAGGAGAAAAAAATCACCAAGAGTGATTGAAGGGAAAAAAAGTCAGAATTTAGGCCATAGGTATCTGCTGAAGTCTCTCCCAGGAGTAATATTCAATCAGCAGCTATTTAATCTGTGTTGGTAACATACATTTATTTTTGTTGTGGACACTACTGTAGCATGAAATTGGAAGAGGATTTCCTTATAGCTGAAATGTATTACAATAATTTTGTAGTGAAAAACGAAGTTCCTACTAGCTGGAAGTTTCTTCCTTTTTTTTTATTATTCTTCTCTCTGTTCAGGGACAGAGTAACACTGTGTTGTTTTGGTGTGTCTTCGCTTCTAGTGTTTTCTTTTGTAGGGTTTGGATTTAAGTGAAGAGTACAAACACAGACATTGATCTGCAGATTCTTATTCGGAGGGCCAAATATTTAGGTCTTTTTAGGGCTAGACATTTCCTGGCAGAATGTGTTGTATGGGAAACCACTTGGCTTTACAGCCAGTTAAAGGCCAGATACCAGTTATATTGCTTTTTATGTGAGTTTTCTTGTGTTTCACTAATCCTCAAGGAAGAAAAGGGATCTGGGAAGAGGTTTACCCAGCCAGCACATAAGGAGACAACAGTGAGAACTGCAGCAGTCTCCTGAGCCTATGAAATCAGAAATTCTGCTTGGTGCCTATAGAAAGAGCAGACTAATTCACCCAGGAGGTTGATGGTGATAGCCCTGTGCCAGCATTCCCTCCTCATCTCATGTGATGGGCAGAGAAAATTGCCACTACTGTAAACATTCCCAGTGTTCATTATTTATCATTTTGAGGGTTTACAAGAAGTACATAAGAGAGAAAATCTGATAAACCAGATCTATCATCTTCTCAAGACATTCAGAAAACTTTACTTGCATTGTAATAGAGTTTTACAAAATCCAGGGACAATATGTTGAAGCCTGTCTAGATCTTCAGTTCCATTTGGGACTTGTTTGTGTCATTCTTTAATTACTGATATTTTTCTAACATTAGGCTTGAGTCCCTTGAACTTTTTGGCAACACATAATTATGTTTTCCTTTTTTTAAGTGATAATATTTAAAATCATTTGTGTTCTGTAAAAATCTGGACAATAACCACTGAGAATCTCAGAAACATCCTGAAGGCAACCACTTCTACAATTCCAAATAATTATTTCTTTCTTTGCTGCTTTTTAACACAATGTAAGACCTGAAAGTTACTAGTGGTTTTGACACATGTAAGACTGACAATTATGAATTCTATGTACTATCAAGGTATAAAAGAAACATTTTTTTTTAAGTTGAAGAGGTCACTACCTTTCTGTCTCTCAAATTACTTTCAAAAACCCCATTTCATTTGCTTGACGGGTTTTTTTCGCTTCATCATTCACTATTGTACAGCACTTTGCTTCATTTCTGAATTCCATCTCTCCCAGATGGTTGTTAATTGATAGGAGATGGCTTTCACATTTACCATTATAGCTGAAATAATGTTCTGAAATTCAAAACTTAAATATTAAAACTACACATTAGGCAGAAACGTCCAGAAGATTAGACAATGGAATAATTTGTCAGGGGAGAAAAAGTTGAATCATCATTACAACTAGAATTGAAGAACAGGCTAGATAAAACAGATTATTGGGAGATTATAGTAAAGGGCAAGTACCAGCTGCCCTCTGTTGCTTCATGTTTTCTAATTTAGCACAGATATCATGTTATGCATAACAAAGATGATCTGTGATACTCCATAATCCATACCTTGCTGTGCTGTGATATTGGAAATAGAAGAAAATGCTGGCCAAGCGATAAAGTATGTATGGTTATGTATATGATATAGTTTGGAATACCTAAAAATGACATTAAAAATTGCTCCCTGCAGCCCTGAGTTTCAGCAATGATGGTGTGTAATATTGTACAGGGCACCACTGCCCTTTCAGAGGTGCAGTAATCCTCACACACATGCATTCAAGCACTTTTATATTAAATGCTCTTACTCACTTCTAAAACCTTTATGTTCTAAACAAGTGCAATGTGTGGGAGAGAGACAACTTACATAGATATACTGTGCCTGCTGCACTTTTAATTAATTTTTAGATTGAAAATAACTACAAGGGAAATATATGGGTGAGGGAAGACAGGGAGTATTAAAGGAGTTTTTACCACTCTATTTATGTATTTTATTTCAAACCTTGTCTCATAAGAAACACAGAGCTTGTTTCATCAAGGAGAGTAACTATACAGTCTCATTTCAGCATATGTCAGTGTAATTAACAGCGTGTTTTTCAGAAAAACCTGACCAGGATTTTACCATAGTTTCCTTATAGAGACAAGCCTCCCTCCCCAGCTCCAACACTCCTCTAATTAAAATGACTGTGACATTTCAGGATTCCCCTTTTCCTTATGCATGCTACCTAGATAATACATCTTAATTTAACATTGATTATTAGCGCGGATATCACAATGCCCACTGAATTTGCATTAGCCCTTGATTGTGACGGATGTTAGCCTCCTGCACCACCTCATGTAGCACTGTGTAACCGAGCTCTGCCTCCAGCTTTTCCAGTTCATAAAACCCGGCTGAAATTCCTCCCCCATTCACCGATAAGTCCTGCCTGTTCCATAGGGCTGAGTCGGGGCGGGCGCACCCGGCAGGAGCGGCGCCCGCAGTGCGGGCTCGGGCACGCAGCCTGCCTGCCGATGGAGCCGGCGTGTGTGCCGCGGGAGGGACCCTGGCGTGCCGAGCGTCTCCTGGGCCTGTATGTCACCTGCAGAGCGTGCACGGCAGCTGTACTGGTGCCACGCGTTTCGGGCCGGGCTCACCGCCGCCCAGGGCAGCCCGTGCGGGGTAAACCAGCCGCGGCCGGGAGCGCGTCCTGCCCGCCCATGGCCCGACCGAACCGCCCCGGGCTTCTCTCTCTCTGTTGCTGACCATGCCGAGCCACCAAAATCGGTTGAACACCGTCTCTGCTGGGGCTGATTTCCCGGCGGTAAGCTGAGCTGCAGCCCTCGGCTTTGAAACTGGAATTAAGGATAGATCTTCCCTTCCAGGATATTTTTGCTGGTATTTCTTTCTTGAGACAGTATGACTCAGCTTGAAGCTTTGTTTTTCTGTTTTCTTTTTTTCTGGTTTTTTTTTTTTTGTTGTTGTTTTTTTTTTGTTTGTTTGTTTTTTTTTTTTTTTTGTTTGTTTTTTTTTTTTGTTTGTTTTTTTTTTGTTTTTGTTTTTTGGTTTTTTTGGGGTTTTTTCCTGATAAAAGCCACCAAAACTTTTACATTAAAAATTTTACATTAGCGGTGTCCCAGAGCATTAATTTATCAGTGCTCATTTTGCTTATGCGCAGCTTTATGCAGGAATAAATGAAAACGCCTGCATGTAAATTGTTTTTGCGTTTGATGACTTTTGTGGACAGAAAGAAAATAACATCCACAAACAGCATCTGTGTGCTCAAATTAAGAATTTGTCGCTGCTTCCATTCAAATTCTTAAGCATGAAAACATTTTGCAAATGACAAGAGAAGGACAGATCTGAATTCCTTCACAAAAGCTGGCACTTGTTTTTTTTTCTGCGTTAGAAAGCTTTCACAACTTAACCCTTGGTGTTCCAAAATTTGTAATTTCTGTAATTAAAACAATAAAAAATAAACACACACATCATTTCAAGACACACACGTGAGACTGAAAAAATGAAAACTATATCAGATAAGACACACATTTTTACATAGACCTACACAGGTATGGACTAGAATAGCTAAAATCCTTTTAGCTAGGATAAAGTTGATCTATGTAATTGGTGACCTTCCATAAACCACCTCTTTTAGCATACAACAGCCCACAGTTTTTGTCTCTTACCAGGGCCAAAAAATTTAGTTACAATCTATTAATGAAAATTTGTCCTCTATCTCTACAAAAATTTACCCAAAAACATTGGTTCACAAACCTCTTGGGACCTTTTCTCCTGTGGCTTCAAAATACTCAAATTAAAATATAATAATAGAAATATAGAGATCATTTTGAGAACACAGGTACTACCACAACCAACAGAAATCTTATCCTTTCTGGTTTTAAGATTGCTGAGAGAAGTATGTCCTGCTGATGCTGATTTTTTTTTTTTTAACTATGCTGGCACACTTGACTGGAGGTAAAATTCAGTGACAAACAGATGCTGGAGGCACCACACAAAAGTTCATCATCAGCTATTCTCCACTTCATACAAATATGCTTGCTTCACCATATCATTCCTATGACTCTTACAAATTATTACTTCACTGTTTTTTCCCCATAGGAATTCCTTTCTCCCTATACTTGGCATTATCCATTCTTTCCTGTGAAATATGCGCCAGTGTTGTCCTGATTTGTCATGTGAAATTCTCACTGAAGTTGGTGGGAAAGATGGAAAAAGACTTCCTAGCAGGGCCTGTTGCCAATGAGATGAGGGTTAAAGGTGGTGGATGACTCATCCCTAGAAACATCCATGGCCAGAGTGGATGGTGCTCTGAGAAACCTGGTCAGGTTGAAGATGTGCCTGTTCATAGCAAGGGGCTTGGACTGGATGGCCTTTAAAGGTCCCTTCCAACCCAAACCAGTCTATGATTTCTCTGCACAGGTTAAGCAATTGTGTTAATCTGAGTTTATATAGTCTGAAGTCTGGTACTTCATTGGCAGAATTTAATTATCCACCACAACCAGTCTCATACTCCAAAAGGAAGGAACAATTGTGCATCACAAGGTGTTCTTCTTTACCCCATGCTGCTATACATCATATACACACATATATATATTCTACTAGCAAATATAAATCATGCACTTCATCTAGAAAGCCAGTAAATCAGTAAGTAATTGCTTTCTTCAGTGTTCTTGCTACACTGCACATGTTATCTGCCATGTAACTGCTACTCAAACAGTGACAATGCAAAGGGAGGAATTAAACACCTTTTATTGTCTTCACATAATTCTGTTTTCCATCCCTTTTAAGCTTTTCCAGATGCAAGTCACTCAATTTTTTGTGCTTTTCAGCACAGTAATTTGACATTCATTCACAATCAGATGTCTAGTTTATTTTATGTACCTGCTGTATAATTATACAGTTCTCCTTGATATTGAAAGAGTGTGTATAGTAGAATAAGTTTGCTAAAAATAACATATTTAGAGCTCCTAATATTGTCTATGTTCCCTTGACAGTAATAGACCTTTCAAGAATGTTATCCCTCAATACTTACTATAACTTATTTTTTTTCACAAGTTATTCTTATAGGACACCAAGAGAAAGTCAGTTATCTTACAGTTCTGGACATGGAACACCCAGAGGACTTCTGGATTACAGTAAGTTAACCAGAATTGACAGAGACGCGTCAGATCCAGTACTTCTTCACAAAGTAGTAGAATTTCATATATCATAACTTCTTCCAGAACAAGGTTAGAATTTACGCTGGGGAATCTGCCATGAAGAGTTTACTGAGGAATTCGTCTGCTCTGGAGAATCCCAGTTTACTCAGCCTATGATAAAAGACTCAACAAGAAAAAAAAAAAAAAAAAAAAAAAAACAAACCAGGAAGAAACCAAAACTATCCCAAACTATAATCATTTAATTCAACCTGCCAATTATTGTTTTCATGAAATGTCACTTTGCTCAATTCTGGTGTCAGTGCTTCCCCTCCAGCAATAGAAAATATTTTAACTTGCTTACCTACTGAGATTTAAACAAATCTGTCTACTTCTCAGTTTGTTCATGCTCCAAAAATTTACTCTGTACTGTGTGATAGAATCAATTAATTGCAGTATAAAGTACTGATTTCTGTCAAGGGTTTTACCCAAGTTATAATATTTTCTATTGTCAAAGACCTACATCTTTTCTCCATGTGAAAACCATTTTATAAATAGAATTTTAGTAAGAGCCAATGCAGTATTAGTGAGTTTTTTGACCTAAAAAATAAATGTTATGAATTTTGGGCAGGAATAATCTGAAATTTAGAGGCAGGAGTGAAGATAATAATTTGGCTTTAAAGTTCTAATGAACTAAATAGTAAAACTGAATTACACAATTAACCTTGAATGATAAACACTGATAGAAGGCAATTTTTTAACTCTCCAGTTTCCCCTGTCTCTGAAGTAATGAGCAGTTCCAAAAGGACATCAATACTTTTCCTTCCATGTTAAATTCATGTTTCTTTTCATATTTAAAGAACAAACTGGTGTGGAGAAAATGAAATATATGGTAAAGAGAAACGGGCAGGGGAAACAAAAATGAGTTTTTTCTGACAGTTTATTAGCAATTAAAAAAATACAAAACCCATATCACAAGAAACTGAGACTCCTCTCTGTAGAGAAAATTCTCATTCTCATGTATAATTTAACTTTGTCATGAATTCTTAACAGACCTGTAAATTGAAAAATCAACATCTACTCAGGGATAGCAGGTGAAGGACGTACAGACTGGCACCAAATTTCCATCAGCCTTAACATGATAAAAAAAGGTCTTACCTTGTTTCCTATTATTGTAAATACGTCCTGTGGAGACAAAACATTATAATTGTCTCTTTTTTTTTTTCTAAGCATATTTATATACAACCTTTAAAAGCAGCTCCCTCTAGATTTTTCCATTTAGTATCACAAATATACGAATTTAGATGTGGAATGCAGGAGGGTATAGAAAGTTAAGCCCCATCTTCCTTCCATGAGCTTCATAGCACAAAAAACAACAATGTGGCATAAAGCACCTGCTGATCCTTCATATTTGTTTGTGTAGGAATTAGCTGCTACACAAAGGCTGCACTTCTGAATAGACTCTACATGTCT
Organism: Ammospiza caudacuta; assembly: GCF_027887145.1. Lineage (NCBI taxonomy): Eukaryota > Metazoa > Chordata > Aves > Passeriformes > Passerellidae > Ammospiza > Ammospiza caudacuta. The sequence goes on from NC_080594.1 coordinate 64,140,042, forward strand.
TTTGTAAATTTCTCTTTGACTCATACGGAGCTGCTTTGAAAAGGAAACAGCCTCGATATTGCTCTAGACACAAGATAACAAAACGTGTACACTGTATAGAAGAAACTAATGCACTGTGAGCATTAAAGGGCAAATTGCCATCCACTCAGCAAATCTGTGCAGAATTTCTCCCAGTGGTTTTCATGGAGTGACACATTAGCTAACAATCACAATTTAGCTCTGTTTGATCATTAGCAAAAGCAAGAAGGAATGTTTTCACTTCTGTACTACAGCTACTACAGTTTCAGTCAGAAGACTTTGGAATTTAGCCACAAAACAATCTCAGTTTGAATCTTTGGAAGACAGCTTTAGCATGGACATTAAAATTCCAGAGCAAACTTTGCAGACAAGAGTACTCATGAGACAGCCTCACATGCCCTCATATGGAGGTGTGCCTTTTCTATGGTTACATAGTTCATTTGCATGGAGACATAATTTCAGCTTGCTCCATTTTTGCTCTCCTTCTCTAAGTTTAAAAATTAAAATGCTGCAGGACAGAGCATGAGGGTTATAGTCTCATGAGCAATTAAAGTCTGAGTGTGAATTTACTGCAGTGATAATATTGTGGTCAGTTATTTCTGTTCTAACTTATGAGCTTCCGTGGAGCATCTGGCTTGTGTCTGCGAAAAGTTCTCATATTTAACTTTTGAACAGGACTTATCACCTGGTTATGCCGTGAGACTCAAATCATAAATCTCCCTTTTCAACAACAAAGATTTGCTTGGGTGACTCTCAGATAGCAACATCTGCTTACGCAGCAAATGAGAATTCTCTTCCCATAAAGAATGCTGTTCTGAGTATCTCAGGGTATATGGTGTCATAAAACCCACAACTGGAATAAATTATATGTTTCAAAGGTAACTTATGTAGGTGACAGACTGTTCATCATGTGATTTATATAACTTAATTCTACAGAACATATATACTTTATTTGTGATTTATTTTTCTGGATGCTGCTTTCATGTATGTACACAAGATATTTTTTCCAGCTCTTAATTTCATTTGCAATTACTTCTGGCCTCCCTTTAAGGTCTGCACACCATTAAAGACTGACACAAATCAGCTTGCATAAAGCAATTCCAAAGGGACCAGTAATGTCAATAATGCAAATACAAGAGTGACTATATGTTCAAAATACACATTAGAATATAAACCAAGTAAAAAGGGGTTTTCCTTGGCAGATTGGTATCAAATATAGCCCTTATGGGTTCCACACCCTTACCCCTACCCTCATTTTAAGGTTGCAATAAAACTATCAAAATAAAATATAACTTCTCTGTAATGGGACAACCATATGTAAAGGAAAATGCAATTAACATTGTTCACATCTTTATAGGTCTTTCAATCTCCCCAGTTAACCTAAAACATCCATGGTGTAGGTCTAGCCCGAGTATGAGACCACCTGCAAGAGACATTTTCTGGAAAATTATCTCAGAAAATTATGGTTTCAGAGAATAGAATAGCAAATTAATGACTCAAGACTCAAGTTTCCATGAACCACCTCTGCATCACTTTATAGCAGAAAAATTTTCAGCCAAACTGTATTAGATATTCAGAGAAAATAACTCAAATTCGCTCAAGAGCAGGAAGACTGGCGGGCAGAGGAGAATCTAATTCTTCTCAAAATTCATCCCAATAGAAATTTTTTTCAATAGGAAAGACCAGACCTTTTAGTTTAGTTGACTAAACTAATTTTTGTTAAAGACAAAGAAAACAGTGCCTTTAGTAATATTTATCATGAATAGCATATTATAGGTTGCCATCTCTGTATAAGCAATGCGATACCTGGAATAAAGATATTATTTTGCTGATCTGTACTTCGAGGGACAGAGCTGACAGTTTCTCTTGGAGAAAAATTAATGCTCATAACTTAGCACATCCAGTGACTTGAAACCTATTGTTTCTCAAGTATTGGGGTAGCTTTTTTTTAAGTTACTTAGTATTATCAAGACTTTGAACTCTAAGCTACAAATGAACCTGTTGTCTGCTAAACAGTAATTGGTGCAAGCTACAAACTTTTGCAGTTGTATCTGAATAATTCATCCAGCATTAGTTCATGACTTGATATGTCCATTTAAAGTAATATTCTCTCTTTTCACACCATTCAAGAGAGTGATAGCAAAATGAGATAGCTCTCTTCTTATTAGGGAATTCTTTATCTACTGATTGTCAATATTGAAAGTCAGGCCATTTTCCCCCAGCACTCATTATTCAGTGATGGTTGTAGTTTCAAGTCCATTTCCTTTTTTTATGTGCATAAAGAAACAACTAGAGAGCTTCAGCTTGCCAGAAGTATCCTGAAGCAAAATCATCCATTCCGAATCAATGATGAGTTAGACAGTGCCCAACACCTGTTCAATCAGTGGGAAATAATTCAGCACAGGTGTTAATGGCAAGTCCAGTTTGCATAACTGCAGCTTCATGCCCTGGAAATTCAAAAGGTCATCATCAAGATTTTACAAAGACAAACTAATAAGCAAAAAACTTTGTAACAGCTACACAATAAAAATAATGTTACCAGATACTTAGATTTTAGATAGCGTTAACTTGACACAATTATAAAATGAAACAATTATATAAAGTGGAGGTCTCTAAGCTGTCTTTTGGTGCATCCTTAGTTGATTAATTTGGAAAACTATTCTGGATTGTTGTGTGAAAGTTAAAATTACTGTTCTGACTAAATTTTAAGTCTGGATACAGCCCACTACTTCAGAACATTTGCATAGAATTTATAGCAATAATTCTTTTAAAACACATGTGATAATAAATCTACTTTTAAAAAGAGTGCATTCTAACTTAATCTAAGCAAGTTTTAGTTCAGGTTGCAAGAAATCCTTGGGGTCATTGAGTCATCTAGCAGGTTGCTTGCTCACTGACCAGCAGAGATTTAACTCTCCCAGGAGAAGTCTCCACAACCTCTGTGGGCAGTCTCTTCCAGTGATTAACCACCCTCACTCAGGAGTTTTTTGTTTAAATCCAGGGTAAATTTGCTTTGCTGCAACCTGTGTTCAGTAGTTCTTGGCTTTTTGTTGTGTACATCTGTCAAAAGTCCCTGTGGCCAGCCCTTTAGGCAGCTGTGCATGGCATTTGGATCCCCCACAGCCATTTCTTCTTAAGACTGAATAAACCCAGCTCTCAGACTCTCAGTTTTCTTTATGTTCTCTCTTGCTCACATCTCTCAGTTCTGTTCTTCAGCCCCCAGCTACGACGGCAACTCTCCTCTGGACTCATTCTACTTTGTCAACATCTGCCGGCACTGAATGAATGCAGTGACCCACCTGTGCTGCTCTCACAAGTCCACAGGGCAGTGACCACTTTCCTCAACCTGCCACTGTGTTCTCCCTACTGCAGCCCAGCCTGCCAGCATCCCCAGGGCACACTGCTGACCCATGTCCAACTTGCTGCCCTCCAGGACCCCTGCCCTGCACTGCAAACCCCGCAGCTCCCCCATTTCTCTGGGGTGAGAGCTGGCTGCCAGGTTGTACTGGGGCAGGGGGTGATTCCATCCCAGGTGCAGGACATTGCATTCCCCCCAAATGAACTTCATGGGTTTTTTATCCATCCTTTCTTCAGTCTCTCAAGGTTTCTCTGAAGTGCTTGCGCTTTAAGGTATTGATTGTTCTGATCAATTTGGTGTCATCATTCAAACTTGCTCTACATAAAGAAATGAAGACTGACAAAATGGAAGATCTTCACATGTTAAACAACTGATTGGAAGAAAGAAAACAGAAAGTACGACTATTTCACTGTTACCCTCAGCCAGGTCCTGTAGGATTATATGCTGAAGTCCCTGCTGCACAACACATCCATTACAGGGCTGGAAAAGAGGCTAAAGAGTGAAAAGTAGCATTTGTTGTCAATACCAAGTTACCTCCAGTAATGAAGATACTGCTCAGTTGTGGGGATTTGCAGTCTTTTTTTTTTTTCAAAGATGCAGGAAGCCAAACTCCAAACCAAGAGACATATGTTTAATATACATAAACATATGAATATATAGGGGAAATATATAGGCCCTTAATAAAATAATTTATGTTTAATAATGACTATTGATAATTGTTATTTTTTGATCAAAAATAATTTTGTGAGATTTTTAGGTTATAAGCATGGCTTTTTTTGGTGTTCAGATAATTTTCATTATGAGATGGAAGTTTCTAATTATTTTAATGTCCCTTACCAGCTAGTATATACATATGCTATCAATGCTTTTAAAATGAATACCATACAGTTATCATGGTGTGCATTCTAATGCATCTAATTTGGTGATCTAATTTATGCTTCTTCCTAAAAAAGTGCCAATGCTCCTGGTGCAGTTATCTGAAAGCTGCAAGTGTCCTTTAAGACAAGTCTGAGAAGCTCCAGATCCACTTAAAGTATGATATCCCTTTTCTCTCTTTTATTTATCCTTTACCCATAAAGCATGTCATTCCTGTACCTGTTATCATTAGTTAGTGCTATATTCATCCATTGCCTTTTAATGTATTGCCATTAAACTGGATGGCAAACAGTGGGCAGGGAAAATGATATGGTCAGTGCCCTGGGGATGTAACAGTAATGGATGGATGGACAGTAATGATTCACTTACTGCAATCAGTGCTACTCCCAGCCAGTTATGTGATGCAATATTAGTTGCAGAAGAGATCAGATGAGAGAAAAAAAAATAGAAAAATAGATTAGCCTACATAAATGGGAAGGAAATAGCAAATAGTTGTGGCTTGAACCCTTCTGTTTATTGCTGGGTTTTAAAGTTCGGAAACAGATGAAAATTATAGGAAGCACTAAAATGGAAATTAGCTTTTTCAAAAAGTTCAAGGTTGTTGTAGACATTTTGAAAGAAAATTATGTCTGTCCTTAATGCTTTTAGTACAGGCCTCAAGACATAACAAAGCAAGGTGAAGCAAACAGACAAGTTATGTTTTTTCATCCCAAATGAAGGCTGAGTGTCATTGGACCTGGAATAACTTCTATGTACTGCATTGGGGTGTTGAGATAAAGTAATTTTCATCAAATCCTCTCAGATCAGCTGAGAAGGAAAATAAAGCCACTGAATAGAGTAAAATTACCCATGTACACCAAATTGCAGCAGCATAAGTACTCCTCTAGTAAGGACATACTGAGTTGGTTTAAAGCATGGTGAAGTCCATAGGACTAGCAAAAGCTTCATGAGGGTTCTGCATGTGTCTTTTCTTCAAATTCTTTACTTCTAACTCATATAATGATAGTGAATTACCTGTTTTTTCCTTCAGCTGTTTCAACTACTGGGAGAATAATATCCTGATAATGGTGATGAGAGTTTTTTACATGCAGCGCACTGGAAAACACAAAGGAAACACAAGATGGGGTAGAATTGAGTAGAAAGTTCAGAGATTAATAAAATGGCTCTATTTAAATGTTCATCTACAAAAGAACTTTATAGTCATTAGAATGTTGAATTTATAATTAATTAATTAATCCATTGACACAATACTTTTTCAATGCCTTTTTCTCTTTGAAATCTATTTTTCTGGTGTCACGTCTGGAAAAAGGCTGGTTTGCAAATACTTCTTGGAAGAATTACTAAGCAAAAGCAGACTGAACAGGAGGTGTAAAAAAGGCATTTATTTTTGATTGATAGAAGGATGCAATGCTGTAAGAATAATAAACAGTGTTTAGATAGCAGCATAAGAAGCTTTACAACTGTTAGACAAAATACGTTTGTTACTATATACATATAACAAGAAACTGAATGCTACTCTAGCTTTATAGAGTTTAATTTGTTTTTCTTCTGAAAATGAGCAAATATAACAGCTGTTTCCAGCCTTCAACTTTACAAACTTCACTCTCATCTAGCAAAGTATTCTGCTAAGTTCCTGAAATTGGAGGTAAAGATGCAATTTCTGTACGTGTTAAACCAAATTGGAGGTAAAGATGCAATTTCTGTATGTGTTAAGCCACAGAATTATGAAGACTATAACAACTGAAGAGTTTAAACCTGTATCCAGTATACTTCTTGCAAAGCTTAAGTGATGCATGTAATTACATTTTTTAATTCCATATAATATTTTCTAGCATACATGCATGTATATTACAGTTCTCTAGCTAAACATTCATTCTCTGTGCTCTTATGTAATCTAAGATTTTAAAAATGCAATTTTCAAGCAAACGGTATCAAAATAAACAAAGAATGCAGATGTACTCTACAAGAGCAGAGCTAAATGTAAACCTCTTTGCCAATAAAACATGTTCCAGCCTAGGGAAGCCTGTTCTTCCATGGGACCTGGGGAACATAGGCAAAGCGACAATCTCTGCTGAAAAAGGAATTGCTGCTCTGCTTCTACACATTTTCCATGTCTGATGATCAGTGATTTTTTTTACTATAAACATGGTACAGTAATTGGTTAAAATAACCAAATTAATTTCTGCTCCATCAGTTGTATTACTGTTTTAGTTCAAATCCACAAGCAGCTATTTAGAAGTTAAAGTAAATACTTTCCTTATTCACAAGGGAAAGTTATACATTTACCATTTTTCTGCTGCAGAAACAATCTCTTTGTTTCTCATATGAGTTTGTGCTGGATGGCTTGGGAATGCAGGAAGTTATGCATTGCCCTGGAGTTCAATAAGGTTTGGACAGATTTATGGATGAATGGCATGCTCAGGCATAATACAAAACACAGCCCACGGTACTCCCCAAAATCAATCAGTTTGAAATCTCTTCCTTTCCTCTCATGTCTTATCAAGAAGAAACATCCCACAGCATCCTCAAAAACCTTGGAATTTTTCTGCTCCATTAAAATCCCCAGACAATTACCTCCCACATCCTGCATGTATTGAGTGCTATTTTTCATGTGGGTGCAGCCAGTGTAAGACAAAAAGAAAAGGTCCATGCAAATCTTTGTTTAAGACAAATAGTAGTACAGTCAGAGCAGGTTAGATGTTTATTTATGCCAGAAAGGAAATTAAAATTTGTCTGTAGTTTATAGTAATTCACAGGATTTTAATAGTTTATGAGAAGAATTACTGGGCCAAGATGAATTGTCAGTCTACGAGTCAGGGCAGCACCTCAAAGGGTAAAGCAAATGTTTGGTTTCTACAAAATTATTAAACTAAGTGAACTCAGACCAGTGGGAGCAACCAATATTGTTACTCAAGTTTATTTTCTTTTTTTTTTCCAGGTAGGGTTACACTGGACCATAAAAAAACACCTCTAAATGTATCTTTTTGGTGCTTCAGCATAGCCCATCATTGTCAGAGTACCATAGAACTCTGGCTCATGAAAATTTTTTTACTTCAAGCTAATTCCGATTTGGAGGGGTTTTTTTAAACAGCTTCTTTAGAGTAAACTTAACTGACTTGCATATATTAGATCCCTGCAAAAAAAAATCTTCTCGGTCATTGTGCTACCCAAACGACCTTCTTGATCATCCTGGTCACTATAATAGACATTATTGTGAGGTTTCAAGAAAATTCATCCCTGCTTTGCAGAAAGGTCCCTTAGAAAGATAGAAATGGAGAAGGGTCAGGAAGTTATCATTTTGCAATAAAAATAGGTTTCCCATCACTAGTCTGCTTATAATTACACTGATGAGACTTGCACACTCACCTTCAAATTGCTTCTCATTTCTTAGCTGCTCCATCCAGCCAAGACCAGCATTCAGCTGTCTTGTTCCCTGCAGAACTGAAAAGCAAGAAACAAGTGCTCCCAAGATACTAACTAGTAAAAAGCTAGGGCACACAGCAAGTGGAAAAATCAACAAAATACATATCAGATTGTCTTCATCCCCAAATTTCTCCTCACGTCATCAGATCAATCTCCACAGAGCAAAATTGTCTGGTGCTCTATATGAAATCAAATTGTATTGGCTCTAACACAAGTATTGAAGTATTGTTCCCTCAACGCTTCAACAAGCCATGGGCAGAGTATATTCTTTGCCCTAGACTCCTGTCATGCCTGTCCTAAAATAAATAAATAAATAAACAAATAGTTGTATCTGCCTGGAGGCTGAAAGGACTTTTAAACTATTTTACTAGTGTTATTGCTGGGCTTGTTGTTGTTTTTATTTCATGTCTAAAATGCTAGCTGAAAAAATTTTAAAGGTCTGTTGCTGAGGGTGATGTGATGTGTCTGAAGAAAGCGTCACTGGTGGAGTCAGAACAGCTACCTCCACTAAAGTTAGCAATCCTCTGTGCTCTCTCTTCACCTAAGTGGCAAGAGCAAGTCCATATTTTCCTGCTCTGCTTTACCATGTTGTCTATTTCTTATGAGATGCCTCTGGTCTCTCTAGCTGCTTGTGGCAGCAGAGCCTAAAATGAAACTTAAACTTGCCCTGTTGAGGAACTGAGGCCTGGAATTTGGTTTGGTGTTCTTCATTGTTTATGAGTCACCTAGATTCGTCCAGTGTCATATCTAAAATATGTTAAGTTGTTAGTTGTGGATTTCAGGTGACTGCTGATCACACTGACAGGAGTACATAGGTAATTGCTAAGCAGGAGCTCAGCACAATAGAAGAATTCTAAGAATTACTGCAATTATGTAAAATCATGCAGAACCAATAATAAGGAAAAAATAAATTTTCCCCCCACCCTGAATATACAGGAACAAATGGGAAAAAAACGGGGAAAGAGAACCATACATATTAATGAGACATCACCATCTAATCAAAACCCATTGTCTTCTGCCAGCTCAATCAACAAATTATTATAGAGGATAGTGTTACACTTAGGAACTGTAAATGTTTATAAACAGCCCAATTACTCTACTGTAGTAACTCATCCTCAAATGCAATCAGGTTTAATATTTTATCAGAAGAACAGAAGAAGAAATTTGTATAAGATCAAACAACTACATAGATAAAAACATTTTTGCTTATGTTGAATAAATTTGTTAAATTTTAAATAAATGTATGTGAATTTTGTTAGTTTCTCAATAGCACAAATAAAAAAATGCAAACATCAAGTTGCCAATCTCAAAAGATTGTCCAGACTGCAACAATCTTAAATCCAAAACCCAGAAAAAACCCTAAAATCCCAATTGGCATAGTATCAGCTCTTGTGTAAACAACCAAGATGTGTCAGTCAGTTGTAGGACAAGATATTCAAATTCAGTGTTACTCCAGTAGCCAGTGAGGAAGGTTCCACTGAATTTACTGAAAAAAATAAATAGGTGGACTTCAACTGTCATCTTTACCAAATTTCTCTGAAGTGTGTTTAAAAGCTCTATTAAATGCATCCCAGGTTTCAGGTACATTTAAAGGGCATTAGTATAGAAGGTTTTCTTCATCTCCAGTTCCTATGAGCTTATAATTAATAGAAACAAATATGTATAATTGCACATGACTGGAGTCCTTCCCCGCAGCGCTGACTCCCCTCGGCAGTGGTTCTGAAACTAGTTTATCATTGTGGACTAGGAAATCACCTTTGCTTCCTTCTTCTTGACTGTTCTCCTCTCTTTTGGTCCCACGAGACAAATTATCTAGCGGCAAACAGAATTATTCAGGAATCATAAAGGCCTATCATGTTATTTAAACACTGAAGAGAAGCAGTTATCTAAACCTGAGAGTGACAGCTGTGACTGCCAGGACTTGTTGCCAGCCCTAGGAATGGCTTGCTCCATGGCCTTGCCAACTTTTCTGGCCTCTCTGTAAAATGGAACTAACTTTTTTTGATGTCACAGAGATATGTGTTTTAAAGTACTTTGAGGACACAGAGCACTTTAATATTGGTAAGTATCATACTTTAACTACATAGACTAAACAGGAGAGTTTGTATTTCTTTTTTTTCCCCCACAGAGATGTTATAATTCAGATTGAACCTGATTTTGACCCAAGTATGAATCTGAAACCAAAGATGGATGCAAAAATCATGTTTTCAAGGGATGTCCATGTCTAAGTAGAGGAATAGTAGCTTACAGTTTCTCATTAATTATCTAATTTCATGATTAACTTTTCACTTTTCATCTTTATCTTCTCAAAGTTTAAGAAATATTAAAAGATGAGGATCACATGAAATTAATCATATTAATTTTTTCCCATAAGTATTAAGCAGTGGTATTCTGAGTCTCAAGTAGAAAAAAGGAAAATAGAAAACACAACCCTGTGATGTCATAGTAGAACACTAGAATTAACCAAGTCTGTAGAAGCAGTTTTAAGGAACCTCCATGCAAAATTCCCTATGTTGAATTAAAATAGAATCAAAATTGTGCATAAAAACAAGTAAAATTACAGAATGATAACAGTAAAGTCTTATTCCAGCAAAATAGAATGCAGCACTGAGAGACTTGTACTGCATCCTACTGTACCCAGCAGAATTAGAAATTTTGACTTGAAAAACAATGTTGGACATAAGAGACATGTTGTATCAATTTATTTTCAGTTCATGGACGTTTCTCTTCCAAAAAGATACTGTTCTTCAGCATCCTGGACCTTGTTCCGACTGTGTACGCATTTTTACAGTCCATTGTATGGAGGAGAATGTCCCTAAAGCAGCTTGCTCTGTGTGAACTGCAAACTGAAGACAGAAAAGATGCCCAGTTTGCCAGGGTGTGTATTTTTATTTCAACACAAGCAATAGGTCAAAGCACCTGAAAATCTCTATTAGCACATGCACACCTGAGCGTATGCCCATACTGATGTATATGGGCCTGGAATGCCTGAGTCCAGTTTATTTTGGATTAACTGTAATAGAGGAGACAAGGAAGATAATGAAATGAGCTCAGAGAATCAAATTTAGTTTTCTCAATGCAGTTATGACTAATAAATACTCATAAGAACCTTCTTAAGGCAAAGAGTGAATCTGTAGTAAAACAACAGATGCAGGTGTAACCTCTGTATATACACTATCATAATAAACTCTTCATATAAATTTATTTCATATTTCTGTGTGTAGCAATGTGTGTAAATAAGCATAGCACATAGTATCCTCACAAAAAGGTGAGCATATTTCTGCTTCATTCCCTATGCAATCTGTGACTAAATATGAAAGGCAAACAACTACCATTAATTTTCAGCACATGAAAACAAGGCACCGAGTGAAATTATACAGCAATGTATTTAATTCAAAACAAAAAAAAAAGTTTCCATATAACACTTAAACTGAGAAACTTGTCCTATGTTTATAGAAATGCTAGATATGGATTTAAAAAATGACGAAAAATAAATAGAGGGAGAGGTCATCACCTCTTTAGCTTTTACTAAACATAAGAATCTTATCCTGACTCAGAAAATCCCCAAATTATTAATGCAATTTTGGAATTCCATTATCAAACTAGAGAGAGCAAGAGGGGACATGACTGAATTTCTGAGGATATTGGGACCAAATGCTAAGTCTCAAGGGGTGCATCTTGGTCAAACGGTGTGAACCCGCAGGGACAGGAAGTAACCCCAGCAGGACATTAGTAGCCCAAATTCTTGACGGACAAATCCCAAAGTTTCTCTTTCTTATGCCTCTCTCCTTAATTGCCTTAAGGAACTTCAGCCAGTTTGAAATAATAAAATAGAAATCTGTCACATTCTTTTCTGAACTTTGCCTCAGCTCCTGCATTCTTCTGGGAAGGAACTGAGTTTTTGTGTCTCACTGTCAGTAGCAAACTATAATATATGGCAAAAATACTTAAATATTAAAGACTAACTTTAACAAGGGTGAAGTGACAATTAAAACTGAAGATCCAAGTGAAAGATAAAGGAATTTATTCAAACTCCAAAGAAATCTGGAACAAGTGACCACTGAAAATGAATGATTTATATTTGGAATGCCAACAGACTTAAAATTCTATGCATAATATAGGTAGTGCCATAATATATCATGGTTTTCCACTGAAAACAATTAGGTTAATTTTGCTGTGTTGCCCAAATGTAATTTACAGTAGACCTGTAAATTCTAAGAGGGAGGTAAATAAGGATTGGTTATAGCACAGCTAATTTGTAAAAAGACAGATAAAGAGAACTCATGCCTAGTTCATTGCTTTTTCCCTCAAAAATATATTGAAAATGCTGACATTACTTCAGAGAGAGTAAGATTTCTGTATTTGGAGGCTAGCAGTATTTTCATCCTATGTCTGTACTCTCTCCTTCACAGCTGTCATAAATGTTCTGTAACACTTCAAATTTTATTACACTAATTACATCTAAAATGCTTGTGTAACTAATATGTAAGTATATTGTAAGCTTGTGCAGAGCTAAATGAACTTCTGAAGAAATTGCAATACTTCGTAATTGCAATGTTTGTACATTATATAATTATACTGAGTTGCATTGGGTCTAAAAAATTTGCACATACTGTACAATCCCTGAACTTAATGAGTACACATAGTTTTAGAACTGATTCAGGGTTCATGCTCTCCATGGCATTAGAATTAATAAGATGTTAGTCTATCAATCCACCTCAGCATTTTATCAGTGAGTGGCATATTTCTTATAGTTAGACATGCCAATTCAAATGGAGTACACACTGCATGCAACTGCAATTGTAATTTACTTCATGCAGACTTAAAATGACAGACTTGTATTCAAATTATATTTAGAAATAATTTTTAAAAAAACCAAAAATTATTGCATATATTTAACCCAAGAAATTCTGTTATTTCTCAAAAAGCAACTTTTTTTTTTTGGCAAATTAACCTACATTGCATGCCAGAAAGACAGAAAAAAACCCATAAATTGTCTCTTTTTCTCCCCAGTTCATTGTGACACTCTACACTTTAAAGTTGTCTATACTTGGCTTCTCTGATGCAAAGAAACAAAACTTCTATATTTCAGCTCTCAGACTGTTTCTGAAATATTCAACTTCTTGGAAGTCTGATGGTTTTGATTTTGTTGGTGTTTTTACTAGGACTGACTTTATTTTGTATTTTCAAGGCATTCTCTCTGGATGCAGACCTTTTATCTAAATCCATTTTAAGCATCTTCTGCTTCAAGCTCCTAAATAGCTTAGGTGAATGCCTTTCTCAGAATCTCACTAATTATTTCTGCTTTCTGGTCTTATATTTTTTTCCACAGATTTTCTTAACCACATTGTAGTCTCATTTAACAGAAAAAAAAAACAAAAAAACCCAACCAAATAACCAAAGAAAAATAAATTTTAAAAAAAGGAAAAGGAAAACAACACAACAAAACAAAAAGCTGCTTGAAGAGACTGACTTTCTGACATTCATTGTCTTTTGCTCTTGTTCTTCTCCCTTGGAAGTTTGCCTTGAAGGTGGATCTCTGTTAAGGGAGCAAAATAGTCCCATTAGACTCCTAAGGACATATCAAGCCAAAACTACAGAAATGGTTGGAATGGTGGTAGGTGATTAGAGCCCCTTCGTTAGTAGCATAGAGCTTCTCTGCCAACCAACCCCGTGGACAATTCTAATAATCACTGATATCTCTTACGTGGCATTTTTTGCAATCTCCTTTCTTCTCAGAATATTTTTCTTGCTTAAAACTTCTTAATCAGCAAAGACTGACTTCATTAGAAAAAGGGGACCTCTCTCTTTATTCAAATTATTCAATCTGTGCTACCATCCTTTTGGGGATCACAGCCCAACATAAGAGACAAAAATTAAGATCTAAATTCCAGAATGGAACTGGCTGCTTGCAAGCTACAAGTAGAGTGTGCTATAAACACATGCTAAATTCCTATGTTGTAATCCAAACTTTCCCAAATTTTCATATATGAAAATATCTGAGTACTAGCAATCATCTGCCTGTATTCAGTAGCAATATTTTGGACATTTCTGCTCCAAGTGCCAGTTCACCAAGCAGACAGAAAAATGTATTCCATCTGCCTTGAGTACAACATAAAAGAGGGAGCAAGTTGGCCTGAAGTATCCCCTCTTCTCTTTAGACTACTGTGCTGTTGGCAGGACTGTATCCTCTTTCAACAGAAGAAGAAAAGAAATGATGATAAAAAGGCAGACACTCGAAAAAAAAAAAAGTTTGGCCTTTCTGAAACAATAATCTCTGCAGGGATGAAAGAGAAGATATCAGCCTGCTTTCCATGAAAAATAAAACAAAGGCATGTGCTACACCACATATTCCTGTACATCTACTGGGAGGTAATTGAATTAAAAATACCCACCCTGAGGTGAAAAATAGTTCCTGTGCCTGTATTTGCTGCCCTAAAACAAAGGCTTCTGGGTATATGGCATGAATTCAGGAATTACTTTTCCCACCTCAGGCAATATTTTACAGCTGCAACCACAGGTGCCAAAGTGTACCAGAAAGGAAGATACCAATAAAGGTACCAACTCATAAAGGTTCTTTCTGGGGATTTTAAGTGAAAACTGGACTGGTTGAGATTTATGGAAAGGGAGAGTCCGGGCTGTTGAGATGTTACTTGGGTCTCAGGTCCTCAAAGAGACAAGAACAGTTGTGGGTTACTATAAGGCTGCTAGAACAGCAGCAGGGACCACAGCCTTCTTTCTTCATTTCTTCTTCTCTTGTCTCCTTCGTCCTCTTGTGGTTGCTGACCTGTTGATGCTGTGGTGGTTGATGATGATGATCCTTACACCCCACTACAGGGTTTTTATTCACAAAACATCTAACCAGCTAAAAACATGATTCTAAAGCATTTTTTCTAAACCAATCTGAACTTGATTCTAACGTGTGATGGTAGTACGAAAGTAGTATCAATTCCTACCTAAAAACCCACATAGATAAAATTACGATTTATACAAATATACTATTTGTTTTCTTACTTAAAATTTATTTACATGCATAGGTTTATCTATCTACAGGAATAGTTCTACCTATTTATGCATGTAGTTTTATCTGTTTTAAGTGAATAATTCTATCTATCATAGTGACATGGTTCTGCTATGTTTTTATTATGTCTAGGACTAAGTTGCTGAAGTGTAAATTAGGCCTTAGGGCCTTACTAACTAGCACAGCTTCTTATGGCCCTTAGAATGTATTTCTACTTAAAACCTAAAGCTTTAAACTTAAACTTACTTAAAACTATAACTCACACTTCTACTAACTTAAAACTTGAATCTACGCTTCTACTTCATATCTATGTGGCTTAATATATCTTAATTTCTTTAAAGGCTTAAATTCAACTCATGCACTCATTTCCCTCCTTGAGGAACTCAGAGAGGCTTGTATTCCAACACAGCTATAGCACTGGGGACATGGGAGCTTGAAAATAAAAAGAAAAGAGAGTCAGATGAGAAACCACAGAACAGGAGAGTATTAAAGGAAAGCTTTTCAGAAAAAAAAATAGGCAAGGAGACAGCCAGCCTACCAGAAGGACCCACAAGAAAACTAGTTAGTTAAATATATAGGAAATGTAAGAAAGGATGAAGGAAACACAAAAGTGATTTATGCCTAAAACATATTCAAGAATCAAAGGGAGGGCAAAAACACAAGCTGTGTAGGAATGATGGTTAAAGTAGTACCCTACATTGCCACCACTTGTTTCTTTCCACAAATGTACTGGATTACACTTTCCAGATGTATTCTTTCAATATCTGGCACTTGCAGATCCTTGCCATTTGTGAGGAAACACACCTTAATTTGTAAGGTAACTGAACCTTTCTCTGGATCTGCTAAAGCACAAAATAGTTTTAATTGTCTGTTTTTCACTGTCATCCAATCTGCGCTGTACTTTGTGAATTCCCTCACATTCTGTGTGAACACTAGATCAAGAGAAACAAGTTTTATTTTAGAAAATGAAAGGGTTAAAGTCTTTGTAACAAAATGAGACATAAGTTTCCCTTCATAAAGGACAAAAAAAAATTTTAAAAACTCCAAAACCACCCCCCCAAAAAATGAAAAAGAAAACAAAATAGCAAGCAAGCAAACAAACAAAAATCCTCAAATAAACAAACAAACCCAAAACCTGACAACAATAACAAAAAGCCTCAAAGCAAAGCAAACAAAAAAATGCAACCAAAAGCATCCGCACTGCTTTGGATAATTCTCAGCACTAATTGTCTTTTAGATGTTTCTTTACATTACTGAACTTAGCATTTGGGTAATTTGTAAATTAGTAGGGCTGGATCATCTCTCTATTCACTATAGGTTGTACCTTTTCTTCTTTTTTCCATTTATTCTGATTCTATCTTTACTCTTTCCTTGGTGTTTTGTAATCCATTAAGAAGATAGTTTGAGTAATGGAAATTTTTTCAAAAGTATGGCTGCAATAGCTAAAAATTTCCCTTTAAATACAAAAAAATATTTTAATGCAGGCTCTTTGGACTCACAAATTGCAAATAAAGAGATCCTTTTTTTTCCTCTTTGGAGAGATATTTCTAGTGCATCAGATTGCTACACTACTTTGCAGATTGTACCACAGAAAGTTTGCATTTCCCACACATTTTATTAAAATTAATCACAATCTCATTGTTATTTCTTCAAAGACACCACACAGAACATAATGGATTAGCTGTCAGGCTTGTTTCTTCTGCACTCCATTACCTTTTGTATTTTCAGGACCTTTAATATAATATGAGGAACCTCACTCCTGAAGAGAAAAGGGAAGCAGGACATTAAAACACTCCTTTTCCAATCAGAGCATTAGATCAAATTACTGATGAAGAGCCACACTGTGTTGCTAGGAAGGAGCCTTTTACAATGGATCCCTGTTCATTCGCTTTGCTTAATTTTTATTTTGCTCTCTGGCTGTGTCTTACACCATTCCAACTGGCTCTCTAAAAGACAAATCTTTTAAAGAGAGACCTAATCCCTAACAGTTTGGAGGCAAGCCAGTCTTCTTAGTTGCTTGGTTTCAGAGTCAAGGATCAGACTCTGAGGATGTTGTTTAGCCATATTAACATAATGGCTGAATAAAGACTGAATGAAACAAAAGGTATTTTAAGAGTTATAAAGGTGAGCAGGCAACACAAGAGGCAAATTAAAAGGAAACATTAACAGCAACTTTGTTGTTATAATACTTTACAGACTGTGCTAGGTATGACAAAAGAACAGAAAAGAAACATAAGCTTGAACTGTGCAAAGCTTGTGATCTGGTCTATAAGAGTGTCACCCCAAACAGGATCCAACAGTAAGGGAAGAAAAGAAAGTAAATCCTGAGCTGATGCTACCCAGTAGTATGGGAAAGCCCAGTTATTGGAAAGCAACAGATAGCATCAATACTTTTCATGCTCTTATAAGCAAAGAAGGTTTACAAAGAAGGAAAAGCGGTGAAAAGTAAAAAAAAACAAGGAACAAAAACAGGAGAAAATAAGAGAAGAGATAACATTTCTGAAGTACATTCACAAAAATAGTTCCAAAATCAAGGAATACTTTTGTCCTCAACTTGAAACTTCTGGCCATATTCTTAGAGCTGTTTTATGCAATTTTTGTGATGAGTTCAATGATTTTAAATTTCTGAAATTGCTAAATATTTTTGTGTTGTTGTAGTTATTCAGCTGAAGAAGAATTAATCCCCAAGAATGCAACAAATTTATCAGTATTTCCTATAACAATTAGATGCAATGAATCTTATATGAAGTTAAAATCTTTATGCTGTTGCTAGAAATAATTGCTACATCTCAACAGAAAGATGCCCATCAGTTACTCCTAGTGAGATTCCAGGGTGTTTCAACACAAATTGAATATGCAATCTTCATAAAGTCATTATAATTTAAATGAATAACAAGAACTCTATATTTGCTGTGATTTCTGTTGCTGTTAAACCAACCTTTTCTTTAAAGGATCTTTAAAGGAAGTTACATAATACTGCTCAGGTTTTTCTGACTGTCAAATATTATTGCTATGATTTTTCTAATCTTCAGTGATACAAAAAGTGCAAGTTTCCATTGGGCCTTCTGGAGTGTCATAAGTACACAAATAGAAGCACTGAATGAAAGTAGAATGCATTGTGCTAATAAAAGTAGGAAGGTTTCAAATAAAATTTGAAAATTTTTTTGCCAAACTTTTAACAAAGTTTGGCAAACAATCCAGCATCCTTCTCCACTGACAAATGCAAGCACTCATGTTTCAATATTGTACTCTCTTTGTTTCAATACTTTGTATCTAACAGCAGCCAAAGCTGAGTCATCCTAGGCATGAACAAGAAAATACAAAAACAGTCTTCTCTTTACCCCATGCAAACAATTACAATTACCAAATGAACAAAAAGTTCCAGGTCTGCACAACTTGTAGGCAGAAGCTTCAAACTCATGTCTTCAAGGCTGAACAATATTGTACAATCACCTAAAGAAATTGTAAAAAATAAGATCTGCTTCAGGAATAAATTTTAATCGCATATTGGAGAAATATTCAAAGTTTCTATTACCTGCTGTCCTCACACACTCAGTGGATGCAGGAATCATGTGGCCATCCCCTTTAAGATGCTCTACTGTAATTTCATTTTGATATGTGAAAGAAAATTACACTGAGAAAAACAGTTCACTGGAAGAACCTCCCCAAGCTCATGACAGAGTGCCCATCACTGGAGGATCTCAAGATGCAATCTGACAGGTCATGAGACAATTTCATCTAGGCTCCCCTTCCCTTGAAAGGTTGGAATAGACACTCTTTCAAGGTCCCTTCCATTTGGTGCCATTCTGTGATTCTGTAGTTGTGCCTGACCTTAGTCAGCTGTCCAGCACTTATCCAGTCACTCTTCTGAACAGGAAAGAGGGAGAAAATAAGGTTAAAAATCTCATTAAGCATTAATATAAAGACAAGGAGTTCTGATATCAAGTACTGTCATGGACAAAACAGACTTGACTAAGGAAAGATTTAACATGAGGCTAATTTAATTGGATTTGGATATTGAGAAACAAAGACAATGTTAAAGCAGCCCTGAGCTCCACTGAGAAGAGTCTGATTCCATCTTATTATTCTTTCCTATTATGCAGTTAACAAATCATAAGATATCACCTGGGTCTGCACTTAGCTTCTCCTTGTAGATCAGAGGTGAAGATACCTTCACCATTTTTGTGGCTTTTTGCTGGAATTTTTATATTTATTTATATTTTTTATATTTTATGTTAGGCAAGATGAACCCACTTATTTGGCTTTACAGGATAACCTGTAATTCCAGAAAATCCATAGAGCTGTTGTTAGTGCTGTGTTTGTCTACAGAAGAACATAATAAATGGAGCCACAATCCCTTCTCTTTTTCTATCTTCCACTCACCTTCTGTGACCAGAAAGAAAAGAGCTGTCAGAAGACATCAAACTGTTGTTTCTTTCATTTTGAGTAGAGTTCTAGAATCACCAAATTTTTTTTCTTTTATTATCATGAGATGAAATTTCTTGTCAAAACTAACCTTAGTTATACATGTCTTTGACAAAGACAACTGTCAGTAACAAAAGTGTTTTTTTCCTTTCTATCTGAATTTCATTAAAAAAAATTCTACTCCAGGCTTGTTTATTTCCAGGGATGTAATTCTGGACTATGTGAGCCTCTGAATCAATAAAAACATAAGCTTGAAGTTAAAAAGCTGTAAGCTATTTATCTCCTGTATTCTTCTATAAAGGCTCTGAGAGGGATACACTACTTTGACATATTACAATTCACTCCAAATGCTGAAGTATATTCATAAAAATTGTTATTAATTTTCATTAATTATTCATTTCATGACTGTGTTATGAAGTGAAAATAAGTACCATCCAGCTACAAGAAATCCATCTCCAAATTTCACAGTTATATTTCAAACATTATTCTCTTTCCCCTGGGCTGTAATTGTAGGACTTAGATAGCATTTTGATGGAAATCATGTAACGTTTTTTCTCTCCCTCAGCTGACCAACAGCTTGCTAGGGACACAGCCCATAAGGGCTTCTTAGTTTGCACATAATATCTGCACCAGAGAATCAGCTTTTTACAGTTCTGTCTTCAGTTGAAAAATACCACTATTTAGTGCTTCAGAAACTCAAGTTCAGAGCCTAAAAAAAAGTAAAAAAAAAAAGTTTTAGGGATGAAAAAGAAGTACTAATGATTAATGGTTGATTATTCTCTAAAACAAACAGTAACTGTAGAAGGAAACTTGAAGTTTTTATCAATTTATTCCATCTTTAGTCACTACTGTCAATCAATAACTAGGTATAGTCAAGCTTGTATTTCTATGTGCTCCAAGTATAACATGGTGACTGAAAATTGCGGCATATTACAGGTCTCTCTGTTCCTACCAGTAAGCATTGAGTTCTAATTCAACACAATTTCAGTATTATCCAGCCCTATACACAATAGGAATTGATGATCTGCTCTTTCACCTGTTTCTGTTCTTTGTGACAAATTGATCTGATAAACCAGAAAATTAAACTGTGTCTGGAGAAGCCAGACTGAACTCCACCAAAAATAGAAGAAATGGGATATATACTTATTTGGATCAGGCAAGCAATTTCATGAAACCTTAACTATAAATCATAATGACTAATCAAACACAACAGTGTTGAGAATGACATACAGAACACTTTTAAAAACAGATATGAAAAAAGTCAGCAAAAATTCAACTAGAAATAAAAGCAGGAGATATAAACTTGAAAAGAGTGTGATTACCCTTTTAATTGTATAACTAAACTACCCAAAAATCTTCAATTGAATTAATGAGGCCATATTGTTATCTTCACCAAACAATGAAGAAGAAAATAATAACCATAACAAAGCAGAAACTAGAAATCTTAGCAGTGACTTAGTTGACGAATTTCACACCTGAAATAACACGCAGCAAAAAATATGAACAGTTTGAGAATATAATATGTACTGCAAATACTTTGCTTAATTACTTATATACTTTGCACATACTTAGACAAAGTAGCAAAAGAATGGATAAAATGTGTTAGAAATTGCAAAACCTAACATAGAGTTATTTATGCATTGTCAAAGCACAGAATTTTTCAAACTAAATTAGGCTACTAATATCCCGCAGAATTTATAATATTCCTGAAAAGAGTAGAAAATGCAGCACTTAGCTGGTTATTGAGGAGGAAAATATTTCCTGTTTCAAAAAAATTTTTTGTCTTGAAGAATATTACTATCTTTCCCTTCTGTTTCATACAGTAACGGAACTAAAGAAATTAGTGACTCCTTTTAAACTTACTTCATTCCACTGAATAACATGAAGTAAATGTTTCATTCCACAATATTCTTCAGTAAGGAAATTCCATTGACCTCAGAATTCAGCTCTGGATATATGCAAGAATGGAAGCTTTTATTAATTTTTTTCCCTGATGGTCTTGCCCAAATAAAAATGGCAGCCATCTTTTATATCAGGCTACAGAACATGAAAATCAGCACCTCAGAGCTGAGCTTTGACTACCTTACTTTCTATTGTCAACAAGCACTGTGATGAGTTTGCATTAAATTTGGATTTCATTACTTTAGGAAGAAAAGGTAAAGTCTCACTGAAGCTCTAGTTACACTGCAGTCATTTAATTTTTAAACCGTGCTCAGGAATCTGCATCACAGATGTAGCACGGGAAGGCTGGCTATGTTTGATCCTCCTTACTGCTCATATGTCTTTAACTCACAGACAGATATTATCCTCTTGGTATCAGAGACTTGAGAAACAAAACAAAGGGATGAGCCTTTAAAGGGTTCTAAAGAAAAAGGAAATGTCTGCATGATTGTGTTATGTTGCTTTAGGCCTTTATCCAAAGCCCACTGAATGCAATGGATAGATTCCTAAATATTTCCAGAGGGTATAGAACCTTATATTCTGCATGCTTCTGGTGGTATAAAAACTGTGAGATAGGGTGAAGTAGAGTGGGTAGAGCCTTCCCTTCTTCTTTGAGCAGAATGCAAAGAAACAGGATCTTATGCAACATCAAATGTAACAAAAACAAAAAGCCAAATTAGCAAATAGACACCCCACAAGCCAACACATACCAAAAACAAAAAAAAAAAAGACAAAAAATACCCAAGAAATGCTCCTCAAACAAACAAAGCAAAAAAAAAAAAAAAAAAAAAAAAAAACACTTAAAAAATACAGCAATGCAGTTTTCATTGTCCTTAGCATAAGAAAAAGTTATAGGTGTAAAGTAATTGTCACTCAGAGCATATAATCATCCACAAAATTATCACAAATTAGGGTATTTCATTTTTTTGAATCTTCTCTTCCGAGTAAGCTGAATAGACTAGAAAAAGCACAGAAATTCAGTACAGAAATTTCCTGAACTGGCATGTTGAAAACAATCAACTTCACCATCTCATTCCCCTTCATCACCTCTCAAGAAAAGCAGAGATTTGCATGTAATTTGCAAAGAAGGTTTTTCCTCACTCTACTTATCTTTAAATCAAAATGCAAGAGGGAAAATGCCCAAACTGTAGTTTTTCCCTTTGTTCACAGCAAGAGAAACATTTTTCTCTAATCACCCACTGGTTGAATTTCTCAGAACATACTTGTTCACAGTTTTAAATAGCAAATAAATAAAATGTATAGTCAATAGGAGCCCTATAATTTGCTAGCATTATAATTTGGCAACATAAGCTTTATGTCAATCAGTCACCCTCTGCTACTTTGTACAAACATGTGTTTTTTGGAAAGGCTTCAATACACCCTGGCACCTGAAGCTGAGAGAAGTATCCAAGTCACTCTACCACAGAGATGAAAGTGAACATTCATCTGTAACATAACAAATGGAAACGGATGAGCAAAGAAAACAAGACACACAACTAAGTGCTTTCCCATATCTAGTATACACAAGTGTTACATTCTGGTGACATTATATTCAACAGATAAAGAAGGGAGTCTTTGTATTAAAATAACTCTGCAGGTTCAGAACTAAGATGGCACCTCCTGGAGGAGGCAAGGTTCTGTAGTTTTTCCCATAGAGTGCAGAAATGCAAAGAAGATGATATAACACTGTTAATTTCTGTTCTGAAAATATTAGTTTTACTTTTAAGTCAATATGGAAATATAGTCATAGTAGTGTATTACAACAGGCACCATAGTCATTTTTAATGCAGCTGGTACTGCAAAGGCCATTCAAATGGAATGGCTGTATTGGTTTTTCTATGCACATTATTTTTGTTTTGGATGAGGTCAGGAATCAACAGGAGCAGTTGTGTGGCTCACAAGATAAACAAAGTTGGTAAAAATTACAAAATTGTCATTTCAGTTGGAGTAAATGTGAATTTTTCTACTAAATGGAAAAGATGGTTACAGATATTACATTAACAATGAGTCTTCAGATACTGCAGACAAAATACAGCTGCACCTTGTGCTTCCCTGGCACAAGATTGGCTAAGTGAATATATGCCCTGAGACTCATGATGATCCAGTGTTAAAGCACATTAAAACTACAGTTCTGTTTTGCCTTCTGTGATGACAGTAGACACTCCAAACACAGTAATTTACAGAACCACAAATCTTTACTCAGGTCTTCAAGCAAGTATCAATAAGGCTCACAATAAATAGAACTGGGCAGCAAGGTCTCAGAAAGCGGCCAACAACATCTCAGGAAAACAGGAATGGCAAAAGAATCTATGGAGTTTTAAGCAGTTTTGTGTCATTACAGAATAGAGAACATTAAGTCCTTGTAGATGATTATAAAGACAACACTGACCAAAACATTACGCATCTCAATGAAAGTGCTGAGAAAAATGCATATTCATGAGAAAATCTGCATACGCTGCTTCCATTCCCACTTCATTGCAAACACCGTGCCTCTTACGCAGAAACAGTAACTGCCTTGCTCCAAGGCAGGAAACACTCACTTGTCAAATTAAACTGTTAAATTTTCAGTTTCCATATTTATAAGAATGTTCCAGAATCAAGATGGAGTGCCCAGCTAAGAAATAAGACCTAGAAATGTAAAATATACAAATACCCAGGATCCTTTTTGAAACTGAATGCTTTAAAAATAGCTTGAATCAATTCCTATATATGCAGTAGGAAGTAAAATTCAACAATATATGTTAAGCAAAAAAGGAGATTTTTCATCCTACTTGACCAAAAAACCATGGAGTCTTGGAATAGGTTTAATCAGAGTGAAGAGATAGAATTCTGACTTACTCAGTAAATTTCTTGCACAATAAAATGGGAAAAAAAACACCAGTGTCCACTGCAGAATTCTATTCTTTAAAAAAATCCAAAATAAGGCTCTCCAAATATGCAAAAAAAATTTAAAATGTTCAACAAACTGGAGTACTGGAACCTTACTTAGGTCACAGCAACCCCATGCAGAGCTACAGGCTTGGGGAAGAGTGACTGGACAAGTAGAGAGAAATGAGGCAAAGGTTTCATTTATTCTCAATACCTCTTGGTGAAGAGCCGTGGATTGTTGAGGGGAGATTCACTTGTTTCATAAGTTACCTAGGTTTATCAGTCTATTCTATTGGCTGTAATGAAAATGAATATGAAAAAATGGAAATGTAAAACTGGAAATGCAGACAATGTAAAGACTGTTGAAAACTGAAACTCTGAGAGCCATTGACGATGGAAAATCCATGATCTGCAAGATGAGAGTTTAAAGATTTCAGGATGGATTTGAAATTTGATTCAAAAGCACAGATACCAAGATGCTTTTAGGTTACTTGCATTAGTGTAATGTAATAAAACTAAATTTTAACCAGTCAAAAAAGGACAACTAACTGTAGTTTTAGATAGAGTCTGTCTCAACTGCATGCTACTCTGAATTCTGTCCCTTTTGGAGACAATAGATAGTTTACAGCGTTTTAAAATCATAAATCTATACTTGATATGTACTATTTTGATTAAAAAACTGGAAGGTACATTTATTTTCCATCAGCACAGAAAGACTGAGCATTCACTGAGTACAGTCCTTCAGCCTATGCCTGGTTGATGTGATGCAGCAATTTAAGAGCTGAAATACCACACTTAATCCTGTATAGCCACACGCTTGCAGACAAATAAAAACTCTCAGAAGAGTAGCTTGAAGTCTACAGCCCATGTGACAGTCAATCTTCACATTCACTGAAGGCTCTGATGGGTACTTGATCTGAAAGGTCTTAGAATCATATAGAAGTGTTTAGGTAGGTAAAGACCTTTTAAGATCATCAAGTCCAACCATTAACCCAGCACTGCAAAGCCCACCACTAAACCATGCACACCCCAAAGCACATCATTATGTCTTTTAAAAACCTCCAGGTATGGGGATTCAACCACTTCTCTGGGCAGCCAGCTCCAAGGATTGACAACTTTGGTGAAGAAATTTTTCCTAGTAGGCAATCTAAACCTCCCCTAGAGCAGCATGAGGTCATTTCCTCTCACTCTATTTCTTGCTGCTTGGGAGAAAAGCCTTGTTACAACTTTCTTGCAGGTACTTGTAGAGAATGATGAGGTTCCTTCTGAGCCTTCTCTTCTCCAGACTAAACAACCTGTTCAGCCACCTCTCAAAGACTTGTGCTCCAGACCCTTCACAGCTCCTTTCTGTTCCATCAGAAGCACAAGGAATCTGGGCCAAAAGCAGGTATGAGGACAAGGTTACAGAGCATATCTAAAGGTCCACCTTTAGATATGCAGAGCTTAGGACAAGTGCGCCTCCACCATACCTGAACTAAAATCCAGGCATTATTAGGGATCCAAGGTAGGACTGCTTAGGGCCATTATGTCTTGGCACAACATCAGGGTAAAAAATTAGCATGTCATCAGATGTTTTAGGTTTTTGCCAAAGAAAAAATTAGAATTAACAAGATTTCTTAATTGCAATGCTTTAGGGGCAAAAATGCATTTGTCGTATTGCATACAGTAATTGGAAAAAATATTTACTCATTAAGATTTTTTTCAGTACAAACACAAATCTGTGTTCATTTTCTTTTTAATTCTGAAAATCTTTTCCCTGAATTACCTAAGGGGAGATAGAAAAAGATAGAATCCAGTGTATAAGATTCTTTTTTTTCCTTTTTTTTTAATATGGCAGGTTGAATTACCTAACATAAATATTGTAATTTATTAACGCTTTAATAATGTGACCTTCAACTATTCATCAGGGAAAACCAAACATTATAGACAAAGACATTTGTTTTAAAATGACTCTAACTAGTGAAGCATTTTCTGTTTAGGGTGTACATAGACTGTATTTCCAAAAGAAGCATATAATGTTTTAATTTGACAAAGTTTTATGCACAACATGTTATTCTTGTATTATGACTAACAAAAAATCTATTTGACATTTATAATCCTCTTGCATTGTGAAAAGGAGAAATAAGGCAGCAGACTGAATTTCATATTCATACATGATGATAAACAACAGTGCTTTGCACTTATATCTTATTTTCCATTTTTAGGATGTCAAAACTCTTTATAAAAACTCCCAAACTTATATTCTTATTTTATAGGTGGCATCCAAGGATATCTGTGGTAGACAGATAGAATGACGCAAAGTCACACAGATGCTGATGGGAAATGTATTCAACTTTGTGGGACAAAAGAGCAGAAAAGATTTGTTGCGTACACGTCCACCCTGTCCTAGTTGGAATGCAACCTTTCAGTATGAAATCAACAGAAATTTGCTAGGTTTTTCCAGCAGCAGGTGCTTCAAGTCCTCAGAGGTGCAGATATTCACTAGAGCATAGTTTCAAAGAATAGTATTGGATGTAGCATAGCAACCCAAAGTTCATGTTTGGTTTACTAAAGGAACTGTGGAAACAGGCAATTTTCACATTTTCTTTTGAATGGTCAGCTAATGAGAAACATTAAATAAAATCAAGTTCGGTTCAGATTAGTATCTTGGATTCTAAAATAACCATGCTACCAGAAATGTCAACAGACAGCACCACTGAGTAAGTTACAGTATTAAATAATTCACCTATCTATAACACTTTTCCCAAGGTGAAACAGTGCCAGCAATTGAAACTAGTCTAAACACGAGATGAACCTATGTTTACAGATAAAATGGTACATGATACATGCTTTGAGATGGTTACTCTTAAAATTACGCCCTCAAAAAGTCATAGTCTAACTAAAAGAGATAAATGTATGCATATGTATGTTATATATACATGCTGGACTCTAACCAGAAAATTCATCCCATCAAGTCAATAAGTCAAACAGAGTGATTCAGTAAAAAAAATGATAGTGTTGAACCATACTACTCAAAAGAGAGGAGAGATGTCAGGTTATTAGGCAGTGTGCTCGTTCCCCTTTCCCAGATTGTCTTTTAGTGCCCTGACTTTTTAATTTACAACTGAAATATTGTCCTTGGCTATTTTTTATTTAATTTATTGTAAGAAGTAGAAGCCTCATTTAATTGGAAAAGTGGCAATGTTTCTCTAGTGGACCTACTCACTATACCTAGATAAAGGGGATTGAATTATCATTTGCAAAGTCTATCAGATATTTTTTTCAGATTCAGAGTGTTATACACAATGGATATCATTCATTGTAGTTTCATTATTTTGGCAGATAACTCCTTTTCCATTTTTATCAAGAAAAAAGTTTAATTGACCTTTTTAAAGTGATTAGCATTGAGGTCCTTGTATATTGTGTGCTATTCATAAAAATCTCATGCAAAGGCTAAAGAACACAGGTCAAACTTACTGTGATCTTTTTGCTTTGGATAAGCATCCAGATGATTATCTATGGTTTATCTAAGCCTGTCTGGACAAGAAATCAGTCAGAGAATCCTAAAACAATGTGTGTTCTTAGGTGATATCCAGTATATCCAATCTTCAATGCACTTAATTAAAAAATTCA
This sequence comes from Ammospiza caudacuta, assembly GCF_027887145.1. Taxonomy (NCBI): domain Eukaryota; kingdom Metazoa; phylum Chordata; class Aves; order Passeriformes; family Passerellidae; genus Ammospiza; species Ammospiza caudacuta. The sequence continues at coordinate 64,167,584 of NC_080594.1, forward strand.
AAAGTTGCTATGATGTAAGCTCACAGACATGAAATCTCAGAGCAACTCACTGACTTTAATTAACCCTATCATTCTTCTTTTGTGTCATGAAAATATTATGCCTCTATTTTGCAGAAAAAAAATTAAGCATTTTGCCTGCGTGAAAACAAGCATATAATGGCAAAGCTAGAAGTGTTTACTCACTTCTGCGTTTTCATTAACAGCTAGAAAAAAGGCCTACAACAGTGTGTCTGTCTGAAATTAGTCTTATATTTTTCTTTGATTAATTTGTAGACCTGTTTTAACTTTTGGCTTTGTTTTTCTAAATTGGAAAATGGTTATTAAATAATTTTTTCAAAAAGTGCAATAATTTTTTCAAAAAGTGTAATAATTTTTTCAAAAATATTGTAGTTATCGTTAATACATCTTGGTGGGGAACAAATGGTGGAGAAAGATGCTGAATACAATAGATCTTTCCCTTTTAGCTTTTCTGACAGGATCAGCATGCCAATTCCTGCACACATCTATTAAAAATTGCCTTTAACTCTGTGGTACGAGTAGGTGTAGAAATGCCAGGTCGAGGTCCTGTAAATCCTCATTCTGACTTGCAAAAGTCAAACAGATTTTGTCACTATGTTCAATATTGGATCTTTTGGATGTTCAATATTGGATCTTCAATTTGGATCTAAGGATCCAAAGCCCTTGTCTTTGGAGCCAATATGCTTTACTCACCCAGACCTGTGACAGTTTGAGACATCGATGCCTTCCAGCTCTTGGCTCGTGAGGCTGCAGCTGGCATAGCAGGACCAGCTCTCTGCAAAGTCTGATCAGCGTTTCGGTCCAAAATGCTGGATTTGCACTAACAGCTGCTGATATTAAGGCAAAATTTCTCTTTAGCTGAGTCATTAGGAGGGCAGAATACTCAATAGAAATGTTTGAAAGGGATGGTCAGGGATAGAATTTCACTGTAGAAGACTTAAGGTGTAGAAAAAGCACTTGTTATTGAGCAAATTTATTTACAGAAGTTAGACAAGCATTCTTTGATATTCCAGTTTATTTCAGTCAGGTTTTATACTATCTTTCTTCCTCCTGCATTGATCCAAATCTCACCAGGAATTTTGACCTTTCCTAAATTTCATGACTAGAAAAGAAAGTCAGGTAATAAATAATTAATACAAGAAAAAAGTACCCTGAATTTATGAACTAAATTTTCTTCTCTTCTCTTTGCAAATTAAATTCAAATCTTTACAGAGATTCTTGTATTTTTACCTTGCAAGTATGACAGCAATTACATTAAGCCCCATAAATTTTCATAAATTTTTCATATTCCATTGCTCTTGACCATTATCATAATAAAAAAGAAAGAAGAAAAAAAATCTAAGGATATTTCTTAAGATTTAACATCAGGCTTAGATAAATTTGCATACATCTAGGTTCTAAGTCTTTGCTGATTATACAGACATTTTCTGTAGATTTCTCCTGAACCTTAAAATATATTGTACACATTACATCTCTGGAGAATTTAAAGCCAGATTAATGTTTTAATAGATTTATCTAAAATAGGTCAAACTGTAATAAGATCTAAACCAAGTGGTCCTTTGGCTATACCTGTAACTTTCTGGATAATCTCCTGTAGAGACCAGTACAAGTAATCCTGTTAAAAAAAAAAAAAAAAAAAAAAAAGAAGCCAGCAACTTTTGAAGCAGATACAAATCCACAGAGCATTCACAGATACTCTCAGAGCCATGGGATCCTTACTGCTGATAAGCACACCAGAGTTGATTAGCAAAGTAAGTGGGATACCCTCACAGAACAACACTTTTGCTAATTCTGACACTAAAGCAATGGTCAATCATGAGAAATCAAACCTGATCTTATTTGTGATGGAAATGGATATTGAGAGAAATACTAGAAAGTGATGTGGCATACTTTATGATTTATTTTTGTGAGTTTGTTTCCATTTCCCCATGTATAATTGTCAATATAATTTTTTTCTTTAAAATGCTGTTTTGACACTAGAAAGTTCTACCAAACATATAGAAAAGCAACAAACAAAATAACAAAGCTGAAAAGGTGGGCTTGAGCCCTTATTCCCTCTTCATTTTTCAACTTATTTCCTTGGCTTGGTTGGGTCTTGTTGGGATAGAGTTAATTTCCTTGGTTGCAGCCCTGATGATGCTGATCCAATCCTGATGGTTTGGATTTTTGGCTAAAACAGTGTTCATAACACACCAGTGATTTGACTATTGCTGAGCAAATGTTGCACAATTGACTATTTCCCACTCTGTCCTTGCAGTGAGTAGGTGGAGGGTGGCCTAGAATTTGGGAATGGACACAATATGGACAGCTGATGCGAATTGACCAAAGGAATATTCCACGCCATATGGAATCACACTTGACAATAAAAACCTTGGGGAAGTTCTTTCTGTGAGGTGTACTAGTCATTGCTCAGGGACTGGATGGGCTCTGGTCTATTTGTGGGAGGTGGTAAATTACTGGCTTTGCATCATCTTTTTTTTTCTCTCTGACTTCCTTCCTCTCTCCTTTGCTTATTAAAGTATCTTTATCTCAAGCCATACATTTTCCCACTTTTGTTCCTCCTATTCTCTTCCTCACTCTACTCAGGATAAGGAGTGAGCAGGCAGCTGTGTGCTGCCTAGCTGCTGACCAGGGTCAATCCACCACAATTTACACTGGAGGATTTTAATTGTCTTTACATCAAAGAATCCATTTCTTACTATCATAGTTCCTCCACATCCTGTGCATTGGCCTGTGCTCAGTATTCTTCCCTTTTTTGCAGAATCATCATTTTTATCCCTAGTGTATGCTGATATTTGATGCTAAATTCAACACATTCAGCAAATCTGAGTTCTGCAAAAACTATCAGAAAGCAGAGATTACAAAAATTAATCTAATCTTATAATTCTATTGCCATAGTCTAGCAATATCATGCAAACCTTGTCCATTTGTGACGTTCTGAGTGAAGTACCATCAGTAACTTAATAGAAGAGTCATCAACAGTCAGGAAAAAAAACTCAGAAAAAAAATGTTATACACAATTTATACGATAACTAACACAAAAGACAGTTTAGGGTTTCAGTTTTAGACAAATTTTATCTTTAATTTAAAGAAGTACTAGAGAGTGCTGGTTTATCTCAAAACTTCCTGCTAAAAGGTTTCAGATGAGTGCGGAAAAACACATGGACACACAGAGACAATAACTGGGTGAAGGCTGTAAGAGATTAAGCATAATGATAAGATGATAAAGATACAAATTCACTTTTCCCAAACAGCTAGATTTCCTGTAGGTAGCTAAACAAAAAATGTTTATAAAACAATCTGAGATGTATATTAAAAAAAAAATTGGATGACATAGAATTTAGAATTGCAAATACAAACATGTGATTCTCCAGAACCTTTCAAGATATGGTAACTTCCAGATTAACTTCTGTGCATTCAGGCATTTTCATCCTGGCCTCTACACCTACCTGAGCCCAGATGGATCCTTAGAATATGTGTTCATTTGCTTAAGTCCTAGGAAAAGCTTAACTTGCTAGGCTAGCACAAAACATGCACACCACACATCAGGCATGATTCATACACATTGGTCAAACACATACATTCATTTTCATTCAGAACAGAGAAAAAAAAAAACAAAAATAAAAAAGAAGAAAAAAAAAGGAGAGAGATCATACTTCATGCTCTCCACCCAATAGCTCTTGTCCTGGAAGGTGATCAGTTTACTACTTTCCTTACAGTGGGAGCATTTAACTAGTAAAAAAGTGCTCAGTGTTGATCTCCTCTCCAAAAATTCTTGTTTTCTTTGTTTTGTTGTTTTCTTTCTTTGTTGGTGCTGGGTTTTTTGTTTGATTATTTTTCTGTTTTCTTTGCTTTCTAATGACACATCTAGAAAATCCTAGAAGCAGAACCCAGCATGGTTATCTGTCTCCTTTTCAGGGGCACCCGCAGTACTGAGCTAGAGAGATGTCCCTATTTTTTTGACTGTGATGGATAGGAGATTGTTTTCTAGAAAGCTATAAAGATGTGCTTTTAATGCCTTTTAATACCCTAACTTCACTAGAAACTTTGTGATGAGAGCAGCCCTTTTGAAAATGGTATTTGGGAATACTGACTCTGCACTAAAGCAGCCATGGACATGACAAAAAAGATTGATCCATTAAGAATGCAAAGTTGCAGAATTCTGAACAACACAGGATAATTTCCCTACTATGTTAAAAAATAATTTTCCTTCATACTAGGCTTCCTGACAGAGGATGTGGCACACTTTGTGAATTTCCTGTTGAGCCCCATAAGAAAATACAGAAAATTGTTTCTCCCAATACCTGAAATCTGGGATAAAACACTTAGTACCAACTGTAAATGTATGGCAAAGTAATTTAAGTTGATTAAAAAAAAAAATCATACAGATAGATTTTATACATGCTAATATTTTTCTACTTGAATATTTTTAGTCTCCTACAGCTAGAAACACCTTTTTTTTTTTTTTTCTTTTAATGCTTTGGTTCAAGTAGTTTAACTGATCTTAAAAATACTATTATTTTTTCTATATTTTCTTTCTACTGCTTAGAATTAAAAAAGTTGAAAATAATTTTTTTAAAGGGCAATTATAATATTGGAGCACAGTATATTAGTAAAAGAAAATATCCTATCCAACATGACATGAAGGGTTAGTTTCCAAGCAGAAAAAGCTATGCCATACCTTCTACTTGAGACTCCCCAGTATGAACAATTTCCAGTACTTTGCTCTAAACCAGTCTTAGTTCGTTTGCATGAGTGCTCATTACCATGTGTTCTACTTAGCAACTTCATGATAGACTCAATTATTTAAATTTAAAACTATGATTTTTGCATTGATGGTTGTCTCAGATCCATATTTTTAACACCCTTCATGCATTGCCTGGATAGTGATGAAATGCCAAATACAATACCTATACAAAAATGGAAAACACACAAAAGGTTCAAAAACAAGGTAGAAGAACAAAGTCTATTTACCAGAACGAATATTTCACAATTTTGTCAGAAACTGCATGCTGCTGGTCCTCTCCTACCCTCCCTAGAGTTTTAAAGAACCATAACAGTGTAATACAGCTTCTTAAAGGAGATTTCCAAATCATGAAATTTGTTTTTTTAAGAAATATACTCTCCCGGTATGTTTCCATGTTTGAAATGGCTAATGGGAATCTTCTATTATGTTCTACTTTATTACTTATACAGCACTATAAATGTACATGGTGTTCACAGGCTAACCAGACAGAGAAGGAGCTTACAACTTAAGGGGAAAAGCTTTTTGACTTTACATCTTGTCCTAGCAACGTCACCTCAGTAGGCAGTCAGAGGGAGGATAGTTCTTCCAGTTTCTGTGGGGAAAATTATTTTTGCCATTCAACTAAAAGTAAAGGTTCTTCCTCCGCTGTTGCTGGATGAACTCTGCAGGCTGCCAATTTGTGGGCAGCATGAGTGTGCACAGCCCATTTATTCCCTTTATCCAACTGCAAAAAAGAAAGGGAAAGGGTAACCTTCAATGTCTTATTGTCAAAATGAAGTATATATAACCTAAGGTTTTTATGTCCCCAGGTTTCTGCCCACCCACATTTGTCTATAAAAAAACCCCAAAACTATAATCTTGCTCTAATTCAATTAATTGTTGATTTTTCAGAACTTCTTGAATTCTTTAAAAAATGGAATGCTATTTTCATCTTCCCAATACAAGGCCCAAGCACAAAAATATCTTTTCAATCTCAGACAATAAATTATTCATGATCCCCCAGGCAGTGCGCTCCATATCATGAAATAAATAACTGCATTTGATAACGTCATTATCAAAGAAAGCAGTTTTCCTGATGTGAACAGAGCCTTAAAGATAGACTTAACAGTGCTCTTTTCACATTACCAAGAGGAGACCCATATCTGCAGTCCTGTCTTCAGAAAGTATTTCTAGGGGGGAATTTTCAAAAGGAGAAAGAAAGAGTCGAAGATTGGAAGGCCTATCTTGGTTCATGTTTCCTCCACAGGAAGTACTACAGCCATTTCCATCAGAACTAAAAAAGGGATATTTTATGAGTGCATAAAGCTTTCATGGTTTAATGCACAAGAGTTTATTTTGGTGCAAATTTGATGGAACCAAATCTGAAGATGTGTATATGGGCACCACAGAGAGTGCATAATTCACAATGTCAGCACAAGACCCTTTAGCACTTAGCACTTTGGGCATGTGCAGCATACCCTTGGGCCTGGCAACAGGTTCACACTTGGCTAGCCACAGAGATGAGATGTGGAGGTACTGTTGTGGAGATGTAATAAAGTGCAGCAGGTGAGAAACTAAACCTTAGCTCACTGTATCAGCCACTAATCAGTTAATCAACATTTCAGTATAATGCTAACATTAAGATGAAAGTTTAATTCCTCTTCATTTTCTTTTAAAATGAAATCAGAACTGTCTTCCTTTCATTTCCTTTTCTTTTTTGAAGTACAAAAGAAAGAGACTGGAGGGAAGGACATCCTTGGCTTTTTACCAATCAAAGGGAATGAAATTTAGTTGAAAAAATAAGGCATTTCTGAAGAATGGGGTGTATTAATTACCTGATTAAATTCAGGTAATTTAGCATGTGTCTCTAGCCATAAATAAATGTACACTTCAGTTAAACAGGTACTTAGCACTTATATCTAGAAAAAATGACTACTTTCCAAATAGGAATAGATATACAGATGAAAGATAGAAAACTGGGTAGACAGGGTGACAACCTAGCTTAAAAAATGTTAAAATTATTCAAAGATGTTTGTGATTTTTAAAACCTGGGTTTACCTGACTTCATTTACACTTGGTGTGTCTATACATTCAGTCCAAGAATAAGAAAGAGTAAAAAAAAAATGCAATGTAGTCATGGTCATTTTTTCATTCTTTGTTTCTAAAATCTCATGGTACTACAGGATTTCCTTCCTGCATCCTGCTCAAGAAGACAGAAAACACTAACAACAGACTGGATCTTTAAATGCATGTTCCATAATTTTACAGTTTGTTCATAAAGAGTGCCTGCAGGATGCATTGAATTATGATGTTGATGTAATTTGTTTTCACTAACAGTGTTATTCTCAGCAGGTTCATCCCAACTCAAAACTTTTGAGTAACATCAAAAAGGCAACTAATACAGATGTACAGCTGGGATATCAGTGCAAATTTTGTACCTTTCCATAAATATTAATTTTTTAAAAAATGAAATTTCATTGCAGTTTATTAATTCTGAACACTTGCACAGTAACTTTAATGCCTTCAATTTGGAAATAAACTAACCTACAGCTCTAAGTACCAGAAACTGATCTCTAAAGTCCCAGAGCACTTGCAAACTCATTTAAGATAAACAATGCCTGCTAATATTGATGATATCATATAAGCAAAAGTATTGCCTTTAAGGTAGACAAACAGGACTTAATCACAAAGTCTTGCATGAAAAGGTGGAATTAGGAATTCAGATGTTTAAATGAAAGTACTACGATCCTGACAAAAACAAACCCCAACTCAGCTCCTGCCTGACTCAGAGGTACTGACTGCGCAGTGACTTCCCTTTTATTCTGTAGTGTTAATGCATTTATCCAAAGACCACTAAAGGTAAAATGCATAAACAGCTGTTTGAAGAGAGTCTCAGACAAAGTACTGTTTCATCTAGGTGAATGCCCAAACCACTGAGCTAGAGTGATGCTTCCTTTGTGTTCATTTTTAATAGATTATCCTTCAGCTTTGCATTGAGCATTCTCACAGTTTCAGTGAGAAAGGCTAAGATGTGCCCTTGCCTAGAATAACTTCTTGGTTTAGTTAAAACATATTGTGGGGTTAGTAATACCAAAGTGGGAAATTAGGCCAATTCTGTTCTCTCTGGGTGAATAACTTTATTGCATGAAAGATGGGAAGCTGTTGTGCCTGGAATTTTTTTATGGATCTAATCAATGTCATTAAACTACTCTCTCTTTAACTTTTTAATTGTGACTCAGTAACAACAAAGATCCAACGAGCTCTGTGATTGCTTTTATTATCCTTAGCTATTAACTACTTTTGTGCAGAGATGTATCCTCCCAAAATACGGGTATATTTACAAAAATAATGCCTGGACAACAGAGGGGGGGAAAAATCATGGAAGGCACCTGTTGCTGACAAGAAAACAGGTTGTTATGCAGCAAGTGCTTTGGCAAACCATGAGGACCACATGGGGTGTGTCAAAATGTACCCAGCAGAAGAATTCTGTCTGCAAGCAGCCTGTACACAGGCAATTATATTACAGACATTGGCACCAAGGGACAAAATCAACCTCAGAGGAGGGAATCAAATAGAGCTCAAGACATGTTGTGAAATTGCCCCAAGGAATGGGCAAGCAGCCAATAAAGCATAAGGCAGCGTGGTCAGGAATGAGTTGTGTCATGGCCTAATATATGGGATAAAGAAAAATCAGAAAAAGAAATTCCTTCCCTGTCTCAAAGTCTTACACAAAGGATAAAGTTATGTCCTATCCACATCTTTCTCAAAGTGCCTGAGATTTTAGAATATACTTATCACAGAAATCATTAATCTCTCCATTGGAATAACCCTGAGAGCACAGTGCTCCATAAAGTCAGTTAATGCTGGTAATAAGAATGTAGCTGGTTTAGATATATTGTCATACAAAATGTATGGAGGAACTGACTGAGTGGTAAACATCCTCTATCTGTTTATAGTAGCTATTTAAATTTTGTAGACATGTTACCTTATTTTAGAACTTCAAGATATTTGATACTGGTTAATTCTTCAACAAATTCTGTAGTTTCAAATAGACAGTATGAAAAGAAAAGGTTAAAAATTATGTACAAAACCTACAGAATTTTTCACAAATTGTGTAAATACAGGCACTCTTTCAGGGACAGCTCTGTAATGACAGAATACAATGAAGCCATAATTTCTTTGTTTGCTCTGTTGCAGTTTTTCCCCCCCACATCTATATTACAAAATTTCAGTCTGGAGAGATGAACATTTTTATTCTATATCCAATATAACTTCAAATGTACCTTTTTATGGTTTCACCCCCCCATTTCTTTACTGACTAATGCAAGAAATATACTAGGTTTAGTAGGAATAATGACGTAACTCTTTAGTAAGGAGGGAAAATTTTGGAATGGAACTGCAAAAATAAAAAACATGCTTTCTATGTGTAGAGGTTTTGCTTAAATAGAATGGAAAGAAAAATATCCCTTTTGTTATCCAAGTTGCAATAAAAAGAGGGACACTATAATTTCACAAACATGAGACATATGAGACAAATGGGCCAGTGTCCAATCCTGAAACAACTTTGATACTACATGCTGCATACCTCTCTGAGTTTAAGGCTGCTTGTACTGATTAAATTGTCATTTTGTGATAAAGCAGAACTAAGAACAACATTACAGAAAACTTGTTTGCTTTTAGAATAACATTGTCAGGCAGTGAAGTTAAGGGAGGGAAAACAACAGAAGGGAACCCTCCCTTCATTGTGGGAAAAGTGAAAAATCCCTTAAAAATTTCAAGGCAACCAATATCAAGAGCCAAAAGAGACAGTTTGTGCAAAGGCCAGATTTGCATGGATTCCTGGCAGAAACAGCAATATTTCCACCTAATACCGTGTGTGCCCTAGAAAGGGAATCATTGCTTGCAACAGTGGCTGTGTTCCGCATGCAAGCCATAACACCCCTTTGTACAAGGTCAGTTCCTCCTTCTACTTCTTATTATTCTCAAAACAGCAGTCCAGCTCATTGATACAGTGAAGGAGCAATGTCAGATGATTGGCAAGTGTCTCACCAGCAGGAAGTTAGCTGATAAGCTTCTTAGGCAACGAGCTCTGGTAAGCAGGAAGCACTGGAGCCAGCTCAAGGAAGTTACTCTTAAAATTGCTTTGCTCAGACCTCAGCCTCAGCTGCCTAATTAGAAGTTGTTGAAAGGAAGAGTCTCTGGTGTGCATTTTTCCACAGACAAGACTCAGGAAACATGTTGCTTTGGTGGCAGTAAACAGGGAGATAAATGTTTAAAAGATACCATAGAAAAACATCAGTCGGTTCACGAGTACAAGAGTGGAAAAAACAGAGTAATGTAAGAGTGCACTGAAAGGTTTTGAAGCAGCCTGGGACAGGTCCCAGTGGAAAAGCAGCAGGCACACAGGCAAGCTATGCAAATGAGTATTGGCAATTTGAACGTTTCCTATTTGTGGAACCCTATCAGGCCCAGTAAGGAGAATGCTGCATAATGAGGACTATCATATTTCTCAACATGATTTGCTGTATAGGAAGAGCCCTGACAGACCTTTTCTTTATAGTGATTTAATCATATAGACAGGCACTCTCATTCCTTAAGGAAAAGACAAAGAATATTAAATTTGGAGCATTAGATGGAGCTAATGATAGCATGTCTGTGTGAACAGAGAAGGGCTTAGAGATGTAAATGCATGGCTGCTAAGGTTATTAAAATAACATTTGCCTGAGTCTTGTCTCCTCCTACCCTGAAGCAGTGACTAGGGCTGCATTGTCATAAAATTTTGAGATCTCTAAACTCAATATATTTTAAAAGCTCTCTCTTTATGAGTATCTATGTGAGTGTGTATATAAATATATATATAGATATAGATATAGATATCTATATATGTATCAATATATATTGATATCTATATATATCTATATATATCTATATATATATATGACAAACTCTGATTATGAGATAATTTTCAATATTATTCAAAAAGGTTTTTGTTACATAGGGTTCCTCTTCCTTCACATATGCTTCCTGCCACGATACACCCTTTTCCCCATAAAGAAATCTCAAAGAGCCATTCCTTGGGCACATAAATATCACCTAGCTGGGGCTGGTTTTAGAGCTGCCTGCTAATTCTGACAGATACAGCTTTGTTGTTAACACTGATGAAAAATCATCACACGCCTAGTTAAACATCCAAAGCACACACCATTAAGTAGCTTGCTCCACTGTGCAAGCAGACAGGTTCTAGCACCCACAGATGATACCAGACAGTCTCAATTGTGCATTTTTATCTCAAACTTAATTATCAGGGCAGTCACATAAGTTCATCATAGATGCTTCTGGCAGCAGGTCTATCATGTTATGGTCACTACCATTTCAGCTGCTCTTCAGTCCTTAGAAGAAACATGCAGCTGCCCCTCCCCAGCAGCTGCCATCTCAACTTTTCATAAAAGCAAGGAGACAAGGGAGAACACAACTGCCACCAGGACCTGCTCCACTAACTCAATGGCACAGATATCCATGATCTTTGGGAAAGGTTCAGCCTTCAAACCCTTCAGGATCCTTCCTGCAATGGTGGGCTAGGAAGTAGGAACTTGAACTTGCCATATTTAGTGAGTGCTTGATGAGAATGCAGTTGCTCCCTGAGTGTTTGTGATATATCAGTGGAGTTGGCAGCTTGCAGTTTAAGTATTAGTGCTCCCATGTACACCTCCCTTTTTACTCCCCTGCTGATGGCACAGACACATTCTAAAGCCTTTCAAGGTTACTTAACTTCAACACATAAGCACAGCAGGGGGAACTGAAGACTGGAATCGTCTCTGAATTCCCATCCTGTCGGGGTGGATATCTAGAAGCTATAGACATATATATGTATCTACAGACATGCAAATAAATAAATAAATAATAAATGTAACAGAAAATATGGATCAGAAATGGAGTTTTACATGACAGTCCTGCACTGTAATTTGTGGAGTATAAGTCACAGGCACAATAGAAAGTTAAAGCTTAGAGGCATTATGGACTGTCATGTCAAGTCATACTTAGAAAGCTTTAATATGTGGATTACAGATACATTAAGCCATACTCTCCCCTGACTATTATGTCAATGGGACTTTGCATATTTAAATAATACTTCAGTGTATAATCCTAGTTCTATGTCATGCATGCACAATAGGCCTGGGTATACCTGATATGAGTAGGAAAAGTCCAGGTTCTTTTCCAAAACATTAGTTATTTTTAGTGCATTACCAGAGGAACAGATATGATTGTTTTATAAATTCTCTTTATAAAAAATTATCAATCACAAATGTGCATTTATTATAAAAAGGGTGTATTTCAATAAATCAAAAAAACCCCAACATTTGCCCACCCCATTCTCTTTTATTTTCAGATCACTACTTTAGTGCATTCGAGCTGAACTGAAGAACTGAAAACAACTATGCTATCTTAACTACTTCTCTTTTCCTCTCTGCCCTCCAAATGGGTCCTTGCTGTTCCCAATTACTGAACTGTCCTTTCATCTTCTCAAGGGAGATTCAATCTTTCCACATCTCTACCTACCCATGCTCCCTCTTTCAATCAGTTACTGAATTTCATCACCTCTCTTCCACCACAAATGTTAGCCCCTCACAAATTTAGATAGCACTTACTTGTGCCTAACTTCCTTTACTTCAATTTACTGGTTTGTTTCTTTCTATGTATAAAGAATAAGACACATACTGGGGGAGTGCACACAAAAAAATCAGAAAGGAGTTTCCATGAAAAACTTTATTCCTATAAAACTGATTAAAGATGATTATGGTTATGTTTGCATTAACAGTTTCTTTTTAGGCAATAGGAGCATATCTATTGAGTGAAACAGCTGTTGCTGAAACTCATGTCCACAATGTACACAGTTAGCTGGAGGTTTACTTCAGATTGTCTCCAATCTTGCACCTTTTTCTGGTTTCCACATAGAAGCTGGAATTATTTTAATTCTATCCCAAAGTAATTCAGTTTATGTACCCTTAAATAACTCCACATTGCAAACCAAAGTGGTTACAGTTGGAAAATATGCTGTGAAGGTCTTCCTCACCTGAGTTAAATGGTAATTTAAATGCACACATATCAAACATGGTAATTTATTACCAAAATTACCACAGCTAACTTCAGGCACTAACTGCATTATCAGAACATTGCAAGTATTGTTTTCAGAAATCCTTTTATTTTCCCAGCAGATAGAAACAGAGCTTTCCAGAGGAGAAATCAGTACAGACCTCAGGAGAGCTAAAATTTGGAATTATTTGATGCAAAGAACTTAAAAATTTTGAAGTATTAGAGGTTTATAAGAACAATATGAATATCTGGAGCACATGTGTGGAATAAAACAAGACAAGTTTTTATCTTGGAACAATCCCTAACTTTTGGGAAATAGATGGAACTTGGATAGGAGAGCTTATACGAGGGTTGGCTGCCACAGGGTTCTTGGATTTTTGTGTAAAAAATATATATCAAGTGCTGGAGATGGTTCTGGAATAAAGAGGGACCATGGATCTGATCTCATAGCAAAATTCTAATCTACATGCATCATTTATTTCCCTTCACAGGTGGAAGATTATTCTTAGCCTGAAAGTCAACTGCAGCTATGCACCAAAACCTGCCTTCAGAAAAAAAATTCCTCCATCCCTTTTGTTTCTTTCTGTCTCTATTCTGGTGCTTTGGCTTCATACCTTCCTTTGGCTTTTATATTCTTACAGTCTCCACAATCCTCTGTTTCCCTCTACAGCCCCATATTTATATCAGCACCTGTTGAGGTCGTTATTTTTCTGTCACTCTTCTCCCTTAGTCTCCTTCCCCTCTCATTCTAGATTTCCTTTCTGCCCATTCCAAATCTTGAGATATTGTCAGTCTATGACTAGCCTGTGGCCTATGCTACACCATTCTGTAAAGAAGAAGAGACACACATCCAGAATGCTCACTTATTTTTGAAGCCATGAGGCAGCATCTACTCTTCTGTAGTTTTAGCAGTTTGCCTTTTTAGAGTCACACTTTTTTTCTACTAATTTTTAAAAACACTCAACCTTTCTATCTTAAAAGGCACAAGAACACTGCCTGTGATAGCAGTGCTCAAGTTCAGTGATTGCTTTTTAATTACAAAAGACAGGGGCTAGTTTCCATGCTGTGTCGGAAGGGAACATAAATTTGAATTATCTTTTCCTACCACAAAAAACCCCATAATCTTGTCTGTGCTTCCCTGCCTGGAAAATCAGTTAGCTCACTTCTGATGGAAGAAATGGAACAAAATATTTGTAAATTGAATGACAGCAGAGTTTAGGCTCGGGTTTTGAACATCATAGCAAAAAGAACAGCGACAGAGAGTATTTGAAGAAACATCAGTGTGCAAAACCAATCCACAAAGTAGTGGAGAATGGACCTTCACCTGATATCAGAGCCCTTAAGGAGCTGCTGCAGGGGCTGAAATAAGAAGGAGATTACAATGGGGAAACAAAATTATTTTTGTTAGTGTGTCACCACTATCCTCCCACTAAAAACTGCTTGTCACCATGAATGAGTATGTACAAATTGTCAACAAATCCTAAAGACTTTTGTTACTAAGGATTTGTTTTAAATAGCAGCCCATGTCTAACTGATCTCTTAATAGGTACCTCAGGTGACTGAATGTGCTTTGGTGTGCAATATTGTGCTTCACAATGTGCATTCCTGGCTCAGTAAAGTGTAACCTCTTGTGTCCTGTTGCTTTGTTTAATTAAGTTTAAAGTTCTTTCTAATTATTAACCCGAATTCTTTGTTATTTTCCCTCTGCGATGGATGATTTAACACAGCTTTCATACCCTTCCCACCCCCTCTGACTGATGTAGAAATACAGTCTGAAGGAAAGCTGAAAGCTTAAGCTTTGATGTCTGAAAGCCTGTATTATATTTTGATATTAGATTAGTGGTTCTGTTACGTAAGGAACTTTGATGAGTATTTTCTCTGTATTCTCTAACTGGGTAAATAATTTCAGTATGGTTGTGTGGGTTGGTTTTCTGTTTTGTTTTGGATTTTTTCATATATATGAAAATATGTGAGGGACAAGTACCATATTAAATCAGCTTTTAAGATAGTTATGCTGTCAATTTGTTTTCCCCTCCTGTGGAGATAAAGACTGGAAGAGTTTTAAGTACTCTATCCAAAACTTGCTCCCCTGTGTATGATTTGAAGCCACTGAAAAGTACATGTGCTGAAGCTGGGTGGGTCTTTTTTTTAACTTTTTCTTTGGTTTTGGCTATTTTCATAAATATTGAAATTTATTCCATGAAGTCTCCATAACCCTTTAAATTACAGTACAGCAATGAAATGTTCAGGCTTCAGGAGAAAATGGCTCCTGGGGAAAACTCAAACCTTCTGTACTGTGATGTGATACCAGAGTATAATGAGTATGTAAAGTACCAAATTAAAAAATGTTAGCAGTTTATTATAGCTGAGCAATCACTGAATGAGAAACAGGTTTCCCTTTCATTGAGCATTAAGGACATGACCTGAGGCTGATAAGCACACTGCTGCCTCAGATTCAACATTTGATTTAGAGCTAGAGTAGTTGCCAGCCAAAAATCAACCAAGGATTTGTTTGTTTGTTTAATCAATAATTTTCCAAGCTGCTTATAGTAAAAAAGTATTGTAATGAATTAAGAAATTAACTAGGTTTAAGTTATGCATTTACATTTATCATACTCAGTTTTTCTCTGAGCCACTGAAATACAAATCATGCTTTGAAGACAGCTAGACCCTGCACAACAATTCCTTATGGTTGTGTATATTTCACCACAGTTCTTCACACTTTTGGTGCCCATTTGTCTTCCCTGACACCTCCTCCTCAGTGGCTGCAATATTTGTTGTTGATAGAGAAATTACTGCTGAATTAAGGGAAATGGATGTATTGCCTTTTAAATCTTCTGAGCTACCCAAGGCATCCTTGAGGCTTTTGCCATGTTCTTTCCATGTGTCAGATCTCCCAGCTATTCCATTACTGTGATCACACAAGTTCAACTTTTTGCAAACATGTTGTGTCCAGCACCAGGGCATATTCCTGTGTGAAGGTCTCTGCCTGGTCCCATGCCTGCTGCAGGATCGTGGCTGGCACAGCTGCCACCAGTGGTCACAGAGGATTCCACACAGCCAAGTGTGCAGGATGGAATTTGCACCGGCAAGGATAACTGGGATGACAGACATGCCCAAGTCCTGCCTGATGGGAAGCAGATTTGTGTTGAAGCTGTATTCCTGTATACAATCCTCAGAAGGAGTCACAGCCCCTCTAGCCTCAACAGGACTCTTGGCATTAAACCCTGCTCTGCTGTTTGTAAGAACCTGAGGCACTCACCTCTCTGAGCAGTCTCCGGCTCAGCAAGAGATCAGGATGTTCTTGGGTCAGGGACAGGATCAGGCCCAGTGAAGGAATAAGGGCCAGACACAGCTCGTGGATGGCTGGAGAGAGCCATGGGGACAGGGTCTGGATCAACAGGGCAATTGAAGGCAGGGCTGTGAGGTGGCAGGGCTGCAGCTGGGCTGAAATGCAGCTGGCAGCAGCTCCCAGCATGGGCGCACAGGATGCCTCTGTGCGCCCAGGTGCTGACCCCAGCATCAACAGTGGGAAGGGGCTGCACTCCACTGTCCCTGGCTGCGACAGCCAAGGCTCAAAACAGCAGCTCCACAGGACCCACTGTTGTTCCTGGGCAGCCAGGACATGATCCTCTCCATCCTGCCTCCACAGGATTTTTCTGCCACTCACATATTTCAGAGAAAGATTGCACACCGCAGATCAAAGGCAATGTTTTATACACAAATTTTTGAGTTGGCGAAGAATAACAAAGTATATGTAAACCTATAACAAAACCAAACAAGCAAGCAGATGTTTTTCTTCCACACAGGTAATGTAAAGATTTTATGAAAATTCAATTAGAGTTCAGAATAACCAGGACAAAGCATTCATAACATATTTTCCTTCAATTAATTCATTCTTAATGCTAGGAATTGATGTTGTTTGTAATATAGTTTCTTTTTTCTTCTTCTTGTCTCTAATGGAAGTGTACTACAGAATGAACAAGAAGAGAACTAATATGACATGCATCATTTGTAAAGGCAAATTTCTGAGAGAGACATTAGCAAGCTGCAAATACATATTCTATAAAATTATCACCTCAGTCTTAACTACACTTATTGACATAATAGTAATATTCTTCCCATTTCTTAGGTTTCATCCCTGACTGCTGCAATCACAATGAGCCCATCCTACAGTTTGTTTGACCACATTTTATTGCATTTTCCATATAGGTAATCCCTATTATTTTGCAATGCTTTTCTTAATGTACTCTATTAGAGAAGTAGAAATGCTAATACAGAGTAATGCAGGAGGTGGGGGTAGCTTGTTGACTTTTTTCTTGTGATTTTTGAACAGTTCAGCCTTGCCATTTTCCACATTTTTTTCTTCTATTCAAAAAATGCTGGTTTTTTTGGTTTTATCTTACTTTTTCTCCTGCTCAGTACAGCTGTAGATGCATTGATTTTTAAAGTAGAAACATCCACAGACTAAGACAGAACATGTATCCTGGTGCTTGGGGTTATAAAAACCCATGAATAAATGGTGTCTGCACTAAAAAAAAAAAAACAAAACTGCCTAACCTTTTTCTTGTTGTCATCAAGAAACAATAAGTTTTTCCAATAAGAAAATAAATTGTATTTGGGAGTAAAGACACCTGGTAGCTTTTCATTCTCCACCTTTTTGAAGGAATTTGGCCAAATTTAAAGCCTAAATTAAGGGAGTACAAATTCTTTTGACTTTATTTGCAATAACCATTCAGTGTTGTAGGGGTTTTGTTTTTTTAAGTCAGAACTAAATGTGTTTTGGCAGAACACCAGCATTCTGCATTCCCTCTCCCCAACCAAATTCCCTCCCAAACTCCCTTTTCAGCCTGTTTGAACCTGGACTTTCATTACCCTGTGTGCGGGATGTTGTACCCTGTCTTTGCAGCACATATGGGATAAGAGTGATATTTTGACTCATCCGAGTTCACACACTGTGTCCTCAGACTGTGCTGGATCCTTTTGGTACTGTATATAAAAATACCACAGTAGACTGCAGACAAAAAGCACTGCTCTGGCCTTTCTTTTTCTTCTTTCCCATCTGTGTCAGCCACAGTCCAGCCCACTTGTTTCTCAGAAACTGCAGATAGTGTTTTGTTATGCTTGGGTCGCTTTCAGAACAGCATTTTTCTTTCTTTGATGCTAGTCAGTAACTTTCTTATAATCAATGAATGTCATTCACATTGGCAGGTTATTTTCATTCATCTTTACCAAGAATTCATTAGTCACTGGAGTTTTCCATAAAACATCCTGATTAATAGCCTCTCTGTTTTTCGGTTGAGTAGAAAATTTCTGTTGTATTTGGTGAATTTCTCAGTCATTTAAGCGCAGGATCTTAGAAATCACAGAGCTGAAGACTTCACCTAGTCCTACCTGTATACAGGTAAAATAAAATTTGGGGTTTTTTCTATCTGATAGACTGCATAAATGCATTTATTTCAATCTTTCTTTTTCTTCATATTCTCTTTTTCTAGATGCTTAATTAGCCTTACTACTGCAAATTATCACAATCTTTGCTAAACCATGGTTTTGGACTCTGCTCTGGTCAAGGATCCACTAAATCCAGGAAGAGCTAAAAAAAAAAATCTTCCTATGTCTTACATACAAAAGTCATCTTAATTCATTCAAGAATGTGATTTTCCTGGTCTGCAACAAGATCACACGTCCTTAGACCTCCTTTTTAGGTCTATGTTAAGCCTTTTATCTTTTTCATCCAACTGCACAGCTAATACCTTTTTCAAATGTATGTATCTTATTTCTCCTTTCTAAGTTCAATACATTGCACCTGTCTAAAATCAATCACATGAAATTCAAGGAACACCTCTTCTCAAATCCTCATTTTTGACCTCCAAAATGTGTTTGCCACCCTTCCCAGACTGAATTCTGCTATAAAGTTTGTATATATTACATGGATTATTCAAAGGCTCTTATACCAGAATAATGCATTGACTTTCAAGAAAGTAATTTATTCAGGTTTATACGATTAACTGGGTCTTCAACAATCTTTTGTCAAAAAACTGCTGCTGCTGTGCAATTGTGTATTCACCTAAGTTGTTTTCTCAATTGTCATTTCTACAGACTTCTCGTGTGCAAAGCCAATCACTGTTTTGTTCAGGATTTTTAGCAGATTCTTTTTCAATTCAGTGTAGTGTATTATGTGAGCAGACTTCCCTGCTGTTCTATGTTCCTAGTGAAATGGAATGGGATATACAATCTTATCAATGAGGGATACATCTGTTGTTGCCCTTTCACCTGTTTCCAATCTTACTCCAGCAACTGTTTCTATCCAGACCCTGCTGTTTTCCACCAATGATGTATTTGCTGATGTCTTCTGAAACCACCTTCCCAAGTGCTTTTCATATTTCAGTACATTAAACCACCCCTTTGGTTTCTTGGTTATCTCACCTATATCTTGGCTGTTACTTCCTATGATGAATCAACCTTTGCACACATTATCGCTTTGCATCTGGCATTCATACCTTCAGTCTTCCAAAGCTTTGAATTTATTCGGTTCAATGCTAATTCCAATAATACCAAGCATTTCTAATTGAATTTGGGATGCTTTCTGCAGATTAGTTTTCCTCTCTTCCACTTCCATCTTTGTTTTTGGCATAGTCATATCTAGCAGGAGGACTGACAGCATATAAAGGCCGATTACGTACTTCTACAGCCTATTGCAGCTTTTCACTCTACCCAGGATACAGAAAGTCAAGTGCTGGAATTGCTTGAATAAGTCATTAATGTATATGCGCCAAAAAAATAAGGAACCAAAGTAGTGCAGCAGGGAATAACTCCAGTTTACTACTTGACTTCCAGAAAGGAAAACAGAATGACTTCTGAAAAGAGATTGCATTGAATGAGTGAGCAAATTAGAAAATGGAAAGATGATAAGGGAAAGATTTAGAAAGTCTAACAATGCTTTGAAATCCTCTTAGCGCTTCTGCCAATGCCATAGCCAGCTTGCCGCTCTGCTACTTTCTTAAATCAGCCCTTCTAAATGCAGTATTTGTCAGTGACACTGCTTGCAATTTGGTGCCAGTTCAATACTTAGCAGAATAGGTAAGGACAGCAGAAAAGACATTTGCAGCAGGAAGTTTTCTTTTCATACCAGCTGATGAAGTCCAAGGTTATCCATGGTGTATCAGTACATTGGTTAATTGTCAATAAAATGAGGCTAATGGTACAGTTCTTTACAAAGATACTATTTATCATGTTTAGTATCCACAGACTTTACATTCATTCTGCACCATGTAGCAGAGCTAAAATGAAGAGTCTCTCTAGTTATTTAACCTCTATTTCAGTTTCTATTTGCTTTGAGCTTTGTCATCCATTTCAATATCTATTGGCAAGGTACACTCACTTTGATTTAATATAATAGACCAACATAAGTGAAAAAGATTGAGTTTTCCGTAAAGTAAACAAACAGATTTTTGCATATTCTTGGCTTAGAGAGCAATATAGGATTATCCAATTTTTTATTGACTTTCTGCCTATATTAAGGCTTCATTTTGAGTTTATTGACTAGAATCTGATTCTTAGTATTGAAGACCCACAAACCAGTAATTGCATTCATTTAAGGAAACATGTCCATTATGTTTGATTATGAGCACATACCCATAGTCTATTCAAGTCAATGTGATTTAAGTGTATGCTTAAAATTTTGCTAATTAACCAAGAACTTTCTTAACTCAATTGGGACCTAATAGAACTTACTAATGAGAAAATAAATCCTTAGTCAAATCTTGTGCTTTGAAATATATTTATATACAATATGATTGTATGTATTAAGTTCTTATAGAGTTACTGGATTACTTTGATTTCGAACTTGGATAATGATTATCTACAATATTGAAATCTGTACAGTGTTCAAATACTTTCTAAAATCATCTGGAAAGGAGATCATATCTGTTTATGGATTTTTTTACACAATCTTTAAAATATTTTTGTTCTATCCAGAAAAATACATTTTATATATGGGCCTGTGCAACTGATGTTGAGGAATGTATGTGGTCCAGGTAGCTCTGCTGGCAAGCTGCAGATTGAGATGCAGATTGAGCTCTGGGCAGGACCACAAGATAAGAGGCTGTGAACTGCCAACTTTTGGTACAAAAAACAAGATAAAAGCGAGTGACTTCAGGCAGGGGAATGGACACTGAGAGACCCGAGCCAGGAACTGCCAACATTTTGCATAACAAAGGTGAAGACCCTTGACTGCCAGTGAGGTGGATGGACATGGACAGGAAGAGGGAGACCTGCCTGCAGATGGACTCTGAGGCTGTAAAATCTCAGGAGTTCCTTGGTTGGGGTCCTCCTTGGGGCACCGGCTCGGGCTGTTCCTGTGTTACTGTGCTGTGAATAAATGGCTTTATGGAATGAGACATCTGGGACTCTGCTGTGGGAAACCCGGGGCTGAACGGGCAAGGAAAGCTGGTCTGACTGTGGGTGGGTGTGTGGGGAGCCAGGGGGGACACGTCGGTCACGGGAGCCACCTTCTGTGAAGGGGCTTTGACCCAGCAGTGACAGCCCTGGCCTGGGGATGTGGCTGCCAGAGAGTCTCGTGGATGGTCAGACTGAGAAGTTTCCTTAACACTGAATGATTTGAAAAGCACAGAGTGCTACCCAAGAGCTGGTGTTGTGTTTGAAAGTAACACAACAAAGTAACCCCAAATGGATGGGACAAAAGTACATAAAGAGTTTTGGCCACCTTCATTAAAAGTCAGTGACACTAGCAGCAGCTTCTGTCACCCCCAGATGATCCCAATGTGCTTTATATTTTATGTACATGAACAAGAACAATCCACCCACTACTGGAACACAATTATCTCTGTGGGAGAAGTGTGGCATTCCATGATAGCAACCACATGCTTTGCCAAGTTAATTTGATGCAATTGCAACTTTAAACACATCCAGCAAGCATAAAAATATACTATATAATGCATAAAGAAATCTCTACAGAAACAAATGAATATATAGCAGAACATACATAAATATGTCAAGAAGGAGATGAGGGGAGAGGGTGTTTTAAAAATTTAGATCTACATTTAATTTTTCTTTTTAATTTTTCTTTTTTCATATAAACAAAATAAAAAAGTACAAAGAAAATCCATCCAGGTTTTGCATAACTAAAGGTAAGCACAACTTCTAAAGCTTTCATTTTCACTTCTCTGCTCACTTTTGTGTTACTGTAATTTTACTCAATTAGTAAAAGAGCAGCAACAGCTGCCAATAATTAGCATGTGTTCTTTCTCTCTTTTCCTCCTCCCTTCATAGTGATACAACAAAATAGTTAGTAGCTAAGGGACTGTATCTGGTTGTATGAAATTATGAATTTTTTTCAGGATTAGAAGCATCATTTCAAGTCCTGCAAATTTATCAATGGTATGGAAGTTAAAAAGAGTATCTTGAGTAGATCTCATTAAAATTTTCTTCATCCTGTTTATTGCAATGGCATTTTGTTCCTGAAGGACTCTTGTGATATCAATCTATGTGGGCACATGAGATAGATAGAGTAAAATTCTTATATGTAGGCTGCAGAATTTACATTTCATTCACACTTACTCTTTCTTTTTGACCAAATCTATAGTTTGAAGTTGAGAAAAAATTATTTGATGACAAGACATGATTCTTTTCAATATTGATACATCAGACCACCAGTTGCCAAAAAAACCCTAGGGAACCTGTCTCATCACTCTGTGGTTCAATGATACAGTACTTTAGTACCATTGATTTCAACCCCATGGTGTAGTTTGTTGGAAAGGATCCATTTATGACTACACATATAACAAAGAAAATTTTAAAAGACTCTTTCTTAAAATTTCCTTATCTGAATCCATAATTTATATGCACAATTAAGTACTGCCTATATATATATTGTACATACCCACAAATATATGTTAAGAGAACTTATGAGATTGAGGGCTCAATTGCTTAAAAATGTTGGATTTGAGATTCTTATTGCAATGTTAATTTTGTCCCTCATACGTATGCATTATGTTATAATCTTTAATTACACCATTACACAACAAGTTTTCCACAGGACCTCAGCCTCTGTATGGGCCATGAATGTATGATACTCACTTAGTGATCAATATGATGATCAATATTTTCTTTTACCCTCATTATTCAGTGTGTGACCCAAGGCTTAACTTACTTCATGCAATTCAAACCTTACTTCTGAATAGGAGCTATGATTAATCTCTTAGTGGCTTCTCTAAGTTCATGGTGAGGGTGTCCCAGTGCTTCATTAATGTGGAAGCACTTACTGCAGCTATTTTAGTGGGGAATATGGTGATATTACCCTTGTTTTGAGGACAGGGAACTGAAGTCAAATCCATGCACTAGCTGGTGACGAAATTCAGAACACAAAGCATTAGTGTCCTTCAGCCTTCAAAGCTCAACCACAGAGAAACATTACAAGATTCCAATCCTTGGGCATGTGGTTAAATTGCCCAAAATTACATGGATGGTGCCATAAGGACAAGACTAGATATGATCTGCTATAAAAGTATTTAAGCACCATTGTTTTAATACCATTGTATTTTTTCTCCTTGGTAGTAATACACTGTATATATTTATTAGGGCTTTTGACTTCTGCTTTTGTGTAAGTGGACTTTTACAATTCCAAACATCTTTCAAGACAGGAAAATAATTTCTTTTTCACATTATGAATAAACCTTAGATTATCTCTAAACCTGATATCATCTCATCTGGTTAGACAATGGTGCTTGTAATGCCAAGGTTGTGGGCTTGATCCATTTATGGGCCATTCACCTAAGATTTAGAATTGATGATCCTGGTGGGTGCCTTCCAGCTCAGAGATTCTGTGATTCTTTGGATCACCTTACCTGAAAATTATTGCCATATATCAAACATTCCAGAAGAAACGCAAAGATGAACAAATGCAACTGAAAGAAAGTAATAGTTTAGGTCTGGGGTTCTTCTGTTGGTTTTTTATTTTTATCTTCTAAACAATTCAGCCTGCAAAAGCAATCTAAAATAACAAGTGCATCATGATTGCAAGGCCAGATGCATAAAAATATATTCTCTACACATTCCTTAAAAGCTTGCAAAACCCTGCAGCTGTATCTTCCAAGTTTTTAGGTTAATTTCTATAAGTTCTCAGAAGTACATTAGAAACCCAATCTCTGCCTTTTTCTTAGATGCCTAATATGAATTGGATTTCAAAGCACAAACAGGTAGTAGTCACATTTTGGTAGATGAAGGACTGCTCTTCATACATTACACTGTTTTTGTCAGTTTGTTGCACTGAGACACGGGCCTTTCTATGTAAATCAACTTGAGTTTAATACATTCAGAAAATTTGCCAAATTACATGTACTTTTAATAAATAATAATAAAAATATCATTACGGAAGTGTAAAGTTTTGGTCCACAGAGCTTCTGCATGGCTACAGGAGAAATCCTTTGGAGAAAATCTGTGTGGGCAGACTGTTAGAGTTACTTCTGAGACAAGGAGGAGTTCTAAATAACATCAGACACATAAATGTACATCCATGAATTCATATATAGGCATGGTTACAGAAAATAGCATAGTTATAAAGGTTAAATAAACGTGCATTGTTCATTTATAAAGCACTTTAAAATTTCTCAAGAGCACAGTTATATCAGGTAAGGGGATCTTCTTTCTATTTTCTGTTGAGAATTAGGTGAAGGTCAGCTATTAATAGTTATCACAAAATAGATTGTTTTAATTAAATCTGTTGTCCTGAAAGTGTCTTTTGTTTATTTGACACTTAGATTTATTTTCCTCTGTTATATAAGCTGAAATAACTCAATGACAGTAGTTAGACAAGGTCTCTTAATGTCAGCTTCAGGTTGGTGAGAAAGCTGACATTTATTCCTAAACAAAGTGAGGTTTAAAAAAGCTCAGAAAGTATTATTTGGGCAACTTGCTGTGTGGAGGACTCCCTGTGGTGTATGGCTCATTTCTGTGTGTGCTGTGGCTGCTTTCATGGTTTTTGCCAACAGCCAAATTAAAAACAAAAACACAAAAAAACCAAAAACCACAGAAAAGAGCACTTCTCTGTCAGAATACAATATAATGCAGAGGTGTGTGATGTTACTGGCAATAGCATCCAGCTGCATCCAGTTTTATCATTAACCCTCCACACACTCATTTCCCTGAAAGAAGTATCACCACCACTAAGCCTGTTTCCCAGAAGAGCAGCTCATAAAGTAGTAGTTTGGCACTGTTTGTGTTTATTTTGCATAACTTCTCCTTTCCACCCTGTATTTCAGTTACTTAAACATCACAGCCTCAGCGTGTTGCTGCTGCAGAGCAGCTTGACTGAGTTTCCAATCATTGTGCCACAACTAAGTGTAATTCTAATCCATATATTTGAACAGTGTTCCAGAATTTAGAGACCATCAGATAGAATTAACGTTGTGGCGTGCAACTCATCACTCTGCACATGAGGGAAAATTAGGTTTTGAAGATGATTGCTTTTACAATAACTGCACTAGTGTTTTCTAGCATCTTGGATTCTGCATCAGGTTTTTAGCAAAGTCTCTATGTTAATAACATCAGTAGTTTGCAAATAAGCATATTTCTCCCGCCAACACTATTTGTCATCTCAAAAGTTGTTCATCAGAAAGTACCCTTCAATGACTGAGCCAAAAGAAGTCATTTAAGACTAAGGTAAAAGAAACTAATATTCTTTCCCTTTGAGGAGATAAAGATTCCCTAATGAATATGCAAGTGCCTGTGGATGCAGTTCACAAAGTACTGAGGAAGAATCTGCACCTAGGAAGTGGTTAAAGCCTGCTCCCAAAATGACTGTCATACGCCTGTCCTTAACAGTTTGAGAGTATCTTAGAAAGAAATTATGTATATATAGGTGTGATGATCATAAAAATAATCTCTTTAAGGTCAGAATAAATAAGGCTTAAAAATCTTATCCTTGCATAGTCTTTCCAGTTTCAGTTTTCCATGCTTCCACAAGGTTTTTTTTGTGTTGATCAAGAGGCTCAGAGCATTTAGACCTACCTACATGGATTTCAATGGAAGAGAGGTTCATATGCTTCTGGATTCTGGCCTTTCATCTCCTTACTTTACAAAAAGGAATTATAGCACAGAAGTGCCTGAGCCACCTGTCAGCCAGTCACGTGGACAGGAATGTGTCAGAAAGTGCTAGAAAGAGCTACCAGCATGTGTCTGAGAGTGGTGCAGCAATTGTGATATTGTGGGACCTGCCAGCCAACAAAAACAACCTCAGAAACATCATCGTGCCAAAACAGCTGTATCACTTTCCATCATTTTGGCAAGTTCCAGGGTCTCTGCACTAGTTTCATATTACAGGAGGGTTCAAAAACAGCACAATTTAAGCTTGCATTTATTAGCAGAAACATTCTATGACAGGATCCTGGAGGATTTGCCTTATTAAAAATAATGTTAACTGCTACATACCTAGTAAAAGGTTCCTCTTCTCACAGATAGAAAAAAAATAGATAATAATTAAAAAATCTTGAAGTTCAGGTGTATTTGGACATTCATGCCAGCATCTGCTAGTAAAACTGTGTTATAGCTGGAAATATTTTGACAATGCTATAAAAGCTGATTTTCTGGCACTGCATTAGTTTGTTCCTGGAAGAACTGTCTTCCATGATACGGTACTTAATATATTTCAGAAGAAAGATTTTCAAAACCCTTGTTCCATGGGCATGACTTAATCACTCAGGCATTCAGTTATTTTAAACTAGAAATATATATTTTTAAGAACTTGTATATAATTCAACACTGTACATTCCTCTGTTATAAAAATAAAAGAGGAAGGGGACTTGCAAGATTTTTGGTTTTCCACAGACCAAGTTATTTTAAACTAGAAATATATATTTTTAATAACTTGTATATAATTCAACACTATACATTCCTCTGTTATAAAAATAAAAGAGGAAGGGGACTTGAAAGATTTTTGGTTTTCCACCGACCATTTCCTATTCACAATAACAATTCTAAGATAACTCAGAAATGCATAGATAATATCACCATGTAACTTCTTTCAGATGAAAGGTAAAGTACACTTCTTCTCTGCTATAAATCCAAGTAGCACAGTACACATATCAAACATAAATAAATCAGCAAAAACCACTTCACTACACATATGATTCTTTTCCTCTGGGAGAAGTTGAGGGGAAGCATAGACCGCATTTGAATTCTCCATCGCATTTCTTATTGGAAAAGCTCAAGATGAATGTGACATAAAAACCTGAATGCATTACTGCAGTAACCGTAGCTCTATTCTGGTGGGAGCAGAATATTTAATTGCAATCAGGCACCAAGGAAGAGACAGATCAAGAAAATTCATAGTTGAATTGAGTTTTTAAATTAACCAAAAGATTGTGGCTTATAAATCAGGCCATATCTAGGAAGTACATAGTTAAAACTTTTAGATAACTTATGCCCACTTTTTCCATGACTTGGCAGCATCTTCCACCAGTACCCACAATGGTTGAAATAGACATAAGTTGCATCATACTTTATCTGTACCATCTCTGACTAACGTATGTGTTCTAAGGTAGCTTTCTTTGGTAGTATCTGCAGCATCGTTCATTTCAGCTCATGGAAGAAACTGTGAGATTTCTGATTTTAATAACAATGGCCATAAAACATTCAACTATGAAGCACTAAAGCTGACTTTGCATCCTGAATATTTGTTTGCCTGTGTGTGGATGTATAATAGAAAAAGATGGTTATGAATAAAGTCACTTAAGCAGTAACAGAATTCTCTGCTTTAAATCAAGCTGCTAGCACATTATTCAGCAGGTTACATATTCTTTCAGATAGAAAGTTGATAATGGGAATTTATTAATCACATGGCCTTGCTTATTTCTGAGAAATCATTTTAGAATCTTGGTTTCTAATCACAGGACCAATCAATGAAAAGGAAACCTTTAAATAATTAAATTTTCATTTTCTTTGTATTATAGCCAGAATTCTATCAAGCAGCGCTTGTCCCAAACACCACAACTTGACCTTTTGGAAATGCCTGAACTTACACACATGATTGTGTTCGTGGTAATTCCTGATTGGATGGGGTAGAGTTAATTTTCTTCACAGTGGCTGGGATGGGGCTGGGTTTCAGATTTGTGTTGAACACAGGGCTGATAATAGAGATGTTTTTGTTATTGTTGAGCATGGCTTACAGGGCCAAACCCTTTTCTACTTTTCATACTACCATGCTGGCAAGGGAGCTAGGGGTGTACAGGAGCATGGGAAGAGACACAGCCAGGACAGGTGACCCAAACTGACCAAAGGGACACTCCAGACCGTATGACATCATGCTCAATATATGAAGTAGGGGGAAGAAGGAAGGAAGGGGGACTTCTGTAGTGATTGCATTTGACTTCCCAAGAACCTTTTACCTGTTATGGGGCCCTGCTCTCCTGGAGATGGCTGAACACCTGCCTGCCCATGGGAAGTGGTGAACTAATTCTTTGTCTTGCTTTGTTTTGCTTGTGTGTGTGGCTTTTGCTTTGCCTATTAAACTGTCTGTATTGCAACTCACAAGTCTTCTAGATTTTACCTTTCCAGTTCTCTCCCTGATCTTGCTGGTGGGGGAAAGATCAAGTGTCTGTGTGTTGTTTTCTTGCCAGCTGGAGTTAAATCACAACAGCACTCTTTCCTAAAATAAGGGCTCTGCAAATCCTTCTAAAAATAGATTTAAATCTTGAGAAATTTCAGACATGCTTTTTTTTTGGGCGTCATGATACCCAGGTCTTTTCTTTAAGAGCTCCTATTGTTTCTTAAAATAACGAAAAATGAGTGTTAATGTCTCTAGTTTCAGTAAAATTTTCCCAAAAGCAAACCACGGTCTGCAAGACAAATTCTAAAATGCCTAATCCCAGCAGTCGTCTGTTTCACTTCCATTCAAGTGAAGCTGTGCTTCAATACTCCACACAATTTGTATGGACTTTACTGTCACTTCTAAAATGTTCTATTATGCATTGTGACTCCCTGATGTGTCTAATTGTGTTACAGTGTCAGCTTTATGAAATCTACTGTAAAAAGCACTTTATTCTTCTGTCTTTTCTGCGATGTTGTGCATTTCTTTCTTGTATTAAGTGTTTGCTAGTTTTCTATTAGATGTTTTCTACTTTAATTAGATGTTTGAAAGTCTTCTGCCTTTAAGCTTTATAGGCTATAATCAAGCTGCAATGTTTGGTTTTGATTTTTTTTCTTACAAAATATCAAGAATGTGCTTGAGTAATTTGAGGACACTGTATATAACTAAACTGTAGAAATGCAATGTGATAATAGCTTCCAAATGGAAATGCTCAATCCTCAAATGGTCATGAATTTAAAACATTTTCCCCAGATTTCACTCTTTTTTTGAAAATAATTATTCTCAAAGTTAATCTAATGTGAATATGTAACAGTCTACTTTACAAACAATGATTTGATAATTATATGCATGAATATAAATTTCCAAAGCTTAGATGGGTTTGCAGTTGTACCTTTCTTTTTTATTATTTCTCTACATACTTAACAAACCTCCTTACATCCTTACAGGTTTAGGCACTCTGTCTCTCTGTTCTTTGAATGACTCAATCCTCTGATAATACTGACATTTTTTGAGACTTTCCTAGACATGTATTCTTTATACATTCTGAAGTATTTTTGTAGCTGTAACATGGAGAAGTCATAAAAAACCGACTATTTTCTATTTTTTTTCCTTAATAACATTCATACTGATGTGGACAAAATGCCACTTTAAATCAGAAAGTAGTCATGGATTTAAAAAATATGAGAAAGTAGTACACATTAAAATCAACATAAGACCATTGCTACATTTGAAAAAGGTCTTTTATTTTAAAGTTAATGTTTTATAGAAAAGAATATGATCAGATATTTTAAAGGTATATGGAAGAAATATGTATAAAAAAACAGGAAGGAAGAGAATGGCATTTAAAATATGAAATGCACTTTGCTACCAGCACACAGATTAACTGTGACAGGGACATCCAAGTGCATCATGAAGAGCTGCATGTAAAGAGCTGTACAGAGACAATTGCTAGCAATGTATGAGAACATCTTCTGTTGATCCAACAAAACCTATGAGGAGTGCTTTAATATATAGTCTTCTATAATGTCTCAGGATTGTCAACTCATGAATTTTTTCTAGCTCTCATAATAGTATATGTTGTTGTTTTTTAAGCTTAAACTCCTTTTTGTCAGACAATAGCTTATAAAGGAATCTCAAATGTCTTGAAAAGATTTTATGTTTGGGTTTATAAAGAAAAAACAGTAGGTGTATAGATTCTGGGTTTAAAAGCAAAACAGAAAAGAAAGATCATCTTCAAATTAATACTGTTTTGAACTCATTTTGATCTTTGAATGCCCAGAGACTGTAACATTTAATCTATTGTTTTATCAATTTACTAAATTACATTTGGACACACTCAATCTTTTGAAGAACGTTCTCACAAAACACAGTATCTATGGAAATCTGACTCACTTTTAAGAATAAACAACCTTCTCACATTATAGAATAGAATTTAGATTACACTGAAACTCTCAGTTTTTAACTGAAGCCAGTTTCAATCCAAAATTTTCAATCTAGATGCATAGTAGAATCCAGACAAAGAAGGCAGCTACATATTGTCTCTGGTATGGCTTCTCTTTCAGAATGAAAGTATTAATCTAAAAGGCTTTGAAACTGCTTTTTAGTGAGATATTCTACATTTTTAAAATTTTCGTTAATGTTTTGAAAGTCCAAACACAAATTTAGTTCTTCTACCCCTCTCCTCCACTGACTGCATCTTTATACCCTGTAGGTTTGTTTTTGAAAGCTCCTTGGAGAGGCAAGAAGTGTTTCTGCAGTATTCCAAGAAGAATAGGAGAAGCCTTTGTGACTCCCTACAAAAGATCACAGGGGAGCTGCTGTACACACAGATTTAAATCATCCAGAAGAAAGGGCAGATAGGCACACAGAATGTTAACATAAACCATCCATCTATTAGTTCTCACTCCAAGAAAAGAAGTGGAGGGGTGGAGCCACTCCTCTGGCTTCTGGGCAGTGACACAAGGTGGGCACTTTGCCTTTCTTCCTCCTGGAGTTCTCCTCTGCAGGCAGGAAGTCAGGAGAACATGCCCTAGCAACACATTTGCAGCAGGATTATGACTCCAGGCAACCTACAAAGGACATGTAGGGTATCTGAAAGATTTGTCTTTTGCACATTCATGGCCTTTGATCTGAGGCTCTGCCTGTGTTAGAATTTGAGTGGAGGAGACTATTACAACCCTGAGTACAGTAGCACAAGAATGCTGATTACTGAATTCCATGTTAATGACTGCTCCTTCTAAAGTATCACTGAAATACATTTAGCAGTCTTGAAGTAAAAATCAGGAATCTTCCCTTTCTCAAAAAACCTTCTTGCTAAATTCCAGGATAATCTGTCAGAATTGTCACACAAAGACTTTTTTCTTGTATAAATTCTCTATGATTTTTGGGCAGATGGATGCAGTTTGACAAAGTATCAGATTCTCTTCAGAAAACATTTGAAAATAACTATATACATCAACATTTTTTCACAAAGTATCATTAGCGGTATCATTTAAATGGTTGCAGAGATACTATAATG
Organism: Ammospiza caudacuta; assembly: GCF_027887145.1. Classification (NCBI taxonomy): domain Eukaryota; kingdom Metazoa; phylum Chordata; class Aves; order Passeriformes; family Passerellidae; genus Ammospiza; species Ammospiza caudacuta. Next base: position 64,199,039 of record NC_080594.1, read on the forward strand.
ACAAACCAATTTTATGGAAAGACTAATTCTATCTCTGACAATTTTATTTGAAAGTAAATATTTTTTATTGCCTGCCATACTCATTGTGCCAGTGATTCCTAAATACTTTGCCATATGTGATTGAAAATTATGCCTATCGTTGATTTTCTCTTTTCTCCTTCTGTAGAAAAATAAAAATTAACAAAATTAATGACATTTTTCAATCCTCATAGAGAAATAAGACAGAGAGGAACCTACAGATGTCACTGACAGTTACCATGGTTATAAAATGTGTTTTCTTTCATCTAGTTCATTGTACATTTTCTAGTGTAAGACAACAAGAGATAATTTTACTATATCTACAATGTCCACAGCTTGATAAAATAAGAAAGACAGTACATAATTAATAATTTATGTTACACTTAGGACAGTAAAAAATTCATTATATTCAAATGATTTCATGACATAGTCCAAATATTTAATATTCAGTATGATCATGCATCAAAAGATTTGTGTCAGATGAAAATAAAATATCAGTATAGATAGCAGATGAAGTTCTGAAGATTAAGTACATGAAGAGAGGAGGGGAAAGCAAAACAAAGTGAAGCAATGCAGGAAGCAGCAGTCATACAAATCATCTCCAGCCAATAAACTGTCAGCTTCTTTATCAAACTCAGCCTGAGAAGCTGAGGAATTAGCTTCAGGAATAGCTTTGTGTCATCATCATTTACCAGATAAATATCTTTGTTTGAGAAAACACACAGCAAAATAACCAAATGTGATTTTAAAAATCAGAAATAAAAAATATCTATATAACCCATACTATATTAAGAAAAACCAAACTCCATTTAAAAAAAGTTACTTTTGCCCAGTTCCAATAAGAATGTATCCAACTTTAACTGTTAGGAAAAGTTCTGTGCTGATCTCTGCTGCCCTTTAGTATTATATTTTGAGGCTGGTTTCAGAAATATTTTTGTATCAAAATATTTTTATTCAGCTCTCAGTAGTAGATTAAACACTATGTCAAAAGGAAGTCACAAGAAGTTTATATATGATTGCCTGTAATCAATCTAATCTCTTCATATGGACTTCAGATTCTCACTGAAATCTCAAGCGTCTGCTTTCAGCATTGTTTGTCACAATTTTTGTTTTTCACTAAAGTGTCATTGTCACATTACAGACTCATCATTTCCATCTCTCTCTGCTGAGCATCTATCAGTATCCACATTTCACTCTTCCTCCAGTGCTTCTACTTGCCTTTCAGCTTTCATTATCCTCATTAGAAACACGTCCATATTTTTGCTTTCATCTTTTTCTTTATGGAGCTGAAAGATGACAAAGTAGTTTTCAAAGGGAGTGAGGTCAGAAGAATAAGACATTTCTGATGAGATTTTTCTACCATGCAAAACACCAAGCAGAAAAGAAAATAAGAAGAGATAAACTAGACCTATGTAAAATTAACTTTTCTTTCATAAAGAGTTTTCAGAAAAAACACAACTTTTTATGAACCCTAGGGAAGAGTTTGGGAAGTATTTTGAAAATATGTATTTACATATACCTCCAGGTTCCAGTGACAATTGCATTGATTAAAAAATTTCTGGGAAAAAGACTGTATATTCCTATATAACTAATTTAGCTGATTGGGTAGTACTGAATTTCACAGAGGGGTCATGAAAAGATCTCACTAAAACTGAGTAATTTCCACTTCTTATCAATGAGGTAAACAATTTTGTTCCTTTGTCAAAACGTGTTTGTAAAACTTGTCAATTTCCATCCCTTGCTATAGTGAAAATTAAAGAGGAAAAGAAATCCTGTGAAGACTGAGTACATGTAGAAAAAAATGTCTTTTTTCATGAGTTTTATATAAACATGTTTTGTCAACTGTTTCGCCAATTACAGCAGAGCTGTAAATCTACCAGCATGTGCTAGCTTTGAAAATCTCTTAATTTTGCTCACAGCATCCAAGTGTGGAGCCAGAGATAATTCTTTCTTTCAATCACTTCTTATATCAAATAATGTCTTTGCTATTTACAAAGTTAAAGAAATAATCTACTTTTCTTCATAGAAATCTAAAAATCTGCATTATATACATTAAAATAAATATTTTAGAACTTTTTTAAGATGGAAAATCAATTAATTCAATCAAGAGCCTATAGAAAATGTTTCCAAAGTCAAACCCACCTGTAGAGCTAAGGTACATAAAAGTGTGTAAATAAAGTTTGTAAATCAGACATGCTAACTACAAGACCTGTCCTAGAGCTGTTAAGTATTTGTAGTTCTAGGCCAAAGGCTGAGAAGCAAGTTTACGGACTTCAAATGCAGACTTCTGGATTTGTGTACATTCCATTTAAGACACACTTTTTTCTTTCTGTATCTGCCCTCAGACAGAAAATTGCTCAACACTCCATTAGCTGCAGTGCAATGAAGATTCTTCTTGATTTTGAAACACTGATGAGTACCTTAAGATATGAACCTGTAAGATAGAAATACTGCAATTATTGTATAATAGTAACTTTAGACACTTGCCAGTTCAGAGACCTTGTTCAGTATTCAATATATGAAGAAAAAAATATCCATTTGGAATGTAATAAGTAACACATATGGGTTACATGTTTTTTATGCAAAAATAATTGTCTCAAAGACAATCTAATTCTTCAGGTCTCTTAGAAACATTTGAATTTTAATTATAGCATGGATATTTATGGTATTTCCCCTAATTCTCCATCTAATGTAGGATTTGGTTCTTGATTTCTATACATTTGTGTCCTCAGTCATTTTTATGATGGCTGTTGCCAAATATAACCCAGCTATAAGACAATATACAGAAAAAAGTTACACCACCAAAATTGATTTTCAAGTTAGATAGATGGGAGAAAAAGTAAATATAGTAAGAAAAAGTAAGTGGAGTAACTATATAAATGGGCTGCTTAAGAATCAAAAACAGTCTTCTTGAGGTTGTAAGAATGGTCCATCTAATCTGTCCTGTGGCCAGAGGAATATATATATAGTTTCCTATATATAGTTTCCTATATATAGTTTCCTAGAGGAAACTATAGGGAAATGGGGCAAGATTTAGGCAATACTTCTGTCCCATAAATTGCCAAAAATGTCAGTAGCCTGACATTTAGGAAGTTCCTAAGCAAAAACTTGCATCTACTTTGCGGATCTAATTGCTCCTGCAGAATTTTCCCCAGCTTTCTTTACTAACTCATATTCTGGAAAGCCAAACATCCTAGGAAAATGAAACCTATGTTTTGAATTTAAGTTGTCTGTAAACCTTTCACTTAATTATGACTTTCCTTAACTTGTGAGTCTGTATCTTTCCTAAATTCAGTAAGCCATTTTGTACTCTGAAGACTTAAGGCCATCTTTTGCTGCCATTTTTGACATCTTTTCTAGGAAGAAGAAAACAAAACTGTGGGACCATTCAAAAGAGAGCTGTATTGTTGAATTAACCACTGTTATAATTTGATTTTCTGTTTTACTGTTTACCCTCTTTTTGCAATTTCCAATTTTATTTTTGTTATCCATTTGACAATCAGATACATAAAATAATCTGCTTAAAAAGCTTCATTTTTGGAACTTTATACCTGATTTAGTATCTGCTTTTATTTCTAAACTCAGAGTAGGCTTTTCCCTTCATGTGCATTATTTGGCATTTCTGAATCTTGAATTTCATCTACCTCCTTACAGGGTACTCTGTACTGTGAAATCTTGCTGCAGATTCAATCAATTTCAGGTTTTTTTGAAGCCAAAGAGCTATACCACATCACCAAATTTTAGGATCTTGCTATTCACCCCCAATCCTGAGTTCCATAAAAGTATTTAAGCAACTTCAAAAGCCAAAACTTGTGGGACATCTACATTATCTTTCCTATTTTAGCAAGTAAACACTTAAGTATACCTCTTAAATTCTTTTATCTATTATTGATCATGAAATTGCATATTAGTCATTGATGGTTTTGTTTCTTCATGAGCCAATGGTGAATGATCTAATTGATAGCTTCTTGAAATACATGTAGGGGGTTTTAATCAGATAACACATACATGTTTGTTAACATTTAAAGAGAAACCGTTCGTCTACTGCGTTTGTGAAACACAGACTTATGCAGATATCCTATGTTTACTCATAGTCTAATCCTTTAAAGTATGTGTCTGTGGATATTATTTAACATATTTCCTTCAACATTTGCCTGAAATAGCAGTCAGACATAAAAATCTTTAATTTCCCATATGCTTTTGTTGTCTTTTTGAAAATAGTTATTACATTCATTCATTCGTCTGATACTAAAGCAAATTTAAGCAGTAAGCTATCAATTACAAACAAGATCAGCAATCTCATATTTGATTTTCTTTAAAGCTCTAAAGCTAAAGTAATTTCATCTTGACAATACATAAGGATTAATTTGTTATAAAACATCTTTGGGTCAGTTCCTTAGACTTGACACCCATAAAGAAAAAGCTTCTTTACTGGCCATTATTGTTAATACCAATGCAGAGAATTCTTTTATCTTTTATGCAGGACCTTATCATCTTCTGATATTCCTTTAACATATCAAAATTATGTTGGTTATATGATTTTTTTAATGTTTTCTTCTTCTGACATGTTAAAAAAATATTAATAACTTTTATGCTGTTAGCAAATTGCTCCACAAGATCCTTTTTGGCCTGTTTAGTGTGTACTTAAGTTTATGTTGCCAAAGTCTAGACTGCCTTCTTTCATCTTTCAGACATAGTTTCTGCTTTTCAATTTTAATGACTTCTTCAGCCTTCTTGAAACGAAACCATTGGCAGTGAGGAATGCAAGAGTCATAGGACCAGGAACCAAACAGACAAGAGGCGCTTGAACCTGGCTGAGCAGAAAGGGTAGAAAGTGAGCTTCTGATCTCTTATTTGAGAAGCGCTCTGCTTTTCTCTCATGATGATCGAATGTAAAATGCATACACTCTGACAGAAGCAGGAGCTAGGACCTCAGTCTGTCCTCACCCAGGGGAGGGCAGGGCTGGCTTCCTAGCCTTCTATTTTCTATATGAAGGAATGACTTAGCAAGGTGACCATCACTTCTGTATTTCACAAGTGTCTGGGACAATTACTGATTTCTGGCAGAGAGACTTAACTGAGACAGAGACTGAGACTTTGCTCAAAACTCACATTTCTGTTTATTTCTAGGATAGAAAAACATAGAAGTTTGTATCCTGCTGTGTTTTCGATTTGTGACTACAACACTATCAATAGTGTTGATAACACAGGAATGCTTTAGCTATTGTTGAGCAGGGCTTACCCAGCCTCAAGGCTTTTTCTGATTCTCACTCCACCCCACCATCAAGGATTCTGAAGGTGCACAAGGAGCTGGGAGGGGACACAGCTGGGGCAACTGATCCCAAAAGTCAGAATGGGTCTTGAATGGTATATAACATGTTCATCAATATAAACTGGGGGAAGAATGAGAAAAAGGAGGTGTTTGGGGTGATGACATTTGTCTTCCCAAGCCACCGTTAGGCTCCCTGCTTGATGATGGAGCCCTGCTTTCCAGATGTCTGAACACCTGTCTGCCTTGGGAAGCAGTGAATTAACTCTTTGTTTTGCTTTGCTTCTGTGGGCAGCTTTTGCTTTACTTAATAAACTGTCTTTTCCCTCAACCCACAAGTTTTACCATTCTTGCCCTTCTAATCTCTCCCCATTCCACCATGGAGAGAGTGCAGAGTGAGCAGCATTAAACCTCAACATGCAACACAAATTCTGTAAGCACAGGGCAGGCCCCAGTTTTAACGCAAATATAAAATTAGAGACGGGGACATCTGTAGAGCAAAAGGCTGTAGTTTGCTTTCCCATGTGAGCAGTGTCAATTAAGTAAAATGGCCTCAGCTCACCTTCCACTCATCACTCTGATTTTTGGCTTTGCACCCTTTGGATGCATATTTCTTTTTTCACCAATTTTAAAAACAAACTATGCAAAGGTCTTTCCTGGCTTTTAAATCTGCTACTCTCCAGAAAGCTAAATGCTAGAATTAATATGTAGTCAATCCTGCAGTAAGCATTCATGTTCCTGTATTGGTGTTTCACTTTGAATCAAGAGTAATGTTTAAACAAATCTCCAATTGTTCTCACTAATCACACTTTGTATCAAAACATGCGGCAGTCTCAGCACACACAAACCAAGTTTCTTTTAGACTGAAAATAAACTGAGGCTTTCAATGGAATCCAGGTAAAAATGAGCCTTCAAATTCATGCATCAGACTGGCCTGAGTTGGAAACTTTGTAAAACGTGTATTGGATAAACGTCAAGTCTTCAGACTAAGTGTTTTGCTCTCCTTAGTAGCAAACTTCCCTTTCTAACAAAACAAGTCAAAGAGTTTAGCCATGATAGACTGAGAAACATTGAAAAGATTAAGTGAAGTTTCATTACATAATTCTTCTTTCTAAAATGTATGTAAGAAGCAAAGCTGTTGTGATATAATACATTGATATGTCTATACAGGCACGTCATGATTATACCAACATTTTTGTCTATGCCTGTTATGTCTCAATGTTGTATAACTCTGCATCCCCCTGGGCATCCAAATAAAAAAAGAAAAATATAAAATACCTACATTGAAAATACATTGATTGTATTGTGATTGTACATTGTCTTGATATATTTACTGTTATGGCAAAGAAAGCAGTTTAATTTGTTTTCAATTACATTTTAGAATGTATATAAAAACCATTTACAGAATATATATTATGTTCGAAGGCTTGAAACATCAACCAAAAATATATCTCAGTATTTAAATTGTATATAAAGCATGCAAATAATCTAGTCTTCTTTTTATTATGGTTTTCAGTTATCTTTTACTGTTTGTAATTCTTTGACTTTTTAATAAACAGAATTTTATTGCTGCTTGCCATCAAAGTAGCTGAGACTTTCTAAGCTTTCCTTGTCAGAATCATGCAAGTTATGTAACCAATAAAGTACATTTATCTATGCTGAGAATACCAGACTAAACAGTTTTACATTTTATAAGGAATTGTTATTTTACAATACAAGCTACTTGTCTAAATTTTTTTTCAGAATGTAAATAGTTCTAATATTTATCTTTCAAACTGTGCAGTTTTCTAAACAGTTTTGTTCTTCTTCAATTACTACACACTCTGTCGAAAATCTGTGCTGTTTGTTAGTCTGGTACAACATCTGCACAGTTTTTGTTCAGAACTCAGAAACACACAGGCTTCCCAAATATCCTTCTATGACATAAAATAGTACTTCCTGAAAATATTTCACACAGCCTACTAAAAAATGCAACTTACTTTCATAAAGTGTCCTTCATGGAAAAGTCCTAAATACAATACAAATAAAACCAAACACAGTAAATATTTACAAGGATAAATAAAACACAGTGTTAAGTCTTCCTTACAACTCCATAGTGATTTTCATAGAATCAAAAACTATAGAATCATAGAATCATAGAATGGCATGGTCTGGGAGCAGCCCTAAAGATCATCTATTTGCAATCCCCCCTTCCAAGGGCAGGAACACTTTTCACCAGACCATCCACTCTGGCCTCCAGGCATTGGACATCCACAGCTTTTCAGTACAACCTGTACTTCACAGTGCTTCACCACCCTTACAGTAAAGAATTTCTTCCAAATGCCTAATCTAATCTATCTTTTTTCTGTGTGAAGCCATTCCCCATTGTCCTTTCACTACATGCTGTTGTGAGTAATCTCTCTCCATCTTTCTCGTAGACTCCCTTCAAGTACTGCAAGGCCTGAGTTAGATCACCCTGAAACCTTCTCTTTTCCAGGTTGAACAATCTCATTTGTCTCAGCCTTTTCTCACAGGAGAGCTCTTCCATCCCTCTGATCATCTTGGTGTCCATCATCCGGACTCACTCCAGCAGCTCCATGTTCTTCCTTTTCTGCAGACCCCAGAGCTGGATGGCTGCAAGGGAAGTGTCACCAGAGGGGAGCAGAGGAGCACAATCCCTCCCTGGCCCTGCTGCCCACGCTTCTTTTGCTCCAGGACATGTTTGGCTCTCTGGGCTGTGAGTGCACATGGCTGGGTCATGTCGAGCCAGCCTCTCATCCAGCAGCACCCCCAAGTCCTTCTCAGCAGGGCTGCTCTTGTTCTATTCATCCCCCAGCTCTTATTGACACCCAACCCAGGTACAGCACCTTGCACTTGGTCTTGTCACACCTAATGAAATTCTCATGCACCCACTTCTTGAACTTGTCCAGATCTCTCTGGATGGTATCCTGTCCTTCAGTGTGTCAACAGCGCTACTCCTCTTGGTGTCATCCACAAATTTGTTGAGCATGTATTCCATCTCTTTATCTATATCATTAATGAAGATGTTAAAAAACATTAGTCCCCTGAGGTACAGCAGTCACTGATGTCTACTGGGACTCTAAGCCATTGACCCTCTGGATGGGACTAGACGAGATACATGCCCCAGTCCTGAGGAAGTTGTTTGATGAAGTTACCAAGTCACTCCCCATGATATTTGAGAAGCCATGGCAGACGGGAGATGTTCCTGTTCACTTATAAAAGGAAAACATTGTACCATCTTTAAAAGAGTTAGAAATGAGAACCCCAGGTGCTGTCAGCTTCCCCTCTGTGCCTGACAAGATCATGGAACAGATCCTCCTAGAAGCTTTCTAAGGCACATGGAGGAGGAGGAGGTGATTAAAGATAACCAGCACAGCTTCACCAAGGGCAAGCTGTTCCTGACCAACCCAGTGACCTTCTACAATGTGTGACTGCCTCAGTGGAAAAGGAAAGGGCTACAGTTGTCATTTATCTGGCCTTCTGTAAAGGCTTTGGATGCCTCATAATATGGATCCCTCATAACATTCTTCTCTCTAAATTGGGTGGGTAGACTGCTAGACAGGTTCACTTAGATAACATTCATATCAAACAGGAAAGGAACACGGAAGAAATTTATCAGATTACAATTTTAAATTTCTAATTTCTTGCTTTAGACCTGATCAGAAAAAAAAACCAAAAACAACCCAGCTTTAATTTAATCCTGATTTTTTTTAACAGCTGGGACAGTAATAACATGCTTAAAATTGTACAATCAAGACTTCTAATAGAAGTTCAATATCACCAAGGTCATAGTCATTATCTGAGGAAGCTAAAAGAGCTACCACTCACTGATATGAGCATGGATGATACCTGAGATATCTGTGTTGAAGAACTAATCAATAGCAACTCAGTTTTATCTTTCCTAAGTTCAAGAAATTTTGTTGACATGCATGCTTGAATAGCACTAAAACTTAGTCATCAAGCAGGCTCCCAGGACTGCAAAGTCTGGAACAAATGTTCCAGTGAGCTATCAGCACCCATATGGCACACCAGGCCATGACAGTGAATGGAAGCTGAACAAGCGAATATAAAGCAAAAGAGAATCCTGAGGAGATGGTGAGTCAGGTGGAAGAGCAGGAACTCCACAAGTGAAAAATTAGTAGAGATTAGTTGAAACAGTAATTCTTTAAAGCAACAAACTGACTTTTCAGAAGGAAAATCTGAACCAGGCCAAGAGAAGAAAATCAAATTAAAATATTATGGTCTGTAGTGTGATAAACAAAAAGAAAGGTGTTATTCTGTAAAAAAAAAAGATAATACACATTTCATTATCAATTCAGAAAAATATCAGGTTGATGAACATCACGAACATTATAACTACAAAAGGTGAAATAATTAAAATGCAAAAGGTTTTACTGCACAGATCTTCTTTTACATTGTAACAATCTTTGCTCATTTAAAGGCTTAAAGAATGAGGAAACCAGCTCCTCTGGATTTGTATTAAAAACTTTAATGTTGAAATTCTATGGCCTTCACGGTAGAGGTGACACTAGTCAATAATGTTTTTCCCACCATTGGCTTCACCTTGATGAATTAAAACTAAGGTACGCTAGGTAAAAAAAAAAAAAAATACAAGCAATTCATAAACAATAAAGTTATTTCCTTTACCAGAATTTTCTAACTATTGTAGCATAGTTTTGTAAGCATCTGTCTTCCAACATATCAAATTTTACAGTCCAGTCTTAGAACTAATAAGGAGGGTTATTATGAAATGCTAACAGGATTTAGAACGTGTTCAGACTTTTCAAGCAGTAAGGATCAAGTCAGGACTTCCTAAAAATCATTTCCCTTCAGAAATGATAGAAGAGTAGCAGCAGTTAGTAGATCTTCTCAGGACTAGTGTTTATAGAACTTTCATCTAAGGTTGCTGTGAGTATAACTCAGCTGTGTCATACCTTGCTTTATCCTGAGAACCAGATCTGATGCTGACTGTGTAACCTTGTTTAGGACTGCTTATGGACATTGCCTCACTTTAAATGCTTTACATAATGAACTTCTTAGATCCATATAAACTTTACATGGCATTTTCTGGTGATATTCTTAAGCCTTTTTCTTGTAGTGGTACCCTACATGAAAACCATGAAATCCCTCAAGAGAAATGATCAAAGTTTTGGCTGCATCCAAAGAAAAGCTATGAAACTAGTGAAGGATTTAGAGCACATTTTTTATGAGGAATGGCTGAGGGACCTGAGGTCATTTAGCTTGCAGAATAAAAGGCTGAGGGGAGACCTCACTTCTCTCTGCAACCTAAAAGGAGGACATATGTGGTCCCCTCTCTGAGGCAAAAAGTGATAGGACAAAAAGAAATGCCCTCAAGTTGTGCCGTGGGATTATTAGATAGGATATGAGAAAAAAAATTCTTCCCTGAAAGGGTCATCCCCAGAAGGGTTATTATTGGAACAGGCTTCTCAGGGAAGAGATACAATTACTGTGTGTAAGGAGTTAAAATGCAGGTTATGCAGCACTGTTCTAAAGCACATGCACACACAAAAGTAGTTGATCCTCTGAGACTTATAATTAAAATATCAACATATTAAAGCAGAGTGAATATTAGTTTCCTGTGTACTGGTTCTAAAATAGGACAGAATTTTACATGACTGATGCAGCAATATCAAAGCTGAATAACTCTTAGATAGTGCTGACCGTCAAATATTAAAAAATAAAATTTTGTAAGGGGAGTGTTATCTTTTCCTATTTGCATTCTGATTAGAAATCTAATGTCTTCATTAGTCACAGATATCTCTAATATTAGGAAATTCCAACACTAAAAATACATATTTTAGAGTCAATCCATCAGTTTAATGAAACAAAAGCAGTGGAAAAATATAACTTGTATACACAATTACTGCTAGAACATGGTTGTTTTTTGTTTGGTTGTTGTTTTTTTTAAGGCAAAAGGAGACCCAAATCCCTGAATTTGTTTTGACTTTTCTCACTGATTTCTTTTTGGTCAAATGTTCATGTGTATGTACTCTAAAGAGTTTAACACAATTCACCTCAATTAGAATGTTTTTATCCTGCTATTTGATGATTCCCAAATTAAAAATTTAAACAAGCTAACATAGAAAATCCTTTCATGGTAAACAAGCACCACTGCTGCTGGCAAGCTGAGGCGCTTGAAGCATCCCCCTTGAAGCTGTGTGTGCCTTGAAGGAGTTCATCTGGTTGCTCCATCTCTTCTTAAGGAAAGAATTCCTGTCTTCTCCCTAGGGGAGCCCTGTTTGGTTGTTAACAGCTTTAGAATAATTTCCTCATTAAGTCAGAGGGTAACCTGGTCAGGATCCCTTGCAGGCAATAACTGTTCAGTTAAAATTAAGGGAGATGTTTAGTTAATATCTTGGTAAATTGGGGTTGGATATCTGATGTGCTTGGGAACAAGAAACTGAATATTTCATTGCAAGGCCAGAAAATTCAAGACAGTTTGGATAAGAGACTCATTAGCCTCTAATAAGCCATCAGTGACATTGTTACATAATATTTTCAGTGTTTAAATTTGAACATGATGCAGAACAGAGCAATTACCAGTTCAGAAATTTATCATATGATGATAGATTTAAGTAGTCATCACACCATACTATTAAGAATAAGATCTCAAGTGGATGTCAGATACACATAGGATATCAGATTTTGGATAAAAGTATAGGAAAAAGAAAAAGAATTAATTCCATGAAGAATAGATGGGGAACTATTCGAGTTACTTCAAGTTCTTTCCTCTAGCTGCAGTTTTCAAACCAGTCCCAGCAGGACTGACATTCCTCAAACAAGCTAATTTCTTGTCATTTTGGCACATTTACCACAAAAGCCAAGGATGGAAGGAGTATGAATACAGAACTATTACCTTGCTAAAATGTCCCCTTGTACTAGCATGTAGGAAAGGCTACATGAGGGAAGGTTGTTGGCTATTGCTCATTCTCTACCTGTGCTACTTCTATAATTTAAAAAGTGAGCTCCCATCTGCAGAGCTGTCCATCTGTTGCAGCATAGAACCATTAAATTCAAAATGAAACATTAAAACACAAGAGGAAGGCAAGCACAGAGCCTCAAGGCAAAACAGTAGCAGTGCTGTTCTTATGGACACGTCGGGTACAACACTTATTTGCCCTCAAAATGAGCCAGAACAAACCTTTATTCTAAAGGCTAATGCATGACTTGTGGGAAAAGAGAGATAAGACATGGAAAAACCTCTAGCTGCCGTCAACAGAGGCACTGAACTCTCTGCATTTCTGTTTCACAGGGATTTAGTACTGAAGTAAAAAACATATGTCCCCAAGAGCTCTCTCTAACTTTTCTTCTCTGCCTTACACCTGAAACAGTACTTATTTGTCCTTTTTACAGGTGTGGAAAAATAGAATGACTTAGTTAATTTCTGCAGCCTTCTAGCTTAATACACACACAGTGTTATGCTAATTTATAACTAAATAATAAAACAATTTTTGAAAAAGCATAATTACTGTTCACAGGCATGGTCAGGTTTATTACTGTACCTGCAATCAGCAATATATAAAATAGAAGTCATCTGTCCAAGTCTCTGATCTGACATTGAGGAGCTCACCGCACTCCAGTGTTTCTCTTCATAATACATTTACTGGATATTTGTATTGCTTTTAAAAATCCTTAACAGGAAATTATACTAAAAAATTCAAAAACAAGAAAAAAAAACCAAAAAACAAAAAACCTTGCTAAAATCTGAAATTAAAAATAACCAAAGAACCTACTCAAAATGTCTTATTTCTCAGTTACTGTTGCCTGTGGATTATGTAGTTGAACACAGACAACAGTTATTTTGAAAAGCAGAAAAGATGTGATATGGCAGTAATTTGAAATAAAAAAGTAGCAACTAAATTTGATACAATGAGAGGAAATGCTTTTGGGAAGAAATCATACAGATATTTTATAAAGAAAGGAAGTTTAATACAGATGGGAATTTGAAAGCACTGAAATTCATAGAGAGGTTATTTATTCCCCAAATCCTGATAATCATATCAAGGTTATATTTAAATTTTATTTATTTCTGCAAAGAGAAAGCCATGTAAGAAAAGCATGGTTGGTCTTAAGCATAACATATAAAGAAGTGCTGTAAAGGCACCATCTGACTCCACTCCTTATAGATGACCCCCTGAAGCAAATAGACTTGTATGCAGTGAAGACTTCAGATCCCAAAGGCAGTAATGATCTCACTTCCCTGAAGGGAACTGTTTGGCATCAGTGTCTGAATTACTAGCCAAAATCTTTAACTCAACCAAAAAAAAAAAACAAAAAACAACCAAAAACAAACAAAAGATAAAAAAGAATAATAAGAAAGGATTCTTCAAGTACATTGGTCAGAAAAGGAAGGCCAAGTGCAAAGTTCTGCGCCTGGGTCAGGGCATGAGTATCAGAAAGGAAAGAATTCACTGAAACCAGTCCTGCAGAGAAGAACTCGGAGGTTCTAGAGGATGAAAAGCTGGACATGAGCTGACAATATGCACTCACAGTCCAGAAGGCTGGCCTTTTCAGCCACCATCTGGGCTACATCAAAGGAGCATGGCCAGCAGGTCGAGATAAGTGGTTCTGTATTACCGCGACCTGTGTGGGTCGCAGTTGGTGAGAGAGAGACGGTGAATCTTGTATCTTGATCAGAAGGCTGAATTTATTAATATATGATATATAATACATTATTACTATACTAATAGAATATAGAGAGAGGTTTGCAGAGCAGCTAGCTAAGCTGAGAAGAGATAGGAAAGAACCCACAGCAAAGTTGTGGCCAAGGACTCAGTCCCCTAGCTTGAACTGGTGATTGGCTCTTAATTATAAACATAGAAAATGAGCCAATCAAGGTGAATCCTATTGCATTCCACAGCAGCTGATAATAATTGTTTACCTTCTCTTCGGGGGCCTCTGGCTCCCGAAGACACAGAAATATGAAAGGAAGGATTTCTGTGGAGAAATGTCTGCGACATCTCACTTTTCTAAATTGTATAAAAATAAAAGAAAAATGCTGATGTGGAATGAACAGGAAATTCCTTCACCTATAAAATATAGAATACTAATAATTCACTAAAACAATCCTACAGTATAAGAAAATTGCAAGAAACAATGCAAAGAGAATTCAAGTCCATGCAGCTGAGTTTCAGGAACAGTCCATCAGCTGAAGTTGTTTCTTTTGGACATCTGAGAGTCCTTTTTGGTCCTGAAAACAACTTGCTGCAAAAGGAGTTCCATCAATAGTTATCAAAAACCATTGACAGTCTTAATACAATTTGAAACAATTTGAAACAACTTGAACAATTTTGAAATGTCCTTTCTGGCCTTTCAGTGCTTCAGCGCTTCAGAGCTGCTGCCCTCTTTTTTTTTTTTTTTTTTTTTTTATCGAAAAGCAAAAGAGCAGCAACCGAGCAGAGCAATGCCAGAGAAGGAAAGGCCCTGGGGGCCCTGGCCCATACTGGACCAGGAACCCCAAAACTGGCTCACACAGGGGGACCCGGACCGGTAGGACAAACCAGAACCCCTAGAAACACAAGGAGGCCAAATGATGGCCCTGGCCCAGGAACCTCCTGAGCCAAACGGCCCAGGCCAAACCCATGAGGAAGGCTGTGCATTCCCGCAGGCCTGAACCTTGTTGCTAGCACAATGGCAGCACGGGTAGTGAGACGCTTCCTTTCCCCTAAACCACTGAGGCATGCCAGCAGCAGGGAAATAGAAGCTGCCCCGAGAATCTTCATCTCGGGTCTGGGAATGTTTGTTTCCCACAGCATCACGGCACCACCCCCACTGGGCTGGGGACCAAAGGCAAAACTTTCGGGAGCCCCCTCCCCCTCGCCGCTAGGGCACAAGAGAGGCGGCGGCCTCCATGGGACAATCCCCGAAAAACCACCCCCCAAACCGCCGAGCTTGAAAGCCGGCAGCCGGACTGCCACAACAGTGAGCTGGCGGGCAGCCCCTGCTCCACTGAAGGAGAGACCAGCCTCCAGGGCGGCTGCTGGGACGTCCGGTGGAAGCAGCGGGGACGGAGCCGGAACCGGGGAGGGAGCCGGAACCGGGGGGGGAACCGCGCTGAGCGTGGGATCAGCCGCGGGCTGCTTCGAGGGTCCCGCAGGTTCAACTCCGTTTTCTGCTGCTGACTCTGGGGTCCTCTGCGGAGGCGCAGTCGCGGTCGCCGTCGCAGTGCAAACAGACAGCAGCGGAGCTGGGAGAGACAGCGGAGCGTCGCCGTTGCTTAGCAACAGGTCAATCAACGGAAGTGCTGTCTCTTCGGCCTTCTCCGACGCAGGCTCTGGCGGGGGCAGGGAGGCCGGTGAAACCGCGGGCGGGACCTCCTGGAGAGGCGGAGACGGGATCTACTGGAGTGACGGCTCTAGCAGGGGCATGGAGGAAACCTCGGAGACCGGTGCCGCCCCCATATCTGAAGGCGGAGTCTGAGAGGCCGGCGCTGGCTTGAGCGGCCGCTCCCATCCCCCCGGAGAGAGAGAAGGGGGGGAAGGAGAACACTCCATCTGAGCATGCTCCGGAGAAAGAGTAAAAAAAACTTCTTCGCGCCGCGAAGTTTCGGCCCCCCCCGCCGCGAAGCGGGGGGGGGAAAAAACCCAAAGTCCTCCCCCACCGGGTCTTCTGCCAAGGGTGGTGGAAACGGAGCTTGGCCATAACAGTTAGATATCCATTGAAAACAAGCTGCTCTGCGTTTCAGGACAGGGAAAAGCTTTATAAATGCTGGGTAGATAGAAGGCAACACGCATCCCTTACTGAAGACGCGCTGGATAATCGAGTCCATGCACTCCCAGACAAAAGCATCTAAAGCATATAAGACATCAGCAAAGAACCCAAAAAGCTTTGCCCATCGAAAGAATTCATAGATATCTGTTTTTGACAAAAGGAAGCCGTCTTCCCTACACCAATATTTCCAGAGGGCCATGATTTTCTCCTCTGAAGGGGAGAATTGAATCTCTTCTGGCAAGGCATGGGTCTGCCATACAAACAGCCACAAGCTACGAAGGGCTGGTTCATCAGGGATAGAAAAGTGAACAGTACCTTTTGAAAGAGTCCAGCTTGCTCTGGCCAGCTCCACAGGTCTGCTGCTCTTTTCCATCATCTTTCCTGATGGTTTTCCAGAAGAAAGGTTCTCTTGTGGTCAGCCTTGGCTGTGAACTCTGTCCAAATCTTCAGTTCCTCAGCTCCTGGCTTGAATCCACTTTCTGAGGTCACTTCAAAGCAACCATCAAATGCTACACATACAGGATTTTTACCCAGTGCAGCAATTTTGCTCCTCTGGTCTTATCAAATTAATTTTTGCTCTGACACGTCGGGTCACCAGATATTACTGCGACCTGTGTGGGTCGCAGTTGGTGAGAGAGAGACGGTGAATCTTGTATCTTGATCAGAAGGCTGAATTTATTAATATATGATATATAATACATTATTACTATACTAATAGAATATAGAGAGAGGTTTGCAGAGCAGCTAGCTAAGCTGAGAAGAGATAGAAAAGAACCCACAACAAAGTTGTGGCCAAGGACTCAGTCCCCTGGCTTGAACTGGTGATTGGCTCTTAATTATAAACATAGAAAATGAGCCAATCAAGGTGAATCCTATTGCATTCCACAGCAGCTGATAATAATTGTTTACCTTCTCTTCGGGGGCCTCTGGCTCCCGAAGACACAGAAATATGAAAGGAAGGATTTCTGTGGAGAAATGTCTGCGACAGTTCTGCCCCCGTTAGACCCCACCTGGAGTGCTGCATCCAGCTCTGGGGTCCTCAGCACAGGAAAGACAAGGACCTGTTGGCTTGAGTCCAGCAGAGAGCCACCAAGATGATGAGATAGCTGGAGCATGTCTCCTATGAAGTCAGGCTGAGTCAGCTGGGGTTGTTCTGGCCTGGAGAAGGCTTTGGGGAGACCTCATTGCAGCCTTTCAGCACTTAAAGGGAGTTTATAAAAATGATGAAGAGTAGGCAGAGAGTGTTGGTACAAGGGTAATGGTTTTCAACTAAAAGAGGAGAAATTTAGATTAGGTGGTGGAGAGACAGTCATTACTGTGAGGGTATTGGAGCACTAGAACAGGCTGCCCAGAGGAGCTGCGCACGCCACATGTGTGGGAGTGTTCAAGGCCAGGTTGGACCAGGCCCTGGATTAGGCCCTCATCCAGTGAGTCGCTTCCCTTCCCATGCCAGAGGGGTTGGTATAATGTGGTCTTTAAGGTGCCTTCAACCCAAACCATTCCACGATTCTATGAAAAATAGAAGCAACCTTCAAAGTATATGTGACCTATTTTCAAAATCAAATCAAAAGAAGAAACCATTTTGCTTTCTATTGACCATGAGGAAAGTGTAGAATTAATAAAAGTTCTAACTCCTTAAAGTTTCTTCCTAGAAGTCTACCCCTCATGCTCATATGCCAGCTTAATCCTTTCATCAGTTCTTGTTCCTTTCCAGTCCTGTTCACTCACATTAATAAGGAAAAGTAAAGATGTCCCATATATTGAGCAGTGATGAAGTGACAAATAGAGAACTGAATAAGCTAGATTATTTTTCACCATATCATGAATAATTACTGAAGTGGAATGGAGACTATAATGTCTGTTTCTCTGCATTTTGGATTATGAAGTGTGTTGGATGTATCTAACAAGATCTACAGAACCTTAGGACCCATATATTTCACTAGACAGAAAATAAATTTGGACTATCCACTCATTTATACCGACTATTTTTATGTCTATTTGTCCTAATGGATCTAAGCCATAAGAGGACTTCTACAGCACACTAGGAATCTAATTACACTGGGTTTTTTAATCTGACCTAAGTGACCTTTCAACATCTAAACTGAATCTAAGGCTAAATAGGGAAAGAATTTCTTCTGCTCAAAGTTCTGGGTAAGCAATTGAGTCATCAAATCCTTTTCCAAGTTCCAAATTCTTGTGAAACTATTTCTTTAATGAACTTCTGTTCTACAAAATGGTTTTTTGTAAAAGGAACAAAGAACATTGTTCTTTGATCAACAGATACTTTGCAAAACCCAGTCTATTCGCTCTAGGCTTCATGAAATCAACTTCCTCACCTCTGAGAAGTAGTTCCCTTTCATATCTTCCCTTAGGTGGTTTTATTTTGTCCTAATTTTGTACTGTAGCAAAAGTATAAAAAAGAAAAAACAATTTATGAGTGGCAATTACTTAGACAGCAACAGCTATATTTTCTATTACCCTCTTGATTCTCTTATTCTTATAAGCTATATAGCAGACAGACAAGCAATAGAATTAAAACAAATAAATCTTTTGTTGATCTTCAGAAAAAATATAATGATTGTATCATTATGAAAATTGTGCTTCCTTTCAAAATGTCACACATAATTGTGCATAGCCAGACTCAAATGAACCAGTAAATGGATTGGCGTTAATAATGATATTGGATATGCATGCAGTTTCAAGTATTAACTAATAAAAATGATTGATAGTTTTTAGATAATTGCATTTAAGAATATGAAAGAACTTTTAACAAAATGTGACTTGTAGCTTTTTAGAGAAGTTAATTAAATACTTGTTAAACATAATAATTTATTATATCACTGTTGTTTTATGAATAAAATAAAAGGGATAATCAGCATTTTTATAGTGATGGAGCGTCACAGGCCTGTAAACATAAGTCTCTAGTCCTTATGATTGCTCTTGTCTTCTTTCTACACTATCAATCTGATTTCTAAAATTCTTTCTGGATTCATACTCATTAAGCTGCAGTGGCAGTTTTGCCTTTACCTCTTATCAAAGGTTTGTTAGTTAAAATCTAAAATAAAATGAAATAAAGTAAGGAAAAAAGTAAAAATAAAATAAAAAAACCCACTTCAATCAAAAAGTGTTTTCAAGACTCCTGATCCTGAAGACTTATCTGAGATTTTCAAAAGCTGGTGATGCTTTGCATCTTGCAACGAACAAAATTATTGGTTTTAGCTTGATTTGTTATGAGCTATTAAGTGTTCATCTTAACAATGTCAGTTATTGAGGCAATTATTACATTAAGTAATGTTTGATTTTTCAGGGACTATGGAATATTCCTAATAACACTGCCTTAGTAAATGCAGGGAGGAAATATCTTTATGGTTAATAATTCACAATTCAGCTGAATATACAGAGATGTACCCCCAGAATCTCTTTGGAAACCACACTGGCCTACTGATATATATCTATAAAAAGATGCAGCAAGAGAGCCTTTTACACAAGAAATCAGAAAAATAAGTGTTCCTTATTAGCTTTGGTTTGTTAGGGATTTAAAATACCAAACATTGATCAATAGGAGGTAATGCTTGGGAATTTTTCCCATCAGAGTGATATTTCTTATCACAAATGAAAACTCTCTGGATTTCAGTTCAGAGATATAACTTACCTAAAACCTGGGGAATTTTTGACATACTGTAACTCCCTAACATGCAGTGTATCTTACTGTACCTGAAAAAGCAGGATGCAGCCCAGCAATTGATTATCCCCACCTATCCTTGTATTTGCAATGTTGCAAGCAAAAAACTAGCAAAGAAACACACTGGTCAAGCAGCAGAATCAGGCATTCAGAAGTTAAGAAGTGCTGGAATCTTCATTCATCTATCTTCACACTGTACTTTTTGGTGCAGTTCATAATTATGTGATGAGATAATATTTTTACACAAGTTCATTCATCATTTCAAATAAAGAATGAAGTATGTTCTATAAATGAGAAATTGAGCAAAAAACTTTCACTAAGCTGTCTTTGGTTCCTTATCTTTGTAACTACAGACTTTGTAAGTGATAGGAGACCAAGATTCAGTTTCCACACTTCTTAAAGAAGCCTTTGAAGACCTGACAGTCATTGCTAAGATCAGAGTCAGAACCAGCAAGCTATGGAATATTTGGAAAGGTTGAAACAAGCTTTCACAATGTCTTCTTGACACAGTTCAGTTCCAATAAGCAAAGCCAAGAGAGAAGGGGCAAGAATTTCTATGAACATCTTAGCTACTTGCATAAAGACTGGTTCTCTCACTTTGTATTTCAAAGAGCATTGAGTGATTTTAAGTGAGGAACAAGAACTCCAAGCACTGAGCTGAAAACAACCTTGCTTTAAATATCTTACAGGCCAAAACATTAGGCATTCAACAAGGAATATTTAAATACTTTAGAGTGTTTATATTTGAGGATAGAGGGATATTTGTTGATATCTTATTGCTCACAATCTTTAAATATTTTCTAATTAAAGAATAAGAGGAAAATATAAATATTTTCAGTTCTCAAGGATGGTAGATGTGGTCCTTGCATCCTAGTTAGTAAGATAGCTCGTAAGATATTAGGTAATGAGGCACTTAGGTTTCAGTCTCTGTCCCAATGTAAGTTCAGATTTTGTAGAGGAAAAAATAAACTATCAAGCAATCAAATCTCTCCAGAAAAATATCAATGACAGAACTTAGGCAACAAAGCAGTCTCTGCTGAAGATATTTGGTGGTGCAATAAACTTCCAGATGCAGCAAAGGAGTCCTTATCTTTGATTATCTTCAGGAAATTATTTTCTTTTTGCCTTTTTGGGCATAGTAGCACATGGAGGATAAGGCAACAGAACAGGGGAGATGCTGGTTTTTTTTCCTACATGCTCTTCTAAGGGAAAAAAAATCTTTCTCTTCTCCTGAGCAAAATTCTCATCCTTTGAATTAATAAACAAAATATCTCCAATAAATCTCTGATTTATAGATCATGTATATATGAGGACCACAGTTATTCTGTTTTAGAAATAGTTATAATGTAATCACATTAAATACAACCAAAAAAAAAAAAAAAAAGCAAGTAAAATACCAAGAGACATATGTATATATATATTTATAAAGTTGAAATATTTTGATTTTATTTTTCTTCAGAGTTAGCACTAAAGAGCACCCATACATATTTTTGGGTGTTTGACAATAACTATGCTCTTTTTAGTAACAGTACATACCATTACTGTTCAGAATACAGTAACTCTGCTTACCAACAGCAATGCTCAAATGCACACAACAGTTTTCCTCATCTTACCAAATGGAAAAAAAAAAAAAATTGTTCAAAGAAGGTTTCCACTTTTCATCCATCTTAGCAATGGACAAAATTTCATCCTTTTCCCAAGAAAAAATAAGACAAATAGATCTTGCAATATTTTTGGATGACCATCAAATTTAGATTATTCTGGAAAGGAAATGGAAAAAAGAAATTCCAGATTCTTAGGAGATATTTCTTCTTCCATATTCTGTCTGTTCTACACTGTATGTCACGTAAGTGAGATTTCTAAAAGTGGCTTAGAAACTTTTCAAAGCTTCATTATCAGCCATTGGCTTTTTCTTTTCTTAGGGGAGGACTTAGCTCTTTAGTTAATGCTGTAATTTACACTTTGTCAAGCACATGACTAATATTGCTGCTTTTATTATCAGATAGATCCTTAATTTATAATAAATGATTACAGATGTATGTTGCATAAGTTATGGGTATTTCATTTGAGTATTTATATTTCATCAGCCAACAACAAACACTTGCCATTGAAGTTAGAGTGAGTATTTCAAATGTGCAAACTCAGAAGACTCAAAGCACTTCAAGAAGTTTAAACATTAGATCTGCTTTCTCTTTTTTAGTTGTATGAGTTGTGAACTCATGAGAGAGGGAAACATTTATACAGCATTTACAATAGTCAGACCTTTAATTATTATACATATGCATAATCTAAGTTGATCTGATCAGCTACCTTTGTATAAAGTTTCAAAGCTCAGTGAGAATTCCACCTGATTGATAATATTACTTCGTTACTGACAATTTATCTACACAATTTACATTGTTGATCTTTGCTATTTACAGCATAAGACCACTGATCCTTTTTTATCATGTGCTGGACAGAACATAAACAGAAAGAGTCAAATCTTTATTTTATGATGTTTTATATCCCAAGCAAGAACAATGTTCTTTAGCAGAAATAGCTGTAAAGATTCTGTGAAGAGGTTATACCATATGGACTGAAGGAAAATTTGTTACTCTTGAAACAAAGAACAATGACAAGAAAACAGATTTATCATTTTGAAATGAGATCAAGGACGGCTCCGTGGAGAATTCTTCGGTTAGCAATGTATAATGAAAAGGATTTGCATTGTGCAAGAACATAATATATCTCTACAAATGTGAAGTGCAGATCTCTATAAAAGTTACCAAAAAAATGGAGGTTAAAAATATACTTTAAAATATTTGAGGCTTGAAACCACAAAAGATGTCTCACATTAGTATTTTCCAGTCTTTAGAAATGAGTCATTATGTATTCCTGTAATCACTTTACCTGACGATGCCATTCATGAGTGTTGACACGACCATATTTAAAATAGACTTACCAATTTAAAATAGACATACCAATACTCAGGATTTTTTTTTTTTTTATTTTCTCACTTACCTTGATAAAGCATAAGAATAAAATGCTAGCGTGACTCTTGAAAGTTCAATTTCCACCTTGTATAATGTATTTGGCTCAGAAATGACATATACTTGGCACTATTCAGCTTCATCAGTGTTAATCATATTTTCTTTCAGCTTATCTTCAAAGATTTCATCTGTCTTATATATTCAGTACTTCTGGCTTCAAAGTCATTTTATATTTCCTTATCTGTTTTTAAATTCTTCATTGTTGGTTATTTAATTTTTTTAACATTGTTAAACAGGATTTTAGAAGGTATCTCCCAAAAGATATCTAATCTATAGAATATAGAGTTCACCTTCAAAGCATATTAGATCACCCTGTACTTTTAGTTACAGAGCATTAAAATGTAAAAGTAAAATGGCTAAATTATATTTTGATCAGGATTGCTGCTCTAAAGTCAAGAAAGTCCATCATTATTACCAGAAGTACAGGTAGCAAAACAATGAGGGAATCAGAAGGATAATTTTTAGAGGATGCATATTTTGAAATACTGTAAAACATCCAGTAGAGTGCAAAACAATTTAGATCTCACTCAGGATTCTGTGGAACATAAATGCCTTTAATTTTATGGTGTGATGTATGATAGTCAGAAGTACACAGAAATTCTGAAATGTCAATGTATACAGCAATTTGTAAACAAGAAACACAGCCAGGAAGTCTGATTTGTTACTGGAGAAAATACCCAGGGTTAAAAGACTGAAAAGGGAGAGCTGCCATCTTCTGTCTGAATTGGAACTCTGTGAAGAAGGAGTATTTTTTTGTAAGTACAACTCCATCAAATTTCAGATTTAAAGATGACTAGTCCTTATGAAATTTTAAAAAATTATATATAGGGACAGAGGTATATTTTCTTCACATTCGAAAAATAACAAGTGTAACCAGAAGATACACATATACACGTAATCAAAGCTATATTTCAACAAGGTATTCCAAAGAGTGATTGGGCATGAGTGTGGTGAGAAATAAATGTTCCTCCTTTTTTTCCTATTTCAAATATGCTTTTATGCTTGCCATAGTTGCCCCAGAATATCCTACTTTTCGGGAAAATAAAGCTGATTTAAAAGTAATGTACATCTTTTGTGTTAATTATAGGGCTCAAATAGAATAGATTTAAGTGAAGAATTCAAGAATTGAAGTTCACCCAGACAAGGAGAAATCTATTCTTGTACAAATGTTTTGAACTGATTCAAAGAAGGATCATTATTTCTGTCATAGAACCATAGAATGATTTCAGATAGAAAGAACCTTAAAGATCATCTAGTTCCAAGCTACCTGGCATGGCCAGGGGCACCTTCTACTAGACCAGGTTGTTCAGAACCCCATCCAACCTGTTCTTGACCAATGTTGTGGAAATTTTTTAATGCTTACTTGTTAACGAGTAATTACGTAGGAATAATCAATTAACTAGAATGCAGTAGACATTTCCCTCTAGATTCAAGGTGTAAACATCTTCCTAATATCCACCTAGAAAACCAAAATTTTTGTGTGCAGTAGATACAGAGTGTACTTACTCTACCCTCCTTATCAGTCAGTGAAGAAACTGACACTTCCAGGAAACAATTCAGACCATTTAAGGTATGAATCCACCAAAATATTTCAAAGACTTCACCAATCTCAAGTGATTACAGAGATTGCAAAAAAGGGTGACATTTTCCAACTAAGCCTAACCCAGAAGGGACAATTTCAGCTATGATGCTTACATTTCCCAAGAACTACTTCGGGCCGGCTATACTCCCTCCATCCAAAGCAATGTAAGAATGTGATGTGAGTGCTGCAGCAAACATCACAAACTGTAGATGACATAAATACATGCAATAGGTAGTTTATGAAGCATAAGTGAAGCTCTTTCTTAATTATTCCGGAGAAAAGAAAACTAAATCAGAAATTTGTTCTTGCCTTAGGAAGGAGGGAGAGGCTGTGTTCATCCATTTATTTGTACAGCACGGCACACTGGCCTTCCAAGATAGCAGTACTTCAATACTGCTGACACACTGATAGGTCCTGTCAGGACAAGGCACAAAGCATATGGCAAAATTCAGTGGTAAGATTCTTAAAAGTGTTGAAAAACTTCTTAAAATGACCAAAATAATATCATTTTTAAGAAATTAAAGCCTTTGTTTCACAATTGAACAAGCTGCTCCATGGTACTTCACTATCCTTCCATACTGGAAAGGTAACCACCATTTTCCTGTGCAGTATTACAATCTACTATTTTGTCTACCTAGCCATAAAACAAAGGAAAATTGTTATGGTTGCCAAAAATTGTTATAGTGGCCATATTTAAAATTTATACCATACCAAAATGTAAGGAAAATAAAATGAGTCAGTTTAGGTCAGGCCCAAAATTCATCTGGCTCAGTGTCTTGTCAATAAGATACATCTGTTACGTGTTGAATGCCTGTTTAGTGCCTAGGGAAGAAAGTAAGAGAGGGGATGATGTACAATATCCCAGAACATACAGTTATTATTTTCTCAACAAACTCATTTTCCTCATGGAAAATACCTGCTTTGTCTTATGTTTCCTCTTGAACAGTTTATTGTAAAAAAATCCGGAGGAAATTATAGTCAGGAAAAATCTGCTATATTTCAGTTCATTAACAAAGATAAGTGAATTGAAATCTGAATTCGGGACTACAATTTTCTTCTTTTAAAGAAAATACAAATAAACAACCAAAACCAACAAAAAAAAAAGAGAAAGAAAGAAAGAAAGAAAGAAAGAAAGAAAGAAAGAAAGAAAGAAAGAAAGAAAGAAAGAAAGAAAGAAAGAAAAAAAAAAGCCAAATACCTAGAAAATATAATACCCTGCTTCATGTTATTTATTATTTCTAAAAAAAAAGACTACACAGTCCATTTTACATTACTTACATCTACCACTGAAAGGAATGGAATAGAAAAGGTAAATTAAGGACAATAATGACAGAGTGTGATTTAGAGAAGTATTATACTTGGTTCGC
Organism: Ammospiza caudacuta; assembly: GCF_027887145.1. Lineage (NCBI taxonomy): Eukaryota > Metazoa > Chordata > Aves > Passeriformes > Passerellidae > Ammospiza > Ammospiza caudacuta. The sequence goes on from NC_080594.1 coordinate 64,224,717, forward strand.
TGTGATTTGTAGGATCTTAGTAATTATTCAGACAAATTGTAGGTACCTGTATTTCACAAAGAAAAGGTGTTTAGCCAACAGTTCCTAGTGTTCCAATTGTAAATCTTTAGTAAAAACCTGTTAGACAAGAATCTGGCAGGGCAAGTAATATTGTTTGACTTGTGACAATGTTCTTACTTATTTCTATTTTTCATTCTTTTAATTAATATATCAAGGATTTAATCATATCTCACAGCCTTGGCATATAAAGGGTGATGAAATTTTGGTCACAGATGCTAATTTTGTCTCAGTTTGGAAGCATAGGAGCAAAGTATGAATGATCAGGTAATCAGGATATAAAACTAAATCTGAAGGAAGGAAATAGAGTCCAAAAAAACCTTCAAAACCTGAGCATATAAAGGGCAACATTTTCCTACTAAATGGCAGAGATGTTGAATCTTCTCATTATGGCATTTTAAAATGCTGGTTGCCTTGGGGAAAGGTACATACCCCTAAATTGATAGGTTCACTTATTGATGCCATCTCAAATATGGTAACAATACCCATAACATTGCGTTCATTATCCAAGAAAGAATGCAGTACAGGGGGTGATGTTTTAAATGGAAAGAAATATTCTTTCTGATGATCTTACTTGTGAGAAGTGCTCAGTTTTGGCTCAATGCTGTTACTAAAATTCTTACAGGTGAAATTTCCAAGAATGTTCTAAAATAGTAATATTATTGGAAGGCTGAAGAAAAGAAGATATCCATTATACTTTTGTCATAATCATAGTGCTGATGTCTTCTCTCTGACAGGCAAAGGATAATGATTTTAGTAACAATATTGTGCAAAAAGAGTCTAGTTTTCAAAATATATATTTTACTCCCACAACCTTTTCCGGTTATAGAATCTGAGGCATCAGAATTATAGTGTAATCTGCCCAAATGTGCACTGTTTATACAGCAATCATATATTTGTTTTCTATTACATATGGCCATACTATGCTTTTTTACCCACAGGTCCGCAGGTATGTTCAGGATTTGGTAATTGACACTGGTCTTAGATGGATAATCCAGAATTTAAAAGACAGTTTAATTTATATTCTACTATATTCTACTCAGACAAGTCATTATATCAGGTGAAGTCTACTGACTATCATGAAAAATCCAGCCTCACTCTGCCCAGACAAATAGAGATGTCATGATGAAAATGGAGTAATTAATGAAGTACCATTTACATTAATAGCCCAATTTATATAGCATACCAGGCTAAGTTTATCGTGTTACTTCCTTAATTCTCTCTTCTGATCTCATTTGGCAAAGGATTTTTATTTTAATTTTGACTTTTTTTTTTTTTTGTCATGAGCTCTGTGCAGCAAAAAAGAAAAATGAGTAATATCTGAATGTAGATGATGGACCCAAAGAGATTTCCTTTATAAAATATCTCTTTACAATTACATGTATTGTTGATATTTTTCATCATCTTCTTATCCTTTACAAAATATTTTAGATTAAAATAATTCCAGGAGGGATTATGCTGATTTCTGCAGAGTCACACCTGGGATGAATTTGGCCCTGTGTGTTTCCCTCAATACTCAATTGTCACTTTAACTCTGAGATACTTGTTGGATTAAAAGAACAAGAACTTGTTTTCTTGATCTCAAAGCTTATCTAATCCTGTATGTGACTCTCTTTCTTAGTTATGTGAAATGTAATCACGTTCTATTGACTAATCATGTTCTCTGTGATGCATACTCGTAATGTAGTAAATCTATTAATCCCATGGGAATTTTGCATGTTATTGTAATTCCTTAAACCATATAAAGTGTCCTTACTTCTTTCTTTGTATCAAATAAAAAAGTAAATGGTGTGTATATGGATAATATTCTAATAGTTCAGCTTTGTTCTTCTCTAATCCGTATTTGACCAAAAATATAATCTTGAACTTCTTTGAAAATAACCAAGGAATTATTTCCCTAAAAGCCTATTTAAAAGAACGACAATGACCAGGATTATAAAACAAGCTATATTTCTAAACTAAAAATCAGAAACTTTTATTACAGTATTTCCATTTCTGCTGAAAATGAGCAGGTTTCATTACAATTGTATCTTTTTGGCGAGTCTTTTCAAATCCAGCCATATAAGATGAAATTCTAGGTCTATGAAGCAATGCCTCCTCAACCCTTTTTTATTGTTTTATGTTGGCTTTGAACCCTTGCCAGCCATGTCTTTCCTGCTCTGTGAGCTCTTTTTGCCATCTGTGTCTCATAAGTTTCAAAAAGAAAAAGAAGAGAGCTTTGCATCAAGAGGAACCAAGAAAAACATAGCTAAGCAGGGAACACATACAAAAGATCCCAGAGGAGGAGAAAGTGATCAGACAAATGTTCAGTAATAATCCTTCCTCTACCTGATCACTTGTATCATCAAGAGATACCTTGATAAATCCTTCACAGTAAGGTGCTCTCACTGGATATTCAGGTCTTCATTGTATTCTTTCAAATACTGTTTTGCAGCACATAATATTTCTTACTTTTACATATTTTTTGTAAGAGGATGTGCCAGCCAAAAGTACCAGACTATGTAAGTTATGTATCAAGGTGAAATATAAGGAAAAAAAATGTTAGATCAAATCTACATTCTTTGAAGAATGAATAGTTATTTTGGAGAGTGTGATCTGTGTCCCTCTACACAGTGCTAAAGCAAAAGAGAACGAAGGTTTAAAGTAATGTCTAATTGGTTATTTATAATGAAACCATGCTTTTATTATTTTGGAAACAATTACGGATATTTATAACCTCTTTTGCTGGAAACCATGAATCTTCCCTATATACTACTTTTGTTCAGGGCAATGTCTACCATGTGGTTCTGTAGTATTTTAGACCTTAGCAGGGAAAGGGAATTTTCTAGTTTGACCTTTCCATGAATCAGTATGAATTCCTCAGGAAATTATAATTATCTAGGAAACACTACAGTAAGAAATCAGGAACCCCTTCTCTCCTGGAATGGAAAGAAGACTTATATCAAAATATTAGGTCTACACTAGCAAAAATGTCCTACTCTTCACCTAATTCAGAGAATACTATGATTTCTGAAATATCGGTCAAATGATGTTATACATATTCTTGTTATACATATTTTGTTATACATATTCTTGTATTGCTCTTGTATTTTTCATTACTATGATTATTTATGCTTAGCAATAATATAAATAAATGAAGAATATTATTTAGCATTAAACAGGTCGTGAAAAACATCTTAATAGAGATTAAATGTCACCTATTAGTAGGTTGAGCTGTCAGAACGTCCAGGGAAGTAATTATTGCTATCTATTTAGCACCTGTAGTCCACATCTGGCCTTATCTTTTGTTGAGCCCTTTGATTTAAAAGGTATTGACCAAATGAAGAAAATACAACAAAGCAGCACTAGAATGCATGAGGAACTGGAGCACATGATATGTCAGCAAAAGTTGAGAAATCTGAATTTGTCTAGACTTGAATAGAAAAGGCTTGGGGAAGATCTAATTGCTCTCTTTAACTACATAATTGTGAGCTACAGAAGAGGTTGTGGCACACCCTTCACAGAGATGCATCATGAAAGAAAAAGAGACTATGATCCTACAGGAAGCAAAAGAGTTCTCACTAAATACAAGAAAAACAAATTTCATTTTAAGAATGCTTAAGCACAGGAATGAAACAAGTTGCTGTGGGATGTTTTTTAATGTCTATCTAGAGTTCCTGAGCATGTCCTGAGCAACCTGATATAATCACAACACCAGCACTACTGTGAGGATGAAGTTGGACTAGAGGATATACCAAGGTCCTTTCCAGCCTAAAATATTCTATGCATCCATGAAGTATGAGGATCAACATTCTGAACACCTAAAATGGCCATTTTGCTAGAATTCTCATCAAAATATATTCTCCCTTCAGTTGTATTTCCTAATAATTCAGTTGCACAGCTCTCTATTTTTTTCACAATGCACTTCAATACTGCAAAACTTTTCCAGATCTAGATTGAAGCTTCTCTCCAGCCTCATCAGTTAGTTTTGAAAATAGCATGATAATCTACAAAAAACAGCACGAATTGTCCCTTATTATTTTTTATTAATTAAGTTCTCAGTTATGCAGTTTATTCAGTCCCACAGCTGAGCCTGTGCTGCCTGGATCTCCATGCTCACAAGAGGTATTTGTGTCCCATTAGTTGTTAATTTACATTTGCATTACACCTGCAGCTTGAGGCTCTGTGATGCAAGACTCTGTCTGAACACATACCCTTGGGATTACCTGTCCCATCCTTAACAAGTTAAAAGTCACAGGAGAGCAGACAAGCAAAACTTATGAAAAGAAAAGGAAAGTAAAACTCTACAAACAGGAAAATGTGTCTGGGAGTGCTGATAAAAGCCACAAGGCATTTATGCAGGTCACATTTTGGAGCCAAACAGATATTTATTGTTTTCAGTAACTGAATCACAGGACCATGTCTTCCTTTCCTCTGCCCTTCTGGCTTCTTCGATGAAGGAAGTCAAAGCTCTGCCTGTCCTGCACTGGCTTGCAGTAACAGGCATGACTGCTCTCTTTGGTTATTATAGAAATAAATTCCATCTACTGGAAAATGATGAAAAATATCTTGTCTTGGTTTATTAATCACAAATGTGGCAGAATGATTTTTCCCTGCACAAGACACTTACCTATTTACACCTCTTCACTGGGATTTTGTGAACATAATACTTTTAGGAGGCAGTTCACCACAGCTAATTTAAACCTCTACATTAGAATAAGATAAATTGAATCTTTACATACACTACAGAAACAGTTTAGTCAGGGTATCTAGCACAGAAATAGACTTTACAGGTGGATTTTCCATTCACAATTAGTGGATTAGAAAACTAGTTCCAGATCTACCAGCCTAATATTCATAGGAAAGTGGCTGGAAGAGACCTTTGTAGATCCTCTAGTTGAACTTCCTCCTGAAAGTGCTGCTGGTTTTGTAATTACAGTAATTAGAAAAGGTCTGTCTATTTTCTCCTGCTTCTGGGACCCAAAACCTTCTTTACTGTTTCAGAGAGACTGCTCAGCTATTATTTATGATGACTGTTTGAAGTACTATCTCCTTTAAGATAAAATATCCCAACACACTCAAAAACTTTTAACTATAAACTTCATTTAATATTAGGTCCATGGCATGGTGCATCATATATACAACTCTTTACGGTAATGACAAGCCTCAGACAATACAGTCATTTCTGCAGCGGCTTAAATCAAAGTAATGGTTTCCAATCACTTAACAGTTCATTTTCTTGCATCTATCATGCATTTTTACTCAGCTGATTATCTTTTTTATCTTCTCAACATCATTTAAGTTACTATCACTATATGAATGACACATAGCTGTTCATGTCCTATGTTATAAATGTTAGATGCAATTATTTGCATGTCATCATCCTACAGTAACACAGGCTGTGCGGATTTCGTTAACCTAATGAGTGGAAATATTTTTTTCTATATTATCAAATAATCATCACTTCAGTGACACATTTTTTCTCATCCTTAGATCTTCATGTTAATTTTCAATCCAAATTAATATAAACAAGTTCAACATAACAAAAAGCACCACAAGAAGAAAAGCTTCAGACTTAGGTAATATTTGTAGGTGTTGCTGGAGATAAAAATTGGCTTGTTGTCTTTTAAAAACCTTTGTGTTCTCCTCATTTATTATGTTGATAATAATTTTTATAAACATTTTAGGAATCTATGTCCAAAACCTTGATTCAAAACATTCCAAAATAAAGTGTGAGACTCAGCAGTAGTGTGCAGCCCACCAGTCATCAAATCCCTATCAGTTTTTCATGCCTTGATCACCTTTAAGCCATCAAAAAAAAATCGATTCCAGGTTCATCAAAAATAGAAAAAAAGGAGTTTAATACTGTTCTAAATACAGCACCATATAGCAGCAGTTAGTTCAGATAGCAATACAAATACCCATGCACAGATTAGGCATTTCCTTATCTCTCTTACCTCCACAGCCCAATTCAGAAAGCACTCCTCAAGACTGGTTTAGTCATAGGAATTCTTGCATAGTAACAATAACCTTATGATACAACCTTATGTTACAATGGGACAGTGACAAAAGAGGAATGCAAAATGCAGACAAAACATATTCATTTTTCACTCTCTTTCCAGAAGAAAAAAACAATTGAGACATTCAGGGAGTTTTTTAGAGGTAATGGTTTTTTTTCCATTGGAAACAAATTCTGAATGGAAAGTCTGTTTTCAGTTTTCCTTTGTATGTCCTTCACAGTGAACAACATGGGTGTCCTAGCAGATGCTAGCATTTTATGGGTAGTAGAGCAGAGTCTGGAAATTCATCAGTTTTTACCCTATTCCCTAGCCTACATATCTCAACAGAACAGTTATAATTGTTGCCACCTAAAAACCTCTTATCTGAAACTTCTGAAAACTTTTACATTCCAAACTAATTGAGGAGGAAAAACTTTCACAAGATCATCTAATCCTGGAACAGCAATGGCTATCTGCCACTTAAAGCAGAATTTGACAAGTACATGCCATTACCAGAAGAACTCTTGAGACTGTTGAATGTTAGAGTAACAGATAAGTTTAATTACTTGGGTAACGTGAAATAGAGGAGGGAAAAAGAACTTCATTGTCTGAAAGACAGATTCATAACACACAGAATACAAACTGAAGCTTGAAAGGATGACCTCTTCCATCAGCAGTTCACTGGCAGCGTGGGATGGTTTGAGAATGAAGAAAAATAAAGCTCAGGTCAAATAATATTTTGCTTCATACTAGGCAAGTCTCATGTCCAGAGAAAGAAAAGAATTTATAAAGCAGAATTATAAAATTAGCAGATGAAAGATATATGAATCTGTCATTATTCTAAGAAAGGAGGAACTCAAATGAAACAAGTATTTACCTCATGGGATAAAAAAGAACAAAGCAAATCACTGCCAACTGTTAAAAGGATTGCTGAAGAATTGCTACAGCATGACCCTGACCAAATCAGTCAGTCACAAAAGCATCCCCAGAGAAAAAAAAAATCTTATGAAAGGTAAATTTCAAATGAAAAAGAGGAAAGTATACAGAATGCAGGGAGCTGAATGTTGTAGAAGTTATAGGTTTGTCACAGATACAGTACTATAAAAGCATAATCCTTGCATTTTAATGGAGTCTTTCTGATGTTCAAAGTCATGACAAAACCAGAACCAGCAGAAAGTGCTGTTGTTATGTTTCTCAGAGGCTCACAGCAAGACCTTGGGTGTCAGTAATGCCCAGGACTAATGGTGTCATCCAAGCTGCCCTGAGAGAGCATTCAGCTGGCAGCCATTGAAATATTCTGACACATCCACCTCTCTCCCCATCCATTTTTCATACAAAATAAATGTAGGCGTTCAGAAATAATGGGGTTGTGTTTGTGGAACACTGCAGTTGCAGAAAATTTCAGATTTTTAGGGGACCAGGGCCCTGCAATGATAAAACACTAGGTCCACAAAGATCAATTTACATGTGGCATAGAAACAATAGATCTCTCTAAGATCACTTGGTCTCTGATGGAGTAGCTAAAAGCTGGGTTAGAACTGACATTCCTGAAAAGGGAGATGAAAACAGAAAGGTTTAAAAGGTACCAAATAATTGGTAGCAATCCATGGTTACCCTGAGAAAAAAAGACAGAGGAAACTGCTGGCAACAGCTGGTCTTGAATCACTTAATGTTCATAGTATTTTGCAGTTAATTCAGGTAGATGAGGCTCAGGCAGAGTAGACAAACTGCAGAGATTTAATACAGAGATTTGAGAAGTGCTTCTCATTACATAAAAATGAAACACATCAGCAATGCATTTGCAAGCAGAGAGCACAAAAAACCTGAAAATATAGAAGTGCTCATGTGTGAAGAGCTAATGTAGCAATCCAGGGATAAACTGAATCCTTGATAATATTAGATCATGATTGGAATCTGGAACAAAACAGCCTAAAGGAGAAATTAATTTAAGTCTTAGATTTAACTCTTGATCAGTTATCAGAATTTGTCTAGCAAAGAGAGCTACAATGACCAGACAAAGCCATGGTCTGCAGACAGTCCTCTGAGACTTGCAGACATGATAGCGAATCCAGAATACTGCAAGAAAGAGCACCTGAGGCAGAAATGCATTCAGAGGTCAAAGTATGAATCTATTGAAGCCAGAACACGATGTTCCACATGCTGGGGTAAACAGCTGGAGTCAGCTGAAACAACTGAGCCCCAGGATATGGCAAAACCAGAACTAATAGACTTACTGCTCTCTGACAGTAGTCATCCTTATTTCTCACAGGAAACACTGTCCCCACTCCTACATTGTCCTAGGACTGCATGCAGGGCATATCTAAGATTAAATCACACATGCCTACTTAGTTGTAATTAGCAACTGGGTCATGGAGATTTTAAATTTTGCATTACGCTACATTATATGATAACTACTGAGCTGCTGTTAAGTTTAGCTGGAAATAAAGAAAAGAGGAGAACATGTCTTTAAGTAACCCTGATACAAGCTGTTTAAAACGTTATGTAAATATAATGTAAATGTGCAAAAGGTTAAGCAGCTACAGTTTACACACTGATGGATTGTCACAGACATCTTTTGTGAAAAATCCTTTCTTTAGGATTTTTCCCTCTTCTGTGAAGCTGAGGCCCCAGAGAAAGAATGTAAACAATGGTTATCTGCTGCTGTGGAATGCAACAGGTGCACCTGTGATTGGCCCATGTTCCATGTTTACAATTAAGGGCCAATCAAAGACAAGCTCTCTCTGGGACAGAATCAGGGACAATTCCTTTGTTGATTCATTCCTTTTCTATTCTTAGCTTAGCAGCTTCTGAACTTTTCTCTCTATTCCTATTAGCATGGTCATAATGTATTATATATCATAAATTAATAAATCCAGCCTTCTGATCATGGAGTCAAGATTCTCATCTATCTCTTCACCCCTGAGGAACCCTTGCAAGCCTGGCAACAACGGATCCAGTTTTAACTGCCTAGCTCTGAGAGGCAATGCTTGACCCACAAACTGGCCCTGTTCAGTTAAATAATGGTCATCTGTAGATGCAGATGACCAGACTAAACTAGTACTCACAATCTGAGGAAAATTCTGTCTTTATGTTGTTCCTGACATCCTCACTTGTTTCTGAGACCTGTACATTTTGGTTAAGCGAAGGTCTGCGAAGAAAGGTGGAATGTGGGCACACACCAAGAGATAAGAGCTACAGACTGAGTGTATCATTCTCAGAGATATCAGCATCTGACAGTTAAGGGGTACTTTGATCTGCAAAAGAGCTTGAAAGACACCAGATAACTTGTGAAAGAACAGGCAACACACGCACTGACAAAAATTCCTTTAGATAGTCCAGGAGGACTCAGTCCATTCCTCTTTTCAAAAGAAGAACACTTTTCTTAAGAAATAATTTGGTGAAGGGTATCTTTGATGATTGAAAAGGCTCTATCTTCAGAGCATGCGTTTTCTTCTTTTTTCCACAACTGAGTTCTCTAAGTAGGCTTTGAAAGACATCACCGGAAAGTATCTTTGAAATTAAAGAGGTACCTAAGTAAACTTCAACTTAGAAGTTTTAAAGACTTTCTTTCAAGTGTGTATATTTTCTTGAAGCTTGAGATCTGTCAAAATTTGTATGGTATAATGAGGAATATCATGTAGAAAATGAGGTAATCTTAAATAAGAAGTTAAACCAGAACCAGTATAAAGGCCTTTATGAGACACACACAGCATTATAAACATTATTAAGCTGAATAAACTAACATATTCAATATGTTTGTCTTTGATATTATTGGTATATTTTGATATAAGTTTAATGTTATTTGCCATGATCCCAAATTCATTTTTCAAGCCTACTCTTTCACAGTAGTATTTTGAGAAAGAAGCAGCATTTAAAGAAATATGACTGCTTAACCTTGATGCTCACTGACTGCTGCAAAAGAGAAAGACATTACCAGACTAGACTACATGAGAAAAGTAAATATATCATAATGGTTATACATACCAAATATACAGTGTATGAGGAAACTACATTCTCTATGCAAAAGAGACATTCTACTCTATAATTTCAAACTGAATACTTTTTTATCTTTCATTTTGGAGAGCTTTTATCATATTCACACTTTCCTACTTTGCTAGGGAATAATGAATGACTTCAAAAGGTTATATTTTAGTTGAAAAGACTTTCATCTGAATTTTAATTAAAAAAAAAAGGCAAGAAAGAAAAAAATTGAGAAACGGGAAAAATATATAGCAAAGTTACAACACAACATCTCCTTCTGTCTCCAAGTGAACACTTGTTTTCTAGCATGGTGAAAATGGCAAAAGGTATACAAAAATCACTTTTGGTACCTGTGAAAACTGTAGAGAAATATGGTTAACACCACATAATAGAAAAAGAATCATGAACAGTTAGATTTGTCAGCTAGCACAAAGAAGCAAAATAACACCTACTAGCTGTCTCAGTAGAGCAGAAAGAACATGTCAAATGCTAAGAAGCAGTCTTCCCCATGATGAATTTTTAGACAGTTGAATCCAAAATTCTAAAGCCAGCTTATATTTTCTTGTAGTTTTGTTTCCATTATAGGAAGACCATTTTAACACTGCCTCAGTCTCTCCTATAAATTATTTCTACAAACACTTACATGTGAGTAACTTTGTGTGGGCAATTCTCTTAGTAAAGCTCTTCACATATGTACATAATTATTTGTGAGAACAGGCTACTGAACTGTGTGTAGAACACAGCAAACATTATCCTCTGGTCACAGACAGAAACTGAGCATAAAACAGAGCACTAGAATTGCTTGTCATTTGAGAAGAATAATTCCCCAAATCCATATACATTATAATGAAAATCCTCTTAATATTACTAAGCACGGTATGTCTGCTTACAAATTTCCATATATATATGAAGCACTATGTATACAAAACCCCTGAACACCTTTCAGATCCTAAGTAGCATAATACTAATCACAAGAGTGATTATTTACAGAACAGCTGAGTTGGAAGTCAGCAATGGCTGACTGTCTTTTTAGATCACCACTGTTTTTAGATCTTGAAATGGCCATGAATCATTCATGGCCAATTCAAGATCTAAAAAGACAGTGGTTAAAAGTTAAGTTAAAAATTAACAATGGTTTTACATATTATTTTAAAGCAGATCTTTCTAGGCTATTCACTCTCTTCAAAACACCTGAGCCTTAAAAAACAATGCTTTTTTCAAATGAAATTTTCCCAATGAACCAGTTCACCTTCTTTCTCAAATGTTTGCTGATTTATGGATTCCTTCAGTATAAGGATTTTGCTTGTGTAAAAATAGAAGACCAAAAGCTGAGTAATGCTCTGTAGAGTTTTTAAATGGATCTAACAGTAAGTCATGGTATAAAACAAACCAAGGAGAATTTTCGACTGGCTGAATTACATGCAGACAGCCAGAAGAAAAACATAACAGATACAAATCTAAATGAAGGACATGAAGTCAATGGAGAAAATTGTGCTTCCTGATGAAGAAGCCAAGATATCGTTACAATAAAGATGACACTGTAAGTCAAAATAGAACCAAATTGCATGTAGCTTTGCAGATTTTAACATAACATCTCCCACTGAGTTAAAGAAACAATAATCTCAGGGTCAGAAAAACGTAACCAAGACATGATGTGGTCTGCTGAGTTCAAGTAGAAAAATATTGCAGAGCTGTTGCTGTAAATTTTAACAGGTAATAAAAGCAGTAGATCTGTCTGGACTAGAGAAGAAATTACATAAAAAAGACTGCTAAAATGTCTGGAGATCACAGGAGCACATTTTTCAAAATAAAAAATGAATGAAATATAGGCATTATATCCTGCAAGGATCTTCAGGAATGTGTTTTGAACAACAAACCATTGTACTCTTTGACAATTACTCATTTAACAAGAAAAAACTAACAATTAATGAACATGAACAACTGAAGTTGTTTGTGAATTGTAGCTCTCCACTGACTTCATAGTACCAAAAGCTTTACCACAACAGCAACCACCCACATCATTTAGTGGAATTTCTAGGCTGTGGCTCTCTAGACAAATAACATTTGGGTGAAAATTCTCCTTTTCTACTGATGTCCTGCACAAACTTACAAAAACCCTAGACTTGGAGCCCTTTATTAGCACTTTGGTTTCAAGCAGAGTAACTCTGTCATGAACTTTGCCACACAAGTGCCAAATTAAAAATAAGAGATTCTTTGCACTGTTTCTTCAAAATAAAACAAAAGTGTTAATTCATTAGCCTTGAACCTAAACTTATGTCATTATCTGTCAGATAACTCTATACAATAGCATAACTTTATAATCACTGCTGTAATTGGTGATGTTTTCTTTTGTCTACTGCACTGTTCAATTAACACACGACATATAGGAAACACTCCACTGTCATTTGCAAGGCATGTAATTTTTATACTTGATTAAACTTTTGGGTAATATGGGAAAAAAATCAATTTCTTTCTAGTTTCTATATTAAGGAATTTTTTTTTAAAGGAGAAGAATGTTCACTTTGTTTAAATAAACCTTTTATTTTGCATTCCCATAAGAAAAATATTATGGAATAAAACAATGACTATAACAAGAGAGAAGAAAATTCAAGAAATAAACTCAGTGACAGTATCATACTGATAGGAAGGCAGTTCGAGATATTGAGAAAAATTTTGAATCTGCATCTAAAGATGAATATTTATGTTTATGATAAATGTATATCTGATTCACCCAGGGATACACTTCTCTCCAGGGATAAAAACCTTCTTAAGAGTTTCACACTTTCAGTTAACAGACTTTAGGCTATAATTCAATATATGTAATTCAAAATACACAGTAACACACTGATTAATTCCATTTCCATGGCCTGAGATAGCAAACGCTTACTCCTACTCAAATTGGAGCAGAATTGCTGAAGCTATTTATAACAACATAGAGGTTGATTGTCTTGTTTATTTGGCTGATGACTTTCTAGTTGTGGCTGAAGTAAAAAAAGCTAGAAGAGGAACTGTTTTTAAGTCAAAAAATGTAGGTATTCCAAAATATCCCTCATTTCACAAAATGCATCAAGAGATATTAGAACACAAGATGTATAAATAAATTAATTAATCAGGGTCTTTTGCTTTCTATGAAGAGTTCAGTAGAAGTAACATTCATTAAAGTTTACAATTATCAACAGTTTTGAGATTCAAAAGAACTCAAGGGGTATTTTATAGAAACCATTACACTACATACCTGCAGGTTGTATTATAGTATATTGAATTATATTTTTAATATATACATTCATATATAGATTTGTTTGCTTTCTGTTTTAAAACTGCATAATGCTATTGCAGTATTACAAATCTGAATTTTTTTTCTGCCACTGGTAATGATGTGACTTTATATTGTGATGTTTAATTTTGATATATGTGCATTTATACAACCACTTATGTAAGTTCCTCCTGGAGTAAGTATATAACATTAAAAAAGTATTCAAAATGGAAAAGGTTTATCTATTCTTGTTAGGAAAAGCTAGCCTGCTGCAGGTAATTTTTTGTAACATTGATATACGTTAGAGACATTTTGCTGCTTTAGAAGAAGAAAGCATATCTCACTATTTGACCAATGACACAGCCAAGCCTGTTCATATCCTTTAAGACTTTCAAAAACTTCCATTATAATTTTTGTTATCATCTGTCCCAAAGCCAAAAGCACCTGTGATGAAGGCAGTCTTGTGGTTTTTACCAAATTTAAAATAAAGTCAAATTCTGGAAATCAATGACAGAAAGAATCATTGTTCCAACTGTTGAAAAGTAATTGGATTAGAATAATGAGCACATATATCTGTTTCGTAATCACTTTACCTCCCCGAAAAAACTGTTGTGCAAAAGTAATTGCGCTGGAGATTTTCAAAGTCATGCTTTTATTTCCACTGCTACTGTGGTTTACACGGTGCAGTTCTCATAACATCAATTAAATTTATTACAAGGAGATAAAGATATATTTTATAGAATATTTTACATATTTCAACATCTATTCTATGAAGCGATACGCTGGGACTTTTCAATGGAAATGTTGAAAGAATGGATGCAATGTTCATTCAGATTATACTGTATGGGTGCCACTTGTCCAAATAAGCCATGAGTTTTGTCTTGGGGACTGTACTGAGCCTTGTTTATGAGTCTGATGTACAAGCAGCAGCACCCTCAGACGAGTGAGTGTCTGTAGGCCCTGGACTTCAAGAGTTACAATCTCAAGGCTTGACCAAGCCACAGAAGTTTCCCTTCCACTGCCTTCCACAAAACCTCAAATAAGTAATGAAGTTCTAAGTCAACCTCTACAACCAAGGCTTTGAAAACCTGTCTGGGAAAATCTACACTCTAGGCTTAGGATGCCCGGGTTTTGACTTGTGAGTGAAACAGACCATAAACCACACTGATGATCAGGCTCAGTCTGTGTGTATACCTGGGGACATGACAGTTCTGAATCCCCAGGTCTGGATGCTCACCTGAGCTGTTCACAGTACTCTGATGGCCTGAAAACCTTACAGATCCTCACTTTCAAAATATTGCTCTTCAATGGCCTGAGAACCTCAAGTTCTAATTTTCATAGGACATGAAAAATAAGTGAGTGGAGAAATGGGACCTGTGGCAATGTCTGAACAGTGACCCATTGCCTTGCATCCCAATGCACTCCAGTTACTGGGGTCAGATTAGCAGTAGTGTCCTTGCCTTGTAGACAACTCAGCTGATTGAACCCAACTGAGGCTACAGCAAGCTGTCACTATTGGTCTGTTTGCTATTACCCAAAACCAGCAGCTTAGAACCCCTAGGAGCAAAGAGCATTTACTTATTGATTACATTCACCTTTGGATATTCTCCTTAGTTGTGTCAAATTCAGATTGCCTTCCTCTGTATTTACAAATTCAGGAGCCGCATTTTCTCTGTGATATATTGAGGAGAAAATTTAAACTGTAGTGAAAAGAGGAGATACTGTTCTCCTAGGAATAGATTCTGTCCTTGTTGTGGCTTGTTTCCTGTTAGATAAGATTGCTTTCTCAGTTGATGCTGGATGTAAACGTAGATAAACAGGAAAAAAAGAAATAAAAAAGACTAGTTTTGGACTTTTCACTAATCTGCCACGGATGTTGCAGTTATTTAAGAGTTTCAAAGTTTATATCAAAGTCAACAAGAATATCTTGTACTATCAAACATTTGCTTTGGAATAGAAAGAAAAAGTATCATTTTTCTTTTTCCTTTTTCTCTCAGTGCACATTATCCCTTCCTTAAGTACATGGTTAACAGGACTTCGTGAACATCTTTGCAAATTCCAGTAATCTCATTAATTTTAACCCATTATTTTTCAATTAATATTTTTATTTTAAATATTTTTTACTACTTTTCTTTTTTTATCAATTTTAATTGTACATTTCATCCCCTCAATGAATTTCAAGTGAACAGGTATGTAACATGGATATTATATTTTAATTAAATTTAGTAATACAGAGAAATATAGGTATCTTGACTGACCAGTCATAAATTACTCGCTGCTTGAATAAATATGATTACCTGGATTTTCCTATTACATTAAGCATGCTGCAGTTTAAGTATTTATACCTATTTCATTTTATAGCTGATGAGAAACAGTCATTTAGCGTACAGTACAACAGACCTGATTTAGACATCTAACTCAAGAGAACTCTTTGAACTTCTCCTTAGAAGCACTTATTTCTCCTGGATGATTCACTGTATGTTGCACATTTCTGAATGTAATCAGTTGAATTTCACTGCCAGGCATTACTCAAGCAGTGTCTCCAAAGCAAAGCAGCCATTAACTGTAAGGCAGACATCCCTGGAATAGTTGCCCTTCTCCCAAGTAGCACAGTAGCAAGCAATTTGCCCATAATTTTCTCAGCTAATGGTTAGGTGAAACTAGATATGACTAGGCTAAGAATGTTTTGTTCACTGAGAATTTTAGAACTTGTGATAACTTGTTTTTGGTTTCAGACACCCCAAATGCAGTCTCTCTCTATATATATTTACGTGGCACAACTGGCAAACATTTTAACCCGCCAGACAAGAACCCAGCAGGTTGGGATTTTTCATCATACATTTCTATTTCTGCCTCCATACATCTTGAAACCAGTTCTATATGACAGGGAGAGGATCTTTTTAATTAACTCTATATAAAAGTCTTTAGGGAAGGGGGAGAGATGTGAGTCTGCCTCCTTTCAGCTCAAAAAACCGCTCTCTGTACCCAGAGAACTCCCAATTTATAAATGTCTGTTAGACAATCCCACCAAATTAGGCAATTGTAGCATCTTCTTCATTGCTACCAGAGAGAATCTTGTCTCATTCTTCGAAGAGGAACTCTAAATAAGCAACTTATCTGCTAGGCAGGGTATAGTGATCATAAGTGGCTGGAGGCATCTTCCAATGAGCTTTCAGTCAGCGAGCAAACCTCAGAGGTGGTCAGGTTGTTAGAGATACACCTGTCATCACTGATTCCTATGCTTATATCAAGGTAGCTCCTCAGGCAGCCCAGAGGTTTCATGGATTCAATTCTGAGTTGCTCAGCTCACTCTAGATCCTATGAGGAAAGAATTCATATATTTAATTCTAAACTCTGAATTCCACTTTGTCTCAAGGAAGACAAGATAAAGAGGAGGAAATTTATCAATTGTGGCTCATCCTTTTTCTTTCTGTGGCTCAATACTCTGTAAATTATTCCCTCCAATAGCCTCAACAGAAGATAATCATTGGCAGCAGTGGCTGAGCCAAGTAAACACTTAGTTTTTTCATGTGAGAATATCCGACTGATTTGGCAATCCAGTCAGAAACTGCCTTTATTCCTGTTTAGTCAGGTCTTCTTAAAATTAAATACAGTGAATGCCCATTGAAGACTTCGTAAGGAGGGAGATGAAATATGGGGTTTTAGAATTGCCAAATGTTATCAACTATTTTTAGTGCATCAACAAAAGTCAGATAGCAAGGCCAAAAGACAGCAGTTAGAAATAGATGCGGACAATGGACTTTTTCTTTAGATTTTTGTTAAAAGATGTGACAGGCTGCAGAAGTAAATAAATAATGAAACTCTATAGTACAGATAAAATGCAGAAAGCACTATTCTTAAGGAAATTGCTACAGGTAGAGAAAGAGGTGTTCTAGAGTTAATATTTGCATTAACTGAGTAAAACCACATTTTTACCTCAAAAGAAACTCTGTAAAGAAAAGGGTAGCCATTTGAGTTGAGGTAACAATGTGATAGGGTGTCTAACAAGCAGTTTTGGTGACTTCAGAAATTAAAGATCAGTAGCTAGATCCTGAATTCCAGCAGGATGCTCAATAGAGCATCACAGATACATCACTCTGTATAGGAGGTAAAAATAATGATTGCAACAATGAAATTTCACTTATATCTATCCTGACCATGAACACTTCCAGGTACAGGACATTGACAAATTCTCTGAGATCTGTTCCAGCACTTCATCACCTTCATCATCTAATATTTCTTTCTCACATCTAGTCTGAATCTGCTCTCTTTCAGTTGAAACCATTGGCCACTGTCCTGTCACTACAGGTCCTGGTAAAAAGGTCTCTCTCAAGCTTTATTGTAAGGCCTTTTAAGTACTGGAAGGCGCTGAAAGGTCTCCCTGGAACCTGCTCTTCTCCAGCCTTAACAACCTCATCTCTCTCATCATGTCTTCATAGAAGAGGCGCTCAAGCCCACCATCATTTTCATGCTCCCTCTCTCAACTATGCAGCAGATCCTTATCTTTCCTGTGCTGAGGGCCCCTGAGCTGGAAACAGTGCTCCAGGCAGGGTCTCATGAATCTGGAGTTAAAGGGGAAGAATCCCTTACTGGTCACTCTTTTGGTGCAGGTCAAGATATGTTTGGCTTTCTGCCCTGCACGGCCAGCTCATAGACAGCTTTTCATCCACCTGTACCCCATGTCCCTTTTTTCAGGGCTGCTTTCCATACATGCATCTCCCACCATTTACAGGCACTGAGGATTGCCCCAGCTCAGGTGCAGGACCTTGCACTTGGCCTTCTCAACTTTCATGAGCTTCTCATGGTACCATGAGAATACCAATACTTGGCAATCTGCAAAGGTCTCTCTGGATGCCATCCCTGTACCTACAGAACTCACATTTACATCTAATATTTCTTATAGGTATTTAAAAAAATAATATGGTCAATATTAAAATATTTAATGTGCTTTCAGAAATAAAAAGAAACTTACCTAGATGCTCTTCATTGCTGAATCTGTGTCTTCACTTGAACTTAAAAAAAATAATTTTTGCTTTACTAATAACAGTTGCTATGCCCTCCCACTCCCCCAAAAATCAACCAGTCACTTAATCCAGAAACTTCTGCCAAATATTTAATAAGATGGAAAGAATTCTTCATAATGAGAACAGATGAAAACCAAATAAAAACATTTAAAATTGTCTTTTGGCAGAACATGAGACTTATGACTGAATATATTGAAAGACAGGGAAGTGAAATACAGAGCACCTTGTACTTTGTACATTTCAAGTAGATGAATTTCATTGACAGCTCAACCCAGAAGTCAGGTTAAGTTTCATCAACCCAAACCACATCTGCATCCCCATCATCTTAGACGCAAAAAAAATAACATGAATGCAACATGAAATTAAATGTTCCATTTTGACTTTTCAAACAGGAAAAAAAAAGCAAACCAAAATCTTTTCAGCAATTTTTTCTTTTTTCTTTTATTTCAGTAAAAGTTTTTGAGCTACATGTGATTTATATGTGACTTGATATTTATGACATTTTGGAGAAAATATGTGTGTTAATAAAACAGTGATGGA
This sequence comes from Ammospiza caudacuta, assembly GCF_027887145.1. Classification (NCBI taxonomy): domain Eukaryota; kingdom Metazoa; phylum Chordata; class Aves; order Passeriformes; family Passerellidae; genus Ammospiza; species Ammospiza caudacuta. The sequence continues at coordinate 64,243,550 of NC_080594.1, forward strand.
TCACCAGAGTAGAAAGCTTTTATACTATAGCTAATATACAATGTTCTTGGCCAAAATATACAATTACCTTCCAATTTTAAAATTGATCTGCTATTTTAATTTTATATATTTAAGTTACTTTGATTTTCATAAAAAGAAGGAAATTGCAGGCGTTAGTAACTCTAATGCTTTGCAAATGTGATAAAGGGCAAAAAATGGCACAATTTATGCTGCTTTCAGTATTTCCTACCCATACAAATTGGCCATGCAGTATGTTGACCTATCCAGATGCTTACCAATTCTGAAATAGTTCTCAGCAGACTTGCATAAGAATGGAAAAGAGTCAATGTAAATCATTTTTATTCCCAGTCTCATAATTTTTCTTTTTTATAATGTCCCATCCAGACTGAGGTCACACATACTAGGAAATTACTGCGGCATGATAGCAGGTTATATTAGCTAATTTCTATCTTAATTCATAACTCATCATCTTGTGGGTTTTATTAGGGTAACCCTATAGAAATTCTGATTAAAGAGAGGCTGATGAAATCATAGAATCCTCACCTTTCTTCTGCCTTACAACAGAGTCCAGAAGTAAGCAGTGGTATTTATTCACATGGTGTGCAAAGCAATCTGGAGAGACAGAGAGTCCTCTGTCATCTTTGATAGGTTATGTTCTCCAAATTGAATATCAAACAGCCTGTTGGCATCATTAATCATGAAAAAGGTATCTTTTCTCTTCTATTTGGAGACTTAATTTCTTTGGAATAAGAAAAAAGAAGTCCCCCTAGTATCCTTCCCTAAAAATTCTGCCTTTAAGCTCTAAGTCTATATAGACTAAGCAGAGGGGATTTTGCTACTTTGGGAAAAGGGTGAATTCTTTGGCCTTGAAACATTACTTGGTTTTTTGCCTTTTTTTCTTTCCTTTTTCTTGTTTGTCTGCAGAGAGAATAGTACCACTTTGTGAAGACACTACAAAAGAAATAATTTCAGGAGTCATCTTGTCATCTACAAGAAGGATTCAGAGATGTTTTAGCTGCAGGTCAGAGTGTCTTTTTTGAAACCACTAATCTACTAAACACAAAAGTACCTCTCTCTATAAGCACCTCTTCAACATCAGCAGCAGTTAATCTGAAAAATTTTCTGCTTTTAAAATAATTTCCCAGATACTCAGTTTTAAAGGAAAGTGACATACATGGTAACAATTACTTTTACATTAATGCAATTTTCCTTGAAGGCATCAGACATTGAAAGTGACCCATAGTATTTAGTATCATTGTTTCTTAAAATATTCCCATCAGCAACCAGAGATCCTCGAATCCTGACTCTTATATTTCTATATTTGTTTTTTCTAAGAGGAACAGATGCAGTATTATTTAAATTTATTGGTTTAAGCAAATTCTCTTATGTTTTATGTTTTCCAACATTACCATTTATTTATATGTTCTTTCAGAAAAAAATGTCAAAATTAAGCCATTTTTCATATGCAGAAGAGGTCTTAAATTGGGCAGAAAGGGAAATACTGTATTTAGTAATGAAATCATCTCTTATTTCTAATTAACCCTGGTCTATAGGCAAGGTTTGTTCAGAGCTGTTGGGAGATCAAGGGTTTCCTGGACAAGCCAGTCTTTCTATGAGGCAAGAACTGATACATGCCTCCAAAACATGGATGACCACTCTCTCTGCTTTAACACGGGTGGGGTTTATTTTATCTTCCTCTTACTGTTCACGTGAAGCTTCTGGTACAAATCCAGAAGTTTTACTAGGTTTTGCTTTCTGATGCTGCATGCAATCCATACTGCAGTTTCACCACTGTGCCTGGAATAATGAAATTTGTGAGCCACAGCTTTAAAAGAGAAAGCATAAATACTTGCTTTGTAAACTTATCTCCATCTCCAAATTTGAAAATTTGGAACAGGAATCCTTATCCTTCCCCTAGGGAACAAGTGTACAGCCCCTGCTCCAGCAATACTAATTATGACAGAGAAGTTGACAGTGCCATCGTAATTTTTGTCAAGACCCAGCTTTATTGTTTCAATTCCTCCCAGTGCAAATAGACAGAAAAGGATTATTTACACTCATGATCCTCACAAAATAGCTGGTTTGCTCACTGGGGTAAGAATCCACAAATGTATTTCAGGTGCCTTGTACTCTCTGTGTTACACATCACTGTCATTAGATCAAATAGAAACAAGGACAATTTATAAAAACAAGATGAAGATTTATGGTATATGGATAAAAAGACAGATATTTTCATTTTTACCATGGTATTAAAGTGCACTTTTTTCAGTTCTCAGAATGTTTAATATACAAGTAAAAGAAAAGTATCTCTGTCTGGATCTTTCCTAAATTTTTGTGTTAGAGCAGGAGAGGAGTTATATGGTCTCCTCATAGAGGAGTTTACAGACCTTTTCACTTATTCCTTGTGCTGAAGAACACCCTTCTTCCCAGTCAATCCAGGACTCAGGCCATGTAATAGGAATTACCTGTGTAGGAAAAAACCCTACAAAAATCAAGCTGGGAAAGACTGAAGCAGGGGATGGGGAAAAATTCCACAAGTATTATCTTCAGTATACTGAAGAACATAAAGTTGCGGCTTAAAAAACCCCAAAACTTCTTCCAATCAAGTCCACAAAACAGGTGAATAATTGTATATCTGCAAGACCAACTTGAGTAACACTAGACTGAAGCAATTCTTTTGCTGTCTACTGTTGCTGGGAATATGGCCAGATAGAGAATTTGTATTGATACTAAAACAAATTCTACTATTTCAAGTGAGATGAAAAAAATCCTTCCTTAGAAAATACAGATGTGATATGAAAATACAAAAATTACTGATGCAAATTCCAGTTTTTCTAATGGTTCCTATGATATAGGCTCTATTTACCACGTGTGTCTCTCAGCTAGAGCTGGTAGCCTTTGGTCATTTTACTTGTGAGAATTTTCCCTCACTGTTAAAACAGAAAATCAAATTAAGAGATTGCCTTTCTTCAGCTTTGACTCCTTTATTATGCAGGCCCATATCCCCTGATTTGACCATTTTACTTTACGCAGAGAATGAAAGTAAAACTGCAATATCTTGGTTTAAGCCTAAGTAAATGTGTTCTTTTATTCTATTTCCCTTACGGTTATTTTATCTAATTTTTTTGTTCCTTTCCCTTAGAACTAATACTTCTGCATCATTCTTAAGAGACTCCTACAACTCTTAGGCAGATAATTTAAAAATGCAAGAGATTTTTTCCAAAACTCATACTTTTTTCCATGTTATGTACTTTACAGACATCTTACTGGGGGTCAACTTCTTTCTGCTTTGGTACACAAATAATTGCATTATCACTTTGTTATCAGGCAAAGGAGCAGCTAACAGTTTAAAGTTTAGGGTCAAGTGAAATCTATCTGTGGCTTTATGGGTAATTAGGCTAGGTTACAAGAGTCAAGTGAATATTCATTAGTTACAGGATGAATACTCAGCATGTAGTAGTAATTTGCATTTCCCCATGCTTCCAAACCTAATTCATGACTAGTATTGACATAGCAATAACATTTCAGGCATTATTTCCTTCCAGACAAAGGAATAATTGATTTGTAATAATCCTTAAAGTATACCATCAAAACTTTCTAATTTTCCTTTAGAAATCTGATAAAATTAATGCTACTTTCTGCCTCTGTTATTGCTGACCTTTCTCTACAATTTTTAAAGTGGACTTACATGAAATAGGGGAAGGCATAATAATTTACATAATTTTATTAAGCAACATCATTCCATTTGGTACAGAGCCTGATTGATGTATTAATGTCAGCAACATTTATATCTCAGCAGTGAGTTATAAGAATTTTAAAAGCCTGAAAAGGATTGCCCAGGACACTACACAATATATAACTGGAGCTTAGATACATATGTTCTATTAAAAAATTCATTGTATTTACTTAGCATCAGACATTCCTCATCACTTTTACCCAATATAATTTTTACCAAATGTTTATCCAGATTTCATTAGTACAGCACCTGTGTTATATAACAAAACTTCACTCCCACATATACTTTTATCATTGAAAGAATTAGGCAAGGAACAACAAACAGTATAGCAGTGGCTACATAAAACTAATTTGTGATGATTGCATATATGAAAGAATCTTAACTTCTCAGGAGCTAAAATTAGATTCATCAGCATCTGCAGCAGTTGCTGACTTTTGCTTTGAGTTCCAATCATTTCTATGGGCTCTGTAACTCTTCATGTGTCCCAAGCCAAGCCAGTAGTAAAGAATTTTTAGTGCTGAATAGACAGGTAGAGAATCTTTCTGTTCTTCTTACCAATCCATAAAATATAATCAAAAAGTCAATATAGCCAGACATCTCTTCATTGCTTTGGGAAGAACGAAATAGAGCAGGTACTTTTGCTTGTTATTTTTAATAATGGAAATTTCCAATTTAGATACTATAACACTAAGTAGATAGCAAACTACTTTTAAATTCAAATGAACAGAGAGTCACAATACACAGGCAGTTTGAAAATTTTAAGTCAGTGAAATCAATGACATGCTGATCACTGAAATTCATGAGAACATAATTTTGTCAATTACATTTTGCCATCAGTTTAACAGCAAAGGATTAATAAAAATCCATTAAATATGCAGATCAAATTTCTTCAGATATTTGATTATTATCTTTTTTTTTTTAGTTATCACCTCTTACTTTAAGACACGGGTGTAAATCTGCATATATTTTATTCCAGCATCCTTATATTTGTTTTTTTTCAGAATTATATTCCCAAGAGCATTATTCCAGCACAAATATTTCTGAGAGAAGGTGTTGGGGTTTCTTTAATCTGGATGAAGATAATGGCCAGAAGTGTTCACTCAGCCACTTTGTTTGCATCTCCATAATCATCCTGATGTCAGAAGTTAGTTGACATAGAAAGACAAAAAAGGACTGAGAAAGAAAGTTATTTTTTTAATTTTGCCTATAAATTCCATTAACTGAGCACCTTGCATGAGCAATAGTGAGTGAAGGAGAGGAATAAAAAAGGAGGTTCTTTCACTAAGGAGAATAGGTATTTGCCAAATACATGGCTCACACACTCTGGAGGAAGATGCTAACTATATATCCCACTGGAATATGGAATCTAATTCATGTTGGAAAATACTTATGGTTTTGGCAACATACCTGGTTATGAACTGATTGTGTGTCCATTTGGCCTGTATCTAGACTAAAAAGTTAAAAATAAAGCACCTTGGCAATAGATTTAACAAATTTTAGCAATTTGACATCCATCAGCTGCTTGTAAAATACTCAAGGAAGCTGTTATTTCTATTGTATTTTTTTTCCATCAATGGGGAAGAACCCAGATGCTTTGCAAAACTGACTGAATGTAAATTTTCTTGTGTAGAGGTAGTGAGGAAATTAAGCTACCTTACAGGTTAATTCCTTGGCTTCTTTATCAATTGAAAGATTTTTCATTGTCTCATAAGACAATTTATCACTCCCACGTTTTCATTGTACTCTGCTTCAAGCTACTGAAAAACAAGTAATACACTGGCCAGATGTACAGCTGGCCAGATGTACAGCTCAATTAGGAAATTTTCCATACTGAACATGCATATCAGTTCATGTAAACACCCATCACTATAGGATCTAAATACCCCAAAAGTAATTATTTATTCTCTGAAATTATCAACCCAATCTATAGAAGTAATACTGCCACAGAAGTTATACTGACATACAGTACACAGAGAGAAATTTCTCAGCAAACCCACTCTCTGCTGGACAGAACAGAAGACATTTTGATGAACATTTCTTTTTGCCCTCAACTTTATTTTCTTTCCATTCCCCAAACACAGCCTGGAACAGGATGAGAAGCATAGGCATTTTCTGGTATCTGTAGCAAGCTTCTCAGGAGTCCTTATTAAGAGGATGGCTTCTCCTAAACCATCCACTTTCCATGCAGGAGCCCAACAAACCAGTGTAGAAGCTCTGTAGGAGAGGAAGCAACTCAACAGCTCCTCAGGCTTCCTCCTGGGGTTAATAACTCAAGACAGCATGTGCAGCTGTTGTGAGAAAACTCCACAGCTTGGATGGATAGTGAGGCATGAGAAATCAGGTATTGCCAAAGAAAGTGAAAGGCCTAGAATGTGTTATTCTCCTTCTGACAAACTAGAATATTTTAAGTGGAGAAAATAGAGATTCAGGACTAATATAAAATTATTTTTAAAGCAATATTTGACCTTTCACAAACTCTTCTTTTATATCATACCTGATTTTGAACAGTTTTTTCCTCAAATCTTATTTTAATTTTACACTGGTGAAATACAGAGGAACTTCTATTGGTTCACATCAGTGTAACTGATATCAGCATCAGACTCACTGTCTCCATTGTAAGCAAGTCATGAATGGCTATTCTTCATGGTCATATAAAATGATACAGAGGTCTCTTGGCACAATCATTACTTTTTCCATTTTCTGTAGACAAACAAACCCATAAAACAGAACTGACAGATGTTATAACCCAAGAAAATGAAAGAGAAAAACTCGCAATACAGAAGAACTCAAGAAATTCTAAATAAAGTAAGGCTGTGACAGCCTTCTGGAATACACCTACTTGTATTTCAGGATTTGGAAAGCATAAAAGGTACATAAAAAAAGTTATTACAATTGCTGTCCTTGCTAGATCAGGGTACTGCAAGGAGCAGAAGAAAGATCCCAAAATACTTGTTTGGGATGTGCAATAGAAGTTTCTTTCTATTTGTAATGTAACAGGTCTATATAAGTCTGTTATTTTAATGTGGTTTACATTTTAGGTTTTGGGTTTTTTTTAAAGTCTGATTTTGGTTTTTGAAGTAGCTTACTATGTGTTTTAGTTACAGGCCACATCCAAAATGAAAACATATACTTTTCCCCATACTATATTGAGAACACATTGTAATATAAATTAACAATTGATAGTTAATTAAAATTAATAATTTCAAGTAACTAAGTTATCAGACACTGAAAGCTTCATTCTTTGTTGAAACTATGATGTGAAATTCAGCCTCAGTCACATCAGATGGTAGTTGGAAGCTTCTGAAGTATCAGCTCTCAGGCTGAAGCCACCCTCAACCTAGTGGGAAAAAAACACAGGAATTTCTTTGAAAATATTCCTTTTCACAGGAATATGTATGCACAGGCTGGAGATTTAGCAGATTCTCTGATTTTAGAGTGGTTTCAAATGTAGCAATTTCAAGGATCTTGCTTTATAGATACCACAGCTCAGGCTGCAGTTGAAAGTGTTGGTTTCAACATTGCTGGAGGTTTTAGGAATATAGAAATTAATAATGGATTGTGCTGAATAAAACACAAACAGCACATAAAAATCCTCACACTGACAAAGAGTTTTTTTCCTACTTTTTCCCTATCCTGGGGCACATGGAGCTAAGGCAGACAAATGTAATGCATATTTCCACCAATGAATTAGTGTTTCATAACAGCATCAAACCCCGTCAGTAAAGCTGAAAGCTGGCTTTCAGTAGTTTAAACTCGGTTTTGCTCCAAGCTCTGCAGTTCTACAATATTCTGACTTTGGTGTCCCTTAGATTCCAACACTGAATCTGAAATTTTTAAAGGGAAATGTGCACATACACAAACACATTGATTTCTATTTGCCTGTGTTTGTGGACATCTGTCTTTACCAGTCGTTCTGTCTGCTTATCTGTTTGTTTGAGTGGTGACTAATTTGAAACCAATACCATAGAACTGTAACTGCAAATACAGAATTCACCAAGCAAGCTGTCTTGGTCCTTGTGGAACTGCTCATTGAAGCATAAAGAAGACATAAAGCCCTTCCAAGTAAAATTCTTGCAGAACTATGGTAAAGTTCAATTAATGGTTTTTAAGTGGCTTAGGATACTGAATAAAATGAAGATAAGCACAGGAGAAATGGAGCACACGTGTTTATACATGTTTAAAATCGGTCTCTGTAGCTTTTAGGCTTTATATGTTCTGGATGTGTTGCACTGGTTGAGTAACACAAAGGAGCCATAAAACTAACTTAACCAGCCAGTTAAGCTACATTAACGGGTACTTTGTATCCCTGTAGTGGATGCCTTGGGTCATCAGATTAATTCAAAGCAGTTGGAGTAAAGGAGGGAAGGCAACCTTTGAAGTAGGTGAGATCCCTTAGAGCTTGATCCCCAGCCAATTGACATCAGTAGTAGGATTCCCATTTGTCTTAAACTGCTGATCATAATTAGTCTAATTTAATGGATTGCATCAGCCATTTCCCCTGCACTCTAGTGTTGACCTGAAAAAGTGGTTGTTAGCCCTTTTTTCTAAATAAAAACCAGGGAATTCAGTGTGGCTTAAAACACACAACATTAGCTACAGTGTGTTTTTAATGTGAATACAAAACTACGGTTGTGGTGTAGATAGCATTTCTGCAATAAAAATCTGAGCGATGTTTTTGGTTGCTTTCAATGCCTGAATAATTTTCCATTACTGATGATACAGCTTGAATGATTTGGGTGTTGTGGTAGTTTTCACGATGAATGCTTAATCTCTTTAGTTTATGTTCTTTCTTATTCCCTCTCTGTCTTGTGGCTGCAAAAATGTCCTTTGAACAGGCCTGCCAAAAGATTAGTGAAACTGACATTGCTCTTCTCTCCTTTTCCTCTTACCAATCACTAGAATCCAGAAAGCTTCTTCAAAATAGCATAAATATTGTAAGAGATAAGAAAGCAGAAATTATGAGATGCTTCTGGTCAAGTTTCCATAAAATTCAAAAATCCCACTGGTGGTTTCTGCTGGGGATTTTTATTGATAATACCCAGGCTCTAAAACCTCATGTCTAACACGTTTCACTCACAGACATCACCTCAGCCTTTTCGTTTTCTCCCTGCTGTTTCAGTATTGCATATGTCTGCACTGAAATTGAAGCTGCCAAGGATGGTTTTCTAAAGCATTTGTTAACATGGTTATATCAGTTCTTATCTTCAAAATTTCATTAAAAAGCTAAACCCATTCTTTATAATATTACTAATTTGAAGGGGGTTTTATATATAAAATTAAAGATATAAGACATTGTAGATGTAGGTAAATACTACAGAAAAGCCAGATTACGGACTGGCAGTGTTAGCTTTTAAAAACAGTGGGGTTTTGGTTTCGTTCTGGACATTTGCTCATCTGTCAATCAAAAATCTTGTTATACATGAATCTGATGTCAGATCAATATCTGACAAGACTTTTGACTGTCAGGACAAATTGTTAGACACGGATGTAATGCCACATCCATGTATAACAAGGCCCATGTAGAACAGCTGCCAGTGATAGAATCCTGTCATTCATACATTATCAAAACAGCCAGAGTGGCTCCCTGAGATCTCATGTGTTAAGTAACTGCATCAGAGCCTGAATTTCATTTGTAAATCATGAGAAAAACTCAATAGAATTACAGGTTCAGTAAAGAAGACAAGAATACATGAGCTGTTTGTGCTTTTTGATTCACAACGATAAAAATGTTGTGGGGATTTCTTCTCCCCTGTGGTCTCTTCAGTATAGTAATGCTCATGTTTTACTTTCCTCCTATCAAAGACATGAAAATGAGTGGGATTCATGTTAGTGTGCTGAACCAATGAAACATTGTACAAATTACACTGACAGCTGATAGAATAGGAGGGGTGGTAGCAAGAATTGAAAGAGGGAGAAAAGGAATGCATGTACATTACACCAATTCCAAAGATCACCAAGAAAGCATACACGAAACACGTTTAAAGTTCATGAGCTGTGCAAAAGCATTGCTATGCAATATTTTTTTTGAATACTATCTTATTTTCTAGATTTACCCTAACAGCACCAAATTGGTAGACTGGTTTCTACAAAGATAGCAGAGTTCTGAGACATTTTCTGGTAGTATTATTGTCCACAGCATATTTGTGTGGATGCAAAAGAGTTCAGAATCTTCACAGTCTGCACCAAAGTGCAAGTGTTTTAACTGAAAAACAAGAGAAAATGCTGGAGGAAACACATTTTAGAAAGGCATTCACAGTGAAAAGAGAAGCTGAGCTATACAGAAGCAGGCATAGCTAAATCTGTAGAATAAAAGTCGTGAAGGAGTTTGATAGAATTAATTTACCTAAATATAGGTTATTTTAAATTATCTGACTTGATCTAATGTACCCGAAGTCTAAATGTGGAGCTGAGAGCCACCACACATTAGAATCCCGTACCTTTCTGATGAAATAGCTGGAGATTAGGAGGAGCACTGTACATATTTAGGATGGCTCTAGATTATTCTAGTGAGTCAGGTGAATCACACCCTGGCTCTGCTTTCATTTCTCTACCTGAGAAAAGTCTACCCTACCTATTACCATGGTAACTTACCAAGGACTATTCCTTTCTCTGAGCACAGACCATAAAGGGCCAATATAAAAATACAGACTAAGTCTAAGTGCTGACATCCACATCATCCTATTAATATTCAAAACCTACCTTGGCACTGTATTCAAGACAGATGCCTTCCTAGTATCTGTGCATCCCACATATACACAACCCTTTCCTACCCTTAGGTATTGCAGCTGTAAATCTGTTAGTCTTAAATTAGGTATCCTTAAGTCTATTACGAAGGCAGGATTAGTTATTTCATGTTACAGGTGTTTTGAAAAATCTTTATAGAACTAATCTCTTGTGCTGGCGTGTGACTTTTTAGAAAAAGAGAAATCTTTACAAGCTCACAGCAATACTGTAAACTGAGATTTGGAAGAGAAATTAAGTACTCTTTCAAAGCAGTATTGTGAAGTATCTTTACGTGGATAAATATTATTTTTAGTGCTAGAAATAAACAATTCTTTAAATAGAATATCTCCTCTCTTATAAAGGGTGATTTGACCTTGCATCTCCCCATATTTTATGTCTTTTTGCTTTGTTCAACAGCAGATCTCATTTGTGCTTAATTGCATTTAGAAGACAACTGACTACACGGTGTTTCTTGGCACCAAGAGTTTTAATTAAAACTGAATTGGAATACAATCTCTTTTTGGTAAACAGGATCAGTTTATTTTCTGGACGACCCTTGAAAAACCACTGATACAGTCAAACTTATGAAGTCCCTCACTGTACAAACAGCTATATCTATGGAAGACCAATATCAAAACTAGCTTTTTCAGAAGGGATGACTTGATCCATGGACATTTGATGATTGAACATTATGATAGGACTGGAGTAACAGTAGGCACTGAAAATGCTGTGATTCCATAAAGATAAAACACCGAGACATGTCAGGCCCTTCTTTTGTGGCATTTAGTGTCAAGCCCAGATGCATTTGTTCTTGGATCTCTTTCTTTATAAAACAAAAGGGCAGGGAGTTAACCTGGTAAACACAGCTTCACTTGAGAGACCTGAATTTCTTTGCAGGATTACTTTACAGTAGTAGCATGCTCTCAACTTCACTTTACCCATATTTCTGAATACTATACAGTTTAACACGTTCATTTTATTATTCTACTAAATTGTGGATGATACATTGACAAACCTGTTTTGAGTTACCATACCTTGTACTTCTTCTGTTTGCTGACAGTATATTCTATTTTAGTAGTTGGTTATGAATTGCCTTAAGTCATCTGAACTGCATGATCCAAAGATGTTCATATTTCTTTCCTTCCCTGATGGCAAAGAACTACGTTCCTTTCACGGTCTTTTTTAAAAAATTATAATTAGTCTAGAGTCTTGCCTCTATACTCATTCATCATCCTCTCCTATTAGTCTTATCACTCTGTAGGGCTGGAGAGAATTGGCTAGTAAAATCACCAGTAACTCAAGTTTGAAATAAGGCTATCAAAACAGGTAGGCTTACATACCAACTCCTTGGACAAAGTGTAATTGTAAAGAATGGGGCAAAGTTGTAATGAGAGGAAAAGCTTCCACCTTTGGGACTCCTGCTGTGCTTCTGCCACTTTTCCATACTTCTACAGGCAATTTTGTGTAGCTCAACAAGTAGAAGGCAAAACCAATGATAGGAAATTTCAGTTAATCTTTTAATTAATGCTATATTTGTCCTCTCTTGGCTATTATACAAAATACGCATATTACAATATTTTGAAGTAAACATTGTTGTCCAGCTTTAAGAATGGTATTCTCCAGTTTAGTGCTCCTGCTGAAACCACATTTCCACTCCCTCACTCCCCTCTCCCCACTTATGGGTGGCAGGAGAATTGGAGGCACAAAAGGCAGAGATCACAGGTGGACATAAGAACAATTTACTGGAGAGAAGAAAATAAACAGTAACAGCAGTGACAGAATTGTCCAAAAAAGAGTGATTCACATCATGCAAAAATTCGTACTGAGGAGCCCATGACCCGACCGTAGCCACGCCGTGCCCAACCACTTCCTCTGGCTCAGGACCAGCGCCAGACTCACTCAACCAGAAGGAACTTCCCTTTTTCCTTGAGATTCCTTTTTCCCCATCCCCAGCAATTACATGTGATGGTATAGAATAACCTCTGAGCTGCAGCCTTGCCCCATTCCAACTACTGCAAAAGTCAACCCTTTCCTGGCCAGAACCAGGACATTTGTGTTTACAGTCCTAAGCTGTTATATATGAAACTGATGGTTTTTGAGTGCTCCTCTGAAAATTAATTGTTACTGTCTTTTTTTTTTTTTCCCTTAAAAGTTATTCTGTTGCCATGATCTGCAGCTTTTAATGTCATGACAGTACACGGCAATAGGAATGGGGAGGTTAGAAACTTTTTCTCTCTCATCTGGTAGTTAAAAAAATACAAGAAAGTGCTTTTTGTGAATTAAGGGTGTATTTAAACAACAGAGGCTCCATTAAAGAATATGATGAAAATTATAGGATCATAGGTGTTCTCTAACAAGCTATTACTGAGTTAAGGTACAGTGTTGCACAGTTTTAGGATGCCAACTTTCATATCACAAAACAACCTCATATCTTCTAAATTTTAGCAGCTAAATCTAACAGGAAATCCTACTTTTAGTTATGTGATTATGAGCAAATATGAATCTGAACCATTCTTGAAGGCTGAAGGGATACCCATATTTGAAGAAAATGAATGTGTTAGTTCATCCAGCATGGTCAGAGCCTATATCTGCCAAAGAGACACAAAACATTTAGGAAATGAATTTTATTCTTTACATTTTTGGGTCACATTTTTAGGTATCTGTAAGCTAAATTCAGGAAAAGGGATTGGAATTACTAAAAATATGCAGAATTTAAATGGCTAAATCTAAGCTAGATTTTCCTTAGAAATAGTAAAGAGAATAGTCATTTCCAAAGTGTGAATCTTCTTACCAAATGCAGACAAACTAAGATAAATGTACCTTGAAACTAATTCTCTCTATTGACTACAGAGATCCTAAGGAGACTGGCCAAGGTGAGGGGAGCACCATAATGCACTGAAAACTAAAAGCTTCATCTCCACAGGATCATAAGAAATGTTAGAATTAGGTACTTAGGCTTGTAGCGTATCCCAAGAGAAGGATCTCACAGTTATGCTGATCAGGACAACTGCAAGGAGCAATCAGTTACAAAGAAGTTATGTTTGAACACCTGCCCCTTTGATGGATTCAAAAATCTCATTCTAAAACCTTTTATTAGACTTGGGTCATACTTTCCTTCAAGCTATAGATTTAAGGATTTTTTCCAGACTCTTAACAAACATTTCTACATTTGCAATAGTTCATCTTCAGCAGATTCATTCAGAGACTTGCCATACACACAATTAGAAATATTTAATGGAGTGTAAATACAATCTTGAGGAGGTTTACAACTCATGTTTCTTTCCCAGTGGTGACTGCCCCAGATATTTGTCTGATATGCAGAAATTGGGCAGAAGTAAGGAGTTGCTGCACTGCCAGTTTTGTTTTGAGAAACTGGACAACTGTGATGTCTTTGTATGCAAGTCTTGTTTGTCCAAAAAACCCAGTGCTGGAATTTAGCAAGTTTAGGTACCTTCTTTAACAAAAGGAATGAATAAGAGTAGATCTCAGAAGGAAGCTAAACAGGTTGCATCTAACAATGCACTCCTGTATGCATGGAAACCATAGGTTAGTTCGTGTGGGCCATACCTATGCTAGCCAACTAAATAAGGCCAGAACTGTTCTCTGACACTGGGTCCAACAGGCATGGTAGTACTAGATAATATTCTTACCCTCCTGAAAGAGGATTGACTCCAGCCTTACTTCTATGAAAGGTACCCAGCCTCTCTTAACTCCTAAACAAGCCTGTGAGTTGTATGAGAGAGTGACATTTTAATATAATTGAGACACCATTTCTTTTAAACAATAATAATTAAATATTACTAAGTAATTTAAACAAACATATTGTGCTCATATGTTATTATCAACACAACCCAACGGAAATATTTGTTTTAAAATGAAGAAGCATGGGCTTTTGTGTAATTCAGTTGTTCCTAAAAGCAGTTTTATGAACTGTTCTTTTGCATTTAAAAATGGAATATGTTTTGAATCACTTTCCTGGACACCAAACTGCTTCTTCTGTAATTTGATAAAAAATCTTCAGGTTTCACCAGTAAACCTAGATTTCTAAAATCATTTCACTGAGCCCCAAAGAGAATATTAAGGCACACTTATCAGTCAGAATGAGACTGAGGAATAGCCAAGAAGGACTTGTTAAAATACGTTTATGAGCTTAAGATATACTGAAAGTCAATTGGTCTTAGATTGCTAAGTCATTCAACTTGGCAATAGAACAGATAAAAGTGGATTTTATTCCCACACATCTTTGAGGAAGAGAATGTAGAAAAAGGAAGGAGAAATCAGTGGGTGTAGATGAAGATGAATGAAGCGATGAGATTAAAAGGTTTAGTATTATGCTAAATTCTATCTGTGAAGTGTAGAGAGCCTTAATTAGCAAGCAGCCCATAAAGCACAGTTTTATAGCAGCATGAGGTGGCTGGGCTAGTATTTATTACCTATTCTGTGTATCTCTCTTATTTACTTGGATGGCAAGCTCTTTGGAGCTGACATTGTCTTTAGGCTAAACTATGAGGAACATGAACAATGTTTTCATACATGATCTTTCTAGGACAATGAAATGGCATTGGTATGATTAAAGACAGATGACGTTTTCTTTACAGTAATCTGAATACCTGTTTTTAGTTTAGATCTCCCATCCATAATTTCCTGGGAGGCTTTCAGACAAAAGAAGAAGAAAATTTTAGTTCCCAGTTGCATGTCAGTTAAATTTACTGTCATTAACACCTAAAAAATGGATTGTCGTGGTTGGTGTTGCTTCAAAGCCTCCTTATGCCAGGAGAGATATCTAGGATATATTTTTACAATGCAGAATTCTCAATATCCATCTGGGAAAGATCTCCAAGAATCTAAGATATCATTCCTCAAAAACTGAAGAATTGGTGATAAGCTAGGTAATTCAGAAACACACAAATGGTACTGGAGGTTTTTCAGACCTGAAGTACAAAAAAATACAATAACCTCAAATATTTTTGTTTCTTCTTTCAGCCTTAGGCTGAGTATTTTAAGGAGCTTTGTACAAACATTGCACTGAATTTTATCTGTGAAAATTGTGTGAAGATAAATATAGGGGGACTTTTTTCTTATTCATATGAAATACAGTGTATAAAGTAAATCCTTATCAGAGTTATGTAAAACCTTGGAGAAAGCATGAAAATACCATCCTTCTTCCCTTATCTTCAGTGCTGTAAACATTTTTCAGAAATAATATTACACATATGACATGGGGAATAGCAACATAACCAACTGAAACTCATCCAAATCTAATTCATGAGGCTCTCATAGGAGCTTTAATGACCTGCACTTATACAAATGGACTACTTAATGCAGAAGAAATTATTGCTGGTCTGAATGAAAAGAAGCCTTTGACAGGCACAGTCATTCACAGATTAACCAAATGACTAATAAAAATAACCTCTGTATCTGCTTTCTTCTGTGAATTACTGATGTTGCTGGAGACAAAAAATTAGCAGGCTATGAGGGAAGTCAAGCTCTGAAAAATAAATTAGATTAGTCCTGATATCCTGCTGGGTTCCAGTCTTGTCTATTTTTCTTGTGTAAAAAACTGTTGGCATCAACAGAGTTGACATCAAGTGTTTTCTTGAGTATTTTTCCCTTACCTTTGTTTTCTTCAAATAGCCTTTATCAATAAGGTCTGAGCCATGTGGCAAGTAACTTCATTGAAGGTAAAAAAAATAAAATAGACAAGAACAGAAAGGAGAGTATGCTTTCCTAAGAAATTTACTTCTTTAATACTTTATTTCAAAGTTTTTGGACATACAGTGGCCTATTAAGAAGAATGGGCAGCAAATGAAGGATGAGGGAGAGAATGAGAAAGAGAGGAGTGCTGAGTCAAAAAAGAAGGTAAGAAAGAAAGGAAAGAAGGGAGGAAGGGAAAAGAAAAGAAACACAAATAAAGGAAGACATAGAATAAAAAAAGAAAACAGAAAATAACAGAGAAGCAAAAATAATAGAGAGAAAGAAGGAGAAAAAGAACAGGCAGACTTAGCACAAAATGATACTGCAACTATAATGGCCCCAAGCGAACAAGATTTTTTATCAAGTTGAAAAAAATTGCAGTTAAACATGGAAAATTCAAATTAAATATTTAATGAAAGGAATATTACTTTGCTGACTGAAACAAAGTAGACAGCACAGCTGAAAATCAAAGCTGTGTTGCCTACTTATGCTCTGTCATTGCCTTAAAACTACCCACAGAGAGTACCGATGAACTGAATTCCACAGGTTTTACCCAACTGTGAATTTTCATACTTTGGTAATTGAAGGCCAGCCAGTAGAGTTCTTTTGATGTTGCTTTCTAGGTGAATCTTTTTAAAGCCAAAGAATTTTAATGGAAAGTGTAATGCTTTTTCTGCAGTAGAAAACAAAATGCTCTAGATAGCACAGCAGCTCCTTAAGCAGGACCAAAACACATGGAAAGCAGTCAACACTATGATCCACATATACCTGTCAAAACTGCTGAAGTAGGGTAGAAGATAACCCAGGGAACACAGCAGAGTATGGAAAATCTGCAGGCTACCAACAAGATTGAAAAACATAGCCTTTTTTTTTTTCTTTTTTTGTCTCTGACAAGTACTAACAGTAACTTCAGGGAGAAAAATAATAAATCGAATCTAAAGATTTATTAGCTTCCACTCAGCTGGAGATTTAACCTGAGGCTACTTGTTGGTCGTGTGTTTTTGAACGAGGCTATGACTTGACATAAGAGTTGGGATTGTCCCATAATATCCCCTTTCTGATGCACTTTTTTTCTTTTTTAGAACAACTGTCTTGACATATGAAACTAACAGCTTTTATTCCAGGCAGCATTAATTCCTGCCATATCCTACACCAGGGAGACTGAAGACACTGCTCCGTGTTCAGAGAGCATCTAGCATAACTAAGACCAGTCTCATGAGAGACTTGGAATTTTTCTGTTCAAACAGTAAAAGTGGAAGCAACAAGTTGACATGCTGAAACAGATTAACTCCTTAAGTGCTTGAACACATACAAACCTGCTGGAAATAACCACAAGAAAAGTGGTTTTAATAGAAAATATTTGTGTATCCAGAAACTGCATATCCAGAATCTTTCTGATGAATTGAACGTGAGAGACCTCCCTCTCCATTCTTTCTCTCATTCCTTTATCTTTATTTTAATTAACTTAAATTTAAAGGGGTTTTAAACTATGCTCTAGTATAATTCTCTGCATCCTGCACTTGGCCTCTGATGTACAGCTTTATTCTTTTTATCCCCAAAAAATAAGTTGGTATGGGCAGTGTACTTACTGCTTTTAATGAGGAGAACTAAATGCAAAGCATTTGAAAGGAAATTGAAATTATTTTAATTTTGAAATTATTACCAAAGGCAAATGTCCAATAACTATAGTTTAAAGCAATTAGGAGAAGTATACCCATGAAATGGATTTTGATGCACCTATTTATTTAGATTAAAATTATGTATTTCTTAAATATTTATTCCTTAAAAAAACCAACAAAACTCCTCCCTTACTAGAAATGCTGAATAAGCAGTTGTAAAAAACATGGGATTGTTGGTTGTATCCCTTTTAGCAAGAAAAACTGTGTCAGTGCATTAGATCAAACAGTGACCTTCAAATAATTTTATTCTTTAACTCTAAGCATCCTCCTGGCTATGCTGACTCTCCCAGTCACTGTTCAGGCAAGGAAAAGGAACAGCTTATGTCAGTAGTGGGTTTCTTTATGGATCTGGATAGGATCTCTGTTTTGCCTTGTGGATCTAATTAGCAAAGCAATGCCTTCTCATTCAATCCCTGCTTTGCTTACAAAGAGGCAATAAATGCTCCTGCCCTGCCAAAAGCAGATCCTGATCCCCTACTCTCCTGTCATCTCCACTACACAAATAATTCATTCAGTCACTGCTTACCAAATCATCTAGTTCCCTTTGGAGCAGGATTGGGATGGGATCTGAGAGACTTCAGAGACTTCAGGAATCTGAAGAGACTTCAGGAACATCTTCCTGAAAGCTTTGAATTGCTCCCCACCAAAGAGTCATCTATCACGATGCTGGAAGGTTCATACTCTTAAATAATCTCATCTTTCATGTGCCATATGATAGGTTATGCATAACTTGCATCAGTTTCGTGACATAAAAACACTTTCTGCAAGCTGAAGCATCGCCACTATGCCTCCAACTCACCTGTGCCCACACACGTGCACACAGACACATACACAAGAAATTTTTATCTGAGGTTCAAAGAAGCCATGGACCAAGTGCTTCATAGAAAAGGCACAACAGTCTGCTCAAGAAAACGTGATGTGTGAGCAGAGTGGATGCATCACTGAGCAGCATTTAGTAGAGTCTCATTGCCTAAGGCTAATGGATTTAATATTGTCGTTGTATGTCATGTCCCTTCTTGGGCTTCCTGCTGTCATAGCAAGATAGGAATCCTAGCAGCAGGTGGACCTCTGCCCCTTTTTTCCTGAGAATAAACCTTAGTTTATCAAAGCAATCTAAAAATTGTGTATCAGATGGAAATTAGTCTAATTCACTACTAGACCAAATTCAAACTACAGTCCTACCATGAATTGCTAAGTGATAAGCACCAAGAATGAACAAGTTCATGAAACTGATATTAATTTTCAGTTTCAGTAAGCAGAGAGTTAGATCAATGTTGGATATTTTTAAAATACTGTCAGGAAGATTATGACCCATAATCAAAGTTTTGAGAATTGAACTTCTCCCTAATATAGAGCTGAATGTGATGTGGTAGGATCTAATCCATCACCAGCTGCTTTATTGAGACAAGAAGTAGTTTCCTAAACAGAAGAACTAAGGAACTCTGGCCTTTAATGAATTTGTGTCTTGATTTCCTAATAAATTTTTAACTTCTACTACAGCTATAAGGCCTAAACCTGATGTTTGTTAGTCTTATCAGACTTCTTCACTAGAGAAATTTTGATCAAAAAGTCGAATTTTTGATGCTTATTAATGTACAATGTTTGATTAACTAGTTTCCTATAGATTAGGGCAGTTATAGTGTCTCTCTCCTTGGGTTAAATGTGCTTTAAGGGAAGACAAAATCTTATATTTCTTCATTCAGGAACAGCCCAATTAGAGACTCTTGAATTCAATTGTTTGTGAAAATGTTGCCTTTTCTTCTCAAGACTCATAAGGTTTTAGAACAAAATGGATACTACCCTCTTGTCCTATCACTTCATTCCTCCCCCTTCCCCCATGCAAAAATGGATCCCACAAGATTCAGTTAGGAAACACAGGGAAAAAAATATGCTTCTCATTCTTCTCTATTTCACGAATCCAAGAAAGAGTGCTTAAGATTTTCAAGAAAAAAGAAGAGAAGTATGGATAGCGTTTATAGACTGTGTTAGACTCTTCAGAAAATAGTAAATATCAAGATAATATTAAGGTACCCAAGGAAACATAAAGCCATTTATCCAGCCTTTTGTAAGGCCACAAAATGTGTTTGTACGTATGTATATGTATATACATGTGTATTCAAAATATACATGTATATTCTACAAACATGCTTGGATGCTCAGACATGAACATGAAGATCCAGACACTTGAAAGCTCTTGATGCAGTTCCCCTGTTCACAGAGGAACTTGGAGATGAAAGCATAACCTTGGGAAAATCAGGTATTGTGGTGGAAAGAAGCCTGTGGAGGATTAAAGCAACCTCTGCTTCAGCTGAAATGCTAAAATGGATGAGCAAAGACCCACAGCCAATACATTTGGATCTGTATCCTATTTAAACTTAATTTTATAGGTCAATCACTCTTCTTTGCAGCCATGTGTTTCCTTCTAAATACTGTCCTAGAACAGAAGTTAAAACAATGAAATAACAAACTCTTAACTCCATTTTAAATTAACAAAAAGGTGAATTAAGCTAATCACTCGTTGGTCTCCATGCTACAGCCAGTCCCACTGGTGAGCAGTCTTCTTCCAGGCTATGAAATTCCGTGCACTTCTGTGACACATACCAACAGGACCTGCCTTGTGTCCATTGTCCCAAGTCACTGCAGACAATGTTTGCACTCTCCCATTCACATTCCTTGTTCAGTGTGCATCACCTATGTAATTTCTGCCTTTCAGAGGCTGTGTGAGTCACCAGAAAAACTTTTTTTTCACTTTAAGAAGGACTGCTTTCCCTCAATATTTTTGCTTTTCTTTTCCTGCCTTCTTACACATCCCTTTTCACCCTCTTAATTGATGAATTGCCTATTTTTTATCTTTCTGTATTACATTTTTAATTTCTTCTCTGCCTAGCTTCGTACCCTTCATTGTCTATTCTCAGTGCTATCAGACATTTTAAATTCTTAGAATGTGATTTGCATCATTTTCTTTGCATAAGAGTTTTCTATACTTGTGTCTATTTTGGGAGATATCCATCTGTTCAATTCTCCTGAGAAACAGGTCAGAAAAAAGGAAAGGGCTTTACTCAAACTGACTGGGAACTGAGTATCTGTAGCCTTTGCTCATGCTGTTGGTTTTTTGTTTTTTTTTTAATTGACACATCAGTCAGAAGCATTTGGTTCTGCCCACAAAGAAAAAAAGAAATATCAGCAAACTGAGAGGAAGGAATCCCTTTGCTTTCAGACCATAATAATGCACCCCAAGTGTGTTAAATAAATTTTTCCAATCAAGTGCTTAGTCCCTTGGACAGTCCCTGCAAGCTCCATGATGATGGATGGTACTTTTGCCAGTTTTGGAAAAGTGAGATTAAAAGAACTGAGACAAGTGAAGAGCCAGAAGAGATAGACCAAAACAACAAAATTCATACAGTGCTAAATCACTTGGAAACCAAAAATCAGTTTTAGCACTACTGATAAGAATACTTGTGGGAAAATAATAAAAATCATTAACACACACAAAAAACTTTTATCTAGACACTTTGATAAAGTTCATATTAAGAATTATGGCATCTGTTTTGCCCTTGTGTCTGTTTGTATGACTCTTCCTGTATCTCCTTGGGTGCACTATACTAAATACTAAAGGCATTATCAAACTATATCACACATTATCTCTGTGAGTCTATTGCAGACCTAGAGAGGCAGAGAGGTAAGAACAGCACAGAATGCTCTTTTCCTTGTCCTTCAAGTTCCTGAGAGCCACACATTTCTTCCCTCTCTTTCTTGAATGATCCTAATCAGCATCGCCAAGTTATTTGATTTCTTTAACACTGGGGACCAGGATTAGGGCAATGAGGTTGCCATAAACTTGGGAAAACTAATGACAGAGGTAGGCAGTCATATTACAGTGCTGCATGTAAAGACTGAGAACTGAATCTACAGCCATAAGTATTCATATTCTGATTAGAAACTGTCCACAAGTTTCTATACCTTTGTGTACAGCCACAAAGGTGGCTGTACATTACATAGATGCATTTAATTTTAGTTTATATTTTCTACATTCAATATTAATGTCTAGCTGTGGCCAGACAGTTCAAGGGACCCCAATCCCTTTTCCCATGCACCATTTTCTGCATGGAACTTTTCTGAGTTCCGCATTATCACAGTTATCCCACTGGCAGCATGGGTGAGAGCTAGGCTGTAAAAAGGCTGATCTTGTCTGTATGAGTTGCTGTCACACTAGTGATCACATCCTGTAATCTTATTATCTTCACCATGTCAGCAGTGACTCCATACTGAGACAAAGCTCAGAACTGTTACACTGGTTCTCTTCTAAGTACAAGCCCTCCCTTGCCTGCAGAAATAGCAGGAAGGAGGGATTATAGCTCACAACTTTTGATTTTTGCTAACAGAAAAAGGATCAAAATTATGCTGATTAACGTAACAAACCTCAACATTCTTCAGTCAATTAAAAATTAAATTGATGTGAAATTTAAAAAATATAATCAAAATGAAGACCATCTTTTTAGTGTTAAAAAAAAAACCATAGAATCACATTGAAACATCAATACTCTGAGTCTTCTACCTCTAGGATTGTTCTTATTAGAGAAAAAGGGTCCATAGTGATACAAAGCAAGTGGCAGGCAACATGATAATGAACATTGCCACACACCGCCTTCTAATAAAATTCAAAAGACAAATTATCCTGGGATGAACAAAACAGAAACAAAACAGAAACAAGAATTTATTCTATAAATACATAGGTCAGAAAAGCCAAGAAGAGAGTAGCTCTCTGATAAATAAGAGGTAAGAATTGGTGATATATATGGAGAATGCTGAGGTACTCATCAAGTTCTTTGCCTCAGTCTACACTGTTAGTCATGTTTCCCACACCTCTCAATTTCCTGAAACTCTGGGTGGGCACTGGGAGAGAAAATTCCCACCCACTGTCAGCAAAGAGCAGATTTGAGACAAACTGATTAATTTGAACAAGCACAGGTCTATGGGGTCTGATGACAAATATCCCAGGGTCCTGAAAGAGCTGGCTGATGTAGTTGCCAAGATGCATTCTATCATATTTGAAAAGCCATAGTGGCCAGAAGAAGCCATTAACTTGAAAAATTGAAACACCTCTATTTTTTAAAAAAGGGGAGAAAGGAAGATCCAGGGAACTACAAGCCTTACCTCTGCGCCTAGGAAGATCATGGAACAGATCCCCATGGAAGCAAGGTTAAGGCACATATATGCAGGACAATAAGGTGATCCAAAAAAGCCAGCATGGCTTTGCCAAGGGAAAATTGTGCTTGACCAAGCAGGTGGCCTTTTACAATGGAGTGACAAGGGAAGACCAACTGATATCATCCATGCAGACGCCTTTAGGGCCTTCAGCACAGTCACAAACAGTGGTAGACTATTAAGTAGATAAGAGATTGGATGGATGGAGATTGGATGGATGGATGGATGGATGGATGGATGGATGGATGGATGGATGGATGGATGGATGGATGCATTCAACAGGTGTGGTCAATGCCTCTCTGTCCAGGTGGAGGCAGATGATGAGTGGGGCCCCCCAGGGTTCTGTCTTCAGACTGGCGTTCTTCAATGTCTTCATCAATGACACAGACAGTGGGATCCAGTGCAACCTCAGCATGTTTGCAGATGGCACCAAGCTGAGCAGGGCAGCTGACACAACAGAAGGAAGGGATGCATTCAGGGGCAACTGGATGAGAAGGATGCCTGTGGGAATCTCATGAGGTTCAACAAGTGCATGTGGGTCAGGGCAAGCCCAGACAGAAGTACTGAGAAGTCATCAATAGCAGTCCTGAAGGGAAGGACTTAAGCATTCTCGTGAATGAAAAGCTGTACATGAACCAACAGTGTGTATTTGCAGCCCAGAGAACATGAGATCATGGCCAGCAGGGTGAGGGAGATGACTGTGCTGCTCTACTCTGAGACAGCAAACCCTCATGAGACCCCACCTGGAGAACGCTTTCCAGATCTGGCATCCTCAGCACAAGATAGATATACCACATCTTTCACAAGAGGGCCACAAAGATGATCAGAGCCTGTGTCCTGTGAGGTCATACTGAGAGAGCTGGGGTTATGCAGCCTGGAGAAGGCTCAGAGGAGACCTCATTGAGACCTTTTGGTACTTAAAGGAGCTTATAGAAAAGAGGTAGGGCATCTTTTTACAGAGCATGAAGGTACACAACAAGGTAAAATATTTTTAAACTAAGAGGAGAGATTTAGATGTTAGGAATAAATTCTTTACTGTGAGGGCGATGAGTCACTGGAACAGGTTGCCCAGAGAACCTGGGGATAGCCCATGCCTGGAATTGTCTAGGGACAGGCTGGATGGGGCTATGAGCTTCCTGATCCAGGGGAAGGTGTCCCTCACCATGACAGAAGGGTTGGGATAAGTGACCTTTAAGACCACTTCCTACTCAATCCATTTTATGAATCTATGAAAACCATAACCTGTAAGCACAGAAAAAATTCTGGTTATAAACAACATGATAAGTGTATATGCAAATCAAATCCATTTTCTGGAGTGTCAGTAATCAAGGAAGGGTCTGGAGAACACCTCTGTCTACTCATAATTTGCATTTTGGAATACTTGTTTTGGTCATGCTATTTAAAATCGAGTAGATAGATGCAAGCAAAAGACAAACAAAGTACAAATGAAAGAGGCAGCTGCAGTACACAGCTCTTTTCTACCTAAAAGAATTTTTAAAATGTGAGACTGGTTGTGCTACCCTTTTTGGCTTGGTACAGTACACACTGGTATCTTTTGCCTTTCCACAAGTTCACAGATTGCTTGCGGTGAGGAAATTAATTTTATGCTCTGATTATTGAAGCTGTTCTACAAAGAGGGAGTAACAGACTTCAGCCTATTATTAGTGCACTAAGCTGGGAGGAGAGTTATGGGTTCTAATCCTTCCTCCCTGAACTGGGTCTGTATTTTAACCTATGTGTATTTAATGCAGAAGGTACAACTGCAGCCAGTGCTGGGATTTGTAGTGTTCACACTGAGAGTATGAAATCTCTTCAAAAAGTATCCTTAATTATAAGAAGACTTCTGAATGACAGGGAGACTCCAACAAGGATTAAGTTCTGCTCTCCTTACTCTGTCATTTAACTGGGTGAAGACTAACAAAGAAAGAATATAAAAGTTTTAAGCATCCACTAAATTCTGAAGCAGAATAAAACCAGTGTATTTCAGAAAGGTAATGGGTTCATCATTTTCAATACTAGATGTTTAATGCTTCACCCACCTCCTTTGGGGTTTTATCCTGGTAGATTTGTCATTGCATATAATTAGACATTAGAAAGAGCTGTCTATCACTCCTAGGCCAAATCGTGCAACTTTATTGTCAGACCAATATAATACATTTATTTTTTTAAAAAACGGGCTGGAAAATTTCTGCTCCTAGTTCTATGGTTCTCCTTCTCTCTCTCTCTCTCTCTCACACACACAGAAATAGAATTAGAATCAGAATTAGAATCCTAGCTCCCTGGGTCTCATTCTTCTC
Organism: Ammospiza caudacuta; assembly: GCF_027887145.1. NCBI lineage: Eukaryota > Metazoa > Chordata > Aves > Passeriformes > Passerellidae > Ammospiza > Ammospiza caudacuta. Next base: position 64,268,884 of record NC_080594.1, read on the forward strand.
TCTCAGAACTAGAATTTGTCTAAGAAATGTTGACATAATCATGAATAATTCCCAGTGGAAGAATTACCGATACTCATTATAGTTTTCCATTCTGAGACTACTTTCTTTTTCTTTTTAATGTTAAAAAAACTGTACTTTTTTGTCCTGAGAAAGGCTAGTCTGAATGGTATATTCAAGAAAGGATCACCATAAATTGCTCAATTATTAGAAGCCAAATTTCTCATGAATGAGCATTACCTTAGAGATTTCTATGTTCTGTAAATGTGCAGCATGATGTTGAATCTTATTTGTATTGGATACTGCCAACTGTTATGAAACTTCTTTCTCAATTTTTTTTAATTAAATCCCAGATGCTGCAGTTTCATACGTTCAGTGGTAATGAATTTTAACAGATTTGTGAATGCAAAGAACTCAGATTCCTTTTTGGTAAAGGGAGACTCTGTGGCATGAGGGGCTCACAAAAACAACCTGTACCAAACAAGGATGGGGAGTAGCAGACACAGTAGCTCATACAACAACATTGAAGAAACCTCCTGTAGCCAGAGCAACACAACTGCTTTCTGTTCGTGCAGCTTTTCCTGAGTAGTGTGTTCATCACAAATCAGTGTTAATTTTGATATGTATTTGTTTTTCTCCTCAATGTGCACAGGGAAATCTATTAGCAGCTTGGGTATCAGCCAAAGGACAGGCAAATACGAAGAATAATCAAATAATTCTAATTTCAAGGAATACAGAATGCTTCTACAGTACAGAAAAGCTGGAGATAAATTTCTGGAAGCTTTCAGAATCACAGAATCATAGCATGGCTGGTGGGCCATGTTTCTTTTGGATGCAACCCAGGATACAGTAGGTTTTTGGGGTTGCAAGTGTTCATTGCCATCTCACATTTAAATTCTCTTCAACCAACACTCACAAGTCCTTCTGAGGGCTGCTCTCAATCCATTCCCCACCCTGACTATACTTGTAGTTGGGATTTCCCTCACCCTGGTGAAGGACTCTGTACTTGGACTCCTTGAACTTTATGAAGTTTGCAGAGACCTACCTCTCAAGCCTGTCTTGACCCCTCAACAGAGCTTGGTGTCAAGTAGTGATGGGCTCAAAGGTCGGTGTCTGTAAAATTAAGTAAGAGCAGTCTTAGATTAATATTACTCCTGAGAATGAGTAACAGTTTGTGATATTGATCTACTTGTCACCACAGCTGAGTTTAGCCAAACCCAGAATCAGAGGTGAAAAAGCAGAAAACATTACCAGCAACAGAATATTCAAAGACAGACCATAAAGCAGGAAATGTCACTTTGCAACCTGGGAGATGTAAAGAATGACACCAAGTTAGACCCGTTAGTGCTGACCTGCCAATAGGTACCTTATACTGCTGAGCGTGTCACTGCAAACTGCTGCTACTCTTAGAATCAAACTGCTAGCACACAAAACAGTAAATCAAAACCAATGATCAAAGGGGTTTCTGTCCTTCATTTTGTCCTAAAACATCTCTGACGTGTCTTCCTTTATTTTTCATGAGATTTCTTCAGGTAAAACCATGGATCAGCAATCCTCTCCATTGTCTCTGAAAATCTTTTGATATAAAAACTTGGTATGGAAAGGATAATATCATAAGGGACTTCTTCGTCAAAACTCTTAACTTCTCTAAAAATATCAAGATAATCAAAAATACTTCAGGAGGCTGTATTGACACCATGAAGCTAACTATTATATGCGATCCCACTTTCAACATGTAGTTACTCAGGGAAAAGAGAACAGAGCAATGTTCCACTAACATATAGCAGAAGAGCAAACAAAGAGATGTGAGTTGATAGCACAAACCATGAAGTTAAACTGGCTCAACAGTTCCTTCTTAACTGCAAATGGGACACCCCAAAGCAGTTAGCATCATGTCATCCAAACCTTAATTATTCATATTTTAACTCTAAAATCATAACCTGCTTCTTGTAGGAAATAAGAAGTTTTCATAATAACACAAAGAGAAAATTTGATTCACTGTATGCCATAAGTTAGAAACATCTTTTTAAGCATAATATAAATAATAGGAATAAAACAATTCCAGTTTTCAGTAGTGCAAAAGAATGGTATCAGCATGTCTGAACTGATGAATTGCAAACATTCATTAAAATAACCAATGATGGATTTCAAATTAAATCCATCAGCCATGAAAATCATAAGTCATTCACAAGTGAGTATATCATATATCAGGTGTCAGCAGAGGGAAAGAGGTTTTATACCACAGACATGCTGCAAGTATCCCCTTTCCCCTGATATGAGATAGTTTTGCTGTCTTCTCTGTCCATTTTTTTCTTGCTTCATGATGCTGCACGAGGTGGCATGCTGGTGTTGCCGACCATCCAGGCATCGCTGCGGTCATGTAAACCAACTGACTGTCCACTCTTGGTTACCATGGCTATTTCTTTGTTATGAAACATGGCACAAAGACACTAACAAGACTTTTCTTCTAAATAAAGTTACATTTATGCAATGGCCAACCTCTTCTGTCTGTTATGCATGCTTTGAGAAGGCACCCAATGTTTAACTCCCCAGAGAGCTAGAAGGAAGAACAATAAACTTTTGTCATCATCATCTGACATAGTTGCTTAGATTCCCTCTTCAGTTAGTGAAGAGAAAGAAACACTTCTGTGGCATGATTCATGTGTTCTATTTTGGTTCAGTTTAGGTTAGAATGAGATGAATCCCACCCTAGAAATGCCTAGTTTATTCTACTCATCTAGATGAGGAGACTAGCTGACTCTGCACTCGAGATAACTAAAGCTAATTGAACCCAAACTTTTTTCTGTTTCCTTAATCCCATTCAGGTGGTACTATGTACTGTTAGGCACATGCTCAGGCATGCACTCAGTATCAAAGATAACAAAACCATGTATATATAAAATTTACATGTCACAAGTCTCAGGCAGTAGCTGACCATGAGTTTCCTGATTCTGGTTTCTGGGCTCTGTTTTTGGACAATGTTCTGTTTATTAGTCAGTCACTGACTTTTCTTCCAGATCTGGAATGCTGTGACTACCCTGCCATACTCAAAATCTTAAGAGAAAGTCTTCAAAGGATGGAAATGTTCTAATCTTCCCTGTGGAGTACAAATGTTAAAGTAACTTCAAATCAACTCACAACTGAAGGTAGCGCAGTGCTGAATAAATGAGCGAAACAGTACAGCGCCCGATCGCTGAGCCTTCAGCTAACAAGAATAACAGGAGACTATGGTTTATCCCTGTCACAAGCCTCTGCAAAAGAGAAAAGGATCTGACACATACTTATTAGTTTTTTACAGAAAACCAGAGGAGAATTGGAAGTAAGGGCCCTAATCCAAGTGCCAAATGCAATCTTACATTACACTGTAACTCAAATCCCCATTCTACATCTATTGTACAAGACTGTCTGCTGGAAAAACAGCTTGTGTAGCAGAAGGAAAAGGCAGTGACAGGCTGCTTAGACAATGTTATTCAGCATAATCTCACTGTTTGTCTAGCATTACTTAATGTCCACAAAGTAGTGATTTAAAACATTGTATATCTGTTTCTTTTAATTTAATTTCAATAACAAAACTCAGGATCATTTTTGATGTATTTAGAAATATATACTCCAACTGACACTTATAAAGAAAATGGAGAGTGAAGCACATATCCTTGGATCTCTTTTCTTCACCTGAGAACAAGAGTACTGACAAAGAGGGAGTTTCTCCACAAAGCCAGGCAATTTTCAGACCTAGTATTTCAATGAGCACTTCTATTTTTGTCATGCTAGACAAGCTTGCTTGGCCATGTTGAGAATTCTTCCCTGTTATTGTGTATTTTTCACAGCACTTCAAAGGAATTCATTACTTTTCTCTTTTTTTCTCACTTAGAGATGACTCTGGACAGCTAATTACAATATGTCACACTATGTCAACCATCCTTTGACTCCTAATTTAGAGTAGAATAAAAGATGACGGTATATCACAATGGCCCTGTAGATAACACAATCAAGACCTCCTTTAAGAATTTTCTATTTCAGCAGATTGTACTTGTCTGTCCTGAATTAATGGAACTAAAAAGAGTTTGAGGGGGAGGGTTGAAATTTTCTATTGGGGTTTGTTTTTTGTTGGTTTTTGGTATTTTTTTATTTTATCATAAATGGCAAAGTTCAATCCACAAATGGATAAGAGCTAAACTAGCTGGAGTTCTAGAAATTAGATATAATTCTTGGTTTTGATGAGTCATAACTTTTCAAGGGAACAGGGTGTTTGTAGCTGAAATGGACTAGCTCTTGAAATTATCCCATAGGCCATTTAATTTATGGTTTTCATCCCTTTTAAAAACCTGAAGAAAGGTGATCTGACCTCTTAAAAGCCACATTTTCAGAACATCCCATAAGACAGCAGGAAGGAATGCAGATTAAGAATGCAGTTCCAGCACCTTGCTCTTTAAAATGCTTTTAAAGCCTGTCTTACTCATTCATCTTTTAACAAAGATGAATGCACATGACAAGTTTTATCCTAGCTGGCCTAGTAAGGCAAAAATAATGTTAAATCAATGCCAAAGTGATCACAGATGAGACCAGGATCAAAGTTCTGATCAACCCACAATGGATTACTCTGTCTTAAATATTAGAAAGGAATTCTTCAAAAAAAGATTGTTAGCAAAATAGAAATCTGTCCCTGAATCAGCTAAGATATCTCACTGCTACCATTAACTAAATTTTACTCAGCAATGAAATGACACCTGGAGAAAAAAAAAAAAAGCTATACATAAACTTAGTGGAGGACCTGACCACTGTGGAATTAAAACAAAATTAGAGTTATTGAATAAAAAACAGTACCTAAAGAAGTCAGATATCCATGAGAAAGACATGAGGAAGGGGGAGGGAGGGGAGAGGAACAAAAAAATCTAATGAATATGTATAGTATTAAGTGCTAACCTTAGAAGTCCTGTAAGTGTCTTACACTTGCTTGTGGAAATAGCACAAAGGTCTTCAGCTAGTTCTTCAGGCTTTAAATCTCCCCTTGGTTTCAATTGTTTTTAAACATCTTACAGTAGCTGCACAACCACAACCAGTGGATATTTCATATTCATTTGAGAAAATAGATAAGTAAAATTTTCAGAGGAAATGTGTATTTTCCATTAACTTTGTCACTGATGGTTCATGCACAAGGATTCCTTCTTCCTGCCTTGTATGAGAAATCCACAAGATACAGATGGCTTTTTATGCAGCATGTAAACTCAAGAGAATGCATAGGGTCCCTGTGAGACCTAAAATGTCTTCGCAATTTTTAAATATTCCATGCACTTGTGAATAATTTGTCACCTCCTCCAGTGAAGGAGTCAATCCCCAACAGAGAACATCTGGTCTTTAGATCCCACATTCTGAAGCTAATGAAGCTACTGAAATGCTTAAAGACAAGGGAGTTACCGAGTTGAAGATCTCCTTTGCATCACCAGTACCACTGTCCTCCAGTACTCAGAAACAGTGTGCTAGCATATACAAATATTTATGTACTTGTGTAAGCGCAGATATATATCCTCTGGCTGACCTTTTTCTCCTTTGTCACTCTATTCTCTCCTCCTGAGTTCTTGAATTTCATGAATTATAGAAGAACAGAATTGTTTAGGTTGGAAAAGATCTCTAACATCATTGAGTCCAACCTTAAAACAAACACTGTCAAGTCTACCACAAAGCCACATCTCCTAAATCTACATGTCATTTAAATAAATACCTTCTGTGAAAGCAACTCCACCACTTCTCTGGGTAGCCCTGGGTTCCAGTGCTTGACAACACTTCTGGGTAATAAATTTTTCCTAATAAAATCTAAATCTCCCCTGGAGCAAATCGTGGCCATTTCTTCTTGTCATATGGCTTGTTACCTGGGAGAAGAGACCAACTCCCTTCCTTTGTTTTCTTTTCCTTTTTAGAACACCTTGCATGCTTCTGCTCTCACTAATAATCATAGATGTCCCACTGCAACCAGCACTCTGTCCAAGACAATTGGCAAAGCAAGGGTACATAGTTTGAAAAATTGGTATTGTACAACATCTCCTGCTACTGGGAGACTATAGTTTATCTTTTTTTCTTTCTTTCTTTTTTAATAAGACCCTGTCACAATTCTTGACTGGGATCCTGGTGTGATTCTACCAAATAAATCCTGAACATGAATCGGCATTTCATGTGTTTTGAGGACTGTTCCCAGCAGACAGGCTGCATTCATTCTCCCTTCTGCAAGCTAAGACTGGTGGTGCCATTTCTTACCAGCTGATCTCAGCACCCAGGAACGTTCACAGTTAGGTTTAACTTGTATTGATATGGTCACTACATCCTGCAGCTGATGCCTGTGCAGTGCTTGTGACTGTAATGTTAAAGTGGTAGGACAATAACCTGATTATTCCAAAGTGAACTTGGGATATAATCAGAATATTGAAATGCTTCCAGTATACTTTGAAGTAAGTTTTATATGGATTTTAAAGGATGCCATTTCAAAACTGTGTTAATTATTAGCAGAGCCAAAAAGAAAACTGAGATTCAGTTGCCCACCGAATCGACCACCTATAGGCCTTATTTTTATGTTTTGTCAATAGGAGAACAATGAATAACCTTATTACTTGCACCATTTACCTGAATAAGGCTTGCATAAATTCTGACACTGAAGGTCGTTGTCAAGTATCAGAGATTCTCACATTTTTTAGATTTGTCAGTACAGATACCCAAGGAATATTAAACAGTCAGACCCTTCAAATGCAATTACCTTTATTAAATAAAATCCTTATCAGCTGTATCATTATTGCAAAAAAAATTACAAACACCAAGACATATTCATAGCAGTACCTGATTTCTGCAAAAGAGTATTAATTAAGAAGTTTTAACTTTATCAACCACACAAATGAAAAGGCATTTTCCATTGCTTATTATACAAAGCTCAGTGAGGTAAAGAATAACATATCTTAAACTTCCAGAGTTGAACTAATGCATTATTTCTCCAGCTTCACAATACTCTGAAATACCTTACATTTCAAATCAAGGAACTACATTTTAAAGGTGATTTAGACAATAAAACTAACATCTGCCTTTTTCATGTCAACATGGTTTATCTTAAAGCATAAATTGGTATGCTTATGAAAGCTCATGTTTAGGTAATGATTATAGTGCTGTTGGAATCTATTAAATCAAAGTATTTTTACAAGGAAAATGTGAGCACTTATTGTAGGATTAATGGACAATATTTAATCAAAATTATGTAGAGTGCAGTTAACGATTCAATTAATTTTTATAAAAGCAACAAGCAACAGGAAAAAAGACACTTGTGTGTGAAGAATATTTCAACTTTACAGGTGAAACAAAAAAAAAAATTAAGCCAAATAGCTGAGCTGATCTTAATTTGACATGATTTCTGCCAGATTAAACTTCAGAAATGTAACATCAAATTTGTGACTTCTGCTTTTGGAGCACTTTTAAAGGAAAATTGTAGCAATGAATGTTTTTAAACCAAAATATTAAATAAAACTTCTAAATCAGACTACTGTTCAGAAAGTTTTATGCCAGACTGTTATCTTACCTACTATGAGTATATATTTTACTTGCATGATATGCATGTAATATGGCAAAAGGCAAGTAATAAAATGACTTTTTCAATGTGTCAGAATACTTAACAAAGTACCTTGACATTAGTAGATGATGATGCAGCAAAACCCATATTCCATGCCGCATCTGGAGGATAGGAGCATAAAAAAGGTCTCACTAGTATGTATATCATTCTGCTTCTTGGTATTTTGTAGTTCTACTACGTGTTTTGAACACGGATTTTGTTCTTGAAAATAGTTTTTGCATTTGATACTTAAACATAGAAGCAGGACAAAGAATACAATAACTTAGAAATGTAAGGTTCCACCAGTCATAAATTACTATTCCCTAGTAAGGAAAAAACTCTAATTATTCTAAAATATAGTATGTTAAAGCTTCTCCTGATTTATGCCTGCCTATGCTGATCTCCTTCACTAGTAAGGAAAAAAAATCCATTGCTCTTCTCAGAGTTGTCTGAAACTTCCCAATAGGTATAGATCTTCAGCAAAGCAAACCCTTTTGTAAAGCATTACTACTCAAAAATATTCTCTGTATCTTTAACACTGATGTGTAAAGCTGCCTGGAGACAGGATCGGTGATGGAGCCCTGGCTAAACTTCTGTGGTGCCTCTGGTTTCATGGCCAATTGGGAAAAGAGTAAATGTTGTTCAAAATTTCAGTCAAAAAATGGTGTTGGTATTAATCCCACTACCACAGGAAAAAAGCAGATAAAATTTGCCCACAATTCATTCCATAATAACTAATCTCTTGTCTATCCAGAGAAGGGATTGGTAGCTGCAAAAGCAGTGTTCTAAAAAAATTGGAAATTTCTTTTAATAGTTTAATACAGGTTATTCTTAAAAAAGATGCATTGCCAAAGGTGCTAACCTCAAGTATGTTCTAAGCCTCAGAAATGGGCAACTTTTGTGTCGCAGGCATTGGACCCAATTGACAGCTGAGCATGAGCAGTTTTTGATCCAGGAAGAAAAAGTAAAGCCAGAAAGATTCAATTCATTCTAGAAAGGATCTCACTAAGTGGTACCAAAAAAAAAAAAAAAAGATGATTTAATGTGTCTCATACAGCTAAGCTTTTAGAGTTTCTCATGATGGCAAAGAACAGTTGAGAAAATCCTTACATTATCTGGAGAAGTGGACAAAATGTCAAGACAAATGTGTCCACAGTAGCTTTTCACTGGTACAAGAATAAGCACACACTTAACAAAATTGAAACCATGAGATTTGTGACTTCTCCTAAGACTGTGCTAACCTTGATTTCATAAGTCAGTGCAAAATAATCGTTATACTTTCAGTTTTAGCAGCTCCTCTAGCTTGTTTTACAAAGGTTAATAATGCTTTCCACATGCCACTGGCTTTCTGATAGCACAGATTTAACACAAATTACTATCCAAGAAAAGAAGATACTTTAGGACTTAGAAGTAGTGTCTCTAAACCATTAAAGAATTCCAGTCTCCAAATACCCCTTTACATGTCTGATGGTAACCTATCTTCCTTCATCTCCTGAGCCATCATTAGAAGAATGACACTGAGTATAATGTCCTATGCCATACTGCTTAGCTGCTGAAAAGAAAAATGTAGACAATCTTTGAGGTTCAGGCCCAAGATGTTGCTGTCAGGTTGAGGCAGATGAAACTTGATGGTCTTCAAGGCCCCTTCCAACCCAAGCCATTTTATGATTCTATGAATGAAATAAGAAGTACAATTATTCATGGCAACTCATTGTAAGATTACTTCCATTTCACCTCTGTCCATTCTGTTCTCTCTTCTTGATTTTTTCTTCATATGTTCCTGCTTAATCTGCCAGAAAATTAGGTAGCTGTTTTCAGGGAAGGCGTGTAGAGCATTCAGCATTTCATACTTTTTTTTCATATTCAGGAAGTAAGAGATTAGAAAAATGTTATGTGTATATATATATTTATCTATATTTATATATACATTTATATCAATCATTTTATAATATTTATAATAATCACTTGTCGAAGGATTTGCTATACATTTATAATAAAACAGTGAGGGTTTGGCCACAATATGCTGTGCTGATTTCAAGGATATTCGAGTCACAGATCTAAGACAGAGCAGACTGGGAAAAGCAGTCAAAAGTAAAAACTTCCTTTTTATAACCGAACTTCCATTCAGTAAAAATTGTTGAGATTCTGAAATAAATTCACAGCCAAAATGAGGACAAAACATTGAGACATCTTGGGCATTAGTGGATCAAATATAATTATTTTTTAAAACTTTCATTTCAATTCTATCCTTAATTCTCTTTAGGAAATGTGAAGTCTCTGCATTATGAAAAAATATAAGCTGACATCATTCCTTTCCCAACTATTGACCTTCAAGTGACTCCTTTTGTCCATGATCTCTGCTGGAATTTCCAGCAACATTGCACTGTTTTATTATTAGCCCATGGCTGCTCACTTTTTTGATACTGTTCTCAGTTCTTCTGCTTCAGAAAATTCAATGCAAAACCACTCATTGGCACTAGAGGTTGCTAACTCAGAAGAAGTGGGGTTTTTTTGAGATTTTTTTCCCCAGTCATAATTCATAATGTTCTCAAGGTGGGATTCATTGACATATGACATAGGCAGGAAAAAATATTAAATCAATATAAAGTCAGTTTTAGAAAAATAATTGTCTCTTTGAAATACAATTCTTAATTTAATTGAAATGAAGCACTTTTACACCTTAATGAAATTCCTTCAAAAATCAAAATGTGTTTACATGAATTGTTGACTTTTTAACTTAAGTAATTTAAGAAATGCACACTGGATAAAGGCCTATGTATTCTACCTTGGGCAAAGACATCTGCAGGTAATCATAGAATCATAGAATGGCTTGTTTTGGAAGGAATTTCAATCATCTATTTCCAACAGCCAGGGACACCCTCTAGTAGACCAGATTACACAAAGCCACATCCAACCTGGCGTTGAACATAGGGATGGGACATCCACAATTTCTCTGGGCAACATGTTCCAGTGCCTCATCACCCTCACAGTATTCTCAATTTCTTCCTAATTTCTAATCTAAACCTACCCTCTTTCAGTTTAAAGCCATTCCCCCTTGTTTTAGCACTGTGTGACCTTTTCAAAAGTCCTCTCTTGGAACCTCTTTAGGTACTGAAATGTGCTGCAAGGTCTCTGAGAAGCCTTCTCTTCTCCAGGCTAAATAACCCCAATTCTCCCAGCCTGTCTTCACAGAAAAGCTGCTTCTACACTGTGATCATCAATAATAAAAATCCTGGACATTTTTGCTGGATGAAATTGAAAAATTGGGAAGAGGATGTCTTGATTTCAAAGGTTAATTACAAATGTCATCATCTTGCACAGATAAAACACTATTAAACACAGGCAAATATAATAGAAAAATATAAAAAGGAAAAACATAATAGCTCTGTATAAAATTTTCGTTGTAAGATGAAATAGTTATTCCATTTCTCTAATAAAACAATAAAACTCCTGAAGTCTGGAGGAAGGCCTCCTTATGCACCTAGGAGTCCATAAAAGTCAAGAAAAGTTCCTTATCAAAGGAGCTTGAAAATGAAAGCACAAAGAAATACATCAAGCTGTAGGTCCCCAAATTCAGCAGCTTCTGTGCTGTAGGGCACACTGCACAGCAACACTGGCCTGTAGCAAGGGATCATTCATGGCCTGAGGTCTCCAAAGAAGCCCTAAAGTTAAGGCTTCCAAAGGAAATGTGCCTATTTTGGAGCTGAAAAGTAAAATATAAGAGTTTTAGTAAATATTCCAGATTTGGTGGTCTGCCTAGTCCTAATAAAAAACCCATATAAAGGAAAGACTGCTGGCTAGCTCACCAAACTCTGCCAATTAACCACCTGAAGGTGAGAATGAGTCATGACTCGGCTTACTTAGAGATAGATGGAAATGAGCAAGCAGCACAGCTGAAGGCTTTTGTTAGACCTAGTGTACTAGTACAGATTAATAATTTAATTTCCTTCTGGCTTTCTGTCTCCAAGGAACTGATGAGCTTTGACACTACTCCTTTACCAGAATTGCAAAACTCCGAGCCCTAGGAGAAGTGAGAGTCAAGATATCCTTAAGTTCTCACTCACTTGAACATTTTCTTACCCATAATGTATTTTTCAGCAGGAAGATATAACTTTACTGTCATCTAATGCTATTAAGTCATTTACACAATTAAAAAGCAATTATGAATGCGTATTGTTGGATTAGATGAAAATACCCTGTATCACTTGTCATGCATAATACAGCATAGCCTTGTTACATATGGAGCTTTGAAAGGTGAAATAAAATGCAATCATTTATGTAATTAAATGTAGACAGGAACACAAAACCAGAGTGGAGGTGCCAATGGTTTGTGATAGTCAGTTTGTATGTCAGCAGACAGAGTGAATTTCAGTTGAGTTTAATTACCAATTTTTGGAAACTCTCAATTGCTTTTCATAGAAATTATTAGCACATCATATCCTACTAAATAGTATTTATTAATGTAATTTAAAAACCTACTGTATTAAATATAATTTAAGCATCCCTTGTAAAACATGGCTATTAACTGACTACACACAGAGAACTAGGGAAAAAAAAAGAAAAAATAAAGGTTTTTATGTTAATTTCAGCGCTTTGATTAAGAGTATTTAGAATTAAGGTAGTCGTTTTTCAGTACCCATGTACAGAAGCCTTTGAATTTCAAAAATTCTATAATGATTAGACTCCTTGCCTGATCTGAAAGAGCTAAAGAGCCGAAATTGGCAGCTCAAGCTGGAGCTTCCAGAGGAAACATCCAGAGCTACAGAGTAGGAGTAAAGAAAAAAGTGTTTGTAGCCATGCATCAAGCCAGTACGTTAGGGGAGTAGAACACAGAGGGACAATGGGGTAGAAAAGCAATTTAGAAAATCATCTACTTGGAAGTGGAAGTTGATGTATCAAAAGCTGCATGAAAGGGAATTTTTTAAAATGCAGGTAGTCAAAATTCTGCCTTGGAGTTCATGATGTATCACATTGCTCTTTTGGTTTGCAGAGCTCTCCAGGCCTGCATCAGGCCGGTCACACATTAAAGAGGCTGCTAATCTTAGAAGCATGTCCCTTTTCAGTTCTGGAATCTCACCTCCGTCCTGCCAGGTTGGCCCAAGGTCAGGTTTCTGGGGTCCAGCTGGGATGTGGATGGATTCCAGGGGCCTGTCAAACAGCATAATGGTTTCCTGATGTGATCTGCAGAGTGTTTCTACACTGCAGTGTGACCACTGCTCTAACAGAACTCATTTTAAACAACATAGCCCAAAGAAAATTCTGCATGATGTGTAGCTCTGGCAAGGACAGTGCTGTGCCTAAAATTGGAAGTACAGTGAAGCAGACTGATGAGATCCATCAGTTCCATCAAATCTTCCCTCCTCACTAAGACCTACATGTATTAATGGTAGCAGCCCCTGCTCTCTTGTCACCCAGACTACTTCAGGAAGCCAGCAGATAAGGCTGGTTTCACCCTATACTCAACATCTACTGCACAAGGAGCCACAGACTCTCAGGGTGAAAATGATCTCATTTTCAAAAGATCTAGCATTAACACTTAAATTAAATAATGACTTATTCATTTGTGTGAAATTTATTACATTGTATTTGATATAAGCACTAAATTTACTTAAGTAATGTTTTATTAATTTTAAAAAATTACTTGAAAGAGTAACAAATTCGACTTGCTACTTAAATAATTTAATTCCTTAGCTGAGTAATTGTTTTACTTTACATTTAAAAAGTATAAGAAACTCATTGTAGTTTCATGCTGTGAAATAGCTTTTAACTTTTTTTAAAACCACCCTTGGTTTAGAGATGTTTAAATGTTAAATGTTAAATCTTAAAGTCAGCTGTCATGAACCCCTCAAAGGAGAGAGTGATAATGTATTTATAAAAATACGTATTACTCCATAAACCTCAAATTTTAATCAACGTTCAAATATCAAATATTATTTTGTATAGTATCCTAATATTTAAATTACAGTTTATTTTACTACAGATGATTAAAACTAACATGGAGACTTCAAGTTACCTTGGATAGATATCCTTACCCTGGAAAAACAGAGAGTAGAACTCTTAACTTTGTATTCAGCCCAAGTCTTTATAAGTTGAACTCAATGATCTCAGAGGTCTTTTCCAAGTTAATTGATTCTGTGATGCTGTGAAGTGAGACTATGTGAGAGCATCAGCCCTAAGAACATCCAGGACTGAAGGCTGTCTAGTGGCAAGAACAAAGCAAAAACCTAGAAACTTTATCTTCTTTCCGTGGGAAAGTTTGTGCCTGGAATGTCATTTGGAGAACACGCCAGCCCCATCTCGCAAATTAGCCACCCCTCTCCATGCACACTGCTGAGCTCCCACTGCAGAGGCAGGGTCCTGGGAAACCTGCAGTGAAAGGAAACAAAGATGATCAATGTCATCCTCTTTCTTCTTGGGACAAAATGAGGTAAATAGGTTTTTTCGTCTTGGAAGACATATTAATTAAGGGGGATATAAATGTTAATGAGGGATACAGTAATAAATGACATGGAGGACATGAATACTGAAGGGGTGGGGAGAGCTGCAGGGACCTCTGTGAGAAGCACAGTTTGGGCTGTTTCATGCTGGGCACAGCTGGTTCTAGCTGTCTCCAGCTGGACCCCACATCAGGGTCCCACAGCCAAGGGCTGGAGCCTTGGGTTAAACATTAAATGGTGAAAACTGCTGCACAGTGAGAGAGAGAATTTAGAGACTAAGTCCTATGAGTAACAGCTGACGGAGCTGAGGCTGTTTAGCCCAGAGAGAAGGAAGCTCAGGGACCTGAAAATAGGTGGTAGCACGGTGAGGGTTGGTCTCTTCTCCCAGGAACAAGTAACAAGACAAATAGATACAGCCTTCAGCTATGCGAAGAGAGGTTTAAGTTGGACATTAGGTGGAATTTTTTCACAGAAAGTATGATTAGACATTGGAATGAGCTAGTTGGGGAGGTGGTGGAGTTCTAGAGGTGTTTAAGAACAGATTAACACGGCAGATGGTGCCATGGTATAGTTGACAAGGTGGTGTTGGGTCATAGGTTGGACTTGGTGATGTCAGAGGTCTTTTCCAACCTAATTGATCCTGTGATTCTTGGAAGTGAGAATATGTGAGAGCTTCAGCCCTGCAGACACCCAGACTGTGAAAAGGTAGAAGAAGATGTTCCAGACACCCAAGCAGAGATTCCTCTGCAGCCTGTGGTACAGACCTTGGCAAAGCAGATGTCCCTCTGCAGCCCATGGAGTTCCATGTATGAGCAGAGATGCACTTGCAGCCTATGGAGGAGCCCACACCACACCTGTGAGCTCTTTCATCATTTGTTCTCCCCCGCCTTACTGAAGAAGGGGAGTGAGAACGCAACTGGGCAGGTGTCTGGCTGCTGGCCAAGGTTGAGTAACCAAACTCTCCTGAGTATTTTGACAAGTTCTGGCAGGTAGAACTCATTTTCTTAAGAAGTAAGTTGTGCACTGGTACAAGAAAAAAGTATAGCACTGAAGAGCAGGTTAAATGAAGCCAAATAATATAAATTCTTTTCTATTATAGAAGAACTACCAAAATTTTTGTATTTGGTAGTTCAAGATGGTAATATCATGTATAGTTTCCAGTCTGTTCTTTAAACTTGCAGGTGCAGCTCCCCCTGAATGCAAGGAAGGACTTTAGTGAGGTCTAACATACCAAGAAAGTACACATCATCAAAGGAGCTGTGCCATGGAAGAAATGGGCTATATAATTTCCAGGAAAAATAAATTAATTGAAATATTATATAAAATAAAAAAAATAAGTGGATTCTGGTGGACTCTGTCTTCCAGATGTTACAGCACCTGATCAGAAGAAAACCTTTTCATTCTGCAATATGATAGGAAGTCAAAGGATTAATGCTAATACCATAACAACAGATATGCATGAAAAATGTTTGCATTATCACTCTGCCTATTCCTTTCAATAAGCTCCTAAAACTGCAGTCAGGAAAGCACCAGCTTGAAAAGAATGAATGGCATATATGCTGTGTTTCTGGCTGATAGCACAATGTTCAGGTAGTGAGACAATAACAAATTCCAGAACATGCTGCTGAGAATTAATTGTACATCTTGAAGCCAATTAGAGCTAGAGTTCCAGCATTTTCTAGCAACCTTCAGATCTTGCATATGACACTTTTAATTGTGAATGCCTTTTACCAGGAGTTCAAAACCAAATCAATATGTGATATCACCCAACCCTCATCCCCTCAATAAATATGACTCATCATGATTCCAAAATCAAACAGCATGTTGAATTTAAAGTCAATTATATCCAACTAAGCTCCAACAGTCTTTCCTGTATACATTTTCTAGTTTAGTTTGGTAAAGTTTACAAAATTTAGAGCTCTAGGAAAAAAAATTAAGGAGCACTGAAGTGAAGTGTGGTTCATGTAAAGTCATTCCTATGAACACCTGTGAAACTTGAGTTTAATTGGGCTACATCTGCTCCCGATTTTGCAAGTTCTGACTGATTATCTATCCTCATATTGTATTGAGTTGTCTCTTCCTTTTTCCTTTCTCTGTGTCTTTTGGGGTGCAGTTACCTAGGATGATACACCTGAGAAATCAGAAATCTAAAAATCTGCAAGCTGTGTGGGATTTGGTACTTCTCAAAGACAGACATTTAAAAGGCAGACAGATTTACAGGCTTAGTTGGTATGGGTGTAAAAAGACTAACTCTGGCAATTATGTGGCTTATACTGACCTCACAGAGTCCATAGAGAATCAGTAGAAATAGAAGGAAAAACCAGAGCTTCTGGGTAGAATGTTTCCTCCACATCAAGACTGTAGCTGCTTTCTTCAGAGGAATTCCATGCACCATCACATTAGAGACAGTACAAGGCCATATCATGTCCTGAAGTGCACTTTATATCTGCTCATTTTATGCAACATGGGTTATACTGATTCATTGTGGCAAAAATCCTACTGACTTCCTGGATTAGAACTCTTAGTGCATCTTTATGAGTCAGAGCAGCAGTAAATCACTGTTATCTCAATGGATTTAGAAGCAGAGAAAAGAGGAGAGGGAATATCACAAGGTGGAACATAAGCAAGACTGTGGTAAGTATAAGACTTCAGTTCAACACCCCTATCCTGCTACTGCAGAATGTTAAATTAAAGGTAATTCAGTTTGAATGAAAAGTTATTTGAACTCATGGTTTTGCTTCTGCTCATCTCAGAACTCTCCCTTTCTGCCCTCCAGTTCCATTACAAATGCTTCTTTCCTAATAGAGAACAAACCCAGTCTGTATTCCCATAATCACAAATATTTGGAGAAACAGCTTGTGAAAAGTTGCCAACTTTATTTAGAAAGATCAAGTTATAGTTATATTTTCTTTTATAGCCTAGTAGATGGAACACTGTTGTAGGTGGAAAATTCAGGTTCATCATCCTGCTCAGCATTAGGCAATTCAAACTGGATGTAACCAGGTTCTATACAAAGTGTCCTGATCAACAGGAGAAGAGCTATATCAGATGTTTTACTTCCCATTCTTCTTGAAGCCATGTTAGAGATAGACACATCAAAATTATGTTATTCATTTAAACTCAAAAATTGATGGTCTCCCCAGAGCAAGAACAGAAGAATCTGTGGAACTCAGGAAAAGTTAAAAATTACATAATAAAAAAATAAAAAGCAGAATTTCATATTCATAATGAAGTTTGTTAGAATATCCACTAAAATTGAGCAGAGTCTGACCACTGATATTTTATGGAGCACTGAATATTTTTAAAAATAATTTTAACTGTAATATCTATTTGAGGAACAGTGATAGCAAGCTCTCAGGAAGATACAAAAATGCAGACTTTATACAAGATTTAAAAAGGCATGTAGGAAATAAATGACAAAAAATGTTTGTTCTTTTAAAATGACAGCAGACCTGCAGCCTGGAGAGAGTTCAGTTTTCTTCTGTCAGGAGTTTGAGATTTAAGTTAAATTTAGTGCTTAAATATAAAAATATTTTCCTCTCCATTTTTTTGCAGTACAGGAATGGCTTAAGTCTATCTGTAACATAGGAAAGCAAAAGCAGTGCATTCTTTCTCTGGAAACATTTTTTAAAATATTGCTGTCCTGCAATATGTTCAGAAGATTTCTGATCTGTCAACAAGAGCTATCCCTCTGCTTAAATAAATTCCATAGGTGCCTCTTTTTTATTTTTGAGAAAAATTTAATCTATATTTGATCTTTAAAATTCGATGTGACTGCATGTGATCCATAGCTGTTAAGAGCAACAAAGCTTTGAGAACAAGCTTCCAGAGCAGGCAGGATAGAGGTAGAAACCTGCAAAGAATCTGAGGGAGAAAAGGGATTCTTTCACTTCATAATAACCCTTTTGTTTTAATAATTTAAAAATATTATTAAGAGCATTCTTTAGTTTGTTAGTTCCAAGTTTATTGATATGATTAAAATCTGGGGGAAAAACCTTAATTTCATGGTCAAGAACACAGTGGACTGAAATTATTTTTAAGAAATTCAAGCATGTAAAAAATACCCATAGTGTAATGGGGACTTTTTTACTCTGGAAGTTATTCACCCAACTCTTCCAAAGAATTCAGATGGCTTCATATCCTCCAGACCCCTTCCTGCTTTTATATTTTCTTCACCAAATTGAATCAAGCTTCCCTTTCAACTTTATCTTCTTGCTGCAAACCTCAAAAGCTAGTCTGCTGGAGTTCTGAACAATCATTGGAAAAACTACGTGTTTAAAGCTGCGCGGACCCTATAATGACTAGATATGGGTAATGCAACATCTCCTGTTTCCATCTATGGACAAAGATATAAAAAATGTTTATCCCTCTTTTCTTCAATGTATGCTTACGTTAACATATTTGTCAGAACAACAGGTTTTCCACAATGCAGAGAAAAGAAATCACAACTTCCTATAGCTGGAAATTCTTCAAGTTAATTGTGATATATTTTCAAATTTTAAAATAAAATTTTACACTTTCCCATTAAGAATATAAAGATACTCAGTTTAAGAAAATATTCATATTTAGGCAAGATACATTTTTAAAAGTCAAGAAAATTACCTTTTTCTTGAGTCATGCACAGGGAAGATGCTGAAAACACTAATTAGTCGTTAATGCAGCTCAATTTGCTGTTTTAATGCCTCAGAGACAAAAGGCTGTTAAATGTTGTTATTATTTGTGTAATAGTAGAGATAGATACAAGTTTCCATTTCAGGCTCCCCTTGTGCTAGAAATTGCAGGCTATATAATAATTTAAAAGAAAACACCCCAAATAATCTTTTATTATAAGATTAGATTTCAAAAATTGCATAAATAAAGTAATGTAAGGGACAGTACTCAAAACAAAGCTGTGTTTTAGAGCATTTTGCCTGAAAACTGTTGTTCATGTAAACATTGAACCAACTAATATCTCCAGCCAGACCAGTGGTTAGGTTAGTTAGTGAAAGGTCCTGTGACTTTCTTTTGTTCAAACATTTTCACTGTTCCAGCAAGCAGAATCGGAAGGAAACATAAGCAGCATGCTGACTAATTGCAACCTGTCATAATAAATGACTGGATCTACTCAAATTCAAGAGCTCATATAAAGGAAGTACTCCCATCTGAATTGTGCAGATGAAAGAAAAGTCAGTTTTATTTATTTAGTATTCTGTTATTCAATTGTTTCCCTTCTTGCAGCCTAGGTTATCATCATACAAGTCATACCTTCTGGGGATATATTTTTAGAGCTGCTAGTAAAAGAATAACCCTTCTACTTGAAAAGTTTCCAACAAATAAGGAATCTTGACAAATTTGACAGTCTGCAGGAGACAAAGCTGTGTGGTGGAAAACAATACCAAACTGAAAGAAAAATAAAAATAGCAAATGTGAGAAAAAGATTGTACAATTTTCCTACAGCTCTACACAGTGAAGCTTTTGATGAAACAATAATTTTATTCTTTACAACAAAAATACTAATTCTATGGTATTATGAACCTAAACAAATGACATTTTACAGCAAATAGACTGTTAAATAGAAATAATTAAGAAAAGGAGTAGTATTTGAGATTGTAATGTGCCTTTGACTGATTCAGTATTATATATGCTACCTTCTAAAATTATTTTAGCTGAGAATGTACAATCTACTAGAACTGTTTGGAGGTTTTCTAAGTACAAAAATGTGGAATGAAACATGCTGCCACCCAACCAGTTAATAGGTCTTTCTTAAGTACATCTTTCCATGACTAGCTTCTTCAAAATAAGCCTGAGCCACCTTCAAAGTATCTGGAAACCAGATCATCTTGCTCACTCTCCCAAATCTGGACAATGACATACAAAATGTTAAGGAGAGTTAAACATTCTCTGGACAAGTTGTGCTTCATTGCATTGTATTTTGAAGCATCAACCAAGACATCAAAAGGAACCACAAGATTATATCCTGCCCAGCCTACCCATATAAATTATAATCCTGAAGAACCAATAACCATTCAAATCCTCAGCTTTACCCACCCGAGCAATTAAATATGTACATTCAATTTTTCCATTTTAACTTCTTTATTTTTTAACTTTTCCTCTGAAAGTTATTCATCCATCTCTCCCAAAGAAGGATTTCAGAGAAAGGGGACAAAGAGAATGCATTATCTCCATCAGGTTTTCTCACTTCCTTTTTTCCTTTTTGAAGGAAAAGTAATGTATGTCTCCCTTCCATTTTCCAAAGTTACATCTCAAAAGCTAAAGAAGAAAGGAAAATCTTGACTACTCTTCCCATCAAGGTGGGGAAGCAACCAAGAAGTACTGTACTTACCTGAAAATAGTGATTCCTGACAATAAACTGCTCTTTGCAGCCTTAGAATGAATTCTATATGGAGAATTTTTTCTAGCAGTACAAGAAAAACCCTTCAAAATATCTCCATAAAAACTTTCTGTCATGTGAGGAATCAGATTTTAGAAGTCCCTGGTACAACATTACACAGACAATATAGTTAATCTGTGATTAACTAAAGTAACTTCCCAGGCCTTTCTCTGGAGATCTTTGAGCAAGACTTCCTCAGATGCTTTCCACAATTATCATCTCCTCCTTTCATCAGGCGTGCTAACTGCCAGTACCCCCTCACTTTCTTGTCTTTTGAAAAACTTTGTGATGTCTTTTGGGGCCTCCACCCTTGTCTCTCCAGCACTGAGTAACCAGCACATAAGGCTGCTGTCTTAGCTTTCCCTCCTTTTCTTCTGATTAAACCCTGAAAGGTTTCTGCTGCTCTCCTTACCCCAACCCTTTTCCTATTCTTCATCTCCTACCACATATCATGGGAAGTGTGCTGTTTGCCCAGCTATTACCATCTTTATCTCTGCTAGCTCTATAGGCAAGAATCTCTGCTTGTATTTCCAATTCTGCCCAGAAATCTTGCTGGATCCTGTATCTTAGCAGGGATTTCACTCCAGGCCTCACTGGGCTCCTTGGGCAAACAGTTTACTCAGTGCAGGGAAGGTTTTTCACTACAGAAAGGGTAAATTCACAGAACTGGTGGTAAGAAAAGAAATTATAACCCCAGTAAAATGGCCTGGGTTTTAGTGTGGACCTGTATTGGGCTTTAGAAAATAAAGGAATTTGATTATCATATCTTAATAGAAAAGCCAATTAGTTTAATAATAAATAATAGTTACAGCAAAGTATTCAGGTAAAAAGAAGAAATTAGTGCAGAAGATAATGGTCATCATTAAAGGAAGCAGTTGAAAAGGAATTTTATTTTCAAGATGTAAAAAAAAATGGTAAAACATATAATTTGCAGCTATTTACTTCTGTTTGGTAGCATTTTGTGCTAATAATAATAGGCAGAATAACAATTGGATTATTCATGAAAAAAACTTCAGTTTGACACAAAACATTAAAACATCCCTTCGTGTCATCTATAAGATTATTATTGCCTCCTTTTATGTACATCATCTATGCCATTGTAGTATTTTACTGTGTCACAATGTTGCCACAGTTATCCTCAGAAATTATTTTCTGAATACCGAATAGAGGCCCAAAGATTCAATTAAGATTGCAAATTGGCAACTCTTGTGTGAGTCCAACAAGTGTGGAAATTAAGACAGGCAAAATTATTTGCAGTTTTACTCAAAATTTTCCAATAATTTACACAAATCTATCATGACAAAAAGGTCTGATATATCTTACAAATTCTTGTTATAATTCTACTTTTGTAGGGTTGTATTAAATCACTTTGGTAGAGGAGCGAGTTGAACCTGACACTTCCTGTGGAATGGATAAGTCCCCTCTTTGCTGTGTTACCATAGGAAAAGTGCACTAGGTGGAGAAAAACCCAGGAATCCATACTGCTTTTTCTCCTTTCTGAATCTCGACCATTTTTGTCTTAGCTTACACAAAAAAGGGACCAAAAATAAATCTATAAATTTGGAAGGGAAATTTTGCACAGTTTGAAATAATTTTCTGGAAATAAGCCCTGAAGTAGGTTCCTCTTGCTATGATACTTGAACAACAAGAAAATCCTTCTTCTTCAACTCTGATGAAACATTTATCCTTCTTTTCTGCCCCATACACAATTTAGTTTGCCTCTTTTGATTTTATTATCCTCAGGATGGGAATTATATCTTCTTGTACACTAAAGCCTTTGCACAATGGAGTGGAAATAGTCATGGGGTTCCTGGGGAACTACTGTTCTAAAAACATTATAGCAGGGAAATTTCATCATATTTTTAGGACATGAAAGCCTGCATTAAAGCCAGTTGTTTTTACTGCTCATGATTTTCAATGGGGATAGATTAGGAGTCATCTTATATAAAATTAAAGGAAAATACTGATAGATACAATCAGCCAAATATCTCCACAACAGGTAAATATTATTAATTATGCCAAATATTATTTATAGACACATTGCTTTCATCTGACCTGGCACACTAGCTAATAGCAACTAAAAATAATTATAGGCTGAGATGTTTGCAGATAGACAGTGACCTCATTAATTGCTGTGATGGAGATGCTGGTAGCTCCCTGCAGTGAGTCATTATAGAAGTGCATCAAATAACAAACATTGACAGCTAGCTCATAGTGAGTGATGTCTGACAGATGGTCAATAAATTCAAAACTGACACATTTTTGTAACTAAAAGGTAGGTTTGAAAGCTTTTGGGGTTCTAACAGTGCTTCTCCTGAGCACCAAATCTGGGTCGTAAAAGTTAATATCCAGTTCAAGCTCTTCAAATATAAAGGAAAGACGAAAAACCCAAATCCTCCAGCGAATAATCAAACTGCAGTAGGCTCAAGTTTCTAAATACCAGTGACTTCCACGTTCACTACTGCTAGGAATGCTGCATCATTTCTAGTCTGCCACTGCACCATGCTGTGCACCACCACAATGCATTTTATGCTAATGTGATGAGATGTCACGCAGTTTGATATGATGTGGAACAGCACAGTGGTGAAAACTTATGGACCAACATAATTACTTTCAGATAAGAATTATTAACTCAGCTGGCAGAACTCAGATCTAAATGTGCATGATCTGAAGATAAATAAATAGATTAGATAGATTTGCTAAGAACAATTTGCAAGAATGGATAGTCTGTTGTGTCTGACTCTGCAAACAGTTCTATTTAAAGTGCTTCTCCCTACACAATAATACACATATGTATTCATCTCCCTTTTGCCCTTTTCAAGACTGCCATCTTTTATTAATATTTAATTGTTTTCTGAGTTTTGCCCTTTTTAATTAATTAAAACAAATATTTTTGGGGGTGCTGGTTATTTTTGAAATAGCTGAATTGTCTAACACTTAATGAAATAACTCTCTTTGGTAGTAGCAATATTGAAGGAGTACTCACAAAACTGGTAATTAAAAATAGATGCCTAGATCCTCAGCAGGAATAAGGCACTTTTCA
Source organism: Ammospiza caudacuta (assembly GCF_027887145.1). Classification (NCBI taxonomy): domain Eukaryota; kingdom Metazoa; phylum Chordata; class Aves; order Passeriformes; family Passerellidae; genus Ammospiza; species Ammospiza caudacuta. Next base: position 64,292,310 of record NC_080594.1, read on the forward strand.
GCTTTGGAGCAGAGCCAGTTTCCTTTACTGCAGCACTGTCCCTGGAGTCCTCATGACCCGTTTATTGAGGGAGTTACGCTGGACCAGGGACATACAGCAAAAGAAAACTTGCAAATCCTGTTTGCAAATAACAACACTTTGGCAGTTGCTTCTGCTTGTAGTTGCTGGGCTTGTTCCTGGAAGCGCTGAAGAGGGTTCGATTTTATTCAAAATTCAAAACCCAAAAGTGTAGACAGGAATTGGGCAGGCACAAATCTGCAAGTGATTATATGAAAATAGGTACTGTGCTTTCAAAAACTGAGGAAAGGGGAAAGGGGAAAGGGGAAAGGGAAAGGGAAAGGCCACTATCTAAGAAAAGGAGAACAAATGAAACAATGAGCAGCAGTAGTAGAAGACACAAGTCGTGGATTGAAGTGATTCTACCACAAGATTTCAAGAGGGCCCAATATCCTAGGAGGCCCTAAAGGACCAAGGATGCATCTGATAGTTCTGTCAATTGCCTGAACACAACTAAGCACGGGCAAAACCAGTGATGTTTTGGTTATATTTAACTTGTAATACTTCACAGCACAGTGAGATGTTCTCTAGAAGCCTAAAGCAGAGACCTGGCACTAACACATTTGATAAGAGACAAAGGCCACTGTACACATTTGTGCTGCTAAGAATAGAGAGTAACTGGTGACAATATGGAACTAAGAGCAGAATATTCAATCCATGCCTTTCTTTGGCTGCTATTCAAAAGTCATTTACTGTTTATAAGAGGGGGAAATGACACAGCAGCTTCCTAAATAGCATGTTTTTTAGTTCAGTTACAGAAAAAAGCAGGTGAAGAAAACACAAATCTAGTTCAGCTTTTGTGTGAGAAATATTCTTGCTGGGTATTTGAATATGTCAAAGGAGAATGTATTATTATACAGCCACCGATAAATCTGTTTATGAATTCCATAATATATACTCTAAATATGGGATCCATAAAAAAGGTTGTTCTGTGTTGGGCTAAGAGAAGTCACCAAAATATTTCAAATATCCTAAAGTATCCTATGTCTTAATATTACCTTTATCTGTTGTTCTGTATGCTCAAAGAACAATCTACTGTAACCAGCCTCAATAATAAGAATCAAAACTGTGGGGTTCTGTTTTCAGGCACATTAGTTCAGAAAGCTTGTTGAATTCCAATAAGGACCAAAAAAATTGTTATCTGACATAGATAGCCATCCATGCAACTGAGGGAGAAAATTACGATAACTTGTAGTGAACTGTTTAGGAGCAATTGAAAAGCAGCAATTTGTCCAAGATAATTATTCATTCAAAAGCGTTAACTAATCAGTAAAAATTTTGACTCAAACTAGGGTAATCCAAAATCAGATAAAAGAATAAATTCACTGAAACCATATTTATAAGTAGTGAACCAAAGCCGGAACCAGGTGTCCTGATAACCACTTATCACCTATTGTCACTAGCCATTGCTGATGCTTGTAGCTATTGCTACAAAAGAGAGGAACTTTTCAAATATGTCTGATATTGAAAACTGATTCGTTCCTTTGCATTGTATATTTTTCTTTCTTTTTCCATTTTTGCATTTGTGGACGGATTCAAGAAGAACTATTTGATTTTAAAGGAAGCAACATTTCAAGGCTAGACTAGATCAATGAACAGAAGAAAAACTATGTTGCTTATCTTTTTTTTGCTCATTAATGTTAGGCTTTTAGGCAGCTTCTTAAAATAGTTATTGAAAAAAACCACAGCAAAACTAATACAAAACTTGTCATTTCTCCCTTCTTATTGCCTGTTCTAAGCTCAGTAATACTTTTATAGGCTGTATTGCAAAACAACTATAGATGATAGAGTGCTTAAGGATTTCTTCAAGCAGATTGTTATGAAAATGAGTTGACCTCATCCCCTTTTGTCAATAAAATAGGATATTACCAAAAGGCAGCTTTGCAATTACATGTGAATTGGTTTTCAAGCTTCACAGAAAGGTCGATTCAAACAGTGACAAACATCACCTTGGTAGGCACCACTGCGTACCTCCAATTTGGGAAAGCTTTTATTAGCTCACATTCACGCTGAGGGTCAGCTTTTCAGTGTTCTCTTCTGAGAGACTGAGCCATGAAAGCTCTTGAAATCTCCATTTGCTTAATGAAAATAATATTACTGAATGAATGATAATCAAGTGATATTTTCATTATGCCAAGTAATTTTCCTACAGTATTTCAATTCCCCTTAGCAATGTGTATCTGCGAGGGTTGTAACCTACAGGCTCTTTACAGCAACCATCTCTCACTCCTGCAAAGGACATCTTGACCACAGGAGGGTTAGCCATTTGAACAAACCAAAGTAGCTGTCTAGAGCTCTCTTTGCTGCTCCACTCCTAAACAGAAATTTCTTTGCCATTTTCTTTATTGTTGCTTATTTCTGCAAAGCGTAGGTTGTCCTGGGTTGACTATATGATGCTTTTATCCCCAATCATCTCATTCTGTTTATGTTGAATAATAAGTTTTGTACCTTTAAGGGTGTTCCAGAGAGTGAAGGGGGGGAGAGAAGAAGCGCGCAGTTTGTTTTCAGACACTGCACTCACTCCTCCACATTCCTGCTCCTGGAGTGTGTTGTCTGCGGACAGACAGCGGGACAGAGCTCTTCTTTTGCTTTTTAGTTAGTTTTTAGCTAGCTGAGGCAAAGAAGTTCCCTGGACTGTGGTTTGGGTTTTTTTCCCTTTTTCTTTGGACCCCTTGAAACTGCTCTGGACTGAACACCCAGGAGAGCACCGGCAGCTGCACCTGAGGCCCATTGGGCCAGGCCTGGCCTGCGGCAATTCCAGCGCAGGAGGGACTGATCAGAGACTGAGTGAGCTGAGCTTCAACCCGGGGTTTGCTCGGTTTGTCATCTCTTTTACAGTGGCAAGGGGTCTCATTGTTTGATATTGTTTTGGTTTTATTGTTTAATAAACAGGGTTTTTTCCACCTTTCTCCAAGGAGGTATTTTTTCCTCCTGGACCAGTTGGGGGGAGGGGTCGATTGGATCTGCTTTTCCCACCAGAGCTCCTTTGGGGGATTCTTCCCCAATTTGCTCTAAACCTGGACAAAGGTCTTTTGATACAGTTGTGTTAATTGATAGAGAGCAGTAATACAGAAGTAGGGTCTTGTAAAGTGAGCCCCACCGTCAGGGAGAGACAGCAGTGGGGCTGTGCTCTGCTGCGGATGGAGAGCTGGGAGCAGGAGTTAATCTGGGCAGGGCCAGGATCAGTGATGCTCATGGCAGGCACAAAAACTCTTGGAAAGACTGAGGTTTAGGACCCCTCCTAAGCAAAGAGAAGACAGGACTCAGCTCTTTTCCCAATAGTCTGACTCAAGGTCAGATCTGCACCATATCACTACTGGCTAGGAGCCTTCCTTTTCAACATCTTTTGGAAAAATACCCATTATCTCTAACAGTTAAATGTAATGGGTTATAACCAAATGAAGGTTATAAGGGCTTCTAAGGATGGAAGCAGGTTTTGTGTCAGAATAAGTTTCAAGAGGATGCACAGAGCTAGAGAAAATAAAAGCAATGCAGAGGATTTGTAGAGTAATTTCTGTGAGAGCTCATTGTTGAAAAAAATCACTACAGACAAACCAAGACTTTTTATGGTTTTTCATTGATTCTATTGAAAAGAAGCTGTGCATTTCATCTAGCAAAAACCTTCCTGAAGCTAAAGGTCTAATTTTATGAATAGGACTTAATAAATAAGTAGATTTGCTTGTAAACATAAGCATTTTATAACAACATGTAATTGTGGGGATGCTTTGTGTGAACAGAGATGTATCCACAAAGAACTTAGACATCTTTAATGAATTTACATTGTATTTGATGAATACTTTTAATCTTGAAAATGTAAGAACACCTTTTTCAAAGAAAAATCATTAAATTCCATCACATATTTTCCTATTTTTTTTATAATTATTCATCTGGAAATGTTGCTAAGTATATCTTTAAAAAAAAAGACTATTCTGAGAAAAAATAAAATTTACTTGAGCCAACAAAAATCCCCTGTTCAGAGAGACATTTTTTTTTTCAGATTTTTAATGCTGCAAAGAACAGAAAGGATTGTCTTATGCTTTTGTCTGGACTTTTATGTTCAACTAAAAATAGGTTATTCATAAAGCTCTAGTTAAGACATAAAGATATTTCATGAACACTATTAAATAAATTTCAACACCTATAAAATCTTAGCATCTTTCTGTTTCACAAAATGATTTGCAGTTTTAGTCTTAAGAAACAAAAGCTTATGAAGTGCTAGGTATAATAGCAGACTAAGATTCCCTCATGAATTCAAGACCTAATACAAGCTTTCTGACTTTTTTTGTACATTTCAGTTCTGGAAACACTTTGGGAATTATATTAGTGCTAATCCACTGTGGGATAACAGGATATAATAGAATACGAAGAGATGCAATTATGGTTTTCTGTGTACACTTCAATAATTGCAAAATGCAAATGATTCTTTTTACAGACATTCCTTACACTCATAGTGTTTATTATAAGCACACATATGGACCATAACAGAAGTTGTCACCATTACTGATTGCACGATACTTTAACTATCTACAAATCAAAGAATTAATGTAAATTCAATAATTTTCCAAGAAACCAGGTTAACCTACCAAGAAACTTTCAGCTATCTAGTATGTAATATAATTTATTAGAGCTAGCTCAGATACTCTTATGTAGCAGATACAGTGTGAACATACTGACATACTGGGACTGTTTGGCTGGGTTTATAAAAATTGTTAGATCACCTCAGGATTGGATTATGCCAATTTAGATAAAGATACAGCAACTTAGTTATGACAAAAAAATTAAGTAAAGTCTGTGGAATTGTCAGAGAAACTGTGGTGCGGCTCATTGCTTATTTTAGGTCAGGAGGTTAAGAATCATAACAAACACATACATCATTTGGGGTGCTGGTCCAAGCTTATCAGGTTTTCCTGGTTCAGTCCACTCAATATTGTGAGACTCATGATCAAAAAATTAAATATGCTGCTTCTCCCAGAAATACTAGCAACAGGCCTGGGAGTCACAGGGTTAGAGTAACTAAAATGACTGACAGTCTTAATGGGACACCTCAAATGAACTTTTTCAAAGATTTGGATTAATTAGTTAATGGATTAATTAGCTAATATTATACCCCAGGGAAGCATTATTAGCAGAAGCATGTGTGATGTGTTTTAGGGATATATAATACTGAATAATAAAGGCAAGCTAGAGAAGTCCTTCTGAAGCTGCAGAAAATAATAGCTGTCAGGAAAGGTAACTGGATGAAAGCGCAGCATCACCAGCCATATTGCACCACGAGCTGCACCAGCCCTGTCAGCAAGCGCTCGATGCTGGGAGCCAGCCAGACCATTCTGGCCGATCCCACCACATGGGAGTGCAGAGTAATTTGGGAACCACCATATGGCAATAAACATGGCTACGCAGATACAGGGCAGCCCCTTCATCACAATGTTATTAGGCACCAAGAACACTGTGTGACAAAAAGAGAGCAGACTGTCTGGGGCTGCCTCGCTGCTGCCTACATATATTAAATATGTTGGCATAATGTTTTGCTTTGCAACCTCGGAGAGATAAGTATCTTGTCTGAGATATTTTTCAGACAAAATATTTCATTACTGTAGTCAATTTTAACACACAAATCCTTCCACTTGCATGGTTAGAGAACTGATAGGAGTCTGAAGGATATTGCTGAAATGCTTACAGCCTGCACAAAAACTAAGAGTTTCTTGTGTGTTAAATTGGTCACATCTCCTTCCAGAGAGGAAACTGCTTACACTGTTCTCACTTGCAAATGCGTTTGGGAACACTGAAGAACTTAGGTGTACTCATTTCAAACAGAGATATTTGAAGCTTGGTAGAACCTGATGCATGTGCTATTGTTTTTTCTTTTGCCTCTTTTATTCTTCTTTCTTTTCTGCCATATGCATCGTCAGGACACTTCAGTGTGCATCAAATAATATAAACTGGCCTCTGCTTTCTGTTGTTTTTTAGTATTGAGTCTAAAGTGTAGCTACCTGCTGAGACAATAAACATGACTTCCCATGACTTTTCAGTAAATGGAGCTCACTTCTGAGGCCCTGGGGCATATTCAATCTAAACTATAGATATGAGGGCTGGAATTAGAAATTTCAGGATCAGCGAAGTGTACTTATAGCAGCTACATTTTGAAGGGGCATTCTTTCATCTATTAATTATATTCCACTTCCCACTCTCACCAATACTAGCGACTCATCATTTTACATATTTAATGGAACATGACTAAAAATACATCAGAAAATTAATCGGTATTCATACTGTACTGAAAAACTTTCAGACTTTCCGTTTATTTCTTTCAGGCAGGCTGCTAAGTCTTCGAAAATCTAGAAACAAAAGGAAAGGACTTACAAAAAAAATTATTATGACAAGATAGCTGCAGGATATAACAGAAAATCAGTGTTCACTGCATAGCATAGTTCAATATAGAAAGTAATTTCCCAATCTTTTTCTCTATCTTCAGCTGCCTACTTCCTTGCATGTCATATATCACCATACAGATTTTGCAAAGCAGATCGCACAGTGACACCACCAGCCTCCCTAGGCCTCATCTTTAAAGTTGAGAATATATGGAAATACAGATGGAGAAGTATGCTGATTTCTTTTAGCAATACTTTAATTTTGCTGATCCTTCAAAATATAGGATATAAAAAAGTATACCCCAGCAAAAAAAGTATGCTGTAAGAAAAACTTTATTTTACTACAGTTTTCATGCTGGGTATATCAAAACTTTAGCATTTGTTTAAAAAAGATATGGGCATATCAAAACTTTAGCATTTGTTTAAAAAGATATTTCCACCTCTTGTATCTGTGACAGGAAATTCTTTTAAATGATTAAATTTTAAAATGTGAATATTAGTTAGCAGGATAAAACAAACAGATTTTTTTAAGAAAGGAAATTCTCTTATTTACCTGTAAAGAGTTTTCAGTCCTTAGAGCATCACTCATCTGCTGTAAGGAAAGAAGGATTTACAACTGCCTGTACTGGAATTAAGACTGAGGGAAATGATAGTTTGGGAATTAGCCCATAGTGAATTTTCTGGTTTAGACTATATCATTAAATGCCATAAAAAGGGGGTGTGTTCCCCCTTCCTGAAAAGACTCTGAGCATGCATACTTCCAAATTAGAGACAGAAGAAAATAGTAATTAGAAAACATGGATTATACATTGAAAATTGACTAAAAGTGAAAGATGCTTTTGTGTTTCTCTGAAAAAAATCTTATGGGATAAGACAGGACAGGATGCCATGGGTTAGGGATGGGGTAGGGGTAGGGATAGGGATAGGGAAAGAAGGAAGACAAGCTGCTTGAAAAGAACACAGAAGTTGCATAATCTGTCTGACAGGTAGAAAGAAAGAGGCCACAAGATTTTGTGTGCCCAGGTGTGAGGAAAGAGGTCATATCTGATTTAGTTTTAAAATCAATGTAAGTTAAAGAAAGTGTGCAGAGAATGAAGATTTCTCTGGGTTACTAAAAGTGCAGGATATCAAGATTTTCAGTCTAAATATTATGGCCCCAATTCAACCAACTGATGACTGGCAAGAAAAGTTATGCATTGAAATGCAGGCAATTTTTTTCCTGAAATTTATGTATTTTCTGAAATATAAGTAAAAACATGTGTCAGAAACCCTCTCAAGCCAGTAATTTTTTATATTGGACCAAATGTTCATAAATCCTGCCATTTCTGTTCTTTTAATCTAAAGCAACAAAGATTAAAGCTTTTGAAAGCATGTAATTTATTATGGAACCTGAAGATCGAAAATGTCCAGAAGACCTAACCACATGGTGAACTATTATTTGGAGGAGAAACTAGAGTTTCACCTGCCTAAGCACACTAATTCTACCTGTAGTGCTATACAGTCACTCCCCCTTGCTTGCTCTAGCCCTGTGAATCTGTAATTACTCTATGCAAAGTGGAAAAACTTTAAAAGCAGGAAAAGAGAAGAATTTGCCAAAAAACACCCTCATGAATTCAGTGATAAAAGCAGGCAAAAGAGATATCCTCAGACTCCCTCCTAACCAGGGAAGAGCCAGAACTTGATTCAGCTGCATTTAGAAGAGTGCCTTGGATACCTGTGGGGCTGTTGGATAAAAGAGAGAAGCAATCATTCTTCGATAGCACTATTTAAAAAGAATCTCCAGGTGCATTCTTCCAGAACAAAGCCACTTTGGGTCAAAGTAAAAAGTTGTGTGCACTAGAAATTCATGATTTTAGACACAGTCCTTTATAAAAAAATTTTTAGGAAGCAAGTCCTCAGAAACAATTTCAGTTTTAATGGATCCATTTCCTAAAAGCATCTAAGAACTTCCACAAATTATGCTGCTTCTAGATTCATCTTGCAGTGCTTTACCTATAAGAGAACACATGCAAAACCAAGCAAAATCCTGGACTGAGATGGTAAAATGAATGCAAGAGCTGACAAGTCTCTTGAAGTTTTTAAGGTGTTTGGAAAAGACCACTATGACCATGATGCAAAACACAATCCATATTGGTAACCTTCAGATCAGATAGAAGCCCAATGGGATGCATAGAAAAATGTAGAACAATCTGCTTCTGGAAGCTAGGAGTGGCTTAACTTGGAAAATGACAGAGCTTTAACCTTGTATTCTTAGTGGAAACAAGGATGAAAATCACGCTTTATGCTATGCTGATTAAGCTAAGGCTTTCTCATACTCTTTCCAGGTATGAGAAGTAAAATTTTTAATACAATGATAGTCATATAATTCATATTGCCATTATTGTTGTTGTTGTTATTATTATTAATACAGGCCCATGTGACGTAGTCTTTTTATGTTTATGATATAAATTGTCACCCAAAAAGAAAGATTGTTCTTTGTAGGAACCCCAACATTTCATTTATTGCTAGAATTTACTACAATAATATACCACAAGCTTGCATTTTAATAAGGTTAATTAAACAAAATGTCAATCTAGTTACCTATTCCTAAATTGTTGGAGGATAATTGCTAGGAAAGTTCTATGTCTAAAGTAGGTTGCATTGGAGGATTTTACATTCAAAACAAAGCAATATATTATGGAATATGATTTTCAGTTAGTGCCCTTAGCACGGAGAACAAACTCCACATTATCATCACAAAATTGTTGAATGCATAAAAGCAAGATTTCTGCCATAGAAGGTGTCATAATTCAATTTACTATCTTTTTCTCCATTTACATTTAGTGGTTTGGGGTTTTTTTTCTTTGCTTTTTAGCACTCAACAGCAATGTGCCTTCTCCATAATCTCTCAAAGGCAATGCACCTGCAAACATACTGGAAACTAGAGACAAGAAAGCTGATTGTAGTATTTCAAATCTTACAAACATTTACATTTTCATTAATTTTGTATTAGTGCATGAAATGAATTCACCAGTAAATTTTATTAGAACAGATTAAAATTTTGTGGAAAATCACAGGGATTTGTATTCAATTGATTTTTTAAAATTTCTTTTACTTTTGTACTTAAAATTTATGAGGATTTGTAGATAGATTTTTTTAAATTTTCCAAAAAAATTAATTCAAATTACTGACAAACCTCCCAAATTATAGGTGACTACAGTCAGCTCTTGACCCTAAAATATGAATTCATCTATGGTTCCTTAGGCTGATAAACAGGGAATAGGATTTTTCTAAAATTATTATTGTTATTGTTGCTGTTGAAATTTTTTCATTGGGCTTGATTTCAAAGTCTGGCATGTTGCCTTCTCTGTATATTAAGAGAAAGAGCACAACAAATAACTGCTTGTCCCTTTTTTACACTTTACAAATTCTCTGTAATGTTAAACTCAAATCACTAAGTAGATGAGACAGAGATTAAGATTAAGGTGTTTTAGTGCATCATTTGGGAAGTTTGCAAAGTGCTAACACTTGGCACTAGCTGAGATTTAACTGTGGCTGCTTGCATAAGTACTGGAATTTGCCAAACAATTTTACATGACTATATGTTAATGTTGCAAACTGCTTGTGTGAAAATATATGATAAAATAAAAAGAGTGAAAAAGAAGAATTAGAAAGAAAAGTGATAAACAAAGCACCAGCTGAATATCCAATTACAGATCAAAGACAAGCAAGACTTAATTAAAGCAGCAAATTCTAATTTCCTGAAATAAGAAGATCCAAACTAGAATTGTGCAGAGCTGGAGAAGTGAGAATCCTGCTGGTCAAGGTAAGCCAGAATTTAAGATGTCTGAGTCTCAACAGCTGTTAAACTAAAGGGTAGGATTTAGGCTTTAAGCAAGAGTCCAAACAAATCTAACATGAATTTCCTGGGGAAATTTCAACCATTGGAGATATAAGTATAAATTATATAGATGAAATGAGAAGCAAAATAATATTTTTGGCACTTCTTCCTACAACGACAGGAAACAGAGAAGTTTGAATAGCAAGCTATGAAGTACAATGTTGTTGTTTTAAGTAAACACAATGAAAATTAAGTCTCACAGCTTCGTGCCCATTTTCACGGCACTGCCAGGAGTTGGCATTTGAAATGCTGCCTTTGAAATACTTCATTTGAAGTACCAAACAATTTAGTTGGTGCACGGACTTGATGTATTACTTTCAGTTATAATTTAGCACCAATAGTGTAAATAAAAAATAGGAATGCTATTATACAGATAGCTAACATTCCCAAGGTCTGTGCTATGACTGGAAGTCATGACCAGTGCCTGCTCTGCAGTTATGTGTGTATGAATCAGAGTGCCTCTTCACTTCACACATGGCCATCCAAATGAGGCACACTACTTTGTGCAAAGAGAGGTTTCATGACTAGAGTTTTATTATGGCTATTTCTGATAAAATTCCATTTTGAAAACCACTTTTAAAACCATTTAAGTACCCATTAGCTCTCAGTGCAGTGTATAAATTAGATAATTGCAGAAAACAGCCCAATGAAGAGTTCTCTGTGGTCTTGGAATGTGTGTGTTTCTAGTTAATCATCCAATGATATTGCATTGCCTACATTGTGTGGCAGGTGAAGAGAAAAAAGGAAGCAATAAAGAGACCTCATTGACATATCCACGTTAATTACCCTCCCTTTTGAGTATTTATTTGCATAGATACTTTGCAATTCTTCATAAGACTTGCCAGTACTACGTTACTATATTTGATCATGTCTTTGAAGCTTTTCATTGAAATTATCATTCTTAACCATTTTCCCAGTCTCACAACAGAAATTCCTTGCAACTTCACTTTGCTTATATTGAAAAAATATTTAAAACACATTTTTATATCCTCTGTTGACAAAATTAATAATTTTTGCAAATAATCTTACAAGAAAATGAGTATCAAATTGGCTTTAGTTGTCAAGGTTGATCAAGACAATTTCTCTGAAGACTGATTGTATTCAAATAACTGGGAAAATGAGAGAGGTTCCCATCAGGAAATGAAAAAGCCCAACAAATAGCAAGTGTTGTCAGCAAAATGGCACAGATTTTGAAGACCAAGAAAAAGTACCACATGTTTCATGGACAGTAAGGTGGGTTGCAATGCTATGTCTGTGTCATCAGCAACTGGATATTTTCTACCTTGTAATCTTCATTTTTTTTTAATAAGTCTCTCTGGGTTTTCAGGCTTAAATCCTTTGGGAGCAAGAGATTGTAAATACTCCTCAGCCCCTAGAGAACAACTATTCTGTAAGGTATATATGCTTTGGTGTTCAGAAGGGAGCCCGTAGCAATTTTCCATGCAGCCAACCTCAATATAACAAAAGAGAGTCACATTCACTGTTGTTATAGACAGTTGCAGAAACATGCTCATTTCCATTTTCCAATGCCAAGCTACCACATCCTCAGGGATGCAGAATTTTGAGAAAATGAACATGTATTTCATGTAATCAGAAACAAAAGATGTTTCTCCAAGAGGAGATGAAAGGCAAGATCTTGCCTTCCTGCAGCTATCACATTTTTGCCAAGATTATAGACAAAATTAATGGATAAAAGAAAGCACACTATACAATCAAAGACATCCTCCCTACAGTTTTCTTATGCCTGGAGGATGAATTGCTCCAGTGGATGTCCTCCCTGCCTTTCATGATGAGGTCAAGGAACTTGCTGTCACTACCACTGTTGTGATTAATGATGTGACTGGCAGTGACAGTAATCAAACCATGGACTCTGTACAGCTAGTTCGTGTAGTCTCCCAGTGGCTCGAGTCACTGCACTGGCAGGGGATCTATCTGTTTCCCTACAGACATCTCCTTGTGTCCTTCTTGAAGAAATTTTTCATGAAAAGATGGGTGAAACCAAAACAAATCATGACAAAAAAATTAAAGCATTACATTATATTTTTGAAAATCAAGTGACAAAAACTTTGGAGCATTCGTAAAAAGAGTGCATAATGAATAATCAAACTACTAATAATATAATCCTCTTAAAAGCATAGAACCACTGCTTGAGAAGATTAGGTGTCTAACAGCTCTCAGTACAATGAAAGTGGTATAAAGGGAGAAGCTGAATTTCCTTCTCTTTCTCATTTTTTTGTAACCGATTTTCAGTGCATTCAGTTTGATTATATTTTAATAAGCGTTCATTAGTTGAACATACAAAAATATCTGTATGAAATTATTAGTAGACAAAAGGTTAGTATAAAAATATCCCATTGGCTAAACAATGCTAAGAGTTAAAGGGTTAAAATTTGAAACTGGTTTGATGGCAAAGTCCACTAAAAGCCTGAAGGCAAAGACAGAACACAGGAAAGGAGATGACATCTGAAATGAAAGAGACTGATAAAAAGGTTACACAAAAATAACAATGGAAAAATCTATTAAACCTACTCTATTCTCAGAAATAAATTTCAACTTCCATCTGGTTAAATGCTATCTAAATTAATTCTTTGAATCACACAGGAGATAGAGTACTAGAAATAGAAAGTACTTATAATATTCTTGAATCTAGTTAACAAGTCAGCTCCTATTCACTTTTTCACTATCTGAAGTTCTCTCTCCAGGCCTATCCCATAAGAGGATATTTAGCACATCATGAGGGAAAAGATGAACACTGGCATTGGCAAGTCAAAAAGGAGCACGTGAAGAAAATAAGACTGTTAGGGTAGAGAGCAAGTGAGAGATCCCTAGAGGCAGCCCAGTGAGCTGTGGGCTTCCCAGCAGTAACTCACAGCTTTGTTTTGCATGGCAACTTTACTCTTTAGCGCACTGAGCGAGACAAAGATGCAAGCCCGAGCAGATGAAGTTCTCAGCTGTATCAAGAGGAAGACTGGGTGGTTTGTAACGAGGAGCTGAGAGAGCCAGACTGGGCAGGATAATGAGTCTCAGTTGTGTGAAGACAGCTGCCTTGTCTTTTTCTAACATGCTGGGCTTTAGGACAAATGCTGCTACAAATGTGTAGTTTCTGTCTAAAGAAGTGCTCTGCATGAAGAAATCCATAAGTTATGTAACCCTTGCTTCAGAGAGATGCTACCCTGATCCCTTTCCTTGACAGAAAAAATTAGCTGCATATTATTGTATTTAGTATGCTTTATTTATGTATCAATTTATCTATTATGAAAAATAAAACTAAAAACACAAAACAAAAAAAACCCACACCATTCCAACCACATTTTGGGGAAGGTAGAAAAGGATCAAAAGGTACAATATCAATTGTCCTCTAATGGCAATCCAGGCCCAATAACCAGTCTAGGAAAAAAAATTACAAACCTACAAGCAACAAAGGCTTTGATAGCTTTTACAACCATGACCAAAAAAGTGTGAGATAGATAAATTTCACTATAATTTTAAGCTCTTTTATTGTTGTTCAGAAAATAATTTTCCTTCTCATGGATTTTTACTTGAGCGATCATCTACCAGATAGACATTGACTACCCTGTCACAGAATAGAATAATATATGTTTCACTTTAAATTAATCTTATTAATAAAACATTCATGGAAAAGAGCTGAACTACATTTATTTGCTGCTAAACTCAAAGAGATACAATTTTAATCTCATTATAATATGACCTTTCAAAGTCTCTTCTGCTTAGTCCTTTTTGGGATGTAGGAGAGAATTGGTCGCTTTCTTTTGTTCTTAACTGCATTTAAAGCATGAAGTAGAAGACACATTTTGTATTTAGTTTGCCTGGTTAAAATGGGTATGGGGATCAGGAGGGAAGGGATGGCAAGAGCAAGAATAAGCTTTAATATGAATACGAAAATAGCCTTTATAAAACAAGGATAAACAGCATTGCAATCTAATTTACCCCCACATAAAATGCAAAATAGAACTCTGTGTGTAATAAAATATAGTATCTTTATTGCCAGCTTAATCTTAACTAATCTTTTCTTACATTACTTCAATAGTTAGAGTAATTCATCTGCATGAAATTTAAATGAATAAGGTTAGCCTTGCATTTGAAACTATGCTGATTCTTACCCTTCTATTCACAAAATACTTCATTAGTATTTGCATATGTTCCTAAGTCAGTTCCAGGCAGGATCAGCCTCCTCAGAATGTCAGCAACCTAGAACAGTTTTCCTCTGAACATCCCCTTCCTTTGTAATACATAAATACAATCTTCTGGGGCTCTGTAATTATCCAAAGTGAGCTTTAATGTTGCAAATTACTTCAGCACCCCTATGATTTATCTGTTGTAAACACACTTTATAATATTTATATTCCTATTAGACCCTCCACTAATAATGAGCTGACAGAACATAAATATTTACATGATAGTACATGGACAAATGTGTGATACCCTCTTATTAGTTATGTTTCTGGTTCTCTCTATAACACCTAGAAAAAAAATAAACCTTCGCAATTTTCTGTCTTCACAAAAATATCTTTGAAAATTGCTCAGAACATTAACAGAGCTTCACATTTGCCACACTTTTCTTTAAAAGAATGGCATTCCTTCATACTTATGCAGGCTGGGTTATTGCTTCTTCACATTATGCATCATTACTCTGAGTAGGTGTCTTATCAGCAGCTCCAGTTGTTGTGGAGACGATTGGAATTAAGCACTGGAAGCTTTTTATTTATCTTACTTGCTTTATTCCTACAAGATTTTCAGCATATAAGCTTCTTTGTTCAGCTCAGAATTGGATACATTGCCAGGCATTGTAAAATTTACATCTTCCTTTTTTTGTATTTGTTCTTAAATTGGATTGAAAACAAAGTATGGCTTTAATTAAAGCTCTGCTTAACAATAGACAATTTTTCCATACAGTGGAATTTCTGAGCAGTTGTGAGGATTTTGCAAAGGCCTAATAGGTGACATTCACCACTAAGCCCCAAGTAGAACTGCAATATACTTACCTGTGCTGTCAGCCTGACAACACTCACACAAAGAAAACTGTAATAATGCTGTCGAAACACTGACTTAGCCAACAAAACCCATGGAATTTAAAGTGAAGGTTACCTTAAACTAACTGGGTATGATATATAATAGCTTACAAGTTCAAAGGATAAATGTAGATGTTTAGAGGAGTAAAAGGAAAGAAAGGGAAGGCAGCAGGGAAGAAAAGCAGGAAAGAAGGAGGGAGGGAGGGAGGGAGGGAGGGAGGGAGGGAGGGAGGGAGGGAGGGAGGGAGGGAGGGAGGGAGGGAGGGAGGGAGGGAGGGAGGAAAGGAAGGACGGAAGGAAGGAAGGAAGGAAGGAAGGAAGGAAGGAAGGAAGGAAGGAAGGAAGGAAGGAAGGAAGGAAGGAAGGAAGGAAGGAAGGAAGGAAGGAAGGAAGGAAGGAAGGAAGGAAGGAAGGAAGGAAGGAAGGAAGGAAGGAAGGAAGGAAGGAAGGAAGGAAGGAAGGAAGGAAGGAAGGAAGGAAGGAAGGAAGGAAGGAAGGAAGGAAGGAAGGAAGGAAGGAAGGAAGGAAATCTGACAACTATCATTCTTCACCAAATCTAGTTTATGTGACATGAACATTCACAAAATTTAGGAATAGGGAATTAAAAATAAATTTCAGCCTTTCTATCAAAGCTTATTCTACACTAGCTGTGGTGTAGATGACAGAAAGATGGAAAACAAAAACCCAACCAGACTTACTGGTCAGTCTGTTAAAATCTGTTCGATAAACATGCCCATTCCAAAGACTGCCTGAGGCTTTTTTCTCTCCTTTCTTCAATATTTCACAGAAGACTTCTGCTGTTCAAACACAGATTTTCCATTGCCTGTTTAAACTGAAGATAGTTGTTTTTTGAAATTTTTGCCACAAATATTGTACTTATTCTAGAGGTCATAATGTGTAAGAAATGCATAGACACTCCCCAGTCCACACTGGACAAAGGGCCAGTAATTACAACTTTCTAGAGAGAGAGCACCTGTCCAGCACATTTCCCTTGTGACATGCTTACGTGTCAGTAGCCTGGTGGAGCTGAGAAGTAGGCTCTCACTGTTTGGTAGGAGACTGAGAGCTGGAGCCAGGATTCCTGCTTTGGAGAGAGGATAATAAATCACCCAAACAAGATGTATTACAAATTGGTTAATTTCTAAGTACCCTGTAATGTAGTGCCATACCTGTCAAAAAAAAAAAAAGAAAGAAAAGTACCCTGAAGGTGACTCAACTTCCTACAAAGGCTGTCCCTATTGCTGAGTCATTCACATCTAAATGGAAAAAAAGGAAAAAGGCAAAAGATACTAATAAAATCTCCCACATAAGGGGGTGAGGTGATAGAGAAACTTGTGATAGCAAAGTGCCTTCCATAGCATGAAAAAAAGTGCAAGGTAATTTTTAAAGCACTGAGTGCCTGATACTATGTTTTTTAGCTGAGTTATAACAAGGAATGGTGTAGATGCTACAGTGAAAATGCACATTATCATGATGCTATGTCAATGAACAGACTGTTTAACAGAGCCATAGTCCCATTTCAGAGCAGGTCAATGTCCAGAACACTGGGCTGCAGAGACATCCCTGAAAGCCTGAGAGACAGGATACCTTTTCTTTTTCACTATTTCCATGGAAGTTTCATGTATTTCACTGTGTCATCTGTGCTTTAACAAAAAAAATTAAAGTATTTTAATTTTATGTAAGTAAGATTAACTGAGATGGGGGGAAAAAGGGGGCTTTGCTACAGCTCTTCAGGACATAAAAGTCCCGGAAGCATTATAAAACAAGGTAATAGTATCTTGGGAAAATAATATTCACTTAGCCACAATGCAAATAAAAATAAATGCGCCTCCAAAAAGTAGAAAGAATTTCTAAACAAACACAAAATATCTAATGCTATTTGCAGTATTTTAGATCATTAAAATGTGAGTGTGCTACTTATGAAACTACAGCTGCATCACTTCTGCAATAATCTTAATTTGTCTAAAAGTCTAAGTGTTTGCCTCCTCTCTAAAGCTCTCCTTTCATCCATCTATTCTGCTGTACTTAGCATAAGTCCAAATACAGAAAAATAAATTTACAGGAGACTTACAGGCATTGTGCTGTAAGATTCACATTTTGTTCAGACAAATCACCTTGTCTTTCTAGCAATTATCTTTTCAGGTTGGTGTTGCTGAAGTACCCAAGCAATAAAGGTTTGTGAAAATTATAAAAAATAAAAACTGCAGTATTAATTTAAACTCAGAGTTTGACTAGTCCTATATCTTTTCTCCTGATTTTCCCCAAAGCAAAAAAATCACACAGAAGGCGAATGTCATATAATCTATTCCTTCTATATCTCCTTGAATTTCAAATAGCTACAGATTTTTTTAAAGTCTGAAAAGTGTGAATACAGTGGTCACCAGGCTCACATCAGTACACAAAAACAAGCAAAAAACTGACATATTTTTTATTTTTCTGATGAGGATTTTCATTGGTTTCTCATGCAGTGAGAAAATGTATCATATTACACTATAGATAAATCAGATGCCAAATGTAATTTCTGAAAAGGAGAATATTTTTAGATTTTATGACAGAAAAAAAAATATGGCTTTAAAATGGGTAATCTTCTATTTCACTAAATGTGCTGCCTGACTGATACCTTGTACTCCAAGCTTCAGCCTGAAGCAAATTGTTATAGTCAAGCTATTAACTTCTAAAAATAGGGGGATGTGATGGAAACATTAAGAAACCCACTACTGGGCACAACCACAATCCAGGGGAGGATGAAACAACACTCCTTTGTTTTTCCTTCTTTACCTCATCACATTAGTGCAGTTTGTGGCACTGAACTGAGTCTGTGCTAAATGCATTTTGTTTAGCCACTTTCCTTCTCAACAGCAGCTTATGATGGTGATGTTTAATCTGTCTCTCCCTCTCTCTTGTTTTTGAAAAAAACTTAATAGCAGCCAAGTACTTCAAGTCAGGCACTTGCCACTTGTGACTTAGTACTTAAAGAAGGTGCTGCTTCCTGTGGGAGAAAACAGACAGGCCAGAGGATTGCAAGAGTGATCTGAAATTAAAATGCTTTGCAACAGGAGGTTTTTGCATTTTCACTTGAAGCATTTTGAGAAACAGAACAGTAGAGTTATATTTTGTAACAAAATGTGCAGCAGTGATTTACTTCTCTGTCATGAACTGTGCCTGCTCTGTGTTTTATTGTAGTGTACAAAATTTCTCATCATCTGCTATTTATTTTACATTCAGAACTGTAAAACCAAAGAAGCACTGACTCATGAGTCAGCAGGTGGGTGCCCCTCTCCAGAGGCATTCCATGATTTTTTGCCAAACCATTTAGCACATCTGCAGCCTTCACTAAATCATTTTTAAAAGTAATATCAGTAATAAGAGTCAGAGAGACTTGAAAGGTATGTGTGGTATGTGTTCTGCAAACAGGCTCTCAACAAAAAATCCCCAGAGCTAGGAACAACAGTAAAAATCATCTCAAAGGAGCAGTAGAGAGTGGAGAAAATGGATCTTGGTATAGAGGACATGCTATTTATGGAGGTCAATCTGCATCAGCGACATAACATTTCAGGGCTATTCAGCTATAAACACATTCTCATGAGTCGTGAAGGGTTTTAAGGAAGGGATCAAAAGATGAGCACACACAATGAGTGTGTGTGAGTGCTTCTCACAGACTGCTTTTCTACTTTGACCACAGAGAGATGTGTTGCAATCAAGGCAAAGACAAACTGGAAAATAGGCTTTAACACTTCACAAGGGAAAACTAAATCAATACACTCGAGTCCTAGAAAATGCCTTGTTTTGCAGAAATTTTTAGAAGTGTCAAGAAACTTAGGAGCCTGCTAGTGCCTATCCTCCTGAGTCTCCTGGACAGCCTAAAAGTCACTCTCCATGCACTTCTGAATCAGTTCAAATAGTGCAAATGTTTCACTGCAGGTAGGTACAAGTTTGGATATAGACAACTTGTTAAAATCAAGTTAAGGTCTCCTGGAGTGTGTATGGCACAAGAGGTCTGCCCTTGTGCACAAACCTGCTCTCCAGAAATTCTTATATCAATAGGCAACTTGCTAGATTATTTTGCTTGCTTATGGGGACCAGATATTAGACTTCCAGAGCTTAAATGCCTAACTCTATTTGAATTCCATTTCTAAATCTATCTCAATCCCTTTGGTAACCCTTTGGTTATTTGACAAGCAGGATGATAATTTGTCATGCCAGAGTCTTCTATGTGATTTTCAGTAATATTATTTACTTCTAAAATCACATTTTCTGGATATTTTCTGGCTTCTATATCTGCTTTCCTAAATTGCTACCATACCATGCTTCCAATCATCTGGTCATCTCAGCAAAACTGCTTAATTCACTTGCCTAAAAGCATATAACACTGCAAATCACCTTCTCTGAATTTCTGCCAATATACTTTAGACAATACAAAGAACAATTCTCCCACCAAAATTTTCCATTTATCTTCAATCTCAATAAGGTGAATGTTCATCTGTCTCCACACCCTTTGTTGTTTTAGTCTGTCTTGGCACCTGGAAGCTCCAGAGAACCTGAAAAGAGAAAACCACTTCTTGCATGTGACACAGATTTTGCAATGTTTGTCAAAATATTTATTACTTCTTATTTAAAGTAATACTGTCCAGGTCTTGAAATACTAAAACATTTGTTCTGAATACTGCCTTTCAGTAAGTATGCAGTGCTCCATGTTTCAGAAATATTATACTCTCCAGATAAAGCCACCTGACTTAGTATAGTTTCAAATGTTGAAATTACTTTGTTTTCTTTAGGATTTTGTGGGCATTTTGTGGATGCCCTGCCAATTCTGCAAGGTCCAAAAAACAAAGCAGAAACAAGGAAGTAACTACATTTTTTGGTGTGTAGAAATTTTATGTAGACCACAAAATAAAGCTGAAAGTAAAATGTTGCCAAAAAAAAAAAGAGAATAAACATGGGGGGGGGGGGGGGGGGGAACAACAAAAAAAAAAACCTAATAAAAACAGGGATTCTGGAAGAACAGTAAAAAAGAATGAAAAAGGAAAATGGAGAAACCATAGTATCTAAGGAATTTTAATGTACATGATTGATTCAATTGATTTTTTAATAGCTTTTAACTTGAAAAATCGCATGCAAATGAAGAAGCATGCCCCTGATTCACCAGTGACATAATTCCACAAGGACAATTATAATAGATAATTGTAAATCATGTTCAGTTAAGTGGAAGTAATGGATATAATAAAGTAAATTGATAAGGTAAAAAATACACGTATAAACAAAACACAAAATGTGTTTTGATAATAACAGATAGTAGTTGATAGGCATGTTCTTAAGAGGGAAGGGTGAGTAGAAATGAAAAAAAGGGAAAGCAATAGACAACCTTGTAGACACACTTCCAGGCAGACCAGAAGTGCCTGCTGTGTACCCCCAAGAGAGCACTGCAGGTTTTTGAGGGAGAGGCATTCACCAAGACGTCATGCCAGCATACTGGTCCTGGTTAGTGCATGCACAATTCACGTCATGTCCTGCTCCTCCTTGCCTCCACTCCTGCAGCAGTGGCCAAAAAGATACAGGAGAGTGCCAGTTGTGGGTTGTTGCTGTTCTTGATTGTGAAAATAAAAGAGTTCACTTCCTGGCAGCTGATTCTGCTCTGCAAGCACAACATAAAAAATTTCTTAAAGGGAAGAAAGAAATGCTCTGAAGAGCATCCTGGAGCAGTACAATAGTGAGATAAATAAAAGACCTTTGAGGCAAGAATTTTCATTCTATGAGTTTGAAGAGGAAGCAGTATTTTTATAAACATTTCTCTTGAAACAGGGAGAAGATGAGAAGTGCAGAAAATTTCAGCCTTACCTGCAACTGAACAGCTGGTACTGACAGTGAATTTACTGTATAGGACTGTAATGATTATGTCAGACCTTATCAGAACCACTTCATTATTTCAGGTCCTCAGATTGTCCTTAGAGCAGGAACCATTCCTCACTACAGCCTGCCACTTTCATATTGCTTTGGTTTTTAGACACAGTCTATGTCACTATGAAACCTTGCAACTTGTACCATCATTTACATCTCTACAGAGGGCTACACATGCCAAAAAACCCCCAGATGATCCTGACAAGATGTACTTTTTCCTTCACTGTCACTATATGGGAAAGATCCCAGGCAAGTGCAATCATCTCAGTGTCCCTGAGCATATCAGCTACATTCAGTGAATCCTGAAGGCATCCCTTAAGTCTGTTTGCAAACTGACCATGCTGCAAAGCAGTGGCCCAAGTATGAAATGAATGTGCTTCCCATTTGTAAGGCACACAAGCACTCTAGGAGCAGCTGGGGCCACCTTTTCCTTTCCAGACAGTTGGCTGATTTGATCAGATGAAGTTTTCAAAAAGTGACTTCAGAGCAGAGTTGAATTGAATGCTATTTAAGCCTATGTTTCTTTTCCACCTAGACATATTTGAAACTCCTGAGCACACAGAAATTTGAGTGTCTAATTGTGACTTATTGTGTCTAATTAGAGTGCCTAGAGTTACTGAACTACAGATTCCACATTCAGATGCTCTCCTCTGTTGGAAATACCTCATATCTCTAGAGTATCTATATTTGTGATGCAGTCACAGAGACACCTATGTAGGCATCCATAAATTGTCATATGTATTTAACCAGACACAGATCTTGCTGAGTGCTTCAGAGCCCTTGGTGTCTCCTACACTTAGGAAGACTTCTCATCAATTCCCTGGGGGAATGGTGCATTGAATCTAATGAATCAGTTGGGCAGAAAAGAGCAAACGAAATGATTGATTTTTCACTTGGTGGGTCAAGCTCTCATATGGGACATGGAAATCAGATTCTTTTATGGGAAATCAGATTCTTTTATGGGAAATCAGATTCTTTTGTGCGTTGTGGGGTTTGGTGGCTTGGGGTGGTGGTTTTTATATGCAATTTTTTTTTTTTTTTTTTTTTTTGAGATAGAGTAATGAAATTATTCATTCCCTCAGACTGCTGCTTTCTGGAATTTTGGTTTTTTAACCTGGGCTGTAGGAAACCTGGATTTATGTTTCTGTTCTAAGCTATGCCACTGGGACTGCAAGATAAGGCACAGCCTTGTCCCAGTGACTACTGTATTGACTATCCATAGATGTCAGGGAAGTCTTTGCCTGCCTCCCAGGAGAGGAGCTGGCCATAAGTACTTAATTCTACAAAGTTCATAGCTGACAATCTGCTATCAGAGGGATTTCCAGTGGGAAATCACTGCCTCTCTGTGCTCTGGAATATGATGTCTGACCATGTTCAACTCTTGGGGGTTAAGGCCCCATCTCTATTTTCAGATTCTCAAAGTAACTAGCCTGCTCAAGCAGCTGAATCCTGATTATTTATTTTTTTTAAGATTATCTCTTGCCATTGTAGGCAGAAAATGCTTGAGGAGTTGCAGGAATGGGGCATATGCAGCATATTTTTCAAAAGAACCTATTGAAATTGTGGACTTATTGTTCTGCACTTAACTATCATAAACAATTTATTTTCCGAAATAAATTAAGATTATCTAAATAGTTCCCATTTTGTTCCTTCTGATTGACAATCTTACCCTCAAAGCACGAGGCCATATTTCAGTGTTATCAGTGAAATGTACTTTAATACTCAGCAGAAGCAACAATCTGTTTCAGAAGAGGGATTTGCCTCTCCCAAGAGCAGGGAGGCTGTGGCCAGCTCCCTCACTTCAAGTTTAAAGAACAAGCAAAAGCTTCAATCACAAAGTAGAATTTAAAAGGATATCCAGTCAGGTGCACAGTGCAGGTGTTTCATTTCCAGGTAACATAGACCAAGACAGTGTCTCAAGAGTGACATCTCCTTGCCCAAGGGTGGGTTTCAACGCATAGCAAACCCTTAACGTGTGTCCCTCCCATAATCACGCTCACCAGAACGGCACTGCAGCCAGCAAATCATTTCCTAACACATTCAGATTCATATTCAAATCCCATTCTTTTGTCTTTGATCAAAACAAATCAAACAAACAGGAACAATTGCTGCTATTATTTCTGTTAGGGTTAATAATATTATGCAGTACCCTAACTTACACAGATTGAGGAAAAAAAATTGCATCGTGCTAACCAGCATCCATTTCAGTACAGAATTTGTCTCATTAGAACTGCATTTAAAGGTTTAGTGAAGCTGTTAGTGATTTTTTTTTTGGTGCCCATAAAAATATCTTTTTCTGTGAAAAAAAAAACAACTAAAGTTGTGTAGTTTTAATTATCATCTCCTCTAGCACAAGAGCACCAAAGGAGGGAAATGTAACACTAAATGTAATGAAAAAGCAACAGTGTTTGGATAATATTGCAGAAGAAATTGAATATTGTGAGGCATGGAATTACACATCAGAAATCTCATATAAATTTAAATGAAAAGTTCTAATGGGAAGCCTTTTAATCTAATGAAAACATATGAATTTGCAAAGGACAATGTCTTTCATTTAAACTATCAAATTTGATAAAATGATCCCAGAAAGGTTTAGGTCTAATTATATTTTCAAAAAATAACAGTTGACAGAGAAATGTAATAATCTTCTTGAAAAGAACTAACAGAAAAAATTAATTACACCAAAATGCTACAGCAGGGAAAATGAGGCTGATATGTCTTGTTTACCAGTGTAGAAACACATTCAGCAAAGCAATTATTGAAACATCAAACTTGTTTTATCAGTATTTTTTCATCAGTATATCAAATGTTCAAGTGACTGCTCTTTGAAATATCCTTTCTTCAAGACTCATTGAGGGGCTACTTACAATGAATCCATACATAACTATATAAACCAATGAACACTAAAGGACTTCCCTCAGATACACTTCTTTCAGTGATAAATACTCATATTAGTTAATTAAATAATTAGACATTTTGTCAAGTGATCTGGCATTATATCTCCTGTTTAAATGAAACAGTTAATGCTTGCATAGTCCTATATATTTAGATGCTAGGCTTTCTGGCAAGATGAAAAACCTGTTTCAAAATTGTTACTCTTTTTTTAGCCTGTGTTTTTAATAAAATGAACTCAATAGGTGATAATGCCTGATGATACTTAAATTTTTTATTATTTGCATTGTTTCTAATAATAAAGACTGGAAAAGTGAAGAGTTCTGTATTCATATTGTACTGATTATGTGACTATCTCCCTTTCAAAAAATGTGAAATTACAATTTTCCTTGATAAAAGGAAATCAGCACTTCCTTTTAAAATTATCATGTATTGGTTGAGTTCAGATTTTAGCACATATTTTTTTATGCTAACTACACTATTTCCTAATATGATCAAATATATGTTGTCTGGCCCCAATCTGGTATTATTTTTAAATATGAAGGGAATGTTTGGGTGTTAACCAAATTTGAAAAAGCGCAGGCATTATCCTCTACTGTTCTCTAAATCATCTTAGTGCTAATTTTGACTTCAAGCAGACTTATGATAAAAGTAACTATATAAGTTTAAAGTATCAAAGAATATTCTAGACTTATTCTGTTTGAATTATACCCCAGATCTTGAAGAAAGTTTTAAAGGGCTTAGCTCATTGGAAGTCATTATGCTTTTCATGGGCAGTTAGAACAAATGTTATTAAAATGAATATCTCAGTAAGATTCAATTATTTATCACAGGTTTTGCTTATAATGATACCACTTTCCTTCTTTTAACATCCTGACAAAAAAATTGTATGAAATAATAGTTTTTCAGAAGCTGGTATTATTCAGCCTCAGCAAAGAAAAAGACTTTACCTCACAGTTTTTTTTCTGAGAGGGACACAGTGCCCTTTCACAGAGGAGGTGGAGGGGCAGTGGAGATCTTGCAAGCCACCAGTAGGATTGTGGGATGTCCTGGGACAAACAGGGGTGATAAAAACAAAGTAATATTAGGAATTCTGTACACCTTGCTGTAAAGCAGAAATTGGATTATAAAGTAAACCTTAAGGAAAGAATCTACCCTGCAAGGATGGTCAGGAAGGGGATTTGTTTGCAACTTATATTTTAATTGCTCACTTCTAACAGATCTTTTGCTATTAGCTGCCTCATACCTGTCTGTTTGTGTCATAATAAAACCTAGCTTTACAAAAACAAAGATATAATAGTTGCATGAATGCTGCAGGAGTAGGGCTGAGGCCATGGTATGTCTGAGCTTCAGACAACTAAAGTTTCTCACACCAGCCACAATGTCACCTGCCCTCTGTTATGAATATCTCCAGGTTTTTATAAATATTCCTCCATAATTTTTTTTCCATGTAGGTCTTGTCTCAACAAACTGACCAGTGGAGGGCACCCTAGAAACTTGGCAGGCCACATGTACCCTAAATATCATATTATTAAATAGTAATTGTAAAGGACAAATACACAGAGAGGAGACTGACAGCCATGTAGGGTGGATGCTTCTATACACTAACAGAGTTACTCCTAATAGCATAGTTGTAATATATTCACATCGTGTCCCAGAGCTAAATTTAATTCCCTGGCAACCATGTATTTAGCAATGTAGAAATAATTATTAAATCTTAGAGATCCACCAGAGGTCTTTTGAAGAATTGGACAACTACAGCTAACCAGCATAAGCTTTTTTCTTATTAAAAGCCAAATGTCATTAGCTTGGTTTCCAGAGAGACTTCTGTTGCAAAATTTTGGGAAATCTGTTTTCAACATTTCATTCAAAAAATTGATAAAATATTTGGCATTTCTTATTAAATGATATAAATTAATTTATATATGACTTTTAAACCTTTCATGGAGGGAAAAAGTTGTACTTAATTTCCTTTATTTTCTGTTCACTTACTTTTCATCTGAACAATATTCTGTTATAGGTCAAGAGGGGCAATGCAATAGTGTCCACTACAGCATATTATTTCTTTGATATTCTGTTTTTCAGTTTTAAAATATTAGGACAATTTTTTTCCTAGAAAAAATCGAAACATCCCAATTTCTAGATGAATGCTCTCTTCCCATGACAAGAAATAGGTGTATCTAAAGTCCACAGAAATGGGCAGAAATCTTGCAGTTCCTATTGAGATGACCTGAACCAATCATAGGAGAGCAGTGCTTCAAAAAATGAACTTTAGCACAGGAGAATTAATCTCCCAAGTCTCTTTCTACAGCTAGTGGAGAGACAGAAGGATCTCTACAGGCAATTCAGAAGAGGATTCAATAATCCTGAGAAGAGGAATAATACAGAATCTAATTTTAGATTTTTCCTTGCCCTCCAGGGGAACCTATCTTTCCCTATTGAACACCTTGAACTTGGGAACATTAGCAATCCAGCGTATAGATAGTCTTCACATTTATACCCCTAAGGCTGGACTGTTTCACCATAACACAGACACAAGTTGATCTAAAGCATACACTCAAATAATGGTATCTGTAGCAGTTGTCTTGACTTATTTCTACATATAAATTTTTATCATCTGAAAAATCAAGTATTTCTATTTGTTTTGACTCCAGTCATCAGTAATAAACAATTAATAAAGTAGCATTAATATATCAAGATGCAGTTTTATAGTACTGTTGTATATCTACACATATGCAAACTTTGATTTTTGGGAGGAAGTAAACCTTTTTAAATGTTTTGTAAGCTTATCACTTAAGAGTGACTTTTACTTTTCTTTAATGAAAGAGATTTAAAGAGAAATTTTGGCTTCACCAAGGCAGGATTTGGTGTGTAGGTTCAATAAAAGAAAAAAAAAATCCAAGTAATTCTGCTTTTACATGATTTCTCCTTTTGATTATTTCATACTCTACATGAGAATGTGGCAATTAATGAATATTGACAGCACTGTGACAGTAACAACCTCACCTCAGCAATCTCCATAAAGAGACCTTAGTGTTGGAAATACATTTCTTACAAGGTGAAAACTCCGTTTTCTTTCCACTCCAGCAGATAAAAACTGAGAGTTTGATTTAGGCTGTGTGTAGCACATGGTTCCGTGAGCATTCTGTCCCAATTGCATTCCCACTGCTCCCTGCCAATGACAAAGTAAAGGCAGCCAATATATAACTGTTCTTATGAAACATCCTAGTTAGATGTGAAAAAAATCAAGAAATACTCTAACCACTATTTGTGTAAGTTGATCCAGCCTTGTTCCACAGGGTGCATCCCTTTGGCTGCAGAGGCAGCCGTGCCCTGTGGTGGGTCAGCTGGGCAGCTCTGGAGCTGGCTGTGTCCAACACAGGGCAGCCGCAGACAGGGCAGTAGCCACAAAGGGCATCCTGCAGCCCCCCCTTCCCCTGCCTGGGCACCTGCTCTGAGGGCAACCACATGCCTTACAAGACTATGAAAAAATATTTCCTCTCCTTGGTGTCATATCTTAACCCCTCTAACACCCATGACAAAACATCAGTACTATTTTTATCCATTGCATATGTTTTTTCTTAGTCAAAACAAACTTGTCTAGTGATTTTGAAGTTCCCATACAAAGGGGGAGACTTAGAAACTTCCTTTCTTATAAACTTCCTTTCTGTTTTACCAAAGCCCTCATTGTTTCTGCACTTATAACTGTGACTGAAAGAATGGAAATCCTTGAACTGTTCATCCTTACTATCTCTTGTTTATAATTCCTTTTTCCTCAGCTTATAAAAATAATTTTTATCAATCTAAGCTTGTTAAATAAGCTTTAATGAAATTTAATTTGGAGGCTTTGTTAAAATCCAATTTTACCACAGCTAAACTGTGCATCTTTTGAGCAATTCTATGCAAATTATTTTTTTTTCTAGCTAAGTAAATCCTTTCTATTTCAAGGATGCCCATTGCTCTAGAATTTAGTTGGCTTTTTTGATTTTGATTTTTCACAGTTTTAGCAGAAGTTCAAACTAAGAAACAATGATTCCAGAGCAAGGGTGTAGTTTCATGGCAGTAGTACTGGATGCCTTGGAGACCAAAATCAGCAACCCCTGAGGAGAGGGCTGATGAGCACAAACAAGTGCAAAAGCATAGATTATAGAAATCACGAAGATCAAAAGGAAGAAGAAAAACATTATGAGCACTTCCTTGACCAAGCTGAAGAACAGGCTATCAATGACTTCAGTCAATGGAATGGATGAAGATGAAATTCATTTGGAAAAGATGAAGAAAAAAGTTGAAAAAGGAGGCTAGATTATTCATGTTCTGCACACAACTAATTTCCCATGATAATGCAATTCCATCTGTAGGCAGATAGACCAATACAATGGAAAATAAAGAATATTCTTTTACATTATGAATATGCCTAAGGCCTGTTAAAGCAAAGATGATGACAGAAATCTGTGAGGCTGTATTGGATAATGTTTAATTACTTGTATCAGGACTGGTTGCTCTACTGTCTTTTGCTTGAATAACTCTACAATGAATATTTTTATGTGACTTAAAATAAATGAACAATGGTTACCATTGATAGAAAAATTGATTGAGAACAGAAAAACTGCTAGTCATTCTTTGGACTTCCCAGAGGACCTAATCTGGTAAAATGTATCATGGGTTCTCAAGCAGGGATTTCAGAGACACATTTGAGGATTATAACACACAGGAGGCACTTTACCTTTAATAAACACACACAGAATTATCAACCTGTCCTGTAACAGATGCAGAGCACACAACAAACACTTAGAGACACTATGCCAAGGACAACGAGTCACCATATTTTCTTTGCCTTTTTGATATACTGCTGGGATTAGATAGGCTACATTCATTTTATGTCACAAAGGCTGCATTATGTTTGTATTTGTTCTGGACCAGTGTTCAAACTTTTGCAGGTATTATTCTGTGCCTTATAGTGCTTTGTATGTAAAAAGCAGTTTATATTTTTACAAATGAAACAAAGATGTGAGTTAAGGGCAACATGCAGTTTATTTTAAGCAACTAAAATGCTTTTTATGGGCTGATTTTCCCAAATAACAAGGGTAACGGGAACAATCCTCACTTAAATGATTTAATTTCTTTTGTGTCTGTGCAGCACAGGTCGCTTGGAAACCAGAATAATGTACTCATTTTGTGATGCACCAGCTTTCCTGTAATCTGTAGTCTGACATCACAGCCAAGAAGGAGACTCAATTAGACACAATTTAAAAATTTGGGTAAATAAAGGAATTCTATACTGTCAAATTTGAGAGTCACATGAATGAATACATGAGGATATAGAAGGAATGTTTTATTAAAAAGACTGTATGATTGAGATTTTATATATCTGTGCTAAATTTAAAAATAATTTAGAATTAAACTTTGTTAGGTTTGGAAGGTTTTCTGCCTCCCACATCTATTCAGATACTGAGTCACATTTCTTTCTGTCTACAACTAGGTTATCAGATCAATCAGACAGATCCTTCATGCCTAGTTGCTAATTATTCTTTATTACATTTCCTATTATTTCTAATGTATATGAGCAGTTCTCAGGAGTTATAATCCCTTTTACTACACTGCCATTATAATTTTATATACCCAGTAGCCTTTTATAATCACAGGAGAAGAAAAAACATTAAATCATGAGAAATATCGCAAGAGTTTTCTTTTTAAAGAAAAGATTGCAGATTTTTTTTTTTCCCAACCAAAATATAACTTAAAAGAAAATTTTTTTGTGTTAATAGATGTACAGCTGAGATGTGCTTACCTACCCTGAAT
The DNA here is from genome assembly GCF_027887145.1 of Ammospiza caudacuta. Classification (NCBI taxonomy): domain Eukaryota; kingdom Metazoa; phylum Chordata; class Aves; order Passeriformes; family Passerellidae; genus Ammospiza; species Ammospiza caudacuta. Next base: position 64,322,231 of record NC_080594.1, read on the forward strand.
TGAGGCTCTGGTATTTAAATGCTACAGCTTAAGGACACAATGTGTTTAAATTCATGAAAATCTTTGAGCCGTAATAGTTTACAGGCTCTTTACACAAGGTGCAGTAATTTGATTTTCAAACAGCTTGGCACTTTGTCTCATTACCCTTCTGTCACTCTAAAATTTACAGCAGGTGACAAAAAATTGCCTCATATACACAAAGTATGAACTCAGTATAACATAGATAATGCTGATTAATAAAAATTGTAGCAACAATTGTAGCAAATTCAAGCAGTTGCATGAGGACTTTACTATCTTCCTTACAAACTACATCATACTCATTGCTTTCTACCCTAGTTAAAATTATCCAGAGATTATATTCATTATACAGCTAATACTCAATAGCATTTGGTGTGATTTGTTTTTCTAAGAGAAATACTTCTGACAAAGACAGAAAAAATTTACAAATCTAAGAGAGCAATGGCCAGTGTTGTCATGGCACTGTGACAAAGTGCATGAAATGTAACACAGTAGTTTCCCAGCTGCTCCATTTCTGGGGTCACTGTCTTCCTTCCATTGATAAAAATCTAGATTCACAACTACTTAGCTGGTATAAGAGGGATCTGTGCTATGATCTTCCAGGAACTACTTACACACAGTGTAGATAAAACACGTTTCATCCAAAACAAGCATTGAACACTGGAACATTAACTCTCTTTATGTGTTGATAAACTATCTTTTAATGTCTTCTTTTTAATTTTTAAAATAAACCATTATATGGTCATTTTTAATCTTTCACTTGGTAAGATAACCTTAATATCAGGGGGTTTTCACTTTGCAGTGGCCTTTAGCTGTGTTTATTCAGTCCAGTGATTTCCTTGACTTTCCACTTGTTTATTGTCGAGGCTTTTTTTAGAGGACACTTGAGAATTGACTTACATAATAGCAAGAAATTGCACAAGTATTTTAGCAATGGTACTCCTAGTTTCTACTTTGTGCCATGAAGTATGAACTACCGTTGACTACAGAGAACCATTTCAGATTTTTAATTTTTCCTGAATTTTATAAGTAGTGAAGGAACCAGCTATCCATTTTACAGTGTGATTTGACAATCTGGAGTTTGTAAATTTGTTCTCTCTGCATAGCTGCCGAGGAGCGTGGATTTGTAGATGCTACCCTTTCCCGAGTGTATTATTATAAACACTGGTTACTATACTTCCCTTTTTTTTTCCCTCTCAAAGTTATTTCTAACTCAAGAAAAGATAGAGCTGTCTTTTGGGGTTTTATAAGAAAAAGTGCTCCTCCCCTTACTATTTTGCCTAAATGATATTTCCTAAAAGATTCATAAATGGTGATTTTAAAATTCCAGTCATGTGAACCATCCCCTCAGGTTTCTGTTATACCAACGAGGTTGTGTTTATGCTCATAAATAAGCAATTCCAATTATGCTTGTTTATTACCCAAGCTCCTATCATTGGTGTATAGGCAACTAAAGATTAAAGAATTTCTTCACTCATCGTCCTTTGGTGTCTTGATTAATTTTGTTCTCAGCATCACAATTCTGTAGTGAAAGTTCATGTGTTTTCTCTTTTCACCCTTCTCTTTTATTTGATGCTATCCTAACCACTGCAGTGTAATTCTTTGGTAGTTGCCTCAGTGATGTTTTCTAAGGAACTTTAAAAGGTTTTTAGGACTTCCTAATGCCTATGCTGAAATTAATTCTCAGAACTGATTGCCATTTTATTAGCAGAGTAATTCCTTAAAAGAAATCCAGTTGATTGGCAGCCAGCAGTGCGACGCCTCTTTGACTTTGCCTTTTAAGGAAGCAAAGAATCTATTTCAGCATTGTTCATATTGTGTCACATTTCCCAGCTATTCCATCAGGATAAGTCCTAGTACTACAAAATACTTACTAGTATCAAGCAATCCACTTGAAATTGTCATATATATTAACTTTTAACTAGAGTGCTGCTGGACCATGCCAGGGCAGACTGAATCAAATGTCACTTCATATAAGCAAAATCATGCTCAAACTCCTATCACATCAAAGCAAAATAAATTGTGAAGTGTGATACTATGAATTTCTTTTGCCAAGCTGTCATGCAAAAGAAATGAAATAATTCACAAAAACAATTATGTTCATAGGCACTCATTCTTAAGCGTGTCATTTCTTAAGAAAGTTTTATGAATAATTCAAGTAGTGATTTTAATTAGTGTTTAAATGATCAAAAAGATATTTCTGCTTAAATAATGATGTGATTTTACTAGCAATTGTTTTACCACCATGAAAATTATTGAAATAAAAAACTTCCTAAGACAACTAATCAAACTTGAATAAATACAGATGCCACTGTATTTTTCTGCAGGTAAACTTGATTGCTTTTGTCATGCTAGCAGAGTTTACAGCACATCTTTTGTGAGCACACAAGGTTCTTAATACATCTCAGTTATGTCTTTCACAGGTATTCTTAAGAATGACATCTATGTCCTTCTTCAACTTCCTTAAAAGTCAGCAAAATGTCTTGTGTTGCTAATGTTTGGTGGAGGAAAAGTTCCATACCAATGACACTCTTCGAGACCTCTGACAAGAGGTTGTGATTAATATTTTGTGGCTATCATAACCACGGGGTTATGATAAAAAAATCCTGTCTCATGGAAATCAGTGAAAGTTTTTCTCTTGACTTCACACATTATCTCCATCCTAAAAAGGTGTGATTTAGTTGCCTAACTGGAGTTAAACAATATCACTTTTGGCATGCTTTCATAATGGACCAGATCTTTTGTCACTCCAGAAGAAAAGCACTGAACCCCACTGTGTCAGATCTGTCAGCCCCACATGAAAGTATGAGATACAGAAAACTGAAACAGCACCACGTGCATGGGTTAAGGCCACTGAATTGCACCCAAAGCAATTCTTTTCTTTGGAGTTACATATAAGTGATGAAGAAGATGAAAATCAATACAATTTTTATATACTTTTAACATGACTTAAGCATTCCAAGATTCTGTGAACTTGTCATTCAACCAGGCTTTCTTTTAAGTAGCAACACCTCAGCTAAAGAAAATAGGAAATTGAAGATCTGAAGGAAGAGATACTAGCAGGTCTCAATTTTAATTTTCATGGGAATTAATTTATAATATTTTTTCTAACTTTGTTACTAAAAAAAAAATTAATTTGTTTCTACCTGCCTCTAAATCATCTTTCTCTATTTTCCTGCCTTCTCAGACTTTTCATGGTGAGGGGAATTGTAGGTGACGACTTTAGCATGAGATGACTTGTTTCCCACTGACTGTACTGAGCAATTTCCATAAGGGGAGATGAACACTGAGCTACTAGGCAGGCTGAGCAGTCTTAGACACAGCCTGGAACAGAATCCTTCTTTCAGCTGCTGACACACAGGTGTTTGGTTCCACTGGAACAACCAGAATATCTGAGAGCTCATACAAAGGCTGAAAACACAACACTCAAAGTCTGTGCCTGCTGGAGGGCAGGCAAGGCACCGTAAGGTGTCTCAGCTGGCCCTAGAGGGACTTTTTTGGGTGCCCATAGCACCTTTCCAAAAAGCTGGGAGTAAGAATGTTGCCAGATCTTTCTAGGCAGACCAGAATAAAAGCTGATCTAGATTTTTGTCCCATGATTATTACGGTTAATTCTAAAGAAAACTATCTACCTTTGTCAGTCCAGTTAGCTCTCAACATATTATAAAAGTATGCAGTTGATAAACAAGATGCACAGGTGTTTACACTGAAATTTTTATAACAGTGAAATTCTGAAAGCAGTGAAATATTTTCTAATAGACTTACTGATATTTATATTTAAAGGGAAGCAGGTTTCCAAAACACAGTAAAGCTTTTCATTTCGGTAAAAATATATTCTTGTGAATTGTAAACATTCCTGCAAAGATTAATTTGGAGCAAGAAGTGATTATCAATAAGAGGATGGTGATCTCACTAAATGAGTGAACTCACAGGCATCTCAGAATTATATTATTCTCATAATGTACAAATGTTCAAAGCAAGAGCAGTTAGAAGGAAGCAAGTTAGGAATTAAATAAGCAACAAATAAGCAACTGCTTATATTTCAGATACATCCAACTTTTTCATCACCATGTCTTCTAATATTGCAACAATGGTAGTGAGCTGAACACTTGTACAGTACAGGGTTTTGAGGGACTAGTCTTGTTAGTCCAACCCATGCTGTTGGAAAATAGTTTCCTATATTACATTGAGAAGTAAGATTCATTCTTCACAGGGACCCTAAGCTTTTAGGAAAAAAACCAATATTTTTCAAGGTTCTTTTAAAGGACAAAGGAAGAGATGTACATAAAATTTTTGAGCTACCAGTTCTTTGTCTCACATTGTTGTTTCATGAGAAAGTCTTACAGAGAAAGAAGAAAGTCACTTTGTAGTCCTCCTGGGATATAGAAATAGTGCATGAATCCATAATGGCTTCTCATCCATGCATCACTGGGGAAGGAAAAATCAAAGTAAGGTTTCTCTTCCAGCCCTACAGTGTGCTTACTTTCTCTTTTTGCTGATTGCATGTTCTCTTTACTGTTGAAATAATATTAAAAACACATAGTAAAAACTGTAACTATTTGTTTTAAACTGAGTTGTTTGCTTTAAATGACATATACAGAAATGGTCATCTACCTCCCAAAATAAACTGGCAAACAAACAAATTCAGCAACAGCTAGCATGAATTATAAGAGGGTTTTATATTTCCTTCAGCATAAAACAGGGAAAAATAAATCCCATCAGTAAGTAAATGAAGTGGATCTCAGCATAACCAATCTATGAGCTGAAAATTAGTTTAATTCCCATGGTAGGAAGTTTAAGAGATTCATAGATTAGAGGGCCAGAAGGGACTGTTGTGATCAAATTTATAAACTTTTGCGGAGAATTTCAAAGGCACAGAAGACATTTGGGTATGTAATTCCCACTGACTTACAAAAGAAGTTGGATTTTAATTGTGACTTCATTACAGAGCTCCCCTTTCAAAGAATCGTAATGTGACCAATAGCCTGAATCCTAATTCAGGATGTACAATAGTCAATGTCACCTATGATTCAATTAAAAGTGCCTCAACATAGACAAAATGTAAACAAGTTATAGTAGCCCCAGTGCCCAGTATTTTTCCTCTGACATTGCCTGCAGAGAAGCTAAAAGAAATTTGATTGCTAGGCCTGTCCAAAACCTGTGCAGCCATGGTGGTAGTAAAAGTACCTTTAGACTGAAATAGAAAAGACAGACTATCTGAAGCAAGAAGAAATATAGACATAAGCCTATACCTTGAGGGAAAACACATTTCTCATTTAATTTATTTGACAAAATTATTCCTTCTCTATGGAAAATATCCTGGTGACATCAACAAATTATAATAAATTACAGTTTTTAAAGTTCACTAGAGCAAAGTCAAAATTCAACTTGGAAGGTATTAAATGCATTCTGGTCACCAAAAGGCCTCTCTTGAACAGGAAAAGACATATTCATAAAAAAAAAAAAAAGGAAAATTGTTAATCTCTTATAACAGACTGTTTCTCCACGGTCTACTTCCTGTATTTAAATACAGTTTATCTTAGTTTTAAAAATAGCATTTAAAAAAGGAACAGAGGAAGTGTTACACTGGATGAAACAGTGATCCATCTATTCCTAGCATCCGGTCTTCAGGAGAGATTGTTAACACAAGTTGGTATTTCTTTCAGATATATCTGGTGTCTTCTAATGACAGTTTTAATGCTCTGTTTATATTTCTCTTCTATTGAGGGCTTATTTATTTTAATGTTTATTTACTCATTTATTTATTTCGCTATTACTGGCTATGATATCTCAAGTGCTGCCACAAACAAAACTGCAAACCATTTTTATTCCAATTGTGTGGGCTCTGAAGTGCCAGCAGTTTACATGTTTCTCCAGCAGTCACATTTTGAAGATCGCTGTTGGTCTTGAGCATTCTCTCCAGCTTTAGAGAGAGAGAGAAAATTTTTGCCAGGAAATAGTAGTAGAACTAAAGTTTTCTTGTCAGAAAAGAAGGGTCTTTTCAGTGTGTCTGCTGCTGCTGCTTCCTTCCCAAGGTGGCTGACATGGAAGCTCTGACTGACAATATGCTTACCTAGGAAGAACAAAAAAAGAGAAATCTCAGCAATGTGTTTGCCATCAAAACATCTGTGATATCAGTAGAATCTCAAAAGCTGAATAGATCATGGGAAGTTTTTTTATACATCAGTCACTTCCATCTACAGTCTGGTTTCTTTACTTCTACATATGTTAATGGACTTATGCTCCAAAATTATACTCTTAACTAATTTTGGCCAAAAACTGCATTATGTACTAGATGGAAATAAAGAGAAATTTATCTGATTGATGGGGGTTTTTGTAGGGGAAAAAGTAGAGCCATCTTTTCAGAGACATCTTTTCCAGTCAAGTAACCTATTGAGAAAAGTGCACATCACTGGTTTCAACAAATCATATTTATGCTTATTTTGTAAGTTCAGGCATATGCAAAATAACAGCTTTGAAATGTTAATTAAATTATTGGAAAGACATAGTGCACTTTTTTCTTTATCTGCTCCAAAACCCAGCCCCAGCTTATTTTTCTCTACCACTTCTTGCTGTAACAAAAATTAACTAAGCATACTGTAAAGCTGCAAGAACCTCTTTTCACAGACTTAGTTCTATATTCTCTGTAAAATATAGAATCAATTCTGCATACAAGATAGATCAGTTTGCACTTTAGCTAGTATATAGAAGACAGAAGTCTAAAGAAAATTTAAAAACCTCTTCCTGAATCCATTTACTTATTGCTCTTTGTCCTTCAATAGTCCTGTTACTCAAAGCCCTCCAATTTGTCTCTGTTGAAACAAACTCAGCTCTGTTCTCTCTCTCAGCTTCAAAACGTTTGCAAACACCATGGCTTTTCCAAGGAAGCTACAACATCAGCAAGTTTAGATTGAACATAGAAAGATTCAACCCTAAGAAGCCACTCATTTTACAGCAGCAATACCATTTGCAGGTTTAAAGCAGCATGAAGCATCACACATCACATGGATGATCTGGAAGAAGTCAGTAACCTGCTAACAGCAGGGATCTCTCTCTCTCTTCCTCTGTCTCTTCTTTCCTCCCCCCTCTTTCTCTGCTAATCAACTTTTTCTCTTCTATGAATCTGAAAACCTTGATGGCTGTTGTTGGGCTGAAATACCTGCTTCCATGCACACCTTGATTGAAACACTACTGCGCTACCACAATGTTGGTTTCATTACTTTATAGTGATGCTGAAACTTGACTTGTTAGGCTTTGTTTAAGCTCACCATGTAAGTAGTTTTCCTTTGATCGTCTCACTGGTTTTCTTGAGAATCTTTTCTTGCTTGCTTCCTGTGGACGTAGACACTAATTTACCTCAAGGGTGACTGCTGTGCTTACTCAGCAAGATAATATTGCCTTTGGAATTAATTTCTAGAAAAGCCAAGAAAAATCACAGAACCTACAGATGTAAGATTCAGAAGCAAACCCCACTTTTTTTTTTTTTAACTTTGGTTTTTAGAACATAAATTTAGCATTTGTGGAAAACAGACACATAATAACTAGCATATACTATATTCTTTCCTAGCAAACTGGGAGAAGAATCTATACTGATAGCAAATGCTGTAGTAGATTTTTTTTTTTAAATCTTAAGAAGTGGCAAAACACCACAGTAACAGCAATGAGCTAGAAAAATCTCTATAAAAGAAAAACAATTAGAGACATATGCATTAAAATACATTATGTTTCTCTTATTTTCATTTTACAGGAGTACAGAATACACAAGGTACAGTGGGAAAACAGCTGCAGCTCATTACAAACATAAAACATCAGGAATACTAACATATTCTTAACCTTTTAGCAAGAACTTCATACATAATTAGTGTATCTGAAAAAAAAATTTCTTGAGATTAATTCACCACAATGAAATCTTCTTCCATATACTTCCACTTTTCTTTTATCCACCCATAATCCTCCTTTCTTGGTTTCAAAACAAGAAGAAGAGGAGCACCAAACCACAAATTAGACAGGTATTGGGCTCTTCAGAAATACTCTTCTTTTGTAATATAATTATATTATGAAAAAACCTTTTCATTTGTAAAGTTTTAAGTGTTTAAGAAAGAAAAAGGGATTTTAGTTATTCGAGTTGAAATTATCTTGAAAAATATAATTTAGGAAAATAGTGAGTTAATTTCTAAGATGTCTTTTGTATCTGCATGTTTCTTTATAAATAATTTTTTTAAAAAATAACTTAAATTTTTCATCTTATATCTTCTTATCAGAGAATAAAAAGAGAAAATAGTAATTTCACATGTGTAATAAATTATATTTTTGTGTTTTGTATGCTTCAGCAAACTAGGAGTTTATCTGTTACCAGTCAGAATTATGAAATCAGTAGCCTCAGTCTCCAATTTCACACATTTCTTTTATTACACAACAGGGCCCTTGAAAACTAAAATTCTGACAATTTTTTAACACATTATCACATTGGTCACATCGTAGCTACTGTTTATTAGAGAACTCCATCCAGCAGGCAAAGCCTGTAGAAAAACCTTTTAACTTTCTAACAACATTAATGAAGCAGATTTTACATAGCAGAATTAGAGTGGTGATAAGGAGAATTAGCCTTTGATTTTAATTAGAATCTCTATTATTGTTTATTTACATGTAAGTAATGTTTATGGCCATTTTCAAATTCTATTCTATGGTGTATTCGTACAACACTTGCTGGTGATATAAGGGAGAAAGGTTAAAAAAGAAAATTCCTAAAAAGATAAAATCAGGGAAAGGAATCATATGCCTGATTGTAGAGATGCAGCAAAAACTGTAGTTTTCCCAATTAAGATGAAGTGGTTTGAATGATCTTTTTAACTTTGAGACATAGCAGTCTCAGTTTTATTTAGGATCTCCTAGGTAAGAAGACTGAGAACCGCCTCTCCCTTTTATCAAAGCATAAAGATCCTTTTTTCTTTCACACAGAAAGAGTTCTTTTTCCCTCCCAGATGATTTATTAAGAGTACAAAAATTTCAGTCTCCTGTGAAATCTCCTAAATTGTTCATCTTTAAGCATACACAAGGATGTGGTAACCTAATATTTTTAATGCAAAAATATGCAGTAAACGCACTTTAAAATACCACAGGGACTCTTAATACAGCAAAAAGAAATTGGAAAGGCACATCTGCATTTTGTTTTTCTCTTACTTAAGCCCTCCTTGGAAATGACGGGCTGAATATTACTCACATGACATTCTGAACATTTCATACCTTGTTAGTGAAAACTTGCTCACACATTTTACTCTGCATCCAGCCTGACAGTACACAAGCCATCTTGAAAGAATCCTTTAATTTTTATTTTTTTCCTACAGTGCTCTTTTTTTTTGTTATTAATGGCTTTCAGAGCATGGGTTGTGAACACAACTCTCACTACTTTTCTTGGACAGAACTACTACTCCTGGAGTTGTCAGCTCCAGCTGTGCCATGGAAGTCTAAAAATAAATGGATCTGCTGCATCCTGGTGAGACAGTTAAACTCCTGTGGCGCTCATTCTTGCTCCTCAGTGAGCTGCACTAGTTCCTCGGGTCTGGACCAAAGAAGAGCCGCCCTGCTCCCATGTAGTTGCAGAGAAAGGTTTTGAAGTAGTAGCCTATTTCTTGGGAATGGGGAGGAAACTTGTCTGTTCTTGTTAACCACGCAATAAAAAGCGCTGAAGGTCCTTTCAAGTCTGCAGCAGTTCTGTCATCGCATGGTGCCAGCACAGGATATTCCTGCAAAGACCTAGCTTGTGAAGGAATATATAATCAATTCATCCCTACAAATCAGTGGAACAAAAATCATTCAGTGAAAAATACTGGTTTTCCCCCAAGGCATACCCTCCTTTTTTCCCTTTGCACCCATTGGTGTGCACCTTGTATGCATGAGGCATAGCTGGTCTCTGAGTACAGCTGCTGATGTGTCATTTACATACCTCTCCTTCTTCTGAGCATCCTTCTGTAGGCATTTTGCCATTTTCTCCAAACAATGTGACATCAGTTTGGGTTTTCCCTGTCAGAGGAAAGCAGCAACACCTTGAAATAAAATCAAAGCCACAGCCTTAGAATAAATAAACCTATTTTCAGAAACGTAGAGAGACTATATTAGATGTCATCCCAGTAGTTTCAAAAATTAAAAAGGGGAAAGAGTCTTAAATAATTTCAGCAAAAGCCAACACAGCTAAAAGTAAGCACTAACTCAAGTCTCTGGAAGAGAGAGACAGAGAAAGCAGATAGTACCAGTTGCCTTTATAAAAATAAATGTGTTAAGTCACTTGAAATAACCATCAGTAGCTACAGTTAAAAAAAAAAAAGTTACAACAAAACCTAACATCAGTGCTAAAATTCAAAAAGTTGCTTCAGGCTTTTAAAATTTGGTAATAGAAGGTAATACATTTTATAAACTGTCAGCTCAGCGACTTGACTTCAGCTTTATCTACCGCAAAGCGAGAGGTCAGGGTTAAAGAACAGCCAGAAGCCTCCTGCCTTTGGGACCAGCAGAGATGAGAAGGATCTGTCCTTCTGGACTCAGGGGAGGGAGGAGGTGCAGCCCACTTCTCTCTGGAGCACTCCCCAAGTAGATGTCTAGCCCAGCAATGACAATAGTAATTATAATCTCGAAGATGGCAGAAAAGCTGAAACAGCATGGGGCAGTATTAAAAAAAAGGAAGAATCCTCAGGAGCTATTGAATTCCCTTTGGAAGGCTAAGTGTGCTTGCTTTAGAAGTTTTCCTGAACAGTGAATAGAGGGATTTAAGACAGCAGGTATAAAAACACGCATTGTTGGAATTGAAGACAGTGGAAAGCAAAAACTATGAATCATCATTAGACATTATAAGGAAATAAAGCTATATGTTCTGAATTCAGATGAAGCCCTTGACAGAGGCAGTGACAGCTACTGAAAAGACAGCAGAGCTCTCAAGTCTTCCTTATAATGATGGCACTACATTTGGATTTTACATGAAGCATAGTCTGCTTGCTCCTTGGTTGTCATTTCTGAATCAGCTTGGAGCTGACACATTGCTGCTCCAACAAATAACTTATCATTGAGCTTACAAAAGGTTAAAGTTCTTTTTATTTACAGATCACAAACCAGAGAAGCAGTGAGAGGCAGTATTCACATTCATTTCTTGAAATTGTGCCCCTAAAAATTGAACTGTGAAACAGGCATTTAGCCAAGGATGTTGTCAGTATGCACCCATTGTGGCAACTCTGCAAAGGTGTGCTGAACCTGTTCTCAGATACCCTGCTCCATGCAGAGCAGAGAAAGGACCATTCCCTCCAGCCCAGGAGCAATCCTGTATATCTACAAAAGCAGAAACAGACTTGCCTACAGGAGCAGAAATGAAACAAAAAAACCACCACCAACAGAAAAAAAACCAAACAAATAAAATGACAGCAAAGCAGTACGCATAGACAAAACATCAAAAAAGAAACCAAAAAACCAAATTCACCAAAAAGCCAAAAAAAACCAAACAAATGAAAAAAAAAAAGGAAACCAACCCAGAAAACAAACAAACAAAAAAAAACCTCTTCAACATAAACAAGAAAACTATATAACAAATTTATTCTGAATGTGCTCTTTATAGAGATCTGGTCCAGGTCATCAGAAAACTTTTTTATATTGTTCCTTGCCAGACTAGGCACTGACCCTTACCTCAGATTTCTGCATGTAAATGAGACTGAAGGAAATCAGCTCCAAAATTTCATCTATTGCCTAGTGTAGCAATCCCAAATCTTTTCAGGTTGGTATCACTGATTCCCACCCCCATCCCATCTGTCATCGTTTCCCCTCACTAATTTCTTCTCTTCCCCCGCTTCTGTCTTCATAGAGGAAAGAATGAAGACTTCCTATCTTCCTTTGGAATCCAGCTAAGCTTCTGACCCTCTCAAGTCTCTCCAGGATTCACAGCATCTTCTGTCTTTTTCCTGTGTAAAATAAAAAAAGAATAAACATAATGAAGTTTTTAACTCTTGCAAGACAGTGACAGGAACTGACACCTCTTCTTAAGAGACTTCAATGTGGAGGATGAAAATTGTGTGGGTAATAATCACAGCAAAAGGCCCGAAGGAATCATATTTTGTCTGACAGCTCATGGGCCATAAAACATTCTAACTTAAACTACTACGCCTTGTCTTGTTTATGCCTTTATAAAAGTCTGCAACTTGCATTTGATTAGAACAAATATTCTCAAAAAATATCTGGAAAAATTATAGAAATGCAGAATTTCTCATTTCTTTTGGTAGATTCTTCCACCAGTTAATCAGACATTAAAATCACTACTAAACCCAAAGGCTTATTTCCAGGGTCGTTTATTTTTTTTTTTATCCTTAGCTTCGTGCTATTAGTTCTTGTTAAAACTACAAGGGGGTTTTGGGGGTTTTTTTTGGGGGGGAGTTTAAATGAAATTTAAAAGCCCTTAAGTATACAGGATATTCTTACAAAACAATATTTAAACACTGTAATCAAACTGCATGTAGATGTACCTTTTGACAGATAAAACTGTGAGCATATCCTAATGAAGTACATCTCTCTACACTCCTTAAATTTTTCCTATGGCTTCTTTTGCTCCACTCTAATTTTGTAACATTTTCTTCAAAATACAATAAACTGAATCCTTCTACAGTATCAGCAATACTACAATATTGAGGACAAGTATAAAGCCTATAGGACATTGAGGAATCATAAATAATGACTTCAATGGTGTAAGAAAAGAGTCAATGTTATTTGGCTGTTAAAGTGCAATACATTAATTAAAATATCTGGGGTTTAGTTTTCATCATATTGAAGACTGTTATGTAAATATTTTCCAGATTTTTCAGATTTTGCTAGACCAGATGTAATAACTGCAAGTAGAACCTTCTCTCAGTTGTTGAAATATTTAGTTCTTTATTGGTTCTATGTTCTTTGGGATCCCCATCTGGAAATCATCATTACAAATAACTTTCACATACCTCACCACATAAATACAGATATTCTAGAAACCACTGCTAAAATCTCTATAAAATCCTATACTTCTTAGAGGCATGCAAAAATAATCAGTAAAGCTGAAGAGAGATAACAGTGGTTCTCAAATTGCATGCCTGAAAAATAAAGGTTTGAAAGTTACAAAATATTCCTAATAGGAGACTCCATCTTCCACTTTAAAACCAAGTCCAATTTATTTATGCATCTCCACTCATTCAGTATAATTCTTCTAGGTAAACAAACAGAAATACATATTTATGTGCAAATTTTAATTCCAAGGTTGGGAGGCATAATGGAGCCTAATTTTATTATATGAGATAATTTTCCTAGAGGTGCATATTGATTTCATACTGTCAAACAAACTGCAAAATACATTATAACAAAACAATTAAAACTGCTGATAATTATTACAATTAACTCGCTGCTTCATACTAATGGAATGTTCAAGCATCCGAGAATTCCTGATTATCAGAAACTAATGGATGTTCAGAAAAGGATGTCATTTTCTGTAGCAATTTGTTCTTGGCCAATTTAATGTTCCCTCAAAACAGTTTTCTGTTCCCAAATGTCTCATTTGTGGCTTTACAGAGGAAAGAATCATGACAGTGTTGTTTCAGCGCTTGTTTTGTCTTCAGAAGTCTCAGGTCTGTTCACTTTGCTGTTATGCCAGGAGCATATAATCCAAAATAAAAGAATCATAGAATCATTTTATACATTCATCTGTTAAACAGAGCTGGAGGATTCTCACCTGAAGCAGTGTTAAATGTGAACTAATTCTACTGAAGTGTGAGAGTTTTGGCTGAAAGAAGAACACTGATCCACTTTATCTAGCTGAATTTCTCTGTCGTGTGTGCTACTTTGCCTGTGTGACACCTCCTTAATACACAGCTCTTGATCCCCATTGTGCTGCTGTGACGCTTGTGATGCTGTTCCAGTGCCTGAACATGATGCTTTTCTATCAAGCACCCAAGTGGAGTTTTGCTATTCAAATCTGACCAGTTCCTGCAGTTGTCCTTTGATAGAAAGAGCGAACTGGGAACAGCAAAAGGACAATCTCTTAAAGCTTACTTCTGTCCACGTGCATTTTTTGCATTTTGGCACTTATGGTGCCAGATGCACATCAATTGAATGTTGCCCTGAAGTGGAATATTTTCTGCAGGGACTCATACAGCTGGTTTGGCAACCACTTTTTGTGCCAATGTTAAAACTCACGATACAATAATTTGCTGTCTGAAATACTTTTATGTGCTTTTCAATAGGGAGCACTGTGATCAAGAGTTGCATCATTTCTATAGGACACCTCTTTTACAGAACAGAACTTTTCCAACTACAAATATTTTGGGAAAATACCTATCTCAAAAGCTACAGTTTCTGACAAAGCACGAGGACATCAGATTCTTTTCTGAGATTTGTATTCCCAGTATCTTCATTTTTTTCTTCAGAGAAATGAAGTAATTAACAGAAATAAACAAGTATTATTAATAATTTCTTCAACATCATCCACATAGTTTTATGTATTGAATTTACTGGAAAACATCTTGTGATGTAAAGGTCTCACTGTCTCTTAGAAATAAGAAATATCATTAAAACAAATTAGCTATCACAGCCTTATGAACTTTGCCATAGAAAACAAAAAGTGAGTGAGAAATATTTTATATTCCTCCATCAGAAGTCTTAAAGATACGATACATTCTGAAGAATTACAGTCTCTCTTTGAATTTTTAAATAAAATTTCCAATAAACTGGGGCAGAATTTCCAAGGATTACTTTAAGACCTTTAATCTTTTTTTTAAAGTAGGAAATATATTAGTGTTTTGCTGATTTTTAAAGCAGGAAATACCCTAGCGCTTTGCTGAATCAGGGCCTAAAAGAGCAATCCAGTCACACTCGGGGACAAAAATATCACAGTGTGTAAAATATCCATAATGTGATTAAGAAGAAAAAGGTCATTTTGAAGCTTAAAAATATTTAAGCGTTGAAACTTTAAAATGTTTTCACACCCAGGGTAAGAAATATATACCTTCACTAATACAGTCACCTAGTAACACAGCTTAGCTAATTGCACAGCCTGAACAAACCCCTTTGTGTCACTGGGGAAAGAAGTAAGGAGCACCTAAGTCCATTCTGATTTTAATGGCTGAGTAACATTTCTTACAAAACACCACGGCTAACAGAGACTAAAGGCAGAGGTCCTCATTATGCCAAATTTCTTTTACATATAGCTGGTGAAGGAACCAAGTATCTCAGCAGTGGAGAGCATTGTTTGGTGAGACAGCACAGAGTAAGGAAAGATTTGCCAGGAACTGAGCTAAGAAACTGCCTGTTGTTGTATCTCATTGAAAAACAAAGGATTTTGTAAATAATAAGGGTGGAAAAAAATAAATACCTGTCTGTCAGGAACTTCTCCTCCTAATGGAAGATTTTTTTTATATGTTGGAATCACATATTTGTGCCAAAAGGCATAAACAACTAATTGTTGTCTCTACCTCTGCTATATTAGAGTTCGGTGTGTCAAATGAAATTGCCACCTGGTTGCATATTTCCACTGAATTACCTAATAGAGATATGGATTTGATGACAGAGTTTAGGTGCTGTCACAGTAAAAAAAAAAAAAATTGTCCTCTTTCATCTTAATTTTAAAATGGAGAATTAAAAATCCTGTGAAAAATTAGAAAAGGCCATAACACTTTTTAAGGAGTATTCTGGGCTAGGATACCAAAACCCTATTAGCCTCTTTGTCTCAGAACAAATGTGGGCTCACATCTTTAGCAAACATCTGAGAACAGTTGAATTGTACTACAATTACTAGCACAGTGTTCTTTTATGCTTTTTTTACTATGGTGTCTTCCCACTCCACAGCCAGGGTGTCATAAAGAGTTCCTTAGAATGATTCACATTTTAACGGTACCATGGATAAGTAAAACATGAATTAGAGTTACTAAAAGAAATAGAATCAGAATGTAAAGCAGAGAAAATGCTTTTTTAAGGAGCAATGAGGTTCACTGTCACCTGTGAACACAATTCAGCCCTTGGGCTTACTACTTCACAGAAATTGCACAAGGCATCAGACAGGGCAAATAGATGTCACACTAGCATCTTTGTCTGCTGCATTCAATTAAACATATCCTAGGCTCACGAGTTTGACTTGCTCAGATAACTAATTTGTGTTTGCAAAACATTAATTTTTTAATTTCTACTTTTCCCTAAGAGATTTTTCCGTATATTCCCATGAATCAGATGGCAGATGTAAGGCATCACATCTTGGTTCTGACATTTCAGTACTCTTTTTAAACCTGGAGGCCCTTATCACATTCAAAGATCTGAAATGCACATAACACACATTTTAATCCTGGCTACATGACAGACCAAACTAGGAATGAAAAGATGAAGACATGTCATCACAGATCTCTGGAAGAACAGCAGGAAGCATTGAAGGTAAACACAGTAGTAACAAGTCCCAGCCCAAGATTTCAGCTGGAAAATGAGAAAATAGCACAAAGCTCAATTCAAGTCCCAGCTGAGCCATATGACACTATTAAGCACAGGGAAAACCTTTATTTCCTAATATAAAGACAGTCAAAATCAACTTCAATAGATGGGTTTTTAATTTTTCATTGTTCACATAAGAATGCACCTCCCTAAAGAAACCAATAAAAGCAAAACCAAATCAAAAATTCCTGAGACGGTTGGCAGGCTAAGCTAAAAAGACTGCTAACTGTCAGTAATTGGAAAAAACCCATTTAATTTGGACATTATAAGAATTAAGTGAAATAAGATAGCTTTTTACCTCCTGTGGTGAATTTTAAACATCCAGAAAAATAAAATTCTTGTCATCACCTCAAGCGTTTTGTGGTCAGCCTTGTAGATGGGCTGAAGTATGTGCCCTGAAAGTGTGGGGAAAAGACAGAGAGACTCAATTTTTTGGTTTTCCCATTGAACAAAGGCTCAGATAGGTCATGGAGGGAAATCAGACAGAGCTTTTGATAAAGTACTTGAAGCAGAAGGGTATTTTCCATTGTTCACATCACTTCTGGAGACACACAGAAAGATTATTTGTGTCTACAGCAGGAAAAGACTTGCCTTGTACCACAGGAGTGTTCATCTGCTTCTTTTTTTCATGGCCAAAATATTGATGACTCGCTTCAGAATGAATGTTATGGATTCATTACATAACATTCATACATAAGAGTAATCAAGCAGCGAGGGAACCTGATGAGTGCATTTTACATCTGAGGCTTGTTTCCCTTTCCCTGTCCCAGGCTGAAGGAACTGTGAATTATTTTAATTAATCTGCCATAGAATGCCATAGCCTAAATGAGTTCAAAAGATTTCAATACAATCCATAGCACATCACAAATACTATCTTCTTCAACAGTCATTTTTGTTGTCTTAAATCTGAGACTCATATAGATAAGATGACAGGTGTAGCATAAAAGAATAAAATATAGTAGAAATCAATTACAGTCAAGTAATTTTTCTTCCTTAAGCCAGATTTTTATAAAAGAGAAATTACTACAACAAAAGTGACTGTAATTTCCTTAATGACTGAAAGATCTACATATTTTCCCTAAAAACCAAATTTCATTCTTTCAGTGCAAATTAGAAATAAATTATCTAGCTTTCCATGACTGCTATAGTTCATCACATTGAAAACTGTGCCACCTGCACCGAGAGAGATGCATTCAGTAACTCATGTCCTAAACAATCTGATGTAATTAATATGATAGTCACAATTAATATGATGTTTTCATATCTTAGATTAAACAGGCAGATGGGGACAAGAGTCTCACATGCATCTGGTATAACATAATAGGAGTCTTGCAAAGATTGTTTTTCTAGACTTCCTATTTACATATTTGATTAAGTAAAATCATAGAATCATAGACTTTTTTAGGTTGAAAAAGAATTCTAAGATCATCAAGTTGAACCATAAACCTAACACTGCCCAGTTCACCATTAAGCCACGTTCCTTAGTGTCACATCTAAACATCTTTTAAATATCTCCAAGGGTAATTACTCCACCTCTTCCCTGGGCAGCCTTCTCCAGTGCTTAACACCCTTTCACCCTTTTTCTTAATATCCAACCTAAACACCTCCTGGAGCAACTTGACGCCATTTCCTCTTGCCCTACTGCTTGTTTTCTGAGAGGAGACTGACACCCAGTTTGCTACAACCTGATTTCAGGTAGTGATAGAGAGCAATGAGGTCTCCCCAGAGCCTGCTTTTCTCCAAGATAAACGACCCCAGCTCCCTCAGCCAGTCCTCATCAGACTTGTGATCCAGACACTTCACTAGCTTTGCTATCCTTCTCTGAATGTGCTCCAGCACCTCAATGTCTTCCTTGCAGTGAGGGGCCCAAAACTGCGCACGGGACTTGAGGTGCGGCCTCACCAGTGTTGAGCACAGAGGGACAATCACTGCCCTGGTTCTGCTGGCCACCCTATTGGTGATGCAGGCCAGGATTCCATTGGCCTTTCTGACCACCCTTGCTTTGGGTTCAGCCAGCTGCTGACCAGCACCCCCAGATCCTTTTCTGCTGGGCAGATTTACAGACACTCTTCCCCCAGTCTGTAACACTACAGGGGATTGTTGTGACCCAAGTGCAACTTGGCCGTGTTGAACTTCATATTTCATGGCCTTGGTCCATTAATTCAGCCTGTCCAGATCCCTTTGCAGATCCTTGCCACCCTCCAGCAGATCAACATTTCCACCCGACCTGGTGTTTGCTGCACACTGACTGAGGGTGCACTTGATCACCTTGTCCAGATCATTGATAAAGATATTAAACAGGACTGGCCCCAGCACGGAGTCCTGGGGAGCCCCTCTGTGACTGACCATTACAAGAAACAACTCCATTCATCACTACTCTTTGGGACTGGCCATCCTGCCAGCTGCCAGGAGAATGCTGTGGGAAACAGTGCTGAAGGCTTTACTACAGTCCAGACAGAAAACCCCAACTTTTCCCTCATTCACTAGGCAGATGACTCTGCCATCAGAGGACTTGGGGTTGCTCAAGCAGGATGTGCTTCTCATAACCCCACGCTGGCTGGGCAAAAATGCCCTGGTTGTCCTGTACATTGCATAATGACACTCAAGATGATCTGCTCCTTGACCTTTGCCAGCACCAAGGTCTGTCTGACACCGCTGTAGTTCCCTGGATCTTCCTTCTGATCCTTCGTGTAGATTTTCTAGCTACCAGTCAACTGGGACCACTAGAATAACAGTTCCCCCAGAAAAACTCTGTGGGACTTGTATTTTCAAATTGAGAAACACTGCAAGAAATACATTAATTGCCTGTGTATCATTTATTAATTGAACTTCTACTTCTATGAGGGAGTTGTAGTTTATTGTATTGCTGAGAATGGTATTTTTACATGACTTGAAAAGGGTGACTGCCTTTTTGAGATGGAAAGATGGTGAGCTATATGATTTGTATTTTTTGATATTTGAAACAAGATTACCTCTAGACTATTCCTCTCACTTCTATCTGAGGGAAGCATTCATAAATTCCTTCAGTAAAAATTGTACATCTAAATAAGGTATTCAGCAGCATGACTGTATCCTGCTGGTACATTTCCAAGTTCTTCTTACCTTGGAAAATTCAGCCAGTGGAGAAGGAAATATCTCTACAGTTTTAATAACAGGTCAATTTTTTGAGCTTTCATTATGCATGAAAGTTACATCCTGTAAATTCATCTCCTGCATATATTTCTTGTCTCTCTTTCATGTTGAAGTTGTTCCACTTTTTTATGGAATAATTATCACTCACTGGGTTATAGCAGCACGCAGAATGGCCCTTCACTTCTGTCAGTTTTGAAACAGGATTCAAGATAAATTTGATCCTAGATACTAAGTAATTCAGTCTCTTTTTCATGTACATTTTCTTTGTTTTTATAATTGGGTTATTTTCTTCTAAGTATTACATTGGACCATAATAAAATACATGCTATTTTTTTGTGCCAATCTGCCTGGACAATTGAGGTAATGTAGAAGTAGTAATCCATTCTCTTCACTATTACGTCTGTTTTCCTTCAGTTACTGTATTCTCCCAAACTTATTTCCCATGGGGGTTCATTTGGGTTACATTTGGGGTTTTCTTGGTGTTTTCCTTGGTTGCTTTTTGGTTTTTTCCATGGTAATTTCTACAAACAGGAAATAGATGAGTTTCACATTAGGGGTAGAAATGCATCCTGGTCAAAGTTATTGCTATATATAAAAGTGACTGACTATTTCAGATAAATTCCTGTGGATGTGCAAGAATTTTATTTCCTAATAGGAGTTCTATGAGACTAGAGCCTCAAATGAGGCACTAAAATTAAAACCTCTTTATCAAGTTGTCTTTAGTGGTGTAACTCTGGATCAAGTGGTTGTGAGTGACTCAGCTGAAATGAAGGGGAACCAAATAAAAGCAATTCCATAATGAAGGTTTTAAATTCAGAAGAGAAAACCTGTGGGAGTTGAATTGAATGAACCACAGATTTAGAATCTCCCTAAGCCATAAGCATTCCCATGAGCATGGGAATTTTCTTCTATTTTTCAATACAAAGTAGAGGAAACTTGGAGAAAAGGCACTCAAATCAAAATGGATGAAAATAGTGTCTTCAAAAGTGAGAAAAACAGAAGACCTGCAAGAAAGAAAAAAAGGGCTTAATCAGTAGTGAAAGTTATGTGTTACAGGTCAATATGTTTAGAGAAGTGAGAACTGCAAAAGTCAAGATAAATTAGATCTTGCAAAGGATATTAAACAAATAGTGAAAAGTTTCTTATCCACATAATTAAAAATAGATCAAGGAAAAAGATTAAATATAATCTAGATATGGCCCCAAAACTTGAATTAATATTTTGCCTCAGTTTTAAGTAAAGTTGATGGCATTAAGCATATTAGAAGAGGCAAGATGCCTTATAGAAATCAAGGTCTACAAATGCAAATTACTATAAGTAGGGCGCAAAAAAATCTCAGTAGATATTCAATGTACTCAGGTCTGAAGACATTATAATCCTTATCTGAAAGATTATATGATCTCTTGGGCAATTCTTTCAAATGAATGTAGATCCTGGGTTTAGTCTATATAGTACCACTGCAGTTTTGAAAATAAAAGTATTATTTGGGCAACTGTTGTTACCTAATGACTTAAAAGTAATTTGAAGGAAAGAATGATTTAAGACTTAAAAGTAAACAGAAAATAAGATTAAAAACCCTACAAGGCCATAAAAATTGTATTGGCCAGGATAATTGACTGCCTAGATGTTCTTCACATATGATTTTAAATTAATCACAGGTAAATTAAATTAGGGTAAAGTGACCAATGCAGACGTCAATGACGAATTTGTTACCATAAATCATACAAAAAAATTAAAATTATATAGCAGAAGGTCCGGCAATTTGAGAATAACAATACTTTTAGCTATGAACTAGGATTCTATCATTTTGAAACGACAAAATGGAAAGAACTTAATTCATTTGACAGCAGGATAACTATGGGCCATGTAATTGAAATGGTTGCAGGACGGGGATAAGGCAGTAAGGGGAGTAAGGGGAAGACACCTTTTGTTAACAGATTAATGTGTGAAGTCTTTCACAGGGACAAAACTGTCTCTGTCAGTTGAAAGGTTTACCTTTGGATCTTTAGGGCACATACTCCTAACATATACTAATTTAAAGTGACACTTAATAAAACTATGTATTTTTTTATCAAATGAAAAGTAGAGTAATAAATACACTTTGTTAAAAAGGATAACAATACAGACTTTTCAAGTACATATTTACTGTTCCACAATTGTATTACAGATACCATAATAGTGACACAAAAAAGATAATATAATGACATAAATGTATACACAAAAATCAAAATAATATTTTGGCAATGGTTGAATGTATATGTGTCTGGGATTGATGTCAGTTTTTCTTCTGAATAGACTTGATTCACTATTTGCCATAAATTATTATTTCTATAGAATATGAAACATAGCAACACACTATAAATAATAATTTGATTACCCTCATCACTTCAGATTGGATTTCTGGAAAAAAAAAAAAAGGCAGCCATGAAGACACAACCTCTGCAACAAAGTTTTCAACTCAAAATTCAATTTAAAATTTGCAGAAGTGTGTTGTACAGAGAGATGGTGTCAAGACTGAACAGATAAAGAAAACACATTGACTACTGTCACATCCATTTGCCTTGTGTTTCTTTCCCCAGACAAAACATGCCATACATATTTTATGTACTTCTACTTTCACATGCCATGTCTGATTCCATATTTCAAGAGAATTAGGGAAGAAATTCATTTTTAGAGCTTACAGAATTCTAAACAGGGTTTAACAGCACTTGACTGACCAAAAGGGAGACACAGTCTACCAAAATCCAAATGAAACCATTTATCCAAGGGGAGTTCTAGTGCAACTATCTGCTGAGAAATAATTCACAAGTTAACATTTTTCACTGACTATTCCTCTCAGGTGCAACTCAATAAGGAGCATTCTGTTAAAGCTTATACCCCAAAGCCTTTTCAATTTCTTAATACAAAGCTGCAAAAAAATGCTAAAGCTTCCAAATTTTTTCATCTCTTAGGCTGTTGCCTGTAGTTTCTTGATGCCAGTGGCATACTTGAACATATCATTTTACTGGCTAGAAAAAACTTACTTTGGTAAAACTTTTAAAAGGAAAGATTACTTGGTATTCTGAACAGAGTATTACAAAACCTTAGAAGAACCAATTGAAAAAACACAGAAATATTGCATAAAGTTTCCTTTCAGGAAAATCAGGGCTACTTACTGATGTTTCACCACCATACCTTCCAATTCTTCCCTAAACACAACCTGGGATAACTGCTTTGTCAGATGAACAGTTGTTTTCCAGAAACTGAGGCACAGCTCCATCTTCACAACAATCTAATTTAAAACCCTTACATCCCCAAATATTTTAAGAATAGACATGAATCTGATACGATAAATATCAGTCTTGTATAGAATTCTATAGTATTTCAATGAAATACTAATGGTATGTTTTCTGTAGTTCTTCATGTTCCTTTATTCAAAATTATTTTTTTATGTATTTGAATTAAAGAAGTAATTTATGCCTCTCAAAAAGAGTTCCTACAGCTTTTATAGGCTTCCATGGATTAATCACATGATTTACCAAAGGTTTACTGAAAATTAAAGCAAGGTTTTCTGAAAATTAAACTGATCTACAGAATCTCTCACAGCAGTAATCTGACAAACAAGGATATCAGCAGTACCTATATAAATGAATATAAGCGTAATATCAGCATTGTTTAGAGACAACATGCTATTTCTAACTCAAAATTGAACAATGATATTATATGCCCTAATGACATGATAAATGAAGTTCTTATACTAAAAATTATCTGAATAAATTAAATAATTCTCTTGTGTTTTCTTCCCCTATGTTTTTTTTTTTTTTTATGAACTTTGCTGTTAAATAGTTATTTTGGTGATTCAAATGAAATAAATTCCTGGAATAAAGCACTTTTCTGGCACGATTAACAATTCATAGTACCTTCATGCCTCCTTTTGCAAGCTGCAAAGCTGGTACTTTAAGAATGGCACGGATTTTTCTTGTTTTATTTGGCAGAAGTGAACTCCTTAAGAACAGTAATTTTTCTGAGGTTATTTTCTCTGCAAGTTCTCTGAGATTATTGACAGGACACTCTAAAGTGAAGATCAATGTGAGTTGCAACAGTTTTGAAAGAAAGGCCAAAAATATCCTAAAAATTACAAACCATGTTGCTTCTTCCTTACCAAAACATTTTAACTGGTTATCTCTGTTTTTCCTGAACCTAAGACTGGGTGTGAGTTACTAAAACAACAGTTAATGCAAAACTAAGTGATGGTTTGGGTCAGAAAGCACCCAGGCAGTCTTGACATCTCAAGTCCATGGGCTTTGATGGGATGCATCCATGAGTGCTGAGAGAGCTGGCACACACCATAGCCAGGCCTCTCACCACCATCTCTGAAAGGTCATGGTGATCACTTCAGCGGCTTGAGGACTGGAAGAACACAAATATCACCCCAGTCTTTCTAAAAGGGCAAGAAGGAGAACCCAGGGAACTGCTAGCCAGTCAGCCTCACCTTGATCCCCAGAAAAGTGACGGAGCACCTGATTCTGGAGGTCATCTCTACTCGCATGGATGACAAGAAGGTGATCAGGGGCAGTCACATGGATTGACTAAAAGCAAACCATGACTGAATAGCCAAATAACTTTGTATGTTGAAACTACCGGGACAGATGAGGGGAGAGAGCAGTGGATATTGTCCACCTCAACTTCAGCAGAGCTTTCAACCCTGTCTCTCACAACAGCATCGTGGGCAAACTCAGGAAAGACAGTGAGTGGATTGACAACTGGCTGAACAGCAGATCCCAGAGGATTGTAATCAGTGGCACAGGGATGGATGTTGGATGACTGTCTCCTGTGGTATCCCCAAAGGCCGATACTGGGCCCAGAATTGTTCAACTTATCCATCAATGACTTGGATGAAGGGGCAGACGCCTCCTCAGCAATTTTGCTGATGACACAAAGTTGGGAAGAGCAGCCAATATCCCAAAGGGCCGTGCAGCCCTTCAGAACAACCTCAACAGGCTGGAGAGATGGGCAGAGAAGAACCATCCAAAATTCAACAGAAGCAAGTGCAGAGACCTGCCCCTGGGTAAGAATAACCTACCAGCACGGGATGACCTGCTGGAAAGCAACTCTGTGGAGAAGGTCCTGGGGGTCCTGCTGGACAACAAGCTGTCCATGAGCCAGCAGTGTCCCCTGGCCAAGAAGGCAAATGGCAGCCTGGGCTGCATTGGGAAGAGCATTGCCAGCAGGCCGAGTGAGGTCATCCTGCCCATCTACTCATCCCAGCCTGAAAAGAGTCACATCATCTACCACAAAACAAAAAATTTCTTCATAAAGTAACCTCCTCTAATCATGGTCCCAAGAGACTCAGTGGGAATTTTATCTTTTTTCAATGGTGTCAGGATGTCACACATAATAAATAATGCTGGTAGGGGAGGCATAAGAAATTCTGCCAGGTTACTTAATAGCACTTTGCTGCCTGCCTGCTGTAAAGTATCCTCCTCCAGGCAAGAAAACTCTAATTTTATAAGGTAACATGAACACCGATTATAGACACTATGCATGGGGGGTTTTTTCACGTATACGATACTTCTCACTTTTCCTTTATTGGAGTAAAGGTCTGATTATCCCCAGAGAAATCCCAATGCATTTCTTTAGACCAGACTTTAATCCCTCTGCTGATCCATCACTTTTCACTTGACAAGGCCTTGACCAAAGCCACACTCCAAAATTCTCTAATCAGGAGCTTGTAATTTATTGCTCACAAACAACTCTAAGACCTCTGCTCCCATCTATGAACCACAGGTCATGAATCTTGGCATCATATTAGAGCTTGATCGCAGCCAAAAATTCTCAGATTACTTTTCAGATCAACACATAAGCAGACACACTACGTATATTGCATACACTTAGTTCATCTGTTAAATAAAATCCATCTGACCTTGATGGTATACTAGCTGAAGTATGCACACAGCACAAACATAGAAACAATAAGCATAAACTCATTTATTTCCTTCAGGATAATAGATTTATTTTAATAGTCTGGGTAGAATGTGTTAATCCAGAAAAGCAAAGGAGAAATCCCAAGAGGCAGCCTTTTCCCCACTCTGCAGAGCTGCATTCCAGGTCCTCTCCCACAGAGCACTTCTGGTGCTTGTTTGGTCAAGAATGCTATTAAATGCAGGAATACATCTAAGAGAATAAGAATAAATCTTTAAAACAAGTGTAACCTTTAAGATCACATTCTGGCTCCATGCCGAAAATCTTCATTGTGGAGTTTAATTTTCATTTTTCACTTCCAGTTTTTTCCACTGTTCTATGGATCTTGCCAAACTTCCTCTTTTAAAGTCATCCATACCTACTGCAAAGTGGGTTTGAAAGACTCAATAGCAGGAAGAAGAAAAATTATTTAAACATAAATCTATCTGGTCTTGAGATGCATACTGCATTTGAGGCTTTTTTGTTTTTAACTAGTAGTTGGTGTGATATTACAAAGTGTAAGCTATTAATTTACATATGGTCATACAAAAAAGATCTATTTTCAAATGTGGAACTGAGCATTCACTGCATCATTAAGTATTTTCCTGTTCACTTTAACTAAAGCTACACTTTAACTCTCTTTCATTTTAATTTTTTTCCTTGGTAATATCTTTGTAGAATGGCATGTTTGTCATTTAGTATGTAGTGCACCTTCAACATGTATTGCTTGATAAATACAGAATTAACTTATTTAAAAAACACACACAACACATAACTTATTACTGGAAATCCAAACTGTGTTTATATTTCTTTTTGTCTTCTGATGGCTAATAGTCCCTGCAACCACAGTGCACACGATTTAGAGGTGGAGTTAGGGTTTACTTTTCATTATGTACTACTTTAACAAGGTAAAACATTTACTGGAAGAATGCAAGATTTCTTTGTTCTACAGTTCTGTCACAATTCATTTCCCTCATATCAAGAATAAAAGAAGGTCACTTTAAAACAAAACTAACTAAGCAAAAAAACCAACAAAAAGACAAACCAATGGAAAAAAAAAAAAAAAAAAGGCAGGCTAAATGACAATAATCTGATGGCATTTTAACTGATTTTGCATTTCTACATGAATGAAGCTGCTTCGATTTTCACTCTTCCTGTATCACAGTTGCCTTCCCTGTTTTAATGTCCCTGTATCACTACTTATTTTTACCCCCCCTTCACTGTTTTCACTTGCTAATGTCAACTTCCTTCCTTTGTCACATTCTGAGGAAGATGCCAAATGGAAGCATCATTAGCACACACAAAAGTCTTCAATGACTCAGTTCCCATCACTGGGAAAATCAAGGCACTGATATTTAAATACAAAATCCTTCATTTGTCAAAGCCAATCTGGCAGTTCTTTACCTTCCAGGAAAACTGAACTCCCAGTCTAACACAAAAATGAGCCTTTTGGATTGCTGGGGGTTAAACCAAGCTGCTAGCAAAGCCAGAGAGAGGATCTGACTCCCAGTTGCCTCCGCTAGAGAAATTAATCCTGGAATTTAGCATCTGGATCCTTCAACTGCCAAGCTTGCCCCAGTTGTGTGTTTCATCACTGGGCTAGATTAAAAAAGAATGATGAGCAAGAGCAGGTTCTGCTCCATCGGTGACAAAATAAAAGGAGAAAAAATATCACAAAAACAAAACCCAAAAAATCTAGGAACAAAAAATACTTAAATCAAGTGTGTCTTGCCATTGCATGTGTATGCTAAATTCACACTGAAACAATGCCCTGCTTTAAAGCTATGTCAAGAAAAGTCAGCCGTGCCTGTCAGTTTGTTTTCGCAAACAATGTGAAAGTTAGAGGTGGCAAATTTGTGCAGGTTCAAACTCCTGTTAGGTGCCACCTGCCAAGCTTTTCTTTGAGCACATAAGTTTATAAAATGTATTTTGTTTCAGGGTGAGGGCAACCCTCATCAAGCATTCTGCTCTCACACACACCCTGTACACTCATGGTAATGTGATTTCAAAATGCAGATGTGCTCCACCTGCTAAACTAAAATCCAGATATGGGTGTAGTTCCCCTTAAAAAGTTCACACAAGGTATTCTGGGGATTTGAGCTAGTCCCATCCTAGTTTGGAGTTCATCTGCAAAGCTAGAAGTGTTTTCAGATTCAAAAATCCCTACTTCTGAATTCATGTCAAGAGCCTCGTATTTTTATTTGCATAAATGTAGGATGCTAAGGAGCACATTTTGACATCTTGCCTATCCATATGTTTTAACTGCAACATTTTGGATTCTAGCCTTATCCAAAACTCCATAAAATCGTTCTTTGCTTTTCCCTCCCTCAAAACAAACTCTGAGAGCTTCAATCACACCATTAGAAGTCAAAAAATCTAGACAAAACATCACTGATCCACCATATTTATGGCAGACAGGGTGTGAATCAGCAAGGTGAGGTAATAAAACTTGTTTTTAGAGAAGTCTCTCAAAGATAATAACCTCCCTGGTGAGGTCTCTGATTTAGAGGTAGGAAAAATTAATCCAAGTCCATAGTTTCTCTAAAGAGTTTCCAGCTGTAGTTTTATGCTGCAAGATTACCATGTGTTTGTTTCATCTAAGGGAGATGCTGCCTTGATGGCAGAAAATGTATCTCCTTGAACAGCTACAATCTGCCATAGGTAATGATAATTTATTTATCTGCATTATAGAGAGGCTAGGACACATAGGAGTTGGTGATAAGAAGAAATGAACACTGGGAGAACTAGCAGGATGAGAAGTCTATAAATGCTATTCAGCTCTTCTTGTTGATGCTGAAAGAGTCTGTAAATATATATAGATCAGAAACTGTGCTGCAATGCTCATATTAGCAGATACCCTGGTTTCCCTAGACAGATCACAGAGCAGAACACACTACTCAGTCATTTTCACTACAAATCTATAAAGCAGCCATTTTTCTTCAATATAAGGTGATAATGTCTACTGGCTTAATATCAACATTGTGTCATGGCTGGGTGGCTAGACTATATCCAGAACATTCTCTTAGTGTTACGCCTGGGCTGGTGTATTTGCAAATATAAGAACAGGGGGAAAAAAGCAGAAAATTGCTTCTGCAACTAGTACAGACAAAAAAATTGATTTTTAAATTTGTCCCTTACTCCATGGTTTGGTCAACATGGCTAAGACTTTCAAAAGTTTCGATTTCTTCTAAGTGACATTGTCCTTTAGATTATGCATTTTAAAGAAATACCATTTCTGAGAAGATTGGAGTGAAGCTGTTTTAAACATTCAGTTTTCATTTTCTTAAGTAGGAAAGAAGAAGACATCCAAATAGCTACTCATTTTGAAAATTCAAGTACCTGGAGACTAGGGGAGGAAGTTTTCCTTCATGCCTTGTAGGGCTATAGATGAACCTCTGCTGTCCCATTGACCTCAATGAGCTCCAGGGGCACAGCCTGACTAACCATGGTCTTCACCATGGCCTGCAGGTGAATCTCAGCTCCAACACATGGAGCACCTCCTCTACCTCCTCCTCCACTGACCTTGGTGTCTGCAGAGCTGTTCCTCTCACACGTTCTCATGCCACTCTTCTCTGGCCCAATTACATCTGCGCAATAACTTTGTTTCACTTCCTAAATATGTTGTCACAGAGACATTACCATCATTCCTAATTGGTCTGAGTTTGAGAGGTCCATCATAGACATGGTTGTCATTGGCTCTGCTGGACATGGGAGAAGCTTCTGGTAACTTCTCACAGAGGACACAGCCCTAGCTCCCCCCACAATCAAAACCTGGCCATGCAAGTCCAATACAACAGTGAAATAGACAGAGAAAAACAGAAAATTGGCGATTTTAAATATAAATAGATCCAAGAGACTTACAAGAAAAACAAGGAACAAACTTACAGAGAAGGTAAATGAGTAGTATCCAGACTGTACAGAAACTGCTCAGTTTAAATTTTGCTGTCTGAAAAGCAAGACCCTTTTATCTAGTGTGATTTCTTTTTGGTGGTTTTAGTTTGTTCTATTTCTGACGAAACACAGCTTTAAAAATTGAAGGATATAAGGATTTATTATGCTATGCTATAGTACTCTCTAAAGAAAGAATGGACCAGTTGCACTCCATGGCCTTGGCTGCCTGGGGTAGCACTATCATTTTTGTAAGCTTTTTGTCCAGATACTTAAAGCAAGTACAAAAGAAACTTTGGTATAATCTAGGCAATTTTGTTGTAGTCTAAAAATGAGTAATAAAAAGAACAGAAATTATCCACCAAAGAAAAAAAATTTGTACTTTCTCACAAGGATGTAAAGAGTAAGTCAATAATATGGGACAACTCAAAGATACAAAGTAAATGGAACAAACTATAGCTGGTACTAATTCTAGAAATTTGATGGGGAGATCATAAATATGTATATGTCTTCTTGAATCATGCAATTTAATCAAGAAATAAAACTTATTAGCTGATGAGAAATGTTGAAGAGGTGGCAGAATATCTCTGAGAATAGAACCTGTGTCCTAATCAGATCAGAAACACATATTCCATCAAGGAGATGAGTCAAACTGCAGTTCAATAACTTCAAAAACACAAGCTGGATATTATGAATTGCCCTTGCAAAGCAGGACGGCATTGTCCACCTCCACAAAACCTTGTCAGGAGAATCTTTTCTTTACAGCTTCTTTGGCGTCATAAGCCATGTCATTGAGGACCAGATGCAATAATAGTGCCTAACTAACCTAGGTACACTATAACAGGTAAATTTAGGCCTGGTTCCCAGAATGAAATTTTAATCTTAGAACTAGGCAAACACATATAACCTATATAGGAGGAATGAAGATCATCTCAGAAGGATAATGAAAATAAACTCATATGATGAATAAGAAGCCAAAAATAAGACCCAAGGAAGTCCTGATCACTAAACGTGCCTGGAATTAAATGCTGTGTCTGGACTTGAGACTCAAAAACCTAGGCACCCTTCTTCATTTTGGATTCACATCTGAATTCATTCCTGGATCCAGACTGCAATTACTGCTTTTTTTTCAAATAATGAGATATCTTGGATAGGGCTTAAGATATATTTACACTTTCAAAGAATGAACAGTGCTTGTTGAGAAAAAAAAAAAACAACCCATAGGGTTAAACCCTTCTACCCTAAGGAATTCTATTTTCTTCATTCATAATTTTTTGTATGCTTTCCCAATGACTATTCCGGTGTGCAGCTTTTGACCAGGATAGAGTCGCTGAGCAGGGCTTACACAGAGCCAAGGCCTTTTCTACCATGCTGGTGAGGAAGCTGGGGGTGCAAGGGAGGTTGGGAAGTAACAGCTGAGCCCAGCTGACCAGAGGGATATTCCAGACCATATGATGTCATGCTCAGTAGATAAAGTTGAGGAGGGTAAAAGGAGGAAATAGAGGACATTTGGAATGATGGTGTTTGTCTTCCCAAGTCACAGTTATGTTATCTCTGCTCTCCTGGAGATAGCTGAACATCTGCCTGCCCATGGGAGGAGGTCACATTTCCCTGGTTTTTTGCTTGTGTGTGCTGCTCTTGCTTTCCCTATTAAACTGTCTTTATCTCAACCCACAAGTTTTCTACCTTTTATTCTTCCAATTCCCTCCCCTTCCCATTGGTAGGGCAGTGAGCAAGGGCTGCGTGGGGCTTGGCTGCTGGCTGGGGTTATGCCACCTCCACACATAAACAAAAACAGTCAGAAAATAAAATATTATGATCCCCTGGAAGGGAAGACTGCAATAACTTTAGTATGGAGTTACTCTTCCTTGGAATGCTCTTCCTGATCCTGCCCATCACCTACTGCAGTGTTACAGTGGTACAGTATCAACAGGAGCATGGATCTATGTCTGCACACAATTCCACCTGACTCACCCTTTGTTGCATACTCTATAAATTGAGGTTTTAAGTGGCACTCCTGGCAAATGACAATGCTAGGATTCATACCCTTTGTACTAAAAAAATCAGAAGGACTAGGATCTTCTGTTTCTGTAAGTGATTGCCCTTACTACCAGAGGAGAGAAAAGTGAAGAGGGAAGGAAAAAAAATCTTCCAGTCAGATTTTTAAAATAAAGAAGATTCAGCAGCATTTTATTACATGCTTAATTCAACTTTGTTCAGTGCCTGTGTCCTAGATCCCAAGAAGGTGTAGGTGGGTGATCTTAGCCTGAGCAGTTCTGAGTATGCACAAAAAGAAGAAATTATAACAATAAGGACTTTGAAGGCTGGACTTGAAGATTCAATTTTCAACATTTTTACCTATAGTGAACACTAAGCAACAATTTCTTTACATACTAATACTGGCTGTAGTGTACATTTGCAGTGTTCAGCAGAGAGAGAGGGTTCCCAGGAAGGAGAATGCAGGTTCCTTGGCAAGCGCTCCATAGAGTTTAAATCCATTACACTCTATATGACTTAAATGAGTCCTAAAATATCTATTGATCAGTTCTGTATGTATCAGAGCCACATTCAGCATCTGCTATCCAACTCTACAAAATAGCCCAAATTATCTGCTTCATACTCCATATGGCATCACCCCAAGGACCTTTTGGAATATATATAAGACAAACTTGAAACTGACAGATTCAGATCATGACATCACCTTCTAGTACATTTCAAAATCACTCAAAAATGACCCCATACCATTTGGAAAAGTGCCTGGACATAGGCTTAAACTATATACAAATTTATTTGTTTTTTACACTTCCTGAGTCTTTTTTCTGGTGACTAGTACCCCTTGAAATTAAATTTTGAGGACTAATTTTGAAAGATTCTCACGTGTAAAAAAATTCTGTAGCTAAACAACCATTTAAATCTCC
Source organism: Ammospiza caudacuta (assembly GCF_027887145.1). NCBI lineage: Eukaryota > Metazoa > Chordata > Aves > Passeriformes > Passerellidae > Ammospiza > Ammospiza caudacuta. The sequence continues at coordinate 64,354,591 of NC_080594.1, forward strand.
AACTACATATAAGCCATAATAGATTCTTAAATTCATATACAAAAGGCTTTGAAATATTGCTTGAAATAGCCAAACAAAATTAAAATATTATCTTTCTTACATTTAGGTGAAATCAGCACAATTGATTTATTTGTAACTGGATAAAAAAGGCTAAATTATGAAATTGCATACTCTTCAACATTTAGCAAATTTAAACAGAGCAACAGAAAGGACTAAAAAGATTTAAATTAAACAAATGCAGCATAAGCAGGTCCACTTTCTGAATGGTAAGATGTATGTATCATTCAGAAAAATAAGCACTATTGACCTTACTAAAACGGGCTAAAATAAATTATCCTGAAAAAGTAAAGGCGATATGGAGGCTGCTAAGTTACATTCTGGAATTCCTATTATAAATAAAATGTATTTTAAAATACAGTTACAAAATAATCAGAAACATAGTGAAAGTGCATTTAATGAAACATTGTTAATAGTCATCTAGAATCTGCCTGTGGACATGAAATCTATTAATACAGGGGACCTGTGTCTGCTGAATCTCATCCTTGGTGGTCAATTGTACTCCTCAGAAATAATCTGTTCTGATAGTAGTTTATCCCTTTTCTCTATGATTTTTATTTGACTATCTTTTCCGTCAAACATACGGAATTGGGTCCTGTACCCTCAGCTCCTGATAAAAATCCTTTTTCATTCAAATGACTCTATTAGTTAGATTCAGGAACTGAATAATATAAAAATAAATCTTTTAACTACATCAGTACAATAACAAGTTTTCAATGACAACTAAAGCCCTCTTTTGCGTAAAAAGAAAATAATAGTTTTATAAGCTATAATGAGAAGCAAGATGGATGATTCATTCTGGCATCCTTAGAAAGAAATGAAAAAAATTATATCTCACCAGACAAGGGAATTGCCCACCTCCATGTAGTTACTAGATAAAAAAAGAGAAGAGTAGGAAAAAGTATTTTTCCTACTCATGGAAAAATACCCATGCAAAGAGAAATTATAGACTGCTGAGTCTTATGGAATGCTTCTGAAGAACCTGCCAAAGTATTATTTGGCAAAATAGAATCATAAATGTCATCATTGATAGAAATTATGAAATAAACTTTGATTTTAGTTACATATATGTATGTCTATATAAAGTCAAGATACATCAAAAATCATAGTTCTGACTAGCTTATCCCTTAGTCAATTGAAAAAAAATCAAAATAGGTGAGTAAATCCAACTATGTTACATAAGCTATTATCTATCTCATTTGTCAGGAGTTAAACAGAAATGGTCTTCTACAGCAGTAGCAGCAAGCCAGACTGTGTTAAACAATCAGATGAGCAACCCACTGAATGAGCCCTGAGAGTCTCAAAACTCACAAGCAATGTTCCAGTAGGATTCATGCACTACTGCTTTATAAAACCAAAGAGGTAAATATGTAATAAAAGGAGCTGTTCCTACATGTATAGGGATCAACAATCATTTTAGAAACCATTCTGAACTGCACTGTTTAGTCTTGTCTGTCCTTTAAACTGGGGTAGATTTGTTAATTCAATTCACTAATTTCATCTGCATTGTGCAGGCATCAAAATGAAGAAAACTAGCAATGAGGCAGACAACTATTTCTAAAACTCTTCAGGGATGTCACATATCTATTTACTCCTCTTCCTGTTCCCTCTATTAAACTCATGGGATGGTTTGATTTGGAGGGGACCTTAAAGATCATCTTATTCCGAGTCCCCATTATGGACAGGCAGACCTTCCTCTAGAGCAGGTTGTTCAGATGCTCATCCAGCCTGGCCTTGAAAAATTCCAGGGATGTGACATCTACAAGAGTACCAGTGCCTCACCACCCTCACAGCAAAGATTTTCTTCCCAATACCTCATGTAAACCTACCATCTGTCAGTTTAAAGCCATTACATGTCATCCTTTTGCTACGTACCTTTGTAGAAAGTCCCTCTTTCGATTCTTGCAGGATCCCTTTAGTTACCTGGGAGGCTGATATAAGGTGTCCCTGAACCCCAACTCTTTGAACCTGTCTAGGCAGAAGAGGTGCTCCAGCTCTGTGATCAACTTATGGCTCTCCTCTGGACCTGCTCCAACAGGGTCATGTTCACTCATGCTGGCCTCCTGTTAGTTTTGCCCAACTTCCTTATTGTTGGGATGTATCTCTCATGAGCTTGGAGGAGGCGACCTGTCAATATTAACCAGTTTTCTTGGACTTCTCTTTCCTCTAGGGCTTTATCCCATGGTAGATCAAGCAGACTGCTGAAGAGGCCAAAGTCTGCTCTTCTTAAGTCCAGGGAAGTGAGCTTGCTGCACATCCTTTTCACTGCCCAAAGGATCTTAAACTCCACTATTTCAGGATCATTGCAGCCCAGCTGCCATCGAGATTCATATTCCCCACTAGCCCCTACTTTTTGGAAAGAACGAGGTCCGGCATAACATGTCTCCTCACTGGAATTTCTATCACTTGGAGATGAAAGTTATGATCAATGCATTCCATTAACCCCATGGGTTTCTTACACCTGGCTGTGTTATTCTTCAATGGATATCAGGGTGGCTGAAGCGCCCCATGAGGACCAGGAATTGTGAATGTGAGGCTGGTCCTATTTGTCCATTAAGAGTCTCATCTACTCAGTTTTCCCTATAGGGCAGCCTGTAGCAGATCCCCCCTATAATGTCACCCGTCCCTGCCTTCCCTTTACTCCTGATCCATAAGCTCTCAGTCAGCTCCTCATCCATCCCCAGGTGGAGCTCCATGCAGTCCAGCTGGTCACTGACACATGGCAGACAACACCCATCCCTTGTGCTCCTGCCTTCCTTTCTAAGGAGACTGTATCCTTACACTCCATCTGTGCCCTGCAGATGTGTGCATATCCTTCACTCCTTTTGCTTATTCCCCATGATCCATGCACATTTTTAGAGACTTTTAAATTGGATTCTGATGAAGATGACTTACTGGCTGGAGTGGCTGGAACTACTATTTGCTACCTTTCATATGCTCTCCTGCTGACCTGTGATCCCTCCCCAGGATCTGGGCATCTTTTGCTGGCCCTGGCATCAAACTGATATGAGTGGGATAGATTGACATTCCCATCCCACAGTAATTGTAGTTTGAAGCTGTCTTCAACAGCTTGACAAATTTATGACCAAAGATGCTGTTTGCTGACAAAGAGAAACCATCTGTCCCCCCATACACCAGATTTATGAAACTGAATCTCATGGCCATCTTTGTCTGAATTCTTCTCTTTTTCTAATTTTTTTTTCTTTTTTGCAATAGCTTCTCTTTTTTTCTTTTTTTTTTTTTTTTTTTTTTTTTACTTTTTGCAATAGCTTATAATTGTGTTCTCTTCCTCCATTAGAAAATCTCTCTATTGCTGCTGCATTTCACTTACACTCCATAACATTTATATTATTTAATTATGTGAAGAGTTCTGGGAAATAGTATAATGAAAGGCATTACACAAAGCAAACGTACATTGTATTGTAATTTGGTTTGGTTACTTTAGTGTGTTTATATGCTTCAAGACTTTCTTCCCTAATAGTTAAATTCATTTATGTCACAGATGTTTGGTTATTGGTCTCCTGCCTCTTCTTAGAGGTACTGTAATTGAGCACCTGCGTGTGGGGACAGAGGGAATTGGGGGTTCTTGATTAATTTTCTCCAGCTATAAATTATTTATTGTCTTGTACCAATCTCCTATCATCCTCTTTGGGACTCCTTTAAACTGTCAGAGATACCTATTTACTTTTAATTGATTGCTACTGTGCTCATTGAGCTTTCCTAGATGACAAACACAGAAGAAATATTAAAACTACCTATATCTAACTACAATAGGAAGAGGTGGCACAGTACAAATTATTGCTAACAGTGGAGTCTAATTTTTTGAAGTACTGAATTGCAGATAGGAAGATCTAGTTAGCCTCAAAGAGTAGCTAGTGAGTTTAAACTTCTTGGGCAAACTGCTGCAGCTGACCCAGACTGAGCATGGGGATGGACCATCTGAACTCCAGAGTTCCCTTCCCACCTCAGAAATTCTGTGACTGTATGACACAGCTAGTTAAGCATCACGCCATCTTTTTCGTGGGAAATTAGGAAAGTTAATTTGGCTCCTTAAAATATCGGGCAAAAAATTGGGCAGTTCCACTACTTACCCATTCTGTTTCTCTGCACTGATTCTCTGAGCCTAACAGTACTTGCCTTTTTCAGTATGGCATTAGCATATATCTTTAAAAATTTAAATTCTTACTACATTTTATATTATTCTTGGATTATAACTGTCTCTGTTTTAACACATTCTGTCTTTGGAATCTGCCAAGCATTTATCCCACAAGATTAATGAGACATTGAAAAAAATATCAGCCCTTCAGATGTTAATTTTGTCATTCTGGCTCAAAAAAAGCGCTTGAATACAAGGAGAAAAAATTATTTCACCACAGGAAAATACTGTTCACACAGTGATGTGGAAAAACACTCTACCTGAAAATATCCAGAGAATAGCGGAAACTGTTTCCTCACAAGAGTAGAATCATTATAATATACCAAATCAATAAGAGGTCAAAGGTGTGGCACCAGAAAGGTCAGGAAAATGATAACAACATTTGGAGGAGCCAGCGGAATCGTTAGCAACATAACATCTGGCTGAAGGCTCGATGGGCTTATAAATGGATTACTGTGAGCCATCATTTGTGGAAAATATCAGGATACAGGCAGCTCATATTGTAACTGGCTACTCAAGTGACTAAAAAGTATTGTAGGGATGCATGGCAGAATTTATAACAACCTACAGTAATATATCAGATATATAAAGAGTGGCATTTTTGTAAAACAATCAAATATAGCTAAAATTGACTACATTGAAATTAGCAGAGGTAAGGAAAACATTCCAATTCAACATATAATCTCTATCAGAAACCCTGGAATTACTGCTTGAAAAAATGTTCTGGTTGAAAAGAAGGAAACTTTTGAAATGAGCGTACTCATATCTGCCTTCAAAATATTTATTTATATAGGCCAGAAGGACAACACACTCAAAATACACATTGTCATACAGGATGTGTACAAGGCCTTATCAGCAGAGATCAAAAGCTATACCATCCTATTAGGTTTTAGTGGGGAAAAAAAATGATGATACCTAGCATATTGCTATATCTAAAGCTCTTGTCACAGTGCTGCTGGCATGTTGTTGCTCAGCTTTGATGAAATTACTTTACACTCATATTTTACACATGTGATGAGAGATCCACAAGAAGATAATTGAACTCCTCTTCCCTGGACAGTCAAATAAATCCTTGCACTCCCTTTTCAGTTACTACCAGAATACATTTCAAACGGTTTACTGCAGCCAAAAGCAGCCAGCGGAAAGTAAACTGTGTAGTCCCTTCTTTATATTAGTGCCACATGCCGTTAACACCCTTTTCTGAAACCCATGACAAAGAACATGCAATGGAACACAAAATTTGCAAAAAAAATCTTAGATTACTTATCCTGATTTTTTTTAAAATAATCTATTCAGCTCTGGGCATTATTAGCTCCCTTCAAAAATAATTAATATACTTATTAGAACATACTTTTACCTGTTCTGTATCATGGGCATTTGTATTCACACTTAGATTTTAAAAAGATATCTGCACTGGTATTTGTTCACCTCAAAGTATATTCACCCTCCTCTCATAAAAAACTCTTTCAGAGAGGGATGGCACTTAATCCGTGCCATATTTCTACATACAAACAGTTACACCAAGAAAACACCCCATCATAACAGAGTACCCATGTATACATTGCAATCCTTCAACGGAAGAAGTTTCACTCATTTAAATACAATGCATGAAGAACTGGGGTTTTCATTTCCTACCAAGTATATTGATAGTACTTTAAATAAGCCATTATCTTTATTGCACCTCTACAAAGACCCTATCATAAACCAGCAGTGCTTAAGGCATGTTAAAAATGTAAGGATTTTCTTTCTCAAAGAATTAGCACAATGTCCCTCAGGCACTGTTTAGAAATTCTTCATTTTCTCCACAAACATTAAAGAACTGGAAGAGCATATGTGTAAAGAGGGAACGCCAAATAAGCATTATTTAACTGCATTCAAAATCAGCCTAATTTTTTAAAATGATTTCTTGAAGATTATTGTCATGTAAGACAACTAATAATATAAAGGACAGGAAGTTTTCAAAATTCAAACCTAAGTGGCAAAATTTGTAAACATTAGTGCTGCTGCACCATGGGATTACTTTTCATTAGCAATTAAATCAGCCTTTCAAAGCAATTACAATTTCTGTAGATCAGCCCTTTTTTCTCTCTTTCATTTCTCTATTAGTCTGTTGTAGGTAGACAACAAGTGGTCTTATGCCAAGATAAAGTGTTGGAGCCAATGATAAAATATGTCACTTCTTTTCAAGACAGTTTTAGTAACTTCACACCCCTCCTTAGAAAGCAGATTTCACTTTCTTCAGAAACTCGATCAAAGGGTGTTGAGCTCTTTCTCCAGCAGACTCCTGACTGGTGAAGGTCACACAACGTTTCAACAGGGAGATGGAGATCCCAATGTAAGTACTGGATCTAGAGTGGATCACAAAGGGGCAGCAGTTTGTATAGATGGGAACAAGAAAATCTGGATCAGCTATTCCAGCTCAAAGCAGACCTCAGCCTGGTTGGAGGTCCTTAGGATGGATGTCACTCTGTAGAACTGGGCCCATGCTTTTCATAAAAAATTTCTCTCTTGTGCCCAGTCTAAATCTACCCTCTTCTTTCTGGACCCACTCTAAGATATCCTTATCTTTCATCTTGTTAGGACTCCAGAGCTGGATGCAGCTCTCCAAGTGGAGTTTCACAAGAGCAGGAATAGTGGGAGAGAATCCCCTTCCTTGCCCTGACGGCCACATGGCTTTTGATGCAGTCCAGGACAGAGCTGATTCTCTGGGTTGTAAGTGCAGATTGCCAACTCATAACCAATTTCTCATCCACCAGTCCCTCCTCAGGACTGTTCTCAATCCATTCATCCCCAGTTCATGCTGTAATGGGGATTACCTTGACCAAGATACAGGACCTTTCACTTAGTCTTGTTGAGCTCCATGACAATCACCTGGGCTCAGTCCTCAATACTGCCAAGGTTCCTCTGGATAGCATTCTTCATGTATCCACTGTACCACTCACTGTCATCTATAAACTTGCTGAGGTTGCACTTGTCTCCACTGTATGTGTTGTTAACAGAGATATTAAATGGGTTTTGTTCCAGAACAGAACTCTTGAGGGAGACCACTCATTTCTGGTTTTCGTTTGAACGTTGAACATGTGACTGCAACTCTGCATGCGACCATCCAGCCAATTCCTTATGCATATGACAGTTCATCTATCAAACCCTTATCCTCAGTTTAGTGGCAAGATTATTGTGGGAGATCATATCAAAGGTCTTACAAATGTCCAGATAACATCTGTTAATGACTTCCCTTGTCTACAAAAGTAGTTACTTCATTTTACAAGGCCACTAGATTCATCAGGCCCAATTTGCCTTTGATGAAGCCATACTGGCTGTTTCTATTCCCTTCTTTGTCATCCATATGTTTTGACTTAACTTCCAGGAGGTACTCTTCCATTATCTTACTACATATTGAGATGACACTGACAGGTCAGTAATTCCCAGCATCCTCCTTTTAATCCTTTTTTTAAATGAGTGTGATATTTCCTTTTTTCCAGTCACTGAGGCCTTGCTTTTTTAGGATGCACCTACAAATTCTGAGGAAACTGATGTCATTCTGATGCCAATCTCAATTACTTTTGAAGGGTCATGATGACCAGTGGAGGTTCCTTAGGGGTTGGAAGAAAGCAAAGGTCACCCCTGCCTTCAAGAAAGGTAAGTAGGGTTCAGAGAACTACAATTCAGCCAGCTGCACCTAAGTCTTGGAGAACACAATGGAGCAAAAAGCCCTGGAAACCTTTCCCAAATGTGTTAAAGGAAAGTGATAGGATTGGTCAGCATGGATTTACAACAGGGAAGTCATGCCTGATCACCTTGTAGCCTTCACAACAAAAGGACTAGCTCAACTCGGGGAGGCAAAGGGGGCAGTGAGAGAAGTGGCTGTTGTTTATTCCGACTTTAGTAAGGTTTTCAAGACTGTCTGCCAGATCATCTTCATAGACAAAATGAGGAAGTATAGAAAAGATAAGTGGAAAGTAGTATGCTCTGGAAACTGGTGGAACCACTAGTCTCTGAGGGCTGTGGTCAGTGCCACGAAGTCAAGCTGTAAATCATTCTGCAGTGTGTCCCTAGCTCAAGGAAATTTTTATGCATGAGATTGGCACATTTATGATAAAATAATTTAATCATAAGTGTTTTAAACACAAGTGTCTCCGAGATTCCTTCAGAAATAAAAGTACTAGTGCCAAGTAAAAACAATGTAGATCTTTAGCTACAGTCTTTCTCAGACATTTCTTCAAGCCTTTTTTTTCCAGTTACATATATCTTTTTAATAGTATGTGAAAATGAAATTCATCCAGAGAGACAGACATCAGGTTCAGACTTTAGATTTTCTGTAATTCAGTTTGAAAATAAATGTCATTAAAGAGTACGTGTACTTAGAAGTGAGCTTTAACGTTATCTTTTTTTGGTTTATCACAAACTGCAGAATCCCAAAAGAAGTTTTATGAACGTTATGTTACACCCAACAGTGTAAATACATTAATTACACCTACACATGGCTTTCATACATCCTTAAGACCTCCAAAGTAAAATGAAGTTGAATTTTGAAATACAGATGGTCAAAGATAGAGCTCTGAGTAACTTGGTCAGTTGAAAAATTGCCCTGTCCACAGCAGGGAGGTTTGAACTAGATGGCGTTTAGGTGCCTTCCAACCCAGGCTATTCTACGAATATAATTCTATGAAATAAAAAAAAAAGCAACTATCTGGGCAATATACAAGAAAAACAAAGAGTTCGTGCTGATGCAAAGCAACTGTAAAACATAGTTAATTTATGCATTTTCTTTTTTAAGATACAATGAGTCCAAAAAATACCCAAACAGAATGATAAGGAAATGCAATGCAATGAACAAGGGTAATACAGCTGAGAGGCTAAGTGGATCAAATCATAAAGACTAGTAGAAAGGAGGAAGAAAGACAGAAAAAGAAAAGGGAAGATGATCTGCACAGGGATTCCATGAACCAATTGTGTAGGACAGCAAATCCAGCAGCTCTGGGCCACCATCTCTGGTCTCAGCTCTGCCATTTCTCATTAATGGATTCTGAGATCCAAGTTTCTCCAGTAAGCAATTGCTATGTATTTCCAAAATTATAACAGCCAGTGCTAATTCTCTCTGTGGTGAAGGTAACTATTGCCCTTGAGCATGGAATGATCTGGGAAATGAGTTATCATTCAAATGCTCAGAAGAGGGGATATGATGCTAGTAGAGAAACAGACCCTGGCATGTGCAGCAGTCATGGGTAATGCTTCATTTACTTCAATAGCTCTCTTTTTCCCTCCCTCTCCTTCCAAACTCCTTCCCAGTTACTGATTATTGCTGCACTGAGGTGAATTAGTGGTGCTTTAAAAAGAAGGGGAAAACACCATAGTAAAAAATCTAGAATGCAAAATATGAGAGAAACATACAGCATTGAAAAATAAAATTGCTAAATTAATAATTAAAAGCACAAACCTATAATATTACCACTTACTCTTCTGCTACATATGTGACATAACAGCACTAGCAGTACATGGTACAGTCTTTCTTTCAAATGAAAAATTTAATTAATTACTGGTTTTAAAAAGTGTGTGAAAACACTGTATGCATACATACAAAGAAATGAAGGAAATGAAAAAAAAATAGTTTAACATAACCCCAGTTAACATTTACATTTATAAAATGCTTCTGTATCAGGGTGGCATCTCTGCCCTCAGCAGGGGGGTGGAAAATAAAAAAAAATTTAGGTCCCTTCCAGCCCATCATCCTATGAGTCTATAAATGTTTGCATTTATGTAATTCCTATTACATACTTAATATTTTATTTGGGGTAGAATAGATACATGGGGAAAAATCAAATATTGAATATAAATTCATTGAAGTTGGAGTTATAACTAGGTATACCTTGTGGTATATGAACAACAGATATATTTTTATTAATTTATCAAGCAATTATTCTCTTGTCATTTGTTCTAGAGCAAAACATGAAATTTAGCTCAGAGTAGCTTCAGTCATTGCAAAGCTGATTTCTTTAACAGGAATATAAATTAAAATTGTGCCTTGATGTATGGATCAAATGTACCCTCATGTCACAACCAACAAAAGGATGTGACACAGTGACTGGTCCTTTTGACTGCTTTGAACCATATGCAGAGCTGATATGTTCAGTCAAGAAAATCATGTTAAATGCAGGGTAGAGCTAAAACTCCAGATTTCATGTATGGCAGACATAAATGCCAACATGTCCTACTTTGATCTGCTGATCCTTCCCTACTGGATTGAATTATTTACTAATGTAAATTTAGTCCATAATTTCTGGTACTTTACATTCAAATTCCTGCCATTGATGGATTTTTTGTAACAAGGACTGTTCCAACTAAAACTCTTACTATGCTCAAATTATCCTCTTTTTTTTGCCCCCAAATCAACTGTTTAACATCTCAGATCCATTCTAGAATTTATCTCTGAACACCTCTCGATCCTTTTGTGTCAGCAGGAGCTGAACTCCTTGTGATCCTTTGAATGCTCCAATGTTCAACTCAATGTATCTTCATTAATCCAAACTTGTTTTGACCAGTCTCATCTCTCAGTATGTTCTAGAAGAAATATCCAATTTTCATACTAAATGAAAGTGAATTTATTCATTATTTTTGACACAACATCCTTGACAGCAGACCCCCTCAGTGTGGGATGGAATCAGAGAACCTGTGCAGTAGGAGCCAGAACACAGCAGAGGAATGCTGCCCCCAGTTTAGACAGCTTTGTAAGACTAAACTTTGATTTCCTTGCTCTATTAAATCTCCTAGAACTATCAAGCTGGATTTGTTGTGTCTGCATACTTCTCCCTAATCTTCTTTGACAGAATTCTCTTTCTCTTCATATCTATTCACTGTTATTCCCCATCCTTGCTCATATTGTCACCAACAGGTGGACAAATCAAGTAAACCTCGGAAACATGTTCCCTGTAGCAGAAAACAAACTGTAGCAGAAAACAAAAGCATCCACATCAAAAAAATAAAAGTAGAAAAGAAAAAAAATGTACATTGAATCGCAGTTTCATTAATGCACTCAGCCTTTAGCTGAGATTTCGTGAGGTAAATGGCCCAAATCAGGGCTACAAAGTCATTTGAAAATGCATATATATCTTAAGGCTCTGTATGGTATTTGGCTTTAGAAAAATTATTGGAGAATTCAATTAATTTTGCAGAGTACTTTATGCTGATCTGTACATGTCGTAAAAGAGAACTTCAGGCAAAAATAATTCTATCTTTTGGCATGAACAGTGCAAAGCAAAGCAATGTCTCCTGGGACAATTCTACTGCTAGCATTTCCTGTAGCACCTTGGGGGATTGGAGGGGAGGCAAAGGTGGGAGGGATTGTGTTGTTAGCACTGAATACATTTCAACCCTACAATTACCTTTGAGTAATGGCTCTTGAGTAGCCATTTCGGGGTAGGATACTTCAGCATAAAGGCAGCTTGGTCAATCTGAAAAAAACAAAGTACTGTGTGGGTGCATTGACAAGTTAAAACCAAATAAGTTGTCAATGCTTTGCAATTCAATATTGTAATGTTCTGAATTAGAGAAAGTAAAATAATCTTATATAAAATTCCTTTTTGCAGGAACTTAGGAAAAGTTCTGAATACAGTGCAATTCAAATAATCTGAAGAGTGAGATAACCTAAATGAACAAGATTGGTATTCCTAAAGTACTAGTTTGTTGTAGTGAATGTAGTGAAGGGGCAAGAGATCTGAGATCTTAGAACAGAGATATTCTTAAACCTCACTTGTACCCACTGAGTAAAATATAGAGAAGTCCAAGTGCATCAGTAAATCTGCCTTAACAAATCCATTCTGCAGCTGGATGAAGCCATGTCATGGCAAACCACCAGAACCCAATAATGTCTCTCTCTAAATTAAATTAAGAACTCGTTTTTCATTTAGAAAAAGCAAACCTACAAGGTGCTAATGAGCAGAAAGAAGATAAGGGCTCAATGCTTTTGCCTCCTATAAACCTTCATTTCAGTGTGAGGACAAAGGAACATTTTGCTGCACAGTTATCAGCATCTCTAATATATGCCTTCATCCACTCAAGGAATCCATTTCAGATTTTGGGAAGGATTTAGTTGCCTACACATTAGTGTCTAATGAGTTTTGAGGCACTCCAAGGAAGTAAAGATGTATCCATAAGGACAACAGACCCCACACTGGACTTAAGAGGGAATTGTGTCTTTCAGTAACCACAGCTGGGAGCCAGGCAGGACAGCCTACTGCCTCTCATGAGCAAAAGCTTATATACAGAACTCAAGTGCATAAAGCTATCAAGGTATTTATACCTAGCCTGACTCTGTCAGGTGCACAGAGCATAATGACAGGTCTGATGAGTGAGTCTGAAGGACAGTAAGCATGAAATCATTTCAAAGAAGGAATTTCCTTCCCATCCTCCTCTCTCCTTCAGCAAAGGGCTGTTGGCACTGTTAAATTCTGTTGATATTTAATAAAAGCTAACATCTGTGCCTTGCTTGCCTGCAATTACAGAGCTTCATCCTAAGGCCACTTTGGAGCTTCTTACAAGCACTGATGCTTGAAGCACAGCTATAACAAAAGAATGGATTGACAGTGTTTTTCTGCCTCTAGCTACCTTCATTTTTTCTTTTTTATTTTTATCTCCCTCATATTTGCCTTATATTTTGGTTGGCCACCCTAAATGACCAGCCTGAAGCAATGGCACCCCTGTAGGAGACCATTTGATCAATCCGCTTTTTACGCAAGGCCTCCCAGGAGCAAAAAATATCAGTGAAGGATGCTGCCATGCCCCAATTACATGCAAAAACACATCACCACAGCTATAACACTGTCAGATCTGCTGAATTGGCTGGAGAGAATTATAGGGATTCTTTGTCTCTAAGCCATGATAGATAATGTGAAAGTACAGCTTAGAATTTTTAACAATGAACTCATTATGAGAAGGTTATCTCACAATTTCTCTATAAAACTTCTTTAGGGTTAAAATTCACTTCAGATCATGTTCAACATCTGTCAGCAAGAGGCAGAAGCTGGAGAAAAAAACATCCAATTTTAGCCATTCTTACCTCTCTAAGAGTATTGTGGAACTGCTAGATGACTAAGAATAACTGATTTAGGACCTCACATTTAGAAAGAAGACAATATGAAATAAGATAATAGAGGGAGGAAGAGAAAGCGCAAAAGGAAAATAAAACAGCTCAACTGACATCTGAGTTTTATTGAATGAGGCATGCTTTCACTATCTAGCAAGCATTTCCTACTCACTTAAATTCAAATGTTTCTTGATTTTCCAGCTCTAAATATTCCAGTTTATCTGCAGTTCAAATGTTGGCCTTTCCTGAATCATCATTGTTAGTGATGATTATTTTTATAGATCATTATTAAATTAGACTTCATGTAAACAAAATATTGAAGCTTATTTTGCTACATAATCAAATATAGATAGAATTTCTTAAAACTGCTGTACATTAAAGCAGTTGATATATGTATCTAGTTCTATATCTTTTATGTGCAATTTTTTAACATGCCTATATATTCACATATACTATGCTTTTTTTTGCAGACTTTATGTAGGAAATAGTGAAGTTGGTGTAAATTAAAATGAATTTTGGTAGAGAAGTTTCTGAAGTTATGTCGGACAGTATTAATATAAATTAAAGAACTTGATTTTCTCCATTTTGTCCAATGGTCATCCATGACATGATGGTCATAATGCTGTGAAAATTCATATTTTCAAAACAAGGCCTTTCCAAAGTATCCAGGCAGAAAAATGGTAGTACATTTGACAATTCTGAAATTTTTGGTTTTGAATTCTATTCCATAAAGTGGCATGTACAATATCAAGAAGCATTATTGATCCAGCTCAGAAATGTATATATAATTTTCTGTGCAGACATACAGGTAACTGCTTTTTTTTTCTGCTGTACTGCAAGATGCTACTCTTGGGAGATGTCTGATATTCCCATCACACTAGTCAAAGCCAGGCTTAATGCAAGTTATTGCAAGCAAGAGAAATAGGCTACTTGCATGCCAAGAATTCAAGTTAGATCCAACACTCTCTGAAACACAGCAGATTTTTCCCCTTTTCCCCTAAGGACCTCCAGGTTATTCAGCAAATGGAGCTGAACCACTCTACCATTTTTCAGTCAGTGTGAAATAGGCCCTAAATGGAAAAGCAGTCAGGCTGTGACACACAAATTCAGACACTGATTTGTCACCCAGCTCAATGAAATACTTTACTGAAGAGCACTGAGAAAGTAAATTTCTTTTTATATTCATATCTGTAATTAATTACACATTCAGTCTCAGCACCAAAGAAAACCCAGAACAGACAATCACTACTGATGAGCACTGGGTCAAAGAAAAACTGAGCATACAATACATCTGAATTATTCTCTTTAATTGAACTTACTTCTTAACAGCAACAAATAAAATCTCCTTTCTCTGCTCATAAATTCATTTATGCCTGCATCTTCAAACCTTAGTTTCACTTAGGACTACATAAGTAGGTCCATTTTCTGTAAATATGAATTTGATTATAATAAAATTTATATAGATTTTTTTAGTAACTAATATGATTTTTATGACCTAGACACCCTCTTATAAAAGTCAGAACTATAGAATACCTGTAAAGAACCAGTAGGGACTTTTCTTATTATTATTTTTAATTAAATACAACACCAGGTCATTCATTCTAACCATTCTGAAATCAGTAATTCTTCCTCAAAAAATATGGCTTCCTAATATACTGGATGAGCTGGACTAACAAAACCTTTTTTATATCTAAAATGTCAGAAGGTAGGTCCATTTCTTTGAATAGTTGTACGGCTAGAAACTAGAGTTCTACGCCACTGGAAAGGATCAGTTTCCCAGTTTCTAACTTTGGAGCATCCCAAGATACTGGATGTTAATGTCATGACATTTTAGATATAGAGAAACTCTTTTATGCTATATTTAGAGATTTCAAAGGCTCTCTCTGTAACCTTCACACAAGTGGACCCCAGTAAATAGGGAATATAACTTTACCTTAACAGTATGAGATAATCCATAAACATACTTTAATGCTTTGATATGCACCTACAATAGTCAATTTCTAACATATGTGGCATGTACAAAAAATATGATTATACATGAAAGGTTTTACCACCATAAATGTAGGTCATCCTGAACAAATCGAACTGATAGCAAAAATTTTCAGAAAATGTAGCCTAAAGTGAAAACTTTCAGTCCAGGTTCAGAGTACTCAAGAACAAGTCAGGTTTTTTTACTTGTTTGTTTGTTTTTTGGTTTACCACAGAGCTAATATTTCTCTTTACAGTTGCAAATTTTTCATTGCAGAGAAAATGTAGAGACTATAATATGGTATTTGTCCCCACCCTCTATGAAACTTTTGTGGTCCTTACTTCAGCACCAGTGGTTCTACACACAAAAAAAAAAAAAAAAAAAAAAAAAAAAACAAAAACCAAAACAAAAAAAACCCTGAAAAAACCTATCAATGAAGAAATATAGGAGATTGTATAATATTTTGTATTGTCTTCTGCTGTACAGCTGTGTATTTTTTCAACAGTATATCTTAAACCGAATTCGGAAATACACATGATTTTAGAAGGTGAAGAGACAGGACCCTTGGGCCATTTTGTTTACAATTATATTTAAAATAAATTTATGGGCTTTTTAAAGTGTACTAGAGTTGGACATTATTTGATAGATATTCTTCATCATCTTCACAGAACTTATATAGTACCTCTTATCTAACTATAAAATAGATTCCCTCCACAAAGAATGAAATTTAGCAAAATAAGTATAGCCTAATAGTCATTTTGGTTACCAATATTTGTAAGGGGGTTACATTTAGGACAGACTCTCCTGTATTCTTCTCCTTGCTCCTGGGAACAATCATTTATTCATTTTTCAGGCTAGAAAGATAAAAATACTATGTTACATATTTCCCTTAGACTAATATTATTTCTATGTGACAAATTCCCACCACAAATATCTTAAGATTTGGTTCTTTATGAATTAAAGAATAATCCATGGTCAAATACCCCACTCTGCTACCTGATGAAATCATATGCAAAGCAGCAATGAATTTTCATTAGTTTGAAAGAACAAATCAAGCATGCTTTATTTCTTCCTTTTCCTCTACAAATATTATAAAGTCATCAAGATGCAGGCCTATCATAAGATACATGTTGCATTATAAATGCTATTACTCAGCAGAATGCTTAAAATTTAGGAAGCATACCTCCCAGAAATTCAGCAGTTTAGAGATTGTCTTGAAAAGCACTGCAAAAGTAGATGTTCACGCACAACCAGTTTTCCCATAAATGAGGTTAATTTGTGTTAGCAAACTGTCAAAGAACCTGTCATATTCCATTGTCTTTCCAAGTATAAAAAAGTTAAAAATATTACAAGACTGAAATAATACCCCACAGGAATCCTGGGCAGCAAAGAAAATCAGCTGGTTTTTAGCTTCATAATTTTAAGTTACATTTACATCTGATTTTAAGGAGTAACTTTTTTCCTGATTGTACATTTTGAAGAATCATGTTCTCTATTTTTATTTCCATAGCATTCTCTTTAAAATTGCTTTAATAATAACAACAGTTCTGTAGAACTATCCGACACTGTACAAATGTAAGGTCAAATGTTTCACTCCAGTACAAACTTGAACTAGCAATTTGATGCTTTTTGTTCTGTACATTTTTAATGGGAAGAAAAAAAAAAGAATTTCACACATTTGAGAAAATAAATACACCATGCTACCAGTAATAAGTGTTAGCTAAACCCATATCTTTAGAAAACCAATATGTACTGGAGGTGTTCAGGAAATAACGTGTATGTGTTGTAGATACCACAGGGCTAATAAAATTATTGATACTAGTTTTTTGATTTTAAGAGTTTAAAGTATAGACTTTATTTCTAAAAAATTTTAGGAGAAGATGGTAATTGAAAGATATTCTAGATAAATAAGAATAAAAAGTAATCTGACACATTAACACAGGAGAGCAGTTAAAAAAGAGCTTAAAGCCCACACTCAAAATTTAGGAAATGCCATACTTGGTGTGACAACATGGAATTCAATGTATCTTTATATGAGATAAATTGTGGCTTCACACTGCTTTCAACCTGGTTTTCAGAATAATTGCTTTGATTTCCTAGAACTTGAGTGAACACAGGGACAGACAGCAAATATGAAATATGTACCTGTTCACTCAAAGTTTAACAAAAATATTCAGCAAACAGGTTAAATTTTATAACTATGGTGCTTTATGGAACATGTATTTACTATCCCAAGTATAAGAAATAGACAGTTTAGGCTATTTTTTCCTCCCTTTTTCACAAAAAAAAAGTGCTTAATTAAATGCTTGATGTTATTATAACATGCTGTGTAGATATTTGCACACTTTTCCACTAAAACACTTCACAATTGCTTCTTTGTAAGTAACACCTGAACACAGCAAACGCATGCTAAAATTATTTGTATTTGGTTTTGTATCACTGAAAGTAAAAAGATATCTTTACTGTGTAAAATTATCGAATCCAAGTAATGAGTCTCTAGTACATGGGAAGAGATGTAGGGGAAAATAACATTGAATTCAGATATTACCACAGGGAATAAATTGTCTTATCATGCCTTTGGACTGCATTTTTCTCTGACAGGTACATTAAGCAATAGTTTAGTTTAGTCCTAATTTTCCAAAGAGGCATTTGAAAAGCTTAATAAGTACAGTGTCCTTTCAAGACTGAGTCTTCTCATGCATCAAGCACCAGGAAAGTCTTCAAAAATCACTGTCTACTGGTTAGCATTCATTAGTGACATTTACAATTTCACATGCCCAGACCTAATTCTTATAATTTCCTACAAAGTTCAAATAACTTGAACTCTTATTGATTACAGACCACTCAGCATTTTTCAAGTCAGACAGGGACACGAACATGCAACCACATGAACCATTTATCTGGACAAAGAAATTGAACGAGCGCAAACTGTGAATTTAAAATATTGGAGCTGTGTCTGCATAACTCTTCTATGTAGAACTGTTTTTCTGAATAAAATGAGTTTATACATGTGCATACACACACACACACAAATAGTAATATCTAGATAGTTTGGAATGGGATTAGGATCTGGAATAGGAGACTTCACACAAGTCTTTATATTGAGCTGCTTCAGCTTCCTCTGCCACCATTATTAGAGCAATATATCTAGAAATTCTTCAATGAAAACAGATCTTTATGATGAAGCAATATTTCTGGAAGATTTCTAAATAGTGCAGATGCCACTCACATGAAAAAAAAGGCAATATATTAATCCTTTGGTGTAGTTTCTATTGAAAAATATAGCCTCTGAAATAAAGTTTTAAGACAGATTTAGAGATAAAATATTAGTGGATGAACATATTCAAATGTATCTTTTATTGAGCTTATATTGGGACATATCCTTTCTTTTTTCCAAAGTAATTTCATCTATTTAGAAACAAAAAACTGAAACAAGTGTATCCCTTTTTGTGTACATGAATGCATGCTGTCCATAAGCAGATACAGACTTATCCTCTAGAAAATATTTTCTCTATACTATGTTTTTTTCCATTTATTGCAATAAGAGTAAAAGCAAAAGTATTTAAATATCCGTTTTTTGTTTTCCTTCATTAATGTTTCGCAAACTGCTAATTAGAAAAGATACTTCATACAAATTATTAGCTTTTATATCTGCTTTAACACTTGAAAGGTTACAGCAAGAGGAAAAGGAAGAGCTTTAATTAAAGAATGAATTATTGAATACTCCATTTTAATTGATGTAGCCTTCTGCTATTATTTTGTGTGTTTATAGATATTTTATGCGATTCTCTAATCAAGATCACACACACAAAGAAGCCTTTAACTACTAAGGCTAAAGAATGAAGGGTGCTGATCACATTCAGCCATTTAAGTTCAAAAATCATGTGAAGTATGGTTTCCATGACAACAAGTCACTAATTGCTAGCAGAAAATAAAATAAAAATCAACCTTGACAGAATTTAGAGTGACATGGCAGGTGAAAAACCTTCCAAATAGTTATATGACAATTTTCATGTATGATGAAGAAATACAAGCAGCCCCACCTTCTGAGACATGGTGAAAACACTGAGTTCCAGGGTTATTTTGGATTTGGCAGAGCTGGCTGCATACAGTAGTCATTGTGCATTACACTTGGTAGTCAACACCTATCTTCAGTTACAGATAAGAAGAGATGTTTGTCATGAGGTGATGAAGGATTTTTGCATCCTTGGGCTACATATCAACACAGGAAAATGCTGTGGAAAATGTATCAAGTAAAGAAATGACACAAACAGCAAAATTTTAGCATAAATTCACGGGTAAGAAGAAAAACATTAAAGGAGAGAAGAGGGGGAAGAAAGGAGCTATAGTCATACATACCATCCATGCTAATTTATTAGTAAGTGTTTCAGACACCTCCAGCTTGCAGACAGAAAGAGTCTTTTGAGACTAGGGAAAACTACTTGGAAAGTACAACGATGCCATTCAAAATTTACTGACTTATGAACTGCTGCATATCATTTGTAAAAATTGCTTCAGCCTGAGCTACCTTTCACCAGCTCTGTAAGTCGACTCACTGGGTCACTAGGAGTGAACAAGAACATTTTGATAAATTCAGTTTCCATGACAATGAATTAGCCATGGAAAGGGGGAGGTGCTGAAAGATCTGTGTTCTGTAGAATACTCTTCAAATGTTTGCCTGTTTTCATTTTTAGCCATTTAGTTCTCATGGCTCTGTTCCAGGACTCTAATTCACCAGGAGCTGGTTTCCCTCCACAGATTAGAGGAGCAATTCATCAGTGAATGTTTCACTCAGTGGCCCCATCTAATGTAAGAGAATATATAAATGAATTTTTCCAATTATGTTTTTTGTTTGTTTTGAAAGAATGCAGCAGTCTCTTGCTGTTGTTCCACTCTAATCCAGCTACAGAATACTTAATATTTCCTATTTATTGCCCACTACTGTACTCAGGACTGCAGCTGTAACTTGCAAGATGTTGCAAGTTTGTTCTAAATAGCCATGAGCCCTCAAAACAAAACAATGTTTTGGAGTTTGCTTTAAAAAAAACAAGCCTATAAAAATATATCATATTCCACAGCCTGCTATAGCCTACATCAATGGGAACGTTTGAGAATCAGACCTCCAAAAACAAATGGTATTTATTTTTGATAGAAGTGCTTAAAGTTATTTTTCATTTGTCTGCCTTTTGAAAGGCTAAGCCAGTGGGACATTTGTTAGTGTCAGAACTAAAATCTACTCAAATTCGGGAATGCCATTCAGCTGTTTGCAGTAGGTGCAGCGTGAGAGCCTTACACTAATGAGATTAAGAATGAGGTTGTTTAACCATTCACGAAACAGACAAATATTTCAGAGCACAAAGTAGCAGGGGATCAAAGTGCTGTTTCCATGGCTATTGGGATAGATGGGTTTCCATCCAGAGACAATTGAGACAAATTTGACTCTTTCAGAAAGTAAATCTGTTCTTAGTACCTCCAGCAACGTGCTCCCCATTGCCATAAATAAAAACTGAAAGGACTGCACACCTTGTTTCTACTGTCTCTGCTGAACAGCATCGTTTCATGTGCTCCACAAGAAATGGAAGGGTTTTTCAACAAGCTGTTAGAGTCTGTGAAAGCCCAGCATGGGCTAAAATGTCTGAATGATTTTCAAAAGAAAGAAAATGTTACTAGCAGGAAAAAAAAGTAAATAAAAACCAACAACCAAAAAAACCCAAACCAATCAAACAAACCAAAAAGAAGGCAAAAAATAAAAACACAGCACAGGATGCCACTACACTGAAAATATTAAAATAAAGGAAGAAGAAGAAGGGAAAAAAGAGAGAAGAAAAGGAAGAGAAAGGGAGCAGACAGGTTCACAGAAAGGGAGAGGAAAGGGAGAGGAGTTTTGAGTGGCATGTCTGCCTATGGCAGCATATTTGGGGCTAGATCTTTAAGGTTCCTTTCAACACAAAATCTGATTCTGGGATGTAAAAGTGCTTTACATGAGAGTCATCTATTCTATCTTGAAAAACTTCTAATTGAAATGGTATGACCATTTTCCAAAATGCAAATGCCATTAATACTAGAATATCTTGCAGCCTGGAAATCACAATAAATGATTTGCTTAACGAGACCTAGTGTTCTGAAGCAGAAAAATAAGAGCAAGAGAAGATTATTCCATGTTGATTGATACTCAGGAGCCTTGAGTCTCAGTCTTGATTTAAAGCAGCGGGGGGCAGCAGCCATCAGGCACTAGAGCGCATGTGGACAAGAATAAGCCTGATGACTTCTTTGGTTTGTCTGCCATGTGGAACTGTCTCAACATTCTTAATTCAGATGTGAATGAGGTGTGTTAATAGCTGCACGCTTGCACTCCTGGAGCCGAGGAGCGCGCGCCGGTAGCAGGCGTTCAGGACCCATTGATATTAATGGTGAGAAATGGCTCAGCCTGCTGTTCTCAGTGAAGCACAGTGCAAAGCCCACTGCGAGACACAGATGTCAGGGGCTTCCTCACTCCATCCATGACCTTCAGCTGGCACCAGACACTGTGGCACGTCTCGTCTTGTTAACATTTTAACAGGTGAGAGATGGATAAACAACAGTTCTCTCAGACCTGTAGATTGCTAATAAGTGTCACAAAATACACACTAGAGCTCAGGTGCAGATCATTAAAAAGGAAGCAGGAATGTGAGGAATAATGACACGTCAATCTACCTCAAATCAAGTTTGACACCCCCGTGATACTAGTTAGCACCATGCTCAGGGAGCTTTGCCTTCTGTTCTTTCAAACTTGAACCAGGAGCACAGCACTGGAACTTATTTCCAGATGCTTTTGGTTAAACTTTGAGCCCCTGCTCAAATTAAGGAAGAAAAGAAGAACATTCAAAATTTCATTTTTTTTCCTAATAAAGGTTTAAGTGATCTAGTCAAGCACCGTGAACTTTAACTAATAGTTTCATGCTACAGTAATGGCACCTATTCTTTGAATTCATTTCCCATACTGACAGCACAACTCAGGCATACTCCAGACTATGACATTTTAAGTGACTGGTGATTTTCAGCTGTGCTTTTTACGGTATGCTTGTATGAACTGCAGACTGGAATACATACACATCTCTGCGTAGAATGCAGTTCATGCTACTTTTGCTGCTATATAGAAAAATATCTATTTTTAAAAGTGAAGTATTCTCAGGATATGTCTGTTTTCCCATACTAAATTGAATTAAATGGAGGAAATATTTGAGATATCAGACAAACCTTTAAAATTTTTTACTTCCTCAGTCAAGCCCATGCTGTTCTAGTTTTTATCAGTACCACTAGATTTCATAATCTAACAAAATAAAGCACAGAAACCAAGAAAAGTAAACCCAGTACAGAACAGAAAATTAGTCAAATGTATATTTTTCAAAGATCATCCATGTCTCATAGCTAAAACACGCTTAGTCACTCAATTTGTATGTTTATATTTTTATACATAAAAAGCAAGTCACCAACTTTCCTCTCCAATGCACTACAAGCAGACATATAACCACAATTTGGAAAGCTGTACCTATGAATAGGAAGAGACTTATTCTTTGCCACTGCTTATTTAGTGCAACTTGGGGTGCATAAAATCACAAGTTGATCATAGACAAGAAACAGAAAAATGTGGCAGGAAATAATGCATGCCTCTTCACTTGTTTCAACTCACAAATCCTTAGCTGGAAACTTTATTTCAAACTAGGTTAGGAAAAGAAGTCCAAAATTTTTTGGGCTGCCCCCATAGCTTAAGATTCCAGTACTGCATAAGGCAAAACTTGGCTCCAGTATGTGTTATTCTGATGCTTCATTATGCCTTGGCAAGACCATTTCACCATGATATGTTCACTTTGAGTTAATTTCACTTAAGAGATGAAACCAGCAAATGAAAAGTTGACAGCTTGTTTCTCCTGAAGCTAAGATACGGAATCATGTTAATACTCCAGTGTTACCACTGACTTGAAGCTGACCTAGAAAGCAAACCATAGACATGATTTATCATCACAGAACAGAGACCAAAGTAGCTCTTTGGAATGACCGATCTATGTATTCCGCAATCAGTCTCTTTTCTTTTTAATGAGTTTTGGGAAAAATAAAACCCATACATTTTTAAAGCAGAATGCTTTCTTTCAAAATCCACACTTGCAGACATTAAAATATTAGTAACATCTCTATGCATCAGAAGGTGAATTACTATTATTCATCTGTGCTATTTCCAGTCATGTAATGGAAATAAATTAGAAAATGGGAATAAATTTTCCCCTTTTCATTCATATTTATTACAAACTCCTGTATATACCCGTCAACATTTGTGGGTGAGATTTTTATTTTAATTTGTGTGGTAAATTGGTGGGTTGATTGGTGTTGTTGTTGCTATTGTTTTGAAAATTAGAGGAATTTCCTGAGAAATACAAATGAAACCTTTACTATCTTTACAGAAATCTTGTCAGTGTTCAAAATCAGTAAAAGCTAAATCCAATCAATGGTATTAGGTTCACACTAGTGCTAAGGTCAATAGCTGCTCTTGTGCTATAGTTTAAGCACTGCTGCAGACCTATACTAGTCTTGAACATGGGATCAAAGAGATAAAAGTGGAGTGACAGCATCTCTTTCACTTTATATTCCACCACTCTAAGGATCTTTACACGAGTTCGATTCTCAGTGACATTTTGTCATTGATTTTTTTAACATATCTTTTGCATCAATGTTTTCCCAGGAACCTCCTCCAAAGAAGATGACATCAGAACAAGTTAAGAGCATGTATGTCTACTGCACGAAAGACTGTGGGGCATTTACCCACCAGCTATACTAAAGATTTGTAATTGGTATGCTGGAAAAAAAATCTCAATATACCACTGACTGAATATTTTTTCATCATCAATTTTTAAACAAGAATTTTTTAAAATTCAAATATAGTAAAACAGTACCGATCAAAGTACAATCCTCAACCAGGTGAATTCATTGGCAAAACTAATACATTACAACAAGACATTGATTTAACCAAACTGATTAAATGTCCACCACAACATATTACAAGCCACATTTTGAAGTGAGTGGGTGACTCTCATCATAACTTTTTGCCCAGAGCTGCAAGATGTACATATTTTTTTCCCCAAAGCTCAGCATATTCAATGCTGAACTCTTCAGAAATCTGGCTATTTTTTTGGTGAGATAAATAAAAGATGAGTTCACTTTAAAAAGCACTTCTTACATACCATAATAAAAAAAAGTATCAGAACTTGTGCTTTTCGTTGCTTCCAATCTTATGTAGAAGGCTAGGAAACTAAATAACAGTACAGAACTCAATATAAACTGTTGACAAGCCTAAAAATAAGTTTTTAAGAAAAATGCTGATGTTCAACTACTTACTTTCTGCTGTGCTTTAGAAAGGAACTGGAACTTTAAAAAAGAAGTCACAAAATATACAGAAAAGTGTCTGGAATGCTGCCCAGCAGAAAAGGACCTGGGGGTGCTGGCTAACACTCAGTTGGACATGAGCCAGCAGTGTGCCCAGGTGGCCAAGAAGGCAAATGGCACCCTGGCCTGTGTCAGCAATAGTGTGGCCAGCAGGGACAGGGCAGTGATTGTCCCCCTGTTCTCGACACTGATGATGCCACCACTCAAGTCCTGTGCTCAGTTCTGGACCCTCAATTCAGGAATTGAGATGCTGGAGCAAGTCCAGAGAAGGGACATGAAGCTGGTAAAGGGTCCAGAGAGGGAGTCCTCTGGGGAGCAGCTGAGGGGGCTGGAGTTGTTTAGCCTGGAGAAAATGAGGCTCGGGGGAGACCTTATCACTCTCTCTACACCTGCCTGAAAGGAGATTGTGGCCACATGGGGGTCAGTCTCTTCTCACAGGCAAGTAGTGACGGGCAGAGAGGACATAGCCTCAAGCTACACCGGCATGGTCTGGGCTGGGCACTAGGAAGAATTTCTTCACAGAAAGAGTGATTAGATATTAGAATGGGCTGCCCTGGGAGATGGTAGAGTCACAGTCTCTGGAGGCGTTTAAGGAAAGACTGGATGTGGCACTTAGTGCCCTGGTCTATTTGATAAGTTGCTATTAGGTCATAGGTTGGGTTTGATGACCTCAAAGTTCTTTTCCAACCTGATTCATTCTGTGATACTGCAATATGAAATTTTCTGCTGCCAGGCTGTACATTCATAAATACATTCAGGTTATTTTTATGTAAGCACAAATCCATCCTACCTATCTAGCTATTCAATAATGAACAGATCATTTCCAGAAAGAAATTTTAGAGAACCCAACATTCTGTAGTGGACATTTACATCAAAATAAAAAATATATGAAAATAAAGGACCACTAAATAACTACTAAATAAGAAATTAGTGGTGTAGACATTTTGGTCAAGCACCTAAAATCAAGAACAAATGAAATCTGGACCAGACTGGTTCCCTGAACACTTCCTTATTCACACAAACAATATTTGCAGGAGAAGCCAAGTCTGGCAACAGCTGACTCTTCCACAGTTCAAGTGAAATACACAGGCACTGAACTGCAGATGATTCAAGAAGTTCTCTCCCACAACTTAAATTTCCCCCAACCCTCAAAATTTTAAAAGTAAAATAATTTAAAACTACATACTTTCACACAAGCTTTTATTTACAGCTAAATGAGATTCTGAAATCACTTGAGATTGAAGACATGTTGTTAAAAATGTCCTGACACTGCTTCATTAGATATACAGCAAATCTAGATTATCAGACCTTGTTATAAAGCTGCAGCCAGCAGCCCCATGAATGAAAAAAGGGGATAAAGCTGACACTCTCTAGAAGGAGTAAAGTCAGTTAAATGTCAGAACTGAGTCTCTAAATTGCTGTGCATACTGTGTGTTTCTATTGAAAGTTTGTCTGCACACAGTTCTCATTCAGCTCTGAAAATGTAGTTTTCTCATCACTTTTTATTATAGAATAAATGTATTTGTTGTAATCAATTCCAGGAAAGTCCTATTTCTTATGGAGAGATAATATACAAACATGTCTCTACAAAAATTACAGAACTTCTTTACCTCACAAGCCATTTTTTATTTCTTAATCTGAGTTTGCCCTGTACTACTATTTGTATGGTGGTGATATCTCACAATTTTCTACATCAGTAGAAGGTTCCTTGGGCACCACAAACCACTATTTTCTCTCAGAAGACAAGCAAAAATACGAAGCAATATACTCACATATTTTTTTTTTCAATAAACAAAACATTGGCAATATAACCGCACTGCTATATATGCGACCTGCTGCATAAGCAGACAGCAGAAGTGGCTTCTGTAGATCCTACATAATCTTTTTATATGCCTTATTTACAATAAAATTATAAGCAATAGTATTTCAGCTGTGATAGTTTCAGCACGAAAGAGACATGAGTGTTGGGATTCGTGCATTTTAACATACAGAATGTAAACATTTCAGTCTTTAGCCAGGTTTCTTCCCAGTTAACAGTAAAAAAGGCCTCCAGAAGTAACTCCTCTGACCTACCCTAAAAGTCTCCCAAATTCCCTTCTGCAGCTGTTTACTTTTTAAATGCAATTAAAGAGGCTTATGCAGATATGGTAATCTAACCATAAAATCCTTATCAGAAAAGAAAGAATTCTTTTAAAAGGCTAATTGGAAAAAGCCATATATCTCATATCTTCCAATGAAGCTGGAAAAGGCATATCTTACCCAGTAAGTGGACTTTGTGCCCTGAAATCTACCTATGTTGTTTTTCACCTCTGGACTGAGAAAAGGTCCCCCTTTTTGTTCGTTGTGCCTTTACAGACCTTGGTGTTATCTGACAGGATTTCAGTTTCAGAATGTTTTCAGTTTTCACCGGCTTCCTGGGCTCCTCATTGTGTTGGCCAGGTGACAGGGTTGGTTATGGATTTGCAGATATGCAGATTATGGTTAGTGTCAGAGTTTTCCTATTAAGCTTAAAGCCTACTTTCTTTGCAGAAATTTGCTTCCCTTCAGATATATTGTTTTGCAATGAATAGGATTTTACGATTTTATATCTTATATTTGCATGTTTTTCCTACCCAAGGAGATAATTGCAGCACAGGTTAGGCATATTTTACTGAAGGATCCAAGACCATTTATATTGAATATTATATCTGAACTGATTCAGTAATTTTTCTTCTTCTGACTCAGCAGAACCAACAGCTTCATTGTATGTTTATGCTAAATGCAAAGAGGGGAATGGGAGGAGGGAACTGAAAATAATTTTCTAGTCCCTTGGATATGTGTGGTCATTAGTGCCCTGTGGCAGCCCCTGACAGAAAAGGACACGAGTCAAACCACACTCTGCCTGCCAAACCTAATGCTTCCTCACTAGCTTGTCGTGCTCCAGCACAGCCATCAATGACATCCAAGTACACAAAAACCTGGAACCAGTTTTCTTGCCATCTGCAGAGTGGCAACTGCTCACTCTTATCACAACGAGCCCTGCATGCCAGAAGAATAAATAACATTTATGATCCTTTTCTGACATATTTGTAGCCCCAAACAACAAGGAAAATGAAAAATATTAGTGCAAGAGGAGCAAAGCCATACAGTGAAAAAATGAAAATTAGTGAAAGAGAAGCAAAGCCATACAAGATAAAGCACTTGGAAAAAGTTTTACTTAAAGTCTGTGTCCTGACATAGTGTCCAAGGAACATTTTTCACCAAGTGAAAGCAAGCTAAATTATGCTAGTACTGTCTTGTCTTCCATGTGGTTGCTGACAGATGTTTGGAAAAGAAAATCTTCCTTTCTGCTTGACCTTAAAAGCTGTTTATGGTATATTTATAATGTGAAACAGTAAAACAGTACAACAAAAAGCGGAGTTCTTCAGTGATAGAAACAAGACACTTTTGCTTTGTTACTTAAATTACTCAGAAAAATATTAAAACTGTTTTTCCTAATATTATTAATAGCAATAACAACAACGAAAATAATAATAATAATATCTATCACTTGCAATGAATAACTAGACTGAAAAAACTCCACTGATTGCAATGTGGTTTGCCATACATCTGCAACAGAAAGTGAATTCTGCAGGCAGGTTGTGGTAAAAACATGTCTATTTTCTTTTATTTATCACTTTCTTCCCAAGCTCTGTAAAATGCACACATTTCTAATAGGTGTAATACTCTCTCAGGGTTAGGCTGAGTGACAAGCAGCAGTGATAATTTACATGGAAGTGATTCATGTAATGGGGAAAGCTGGAGGAGGTGGGTGTTGGGAAGAGAAGGAATGGAACCATGGACGACATGAAACATAGTGCAGGAAACAAACTGCTTTTTTAAAGACTTGGAATGACTGATTATTTTTGCACTAGACTAACTGTCTAATAAAGGAAGAGTGATTAAGTTTAAACAGTGACTGACAAAAAACCACAAGCAGCCTCAACAGGAGGAAGAGCACCCTGCAATGAAAGACTAGTGCCTCTGGGTTAAGGCCATGGGGAGTTTCATGTCTTGGAGTTGCTGGACAAGCAAACAGCATTTTTCTGTAGTTTGTCAAGTTCAAGGGGAAAACTGGACTTTTCTACATTTTAGGAGAAAATCAGAGAGATTTGAAGTTTTTTCACATTTCTCTAATACATGTTACACAGGCAACACAATCTTGGATGACAACTACACTGAGTAAGACAAACAAATAACCAGTAGTGAGCTCAGGAAACATAGCACTACAGGGTCTGTGGAGTTTTTCAAATCACAAATAATTTCCCCTGAAAAATATTTTCTTTTTGCTTATTTTTTTAATCTAAATTTCAAGGAAAAAAATAGCTTAATTATTTTGCCAATATTCACCCCTTTATTAGGAGGGAATAATTTCTTGGATTTAAGCAGGCTGGAAAGTAATTTCCTCTGAAGGATCCTTAAATAATCTAATTGTATTACAACCAAACAGAGTAGAATAATTGCATCAAAGTATTTTTATTCCACTGGTTTTGTAGCAAATATTTTATATGGAGGTCATTAAGTATTACACTGAGAAGTTATATATACCAAGGAGTGCACTCCTGATGTAAGCACGGACTAGTAAATTCTGGGAAATTTTGCCCTAGGTATTAAGCAAGAATGAGAGGAGGAACCATCAGTGGAGGAGGAATGAGAGAGCAAAGATCTCTGATGGACACAGAGTCTTTAAATATGACAGGTTTCATTATATCTAATGAAATTTTATGGCATAAAATGCTGCAGTTACTTAAGAATTTTCTTTTATTATCTTTTCAAAGTCCAAATTTCAGTAGGAAATTAAAATTTGTATTTTTTTCTTTCCTCTTAACCGCAATATTCAAAGACTAGAATGGTTGACTAGCCTACATAAACAAAACCTGTGAAATTTAAAAATTACCTTGGGTGTTTGATGTATATCTGTCTTTTTAATGAAAGAACTTGGAATTTGTTCTGATACTTTTAATAGAAACCAAAACACTAGGATAAAAACATAATTTGCTTAAAATATAATGGGAACTTAGCACTGAAAATTATCATCTGGGTGAAACAGGGAAGTTTGCTCCATGCAACCTCCATTTAAAAAAAAGTAGGCTACAAATGAGATAGTGTAGGTCCTCCCTCCCTGTCCCTGCTCTCCAGCTGCCAGCAGCTTGCACTGCTACCCAAGAAATATCACTGCCACAGAGCAGTGCTGGAAAAGTCACTAATGGATTACCATGGCCAGCCAGAGCAGCTCTCTAGAATTTTCACTGTTAATGAATTAGCAACACTTTAAAGGGTTTATATGTCTTTCAAAAAAAAAAAAAGTTTTTATTATACCAAGGGGTAATTGTATCTTTGACAACATTCAAAGAAATAGCTTTTATAACAGTTGCCAAGAAAAAAACATTTTAAATTTTGTAAATCGTAAGACCAGCCTGCATATGCAGAGCACTGCAAGCACTGCAGCTGATTTAGTTGTTGGCCTAGAAACCCTGATGTAAGGAGAGTTAAACAGGTCCACAGTTTAAGTTCCCCAGTAAACTATGCACTGAAGAAACAGACACAGCCTCTCACATGGAGTTTTCTCCCATTAAATCCTGGACTGCGTTGCAGCACTGAGAGACTCCAACACCATACACTGTTGTTGGGCTAGACTGTATGCAGTGATATATTACTTTCCATAACCTTGGTCAGCCCAGGCAGCTAAAGGTTACTGTGTTTTCTACTGAATTCAGTGATAAAGCCAAAAAGGAATAAACTGGACTAGGAGCAAAGCTGCTGCACTGCCCATGAAGGGGGGCCCAAGCCAACACACTGTTATGGGCTTTCTTTTTTTTATATCATAAACTACTCAAAATGCTATCTAAATCAGATTTGTGTCTTTATCACCTAGATCTCTGCAAATTCTCTAGCTGCTCTTCCTTAGCACTGGATCCAGCTCCTCAAATACACCACACTGTCTGCTGAGTTTCCAGAATACTAAAGCACAAGGTAATTACTGGAGACATTGTGATGGCAAAGCAAACTTTAACTGAAGACAGAGGAAACATTACTTCTCTGTTTTTCCCAGGATGTTAAAGGTCAGTAGGCAATAACCAGAATATAATTAACACAGTTACACATTCTCTTTTCATGAGTGGCCAGCTAGATGCGTGTCAGGCAGCAGCCTCAAACAAAAGAACGCAAAATCGTCTGTAGTGTGATACAGAGTGTTTTGATTTGTAGTTCTTAAAAAACTGTTTTCTCCCTCTACTCTGAGTTACAGTGCCTTGCATTGAAGTACAATGTGATTAGAAACTGGCTGAGGCTGTGGCCTTTTGTGAACAATGGAGGCAAATATGTCACTCAAGATGTTTGATTTACATCGGCTCAGCAGTTCTCCTGGAGCTTAGTTTTCTAATAACTAACTAGGATTTTTTTCTGTAATAGCTCATACACGACTCAAGATATTTACATTCAGCATTGTGCAGGCTGTCCTTTCCTATTTAGGTTAATAATGGAAATATTAATCTTCAATATTTTGAATAAATAAATTAAAATCTGGCTACATGCTGACAAATGTAGATCTCTGTATACCAGCTGTCACCAGGAGGAACTATTAATTCATGCATCAACTTTCAAGGCTGAACTATTATGGACTGGCACACCATAGAAATACACAAATGTTTAGAAGACAGAGAACTGGCAGCTGTGTAATGACTAACCACAGGTTAAAAGACAGGCATATGACACAAATTCAGCTACCATAGTAATTAAAACTGGACAAAGATTTTATAGACGTTATATATGTACAAAATAGACATGGAATGGCATATTTACCATGTGTGTCCCTGATGTATTTAGGATGTTACCTTTGTTAAAAATAAATGAAATGTGATTCACTAAAGACAAATTCACTGTAGGATGGTATCAGTGACCCTTAAGAGATTCGCACCAAAAATCCCCAGTCTAAACCAACATTGTTTTGATATTTCTTTCTTATTCTTACATTTCTTGGCAGAAAAGCTGCTAGTGGTCAAGAAGAAAAAAAAAAGGCAAAGACATTTTTGTCAAAGCTTCTTACAGTCATGGGGTTTGTTAAGAAAAATCAAGGAATTGTTAGCTCTTTAGCAGGGACATTCAAAAGACAAACATGATAATGAATTTAAAAGCAGAGACCACAACTCAGTAATATGCTAGTAAAAGAGTAGTAATTCAATAAATTCCACCAAAATTCTCTTTTCCATCCACTCTCAGGTGCCTTGTAGTCCACTCAAATCTGAATGGACCCTACCCACCTTAATTTACAAGACGTACTCTGATTCAGATTAGTCAGAGACAGAAAGCAGTAACAGTAATAAGGGTAAGTGAAGTATATTTATCAAGTCAGTGGGTATGGAAACCAATAGCATGTTAGCAAGAATAATGCTACATGAAAAGTATTGGCTTTGTTTTAAATAAAAGACTAAATACAACCACAATAGCACACTTTAACAAAGACAACTTTTATATTGAATTGCGATAATAGACATGTCACATGTAAAACAAGCAAGGTAATTATTTTGTTTTTTATATAGTTATAGAAAGATAGAATGGCTTTGGTTGGAAGGAACCTCAAAGATCATCTAGTTCCAATCCTCTCTACCATGGGCAGGGACACTTGTCACTAGACCAGCTTGCTCATTGCACCATCCAGCCTGGCCTTGTACTCTGCCAGTCATGGTGCATCGACAGCTTCTCTGGGCAACCTGTTCCAGTGCCTCACCACCCTCACAATAAAGCATTTCTTCCTAATATCTAATCAAAACTACTTTCTTTCCCAGGTAAAACTTTTCCCCTTTGTGTTGTCATCTTATTGCAGGGGTTCCACAATGTTGTCTCCTTATTGCAAAAGTTTCATACATTCTTAGTGTTCCTTGTGGACATCTCCTCAGAGCACTAACACTTCTTCACAAAGCAGCCAACTGACTTCAGTTCCCTTCTCAACCAACCAACACACTCTTTTATAACTCTATAACTCTTCTTCTCATTGGTCACAGCTGTGGCCTGTAAAAGGTCTGTTCCTAATCTTTGACAATTGGCCCAGCTGCAACTCCTTAGGGGTAGGATTACTTTCTACACTATCTTTATCTTCTTATATTCTATCCCTCTACACCTTTTTCCTGAAACTACATGCCCTTGTAAATATTCTCTCTCTATCTTACTTGTAGGCTCCCTTCAGGTGCTGGAAGGCCACAAACAGATCACACAGAAGCCTTCTCTTTTCCAGGCTGAGCAAACAAAATCCTCCCAGCCTTTCCTCATAGGAGAGCTGCTCCAGCCTTCAAATCAACTTGGTGTCCCTACTCTGGACTTGCTCCCACAGGTCCATGTCCTTCCCATGTTGAGAGGCCTAGAGCTGGATGCAGCACTGCAGGTGGGGTCTCACCAGAGCAGAGGGGCAGAATCCCCTCCCTGGCCCTGCTGCCCACACTGCTTTGGACGCAGCCCAGGACACATCTGGCTTTCTGTTCTGGGCAGTGAGTGCACATGGCTGGGTCATGTCCAGCCTCTCATCCAGCAGCACCCCAAGTCCTTCTCAGCAGGGCTGCTCTCCATCTCTGCATCCTCAGCCTGTGCTGACACAGGAGGTTAAACCTCATGAGATTCCTTTTGGCACTGTTCTTGAGCTTGTCCAGGTCCCTCTGGATGGAATCCTGTCCTTCAGGTGTGTCACCTTCACTGCTCAGCTTGGTGTCATCTGCAAATTTGCAGAGGGTGTACTTGGTCCCTTCATCTGTGTCATTACTGAAGTTATTAAGTAACACTGGTCCCTGAGAGACACCACTCGTCACTGATGCCATTGGGACTCTGAGTTGTTGGCTGCTAACCCCTGGATGTAACCATAGTAGATGATGTAGCTCTGGTTACCCACTCTGGATAACAACTTTTGATCTAACAGTCCACCCATCAAATCAATCTATCTCCAATTTAGAGAGAAGGATATTCTCAGGGACTGTGTCAAAGGCTTTACAGAAGACCAGATAAATTACATCTGTAGCCCCCCCTTCTTTTGACCATTGATGCAGTCATCCCATCATAGAAGGTCACTGACTTGGTCAGGCAGGACTTGACCTGCTGGCTGGCTGTCCTGAATCACCTTCCTGTCCTCCGTGCACCTCAGCAAAGCTTCTAGGAGGATCTGTCCCATGCCCTTCCCAGGGACAGCTGGGAAGCTGACT
This sequence comes from Ammospiza caudacuta, assembly GCF_027887145.1. Lineage (NCBI taxonomy): Eukaryota > Metazoa > Chordata > Aves > Passeriformes > Passerellidae > Ammospiza > Ammospiza caudacuta. Next base: position 64,388,466 of record NC_080594.1, read on the forward strand.
AGTCAGTAGTTCCTAAAGTCCTCATTTCCATCCTTTTTAAAGATAGGTACAATGTTTCCCTTTTTCCAGTCACCTGGGACTTCCCCTGACTACCATGACTTTTTAAAATATCGCAGGATGCAGGTTGGCAACTACATCAGCCAATACCCTCGGAACCCTGGAATGCATTTCATTGGGTTCCATAAACTTATTCAGGTTCTCCAGGTGGCCATGAATGTGATCTTTGCTTACAGTTGGAGGGCCTCTGCTCCCCCAGTTGAGTTCCTCAGCCTTGTTCCCATCTGTTATTTCCTGTTCACCAACACTGTTCATCAGGGGCAGTACACCTCCTTTGACCTTCCCTTTTGGGCTCACATGCTGATGGAAGCCCTTCTAGTTTTCCTTTATTCCCTTGCTGGGTTCCAGCTTCACCTTGGCCTTCCTCACCCCGTCCCTACCCAACCAAATTTCCTCTCTAGACTCTTCCTTTCCAGGTTACCTGTTCTTGTTTCCACTGCCTGTGCATGTTCTTTTCCTTTAGTTTGACCTGCAGTTCCCTACCCAGGCATGCCAGTCTCTTGCCCTCCTTACCTGATTTATTGTTCCTGGGGATTGCTGGGGATTGCAGTTTTCTTGACACTGATTAAGCCTCTGTTGGGTTACTATGTTTAGTTTTGGGCACAACATTTTCAAAAAGGCAGACAAATTGGAAAGAGTTCAGATGAGAGCAACAGAAAAGATACAATAAGATTTGTGGGAAAAGGTTAAGTGAACTGGGCATGTTCAGACTAAACAAAAGAACACTGAAGGGAGGCATGACATGTCTACAAATACATTGAGTTACTATAAAGAGGATAGGGAGAAATTATTCTCCTTAGTCAATGAGGACAGAACTAATGGGCTTATGCTGCAGCAGAGAACATCTAGGTTAAGTGTAAAGGAAAAACTTTAACTAATAGAAATAGTTAGAAACACAACATGCTGCCAAAGCAGCCTGAAAAACTCCCTCTGAGGCTTAGGTTTTAGTTTGTTCTTGCTTTGTATCTAGTAGAGGGAGGATCACACTGGTAGAGGTTAGGGCTCTAGCCAGCTTCCTTCTGCACTGCAGATTTCTGATGTGACCTTGGGAAAGCTGGTTAGCAGCACATTTCAGCTCTCTAGCTGTAAAACAGTGAGAAAAGCAATTCCCTAGCTCTCAGAGATGCTGTAAGGATAAATAGTTAAGGATTCTCAGACTCACTATGGGCCAACTAAACAACTATACAAATTAAACATTGAAACCTTCCACAGTGAAAAGGCACCAACCCCTGATATATCAGTAAGTGCCTTCCCATCCAGAGGGCCTCTGTGAGTGCTGCAATGGGCTTCAGCCAACACATCCAGTCTAGGATTCATTTGGATGACCCAACCTAAGCTGCATCTGAGAAAAGAAAAAGTACAGAATGACAATGAATCAGTGGCTGATAAGACAGGCCACCAGCAGCTCAGCCTAACTAAGCTGAGCTGAAGTCAATGGACTCTCCTGTCTTAGCAGAAGATGCATCAGGAATCAGTACCAGTCATCAAGCAGGAAAAGAGACCAGTTATCAGGGCTCTGTCATAGCTGTCTGCACAAGTTCTAACACAGTGATGCTGCTGAGAGCAACCCTGAAAAGCAGATTAAAATCAAGCTAGAAGGGCAGAGAACATTAAAAGTAAAAATATAGGATGTGAATATAAGAGGAACAGACTTTTTTGTTAATGCTTAGTCAAAAGTTTATTCTTATTTGTTGTTCCTTAATTTCATAAGGGTAGTTTTGATGTCTAGAAAGGAGCTGCATTTCCGATCTAAAATTAATTATCAATAATAAATCCTTTGGAAAGCTCAAAATAAAGCAGCAGTAGCAATATCCCACTAAAAGAATTGAGGTTTTGTGATATTAAAAGCAGAGGAGAATGTGAAAGAAAATATTGTAAATAAATGTAGTCAGTTTAAATCTGTGATTTTTTTACCCAGCAAAGGCTTTGCAAAGAATTTAATTACATCCTTTATTAATATTACTATTATTGCTGCTGTTGTTGCTGTTGATGCTATTGTAATTATAATATTCTTGTATAAAACTAATGCAGTTTCATCTTACTAGATTAGCTTTACAGATGGACAGAACACACATTTCTTTGGCTCTCAGTACAGTCAGACTCAAAAAACAAAATGCTGCATTTTCTAATCCATTTTGTCCCACAACTTCTTCAGCCTATTTTACAATTCCCAGCCTGCTCCCCATCAGCCCAGCTGATACATCAGACTGGGGTTACCTATAGCAAATGCAGGTGCAAGAATTACTTTTCCAAACACTGCTCACTATCCAGGCTTTACTACTGTAGTAGAAACATTCACTTTGAAGAACTTGTACTTAAACTACAAAGTGTAAAAAAAATTAAGCATCCTAATAGAAACCCTGAATAAACATCTGAATAAAAGAAAGCTGTGAGAAAGAACTGATTTGCTATTAGCACATAGAGATCAAGAGGCAACAAAATAAATAATTATACACTTGCACCTAAAGCATTTACATAAAAATAAGCAGAAACCATGTCATATTTCTACTGCTGAAACATAAAATGGGACACATTTCAATAAACGAATAAATGTGTCTCCTTATGGGCACAAGTGGTTTCACTTACTTACAGCTATGCAGGAAAAAAAAAAAAAAGAAGAGTGATACAAATGACAGAATAACTGGAAGGTAAGTCATGAGCCCAGGTGGAGCAAATGAAAAACATGACACAAGATCTCAGAAGACCTTGACAGCACACAGGCACAACGAGCTACATTAATCCAAATGCTATTGGCGTTTCATCTGGGAAGTTAAATGTTTACTGCATGAGTTATGTGCTATATGCTTATTCATATGCATCTCTACAATCACTACAAAAGCCTTTCAAGTAGAATTGTGTGAACTGTGAATGTTTTTTGGGGTTTTTTTTTAATTCAGTTGAGAAACCAACAATAAAAATTCAGCTTAATATTTGGCTTTATTTTCAAGTTATTTTAGCCATCTTCTAATCCTCTGGGGGGAAAATGTACAGCAAAATGTGAAATGAAAAAGTTTGTTTGAAATAAAGAGCTATAACGTTTCATTTCAGAAAATAAAAAGTAGAAACAAGAAAAAGACTGGTAAGGAAGAAAAAAATCTCCAAAGGGAAAATAGAGATGTGATACTAAGTTTGAACTTAGACACTTCCCATATTGTAATCAAGTGACTTGCCAGCCAACCACACACGCATACCAGAGAAACAAGTGAGAATGAGACTGTGGGGAGTGTGGTAGCAGTTCTGCACTCACAGTACTTTATTTCATCTCATATTACATATATCTGTGCAGTTGATACATTTACCAGTTGTATTTTTTACATGTTGCAGACAGCAGTTTGCCCAATAGCATGTAGATACTGCTTTGCTGGGGACAAAAAAAAAACAACCGCCAAAACAAAAACCACAACCACAGTAATTAAAGGCTTTAATAATGTAGAAGCAGTTTTTGTACATGCACTACACAGAAGATGATCTGTAACGATTTCATATGTGTACTCCTCAGTGATTCAGTTTTAGAAAAATTATTTTCTGGTTTTAGATCAAAAAGGAAGTAATTAAATCCTTTCTTCTCCTTTTGAAATGCTCTTGAAAGGTTATTTATCTTAGCTCCTATGGAAATAATACAGATATTCTGCTGCAGATTTCAAGGAGCACTGTACATCATTGAAAAAAATAATAGGATGTTGCCAAGTATTTCCTGGCATTACTTAGTACTAAATAATACTGCAGTACATAGAATCACAGAATCATAGAAATTTTTGGGTTTGAAAAGACCTTTAAGATCTTCATTTCAACCATAAACCTAATACTGCCAAGTCCACCATTAAATCATCTCCCTAAGTGACATATGTACATATTTTTTAAATATCCTGATTCTTGATGTAACCAGCTTCCTGGGAAGTCTGTTCCAGTGCTTGACAACCCTTTCTGTGAAGAAATGTTTTTTTAAATAGCCAATCTAAACCTCCTTTGGAGCAACTTGAGGCCATTTCCTCATTCTCTCACTTTTTATGTGGGAGAAGAGACCTACTCCCACTTTGCTGCAACCTCTTTCAGATATTTGGAGAGAGCAAGAAGACCTCCCCTTTTCTCCAGGCTAAACACCCTCAGCTCCCTCAGTTATTCCTTATAGGACTTGTGTTCCAGACCCTTCACCAGCTGCATTGCCCTTCTCTGGACTCACTCCAGCTCCTGGATGCCTTTTTTGTAGTGAGGAGCCAAAAACAGAACGTGGTACTCAAGGTGTGGACTCACCACTGCCAAGTACAGGGGGACAATCACTGCCCTGGTCCTGCTGGCCACACTACTTCTGGTACAATCTAGGATGCCATTGGAATTCTTGGCCTCCAGTGCATGCTGCTGGCTCAAATTCAGCTGGCTAAAGCCACAATCAAATATTTCAGTAAGTTTCATGTATTTATTTGCATTTGTTTTCCTTCAAGCTTTATGATTTGAATGATGCCAGTAATAGAGGGGAAACATGTTTGTCTTTCTGAACTGTCATTGATGACACAGATAAGTAAAATGGATGTAGGTGTTTCTGTTTGTTTCTTACTAATGAGGCTTTTCAAGTGTTTCAATAATGGAGAGTTTGACATTCAAAATCTTTGCATCTATTGCCCTCATCAGGGTATACCACAAGGAGGGATGTCCAAGTTTTGTGCTGATAAGAAGCACAGCGATAATTTAAGAAAGACAACAGCAGCTAGGAAAAAAAAAAAGAACAAATGTAATCCCTCAGGTTTAGCACAGTAAAACACATGTGGAGGATCACTTTGACCTACAAAAATATATTGCCATCAGTGCAACTAGTGAGTTGCTAGACAGTGAAATGACAAGAGAGCCCACAGGCCTCTCAAGTGCAAAAATGACAGAAGAAAGAGGCAAAAAATCAGTATTTGCTGGAAACTACTGTTTTCATCTGTACATTTAGGCCAACACCAACTATTCTACTCCCCCGCGTACCATTAGATTGTTTGACTTGATCAATTAATCTAATTTTACTCTGCTTTGAGGAAGAGTAAATCAACTAGAGGAACATATTGATGTTTCAGATATATTTGGTTCAGCCTTCTCTATCTACATCAAATTGCACATACTGGTTTTCTTGAGCTCAACTGGAATCACACATGGCATATCCCTTGCTAAGTGCCTCCAGCTCTTGGTAGGTGTGTGAATCAACAAACACAGGTAACCAAAGGCAACCATCAAACCCCAGCTGAAACACAAAGTGCAGATTTATTTCATTACTCTCTGACAACTCCAGGCAGCAGAGACCCACAGGGACACACAGGCTTGCTTAGGCTCAGCTCATCCTGGAGGGCAGCCGAGGTAGATGAGGAGCACTCTGCACCTCACAGTAACAAAAGCTTTACTTATGGCTTCACACTCATGTCTGTGAGAGTGTGTTCTCTCTCTGCAGGAATTCTACTTCTCAAAATAGGCAGAGGTTGGAACACATTAAGCATAAAAAATAGGGTTTTCCCACAGTGACATTTTTAGCATCCACAGCTGCAAGGTCACTTTGAGTGAAACTATTCCCTCCTCTTTGACAAATTTTCCAGTCTTAACCCTCTCCTCCCAACACTAGGTAACATTCAGCTTCAAAAATAATCCATTCAGATTTTACTCTAGTTTGTTATCCAGCTACTGAAAACATGTCCTTTTCCTTCCTTGCTAGCCTGTTTTTCCCTCCTTTCTCTGAGCTTTTGCTTCTCTGTCACAAGGTCTCATACCCTAAAAACACAAAACCTGAGAAAATACCTCCATACTGGTATGTATTTCAAACGTCCTACAGGTGACTGCTATGGTTTCGGTTGTCTGGTTCCACTGGTGTATTTTCACAGATATCCTCACCTTTATCCCAAGTAATACAATGCTGTTTGCATTCCCCAATGAAAACAGAATTCATAACCAACTTTGAACATTTCATGAACAAGTGCTGTGTACTGGGAATCCTGATCGAAAAAAGCACAGCCACAAGCAAAGCTACAAGAAGAGGACTGGTTAGAGTGTTAAATAATAAATCAGAAGATCACTTTTGCTAGGAATGGGAAAGAAATCTGGCATATGAAGACATGGAAAGTTACTGTCAGGAATAACATCACTTAGACCTCCAACCTAACCATAGCATTGTCTTAAAAAGTTAAGAAAAAATTTTTAAGTGTTGGCTTATAACCCTTGTGACAAGAAAAATATAGAAGTAGTGCATGGAGAACTGGTTTAAAAATTAAAAGAAATCCTAGCTCAGCTTTACTCTCCCTTATTGCTCCAAACTTACTTGAGCTTTAGTATAAAAGTGGTTAGAATGTAAAAATTATTTCTAAGTGGAGAGCCAAAACCAAAATTGAAACAATTCTCATCAAAATTTATTTAGTTGAAATGCATTTGTTCTATCAGAAACTGAATGAAAAATATGTAATGAGATGTATTTGCTCTCTTCTTCATCACTGGGCAATACTGATGGTCCTTCCTGCACCCCAATAAAAGGGAAATGCAGCAGCTCCTCTAAAACTCCAACCACTGGAAAGCAGAGTGAGACTTGCAAGAAGCAGCCTTCCCTATGGCAGAGATTGATCTTGCATCAGCAGCACTCATGGAAATTGCTGCTATATAAGAGGGTAGATAACAAAATGTTATCACTTTCTTTTAGATGCCTATATTACTTTTAGACTCCTGTTATTACACACATCCTTTTCTGCTGTTCCCCCTTGTCAACTTTTGCAGTCAGTAGGGAGGAACAGGCATTTTTAAGGTGTTTCTTCTGACCCATTTAAAATATTTGCATTAGGATGAGCTAAACTGTACTTCAGTACTGTCTCTTTTTAGGGTGAGCCATAGGAGTTCAAACATGGGCATCTACATTACACACGCTCACTGTAGACGTCTTTAATTTGTCATATAAATCCCAGACAAAAAAAGAAAACAAGCCCAAGAGAGAAAAAGAGGGAAAAGGACTAAGAGAACAAATAATGCCAGAGTTCCTGGTATGTGCTGTAACCTAAAATTCAAAAGCTAAGTAACAAATTTAAAGTTAAAAAAAAAAAAAGATAAAAAAGATAAAAAGTCAAACAGCATCTCAAAAAGAACTCAAATACCTCAATTCGTCCACACAAAGTGGGTCAAAAGAAGTATATAATCTTTTTCCCTTAATTTTAGACTGAAAGGTCAGCTAACTCACCACCACTGCAAATTTGTTCTGTGTGGTACATCTGTTAGTGTCCTCATAAAAAATAAATTTCAAAATATATGAACTTGAGGAGTGTTGATTTATCCTAAAGGAAAAACTGAAACAATTTTTAAATGCATTTTTAGAGGTTTCTTTATTTTTTAAATTACTGTGAGCATTCTTTTTCCTAGTTTGGCCCCATTTCCTACTGACTCATTCTAAACAATCCTAAACAATTCTATTTGTTTTCATGCATGTTAAGACACTCACAAGCTCTAATTCTGGACAGAAGAAAAGGGGTTAAAATTTTATGCACTACTGGTATAGCTGGACTCAAAGCCATCAACTCAGCAAGGATTAAAGCACAATTAACAGATTTATAGATGAATTGCAATTACTGCAATTAACAGATTTATAGATAAATTACAATTACTTCAGGGTTTTTTTTTTTTAATTTTCAAATTACCATGTCATACAAACCCAACAATTTGAAAAAATTATTTTTCTATTTTTTTTCAGAATAGGAAGGAATTCAAACAACAGAGAGTAGAAAAGAATATTAAGAAAATAAACAATGCAGAAATCTTTCACACTGTTAGTGAAAGAGACTACTTTTTTCCCTTGCAGTCTTTTGTATCTTTTAGACTTGATATGTTTCAGTGCTTCAACTGTTGGTAAACACTTTCTAAGAGTTTTAGTATTCAGTTATGCAGTACTGCACTTCAGGTAATCTTATTTGTAAATGAATCTTTAGGATTGATGTTAATATGTAGTTTAATTTGTTAGGCACAATCTTGAAAAGTCATAAACTCACTTTGCATCCTTACATACTCATATATTGAAGAGTTATAATTTATAATAAACATCTGCTTTATAATACTGATGTGACAGAAGGCATTAGACAAGGAGAAAGGGCTTTCAGTGTGATACACCAAGCACAAATATGCACATGTATAAGCAAATTTTCAAATTATAGCTGAGTGATTTTCTTATGCCAGTCCAAGGATTATTAATACACATGTCAATGTCAAATTTAATAAAGCTGTTGCATTAATTGTAACTACAGTGTCTTGTACTAACACCTGTCAAGGTGTTTCTGGTGCAGAAAATCTTTGCCATGAATGAGCTAGACAACATAAATTATAAGTGAACTAGCCTTTTACCTCAGGAGATCCAAATTCAAAAACTGCTTTTAGTCTCAAATGAGTTGTTTATCACACCCTACTGAACCTCCAAATATGGCACAGTTCTGCATGGGTGGAAATCTGGACTCAGGAGATGTGAAGGATTGGAATATTACACTGTATCACTAATCAAGATTGTGGTGTATTGGCAGAGACAAGTAGGGAAGTGTATACGTGTGTACAGCAAAATCCAGCTCCTTCCCTCACAAGCCAGCACTCTACATATCTTACATTCCATAAGCAGGATGTTTGTTAGAAATTTTTGGACAGAAAAATAAGATGCTGTTACTAATGACAGCTTTTGCAAATCAACCACCTACAACTGTCGATGATATTCGCCCATCAGAAGCAATGGTATCCATGTGAACACCACTCAGAGCAACTTATCTCTGAAAATGCTGTATATCATTGTTGAATGCAAAGATCTATGAAGACTGCAATCCAATAAATTTCAGTTTTCTACAAAACTGCTCTCATGCAAAATAAAATTATAGAGAAGCATTTCATTCATAAAAAAAAAAGAAAAAATTCCCAGTGGAAAGTCAATAAAAAGTATTTTTATGCCAACAATATCATATGTTAATATCTCTTTGCAGGAATTGCATCCATTTAAATTTAATTCATCCAATTTTCAGTGGAGCAAAGACACCACAATGCTAGGTCTGTGCAGAATCATGACTCACGTTCATTTTTACAAACATGCAAAGCCAGCTAAAGGAAGCCCCTGCCATGTTCTTGCATACCACATACAGTACACTCCTGGGAGGATGGCACTGTCTTTCATCAGTGAGTGGAAGAGTGAAGAGAAGGATGCTGGCAGCATCCACACGAACTTTAGTGACTGTGCTGAAACCACATTCCAACTTGAAGGTCTCATCATTGCACGTTCTTCTTTTATACACTGGGCTTTACTTTTCTGACTGGGCCTCAGCAATACATCTTTAAGAATCTCTAAGCTGAAAGTGGAGGTGCAAACCTTCAACTGAACAGTAAAATGTTTATATTTTTAGAGCAAAGCTAGGAAAACCCTTATTTGCACAGGGCCAAGTTTTCACTTTTCAAAGCCCCAGGTTAACTTTCAGCATCCCAAACAAAGATCTGCAAAGAAAGCAAGAAGGAAACACACCCTCAGCATACAAAAGGCAAGATGTGGAGGGTGGATACAAGTCAGAGAGTGACTGCTCAAACACACCAGAATAAATCTCAAGTCCTCTATTAGCAAACATTAAATACATATCTCTGCAACTTTACTAGAACTGTCTGCTGGAAGATAACAAACAGGAGAGGAGAACCATTTTACTGTTCCTGTCTTCCTAAGGGAAACATCCCAGCTGAACAGACTGAGATCTCCAGAACTAAGAAAGATGAAAGAGCCTACTCAGCATGTGGATTTTTACTATGAGGTTTTAATGCAGCAAAGCAACCCCGTGGGAAAAGCCAGAAAAGTATAAATCTGAGTTTTGCAGTATCCAGATACCAACAGAGAAACCTAGATGGCAAATTTTTGTCTTTCTTCATCAATAAAAAAATTGTCTCATTTTGCTATTAAGTAGGTATTTCATTATATTAATGTATGCTGGACTTTGTTTAGTACAGAAATTTCCAAATAGCAGCATTAAATGAAAAAGACTACTGATATTACAAAAACTTTCCAGAATTGCAGAATTGCATGTTATTTAAGAGCTATGTTATGAACTAGCAGTCGAGTAAATGATATATATTTCATAAAAGGCCTAATACATATTTAAACAAATAAACAATTAATGCTTTAGAAGCTAAATGTATATTTTGCTATATATTGAAACAGCAATCCAATTTCAATCTCCTTTAAAAAAATAAAAACAATATCTGCACAGATTTATACAGAAATGAATATGAAAACCAATTCAAAGGCCACAACTCCTTAATAATAAGCAATAAAAAAAATTCCAAATAAAGACCAAATACTGTGCTTACTCGTGTTTATTATGGAAAAAGACTGTATAAGAAAAATAAGTTGTAATTCACATGCCCCTGTGTTTTGTAGCTGGCATATTCTTCTGGCACAGACCAATAACCAATGTTTTGACACACTGATTTTGTAATCGAGTAAGAAACAGAGAGTGAATAAGTAATGTGTAATCGGTAAATAAAAAGCAAAGAGACAGGGAATACAGATCACTCCATTCAGACGAAGTTTTCTGATGTTTATTTATTTTTATGTTTATATTTACATTTTAAAAATCAGCATTAGAAGGCTAGAGATACACATATATCTACACATATATTTGTGTCTGCCTTCTACCTAAACAAGAAGATATAACTATGATTTCTATCTCAAAGAGAAACTGGCTATAGAGTCAGATTTTTCTTTGATAATCTTGGTTTTTGTGAAAATGTTCAGAATTCTGCTTTTCATAACAAAGTAGGAAATTAGCAAGAAATAAAGAAATTTAAAATGTTTTAAACATTGCTTTTGGACACAGTTGTTAGTGCTACTTTCAAGCAGAATTTTTCTCAAAAGCTATTAATCTTACCCTTTCTTCAAGCTGCACTCTCAGGATTTGTTCAAAATACATCTGATCCTCGCTTACAGCCTTGCCTATCTGCTTCTCTGGAGTTGCATCTCCCTCACAGAGATTCACATCTTTAAAAACAGTAGCTAGCAAAGGTCCTTCATCCATATGGGCACATTCATGTGTTCTCAGGGCTTTGGATAGTGACAGGTGGCTGAATTTGGGGGGAAGCTACTGTTTCAACTAGCTGGTTCCATAAAGGGTCATAGCTATCAATTATAATTATCTTAAATTAACTGAAAGTGGATTTTGGCTAATGAAGAAAAGATGCAGATGTAAAAGCATACTTTCAAACGATTCATGCAACACTGCATTTACTAGAGGTGGGAGAGACCATAATGATTCCAGAAGTTTGACATTCTCTTTCAAGTAACAAAAAAAGCTCAAATTTAATAAAGGTCAATCAAGAATGAAGCCAACTCACTGTTCTAAGATCATACAGTCACTAGAATGGCCACTAAGTGAGTACACTCAGTGGTCATTAAAGAGAAAAAGAGGTCAAGAGTTTTTACTGAAATGTAGCTAAAAAGAACTACGTGAGTGTTTTAGCAAAGTAAAAAGAAAACAATACTGAAGTATTTAGACAACTCAATAATTATTTTTTATTATATATATAAAAATATTTCTGGTAGATATTTTTAAGGGAAAAGCCTATTTTAGTTCATTTACTGTCTTTTGATTCTAATGTCACAGAATGTTCTAAGAGTCAGAAAGCTCATGTTTTGATCTAGGAAAAAAAAAAAAGCAGAAGAATATCACCTATATCTCTGGAAAGCTTTGGAGAAAAACTGAGCAACAGATTTCAAATTAAACAATCAAGCATGCAGATTCCTGGGACTAATGAACGTGGAAAACATTGCAAGTGATAAAATGTTTTGAGTTTGTTTTTGATGTGATTAAGTCTGTGATCATCATGCCAGCCCAAAATGGCAGGGAAGAAATACAAGGAGTCCTTGAAATGGTGAAGTATGAAAGAATATTTGTAATGAGAACAGGAGTGCTTCTGTGGAAAGAAAGTAAAAGACAAATATTTTCAAACCTTTGTAAACACTTTCAAAGATCTTAAGGAAAGAGTCCCTAGTCCAAAGGTGCTATGGCAGGTAAAAGGAAATTGTCTCCAGATTCACATCCCATCCAATAAGAGCACTCTGGCCCCAATGGCCCCATGAGCCGTAATCCTGAATGAAGCCCTGCGTGTCAGTATGGTCGAGCACAGGAGGAGACCCCATGAAACAAGAGACAGCCTTGGAAACAGGATATGGCACGGCTCACCTCTTTAACTGCAACACACCAATCACATCTGAAAAGAAATTGTTTGTTTTGACATGTATTGTTAAAACTTAGGCATGTGAAACTCCAGCAGACAGCATCTCCCCCTGGAGGTGTTCACAAACAGCTACTGCCTTTTAGTCACTTTGGGGAAGTGAAGCATGCATTTTTAGAAAACTTGTTCACTAGCTGATAAAATGCAGTTGCCAGTAATGTCACTAAGCTGTAACAAGTGGATCCCATTCCCTAAAAATAAACTTTTTTTTTTTTTTATTACGGCGATCAGATCTGCAAATCAAACACAGGTCTAAGAAAGATTTGAGGGTTGTGTACTCTCTCTCCAGAACAGTTGACAGGAGTGAGGTAGTACTGATTAAAGTGTAGTGGTACATCAAACTGAATTTATAACAAGTACTCTAGAAAGTATGGAGATTTTGATCCTCAGAATAATTTCTCAGAAGGGGGAGCTGCAGGAAGTGGTCCTAACTCTTAAGATTGGAATGGTTATCACCTGTCACTAGTCTTATCTAAAACCAGAGCTCTCAGTTTCATATGAAGCTCTTTAAAGATACCTCACATGGTGAACTGCAGAGTAACATAAGAAAAAAATGTTGAAAAAGATATGGTAAGACTATTTAGGCCTACCAAAACAAAAGACAATGTTTGGAAACAATATCTGTAAGGTAAATATTAGTGTTTACCTCATGCAGCAAGAGCAAAAGCCCTGTTAGAAAAATAACTCATATTTGTGACAGGAGGAACAGCACATGGAACAATCAGGCACAGATTTATTTATGTTAACTGAAGAAATTCGTTGCGCCTACACTTATAGTCTCATTTCCCTGAGCCAGATTTGCCAATGGATATTACAGCTGACTCCATGGGTATGTGTACTGTACCCACTCCTGCCAAATACACTATGCTTAACACAGTCACATCTAAATATGGACAGGAGGATTTTGGTCACAGACAACAAAAATCCTTGCAGAGGAGTTAAATGCACCCATACACATGAGGGTAAGCAATTTGCAGAGTCTAGATCCAAAGGTGTTACTTCCTGGTTTTTGACTATCTTTATTTTTAAAAGGTTAGACAAGAGTTTTTTCAGTGGTAGCTGGAAAATATCTGAAAATATAGCTCAAAATCAAAAAGCTTGTGAAATCAGCCTCTGATCATCTTATAATTAAGTTGAAGGATAACATCAGTGAAGCATTACATCTTGACAATTTATTTTTTATGAGAATTAATTATAAAAAAATGAAAACAAAACTGTCTTTCATGTAAGAAACTTGTAGTAAAAAAATTTGCATAAGGATGCAAGGGCAAATTCAAATAAAGAAGTGATAAGAATGGCAAGCTGCCAACAATTAATGTAAAAGTTAAATGAATCTTGCACATAACATCTCTTGCACCTAAATAGTTTTCCAATTAATTGTTGTTCATCAGGCAGGATGATAGAATGGGTGAAACTTTCTCAATTTTCCCAAGAAGAAAATAAGGAATGCTGTCTGCCATCTTGTCTTAGATGCTTTCAGCAAGGGAACAATTTCATCAGAATAAGTCAAATAAGAAATCATGCTATCTATATGAACAGGATAACTGGGTTTTGCCAATAGCACTTTCATATCTCCAGAGAAACTTGCAAGTACAAATTATGACTGAGCAAACCCTGTAAGGGAAAAAAATTAAGATGAAAAATGAAGTTATGAGCAAATTTAAACTACACAAGTATTGCTCAAGTGAATATGTTGAATTTAGAAAAACTAAGATACTTGAGTGTATCTTTCCATTTTGAAATTAAAATTGCAATGAAAAATGTTAAGTTGAACTTGTAAAACATAGATATCTGGGAAAGGGAAATACTTTCATTTTCAGCACATAAATCTTTTTTTTTTTTTCTGAAAAGAAATTTTCAATACCTTTCATTTTACTCAGACCAAAACTAAAACATTCTACTTAAAATGCTGGTTTTTTGCAATTTTTGCAATGCTGTGATTTAGCCACAAAACTATAAGAAAAGAAGCAGTGTGAAGTTTTCACACTTACCCTGTTTTTATTTAAGTGGGAAATGCTTTGGTAGGCACTACACTTTTCAGGTGCTCACAACACATAATGAAAGTTATGTTACTCAAGATGAAGCAATACAGACTTAACTTTTACTATGACACGAGTGAAGAAATTCTCTGCTGACCATCCTGTACTAAGACAAGTATGTACTTGATGAACATCCCAGCACTAACACTCAGCAGATAATGTTTCCAGATATTCCAGTATTTCACCAAAAAATATTAGCAGAATCTTAGCTCTTTCATCATGGAAGGAAAATGTAGAAGCCATTGATCAACAGCATGAGTGAGCTAACAAAATACTAAGTCTCCCCCAGTACTAGAATAAGGAGACTGCTTTTTTGTGGAACCTTTCACCCTCAATTTCAGAGCTCTAAAAACAAAGAGGAGAGGCTGGCACAGTGTTGGATTGTGTGGACAGTAATATGCATTGAATAACTGCAGGATCATTGGTGGGACTATATGTGACACAAAAGTCATGTCTCACCTACATGCTAAGATTTCACAATTATTATCACTAAAGTTCTTTTAATAATATCTATCCTTCTTCACAGAATTCATCAACACATGGGAATACAATAGCATTTTTTAATACAGCCTACAGAATGGAGGATGACTTGTCCTCAGGAGCTGAGCCCAAGGTATAAATCAATAGATCGCCTGCTAGTGTGATCAAGAGCCTATCTTTCAAAAATACCAGGAAAGAAAAGACCCCCATACACAGAAACAGTATTTGCAGCTCTCCATCAGTGTTGCAGACACTGCTCCCCAAGGCTTCGTCAGGTTTTAAACAAAAAGAAAGGCGAATCAATAACACAATGATCAAAAAAAATTGAAAGGGTTCCTCTCTACAAAAAAAACCCCCAACATATTATTGCTATTGTTGCTGCTATTTCAGCTACTATTAAAGATTGGGGATAATGCTTTTATAATGGATTCTGAAGGGTTAACACAGAAAGACCTTACCTATTCTATCACCAAACAATGGGTACTATTGAAGACTTAATGAAAGCTTGTTTTCATTTGCCAAATAAAGTTTAATTTCCAGTTGTGTCAAACCTTAAACTATGTACTAACAGACTGGGGGGAGGGTAACATTACTGTAATGAGAATTTGGTCTGTGTACTTTCCTGCCTGCAAGCCTGTACCTCACACAGGTTACACGTCATCACATATATAGGACAGAAGTGCACATATCTGTTTAAATAGAAACAATCTTTACCTATGTTTGTGGCACTCTCAAGGTACCAGTTGTTCCAACAAATAGCAAAAAGAAAAAAAACATCCAGGTGGTATTTTACCCTGAAGCATTGAAAAATTTACTCCAGACAGTATGAAAATACAGACCAGTCTAATGAAGCAGTCGACAGCAAATCAGGACATTTCAGGCATGTCTCCAACAAGCAGTGGAGTGTGGTATGAAAACACTGCAATAGCCTCATCACTGAGGCTATCTCCTAGCAAGAAGGAGTACAGAACTATCAACAGAGCACATTTTAAACCTATCTAGCTGTGCTGAGAGGCTGGGATTGCTGGCTCAGTCACAGCTGTCACTTGCAGCACTGCTCTGGGTATCTGAACTCATTCCTTGGCACAACTCGGCCCTGCAGGATGACACACCAACTACACGAGCTCCATCCAGGGGGTATCTCCAGAGCCAACATGTGGAAATGTTTCCTGCTTTTATAATTGACCCTAGAGAAATCTTGAGTGTGCTCTCCCAGTCCCTATCACGTGCCACACTGTGCAATAGTTCCCTTGTGCTTTTTTTTTTGAGACAACTACGCACATTAACCCAAACCACATTTCCTGCAGAGTACAGCTCTTGGCAGACTATATCTTTAAATTGTAGCCTTTCCATACAAAATAAAATTGCTGATTTCTCTGAAAGGTATCATGCATATAGAACAAAGATAAAAATACATGCTTAGATTTTTTTTTATTGCTTCCTTTAAAAATTCAGCTGTGAAAAAACACAATATCTACATGCTTGGACTTTAGAAAGAGGAAGGCATTCAGAAACGTCCCTTTTTTCCATGTTTCTTTATGGATTGCCTCTAGACAGCACCAGTATGCTATGCTGTTTACTGTGAATGTATTCTGCAGGTGTTTGTCTCTTCCCGTACCCTGCACAGAGTGCGGATGCCTTAGAGAATCCTGAACTGAAATCCAGGGTCTGAGGCATAAAAGTTAGGCATTGTAAAGCTCAACATTATGTCTTTTTTTTTTTTTTGGTTTGGATTGAGCTTTCTAGCCCCAGGCATGTTCAGTCTGCATCGACACCTAGCATTTAAGCCACTGCAGCATCTCACACAAGACCCTTAGAGCATTTCCCCTCCACAACTTTTATTTCTTGCCCACAGAATTTGTATTCTGTAACCACAGCACATAACCCTACGCAAGGCATTGTCTGACCTCAGCCACCAAGAATTCAACAGAACATTTGCACTCCACTCTGCAACGCCCTCTTGACTTATGTTCTATGCTTTTGAAAGATACAAGGTAGCAGATGATTAGGAGTAAAGCAGAAAAAAAAAACAAAATCTGGGAGGCATTTTTTTCATCCGTTTAAGATTTCATCAGGAATAGGACAAAATTTTACCTTGTGCTTCTGAAATTGCTGTTGCTTGCACTAAAAGAATTATGTGTGGGTATGTCATTACCAAAGCTCTGCCTTGCTGTTGTTTCCCAGGACTGTGAAATCAATACATACTTTCTGAAGCAATAGTTTTGTAACTTAAAATGTGAATTTCTTAGTTTATATTTTTCCCATGTTTCAGATATTCTTTTGACTGTGCTTCCCCATTCTCTAGTTCATTAAACAGAAAAAAAGGAATCTTTAGATTGTTGAGAACAATAGATCATAATAATTCTAATCTGCTGTTATTGAGCAGAAACTACAGGAATTTTAATCGACAGTGTATCAATATTATACATCAAAATATCTCCTTCAAAGCAGTTGCATTACTTCTATCATCACAAAAAAAAATCTACAAGCACTACAAGCACTATCACACACCATGCATAGGTAAGAAATTTGAATATTAAAGCTTTTATAATATAGTCACATTGTATGCAAAACAGCGATAGGTCTCAGTATCCAACGCATTTACTTTTCCAATAAAAATATTCATACAATCATCATATGGTCTGGTACAGAGAATTCTTTGTCTTAACACAAAAGTCTGAGGTGTAAAAACTACATTCAAAGAAACAGTTTACATCATTACAGCTTCTGTACACATTTCAGACAAGCATATTAATCCTATTTACAAGCACTACTGAAAAGTTTCAGCACTTCTGTATGACAGTAAGATAAATTACTATTAATACATAGACAGGGACTGTGAACTGCAAGACCAGAAACCAAAAGTAGTTATTATTATTATTAGTAGTAGTAGTAGTAGTAGTAGTAGTAGTAGTAGTAGTTGTTGTTGTTGTTGTTGTTGATGTTGATGTTGTTGTTGATGTTGTTGTTGTTGTTGTTGTTATCATCATCACCACCATCATCACTAAATACAGATCCCAGTTGATCCAGATATTCGTATTATTGTAAATTCAGATCGTGGATTCATATTTCTTTTCACCAAGATAAATAGTGTCCTGACAGGGTGGCCCTAAACTGTGATAAGTTGGACCTTAGAGCATTTTTGCTCCAGGAAGTCATTGGTAGTAAACAACAGCTGGAATAAAGGAAGAAATAAGATCTGGAGGCACTGCTCAGCTTTCTATTTTCTGCTTTGCTCCTCACCTCTCTTCGCTCCCACCCTCCTGTTTGTCTCTCTCTCCACTCTTTGACCACTTTGTATGATAAATGTATCCCAACAGAAAATGTACAATCAGAAACAGAAAGAAGCAGGGGAAAAAAGGAACTAAGAAAATGTCACAATTCAGGCCCATTAGGAGATAAGCATGAGAACATTCCCTAAGTAAATGATCTTTAGCCCATTCAGGAAAAATTGGAAAGTAACCCATTTTAAAAAGATGCAAACTAAAAACGTTTCAAGATTGGAGGCCAAGACTGTGCCTCCTTTGTCCTTTCCCTTGACTGATCAAGCTGGAAGACAAAACTGAAGCATACCATGATCCTCCTTCAAATTCAGATCTCTTTCATACAAGAACAAGGGTGTGAAGAAGAGGCAGAGAAAATGTTATTTCAAAGTTGGAATGACAGTACAGAAGACAGATTTATCAGGGTGAGAAGCATTATTATACTCCTCAGTGTAGAAAAGCACAAAATCATGTTCTGTAAGTTGCAATGCATCGTCCAAGCTTTAATGGAATTTATGCATCCCAGAGAAAAATCCTAAATTATAAAACAAATCCTCTGAAAAGGTTTATGTATACAGAAAAATGCTGCATGAGTTTTCTCAATAATTTAAATTCAAGACCGATAAAATAAAAAATATATCGTTAAATTTCACAGGATGGCTGGTGAGTGATTCAGAAATTTTAGGAATTCCCTGGGTCTGGTTGGAATGCAGTTAATTTTCTTCACAGCAGCCCATACATTTCTGTGTTTTTTATTTGTGACAAAAACAGTGTTGACAGAAAAGCAATGTTTCACCTGTTGCTGAAAAGTGTTGGCACAATGTCAAGATCTTCACTGCTTCTCACTCTGACCTACGCAGCAGGTGAGCTGAGGTGTGGGCAAGAAGCTGGAAGGGCACAGGGCTGACCCAAACTGACCAAGAACATTTCACAAACCATACAAAGTCATGTTCAGCAATAAAACTGTGGGAGGGTGTCACAGACATCTTTTGTGAAAAATCCTTTCTTTGGGATTTTTCCCTCTTCTGGGAAGCTGAGGCCCCAGAGAAAGAATGTAAATGGTTGTCTGCTGCTATGAAATGTAACAGGTGCACCTGTGATTGGCCCATGTTCCATGTTTACAATTAAGGGCCAATCAGGGGCCAAGCTCTCTCTGGGACAGAATCAGAGAGAGTTCCTTTGTTTATTGATTCCTTTTCTATTCTTAGCTTAGCAAGCTTCTGAACTTTCCTCTCTATTCCTTTTAGTATAGACTTACTGTAACATATATATCATAAAATAATAAATCCAGCCTTCTGATCATGGAGTCAAGATTCTCATCTATCTCTTCACCCTGCAACCCTTGCAAGCCCTGTAACAGGAGGGCGTTCTTCCAGTGCAGCCATTGCTGAGGGACTAACTGGGCATCAAATTCCTGATGAGTGGCCGTGAGTGATTGCCTTTGCATCACCTCATGTTTCCCTCAGTGTTTTTCCCTTCACTTATTAAACTGTCTTTGCCTTGACCCACAAGTTTCTCTCACATTTACCCTCTGTCTCTTGCCCCCATTCCACTAAGGCTGGGGATGAGTGAACAACTGGGTGGATGCCAGCTGAGATCAGTTCAACACAAGAAGATAACCTGTGATAAACCAGCAATAGAGATGAAAGATAGAGCAGCTGAAATGTAAATGCTCAGGCATCCCAAAGAAGCTCTACAGAAAGCAACAGGCACATGTCATCCAAAAGGCTAAGCACAACAAAGGGCAGAACGAAGGCTGCAAGGAAGACTTGAGAGCTCAGTGGTGGAAAAGCTTTTAGAAATCAGTCTGCTAAGTCAAAAAAAGTAAGTATTGATACAAAGGACTTTGGGGGTTTTTTGCATATATATCACAGCAATGCAGTGGAAATTAGCAAAAATAAATTATTTACATAGTGTGGACTATCACCAACTGCAAAGACAAGATAATAGAAAATATAGGCAATTAAAGGGCAGATAGCAAGTTCACTAAATGAAGATTTCCTTAGCATTACATGAGCAACAGAGACTGTAGTCAGACTAACCTTTAAAATCACATGATATTTTCAATAAAAAGTGCAAGCACAAAATCAAAGAAATTGGTTGGAATTTCAAGTGTCTTATTTATCACAGGAATAACATTTTCAGATAAAAGGAGTTAATTTAAAAATTTAGTAGAGTCAGGCTGAGAGCAGTGATTCAGTGTAATCAAAATTTTAAAACATAGAAGCCCTAAACACACAGAGCAGGCAAACCCACAGTGATACTCGTTTGCCAAAGGTTAGCATGTTTTAGAAAACCTGAAATGATTTCTTCTACATTACACATGAAGGTAGCTGAAGCAGTGTTGCTGGAACAGCATCTTTGTTTCAAGATATCAAGTGGATTAGAAGAAAAAGAGTATACAAAGAAGAAGGACCAATAAGGATGGGATAGATAAAGACATCTTTGTAAAAAGTCGGAGAATACATGTTGGCTATGTAGTGTGGCAGATAGTGAAATGTCAGGCAAAAACCACATTTGAATGGACTCGAGCTATTTGAATAAAACACAAATTGTGCTAACTGCCAAATGTCTAGAGTCATGAAATATTGCCTAGGCAAAAGCAAAAATTAAAAATTACAGGGAAAAGACCTGGTGCCAAATTCCAAGATTCAAAAGACATATTGGCAAGTAGCAAAAGTGCTGACCTCACCACATTCTGCTGATGTTCCCTGGAATGAAAATTAATCCAACTACACCATAGCTGATGTTGGAAAGGCACAGTGTTGTAGAGGGTATAGCACACCCCAATTTTAAGTTCTTTTGCATGATACAAGAGTCAGGAAAATCAGTCAAAACTGCGTAAGTACAAGATGACTTCATGGTGAGCCATACTCACTGCAACATAGGTCACATAGAACAGTCTTTTTCCCCCAACACCTCAAATCTAAAAAAGTAAATACAAAGTGAGTAATGTCTATACCTGAGATACTAATTAGTCAAAGACTACTAGTAATTACAAAATGTATTTATAGGGAGAGGGAAAGAACCTGTGTGTGCAAATCTTAGATTCCACTGTTGAAAGATCATATCACAAATAGTTCAATAAAACAGACCAATTAAACATATCAAGACACAGATATGTGCAAAGAAACTGTTGTCCCTGTGACGCTAGTGAGATGGGACACAGGGCAATACTCATACAGATTACTAGCATCACTGAAATCCAAAAGAGTCAAAATAAAAAAAAAAAAAGAAATCTTGGAGCAGTGTTTGCATTCAAAAATTTAAACAATATAGTGAAAGATAGATAAAATATTCCAGTAGGAAGTGCCCATAAATCACTTGGGAGTGCTTTTTAAAAAACACTGTCAGTCACAGAAAGCCTTTAGACTATGCTACTGAAACTGCAAAGTGTAAGCATGAAAGAGACTGACAAATACATTGCTGATTTCTTATCCAGAGCAGCCTTGCAGTGCACAACTACAGTAACTTAACAAGAATGTGAAATCTCTAGCCTGATATTAATGCAAAAAATGCAGAGACGCAGAAGCATCAGCTAAGTCTGCAATGTGCAGTTTCAAGGTAGGGGCTACATCACATCTAAGAACAAATGATACAAGACATAGATTTACAAGTGCGTGCATTTATCATTCTGTCACACTCTGTCAGGACAGCCAGACGCTGTGGGAGAAGCCTTGTCTGCTTCTCAACAATACTGGAACTGCCCAAATGAGCTGAGAAACCAACACAGCATCATATATAAAATCAACTAAATCATAAACCCAGGGTCAGTAAAAATAAATTCCCTCAGGTACACGCTGAAGTCCTACAGGAACAGCATCCTGCTCCTCCATAATGCAGTGACACTCCATTCTCTTCAGCAGTGCTGCACCAAGCCAAGACATCTGAGATCTCAGAAATAGCTTTGTCATGCTTATGATGAAACAGAAGCTAGCCTACAGGACACTATGCTTGCTAAAGGTTTTTAGTCTAATGGTGGTATTGGACAAAAGACAATAAAGTCACAAAGCATCTCAGCAGGCTTTGGAACAGACCACAGCCATAACTATAACTTGGCATTTTGTTTGCAAATCAATATAGATTATTTCTTCATTGTAGAAGGCTATTTGGACCTGAGGACAAAATTCAGATCCTTTCAGTTCATGTTTAGTGTTTGAAAAGTCATGTAATGTAGAAGCACAAAACCCTATTACAATCACTGGAAATATAACCAACTCAGCCAAGGAAATCCCTGAGAGTGTTCATCTGAAGGAATAGACCTGCCTGTATTACAGTCTTCTTCAGTCTCCAGACTGGTGTATTTACAGGCCACTACCAACTCCAATGGAAGTTTAGATACCTGGTGCACATATAGGTGCATAGATACTTTACACATAATTTAGGATTTTTAACCTTTAGCTGAAGCACACTGAAGTGGCATATTCACATCACTTAATTTCAATTATCTGGAATTTGGTATGCAGCCAAAGCATGTTGCCAACTTCTTTCCATAGTCACCAGAAGCTTGAGAACTAAAACATTCCAGAGGCTGATTCATCAAATCTACTAAGACACCTCTCCCAAGATCTCATGTGCCTATTCAGAGATGCTTATTTCTCCCCACTGCCTTCAGAGGCAGTTTACTGAAAGAGACTAGGAAGGACTAATGTGAAGTGAGACAAATCCCTCCCCAAAATAATACTATAGTCACTCAATGCTGTGGTGATGTATTTAAGGCACTGTACCTTGTATAATATTTAAATATATCAGAGAAGGAGCAAAAAAATTTTGGTTCCCTACCATCCTCTGTGCCCAAATGCTCTCAGGTGGGATGTGAGGGCTTTCCCCGATTAATTGCACCCTTCTAAGCAGGAGAAAGAAGAGTACTGTTAAGAGGATCATGGGAAAGAAAAATTAAAGCACAAAACACTGTTAAGAGGATCCTAGGAAAGAAAAATTAAAGTACAAGGAGAGGAGAGTGCGTTATTGAGCCTTGATGGCATGAATTGTCAAATTCACTAGGGAGACAGGTGCAGAGAAAAATTATCAGGGAAACCACATCAAAGAGAATCTAACATTCCATGCTGGGAATCAGACACTTAGAATTCACTAATTGAAACATTCTTTCATTCATTAGAAATGGATTAATGGTTTGCAAAGGTTTATTAACTAAAATGGTTAGTCATTTTTTAAAGATTTAAACAGAATAGTAGGGAGCTTGTATCTATCAATAGCAACTTCTAATGAGCAGATTATTGCCTTCTATACAGTATTTATTAATAGTTTACCAGTATATTATGGACATTAGTACCATCTGCTGCAGATAATTATAACCATGTTGATAGGTGTTTGAACTGATTATAAGACACATACAAATCAGTTAGACTTCATTATAAATTATTAACCAATTTAAAGAATCATTTTGTAAACTCAGTACAAACTATTCATAAATGTATCTTTATTTAAAGGATCACAAGCTTCAATTGTTTTTCAGAATCAGATGATATACATTTAAATGTATGTTTTGCAGTTAAGAAATGCTACCAGCCTAAGTGATTAGCATTTAAAAAACATGTTAGGGTGACACAATTAATAAAAATGGCCACAAATACAAATAAAAAGACTGAATTATGGAATAGCTTTTCATGATATGTACAATCTGGTATGCTGCTCATTTAAGTGATTGCCATGACTAATTTATGATCGCATTTAGCTTTTGCTGGCATTCAGAAAAATATGCCATCAAAATTATACAAATTAAGTGCATTAAAAAGTGTCCAGGGTGAGACTATTTATGCCAATATTTGTTCAGAATTGAAAAAAAAATTAGAATCTTTAGATAAATTACATCATGAGATCAGTAAGAAAATTAGGGTTTTTGATAAAAACACTGACAACAATGGCAGCATAAATGAGCTGCACTGGAATATCCACATCTTTGGAAGGAGATGCTCGTGTATAGCACATGCTGGTACCACAGACAAACAGCTTAGCTGAGACATTCTCAGTGCTTTAGCTGTTTACTTAGGCAGCGACAGAGTTCTAAGAAATAGTTGCTATGCCAACCCATCATAGGACTATATATATATACATATGTGCACATTCATGACCAGGGCTTATTTTGAGAGCTCTGTTACCCTTTCTTCCAAAAGTTTAAATATACTACTTCTATATAGCTTCCATTAAGGCAAAACTCTGTTGTCTGTGTACCACAATGCACAGCCCTGATTTTTTCAAAGATAGGGCGTGGAGTATCTAGAGCAACATGAAGACATTTCAAATAAGAAGCAAGCCTTTGACGTCACATTTCTACAATCACTGAACAGGCTGTTCTATTTGCAGGCCTCTAAAGATTTGGTGTTCAGATGATAAAGGGCACTGCTTTTTATAATCTATTATTAACTGTCATGTGTGTATTACTGCAGGAGTTCTCTGAAGAGAAAGCAAAGCATGGTTTGGTGGTATGATGATGAAGTGCTTTTTTGTACTATTTACCAGAACAATTTTCCAAATTAACTCCATCCAGCCAGTCTTCTTTTAGAAATACAGAAACAAGGCATAGTAACTTACCTCTGAAGCTTAGAAGTGATGTCTTCAGGTAAATACGCATTTTAAAAGCATTAAAAATCATAGAGGGGGCTCTTTAATTACCTTATTCTGTTTATGTCACTTTAGGGGCTTTTTTTAAAAATGCATTTGAAAGTTCAGTCTATTTATTTTGTAATTATTGGATGACTACATGCAGCACTGCCATTTCAATTAGATTTTGATGGCTGATAAAACCATTGTTGACAGCAAGTACACAAACGAATGAAGGGAAACCAGATTAGCAATGTTTGTGTCATTGCATTTAAATAAAACTAAATGTTCTGGCAGAAATATGATCAAATCCAAAGAGAAAAGAAAAACAGTAAATGGCATGGTAGGGATGGGATCATGTCAGAGATAATAATCTTTCTTTAGACATCTGGATTTTCTAAAGGAGAGTTATTTCCTTTGGAGACTTAATTTTAATTCCCGGAGAGTGTGGACATTTCTTTTTCAGATTAGAAACCCAAAAACATTTATAAATGTCTTCTAACAAGAGTTTTGCAACAAGACAGACTTCTTGAAATGTGAGAAAAGCAAGAAGATAGGAAAGATTTCCATGCAGATACAGAGAGCTCAACCCAGTAGAATTGATAAGGCAAGAACAGCCATTGTGATAAATTCCAAAGGTTAAAACATTCTGTCTATTCTAAAGATCCATATAAAGGGGAAAGGAGAGGACGAGCATGATAACACCATTTAAGAATGATGATATGCTTGCCAGATGAGAATCTGCATCAGAGAGTTGTTCTTTTTAAAAGAGAGAGGAGCATTGAAGCAGCTGTCTCTTGTGTCTCTCCAATTGAAATGAATGACATATTTTGTATTCATTCAAATGTCTATGGAGAAAATACCTGAAACTAGAGGACAAGAAAGAAAATTATACATTAAATTCTCTGAATTAAATGTGATACAGCAGGGCTGCCATAGGCTGAATGCAGTTCTCTGCTCAGCCTCAAAGCCTGATTCAGGTTAGTGGTTTTTTTGTTGATACAGGGTTGGGGTTTTTAGTATTTCTCTAGGAAGCAACAGATAAAGCCCATTTTTCAGTTGAAAAACTTCATTTTAAGGAATTTAATGTTTTGTTCGTTCAAGAAATCTTACATTTCTTGGTGAAAATCTATTTCAAAATCTGACAATTCTTAAAATTCATTTTCTTTGTTTATGTCTCACACAATCTAAAATACTCCTAAGCTTTTAGACTTTTTTCTTCACACAATTTCTGTACATCATTATTGTTTTTCTTGCTCTCCTTCCATGAGACAACATAGGCTTTACAATTCACATCCAGAAGGGATCTTACTCTTTGTCTTATCTGGGTCCATACTGTATTTCACAGATCAAGACAAAACCAGCTCACAGTTACAATATGTAGATGTGCCTCCTCACCTAGAAACCACTGTAACACAACTTTGGGGAACATTAAATAGAAAATATACTGACTTATGTCTCTCATTAGCACAAAGTGTGAGCTTACTGGCATGATAAAAGGTCCAGGACTCTTGAAAATACAGAGACAGAAGAGCTAACTCAAGGAGCACATCACATCTCTCATCTGGCCTGCTAGAGCAGGTTCAGACTGTGCCATTATAACCAGACATCCTCTAAACATGATAAAAACGTGTACCTTTGGTTGTCAACAACATCATGGTACTACAGTTCAGAGCAGGGCAGGCAGTGATAATTTCTATTGCAGAAGTCTTACATGTCTTTGAGGTAAGGAACAGACAGTGCAGACACTGAATTAGTGGAGAGGGATAAGGTGGTTTTGATTAGCTTTGATCTTGAGAATCCTAAAGTCTGGATGGCTCCCAGGGTAACTGCAGAGCAAGAGTAGAAGAGAGGGGGCAGTTCTGAAGGACATGTCAATCCACTTTACAAGATTGCAGTCAAATAGATATTCACAATTTAGCCAATATCATCAGAGTGTCTATATCCACCCTTAGTTTCTCCTTGACCTTTGAAACTACTATTAAAGGCAAAATTCTAAAACTGTGTTGAAATTTCAAATGTGATCTTAAAGGAATTGCAACTTTTAGGCTTACCACTACTAATCTAATCTTTATTAGATTAAAAAATAATGAAAAATTTTGTAATTTTTTGCATTGTTTTTCTAAACACAGAGGAAAATCCTCCCTACAGTACATTTTATCAAATGGTCAAATTCCAAACAGCATGCAGGACTCATCCTAAAGGAAGAATACAGTAAATCAACAGTGGAGCAGAATTACTGCAACAGAGGGACTGGGAGTTTTTTTCCTCCATTTTAAATTTAATACAACAGACTTTCCTAAATGATTTATGGGTCTGGGAGTCCTGCCTCTCTTATCCTTTCAAGAACAATCACAGTAGGCTGGAATGGTTTGAAAGGCTGAGCTGAGGGAGAATCTGCATCCTTATCCCTATAACACTCTGGTGCTAACTGAACTGTTTCCTCAAACTTCTATTTGCAACAAAACTGCTGATCTCAAAACAGCTGCATTATTTCTGTTTTAGTGCTCAATCTGTAAAGAGAGAAAAACATGAGAGATTAATGAGATCTTTTTCATCTCATGTTACCCCGTTTATCTCATAAAATCTATTTTTCAAGGCTTTCTTTCCAGATCTCGCTGATATCTCTTTGTATCCTCCAGCAGCCCTCTTCAATTTCTCATTTTCTTTCCCAGTGCTTCATCACTAGCTTCTTAAATTACCATGTTAGGGGAGAAAAGGTAATAATTAGTTTCACTTTTCTTGATAGATTCCTCACAGTCACATACATCCAATCACAAACTAATGATGAAGTAAAAAATAAAATATTCTCTTGGCAATGAGGAAATTCTTACAATTAACCATTCTATGCCAGTAAATTGGGAGTTTTTAGTTACTCATGAGAATGGTGTAAGACAATATATTTAAATATGAAAGTCTCATCAAAAATTCTTAGATCTATAAACTACATCGTAACATGAACCTAAAAGTAAAATAAAAATATTAATATACAGTAATTCTATTCTCTTATTATTATTCTGCTATACTGACAATTGATAGCATTGCTGAATTCTGCTATCTTCTGTGATTATCCATAGTTCATATATTCCTCTGAGGTAAATACCAATGAATCTTACTGCATTATTGCACAGTGACACTCGTATGCTACTGTAAATAAGGAAACAGTGCTTGAAAACAACACACACACACAAAACAAGCACAGAGCCAAACCAACCAGCAAGCAAAACTGCAGCTCTAGTCTGGAACACAATATGTTTGCATAAAGCTATCTGCGGCCCCCTCTCAAAGCACAGAAGCTATTCCCAGATTCTGTGATCATTACTGGAATTTCAGCAGCTGCCATTTCGAATCCTGTAAGAGTTCACTTGATCTTATTTTCAATCACAAATATCCATGGCTTCTCGGGCATAAATTATAAAGTATATGCATCTTCCTAAGTCAAAAAACTTCAGATAATTTTCCACTTGAAAGAAAGGAGTGAGAATAAGATGTGACAAATGCTAGTTACATCAATTAATGATCTTCTGGGATATACTCACATATTGCCTGGGTGAGGGCTGCATCAGAACCTGGGTAGAATAGAGAAAAATTTCAGTGTGAGTAATTAAACACAAACCAGATTTCCCTGCTGCAGTTTTTCAATTAGATACAATAATCTTCTCTACTCTCCATTATGCATTTTTTGTAGAGGTGGTCAGTGTTTAGCACTTGCTGAATTTATAATACAGATTTGACTATGTGCCTGCCCTTTTTCGAGCTATTTTATAGGTTCGTTTTATGACATATATTTTTAATCTTTCTGTATGAAAAGTGTGGTGATACATGTAAGTCATTATCATTCCATCTATCTTTAGAATGCCTAAAAGTAAAAACATTTTGAGATATGTGTCTGTGTAGATTTTCTTGAAAAGCTGAGAAATTGTGCAAGTTATTTAGCTGTAACAAATTGCATCCTATCTTCCAGCTCTTTACAGTTCAGAGGCCATTTTGGTAAATTAAAAATGGCTTCAAATGATGTAAGAGGTTCAAACCATAAAATCCAAGAAAGGCTTTGATTTTAAGTACAGTGCAGCAAATAAAAAACTTTTGTTTGCTTCTTTGTTGGCAGAGGAATTCTAGATTTTAAGTGAGATAGCCTCAGTGCGGTTACAATCTCCCTCTATGCTTTTCCACCCAAGTATGTGTCAGTGCTGTTTTATTTCAACAGTCAAATGAAATTACCCTTGTGCTTCAGCTGCACATCTAAAATTGCTGCTGTGAAGTCTTCTCTCAAAAGAAAATTAAGGAGGGTGTGAGGTGTGAGGAAACCTCAGCTGCCACTATTTGAGTTTCATACAATTAGTGTATTTCATTTATTTCATTCACTGAAACAAAATGGTTTTGTTTTCTTTGGTGTCACTCAGAAGCCTGGAACTCAATTCTAAGGAAGCACTGAGATAGAAACTGTATTAGCCTGCTCTAAAATATTTACTGAAGACACTTCTTTGGTAAGCTATGTTTATGTCAACAGAAAAAATGATGCACTAGAGATCACACACACAGCAACAGCAACAGAAGAAGGATGGAAACCTGTGGTTCAGCTGTCCCCCTAGGTGAGTAAAATTTTATTACAGATATCTCACACAGCAACTGTGCAGCTTGCCCCAGTTGGCACCAGCAAAATCTTGGCTTGTAAGGCATATAATTCCTATCTTCTATAGAAGTATGTGCAGCTTCAGCAGCCCATGAAGCCTTTGAATTTCAACACAAAAGCTTCTGGGAGTTTCTTCTGATAGCTGATTAGGAGACAAGTAAAATGAAAATCTTTATTTTATTACTAAGTGTGATGCTTAAAAATATATGAACTCAGAGAAAATACTTTTTAGGTATATATATTTTCTTTTATTTTTTTCCTGCTTCCTTCTTCTCCATTTGAGCATGCTAACTTAATCATTATATGTTTTCTTCTGCATGACAAATATTATATAGGAGCAAATTAAACTTGGTTTCAATGTCAAAAAGCAGAAACAATAGTCTTTTATTTTTACCTCTCTTAGCCTGTGGTAGCAGGACTGGCCATCTTGGTGAGGTGGGCTTTAAACCCCAGGGAGGGGTCCAAAGTGGCAACCCCATTGCAAGCAACTGGGGAATAAAACAGGACAACAAAACACTAACAAACATTCCTTAGCTGTGTCTCAAGATGAAAAAAAGCAGAAAAAACATCTTCAAAATGTGAGTCTCTTTTTAGAAGGAGTCATAGGGAAAAGATAAGATGTAATGGGTACAAATTCCTCCTGGAGAGATTCCAATTTAAGGCAAAAGGAAAATTTTTCTCAATTAGAACAATCAGCTATTGGAATTGATTCTCGATGGAAGTGGTGGATTCCCCAACGCTCAACACTTTCAAGATTCAGCTGGACAGCGTGCTGGGTCATCTTGTTTGGACCATGCTTTTGCCAAGAAGACTTGGACCAGATGATCCTTGGTGTGGCTTTTAATCTGGTATTCTGTGGTTCTCCAAGGATCCCACAGAAATAAAAACCAGCCAGAATTGTTAGATGTATGGGATGTCCCTTCTTTGCTCTCCCAGGACCCCCAGTGCCCCTAAAGGTAGATATATGAAAAAGACTGGGATACATCTAACTCCCCCCCACAAAAATTAATCCTATCTCAGTGAAGGCAACAGTCACTTTTGAAGATGTTGCAGTTCCAATGATATATTCTTTACATACACTAAAAATTTTGAAGAGTTTTGCAGAAAAACTTCAATGATTTCTCCTGAGGTGGTGTGGGTCAGGGTTTTTTTTCATATTCTGTTAAAACAGAATCACAGTGACATTAGCAGAAGCTATGTAGAGGTAAAAGTAAATTAATGGGAATGTGGGAGGATAGAATTTCATCATGCTTTTGACGAGAATGCCTTTGGCACTCTACAATAATTAGTCCAAATTTGCTACATTGCCAAAAAATGTCCTGACTCAAATTTTGAAGCTTTGGCATATTTTGCTTGTGTCTTCGTTTTCATGCCATTTGTTTGATAACAGGCAAATGTGAGTAAGATTATAAATACAAATTTAAATAATATAGAATACGCACTGTGGCCCTTGTTTTTCCTGTTCAGACAGGATGTTTATTAAAGGAATGAATGAGTGACCCCCCTAGTATTAACACACCAGCAGTACTAGACGAGCAGAAGGTGGTCATAGTAAAGGCAGAAGCTTTGCTAGCAGCACTCAATCTTACCCAGTGTGAAATAAGATTATTACTGAAAGAAAAATACAGCTTACTGTCTTGTTCTAATATTTTTGTTCTAATATTTTTTGTACTTCCAATGGTGCCCTAGAATCTCTTGAATGTAATTTATATAAATATTTGAAAGAGACTGAAGCTTATGCTTTCCATGGACAAGAAATAGGACTCTAAGGGGCTGCAAGGTGCTCCTTAGCTTCTGCTTCTGGTTGATAACTCTCGGGAATTTTTTTTTCCTGTGGCAATTACAACACTGAGGAAAATCTCCAGACTGGGAAATTATGAGGAATCTTATTCAGGGCAATATTGATGCTTTATGGTAGATATATGCTCCCTCAAATTCTTCTGGACAATGGGATTTCTCACTTAGATGTAGCTACCTAAGAAACATTCATCCAACTGAAGCTTGATTTCAGAGCTAAAGAAGAAAAATAATCTTATTGAAGAAAATAAACTCTCTATTAAAAATTACATTCAGAACAACAGGCCTAAACATTTTGGAATGAGAGAAGAGACCAAATGTGTTGTCTCCATAGTGTAGCATCTAGCTCAGACCAAATATTTAACTTTTCCTTATCTGAAGTATGTGACATGAGTAACAGCTGCTTGTAAGACTTTTGATCTTTGTATTTGAAGAATAGTGAGTTAGAAGTCCTAAGCAGGTTGAAGTGAACTGTAGCAAGGCTGAGGATCACAGAAAGATTTGAAAATATAATGATTTTCAGTTTCTGAGTATATGAAGATTGGGGCTAACTTTACTTTCATGGGAGCCAATTAAAGCCTTTTTGCTTTCAAAAAAAAAAAAAAGGAAGAAATCACAATTGTGACAATAAATCCCATTTTAGAAAATTACATGACAGGAGTAAAACTGTTATTGAAAGAAAACCCAAAAAATTGGATGAAACAAATAAAAGGGATGTTTATTGAATTAGGACTGTTAACTGCATGGACACATGTCCAGGCACATTTACAGGACTGCTGGAGCACCACGACCACAGTGCTGTTACAGTGGGATGGGTGCATGCATTCACACAACTCTTATACTATTGCATTCTTGATCTGATGGATAGTTCTGAGAGAAAGGTTGTGTGTCTATTTTAAAAAAGCATTTATTAATTCATTTGGCATCTTATTTCTCATTCTTACATTTTAGGGAATTTCAGTCCTTGTCAGCACCGCAAGATAACAATGCTGTCTTCTGCTTTTTGGTTTTTGCTCCTTTCTTGGTAACTAAACAACAGTTATAGAATAAACTAAGAGGGAAAACCAAATAACATAATTTCTTTCAGTATGTTCCCTAAAAACAAATGGAAACAGCCTTCTTTCTCGTACTCCCTACCTTTTTTTCTATTGTTCTACCAATCTTCTGTGTTCCAGTTTTGCCATTTACTCTTGTACCTTAACATGTTAAAATCAATGCTAAACCAACAGAAAAACATTAGACTGTACCACATTGGAAAAAATAAAAACAAACAAACAAACAAAACCAAATATTTTTAAAATCCTAGAGACCCTGTGACAGCAGCAGTGATCTTGTCACATATCCTTGCAGTCTTTTAGCAAATTAATTGACATCTATCTTCATAATCCACTTTCTTATTAACTTCTATTTTTTCTTTCTCCATCCATGTATATATCATGTTTTTCCTAAGAGGAAATGTCAGATTTCAAAATAGGAACAGCCAATTTAAATTAAGTATTATTTTCTTTAAAATGGGAGGCAAAAAACCTCCATTTTTTCCTAAGTATGTACTTGACACAATTTATATGTCCTAATTCAAAACAGTATAATAAAGATTTATCTATTTCTTATGTCATCAATATTATATTAATAATAATTTTAAGTATAATTTTCATTTGATAACATGTCAAAGAATATCAGTGCTACATGATACAGACCACTATCAACAAACAAAAGGAATTTTAGAGGCAAAGACATGGAAAATCCTCTCTGCTATTAGAAACTATTTCACAGAGGGGTTTATCAACAGATAGAGTATGACATTTTCATTAACTGAATGATCACTCGGTCAGTCCAAATCTGCTGAGGTTTATGGAAATAGCTGAGTTACAAGAAGTTGGCTTAGAGCTTAATGCAAGTCACAGCACAATGACTCCTACATTATCATTGCATCATTTCATTTACACAGTCACTCTAATTGACTTTAATAGGTTTTGGATCAGAGCAAACACACAGACAAAAAGATTGATTATACAAAACCAGAATGTTTTTATTAAACTTGCCTCAAGTATATACAATCTCAAAAAAATCTCTATATCAGCAGCTAGAGGCTTTAGGAATTTGTGGCTGCCAGCACAGAGACATTTTGTCAGCTTCAATTTAATTTTTAAAAGATAAGGTTTCCAGAAACTTCTTTTTAGAATGTGTTTAAAGATTAAATCTGTCTCATGGACCACCCTCTGTTCACATTGACCACTAACAACTAACTAATGATTACACAGTGGCCATCATTTTCATCAGACCATAGTGTTAGTAAATTGTTATCTCAAATCCTATGTTTTTTCTTTTTAGTATGATTTATAAGGAGAAAAGAAAAACAAGAGGGCTGGAATATGTCAGCAGCAGCAATCTATATAGAAAAAGCAAGACTTTGCTGCAAGTCATAGGTGGACCACAGGCTACAGTTTAGGAAACTCTTCAAGCTTCATTCTGCAAAGCATCATTGCATTGCTTCATCAGAGGAAGTGGATGTAAATCACAGAAAAGGCACTGCAGTCTGTTCTGTGAAAGGAAAAAAAACAAACAAAAAAAAAAAAAAAAAGAACAAAAAAAAAAAAAAAAAAAACAACAAAAAAAACCAAACAGCTACAGCAAAACCCCACACCAAACAAAACATTGCAGCCATACTGACAATCAAAATTCAGTGTGTGCAGTGTTGCCATGAAGTAAACATGTGAAAAAATTTAGGTCTTCATTGTCCAATTTTCAAATTATTCTCTTCTTTTTTCTAAAAGACATGCATGGACATTTGTTTAGATGTGTAAACACTTGTCTACACTTTTGTAGCATCAGTTCTCTGGAGGTCCAAGGACTAAACTTGCATGCAGACATCCATATCTGCATATGTTTTACTGATGGAAATTCTAACTCCAAGAACTGTCAGTGTTAGCATTTATATGTCAGGCAAAAGCAGTCATTCCGCAATTATGAGAGTATAAAATCTGAGATGCACGACTGATTGCTGCACCAAAAACTTCTTTCAGTCAAAGTCTTCTACATGCTATATAGTAGGACTACAGATTACATACTTTAGTCCTTTTTTGTCTACAACACTATTTTATTGTTCTTGTACTTTTAATAGATAAGCAGAGAAGAAAAATGCACTCCTAGAATTGATTTTTTTTTTTTGTAGAATAAATAGGTTCTCTTTTGTTGACCTTGTACACATGACAGTAGCTGATCTTGGAACAAACATTCTAGTTTGGGTTTTGACATAAATATTTTTAGGCCTATTCTGCTTGTGCAAACTCAAGTCATGTATTGATAAACTCAGAATACAATCCTCTCTTCCTCTGCTCCACCTTTTCCCTCCTCTTTCCATAACTGTTTTCAGTCTGTCAAGGATTTTTACTCCTATTTCTTAAGGTTTCTTTTTTTGTTTCTTTTTCATTGTGCTTTCAACTTCTCTTATTTTTAAAGACAAGAGAAATGAAATGAGATATATAATCAAGACAGTTTTCACTTCACTTGTTTCTCTAAGAGACATTTTAAAAGAGATTTTGATGAAGGGGAAAAACAGCCTTACTATGTAATGATCTTTTCAATGGCAATCCACCCACAGGGGCATTTTAATATGTAAATGACATTATTGTCTCTCACACGACAATCTGATGGATTTTAAATTCTTCATTTGTTAAAATATAATGAACAGCACTTTTGCTGGTTTTATTAATGCAATAGCACTTTATTCATCCAAAAATGGCATAGTTGTTCCAAGCTACATAAGGTGATACTATTATTGAATCATTTGAGACCTGGCAAATATGAATACAGTAAAGAGCTTATTTTCACAGAAATCCACTCTAACACCATGCTGGCAGCAAAGAGGTGCAGAGACATTTTCATGTTGACAAGCAGGTGTCCTCCAGCTGGCCCAGGCAAATTAATCTCCTTACTAAAATATATACAGATAAGTAAATATGTACGAACACATATATTCTCATTGTACAATGATTTTTAGAAACCCAACAAATAAAATCAAAACTAGACAACATTTATGGACTGATGACTAGACATCAAACTGTGACAACAGAAACAGACTTCTCACACACTTCTTTTCCTTAACAACTCATACGTGTATATAAGCAGACACAAAGAGAATTAACCTAAAGAGATAAAAGAAAAAACTAGAGCATGGTTTTGAAGGATCTTGTAAATATATTTTGGCATGCATTTATTTGGATGGCATTTTCTTTGCCCTCTTTGTGTCTTTTGGAGAGTATACATCATATTATATTTTAAAGATGTAAACATGAAAAACACAGGCTCAAAAATTTTGTGCACGCTATACTGTGCTCCTAAAAACCCAACCCTATTTGCTATAAAGGGCAGAAGTCTCAATACCACTCATATCAGCAGAAATGAAGGAGTACAGAGTCAGAACAAGTCCCTTATTGACCTTATATTGTCTAAACCTTCAAACACTAGCAAACAAAGCAAAACAAAACAAAATAAAACAAAACAAAACCCTTCAACCAGATCACTGAAACTGTGAAACTTATTTTGAAAATATCAAGAGCGTTTAAAGATCATAAATAAAGGTCACTTCTTTGTACTGTCACCACCTTTTCATACACTACAACTGACCTACAAAAGATCCTTTAAATGGTTTCTAAAGCCACAGCATTTCTTTTAGTTTCCTTTGCAAGCAGTTAGGATTTGCCTAGAAGAGAATGGAATGAAAATTCACCACTGTGTTTTTCACTCTCATTTTGGATACATAGGAGTGTGATCATCTCTGCAAGAAAATTGAAAACATACATAGCAACTTTTTCAAATTACTTTTAAAAAGCATAATGCATTTAACATGAAACAGGTATCCTAATAAATTCATACTCTGAAGAATTCTAATGGAAGGCAAAAACTACCTTTCTCAGGGGGATTATCAAATCTTTTTCAGCTCTGTTTTACAGCAAGAGGGAAAAAACACTAAATAACTGTGGAAAAACAGTGAATTACTAACATTATAACTTTGCCATAAATGCTAGGGAAAAGGGCACAAAATATCATCTTATTGTGCTTTTAAGAAGCATCTAACTAAACAGAATCAGTCAGCACCAGAGAAGTACTACAAAAATGTTAAATTAAGAAATTGGCATACATCACAAGAGTAGGATGGCACATAAAGAGAAAAAAAAATGAGATTGCTATCTACAGTACTGTAATGTACTAAGGTATGATTCTCTAACATTTCTAAGTACTGCATGACCACCAAAGCTTAAATTTCCACTGTATGCCACACTTGTCCTCAAGCTGTTTATTTGAAGATGCTATGCATTTTATTACTTAATCACAGCTCTGTACGAACTGGCACATTAAAGAGAGTGGAAAATGTCATGCCAGGAGTAGCCAACACTCGGCAACTGTGAATTTATTTGTACCCTAACAGTCATTTTTCCAAGTCATTTCTTAATCATACATCACACATACAATAACAATTCCATTTCACTAAATGTCTTTGGTTTACTTCAGTCTTGCATTTCTTTCTGGTTTTCCCCATGCTTGCAATTACTGAGGCAAAGAAAGATCTGTTTCTTATAGATTCCATATTTTCAGATAGGCTTCATCTAGGGGAGTAGTAATGTATGAATTTAGGATATCACACAAAAATTCCCTAGAGCCTTGTCAGAGTGAATTGACTTTTTTTTTTTTTTCTGTTCTGGGAAACTAAGAAATTTTGACATTGCCTTGCTGTCCAGGATACTATAAATACAATGAAAGACCTTATGTGGGATTCTTTTGACTAAATGCAGGCAATCTGCTAAGTAAACATTCATGTGTAGGCCAAAGTAAGAAAACAAGTCCTGGATCCCAAGACTAATTGACTTTGGGCCCAACTCCTGTTCAATCCTCTACATGCTCTCTCTCTCTCTGGCAAAAGAAACCTGACTCAAATACAGAGCTAAGAACCTAGATAGCACTAATTCCTGTTCAAAAGTTTGCTCCTTGGATCATTTTTTGTGAGAAATGTATAGTTGCCTCATCACTGAGATTGGCATACTAAGTTTCTCTCCAATGAATGAGAGGAAGGTACTTCTCTGGAATGATTCACCTACAGGAATTGAATATTTAATTTAATAATGCCTTAAAACACCTATTTCTCACTAGTGATTACAAAAGAAGGCAATAGCAACTATTTAATCTAAGGAAAATTGCAGTGGTGACCTAAGTTAGCTGAGATAAATCTGACCTCTGTGGCCACTAGACCACAGAAGAAAAGATGGTCTTTGAGGATTCTGTTTGCTCACATTCATCTGTGTAAAGCTGCTACATGGAGAAAAGAGGGAGGAGGTAAGAATCTCAAGTATGTTTCCTATAAAAGCAAAGAAACAGGAACAACCTGTCAACTGTCTGTGCAAGTTCAAACAATTTCAGAAAGAGTACTGTATGTGTGACAGAAAGAGAGAGATGCAAGTTCTACATTTGGTTTTTAGCCAAATGGGAGAAAAAGCCTTTGTACCGGAGATTATATGATTAATATAATAATTTCTCCAACCTAATAATTTGAAATTTTATTTTTTTGAGTAGTAATTATAAAATACGCTGTAGCCCAACAGAAAAATGTTTGATGTATTTGGACATACTTGTGTGGTGAGAGATGATAATGCAACTTCACCTTTATAAAAGTGTTTCTCAAATTAATAATTTCATTGAAATAATAATGGGCAATATGCTTTTCACCTCATTTTAAACACCTATGTTGCCTGAATCACTTGAGTCATTCAACTGAAATTCCATTTTTATTCAAAGAAGAAAAATGGGCATTTGAAGGCACAAATCTTTTGACCTGTTTTAGAAACAGATGATTCATGCCCTGAAAATGCCTATTTCTCTTCATAAAGGGATATTACTTAGTTGGATGTAGTCCTTCATATTCTACACTTACATTCAGTGAACTGGTTCTCATTTCTCAAAGTGTTTCTGAAAAAATTCATTATGTTTTCTTAGTCTGGAAAATTAAAGATCTGAAAATTAAGTATTGTGGGTTTGGTTACATATCACTAACAGATGAGGGAGACTATTTCCATATTTTAGGTTGAGGAAGAGGGCACAGGGGAAAAAGGTAAAATTAATTATACATTTATATGTATAGATAGATAGATAGATAGATAGATAGATAGATAGATAGATACAGATATAATTCCAAAGATGATCTGGATTTTAATTTTACATGGACCTAATTTCCTTCTCAGATGGTTTGAGCATCTCAGAACTTGTTAAATACTTTTAATTCTTCCAGCCTTCCAAGCATGGTTTATCAGATTGTTTCCACCTGTAAATGGTTTTCTGAGCTCCTAAACTGCACTGCATCACACTTTTGTGTTCAGGTGAAAGGAAAACCTCAGAAAAGTCACATTGTTGATTTTGGTGTGCATTTTTTTAAAGGCAATCTTTACCTTTTAAGTGCTGAAAAAAGTTAACTTACAATTATGCACCACAAAATGTGCCTAAATATTTATATTCTCTGTAGTGATAAATCCTGTAGGCCTAACAATGTTCTTTACCAATAAAAATCTCATCTTTCTAAAACTAACCTCATTCCATGAGTCATTCTTCAGTGTAAACAGATAGGGAATGCAGAATGACATACAAATTTACGTAGAAATGAATTCTTAACTATTAAAAATAGAATAGACCACACTGCAGAGAAAATGGCTAGAACAAAGCATGCAAAGACTTTATCATATGGTAAATCACTAGGTTAAATTTCAGTTTTTGACTTAAATCAAATTGAAACAAATCTTCTATTTTTTCTGGTAAATAAAAATTCTATCTTTTAGACAGATTATCTTAGGTATCTTTAGCATAATACAGTCATATTGATATGGTCACATATACATCACAGGATCTGTGAACTTTCTCTGATAAGTATACTCCACAGCATTTTGATATCAGTTTTAGTATTGGGTGGTTTTTCCCTCACAAACTCCCACCTTCTTCTGAAGTTCACTTAAATTTTCACCAAAAAAAATGGATCATATATTTTTTCTCATTCCTTTTATACACTAGGTTGCATATTATTCAGAAAGCATAATTTCTACATGGTTAAATTTCACAAATTTAGCTTGTCTAACTTTTTCTGCCTCTGATTTGCGGATACCATATTGTCATTTGGCAAATCAGCTCTCTTCTGACTTGAACAATTTTCTATTTTTCATTTTTTAATGTGAAATGTTTTAGATTCAGTTACATATAAGTATTCAGTAACATTTTCCTCTAGAAGTAAGCATTCACTCCACAATGAAAGAACAGTACCATATTCTCAGCAAAAATCCTAGACCACTAAATGTTTTATCAACATTACTACTGATGAAAACAGGAAAATAACTACATTTAGCATCGATTTTTGGTCCTTCTCTTTCGTGTTCTCAAAACCATGATCACTGTATTAGAGTTGCTACAGAGTGCTACTAAGTACTGGAGATGCACCTAGTGTAGTAGTCTATATTAAATAAGTACCATTCATTACTTCCCCACAGACAAGGAATTGAAAATACATCAATTCCTCACATGTGAGGTAGATTGTGATTTACATGTTAAAGTGCTCCTGCGACTTGATTTGCATAGGAAAGACTTCTGGCACAATGAGAGGAAGGATTAGTGAGCATGACAAGAGTGCTATTAGTGTAGAGTGTACAGACTCTCCTACAGCACACCTTTCAACCAGTGTATTTACATTCAAATTAAAAATACATAGATCTTGGTGGGTTTCCCAGCCAGGAATGAAACAAAGGTCTTGTCTCAAGAACAGTAAGACTAAAGTTATAAACACTGGATGAAACTGTAAGCAGAGTCAGTGTTACCGTGGTCACAGGGGTTTTCAGGTGAGGCAGGAGACAAGAATGTTGACTCCATGTTCAGAAGGCTTGATTTATTATTTTATGATATATATATATTACATTATAAGTATACTAAAAAAAAATAGAAAGGAAGGGTTTCCTCAGAAGCTAGCTAAGCTAAGAATGGAAAAGAATGAATAAAAAAGATCTGTGTCTCGGACAGAGAGAGAGAGCCAGCTCTGCCGTGAGTGGTCACTAAATCCAAACATCCACACGAGATCAATCACGGATCCACCTGTTGCATTCCACAGCAGCAGACAACCATTGTTTACATTTTGTCTCTGAGGCCTCTTAGCTTCTCAGAAGGAAAATTCTTAAAGAAAAGGATTTTCACAAAAGATGTCTGCGACAAGTCAGAGACAAGGACCTGCAAACTGGCCTTCCTTACACCACATGCAGGTGGACTTTTGGGTTTGCTTCAAGTGATAAGAAACAAACATTTACATCTGAGATAATCAGTGAGATTTCCTTTTATTGACAGTACATGGAAATAGAATGGTATATTACATCTTATCCTAAGGCACACCTCTATAATAATCAGAATTTCCTCATACTATAATGATATTTTTTCCACCTTTTTTTTCACTTTTTCTTTAGTTTTGGTTTGGGGTTGTTTTTTTTTTGTTTGTTTGTTTTGGGTTTTTTTAAATAGAAAACAGCAATAGAGTTATTCTATATAACTACAGAGTTAACTATACCATTACCAAAACTTTTTACTACAGAGAACGCAAAACCCTTTCACACAGACACTGGACACTTTTCAGCAGTTCATTCTAAGACTTTTCATCACAGTTTCTCTGCTGCTTCTTCCTCCTTGGGGGAAGGACTCCACACACCCATCCCCTGCTCCAGTGTGGGGTCCTTCCTACAGGAGACAGTCCTCCACAAACATCTTCAATGTAAGTCCTTCCCATGGGCAGCAGTTCTTCACAAACTGCCCTATCACTGGTCCCTTATGGAGCGCAGCCCTTCAGGAACAGGGTGCTCCAGTGGGTCCCCCATGGAGTCACAAGTCCTGTCAGTAAATGTGCTCCAGAGTGGGCTCCTCTCTCCATGAGCCCACAGGTCCTGCCAGGAACAGGCACAGGCTTCCCATAGGGATGCAGCCTCTTTCAGTGTGGAGTCCTCCATGGGCCACAGGTGGGCTCCAACTGAGCTCCATGGGCTGCAGGGGCACACCCAGACTCACCATGGTCTGCACCACAGCCTGCAGGGGAATCTCAGCTCCAGCCCCTGGAGCAACTCCTGCCTCTCCCTCCTTCTTCACTGGCCAGGGTGTCTGCAGGGCTGCTCCTCTCACATATTCTCTGCCTGTATTTCTGCAGCTTTCCCTCCATAGTCTGTCATCCCACAGGTGCTACCACCATGGCTGATGGGCTCAGCCTTGGCCAGCAGTGGGTTTTTCATGGACCCGGCTGGCACAGGCTTTGCTGGAGGTAGGAGGAAGCTTCTTGCAACTTCTCATAGGATCCACCCCTGTAGCCCTCCACTACCAAAACCCTGCTGGCCTGAAAAGCCTTTAGAGGTCAATTGTTTAAAAATGAAAATTATTTCCAAGGAATTCAACAGCACAATGAGTATTCTCCTTCAATAAATAATGCACAACAACAGAGGAAATAAAACCCAAAGCTACAGCCAAGATACCCAAATTATGAGACTTAAGGAGGAGACTGCGTAAAGTACTCACAAAGCCTATCTTTTGCATTATCAAAAGTGGCCTGTGTAGGTTTTGTTTACAGCCATTTAAAAGAGTGATTCCTTCTGTAGTTGATTCAGAATAAAAATCTAATTTTAGATGCTTGCAATCAGCGTTATCAAGCTGCTCCCCTCCACTGTCTGTAAAGGCAGCCTTGACAAAATACTCCCACTAAGCTGAATCTAGCAGTTGGAAATATTCCCATTTAACTTGTCATTATTTGAATCATTATATATACATGTGCTAATGAACACCTATGGCAAAACATGTGTAACCCAATGCTGCTAAACCACACCACTTCCAGTTCTGGAATGTCACCTGCAAACTCTAGTTTCAACTTTTACTGCTGTAGTCCCTGCTGTATTGTGATAGGCTTCCATTCAAACCACAGGGCTAGAAATGGGGTACAGCTGCAGTAAAGGAATCCCAGTTGTGCCCCTGCCTTGCTAGCTTAAGCCCAGTGATCTCCACTGGGTCACTCACATTTACAAGAGAGTCACCCCATTACTCCTCTCTGTCAGAGTGAAATGGCTGGTAAGCACAGGACTGTGCAGGAGCAGGGAAGACACTGGACTGTTACACATTTCTTTTGAAGAAAATGTTGCCAGAGGAAAGTAATTTTCAGGCTGTGGGCTACCAGTTGGAGGAGGCAGAAATTAATTCAGGGTCTTTGTATGTTTTCATGCTATGCTGATTGAAAGTTCATTCTGGACTTTACCTAACCCAGCTTCTGCTGTTTCCCCTCCAGGAGGTTTGAGTATTAAATGGCATTGATTCTTCCTATGGAGATAAAAGACTGCAAATAAATTAGCATTAAAAAGGATATGCCCTTGAGAAAGCCAAAACATGGAGCTAAAAAACATCAACTTTAAAAGATTTGGCTGAGGTTAGTGTTCTTGATGTCTTAGTATTGTGGCACTGACTGCAATAGTGAAATTCTTTGTCTTCTGCAATGTATTGCCCAAGGCAGTAACGCTACCCGGATTAGAACAAAGGTATCCTTATACACAGGCACCATCCCACTGAAGTCGGGTTATTTCAGTGCTAGATCTCTGTTTTCTCTTCTTTGAAATGATGCTGTATATCCTTGCATAGTCTTATTGTTCTCTTTAAATACAAAATAATTTTTAAAAAATTAGTGTGGTTTTCTATTGGACATTTGCAGATGCTTCACAGCAAATCTTTCTACTCCTAAAGACTGTGACATTCAATGTGCAAAAAGAATTGAGGAAAAACTTAATATTCATAAAGTTTTATAAATTGTCTGTTGTGTATAGAAGATTCTTAGCATACTTATTTTTATTTTGCAACAATAAAAAGCCTGTTCTGCATTGCTTTTCCTCTATTTAGAACACAAATTAATTGAGGTCATGGTTCTGTTAAGGGAACACAATCATATTTCTAGCAAAAACACCATGAAAATTTAATCTGTGTCTGAGAGACTTTTGACCTTTCAAACTTGCAGGGTATTTATTATTCCCCTTTATTTTATGTTGGGAGCCCTCACATTCGTATGTTCTCTTTAAATATTTACATTGTAACTTCTCCTGGTAAAGTACCACATGTTTAGCTTATACATAATGGTCTTTATTTGTGCTGCTGCTCTCCTTGATTTTCCATTTTGTCAAGAGGTCTTTCTAAATCACAAGGGAAAAAAAAATTCATCTCGACTACTGTTTCTTAATTACATATTATAAATTATCTTTAATAATTACTTCAATGAAGTATGAAAAGTAAATTATTGAATGTAATTGCAACCTTTCATGTCTAACTTATTAGTCTCACCTTCACACTTTCCCCTTTTCCCTGTGTGATCATTCACTTTCCTCTTTCTTAGGAAATAAATCTAAGTCTTCCAACCTCATTTATACTTTATATTTCATATTTTATTTATAATCTTTGTTTCAATTGCCTTTACTGGTAATTTATTCTACTCATTCATTATCTTTTTTGAAATACATTAATTTTGTCCAAGTTTCCTAATTTTCCTGGTTTGTTTACTATGTCTTGTCATATCATACAGATTTTAACCCTTTCCTAGTGTAAAGACGTGTCCATGTTCTAAATTTTTCTCTTTTTTTTTCTGTATTTACAATGTTGTATTTCTTTTTCACTGTTCTGCATTTTATATTTAAGGATTTTCCAAGGCTTGTTAGATAACACTGAACAAGAGTCCTGCAGTGTTACAAAAAGGTCGAGTTACATTGAGCATGTAGGAGATGATTTGAACAGATTTCTTACCAATAACTTTTAAAATACCTGAGGTTCTTGAACAGAACATTGTTCAAGGTCTGATTAATAAATTGTACATCTTTAAAGCACTGAAATAATATTTACAGTACAGTTACTAACATGATCTACACTTTGTTTTGGTTTTTTTTTAATCTAGAATATGGATCATGTTAGTTACTGTACTGTAACATGTTGTCCTTATTCAATAAATAAAATCATTATATAAGAGTTTTCCTTTATTTGTTTTCTCTTACTACACATTATTTTATTCTGTTCTAGGTTTCCTGGCTGACGCAAGACAGAGTATATTGTAAGAGGTTTTCACATCAGTTTGTGTAAAAGAGTTTTCTTCTCCTTTCTGAGGTCCTGTGTGGATATTTTGTGTTAAGTATAAAATAACATCTGAAGAAAATGTTTTGAACACATTAAGTATATATAGGAATTATATTTACCTCCTCTGGATTCAGCCCTCTAAAATGTAAGCAAGTGATCCTGACCGGCCATTTTTACTCCTTCTTTAATTAGAGTAGACAAAGACATGAATTTTCACGCAGGAATAGGGGACACACACTGGGGACTGTGTGTGCTAACGAGGTAAGTAACGCACAGAATCCCTTCCAGGCAAGACCACTGGTGGTGTTTACTCAGACTTTGCCTGGCACGATTTTAGGTGTCCAGGTTTAGAGCAAATTTGGGGAAGAATCCCCCAAAGGAGGTCCGGTGGGAAAAGCAGATCCAATCGGTCCCCCCCCCCAACTGGTCCGGGAGGAAAAAATACCTCCTTGGAGAAAGGTGGAAAAAAACTGTTTATTAAACAATAAAACCAAAACAATATCAAACAATGAGACCCCTTGCCACTCTAAAAGAGATGACAAACTAA
Source organism: Ammospiza caudacuta (assembly GCF_027887145.1). Taxonomy (NCBI): domain Eukaryota; kingdom Metazoa; phylum Chordata; class Aves; order Passeriformes; family Passerellidae; genus Ammospiza; species Ammospiza caudacuta. The sequence continues at coordinate 64,433,211 of NC_080594.1, forward strand.
GAAAACCCCATCCTCGGGTTGCAGCTCACTCAGTCTCTGATCAGTCCCTCAGGTGCTGGAATCGTCACAGGCCAGGCCTGGCCCGGTGGGCCACAGGTGCAGCTGCCGGTGCTCAGTCCAGAGCAGTTTCCTGGGTGTTCAGTCCAAAGCAGTTTCAAGAGGTCCAAAGAAAAGGAAAAAAACAGTCCAGGGAACTTCTCTGCCTCAGCTAGCTAACACTAACTAAAAAGCAAAAGAAGAGCTCTGTCCGCAGACAACACAGTCAGGAGCAGGAATGTGGAGGAGTGGAATACAGTGTCTGAAAATGTTAGATTGTGCCTGGGCCAGTCTGACCCTTGCTGCTGGGCCAAAGGCAGCAACTGCGGTGTATCACCCCAGAGATACCTTGGCTTGCTGGAGATTGCAGCTGGGCACTAAACAAGTCCAGGCTTGTTAGGAACTCCGTTTACTTCAGGAGGAAGATTTCAGGCGATGGTGGAGAGAAAAAGGAGATGGATTCTGCTGGAGGGTTTAAATCCAGAGGTTTGTTCCATGGTTACAGAGGTCTGAATCTTCAGAACAGCTCCAACAGAATCCCAAGCACCTGGTCTGATTCACCTTTTAAGCTCAGGAACAGGGGGAGGGGAGGTACAGGTGAGCACCAACCAGGTGGAAGGGGCAGGGTCTCAAGGGAGGAGGGACACCTAGACAGGCCAATGACCCCTGGGCCTGAGGGGCATCCTTTGAACTTGACCAACCACACGATGCCTTGCTGGAATGTTAAACCTGATTGACAGCCCAGCAGGGGGTGAGGGAGGAAGGGGGAAGAGAGGTATTGGCACACCTGGGGAAGGAAGTTTACAACACACTGCAACAGAAAACAAACTGCGCGCTTCTTCTCTCCCCCCCTTCACTCTCTGGGACACTCTTAAAGGTACAAAACTTATTATTCAACATAAACAGAATGAGATGATTGGGGATAAAAGCAGCATATAGTCAACCCAGGACATTAGGCAATGCTAATTCCCTCATTTTGAAAGAGCTCTTGGGCACAGTCCAGGAACTAGAATGTACTAGGGACGTTCGCAACAGGTATGTCACACACAGCCTCATGATTTTGGTCCCAAAGCAATGGCCACCAGCCTGCCCTGCTTTTGTCAGTCCCAATGAGTTCTGACAAACACAGCTGAATGTCTAAACTTCAAATTATTTGGGAAAAGTATTATCTCATGGGCACGTTTTGCAGTCACACAGAATCCCTTTTCCATGAAAGAAATTGCTAAAGTGACAGCAGGACTTTATTTTAAATGTCTGCATTTTCTTTAATGAAATTTAATGAATGAAAAAGGGAGCTAAGGCTCAGATTTGTCATGTCTGGCTGCACTTATTAACTGGCCAGCCAGGCCAGAAGATGAATCTTTACAGCTAACAGGAAAAGGTGTTCTGAGCTATTTTTAGTGACTGCAATCAACTTTAGCCCACAGACCATAATTTCAAAATATTTCTTATACGACAGTTTTCTTTTCAATTTTTAATAAATTAACAAAAGGAAAAAATGGACCAAGCACAGACGCTTCCCTTTGGGGACATTTTAGAGCTGGCTGTAATGTCCTTTCATCATTTAATAATTGGCAATAATATTCAAATGGCAAGAAATCCTCTTCCACTTTCTTGTTTTGTTAAATTGGAGAAAATGTCATCGGCTGTGGAAAGCATATGGATCAAAATTCTTTACTAGCTTTTTTCTTTGCATTATACTATAATGCAGATAAGATGATAATTCACACCAAAACCTGAAAGATGTGGCAAGACTTATTTAACTTAAATAACAGCAATTCTTGCCTGTCTGTGTACTTTTCCAGGCTCTTTTTGCTGTGTCTCAGTAATGGTCCAAAGATTTTTGTAGTGTTTTTTTACCAAATCAAATGTCACAATACTATATTTTTAAAGGGGGGAGAAAAAGGCGAGGAGGGGTAGGGTGTTGGGGAAAACACACTTTTAAGACAGAGCTAAATTACACTTTTCATAATACACAAATAAGAAAAATTACACAAAAATTCAAGCAAAGGGACAGACTTTCAAGGTATTCACTACACAGCAGGTCGACCTGAGAAAAAGTTTTCTGAAAATTCACTTATTGAGGTGTTGTAGTAGCAGATGTCAGACTTGGAGCATTTTGAGACTCTGGGCATTATTTATGCATACTGTAAGGACATGAGACATGCCCTAGCAGCAGAGGCTCGCTCGGACTCTCTCTGGCTGTGGCTAACAGAGTTGCTTAGTGACTAATGACAGAAACAGGGTATATGTGATGAATGACCTCACCTTAGCTAGGTCTCCCTAAATGTCAATGACTAAAGGCACTTTGGATAAGGGTGCTATTCCCTAGGCTATGCAGCACGAACCAAAGCCCATCTGTACCGACGATGATATCTCAGACATATCCATACAGTTGTTTTCAAAGCCGAAACACTTTGTCCTGCAGCAGTAGAAAAGGAAGATTCTAAAGAGAAATACAGTATTGGCTGCAAGTACACAAATATCCAGATTAGCTGCACTGTTACACGGAAATCACATTATTTTCATGGTCTTTTCCCTACTTTGATTCACCTTACTGGTTATTATATTGAGCTTGCCTTCACACTTTATAAATGTAAAGGAAATTTTATATTGTTCCAAGTTTTAATTCTCTTTTTCTTTATTCCACTGAAATATTTATTAAACAAATTCTATGCATTTTTTACACAAGGAAGGAAATGAGAATAAGTTAATTAATCCCAAATTAATTAATGAAATATAGAAGAGATTCTTCTGCATAGCAAGGGAGATTATGAGGTAATTGTCTTTTCAGGCAACTATTGCCAAACATTTGCCAAAAATAAGGGGAAATATAGAGAGAAGTTATGGGAGCATGCATGCAAATATGGACACATTGACAGTATTCTTTTAAAAAGCAGGAAAGCAAATTTATGTACCCCAAGCACAGCTCCCTATGCTCTTCAAAGGGAGTGACTTTCTTTTCCTTTTACTACCTTCTCTGGGGTACTTTATGGACCAGTTCTCTCATCTCAAGTGTGTGATCCCAAGACATAAATTAATTTTAGATGCAATTTTTATTCTTTGTGGCTGCTAAAGCAATATTCACTGTTTGTATTGGTTACCATGGAGATAATTGACTTCCTGTGGTGGCAAGAGTCTTTTTTGGGGTATTAAAGGGGCTTGGATCTAGGGATTCTCTAATTTTCATGCAGTGAAGAAAGTAATTTCATCAAGAAAACCTTCGTAAGATTCCTCTCCCTCATAATTTGAGTTGTTCTTGTTATAATCTTGTGAGTATTTGGGTGTTTTTTCTTTACCACATTCCTTTTGTAGCTCAGCCTGCGCACTCCACGATGCTGGCTCAAACCACAGGAAGCACAGATAGGCTATTTATTAACGTTGTACTTTGGTCAGGCACAAGCTCCCAACAGCACATTATCTGATAGAATGTGGACAGACACAAAGATAATAAAAGATTTGATTATAGCTTAGCCTTCAAAATGGATTGGTTTGGACCCAGAGACAGACATTTCTGACAAAAAAATCCTGCACTGAGGTTGTGAATAAAGAACAAAAACCAAAAGCCATTCAGTTTATATTAGCTATGTCTCTTATAGAGCACTAAAATTTGGACAGCTCATATCAAGCCTTTACCTTGACAAAATGGTTTCACTTAGTTGAGCATTCAGCAGGTGTATATTCAAGAAAAAAGGCAGGTTCCAAAAGTATGGATAAGCAAAAATTGCTCAAAAGTGCCTCGTAAGGAATGCCAAAAGTAAAGATGGTGTGAATCGTCAACCAAATCTTGAACCGAAACTTGTGAGCCCTTGAACCAAATACTTCCAGCCATAAAGTATGGCAAGGGATCTTGTGCAACATTCAACTTTTGGAATTTGATAAAGGACACTTCAGCAAATCAGCTCTGGCTGAGAAGGTACAAAATTGGAATGGTTAACTTTTGTGAAATTATTGCACTCAGTCTCCATCCCTTTCCTCATGCCATTCACAACAGCCATGCACAACATTTCTCTCTTCTGAGTTCAGGCATTGTCATGAATGAGCAAACCTTAAATGAGCAAAACCTTAAATGGGCGAAAAGACAGTGGGACTAATGCTCAGTGTCCTGTGTAAAGAGCCCTGAGCCCACACATGCCTACTCAGGATTTCTACACTCTTCAGGGCAAGCTGGTGCTGCTCAGCATAACTCTGTGACAAAGGTCAGGATCCAGGATGGAGCTGGTGGCAAGCACTGCCCTCCCCATCCAGGCTCACAGCAATGGTCCTTCTGTGTCAGAACAGGATGTGACACGATGTGATGCAGCAGCAGATGGGCTCCCACCACGCCTCTCTGGAACCTGAGATGGTACTGCAAGTCCCTGAGGAATAATTCCTCTAAGTCCTCCAGCTGCAATGGTAAGCTTATGCATTTCCCAAGCATGAGGCTTTCACTGAAGACACAATAAAGCTTTTGGACAAATCTTCATTAATAACAAGAATTAAAAGGGGATTTGTCTTGTTTCCACACTAACAGTGGATAAAAGCATATAAACACAGGAGGGATTATAAATAAAATCTACATTAATCCCATGATTAGCTCTCTGTCCTCTAGCACCCACCTCCTATATCGAGGGTCATGCCCTTTAAAGCACAAAATCTGTTACAGTTAACAAAATACCACACACAATAGTCATTGTAGTTATTTTCTAATGCATTGGAGTTTTTAGTCTAGTTAGTTTTGAATTTGATGTACAACACCAAAATGCTCACAGGTATTCCATACAGGATTACACTTTTGCTCCATGAAAGTAATGTCTTTTGTTCCTACAGCATTTCACAGCAAAGAAAAAAAAATTAGAATCAATAATAAAAATGGAAATGTTTGAGGACAAGTAATAGTAAAGCAAAACTTTAGAAATCTCCTTCTAAGTGTACAACACAAAATCAATTTGCCATGACCCTGAGAGTCAGCTGTTCTTGCCCTTGTGACAGAAGAGGAAGAAAAAAAAAAGAAACAAATTAAAGCAGTACCTAAAAGCCTTTTGTTTCCCAAAACTTTGGAGTGTTTTTGAGGTAGAAGGATGCTTAAAGCAAGTTTTCAAATTTTTTAGCAATACCACCTCATCATTTCTTCTTTTAGTGTTTGACATAGCTTTAGCCTTCTGGTGTATCAGTCATTTATTTCTTCTTTTTTGTGCATGAAGATTGTTCCTTAGGTAGTCTGTAACCTGAGAACCACTACTGCTTTGCAGTTTCCTCACCTCCTGTGTTTAGGATCTATCCATCTAATCTGTTATTGTTTACTAAGATTCCTGGTTTACATTCATCAAAATCTGAATGTGAATAACAACCCAAGATTTCAACTGGAAGATATCTAGGCAATATTAAAATGCTTAGGCTGTAGAGGAGGATTTATCATACTGAAGCAACACACTGGATTTTTTTTTTTCAAAAAATAGCAATGCAGTCTTCTGCAATCATGAAAAAGCCATTTTTAAGCAACTGTCTCAAGGTTTCTGGGCTGCCTTTGTGTTCAGCTGAAATTTCTATTAATCTTTCCTTAAATTAACTGCACTGAAGCGCTCAGGAATTCCTTCACAAAATGTTCATTCCTCTGCAATATTTCTAAAGGAAGAGCCTAATACAATGTAGCTGTGAGAGATATGACGAGGATAAATAGGAGTACTTAATTTGGATTTCCTAAAAAAAATACTTAAATACAACTTCTTTTCTAGCACTGCAAATGCAGTTACTGTAAGAGGTGTTTAAAACATTATGATGGGATTTTTAATTCCCCATCTGCCCTGATACTGCATTTAGAAATCCTGAATAGAAAAAGCCCATTTTCCTATTATAAGGTCAAGTTACATCAAGTTCTTGCTAGTAAAACAACATTTTTAGCATTCTGTTGGAATGTTAATATACCTAAAACCTCTGAGACTCAATATTGAGATCTTTCATGATTTATACTCCAGATAAAACTCCTGTGCAGCTCCAGCAGCACTTTAAAACACAAGATTTTACTGAGTAGAAAAAGATTTTCAAGCTAAAGTAAGCGCTTGAAAACATTCAATCTAACGTCACTGAGTTTGGAAACCTGTGCTCCTGTGCAGAGAGTGTTCAAACATAGTATCAGCTCTTTCTCATACAGATGTAGAAAACATCATCTTGCAGAAAGTATGGTCCAAGAGCACAGCACAGATTTTATGGTTGCAAATAAAGTACCAAACAAAAGAAATCATTAGTCTCTAACTGTTTTTTCAATCCTCCTCACATTATATTTGTTCATCATCTTCTGTAAAAATCAGGGTTTCAAACTGCAAGCAGAATTCCAGTAAAGGTAGGGGATTCCCTTTTTTTTTTTTTTAAACCAAATAAAATATGTGCGTAACTTTTGCACAGAAAAATTAAATTCCTCTTCCAACAGTGTAAATTTGGAGACTGGTAAAGGACTAAACTGGAAGCAGTAGCAGGTATTTACTCTCCTGAGTTTGTTAACACTGGGGGTTAATAACCAAGCATGGCAAATCCTTTAAAAAAAACCCACAGTCATTCAAAATTAAATATTTCCAGTACTGTCACTGAAACATTGTGAAGAAATACATCTTTCAAATATCAAAAATAAATAATTTTATGCTTACAGTAAAAACACAGAGAACTGGACACTTTTCTGATCAACATTGATACTATAGCTCTCTGGATTTTGGAAAACTAGTGATGTTTTTTCTTAAAGTAAACCTAATTTGTTAACAACCTTAAGTACATATCACTTTGCAAAATTACCTAGTTGAGGTCTGCTACTTCTCTCACTTTATTTCATTACAATCTTTATTAAATCATTATAGATGTTGGAATAAATTCTTTAAGATTGTTTGAAAGTGACTTCTACTCTATCAAGTGCTCTGTATTGCCACACAGAGCCATGGTAAAGTATCCACATGATGGAATAAAATCTTGGTAGTCGATGATACGCTGGGGCTTTTAGTGTCAGAATTTTATTTTTAATTTTAAATCTATTTCTGAAGCATATATTGTCAGACACAAATACCAAAATCATGATTCCTCTATTTTCCTTTCTATGCATTCAAATAATACTGAGCCTCAGAACAGGAAATTCTCTCTTAGCCATAAATAACATGTTTAGGGGCCAATATCTTACAGCCACACAGGGCTATAAATGTGAGCTTCACACCATTGAAGAAGGGCCTCAGCTTCTCATAATGGAAGGTCAGGAAACATCAGGCCATAAAATAGTGACATTATAATATATAGAAAAGCTATTTTACAGAAGGTAATTTTTAGAGGTTTCAAAAATTTATTAGCTACCATTTTCCTCTCCTTGTGTATCCCGTGATCTGGAGGGCATGGTAAAGAAGCCAACCTGACTCAAAGTAGAAGGGCATGAAAAATAGTAATAATAAAAAAAGAAATGAGCTAAAATATTTCTAAAACTTTCTTATTTTTTTTTATATTCTCTCAAATACACAGCATAAGCAATGTGTATAATCATAGAGTTTGGTCTGTAGGATTTATGGTGTATGATAATAGAGTAATAAGGGCAAATAAATCCTCAGCTGATAAAAATAGTTGCAACCATTAGAGCCAAGCTATACATAACGTCTTAGGAACTTTCTTCCTTTTTTTCTTACCCCAGATATTCAAGCTATCAAAATCATGTTACTATATGCTAAACCTCTGATAGACATAGATTAGTTATTTATGTCCTTGTACATACAGATTTTTATTTTATTGTTATAAACTCCTATATCCTTCAATTAACCAGAAGGATACAGGGAATTGCCTGAATAAATACTTACAAAGATCCAAAATGTGGCTTCTTCTGGACATGGGATTTCGCTCTAAATTCATAACTACTGAATGCCATTTTTATTTGACTCCTTATGTATGTACCCCCAAATCAAATTTATCATGCATGAGTTCCTTTAATCTTCTTTTGGACATTGTTCTTGTGTTTCAGAAATTGGAAATAACATTCTCCAAAATAAAAATTCTGCTATTGTTCAGCTTCACCACTAAGTGCAAACGAGATTTTCGACTTGCCAGCACATATCCTACACTGCACTACTGGGAATATCACCTTGTGCAGAGACTCTTGAGCTGATGCCAGTCCAAGCCAATGAGTGCTCATGTTAATGAAGTGTATGGAGGCTTGAAATTGGAAACACTTCTCTTTTTGCCTGCCAGTTTCCAGAACTAAGCTGATACATTCACACAGCTCAACACAACTCAATGTTAATACTTGTGCTACATATGAAACATCTGGAAGCAGGTTTTCTTTGATCAAAAAGGCAGCTTCTTTCAATTTCACTTGAAATCTGTCGCTATTAGGATTTCTCTAGTAATTTTCAAGATGGAGAACAGAGAGGTCAAGGTGATGGCAATCTAGTAGTGTCTGTTAATTTCCATTGTCAGTAAAGGAAGATTATTTCACTCATTTAAAGCAAATTAGAAGCATTTCATTTTTCTGATGGAATAGGTGGTGAATGATAAACATTTATTGTATCACTTTTCAGTTCAGGGCATTTGTGGCAGACATATGTCCAGGGTGACATTTTACTGCATTAACCACAAGAAAAAACTTGCTCATCTCCTCAGTTCCCTGACAAATTCACTACAAATACACAAAAAAAGGTAGAGGTTCTTATAGGCGAACCCCATGAATTTTGCCAATCTGAGAAACTGCTCAGAGAAGTGGATGCCCCATCCCTGGAGTTGTTCAAGGCCAGGCCAGTTTCACCCTGAGCAACCTGGTCTAGTGAATGGCAGGGGCAGGGGTGCTGGAACTAGATGATCTTTAAGGTCCCTTCCAATTCAAGCCATTCCACAGTTCTATGACTCTTTTAGAGAGTCCCAACAATATCTAGCTTTGTAGCAAATGAAGCAGGGGAACAACCTGAAAAATATAACGTGGTCTCACATCAAAAGGGTATAAAGAAAGAGAGGAAGATTTAAGATTGCTTAGGGACCTTAAATAATGCATTTGATAATTTAAGTGCTTGACTTTGCAGTGCTAATATTCTGGTAGTTTAATGACATAAAAAATGCAAAAACAGCACTGCATGATCTGAATTTCAAATCCACAATCTCCATTTTTTAGCAGAATCAAATTAAAAGTAAGTCCTATTTTCCACTACAGGGAAATGCACAGACCACTCAGAAGAGTCATCAGGAGAGGGGGAATCTGTAGCTCTGCAGAGTACTTCTCTGCCCCTTGATCTAATGGACTAACCCCAGATACTGCCCCACACAGCCATTCTTTGTTTGGGACACATTTCTGAAGGGAGGGAAGAGCACATCTGGTGTGTTTTCACACAGCTTCAGTGGGGTTTCACAGAAATGGCTGATGATACAACATCATAAATAATTTAGAGAGGAAAGTCTCTTTTAAAACTTATTTACTGTTCACACAAGTAAAAACCACATATTACACTCTTCAATCAGACAAAACTGAAGTCAATAGGATTCAACCTGACAGAAAAATTCATGATGAGGCATTAATGGCACACTGTAGGGAAATAAGTGAAGAGACATGCTCATGGAATGCTCAAGATTGATGCATAAAATGGGATTTTTCACTGGCCTTTCTCAATAACCTTTGTTACCAGCTTGCCCTTCATAATGATTAAAAATATTTGTATTTATAGAGGTTATTTACCCTAAAAACAACATAAGACTAATGTACTCTGTTCAGATAAAGCTTTTCATGAGATTAAAGCTTTTACATATGTCTGCATATTTCCCTACTGAACAATGTGCTTTTATTCCTGAAAAAAATAATCTTTCAAACACTATTAATATGCTTTATTACACTGCTTTTTCACACACAGTTTAAACCAATGTTAGCTGTACATGATGTCCAAAATATTTGGAAGCGTGTTTGTGCTTTGATTTCTTCATTTCTTTCAGTGAAAAATTCATACTAAACAAATTGACAAGAACATAATTAAAATTTCTTCACTTTTTAAAAATTACATGATTTTGAAATATGTTAGTTAGTTGCAATTCATTCAAAGAAAAAAAATTCACAAATGTCTCCAGTATAATTCCATGAAGAGTGACCATCTGCTTGCTGTCATTATTTTTAATACAGTCTATATAATGCTTGTTGCCAAAATAAAATGCATCACCAAGCCTCAAAGCAGCTGGCTTAACATGTTGTCCAGAAATTTTCCTGCCTGCATTGTCCATCTTCTCAGACTTTTTGAAGCAACATGGCCAGAGCACTTTAGGACTGACGCTGCACCCTACTGCTATAATGGTTCCTCAGGGCTTTCTGAAGCTGTTTTGCAGAACTGGACAGAGGCCTCAAAGCATTCACAAACATACACACATGGAAATTTGTGATGGGATTAATTTCTTAGTATATTTCTTAGTATGGAATTTTTGGCATGAAGAATTGGCCTTTCTAAAGTGATCAGATAAGAAAAATATTGGGAAATGAACATGGCTGATTAAGATTGTTAGAAAGTAGAAAACAGTTAACCTAGCTATGTATAAACACTAGCCAAAGGACTGATAGCAGAGGTTGATCAATATTTGTCATATTAAAAAGCTTTAAATGAATGAATAATAAATAATTTCAAATTAATAATAAATAATTTCTTTAGCTGGGAACACAGGAGGGCCACTTGAACCTCTGAATTTATTCTCAGGCAAGTGATGGTTGCTCCAGAAGACTTTACGAAGATCTCTTTTACATAATTTTTTTGCTATGCACTGTAAAATTCTTACACACATCTAGAAATCAAACAAAAGTTAAAATAGACTCTATGATATAAACTTTATTATACAGTTTCAACACATCTGCCTAACATTGGCAGTGAGCTAAACACAGACTCTGGGGTATTCTCTTGGGTTTCTAGATGCTGGACCAGAAGAACATAGATCTTCTGGTTTTTTTGATCCAAATGTCCCAGCCTCAGTTATCAACCAGATATCCTAGAAAATTCTGAAAGGCACTCAACGGTTGAGTTTAGGCATCTGAACAGTCCCTAATGTGACAAAGTAGTGGAATTTAACTTACAGGTAGACAAGACCAGAGTTTGCTGTCTATCACCAGAAATATGAACATGTGAGCTAGCTGAATTATACTCTATGGAAATCTGTGGTTTCATTCAACAGCACATAGATAAGGACCAGTGTCATTTAAGCTTCTCTATGATTTTCTTCCTGGCCTTTTGGAAGGACACATGTCAACCATAGTTCTTACATCATATCAGTCACCCTAGGCAACCTCAAAGATGGAGCTATTTATCCTGTTCTCATCGGTACAGTCAGAGGAGTCTGGAGAACCATCCAGATGACAAAATCTACACTAGCTGGTGTAGGTTTATAGTTGTGTGTCAAAAGATAGCTGCAGACTGAGGTCTTTCACCAGAAATACCCATTACAGCCAAGCACAGCTAGATATATACATTTATTAGTGGAAACCACGGTTCTAAGAACAGCAGAAGCTTTAGTCCTCTTTGTGAGCTTCATGCCTTCACTTGTAGAGATTATGTTTAAAGGTCTTTGGTTCCACTGTGTGAGGAATACTCTTTCCTCCCTCTGCAGAAGATCTCAGCATACTAACATCTACTCCTGTCACCCTCTGACACTTGGAAGAGAGACTAGCTTGGTCAGTGTAAGCATAAATGCTCCTTTTTACAAAAGATGATCTTTGCTATCTTTTAAAGTCAGGAAATGCAGTTTGCAGAAGGTCTAGTGAAGTGGAAAATCCATTTCTATAGGTTCTGTAGAATGAAATACAGTTATAAAATATTCCTCTACAAAGTTAAGAAATTTAACAAGAAATTAGATTCTTTCTCTTCAAGGTTTAATCCCAACTATAGAATTTAATAGAGAATTACATCCTTGCTATAGAGAGGCTTAAAGTTCCTGGAGAAAGGTGATTATTCTCTATTTAATTCTACAGATCTTTTTCTATAAGGGTAATTTCAGATTCATTCAACTGTTATGCTTCTTCTGCCACCTTGGAAATTATCACACTTTCATGAATTTGGCATGGTTCCATCAATAGAACCAGAAACATGAAATTTCTGTTCCTAATATAAATGTGCTATAGTATACTGTTTCACAACTTTCCACTTGATAATTCATATGTAGTATCTTTTGTTGGATTTCTACTGTAATTTCTAAGTTATATTCAGAGAAAGGGCTAAAATAATTTGGGGGAAAGTCATGCTGAAGCTCCAGTATTTCAGTTTGCAGTACTACTATGCCAGTAACTTACTTTATTCAGCCAAGGAACAGTCCATTTCAGACACAACTTTACCTTCCAGGATACACAAGGCATGTAATCTCTTACACAGCAAATGAAATACTTGAATTATTTTTGTCTTGCAGGTTGTTGTGGTTTAACTCCAGCTGGCAACTAAGCATCACTCATTCATTCCTCTACCTGCAGAAGAGTATCAGAAAAGCAAGAAAACTCATAGGTTCAGATAAAAGCATTTTAATAAGTAAAGCAAAGCTGCATGCACAAACAAAACAAGGAATTCTCTCACCATTTCCCATGTGCAGGCAGGTGTTCAGCCATTTTCAGGAAAGCAAAGCTCCATAACACGTAATGGTGGTGCGGAAAGACAATCACCCCAAATGTCCCACTCTCCTTCCCCCAGCTTTATTTGCTAAGCATGATGTGATACAGTCTGGAACAAGCCTTTGGGCACTTGGCATCAGCTGTCCTGGCTCTGGGTCCACTCCCAACATTTTGTTCACCCCCAGCCTTCTTGGTGGTGGGGTGGGGTGAGAGGCAGAAAAGGCCTTGGCTCTGTGTAAGCACTGCTCAGTGATAGCTAAACCATCTCTGTCTCTATCTCTACCCACACTGTTTTCAGAACAAATGCAAAGCATAGCCCTATGCTAACTACTACAGATAAAATTAACTCTATCCTATCCAAAACCAGCACAGAGAGAAAATCATATTTAATGCATATGGATTGCAAGATTGTTACTACAGACACCTTCCCTCCTTATGTTATGGTGAAATGCTGTGTTCAGTTTACAAGGCAAGCTTTTGTTAGCAGGGTCCACCAGGGTGGCTTCTGTGAGAAGCTGCTAAAATCTTCCCCCCACATCTAAGAGTGTCAATACCAGCTGACTCCAAGATGAACCTCCTTGGCCAAGACCAAGCCTGTCAGTAATGGTGGTAAAACCTGAGATAATGAAGTTAAGAAGAGTGGGAAACTGCCAAAAACAGCTGCCAGAGAGTGCATGAGAGAAACAGCCCTGCAGACACCCAGGTCATTGAAGACAGACAGGAGGTGATCCAGGCACCAGAGCAGCAATTCCCCTGCAGCCTGTGGTGAAGACCATGGTGAAACAGGCTGTGCCCCTGAGGGCCATAGTCTGGGGTAGAGCAGATATCCACCTACAGCCTGTGGAGGACCCCACACTGGAGCACTGGGTGCCAGAAGCAGGCTATGACCCTGTGGGAAGCCCACCCTGGAGCAGGATTCTGGCAGAACCTGTGAGTCTGTGAGAGACATCCTGGAGGAGGCTGTTCCTGAAACACTGCATCCCATGGAAACGTTTGTGAACACAATAGAGCAGTTTGTGAACTACAGCCTGTAGGAATGACTCGTGTTGGAGAGGTTCATGGAGGACTGTGTCCCATGAAAGGGATCCCACACTGCAGCAGGGGATGAGTGTGAGGAGTCCTCCCGCTGAGGATGAAGGAGCGGCAGAGACAACATGCAATGAACTGACCTCAGCCCCATTCCCCATCCCCCTGAGACTCTGAAGGTGAGAATTCAGAAGTGAATTTGAGAAAGGGAAAAAGGGAGAGGTGGGGGAAAAAGGATTTATCCTCATTAACCTACTCCAGTTTTGAATTGATTTAATTGATTTGAATTAAACTAATTTCCCCAAGTCAAGTCTATTTTACCCATTATGATGATTGGTGAGTGATGTCTTCCTGTCCTTATCCCAACCCACAAGCCCTTCATTGTATCTTCTCTCCCCTGTCCAGTTGAGGAGAGCAGTTCTGGTGGGCACCCAGCGTCCAGCCAAGGTCAATCTACCAGAAACGCCATGGATATAGAAACACATAAACAATAGGCAACAATTCTGTGTTTTTTCTGTACACAATGACTTTTTTGAAGACCTATACATTTTGGTAAGTGAAATGCGCTACAAAGGAGCGGGGAATTTGCAATTAGACAATTGTTAATATTTCTCACTAGCATTATGTAGTGAGAAAGACATCAATTTGCTTACATCAAAAATATTCACATATATCTTCTGCATATTTCAAAATCAGGCTACCCCAGTATAAGTGACTAAATATATTCTGCTTTCTATAACTGGAGAAACATTCAAAAATATTCAAAATAACGAAGCCCATGGCCCCTTCATTTCTACACAGTTTTGTCTGATTAGACTTTAACTGTAAAACAGGGGTGCAAATGTCTGCCAAACAAGACAAAGTTGTGCAAACAAATGTATATAAACTGTAAAATACAACATGTCATTTAATATTAAGTGTTTCTACTCAGGAAATCCATCCCTGATGTAATGAACTTAGATTTTCTTGTTGAGGAGAAATAAATGTACGTGTTAAGGTTTACATCAGGCATTTGACATGATTAGGATGGGAGTGTGTGTCCTATGTACACCTGTGTCTCTACTGATTATAAAGGTCTTTGGTAACTGGTTCACTGATACTGTAGAAATCAGCCTCCAGGCAGATTAGCAACACTCTCTCTGGCTTTTGTGTCGTAGTAGTGTTGATTTTAGCAAAAAGAAACAAAACAGGTGTTACCAAATGTCCATTTTTTTACACTTACACCCCTAAAAACATTTTATGAGGAATCTGGAGGATCTGATGACCTGCATCATGAAGCATTGCTTTGTTTTAATGTAAAGGAGATGCTGTAAAGCTGGTGCTGAGTAGCTCCAGTGAGCTGTATGCTGTTAACCACGATTTTTCTGCCAGTGTTCTGCCAGTGTTTAGGCAATTGCACTCCTAATGAATTAATAGACGGACATGCTCTGTAGTTTCTTGAGCTAATATTTCAGACTCTGCCATATCAAATTCAATTTGGATAGCAATTAATAACAGCTTTCTGTAAAGTTAGCTCCAATTTTAATAATACTCACTTCTCCTAGAGATGGTTGATTTCTTCACAAATTGGTGTCCAATAATTTCAACAGATTTGTTGTTATAACTATATGTAAAAGTTTCTGTGAAACTACAGTACATTTAGTTTTAGATTCCACTCCTTTCTCAGGGCATATGTGATACACACATCCTTTCCAGTGCTGTGCTCCTTTTTTTTTTCCTTAGGTTTCAAATTTTTCATGTAAGGTGAATCCAAGGTAACTAGACAGTTGTCCTTGGGCATATGTCTTGAGTAGATACTTGTAAGGAAAAATTTCAGTTAAAGTTTTGACAAGATAATAATGGAGTCACTGTGTGTTAAAATATCACCAAACTTGAGCCAATTTAAATTTTAAGGTGTTACTTAAATTTTAAGTCTGAGTACAGATTTTGATATTTCCAAGACACTTCATGGTTTAAAAAAATAGCCGTAAAAGTTTTTAAATTGCAACTTTTCAATCTGTAACTTTAAAATTTTCTATACTTAAAAATTTATATACTGCAAGAGATTCACAGTAATTGAGCAAAAGAGAGTACTGCTAATACTGTACCCTCTGAAAACTTGTTTGCTGTAGATGCTAAGAAATGAAAACAAATTTTAAAGGAGAAATCAAAGGAATTATTTAAAATAGTACTAAAAATTTAAAATACAGCAGTACAGAATTCTCCAGTACTCTACAAGCAAAACAAAGTGAAACTAGATAACAAAAATTAAAAAAAAAAAAAATTAATTCACCTTTGCCTTAACATAAATGGCAGAGAAATGCTGGGAAAATTCCATGCTTTTAACATGGCTGATGGAAAATTCAATATTGTTAGAAGAAAGAAATTATAGAAGGATAAGGGAGAAATAAAAGTAACCTGGTCTTGCCAGCTGCAGTCAAAATTTTGTAAGAAAAATTAGGTGTAAGAGACTTATAAGTTTAACTGTTTCCTATTGTGGTCTATATGTGACACTTTTCTTCAAGCAATAACTGTCTGTAACAATATGTGTGTACATGTGTTTGTGTACACTTGTACAAAACAAAAAGACAGAAGGAGAAAGAAAAAGTAAAGTCTTCTTGTATGAAGAAAAGCAGTATTTTTTTATTTTTGAAATGTGAAACATGTCAGGAAAACCAGAAGCTAGTTCTGCTGGATAAGTGCTAGAGGTTCGCTTTGCTGAGACAGAGATGAAGAGAATAATGCTAGTGCTCATGGAGAGATGATACATTTTCTACTTAAAATATTTACTTCAGAGAAATTCACATTGCCATAAATTTTAAATAAGTCCTGGGAAGCCAGAGCCTTCATAAAGTTGGGATCTTTTCTTAAGGTTCACATTCAGGTGAAACAAAATTCTGTATAAATAAAAAATTTTTCATTTTGCTTCCATTCAATGAGCCTAAGGAATTATTTTAAGAACAGCCTTAAAGGACACAGTATGTGTCAGCATTTTAATAGAGTATATATTTTTTGCCCCAGAAAAAAAATATTTTTCCCCCATTGCATTTTTTCCCACCATTACCTTTTGAATGTCTCTTCATGCCCTGCACCACTCATAATCAAGATGGCAAAATCTCAGTGTGAACATTTATCATGAACAGATTTCCCTCTTTCAAGAAAGAGCTTTTTTTTTTTTTTTCTGCTGTAGTGATATTCTCTATTATCAGTCAGAGCTTTTAAACCAATCAAGCCCATCATACGATTATAAGGATTTTCTTCCACAATTTTTTCATCTGCAGTCTCTGGATGAAGTTTTGTTTGATATATCCTGCTTCTTTACATTAATACTGTACTCTGTAGTGTTTAAAATTGCATTCTCCTCTAGTATTAGAACATCTTGACTTCTGGTATGGTTCTTTGTGCCCACAAGTAGTATCACTGTAACTCCCAAAAGGAGGGATTGCAGGCCTGAAAATTAAAAAAAGAAACAAAAAACAAAAAACAAAAGAAACAAAAAAAAAAACACAGAAAAAAACCCAAACAAACAAAAACAAAAAACCAACCAAACAAACAAAAAAAACCCAAAAAAAACTAGATTCACAGTTTTCATGTTATTAATTCAAGAAAATAGGAAAAAGTTTTTTGAGGAAAAAAAATGTAACAAGTATTGCATGCCACAGCAATAAAGGAGAATAAAGAGTCCTGCTGAGTCACAGAATCACAGAATCACAGAATCACAGAAGTTCAAGACTGGAAGAGACCTATAAGATCATCAAGTCCAGTCGATGTTCTAACTGTTCACTAGATCATGGCAGCAAGTGCCACATCCAGTCTTTTTTTGAATTCTTCAAGGGATGATGACTCCACCACCTCACTGGGTAAATGATTCCAGTATCTGACCACTCTTACTGTGAAATATTTGCTTCTTAATTCTAACTTACATCTCGCTTGACGCAACTTGAGACTGTGTCCTCTTGTTCTATCTGTTGTCACCCGGAGAAAGAGGCCGACCCCCAGCTCACCACAGCCACCCTTCAGGAAGTTGTAGAGAGCGATGAGGTCACCCCTGAGTCTCCTTTTCTCCAGGCTGAACAACCCCAGCTCCCTCAGTCGCTCTTCGTATGGCTTGTGCTCCAAGCCCCTTATTAGTCTCGTTGCCCTCCTCTGGACACGCTCAAGTAACTCGATGTCCCTCCTAAAGTGAGGGGCCCAGAACTGGATACAGTACTCCAAGTGAGGCCTCACCAGTGCCGAGTACAGGGGAAGAATGACCTCTCTGCTCCTGCTGGCCACTCCATTTCTGATACTGGCCAGGATGGCATTGGCCCTCTTGGCCACCTGGGCACATTGCTGGCTCATATTCAATCGACTGTCAACCAGCACCCCCAGGTCCCTTTCCACCTGAGCACTGTCCAGCCATTCCGTCCCCAGCTTATATCGGTGCAGGGGGTTATTGTGGCCGAAGTGCAGGACTCGGCACTTGGACTTATTGAAGTTCATCCCGTTTGATTCTGCCCATGCATCCAACCGTTCCAAATCTCTCTGGAAAGCCCTACACCCCTCAAGCAGATCTACACTCTTTCCCAATTTAGTGTCATCAGCGAATTTACTAATAAAAGACTCTAAGCCCTCATCCATATCATCAATAAAAATGTTGAACAAAACTGGCCCCGACACAGACCCCTGAGGGACACCACTGGTGACTGGTCGACAGCTGGATGTGACACCATTCACCACCACTCTCTGGGCCCGGCCATCCAGCCAGTTCTGAACCCAGCAAAGGGTATTCCTACCCAGACCACGGCCAGCTAGCTTGTGTAGGAGTATGCTATGGGAAACAGTGTCGAAGGCCTTGCTGAAATCCAGAAAAACAACATCTACAGCCTTCCCTGCATCCAATAGCTGGGTTACCTGATCATAAAAGGTGATCAGGTTAGTCAGACACGATCTACCCCTCCTAAATCCATGCTGGCTGGGTCTGATACCCTGGCCGTCCTGCAAATTTTGCATGATGGCGCGTAATATAAACTGTTCCATTATTTTGCCAGGTACTGAGGTCAGGCTGACTGGTCTATAATTGCCAGGATCTTCCTTTGCACCCTTTTTGTGAATGGGTATCACATTGGCCAGCTTCCAGTCATCCAGAACTAGATAGTCACTAGATAGTGTCTCTGTATTTGCTGATTTTGACACAATTTCTCACTGGGTGGAAAAAAAAAGTTAAATCCTCAAAACAATAGAACCCAAATAACAATGACTATTTAATTTTCTGAAACCTGGGAGAAATTGGAACATTTTTAAGTGCTTTCTAGAGAAAATAAAAATAATTGATTTAGCAATTTCAATTATCTTTGATTTTCATTGTAATGTTCTGCTGTTGTGTTAATTTTATGCTGTCTCTGTTTATGCTTTTTAACACAAAGAAGAATCATATTTGGATATATGTGATATTTAATGAATAAATTAGATCTGAGTTGATTTATCTGTTCTACCTTTGTTTTCAAATTATTATTCAGCCCAGTAAGAGGATAGGGTGTGTGCTTCTTATTTGCAGTAAGTATTTGAGAAGTGAGCCTTAATTTAGAATAGCTTCATTTGCATTGAAATCTTATTATTGCTATTAAAAAAGTTTAAATAAAACAAGAGTGAGGTTTTGGCAACTGAAACTGGTGAATCTCCATGAATAATTTACATAGGTTTTGTTTCTACTAATTAAACCTCTCCCTTTTTTTCTGTTTTGTCCAATCATTACACAAATGCAAAGATTCAGAGACAATAAAAACTAAAGGAGGATATGGAACAGATTTTTTGAATACTGTTGGGCAGGTAAGCAGAGTTCAAGGTTATCTTTTTAGCAAATGTTACCACTCAGCTGTGAATTAGTTTTGGGTACCCATCAAAGATGGAAAGACTGCATTAGGATTGTGAGAAACAGTATCAGAGAGAACAGGGCAGAGAGAAATATCATCTTTATGTATTCCAGGGTTCACATGGTGGGAGGATTGAGAGAAAATAGGGCAGAGTTACATCTATGCGTACAAGTTTCTTTTAAATTGGACTGGCATAATTTAGGCTATTCTGTAGTGTACATATTACACCTTTAATTATATTCCTTTGTTTTAAAAGCAAAACAGTGAAGAAAATCAAAATTAATTCCTAATTTTTAATTAAATTTCAGAATATATATCATTGGCAAATAGAGCAGTAAGATACAGCTGCTTCTCCTATTTTTGCTAAAATACTGTGAGGAGAATGGAAGGCGTGTGAAACAAAAGGCTAATTTCTAGGTACACACTTTATCTGCACAGATCTGATCTCATGTTGCATGTGCAGGACATATTTTCCAATGGGAAAGAAAACTGCTGCCATTCTTGGCAACTGCAGAATCCCCCTTTAAAAAAAAAAAAAATTGTCATGATGGCGTGATGACTCAAAACTGAGTGTATCACATAATTAAAGTCTAAGTATATTCTATTTTTTTAGATTTACTTTTAAAATTCCCATTTCATTGACATTTTAATGTATTAAAAATGTATTCATTGAACACTTGTGTGGTAGGTAAGTCTAGACACTTGGGTTTGCTTTTCATTAGGAACAAAACATAAAAAGTATCTTTTTAATGTTGGTTACAAGTTTATATCGAACAAATTGGGTGCAGCTGCTTTTAAAGATCCAAAGCAAGATTCTGGGGCATTTCCATTCCTCCTTTCATCTTCTGTCACAGATATAAGAATTTAAAAAATACCAAGAGGACCCAGTGCCGTATAAGTCTAAACACAAATGAGAGAAGTGAAGTCTAAAACAATTCTTCCAATTTCAGCTTTCCCTCTGGCTTTATTCTTGCTACTCCAGGAATATTAAAAAGAAATGGAATGTTTTTAATGGACTGTCAGCAGTATTGTTTTCATTAACAAAAGGAAACTCAATCAACTGCTCTGCCAAACCTCTCTGTCTCTTCTTTGATGGGCATGATAAATGGTGCCAAGCATTGTCAGATTCTGCTAAATTAAATAAAAATTATAGGTGTTCAAAAATCTTTTAGGACTAAGCCTAATGTAATTTTGATCATATTTCTTCCTGAAAGAAAAATAATAGTAAAAAGTAAGCAAGAAGGACAATAAAAGTTTTGAGATAAAAGAAATTAATGGAAACATTCTATCACTAAATTTTCTTTCCGAGGCAGTGACACAGATTGACTGAATCTAAAACATATCTATTTATACATGACTGCCAGCACTAGTAAGAAAAAGATTAAAAATGGGAACTCACAATAGCACTACAAAAACAAGTTTCTAAAAACTGACATGAAACAAAAATGTGTATAGTGAGTGTTTTAAAATATCCCAAAGCTTATCAGGTTTTTAATCAGTCATGTTTAAACAGTAATATTCTGTCTGGGATTACTGTCAATCCCAGCAAATAAGGAGAAAATGCAGAGCCTTTTTTAGAGGACAAGAGTTTAGTGTTTACAGATACAGAGTTAAACACCAGTAACAGTTCTATTTGTTCTAGAAACAGCTGAAGTAGTTGAAATATTCAGCTTGTTTTATAATGTGCAAAAAGGCAAATTCCATTGAAATTTTCAGTCAATGAATTTGTTCTTCACGCAGCCAAAATTTAAAGCCCCTGGGTTCAGTGTATTCACTCCTGTGCCTCCTTAAATTTTGAAGTCTGTCCTGCTGCCCCACTTTACTTTTTAAAAAGTAAACATCCTTAGAGGTTTCAGTGTGAGTGTTCTATTACCTGAATTTGCAGGAATATCATTCCGATTGTAAAAAACCCAAACCACTGTCACTGAAGTAATGATATTTTCACATAAAAGTTCTAATGGCAGAAATGCAAGTTTCAAAAAATGATTTTGCATGGTTGCTGTTCTTGGCAATGAGACAAAAATGCTGGCCAAGTGGCACATCCTGAAAGTGGCTCATACACCAAACAAAACACTAACACAATGTGCAGGATTATATTTTGCTTAGAACTGGAGGCTGGAAGCAGCTTTATAATAAGTTTTTCAGAAGTATGATTTACCACTATTATTTTTATTGTTGGTGGTCATGTGGGCCAGCACTGGATAATGCTGAAGACATTTATGAAATATTCTTTACCTTTCTAGTTCTATTTTATGTCAGTGGTTCAGACAATTTACAACTGCTGTTCTGTGTAGAACTGCACTGTGAAATGGAGCTTATTGCTAGAGCTCCAGGTCTCATGTCCCCTCCCACATAGTATGTATCTTTTTAATTTGCAGTGCTCCTGACACAGTATGCTTGATTAGGGACTAGTGTTGAAGATAACTCTGTAGGATAAAATGCTGGCTCTCTTAGTCATGTTGTTATATAAATTCTGCCATGTGTACATGCCAAGAGAGAACTTGAGAGATGTAAAATGTAGCATGATGCAAGTAGAAATACCTCTATTTTAGTGCAGTCACACAAGAAAATACCCTTTGGAGACTTTAACCCATGGCAGTCATGAAAATATTATAGCAAGATGATAAGGGGATGTTATATATCCTCTGTTACTGATTATGGAACAAATCATTATTTTGTTTTATGCTAGGACTAAGGCCCTTGTAGTAAAGAGAGCAGTCCCACAGCTGAACTGAAATGTGGGTTTTTTGATGTCTGCTCTAGTGAAGTAAACAAAGACATTTTGAGAACCAGGGAGGAGGGCTTAGGACTAAAAGAGGTGTGTCTTTTAACACAGATATAATATAGATTATTCTACAGCTTGCACTTTAGAGACAGAAGAGATCAATTATAGCTAAATTGAGATGTGATAGAAGGAGATTTAGTGATATGAGGAAGCTTAAATTAATCCCTGCTAAGGTAATATCGACAAATGTTACTCGCTGGTGTCATCAGTCTAGTGCTTTCAGCAGTCTGTGACATGGGCAAGAGTACTGCCTCGTGTGAAAGAAAGGAAATGCTTCATCAGCAACCAAAACCAGTTCACTGGATTGTCAAAACCCTGAAAAAAAACCCTCCCTGATAATAAAACCCTGAATGCAGCCTTAAGGATTGAATCTTTGCTGTCTCATCAGATTGCCCTTGGACTCAGCACCTTGCTTTCACTCCAGGCCAAATCGATGGCCAGCCAAGGCTCAACACCTCTTAGTGAGACTCTCCTCAGAGACAGGGCACAGGGTAGAGCAGCTGAAGGTTGAGCACACCTAGACCCACAACCATGCCTAGAGAACTGCCTGGGTAGGCCAAACAGTGACAGAATCAGCCCCCTTGACTTCTATCAGCACCTTCTGCAAGCCCCTTGCACGGGGCATGGTTGTCCTTCTCTAAGCACAACACCTCGACAGCCCCTGGCCTGCAGAGTTCCACTCTCTCATCCTCCAGTCCCTTTCCTCAGACTTGGGGATAACCAGTGGGAAGCAGAAAGACAGGAGCAGTCTTTTATATTCCTTTCCCCTCTTTCTCTACTGGCCCAGGCTGGCTGTGGAGGAGAGGAAAAAGCTGCAGACCCCCAGTGGACTGTCCCCCAGACACTGTGGCACCTGGCAGACCCAGCCCTCCCCCAAGAGCCCCTTCATCATCCGTGCCTCTGCCCAGATATCTCTATGTGAGGGCTAAAACTTAGAAAAATAAAACAAAACTTCTACTTTTCCAGAGGGAAAATAAACAATGGAAGCTGTGTATACTACCCTATGTGAAGGACCATTCTGCTTGTCACATACATCCTGATTAAACACTTGTTTTCATACTGCTGTGGCTCAGCTCCTTATGTGATCTTCAAAGGTGAAACCTAAACTCTCCCCCAGCCCCCTAAATTCAATGCAATTCTGCATCCTTTGATGGTACTCCACATGAAGTACTTTGAGTATCTGGGACATTAATTTGGTGAGATCCATACCAGAGCAGACCAAAGGTCTGTGTGGTCCCCTGCAGTGACTGAAGCTCTCATGGCCTCAGTGGATTTCTCTTCTACTGAAGTCTTCCCTTGAACTCACTCACAGCCTAGATACCCTGGCAGGATGGCACTGAAATGTCTCTGTCTACAGAACAAACAGCACCATAATGAACCTGGATACTTTCTGAGAGAGGAGACAGAGGGAAAATGCAAAAGCTACACGTGGTGAAAAATCAGATATTGCCTGGAAAACATCTGAAAGTGAATAAACTGAAGTTGTTAATACAACTTTGGGTTGGATTGAGGGAAGAGAGAAAATGCAAAGCCTTTTTTAGGAAAGGATCTGCTGGTCACAGACTTGAGAAGGATCTAAAATTAGAAAAATCCTGTTAAACACTAAACTCAGGGGGCTGTGGGCAGAACCTGACAGACTTCAAACTACTAAAACAACATTTTCTCAAAGGAAACAATAAAGCTCATACGCTGCCAGCTTACAACCTCAGACAGGGAAAGAAATAATTTGAAAAATATATTTTTTTACCAATTAAGGACTGTATTGGACCTATGAAACATGAACCAAAAGAAATTTGTGATTTCCTTGAAGATTTCTTTTAACACCTTTATACTTGCAAGAAACAGGTCTCTGGAGATAAAAGGTCAGATTGTGAAGGCTAATATGTCTGGTTACTCAGCAGAATAAAAGGCCAGATTGGACTGTCCTTTTGAAACTAAAGAAATTCAAAAGTGATTTTAAAAATATGTCAGCAGGAAAAACTTCAGGACTTTTTCAATTCCCTTGCAATTTTTTATATTTTCACTACTACTATACTTGGTAACACAGATACCTTGGAGGACAAATTTGCCTTTCCATTATGATGGAGGCAAATTTTACTCATTCCTATAATTCATAAGCCCATCAAAAAATGCAGACATGGATCCACTTTTCTGTTTGTCCAGCAGAGTATTTTCTGTTACTACAGACACAAGAAATATAAATTGAGTTTCTGCATAGATGTTTGTTGTGACATGCTTCAGATTTGTTAAATGCAGCAAATTGGATAAAAGAGGTGAATTAGAAGAATGAGGGTTGAAAAAGAAAGTGGATAATGCATGGTTAAACTCAGTTTGAAGGTGGGTTTAATTTTTTTATTTGTAGAGACTGAAATAAATAAAAAACAGAATTTATTACTTTTGAATGCCACAGTACCTTGGTTCATAAAGAAACACATTACATTGATCTTGAACTCAAAGAAGCACCAAAACTGTTCCAACAAAGCTCCCACAGAGAAAGGCTTTGACTTAGCCAAGTTCAAGCAAACTCGAGGTGGAAGAGGTGTGAGCTTGCATGGGGGGCACCCACCTATTATCTGTTTGATGTCTGACAGAGCCATTTGATGGAAGCTGTGCTTACTAATCTTGCTCTTTTTTCCTGTCTCCTGAACTCTGCCTTAGGATCTTGCTGCTTATCTTCAACAGACTTTTTAACTACACTTGGGTCTTGTCAGGGGTTTGGATTATCCAGATTCTGGATCAGCTTTCCCTGATCATGGTACATGGATCTAGATCCAACCCCTGTCACTGAGCCTCAGCAGTTAGATATGATTTGTCACATCCAGACATACATACACACTCAGACCTTACATATGCCATGATTGATCTTGCATTTGAGATACACAGCAGAACTATTTTATTGTGATTGGATATTAGTGTCATGGTTAAATACTCCCACAACACACTAATGGTAAGACCAGTTCTAACTTTGTCTATAGGGCAACAATATTATAATGGGATCACAGAGTAACACAGAAGAGCTGAGGGTGGAAGGGACCTCTGGAGACCAGCTAGTCCAGCCCTTACACTCAAGCAGGGCCACTTAGAGGAGACTCCCAAGGACTATGTCAAGGTGGCTTCCGACTGTCTCCAAGAAGATTCCACAACCTCTCTGGACTACCTGTGCTAGTGATCAATCAACATCACAGTAAAAAAAAAAAAAAAACATGTTTGATGGTGCTCTGACAGATCTGCCATGCTGCAGTGCCAGATTTCTTCGGCCCTGCTCACTCCCAACACCATCAGCCAGAGTGGGCCATCCCCAGATATCTGTGGAATCCGGGGTGCAGCTGTAGGGCACAGCTGCTCTACGGAACTGGTGGACTGTGTTGGGGATAGGACTGTGCTGAGAGAAGGGACAAGGAACAGAGAGAGGTCATCTGTACGTTTTCCAAAAGTCTTTATATCCCGGAAAGTCAGGGACAGAATGACCCTGAACAAAGGCATCCATCAACTTATAAATGGAGGAGGTCCCAGGGGAGGATACAATCTTTAACCAATTGGGGGGAACTGGGGGTGGAACACAAGGCTGGGAATACAATGTCTAAACCAATAGGGGAGTACAGGGGAGGAGAACAACTTAAACAAACCAACAGGGTTTCAAAGGATACAAAATTAATGGAGAAGTTTCTAGAGAAAGAGGCAACCATGGGACGGGATTGACATTTAACAAGAGGAGCAACAGGGAACAAAAGGAAAGGTCTTTGGGTAGATGGACAATTAGGGCAAAACCAACAACAAGGGGGAAAGGAACAATCCTTTGGTAGTAAAATATGCTATAACAATACAAAATGGGAGAGGGGGGGAGGTTATAAAACTGACTACGAGGACGGAATTACAGTCAAAAACACACACGGAACACTTCCAGTGTTTCAGTTTTGTGCCTCTTGCCTCTGGTCCTGTCATCAGAAAAGAGGCTGGTTCTGTCCTCTTTACAGACTGCCCTCATGTAGTTGTATACATTGATAAGATTCCCCTGAGCCTTCTTTAAGTTAAGCAGCCCCAGCTTCCTCAACCTTTCATCATGAGAGTGATCCAGTCCTTTAACCATCCTTGTCACTCTCTCCTGGACTGTCTCCAGTGTGTCCATGTCTTTTTTGTACTGGGAAGCCCAGAATGAGGCACAGTGTCAGAGAATCATAGAATCACAGAGTAACCTGAGTTGAAGGGACCCACAAGTATCAAGTCCAGCTCCTGGTCTTGCACAGGACAACCCCAAAAATCATGCCATGTGCCTTAGAGCACTACCCAAACTTCTTCAGCTCTTTCTATCTTGGTGCTGTAACCATTTCCCTGGAGAGCCTTTCCAGATCTCCAGGTGTAGAACATTTTTCTAATATCCAATCTAAACCTCCCTTGATATAACTTCAGGCCATTCTCTCAGGTCCTGTCACAGGTCACCACAGAGCAGAGACCAGTACCTGCCCCTCCTCTTCCCCTCACAAGGAAGTTTTAACTGCAATGAGGTCTCCCCTCATTCCTGTTTCGTCGTCTCCAGGCTGAACAGACCAAGTGAGGTCAGCCACTTGGTTTATAACCTTCATTCAGACTCCCAGCTGTGTCCTAACAAGAGCTGAACAGGGGGAAAGGATTGTGCTGGCCCCCTCCCTTCCTGGGCATTCCTGCTGGCAATGCTCCCTTTATGCAACCCAGAATACTGGCACCCCTCATTACTGCAAGACCACGCCACTGCATCGTGTTCCTGTTCTGCAAAGAAGCTTTCCAGATGAGCAGCCACAGTATATATTTGTGCCTGGGGTTGTTCCTCGCCAGGCACCCAGTATGGATAACCTGGGAGTGGAATTCCTTCACCAGCATTCTCTGTGCAGGCCTGTAATGTGATATTTGACTACAGCTGGCCCCATGACACGTCATATGTTGCTGTATAATCTTTATGTATTTGTGCTGGCCACTTCAAAATTATCTTAGAAAATGAATCTTATTTCATTGTTATAGGAGTTTAAAATATCATATTAGATCGGCAAAGATTGAAAGATTTGCTGTGTTTGCTCTAAAGAAAGCATCTCTTTCACATCTTTAAAAAATAATTTATTACTGTTTGGAGTTCTGCACTGATTGCTCTTTAAATACTTCTAACCTTAATAAAAATATCTCCAGCATAATCCTAATAAATGTTTTATCAACTTATGAACTTCACAGAACAGATGACTTTGAGACTGACGTGCATAAAATTCAACTAGTGAAAAATTATCTGTAACACGAAAAGAAACAAATTACTTTGGGGGGGACCTTGTCAAAAACTTGTTTACCTTGCGAGAGGTAGCAGCTCTTATCCAAATAAAAACTGCTTACAATAAGGGAATTTTAACACTGAAATTTACCTGCATTTTATTTTGTATACCCTCCACATTCATTTTCTGCAAGTTCCATCCAAGGATATTGAGGTTTATGTAATTTCCAGTAATATCATAGTAGAGCAATCTTCATGAGAAGTAAAATAAGATGTTTTCCTCTCCAGAGAACTGGTCTCATTACAAGGCTGCAAATACAAGTTTCTTCCTTTTTGTCTCCCTAAGGAATATTCCTTTCTGTGGCATTCCTTTCTGTGTAGTAGTGATGGAAAATTATTTGGAAATCACAGAATTATAAAACAATTCAGATTTGAAAATCTTTCAAGAGACAGTTTCCAACAGCTTTTTCAGTCACATTTTGCAGTGCTCAGCAGACCTCACACTGAAGAATATTATCCAGCTTATCCAGCCAGAATTCCCATTGCTGCAGACTGTGACTATTGCCTCTTGTCCTTTACTGTGCTCTTCTGCTTCTCTGTAACTGCCCTTTCAGAAACCAAAAGCAGCAATTGGATTCATACTTAACATTCGCTTCTCCAGGCTAAGCAAACAGATCTTCCTGTGGCTCTTTCTGTATATGAAGTGTTCTGCACCCCTAGTCACTAGGTGACCTGGACAGGCATCTTAGTAACTCTGAAGTGGATCCTTTCCAGTTTATCAATGTTTGTTTTATGCCAAGGAGCCCAAAGATGGACAAAGTGTTCCAAACCTCAGAAGGCTGCAGTACAAGGAAACAATCCCTTCCCTTGATTTTCTGGCTACCATCTTGTTAATCCATCCTAGTATGTGGCTATCCTTCACCTCCAGGAGGCCTTGCTGCTTATTTGTGTTCTACTTGTTCACAAAGACTGCAGCTCCTCCACCAGTGCCATTCTGCAGAGCTGCTGCCTGTCCCCTCAGGCCCAGCATACATGGGCTTATTCCATCCCAGGAGAAGGACTTTTAATTCACTTTTGCCAAGGGTGCCAAGGTTCCTGCTTGCTCATTCCTCCAGGCTGTGGAGGTGTCGCAGTCCTGCCCTCCAGAGTATCAACTGCTTTACCTTGTCTTACCTGTCATCTGAGAAGCTCACAAAGATTTTTTCTGCCCCATTGCCCAAGCCATTGATGAAGACATTAAACACTGCTGAGGAGTTCGCTAGTGGCTCGGCCGTATAGAAACCTCACAGAGGTAAAGTGGAGGATGGTTAACTGCTCCTTTCTGAAGTATTCAGATACAATAATAATAGATGCCATAGGGAATACCCATGCAGAAAGTAATAATTCAGTCTTCAGAATGACATTTAAATAGTGTGCAGCAAATAGGGCCTGGGGCCACGCATCAAATTCTGCGGATAAAAGAAAAAAAACCTAGCATCTGCTCACTCTTTGAGCATTATCTAGCTCTTGTGTTGAAAGGAGCAGGGTTTCAGTGAAAAATCTCAGTGACCGTGTGATCAGGAAATAATAATCACTGATCATTTACTGATGTGACCAAAGGGAACTGAATCCAACATTTATTGTTTTATAAATGCTTTTCATTGTAATCTGCAATGCATACATGCAATTGGAATGGATGAAAAGGCTGTATCTTGAATCATAGTCTTACTACTATGATTCTGTGAAACTATGAACAGTCTTGACCTTAGCTGATCGCTTCTATAGCATCACAAGGGGAGGAGATTCAGTTACACTGAGGAATAAGAGAAAGAGGAATATGGCAGAAGAGAACTAGCTATGCTGATTTCCACTTTTTGTGGAGAAATTGAGTGAACTATAATTTATTAAGCTACAGCAGTTATTAATACTAAAAATAGTCATCTTTTTGAAGATGTGTATACTGCTGCTACCATCACTGTGGTCTTCATTTTGCATATTGTCTGTCTAGGAATTTGGACCAAATTTCAAATCTGCATGTGTCTTTAATCACAGCTTTTACTGAAACCAATAATAAAGGTATGTTTGGTTATTGTAGAAATATCTGGACGTTGAAATGGGCTACTGATATTGCACATTGACAGTTCAAATATTTATTTGTACTGTCTGCCAAGAGGAACTGTGTGAAGAAAGCCATGTTTAAGACACTTTAAATAATTTCTTTTAAAACAGTCAATGTGTTCGTGTCCTGCACACCCAAATGCATGCATGCAAGCACTAGGCTGAAACTGGAAAGTTGTATTTTATTACACCTTAATTAATTATTTTTATTTTCTAACTATTTTCAAATCCTATCTGGAAAGGAACACCAAATCATATTGCATAGGTATAAAGGTTCAGCACTGTAATGATATATTTCTAATGCATGTTGCATAGCTTACAATTTTCCTACAGAAGTCAGATACCAAACAGTTATTAAAGAACTGCACTCGATAAGGGAAACACACAAATCTGGGATGTTTTCAGATGCTGAAAAATACATGATTGCTCTCTTAGTTGAGTAAAATATGATTTATGCTCCCTATGATTTCTTCTGAAAGAGAAAATCCACTACTTTACTTGAAAAAATAGCACCTGCAAACTTCCTATTTGTTTTCTTTTCAAGCAGACCAGGGCTTTTCTCTTTTGCAAGAGAATATAAAGGCCAAATAAAGAACGTCAAAAGAAAATTTGTTCAATTTGAAAGGTGCTGAAACAATTAATTGGAATGTCACTATTATAATGAGGCAATCATGTATGAACAACTATTACTTTTATTAATGATCTGCGGAAGGCTTATATTTGCAGCTAGCTTGGGTGGACATTTTACCCCTGAAACTTTGCATATCTCCCTGTCTCTTTTTAAATAGTGCTGTAACTTGCTCAGAAATTTAATTTTCACTTGAGCGGGAGAAAAATCATTATGCCAGTGACAAATATATTAATAAAATCTTTGAAGAATTGTGATGTTACTTGAACAGCTGCAATGATTTCTTTCACTGTGCAGTCCCCAGTCTGGGGAACTTCAATTCTGTTCTCTTTTATATGAAAAAAAGTGTATTTCTTTTCACTGGACATCTTAATTGCCAAAATAGGTGGCTATGGCTTCATAAAAGTGTCAGATTTATAAATAGCTTTTTTCAACTATCATATATATCTAGATATATGGGTTGGTTTTTTTTACTTCTATAGTGCACTTCCAGGACAGTGCTAGTGTTAAATAATGCATTTTAAACTGGATACCAGAAATTCTAATAGCAGGTTTTTAATCTCTTTCAAAAGACAATCCTTTACTGCTGACTAAAAGATAATAGTGGGAAGATGCTCAGTGTTGCTAGCAAAGGACATTTAGCCATGAAAAGTAAGTGTCATTTTTTGAGGTCATATCCTGAATGAGTGATAAATATTCTTTTTTTCATTAAAGGAATTAAATGCCCATGGACTTTTTCTTTTGTTAACATGTAATCAAGCTTAGTGCTTCACGGATCTTCTTGCCCTATTCTTTATTAACTGACCTGTGTGCCTCTGCTGTGTTAAGAGTTAATGGAATGTGCCTCCAACTGACCTGCTGACCAAAGCCACTGGTTGGGACAGGCACTTGACAATGGCAAATAAAATGGCTCTACCCCAAAGACGCTGCTCAAAACATGGAAATTAATTCTAAAATTTCAGCTGTACAATTGGTTTCAAAAACTTCTGCATAAAGCATCTCACAAAAGTTTGCTTTTTCTCCTGCTACACTGCTGCACAGCACCAAGGTGGGGTGGGACCGTTGAAACTTGACTCGAAAGATGCAGAAATCCTTGGCTAGCTTCTCTGAATTCAGGGATGTAGAATGCCAAAGTTCAAGCAAATTGTGGATTCCTACCTGATGACCAAGTGAAATGTGTAGGATATAATACCTGAAAGCATTTTCCAAAATTACTCTGGAAGAAGTTTATTTTTTTCCTTTCAGTCTTTAACTAAGCATATAATTTATCACACAAGTGGTTTCATGTCAAGTAGGCAGAGGAATTATGTGAGCTCTAGTGATTAAAACACAGAGATGTTAAACCTTGTCATTGCCTTGTGTTTGTCTCTGGGGCTGTCACTGTAGGAGGTACCAGCAACTGAGGCCTGTCAAAATCCATTAAATGTGATCTGCTGCTTAATGCCCTGATCTGATGACAGGACAGGGAATGTGACAATGCAAGAGGAGCAGGTAAACAAAAGAGTGCTCATAAAAAGACTCCTACTGAAGTGCAGAGAAGTAAGTTTTCATTACCAGTTTCTGAAAATCATTTTTAAATAAAAAATTTTGGAGAAGGAGTGGTTCATAACTGGAGAAGAGACATTGATGAGATTATTTTTTTCTCCAAGAAACAAAGAGGAAATACCTGTCTCATTCAAGCTAAGCAAGCACTGCTCTTCTGCTGATCAGAAAAATATAAAGATTTTATGTAGTTAGGAAGGTCCGAGCCATCCAGACCATTAAAGTTGTGGGAAAAAATATCTCCAAGGGCGGAGGTAGAACTAGAAGATAGGAGACCACAGGGGACAAACACAACATCAGACTGGCTTTCTCTGCTGCTGTATGCCAACAAAAGAGGAAAACAAGGTTTTCTCAGTAATTCCTCAGTGTTGATAACTCACACCAGTGCACAAAAAGAATTTGGGACATAGCTTTCTGTTTTCCTGTTCATTCACTTGCATTCAGATGTTCATGGACAGAAAAAAAAAATAGAAAATTACACAGCGCCAGAGCTCTGGGGCCCTGCCTATCCCTGCCCACCCCAGCTGGGTCCCTCAGCTCTGCCCATGACTCAGGACCCTATTTCAGTCCCCAGGATCAAACAATGCTGTGGCAGAGCATTGCATGGGGAGATTTTCCATAGTCTTAGTGAGCCTTCATTAGTAAGATCACTGCAAGGATGTTTTCCTGGTTTGTAGAGGTTTGTCATTTGACTGAGAAAAGCCTTACACTAAACTTTATTTGGTCAAAAGCAAACAGCACATTAAACATTCATTGCATATACCCAAGCATTATAACATGGGACATACTTAGATTTGAACCAGACTGATCCTGGCATTGTACAGAATGTTTACTCAGTGGCTGAGGCACAAAGGGTTTTCAGTACCCACAAAAAAAATTGTTCATCCTGCATTTTTTCCTGGGCTTCTTTTTTTCACCATCTTGTCATAAAAAATTGCTAGTTTTAGAACTGCTATACCTATTTGGATACTTACAGGACTGTTAAACCTATGCCAGTTCCTGAATTAATAAACATGCACGCAAATGCACTAGAGTATCAAAACCCCAGCAAAATTTGTCCATCAGGAATATATTTTTATAGCCATGAGATACATGTTTTACATAGGTCTGAAAGGAATCTCCTACATCATAAATCAAGGCTTCTACTTTTTCAAGCAACCACACACATGACTTTATAAATTTATTGAGTTCCATATTAGAAACTAGGATTTTAATCTCATTACTACTACTGGATGGCTGTTCAAAATGTCATTTCTATAAAGGTTAGAAACCCTTCCCTAATTCACAGCTTAATTGTGTTTACACAGTTAGTTTCTGTGCCAGGCTCATCCTTTAATTTAACTAGACTTGCCTTCCCATTTTTGCAATGCACTTTCAGAAACAGGTGAAATCGCCTCACAGCTTTCTTCTTGCTGAGATAAAGAAAACCAAAGTGCTTTGGAAGAGTTTGCCTTTTCAGTCTTTATCCTAACATCTTATGTCTGAACCAGATGCAGTTTTTTTTTATTGCAAATGACCAGAATAATTTACTGTGTTCTAGATAATAACTTACACATCATAAAAAAAAGTATAAATCACTTATGAATCATATTCTGTTTTGGTAATACTGTACTTTGCCCTTTTAGAAGATGCTTGGCTCCCCTCTCATTAGGTAGAAACATGTTTCTCTTTATGGTAGTTTGATTGCTGACTTCAGTATGGCCAATATTTAAGCTCTACTTTTCAGCAGATTTAGGAGTCATGGATGCATCTCGACATTTTGTGAGCAAAATAAATCCCTTTAATTATAACAAAATGTTAAAGCTCCACAAATGTTCTGTGGATATTACACTACAGGGATATGAGGCAATACTTTAAAAAAAATTCAACCAAATATTTGAACTGAAGGGGAGATGAACGGGGGAATAATGTTGTTCTCTTGATAAAAGAGGAGTTATATTTACAGTCCTTCCTGCCCAATGTCTCCAGAAACTGGAAGAGCTGTCTGTTTTTAATGACAGTTATTTCTTTGATCAGTATATGTATCTTCTAAGGATGCAGTTTGGACAAAGAAAGGGAGAGTATGACTTTACATGTGGCTCAGGTGATAATTAGTGGTTTATAGCATTTATCTAGACTGAATCAAAAGTGACTTTTATTTGCTGTATAACAAGTTCAAACTCATCTTGCATCCAACCCAGTATTTCCAACTGTTGCATTTTAAATACCAGTCAGTAGCATCTTAGCAGAACTGCTGCACCTCCAGTACAGCAAGAACCTTTCTCCTGTTTTACTAACAAGCTGCTGGCATGAGTAATAAACAATTTTCCTGAGACACAGACTCCAGGATCTGATAAAAATTGGCAATATATCCTGACGGCATCCTGTTGCATATCTTTTCTTCAGTAACCTCAATATCAAATTTAATTATGTAGGTTGAGCTTTTTAGACTTGTCTCAGGATATAAAATTAATTCCCATAAATCTCATGCGCTCCACATTCTGGTCTGTGCAGGGGTTAGTGAACAACTGTCCCCCTGCCTTGCTGTTCAAGAGGGCTTTCAAAAGGTCTGCAGTCTTAGGCATAAATATTATTGAAAGACTGACAGACTTCTGCAAAACTAATTTTCCCATCCTCTTATCAAGGATTTGTAGACAAGCAGGCACCTAGAAACTGCTGTTTAAAAGCTGAACTGTGCAGGCAAATGCTTCTAAATGGAATTGGCTGCCTTAGGTATATTTATTTGTTATTTTGCCTATTTCTATCCAGGTTCATTCTCCCGCCTCTCTTCCCCTGGAGTCTTAGTGAATAGTTGTTTCACTTTCAATTAGTTGAAAAAGAAACTGGCAGAGAAGATGAAAGCTCCCCTGAGAGGCATTAGGAGGAATTGTATCACTCAAGTTTTCCTTAGACTACCAAGTCAGTTATTCACTGTTGAAGACTTGGCACTCAAAAACTCATCAAGAGATGGTCAGTGTCTTGCCAGTGTTAATCTGAGAGCTAACTGTCACAAACACAGATTGGGGGTGTGAATTTCGGGCAATTGTTATCACTATTCTATGTATTTTATGGCATTTTCGGGTCCTTCATGCACTCAGTCTTTTGAGGCTTGTGCAATTGCCCAATTATCCACAAGGATATACTCAATGGCAGTTTCACAAAGAAATACAGAAGGCATTTGTGGAATAACATGAGCATGAGAATGCATATCCAATAGCCTCAGCAGTGCATTTTAGCAGTATCTTGTAAACAATGGACTTAACTCTGCATTTATGTGTAATGTGTATGATTTGTCAGCACAGTGGTAGTCTGTTTAAAATATGAAGCAATAAGGTTATAGTTGCATAAATTGAACTGGCCAGCATTTTTCCAATGGGAAATTTTATTTGATGGAGAAAGATTTTTGTAGGTAATAATTCTTAAATTGCAAGTATTCGCAGTTTAGTTTCCAAAGTGGTAGAATTTATGATCAAAACAGGAAAGCTCTTTAGCCACAAGAACAGCTGGTAGCCTGAAGTTTTAAGAATTAGGTGAGAGATCAGTGTGAAGATGCTCTTCTGTGGGATTCAGAAGAACTTAATCTGCAGACTTTTCATTGTTAGATGAGTGGCCTGATCATCACACATTCCAACAACTCTGGATGTATCCAGAGGAACCTTTCAGAGAGTTCCACTTTGCATTAAAAAAAGATTAATTTCAGCACTGCTTTTGGGTACAGGAGATGAAAGGTCAGATACTTGTTCTGAAGGATATTTATTTATACATATAGCAAGTAGCAGCTCAGTAAGAGATACTAGCAAACACTTCAATTTCCTCAAACGCCTAGTAGATTGGTGGGCTAGACATTCGTCTGGAATTTCAGGCTGAAGTTTCAATTGCTGGACTTAATCACATGGAATAAGAGCTTTCCTAACTTAGGAGAACACACAAATATAAACACATGAGAATCCCCACATTTCATGGTATTAGCATCAACCTCACATGTACTGGGAATATCACAAAGCATAAGGAGCCCACAGCACTCTGCCTTTTGGAAGCCCTCCGTCTGGCATTTGACCTCACAGTACATACCCATAGCGGGGTAGAAGGTACCAGAATCTCAGTGGTACCATCCTTTGGTTGAATCAAGTGATGTTTGAGCAGTTTCCTTTCTCCAAGGTTGCACCAACTGTAACTGAGAGCTCCCGGGCCTATTCTGTAGTGATACAAAAGATAACTGTAGTAGCCTTGCAAGAATTCTCCTCTCATTCAGTCCTTCAAATACATGCTGTGGAATATGTACGAGTGTCCAATATTGTCAAATAAATTACCCATCTACAGCACAAACTCATGGACTACTAAATAGAAGTTCTACAGACAGATTTAGGATAACTGAGGACTAAAAGATGTGACACAAAAACTATTTTCATTCCTTTCGATATTAGGAGGGATCTATGCTGTTAGTAACAAGAAAAGCACAGTTTTGTCAGCTAGTTTTTCTGAAGCTTGCTGCTTTTTATTTTTCTTTAAGATAATCTCAAATTGCCAAAAAAATATGTACACTTCCAACAGAAATAAAAAATTTGCACAGCCTAAAGCCATTTAATCTGAGTCATGTCTATTTTCTTCTCCTTTCTGCTTTTATCTTACTACATTTATTGTTGTTTTTCTTGCCAATGGATAGATATAAATGCTGTTGCAGGAACAATTGGAAAACAGGAACACATATTTATGTAAACCAGTATTGATTCAACTTTAAAAAAAAAAAGAAAAAAAGAAACAGAAAAAGACGAAGAAACCAAGACTTTCAATGTTGTGCTGAAAATCATTATGACCAGGGCTGCTTATGTGCAAAGAATACCTGACTGAGTTCTTCTGCTATTCCTTAAGTCTGCTATGAATTTAGAGAGTTAAAATTGTTATATGTAGTTGAAAGTCTCTGCGCAATATTCATCATCAGATGTAGATCCTTGTGTTGTTTTCTTTTAGTCTCTGAACAGTGATGGCTGTTTTATTTGTTTATGCAGGTCTGTGCTCTATGGCTGACAGCTCCACATTTGGGAACATCTGAAAAAGAAGTCACATGACCTTTTCAAACACGGGAAAACTCTGTTCTTCTCAAGATGACCTGAAATGTTCTAATTATTGGTTATTCCCTCTAGTTGGTGATGCAGCCAACAAGCACGTAAAGTTCAGTGAACCCACAAGTGTACAGCTGTTATCTTTGACTTGTGGCCAAAATAAAAATTGGAACAAAATTTACCCAGACAAGTATAAAGCCTCCTGTTTAAAGCAGTTATTTTCTAAGCCAAATAATCAGATTGAAACTAAGGAAAAGTGAATCCTTTTTCTAGAAACACTGATTCAAACCAGGTCAACATTTCAGAGATGAGATGTTAACACAGATTACTGACTTGACTGCACAAATCTCCCAAAGAACACCCAAGTCTCAAATCTATTAATATGTGTGCAGTTTTACCTCATAATCCAATTGTTCCAATTCCATCATATATGTCATCTTTTCTTGCAGTCTGGAAGTTGATTTCGTTTGTCTCCTGCGTAATCGAGGTGAAGGTTGAAAGGTGGCAGAGGTAGGTCAGCTGGAGTAACCTTTGACACACACCAATTATACCTGCCTGATGTACCATTTTGGAGCAGCCAGAAATGAGAAAGCAGCAATTCCCTACTCTTTTCAACATTAATGTTCCTTAGGAAGTTTCCATCATTTACTAATCTGGGTCCTCTTATATGAGATCAGAACCATAGCAGAAATTACATGCACCTCCTCTTCCTCATGCATTTCCAGGCACCTCTGTCTGATCTGCTCTTCAGAGCAATTCTGCACTACCTAGGACTATAGGGAAGGGAGACAATGTAATCAGAAATAGTTTCACAGTGCATTTCATAGCTGTGCTTGCCCGTGTTGTACAGCAAGCAGATATAAAAAGCTGATTCCTGAATATATGTAAGTCACATCCATAGTAAGCCAGAGGAGAGAGATCTTTCCACTACAGTGAATATGTGTATCAACTCATCCGAATGGGTATTTGATTTCTGTTGAACTGTATCATGAGTTGCAAATCAGCTTCTACTTTCCAGGTAGTAGAGCCTGCCTGACTGATAACAAGGCTTAATTAATGTGCATCTGAAAAGCTCCTTCCTGACTCTTTATTTTGAGACAAGGCACATTTGTACAAGGATCAGTGCAGGTCTTACTAGCAGATGTAATTCTATCCAGAATTCCCCCTGCACTATCTGTTTGTGACAATTGCAGAAACGCAGCAATGCACTGAGATTTTCCTTTTTCCAGAACAGAAAGCACCTTGTTACATTGGATTGCAAAAGCAATTGTAACTAAAACTTCTGACAGCAAATTCAGTAATAGTTCACATTTTAGATTATCAGTTTGGTAATGTCATCAGCAACAGTTTTCAAAAGTCTGTTTAACAAATAAATTGATGTTCTCACTGTACACCTTAAAAACCAGTGGCTTGCATTCTTTCAAAGGATGGGTTTAAATGTTAGGTTCTTTTAAAGGAACATTTTTGTATTGATGGGAAATGGGATTTTTCATCAAATAGAAAAGAACATTTTTTCAAGATAATGCTTGATAGACTGAGAAATAACTGGCAACTAGTCAGTGGTTGGACAATTATGTTTATAAAGGCAATGTTGCAGTCAAAAGTTTCTACAAATGTAGCCGGCCGTCAAAATAATTTATTGCAATTTGTGTGGACGTTAGGGAGAAAAATGCCAGCCAAATACATCCCCTCCTAAACTGTTTCCTGTCTCTAAGTAGCCAACAATATCTTAGGCAAGAAATTTATTTTATCTTGTCTTTTTCCTTTCAATAAATATTGATTTGAATATGCTAAGCAATCTTTCTACTTCATTAGGTTCTTACTAAGATATCTCCCACTCTGTGACCAGAAAATTCAGAAATAAATTGCTGGATGGAGTAATGTATAAGTCATCTTCAAACTGCAGGTAGTGAAGTGGAGCTATTTCTCTTCAGTATTCCAGGTATTAAAATTTCTTTCCTGTGGGATAGCTCAATTGCTTATCTCAGGTTTTGGGGTGGGTTTTTTCCCTCTTTCCAATGGGCCATGTTGGTTGTCTTATCTATTTCATGTTTTACTTGTGTTATTTGACATTTTTCCTAGAAGACAAAAGGTAATGAAAGCTATTACCAGGAGGCAAATAAAAGGATTAATCTCTGTGTGATAGAGTACTCAGATTTCAAGATAAAAACAGAAGAATTACCATGGAATATTATGAGAGATGCACACACACTACACTAAGGGAGGAAAGAGTATCACACCAAATTATATAAATTTAAATAAATTTGCTACGCAAGAAATCTGTCCCTTATGAAGTACACATTACAAGTAAGAAGCATAACAATAGATTATTTTCAGATCAATTACAAGTAAAAGTCTTGTATCATTAACTGATTTTTGACCATCCAAGCTGACTCATCTTTATTTCTCCTCAGATCCTTCTATGCATTTCTGGTGCAATTTCTTCTGCAGGAGGAGTGGAGCTGAGTCAAGTGCTTGGATTAGGGAATGAAAGGATCTCTTGCTACTTGTGGGAAGGATATCCAGATGGGGAAGCTTGGTCTGTTGCCCAGAAACCCTGCTTGTGCATGACATGAGTGAGAGTCTGACAGCCACAGAGAACATCAGGTTGCAGCTCAGGTGGGTATGTGGCACAGTCCCACCTGATGAACCATTCAAATCTTCCTGTTTTCTGCAGAGCTGATTAAATTTTTTTATGTCTTGAGAGAGGTGGAAAGGGATGTCCATCAGGCAGAGTAACAGGGAGCTTAAACATTAACTGGAAGAAATGCTGGAGAGGAAATGTTAGTGAAAGGAGAGAAAGACATCATGATCTTAAAAATTTGATGTGATATGATAGGAGCGGTAGATGAAAAGTAGTGTATGGATAGCTGTCACTGGGGGGATGGCAGATGAGAATGCTGAGTTTGTTAGAAAGACTAAAGAGAGAGTTAAGTGAGGACAATACCAAATATTTGTGTGAAAGAGAAGGAGTTTATGTGTGTGTGTGTGTGTGTGTGTGTGTGTGTGTGTGTGTGTGTGTGTGAATAATCAAAGTCGTTCATTGAGTGCTCAGTAAGAAGCCAGGTTGTTTGAATGGCTTTAGGAAAAAAGGTTCCATGGTGTTGAGTAAGAGGAGGAAAGGAGAAGAGAGGAAGGAGGGAGGAGCAGGAAGCAGATGCTGTTTTTGAAGGATGATGGAGTGATGTTTGCAGAGTCAGAAACGGCATGGGACAGGTACAAATCAGAAAAGTAGGCTGAGGAGGTATCTGGAATGGAAATGAGTGGAGGATTTATGGAGGTTTATTTTCATTCAGGTACCTGGTGACTTCCAGGGACAAATGGTGGAGCTGAGCAGTGTCCATGGAGTGAGTGTGCTCAGCTGAGGTAGGTGTGATACTGCTGTGTCTTGTGGCCACTGAGAGGCTTGTGCCAGCACACTTAGCCCTGTGAATGTGAGAGAAGGAGATTTACTAATAAGAGCCAAACAAGCCATACCACCATTAGCTAAACAAGTTTAAATAGTGTTTGCTACACTCTGAGAAGAAAAGAGATTTTAAACATTTAGTGTCCTAGATTTGCAGTTATCCCCTGCACTGGTGCATCACAGAGCACCATTAAGTTTCCTGACTTCACCCTGTAAAACACAGAACAGTAGAACTGCAGGATACAGAGTTCCAAAGTTTGTGATGAAAAAAAAATACTAGAAACAGACTGGGGTGTTTGTCTGCTATGAACTATGGCAGCATCACGATTCTTGGTTTTATGGCATAGTTGTTCTGTTAACCAGTTAAACTGTTTTCTTATTTAAACTATCTGCAGGTAAGATATTCTCTGTTTAGGAGGAAAAAAAATATATAAATGCATTAGAAGGACATCTATCATCATTTATCATCTGAACAGAGGGACAAGGTCTACTGTACTTGGGATATGAGCACGAAAAGATCATGTTAGATTTATGAGTCTGCTTGAGAAAGAATCTCTTCTATTTCCTGTCCTGCAGAGCCCCCTATCTATGGGCTTGTTCTGTGCAACCAGACTAATTTGGGGGATGTCTTGTAAACTCGTTTCATTTCCCCATATACAATGAGATTTTCCTTGCCAAAACCAATGTTCTGTCTTTCTTATATAATGGCTTGTTATCTTTTCTTTGTTTTGCTCTTAAACAAAAGAACCTCACAGAACTGCAGTTTGTAAGTTAATGCTGTTGCCATGCCAGGTGAAGGAAATTAAAATATATAGAAACAGTGCAACAGATCCTTATGAATATTTAGGCACACACATAAATTGAAGCTAGTTAGTGCTCACTGCTACAGTTCTGCAAGATTAGAATGATTTTTAATGAAGCCCAGAATCAATGTCTGCTGGTCATGAAATGGAGTGAGTCCATTCCTTCTACATGTGTCACCTTTGAGCTCTGAGCAAATCACATGCCAGCAAATGTGGCAAAAACTTGTGTAAAGAAAAACACCATCAGAGAACTTCAGGGAAAAGTTTCTCTCCTGGCTGAAGTGAAAAAGTGATATTTTCCTGTTCCTATCTATATTTTAAGTGTCTGCATGGAAAAGCAGACTTCTACAAAATAAATTACTGGCATAGTGAGAGATCATAGTGAGTTTTACCTCCTTTTCTGCTTCAAATTTGCCTACACTGAAGCCAAAAATGCAGTGCAGCTCCTGTAGGCTGCCAGCTCTGCTACAACAAAATGCAGTAAAAACAACACGGAGCTTAAATCTTGCAGAAGAAGTCTGTGCAGACCTCAGGCATGTAACTAGGAGACATAACCCTGCTGGGCTCCCATCTGCCCTCATGACACTGCTAGCAGGATCCAGCTTCACTAATGTTAAAGCAGCCCGTGCTACATCAGTATGAGCAACACTCTTAAGTTTGTAGTTAAGAGTATAGTGACCAGGGAAAAGTCATTCTTGGCCCCGTTTCAGTGTTTATGGTGGAACAATCCAGCACTAGTGAACACAAGTGTGTTGCTACACAAAAGTGGGCCAAGGAGCTTGAGCACTGGACCTTGACTGTCATTGTAAGCTTATTGGGTTTTTACTTTTCTGTGCTCTGGTCTGCTGCCTTGAAGTCCAAGGCTGACTTTACATGATCATTTGTAGACAGACACAGCACAGTTTAATTTGTGGTCTGAGTCAGACAAGTGTGGGACAGTGTCAGTATTAAAGCCATGCTGTGCTTTAACTCAGTTCTGTGCTGGTATAATCAGCATTTGCTGTATTTGTTTTTAATTAATTCTGTCAGCATCTCTTAAACATTTTTCAGCTTGGGCAGCTATGAGTCTGTATGAAACCTAACCATCTCTGCCTGGGGCTTTGGGACTTTGGCAAGGGCTAGGTATCTGTCTCCCAAGGCAAGGTACGGCTGAGCTGTATCTAACTTCTAGGTGCCAAGAAAACACGAAGACCAGAATTCTGTTTCTGATAGTGGCAAAAGAGAATGTTTTCTAGGGAGGGCACATGGGCTTGACTTCTTTCTATGATCTTTCTCCTTATACTCCCATGGCATCTAGAAGTGCTGTATTAGAGTAGTTAAAGTTATTGCATTCCTGTCTAGCCCTTTTAGTACCCCTTAACAGATGTGCTGTCTATGAATTTATCTAACCTCTTTTAAGCCCTGCTGATACTGTCTGCTTCCATAGTCTCAGTGCTCAGAACACTATCTGCTGCTCAAAAAGACCCTTCTTTTATTCAGTTTAAACTTAACTCCCACAGTTCAATCCAGTTTAGTATTCAATATTTAGCAAATAACAGTTCTGCATTCAGCTATTCGATTGCCTTGTTATTTTTGCAAACTTTGTTCATATCCTGTCTCCTGCTTAGC
Organism: Ammospiza caudacuta; assembly: GCF_027887145.1. Taxonomy (NCBI): domain Eukaryota; kingdom Metazoa; phylum Chordata; class Aves; order Passeriformes; family Passerellidae; genus Ammospiza; species Ammospiza caudacuta. The sequence goes on from NC_080594.1 coordinate 64,475,780, forward strand.
CTCTCCAATGTGAAGATTCTCAGCCTCTACTCCTTAGAAAGCAGCTGCTCCTCATCATGGGCTATTTTAGCTGTCCTCTTCTGCCCCCTCTCCAACTCCACTACTCCCTTCTCTGAGATGCAGAGAGCAGAATGGCACACAGGACTGGGTGTGTGCACAGCTGAGCTTTTGCACAGAAGCAAAGTGACACCCTTTCTTGTCCACCACATCCATCCTGGTGGTGACCAAGATTTTGCAGGCTTTTTTGGTGGCCCCTGCACACTGACTCAATGATTCAGAGAACTGCCAACTCTGCTGCTTTAAAACCTCTTTCACTAGATTTAGCATCAGTCCTGATGTCAGCACCATGTACACAGGGTTCAGATTCTTTTTTCCTAGGTGCATTACTTCATGTCTGTCTACACTAAAGTTCACCTGCCAGCCTTTTTGCCTTAGGTGGCCTTATGTCTGCAGACTGGGAAATGTTGCTGTTTATTTCCTTCTCTAAGACACTGATGATCTCTGGGAGACCACTGAAGATTATTTTTAATTTTAAAAAAATGACCAGTAACCTCTCTGTGAAACACCGAATCTTTAACCAGCTTCTGGTCTACAAGTGAGCATTTTCACTACATACAGTGGCAGTTTAATTTCTTTCATAATCTTTGATGTATTGAATACTTTTAAAAAAACCTCAAATATATTATTTAGGCAGGTATTGTCTTTGTCTAGGTATCTCCTGTTCAAGTAAAAGCAGATTAGTTTTGCAAGATTTCAGTTTACAGAAGCTGTGCTTACTCTTTTTGCAGCAATCCCCATCCATTTGGGTTCTCAGTGATGTTGCTGTCTATTATAAACACCACTATCTTAACAACAGTGGAAGCCAGAATTCCACTGAGACCTACAGATCCAACCTAGTCTGTAGGTCTCAGGATTTCCTCTAGTACCCTTTCTATAAGTGGAGTTCATCCTGTATGTTGCCACAAGAGCTACTTGTAAAAAGAGGCTTCATGACTCGGCCAACACCTCTACAATTCCACATTCAAACAAATAAAATACTTGGGGGTGAAGGTGATCAATTAAGTATTTTGGTACCTGGCTAGACATCCAGCTTTGCATATACAGTGGTTTCTCCAGTAACACACACAGTGCACATGCTGTGTGCCTTAGAGCCTCTGTGTAAGGCTGATATTGCCTTTGGCAACTACAGAATGTCTCTCACTCCCAGCTTCCAGGAAAATGGAAGATGCTAATACTCTCATGCTGTTCTTCCCCTTGTACTTGCTGTTTCGCTCAGTGTGTCAGTACTTGAAAAGTGCCAGGCATATGTTGGTTGCTGCATGTCACTCTTGCTGTCTCGGAGTCTTGAGACACATACATTAGATATGTGACATATGCTAAGAGAGAGCTGTTGATGTTTGAAAAGGATTTCCATTGCTTAACTCAAGCTTTGTGAGTGATAGCCCTCCAGTTTCTCCTACCTAATTCTCTGTGTGTCCCCTGACTTGTTGACTCTGTGCTCTTATGAGCCTGCACACTACTGTGGAATTTGCCACATAACCGTTCAGTGAGTTCAATCAGTTGTTATCAACCTTTTTTTGACCTCTGCTTTGGGAGGATGAACTGGGAAATCCATAATGCTTCCACTCCCTGACCTACTGTGGATTCTTTCATTTGCTTATTTTTCTCTTGCCATTTAACAATTAAATTAAAAAAAAATAGCTCTTCTTTCCTCTCTTCTCTGTATTTATAGCATATTTTAATATATTTATTGCTGCTTTCCTATTTGATTTTTTAATCTATCTTTCAGTTTTTCCTTTCTCCAATCCACTTTTTCAGTCTCTCATTCTACAGAGTTTGGGAAGCTGATATTTCCAGAACCAAATTAATTACTTGGGTCAGAAGGAGTACCATTTTAAAATCAGGGTGTGATGAGTTAGAACAATCTGGCACAAGAAGCTACAGTCCAGTTTATTCTTGACAGGTCAAAATCCTGGATATTAACTCTTCAATAGTTATAAACTAAGCTTTATTTGGACTGGATGATTTAGTGAATGGGAGTTGTGCTGGGATTTTTCTGTGCTAAAGAAACAAAGAAATCTAAATAACTAGGTAATGGCTGCATCACAGTGAAAATAATTATCTAAAAACATTCAGCACATACCAGTTCTGATCCCAGCATAATCTTAATCAAGCCTCTATTAATATCATAGAACACCTTGCTAGCATAAGCAGTGACCATGGAGTCATTGAACCTAGAGTGTTGTAACTGGCCTTTTTACTTCATCAAATAGATCTTCCAAACCAATTAGAGATAGGGTAGGAAGGACACAGGTGCTGTCTGCTATGTTTTATCCAGGAGGAGCAAAAATGCCTTGCTTACATGTGGAAATAATATTGTAGAATTTAAAGGGCTATATTTGAGGTACATATGATAAAAGAGATTGGGGGGAAAATGTACAAGTTTGACAAGTATTTTAGGATGATTTAGAACAATTTGCATAGTGGCTGGGTATGACCCAGATTTGCCTTCCTTCAGTCACTGCAAGAATCTGGTCTAAGTATATTTTGGGTGAAGATGAACAGATGAAGCAAAGAAGGTAATTTTTTGCAGATTTGCTTTTGCATATAATGTCATTGTAATGGTCTGATAACTAGGGTTATGCATGATCTAATTTCTGAGGATGATGTCATATTTCATAAGCATCCAGCAGAGATGATACAATCATTTCACAGAGGGAGCCACATGATGTAATTGCCAGCAACACCACATGGATCAGTGACCCAGCAGGTTACATTCAATTCATATTTTGTATGGTGCTAATATGTCTTTTTTTAGCTGTTTTTTCATCTGAAGATGCCACAGGGAAGGAATTTTATGTTTAAATTTTTAATCTGAAATCTGACTTTCTTGTTTGTTTTTAAAATAGAGTAATTCAAAATGTCATAAGAGTTCTTTTAATTTTAGGGGTTTCTACTTGTTTTGCCCACTTTTTAACCTGATATTAATTGAATTTGCATGGCAAGGGTTTGGTAGCAGGGGCTGCAGGGGGGTTTTACATGGGTGGTTTCTCTGAGGAGTTGCCAGAAGCTTCCCCCATGTCTGCCAGAGTCGATGCTGGCTGTCTCCACTAATGCCTGGTCATTCTGTTCCACAGCCTTCCTTCTGCCAGCGAGGTGCTACCAGCTCAGAGCTAATCACAGGATGCAAACAAACAGAACACCACATCAATATCCCCTTGCTCAGATTTTTGTTGAGGCTAAGTGCTCTTTGAGGTCTTTAACAGTCCTGCCTAAATAAAGATTGGATTAAGAATCAGTCCTCTGAAGCTAAGAGTAAGGGAACTAAAATTACTTCCACTTTGCAGACAAACTGGAGACTGAATTCAGAATTCAGACAATATTGTGAGGCAACTTTACTTTCTGGGTCTTCCCTCCATTCTTTCCTCATGAAGGATCATTGAGCAAATTAATTTCTGTCCTTTCAATTCCTCTCTTTTTTCCAGCACTCTTCTTTGCAGGTATATGTTCAGTTGCACTGATCTCTTCTTTACACCCTCTTTTCTTTCTTTGGGTATTTTTCCCCCTCTCCCCTACTCCCCCATCTCATTTATTTTCATGCTTCCAAGCTCTGTTTCTGAAATTATGCAAACAAAAATGCAAATCATTCAGATTCTTTCTCTGAAATGATTGGTACTGTGGTCCTTTGCATATTCTTCTTCAGATTCTAAAGAACAGAAGCCTAAACCCCAAAATTTTATTTCACATTTAGCATGTGATCATAAAAGAGGGTACTTGTGCTGTGCAGAGTTTAGAAGTAAATAGGTGCCAGTTTTGACTTCTAATTACATTAGAAGTAACACACGCACTCTCTGAGCCCTGAGATTGCTGTCCAGCACACATTGCTCATGCATTTGTGCAGGAGAATTGAGATTTGCTTGGCAGGAATTCCTACTAGGAAGAATAAAAGTCAGCACAAGTTTTGATGAAGTGGAGCATTGCTTTGTCAGTCAAGTCCAAATGCAAAATGTCATAGGAAGAGCAGTAAACACAACAGACATAAAACACAGCTGTAATTTTTTTTTCTTCTCTCTTACAGGAAGAGAAAGATTGGGTTTTTTTGTCTCTATCTGGATACATTGGAAAGACACAAGCATTACTCTGATCTGACTGCAAAAGTATTTAAAAGATACAGACCTCATTGTTTCATGTTGAATCAGTATTAAGGAAATTCCAAAGATGCAGCAATCAAAAATTAAATTTAAAAGTAAAAATATAGAAAAAGTGGAAAAGTAGTCAGATTTTGTTATAGTAATGTCATCAGAAGTGCAAAGTGTGACAAAACTCAGTTTATAAGATGTTATCAGTCCAAATGGTTTTGAAAACATAGTCCACAGTACCACCCTGGTATTCAAATTAAATTTACTGTTTGGTAGCCCTGCTCAGTTATAGTCAGATGTGAATTAGATTTGTCATCAATATTTTAAAATTAACTCTCCAATCTCATAATATTTTAGTTGTTAAAAATTGAATTGGGGCCAGTTTGACTCTTTTTATGACTCTTTCCACTTGTGAGCATATTTACTCAGAAGTTGTTTCATTTTCTTATTTTTTGTTCATCTCTGATTGTTCACATTTAGGTGGTCACCACCTTTTATAAAGCAGCTGTTTTTCCTGGATAATGTATATTACAAAATTGAAAAAAATTGACATGCCACTCTGTCATCATGAATATTTCTTTATGATATTTCTGGATAAAAATATATTTCTTCCTTATTTTTACCCATGGGTCCTTCAGGCAGTCGCTGCCCATTATCTTAGACAGACATGGACACCAATCAGTGTTGCTTTAGAAACTAGCTGTTAAGCAAATGCTTTAAAATGCATTTTATTTGGTTCTACATTGAATAAAGAACTGTCTTGTCCATTTCTTTGCCATTCTGACCTTGCACAAACTTTTGTGTATGCCTAGATAGCCCTCTTTCCTTGACCATGATCTGCCTACTCAGTTGTAGTGAATTTCTTTAATGGTAAGAAATAAAAATGGCTTGCTTCAGAGCAAGGGGCAAGAACAGAAATTAGAGGAATGTAAGGACGTTGTAGTCCATTTGGTTTTTGCAATGGATTCCCTGATTTCTTTGGGGAGTGATTGCCCAATTTATGCTTTTACAGGAACTGAAATCAAGCAATTACTTTGAAAATATGTCTTGACAAATATGTCTGTGCAAAATGCAGTCTCCATCATTTCCTCACACTTACTATTTGTGGTTTGTTCTCTTCAGGAGAAAAAGAGGTTGTTTTCTGTTCAGACAATGATATTTTTTTACCTCTCATCTTTTTGTGTTCAAGCACAGACCTTCAAGTAGAGAAAATGGATCTGCCTATAACTGCAGACGTCCAATTAATGAAGCTCAGTGATTCAGAGGAGCATATACAGTATGGCATTTTTGAGTCAGGCCTCAACATAATAGATAGTATAATCCACTTTACAACTTCAGACATTCTTGAAATGTCTCAAAATAATTTTATTATTTGGTTGCGATTAGCAATTTTAATAGTACTGCCTTCTCCTTTTTCTTGGGGTGAGACATCCTTTTATCACAGCACACTTTCCTTTAAAGCCTTTTTATTGCCATCTTGTTGATGTTTTCTGGCCATGATGCTAATTAAAAGATTGAGGTATTCTTCTTTCATTCAATATTTTGCAAGAAAAAGTGATTTAAAGAGTTTCTATTAAGCATAGAAAACTAATAAACTTCCACCTAAAGAAGCAGCTAGAGAAACTGTAGATGTTTTAGATTGCATTGGTAAATGGCACAGTGTAATAGACCCACCAATACAGTTAACACTAATTGTAAGGCACTTTTGTCAAAAATACTGCTTTTTTTCTTAAACTTAATTTCTGATATATTTCACTTTCCATAAAGTAAGTCTACAAGCCTGTTATCATTTGCATTTCATGCCCGCTAATGGGAAGCTGGATTCATCTGTGCAGGATTCATCCGGCTTAAGTATATTAAAATATTAAAACAGACATGCTTGATGGAAAAGTGTCTCAGATATTTAGAGACCTGCTTTTTACTTTTTCACGGTATTGTGTTATGTTTCTTGGCTTGGTATTAACTGCAGAATGTTCAAGATCTTTCAAAGTCGGAATTTCCTGAAATTCTAATTTCACGTATTTGTACAGTCACATAACGCTAGTGGCTTAACTGTGGAATTAGAAGCAAATAGGATTTTTATTTTCTTTTTTTGCTATAGAAAATAGCATGAAGTTTTTGCCATTTAATTTCTGAAACATGTTGTTTATGCTTTCACATAAGATCTTTGGGCAGAAGCAGTGCTGTGTTCAATGTATACAGTATCTGGGAGGGGAGCATTTTTCAACACAGGAGTGCTGCCACAATATCAATTGTAGCTGTTTTGTGAAGTAAAATGGTTGCTTTTTATATAGATCACTTTATTCTACTCTGCTTTTCTGGTGACTCAAATAACATTTCATAGGCCATTTTTTGTTAATAATGCAACACAATAGAGAATGTGATTGTATAATAAAGGGCCTCATATGAAAGACAAAAGGAAGGAAGAAAAAAACGGCTGAGACAACTGTTATAATGAAAGCAAAATGTCATTAGGTAATTGAAAATATTAAAGAGCTATTATGTTTCTGAAGCATCAATATTTTCCTCCATCCATAAGACAAAACATACCTATGTTGCATGTACAGAAGGCAAGCTCCTTGTCCCAGCTGCTCAAATTTAAAAGGAACACAAATGAAGTTAGTCTGGGCCTTCATCAGTCTGCTGCTTTGCCCATTGATTTAGCACACTTTTATATGCACTCTGTTATTTACATCTGCTCAGACAGCTCTCCCACTATTACAGTCTAATATTTCACAACCTGTATAACAGCATTTTTGTTTTTTCTGATAAATACTACTTCAGAACACTTCTTTTTCTGCCCTATTTTCTTGGAAGGAAACAGTATTATGCAAGTGCCTACATCCATACAGCTGTGACAGAAATAGAGAATATTGGTCTGACTTCAACATACTCCCTGAAAAATGAACTGAAAATATTCTCTTTGTGAGAATGCCAGTCTGTCTTTTACTGTTGCTTGTAGAAACACTGGCTCTGACCAAGGAAGGCTCTATCTCATACCAGCATCATCAATGTGAAACAATCTCATTAGCCTAATGAGGGCAAAAGTGGGAAAGATGTAACAGAGCTGATATGATCTGCAGACACTAGAATTGTTCTTTCCTGGATGGTGGCGGACAAATGTAGACTGTGTAGTGACAGACAGGTCATCGCTGAGTTACAGCATGAAGGAAAAGAAAGGTTCAGTTCAGATTTTCACCTGATTTTTTAACACTGCGGCTCTCTGTGTTCCCTGCTGAAATCTCTCTTAATGCATTCTGATATTATTTAGATTAAAAATGTCATTCACATTAGGATACAACTAAACCTTTAGTGTCTCCTTGTGTTCTATTTTCACAAACGTGGCTCTATTGACTAGGTGAAAATAAGGCTTTCTTATATTATTAGGATTATTGGCAAAATGACCCTCTACAGTTACTGGAAATGTCTCTCTCTCTCTCTCTCTCTCTCTCTCTGAAGTATGAGAGATACATGAGTATGAACGATTCTGAATAGTTGAAATCCACAGGATATAGATAGTAATTCTTCTCCCTCTTGGACTATACCAGATATTTTAATCCAGGGAAGAGCTAGTTTGTCCCACACATGACTTGTGGGCAGGCAAAGATGTAGGGAATGACAGATGTCAAATGACATGCAATAATCCTGAGACAGTGTTTGCTTGGAAACCTTCCAGATCTGGTCTTACTTTTTTGCAGCCTGAGATCATCAGACCTGAAGCCAGAGCTAAACAGGGCTCTGGTCTCTCACAGCTGGTAGGTACAAGTTGTTCTTTTCTGCCACAACAGTGACTGAGAGCCAGACTGCCCTTTGGACTCCCACAGATGGGGAACAAGGCACAAAAATGAGATGCCTCCATGACATGGACCCTGATGGAGGAGAGGAGTCACTAGCCCTGACCTTCTCCACCTCCCTGCAGGAAACACACTGGTGAGGGAAAGGGAGGTGAGGAAGGAACTGGACAAGAAAACTTGCTTCAAGTGTACTATATTTGAAAGATTTTGCTGGAAACCTGAGTGAGTCTATAAGGAAAGAGATTAAGGGCAGGCTTGAAAAGCCTGGTCACAGAGCACGTTATCTATTATATAGCTGTACATTCACTCACATTCTGCCAGCATTGTATTTTCTCCCTTACCCATCCCTGTACACGTTAAAACTAGTGAGTCAAAGACATAGATCAAAACTCTTTAGGTGGTGATTCCTATTTCAGTTTTCACATAAAGGTACATCTCACAGGCTTCTTCACAGTATATTCCTATATGAAGTATTTGCCATGATCTTTCCTGGAACGGGGACAAATACTAAGCACGCCTCCTTGAAGTCAGAGAGACAAGAATTTATCATTTCCTAATAAAAAAGTTGATTTATCTGCTTTTCTTCAAGAATATACTTTCTGAAGTATTTCAGGACCCAGCACAGATTAAATTATTCTAAAAATGATAGAATGTAATAAAGGATTATACTATCTCAGTGATGCAACTTCACAGCCGTCACTTCTTTTCAGATTCTTTAGGATTTTTCAGAAACCACAAAATGTCTGCATTTTAAAATAGTTTTCTGAAAAGAGTAAAGAAAACATCAGTGACCTTAAAGCTTCATGTAAATCTTTTCTTACTGTCTGATCATGGCAGAATGATGAAACAGCTTCATTTTTGCCCGAGTAATTAAATATTATTCCAGCCTTTCTGACCTCAACCTGATGATAAAGGACTGCAGCCAGAAAGAGAGTTTTTGTGGGAGCCAATCAGAGACACTTTGCTTGCTTTGAGGATATATTCCAGTTCACAGAAACATGCTAACTAGTTGGGGTTTTTCCCATCAACATTTTTTTGCAGAGAATTTGTACACATAATGTAGAACTCATGTGGCACTTACACCTGCTAATGTGCCTGTTCTGGCCAGACTAGATCACAACTGCAAGTTCCTCATGAAGATATTTTTATGAATGTTCCCTGAGGAAAGTGGGTGGGGAAAATTTTCATGGAAACGTAGAAACATTTGGGTTGGATGAAACATTAATGATCATCTGGTTCCAATTCCCGTGCCACATGCAGGGACACCCACTAGATCAGATTGCTCAAAGCCCCATCCAGCTTTGGCCTTGAACGTTTCTAGGGGTGGGACATCTGTATCTTCTCTGGGAAACAAGTTCCAGTGTTTCACCACCCTCACAGTAAAGAATTTTTGCATCATTTCTAATCTAAATCTACCATCTTTCGGTCTGAAGCCTCTCCTCCTGTCCTATCACTACATGGCTTTGTCAAAAGTCACTCTCCAGTTCTCTTGTAGTTCTCTTCAGGTACTGGAAGGTGCTCCAAGGTCTCTTTGGAGCCTTTCTTCAGGATGAAAAGCCCAAACTCTTTCAAGGACAGATCTTCTTAGGAGAGGTGCTCCATTCATTTGATCATCTTTATGACTTTTCTCTGGGCTCTTTCCAACAGGTCCATGTTCATCCATACAGGCCTACTGGTAATTTTGTCTGAATTCCTCAGGATGTGTCACTCCTGAGCTTGAAGGAGGTGTTCCTTGACATTACCCAGCCTTCTTGAACCTCACTATAGTGCTCCCTTGCCCCTGCTTTCAATGACTCCTCATCCATCCCCAGGTGAAGCTCCATGCACTACAGCAGGCCACTAACATGGAGCATGACACTCCCTCCTGGTTTCCCCTGCTTGTCCTTCCTAAAGAGCCTGTGTCCTTCCTTTCCAGCACCAGCCATCCCACCACATCTCCATGCTGCCAATAGGATCACAGCCCTGCAGGCACGGAGGCCTGACTCCATCTCTGACTCCTTTTGCTTATTCCCCCTGCTATATGTGTTTGCATAGGGGCATTTCACTGACTGACAGTGAAGCTGATCTGCTGGCTGAAGTGGCTGGAATTCCTTTGTGCTGCACTTCAGGTGCTGCTCTCCTGACTTGCAATCCCTCTCCAGCCTCTGGGCATTTCTCACTGGTCCTAGCATCAAACTGGTAGGAGTGGTGTGGATTGAAGTTCCCTTCCCCCAGCAGTTTTTAAAGGTCTGTAGTTTGACAGCATCAGCTATTGTTTCTTCACAGATATATATTTCTCTAACAGCTGGAGTTTTGGAGTTCAAAACTAAAGTAATAGTAGGAGAAACTGATGTTAATCTCCATAGGCCCCATTAGCTCAACAACTAGCTTATTCTCTAATGTGTGATAGCAGGGTGCAAGAGAGGTTGTTATAGTGTTAGCCTGGCTTCCTGCGTGTCTTTTGGTCTCAGCAGCTCTGCAAAAATGCCAGAGTAACACAAAAGTAATTGTTATGCTGTGATAATCAGGATTGCTGCCTTTTGTCAGCTCATTAGGAAGGCAAATATGTCTCATTTACAAAGGAACTTTTTGACTGATGATTTAAATACAGGATAGAAAGCCAGTTACCTAAAAACATGTTTCTATCTCTGTAGTGTTTGGAGTTTTTAATATGTCTTCTTTTTTTTTTTTTTTATTTTTGTGATAACTTTGATTCATCATACTGTGCCTCAGTTTCCTTTCAGGTACAAGGAAGTTAATATATTGGAAACTTTTGATTGACAAATTTAATGTTTGCCAGGTACTTTAACATGTTTAGATAAAAGGGTGTCTTGAAGTGCAAATTACAGAAGTAAGCATGGCTGAGGTGCAAATGCCCTATCCCTATTTTGGTGTCAGCATCTGCCAGTCTTTTCACTGATTTTTTGTGAAAGCCTGTCTGGCAGGACTGTCTAATGTTCTGCTTCATTTTTTTATGGGGAAAGAGCCTTGTTTTGCTAGGAAGCCATTGATTTGTTTTCCTTTTCCAAGAGAAAATTTATTTTTATGGAGTGTTTAAGGATTTCTGTAAGTGGGATATATAATACATATTGTCTATCAGAGGTTTGGAAAAAGTACTGATATGTACTGTGCTAACTTTTCACCATGGAGGTAAAGTGTCAGATTATAAGGGTCAATTAGTTAATGTTTAGCCTGGGTAAAGCTTGAAATATATTAAGTCCATATCTAGCTGTATTTCAGAAAAAAATCACTGCTTGGAAACATGACCTCAAGAAGTACAGTTGAGGGGTCTTTATCTTGAGCCATCTCCTCTCTCAAGTCATTGGGCATCACCTTTCTTGGGCGGGATCTTCTTTCTCCATTTGTGAGTAAGGTTTAAGGAGGAAGTTGTTCAGTGATTCCCCCTCTTTGACTCTTGACCATCATGAGTTTAGTTTGCAGGAGTAAGAGATGCAAGTCTGTTAGAGACTTCGCATTGTCCTCTGCCTTCCTGCCAGCTTCTGGTTCTGGATATATTCCTTTGGTGTTACTTCATGGAAAGAAAACTAATATACCTACAGAAATTCTTGGAAAAATAAGAAAGGCAGATATTTTAAGGGGAAGGTCTTCGTTGGTTCTGTGAATGAACTCTTCATTTTTTAGAGTTTGCACCGCATTCGAGAGAAAATTAGACCTTATCAACCAAAAGGGATTTCACGTCAGGGCAAAGGGTATGTAAATTAGCCTTAGTCTGTTTTATCAGAGGCTTTTTCATCATATTTGAATGATGTTGAGAGAGGCTGGCAGCTAGGGGAAGCTATTAATCTTGCATTGTTTTCACTGTACCATGTCTATTTTTGAAAAATTACCTTTGATTTAAGCTCAGTACTTTGAAGAAATAATTATAATTTATTAACCAAAACCTTTTTCAACCATCCACAGTGACATAAGTGTGCATGTTTGTGTGCACTCATATGGTCCTGCAGGAATGAGTTTGACTTTGCGGACTTGGTGTGTCTTCTAACTGACAAGGTCAGCACTTTGTAGGAATAAGTTAGTAGATCATCCACCAAGTTCACTGGTCATATTGGCTTATTACTGTCTTATCTGAAAGGTCATAAGTAATATTTACAGTATTGACTTTAAACTGTTCATTGAATATAACTGTCTATAGTAAGTACTCTCAGCAATGTCTCAGGGAGGCAACTAGTTATTTCCTATTAATTGTCATAAAAATCTTGCGCTCTCCTACATTTGTATTTATAGAATTTATCAGAGACGTGTACAGTTCCCAGGAATCTGCCCTAATCTCCAAAAATGAGGCACGCTAGGAGTCAAGAACACTTCAAGATCAGTGTATTTCAAAGCAAATGAGGATAAAAGGTAGCTCTACCTGAAGTAGAGATAAGGAAGCCTGGTATGCAAAGGGAATTGGTCATCTCATTGAATTCTTTGATCTAATTCAGCTGAAGTGTTTGCTAGCTGAAAGTTCCTAACATGCATTTTTGACCGCAGAAATTTGTTGTTGAGTAATATCTGCAACTTTTCCTTTGGAGAAGAGGTGGTACTAATGGAGAACCTTCTTTATTAGTTGCCCATTTATGTAAGCAAGATTTTTCTAAAATATGTCTCCACTTTCAGAAATTGTAAGGGAAAGGACAGAAAGATGTGCATGCATGCTCTTACTTGCATGTATTGTGATCTTAAACAGTGTGAGACCTAAGGAATCAAGGCTGAAATTAAACAAAAAGCATTAAAATTAAACAAACAAACAAGCAAAAAAATCCAACCCTTGTAGCACTAGGAAGAAGTGTTCTAAAGCAACAATAAGGTCATTTTGATGGGATTGTGCCTTAAATGTTTTTTGAAATCTGTGCTGAAAACGTGTAAGTTGATCTAATTCAGGAAAACAGAAAGTGCTTCCACCTTCCTTTGTGCTTCTTGTATGGCTGCCCTCATCCCATCACCATGGGTGGCCCAGATTAGAAATGTGTGGAGGCAGCAATCTTACTGCCTTGCTGTGATCCACTTGGAATGACTTTTCCAGCCCCACGTTCCCTGAAGCGGTAAGCTTTCTTGCAATTTAAACCCTGTCCCTAACCCAGTTTATAAATATAAATAAATACCAGGTATTTTTCAGAGGTAATAAGTGTAAGATACTCTACTTTGCTTTTGCAAACTCTGTTAGGAAAAGTCAGCACCATTATGAAATCCATTACAATCACAAGTGCCAGTGTGTCGGAGTAGTTGCGGGAATTGTTGAATCCCCTCGGGAGTGTTTATTTCAGCTGTTTCATTTGTTCGAGCTATTTAGATTGTCCCTTGTCTGGATTCTTTCTCTATTTTGTGCACATTGAAAGCAAATGCATACCTCAGAGTCCCTAGAGTTGACAACTCTCTTGAGCTTTACAGAAGAACAATTTTTTTCTCCCCCACCCCACACTCTGAATAACTCAAATGAAATTATATGCTCTCTTGGGGTTTTATATTTCCTAACTATATATAAATAAAACAGATGCCTTTTTTTTTTTTTTAGAGCAGGGTTCCTCTCATTCTCCATTTGTCTGTAAATCACATCAGTATTTATCTATGGTGTTACCAAAAAACCCCAAACCTGTCTTGTAACTGATAAAGTACAGCAAATAAAAATTATATATTAAAAGAAAAAAAAATCTGCAAACTTCAGTCTAGCTTTCCAAGTATCCCCAGCTGTCTCAGGATTACTAAAATGTGTTTCTTCTTTCCATGTGTTGTGGTTTAACCTCAGCCAGCAACCAAGCCCCACGGAGCCACTGACTCACTCCCCCACCAGCAGGATCACGGAGACAATCAGAAGGGTAAAAAAGATAGAAAACTCTTGGGTTGAGATAAAGACAATTTAATGGGGAAATTCACTGCTTCCCATGGTTCAGGAGGTTCCTGTTATGCTGATTCCTGTAACACACAACTCAAATCATGGTTCACAACAACTGAAAGGCACATCCATTTCAATCTGCACCCCTGGCTGTCTTGGGCCCAGTTATCTGGTTTAACATTGCAAAGAACTCTTCCCCTTTTTCCCAACCTGTTTAACAAGGGATTGAAGCTGGAGCCCATCATTAGTACAGTCTGTATCACAGTCCTCCATGGGCTGCAGGGGCACAGCCTGCCTCACCATGATTTGCACCACAGGCTGGAAGGGAATCTTTTCTTCCCCTGCTCCATTGTGGGGTCCTGCACCCAGGAGACACTCCTCCTTGAACTCCTCCAACAGGGATCCTTCCCACAGGCTGCACTTCTTCACAAACTGCTCCAGCATGGGTTTCCTGTGAGGTCACAAGTCCTGCCAGCAAACCTGCTCCATCTCAGGCATCTCACAGGTTACATGTCACATTCTCCTTCAGGAATCCCCCTGGGATCCTCCACAGGCTGCCCCCTCATTCACACACCCCCGTCCCTTCATCTCCAGTTCACACTGGAATTTCAGTGTGTCCAGTAGAGCAGCACAGAATTACACACCATGTAAATTACTTGATTACAGATACTAAATTTAACTCACTCATGATTTTCATACTGTTTTTGTAGCGTTTTTAGTGTCTTGCTTTAAAATCATCTGAACTATTCTTGCAATCATAGCGAGTAGATGGATTTTTTATTTTGAGTCAGATATTTACTTCAGCAGTGTATTTCAGTATCTTCCTGGGATTCATAGGATTTTATGTTTAGCTGTACTATTCAGTTACAAGGATTTCCTTGAGGACTTCTATCTTCAGGCAACAACCCCAGTCTTCCAGTGGTTCCTTACTAGCCTCTGAAAGTGTTAAGAAAGAATTCTACCTGATTTTTAATATTTTCAAGCTCTTCCATGACCATTTTTCCCTCTAGTACATCAGCAAAAGGTTACAAGGATGCTGGAATTCAAGTGAAGTTTAACTCAGTTTGCAAGGGACAGTTTGATTTTGCTGTTGTACTCACTGGCAGAAGTACCACGTGCTTCTGGACAGGGAAGCGATGTAACGAGAAACTGTTTGCATTTATAAAGCTTTAGCTGAGTACTATTTCTACCTTTTTCCTGGCAACTCCATAGGATATGAGTATATCCTCACAGGATATTGAATTCGATAAAGCTATTCACAGTCCAGTATGTCCCTGTGATAAGCTGAGAATGAGACTGCTTCTGCCAGTCCAAAACATGACAACAGAACAGAATCTCTCAGTGGCAGGGACCAAACAGCATCATATATTCTTGAAGTCACATCAAGCATCCTGCCTGCAAAAGGTAATTTAAAATTTAATTTCTAGCTAATAGACACAAAATCAGCCTCATAATGTATATTATTCTCTAATAGGGCCTCTTTTTTGGTTAGAAATTTCTTCCAGATAGATACCAGTACTTATTTAAGATACACAGAGCATCAAATTTCAGTCTTTATGCAAGTAAAATCAGGAGAGATTTCTGTGTTGGTTAAACATCCAAGTCCAGTCCTTAGGGAGAATGGTGGGGGCAGTCATAGCTTCTCCTATATTGACAAATGCTGAGCAGCATAGCTCATAACATATTCTCATCAATATGAGAATCCATCAAGATATGTATTTTGAATTTTTTTCTTAGCCAAATCCTTTTCTAAACAGCAGATTTGATTTACTCTAATACCCACATCATTTGGTAATTTTTATTTTTTCTGTATTGAACACTATTTCATTCTGGTACTGCCTTGACAAGTAAAAATGCCTGCTATAGCATCATAGAATCATTAAGTTGGAGAAAACCACCAGAATAATTGAGTCCAACCGTTAACCCAGCACCAACTTTTCCACTAAATCATGCTCCTATGTGCCACACCCCACTGTTGAACACTTCCATGGATGGCAATTCCACTACTTCCCTGGGCAACAGTCAGTATAACTGCTTTAGGGAGAAGAGAGAAAAAAATATTTTTAATCTTGCCTGTAACCTTTTATTTTTCAAGTACTAATATCCCCTGATTTAGGTGATAAAAGATAAGATAAAAAAAATTACCTAGAAATAAAAATGGAGATTGATATCCAAGGACTTGTGTTTGTTATTATGGAGTGAAGTTTGACAGGTTCTGTCATGTTTAGAGTGTTGTTTGACTCTTTAGAGCATTGCTTGACTGAAGGCTGCAACTTTGGATTAATCTGGACATACTAATTAAAGGAAGATGCTTTTTTTATTTGCTGTCAGTTCTGGCAAAGCTGGCTGCATTCCAGCACACAAGTAGATATCAATGTGCATTATCAAACACGGATGTTTAGATATTTTTCAGGTAACAATAGTTCATTTTCTGCTTGGGGACTGAGCTTCTGTTTTTCAAGCACTGTCCACCAGTTTAGCGTGACAGGTAGAGTGCTCGGGCTCCACCCAAATTTGTGAGCTCTACTTGATGAGTAATTAGAGTTATTAGGGCAGGTATTTTGGCTTAACTGGTGGTTCTCCAGGGATTGCATGGACCCAGTGTTGGCTCTGAGGTTAATTGTACTTGTGGGGTCCCTGGTCCTTTCCATCACAGGGCTGCCTTGGGGAGACCCAGATGAAGAAGCGCAAGGTTGGACCAAGAGTGGAATGATGAGGAGCCCACTGATGTGCCTTGCTCCTTGGACCTTTTTTATTCCTCTATTTTTATTTCACTCCATTAGCTGGAACTTTTGTGTGTGCTCCTGAGAAGAAGAAAAGAAAGGTACAGACCATAGCATCTTAGTGACCTTTCCATGAAATACTTTTTAAAGTATTTTTTTGAGAACACAAAGATGGCAAAATGCAGCCTTGCCTATAGAGGTGAGAAGTCTTGAACCAAGCATGTTGACTGAAAAAACCATCAATTCTTGCAAGCAACCAGAACAGGTTATTTACTATTTATATTTCTTTTCAAGATTTTCAGATTCCTCCAGCAGGCCACAGGAAAAAAATCCTTACAAAATCTCATTGATTTGCATTTCCAAATCCTGTTCCCAGAAATAATTTAGGAGTAAAATGACATCAACTGCCAAGGAGATTTATGATTCAAAATGTCTCCCCCCCTTCTGAAAATGAGGTTTAGATTCAAAATCTGCTAATTTTGGGAAATCTAGACTGGGCAAAATACAAGACATTTCTTTGAGAAAGAACAGATTATAAAGACTACAATATGAATGTTTTGATAAATATGGATGGTAAATATCAGAAGGTGTTTTAGTTTTTCTCACAGCTGTCTGTAGAAATGCTTTCATTTCTTGAAAAAGAACATAAACTAAGTAAGTGTTCATCAGTTAAGTAATAACCCATGCTTAGGACCCTTAAATGCTGTAAGGGAAAGTTATCTGATACTGAAAATATTTATCAGCAATTAGTTTGGCCATTTTCCTGTGTATGTATGTTTTTATTATGGCTTTCAAAATCATACACACCCAGGGCCTATGGAAATAACAATTATTCACATATTACAAAGAAGATTTTTTTTAAGGGAGGCAAAAAAGGATTATTTTGATTAATTTCTCTTAACTCAAAGGCTTTGTATAAATACAGGGGAGAGATATGTCTCTTCATCTTCTCTGTATGCTTGACAACAGTTTCCAAAATTTTTTCAGACTTTTTACTAAAAAATGGCATTAGCAACCACAATCTCTGTTCTCCATAACATATTCAGCAACAAAGACTCACAGAGCAAAATCCTTCTTTGTCCTGCATAACCTGTAGTGCGTGCACGGGCACGTCTGTTATCAGTGCAGTGCACTGTGCAACTGCAAACAGTAATACAATCAGGTTTTCATTTATATTAATGTGGCTAAGCTCTGTGTTTGATCATGTTAAAAGATATGCACTTGCTAAACGTAATTCCCATATATTAATATATTACCTACAAAATGCCATTGTTTACATAATGTGATTCACATGAAGATTCTGAATGAAAATTTATCAGTGAGATTGGGAAATATTCTCATTTAGTTTTAGGTTCGAAGAATTAAAGAAAAAAAGGATTCACATGAAATTGGTAAATGTCCATCAACAGCAGATTTACTATCAGCATATCAAGACAAAACTCATCACCAAATCCCACAGTTCCTGTTCAGGAATATATCTATTATTATCAAGTGAAATCTGAACTTTGTATTTTTCTTATGGAGAAATTACCTCCTTCATGCATGAGGAACTTTGGCAAAATAAAATCCAGATTTCAGCACTGTGGCCCAACATGATCCCTATATTGCAATTAGAATTGTACTGGAAATGGATTTTCCAGCAACTGATGTTCATAAGGTTGAAAGTAACAAGCAGGCTTTTCTACCGTAGAACAGGAGTTAAAGAGACATCCTCAAAAGGCAGAAAACCTGGCTCAGTGTCTTCCTTGGCTTGGGTGGACTCAAAATCCCATTTCCCAACAGGTCCATCTTGCACTTTTTTTAATTGAGCATGAGCAAGAAAAAAGACTTAGATGTAAGGATTCACATGCTGAGATGTCCTACTCTCTCATGTCATAATCTTGTGCTTTTCCTCACTGGAAAATTTTTTGTTTAGGTACCAGCACTGTCTTCAAACCCTTTCAAGAAATAGTAGGAATTTAACCAGACGCTAACCATGACCTCAGTAAGTGCACTCCCCACTGAGGTATGAGCAGAAAGGAATATATGCACATACTGTAATGCAGCTGTCCTGAGGACACAGGAAATTGCATTCTTCTGGATACCTCCTTATTACTGCTTCCCACATATAACAGGTGCTTAATTTGTAACAACTGGGGTCCTGTTAGTAAATTGGAGCTCAGTTCCCAATTACTTCAAAAATATATCTGAAAAGCATTTATATCCATGTTACTTGGCAGAGGATGAAACCATACTGATGTGATTGGTACTCAGCTCTCTGTGTACCTCCATTTACAGGTAGATATCATCCTGTCTGCCCAGACAGAGTTAAAGATTTTAAGAGGTAGAACCAGGAGAGCAGGCAAAGCTATGGGAGATGGAAAAAATAATCAGTATTATACCATAAGGGTGTTTTTCTGGACAAGTTAGTTTTTGAGAGTAATTTAACTAGACTGAGAAATTTTCATCTGTCTTACTAGACCTAAATTTCGAGCAGATAATGAAGCCCTAATGATGACAGGTTTTAATGGAAATGAAGATGAATGAAGTAGTTACCAACAGGTGGGTAAGAGTCTCTGACAAAGAAAGGAGTGCATAAACTGAAGGAAGTGTATTGAGTTGACTGGAATGTATCAAAGCTTCAGGAAAAATTTTCTTTGAGAGAGGAAGGAAATATCCAGAAAAGGTTATTTTATTTTTAGCTCTCTTCCCTGCATGTGTGTAACTTTGAAAAAGAGAGTGCTTTGTTCTGAAAAAAAAAAATTCTGAAAAAAACTGCAGTTGGCTCAGCAGTCACAAATCCCTGAAGGAAGAAGGGCTCACAGATGCCAGATGCACTTGTCATGCTACCAGAGCTGGAGAAATGGGAATGTCTGGCCAGTGATCCATTTCAGATTTCATCTTTTGAGAGAGTGGCCTGGTCACTGAGTACATGGAAGAAAGATGGAAACAGTCCAAAGGGAAAAATCTCCCAGAGACAATAATGCTCAGTGTTGTCCATGACAATTTTTAGCTGGTAACAAAGACAGCTGAAGGAACCTCTGTCCCCAGGCACTTGTTCTGCATCTCACCAGCCCATCAGTTTTACAAACATTGCTTTTACTGGGGCTGCTCTGTAACCTAAAGCATCAAAACCATCAGGCTAAAAAGAAACCAGCCAGTATGGACTGGGAACTTCTCTAAATCTCAGCTGGTCTTTCTCCTGGCCACTCGGGCACACTCAACATTGCAAAGAGGGAAAGAGGCAGCAGTGTTAAGGTCTGAGGGAGCAGCTACAGGTGGCAGAGGGCGTTGGCACCCTGTCAGCCCACCCAGACAGTGTGATTACACCCTGTGGTGCCCACATTGCCCACGGTGTGCACCAGGTGTGGCCATGCATTGCAAACTGCTGCATGTGTTTAACTTTCAGCACATATTGGTAGATGGTTTGCCATAGATTTGGGAAAGCTATGGCCAAATGACCTTAGGATTAATGGAGACACAGTTTAGCTTTGTCGAGAATGTGAAGAAATTTCTTTTTCTGAAAGCATATAATACTCCTGATTTTTTGCTTACATTCCATAAATCACCATTCATTTACAGAAAAGCTCAAAGTAAGAGATCCAATTATCTTGGAGGTAATTAAAATCTTATTCTTATCCATGAGCAGGGCAATAACCTGGGAGGTCCCCTTTTATATTTTATGGAGTACAGCATAAAACCACTGAAGCAATATCAGATGACTCTTTGACAACATATTATGTGGCGCCGCCACATTACTGGAAAACTACTGACATTTTTTAAAGGGAAAGTTGTGGTGCACTTTTCCATGAGATACTGATTAATATGCTATTGAGTCTATAAATAAGGTGCCAACGAGCAGCAGTTGTGACAGCATTTCTGCACCTTGCTAGGCTGGGGCTGAGATCAGTAAGTCAGTTCACATGGGCCAGTTATCTACGATGTAACAGTAATGAATGGTGAAGGGCAGGATATGAGTTGCTATTCAGAGGGAAGGTGTTCAGAAAAATAAGGACAAAATGAGAATTTCTTCATACAACTTTAGCCATGTTACAAACATACTCAGACAGAAAAATGAGAGAAGTGTCTAAGTGCAAAACAAGCAATAAATCTGAAGATAATAAAAAGCAGTGAGTGGCAGTCCAAGGCCACACACTGCATTTTATCACATGTGCCAAAAAAAAAAACCAAAACCACAGAGAAATAAGACCCTAAACAACCCTCTGTTCTTCTTTTTAGGCTTGAGATAGTTAGTCCTGTGGGTCTGTGTTTTTTTTTTTTTATTCAGCCCAGCTTTGCTACAGATTCAATGAATTTTGAGTACATAAATAATAATACATAAACAATTTTAAAAAACCCTTTTTTTTTCTCTGTGTTCTGGACAAGATTCTAATTCTGAAATATCTTCAAGTTCCTCTCAGAGGTTTATACTGTGGAAATAGTGAGGCTGCAGTAGAAACATTGGTGGAATGAGAGAAAAAAATTAATGAATGAGGTCCCTGGGATGCTTTGATTTGGGAATAACTCAAACACATGGTTTGATCAGGCAGCTGTCTGTGTGCAGTTTGTCATTTCTAAACTCTGTTTTTCCAGGAGATTAATTAAAGTCCATGCAGTGTTTTTGTCTCAGTTAGAAGTAATGAAATGGGGGAGATTCCTTAAAATTACAACATATAGTGGAAAGTCTAAAATGAATGGACACTATAAGAAAAACTAACCTCTCACAAATTATTCATATAGACTATTGAAATAATAATATTTTCAGTATCCCAGACAGAAGTTTGTTAATAGTGGTATGTGTTAAGTTTTCTTATGGCAGTTGTGTATCCTAACCAACTCTAGTTTATAGAAAGCCTTATTCACATTTCAACATTCTATATCAACAATTTTTGTGGCATTTCTTTTGCTAAAGTTTTGCCATTGGTCTTCTCCAAGGAAACCATCCTCAGGTTGGTCTGGTGCATTACCACATCCATGGCACTTCACTGGACTCATTCCAGCACATCTGTGTCAGTATTGCACTGGGGAGCCCAGAACTGGACCCAGCATTCCAGAGATGTCCCACTGGGACTGGACAGGCAGGAAGGATCACCTCCCTCTGTCTCCTGCCAGTGCCCTTCTTGCCACAAGGGCCCTCCTTGATTTCTTTCTAACTAAAAGAACAAAATCAAAAACAACCAAAACACACACACACCAAACAAACAAACAAACAAACAAGCCTTCCCTTTTTTTTTTTACAGGTCTTTAAGAAACATTACATTGTATGCAACTATCAGGAACAATATCTTGTAAACAGCAATGGAATGTAGACACTGCATACAAATTTAGGAGTCATCATACTTGAGGGTATTGACACTTGACACTCATTGATTTTGGGCTGTGTGTATATTTAAAGAATAGTCTGCACCACATAGCAGCTACTACCAAATGATGGTAGGATACCAAATGATGGTAGGATATAATCATAGGATATCATATGGTTCCTAATATGTTTTCTCCTTACAGATGAGCCCTGAAACTCTAAATTCCTCCTCTTTATTTTTGTTTGGCATTGCTGCTTGATGTTATAGCTGGACAATTTTATTAATAGGATTATGTGTAGACTTCCTTTAATTTTGCTGGTTTATTAATCTCAAGAGTGCCCTGTGACAGTCCGTTTAACAGGATGGTCACACTTTTCTGATTTCCCTACTCAATCAAACTGTTCTTTATTCAAATTTGGAGTTGTTGTCTTTCAGTGTGCCTGGATGTCCTTTCAGTCTTATAGGGAAAAGAATGAAGAAGATAGCAATTATTTTCCTCTCCACTATTCATTACTTACATTCCTTATTTCTTGCTTCCCTTGTGATTTAAATGCTTTTGCATTAAAATGACTATTTTCTTTTTGAGATTTTCTTTATGAGATTTTTTTTCCTGCATTAAGCATTCTTGTTGTCATAAGGGCTTTGTTTTTGCAAAGGATGTCAGCAGAGTAATTTTATGGCATTTTAGATTTATGCTTCATGCTTGTATATCAAAGTATATAATCAGTTGTGTTGATGATTGACTGATTACTGTTTTCTGTGTAAACATGCACAGAGGTATTCTTTGCATTTCACCCTGACCGTGAAATTGTAGGCTATTTTCCTTTGTTAAAGCATTACAAAATCTGTTTGCCTGCTTTTTGGTATTTCTTACCTTTCCTAAACAAAAATTCCATTCTGTTCTTCGTTATTTCCTTGTTGTTTACCAGAGGGATATCAATTAAAAAGATCAGGCATTATGAAAAGTCATTATTGCTTAAAGACTTTTAAATCCATGCTTTTGTGACTCCCTTGTTACCTCTTTTCATATAAACTCTTCCAAATTTGCTAAGCTGATATGAATTGAGATAAATTAGATCATTTGTAGCCTAGCCTTTCTGCCAAATTTGGATCTGCAGTCTGTGTGCTTCCCTGTACAGAACATGGTACTGTGTGCTGGTCCTCTTGGAGGATGAAATCTCAGATTTGCCGTCAGTCCAGACAGCTATTTGGCTTCCCCAGCACAGCTAGCAGTCATTGCTTCCCTCATTTTCTTTCCACAATTGTCAGCAATTACCTCCCATGTGCTTGTTCTCTCCAGTGCTCTCTGTGCCAGCAGTTTGATCAGAGCATCCCACACTCTTGGAGAAATTTTAAGAATACATACTTGAACACACCACCGCAGATGATGGTAGCAAGAATCCTCTGCTGCGTAGTGGTAGCCAGGTACTTCATTAAGCTCACATTTCCTGTTTACAAGGAAGGTGGGGGTTGATTCATCTTAAGTGACAAACTTGTTGAAACCTTGTTGAAATATTACCTTGACTCATTTTAAGTCAAATAGTAATTCTCAATTTGAAGATCTAATGAGACTCAAACAGGGGAAAATGTTTGTACTTGTGTGAACTGTGGTTGATGCAGTATTGAAATAAATGGTTGATTCTGCAGTATTTAGACCTTCTTTTGCACTTGATCCACATTTTCTTTTAAGAAATAGTTATATTATAGAGTTCAGTTCTGTCTGTGGGACTCTTTGAAAGATTGGCATTTCTGTAATATAAAGTGGAACTTTGCCAATTCTTATCTGAACTTTCCAAACTGCAATGGGTTTGAACAGAGTCTGCTTTCAAAAAAGCTCCCAAGTTTGGCTTTGTAACAGCAGACAAGAGCTTAAACAGGAGAAAAAAAACCTGTTGTACATCAAACTGTACCTGTGAAAACCACCAAATGGAGATTTTTGGAAAGCAAGGCTGGAGTTACACTAGGAGTGCTGCAAGCTGCTGGGCATTTTTTACTATGGAAAATCAGGTATCTTACTTCTAATTTAAGAATTCATGATAATGAAAACACTGCAGTTGTTTACAGAGACCCGGTCCCAGGCTGTGTTTGCCCAAGGCTTTACTGGCCTGCTTAAATTGGTAGGTTTGGTTTTACTTGCAAGACTCCTGCCTGCTTCCAAACGCCACAGGTGCTCCAGGGAATAGATATTAATGGATCTTGTGTGGTTTGAAATGTTGTTAAATGTAGATTGATGGAAAATCTTTCATGAGATGCCTTGCAGCATGCGAGTAGCTGTTTTAAGGTGGGTGGAACATGGCTGAGCCACAACTTGGAGGTGGGCAACACTTGAAGGAGTAAAGTGCTGCTGCATTAAGGATCGTCCAGCACACACACACAAATGAAAAATAAGTATTTAAGCTCAGGATTAGGAATCATGAAAGAACCAGCAAAGGTCATGGAGGGCAGATGTTCCACCACAAGCCAGCTGTAGTTCACCAGCCAGATAAGCAGGGTGAGGGAAGAAGGTGAAGGAGGGATTCCCATTGCATTGGAGCTAAACTGACTTACAAAAGTGTTAGCATGGCTGCAGTACTATGTGGCTGTATTCATAGAAATAATACACAAAATAAAACTTTATTTTAAAACATCTTTGCAAATAAAATTGTGGTTTTGTGTACTTATATATTTTTAAAGCTTTTGGATTGCTTAGGACATGACTCAAACTTGCCTTCATACACAGCAACTGTGAACTTAATCTCTACCCAAGTTAGGGCTCAAGCAATGAAAAATTACCATAAGTGTTTCAGGACTGTATAGCCCTGTACAGAACAGAGTAATAAAATATCGCCCTATGTGATGTAAATTCTCAGCATTAACTTTTCTGGGAATATAAGTATACAGTTGTCATTTATCATCCTGAGTTCAGGGGAAAGTGGATAAACACCTCAATCAAGCCACCTGAAAAACAAAAACATCTCTAAAATCTAGGCAGGGCTGATATTATGGCTAACTTCATCTGAGGAGCTGGTGCACAATTTATGCTTTTGGAAATAAATGAACATACACAATAAATAGCTAAACCTCATTCTAACCTTTATTCAGCCTAAAATTGGTTGAACACCAGTCTGTGATAAACTATGAGAATGATCTTAGTCCATTGGAGTATTTGGTGTGCAAAGACTTAAAAGCTCTCTTGTTTAATGTATGGCCAGGCATGCAAGAGAGCTCTCTGCATAGCTGGCAAAAAACCCACCACCCAACAGAAGCAACAGAATCCAAAAACAACAGCAACAACAACACAAAAACAAAACAAACAAATAAATAAAACCCCCAAACCCTAACAAAAAAAAAAAAAAAAAAAAAAAGGGCAAGAAAAAAAAATAGGAATAAAAGAAATAGGAAAGAAAAAATAATAGGAAGAAAAGAAAAAAATAATAGGAAGGCATTCTTTAGTCTTGTGCCCAGGACACCTAGCCAAAGTGACAAAAATCAGGTCAGGTGTTTACATATTACACTTATGTCATACCCTGAAATGAGGAGCAGACCCCAAAATCTCTCTTTCTGTGTAGTGCCCTGAGTTAACTCTGGACTGCCTCTTTATGCCCATGAGCAGATCTGGTGCCTTTTGCTACCCTGGCTGCACATAATGCCAGCTATGAGACATGCTGAGAACACCCCTCTAGTGACTAAAGCTCTGTGGGATGTTACATTTCCTTCTGTTGAGTCTGAGAACCTCCCCATCCTCTTGAAGTGAGACCTTTGTGCAGAACCTTTGTACTCCTGCCACAGTGCTCTCCTCCCTTTCCTGCAGATAAAGCTCCTGACCCTGAATCCTGGCTGAAGGAGGGAGGAGCGCTCAGTATGCACTGGACTGACAGCCAGTTTCTCACCAACATCTCCTCTTCCCTCTCCCATCCTGCTGTCTTTTCCTGTATTTGCTGTGGGCTGAGCAGTGGGTGGCCGGACTCTGTCTCTCTCTATTTGTGTCCCTGTCCCTGTCCCTTACTTTCTGTGTCTGACACACCACAGCAGCCAGCAGAGCTGCTGGGCCGGAGGGTGCTGTGAGGACTTCAGAGGTGGAAGGGTAACAATTGGACTCAAGGACCTTAGAGGCCCTTTCCAACCTGAATTATCCTATGATTCTATGACTAAGGAGAAGGAGAGATGTGTCTCAACTACCACTGGCAGCAGGGAAACCTCCAGCAAGACTTGGATAATACAGAAATGGCAACAGCCTAGATTGTGATAGTTTCTATATAATGCTGGCTGCAGCGTTCAGAGAGTTTCAGTGAGATCTTTTCTTCTGTAAAATGATATGCAGGATCAGCATGTAAGTTCTTGCTGCAAGCACACCAGCTTCACTTGGAGGTACATTGTGCTGTGCTGAGCAGCCCTCACCAGTGACATGGTGGTCGACGGGGAAAAGCTGTATGAAAATTGCTGGCATAAAGGAAATAGTGTAAAATAGACTCATCTAGGTTATCCAGAAATAAGAGCTTTCTTGCACAGTAGCTGCTGGAAGGGAATGTGATCTGAGCAGTTCTGCTTTGGTAGCAGCACTAGAATGAAGACAGGACTGGAAGACTTAGTGTCTGTTCACAGCATGTCAAACTGATGCAAACAGACAAAATGGGAAGACTGTCTGGCAAGAATTCATGCCTCTGAGGAGATCATCAACAGGAGATTTTGAAAATAAAATTAATGGTAAAAAAGACTAAAAATTGGACACTTTGGGGGCAGGGGAGGGGTAAAAAAGGGAAAAAAGAGGCAAAAATCCCCTGTCAAACACTTTTTGGAGTGAGGTTGGAAGAAGGATAAATCAGATGGCTCTAAGGAAAATGAAGTGCACATGTTGCATTGCTCAGAAAGGATGGAAGTGAGGCATTACCATGAGCCAGTGGAGTGAATGACCTCCACAGCAGATGTGAACTGATACGATCTGTGAAGATGCACTGTCACAGTGCAGAGCTGGACTGAAAACTCCACTCTTCGCATATATGTTAGAAAACCTGGTGGTGCATTCTTTCCTCTGTGTAACAAAAAGGGCAAAATAAAAGCATATTACAAGGCAGAGATTGGTTGCCAGAATGAGAATTGAACTGGCATCCTGTTTGCACTCACAGTGTGAGGACGGTCAGTGCCAGATCAATCACTTGTTCAAGCAGAGTTATGGATCTCACTGGGTGTAAAATGTAGAGTGCACATCCAGGAGGAGATCTAACCACAAGGCCAATTATTTTTGCCCTCAGAGTAAAAATGACCTAAAGACCAATTTAGACTCGTTGGGAAACAGGATATCACTTCCCCAGTGTTGAGTGGATGGCACTAGGAATAAAAACACATTACTGTTAATTGACTGTGAGTTCCTTCATTTAACAAGGACCCTCTCAGGCTACAAAATGTAATAAATTGGCCAGGCCAGACCGCAGAGGAAGCTGGGGGACTGTTGGAAGGATTGGGCTGGTACAAACACCCTGGAGGTGTTTTTGTCTGTCCTGTGCACTGTAACATGGTAAATTAGTGAGATAAATTTAAGTTAGGAAGTGTGTTCATCCTCCTGCTTTGAGGAAGAGCCTGCCCTCCCTCGAGTACCTTGCACTGGTGTTTGTCTAACCTTTTCCTTGAAAATCATTGATGATGGGTGTCATGCCTGGGGGAGAAGGGGGAGCAGTTAATTATACATTTCCTGATACTTTTCATCTCCAAGAATGACAACTTGCAGCACAATCATCTGTGCTGGCTCCCTGTAAAGTGTATTCACCAGCCACTGAACCTCTCGCGGGCTCAGATCTCTACACTTTGCCTTAGGATGATCATTTCCACAGAGGCAATGTTTCCCAGTTTATCATCTCCACCCTGGTTCATCCCATGACATTTGGCTCATCCTGTGAAACTAGGCTGTCTTTGTAATGAAACAAATTACAAGTGTAATTATCCAGTTGTCATATATCAAAGGGATAGATACACAGGCTGAAAGAAACAAGATTATAAGTGAAGTAAAATTCATCTTAACAATGGAATACATCCCTTGTTTCACTGCTGGCCTGAGATGAGACTGCCTGCTGTTTCTCCTCTTTTTAGCAGAAGACCTCTAGGCTTCAGGATTTGCAGCTTATCTCCACAGAAAAGACATTAAAAATCTCCTGGATTTACAGCACTCCATGCACAGTGTATTGCAAAAGTGTTGGTTGTACATTTGTCCAATTGTGTCAGTGCCCTGCAGCATACTCTCATTTTATTGTTATTTAAAAGGTGTACCACAGAACAGATGATCTCTCATGGATTGTTTCTAAGGTCAGGCTGCTCCTCAGCTACTCTGGTGTGGGGGCACAGTGAGACCACAGCATTTCTGTCATTCCTACTAATTTATTGATATTCAAATCCACTTTTGCAGAGTTGTGACCTGAGTGAATCTGACCCTGTCTTTTCTCTCAGTGAGTTTGGACAATGACTGGCCTTAGTCCCTTCATGTGTGTGCATAAGTGTAGGCATAAGAAAATCATAAAGTATATACATACACAATAAGTAGGTATCTGAGTGAATATATCAATAAATACATCCCAAAATGCAAAAGAAGGGCAAATTACAATGGTAATTTGTTGTCTCAAAATAGGATTTCTTAACAGTACACTACTGTATTAATCAAGCTTTCCACATTTTTATTGTTCTATTAAGTATTACTCTTTGTTTTTTACTGAATAGCATCATGCTTATTTCATACTATGTCCCCAATTTACAGAACAATTTAAGACTTTAATCCTATTATTCCAAATGCTTGCAAGGCCTCCTGGTCATGTACCATCTGTACATTTTCCAAATGTAACCACTCCTGCAACGCAACCAATTCAAAGTAAACTTGGCATAGAAGTGGACCCATGGTCAATCTCTCAGGATCTGGTTCTCCTGAAAAATGTTCTTCTCATTTTATCAGTGTATTACTTAGAGCAGCTCACCTGTGAGGCCTTTTTTGAGCAGATGTGAAGGCACCACATGGCAATTTCACTTAGATAAAATTACATGGGTTTTGGTTATTAAAAAGTAACATAGATTAACATTAGGAACTCTAGTAAAGTCAGACTATCTCAAAAGACATATACCTTCTGATCCATCACATCCTGTCAGAGAATGACATAAGTCTATCACATCCTGTCACATCCTGAAGTTTACCCTTCACAGATCTCTGCTGTTGGCTGTCCACCCCAGCCTTAACCTTTAGGCCAGTGTCTGTCAAACTGCTCATGGTCCAGGACACCTCTTTAAGTGGGATGGAGTTGGTCCATGATTGGCATCTGGTCCTTAAGGAGCCACACTTTTTGTTGTCCTCTTCCCAGCATCCAGCCCGCCAGGTCTCACCTCAGACCTACCTGCTCTGCTGTGTGAACAAGTCTAAGGAGATCATAAGGGTCAGGAATGCTATTCCAGAGCTTGCCAGTTGCTGTGGAGTCATTTGTTCCTGTGTGTCATCATGGATGAAACTTTAACTAATTATTCTTGGTTGCCCAGGCTCTTTTTGGTTAATCAGACAGGGGATATATTTACCTTCTTCTTGATCACTTCAACCTGCCTTGAATCCACAAGTTCTTGAAGACCACAAGGATTACAGAGTCTGTTTTTTCTCAATTCTTGCATACCTTAGCAGGCATTTCTTTGAGGAATACTGACAAGAATTCATCCAGACTATTTAAGTGTTATTTCTTTATTCTGTTCTTCTCCTAGCTTATGTTTCTGTCTCCTTCTAAAACCATTGTTCTAGGCAGTTGATCACACACAACAGTTTTTATGAAGACTGATGCAAGAGATTTTTGGACATGAAACTTTTTCTAGTTTCCTTTCATGTCCTTTGTTCCTTGTAAAATGGCTTTTCCTGATTTTATCCCTTTCTTCTTCCTTAATAGTGGTATAATCAAATAAAGTAGATCTAGAACTAGAGTTTTACTTATTTCTGTAGGCAAACATGGAAGTCCAGATCTAAAATCCCATGTCTGTGAGATGTTGAAATGGAATCTTCAGCACTGACATTTTCTCTGAACATCACAATAAGTGCGGTCTTTAATGCTTAAAGAAAATTGGTTCGGGTCACCTAGATTTTTTTTTATTTCCTACTAGTGAAATGTGAACTTACCATATTGTAGTAGAGAGGGGGAAAAAAACCTTTCATGAATAATCTTGAAAAGTTGCCTATTTAAATAGCGACTGAAATATTCTTTACATTATAATTGTCTTAGAGCTGCTGTGAGTTTATTACCTTTCCAAAACACACAGCTATAGCACAGCTGAGATGTAGCCAACCTGCAGGGAAGGGCAATAGCCAGGTAGGCTGTTGACAAGAGAGAGAAAATGTTGGCGAAGGACAATGGGGCAATCCTTCTTTTCATGAGAGAAGTGTCACTCATTCTTTAATGTCCTTGCAGAGCAGACAAGGCCTCATTTTTTACAGTCTCATATTACCATAATGGCTCTCTGTTACACACTGAGGAGTCACTAACAAGGCTACCCCCTGCCCTTTCCTTATAATTACTTCCAGGTTAATGCATCACGTCTCATTCAGGTTCATTTGCCCGGCCCATGTTTTTCCCCTTCTGGATTCCCATTCTGGCCTCTTTGTGCCTCAGACCTGGACAATGTGAATATCAGTCTCAAAGCAGATTTTTCTGCCTCAGACAACTCTGTAATTTACATTTAGATTTATTTAATTTCCCAGACTCTGCAAGTTACAGAGCTGGGAACATTTTGGCCTGCAAAACCTTTTTCAAATAGCTGAAGCTGCATTCTTATCCTCCTTTCAAACCATCAGACACCAGGTGCTGACCCAGTCCCATTAACCAATTATATACACGTCACACAATTAATCTTTCATTGCGATTCGATCAAGTTCATTCCCATCTCCATATTATTCTTTACAATCCCACTGTGTAAAACCTGCAAAATTTTGTCACTGTTCATTTTGCCCTGCTCTGTGCTGCTTCAGGCTGGAAAGTGAAGTGACTGTAAATGTAATTTACAGAACCATGGGCTGTATAGAAACTCTTTTCAGCGTGACCTGATGCGACAGGTTGTAATCGTTTCTTTGGAACCACTCTGGTTTGTCAAGTAGACAGGCTTCTTTCTTTAAATATCCAAAATAACAGATTTGTTTGAGCAGGATTAGGTGGTGTTCAGAGCTCTATTGCTGTCTTGTCCTTTGTCTCTTTTGTTTCACACAAACCCTTTTTCTTGCAGCCTTCTGCTCGTACTGAGCTTTGGAAAGAAAAGGAAAGGAATCCTAGCAGGCAAAACTAGGACTGGAAATTGAAATCTCCACCCTCACCTTCACCCATTTGAACTGAATTCAGTGAAAGCCTTTGCCATATTTGGGGTGCAGCACCACATGCTGCCTCTTGTGACTGAAACAGACCTCTCTTCCCATTTCCCTCCCACATGCCAGGGACAGGGCTCTGCATCAGCATCTCATCTGCTGAGAACAGGGCAGTCAAATATTCTGGTTTGGCTCCAGAGAAAGAATAGCAATGTGGGACACCCATCTGGGGGTGATTTACACCAGCAGATCAGGTCAGGTGTCAGACAATTATTCTGACTACCGTATCATGAGGGAGGAGGAGGATGAAAGCCCTGTTTTCTTAGATGGACAAAAAACATAAGGGGGAAAGAGAGATTGTTTACTTAATCCATCATCCTGCCATATGTCAAGTTCAACTCTAATTATGGAAATCCTGATAGATGATTGACTAAGCAATTAAAAGACATACAATGTGAGGACTGTGCATCCTCTGCAGTGAGGGGTGGGTGTGATGGTAGCAGGATGTATGGTGGAATCACTGCCCTTCTCCATATGGCTAGGAATTCTCTTTTATTGTCTGTCTGAAGTCCTGTCACTTCAGTTTGTCTGTGACTTTTGTCCTAACCATTAAAGGTTTGAAGAACAGAATAGTCCTCTTTGTGGACTATCATTTTTCCTGCATTATTTTGTCCTTACTCACACCTATGAAATGGCAGCCATGTGATTGGTTTTCCTTTTCAGCAAAGGCATGCAAAAGAGTTAAAGAGCTTTCAAGCTTTCCTGAAGCTGTCTCTTGATTATTTTCCTTCTCCATTGAGTATCAGACCAACAACTTTTCTCAGTCTTGGTGGATATGTAGTATTCTTACAAACCAATTTCTTGCTATCTTCTATGCTCTCTATTAATTATATAGAGTTATAGATATAGAATATCATGTTACATTGCTGCTTTTCTTTTTTTTTCCTTCTGTGTCTTTGAAATTATTTTTGTTTTTGTCGTTTGAAACCTGAGTTATGTTTGTCCCATTGTGCAACCTCTATGACTCTCAAATCCAACTTACTCATATTTGTATCTGCTAACATTTTTCTCTACAGATAGCTACCTCTTCCCATCTTTTATGTGTTTCATTTTGGAGGGATATTTTCTTAGGAAATGCAATCTTTAACACTTATTTCTTTTGGATGAGAATCACAAGTGATTTTACCATGCAAACCTCTGAATTCATTAAAGTCTCCCACTGGAAACCCTAAAGGTTGGTTTGGTATTCTCCTTCTTCTCATAAGCATTATCCATCTGAATGTGTTACACTGATTCAGTTACAGATTTGATCATGTATCTCTACCTTTCCATAATCTCCTGTTCAGGTACTTGCAGTAGAATACAGCAACTGAACTGCTCTGGCTAGTTTAGCATCCTCCTCTATGAACCCTATGGCATATCCTGATTTCCTCCCATTTTTAGGGCAGTCTGTTTATAGAATCATAGAATAGTTTGGGTTGGAAGAGACCTTAAAGTTCATCCAATTCCAACTCTCCTGCAATGAGCAGGGACACCTTTCACTACATCAGGTTATTCAGAGCCCCGATCCATCTCACCTTGAATGTTTCCTGAGATGGGTTGTCTACCACATCTCTGGGAAATAACTTTCAGTGTTCCACCACCCTTTTCATAAAAAATTCTTCCTTGTATCTAGTCTGAATCTACCCTCTTTCAGTTTAAAATGATTACCCTGTGTCTGGGTGCAACAGGCCCTGCTAATAGTTTCTCTCCATTTTAGAAGCTGCCCTTAAGTGCTGAAAGGCTCAATAAGGCCTCCCCACAGCCTCTGTTCTCCAGGCTGAACTGACCCAGCTCTCAGCCTGTCCTCTCAGGGAGGTGTTCCTGCCCTGTGCTTGCCTCCATGGCCTTCCTCTGGGCCCACTCCAACAGGTCACTGTACTGAGGACCCCAGGGTTGGAGGCCATCCTCCAGGATGGGTTTCCATCTTTTCACTATCCTCTATTAAATATAAACACACTCACTAAGTTACCTTAATCCTTACCCAGCTGCTCATTAAGCAACAGCCCATACATGAGAAACCAGCATTCCAGTGCCACCCTAGAAGTCCATTTCTGCTGTTACCCAAAACATGATTCTTGTTAGGAACAATTGGCACATTTTCCACCCATGCTCCAACTCCTTGTAGTCACTTTTGTTCAGCCATGGTCATTCCTGTCAGCACTATTAATACCATAGGGATGAGCAGCGCAGGAGCACTTGGTGTTAGCTTTCCCTGGATGCCATGCCTGGCTGACAGATACATTCCTCTGTTGCCCTCAGGAAAGAGGCAGCAGTCACCACCACTGCTCTTTTGCTTCTTGTGGAAATTATGATGAATTGCTGAGCCTTTCGAGTGTGTGGCTTTTCCTGAAGTGCCAGTGAGACTGGTGCTGTACCTGCAACGTCAGGATTGGTGCCAGCACACGGTGTCAGTAGGAGTCAGGCTCAAAATAAACAAAGGGAGGTGCCGAGGGGGCAGTAAGGGAGTTGAGTTCCTTGCCAAAGGATGCTGTACACAAGAGATGTTTACATGACTGGAAAAGCAGCAGAAAGAGAGATCAGATGAGTACTAGACATGTTTACAGAACTGAATCGTTTCCATAGCACATAGCTTCCAACTGCTAGACACAGGTAAGTCCCTGCATTCCCCTTCAGGGAGCAGAGATAGTTTGTTTTTGTTGCTATGTTCCTTTACCAGTATTCAATTACCCTTAGAAAATCTCATGGTTTCTTTTGTGAGCTGCTGGCATAAAGATTTCTTTGCCTTCAGTAACACAGCAATCTTTGCTTAGGAATAAAATCTCATTGCTTTTTGTCTTGACACCATATCTGCCGCAGTCTTGGAGGATTGTGCATTTTGCTTTTCCCATTACTTAAAAAAAAGAAAAAGTAAATATATCAACACTAGGTATTTTGCCATCTGATAGCAGCTGTGCCTTTCAGAAGCCCTCTGTGCAAAAGTAGCACTCTTCACCCTTTTGGAACATGACACAATCCCCCCTCTGCCTTCCCTGAAACAGTGCAAATCTGCTCTAAAGCCCGAGGCTTTCAGTGTGCTGCTGCACCTATGGTCTACAAAGCATGTTAGAGAGCTGTAGCAGGGCATTATCCAGTTCTGCATGTCGAAATAATTAGGTGAGATAAAGGTGAAACTGGGAGGTCAGCATTCTGAGATGTCCTTGTTTTTGCAAGCTTAATTTATTCTATTTCGTTCACAGGGCTCTCTGAGGTAGTCTCTAAAAACACAGATAGCAAGTCCTTTGCTACGTTAACACTAAAGATGTACCTTCTTTTTGCTTTTATTAAAAACCCTAGAGTCATATTATAAACCTGCAAGATGAAGTTCAAGGAGTTATTCCTGTCATCAAGAGCGTGAGGTGTACATTTTATAATAATATAACAATAATAGCCTATTGTACATTTTATAGATAATATTTTTAAGAGAGAATTTTCACAGCTGCAGGATATGAGATGGAAAACAGGTGACTGCATGCAAGTGCAATGCCAGGACATTTGTGGAAGTTGATTATTCCAAATATACATAGGCTATGACTAGCGGTTGTACCAGCCAAAGTCTGATGCAAAGCACAAAAACACACAGGAGGAAGAACAGAACAAGATACCTTCCTGTCAGGTGATTGCTACAAATTTATGCTGCTGGGAACTTTTGACCTGCAGTGCCTGCTGCTTTGATGGTGGGTTGGTTTTAAGTGGATAGTTGTTTTGCCATAGGCTTAGTGAGTGACTGTTGGTGGATGGGTCAAAAGTGGGAATTTAATTTCAAGGTCCAAACTGAGCAGAAAATCCATGGAACAACAGGCAACACCACCACAGGGTCCAAAACATGCCGTCTGTGGGATCATGTTGTATGTGTGGTAGCCTCCAGCGCATCATCAACTGAAAGGCAGACAGAAGGGCCCCTGGGGAAAAGAATTGTCCAGGTACTTGTGTTAGGTTCTGAAGGAAAAAAGTTGTGCTAATACCATTCAATGAGAGAATTTTCCACCAAGAGGACTCAATTCACCTCCTTCTTTTGTGAACATGAGAGACATCTGGTGTCTCAAGCCTGGCAAGAAAGAATAAAGCACATGGAGTTCATGACATGATGCTGAGCAGGAGCTTCATCTTCCCTTTTTTCTAGACTTAGGTGGCACACTGGTTTCTCTAATCATTTGCAAATGTTCAGTTACATCTGCCCACACCTGAGCTCGTCCCCTCAGGCTCTCTTTCTAGTTGAAGGAGGCAATAGGCATGGCTGCAGACTGCCTTCTCTCTTCCCAACATGTGCAGTTGAAAGAGTTCAAACTGGCCTGTCCTGTGTAGGAGGAAAGCTGTGATGAGTGATAAAGAAAAGCTGAGATGAATGATGATCTCTGTTGGGGATTTTAACATCAGCAACATCTAAAGTGAGATGATATGAAGCCTGCACAAGAGATTGCGTATTGTTCCAGGCAAAAAAGAGTTTTCCTTTCACTCTTACTATTAGCAAGAGCAATTTGTATAAAACGCATTTTGCTCTCCATTATCGCCGGACTGTGCACAGGGAGCTCAGGCTTCAGCGGCAATGCTCCCCTGCAGCCCTCAGCCTGATGCTGCTAACAATAAACATCTTCTTTTGTTCATTGGATCTCCCAGGGAAACATGGAAAGGTGTCATATCACAGACTTCTGGGCCCCATTTTTATATAATTAACTGGTTTGCTACCTAAAATGCTGTAATTAAGCTTTCATGTGTAAAGCAGGAACATATGCTACTGTCAAAGGAATGTGAATGAGACAAGTCAGGCATTTCACGTTAATTTAACTATACCACTATTAACTCTCTTCCACTTGTTAGTGGTGACCAAAGGCAGGGGCTACTGGTGGTGGCTGTTGCTTGCACACACACCCCGCAGGGCTCTCAGGGTGATGCACTGTGCTGAGCACTAACAACATGACCTACCTTAAAGGTAGGAGTTGTTTCTGTCCAGTGTGACTGTCTCAGTCATGCAGGGAAATTTTCTGTTACGGGCCAATACTGCATGCCTGAGTTAGTTGTGGACGGACAGGACAAGCGTGGTAACAGACTTTGTTTTTATAAGAATACTAGGTTGTGGATTTCAAGTTCACCAAGTCTCTGAGTGTAACAGTACTCTTCAAGGAGTCATAGCATGGGCTGAGGCATTGGCCCACTGTCCACCACGTTATATAATTGTAAATCTGTCCCTGAAATAAGTGTGACCTATACCAATATGCCCATGCAGTTTGTGGGGTGACAAAACAGACAACACAGAGGCTGTGTGTCCTGGGACATGGCCTTCAAAATTGCTTGCCCTTTGCTTTGCTCCCAGTTGGCTCAGCCATTGACTGGAATGCTGCCTTGTAGACCATGTGTTTTCTGCTGTGGGGTCTTTATGATTGTGGCCCATTTAAGGAAAATTAGAATTGTACACAATCCTGATTCCTGCATGACATAAGAAATCTGATTATAGGATCATTTTCGCTGGTTAAAATTTCAGGCAGTAATTCAACTCTCCTATCCAGCACGATATTTATTGGACTGGCAACAAGAAAATTATAATTATACTAAAAAACTGCACAGATTGGAGCTGGAAGCAATGAGACAATAAAGCCCCACAGTATCAGCTGTATAGCTGCCTCCAGGCTAGAACTGCACTTTGAGTCATCCTATTTAGGAGCTGTCTCCAGCACTCACTGAAGTCAACAGGAGCCTTTGATTTCTTCTCAGTAGGTGCTGGATCAGACTGTTACAGTCTCCTTTTAAAGCCTAAGAACAAGGGGGCAAAAGGCAAGCTTCGTGAGCCACATTGTACCAATGAAATAATATCACTTTAAGAAGAAACATGCTCCTTGGAGGAACATAAAATTTGCAGGAGGATGAGAGTTCAGGGCACTGCAATTACTACATAATAGTAAAATTTCATCAGTTAGCAAGGACAAAGCTGAATTTCTGGGGTAATTCTTGATGTGCAGCATGGGAGAGGTTTGTCAAAAACAAAATCCATGGTTGGAAAATAGGCAGCATTTAGAAATAAAAACCACAGCAATTAGCAGTGCAGTTTGCATGCAAGGGGCTTGAAGTTAAAAATGTATTATATACTCATCTAAAACTTTATGGTGCTTTGAGATGTATCTGCTGTATATATGGTGGAACACGCCAATCATTTGGCAAAAAATTGCCCAAAAGTTCAGTGAATGAATTAGTTAGTTGGAGCATTATCCATTTCTTTCTGAAGGCCAATCACAAAGGGGTCAAGTTGTTCTGCCAGGAAAATGTCCTAAGAGGAATATTTTATTTTACCTTTGTCAGCACATTGGAGAGGATTTTGCTCAAGTCACCTTTGTATATTTTATTCATTAGGGCGTGATCCTGAAAGGCTGCACTCACCCTTTGATCAGAGCAATTCCATGCAGCCTGAGGATGACGCGTACTTGCGAGGACATGCTGGGGACTTCACAGGATTAGGTTTTGGGCACCTGTGTTCATATACTGGACTTCTGAGCTGAAAATGGGGCAGGTTAATAATTTCAGACAAGGTGCTGAAACTGCTAATCAAAGCACCAGTGCAAAAGGTATAAGATGAACATTGAGTCTTCTTGGTTTTATCTAATTAAAAGCAATTTTAACTTTAATGTAGGTTTGTGTATTTAGTATTAAAGATATTGGAGATGGAAATTGAAGAAAAGATCCTGCACAGCCTCTTTCATGAAAGACTTAATTTGTTCTTGCCTGCTGATTTTGATGCTCTACCTAGGTGCCATTCAATTTTAACTGTTTATTAGGTAATTGAAAGATTTACTGTATCACAGCCCTTCTGCAAAAAATAAAAACATCTAATGTCTCCTTGGGGATTTGGCAATCAAAGAATAGCAAACTGTATTCTGGAGCCAAAGTTAATGAGAGCTCATTCTGTTCCTTCTGGACAAGAGTGCCCCATGTCCCCTACTGAGGGGACAGTGAGAAAGCTGGCTCTTCCAGCCATTGTCCAGAGGCTTGAGCAATTAATCTGTGGTGTGGTGTTGCAGGCTGGAATCCATTACATCCCAAGTGAAAAAATTCTCATACTGCCACGGTTACTGTTCCTTCTGATTCTCCACAAGGTCAGTGGATTCCAGGACGGAGATGAAGACAGGGGTCTGGTTATGTTGTCATGATGCTGCAGCACAAAAAGGCAAGGTGCCACCTTGCAGGAAAGGTGCCACCTTCCACATGGCAGGAAAGTTTTCCCGTCCGAGTGTTTTTAATGCAGTTCCCAGGCACCTTGGAGATAAATTTGTCCATAACCAACTCCCTCCCCTTCTAAAGGGGTGGAAATCGCTCACCCCATTTTTTATTTCAAACCACTTTTTGTGGCTCCTCTGCCTCAGTGGTTGTCTTTCAGGAGCAGTGCTCATGGGCTGTGCTCTGAGATTCATTACTGAAGA
The DNA here is from genome assembly GCF_027887145.1 of Ammospiza caudacuta. Lineage (NCBI taxonomy): Eukaryota > Metazoa > Chordata > Aves > Passeriformes > Passerellidae > Ammospiza > Ammospiza caudacuta. Next base: position 64,514,249 of record NC_080594.1, read on the forward strand.
AGTCGTGAGTAAAATTGATGGGTCTTACATTCCACTATCAAGGTGACTTGTTTGACTGGACTGCTCTGCTTTTCTATCCATTAGCACAAAGTACCCTTCGTTAGGAAGGAATTCGATCAACAGACTGCATAATTGCCATTTCTGTCTTAGTTAATGGAAAGAGTCGTGTTGCACTCCATGTTTTCAACTATGTGCAACAACCCTCACATTAAAATGATACAAATTAAACAGAGCTTTTACAAAACCCTCTTTTTTAACTAACAGTTATAGACTGCAAAGTTTAAAATAGCTTGCTTTGGACAAAAAATTTCAATTAAGGGCTAAACTATATATAAGAAGGCAAAATAATTGATAATTTAAGCTCCTTCTGTGCAGCTTGCATGGAGTCATTAGACTTGGAGAGTGGGTGTAATAGCTATCTTTAGGAGGCATAAGGAATATGTGCACATTCTGGTGCTGTTTTGACACCTGAATAATTTAGAAGACTGTCTTTTTTAATTGTACTTAATGTGTGGCTCTAGAACCATGGGGTCTCTTTATGGTGATCCCATGATTTGAGGCCACATTTGCTGGCCATGGTTCCTGTGCCTTTCCACAGTCTGAAACACTGGGAGGGCAGAGTGGCATCTGCGCTGCCTTCACTGTGCCAGCCAGGGCAGCTGCCAAGAGCAGCAATGTCTGGCACAGCCATAGGGAAGGTATGGCCACCATGTGGAATCCTCTCTCCTCATGCTCTTCTTTTTGCTAGAGGAACAGGGCTGGTGCTTGGATTTAAGATGAAAATATTCTCAGGTTTCATGGTAGCTCGTATTTATCTCTGTCAGACTTTTCCTTCCTTTGATTCATTTGAGGGCTTCAAGAACTAACAGCCCAATAGCATTGCTTACTCTGAGGATATTCTGATATATGTCTTTGAAAAGACAAGACACCTGTGGCCATACAAACTCTGGATCACCCACCATCATTTCCTTCATGACCTTTATAGATGTCAAATGAGACTGGGTTTTTCCCCCCCTAGTTCTTTCATTCTGCACTGAATGCAATTTCAGGTCCCAGAAGTGAAATCAGGCAGCACATTAATCAAGTCTGCTCCCCAGTCTCTGCACTTCTGTCTTTCCATAGTTTATTTTTTCTGGCTAATGTAATACAGATTTAAAAATAGGGGTACATTATCCTCCCAAAATACATACAATTCTGGTATCAGCGGTGGAATAAGCTCATTTAGATTAAAGGAACCATTTTCTTTCTGTGGAATGAAATAAATGAAATACCTTATCTGCCTGTTTGGGTTACATTTCAAGTGTTATGCCTCCTACAGCATATAGGGCTGATGTTGTATGCAAGTCATCTGCTTAGTGTCCTTCTGGTATGCTGCTAGAAAATATTTCCCTTAACAATTCTTCAGTGTATGCCTTTGCATGGATCACAAAAAAGGAAAAGCTGCATTATGGAAGAAGAAGCACAAAGGAGTTTAAATGTACCCAGCTAACATATGAAACTTAATGGCTACCTCTGCAGCTGGGAGGGAGAGAAAAATTGTGCCTGAACACCTCTTGTTTATTTTGTACTGCTGTCAGAGTGACCAGAATGCTTTATCAAACATGTTTTTACAGTGAGGGGTAGAGCCCTGTTCTAAATACTATACTTCACCTAAAACACACAAGAGTGCAATAGAGAAAATGCGTTTGGAAAATAAGAAAATGTGCTTGCTTCTTGTGTTAAAAAAACGCAAACCAAGTTCATTAGTTGGTGCTGTAGTTAATTTAATAGCAGATAGTAATTTTAGAATTTCTTAGATATAGGAAACTTGGCATAAAATTAGATTGAAAAATTGATAAAGTGCAATTTGTCTAATTCCTTTTATTTAATAAACTAGACAAACAGTTCCTCAAACTTTCAAGAGAAGTTATTTTTCTGCTGCAGTTCAGTTGTGTAGAACCCATACATCACATTAAAAAAAAATTTAGAAAATGGTATAGTAATGCTTTATTTCATTCTGGAGAAAGCAATGTTGTCATGTAATTGCTTTTTTGCTGAGCTCTTTCACTTGACCCTGCTTGCTTATTATAATGTTTTAGGTGCCATAGCTTGGGGTTTATTGACCCCTGTTTGTTGCCCATTTGTTTTATAGTTACTGAGTATTGTAAGTCTTGGAAAGATTAGTGTAAAAATTATAATTTGGTCCTAGTCATTAGAAATGGTTGTGGAAAAAGTGTTAGCAGTAAATGTTGTCCTTCTCAGCTTTTATTATAAAAGCCTGAAGGGCTGCAACACCTCCAGCTGGTCAGCATTAACTCGTGCAGTTCTGGAGAATTGACTTTGGAAGGGTCAGGCTGAGGAATGGTTGTATGACGGAAAACAAAGAAAACTTTGTGCTGGAGAAAAAATATTTGTAGCAACTGCATCTGAGACTTTTTTTTCCTACATGTGGTCCTTTCAGTCTCCTAAGCAGTAGTGTTGACATAATAATTGGGAGCTAAAAATAAGTATTTTCAGGTTGCTGGTCGATGCCTCTTCAACGAAGCGCCCGATCCAGAGCACTATCACATCTCATGGCAGCCACCAGGTGCTGGCACTGTTGGACTTGTTTGCCATGAAAGCACTTCCTCCACTTTTGCTTCTGGGCTTACAGACACTGGGGTATTAGCCACAACCTGCGAGTCAGGTGTCAAGCTTGGCTGTGTGCAGCTTGAAGAGGCTGCTGCAAACACTCCTGCCTTGCTAAGGTCAAAACATTAGAATATTTCATACAAATTTAGACTACCACCACAAACAATAGAGTGTCTACAGGAAGTAAAAATTAATGTAGTAATCAAAATTTGTTTACTGAGTGAAATGAAAAGTCATCCAAAATGCATATGAAGTATCAAAAAGATGTGTTAGACCTTTACAGTTGTACTGGCAAGAAAAGTCATGGATTTTTGTGCCTTCTGTCTGCTGCTCAGGTAGGGAAGAAGCCCTGCAAGATAACTTCAAATGCTTTTTCCTGAGCAGTCGTGTTTGACTAAATCAGGAAGCTCTTTTTAGAAGGATTAAATTTTCAGGTGTGAATTATAGAGAGGGTGTGGCACAGTATGTGAAATCTTTGTCCATTTCTAACAGAAGTGGTTCACGGCTCAATCCTTCAGCTGTAGGAGTAGGCTCGATACCTGCTAAAAATGACTAGCACATACCAAGTATTCTGAGATTGAATTAACTTTAAATTTTAAACTGAATAAATGAATCAATTTTTAAATTTAATTAAAGCAATTTACTCTATATAATTTACAAGCCAAGTTTTGTACTTTAATAAAAACATAAAATTATAGAAATCAATGCAGCTATAATACTTTCAAAGTTTTTTTTTCTCTGAACTCATTAGGCAATACTAGCATTTTTCATATCAAAAACATCCTGTGTATGAGTTTGTGTCTAATGGAAATTAAAGAAAGATAAAACGTAGAAAGAAAGCCTACTGTGTACTTCAACTGGACAATGTACTTTAACTCTGAATAGATTAAGTTATGATGGTACAAAGAAGCACAAAAGGAGAAAAAAAATGGGATACTGTATTTACATGTATTCTAAGAAGTTGCACAGCTTTTTATTTGCCTTGTTACAGAAATAAAACCTCTGCAAATTAACTTAATGGCTGCTTGAAAGGATTAATTCAGAAACACAATACCTTAGAAGGACTAAAAGCCCTGAAATACCTTTCTAAAAGCTTCCCAAACTGTAAAAAAATGTAGCTTAAATTCTGTAATTTAAAGGTAAAGATTTATTTTAAAGGCTTCTAGCAGCATTTTGTTCATTGCAAAATTCAGTAGATACTTTTGTAACTTTTCTTTGCTTGATCAGCTATGCAGTAGCATCCTGAACTGTCAGTTTTCTGAGGTGGAGTTTCATCCATTAATTCAAATGAACAAGTTTACAGAGTTCATGAAAATAATTTTTACTTCCACCTACACTACCATCCTCCAAATGTAGGAGGAACATCCTAATATTTTAGGTATGGCCTCTACTTTTAGCCCTTTTATTTTAGCACATCCCCAGCAACTGAAGAGATCCAGTGTACTGCTAACTTTTATTCCCCTTGAACAGGCATTTTCTTTGTGTTTGAAATGACATTTTATGTAGTCAATCATATTGGATTTTTAGATAGCAATTTTTACTGCACCCTGTAAATAGGGGTAGTAAGTGTTAATACTGGAGGTGCAGAAGACCATAGTAGAACAACTATCAGTCGCTGTAGTTTGAGTTATATATTCAAGATATATTTCAAGTTACCAAAGGTGTCTTTTGTATGACAGCTGTGCCCATTGTTTGCAAGGGGAGCTGAAGAAATGTCTGTCTTACAGGCCTGCTCTGAATCCTTCCCTGATTTGTGTTTATACCTCTCTTTTTTCAGCAAAGGCGGGAAATGTAATTAGTGTATAATGACAGCTACAACAGTCCCAGAAAGAGGAGATTGATTCCTACCATGGCTGAAAACCCCCCTATGCCATGTGTGTAATCAGGCCCACTTTTTGAGTTCTAATTAACTTTATTAATGTTTAGTGCTGGAAGTACAAAGGCAACTTAAACAAGGATATAAAAAGCACTGGAGCATTGAAACACGGGTTTCATGTAACTGACTCTTATTGAAAGACATATTTTTCAGCATTTTGTAAAGAAAAATAAAGTAATTTAGGAGAAAGATATTAGATTCTTAATACACTCTTATATTAAGGAAGCTTTAAATAACAGAGCAAAGAGACTAACAATAGCTCCCTACTTGGTAACACTGGTAGCAGCTCTTTCTGATGTGCAATTAATAAATACGATAGCGAACACGCAACCCTGTACAGTGACAGTGGGATAAAAGAGATGCAATCACTTGCAAGACTCCTGTTATGCCAGCAGTAAGACTTTATGGGCTACTGGAAAATGAGTTTGTGAAAAACCAATTGAAAAAATCTTCCCCATTACATGTTCCTTTTATAGAAACATATTAATTTTGCATGTGAAAAGATAAAATATTACACTGGTAAATAACTGTGAAGACATTTTCCCCCACTAAGGACACAATTGCAAAATCTTGCAATCAAAGCAATTGTATATATTATTTTGATATAATAATCATAATAACCTTTAAAGCAGCGATATATTAATTACACATAAAGTATATTATTTGCATAGATTTTTTGTTTACTGCCCATGGATTACCATTTGGTAAATACATCTATAATTCATCAAGCTTTGGTGCTCTTTGATGAGCTCAAACTGGAATATAGCTGATACTGTATATTACTGTATTTGAAAAGGACACTATAATGATACATTTTTGGTGCTTTAGCCTCCTAAATATAAAAATTACAGTAGAAAATATAAGAATACCTTTTTTGTTATTTATTGACCCTATTGCCAGGCATGATGATTTAACAATACTTAAAAGATATTCCTGTTTTCAGAAGCACTCAAAACAGATGGTTAGCAGCCTGTCCACTAGAAAGATTGTGCTTTGGAACAATTTAGTATTTATCTTCTTCTGATACTTTTCATATGATTATTAAGTAAAAAACATATAATAAAAAACAGTCTTGCAGTTATACAAAACTATAGTATTGTTTCCTATAGTCTTGCTAACAAAGTTTAGAAGCAAATCCTTCATCCACAGAGAAGTCAGGAAGTCAGAAATATGTAACGTCAAAAATAGAAAATTATTATTTCTTTAAAGATGTAGTGTAGGCTATTGTTTTTAACTTTAATCTGCTATATGATTAGTCTATAGTGCTCGCAGTCTTGCCAAGAGAGCTTCTACTTCTGGAATGGCTTCTCCCCTAGGAGGGGACCCGATACGATCCATTTTCTTTTCTTTGCCACCTTCTCCATGACAGGATTCCTTTCTCCCAACAGCCCTGTTCAACACCTTAGAGCTTGTTTCCACATCATATGTAACTTCTTTGGTGACTGGGCTTCTTGTCGAGTTTAAAGTGATACTGTGGTGTGAACACGGCTTCTCTGGCTGTCCTTTCTGGTTCTCTGCAGAGACAAATCAAACAAACCTTGTTTCATATTAAAACACTCAGTTTCAATATTCTGTAATATAAAAAGACCTCTTGATCAGAAAAATTTTACATGCAGATGATGTACTACAAGAAGTAATGAATGCCAAGGAGGTAAGACAAAATATATTATCCAACTTCAAAAGCAGTGGACTGGGTCCCTTGGAAGTGATACAGACTTTACATGTCTTCATTAAATTAACATCCATATTTCTTACAAAATCACGAATATAGCATGACAGGATCCTCCTTTCTTACTGGAGTCAAAGAGATACCTAGCACCTCTTCCAAGGTTTTACCTCATTAATTACATTTCCTACATACTTTTTAATTGTTCAAATTTTAAAATGTATTTTAAAATCTATTTTAATTTAATTATCCATTGTTATAGCTTTTCTTTCCTTAGGGAACTTTTAGGCAGCTAAATAATTTCAAGAAATTGCATAATTCACTCTTTTTTGCTAAACATCCACTAGCATTGCCTGTCACACAAAGTTGCACTCAGTTAATATCCAGGCAGGAGTTTTGCAGGTTTGGCATGTATTAATAGACAGATTTCTTTTTCTGTCACTTCCCATCCCCCTTCCAGATCAAGTGACTGTTTTCCAAACCAGCATATGAGTGGCTTCTCTCATAGATCTCAAACTTTTTAAAAACAGACCTACTCAATATTCATGTAACCTTGAGCAAGGCTTGAAAATGCCTTCAACACACTTGACATGACATTTAAAGTTTTTTGGTTATTCGCTGAAAGATGTTCCATCATCCCAATAGTAATGACTTTGGAGCACAGGCAGTCACTCATGACAGTGTGTTTTATGTGAGTGCTGAAAATTCCTACCGAAAACAGCTTGTACATTAAAAGGCAGCTGCTGAAGATATTTACTGCACTGTCATTCCCTGACCAGGGGCTCTTGGTGATGGATGAGGATTTTACACACTTTCTTGGACAATCTCAGCGAATTTTGTAAGTACGATCACCTTTTGGGAGGTGGGAAGAAAATAAATTCCTCCTTTTCATCATCTTCTAAATCAGATAAGCAATTCTTAATTAAAATTTCTTAAGACAAATTTGACACTTAGCTGAAAAACGTAATTTTTTTTTCACTATGGAAAATAATTTGACCTTGAATATGCAGCAGCACAGTGTTCCTGAATCACAGGAGGCCAATGACTGGTTATGAACATAGCTTTATAATTACATGTAATAAACCTGTCATATATAATTAAAATATCCCCTGTATGTGCACTCTTAAATGTCCCATTCTACTTAAATGTTTATGCTTATTGATTCTGAACACATATTTGCAAGCAGATAAAAGCGTGCTACCGGTGTCAATATACAAACTACCAGCTGCATCACAGATCTTCCTGTTTACAGGGCAGCAGGAAAAATAGTTGGTGTTTAAAAATCAACACTTTGAAGTATAAGAAAGCGCGCTGTCGTATCATCATCAGAGGTGAAACATAATTGTTGGATGTTAAAAAAGTATAAAAGAAATTAAGCACTGAAAGTAAGCTTCTCAAATGCACCATCAACGAAATTTTAACTATTTTGCATTTCAGCAGTCTTCACCCAAAAATGTGAGGATGAATTAGGGGTGGTGAATTAGACTGTATAACAGACATGGGGAACTCTTATTAACTGAGGCCTCAATCCAGCAGTAAAATCCCCCAGTTTCTCATAGTGTACATAGGGCAGAGCAGAGGTGCCTTAGAGTGAGACTCACAACTGCAGCCTAAGCAGGGAACTGCTACAAGCTAGCTATTAATAGGTAGTAGCTCATGGGATCTGTCCATACCCCTTCACCACTTTGAAAATCAGTAAGTAATTGAGGCTTTCACTTCAGTGTGTCCCACAAATTGCTGCCTGCAATCTGGAATTGTTGTGTAGGGATAGGACAGAGTAAAGCTGAAGACAGATGTGCCTTTTTTTCCCCTTAATACAACAGCAGTTGTGAATTTCTAGGCACCGACTAATAAGTGCAACACTTAACTCGAATGACCAGCCTTTCCCTTCACTCTGAAGGGTCCTGAAAAAATGAAAAATGGCATTAGGAAAGTGCCTTAAACAGTATTTCGTTTATGTGAGTAGTTTTTGTTTTATCTCCTTGATGATGTCAGGATTCACCAGAAAAATCACAAAGTCACAGTAGTGATTAGCAGCACTCCATAATAATGAGAACACTTTGGTCTCAGACATGTTACAAATAATATTGAGCAGCTAGAGTAAATGAAAAAAAATAGTGCTTGGACACATATTTTATCTAAATCCACTATCATCATCTCAAAGTTGTTATTTAGCTGCTTTCTAAATCAGGTGCTATCTTTACAGCTTATGTTCTTCAGTCAAGGAGGAACTTCAGAGAGCATTGCTATGCCTAAGTGCAAGTCCAGTATTAGCAGATGTGGAGGTAGATAGTGCCCTGCTTAGCAAATTGGCTGTTGTGAATTTCATTCAGAAACACTGAACTTTGCTAGGCTTGGCTCAGAAAGCATACACATTTACTTACAGCCCTAGATTTCATTTCAGTAAGCATGCATGCAAAGAATTAATCGCTGTATTACTTGAGGTATATGTGCTGCTCGTGGCATTCTTATCAGAGCAAAAGATAGCTTCTCTTTAAATCAAAGTGTAAAATTAGTAAAATTACAACTATCAAGGTAAAAAGTCTCACTAATTCCTCAGTTTTTTATTTTAGGACAACAGAAATTAATTTGTGTTAAATTCAAACTCTTAAGCACTCTAGACTGCTTCACACACTGATTCAAAACTCGCATGCATTTGGTACCACATCCATCCCACTGCCTTGACTTGGGATTGTAACCTCACCTTCCTAAAATCCTGTGCTATAGTGGTGAAACCAAAGAAGTTAATTTTCAACCTATCAGTGTTGAGGTCAGTGGTTTAAAAAAACCAGTGCATCTTGCATGTGAATTCAGAACTACATGGCCGCAAACTGCTGCAGGTTAGCACACAGCTTTGACCACAACTGGAAAAACCAGACTTCCTTAGTCCTGTACAATAAAAACTATAAAGCATATAGTTATTTACTTGCAAAAAAAGCCAGAAGTCGAGACTACCTGACAAAGTAAGTACAAGAATAAACAGCCATTAATTTACTGCTATTAGACATTAAAACCTTGAACTACCAGAATAATGAAGTTCTGGAATTCACATATATACATGTGAAAGCAGGAAACCATAACCAGTCATAAGCATGAATTTGACCTGTTTCTGAAAACAGTATTTGATATGGCTGCCCAAACAGCCAGGACATGGCTTAGTCACATTGGCCACCTATGCTTCCAGAAAAAGGGAACACACAGAAGATCCACAAACCATACTGGTCTTAACAGACTTTCCTAAAATGTTTTGAACCATTACATCATAGACATACATAAACTTGTTTTCTGCTTTTGACAATAAACTATATTTGAAACAAATTATGTATTTACTCACATGTATTGGTTCAAATACACTTCTAAAGAACTGAATATAATTAAACACACAGAAGGTTAAACAAAAGCTACTCATGAAAAGGCACTTCTGCATGAATTCCTGTTAAGAAGAAAGCTTACATTTCTGGAGATGCACTATTTGTCCACCTACTGTAACAAGGCGCACCTTCCGGCAGTAGCAAGACAAAAAGAAATCAGACATTAAAAATCACTGGATAAAGACAGAACTTATTAATTTCCTGTATATACTGGAAGTAGTTGAGACAAGTTTCTACTGTTTGGTCACTTTGAACAATCAAAATTTGTCATTCAGCCATATCATAACAATCACTATGCAGATTTTTTAAAAAAAATCAATAATTTTAAATTAATTATTAAGTTTTCTAAATGCTCAGGTGATAACCTATAATAGTTTTGACTTTACTGCTAGTGAATGCTCCCAGGCACGGGTTAGGCAGAGATTATATTGCCTACTACAAAAGTCTCAGTGTCCAGATTCCATGATATTTAAATCTTTTCTTTCCCTTGTTCAATATTGAACTTTTGTGGGTCCTCCAGACCTATTCAAATGCAGTTTTTGCAGATATTAATTGTTCAAACATTGTTGTTAATCAAAACCATTCCCAAGCCATATTCACAAAACCTAGAGCCAAATAGTTACTATCATATAGATACAAGACTTATAACAGCAATGCTCAGGAAATTCAGATGACAGAGAATTGTGCTTAAAATAGCTGTCCACAGTTGAAATGATGTCCAAACACAGCACAACTTATACAGCTTATAACCGTATGCTTATAGCCTATTAAAGGATACATCATATTCACAAAAAGGAAATTGTGCCCTAGTATCTGAACAACAAAAAAAATCAGTAGTATGAGACTTGCCTGCTGTGAACTTAGGGAAAAAAATACGATCAGTTGGAGATTTTAAAATCCTACACAATAGTGTTATATATTACCTTTAACAGAGAACAAAAATGATTGCAAGAGACTCACTAAAGTTGAGATAGATTTTTTTAAAACAACGAATAAATATTTAACATTAAAAAGGATGCCGAAAAGCTTTATTTCATCACAGCATCTCAGTAAATGTCTTGATACTAAGGACATATTTTGGTTTTATGTAAATACTAGTAGACTGATTGAAAAATAAAGTTGCAAATACAATAAAGAGAACAGCACTGCGTGGCATTATATGCTCGTATTACAGTCATACATCTAAATGTAGGGCATGACAAAACTGTAACATAAAAAGAACAATTGCAGTTACAACCTCATTACATCTCTTACCAAGTTAACAGGAAAAAATGCTCAAAAACCCAGTGGAATATTTCTGATCTCGCTGACTTGTGCCTCGCATGCTACTTCATATTCCTGAAGCTATGTCTATGCCAACATTTTCCAAAGCCCATCCATACTGACATTACTGGAAATGCAAATTATTTTTACATTTTAAGTCATGACTTGTCTTTTAAGTCATGTCCTAGACAATACTCTGAAGGACTGTCCCCATACCAAAGGGCTTGATCTTGGAAAAGGTAACAGCCTGAGCCATAACTCTTACCACTGGCTCCCCAGTTCGGTGCCATAGTTTGTCTCTCATTCCTCATTCCTGATGCATGGAACTGAAATTCTCAAAGACCAACACCATGTTGATGCTGTACTCATGTATTTTCCCAGCAAAACATCAGGGGAAAAGATCCTTCTCAAAGCTTGCCTTTTCCCTCAGAACCAGAATTTAGACATAACATGAAAGACTGCTATTAGCTAGAAGGTCCATCTGTATTACACAAGATCATTCATGAAAAAATAGGATAGCTTCTTTCTGGATGGTTTAATGAAAAATATTTTAAGTACTTTTCATTGATTTTATGTTTTTGCAACAATATCTCTGACCGACAAGGGTAGGCTTGAAGAATGTCCCTGGTAAAAGGAGCACTGTGTGTTGCTATGACTTATTCGAATTTGAACCTGCAGCTTCAACCCTAATCCATAAAGGAGTGTGAACTGTACTCAAAAGAACTTTGCTTGATGAGCAATTTCTTACACCTCTGTATTTCATACCTAATGCTCACAACTCTACTGATCTTAAGCAGGCAATAACTCATGAGACATGAAAAAGTGTTACTGATATTTGGAACATTTCTTTTTTAAACTATGCACATATCATTTAATATTTGCTGCTGTTCTTGAGTGTTGCATTAAAAAAGGTGTGAAACACAAGGAATAAACACTATCAGTAAGCTCAATTTAGATGAGACGGTTTTCAGAAATGGTGGATACAGGGGGTTTATGTGCATTTCAAAGGCAAGAAATGAGTACATCAACACACAGTGTGACTAATACAGAGAATTTACGGAAACTAAATTTCAAAGACAGTCAATTACAAACTATGAGCAAAGACATTTTTGACAAGAGGAACTATGCTGGACCAGCTCCCTTTTACTTGGCCCCAAAGTAAAGCCTTTAAAAATTATTTTAATCCCTTTCCTCCTTCTATTTTCTCAAAGACAACTTTAAGTTCCTGCTGATCACTCCATTCAAAGTTTTAACTGTCTTTTCTGAAGACTCATTGCAATTGCAATGAGTTTGAACCAATTTCTCTGTTTAAACTAATATATTCTCGCCTGTGATAAGACAATGACTTTTTTTTACAAGAAATGCAACTTTCATTTACTAGGATTTTAACAAAAGTCTTGAGCACCTGTCAAGATGATAAGAGAACAAGAATGTGGATCAAGCTGCTGACAGAAATCGCCCAAGGTCAGTGACAGAAGAGTCCTCTGCAGGTGTCTTCTAAGACAACTGTTTCAGACTTAGGATTTTGGCATCCTTCCTATTTCACCCTGAATTACAGTTGATTTTCAGTGTCTTTTAATGCATTTTTCCCCAAAAGAAGGCACATTTGGCAGTTTCTAGGAAAACTGCAAAATGGAAATTTCCAAAACAGAAATCTGCATTGTGGTCATTAATGATTTTAGAGCACAAGCTTTGAAATATTATTGAAAAACTAAATTCTAAGTATCTTAATTCCAAAATGAATAAATCATAAGCCATAACTTTAGTGTTAATAACTAATAAATTCATCTTCTTATTTATGTCAGACAAAGGTGGTTAAAAGGTAAATATTGATCTACATGAATACCAAAGGCATGGGGTCTTCAGGCCCCAGAAGGCAGAAACAATCCGCAGCCTAGGTGTTTATAGGATTTATCTCAAGGTACAAATAGGACAAACATCAACTTTTTCTCTTAAGTCAAAAAGTAGCAGGGAAATGACAATAAAACTGGAAATTAACGTATTTTACTGTATTTTAAAGTCATTAAATGTGGTCTATTACTTGTTTTATTTTCTTCACAGGTATATTGCAGCTTCCATTCCAAACTGTCTTTAGAGTTAACAGTCAAAAATGATGAATGTATAAGTTAGTGACCTGTGACAAGATACACAGAGGTCCATAGTCTAAAGCTACTCTCTTCAGCTGATGATAATTAATGTAGATCACACATACTAAAATGCCTTTGAGCAGCAGACACATTTAGTCTCCAGACCTGTCTGCAAACCAGCTCCCTATAGATGAATACTGCTTTCAAGGTGCTCTTTGATAAAAAAAACTTCAGGAATATGCATAAAGACTACTGTCATCAAAGGAAAGCCACTAGCAGATGCAATAGGGAATGATAAGCAACATGCTGATGAAAATAACTGAAATGGAAAAGAAACACAATTTTGTCTTCTTTTACCAACCGTTGAGGAAAAACACAGTAGGAAGCCTCCTTCCTCTGGAAAATAAAACCCACAACAAATCCAAACAACAAAGCAAATCTTAAAGACTGACCTTATATTTATAAGATTCTACTCACTACAGTTCTAAATGTTGTTATTTCTTGTGTTGAGTATATACTATTTAGCATACACATGGAAAAAAACCCCAGACAAACAAGCAAAACCCACAAAACTCCACAAAAAACATGCCCCATTCCTGGAGAGGTTCAAGGCCAGGCTGTACTGGGTTCTGAGCAACCTGATCTAGTGGGTGGTCTCTGTCCCCATGGTGTGGGTGTTGGAATTAGATGACCTTTAAGGCCAATTCTGACCCAAACCACTCTATGATTTTATGTCTCGTCTTGGGATGCCTATATGACGCTTGTGTCCCCAGTGGTCTGTTCTGTTTATGCTGGATATTAAGTTTTGCACCTTTAAGTTTGGTTTGAAAGTGAAGGGGCAGAGAAGAAGCAGCAGTTTGTTTTCAGACACTGCACTCACTCCTCCACATTCCTGCTCCTGGACTGTGCTGTCTGCAGATGGACAGAGCTCTCCTTTGCTCCTAGTTAGGTTTTAGCTAGCTGAGGCAGAGAAGTTCCCCAGACCGTGGCCTTTTTCTTTTTCTTGGAACTGTTCAAGCCTGCTCTGGACTGAAAACCCAGAAAAACACTGGGAGCTCACACCTGTGTCCCACCGGGGCCCAGGACGCGGCATTTTCCAGCACAGGAGGGACTGATAAGAGACTGAGTGAGCCAAGCTACAGCCCATGACAAGGACTCTCTGAATTTGCCATCTCTTCACAACAGCAAGATGTTTCATTGTTTAATATTATTCATTTTTCCACATTTGTGAGTACTTTGTTAAATAAACAATTTTTCCCGCTTTTCTCGAAGGAGATTTATGTCTCCAAAACTGGGGAGGGGCGCGCTTGAATTTGCTTTCTAGAGGGACCCCTTTGGAAGTTTCCTCCCAAATTTGCCTTAAACCAGGACATGTATCTATTTCTAGTAATTGCCTTCAAAGTTTGACACTATTAATATTTCTTATCCACTACTCTTGATATCAAATGATTACAGGATATTCCATAGCTATTCCAGTTGCTTCTACAAATCCATACAATTTTTATTTCTTATTTTTTATTCCAAACTTCCATTCCCAGGTTTATACCAGCAATGAGAGTACTGGTAGATTGAACTGATTTAAGTTTGAATACAAATACTTTGTAATATCAGATCAAACCAATGAGAAAAACCATCTTTCTCTCATCATCTGCTGCTCTTTTCTCCTAAGGAATCAAACTACTTCTGAGCTAAAGGGAGATAAATCCACAGAGTCCTGGAAATACTTTTGGGAACGGCATAAAGAGGAGAGGCTAGAGCTGAAAGTAAATTAGGTGGGTATTAGTTTTAACAGTTGAATAGAAACACAGACTCCTCACATTGCTGTAAGAGGCACAGGACCAACGTCCTGGGGTAGCTCTTGCCCACACAGGTCACAGTCACAGTGGGCTGTCATTCACTATTATTCAAAAGATTGCAAGAATAGCATATGGCTCTCAGGCTGCTCTACCTTTAAACGTTTTTAAAAGAGGTCTCTGGAAGAAGAGCAACAGAGAGCACTACATGCTGTTAATGCTATGACAGGGAAGAGTGTAGTGATTTACTAACCCGGACAAGTATTTATGAGAACTCTGAATTCTAATCTGTGCTTCTTTATAGCATGGGTGCTTTTTAAGAGAACAGAAGCAGACCTGACTGTGAAGTTTAACTTGTGTAAACTAACATCCAAGATTGCCTTCATAAATACACTGGATGGAAATGGAATGAAGCCAAATCATCCTAGTTCATGTAACTTTCATATTATTATTATTATTATGGTCGTTACTTTCCTCTGACAAAGATCTGCAGAAAATAATTGACAGCATGCTAATGAGCAGACTGTAATCATGGAGCAGGAAATAGTACATATTCAAGAAGATTTCTGTGCAAAAGTAAATATTGGGAAATAAAGGCAGAGGAAAAGTTATTCATCTCTCCCTCACTCTACTAGATTGCATGAATATAGTCCTTTGATAATTCTCTCTTTCTTTAGATGATGCTCTAATTAATGCTATGTGCTTTCACCTAATTATTCCCTCTCTTTGGGATGGACTAATTTGGCCTTGTTCATGTGTGGCGAGAGATGGAACATAAAAAAATGTTTCTACTCTGCACATGATCCAGCCATATGTGTATTTGACACTAACAACTGTACTCTGCAAGTGTGACAAACTGCTCTGAAAAGGGACACTGATTTCAACAGTCTCTGAAAGAGGAATTATTATTTTAAAATGGCTTTTACTGACTCCTCCAAATACCACTGAATTATCACAAGACAAATTCAAGCTACATTATCATGGGTAATTAATCCAGTCAATGTGAATTCAACATGCTGTGTTTAATATCACTAATGGTATGCACTTTTTATGCAATGAACATATTTACTGCCCTATATTTGACCAATTAAACTCTTAGCAGCCACTTTGGTATGTTAAAAACAACAGAAGTTAACTGTAGTACTTCCTCCTTCTATTCCTAATCAATTGCACTCAAATACTATTTAGTAATCACCAGCTAACAAAGGTTAATCTTACCATGTAGGAGGGGTTTTTTTAAAATTTTCAAAAATCTAAAATGCAACACACCTTTGCACACACACACAAAAAAACTCTTTCTCATGGAAGGACTTAAAATATTACATAGAATATGAAAAACAACTACTGCAACCCTGAAGCCTTTATATTCACTGAGAAAACAAGGCAGAAGGCAATAAGACCTCCCAGGCCAAGGAAAGAGAGTTTTAACATAGACTTAAACACAGACTTGTTTTTCTTTTGTCTGTTTTGACTTATGATGCAGTCTTGCAAATGAGTTTAGCCCAAAAGGTGATATTAAAAACAAATGGTTAGAGATCATCATGGTATATTAATTATGCAAAAGAACCCAAACCGAATTTAATCAGGAGATTCCAAACAGGAAAAATTGTCTCTCTTTTTTTATTTTTTTTTTGACAGAGACGGTTAAGAAAACATTTATGGTAATGCCAGAGCATCTGCTGATTAAAGTCAAAGCTGCAGGACGCCAACATTAAATCACTGAACCATCTTGACAGCTTCTGGGTACTTGAATTTCATTCTAATAATAAATTGCTGTGAAATTTACACAAATCGGAAAATTAGCCAGAAAATGTTTACAAAGACCATAGGTAAGAACATATAAAGCAGATATCAAATTGATTTGCATCTGAAAAAAACAGAGCTAAAAAAAAAGTTTGGCACTCAGACATTTCAGAGCTGAATTTAATTGGGAAATCTCTAAAAGACTAAGTGCTTTAAGAACAGAATATAATTTTATCATTAATTTCCTAATGATTTTGACCCATCTCTTTTGTTCAGAATTGTTAGCATGCTTGTTTGTTTAACATAAACACAGATGAGCCATTTGAACGCAGCCTGCAACATTTAAAATAAATTTTTAATTCCTGACACCTGAGGATTCCACACAGAACAATATACCTCATTGTAAAGCTTTAATTGATGCATCTATGTGCTGCAGAGGGTGATTACTTGAATAATAAGTATGAGACTTGTGATCTGGTTGCTAAGCAAATGTGAGAAAGAGGAAAAAGTCCAAGAAACTATGTAACAATGAATCAAGGTGCGATGACAGGATAATTATTCTGTGAACTGTCATGTTGAAGGACTCTCAGAACATTGACCTGCACTTGATCACATATCAGAAGATTGCCTGAGGGGTAATTAAAATAATAATACACAAGCTCAGACGCTCACAAAGAAAAAACCATATGTTTAACTTATTTCTCTATAGTATGCATGGTCAAATACATTCTCATGTTAAATGTAAATGCTTGAACAGAGCAAGAATTCAGAGAACAACATATTACAGCAAGGACCACTGAAGTTTACCTGAATTAGCATGAATGCTTTTCTTTCTTCAATTACTCTGGGCATTCAACTAAATATTATTCATACTATGACACATAAAAGCATAAAATCTATGAAGGGGTTTTCTGAATGAAGTTGGGAAAAATGTAGTCATTTTAAGATATGCTTAAAGTTAGCCCCTTTAAGATATGCAAGGGAACGTGTTCAAAAAGAACTTTTCCTCTTTTCCCTGAGATTTTATTGCTGAGCATGACATCATATGGTAGAGCATCAGTCACCTGTGTCAGTTATCCCCTTCCAACCTCTTTCCCACCCTGAGCCTCCTGGCTCTGTGTTTTTGTGTGTGGACAGACAGAAAGTCACGATACCATGCAAGCACAGCTCAGCAACAGCTGAAACACTGGTCTGGTGGCATCACCAGTCACTAAAATAAAGCACAGCAGCTTATGGGCTGCCATGGAGAACATAAAGGCCAACCCTGGCACCCCCAATAAAACCAGAGATGGTGTAACAACTCTATGCCATTGCATATATGAATTTGATGGAAGCTGTTCACATGGCAGATTTCAGACTTTAAAGGCAAACTTTTACACAATTCCATTTTTTCTTGTTTAGGCTTTTGTTTAGTTGTTTACTGTATCAGTTTATATTGCCATGCACCCCACTGCAAGCCTAGACTTTAGTTTCAAGCCCATACATGATCATATCTAAGCAATGACAATTTCTTCTTAAATAGTGATGTGGAGAATCTTCACTGCCTTTAAACCAGCCATTGCCAGTCTTGTTTAGGAGTGAGCTTTGCCAATTGTGTGAAATCATTAGTGTTTACTACTTTGCAGCTGTACTGACTATAGATGCCAACTTGGTGTAGACAAAAAACCCTCAACCCATTAAACAACTTATTTCCAGAACCAAATTAGTCTGTGATGGAAATCACTTGACTGCTCAGAAATCTCCTCAATTTTCCTCCCCATTATTCCATTCATTGCTGAAGAAACTAGAAGACAGCCATGGGAAGTTCTCTGGATACTCTTCAAAAATTTAAGACCACTCAAAAAACTTGAAAACATTTTTTTAGGACACAAGATGCACACACAGATTCACGTGTGTATAAATTCATTCAGGCTAGAATGTCTATAGGTTATTCCTAGTTATACACAAGCACAATCACCACGCAGTTCTCATGAAGATAATTCTTTTTCTCCCACCGTGTTCTAAAGAGATGATAAAAACACCTTTTAGGAAACACAATATACCTAATAATTATTAAAATGACACTTTTTTCTAGAACAACTATATTGTGTAAACTCATTGCTAGCTCATCAGTTAAATTAGTCACTCATACCAAACACATTAGAGATATATTCTCAAGTCTTTTCTAGCACCTTCATTAGTGATCATTTCCAGAGAAAAGCTACACCTGAGTAGCTTTAAATGCTAAGGAAAAAAACAAATGCAATTGAAAAATCTCAAAATGTTCAGCCGTTCACTTGTCTAAGGAAAATTTATTAAAATGCAAATTTCATGCATGTTACTATTAATTTTAAAGCAACATCCTATAGAAGAAATATAATTTTCAGTTTTGTGTAATAAAATAATACCATATACAATTGGTATTATTATCTAGATTCTCATTGTTAGTCAGCAGTGTTAAGAACAACAATTCAGCTGACTCCAAGGAGATTTGTAACAATTTTGCAGCAAAAATAGTAGGCTAGATATTTATGTGTTTTTATTTCAGAAGCATAACTGAGGAAAACTTTGTGGAAGGGAGTGTGAAGGAAGTCTTAGTCCTCTATGTCTAAGAATTCAGTTATGGCACTCTGTAATTTATCTTATGTCTCTTAAAAACCTTTGCTTCTTCTGAGCTTAGTAGCAAAAGAGATTTCTTCCAGAAATTAAGCTTAAAATCAGGACAGTTTCAATAAGCTGAAGCAGATGTATAAATTTAAAACTCTTTGCTTATGTAACAGAATACAGCTTAAAGCAAAACGTTCAATTACATTTGTGTAGATGCATTTCCTTTTTGTGTGGTAATGAATGCTTTGAAACATCCTCAGTTAAATTTAAAAAGTTAAAACAATAAACTGCAAATTTAACTGGCCTTATTATAACTACAACTATGAAATAGATATAACTCATTGACTATGGATACATTTGTTTTGCAGGTACAGAAGCAAACCTGACGCTTCAGTGTTATATAAAATTGTTTGTAACGAGAGCATGCAAAGTCCTGTGCGTCCTTGTGCCTGACCAAAGGCCCTTGATCCAGTGTGAGATTAAGTGGACTGAAAGAATTTGTGCTGGTTGCCTCAGGCTCCCTTCACATTCAGCGAGGAGAAACAAGCACTTTCAGACTGTGCTTCATTTCACCCTAATGTAGACATTTTAAACAGGTAAAGAGAGCCCGCACTTCAGATATCTAAAAGTAACTTCTGTATCTGGAAGATTTAGACTTTTGACCACAGCAAAATCTGCATAAAAGGTGCATTTTCTAGTCTGGACCAGGACAAGGGATTGTTGAGATGACACCTCCCCTATGGGGGAGGACAGGGTGCAGATTTGGGGATTTTAAGGACTGATAGATTATTAAGTATACATCTCACCACTTATTTAACAGAAGCTGTAAAATTTCACAAAGTTTTTCTGGCTACATGAAGAATATAATTTAAAAAGTTACAGTTGCTACAGTGAACACTTTGGATATAAGCAGGAGAACGCTCTTTACTATGCAATATGCTGACAAGAACTGTAGATGTGAGGCACCATTACTGAGCACACTGCTCAGCCATTACCTATCACCATTTTTTCCTTTTTAAATATCCTTTAAATAACCTACACCTTCAGTAGATGTAGCTCTTATGGTTGTTTAGGTTCTTCTCTCTGACAGATTTGGTATACCCAAACTTGTGTATAGCTTGGCAAGTTTCTGACAAGCTTGAAACATGTTCTGGATTTTAAAATCAGCCTATGCAATAAATTATTTCTACTTCTGCATTGGTACATGGAATCCTACCCTTGAGGTGAAAATCATCACTTCTTTAAACTGAAATTGGCTTAGATTTAGTCCTGGTCATGCAAACTTACAAAACTCTAGTTATACAACTAGAGTTGCATGCATCAAAACATAAGAATTTCACATCTACAGAGGGCTAAGTGTTTAAGCTTAGTCTTTAGAGATGATACTTCAAAAAGGAAAGCAACTCTGTGATTATTAGATATTACTTCTGAAGTATACGCATTTTTGTTAAGTAAAATAGATTAGTAGGTGAAAGAATTAAAGTAACAGAGATTTGAGTTCCATGAAAATATTTTATGAAGTCTCTCTCTAAAAAAACAAGATAACTCAAAAAGCCAAAACACCCATAGCACTGCTTTTGCAGAGTATTCTCCAAGTTAAAGACAAAGAGATAAAAACTGGACCTTATCATATAATTTTATGCATATATTACAGAATATTTTTCTCTTACTTGTACAACATACTAAATATTATGCTAAATTTGAATTATTCCATAAAGAATAAAGCTAAAGAACTAGCAAAGAAAAGCATTAAGAGTTCAACATGGTAAAAAATATTAAATGTCAACACACAAAGCTATTTTTGGTATGAAACAAAAACATGCCGTTATTTGAGACTCAATCATTTGAAAAGACTTTTCAACAATCTTTTCACTGTTTAACATACTTTGGTATATATTCCATCATTCATTCAGAAAATAATCCAAATGACCTAAGCCCATCAGAATTACAATACAAATACTATTTTCCTCATCAGATTATGCACAGCTCCATAGTCACTGGTGCATATAGGAAAGACTGTGATACACAAAGATTCAGCTGAAAGGTATTTCAAATTTAGGAGACAACTCATTTATAGGAAAAATCTATTTGTGGGTGGCTGAGGTTGTTTTGTACCGTACTAATTACACAAAATACAGAATTTCTGAGAGCGATACAAAGTGTGGAATGTTATCTATGGATCCTATGTACCCACTACTGCTGTATTTCACTATAATGAAATCATTGTAGAGCATGGTAGTCCTGGTGCAGAATCATTATGCCTGACTCTGCAGAACAATAATGGCAAAGAGATTGCACTGTCAAGGGACTAGTCAAGGGAAAAAGGCAATCTTCAGAGCACAATTAAAAGCACATACTTTAGGTATCTATTGGCTTCTTTCGATTAGAGACAGAGCCTAGCTTAGATTAGTTTTAAATAGATAGTGAAGGCAAGCAAAACAGATCCCATGTAATTAAGTGGAATATATCTACACCTGAACATAAAGTTTATTTACCTGCTTTACATGTGTCTATACCTGTCTGAGAACTGCCAGCTTTGAACAGTAATTTCTCACCAATAGTATTCAAAGGATGTTTTTTTTTCAAACAGAAGTGTGCAACTTGGAAAGAGAAGTGGGCTGAAGTAGTTAAATAGAGCATATGAGAGACAGACACCTGTAAGAGCAGCACTGTGGGCAGCTGGATGGCTGCAGAGCATGCACTGATGTGACTTCCTGGCCAGAAAGACTGGTAAATCTTGGACTGGGAGTCCTCACCTGCCATGGGAAGACAATTCTGCTGTTCAGAGAAAAGAGACTCTTGACTGCTTTAGGGGTGACATGACGTCATTCTTGTCTGAGTTCAGTTGCAACTGCAATTCCTTCTTGGGGATTTCATTCTAAAGAGGTCTTAATGAGATGACAGCTTGCTCTCTAGCCCTGGGACCTTCACTGGTTTAGCTTCTATCAGCTTATTTCCTTTGCAGTTTCACTTGCTTTTAAGTGACATTTAAGTCTTCTTTAAGAAGAGAGATAAGTAAGCTAATGGTAATAAAATTACTGCAAGATACTGTTAATTTTATTGATTTATATAAAACATTGGCTACATGTGAAACTGAATTAGATGAGAAAGCATCTTAGAAAGAACTGAGCACTTAGGATGGATGAGAGAGTTTTGGAAAAACATTTTCAGCTGCACCCAAGAGCGTGTAGGTAAATGAAGGATAGGGAAAGGCAAGATAATCAAATTTCTGATTGTGTAAGTCTAGGACACAGAACAGCACTTGAATTCTGTGCACTTATTCGACTTGGAATATTGAAATCCACTAAATAGGAAACTTAACAACAGGAAGTTACATTAGAATGCTGGGTCCAATTTAAGAAATCAATCATTCACCTGCACTTTCTGAAAAAAAAAGAGAAAAAAATGTTTGAATTTTTTTTTTGAAAAATATAAATCAAGAAATCAGATAACTATAAAATTAGCTCTTAGATGTTTTGTATTTTTTTAGTGATGATTATTTTTCTTTAAGTTTCATTAAACATCCTTTATTATTACCAAAGAATGATATTTTTTTATTGGATGAAATAATATAAATCCAAATATAGCACTGGTTACGCATTTCATTCTCAAAAAGATCAATTATATTTTCTTGTATATTGACAAAAATATCAAAAATATCAAAAATAGCTATAACCCAGTAAAGCAGAAAATTCACTAATGTGAAATCACCCTTCCTGAAACTGTTTTTGCTTAAATGTACAAAGTTGAAGGTTAAAAACTACAATTACACATGGGTTATCAAAAAAATATACAGTCTCTATGGAGAAAACCATTCACTTTCTCAGCCAAAATTTAAAGACTTTTTAAATGAACTCGTTGTGCAAAATGTTTCATTGAGTAATTGCCACAGTATTTCACAAAATAACAATGAAATGCAACAGCTGAGAGAAGATAAATATTGTCACATTTCTTTCTTACATTTCGGAGAAAATTTTATTTTTATCTTTGTAGTTACTTTACTAACAGATTTTACTTCCATAAATCTGAAAAATTGCATTTGTCCTCATTTGCAAATTTGGTCCTCAACATTTAATATCCTGTGTGTGATAAACTGGAACTCAAATATACAGTATTGTCCCTTTTACTTCAAAGAAGCACTATTTTACAGCACCCTAGCATAATGATTGTGGGACATTTATCACAGTGCACTGGGAGCCAGAGTTTTCTAACAAAAGCAATTGAATAGCAAAATAGTGGAATAGTCGACTTATTGAAGTCTGTAAGGAATAGCTAAATGGACAGCAGCAATTAACAAGATATGCAGTAGAATACCTTTTAGAAACCTTTTAGGTGTTAGGAAATATCAATGACCAGTGTTTGTTAGAGACATAAGACATCTTCTGGAGAAATGAAAAAAACCCCACTCTGCCTGATGTTGTGTATGAAGAATCTTCAAGTCTTTCAAGATCAGCTTTCACCACGCTGGCCATGAATCAGTTTATTTTAACTACCTCTGTGCTACCTGATGATGAGGGAAAAATAGTATTCTTCTCATTTTCACTGCATTTATTGTTTTGAAGCAGTTAAAAGAAAGGCAATTTTCCAAAATAAACAAACCCATGCATGGCTACTTTCTTTCTCTGAACCTCAAAAAACACCATCAGTACTGTTGTTTAAATAACTGGTCATTTAAAAATGGTTGATTTAGGATTTTTTAATATATATAACTTTCAGTTTATTTCAGTTAAAAGAAATACCAGACACTTATTAATGGTGCATTGCTAAAATATTAAAATTGGGTTGAAAAATCCGTCACTTGGTGCAGTTACTGTTTCACAACAGGAGCAGTAATTTCTTGAAGAGTGACATGTTTCCTTATGCCACAGTCATTCTTCACTTACAAAAGCTGTTACTTTGAGGGGAGGGGACAAATTCTTGCCATCTATTACTATGCAGTCCATTACAATGGGTTCATTCATATTTATAATACAATCTGTGATGTTGATGCAATCACTTTAGACTTCACTGTTATTTCAAACAAATCCATAACTGAGAAAAAGGCAGGCTGCTGACAGGAGTTAATGTGGGTTTTACTCTGTTTACAATTGCTTTCTAATCTACTAAATGGCTGTGAAAATTGATGCACTGTTAGAAGTGCTTTTATACACCACTACAGATAAAGGGCTGTTATACTGCAGTAATCTCTGTAATGCTAAATTGAATTTTTGACAGTGTTTTTTTTCGTTTTTCCAATTTGAATGTGACAAGGTTGGCTACTGCATTTACAGTAAGCTTAATGCAAAAAAAATGCAAAGCATTTTCCCATTTTTATTGAGACGCCTATTATTGCTATGAATAAAAGAAGTTATAGATAAAAACTTGTAACTCTTGCAATATGTACTTTAGGGAAAATCTCTTAGTGGCCAAAGTATGAGACAGACTCACTAAGTTTTGCCATCACATTTGTGACCTGTTGAAGCTGTGCAAGTGAATCCTTAGGAGGTAAAACACAGTAGTACTGCTTTCAGAACTGCTCAGCTTGCCATTGAGGTAAACAGATTCTCCTTAAATATCACAAAATAAAATTTAGGATTAGGTCATTTCCTAATAAGTAACTTTCCAGAGGGATTTTGGGGAGACATGCAAAGATAAGTTGCTTAGTCACATGACCAATGGAAACACAGTTATAAAGAAGTCCAAAGAATGTATACTTCAGTTTATCAGCCTAAATGCAAAACCACCAATAAAATAATACAGCCTTTTATCTCCCTGATAAAGAGAATGCAAAAATACCAAGGCTCTTGCTGACATGAAACACAAGTACAGAAGATTTAGGTACTGTAGAATAGGTGCCCTAAAATTCCTGACACTTATCTGAAACGTCTGGTGCCCCACTAAAACCTGAATATGACGAATGCAAGACAAATGCCTTTTTATGTTAATCAAGGAGCTTCTTATTTTTTATATGGATGTGAAAATATTACTAAAAATTAATGATCAGATCTTCTACATGGCACCTGATGGAAACAAGTCCTTTATGTTCAAGACATTTGCATATGTCGTAACTTCAAAATGTACTTATATGTTTTAATTCACAAAATTTAATAAAGAGATAGAGCTCTCTCAGATAATGAAAAAGCTTAGGTTCGTGAAGACCTCTATAGAGGTCATCTGGTTCAAACCCAGCTTCAAAGTGAGATACAGTTGTTAAGTCGGATCATAAAATTTTTCAAAGGCTAGACTGTTAAAGATTCAAACTTCATAATTTAACCTTGGTGACGTTTAATCACATCACCTGAATTAAGTAGTCAAAGATAACACCAAAAATGCTCATCCATTCCATGTAGGACAGCATGATTAGTCTATGCAGAGCAGTAAGTAAAGTTCACCTCAACAGCCTATCAACTAATGAACACAAATGTACATTAACCAAGCTTCATGAACAATACAGCTCACAGAGCAAAATCTTTTGGGGCTTTTTTCCCTATATGACTTATTTCTTTTTTTGAGTGTGCAGTTTTTCTATTGCCATTTTCAAATTTAAAAAAAAAAGGCTTAGGAATTAAATTCTAGAATTCTTACTGACTCAGTTGACGGAAACCTATTAAATTTAAGTGCTACTGAATATATTGAATAGATTCTGAAACATAAATGAAAGTTTGGATTGTAAAGATGATAATTTTAGAAGATTAGAGAGTCATAAGAAGTTACTTCTGGAGTTGCTTCAAAATGTGCTAGGTATGGTCATGTCTCATAAGCAATCTGTCACTGATTGTTCAGAAGAATCATGTTGATTACAGGTCCAAATGTTATTTACTCCCCTATCAAATTTAAGAAAATATTATACAAAGGATTTCTACAGCAAATGGATCATTTTGCTTGACTAGAGCTAAGAAAAAGGGAAATCTGCTGCATACCTGTCATTTTCTAAGATTATTTTCTCAATAGCTAATGCAATGCCTTAGAAACAAAAACATTTCTTCAGATAATTGGTGGACATCTTCTAAATGCTGCTAAGAAGCATTTCATCCCTACTTGCAGTTATTTCTGAAACATAACCAAAGAAGTAACCTAATTTAGCACTTCAGCTTACTCCAAATACTGTCACTCTCTGCAGAAGTTGCTCATGTTCAAGTCTACAATTGCAGTTCTGGTCAGCAACATGCTTTGGACAGTGTTGATTTCACATTTTCAAACTACTAAAACTTTCCTTTAAAACTATACTAGAACAAAAAGCCCACAACTTATTAAAAAAGGTAGATTTGTGTTTTGGAAAATTTACAGAAAATCAGTAAATGTATCAAACACAAAGGAAAAGCTGGAGTGTCTCTCCTACAAAGGCTGAGAGAGCTGGGGTTATTCAGTCTGGAGAGGAGAAAGCTTAAGGGAGACCTTAAAGAAGCATTCTACTACTTAAAGAGGGCTTATAAAAACAAGGAGAGGGACTTTTTATGCAAGCAGATATTGACATGGGGCAATGGCTTTAAACTGAAAGACAGCAGATTTAGATTAGATATTAGGAAGAAATTCTTTACTCAGAGAGTGGAGAAGAATGAACAGGTTGTGCAGGGAGACTGTGCATGTACATCCCTCAAATGTTGAAGACCAGGTTGGATGGGGCTCTGACCAACTTCATCCTAGTGAGTGGCATCTGTGCCCACGGCAGAGGCATTGGGACTTGATGATCTTGAAGGTTCCTTCAAACCCAAACCATTCCATGATTCTATGATTAGTTGTTCATTTAATACTTCAAAACTTTCAGCATGATTCTGGAAGTCTGGATTTCTTATTTAAGTAGAGATGTGAGAACAACTTAATAGAAAATATTGCTTCTGTGAAAGCATAAGCACCTCTGCTCTTAGCAGGCTGACATGCATGGGACAGACCACAAATCTGTTTACAGAAACTCTACCTTACCATATACATAGCAGGGAGCTTCTTACTGGTAAACTGTCTTATGTGTAACAAACCTGAGGTACTTGCAGGTTGTGGAAATGACTTTGAGCAACTTTATGTTATATACAAAGTTTGTATTCTTTGTGTTATACATAAAATTCAACTGGAGCAGAATTTAAGCATATTTCACAGAAACAACCTCAACAATTAGAGAGAGGTCTGACACATATTTCATAAATATAACTACTTTAGAAATAGAACACGATCATAAATAACTGTAGTTGCAAATAAGTTTTGAATTTTTAGCTAACCTGTCAATAGGAAATGGACCTTTTCTTGAACTACATCATATAAGTGCAAGATCCTGCTTTGTCTGGAGAAGAAGTGATGGGAATATGGCAGTCAGGTCATTTGACACCTCTAAAAAATTCCTTTTTCTGTCCTAGCAAACTACAATTTTACTGCCTGAATGTTTCATCTTTTAATAAATTAATTTCCTGAAATGCTGTTCAATGAAAATATACAGGAAATGGTGATTTATGGGCAAATACAATTAAAACCACAATAAGATTTCAGCATGTAATATTGCTAAAGTTTAAAGATACAGACACATACTTTTGTCAACAGCCTTTGGTAAAAACTACGAAGTTTATAATTTAGCACCTGTGACACTTGCTTTTTCCCTATATATATATATAGCTTATACAAAAGAGAAATTGAAATTAAATGCAGCTTTATAATTTCTATTTCTTGTAATAGTGTCTTAAAGACAGAAAATGGAACCAAAAATCAATCAAAAATGTCAGCAGTGTCTTTTGAGATACACATTGTTAGTATTACAGAAGCTGTAATTTAAAAGCATACAATTTAAGTCCAGATTGCCTGATTTACTTTACTGACTCCCTGATCTAGTTTAGTTGAACACTGAATTTAAATAGAGGAGCTTGAAGTCAGGAGGGACTTATGTATGTGCCTATATGCTGTGCTGAATCAACATCCCACTGCAACAAATCACAAGTACAGTATGTTTAACAAGCAGAACACAGCAAGCATATTTATCTGTTCATAACAAAGCCAGAAATGACACCTTCTCTTTGCATTTTTGTGAGTAAGCAAGCATCAGCAGGCAGGAATAACCTTACTTTTCCTTATCTACTTTACCTTAGAAATAATTATTTAGCATAACAAACCAAGAGCAGAGTGTATGTTTTGAAGTTGAAAGGAAAAGGTCCAAACTGGCATGCTTTAGCTGTTTATTAACAGCTGTTTATTAACTGCTTTTCTCCTAATGAATTGCCCTGTTGCTCTGCATCACTCTGACTGCAGTGTAACAGCTTTCATTAGTCATCATAAATATGGCTTTGTGCCACATTATTTACATTCTTGTAGTAAATAGCTAGAACTTCACACTGTAATAATTCAGACTGTTTCTGCACTGGCTAAAAAATAATCTGGCAATGCCTAATATACGATTTTACCTTAAAAAACCTGAAGCCCAAATATGAAAGTTTTTGCATTTGTAGGTTTTTTGGATACAATTTTACCACCAGTATAATTCCACTATGGCCAAAATTCTTGCCAATAACAAGGCTAAGGGAATCAGAATTTCATTGTAACTAGATTTGGCAAACTGGGCTTCTCTTCTGGTAGAACTGTCACAAGAAGAAACTGATATTCAAAGTTTAAAATGTGATTAATGCTTGAAAATTAACTAAGCACTGTAAATATGTTTAAAAATGAGCTTAAGAAAAATCTGAATTACAAATATGAACGATAGTAAATATTAATCAGTAATAGGATTGTTCTCATAATACAAAACTACTTTTTAGGTATTTTGGTAACATTTCATTAAAAAGTTTAATTTTCTTCTTTAACTTGTCAGCATATGAAAAAAAAAGAGGACAACAGTTATATGAAATATAACTGATTAATTGTAGAGATTCTTTGTAAAACAGCTTTCTATTCAACACATTATTTACCTAGGTCAATCTAAAGTCAATGAATTTCAGACATAACTGACCTATGAATTCTAGTGAGTGATTTAGGTAGACAAGTGAAAAATCTTACAATTTTTTAATGTACTTTTTTTGGAAACCAAACTGTTTCCCTTAAGCTGAAAAAATATAAGCAACTGAACTCGTATTTACATTGAACAACAACTATTACAGAGAATATTTTTCATTACTAACACTCTTGAAAACCCTAATTTTGATACTACTAAAAAATGAATGCCTGATTCTAACAAATATATAATTATTAAATACATATAAAAATGATGATGTCTATAGACATTTTACACATATGCAGATCTTATGCATGAATATATATTACATCCAGATTTCTTGACTCAACAGGCTTTCATAAAATTCTTAATGCCAAGAGAAGTTCTGTTAATAATCTACACCAATACTTTGATAGTGACTTTGCAAAATCCCAGCTGTCAGTCTAAACTCAGTTGCAAAAAGGCACTTCACCTTTAACTAATTTATTCTCAGAAAAAAAGATTTATCAAGTGCATTACAAGGATTCAAAAATAATATTTACATATTATAATGGGAAAAAGTACAAAGACATGAAAAAATGTCTAGAAATTATGTTGAGTCAACAAAAAGGAAAATAAAAGATAAGAGTTCTTTTGAAAATCCATTTTTAACCTTCCTACAATAAGAAAGCAAACTTCTTTTGTTAAAATATAAAAATCTTCTCAACAAACAAGTTTTATTGTATTTAAAATATTCCTCCCTGTCTAGTTAACTTTATATTAATCTTCTCAAATTCAGGTTGTATTCAATATCTCCCAACCCAGGCTGCTGCTTAAAAAAAACCTTGTTCAGGGTTTTCTCAGCTACTAGCTTTCAGCAAGTAGAAAGCAATTCTAATTTGATGGATGTGATATTAGGTCTATTTAGTTTGTCATCTGGCTGCTTTTCTTCCCAATTACATGTTGGCATCACAATCCTTGAAGGGGATTCTTTCGCCTCGTAACGGATTGCGAGCCATACATCACAACTGTGGCATCTACAATGCATCTATGTAATCTCTTTGGCAACACAGCCACTTAATTCCATGGCAGAAGTCATTCTCAGAACTGCTTTTATATTCTTTTAAATATCTGAAATATTTATCTGACAAACTCATAGATACAATCTACAGACTTTCTCCTGAATGCGTCCACCCAGTGAAGATGAAACGGTGTCAGTGCTGGTCAGCATTAGGGTTAGGATTAGGGTGAAAATGGCTAACTGCTCACTTATCAAACTCTCCTAAGGTAACTTCAATGAGGAATATTATATCTTCATCTCTAATGAAAATATTGCGTAATTATTGCATAGCAGCGCTTTGTACTAAGAGTGAGACCTATTTGACACCACAATGCTTACTCTCTAACATTAGAGGATTACACACAGCTCAGGAAACAAACACCCTGGCAAACAACTTCCTTCTGTCAATGTACTGCAATATGCTAGAATACCCAGGACAGTCAGCATAGAAAGGTAGAAAAAACATATGAATAGGGAAATTCTTCACTATATTCAAGAAATAAGTTTTATATGACAAAGAGAGCCTTGTAGTATGTCAAAATCAAGGAGAGCTTACCATTTTTGGTGTTCACATAAACCATTATCTAAAATGGCCTCAGACTCAAATCATCAGAAATGTTCTGCATTTCCCAAATGCCACCAAAAATGTAATTTTTGACACTTTTCCCATTTGATATATTAAAAAACAATTTTTAAGTGTACTATCTACCTTCAATTCTGGTCCAAACAGATTGGTATGAACAGCTACCTCAGCCATTTGACACGGGAAATGAGAAAATTTATCAAGCAGAAATCTTACCAGAAAATGGATTTTTAAATACTCCAAAAATCTGAACTGCTGTCAGACAACCTGTCTATTTTATCTTTTTGATTGCAACCAAGAAATTAAATAAAAAGCAGTTTTCTCTAGAAGAACATATATTTTTTCCGAAAAAAGAAATTTTCAAGTCACTAGATATAGCATTTTTCTCAGTCTTCAAGAAGGAAACTATTACTGCTGCTTATTAATATAAATAGGTTGGAACACCAACATTCCAATTTAGATTAATGCTAGAAATAGTTTATATCCTCAAAAGAAATACCTTGAAACTGGAGAAATAAATATGGGTTTTGTTAGCTTTATTGTAAACGCTGCCCACATTATTTTTTGCATAGAAGAAAGTTCCCTCACCAAGAAATACTAGGAATGAGTGGACTCAAAACATTGGCATATTTTAACAAATGCAATATAAAAATAATGAAATCCCATTATCTCAACACAGAGAAAGTACAGAAAAAGTAGTAAGAAATCAACTTGATCAATTCACAGAGACTTCGATGACTTGCAATTCAGAAAAGAAAAGCAGAAACCACAGTCTTTGGAGAGAATTAGTAAGAATGAATATATGCAATTGCGTAAAGACAAAATAATAGCATCACAAAAATTGGCAAAGAAAGGAAAAAAAAAATCACTCTTTAGGTATACTGATAAGGAGGAGACCAAATAAAGACTTGGTTCGTTCTCAAAAGGGAAGAAAATCTTTGAGTGGATGAGACCACCAAATTGCAGCTATACTTGATAAATTTTTTTAGAATAGATTTAAGAAAACTGAAATAATGCTAAAGTCATGATTCTAATAATAACAAAGGACAGAAGTGTCACAGAATTGCTCAACACAAGTCAAAATATCAGGCTGTTTCTAGGATGTATGAACAAGAACATCATCTTTCAAAAAACATGAACTATGTCTTAGCTCTCCTGTTCGTCAACTTCAGATTTTTGTCTAGTTTTAGACACTGAACTACAAGAAATAAGTTGACTTTTTTTCCTTTTAGATAGCTGAAAATCCTAATCTACAAGAGCAGACAGGAAAAAAGTATCATGTTGTTATGTCTAGAGACAGCAAAATACCAAGGAAAACATGGGATGATAAAGGTACTTCAGAAGTCCACATAAGCCTCTTATTGCCTTGATCAGTGCTAACTGTCATCCTCTGCAGTAAGACACTCAATTCAGTAATTCTTTTTTCTGAATATATATAAAGAGGCAAAAATGAAACAAATATGCAAAAAAAAGAAAAAAACATGCTGCTCATTTTGTCCAGTGTGGATGTGTTTGTCTAATTTTTTTGTAGAAAGCTTCATTGAGAATGGCATTTGTACCCTTGAGCTCACAATGTTAAAGGGAAATAGATTAAATAAACTCTTAACTATCCATTAAGTTTTATGATTCTTAAATGTAGTGAAAGGAAGGAGAGCTATCTGCCATGCAAAAAAGTGATTTTATTATTTCTCCAGAGTAATATAACTGTGTTATTTTACTCAGAATTAGAGTAACAAAAACAAGGAGTACAGCAAGAGCACTAATAAGGTATATATGGATTTGTTGAAAAATCCCCCTGCAGCTCATCTGTCACACTGAACATGAAACTTCATGTAATTCTTGTTGTAGTATCAATGAGAAGATGTGATAGACCATGTGCTAACAGTTAAATTACATCTGTGAACCAGCTTTATAAAATAAACATATTTCTGACATTTATTAACAGAAATTCCACAGTGGTAATAAATAGAGGCAAGAGATACAACTCTAAATTTACTTATATCTCTAAAATAATCACATAACTTTTAGTTAAAACTCATTTTTCTGGGAAGTTGAACATATATAAAACCGGGACATAAGAACAATCTTGGACTGCAGCATCACAGTGAAAGCCTTACAGTCAATGCAGCCTACATTTTCAATTGTAGAACAGACAGACAGTGATATTCTAAGTATTTATAAATACTACTTGCATTAAATCTACTTGAGTTACATTAAAAAAAAAACTAAACAACTGATTTCATTTGGAAATGGTTGCTATATTAACATTAGAAGTCTGAATTAATTTAAAAAAACAAGGAAACAAATTACAGTGATGAGAATTTCTACCACAACAAGTTTAAAATGTATTTATATGCAAAAAGACAGAAGTACAGGATGTACTACTGTGCCAGTCATGCCTATCAGAAGCGATAACACCTCTCCCTTTTATCCCTGCAGTTTTCTTCCTGGCTCCTGAATTTCCTTCTAAGTACTATACTTAACCACTTGTGTCATTAATTTAAGACCCAGGCATTTAAATCTACAGATCAGACCATGTATTCACTTCTGTTCCCAACTACAATATTTTAATGTATAGTTTCTTAAACAGTTGTTTTTTACATGTCTATGACTGATCCATAGCTTAGGATTAGCCATCCTAAATTAAAATCACCAGTCTCAATCAAAAATGACAGATTGTTTTCTTAACTACTCAGAATTTCCAACAGGATTATTAGGAATAATTATTATCCCTCTCTGGTAGGTTTTCCCTCAGCTTTTCCCCCTGAATTAAGACTCCTAACTGTAAAGTCTCCATAGATCAGGTGCCTGAGCACTAGATCACTAATAAACAGCCCTTCCCTCTTTTTTACTATCCATACAGTACATTCAGATCCTTTTCTAGCAACACACAAATACACAGTATATTATTTCATAGCAGTTTTGGCAGCACAACCCACAGTACTTTTCTATAGCTGTTTCATTTCATTTGGAATACACCTTCACACAGACATGCTTTATATTAACACACTGAAACTGATGTGGAAGAAGATAATGAATTGTAGTCAAATACTTGAAGCATTAACCCATAGGCATCTCAAATTAGAGACAATTTGGCACAGTAAGGGCAGATTTTAAGATATTAATATATTCATAATGCAAAACCATAATGTTTAAGTGTGTGCACCTACACACAGAGGCAGATGAGAAATGGTGAAATAAATGTCTTAGTGTAAAACTCCTGTGATAGGTGATCACCATGTTGGCCTTATTGGGCTTGCAAAGTTTCAGTACACAGACTCTTAAATAATAGTGTGAGAATGGAGAGTCATTGTTTATACTCTCCTGTTCTTTCAGGAAAACAGAAAAAAAGGTGAAAGGGAAAACTGGAAGATTTTAGGAAGATAAAGAATGAAGGAGATTGTTTCATATCTCAGGAAGATTTAGCTAGCCATCAGTACCTGATTAAATGTTTTAAAGTGCTTCAAAAAGGACACAGCCAACTTAAAAATCACATTTGACCAACTGCAATTCAAAGAAATAAGATAAAGGAATAATTCTTCCCTATAAGGGAACATTCTGCATTATTTACCTTGCTTAACTTACCCATTTCCTCTTTTCCATTGGACTTTTGCAAAGCAATAATGGACAGAAAAGCATGAAAAATATAATAATGAAACCACAAAAAGTAGAAATGGCATACATAATTACATACAAATGCATGCAATTAAAATTTCAAGCTAAAATATATCCCCAGAAAACTCCAAATACAAAGTATTAAGCTACAAATATATAATTTATTGCAGTATAATGCAGCCTTACCCTTCAAGTTAAGGAAAGGGGGAGTAAAATTAAGACAATAAAGAACCACTGACAAAAAAGATATTTTATAAGGAAGAAATGAAATTTAACCTACAGATTCCCAGACAATATTGCAGAGGCAAACACTGAAAGCTTTCTTTGCTCCCCTCCCCACCAAAGCACCAGTTAAGATGTGCACATCTTGAAGTGATTCTATTTATCTTTACTTATTTCTAGGTAACAGGATTATATAGAAAATAGCTGTAAAGCTTGTTTGTTCACTGCATAGGTGCAGTAACAGCCATTTTGTGAAAAGATCACAGTGGGGGAAAACTGGTTTACTATCACCTGACAAATGCAAGACAGCTGAATATGAAGTTTCTGGAGATGGGGCATTTTGCTTCTTGCTTGAGGAAGTAATCATGCTCAACTTCAGCCAAGTTTCTTAATGCAGAATAGAAGGGGATGAAGTAGATGAACTTTTTTTCAGAGGACACTGAGGGCAGGATACAAATGAGTTCTGAAGTTTTTCAGGTCATCCAGCTCACCCACCAGTTTTGATGTTTTGCTACATACATAATTATTTTATTCTTTTTATATTCTTCCACAATGGGAAGATAAATAGGGAGCCTTTTGTGTCTTTTGGTACACTTCCTTCAAAGCTCCCTCTGAATTGCAGTCCCATCATTATATTCTAGCTGAAAAATATGCAAGTTCCTAAGGGCTTTTGACGCACAAGCTTCAGAGGCAAGAAGCACCTTGGGAAATCTCAGAGGTGATTTGGTCTCATGCTATATCAAGTCAAAGAACAGTCTGATGAGATACTATGTAAATGTTAATGAAATGCTCTCTGAAATGTTAATGGTCTAATCCAGGTGACCAGAAGGAGAGTTTCTGAATTAGTACACTTATGAAAAAATAGTAGTCATATATTAGCTTCATAACAAGTTGCTCAAGTAGTGAAATTATGGAAACAAGCTACTCACTTTATCCATCTGTAACTAAGTTCAAATATAGTTTACAGGATATGTTATAGAAAATTTTACCTTTTAATGGTTTAATATCTATTTAATACAGATAATGGTTTCAGAAGAGAGTATTATTATGGCTTATGTCAAACGGTAGTACTTAAAAAAGAATGGGTTCACAGTACCTAATGAAAGATGAGAAATTTCCAGAATTTCTACCCTTAATGTTAGAGGCTACAGTATTGTTGTTACATTCTAGTGAATTGTTTCAAATTTTGTTAAGAGGACACAGGAGTCTAAAGCAGCACATATAAAATAAAAATTGCAGAGTACTGATGGAGAGAAATACAAGTTTAATAACTGAAATGATTTTTTCAGATACTTTTTTAGGGGATGGCAAGAGGTAAAGGTTAGAAACCAATAGTGTAATGAGCATAGCAAGAGTGCAGAGCAGCCACTTTTAACTCTGAGTCTCAGTTAGCCTCCTCAGTGCAGTGCCAGCTCCATAATGAGCGAGCAGTCCACTCAGCCAGGGAACTTAGTGTATGAAAGGAATCATGGCATACAGAAATGCACTGCTTGTGGAAACAAGCATAGAGATCAGCATTAATGATGAAGTGAGGCAGATAAATAGTGAGACAAGGATGCAGACACACACTAGTTGAGATACATCATTAAGCACAATCATCTTTGACAGAAGCAGTTTTGATATTTCAGTACTCCGGTTATGTCAAACCCATGAACTTCAGCATGTTAGAAATGTGTCTTAAAGGTTGCAGCTAATTAACCCAGATCATCATCTGCAAGTTTCAAACCTGTTGTGGTACAGATTTTCAGGGTATCTTACAGCTTAAATTGACTGCATTTACAGTATTAATCTTGAATATAAATATGGCATAAAAGTAGAGCAATCAAATGCATAATTTTTTATGTTATAGTTGTGTAGGGTTTTTACTCAGTATTTCTACATTTAATGCAGTTGCTCAGTAATCTGCAGGAGTGTATTACACCTTTGTTCTGATGCCTTGCACTAAATGTACCTAGGTAAAATTTAAGATTATAAACATACTGTATGAAGTGCAAATAATTTAGACTCAAGTTCTTCAGAAAATTTCTTCTCACAGAGATTTTGGGTAGCTCTTCCCAGAGTAACATTTAGGAGTTGGAACAGGGAACTCACTACAACTTTTTCCAGTTGTAGAAACTCAAGGACTTCAAGATTATTCCAATATTTCTGCCTCTAATCCTCGTTTCAATGTTTTTTGTCTCTTCAGGCTCGTTGCAGAATTCACTATTCCTTTTGTGTTGTCTTTAAATCTTACCTTTAAGTGTTTTATCAAAACACCCATGTAGCTGAAGTAGCTTTCCATGTCTTATCCACCTGATACTCTCTTTAAACTAGAATCTTTTCAGAAATAGTATGAAATGTGACCTCTCTTTACATCCATCAGTTGTCTTTGCTTTCTTCATCCTATCTATAATATTATTCTGCAACTAATATCCATCAGTGTATGAAATAAACATTTTTTGCTTTTCTTTGACTGTGGGGATGTTAACAAAACTGAAAAAAATTAGGAAAGCTATATATATTTAAAAGATCTAGCAATATTTGACATATGGAGTGTAAAGATCTTACAATTTTTTTCTGAAATACAAACACAACTGATGAACATCTCTTTTTGAGAGATCATTTCATCTTAAAAAGATAAGCCTTTTAAACAAACAGGAATTGACAGGGGAAAAAATGTGTGCGGAGAAAGTCACAGTTAAAAGATTTAAGAGATTCCAGTTCCTTCATTATTTTCAATGATTATGCTAAAATACTTTCACTTGCTGATTAATAGATGAAATTTTTAAATGTCCCCATGTAAATGGGACCAACTACCCAGCCTACTAGAATGCTATTTTCAGAACTGCACTAGTTACTAATCTCCACGTGCTCTTGCGTTTAAGCTGCTAACATTTTTTCTCCAATATTTACCCTCCCAAACATATACAACATATTGTATATATTATATTTGCATATATATTTACATTGCATGTAGTGCAGATCTGTGTGTATTTTACACACACACATATCTACATACACATACACTTTCTTCTTGTCTTCCTTTTGTTAGACTAAACAAGCCACACTGTTTCAATCACTTAATTTTAAACAGCCTATTCTTCTGTATTTACCTAGCAGTTATGCTCTACATTAACTCTAGCTGAATTAATTGTTTTTGAACACTATTGATATCTCACTTTTTATTTGCAAAAATACTTCTCTTGACCCAGACAGAGAATTACTGACTTTTTTGTACAGATGCACAGCAGTGGAATTAAAAATAAGTCTGATCTTTACACTTACTTAACTGTCCAAGTCCTTCCTAGCTCATGAATCCTTTATATAAAGTATATGATGCTTTCTTATCTCTCAAGTTCTCATATACATAAGTATCATTACAGAGATTTGTTTGGGAATCAAGTTTGTATCTAATTGTATCTAATTAATTTTTGAAATAAGGAAAAGGCAGAATGTATCCATAACTTCGTCTTTCTTAAGATAATTCTCTGCTGTGTGTTTTCCAATTCTATAATCCTTACCCTTTTAGGAAATAGAAAAGAAGACAATCTGTGTTTGTTAATTAACTCAGCTTGCACCACACTTGAAACTGTTCGGAAATTGAAAATTCACAGAGAAATGAGTAAGGTTTTCTGGACACTACATTACAGATTAATTTGGGGTTACCTCAGAATTAAGTCCCCAAAGCTTTATTCAATAGTCCTATTAGGTCTTCAGTAGCCATCATTATTTTATTTCTTTAAAACACAAAACCCAGTCTATTACAGAGGATCAAAGTGTCATAGTGATATTCTACAATCACACTAGGCATAACTGGGACAGATACTATATCAGGGGAAAAGTTTCATCAAAAGACCAAACTGAATGAAATCCTGTAAGCTGTTCTTCAAGGCAAAGAAAAGAGAAAAAGGAAGTCTCTTTACCCACGCAAATCCTTTTAGGTCATAAAACATCTATTAAATTAATACCACAATATAAAATAAGCCCATTTCCAGACTAACCTCAAAACTGCATGCTATCAATAAATTGCTTCCAAGACTGAAAATTCTGATTTATAAAATGCTTTGACAAACATGCACCTTTAAATCATGCAACTTGGCCTCTGAGGAGTCATGTCACTTCTTTTTCACGTCAATTCTCTGCACTGCTGCATTGCCATGATCTGTGGTGGTCACTGGAGCTCAAGTCAGACAGAGCTATCAAATCAATTATAGCAGCCTGCCACTGTCTTACACCGACAACAAATGATTGATAACAAAACCTGCCTACTTTCAGTTCTCATCTGACAGCAACAAAACAGTCCCTGCCTGCTTTTACTGGCATTTGTCATAAATCAATAGCAATTTCATCACTCAGAAAGGTGCTGTCAACTCTACTCAGTCCATCTGGTTTCACTTTACTGTTATAACTTTTAACGCATAAACTATTCAGGAAGGTTAATGTATAAAACTGGTTTTGTTTAGAATCTCCTATTTACTGACACCAGAGCAACACTTAGAAAAGATAAAGCATCAATTATTTTTAAAGATGGTAGGAGGAACCAAGAGAATCATGCTCTGTAATTTTAACAATTTATTGACACCTAGCTTTGCTGGGAATTTTCTCTTTATTAGGTAATACTATCATCTGATCCAAAAAGAAATTGCTCTTTTGACCTGTTATTATGGCCTTACAGTAATTATACCTGAAAATTGAACAGTGAATCATTTAAATGAAACTCAGACTTTCCAAGCATGAGATGATAGATAAATTCTGTATTCTTCCTACCATACTCAGCTAGGATGTTAAATACTAAAAGAGAAGATCTTTAATGTTCTACAAAGATGAAAAATAATAATTATAATATTTTTAAACTATTATACTATTTTAAAACACAAACAGTAGTTAAAAATATAAGTTTGTATTATATTACGGAATTCACTGGTATACTAAGTGGCACAATGAATTGTGTGGCAACAGCGATGCTACATATCTTAACATATGGATCTGCTTCACATCTAAGTTTCCAAGCTGATCTGGAAAGAACTGCATCACTAAATGAATTGCAATCTTCCTTTGCTAAAAGCAGTTGGTGAACGGTTCAGCTCTCTGGTTTGTGTGAAGCTCTAAACCATGGTATGTATCAGGTTACAGTGTATGCTTAAAAAATAAAACTCTGTCACGCTCAGTTTTCTAGTAAACCACTGTTCAGATGTTTCTGCAGGGGGATGCTGTTTTAATGTATCTGTGTTTTGAGATGGAAAACGTATTTCCACTGCAGATAACAATGATATTTCTATAGGGGAACTTAATAGCACTGTTATTATGTACATTGGTAATACTTGCATTGACTAAAATAAATCCTTTTTAAAATCACTTAGAAAATTTATTTCTGATCCATAGTATTAATATTATATAGTTAAATCAGAGAAAAGAGTTCCATTAGCACCTAAGTCTTACAGAACAGAGCACTAAAGTATACACTTGTCTTGGGGAGAATATTAATTGATCAATAGATAATTTCACTTTTCCTTCTGTAAAAAATCTCTCAAACTATCACAAGACATTCCCACTTCCCTAAGCTAAAGTGTAAAGGATTAATAAAAGAACAAGAAAATCCCCTCAGACTGATTCCTGGCAGTTTTTGGGACTTCCAGTTCTACTGAAAAAGCAAACCAACAACATCCACACCAACCAAAGCCACACAAATCAGCTAGTGGAAACTCCCTTTCTGATGTTCCTCTGAGTGCTCTGCCACTTATTTTTTTTTTTAAACAAGAGGCTCCTCTCTTACATTACAGAAAGTCAAAAATTTCACCTGCTATCCAATGAACACTTATGCCTACCACGTTATCTCATTGCCAACCAATTACTTCAGTCTTTAACATGCAGCAAGTCAAAAAGAGTAGGAGGTTTCGGGGTTTGTTGCTGTTTTTGTTTGTTTTAATGTATCGCTGTGTTAGATGTACCCAACTCTAGGAATGCATTTAGAGAAACGGGTGGGTTGTTGAGGTGATGGAAGATCCTAACATAGCAATGTAAAACCCAAGAAAGAATGAATTGAGGTTCTCATAAAATGTAAAGACCAGGAAGGACATGTTCATTTGGGATGAAACCCTAACCTAAATGCTGTCTTATATCCTTCTGTTAGTGTAGGAAAATATGGTAGGGACATGACAAACATACACTGTGCTCTTCAATGCTTATCTTAGCCATAACTAATGGGAAAAAAAAAAGGGAAGAAAAAAATAGAAATAGATAAAATATCCAGGAAATGACTGGTTAGTACTTGCACACCAGACCTTAATACATATTGATGATCATTTGACAGAAAAATACAAGAGACATTTCCCTGAAAGTGTAGGAGAATTTATCTTGCTTCTGCCTAAATTGATTCATCATCCTTTTAAAACAATTTCTCCTGTGAAGGCCTCCAGAAAAGGGCAGTGAGGGAGATGATCTGGAAAAATATGAAGCGAAATTAGAACAGCAACTTTTTTCAGAAGTCACTGTGGTAATTTTAATCCTGTTGCAAAAAGAGAAACTCCAAAAGAAAAGAAAGAAAAAGGAGGAAAAAACCATGAAGAAATAGTATTGGTCCTATGATCTTGAGAACTATGTCAAACACAGTAGCTTTTATTCCCAAGGTATTCAGGGAAGGCGCCTTGGGATTCGTTTTCTCCAAAGGCAGATAAAAAAAATTGCCACTTATTGTGGCATGTTTTCACAGGTTATTACAAAAAGAAGGGTTGTATAAAAGATGTGAAAAGCAAGGCTGCAGGCATGTTTTCTTTTGATTCTACTAGCACATCATCTACAGAGAAAATCCTGTACCTCACACAAAAGGCACATAGATCAATCTATATCTTCTTAGATTTTATACCCTGACCTAAGGGTTATCTAAACTGTAGTAACTGAGGCCATAAACCTTACAACTTCACCTAAAAAATAAGCTGATGATCCAATCCAGTGTTTGGATGTCTTGATTAACTCTGTCAAACCCATTTCTCACTGAGACCCAAGTTAGACTTAATCCATTGGGACTGTTCCACTACTCATAGATATTCATGCATGTGATTGGGAAAGAACAGCTAAGCTTTGTGGGTAGGTGACTTGTTTATTTCTAGAAAATTCACAAACATTCTCACACAAAGGAACAAAACTGAATCTGTGTTCTCATCTCCTGGCTAAATGATGAAGTAATCTGGGCGTTGAGCAACGGCAGTAACATCCATCTCCTTCTTTCTCAATTGCTTTTCTTTCTTTCTCTCAGAAAAGCAAATATTTCATGCCAAACGGAAAGAAATTTCAGTTTTCAATACAATGCAGAAAAATGCACATTTGGGGTAAAATTTATTTTTTCCCTTTGCCTTAGCAACAGAAAAAAAAAGGAAGAAAAAAAGAGTAGGTATCATAGCTCTACCCCAGACATTTCTCTCAGGCAATACGTTCTCAGACTCCCCATCAAATAACCCATTCCATTACTCCCCCCTTTCCCAAAATACATCTACTGTGTCAGAAGTGTTTCTTGATGGCAGTCAGCCTGCTGTTCAGTGACAGACTCACTTACAGAAGAGTTACCACATTTATTTTCAGCCTAGGATTTCTACTAAATCTTTCTGGGTATCACATTACAACTTTAACAACAATACTCCCCCTTCCTCCCCACCACACAAAAAGCCCTGAAAAATCTCAACCAAGCAAGCAAACATCTCCTGCTCCCAAATTCCCAAACCTAAGCCAAACAAAACCCTCATTTAACAGTCAGTTTCAAATGTTTTCCTGGAGTTCAAGGAAATAATCAAGTGATAGGATTGGATGTTACAAATAGGTATATATGTGCACAGACTGGAAAAAAAAAGCAGAAAAACAAACATTTTGCCTTTTAAGCTAGTTGATATGGTACAATGGTGATACAAATCTTGGTCATCTAAAAATACTGTAACCAGTTTTAACTGTGAGCAGTTTTAACCTTCCAGAAACAAACACACATGATGTCCTTCTTTGATGAAATTTTTAAGGTTGAATGTAATTTGGCTATTTAAAGGATTCTTTTCTGGTAAGCAAAGACAAGTGTCTTAAAATCTCCATTTAGAGTTAAGTACAACTCACATTTGAAACGACAGAGAATGCCTATTTGTGCAGGAAAAATGAAGTGTGCTACTACTATAGAAATGCATTGTTATGTAATGACCTCTTGATAACAAATAACAGGGACAATATCAGTTTTAAGTTGTTTTCCTGGGAGGCAATTAGAGTGCCTGTGCTATTACTAGTCACCTGTATTTCTAAATAAAT
Source organism: Ammospiza caudacuta (assembly GCF_027887145.1). Classification (NCBI taxonomy): domain Eukaryota; kingdom Metazoa; phylum Chordata; class Aves; order Passeriformes; family Passerellidae; genus Ammospiza; species Ammospiza caudacuta. Next base: position 64,556,839 of record NC_080594.1, read on the forward strand.
AAATTTTAAAAAATCAACTGCATCATGGCAAGTTTCCCTGGAGCAGAACCACTGTTTGTTTTCTATATCTACCTTCTAAGCCCTACTGCTCTTCACCAACTGCCAGAAAGGAACACCCATGACTGTAAAGCTTTGCTGAATGTGCAACAGCTTTGTAAACCCAGGAGCAGCTTTGTTTCGCCCTCCCCTCGGGGAGCCACGGTGCTTTGGCAGAACAAGGTCTGGGGAGTCTCTAACACTCATCTGGCAGCTGCAGCCCGGGGAGGGCCGGGCAGTGGGAGCTGTGCTCATCCCTCGTCCTGCCGCCATCGCCATGGCAACCTGGCTTGCCCGGACCATGTGGCGGCTGATGCTCCCAACAGCAGCCTTGGGCTCGGGCACCCTTCACGTCCCTCCCCCTTCATTCCCCACTTTGATTCATAACAACCGGGTTCTCTTCATCCTCCCGTTCCCCTTCCTCCCAGTCCATGGCACATCCAGGTCAATTTTGATAAGTAGGAACAGCTGAAATACCTTTATTTGCTCCTTCCCTTACAGAGACATAAAAATACCTGGATTACAGCCAGACAAGCAAACCCAAGAAGTCACTCCAAATATGCTAATTTTTTTCACAGGTGGCTTACATTTCTTTCACAACAGCTGATGGGGAGAAGAAAAGATTTATCCCTAAATAACAGAGCTGCTATAGCAATGGAGTAAAAGCAGCTATAAGGGTGGGCAACAATCTGCATGGTGAGCCAAGATAAGAGGAAACATAATTTAATTATCCCAAAGCACACAGAGTTGTTAATTTGAGCTGAATCTGAATTAACTGAAAATACTGTACCAGAAAATAAAACACGTAAATAAAGTGTTTCAGAAGCACTCTTCAAAACTTTTATCCCAAACAAAACAGCGAACTTCAAGCTGCTTCTTCCTGTTGGGCCCTATCTTTAAGTCAGGAAGCTGCTGTGAGTTGTTAAACCTTTGAAAACACCATAGGCTTGCCACTTTTTTTTGGTAATGCTTTTGAGTTTAGCAAATGCAAACTCCATCCAGAATAATGGTTATAAGCAGTTCTTCAGGTGACTCATGCTAACACAGCTGGGCCACTGAACTGGCTAGTAAACAAAATACCCGTCCCAAGAAATTAGTATATTTCAAGACTTGAAGAATCAGTTTGACTATGATGTCACCCGCCACATTTTTGTACCATGTCTACTATATGTAGGGAAAAAGTAAGGAATGTAGATACTTCACTGATTTCTTTCTGCAAAGGAAGTGCTTTATTTTCTCTTTTTTTTAACATGGGGAGAATGATTATTATCAGAGTAGGTTTTAAAAAGTGACTCAGAAGTTAAAACTCATTCTACAAACTCATTTCTAGCACCACTGTTTGAGTGAAATAATTTATTTCCATACTTCTCTTCATATATCAAATTATTATGAGCACAAATGAAACAATTTCTAAAAATTAACAAGAAAAACCTATAAACTTTTCTTTTTCTTTAAACTAATAGACCTCTGCGCCAAGTTTTAGTTGCAATTATTTCTACTGTATTAGAAATGAAACTTTTAAGTAAACTCCAATTGTGATGAAGAAATATGAAAAATTTTATCAAATGTCTGTAGTGGAACTTGGGTAATTTTTATATTATCTTGTTGTGGCTCTGGATGATAGTCTTATTAACTTGCTTTAAGGATTAATCAGTTCAACAAATAGTGTTGGTTAGACTGCAGTATTTCTTGTTTCCTTTAACTGCTGAAAATGTAATTTGCCAGCAAGGAAGAAGTAAGTACTATTAATTGGAAACCTATTTTGAAAAAAAAAAAAAAATTCCCAGAAAAATCAAACTGCTTCTGTTTGATTGATGCACTGTGATCCAGAGAGTTTCAAGGTTGACTCAATTTTTTGTTAATAATTAATGGGATTTTATTTACAAAAATGTAAAATGGAAAACGAGTACAGATACTTCCCATGAATACATAATACAACAAAGCATCTCTGGTGCATTGATCAGTAATGAGTTATTATATGCACTCCAATCATAAATCCCAGTGGAAAGTTTAAATGATAGAAGTTCTATTCTTAGGCTGACTTAATAAGCCTGGACTGATTTACTGAGTAAATTGAAAGATATTTCAGCTTTCTTGGGTGAATTTGTTCACTCCCACATACCACTTCTATACAAGTTTAAGAACTAAACATCAAACCCAGTACTGCTCATATACCTCAAAGTTAAGTAACTCCTCAAAGACAACAGGTAAAACATCTGTTAAAGTATGTTACTTTCATCAAACAGGGGAAGGATTTCAATATGTACTGAAAATGGCATAATCTCAAAGCTCAAATTTAATGTCTGTGATGCACCAAATATGAACATGTTAAAAGACATTGAAATACCAATTATGATACTTTTAGTATTATGCAGTGTGAAAAATTACCAAACTCTTTTTGTCCAAAGATATGCAGCAGAACTTTATACTGCAGAGAAGCAGGTTCATCACAAGAAAACACTTCAAGAGCAATATTTTTTTCTCATCAGTATACCTCATGTAAGTGCAAACAGTATATCATTAGCTCCAAAATCTGAAAATCTTGTTTAGGACAGCAATGCTGCAGCACTGTTTTCCAAATACAAAGCACCATGAAGTAGACTTCTCCACTAGCTTGTTCACCATATTCCAAGAAAACTAACAGATTATAAAATTTTATTGCACTCAACTTAGTTTTTGAAGGTAGACAATTTGATGTAAAGAGAATTCTACATTAATAACTAAAAAAATTAAGGCTGAAATCTGCAATTGAAGCCAAGAACAAAAGGCAGTGCAGTGCACTCTTTACTAGCAAACACACTGGCAGCTTAAGAAAAGCTTTCCCATTTCTCATATTTTCCTATTGTTCTCCCTAACTTGTTTAGTTTAGCTTTGAAAAAGCCAGGTGCTGGTAGATTAATTTTAGTCAAACTTTATTTCCATATGAAATACAGCTAGTACTTTTGTTAAAAAGTGTTCTTGACCGACTAAGTTTTCTTATCACTTGCAGAAATGTATTACTCTAATGCAAACATTGAAATAACTTTCACTATGTCAGTGCAGGTTAAGGGCATAAAGATTTTTAAACTAAAAATAAGAAGCAACACCTCTTTGTTTGGTGACTTTTTTCAAATGGGCTAAATTAAAGCAAAGAGTTACTAAGTATAAGGAAAAAATACCCTGCAACTACTCAATGCACTGGCATTGTAGAAATACAGATGAAGAAAATCGTGTTTGACTGCATGGTGCAACCCCAGAGCTAGTAGATCTTAAAGAGCATCTTGCAGCAATATCTGAGCAAAACTGGATTCTGAGTGCCACCCAGTTTTGGAGGGGAGGTCTAAGTATACGATGTTTGAATCCCACCCCACCAGCTTTACCTCAGAACTTTAAAAGGATGTAAACTGTATGGCTATTTAATTTTAAAATATTTTATGACTTTTTGACAGCACATTATTATAAGTTATTGCTGACCTGTCTCTCATTTATCTTTAAGCAGTTAGGACATAATTTTTTTTAATGAATGGCTTTGGACTTTCAGTTACTAGAAAAATAATAAAAGTATATTTTGTTACTACTGCTTTCCCAGAAAACATCAACTGAAGGTATTTTGCAGCCTTTCCGGCTGCTTAGTTCCTGCAACATGCACAATTTCACCAAAGCTTTATTCTTAATGTGATTGCAAAAGACTTCTATAATAAGTAATATTCTCATTTTTAGACCACAGTACATTTTATAGTTTATTGGCACAGGTCAAAAATGCCCTTTTTATTAAGCTAAACCTGCAGTTACAGACAGAAATAGGAGTAAAATGTTTTAGAAACTAGAGTTAAGTGGTTCTGTTGAATGTGCTAATGTTCTATAGGACTGATAAATGAGTAATAAAGATGGGTTAGATAAAGGATGCTAGGAGATGTGGTTGGGGACAAGAAAATCTATCATTAGGCATCATTCGCACGGTTTCTGAAGTGAATAGAAAGGAAGAAAAAAGATCTGTAAAGGAAGATCATAACCTAAAGCAAGAAATTAGGATATAGCCAGTAGTATCTACAATTAAAAAGTCATTAACAGTTTATTTTTTAACTTCTAATATTAAAGATAACCCTTTTTCTATTTGATGGGCATTGGAATGTGGAAAAGGAAGAAATTAATTCCACTTCAGCGTGCTTTGTTTTCTGTCCCATAGGAAGCAACTATACCAAATAATATAATCCAATCTTAGACTGTAAGATTCCTGTATTTTTGACCCCAACCCCACTGAAACAAATACAAGATTTTATAATAGCAGATCTCACTACATAACAAATTTTCAATAAAATGATCTCAGAGCAACTGCTGTTAGGTGGATAAACAGAGACTGGGTAAGCTCAGCGGAGAGTAATTGGCTGTGTCCTGTTTTCAGTCAGCAGCTGGCAACAGAGAAAGAACAGACTTAAAGCACTGGGGTAAGCTCAGAGACTGATTAGTCAGGAAGCTATTGCTAAAGGCAGCAAGGGTAGGAGCTATCCCAGGAGCTCTCTCACAGCAGTTTTCTCTGCCCTGTGAGACACAACTGGAAATCCCTTAATGCACTCTGCCCTTCATTTATTTTTGCTACTGGACATTTGAGAGCATTTAAGAATGTTACTTTTTTGAGTAGTTGCCTGATGATGGATCACACAGAATTAAAATGATTTTATATTTCTTAGAGAAAGGGGAAGACTACCATCTACAGTACAATAATAAAACTAGGGATTACCTGATAGCAAAGTACTTTTTATTCTGTGCTGAATGGCCAAAACAGAGTTTGCAGCTACTCACACATCAATCCTGACTTACTCTTCATGCTGAAATTATGAACTCACCTCACATTCCAGGAAGGCTGCATAACTTAAAGCCACACTGCTGATCTATTTACTTTTAATTCAGTTAAATAAAGCATGAGTAGATAAAAAATATTATTATAGCAGCGTAACACAAATTACACAAGCATACTGTATAGTACAGGAAAAGAGACAAGTATCAAAATACTAGAATTTGGAAGCATAACAAAGTTAGCTATCCAAAGTTAATGTAAATTTTGTGTGCATGCATGTAAGAGAATTAAATTTTTTTTTGCCCCTCAGAAGCACTTGTATCATTCATTGCCTAGGACAGAATATGAACCTAAAGAGCAGCTATTCAGCTATTCAAGTTATTGTTTCATTTGCAATATTGAGTGTGCTGTATCCTGTTTTATTAACTTTATTAACAGAGACAGAGAACTAAAACATGAACAATCATTATCAGGTCTCTCAGCCTCAAGCACTTTAAATTGGAGGCATGAAGTCATCAATTATTAACAATTTATATAGCTAACTCCTGTATACGGTGGGTATATGCCTCTCTCTAGCCACTATGAGGAGCCTAAACACTCTAAGCTGTGCATCTATTTATGAGGTATTTCATCTCTTCAAGAGACTAAATACATAGATTAATTTTGGAGGTCAGCTAAAAACCCTGATTACTCTGATTTACCAGAGTAATTAACCTTATAAAGCACTTCATGTGTTTAGTGCTTTGATTCTACCTTTCAATGCAATTGTAGATGTCTGTAAAGAGAGCCTGGAGATCTTTTTAAGAACCAAAGTTTAAGTTTAAGAATCAAATAATGCAAATTATGACAAATTTCATCCATCTATCAAAAGGGTGGGAAGGAGGATCCTGTAAACTACAGGCCTGGCAGCCTGACTTCGGTGCTGGGGAAGGTTACAGAACAGATTATCTTGAGTGCCATCCCATGGCATGTGCAGGACAACCAGGGCATCAGGCCCAGCCAACACAGGTTTAGGAAAGGCAGGTCCTGCTTGACTAACCAGATCTCCTTTCATCACCCAGGTGACTGATGAAAGGCTGTAGATGTAGTCTACACAGACTTCAGTAAGACCTTCAACACTGTCTCCTACACCATCCTCCTGGAGAAGATGACAGACCATGGCTTAGAGAGGGTGCAGTCTTAGCTGCCTGGATGGTCAGGGCCAGACAGTGGTGGAGAAAGGAACTAAACCCAGTTGGCAGCCCGTTGCTAGCAGTGTTCCCCAGGGCTCAGCATGGGGACCAGTCCTGTTTAACATCCTTACTGATGATCTGGATGAGGGCGTCAAGTGCAGCCTCAGTCAGTTTGCAGATGACACTGAGCTGGGCAGGAGTGTTCATCTGCTGCAGGTCAGGAGGGCTCTGCAGAAGGATCTGAACAAGCTGGATCAATGGACTGAGGCCAAATGAATGAGGTTCAACCAGGCCAAATGGTGGGTCCTGCATGTGGATAACAACAACCCCTTGCAGCACTACAGCACAGGCTGGAGGCAATGTGGGTGGAAAGCTTCCCCATGGAAAAGTCCCTGGGGGTGATGGTTGACAGCAACTGAACACGATCCAATGTGTGCCCAGGTGGCCAAGAAGGCCAATGGTATCTTGGCCTGTGTCAACAATGCTGAGGCCAGCAGGACCAGGGCACTGATTGTCCCCCTGTACTCAGCACTGGTGAGGCACTCAAGACCTCTGTTTATGGGTCCCTCACTGGAAGAAAGACATTGAGGTGCTGCAGTGTGTGCAGAGAAGGGCAATGGAGCTGGGGTTGTTTATCCTGAGAAAAAGGAGGCTCACGGTAGACTTCATCTCTCTCTACAACTCTATCACCTTCAGCAAGGTGGAGGCTGGCCTCTTTTCCCAGGCAATCAGCAACATGACAAGAGGACACAGCCTCAAGTTGCACAAGGGTAGGTTTAGGATGGACACCAGGAAGAAAATCTTCACTGAATGGGTGGCAAGGCTTTGACATGGGCTACCCAGGGAGGTGGTAGGGCCACCATCTTTGGTAGTGTTCAACAGATTACTGGATGTGGCACTTCGTGCCATTCTTCAGTTGACATGGTGGTGTTCGATCAAAGGTTGAACTCAATGTTGTTGGAGGTCTTTTTCAACCTTAATGATTCTATAAAAACCCAAGCAACCCAAAACCAAAGCCACTTCCCACTCACCTCCACAAAGTTTAGGATCAGAGGAAAGGATGGGGCACTCTATTAGCCTCTAGCATTTATTTTGACATAGCTGTCATTTAATGTTATCTCACTTTATAAATACTGACCAAAACAATGTCCTCCACAAACTCCTCCCTCAGCCTAATTGCCTAATTTGGAATTGTGTTAGTATGAGTTAATCAGCAGATTTGGAAGCATTAGATTGACTCAGTTCTTGAGCTACTGATGGCAGAGTGAAAGATTAGATACCATAAAGTTCACTTTATCATGGAAAAGATGGATCAAAGGTGATATTTATATTTTAAAGCATAGGAAGAAAAAATATATATTCAGTCTCCCTTGTCTGGTAATGACAGCAATAAAACGCACCCACTGAAATAAGAATATGTCCCCAGATAAATGTTTTTGTGCTTATGCACCGAAAAGAAAGCAATTTCAGCAAGGAATTGAGAGTATTTGGGGATTAATCTCTGCTTTTAAAAATAAGGCAACATTAAAAAAAATCACCAAATGTAATTATGACTACAGTAAAAAAAAAAAAAACACAAAATCAGAAAATACCAACCTTATACAAAGCTATAAAAGTAGCAGAAGTTGTTATGAATTGATAGGTTTTATATTCTGATCCTTTCTCTAGAGCCTAGAGAAAACAATGAGAAGATCACCACCTTTAAAACTTATTTTTCTGGCTAATATGTAACTGTAGTAACTCAAACAGCTGCCTTTCAGCTAAGGTACACAACTCTGATATGAATTTCTTCTGTTGTAAATAAATTTAGTTACCAAGCTAAAAGACCAGTAAAACTTAGGTGCCAAAGTTAAACTGAGTAATGAAAGCTCTCACTCAGCTGTGTTTAACCCTGGTTCATCAAGATATATTGTTCCCTCAAGGAGAGGATTTAAACCATGTTTTCTATATCCCTGGAAAGTTCCCTTCTTTTCATTCGCCCCTCTGCTCACAGAGTGCCACTATAAATAACAAATGTTAGTGAGTCTACTGATTCAAATAATCATAATGGATGGGGATGGATGGTAATGATTCCTGCCACATTCTTGGACATGCTTCTGAAACTGCATAGCTCAATTAGGTGTAGTACACACATGTCCAAATATCTTCTGAACCCCCCAAACTGGGCTGTGATATCCAAATTTGTTCCTGACCTAAAAGCTATCCTGCCTCAAGTACACAAAGTAGACTGTCTACAGCCAATTCAAGTATTTTTATGTGCACTGTATTATAATGCACCATGTACACTCATCTCTTTTCAAATACAAGGAAACAGGCTTAAAGCCTAAGAAAACAGATAAAAAGAAATACCTCAGGAATAATTATTTGTCTGTGCTGAAAATCTGCTGAGATTTCATTCCATTTCCCTGTTTATGACACTAAATAGTCCCGATGTTATCTTTTCAATTTCTTATTTTATCATTTTGCTATGCTACAAGGAAGGAAAAAACTCAAGAACTGCAAGCTTGAATAGTGTAGAATAAATTCACTCTTAGTTTTCCAAATCCCAGTCTTTAGATTTTTTAATATCTATGGCAAATATGATCAAGCTTACAGGGTCAGGAAACAGCTTTTCTTTTAGTTCTCTGGTATATGGAGATAGATAATACCAGGAGACAGAAAAAGCATGATGAAAACTCTTTCTCTCATGGAAATAAAGACCATCACCATTACAACAAAGTCTTCTTTTGAAGACATCATGACAAACTATTGTAACAGAAAGACTATGCTACTAAGTAGACAGTTACAGTCTCTCACAGAAAGAAGCTACATATTAGTTATCCTCCAAGAAGTAAAATCATCTAGGAAATTGCATAGACTTCACATAGTTTTTCTGTTTGGTTAAAACAATTTTGCTTTAAAAAGTTGTTGGCTTTTTTTTTAAATCAAAAGATTACCATGCCAAGGATAAGAGCCAAACTACTTCACAGTGCATGCTGAAAGGGAGTAGATTGATTTGCCCAGTATCTTCCAAAATCCAAATGATCTTTCCCTAAATTACTTGAACTGCAGCTTCCCATCTAGGATTTGTAACTTGCTCACACTATCCAGATCATTCAGTGGAAGCCTGGCTACCATCTTTCCTCCAGCCATTCAAGCAAGAGCTGCATTTGACTCTTGCATTTCCTTCCTTTATCACTCATGATCTCCAGGTTTGAGCCACCAAAAGGCAATCTGAGGATTCAGATTATTTTGCTGGATGATTGATGCAGATATTGCCTTAGGTATGTGTGGTAGAAATGCACAAGATTAATCTATTTTTTGTTTGAAACAAGATACTGGATTTATCAAGCAACTTACAGGCACAAGCACTAATTCTGATACAACTGAACTGCCAATTTCCCTTTAGAGTATTCAAAAACTTAAAAGTAAATTTTCCAAGTGTTCCCACCCCAACAAAAGGGAGAAGTTAAAGATACCCTTGTTTTCTCTGTATGTTTGCACCTTTGCAGAGTAACTCCAGTAGTTCTACACAATATTTTGTTCTGTTACAGCAACCACATAGGAAAAAAAATGAACAAAATTCTTCCAAAGGAGGAAAAAATCCCAGAACATTAATAGAACACATTCACTTACATGGCAAAAATAGATGACTTAAGAAAAATGCTTGAAGAATTTAATGCAAAATATTTTGCGCTTTCTCTAAATCTTTTGAATCCTGATTGACTAAACAATGTTGCATTAATCAGACATCACTGGAGTCACAGAACAGACTCAGGTCAGGAATCATACTCTGTTAGGATCTCAGATTTTGTCTCCAGTGAAGTCTTTAACCAGAGAAAGCTCATTTTTAATGTCTAGCTGATGAAAATTTCCCACCAAATATTTCACTTGTGGTTTATTGGTGGTTTCTTTATGAAAGATAACCCCTTTAAGAAAAGATATATGTGTGTATATCTATCTAGTTATTTTTAAAAACCCACAATATAAAGAGCTTTATGGCTGTTGTTCAGCAAATCTGCTACTCAGATGAAATTTCTAAAAGCCTCTGAAGAATGAGGCAGAAGTTTAGATACTATTTGCTCTTAACATTCAGAAAACAGAAGTGAAACAGACTGGTAAATTTATACCTAAAATCTTGTTTAACAAATATGGAAGAGACTTGAAAAGTGCTCTGAGAAGTGACAGAATCTCTGCTATACCTATCAACTTGGTAATTGTTTTTGAATGGGAAGTTCTGTGTGACTAAAATATGAAAAGACAAATATGGGTAAATTGCTGGTAGTTTACAGCTCCCTTTGCAGATTTAAGATTTTTCACTGATAAATGTTCAGCTGACTGATTTGAATATATAACTTGCCTGCTGTAGCTTTTGGAAATCCGGTTACCTACCTAGGCAATTATGAAGCTGACATTTATGGTATGTGCAATTATGGAATATACAGTGTCACTGCTTTCAAATGTCACCTCTTTGCTACTGTTCTTATCTTGCAGAACGTGTCCTCGCCTCCCTTGAGAGCTGTGATCTTATTCAACTAATACCAATGAACACTGGCAAAATATTTACAGAAGCAATTAGCTCTTCTGAGTGTCTAATTTGGCATCTTCAAAGGGTCACATGATAAGGTCCACATTGTCTCAGGGTAGTACTTAAAATTTTTACTCTGAAAAAAGCTTGGGTTCTTCTTTTTGTCTACATTATGTTCAGATATAATGCTATATGATAAGACACAGGGTGAAGGATATGCATGCAACCTCACTCGTAAGAGTTGATAAGGGAAATCTCACAAGATTTTAATAAAATACAGACATTTTTTATAGGATTACAATTCCTCCTCATCTTTCTAAATACAGGTTGCCAGTGTGTGTTTAGCTTATACTAAGGGAAAGATAGCATTTTTTTCTGTCTAGATCAGTATTTTCACAGTAATAATATCCAATTACTACTAATTTGAAATATCCTTTCCCACTCTTGGCAGTCTCCAACCATTTTTCAGCATTTGGCACTTTAAAATAAAATGTTTAAATAAATGAGTGGTTTATACCTCTCCACATCACTCTTTATTTCAAAGAACCTTTTTTTAGAAAAGGTCCCCCCCCCAAAAATTCTCATTTTCCATTCTAAACTCTTCTTGCTGGCTGCCATCCTTTTTGAGTAGGAAATTTTCTTCATGCTAACATTAAATTATGAGTGTGAGAGACTGCTAAAAACTCTGCATCAAAATTAATCTTTTTCCTAGATATTTTGGAATGAAATTCTTCAGGGATATTTTTGTGATGATATGTGTTTTCAACTGCAGCAATGCAGAAATACTTCTAATGACAGAAATAAAAATGTGTAAATTCACTTTCCTTGTCTGGATATTATTTTTTCTTTCCACACATGCAAAATTGACTTTTATGGTCAGTTCCTTTGAACTCTGCAGTATGCTCTAGGAAAAAAAAAAACTATTATAAACAGTGTAGATGGTTCCAGGGGAATTATTTCTGTTAGAATAAGCAGCAATTTTACTTGACCTATGAAGGCAATATTGAAGTGAAGGTTTGGTCTTAAAATGGCAACATCTGAGAACCATTTTTTATAGAAATCCTATTAAATGTTTTCCTTTCATAACAGTGCCTACAGTTATTCCATGTCTTCTAGTGAGAAAACTTGTCTATTGAGTAAAAGTTCACAAAGCTTAACAAAAATTTTCTCCACCAGAGGTACTGATGTTTTGTGATCACATGGCTAAACATGCACAGTGCCTTGAAAGCAGTATCTACTGCGAAGGACTGATAATGCTCAAGAGGGTGCCTTTACTGCTAACATGCTCTGGGGAAAAAGTTATCTTCATGGGTAGCTTCTTCACTGTTAGGTACTTCCTAATGTTCACTACATACAGGTGAGGAAAAGTAAACCACATACACAGACTTAAGGAAAAATTAGGTTGAAATGCCAATCATAGCTTGCTGTCAAGTACAATGATGAAATAAAAATGACCTCTATGTGGTCACACAGTTTCAAGAACTAAGATGAGCTTGAGCTCACTGTCAGCTTTGCTTGTCAAAAATAAGGTAGCAGAGACATTAATATGACTATCAGATGACAGTTCTATTATAAATATGAGATGAAAAGAACCGAACACATGAAAAAAGGGTTTCCCTATGCTTAATTGGGAGAGAATGACTTTACTATATAAGGGTTTTATTTAACAGAAGTCTTTAAAATGCTTCAGACTAGATGTGACATGAAAATTATTCTATTGTGTATAGATTTACTGAACAAAAAGCTGTAATAATTACAATCTCTTACAATGGAAGTTTGATCTCAATATAGAAACAAGACCTTTTTGTCACCTTTAGAAATGTTGTCCACAATGCAATTACTGATTGTGACAGAAAGATTTCTTTCAAGCTCTGCAGTCTCAAAAAGCAATCTGTATTTTTTGCTTGCATTTTATTATAGCTTTTCTTTACTCACAACATTTTTAATATGATCAACTTGTAAAGATAAATTCTTTCTGCTGCATTTGAGGTATGTGTTTACATGCAATCAAAGCTGCATCTCAAATTTGTATTCATGCAATTCAGGTAGCATTAGCTTGGCTAATGCTACAGCAAATAAATGCGTAGCCATAGCAGCAGAGAACTTGATGCAGGCTGCAAAACCTGACCAAAAACTTAGTGAATAATGCAGCTTTCTGTGCTGCAGTGGGCTCTGCCCTGCCTTGGATATGCTGCTCCATGTATCTGGACTTTAGTAGTTTGAAGTAAACATACAAGCTGCAAATATGCCTTGACTCTTGTTGTAAACAACTGAAAGACTCAGATCAGCCACAGCTATTAGCTGCTTGAAATGATCTTCTAATGTGCAACATCCTGATTGCTGAAAATTACGTGCTTTCTTCTGCTTCCTAAATAAAATAAAAGAGCTCCTCTGTTGGATGCTATTGAATCCTAAGCACACCACTAAAACTATACCAATACTTTGCTTGTGTCAAACAGTGCTCTGAATTGGAATTACAGCAAAAGCATGTACCACAATACTTACTGCAGTCCGTGGTCCTTTGCAGTTAAAGCAAACTGTAACATTAACACATAGTTTTGCACATAGATGTAATTCAGTAGGTAATACAAAAATAAAAACCACTATGAATGGGAATGAAATATACCGATTGTATCTATATCCACTAAAATCTAGTGTATCATACTTGCATTCTTAAGGCATTAAACCACTTCCAAGACTTGGCAATTCTTAATGTATATTACTTCTGTTAGTTATGCAGCAGGAATTTTTCTCCACAAGAAATATTGTGACTTGATGGGCCTTGTCACAACCATTAAAAATACAACTGGTAATTCTGGTCACACAATTAGAGAAGATTTAAACTTGACAAAACCTACATATCACAGAAGCACAAAGTTGGAAGAGCCTTTCAAGATCATTGAGTCCAACCCATGCCCTAACACCTCAACTAAACCATAGCACCAAGTGTCACATCCAATCTTTTTTTAAACACATGTTTTTTTAAACACATATCAGGTTAGAAAGAGGCAATCTGTTCAAAAACAGAAGAAAGCAGTAGGATTGAAAATAAAATAACACACATTTGGCTACCATGGAATGAGAACAAGCAGTAGCATGAGAACAAGCAGTCTTTTTTAACTAGAAGTACAAGCTGAACACTACCAGAGGTTTCAGGGGAGCTCAACAGATCACAAAGAGATAAACAGCCCACACATTACCCAGCATTTCACTAAATTTATTATTGCTCTTTTTTTTTTCCTTAAGTAGTCTATTTAGTTAAAGGAAACAATTCCAGTTCCCAGTTCTAGACCTGAGCAGTGCTGGCTGGCTCCTCTGTATTATTTTGTTTCACAGGGTTTGGCTAAGCCTGAAAAGCAAATGCTAGTTTGATACCTTGTGTAGCATTGTACTGAGGGTGACACTGGCAATGGTTGGAAAAATTTCCTTCCTGCTTCCATTTATACGACAGCTATGGAAAAAAGTGTGCATTCAGGCTATATTTCTCCCCCTTGTCATGCCTCATGAGACATGGAACCAGTTCCCTGTCTTGTGTTTGTGTGGGACAGACTTAATTCCCTTCCTAGTAGCTGGTACAGTGCTCTGTTTTGAACTGAGTCCATGAAGAATGCTGGTAACACACCAATGTTTTAGTTGTTGCTCAGCAGTGCCTAAGTCAAGAATTTTCAGGATCCCATGCTCTGGGATGTTCACGTGCTCTGCACATGCCCTGCTCCGTGAGCAGAGGCACAATAAACTGGGGGGAGCACAGCTGGGTCAGCTGGCCTGAACTGGCCAAAGGGACTCTCCATTCCACGTGGCATCAGGCTCAGCATGCAAACTGAGGAAGTTGGTCAGGAGATGTTGATTGCTAGGAAGAGACTGGCTCAGCATTAGCCCACAGTGGTGAGCAATTGCACTGCGTATCACTTGTTTCTTTTGTGTTTCATTCCTCTCCCTCCCTCTACTTTTTACTCCTCCTCATTATTATTATTTTTAGTAGTAGTAGTATTTTTATCATTACCCTATTTCAATTATTACACTGTTCTTTTCTCAACCCATGAGCTTTACCTATTTCCATCCCACCAGGGAAGACAGAGTGTGTGGCTGTGAGGCACTTAATTACCAGCTTGGGGTTATAACGCCATTTATGCTTGGATCTGATTTGGTTTCCACTTTTTTAAGAGAAATATCTTTAATCAGAAAGGTGAAACTAGACTTTTTTTAATTTGGTTTGGTTGGTTGTGTTTTGAAACAGAAGAGACTAGTTAGAACTTGATGGCACCTGCCCAACAGAGATTACTCCACTCTAAAGGATTCAGGACAGCCATTTCAAGTCATGGCTAGTAATTCTTTTTGACTGTATGATGAATCCTAGGTATGAATCTGCAGTGTGCATTAATAGAATATATCTACTATAAATGAATCTGTCAGTCTCAGCAGAATAAACAGTAACCAGCCAACCCAAACAGCCAAAACCAGTACAGAAGCAAACATGGAAAGTGCTTGAATTGCTAGTTAAGGAATTTCAGCAATCTCCACATATTTTAGCTTTACAGTAAGACAGGGGGTTTTTTTCCTGTGATATAAAATTTGGCATCCATTTGAAGTTTTGGGCTGGGAAAAAAAATAGCAAATTAGGAACAACCAAGCCAATACTCCTGTCCAATAACATATCATGGACTTCTTGCTTGTATGGTATATACATAATAGACCATTGTATAGAGCATTTATCACTTACTAGACACATATAGATAGAAAGAACAAGCTATTGAGCATCAGATATAAAGTGCAAGAAAAAAATGATACAGAGAACAATACTGACATACATTGTTGAACTCAGAAAATTAAAGAAACTTTATCATTATAATTCCTATCTTGACTGACCACATTAACTTTTTTAATGTTATTAATACTGTTATTATCCAAAATTGACTTTGACATTCAGAGTCTAGCATTCATTCTAGACAGTAAGTAACTTAAATGACCATATACTTTTACTAAAAAGGAAAAAAAAGGCTCTGAACTCATCATAATCTACACCAGGTTTGGTACTCTATTTGGCTCAAGATAGTAAGATGTAACACATAGACATTGTGACAAGTGTCAACAAATCAAAAACATGCTCATTCCTTAAAATCAAGCTCGGATCTGTACTAGCCTGTTTCTCCACCAAAAAGACAAGTAAAAGAAACATTGAATTCCTTTTAAAATGTCTTAGAATGAGACTTTCTCAAAATGCTCCATGGAAAAACTGACTTTGGTAAAAACAACAAAAGATCCAAGAGTTTATTTTTATTCTTCTCTCCAAATTAGATATCTGAACTTCAGACTTTAGCACCAAATTATATCCATCTGATGTACAAATTCATCCATGGTTTAGACTAAGATTTTTCAGCATTAAAATTTTGGTGAGTGTGAGTGTTTTTTTTTGTTGTTTTGTTTTTTAATCTGAAATATGGCCATAGTGTTTGACCAAAGGCAGTTAAGTTTGAAAACTTGAAGTTACAAATCTGTCTACAGACAGCTACCTAGATGGAATGTGCTGATAAGAACAGTAAGAGCAATATCCAATATGAGCAGTACCCAATATGAATGCTCTTACAAGCAGAACCACTTACAGGGTAAATTCAGATGTGCTCTATAGTCATTACTTAAATATCAATATGTTATGTGCTAGACAAGAACCTGTCAAATATACTTGATTTCTCTTTGATCCAATTTCTGTAATTATCGACAAACTGTCCTTTCAGCTCTATTTTCTTCAATTTTGTTTTTATTTGCCAAATTGAACAGGTTTGGGATTTTTTTTTGCTACACTTACTTAGAGAAATAAACACTCACATATGAGGTAAAATTAATATAATCAATTTTATGACATCTGCTTCATAAAACCTGCAGTGCATATAAATATTAGAAGAATAGTGCAATCTGCTTTAAAAACTAAGAAAGAAGATGTTTTTCCTCCCATTATTCAACTTTCTCTTCAACAGAAGGACTACAGATATAAACTTTTTCCTGAGCACACTAGTCATGAGCAACTGAGTCACTCTGGACTCCTCAAGCTTAATTAAAACACAGCCAATATAGCAATGTTCTGTAGATTATCTAACAAAGCTAACAGGCACCCACACCTGCACTGAAACTTGCAAGAACAAGTCCTACTGATCACAGTGAGATAGTTAAGCAGTTTACAAATAAACATTTACTATATCCTCATTGAGTCAACACTCCTTTTGAATTAATACTGATAAACAATAGCTTAAACCATTCCAGCTATAGCACCAAGAAAACCAAGACAAAGAAACACAGAATGAATGCCAAAAGTTCTCAGATTCAGTATAATAGGCACTTAGTAACTAACACTTGAAACACTACACAATCTCTGCTTTCTATTACAATTCCATGAATCCTAAAAAACTTGCATAATGATTCTTAAGGATTTTAAGAGTACTACAATTTAAAAACATAATCAGAATTTAAATAAATAAAAATCCCACAAAAGATAGAAGAGCTTTGCAGAGGAATCAGTAAGTATAGTTTCAGGTTGTAATATTCAGATGATTCTTAAAAAGCAAATTCCAATATGGTTTAGTACTCCACTAAAGCACAAAACTGAAAAAAATAATCACAGCAGTCTTGAAAGCACAGATCAACTACATAAGCTAAGCTAAGAAGTGCATGCAATTCATGAATATGGTTCATTACCATGGTTACAAGCTTTCAGCACAGGCCGCTGTGTGGTTGGACTGAGATTTTGTGGTGTGTCTGCAAAAGCAAAGAAACAATGGAAATGAAACACCTGTTTGAAAGCTACCAGAGTATTACAACATGACAAAGCAGAAGTTTAGGAATTTAACAATTACGAGTTAGGTATTTCTTGGAATAAATGACAGTTATACACCAGACTCAGACTCACTTATGGAGCAAGATAACTGTCAATTCCCCCATACAACTATTAAACCTAAAAAGTTAAAGTACATTTGGCTGTATTGAAAAGTCTTGTCATAATGATCTGGCTATAATAAGTTCAGTATATTAATTCCCAGTCTTATTGACATAAGCAATAGTCTGAACATCCCTGAAAATTCATTGTACTAACGAACTAAATCTGACAGTATCTAAATTCTAGAGCACTGAAGCCATAATGCTTTTAACTTTCTCTGGAAAATAAAATCTAAAATAGAATATTCACCTCTGGACCTTGGTGTCCTTTTCCTTCGGTCTCGAAAAGCTGCACCTGACTGCAAGGCCTCCAACAGGCTATCCATCACTCCAGTCTCCTCACCTTCTGCAAAGGAAAAAGAAAGAACCCTCTTGGTTACCATAGCAATATCAAAGCATAAAGAATAACATCAACAAAAACCAATAATAATGGATACCAGTATTATTATTAAAATAAATAATTTCAAACTTCGACCAGTACTTTAATATTTACGAATTGCTCTCTTGCAATTAACTACAACAGATTTGGTTTTCTATGACCGAACTAGACCAAATTCTATTCCACTTATTTCACATTCCTCTTTCTCTATATGGAGAGTCAAGCATAGTTTTAAGCAAAATGTCATTTAACTCGTATTTTCATTTTAGTACCCTTCTACAACTGCAAATAATCAGTCTCATGTCAGCTTTCAAGAGCTGTCCTTTATATGATTTGTTACATTTGACAAAAGACCATTCAGTTATTGTGATAAAAAGTTAAAATTGTTTCTCAGCAGGGAGCAGAGTGAACAGTATTGGACTGGATAGGATATAGTGATATCCATAGACAGCTTTAATCAAAAGCCATTTTCCGTTCACATTTAATAACCTCTGGCCAATAATAAATAATTGATGTAGTTCAGGAAAATTCTACTCATCAAATTATATGCTTATAATCCCTAATAATACACACAGGTGCAGAGTTACCCCCAAAAGAATTATGAATGTTACTCTGAGATGGTAACCAAATGCAGGTATTAAACACTCTCCTTTTACTTCCGTTAATAAACACATCAGAAAGTGTTCTATTTTTTAACCTTGTTACCCCATTGTATGTATGCATGGGAGGACAAAGAACAGAGCCCAGGGATTAACTATACAACAAAAAAACCTCCCTGGAGGAATAAAGATTTCCATGATAGAAATCTCATTATACCCCACTGGGCAAAACTCCCTAGGTCAACACACCTCTTGGATAGAGTCAGCAGTTTTCGCTAACAGTGAATATGCAAATCAGGATCTAAACCACCTGCGGCATATAACAAGATGCTGAGTACAGGGGGACAATCACTGCCCTGGTCCGGCTGGCCACACTATTGCTGACACAAACCAGGGTGCCAGTGGCCTTATTGGCCACCTGAGCACATACTGGCTCACTTTCAGCTGCTGTCAATCAACACCCCCAGGGCCTTTTCCACAGGGCAGCTTTGCAGCCACTCTGCCACCAGCCTGCAGGGGATTGCTGTGACCCACATTCAGGACCCACCAGTTGGCTTTGTTGAACCTCATACAGCTGGCCTCAGTCCACTGATCCAGTTTGTTCAGATCCTCCTGCAGAGCCTTTCTGTCCTCCAGCAATTCAACAGTTGTCACCCAGCTTGGTGTCATCTGCAAACTGACTGAGGGGGCACTCAATTCCCTCATCCAGATTACTGAAAAATACTAAACAGGACAGGGCCTAACACTGAGCCCTGTGGAGGGCTACTCATGGCCAGCCATCAGCTGGATGTAACTCTACTCACCACCACTCTCTGGGCTCAGCCATCCAGCCAGCTTTCTATCCAGGAAACAGTAACCCTTAGTTCTTCTCCTTTCTCTATACTCTGCACTACCAGACTAGTTTTCAACCTTAGACAAAAGTGCTACATACAAAACCAAATAAGTGAAAATTAGC
This sequence comes from Ammospiza caudacuta, assembly GCF_027887145.1. Lineage (NCBI taxonomy): Eukaryota > Metazoa > Chordata > Aves > Passeriformes > Passerellidae > Ammospiza > Ammospiza caudacuta. Next base: position 64,576,185 of record NC_080594.1, read on the forward strand.
AAATAAATAATAATTTTGCCTAACATTTATATTTATGGCAGGTATAGAATAAACATGAAGACTGAAATATAGAATGTTTTCTATTTTTCTTTGTGTTTGCTATAACATGCTTTATTTATTACACTGGAGTTTGCTCTCTTATGACTAATGGACTATCACACATATTAGTAGGGCTTGGAATACACCTTATAAAAAATCACTCAGACTATGTCTTTGGCTTCCTATTTTTTTGTTCAAGTTTGGATTTTGTTTTGTTTTGGTTTTGTTTTTCATTTTTGTTTTGGTTTGGGGTTGGTTTTTTGTGGTGTCTTTTTTTCTTGTTGGTTTGGTAGGGGGTTTTTTGTTACTTGTTTAACTTTTTCCATCTGATGTCATGCAAGTCTATAAAATACTGATGTCTAGAATGAATATAGTCAGTGAATAGTTTCAAACCAACATGCCTGAAGAAATTTTGAGCCAAGACATTAGTTACATTAAGAAACGTGAAAAACATAAATGCTGGAGGAAAGCTTATAAGCATTTTAGGTAATGGCAATTCAAACAATACTGAATAGTATCACAGTCACCAAAATGATACCGTTCATGTCTATGGAAAAGAGTTAATAAGTTTTATTTTAGGAAATAGGAATAACAGAAGAAAAATTTCAATGATATTTCAGCATGTCATCTGTTTCCTCTTAAGTCTGTCCAAGACTACTACAGATTTCATAGTAATTTCAAAAACTTAACAAGTTTCAGTATAAAAACCCCTGATTACTATAAAAGGCTAATCAAATATTTTTTTAAAAAAGAAGATTTAAAATAATGCAACAGAAATATTGCAAACCCACAACTTCTTGGAGTAAATCTGTAACATTTACATGCACTATCTGTTTTTCACACTTATCTGAAATATTCTGGTAGTCACAAAGTGGATTATAGATTAGTGCTTCCATTGACATGCAAAACAGTATTAGAAGAATAAATTGTATAAGATTGAAACTTGAATAAAAAAACTCATTTAATACTTGCTCTGTATACATGGATGTATTGAAACAAGCTAACCACTGCAAATAAAAGCACATACTTTACAATCTCTGTACCCAAAACATGTAGAAAGCATGGTTTTCAAACTTGTGTAACTTCAGTAGGCTCCAAATTCTGGTTTCTGATACCTATATAAGCAGCTGACTGTGACAACTGCTGCTAAGCTATGCAGGTAACTATCAGTACCTACACTAATAATAATGTTGTCCAAGTGCCTATGATGGGAAGATTAAGAAATGAGAGTATACCATGCACTATGTGAGAAATCTTTTAAATTACCTTGGGAGAGCCGTATACAATGTTGCTACCATGCCAGTACAAGAGTCACAAATACTGTTCGATATTAACACTTCCTAAGGGGCCTTTAAATCGGCTTTCACAAGCTGCTGCAGATGACTGGCACCAGTCCCAACCAGCTTCCTAATTAGTCAAGTGTATCAATCTTTTGACACCACAGAACTAGGAATTCTGGTTGGCTTGCCGATAGTTACATAGTCCACAGTAATTCCTTTGAGAAAGATACCCTTTTATGATTTAACTGATCTCTTTTCCCTCAATTGCAGAATAGAAGATTTAAACACTTTTTAATATCATACCTAATTAAAACTCATACAACTGTCTTTTAAATACCATCTAAAGGAGAAGTAAACTTTCCAAAGTAGCCGGTGAGTCTTGCCCTTGACATTTCAGTGCCAAGTCAGATATAAACTACCTAATTTCATAATTACATCTTTAAAAATGTTAAGAATATTAAAGACCCTGCTCTTCTAGTGCAGTGAGTATCATTAGCTTTACATGTGCACCTATAATGTCTTATAATGATAGCAACAGATACTGCAGTTAGTAGTGACACCTGCATTTCATGTACTTATAAAGAACAAATTATATATACCATAATCCCAGAAGCAGTAGTCCACTGACATGATAGAATCACAAATACCATTAACAATGTGGTTTTAAAAAAAGAGTATTGTAACAATCTTATTTTGGATGAAAAATGCTTTATTTTTACAGTTCCCTGGACCTGTCCAATATAAAACAAACCACAGAACACCAGGACTCCAAAAGTTCATTTTACCAGGAGAAAACATAATAACATGCCTGTTTCCTTTTTCACAGAATCAAAGCTTTATTCAGCTACTCTTCTCACAGAGGAAAATACCAAGAAGTTTCAGAAAAGCAAACCATGGATTCTTTAGCATGGTTACTGTTGATGTTGCTTACTCAAGCTGTACACTTATGAGATTTAGCTACAGGAATCTTGACTATCATCTTCCACCTGTCTTTATTTATGGCATTGCAACTATGTGCAGCTTTTTGTTATACTGCAGGTAATGAAAAGGACCAGCTCCTTAAGCTAAACACTAAGTTTCGTGTGAAAGTAAAACCACACAACTTGGACAAATACTTACATTAAAAAGAAACCTTACAGATTCCATACCTGTTACAGAAGGAAAAGGATGCAAAACACCTCAAGGGCCACTCCTGAAGTCAGCTGGTTAGCTGAGTTTAATTATCTTCGTTTCATCTTTGACATAACTTCCTGGCAGCACTCAAACCTTCGTATATATCAACAACAAACTTGGAGCGCTGAGGGCATTGGATTTGTTTTCCTCATCTTAAGAATTAAATCCTCTCAATTCAGCAAATACCAGAATTGATGATTTTTTACTCTTGTTTGCTAGAATACACACTGGTTTCTTCCTTTCTCTTCAGCTCAGGACATAATTCAAGTTAGACATACTTCACCCAGTTTTTGACTGACTAAAATGCAAGCCCTTCACAGCCTACTTCAAGGTTTAGCTCCCTCCTGTCTTGTGGATTTACATACAAAAATTTCAGAGGCAAATGATTGCCAGGCTTGGGACAGTGACAGCTAAGATGTTTCCAGACTATTTGCACAAGGAAGGAAAAAAGAAAGTTATATCTCTTAATTTTATTATTGTTATATCTTTACTTTAAAGACATCATGAGAAGTCCTTTATATTTGCTTTTACAAGTTAAGGACTGATTTTGATTAATGCAGGCTACAAAGCATTGCTCAGCTGACTAAAGGCCTTATTCATAATTTGAAGTAACATTCTCTGAACAAAATCACAAGAGGAAAGCTTTAGGCATGCATTATTTTGAATGACTTAGGCTCCAGGAAGCAGAACAGCAGATCCCAGGGAGAAAAATAATTGAAGCCATCAGTGCAGCAGTGGGCTCTAATGTTTTGGATATGAGGTCCATCTTTTCATTCTCAGTGTGTAAGGCAGCCAGATTCTGTGCAGTATTCATAGTGCTGATGTGAACAATTTCTAGATTTTTCAGCCGTGTATATGATCAGGGTAGAAGACTTTTTGAAGGCTTTTACATTGTAAACATAAACATATAAAGCAAACTTAATGTTTCAATGTAAACATTGAAACATTTTGGTTGTCATTTAAAAATGACTACCTAAACTCTGAGCCTTCATTCCAATGAAATTCAGATACAATTTTATAAAGGATCTGTGGGTGGATGATAAGAACAACTTTGTCAAGAAAATGCATGGGATATGTAGACTTCAACTCGAACTTTTTATAAGGCTTTAAATTTTTTCTGGTAACTTTTTATAAGGCTTTAATTTTTTTCTGGTAAAGCCATAGCAGCAACCAGGTAATCTTCATTGACAGGTGACTTAAAGAATACATGGCTATCAGTCTGACTTTCAATAACAGTGCACAAACTACAGCCATGACCCAGAACACAGGGGTTCCTTTGACACTGATAAAATTTTGGAAGAACCTTGTTACAATACAGTAAGAAAAAGAAAATTTCCAGTGTACAGTTAAAAGCAGAAACAGGTGCCAAGTGTGCCTTGAATGGACTGGCTGAAAGGACAGCTCCTTTTACATTTAGAAGTATTAAATGAAACTTAAGAAAAGTATCATTATTTGCAGTGACTTCAGGCGAAGGACACATAACAGCCCTTCCAAAAGCAAAACACATGCACACACATACCTCACATTCCAAATCAACACTGCAGTACAGTATCAGAAGAGTTACATTTCTTACTTATGCCCAACACAAAGTAGAAAGCCTTTGATAGTGCTTCAGAGCCCTTGGCAAGTATAATCTAAAAAAGTATGATTTCTCCTAATGACTGATGCACCTATTCCATAAATTGAGCTGAGAAGAGTGGGTTTCCTGCCATCTTGTTTGCTCTTGATAAACTGGCCCATTGTTGAGCTGTCCTAGAGTGCTTTTATGATTTAGAAATAGATACATTTGACTCTAATCATAATAACAAACAGGGCTCCAAGCTCCAGAGAGCTTAAAACAAGTTAAATTCAAAATGAACTCCACTCTTCATGAAGTCTGAAAGACAGCTGTCCCTTTCAAATCAGCTGTTGTAATTAAAGTTGATACTTAACACAAATTTAATTTGAGATTGCTCATATGACAAACCAAAAGGTAAGCTGTGGTAAGAGGTGGCTCTTTATGACATACAAAAATAATTCAGTGGTGTAAGGTACCAATTCTTGCATCTCAGCTGGATTACAATTTCTCATTTAAATAATAGGACTGAGAGTGAAATCATCTTAATATTGAACATTTTAATAAAAATGTTAATAAAACATTTCTGATGTTCATTGTGAGTCTCTAAGTCCCTTCTTTCTATGACAACAGAAAAAAACCACTGTAAACTCACACTGAGTTTTCCACAGAGATTATCCAGTTTTATTTATATTGGTGCCAGATACAGTAGAATGACTCTCAAAGCAAGTGTTTCTGAAAGACATCTAGGTAAACTGGACTTATAAAAGAATTAACAGAAAGCTAAGCCTTTGAAATTGTGTACTCCAGGACTTGATACTGGGGATAATATTTATTATATCTTTGTTCATGACGTGAATGATGGAATAGAGTGCAGTCTGATCAAGTTTGCATATTGTGCAAAATTCAAAATAAGGGCTGACCCATTCAGAAGAACCTTGAACAGCTCGACACATAAGCATCCTAAGGAACTCCAACAAAAGACCTGCATGTGATGAGGTGAATCCTCATCCAGGAGCACTGATGAGGGGCTAACTAGCTGGAAAGCATCTTTAAAAAAAATAATTGGGGACTCTGGTGGACAACATACTGATCATAGGTATTGTGGCTCTGTGGCAAAGATGACCAAAGAAAAGCATTGCCAGCAGGTCACAAGAGGGCATCCTCCCCTCTTCTCAGCACTGGTGAGACACATCTGCAGTGCAGAGCCCAGCTCTGGCACCCCTGTACAAGGGAGACAGACATATCCAAGCAAAGTCAAGGGCCACAAATATGCTAAAGAGGTTAGAGCATCTCTCATATGAGAACACACTGAGAGAGCTAGGGCTGCTCAGCCTGAAAGGAGGGGGCTCAGAGGGATCTTAGTATATATAAACACCTGTGGGGAACAGTGTGGGGTGTAAAGGGGACTGCATCACTCGTCTTAGAGATGCCCAGAAAGGACAGTAGGCAATGAGCACAAACTGATTACAAAGAGGTTGCCTTTTCACTAAGTCCACTGAATTCTGCATACACACCTACTCTTTCACCAACTCAACAATACAGGATAGTCTAGAAATGCATTTTATATTGCATTACCTGCTAATGTTTTTAATAGCCATTTAAAAGTCTCAATCTTTTCATAGCCCTTTCCTATTTGCTATGGATGTTGTGCCTTTCAGTGGGGAAAAAAGCTGCTAAATTGAGAACAATGTTAAGTTTCTTTTAGTTTTATCTAACCACTTATAACCAAAACAGATCAGACTTAAGCACTCGTATTATCTACAGCTATGATTTGAAAGGACAGCTAATAGCAAGAACTGTTGATTCTATTGATTACAGATGAAGAAGTCAGTCAACATGTTTTACTATTAAGGAGTTTCCCATTTTCCTTACACATGACAACTCCAATGACACTGACAAGAATACAACCAATCTGCTTTCCAGATTAGCCAGAAACAGGTATTTTCACTAGTTTTGTTTCACAGGAGGAAAAAAATACAAACATCTATTATTAAGATGAATCTATTACAATTTCATTTAGAAAGCAGGAAGAACAACTATAGGAGCATTATTATTGAACACAGCTTCTTAAAAGAATATATGGAGCTGGACATAATACACCTGTGTAAGTATGTGTGAACATCTTATTTCTTGGTTACTGTGTGCCTCTGAAGAAGCTTATTGAGACCAGTACTGTTTCCATTTAAATTTATTAACAGGCAATCAATTCGAAAATATACACATTGATTGCTCATACTGAAAGTTGTGCTACAGAGATAAGGGGCTCAAGAAAAATTTCAGGTTAAATATTTTTTCATGGGTGTAGTGATAAAGTTCAGACTGGACTGAATGACTGAGCTTACTCTAAGGAAAATTTCTGAGCAGCTTTGGGTGGGAAAGACCCTTTGGTCTTGGGTTGGGTAGGTGTAAATGCCTAAGAATACCCAGAAAAATCAGATCAACAGCCCACCTACCCCTGCATCCTTTGTGCACTAGTAGCCAATAGCAAACATTTATACAAAGGACAGGAAAAATATATAATTACATTTATAGAATGGTCTCTTGGTCTCCAGCTGTTCATGATTCAAAGACTTTGTATTTGATTTTAGTAGTCTTCAAGAGGGAGAAGCTGCCAGAGAAATCAAGTCACTTTTGTCAGCAAGCTTCAGAGCAAGAATATTTTGGTATGCAGTAACAAGGCTGTACTTCTGTACAACCACTGAGGTATTGCTGAGTGAAGATAAGCGTCCTAGCAAACAACATAGTAATAGAAGCAGCAGCAGACTCAGTTTGAAGGAAGAGTCAGAGACATGACCTTCTCATCAGCTAACTTTCCAACAATTACAGAGCAGGTTCTTGGCTCTTTTACAACCTTGAACTGAGGAAAGTAAAAATAAAGCATATCCTCCAACGCTTTGGTAAGGATATTTATTCCTCCCTTCCTCTGCAACTTGAGAAAAGAAACTTTTTATGATACAGAAAAAAACCAGAAAGAATAAAAGCATCATATAGCAGGAGTGAGACTCCAGAGGACTCTGATGTCTACTTCCTTACAGAGGAGATGTGAGGCAGTATTTGGATTAGGAAATGCCTACTTAAATCAAAACCTACTATCTGTACAAACATTAGAGCTGTTAGAGCTCTTAATCTCAAAGATGTCTCCAGAGATTGTAATTGTTTTTCATGGTAATGCCATTTTAAGTTTGCAGCATTGTTTTCACATTTGTTGAGAAATTCTCCCGCTATAACATAAATGGCAAGCCTTATGAGAATATTCATCTACAGACATTTCTTTATTGACCCTTAATTTTTTTCAACAGTTCTGTTTGTTGTAATTATTTTTCTGTCTTCCAAATACAGCTGTTATTTATTTTCCCTTGGGCTTTGTGTAAACCTCAGTTTCACAAATGCTTTTCAGCTGCTATCTCCAAAGATTCCACATCTAAGTAAAATTTTCAGAAGGAAAATAATTGTTTCTTCTAAATAACTTGCTCTTTTAGAGCTTCTACATAGTACAAACTAACAGCAGTTGCTGCATTCTGAGCCCATGGGCTGCAAATAAGTGCATGAACCTCCATGTTCCAGAAGACTTAACACCTTTGACATCTTGTTAGAGCACAAGCTGTGACTATTTGTTGTTGATTAGATTAATATACATTCAGATCAGTTCACTTTTTTTGCACTAAAAACATCAAATTCTGTGAACAGATAAGGTTTTGCTGTATCTCATCTTTTGCTGTGGCTTCTGCAGATGTTTTACATCAGATGTATCACATTGAGTATCTTAGATTTTTTTTTTTTATTAAACATACTTGTATTTTATCATTCTCTGGAACCTTTTTCAAGCATGTATGTGCCAATTATTCTTGAGGGAACATCTGGATGTTCTTGCTAATTTACCTAGATTTATACTTTACTGTCAAAACAATGAAATTGTAGCTGAAAAATAACCTCCATACTTAGGGAAGTATCAAGTGATAACCCCTTTCTGGTGGATTTGTGGCCAACGTCTCACATCCCCTTCCTCATATGTATGAGTTTCTTTTTGTTCTTTTTTCTTTTTGTAAACAGACATTATGCAAAAATTAGATCTACTCTACCAACTGTCCAGTAAATATTAACATGAGTAAATACTGAGTAAGCAACTCTGAAAGGTCTCAGAGTTCTTTCTGCTTCTGCCACTGTAATTTAACATAAGAGGAAGAGCTTACACTCCTCACAGTTATGGAAAAGAGTTATTTCCCACTGGCTTCCTAATAAAAGTGATTCTTAAGAATGAATTCAAATAACAGAAAGTGACCTCAGGAATCCTCTTGGTGAAGAGGGCCCAATTTGAGGATAAGTGGAGGCAATCAGGGAACAAGAGGAAAAAGTTACCAGCACCAGGGAGGAACCAACTTGAGTGGAGCACTTGAAATTCCGAAAGGGGAAACTACCTGGAGAAAATAACTTACACCAAATGCTTGCAGGATATTAGGACTTCTTCTTATGTATCATTGTCAGATCTTATATCCCCTTTACAACTAAATTTACTAATTTAGTTGAATGAAACATACTCCTAAATTCCCAAAAGCTAGTAATATACATACTATTGTCCAAAAATCTGTATTTTTTCAGGATATTATCCCAGTAGAAATTTTGAAAAAACAAATTGCCAACATATGTTAGAAACTAATGATGTCATTTCAATGACTTTTGCAGTCCTTCACTCCCCTCAGAGGAAAGGAATACTCTTGAGGAGTATTGAATCTCTTACTCTAGTGAGAACAAATTAATAAAATGGAGGCCTTATGAACTTGAGCTAAGCAGGTAAAGTAGGGTCTTTGAGGGTACCTACTAATATAAATAGCTTTGGGGATTTTTAATTTATTTTAAAGGCAAGCATTTTATCTGTTGGAACCTGAACTTTAATTACCTAATTACATTGACTACTTTTATTTTTTAAACTATCAGTACTGGCATCCATGGTGTCCTTTTGTTTTGCAGAACACTACAGAACTAATGAAAATATTCATATTGCTCAACTTAGCAGACAATAATAAAGCAGTAAATATTTGAAGAACCAAAGCCTAAAATGCTCTTAGCAAGTTTGTGAGACAGGAATGTGTTTTGTTTTGTTTTTTTCCAAAACGAGATAAACAATATAAAACCTCTGCAAAAATAAATGCTGCAAAATTGACTGCAAATAAAGTCATAAGTGTTTAAATGAACTAAAACTTATTTAAAACTAGATCATGATTATAAATATGAAACTGAATGACACAACTGAGAACAAACTAATATGCTATATTGGAAATCAGATATTACATTTTGGCATTACTTCACTGCTTTTATGCAAGAAAAGGGCAATCTTTGTAAATAACCACTGATAATAGTGGCTTGTTACTTAAATAGCATTCAAAGTAAGACACAATGAAGATGCCACAATGATGGAGTTCTCAATTATATTGCAATAAATTTAGCTGCTACTATCTCAGCTATACAATTCTTTACATTCTGATAAGATCAAAATAATTGATTGGTGTGCTTCTACTAAGAATCTGAACAGCATGAGGAAGTATGTATCTGAATGTTAATAGTATGCAGACAAGTGGCATTTACATAAAGATCCCCTTTCACTGGATATTTACCTTTGGAAGAGTAGTGTATGATAGTTTGATTTGGCTTCACAAAAGCAAGTAAAGTATCTCACGATGAGTATAATTTTGTAGTCTAGAGAATATTCAGTGGACAGATTTTATTAACATAAATTTCAAAATGCTAAGTATCACTCACTACTTAGTCAAAATGTTTACTGAAGTCCACTGACTTTTCAAGTTAGGATGGAGCTGAAAGGAAAATATGAAGCTGGTACTTTTACTATGTAAACTGAAGACTCACAGCCCTCTTTATCAGTGAGCTATTTGAGCTGTGACCACTAGGACATGAAGGTGTTGCTAAGATGTAAAGTAGAGATAGAGACTTTTAGCAAACTACACTTTAGAGGTGTGTAAATCTGACACTTGTTGCAGGTCCAAATCTCAAAAACAATTTGCAAGAGGGCAAATGAAACTATTCCATATAATAACAGAAATCTGTGGTTTTATTAGCAGAAGTTAAAATATATATTGTAAAGACTACCTAAAATGTTTCAGGTTTTCCTAAAACATGCTGTAAAATGTTTTCAGGTTTTCCTAAAACATGCTGTACTGCATATTCATTAAATACTACACACTTCACAAACTATAAAATATTAATACATGTATATCTGAGATATATAAAAAAAATAAACTTCACGAAGACTTATCACAAAGTGCACGTGTTTATCTAATTTGAGAAAATGACCATATCAACACTGATACAGTGCAACAGTATGGCAAAAGAAGCCTGATATAGAAGCATGGATGACAGAGCATACCTGGGATCTAGATGGCTCAGTTGTCACCTGCATATCAAAGGCACAACACAGGCTAAGAAAGATTATTATAGTTTGTGAGAAGGCCAATATATTACAGGACTACCTTGGAACTCATATTTGTCACAAATGTCTATTACTACTAACAAAATTATTGTTTTCATCCTGGAGAAATTAGTTTAAACTAAAACTGAGGAGTTACCTTTAATCCAGATTGGGGGTTTTTTTGGATTAATATGACCTTTGTAGTCTTCATTTTTTTTGTTGTAGTTCATACAAAACTGGTATAAATACAGCCCTAACACACTGTATGCAAATTAATGACTCAAGTCACATACTGGGTATATTTTAATAAAATTTATATTTTGTTACATATTACTTTACAATGTAAGTGTCCCTGCACATGGCAGAGGGGTTGGGGGTTTATTTTCCATTCCAACCCCCTAGCATTCTATTATTCTATGACTCAATATTAAGTTTTTGTTAATGGAAAAAAGTCAGCAAATAACCCCAAATAACTAAAAACTTTTGCAGTATTATGTAGATTACTTTTATGCAAAATTAGTTTCCTCCACCTCATGCAGCCAAAGGTAGCAAGACAGGCAACAATCCTTCCTCTTCAAATAGCTTCCAAAAGCAGATGAAAGATGAAGAAACCCAAAGAAAAGGACTTCAAGAAAAAAGCAGAATCTGGGGAAGGTTAGATATCTGTGTAGTAAATGAGACCAATGGTTAACAATGCAAGCTTAAGATGATGATAAAAATCCTGTTTAAGCACTGGATGGCACCTCCGGTCTTGAAAGGCATGAAGTATAGGCTGAAGGAGAAGTTCTAGAATCATAAAGTAGTCACTAATGACTAATTAACAGTCACTGAATAAAAGCACAACCTCAAGCACTGAAAGATTGCTTTTACCTCAAGAAAAGGAGCAGCAGCTAAGCAAGAGAAAATCAAAGGCATTGCTGTGGCCTGGGGAGCTAATCAATAAGAGGATTTGAACTATCTAGGAATTAAACCATTTTATAAAAAATAAAGTCCAAAACTGTGCCTAGAGAAAGAAAGTGAGATGGTAGAGTAGGAAAAAAATCTATTTCAGTTCTAGCTTCCCTTGTAGAAAACCTCTGAAATTTCAGTATCTCATCTTGTCAACTAGAAACATCATTGGTAGGCATGATCACCAACACTACAGTATCAACTCCATGGGATTTTATCCTGACATTAAATTTTGGACACTATGAAGAGGTAGTGATTGATAGGTACTAAGAACACATTATAGTGACAAGGGTAAGATAATAGCACAACCAGGGCTGCTAATGACTGTCAGCCCAGTAAAATGGGATTGGATTATTTTTTTATTGTTTTTTGCTGACACTGCTTCTTAGAGTATTTAAAAGAAGTTTAAGAAAAACAATTAAGAAATCATGAAGTAGCACATAGTACAGGGATTCACAGCCATTCCTAATCATCAAATCATTTTCAGCTAAAATGCCATGTTACTCAAAAAAAAAACAAAAAAAGAGTTGAGGTGTAGAATACACTATGATCTATCCACTGAGAAAAAAAAACATTAAAAACATTGAAGAACTATTTAGTATATATGCTCCCATCTTTTCTCTTCTACCAAGTATACACCTCTTTGAAATCCCAAAAATAACTTCTGGTTTGGTTACATCAATGATTTTTACTCGAGCAATATTTGAAATAATGTTCCTACAAATCTAACATGTGATCTAGTCACCATATAAAGAAATAACAGGCAGCAAAAATCAGTTACTCCACAGTCACACTTCAGCTAAGAGTGTTTTGATATTTTGACAGACAGAGGACCTGGTTATGAAATTTTTAGAAGATCAGACATGACTGATTTACAGATTCTTAATGAGAAGACAGCCTTTAAATGAACAAATCATAGCTAGGAAAAAAAAGGGAAAAAGGAAAAAATAATGGTTTTTTTTTCATTGGCTATGTAACTCCAAAAAATCAGAGCTTCATTATGCCTCCAATTAAATACTGTAAGTATAATTTTGGTAAGACTGTCAAAATAATAATAATTATCATCATTAAAAACCAAAACAAACAACCCCATTTTTCACACATTTGTTGTGGTCCTCCTTGACAAACAAATCTACCACATGTCCTTTCCTTCCCACTCCCAAAATTCAAGTTTTCTAGTAGACCTGAAAATATGTTGCAAAAAGGCACAAGAAACCTTATAACTCATCAGTGGCCAATTTATTCAATATCAGGCTCAAGATATTTATAGCTTGAAGTGACCTTAACACCATCTTCTACTATCTGCTGTTTAGAGCAGCCATTTCAAACTGAACCTTCCATGACTCACAGGAGAAGAAACATCTTTCTGTACACTTGCATGATATCAAAACCCCAAGCTCCTTAAAGAGAAGTAGAGGACAAGTACTTAGTTCCCTGCCACATCAGCTGAAGTGGAAAGGTTCACAATCAGAGGCCTACATACACATATGTATATAACACATAAGTCTCCAATGCTGGCACCTGTATTCTGGGAAGATTGAACATGACATTGTGAAGAACAGGACTTGAGAGCAGCTTTAACTTGGACTAAAAGACTATCAATTTTTCATCCAAAATACTATCAGTCATACATACTGAGAGAAATCTGAGAGAAATGTCTGAGAGAAATGTTGTGTGAAACATTTCCAACCACACATAAATATAGACAGACACCACTTTTACCCCTTCCTAGTCTTCTGCAGCCTCCTCTATCTTCGGTGAACGTTGAAAAGATTGTCACTGGTGGTTTTCTGATTGGGTCTTGAATTGTACTTAGAATTACTGTGTCCAGAGAGCAGCTGCCTGATTTCCCACAAGAACTCACAACTCAAAACATGGACAGGCTTATAAAAATGAATCAAAGACTTTTGGTCTGAAACATCTCTGAAACTAAGCACACTTACTCTGGCTATTAGTGAAAACTGGAAGAGACAGATAATCATTTATGCCAAAGTGCCAACCAGGCTTTAGGTAGAGAACTGTTTAACAAGATCTGCTCAGGAAAAGAAAAAGAGAAGCTCATGGCAATTTACACAGTAAGTCATGTATCATTCTGAAGGACTACAGAAGCTCAGCCTAGGATAAAATACAGGCATATAGAGGATCATCAGACACCTCTTTTAGTAACAGAAAACCCACAGCATCTGCCATCTCTTTTGGTACAAAAGACAATATAGCACCAGTAACTTTTAAAATGCATGGCTGAAGGGGTTTTTGAGGTGTTTCAGTAGGGACCTGTTAAAATAACAATTGACATACTCAAAGAAAAATACCAAGTAATTCAGGAAGAGCTTAGTCTTATAAAAGAACAAAAATGAGTATGTAACCTTAGTTAAAGAAAATGGCTTTGTGATTTGGAAAATGTCTTTTCTCAAGTAACATAAAGGATTTTGAGCATAACTGAACTTACATGTGGTCACACAAGGTTCAATATATTCCAAGGGAAAAATAAAAAGCAGCAATTTGAGTTATTTTATAACTCCAGGCGATTAGGAAAGCTCATTAAAAAAACCCCAAATATAAACACCTCTTTGCTGAAAACTTTGATCAATGAAAAAGCATTCATCTTTTTTTTTTGTCTCATAGCACATTCAGATAATGAAAAAATAGAAGATTTATTTCCAGTAAAATGCTTGGTCAAATGTATTTTCTACATCACTTACCTGTTTTCATTTCTAACAAGCGTTTTTTCTTTTGTTGTCTCTCTAGTTTTTCTTTTTCTGCCTTCTCCTTAGCTATTTTAGCACGTCTCTGTTTTTCTTCTGCTTCCCTTCTCCTCATATTTTCTTTTACTGCTTGCTATGAAAAAAGTTAATAGAGTTCCATTAAAATGGAAGTCTTAGCAAAAACAAAGCTGAACCTTAAAAACAAAGAAAAAAGCTTTCAAACTGCAACCCCTAACTCACCTTAATTTATCAAATCAAGTAAGTATTTCACATTCCATATTTAGAACATTTCATTCAGAAGAGTAAGCAAATTCAGAATAAATACATTAAAAGCATACTAATTGCTCCCAAATGAGGATTATAAATTCAGCAAGAAATGCATCTTAAGAATACACATGTAGGAAGAATTCAAAATGTCTAAACCACCTTGTTCTACAAAAATGTATGTTATGATTTGTAGTTCTAAAACAATTTCAACATTTTCTTCTTTCTCATGCTGCCACTACACCAATCAAAATAAGGCTGCCTGTGTAACAGTGTTGCATTTTTCTTATTCTTATCAACATTTGCATTATATAGTTAGGTTTAAAAATTCTGGTTAATATCTGCACAATACTGTTTATTTAGAATTATAAACATGTACTCTAAAACTTCCAGTGAAGCTAAAACAGAACAATGAGTTTCAGAGTTTTGAAATAAAAACATTTTGCATATTCAGACACTAAGCAAAAGAACTCTGTTACATTCAATACATTTTTAACAAAAGTATTTTGGGATTACCTTTTCATTATTTTAACATCAGCTATGTTCACTGGTAATCTCTCAGTGCTCTAAGAATCTACATTTGCATAAGCGCACCTATTCTTCATTGCAGAAAGCTGTTTTCTTCATAACAGCTACATAGAACCCTGACTCTGATAATATATTAAAGTGTCCCCTCTTACAGACATCTTCACAAGGTCTGAGGCAAAAACTGCAATTTTGCAGCTCATTTGTTTTTAGTGGGAAAACATCCAGACTGCACTCAGGAAAGAAAAAAATGAGCTGCCAAGTATTACATAGTACAGACAAATGGGGATTACAGCAATTCTTGCACAGGCACACAGACACTGTTTGCAGCATCACTGCCACAGAGAGTGACCAAAAGAAGGGGGAAAAAACTATCACATAAAGCTTGTGAAGAAATACTTGTGTTGGATAACTGAAGAAGAATAAGCTTTCCATCACGAAAAACGACAATGGAACGGATTTTTTATACAAAGCAAAACTGTACTTTCACAGTGACTACTCCAAAGTCACCTCTGTCAAATTTCTTGATTCAGGGAGAAGAGGGTAGATGCTTCCTAAAAAATGCTAAAATTTTTGATTAAAATAATTTTGACAAATTATTTGCTGATTTTCAGACTGAGCATTCTATAGAATAAACTACTGGATAAACTACTGGATAAAATTCAAATGGAACCTGGTACTTGACAAGTACAATACTGGCAGAAATTACACACTTTCCTTATAGAGTGATGAAGGAAATTTCTACTTTGCACCTATTTTTTCCCAAGAAATAATATCAGCAGGACTCAGCCTCAGACTGCAGTCATTCAAATGCAGATTTGTATTCTTTTTAACCACACGGCACAAGTGGGCCTGACTTAATAGCTTATACCTTTATATACAGTGCGAATTGGATGCTTTGGAGCATCACACCTTGCCCTCAGCCCTTCTCTAACAAGAAACCAATTTCCCACAAATTCTATGTTAAAGCTTGAAATTTCAGGCTGATGATGTCTTGAGTACTATTTAGATGCTTCTCCAGGATACCAGGTACTTCTGTTGTTACATCTCTTTTGAGACATCAGGTAGACAGCTTTCCAAATTCCACTAAATTAATGAAGTATGCATCTCCTTTGACTAAAACACAAGATAAGACACTCAAACTCTCATACAAATATGCCCTAAGGCCAAATTCTATCCAACATGTGTTTTCAACATGAAATACAAGTGCAATGCCAAGACCTTGATTTTCCAAACTGGAGGCATTCTTGGGTTCTCTCTTGCAACTTCCAGGGTAATTTCTAATTTTTATTTAAGTATTTGCTTCATATAAAGGAAAAACAGAGTCTAGGGTACACTTGTACTGTACCCTAGACTTTGCTGCTCTTCTTCTGGTTCTTGAAGTTATGTCTCTGCTGAAGAGTAACCTAGTGCCAACAGGAGCAAGGGGTTTCTGTACCCTATGATTAGCCTGATGAGCCTAGTCTTGGACAGAAGAGCTGTTACCTCAAGGTGTGTTGGCTCCCTCTCCTACAACTGGAGGAAAATTCTAACCATTAGACAATTTCTTCATCATGAAAGCTATCTTTCCCAGGAAAGGAATGAGCTTGTTAGCAGCACCCATGATGCTGTGAAAGCACACAGAGAGGTTAACAGGGATATCTGATACCCAAGATGTTCCACTGAGTGTACCAGTAATTTAGCTGTGGAAGCTAAGGCTCTGAAGGCAAGATGCTTCACCCCTTTTTTTGGATCTGGCCAAGTAACTCTACTCTAGATTTGGTGCTCACAGAGTGCAAATAATAGTTGCCACAGCTACCAAATAACACTGAAATACAAAGTACAAATCAAAGTTAGCTATGAAACACAAGTCTAGGGCTCCAGATGTAAACACAGAGATTTTAAAATATTTTCAATAAATTAATTTTCATTAATTAATTTTCATTAATTAAGAATTAAAAAAAATATATCAGTAGGAAAATACTTCATGTAAATCATCAACTTTGCATGACAACAAGTTGACTGAACTGCACTCTCCCATACCTACTGGTGACGAGTCATCTTTTAGTTTGGGCCTCAAAATCACCCAATAATTTTTTAGCACCAAATTTACAAGTCTTCTGAACTAAATTTTCTAAGATAACCATCACCCAATACTAAACAATCGTGAAAATCAGCTCATTTGTCTCATGCTAGGCATCTCAAAAATCTTTTCTGAAAAGTCTCAAAACTGAGCAGCTACTCAAGATTTTGATTAGTGTCATTGAATGATAGGAGGTTTCATGCCTTATCTACACATCTTTTTCTTATAGCCTTCAAACTGCTCTGCAAGACAGAATTATTCATTTTCCTCAAGGTTTCTTCTATCATGCTCATCAATAATACCTAACTGTTTTGAAGCGTTAATTAATCTATCTTCATGAAACTGCTGTGAAGTAGAGGCTAGCATCAGTGCTAATTTTAAAGACACAAAGAAGAAATATGAGAAAATTAATGCAAAGCACAACCACTTTCTTAGAGCCTTCAACTCAACATGAACCTAAGCTTTTAAAATTCTACAACACTTGCATTGGAGGTACGGTTTAAACATCAGAAATTAAAGTAATATACCTGTTTTATAATATTTATTAATTCTGAAATCAGACTACTGAGCTTCATATTAGGCACTGATCAAGTTAGGAAAACACAATCAATGCCCCTGTTCCCAAAAATCTGACATATGTAACTTGTCAAGCACAATTATTGCAATTGAATAGTATCTTGGTTTTTAGTTGTGAAACTCTGAAGCAGCAAAGGCTTAGTAATCGTTACATGTTCCAAATGGTTGCTAAATACTGGTTCCAGTTTAAATGCTTTCCCCAAAACTGATGGATATGAATTATATGAATTTCAAACTGTTTCTCAATACCTGTGAAAGAAGTAATTTTTTCCACCTATATCTTCAGACTGTTTGAAATCATTAAAAAACCACACTGTCCAAGTAAAACCAAACAAGACTGGGAAACATGCAAGCAACCTAAATACATGTGTTGTAATGCTAAGTTGCAATGACTAGGCTGCAATGAGGAATAGGTGGCAGAATGACTAAGTGAATCTTGCAATCTTTCTTTTGATCTATAGGCATTAGCTGGATCATTCCTCCAGATTTTGTCACGAAACTCATGCTTGTACAATATTTCTGCAGGAGCGTAGTGAGTAAATTAAGCTATGTAATAAGAACCCAGATGTGACACAAATCAGCTTATTATCCAAATTCATACATATAGATAAGGCTACAAAATATAACTTCTAAGAAACATTAGATATAAAATAAACATATTGTACCATGAACATCATCCTGAAGTTGTTTAAGTCCGTTAAAAACTCCTCCACCGAAACTTTCTTCAGGTCAATGGCAAAATACCCCATCACATTCTGATAGAGTTTTTCCATGTTCTCGTGCATCCGTGAAAGTTTCTGAAAATCTTCTTTGGCATGAACTAGGAAGCTGTACACTGCTGTTAAGGCTTCAAGAATACTCAGTGAATCCAATCAAAAACACTGCTTTCATTTAACATTGATTTCTATGTCATACCAATTTCTTATTTCCTCAAATAAGGACCAAAAGAATTCCTTTCACGTTGTATGTGCTTCCTGGTATTTACTGTGTATACTAAGCCTATGAATAAATTCAGGGACTTTCATCAAAATACCTAATCACTTTAAATTTAAAGATTATTAAATTACTACATAATTTCTTATGAAATGAAATGTATTTCATGTAACTAATCTAACTTCAAGAACCCATGTAGTTTATTTAGTATCGTCTTCTTATTGAAGCTAAATGCTTAGGTATATAAATTACAATATCCTAGGAATTTAGGTACAGATACCAATAATTAACCTGAATACTTTATCAATAAATACTACAGTCCCTAATAAAATTAAGAGTAAAAACAGAACTATTGATAAACAGTATTAAAAGTAAAAATCATGAAAGATAAAAAACTTCATTGTAACAGCAATGCATTTATTTCTGTTCCTGAAGGCCGCATTAGGTATTTATGCTTTTTCTAAGGCTATTTGCAATGTCAACACAACTTAATTAAATTAGAGGTGAAAACAATAAAACTACTACAAAAGATAAGCAATTTATAAACAGCATCAAAATATTGCATATAAAATAAAAAACCCTATGTTCATTCAGGACTTCCTATAATGTAGCTTGCCAAAGAAGCTCAAAGACAAAATATTCTACATAGCCATTTCTCTACGTTGGGCAACTTCAGGAAGTGTGTACTTTAATGGAAGGGTAGATAAACAAATATTTATGCTCCATTATTTTTCTTCTGCAGTGAATGCTACAAAAGACAAGAAATAGCCATTTTATTTTTACTCTAAATTGCCCACCTTTACTGCAAAAGAGAATTTACTGTGTTTGCACACTTTCTACTACAGAATAAATACACTATGGTCACTTTATAAAGTGCAGAATTTTTATTCAAGTGCATGAAAATCTAGACCAACAGAATAGCACAGAAGCTGGCATTTTTTCTTAATGAATCTCATACCACTGGCCTCAGTCCATCATCCCAGGCTGCACAGATCCCTCTGCAGAGCCTTCCCACCTCCAGCAGATCAACAGTCCCACCCAATTTGGTGTTGTTAGTTAACTTGCTTGAGGGCGAGCTCAATCCTGTAGAGCAGATCATCAGTAAAGACGTTGAACAGGACTGGCCCCAATACCAAGTCCTGGGGAATTCCACTAGTGACCAGTACATATTAATGTTTTACAGCTGGATGACTGTTTTCATTCTTCAGGTTTTTTGCAATGCACTCCTTTTTTACTTTAGTTTTGTTTAGAAGCCGAATTCCATTTCAGTTGCACTATTAAGTGTCCTTCTGGTTTGTTAAGGTTGCTTTAAAAATAACAAGTACGAAGTTCCTGGGGTTTTTTTTGTGATTTAGAATCCAGGCCAGAAATTCACACAATAGTGATCTCAGATATGTGCAGGAAGGGAGAAATAATGCACTTTCACAATATTCTAATTAGTCACTAATGGCTACTAGCTGATTATGTAAGTGTAGAACAACCTCCCCTACGACGGTCTTGTGAAAAAGGACTAACTAAAGTCAAGATTCAAGAATTTTAAAAGATACATCTTCCATCACCCATCAACCACCTAATTTCAGTCTTTCTCAATGTGGCTCTTTTGCCAGTAGAAGCTTCTTTTCATGCTTTTAGTAACTTCACAAGATGCAGCTCGTAAGCAGCTCCAGACTGCCTGTGCTGACTGGCTGGCAACAGATCAAAGAGAACTGATGCTGCCAGCCCTCTTTTCTTCTACATCAATTTGAATCTCCTCTACTCAGCTCCCAAGATGAGCATAGCACACAGGAAACTGATCTTTACACTTGAGATTCTTAAAAAATTATTCAGACTCTTAAAAAGCTATTGGTAGGAAAGCAAAGAAAGTTGATGAGAGGTTTGTCTATAAAGGCTGCCCAAGGATGAAATAAAAAAGGATCATGTGAAACGAGACATGACAAAACAAGCTGTAACCATCAAAAGAAATGTCACCAGTTCACAAAAACACAAACAAACCAAAACAACAAAAAAGAGTGAAACTAGAAAAAATAATTCCTACATCTGGTTAAATTTTGATCCTAAAATTTAGGATACTTATTATTTGTGATTCTTTAACTATTAACGGTTCTTATGAAAACTTACAGTTTTTTGCAATTGTGAGGGTGTTTATTTCCACAGAGTGAAGGGTAAAGGAAAAATAAATAAATTAGTTTTGCTGCCTCTCTACATAAATGCCAGATATTAAACACTCCAGTATTTTTCATTTTGTAGGAAGCAAAACAAAAAAAGTGTTGAAATTATCAGTCAAATGTAGACTTCATCTTGTGAATTACAAAAAATATCATGAAAAGAAAATCTGGGGAGTGGAGGAAGTGAGATAAAATTTCTGTGATATTCTTCAAGACACAGCTAAAATTACAGCTATGTTAATAGAGTCCATACAAGATGGTTAATTTTTTACTGTTGAAAACTGACTCCCCTTGAATATCTGGTGCATAATTTTAAACACAAAATAACAGTATTCTGGCAGGATGTTTTGCTATCTAATATTTCAATGCTAGACATGATGAATCCTGAGATTTTTATTTTCCATCTGGTGCATTATGGGATACCTCTAAGCTCTTGGCATTCTACTGAGACTGTGCTTCAATTTAGGTACTTTTAATAACTCCTCTTCCTTTTCTCCTTAAATACGGCTTTTGTTAGCCAACTCTAGCTAAACTGGAAACAACAGGGAATACTACTGAATACAGCAATCCCAACTGTAATTATCATGAACAGGTTGATATATACACATTATCAACTACACAATTCATTGGTTTTGGATGAATGAAGATAGAAGTACAGCTGAGCTGCAACACAGGTAGGAAGAAAAAAAATATCAAATAGTTTGGTATTTGTTAACTTTTTCTGAAACAGCTTTACTTCATGGACTGCCTTTTTGGAATCACTGGACTACAGATCATTCTGCTAATTAATGTAACAGGACAGCATTGCATGGCTGAGACAAGATTTGTGGCAAAATTTCTAACTACTGTATGTTTGGTCTTGCATATTCTGGCAGGTCTTTTCACACTGAATTGCTTGTCTGAAATTTACATGTATTTTAATACATTGTGTATATAAGATACAACAGTGTAGCATATCAAGCTAAGTAAAAACAGCTGTTACCCTAGAAAAGATGATGAATAACTTTAATATCTACTAAACACTTTCTTAAAAGACGGCAGTATTCACCACTTGTATTTTAGAAGAATCTTCAAAAGGGAACTGAGACTGACACTATACTGGATGACAACAGCCTCCACAAAACATGGCAAACTTTTTGAAGACTGGCGCAAAATGCTTTGTGGTCACTTCAAACCATTTCAACAAATGATGTTCTACTAAGAGCAAACAGTGTGAATGCTGTAGGACTGTTAGGGATTTCTCACATTTTGGGAAAATAATTGCAATTGTCTGAAAAATACGTGTCAGAGAGAATTCCTTTTATATGCATATACCAAAGTTCAACAGAAAAATTCTGCATCTGAAAATAATAGTTCAAGAAACATAGAAATGTTTCGATTTTTAAATCAGTACCTTCTGAAGAGTACTTGTCAAATAATACCTTCCCTTTGATTCACTCCTACTTATCTCTAGGTTATAATACTAAAACAAATTGGCAGGTATTTGTATCAAACAAAGCTGCTGCATCCACTGTGTATGTATCACATATTACAAGTAAAACCATTGCTAGCTATAATATATGCCTTAAATCCAGACCAGATATTAAAAGAAGTATAGACTTAAATTAAGTTTACATTGGTTGCCAAAGCCCTATCTCATTACCTGTCCACACAGTTAACATCTTAACCTTCTACCAAAGAGCAACACACAACCTTTTTTTATCTAAAGAGTTTAGGTTCTGTAATCCACAAAGTCCTTAGGATGCAAGGACATCTTACAGATTCATTTATGTTGCACAGGGGAACTTCAAACTATGAGGTCAATTAAGTAACCAAGAGTTTGGAGGCAGCAAGTCCCTTCCCTGCAGCTGAAATGGGTTTCTTTTACCTCATTTGGTAGCGAAGGCTCTGACTCATTTAAGTACTGTTTCTTCCTCCCCTTTCTGCAATGTCAACAAATCAAATTAAATGGCAAAGGAACAGCTAATTGATCAAAATAAAGGATTCTTTTCCTAGCTGAAAAGCAGCAATCAGCTGATTGTCTCTCAAGTATTAGTTCCATAAGTTTCTGTAAAAGAACACCATCAACACCACTTTTATCAGTAAGCTCAAACTTTCTCAGCTGCTGCTTGGAAAATCAGAAGATGGAAGCTATTCTGATAAACAGCATGTTGACTAAATCACTTAATTAAACTTTTAATATGGAATTTAAATACTCTTCCTAAACCCACTAAATTTTTATTTTGAACGTACAAATGTATTTTGTTCACTGTGCTTTTTATGGAACATTTCACTTGATGGATTTAATACGTTAGATCGATATCAATTCAATATTCTTTGATTTTCCTAATTAAAGGCAACAGAAGAATTGAGATAATAACTATTTCTTTTCAGCTAGCATACACACGATGGCTCACAAATTAACGCAACCTAATATATAGGAGAAATATTCATAATTACAGACTTTGTCAATGAAAGAGTGAACCAACTGTGCATGTCTCTGACTTCCTAAAGAAACAAGAATGCTAATCAGTTCATTAGGGGGCTTTGGGTTGTGATATTTAGTGACAGGATGTAATGGCCTGCTTGTCCACGGAGCTTAATTGTACTCAGGATGAAAAATTCTTTTCTACAAAGCACTATCCTTCTTTTTTAAGACTTCCTGCTGGTTTCTTTTTATGAGTCGCATGCTTTTCAAGACATCATCACCATTCAGATTTCCTTGTCATAGGAATAAAAGTAAAAACAGGTCCAGGTTCCATCATGCTGTGCAGGATTATCTAACCTTTACATCAAACCTTTTCTGCTTCGTAATTTATTGAAGTTCCTGTTTTCCTAAAAGTGAGCTGGTTTAATTAGTGTGTTCACAGACATGACTAGAAACCATAGGCAATTATGCTGTTTAGAAATTGCTGTCTGTCTACCGGGTCAGGTAGCAGGTGAGGGTAAACTGGTTCTGTTTATAATATTTACTATTCAAAATATTGTATTTGAATAGTCTAACACAATGAAATATGTAGTAATATGGCTGGTGTAAGGACTTAAAGAGCACAGTTGCCTGTCTCAAGCACCCTTCAGGCCACAGAAGAACGTTACCATGAGATAAGCAGGGAAGGGAGCGACAGGATGTTTCTAACCTGGCAGAGGTGAGATCTGGGTAGCACATCCTGGTTAATGCATCCAGACAACAATTCCCTCTGGGAAATCTGTGTAAAGAAGCAACTGCAAACACAAATATCACTGGCCAAACAAAGATCACCCCAAGTTATGGGATAGACGGGCAACAGTGACTACTGAAGAATATGCCTCCAAATATGAGGGACTAGAAATTAAAACACTGTGACAGGAACTCAAGATAAGATAAAGGTGATACTGTTGTTGGGGCGCTATCTCAGACCTAGGGGAAGGTAACAAAGCTGGAGGTGAAGAACAGATCACTGACAATGGACACAAAGAATATAGAATTTCTAGTCCACAAGGAAAGTCAATTCAGTAACTGTGCTGAAATCAGCTCCAGCTGGGTAGAAGGTAATTCCGGCAGGGAAGATCACAACCCACTGAACAAAAATGAAGAGAAAGACTGAGCACAGGACTAACAGTAAGAGAGGTGTGTTGCCAGTGAGCATTAATTTATTTGTTTGCTAAACTATATAAATAGTGAAAAGCTTTGAACCACCTCAGGACATACCATCACCAAGAAGCCTAAGGTGAAGAAAGACTAACAGCACACCATTGGATCCACAAGTGGGGACTATCTCCTGCTTTACATCTCCCTTCCTTTCCCCCTACCCACCCCCATTTACAGTTAAATAAAATGTGTATTATTGACTTCAGCATATGGTCTCAGGACTAATTGGATCTTAAGAGTTGGTTTTACCTGTACTGATTTATTCTAAGACCAAATATTTATTTTGCCAGTTTCTGACAGCAGTCAATACCCAACAATTAGGGAAAACAAGGAGGAAACAAAACTTGGCAAATGTAGCATGATAATTCAAGTGATGTAGTATTCAGTTTCTAGAAATCTGTATGTTAGTCATTCTTCTGAGCTAAAGCTGCCTCTAGGCTACTGTTTAGCCACCTATCTAGGCCTTATATGAAATTCATTCACATTTTCAGTTTAATTGTCTGCTGTCCATGAAAACATTTCTGTTAGTGTGTTTTAACCTGCTGGACAGTATTTCACATGAGATGAACCCATGGTTATTTAAAGACACGAAGAATATATTCCTCTCTTTCCTTCTGCACGGGACACAAAATTACTAGTATTTTTACTGTATTTTCTTAACTTTTTGATTTTGATTTTTTGATTTTTGATTTTTTTGAAACTTGATTTTCCATCATCAGAGTATTACTCTATTAAAACATTCCTTCTTTATAACCTATTGGTAGTTGCTGCTCATTGCCACCATTCTCTGCCACATCAGTAGATACATACTACACTTTTTGAGATGAAGTAATGGAAGAAGTGATGATGTAAGAGTCTTGCTGGTTTTTACAGTATCTTGTTGTTTATGTTTTCTCCTTGTTCTCAACTGGATTTGTTCCCAATTGTTCTAACAGAGTGTTTCTCCCTCAGATCTATCAGTCTATAATCACTGAAGTTCACTTGTTGCTTTGTCAGCATCTATCAGCATCTCGCTTTGATGTAAGGAGTTTTTCTTCAAACATATTAATTTAAAAAAAAAGTAATGAAACCACTTTTTAACCTAAGAAAATTCTTACCTTATAAGTCTTTGTGAAAACACCTTGTTGAAACATGAATGGAAATTCAGTTACGTTCTATTGACTTCTTATCTTTATCTGCATGTTGCAACAGACCTGCAAAGGATGGTTTCTCCTTACAAAATACACAATGACTCTCTTCCATCACATTTTACCTCCAGTTAATACATGTCCATTTCATATTTAGTCTTCATCAGTTTTCTTGGTAGCAAAGCCTGACTTGAAGATCCTCCTCGTAGCCCTTCTAAAAAACTTGTGGGCTTCTTTTCAGCTTTGACCTGATCTAGTGAAAGGTGTTCTGCCCACAGCAGAGAGGTGTAAACCAGATGATCCTTGAGATTCCTTCCAACCCAAATTATTCTACAAATCCTCAGTTGCATGAGGAAGTTTCTGCCTCCAGCTAGCTAAGTTCATGTAAGAGTCTGTAGTCCATTAAGTTTGGACTTATTTATATAATTTATATAATAATAATAATATATAATATATAATTTATATAACAATATAACTATATAATATATAATTTATATATAAAAATATAAATATATAATATATAATTTATATAATAATAATATATAATTTATATTTGAGTTAATTTTGAATTTTGTTCAAGTGTTTTGTGACCACTGTTTACTCCTGGGGATTTATTGCTACTTATTTTATATTAAGAAAAAGAATTCTACTGATTCCTTTATTTAACATCATCCTTCCATCTAAAATATTACACAGTAGAGTGAACTGAAATTCTCCCTAGAGAAAACTGATGCAAAGAACAAATTTAACTTTATGGCTATGACTTATCTTCTTGACAGACATTGATAATCCTCATCTTCTCTAGCAGAATTAGAGATTTTGAGATGCCTGAAAAAGAGAATTGTAGATCCTCCTTTGCATTTCCTAAGATGATCACCATCCTTTTTAAGCAATCAGTAATCTGCTCCAATGGTGTTCATATATAGGGAGGGAATTTCAATCCTGGAAAAAGTTTATGCTTCTTATCAACAAGGTCTACCTGCTTACTCTGTCTTAAATACAACTGATAACTTTTTATCACAGTATTCCACTCACTTCTGCCAAGAAGTTTCATAAATGCCCAAAATGTTTGTAACACAAAGGGAAATGAGGCATCCTACATAATTATTTTTGGATATTAGATGTTTGGTATCAGCATATAATGTACATAAACTACATCTTTATTTATCCACTTTTCTTTTGCTCTCCTTAGATTTTTGGGAGGATTCACTCATTCTCAACTGAATTTTGCTAATTTAATTCTTATCTTTTTTTACAACTACATATCCAAGGAAAGCTGTATACTAACTATTCCTTCAAAATTTAGTCATTAGAAAAAAAATAAAAAAAGTTAGAAGATATTTGAAGAGCCTGCATCATGACTATTTCAGATTAGATGATTGTTGTAGGTCCTTTCCAACTGAAATAGTCTATTATATTTTAACAGATAAAGAAGGGCCTGTCTTTTTCATAGCTTAGATATTTTATCAAATGCTTCCCATTCCTAACTTGTTAGACTACATATAATTTTCCAAACAAAGTACAGACTTTTTAAGTCCTAGCAATATTCTCCAAAAGCTCTCATGGATATATTTTCCTCTAACTTCCTAGCAAAATTTTATCTCTTGCCTTCAGGACCCATCTCCTAGTTCTCCTATCATGCTGTCAGTTTCTTCAGGATCAAACCGATGTTTCATAGTGTAGAGACACCATGCTGGTGGGCTGCAACGTATCTCCCAAAACCACATTGAGCTGGGATGAAAAGGCATCACCACCGACATTAAACAGAACAAACTCAACAACAAAATATCCAACCTTACAAAATATTAGTAATGACACTGGAAGGTTAAGATAACCCACAGCAGCCACAGAAGGCCTGAAGATAAGTTGCAAACACTTGGGTTGCAGTGCACCTAACAAAGACAGAACTGGCCCTCACACAGGAAGAGCAAGTGCATCCACCTGGCCTCGGGGTCATTTGCCAAGGCTTGTGTGATAGGATGAGATGAATAAAGACGACTGTGCCCTGAGTCCTCCAGCCTTTGTACATAACAAAGCAGTCTTCCAGCTAGGCAACAACCTAACCATGCCTGCAGAGCAAATTTCAACCTGTCTGCTCGTATTTCTGCTTCCAGATTAGTCTTGGTGCCAAGCATATATGGCCAACATTTGCTAGAGAGGTTTAAGAAAAAGAATTGTTTTTTCCAAGTGTAATTAATTATCTTGATGTCACAAGGTATTCTTATGAAAGACAGGCAGTGAAGTTGGCTGCATGATTTGGATCAAATAGTGAGAAAAAATTTTGGCAAAAATAACACCAGAAAACGGTTTTCATGAGCTATGAATCTCATTTCTGAAATAACAGAAATTTTCTGGTTCTGTGGTTGCATGTACAAAAACATTCACAATGGTAATGCATACACTAGAAAACAAAGAGACACAGGGTGACAGACATATTTTTCTAAGAGACTGACATAAAAATACCATGTAACACTAGAGTGCTTAATATTCCTATCTTAACTTCTCTTTACTAAGTTAAGAAAGTCATACACTGACAGTAAGCATTTTCCCTCATTCATTCCACTTCAGGGGAATCCTTTAATTGGACTATTCATATATGTCATTTTTGAGAGGAAAAAAAAGTCATATTTTTCAAAAATACATGGTACAAACTAGACAGAAGTTATGCAAATAAATTTAAAATTTAAAGCAATGCAGTAAAATTACTTAGGGATTTTTGATTTGCAGAGTGCCTCAAAGGATATTGACATTTTTGCTACAAACTTATCGTGCTTATCTTCAGGAACTGGAAAAGTCTGCAAATCCTTCTCAAGCTGTTGAAGCTGCCTCTCCA
The DNA here is from genome assembly GCF_027887145.1 of Ammospiza caudacuta. Classification (NCBI taxonomy): domain Eukaryota; kingdom Metazoa; phylum Chordata; class Aves; order Passeriformes; family Passerellidae; genus Ammospiza; species Ammospiza caudacuta. The sequence continues at coordinate 64,604,398 of NC_080594.1, forward strand.
TATGCTTGAGGCTCTTCTCCAGGTTTTCTGCTGAGACTAAAATACAGAACATACATTCTGTTAACACACTAAATAAAAACCATTGTTTCCAAAATGTAAGAGTTAAAACCTTACCCAAGTCAGCTACATTGTTAATTCTGAAATAAAAGCATACTGAACAAATTACAAAGCAAGATGAGGAGGTCGCTCTACAGTGTTCAGCTCTCTCCTCTTACACAGACTCCTTATTCTCACTAGATGTATGCTGTTTGAATGCTGTATTTTCATCTGGTTTTATGCCCAAGGTTTTGCATTCCAATTAACACTCTGTTTAAGGGAACCTGAGATATACATATGCCAGTCTGTCTCCTCTGATTAACCAAATCAAGATATTCTAAGAAACCACAAAGCTTTTCTCCATCTCATTCTGTTAAAACAGAAAATACAAATATTTCTATGAACGACCATAAAGAAAATAAGATTCTCAAAAACAGAAAATTGGGCTATTAAACACCTATGCATAAAACCTAAACCTCAGTTCCCTAGTTTAAAAGCACTATGTATGGTAAAAAACACAACAGAATTTGTTGGAGCAAAAGTGCTGGCCAAGCATTTGAGATGGTACAACAGAGAAACACAGGGACTTAGGAAAAAGAAAGGAGTGGAGCTGAAACATCAGGGATTTATAGAAGGATGAAGAAAAAGTGTAAATGTTCTTTGCCAGGAAAAGAGAGATACAACTTTCAGCTATTTGAAGCAACGCATGTAAAGTTGAATGCTTTATCTGTAAATAGTTGATTGAAATATCAAGGTGACCACAGTAATCTTAGGATAATTAACGTGTTTTTTCTTAGATCTATATTATTGCCATCGGTTAAAACTTATTTTCAATTATTTATGAAGGCAACTTAGCATTTATTCAAGTTTCATAGGAGCAATATGTAAAGATGTAAGAACACACTGAATTCTAGTCCAAAGCCTTTTTTTTTTCTTTTTAATGCTTTATTTCATTCATAATATAGTGTAAATATCTGTAAAGGTATAGTTACCTTCATCTTCATCTTAAAAAAAAAAAAACTCCTTGGAGAACTTGGAGAAAGTCTGTATCCCTATGATGTTACTACACTGTGTAGTGGATACCTAATTTCATCCACCAAATAGTTATGTGAGAGAAAATATAAAATACATATGCACATTTTGACTCAGCAATTGGTAAGCCAAAATTACCATCAGTTAGGTCAGTTGGCTTCAGTAGTTAAAAAATTGTTTTGCTTGGGGAGCACAGCTAAAATTAGAAGCTGACAATGTTGACTAAGAGATGCTTCAGTCTTCACCAGCCCCAGAAACAAACCTGATTTTAATAGAAAGCCATACTTCCGCTGTCATGAGAAGCATCTGAGGGTTAGGCACACACCATTTTACATCATTGATGCCAAGAAACACAGAATACAACAACTTGTGCCTAATCTAACTATTGCTTGGACTCTTCACAAGACGTTTATCTTGCATAGAGAGTTCACAGTATAAATTAATGTGACATACACACATAGTACATATAATATATAATATCAAAATTATGAGTGCTGGCAAGGAACACCAATTTAAAAACCTTACAAAAGCCCAACACACCAAAAAAATCCTCTACACCAGTTGCAGGTAGCAGCTGAGTAACAGCTACACTCTTTTATCCAGATGAGAAACTCAGCAAAATAACTCAGTGCCTAGAGCTGATTAACACATTCTATACAAGAGATTTGCAAGCTCTTGCTTCCAGCAAAGCCAGTTTTTCACTCTAGTTCTTCAGGTTTTTTGACATTGAACATTTACATGTTTGATCAAGAATCTTTATATCTCTATTTTGTCCTGAAGATGTTTTTTGCCTCTGTCATGATCTTAGGTTGTTATTGAACTTAAGATTTCAGCATGCCTTTGATTTCAGCAGTGTATATTAGATATATTTTCCTTTAAGACTATATTTCTGATGATAGCCTCAAATAAAGATTAGTTCACAATATGCTGCTATTAAGTTTGGTACCATTGTCTTTGCAGCTTTCAAATTAGTGAAAACATTAAAAAAAAAACAAAAAACAAACCTGTAAATATAACCAGCTCTTCCAAAAAAGATCATATAAAATAATTGCTAATCTTTTCTTGTGTGACTCTGAAAGCCATGGTATAAAATCTAAAGGGACAGAGAAGAATGGCAGAAAATGAAAAAAAAAACCCTCCTTAACTTTAACCCCTAATCCTGGAAGGATTCAGAAATAAACCCAAACCAAACTGAAGTACACAACTCAAATGCTAGTTAAGAAACAAAGTCAAACCCTGGGGTTCTGAATGTCAGTGAGCCCACAAAGCAAAGTTGTTTGCTGAATACAATGCATGTGTGCCCAAACAATCTCCTACTTACACCTGCTCATACCCCCTAAGCTCTCACAGTCCTCTTCCAAATGGCTCCTGCTATTTTTGTAAGCAATAATTAGATTTCCCACCATCTGTTTTTCATGGTTAAAACAACTTCGTTCTTAGGGCTTCTGAATCTGGTTTTCTAATATCACAATTATACCAGAAGCCTCTTCACCTGCTTCTGTTTTCAAATATTTCTGCAGTGTTTCCAGGTGATGACTCACCAGCCCTTTAATTCTTGCATTACAATTTCTCCAGTTATTCTGGGAATACCTTATCTGATTAATTTACAATAAAATATTCTCTTTTTTTTTGACCAAAGCCCTTATTACAGTATCAAAATGCATGATCTTGTACTTCATGCTATTGATTTTCATTTCTTTTATTCTGCTTCCTCAGGATCACTCAGTGATGACAACCCGATTCTCCTCTCATCTGGCAAACTATCTAACCCTACGTTAGACATGCTCATTGGTGCAATATCACAATTTTTTTTTTTAACCATGTTCCTTTTAAGACAGTATTTTGTTTCTTGTCATTTTATTCTAATGAATATTCTCCCATTGTACATAATATCAAGTGCTTTACTAAAGTGAGCAGATATTTTATGGGATTGAAAAAAATAAATTAAAAGCTACCAATAAATTCATTTTTATTTCATGCTACTCTCATTAACCTCTCTCTGTGTTGGATTATTCTTTCCCTTATAAATCTTCATATCGATAAAGTCAGATAAAGAGACATGAAATTGCTCAAATCATTATTTTTTGGATTCTTAAATAATCTGTAGTAGCAAAAACATTACTATAGCCACAGCAAAACTTGATAAAAAAATGTACTTACTAAACTTCTAGTTTCATCTCAATTATCTCAGGATGCAGAATATGAAACTGGTATTTACAGTATGAAAATACAGTACTCTGAATTTTTTTCTTCCGAAAAATTTCTATGAAGAATTTTCACTCCCATCTCTCCCATCCCCAGATCATTATTCTTGCTTAAAAAGAAAACAATATTTAATCTAGCTTTGAAACCATATCTGTTTAATCTTAAATAGCAGAAATAATTCCCCAAAGTGAAGCAATACTTGCATGTTGTCTCATTTTTATTGCTGCAAACCTTTTGCTACTTTTTGCATCAGTCAGTATTTCAGACATCATGCCCACACTCTATGACAATTTGCTTGGACGTTGCCATCTCCTAATCATGATTTTCATCCTCTTGTCTACCAGTATTTTGCTTCCCTTGTGCTATTATGGCCCCCTTATTCCAAGAGAGTGACAGTGACAAACTGACCTCCAGCCTGATACAAAAAATTATACCATATTATTTAAAAATATTCTGGAAACGTACTATTAGTTTTGCCATGTGAAAATCACACTGGACTGACTGAGTTTACTGAATAATTCTCCAAAATTGTCATCATATTATAAATGCGGCATTGAAAAGAAAACTTAAATGACAAAACATAAAAAAAACCCTCACCCATATTTTCAGGTGGATTTAGAGCAACTAACAAAGAAATATTGCAGAGGAAAAGTATTGAGTGTTTCTGTAAACACCAGCAAAGGTCTGAAATATCCATTAAAAGTAGCAAAAGATCTACTTGGATATATTCACTGTCACATGGCACTGAAAATATAAAAATTATACTTTTTTTCTCCAAAAATAATGATTTCCCTTGTCTCTACAGCCACTTTCTGGCTTTCTTGCCTTTTCTCTCCCCTTTCTTTTTGTGTGTGTGTGCCTAAGGTGCATACAACACTCTTTTTGAGATCTTTTTTTTTCCCAAAGCTCTGACAATGCCACTGGCTCTTTAGCACTCAGACTTCCCCTTCTGTAGCCAGAGTAGATGTTAGTTTCACACATGAAAAAAACACCTAAGCAGGATTTTAGTCTCCTGTTTTTAATTCAAATACGAGCATGCCAGTGTAGTATAACTGGTAAACAATGTGGAAGCATTTGTGTACCCAGTTCACCAGTAGTATTAGGCTCAGATCTTACAGCAACTATGCCCTATACTACCTCCACAAGAACCCTGGCCTGCTGGACTTGTTACAAACTTCAAAAGCCTCCTGGGAGAAATCCACTCTGACACCACATCTTTTTTTTTAATGGTCAGTTTAAGCTCAACAAGTCTTAATATGGGAAACAGCTGAAAACAGAAACACCTGAATGACAATTCACTGATTGTCAGCTATTCATCCCTGAGCTGCTACTGAAAGAAAGAAGCAGCTGCTAAGGCAAGCAGGGAAAAATGGCCAAGCAACAGGATGTGGCACCAGCCCTCAGCACAGGGACCAAGGTCCCCCAGCGTTACACAGCACACAGTCATCTGGTACAGTGGTGGACCATGATCTGTCAAGAGACAAAACCATCTTATAACAGAAGAAATTAAATTCAGAGGAGGGAGCACAAAGAAGACCCTTGCATCAGTGGCAGCTTCCCTTGCTGAGGAATTTTTGAGCCTCACCACCTGCTTCCTCGGGGACCACAAAGTGCTCAGCTGACTGCAGTGTGTTGTATACTTGCAGATAATTTAGGGTAAGATTGTTAATAACTAACTGTTTTGAATATGCAGTGAGAGTGGTTAATAATGATTCCAAATGTACTATTAGCATGGAATGGCAATGAATATCAGTCCAGTAGAGTTAAAAATAAAAGTTTAAAAGTGGCCACATTTATCAATCTTCTATCCAATACTGTCACTCTAAAATCAAACTCCCTGAGGTATAGAGGTAGCAAGATACACAAGTCTACATGTACATCTAAATGCAACTTCAGCACCTTCCTACTCATTAAAATTAAGCTTTCTCACCTTTAAAGGTCCATACAACTGCACAATGCATTCAGCTTTTTTAATTGCCTTTTCCACCATTTTAAGGTACTTCTTGCAATCGATTTCTGCGTAACCCAGTCAATATTTTTGTATTTCAGCAGATATCCACATTTTTTCCCTACAGAGTATATAACCCCGATGGCCTGAAAACAAGAGCCTGTGAATTTGTGACCCAAATCAAAACCCAAGAAATGCATAGAATAAATATATTATTTAATAGTACTGAGAAACTTATCATCACCTTAGAAATTCTCTAATAAGAAAAACAACTTTTCCTTATGATGTATAGAATTCTTACGACATATATATTACTATTTTTCTCTCACGCTGCCCTAATGTCTTTAAGTTTTATAGGTGGAGGTGCCCTATTTTTCATTGATATAGTTTAAACTTCACATTTTCAATTTGGCTTCTAGCTTTTTTAATTGTGAAGTGAAATTAATTGTCTATTAAAAAAAAAAAGAAGTTTCAAAAAAGAGAAAATGGATATGTTACTTGTAAAGCTGTGACGAGTTAATGTCTTTTGGAGAAAGGAAAATCTGCAGCTTTACAGTGTTAGTACAATATGAAAGACTCAATACACTGTTACCTGTAAGGTCTGACTAAATTAGAGTCAATCAAGTAAAACTGCAGCCTGCATAAATGCAATATAAAACTTCATAATACCATAAAATAAGAATTAGTAAATTGTACTGAATTACCAAAATATTTCTTGTGTGAAATACTAACAGAAAAGCAGGGAAGTAATTATGTTTAAAAGAAAGGACAGCTTTAATTATAGAAATCTTCAGGAACTGTCATATCTGTAAGCTCATTAGCTGCAATGAAAGTTCCTCCTGCTGATCTAAGAGCACTTAAAAAACAGGATTTGTTACACTTCAAAGTAAAAAGGTATCTTTAATTCATGTACTGTAACAGTGAATTAAATCTACTTCTAGTATTACAGAAGTAAAAACTAAAACTTTAGCATACAATGGAAAGAAACCAAAACCACAAATTAAATACCTTAAATACCCTGAAGCAAACTTCAATTGCACAGGTCATATGTCCCTTACTGTTTGCCTCTCAAAATTAGATTTTAAAAAATATTTTTCCTGCAACAATTATTTACATACTGTAAATATTTACTAATTTATAAAATACATTAACTTGGTGCAGTCACTTGACACTGCCCTTGAAGTCTTACAAGCCATTTTAACACTGTATGATCACTGGACAATGTTTAATGAAATTAAAGAAGCATGAATGTTTCTTCTGGAAAGTATAAAAAGTAAACGAGTTGCTGAACATTGTAATGTTCTAATGTTCACCATTTTGAATAAGAAATAACTTGAAAGAGAAGTTTTAAGAATGAGCAAGCATAAGCCAAAAAAATCCAAGGCATGCTACAAATGGGCTGGCTGATACAATGACAGTCATGCCAAGGAAGAATTCTACAAAAAAGCATCCTTTAAGACACTTGTTTTGAGAAACCTGTGGAAGACTCAACAATTACTCGAAGATGATCAAGTCAAAACTAACAAGTGCACAGTATAGTTCCATTTTTATGTAAAAATATATGTGCAGCTTCAAGTTTTCTGTTAATATTGTTCAAATGGCATTTACACATCTTTCTACCACAATAATTTTGATTTATAATTTAAAGAACAGCTGCAAATAATTCTTTTATGCCAGATAAAAATGTGAAAATATTGTATCTGAAGACATGAATATGCAGACAGGTAATAAAACCAGCTCAATAAAAAACAGCTTGCAACAAAGGTATAGGAGAATAGAATATTCTTATCCAACTTCATTGATTTATTATTGGAAAATATTTTTTTTAAGAATTGCTTCAGAAAACAAAGTTCAGTAAAACCATGAAGGGAATTAAATTCTGCCACCTGTATAAGGCCCTAACCTTTGCAGAACAAAAGCTGCAGAAGAGGATTTAAAAACAATTACTGGAACAAAATGCTACCTCTATGGTTCAGGGGGAATTTGAACAATATATTAATATGACAGAAAAGCAGAAAAGAGCAATGTTGTCTCTTCACCCAACGACTTTGAGGAACAAAGCAGCATATGTGTGAATAGAACCTTTCTATTGGATGCCAGGAAAAACCAAGGCTGACTTCCTCCCTTCTGGGCCATCAGCAGCCTGTAACCCTTAGACATAACATTTGGATCCATTGGTTGTCCAAATTTACTGGAAGTGTAAATTGCCTCCCAGGAATGCAAATCAGGATGGATTATTTCTACTAAACCCTCAATTACAATATCTTAGAATGGAGGAAATTCTCTAAGCCCTCAGTACCAAAGCTCTGTTCTACCACAAATTGTTGGGGTTTTTTTTTCTGGAATACAGATATCTGACTATAGAAAAGATTTTTGATTACTTCCCCTCTATCACTGCTCCTAGCACCCATAATGATGGCTTGTAATATCTGCTATGATTTTCCAGCTCTCTTGGTCAACTTGTTAGACTTCATCAGCATATCAGTAATACATGAGACCATTACAGTGGATGTGACTGAACAGATTCACAGACTTTCTTTATAACTGACCTTCTGCTAAGCTCAAGCAAAAATAGCCATTTCATTAAAAATTTAATGTACAAAAGTTGGTGCATATTAAATCAACTTGCTTCATAAAAATGTACTTTTGCAAAAGTACTAAAAGGTTTATAAAAACTCCATGAGTTACAGTTTTTTGTGATCTGCTCAGTTTTCCAAAATTCCAGTGCAGCAGGAGTCTTTGAAAAACAGAATGGAGTTTTGCAGGGAGGGAAACTAATATAAACAAACACACTGATACCCTACTCTGTTAAAGATATCCTAAGCTTTTGTCTTCTTCACACAGGAAAAGTGAAATGCAAAATGCATCTCAGAATACGCTGTAGTAAATTCAATGTATGAACTTGAAAACATGATCATTGATTTCCATCCTACCTCATACTGAGTGAGATCAAAGACTGCTAGTTATTACCAGATGCCTAGAACAGAACAAAAAGCCTGGGCTAACTGATAATTTTACTGGCTACTCTTTGAATGGCCAGTGATCTAGATCTCAGAAATTTTCCAGAAAACAGTCAGCAGTGTCATATAAGACAACTGTCTACACTGAAAATACCACCTTCTATTAAGGATAAAAATAAACTCAACCACAATAACATATTAGTGATTTAAAAAAAAAATCAGTGAGCAGTTAACACTGAAAATAATGCCAAACACACCAAATTAATATACAGCAGAAAGTATTTCTATTACCAGTACAAACAGCTAGGTGAAGAGCTTGAAGCATTTGACAGTTATTTAAAAATAATTGAAATTTTTCAGGGTTATATTACACCAAGTAAAACTGGAAATTTTAAGAAGCAGAAAGTGAACTCTATGTAAGTGACCACTATCTCAAGTCCTCTATCAGAGGCAGCTTTTGCAAAATTGTAATTTGTGGCAGGGGGACTGACTGAGGTATGAGAGTGACACTCTACAAAACATTATAGATAAACTTTGATATTTTCCAAACTGACATAAACTATTTTTAACTGAGCCCATCCAATCACTTTTTCCTGCCAGAGAATGACAGTGTTAAGGTAACATCAATTTCTACCCATATGCTTTGACTGTTTAAATTACTTAAACTTATAAAACGTGGAAAAGGAACTTTTAATTAAGAAGTTAATTTCAAAAAACTCAGCTGGTGCTTATACAGATTCTATATTGCATGATGAAACTACACATTTTTACAGACTTCCAATGCTACTGTTGCATGAAAAAGATACATGTAGGGAAGATACAACTGTTCCATGTTTAGAAAAAAATAAAATAAAATAAAATAAAGCGACGCCAGGACAGCCTTTCTAAATGTCTGAATTAGAAGACGGTGAGTGATACTCTTACTGTATAAAAGATCAAAGATTGGAATTAAGATCTGGTAACAGAAAAGAACTTTTAAAAGAAATCCAGTATGGAAAATGGTTCTAGAAAATATGTTAGAGGAACTGTAATGAGAAGTCCTGTAGTAAGTGTTAGAGGACCAAACAATTCAAGACCATTCGCAGCAGCTTAAACTACTGATCTGAGATATTGATTATTAATATCTATTTTTTCAATATTGTTAGTAAAAAAAAAAGCATCATCTTATACACAAGACATTGAAATGTGTCAAAATCAAAACTTTTAGTTAGTTACACAAACCTTTACTAGCTTTATCCAAATGCTGAAAATCCTCAACAAAGTTCAGGACATCCTGATAGCTTTCTTCACACACTTCTGCAAGAAAATGAAGCAATGTTGTTTTCTGGTCTGCTGACTTTGTGTCCTTCAGCTGGGAAGGGGGAAAAAAAGAAATGGAAAAACACTGAGAAAAATTTTGTCTCTGGCATTTTAATAATTGATATATATTAGTAATTATTCATCTGAGAAAGGAAAGAGGAAACTATTAGAGTAGTAAATTTTTTTAAAGACAGTAATGGGCTGTTTAATTTCCCCCCTTGCTAAAAATCCCTAGAAAGATTGGACTAAGTATTTTTTCATTTCACGCAATTTTTGTGTTCATATTCAAAAACAATATACATATTTCTTTTTAAAATGTACTTAATTCAACAATACGGGGATATTTACAAAACTGTGAATAAGCACATGAAAGTACAAAAAAGAAAAATCAAAGTTAAATCAACAAAATCTAACTATACATAATGCATGTATCCACTGATGACATGATTTCCTTCTTTATGTATAAAATTAATTCTAACGTAAAAATATTTATGTAGTGGAAGCTACAGAAGCTCAACACACACAAGTTCCTGTTATCAATTCTCAATACAGTAAATAAGAGCTCATAAGGTGTTATTGTTTAAAAATTCTGACTTAAAGAATTCTTAAATGTAAAGCTTTCTTTCCAGACTCTTTATGCATATAAAATTATTTTCAAGCCTGGCCAATTTAAATCTTGCAGCTATTTGAGTAAAAACACTAACAATTGACAACTGACAAACTTCTGTTGCAGTCTTTCAAATGAGATGTTCTTTCAAATCAAAGACATTTTTATAAATAGAAAATGGCATCACATATGAAAGTGTTAATTCACTACTTAAGAACTATTTCTGCATAAAAAAAAATATTATGAAAAGTATAGAAGCATGTATGCACAAAGTAAACAGGAGTATAAAAAGGGCTGCCACAATTACACAAAGATTTGTCCATCTGAATATCATGGCACCAAGTCCTTAACACAGTATTGATTTTTCATAATTAACTATAATAAGTCTGTTTATTTCCAAAGATCAAAATGCTACTGTGCTGAGATATACTCTCCCAGAGCATGCATGTTTTCCTCCAGAAAAGTGGATTAGTAACACAGCTTTCCAAATAAACAGGAAATGGAACACATATATATCAAAACCCAAAAATATATTCTAGGAACCTTACTGTATGCAATGTTATAAAATATGTTACTTCTATTGTATTGGGAATCTCACTGAAAGATGTCTCAATAACACCACAAAAAACTTCTACAATGTGACACTGTGGTGCATGTGATACCTAACAATAGTTAGCTATAAATACAAACCTGTGTTATAAACATGCATATAATTTAATACATCATTAATTAATGAATGATTGAGTATTAGCATATCAATATTGTATCTCCTGAGACTACTCATGGCTGTTCTCTTTTGCAGAAGAATTAATACAGTCATTCATTCCATACTTTCATTATCTATACACATCAATTCCTTCTCCTATTTCTAGTACTCCATGGTTATCTTCAAAATCTTCATATTCTAGATCTTAATAAATTATTTCTCCAAGATAAATTCTGACTTTTGATCCTGCTCTTATTCTTTTCATAATATATTTTGTCTTGTGCATTAAAAATACAGAGAATATAACCAGACATAGGACAGATTCTTGTCAAATCATACTTAAGTAAATGCATCTAAAGAATAAAGAACCTTTAGTATCTTCCTTCTGAATATGTTCCTCAGCAAGTTGTCTTTTTAACTCAATCACTTCAACTAAAATGTATTAACTTCAGGTGGATGACTCATGCTTAATACTTACTTTAGACTAGGGAAAGAATATAGGTTATTCTTTATGAATATTTATGTCATAGGTATCACATTCAACACTCAGTGAAAGAATTCTTCTGAAATATGGCAGAATAAAGATGATCAGTTTCATGAATGTAAAAGTTAACAAATTGTGTTTTCTCTTGTGCAAAAAGATAAAGAAACAGAAAGACAAAGAGTACATACAAAGTTTCAAATAATTCCTTCCTTGTAAGAACTACATGTGCACTCTGAAGATTATTCAGCAATTTCCCAGGGAGCATAGGAAAAAAACAACAACACTAAATATGGGAAAGGTAACTAGCATTAGAATGGATTATAAATTAACACCAGAAAAGTATAGACATTTTCTTGTATATACCTTATACAAAAGTTGAAAGAGTGAAAATTTAAGAAAAAGCAGAAGAAGCAAGAAACTGATGAAACTGAGCAACATAAGCGAATCACATAAGGAGTAAATTCATGTCCAAAAGAAAACATAACTGTATTAAAACATACTAAAATGTAATAGATGCCTTAGAAGTGCTCAGACCTGTTAAAATTACAAAACTACTATGATCACAGTGATTGGATCCTTACACAACCTTATTTAGTTTGGGTTTTTTATTATTCCCTCAGAATAAAATCACTTAAAAGTGATTAAATGCAAGCCAGTTTTAAGATGACTGTTCATGGATCAACTGTACTTTTCAAACTATCAACTAATGCAAATAATAAGGAAAAAAATAGTAAGCAAATAATTAACTGCAGGAAAAGCATCAAAACTATTTATGCAGTATATGGACATTTCAAAACTCACTTTACATAGGGAGCTGAGATTATATCCAAAGGTCTGTGCATTCCGAGAACCTGCATTCATGTAGTTTCCCATTAACAATACTAGTTCCAGTAGCTTGCTAAAGCTTTTACTCTTTTTTATCTCTTCACAGGCAGCACTGACAGCCATGATGTCAGGTTTGATGTTGTTCACCTGCTCTTCAAACTGAAGCTTAAAAAGAATAGCACTGAGCCGTGGCCGTAGTCTCTTCACGTTGCTCATCTGATTGAAAAGAAAAATAGAAGATTTCCTTTAAAATTCATGGTACACTTTGGCACTGTACAAATGCATACGCTCTGAAATGATTTATTGGTGTGACAGGCTTGAAGAAGCAATATATCTGCTATAACTGATAGCAAATAAATGAATGAATGAGAGACACTTGGGTAAGCAACTGAAATCCCATCTTGTGGTTAATATGAACTGCCCCCATCCTTTCCAAATAACTAGTATGTGTAAGCAATAAAAGATAAAGTGTCATCATATATCACATCTGTCAACTCATATACCAAATCCCATAAAACTAATCCAAGTTTATGACCCAGTAGTTGCAAAGGAATGGAAGTAGTTCACAAATTTTGTATAACTCTGGATGTACCAAAACAAGACAAATCTCATTTTCTGGTGCGAATATTTGAAAGCTGACGTCAATAAGAGCCTATGATAAACTTGCAGGAAAATAACAGTTTTGAAAAAATCTTTGAAATACTCAATATAGTATACACTAATATATACCAATATTCATACCCCCTACACTCCTGTATACTAACCTAATACAGTTCATTAGCTGCAGCTGAATGCTTCCAGGAAAACAGCTTCTGTTGATCACATACAAAAGACTTGGCTTTTTCTATGGCTTACTGATTATGTATTTTCAACAGAAATTTTGACCTTCTTATATACTAGGTCACCGAATTCTCACTCCAAAAAGACTTTGCACATGTTTACTACATCCACACAAGGAACACTAAAACATTATTCAATTAGCTGCTTATCTTCTTTTTCCCTATCCCTGTTTTCTCATCAATTTAATGAATTCCGTAAGATCTCCTTCCTCGTGCTTGTCTTCTTTCTCAAGGCAAGGTTCAAGACAATAATTTCTTTACGATTCTCAAAATCCTAAACTAAGTTTTTGCTTTTTTTTTCTTAATAAAGAACACGTTGTTTCCAGCTATCAGTACTTCTCGATGCAAGAAAGAAGCAATAATATTGGCACTTCTCCTACAAAGCAGTAGGCTTCATACAATGGCCTTAAACTTTTGCCTCTAAATTGGACACATCCCCCTCCAAACCACAGTGATACCTAAGGGTTTTACAGACTATTTCTCAACACAGATCTAGCCTACCAATGTGAAAATTCCTCTGACAGTGCAGCATTCATAAGTCATATGGCACTGATTACCCCCAGAGACTCAGTGTAAAGGATAATGGTGACACTCCATCCATTTTCAGTGTAAAGTGAAACTGAAGGCTGTCTCGTCCAAAAGGTTTGATATAGAGGCAGAAGAGGATGGAATTTACAATCTATTTTATTGGTTTTACTGTGACAGTAGAAGAAAATAAAATCAGGTACATTTAACATTTTATGTCACTAGGCCATTTCAGAAATGCCTGCATAGCTATGCAGCCACATGATGATGTCTCATTGAAGTAAACACACCATTTGGATTTTAGTTCAGGTAAAAAATCATGATGTAATATAGGAAATAATTTCCACTAACCGTACTTTGGTTTTCACATAGAGCACATCACATAATCAGGATGTCTTTCAGATTAAACTAGGTTGAAAATCAACTGTTGTACTTTAGTCGACTGACTGCCTCCAGCCTGGTCATCAAGTAAAACACTTAAAATGTACACTTTGAACATTATTAGCTCAGTACCAACTGTAGGCAGATATTCTGTTCTTATACTACATGAAATAGCATCCACCAAGTGTGGTAAAATTCTTTCTTAAGAATGGATAAATAAGGATAATGGCACTTGAATTTGAACAGGGCATTTCACAGCAAAATAGAAACAGAAATACCTGAATTCCACATGAAATTAAGACAGTACTCTAACAACTTTATACCTAATTTAAGAATAACTACATAAAAGAACGTTAAGGTAGTAGACAGAAGCAAGTGTCATAAATTCATTCTACAAGTTCTGTCAGGAAGAATCATATTAACTCCTTTTCCTCAATTATCTTACTAAATTTGTATATGTACTACTACTACTCAGCATCTTGAGAACATGTTTTTAGTTATAAGTTTTGTCCTAAAGTTAGCCAGAAAAAAATTGGGACTAGACTAGGAAAAAAAAACCCACAACATTCCACTGAAATTATCCAGATTTTTAGTATTTAATACCATACTCAGGGTGCAATAGAGATGACCATTGATATTAAACCACAGAAACTACAAAAATTCACTGTAAGTTGCATTGATTTTAAATGATATTGAATTCAAGATACTACTGAATTACCAGAAGACCTATCATTTGTTGATGCTTGGCTTTTCAGACAGGCAGATCCTTGAAACTGAAATATTCACGTACTTTAGATCACAGAGATGCATGTTGTTGGTATTATTTCTTTACTTGTTTGCTAAGTCAAAAATTGAGAAGAGTTCCCTTAGTAACATATGGCTTTTTTTGTGACACGTAGTTCAGTTATATTTAAACTGTAAAATCCATACACCCTACTACAAGAGGTGCTAAGAATCTAAGTGTTGCAATGCTGACCATCTTATGTTAACATCCCTTATTTTTTTTAATCAGAGTATAAGGATATAAGTTTACGTCAGTTTTGATAGCGGAATTCTGAAAACAAACAATCCAAATAACTAAAACAGGAAGTTGAATTAGAAACCTATACATGTCAGAGAACTCAGTGCACAGGTAATGAATTGTACTACTTTTTAAGTAATAGTCCACAAAAAGAGTTTCACTACAAGCAAGTCCAAATGGGAACTGACTTATGAGTAGAGATACCTAGTAGCAGCTCTCACAGATCTCACATCCAACAGCAAAGACAGGTCCTCCTCTCAAATACAGCATAAATCACAAGGCAACTACAAGAATGTGCAATCTGATATATGTGTACTCTCACTACCTTTTTCTGATGATGTCAAGTAAAGGAAAGCATCTCAGAAGTTCCACTGACACTACATTTTGATCACTGA
The DNA here is from genome assembly GCF_027887145.1 of Ammospiza caudacuta. Lineage (NCBI taxonomy): Eukaryota > Metazoa > Chordata > Aves > Passeriformes > Passerellidae > Ammospiza > Ammospiza caudacuta. Next base: position 64,619,661 of record NC_080594.1, read on the forward strand.
AGGGGTTTCATTCCTGTCACAAGCTCATAGAAAAAAACACTGCAAGCACTTCAGTTTCATGCATTCTTTAAAAGGAGTACCAGTGCTGAGGCTGTCAGACCACCTGAAAATGTTCTCATCCGAAAAGTAAAATAACAGTTACAGCCAAGCTGACTAAAGAGAGCAAACTGGAACACCATTCCCTGTGGATAATGTATGGCTTTCACCTCTGCAGCATCAGTGAACTCCTAAGAGTGCAGAGGTAAAAATGACACTTATCTTTAAACCCAGGCACTTGAAAAACAGGAAAAAAAATCAGACAGGGAAGGACTGATACCTTAACAGGTATTTTATCACGTTTAAAGAAGATAAAAGAACATCCTGCTCAGTTTGAAAAGGACAGCCAACATGCTTAAATCTTAGTGAAAACAAGCAGCATTCTGGAAAGATCAAACATTATTTCACACTATGGAAAGTCAATTCGCTATGAAAATCAGTATTTTTGTTGAAATGTTTTATGTATAGTGGAAATAGTACCTCTTTCTTCACCTTTGACATACTCTTTTCCCTCAAGGAATACTAATAAAGTCAAGAACTGCCAACGCAAAATTAAAATTACTTAAGAGAAATCGAGTACACATATAAACATTTATATATATATATATGTATACATATCCACATATTTATATGTATGTATACATGCAAACAATTGAACTAATGACTTTTCAGCCTTATTAGCAATGATGGAGAGCATGTCCTGTTATTCTGCTTCTCCAGCCTGAATTATAATCAGCGTGAACCACTAAGTAAGTTTCTTGCAAATCAAATATTTTCCTAAAGGACATTCAGAGCAGAATAGAAGGCAGTGTACTGTAAGTGACACAGGGACAACACCTATCAATTACCTCCTAGCTGCACACAGGCAGCCTTCTTTGTCTTGTGGATGACAGCGCACTGATTCACAGTGCAGAAAATCCCTGGTAATGTTTTGGATTGCATTATGTTCAACAAAGATGGCCCAGCAAGGTCAGTGAGCACATCTCAGAATTGCCAATGGGGGCTACAACACAGCTGTCAAAATAAGCTGAGCTTACCATCTTCAGGCTGAAATTCACAGGAAGGTAAGTTCTGTGAAAAGAAAGCAGCCCGTTTCTTTTGTCTTATCCAAAAATACAATTAGATGTACTGATCAGTACGAAATGCAGACCGCTTTTGTTTCTCCAAGTTGAAACCAGACAATATTTTCCTAAAAACTAAACTTCCAAGAAGGAGAGGGTCCAAATTTCCAAAATTCTTCTATTTTTAGCTGGCCTAACAGATGTCTGAAAGGCTATTTTCATTAAAAGACACATATGGAGCAGATGCTATCAGACTGAAAAGGTTGCCTCATGGGAAACCAAGTCAAGAGCTTAATATAGGTAAAAATCCTCTGTAAAACCTCTAATTCATACAGGTAGTAAGAATAAATAAAGTAACACCAGAAGTCAAGGGTAGATGTCATTGAGGAATTTAAAAGCAAATATTATAGCATCAAACCAAATGGAGAAAAGTTTCTGAAACTGTATTCCAGATCGAAAAATCTGGTAAGCCTGACTTTAAAATAAATGCCTCATTTTCTGTCTGGCTATTACTAGGAATCCACCTCCTAATGAAAAGTCTACTATAAGGAATATCCCAAAACAGAGGTCATGAAGACACATGATCAAGGTCTGGATGAGAATGTCTCAAAATCATGACAGCAAGTTTAGTACTTCCCATCAGGTTGAACCATCATAACAATTCCCACATAATAGTGGAATTTGATGTTACATAGCTTGCAGATGATTTTGATGTCTTTGATGTGACAGACAAGACCCACTTCAAAAAAAGGTCAGGCCTCCAACCATTTGCATCATCTTCTCTCCTGACCCAACAAGGTGTGTCCCAGTTAATTTTCTCAGAAGGAAGATATGTGTCTATGATCATGACAGTACTGCTAAGGAAAAAACACTCCACTGCAGAGCTTCTGTGGCCTGGTCAATAGTGAATTCAGTAATGACTGGGGAATTTTTATCCAATGGTTATTTGGTGTATTTGGAACCACAGTTAATCTGTGGCAAAAACAGTCTGACATGTCACATAAGTGAATGCTGCAGATGACAGTTTGCATGACTTGGAGAGTTTCTCAGTTCTACAAAATGATCACAGGGAAAGCAAATCCTACAGCACCTGGAGCTGCACTGGGCTCTAATGTCTAAAGCGGGAAAGGTGAAATAGCTGCATATTAATTTCAGGCTCTAGGGATTAAATAAGTACTGATCAGCCTCATGGTTCTTTCAGCACAGCTGCCCTACACTAGCCAGTCATTTGGATACCTAACTCAATTTAGGTGGCTAAATTCCAAGAAATCCTTGAATTTGATGAGTTAAAATGGCAGGACCATGGTCCCTACTACACACAGAAGTGTTTTCCTTATGATATGTAATGCATGACATGATCATTAGAGGGTTGCTTACATTACTAGTGAAGAAAAACATCAAATTGGATCCAGGACAGGCCCTTGATAGAATGTGCAAAGTGAATGGCTGGAAGCAAAAGATGAGGACCCTTCAGAGAAATAACATTCCTGCTCTGAAGCTGCAGCAATATCTGCCAAGAAGAGAACTGAGATAGCCTGTGTGTGGGCTAGAACAAATAACAAGCACCCACTTAGCCATCTGAATTAATATCAGGCAGTAAGACAATTTTTTTTAATTGTTCTTTAGATTAACTACACAAAATGGTTTTACCAGAACTAAACAAGAGATAAGAGTAAGGTCTGCTTCTACTGAAGCGTTTACAGGAGCACTCATCTGTAATATGGCATCACAAAGGAATTAATACAAGCCGATCCAATGGCAATTGCAAACAGTCAGATTATTGCAGATCATTCATGATGGCCATTTTCAGAAGGTATTCTGGAGCCTTGCTCTCTACCCTTACCTAGGTTCAAGGTTTGAAAAACATCAACATTACAGGAGTTAAGGTTGTTCTCCTTCGCAACAGCATAAGTAACTTGACTGCAATTTGTCATAAAGATTCTTTAACTCTCACAGATGGCATATAAGAGAAAGTTAATTTTTGGCAACACTCCTGGAAAGGCTGGAAATACTGATAAAGAACACTGACAAGGCAGAGCAGCAGATACACATGACATCTAGAAGACACAGAAGATAAGGTTTGCAGATAGAAATTAACACAATCAAAATATCTCACAGCCCAGACGCACGTCAGCACTTCAGAATTTTAAACAGACTGAAATGTCACTAGGTATGCCTCTGTCCAAGCATCAAGTCTTATGAAAGGCAGAGTACGCTTCTGCAGAAACAGTGATAGTATGATATTTTCCAGACAACAGTGAAAAAACATTATTACATTTTGAGTTATCCTCAACAAGAACATACAGGTGAAACTATCAGCTGAATATGGAATTGATCAATTTAAGTGTCTTCTGAATTATTTAAGACAAACTAGCCTTCATCAGGCCTCACTCTAATCTTCAATTTACTCTAGTGAAATCTTTTCCTTTGGTACGAACTCATTAAAAACACATCCATCAGTGAACAAGCTGTGAAGCCACATGAGGATTGCTTGCCAAATTCTATTTGGGTTAGCTGTCAGTGAATTTCACAAGATCTGAACATTAATTATTTCTGAAACAATATTTTGTAATTCCCTCAATTTTGTCTTTGAGCAAATATAAGTGATCAAGGAAAAATCTGTTTCCTTTTTTTTCACTACCAGACAATATGGGAACATCTTTCTGAATGTCTCAGATTACAAGAAAAGAAAGACAGCAGGAGCTATCACATGTGGCTCTTGAGACAGTATTCTCATATGTAAGAATGCTAGTACACTTGCATACACCTGAGGTCAAATGTCTACTAATAGCATCCTGTCAAGCATCAGAAACTTTTTACATTAGAAGTGTTTATAAACAACATCAAAACTTTTATTTCTTAAATGGAATTGCATTTATAGATTTCAAACCACATAATAAATTTAATATGGACCATGACCATTTTATACCACTAAGGATTACAGGCACTGATGAGGCTACATAAAATCCTAGAATATTTTTGTGTTGGAAGGAATCTTGAAAATCATCTAGCTCCAACTCCCCTGCCGTGGATAGGGACACCCTCCACCAGACCAGGTTGCTCTGAGCCTCATTCAACCTAGCTTTGAAAATTTCCAGGGATGGGACATCCACATTCCCTGGGCAACCTGTTCCAGTTGTCTCATGCTGGAATTTACTACTGGATTCAGCTATATGCATGGAGCATTATCAATTCAGAACTACTTTTTGGAATGGTTCCTAGGGCAACAAACAGCTAAAATATCTTGGCATGGGTAGGCCTGAAGCCTTAGCACTGCTGTGTGGACAAGAGAGGGAGGAGAGGCAGATGAGTCGTGCTGTAAAGTTGGGAACTGCAGTTACAGGACACTGAGGGGAGGGGAGGTGCAGCAAAGATCTGGAGCCATCTGATATGGGACTAAACATTGCCATGCACCTCTGTGCCTCGCTAAATGCCCTGAAATGTCAGACCTAGAGGCACAGGGATCCCTGATAAAGAGCATCAAACTGTGATTTCTTAAATGGAATTGCATTCATGGATATCAAACCATATAATAAATTTGAAATAGTCTAGGACTATTTTACAACACAAAGAATTACAGCCACAGTAAATAAACAAGTGTACCTCAAATCACAGAATGGAATTCTATGAGAATTCAGAATATTAAAGTTCTGAACAGCTAGAAGATGCTTGTGCCCAACTTCCTAATAAATAAGATATTAACCAGTGGTATGGTAATAGTTCAGTAAAAATCCATTAAACAGATTACTGCACTCAAAGTATCAGTCATGATCAATAAATCTAACTAGTAGTTATTACATCAACTTCACTGAAAATAAATTAGATTAATATTTACTAAATTATCTACTCCTTAAACATTTCTTTGATATGATGACAGACACTACACCAAAAATTAGGAAAAAATACTCTCTAAAACAATACCTTTTTCTTAGTAGGAAAGAACTACCTGCAAAACAAATCAACACTGCTAAAAATCCTAAAGCAACAAAATATTTATACTGTCCATTGAAGAAAGAACCAGGTACAAAAAGTAAAAACCTGCAAAATACAACCTCTCTCAACAGTTACCAAGATGAACATCTAGATGAAACCTCATTCATCTCCAAGGTAATCTTCACCATTATCAAGTTTTATTCAAGATTCAGCATGATTCAGCATGGTGCTAGTAAAGACAAGATTGTGAGTTTGATCCCTCTAAGGGCTATGCCCTTAAGAGCTGGACTCAATGATGCTTGTGGATCCCTTCCAACTGAGAATACTCTGTGATTCTGTGGTAATTAATGAAATTACCAAGAAAACAATATGAAGGTTAGGGAAGTTTTTAAGAAGTTTTGGAGAAGTTCATTGCAGTAAGTAAAGCCAAGTACAACACAAGAATCATGGTAAAACAAGATGCAATTGAGTATTTATGTTTCATCAAGCACAAGTTTGATGAAAACCTCATCATGAATTTGAAATACCCCATGAATTTGAGCAAGAAAATACAACATTCAATATAACATCAAGTTAAGGTAACAATAGCAAACTAAATTTTTAGTAAGATGAACAGAATTAATGTAATTGTCATGAAATAGTTAATGAATCTGTACAAGCCCCTCCCTGTCCCCCTCCCACCCCCAAAAAGACCCCACAACTCTAAACCAAAAACAAAGCTCCACAGTAATACATGATAATATCTGTGCTCTGAGACATTGGCCTGGAGTAAGTGAAAGAAAGAACCTAGTGGAAAATAGTTTATCTAAAGAAAACCCAAAGTCTGGAAGAGAAGATAAGGGCCATAAAGGATTTATTTTATACTTACAGCTGAATGAACAGAAAATATAAAAATTATAAATAACTAAAACAGAGAAGGCAGAAACCACAAAAGCAACTCATAGGGTCAATTCAAAGAAAACAAATCCTCACAACCATAAGACAAAACCCCAAACAAAAACCCAAAACCACAAGCAACACTCATGAAGGAAACCTGAACTGTTTAGAATCATGCTCTCAAGTTCTTTAAGCCAACAACAAAATTTAATTGACTTTTCTTGAATCATACAATACTGTAAAAGTCACTGCCAGCCAATATCTCAATAAGTGTCTCACTGTTGGTTTCAGAGTATCGAATCCTGACTTTCAATTCAAAGCCTGAAAGATAATGGGTTTCCATGATGAAAAAAAATTTATCGCACAAGTAGTAATTAGCCATTTATTCACTATTTAGATTCTTCCTTAGGAGTCAAATAGTTTAATTGTTCCTTTAATCACACCTTCAGAGAAAATTACCATGGAATCTCCTAATTCTCTAAAAAAACATAACTATAAAACACTACTCTCATCTAAAAGACTTCAAGCCTTGCATTGTGTATTCAAGTTTGATTCTTCCCATTTAAAACAGACAGCAAAAATTAAGGCATAAACCAATATTTTTAAGGAAAAATAAACAAAACCAACAAAACCAGCAATAATGTGAAGATTCACATTAGCATTATCAGTGGCTTCCTAAGAAATGGGAAGAATTTCTCAGCCCACTCCGTGGACAGCAATAACAGAAAACATCCAGGAGAGCCAGATGGAGCTTGAAGAACTTTGAGGAAAAGTAAATGGATAGGATTCCATATTCAGAGTAAAAGAAAGTGACTTATTCAAATTTTCTCCCATTGGAACAGAAATGAAAAATGTTTCATGTAATAAACATTGTTGTTTGTTCTCTCAAATCCCCTCTACTACATGCATAGATGCTGTGACATGACAGAAACTGTTCCTGATGATGGGGTTTGGTCTTGTTTGTGGACTTTGTTTTTTAATGTTTTGCATAGAAAACCAGGAAAAGCAAGAACTTGCACTTTTCAGTTAGTGGGAATCTGGCTGTTCCTTCAGAAAATAAGCTCCAGAAATTTTTGAGATATAAGAACTCTTATAATTTTGTCCATTTATTTTAGTTTTCTGAGTTATCACATTGTCTCAACTTTTAAACACAAATTTATCAGAAAAGTTGGGCCAGATGCAGCAAAACTCTACCTACACTGTTATTGGTCTAGCTCTTCTCATCAACTGACAGTTCCATCTAACTGAGTAAGTATTATTCCCTCATGGGAAATTCCCTCAGATAAGATAATCTTAGCAATAACCACCTTAGGTTTAACCTCCAGGAATGGACAAGAAAAATCAAAGCCTTGTACAGATTTATGCGCCAGGAAACTACATAGCATTACTCTGTGTTTGTCTGGATGAAGTAATTACCAACTATGAATTATGACCTATAGAGAAATTAGATGCAAACTGTATTTCCACAAAAAGCATAAACTGCCAGCTCTGAAGTAGCATTTTCTTTTTTTCACTTCCAGTCTTCCTTTGTGAATTCAACCTGGAAGATACTACAAACATATCTTTCCAGAGGGAAGGGAAAAAGTGATTAGGGATACTCTTTACAGGACATGGTATAAAACAGAGGCGGCAGGAGGCAGAATAGGTCAACGTGATCACTATGACATTATGTTCTTCTCATTTACATGGAGAATAAGAAGAAAAACATAAGTGTAGAAAACCTCAGTTAAAAAAGTTCAGATTTTTTAATGCAAACAAAAGTAAGGCCAAACTATTTTAGCTATGAAAATTCAAAAATAGCTCTGTATCTCCCAGTGAAACTTTGCCACAGAAAATAACTAAGTTTTTATCATTTTGGTTTGGTTTCTTTTGCAAATACAAATAACTTGTTTAAACAAAGAGAATCCAAAATCATTCCAGAAGCAATATTTCAATAATCAGGCCTTTCACCTCCATGGATATGTCCAACAAAAGTCCAGTTGAATGGCAGGACCTGTAATCTTCTCCCAGTCTGGAACCCCTTCACTTTTAGGAAGAAGCAACTGTTTTGGTTTTTTTCTATAATATTATATTAACACTGTATTTCCAGAAAGGACAAAAAAAAAAAAAAACAACCAGTGATATTAAAACGGAACTCACCACAACACCAAACTGCTCTGGCTCAGACAAATTGTTATACTCATTCTTGAACTTGGACAATGCATTCAATTGCTCTTGTTCAGGGAGGTGTTTTATTAAATTCTATAAAGAAAAATAAAATAGGCTTAAAAATCTCAGATTCAATGTTCCTTCTATTATTGTAAACAAACAGGTTTAGACATGCATTACTGCCATACACTCCAAAGACAACACTCTTTCCTGAAGACGGCAGAATGTACATAGCAACACACAAATTAAAGTAACTGAGAGTGTAAAAGATAAGTGATGTAATACTGCCAGCAATACTGTAATACTGACACTGATTCTACACACTTCTGTAGCATTTTTTTAAAACTGTTTTTAAAGAAGGAATGTGCTTGATAGGCATGATGGAAACAGAACACTTCAAAGCAAACAAAACAGGAACTTTAAGTATAACATAACCACCCAAAGTCTGGCAAGAATTACTAATGCTAGATAAAAAGTATTTTGGAAAAGAATAATTAATTTTCTAGCATTTCAAAACAAAAGTTTAAACCCATTACACTTACTTATTTACTTACTTACACTACTACTTAGCACGAAAACTTGCTTAAAGTAGTAAATCAGAGGTGAGATTCAGCTTCAGCTGAATTCTGAAGTAAATATGGGGAGGTTGGACACATAAAGTGAACATCTTACAGGTAAGGGAATCAAACATTTCATCTTCATCTGTTCCCCTGAAGAATCCTCTGACTCCCTGAAGCTTCCTCAACACTTAGACACATATTATCTACAAAAAGACACTCACATTTGGGCACCTGAACCCCACTCTAATTAGCTTCTGCTAGGCTGGCTAAAAATGGCTTTTTGGATATTCTGGAAATAGAAAGCTTCTCACACACTTAATTGTGGTATAAAATTTGAATCAGTAGCTCAATTCTGTCCCTTCCCAAGATGACTGCTGCAACTACCAGGCAATAGCCAGAGTCCCTACGGCCTGCTGTGTCTCTCAGATCATGACTCTTGTGTTTCTGGCTGCACATTGGTTAAGCTTCTGTCACAGTGAGAAAAACACAAGAGAGATTTTCCTTACTTAAAACACTCTTTGGTCTACTGGTAAGTTCACTCTCCTGAACTTAAGATTCAATCCTTTTAACACTGAAGCCAGTCTAGGACACACAGCCACCCCACTGCTATTATCATATTTCAAGAAAGAAACAAGACCAACTTCCCCATTACTTGATGGAAAAGGCAGACATTTTGGTTACCAACATTTGTTTTATTATCTCTCAAGTAAATAGCTTTATTGATATACAATGAGCAAAAAAGAATTTGTTTTAGTTATTGAGCTGAATCTCCATCTGAAAGTCTTAAAAAACCCTAATTTTACCCACTAAAGATTCTGATTCCTTCTTAAACAGGAAACTTAACCAGTTAAGATATAAAAATTGCCTCTCTGGGGCCAGGCAGATAAAAAGTCATATCTGTGCTTTGCTTAACACACTTCTTTAGTTTAAGAAGAACAAATTTTACTCTTTATAGTAGGAGCTGAAAAATATCCCTAAATCAGTAGACTGATTCAACAGAATGTCCATGCTCAAATAAGGATTTTGTAAGAAAAGACAAAAACTACTAAAAATGCAGGAACAAAGATGCTTAAAACAATAATGTAAACTTAAATTTTAGGAGCTTGATTTAGATATGATCAAACTGAATTTTAGTGGAACAGCAGTCATACATATCCTTACTACTCTCACATTTGGAAAATATTTTTGTAAAACAGACTACACTTATTAATTATGGATGAAGATGTCTGGCAATCAATCAGTAACACTGAGCAAAAATGAAAGGGTACAAAGTGTAAAAAGGTATATTTTAAATTAGAAATTCATAACACACCTATTTCTTTTTTTGATACCCAGCATTCCCAAACACAGCTCTAAATATAATACAATTCCTTAATATGTACTGAAACTAAAATGTTATTCTTTGATGCAGAAATAGTTTTCATATGAAGAAAAACTGTCCACAAAACTTTCAAAAACTAAAAACAGTCAAGTGTTAGATGAATATTTTCAACGTTGAGCATCAGAATATTAAAAAAAAAGCAACCAAAACAGAAGGAGCAGCTGATATCAAAGCAGCTTTTATGGTGCACAGATAAAGCTTTTGAGCAGCTACAGATGAAACACATTTTGAATATCAAACATGGAATAAGCAGGAGAAAGAATTTTGACTGTGTCACGGGAAATATTTCAATAATTAGTCAATGAGTCTTTGGATTACAACATGGCTTTTGGAGTTTTTTACATTTTGAAGTGCTAGATTTAATTTCTAACTGAAGTGGGGAATGGAGACAGATGGAGAGAAAATACATTTTATTTCTTAAGCATAACAAGAGCTGGATTAAGAACAAATTTCCAACTTCAGAAACAGTGATTATTAGGGCCCACTGAACAAAACAGTTACAACTAAACAAAAATATCTGCTGAAAGCAAGAAATTTCTGAAAAGGAGAAGAACCATACTCTCTAAGGTAACCTATATGAATGAAGAAAATTAGCCAGATATGGCTGTAAACCTATATACTATTTCCCTCTTCTCAGAATGATGAAATACATGGAACACATTTTCATAGCATGGTCATAATGCATACTTGAAAAGGATGTGGAAGGTAGAAATAGAGATATAGAGCTTGATACTTAAAGTTATTTAAAAGTATATATGAAGGTGCATACCAACTTTTTGAAGCAATGGGGCACACTGTTTTACCACTTTCAAAGAAAGATGGGTGTTTTAAGTCCTTTTTCAAGTTCAAACTTAGTCCCTTTTTCAAAGTTATTGTGAGGTTGTTTTCCTCGGAAACAAGCAATTTGGATGAACCCATTTGATAAATACTATTACATCTAAACTTGGAAACTAAATTTTAAGCCTAAGTTCTACTGAATTTTCCACCTGATTTAGGTCTTCAAGGGATTAATCACTTGGCAAAAAAATACAGTCTATATTCTTGAGTGATTTATATGATTGTGTTCATACAGGATATTGTGCACATGATCACTTGTATTCCATTCCACTGAATTTTACATAATCACAGCAGCTGATAATATCACTGTACTCTTGTAGGATATAATTTCTCACTTTTGGCTCTTCATCTTCTCTTACCCTTTTCTTAAATAAAATTGTTCACTCCCCTCCAAAAGCAAACATGAAAGGAAGGGCTCAATCACTGTTGAAACCACTTTGGACTCAATTTTGATTCCAACCACATAGAGAGGTTACTGTATACACTGAATTTCAACATAATTTACTGCCAATACCAATTAATAGAGCCACAACATTATCAGCATAGTGTCAAAGAGTTATATCCTATTATATTTTTAGCTATGCCTACTGCAAAGCTCCAGTGGGGATAGGGTGTGCTAGATGTTCTAAATATATTGAAAATTAGGCATTCTTTATCCCAAGGCATACACAATTATAATGAAAATAATAGTCCACAGAAGAAATTAAAAATAATGATACAAAAGCAAAAAAATTATCCATGAAAATAAATTTTCTCTTCTTAGATTACTGCATCTTCACATAGAAGTATGCCATTAATTAACTACCCGTTATTGGTTTGATGATTTTCTTTACCAGAGTCTAAATGCAAAAATAAATTTCACCTTCTTTAGATAACACACATAGAAATTATCAAAATAACAGTTTTTTATATTTTTGATATACAGTATTTATTTATACGGGTTGCTTCATTTAATTGCTGCGGACCTAATTTTTCTAACTAGCTAAATGTTAACTGTTGAAAAACAGTGCTAAGATCAAATAGCATGAGAGAGTCTCAGAGCAAGGATGGACTACCTGAGACAGAGTTTAAGCAGAGCATAACAAGAGCATATTCCATCTCTCAGTTTTTCATGCTACCATAGAGAATTTCCACTGTTATACCAAATAAAATAAGATAAAGATACACATCATGCTGCTGTTGAGCATGAAGAAAACCTTGAAAAAGTGATCTAAGTGCAAATTAGACTAAAAAAACATTTTAGAAGTGTAAACTATGTTCATCCTAATAACCTTAAAGTAATAGTTTTAGTGCCAATATTAACTGCATCATTGAAGAACAGAATGAGAATTATACAATTATTATATATACTGTCACTGGAGATCATGGTTCATGCTTGCTCCTTCAAATATTTAAGAGAAACATCTCATTCTACAATGAAGAAGGGAAAGTGAAGTCCAAATAGCTGAAGAGAAATTAAATATCTTTGAAATCCAAGTGACGGGAAGTGAGGGCAAAACCGCATGCAGGAAAAAATGCACGCTGAGCATTGCATAGCCTCCTGTGCAATAAGACAAGATGTTATTTTGATATCCTGATATGGTGGAAATTCATTTTGCAGGAAAACAACAGAAATACAGATTTGTCTTGTTTTGACATCTGAATACAAGTTCCTATGTGTTGCAGTAGAAGCCACACCTGAATTTCAGTGAGCCTTAATGTAACAACTAATTTTATGACCCTGATACCTGTACTTGTTTTAACTAATCAATATTCCTGCAAATAGATTATGTTTCTAAAAAACCAATCTACCTTCAGTTTTCTTTCACATTTCAGCAGGGACTGGTACCCACGTCTGCAACACACTTTGAAGCATGCTGAAGAAATTAGCTATCTAAAATCTACACCACATTACTAGTAGATAGACAGTAATTATCAATTATCGCTATATTATGTTTTGACATTTATGAGCCATAATAGAAATAATTTGAAGTTCATCACAGTATGCCAGAGTCCTGTCCAAAATACAGGTAATTTTTCTAAAGACTGATGTTTTCAAATTTACTAATGCCCATCAAGACGACTAAAGAATATGGCACATGACAGGCAGGACAGACTCACAGAAGTCACTCTGTTGAACTCTGGGAAAGCCTCATGGGCCCTTAATGTGTGCAGATACCCAACTAAGTGGTACAAAGAAGGTGTAACTAAGCTGTTCTTGGAGCTGTGCAATAGAAGAACAAAGATCACAAGTTATCACAATTAAGATTCCAGTTAGATAAACAAAGAAACATTTTCTACTACAAGTATTCAACACTGAAAAAGGTTTCCAGAAAAGCCAATGGGTCTCCAGACTCAGAGATACTAAAAATTTGATGGGAAAGGCCCTGATCAAAGTGCTCTAGTTGACCTGGCTTTGAGAGTCTTGGCTCAAATAAGTTCAAGACACCCCCTCCAAATTATTTTTCCCATATTTAAAATTATTCACTTGTGTTTATTTCATTAATTATTCAGCTTTTCAACCCTTAAATATCACTGTATATAGAAGAATTTCCAGTTTATTTTGGCTCCACATAGAGTCATACTGACTTTGTGTTTTAAAAAAGTAATATTGAAAGCGAAGACACTACCTAAATAAACTCCATGGAAGAGAAGTGGTGAATGCTGTAAATGCTCAGGGGCAAGACATTGGATTGTTACAGCTCTAACAAACAAAAAAACCACCCAAACTAAACAACAAAAATAGAGATTTGTGCAGATAAGACAGAGCTAAAACAAAGCAAAGAAAAATTTGGCAAGTAGGGAAGAAACAAAACATCATATGTACACAAGAAAAGGTCTCTATTTAGGTGTGGACAATATGGAACATTAAGAATATAAATTCAGCTGTGTCATACTTTAATCCTATCCAGCAAGCAAGCCCCAAGCAGCCCCTCACTCACTCCCCCCACAGTGGGATAAGGATGAGGTTGGAAGGGGTTAAAGTCAGAAAACTCACAGGATGAGATAAAACTGTGCACACAAGCAAAGCAAAGTAAGGAATTCATTCACTGGTTCCCATGGGCTGGGAGATGTTTACTGCCATCTTCAGGAGAGCAGGGCTCCATCAAATGTAATGCTGACTTGACCAACACCACCACTCCATCTCCCTCCCACTTTACATACTGAGCATCATGTCATACTCTCTGGAATGTCCCCTTGGTCATTTGGGGTCACCTGTCCTGGCTGTGTCCCCTCCCAACCTCCCACACACACCCAGCCCCCTTGCCAGCGTGGCAGTACCAACAAAAAAGGCCTTGGCTCTGTGCAAGCCCTGCTCAGGAGTACCAAAAACATCTCTGTATTATCAACCCTGTGTTCAGCACAAATGCAAACATAACCCCATATCAGCCACCATGAAGACAATTAACTTAGTCCCAGCCAAAAACAACACAAGCTGCTTTCATAAAAATATTAGCATTGCAAATTTAAAAAAAAAAATCTACTGTTCACAGGAAAAGAACATTCTTGCCTTTAATTATTAGCCAAAAGTTTACATTAAGGGGTGGTTTTAGCTATGCATTTCTATTTACTGAGAAGCTTCTCTTGAAATACTGGGATTTTAAGTGCTATTTTTGTTACCTGAATCATGGACTCTGAGAGCTGTGTTTCATCTACTTCCAATATCATCATTTTGATCTCTTCATAAGGCACTCGGAAAGATCCAAGGAAAATTGCTAAAACAGAGATTCCACAAATAATGAAGAAAGCAAGACAAGAACTATCTTGTTTATATTTAAAAAACAGCAGCAAAACAGGTCATAGCATCTCCAGATTAACAAATACTATGCCAAATAATATAGGTAAGATAACAATTTTTAATGTATTTTTAATTATTGTTTTCTTTCAATTCCAGCCTTCTCCATATCCATTTGTTATATACAACATCCAGCATCACAGAAGACTTCCATAAGCAGTCAGAGACAAGTCTACTCTTCAGAAGAATCACTGCTATTACAGTATTTTGTGCTAAGGTGACAACTGTAATTTTTTCAACAGTCTTGTCAGAGCCTTCTCTGAAAGAAGCACCATGACAAACCAAAACTAAGCCACAGAAACAGAACATTTTGTTAAATGTTCTTATAAGCACTCTTTGTTTAGTCACCATAATACAGTTATTTCTTATATAATCTGTGCTGGCATTTAGGAACCTATTCTTCCTAGAACTCCTCTCCATCAAAACTTTATTTTCTTTGTATATTATTCCATAATACTGAGTATCACCTAGTTTCTACAAAGTTCATGAGATGGGCAGACACGCTGCAGGCATTTTCATCCTTTTTTTTGACAAGGGGCGAGGACATGCAGGGGAAGGGGGTATCCAGTATTCCTTGATGGATATATTGAAAATACAGATGGATTAGAAACATAGCTGTGTGCTTGCACTTCAGTACATACAGTCTTGAACAAGGAATAATCTTTAACTACTTCTCGGGTCTTTTTAAGTGTTTCAGTTGTGTAAACTCATATTTGTGCTTAAAACAATATGCACATCTTTAAACACATTTTAAACAATAAGTGGTTACCAGGTAATCACAAAAGAGAGAAAGGCATTTTTATGGAAGATTTATACATTACTCTGAGGAAAAAAAAATAACCAACAGAATCTACTTACACAGATTCTGTGCAATCTTAGGATCCAAAACTTTTAATTCTTTGATGCGTTTCTTAATGGATTTCTTTTCTTCAAAATCCTCCTCCTCTCTTTTTACTGCCAGATTAATCACAAATACAATCATGGTTAATTCTTAATATTTAAAGGAAACATTCATGAATTCAGAAAGCATATTTGCTATCAAGCATAGTCAATTCACAGAGAAAAGATCATAAAACACACAGACAAAAAATTGAGAGGTTTTGCATGTTTTGTTATATTTCAATACTTTTGCTCTTCAGTCAAATTTGTCAGCTTGTTAGCCTTCTAGATTTATCTTTTTTTAAGATATAGGGCCTGAATAAACATGCTAATGTTAATTGTACAAATTGAATCATATTTAAAATATCATGCAACATGCTCCAGTACCCTGGCCAGGCTAGGATTATGAATTGGATTTTAACAATAACAGATCTTAAAAAACATGGCAATATGTCTCAACACTGAGACATCTATCTATTTATGTGATTGCTTTTGTCTAACTATATGCATCAAAATTATCAAAGATCACCAGCTTATTAAAAAAATAACATTAGCTTAGAATACTGCTGAGTTGTTATATACCTATATAACATGTAGGTATATATATGTATATCTCTATTTTCTTGCCCTCCTCAAAAAGATGTATTTTTAAATATATGATGTAATCACATTATTACAAAATACCACAAAGAAAAAGTGATTGTATAAACATATATTAACATTGCTGGAGATTTTGGCTTATTCTTTCTTTTAATAATTCATACAAATAGAAAATAATTAATACAAATAGGATCTCCCAAATACATTGTGTAAGCTGAATTTCTTCCTCATTATTCACACACTGTCATAAGAATTTCACTTAAAATAACAACATAGGCTTGATAAAGTATTAGTAGGAATTATTATGCAAACAAACTAAAAAGCTAAAACCACACAAATCTTTCCTTAAATATGATCTGTTATTGTATTATTTTACAATAACACATGGTACAAAATACTCTTTTTTTTAACTTTTCCTTCTTCCTTCCCGCAGCACAAATCTTCACTGTCAAATGCTATTTACCAAATACATTGCTACTGTTTAGCTAATTCTGTACATTATTTCACAAATGAGATTAATTTCATAGCTTTACAGTATGGTTGTTCCAAATTAAGTTATACATGCTTCAAATATTTGAGAGAAGAAAATATGCTACAATAGTATAATGTGCTACTGACTTCCAAAGGAGATAGGCATAGATGAGAAGTCCTGCCAAGGAGACATAGGATTAAAATTTCTAGCTCAGTGATGATCCTTGACAAAACTCGACATAAGCGTGAATTATCAAGAGGATTTTCCTAAGCTGAAATTAATTCCAAAAATGGTAAGAGAGCTATTTAAGAGCTACATAATTCTTAAAAAATGTTTTCAAAAGCATGATAAATTTTGCCAAGGATTGGGACACAGACTAAATCACCTGCTGAGGTCTTTGATCTTTGTTGTCTAGGATACAACCAAAGAGATAAGGAATTCAAGACCTCACACAGGGATTGAAGGAACCAGATTCAAGTCCCTTCCGAGTAGGTGGAGAGAGAAATTTGAATCATCTCCTAAATCACTTTTAATGCTCTACACCTGCTAGGCAGCACAATGTTCCTGAGAACATGCCACAGTGCAGAAAAGAACCTGTATTCTGCAAAAATGAAATCACTAAGCTAAGACATAAAGCAGTCCTTAGAAGAAGGACTGATAACCAGCATCCTGGAAAATGGGTTACAAAGACACAATCCTCCTCTTTTGTCTGTTCCCAGTCTACCCACAAAATTCACTTGGCCTTGAATTTCTTTTAGCACACTGAACAGAATGTTTAGCACTCTCCTGTACAGGAAAAGCAACACACCCTGCTTACTACACATGTGAAAGCAAAAGTAGGTTTTCACCAGCAATGTGAGAACTCTATAGCTCAGGCACCAAAGGAATAGAATGACATTAAAGCTACTGGATAAAAAAAAAGGTTACCACTAAAAGTTCACTTTTTCTGATTATGCTTGAAGAAGAGCCCTTACTGAACCCAGAAGGGTATGTCAAGGGGCTGCAGATCCCAGAATCACATGACTGTTTTCTCTCGCAGTTACACACTTTAACAGACCTCTCAAATTTCTTAAATTCTTCCACTACACACGGAAAACTGTGACTCTTAAAAACATGACTTTTGAGTTGCCTCAAAGTCTTATCAATGCCAGAATTGCAGATTCTCCTAGAAGACCTGTACATCCCTGCAGGACAGATTCCAAGCAATTTTCATGCCTTAATGAAAATACAGTAAAATTCTTCATGGCTACCTTGGAACTTTGCAAAGAAACATGGAACTTTACAAGAAACAAAATTATTTCCTTTGTAGTCAGAATAAAAAGTAGTTAAATTATCTAAATTTACTAATTTCCTTAAGTGTGCCCTGACCGCTCAAACTGGAAGCTAAAAGGGCAGAAATTAAAAAAGTATTAAAAAAAAAAAGTTTGCCTCTTTCAGCACTAGAAAGCAAACTTTATTCATTACGAGTCTTATAATACAGACACACAAACATGCAAAAAGAATTAACAGTTAAACATGCACTACTTAATTCCCTACTTCCAAATCAAGAAACAATGAACTGGCTAATAGCTTCAGGAATTTTCACCCAGGAGGGGGTTATACACAATGTTACAGCACTACTTAAGGCATCACAACACTAAGGAAAAACATTTAAGCATAGAGTGTGTCTACTCTAGGCAACTCATGCAGGAATTGTAGGCAGAGTTCTACAATTATGCAATAAACTAAATTACTGCAAACTTACATGATACTTCTTTAGTAGACTTCAGGTCACGTCCTTATGTAGTTGGCAGCAATAAGAAGCAGAGGACATGTATTACTTTGCTTGCTGGTTTGAAATGTTGCACTTCCCACTGAAAACTCTGATACCTCCTAATGCCTCTAGAAATTTTCACCTCCTTTATCAATGTCTTGGTTTTGGACAAGGACAAGGATTATGTGGAACCATGTGGGCATGGCCAAGACACACTGCAATTCAATCCCATGTCACCTCATGGCCAGGGAGGAGGGAAATGGTTCTCTCTCTTGCTTCCTGGAAAAGAAGGGGAAGGAGGAGGGATTCCTTTGCCAGGGAACCAAGAGACAAATGCAGTGGTGGGGTAACACTGGTCCCGACCAGATGATCTGTCTGCCATTTTTTTCATTGTGTTGGGCTTGGGGACAAAACATGAAGGCAGATGGTCTGTCCATCATTTTGTTCACTGACCCAGTCAGTGAGCAATTCCCTGAAAATCGCTCTCTTTTTGTAAACTTTTGTTATTAATATTGTTGCTGTTACTGTTCTTATCTCATTGCTGTTTCCAGTAAATTGCTTTTATCTCAACCCACGATCTCTGACTTTTTTATCTCCCATTGAAGGTTGTAAGGGGCATTGAACGAGGGAGAGCCAGTCCTAAACTATAACAAGTGGCAAAAAAAAAAAAAAGGCCCCCAAAATCCCAAGAAACATAACTATTCTCTATTTCCAACAAGTAAAAAGAGAAAGAAATCCCACAGCTGAAGGGAATCAATAGAAATATCTGAACAGGTTAAGTACGAATCTAGACTAAAAGGAAATAAAAGAAAATATACAGTTAAATTTTCATTTGTGGAGAGCACTGGAATAGAAGGGAAAGAATACACAAGAAAGAAAATGGGAACATCTGCTTACAGTGGAAAAAAAATAAAGCAGGCTAGTGGGAGTGGGCAGCTGCTGCAGAAAGGATGTGACCATTTGAAGGAAATAGATGTGAGATGTTACCATGCTAATGAGAGAAGAAACCAGGGGATCACAAAATACACAGACAGTTCTCACAGCTCCAGAAGTTTGATCTTACTAAGCATGAACTTTTTCAAAATGAAGTTCTTTTCAGCTATTATACAATAGAAAACTACACACCCTTTAAAGTTCTTTCTATACATCAAATCTATCCCACTGCAGGACATACACATGGCCCCCAGCATCTGAGCTATGTATTTTCAGTAGTACCTTATCTGATGCTCCTGCTCTGCCCTCTCAGGTTGAGAAACAAAGTGCTACAGCACTTTGAACCACACAAAAATGCACCTCCCACCCTTTGCAGTTCCTCTTATCTTCACACCCTACATCCTTATTAAAAAGACTCTAAAATTACCAGATGTGGTTGCCAACATACACACACACCAATACCTCAAAGGAGTTTTGGATACTAGACAGATTGCTTTTACTGTCTCCTTCATATTCAGATCCATATATACATTCAAATGTAGTCAACTACCTCCATCTGTGGGAATGACCTGACTGAAATTAGGGTCCTGAAAAGAGTGGTGACAGGACTGTGTCATAAATACTTGGAAGTATTGGAAGCCTGCAGAACAGCACTTCATAAAATTGTGGACTGGATCCTAGCGAGCTACTCTGTAAAACTCTGAAACAATTTCATTCTTGGTAGGTGCCACTGAAATAATCTACATTCATGAATTGCAATACACATTTCTATTTCTGCCACAGGTCTTGGTATAATTTGCCACCCACAATCTTTGTAAGAAAAATCATGTCTGTGCATCTGTATCCTGAAGAAAAAAAATCTTCTAAAACACATCATCCTAGTGGAAAAAACCAAAACAAAATACCTTTGAAATACAAGATTCAAAAGGAATCTATCTGAACATTTAGATATGAGCATTTATTTTTAAAAAGTCTGAATTCCTATTTCAGATGAAACTTGAAAACTACATTACACAGAACACTCACTGGAGTAATTTCGTCACTAAGAAGAGTTATTTTGTCACTAAATAAAAGAGCATACAGAAGATTACACGTGACCTTACACTTTTCCTGGCCTGTTAGCTAAGACTACAGTCATCTTGCATTCTCTCTTCATTGAAGAATGAAAGAACTTGCCTGGGGTCATGGATTCAAGGGATGTACCCATACAGGCGTCATTATGAAAGCAGATGCCTACTTCATCTGTATAGCAGCCTAATTCTTAAAAGTAAATGATATCTTGTGTCCCATATAGCAGGGTATGCAATGGGAAGACCTGCAGTTCATCTCCTAAATGTTATGTGGAATCAAAAGAACAGATCTTTAATAGAAAATTAGGTTCTAGGTAAATAACAAATCCTTCATAACCTTGGTATCAACCAATATTGAGGTTGGAAGTGACTTCTGGAGGTCATTTGGTCCAATCCCCTTACTCACACAAGGTGCCCACGACTGCATTCAGGTAGCTTTTGAATATCCCCAAGGCTGGAGGGAGAGTCCAAAACCTCCCTGGGCACTCTGTGCCAGTGCTCAGTCTCCCTCAAAGTAATAAAAAAGTGGCTTGTGATGTTCAGGAGGAACCTGTGTTTCAGTTTGTGCCTATTGCCTCTTGTCCTGTCACTGGGCACTACTGAGCAGTGTCTGGCTCAATCCTCCTTGCACTCTCCCTTCAGGTATTTATGCAAACTGGCAAGACCTTCCTGGAGTGTCCCCTTGCCCATGTTAAATATTCAAGGCTCTCTCAGCCTTTCCACACAGGAGGGCAGCTTCAGTCCCTTCACCATCTTCATGACCCTTAGTTGGCCCTCCCCCCTGCGTCCATGTCTCTCTTCCACTGGGGAGCCTCAAGCTGGACAGAGTATTCCAGTTGTGGCCCTGCCAGTGCTGAAATCAAAAGCCAGGCAGGGAATATGTGCCTTTAGACTGACAGGACAGAAACTTTTGAAGACTTGGATTGCTTTTACAGCTGCATGACTACTGTCCTATAACATGACATGCAACAAAACAAAACAAAGCTTTAGTCTCAAAAGAAAAAATAAAAAGGCACCACTGAGCCTATTACCTAGACCATGACACTACACAGGTGCCATCAGATCCACTTATTTCATATTGAGCTATTCACCAGCAGTTATTTGTGACAATTTACTTTAAAAAACAAAAGAAATTATGAACTAGATCTAAGTAGTTTTACAACAGCCTTGAAAATAGCTTTCTTTTTTTTTATGAAGACAAGGCTAAAATGAGGTTTTCTAGGCATAGCTCACAGAAGTAGGAAGAATGCCTGAACACTGAAATACCAGGAAGCTGATAAATATTCTGCTTTCCAAACTAAGCAACCTAAGGTTGCATCCACACAATTGTTAGCATCAGGGACTTCTCATCACTAAAAGATCTGTTTTAAATTATAGCTCATTCTAAACCGAGAACATTAAACTCTCACATTTTTTCAACAGTAGCTGACAAAATTCTGAAGGGAAAAAAAAAAAAAAAACAACCCTGAAGTCTTATTTGTTAGGAAGTAACTAAAATGCTCACAGAAATACAGCATGCAAAATCAGAACAATCATTCTCTTAGTTACAATCTGAACACTTGCTGGGCTCCCCACTAGAACTGAAAGTTTTAACCAAGAGTGATTCAACTCCTGGAAAGATCTGAAACTTCATTAATTCTTGTCTGAGGGGAAAGATAAAAGGGGAGGCTGAAATGAGCTTTCAGCTACAATGGAATTTGCTGGACAGGGAAAAACAAAGCATACTGCTGTTCCCAGCAGAACAGAGACTAGTGCCAGTAGACACATAATTCTATAGTTTCCAGATCTCCCCATTCTAAGATATATTCCTACCATCAAGATTTAGCTGTTTGGGCCTTACAAAGCTGATCCATCACTTGCCAAAGGCATCAAAAGCTGAATAACAGCTCTGAGTGCACTTGTATCCAAAGGGAGCGTAGTTGATTCAAGAAACACCATAACATTATTGATTGTAAATTGGAATGGCAACTGTTCCCCTCCACTGTTTGGTGTTCAACAGTTGCCTTTCAGACACTGTTGAATTCCAGAGCAAAATCTTTTCATTTAATAATCCCTGACACATTGTTCTCCCACACATTTGTGTAATTCCTCTTTAACCCTAATAAATTTTAAACTTTAAGTCCTTCAGCACAGAGTTCCAATTCTTAATTGGGCATTGTGCAAAGAAAGACATCATTTTTTACAATCTTGATCCATTTCGCTGTACCTCTACTATACTTTTTATTAGTAAGAAGAAAGGAAACCATAAAAAGTGTGCAGAATGTGGGCACAGTTTGAACTTTTATAATGAAACTTTAACTGATTACTGTGTTTTCCTTTATTAACAGTTCCCAAAATCCTATTTTGCCAGTATATCAGTAATTTATTAGATTGTATCAACTGATATCAACTTTGGCAATAGTAGATATTCAAGCCTTTTTGAAAACTGTCACCTTGCTTCCTTTCTTCTGATGTTGGCATAAATTCAAGCGATAGTTTACACGGCACAGTTCATAGCTCAGCTGTTTCATCCTTCAGTTTCCTTAGAAGTCCAGGGTGAATACCAGCTGGTCTTAGCAATCTGTTACTGTCCACTTTATTGATCTATTCTAAAACTCACTCTACTGACCGTGGGAGTTATGTTTCTTGTGCTAATGTGGTGTTCTCCCCAAGTCCAGCTTGGAGATAAGTTCATTATTATCAAACAGAAATAATTCAGAGCTTCAGCATTTGGAAGCAGGAAAGAAAGTGTGCTACTCTTTTTTTTTTCCTTTAGAAGGCAGATATGACACACTGAATCATACCTTTGTATAGCATTTTTATTAGATCTTTATCCATGCTTAAAATTCAATAGTATGAAAATTTTAAACCTTAGCTCTAAATCGCAAAGCAGTTACAACCAGAAACCTACTGAAGTCCTCACCATTAAAATACAAGCGCATACTCCTAAGCAAAATCTGCATGAAAAAGAGACACTCAAAGACGTGGCTTTTGCTGTTTACAGATTATATGTTCTGTTAAATATGCTTAATATGCTGCTGTCTCTGTATTTCCCTAACTATGCTCTGGGTTTTTTTTAGGTGAGTCTGTAAGTAAAATATTTTTTTTATCTTTTAATGAAGAATTCATTACTTTGTTTGATATCAAAACTCTTTAAACTTCACTAAATATCTTCTAGAAGCATGACTTGGCCTATTTCTAGACCAAAGTCCAACAAAAAAGCTAATTTCAGTTCTTCTTACTGTGCAAGTTTTGAAAATGTTGGTATTTATTATTTATTCACACAAAAAAGTAGAAGCATCTTTTTGCTTTTTATATCTTAATTTACTACGCAGGAAAAATTGCTTCATCATAATTTTAACTTTCAATTTAATACAGATGTTTCCAGCCTTGAGTTTTAAAGACTGCCAGTCTTTGAACATGTAGTAATTTAAGTTTTTTCATCTTTGCAGAAGGACGTGGGGGTGCTGGTGGATGAATGACTGGACATGACCTGACAATGTGCACTTGTGGCCCAGAAATCTATCCACATCCTGTACTGCATCAAAAGCAGCCTGGCCAAGAGATCAAAGGAGGTGATTCTACCCCTCTACTTCACTGGTGAAACCCCACCTGGAATGCTGCATCGAGCTCTGGGGTCCCCACCACAGGAAGGACATGAACCTCTTGGCTGAGATCCAGAGGAAGGCCACAAAAACAATCAGAGAGCTGCAGCACTTCTACCAAGACAGGCTGATAGAGCTGGGTTTGTTTATCTTGGAGAAGTCTCCAGGGAGACCTTGAAGCTCTTGAATATTTCAAGGGAGCTTATACAAATTAGTGTCTGTTGTGACAGGACAAGGGTTTTAGCCTAAAAACCGTTGATTTAGACTAGATATATAGGTAACATTTTTTACAGTGCAGGTGAGGAAACACTGGAACAGATTGCCTGGAGAAGCTGTGGATGCCTCACTCCTGGAAACATTCAAAGGCAGGCCAGATGTGGCTCTGAGCAATTTGATGTCATGGACAATGTCCCTGCCCACTGCAGATGAGTTTGACTAGACGGCCTTTAAATGTCCCTTCCAATCCCAACTATTCTACGATTCCAAAAGTCACAGTATGGAGACACAGCTGATCATTTCTGGAAATACATGGGAGTCCATTCCTTCCCCTACACACACACTCTGCTTTTGTCCTGCTTGCATAGTCCTAGAATTTATGAAAAGGGAAACATGATAATCAATGTACTTTAACAACTTCAACTCACAAAAGCGACCAAAAGATTAACAGGGACGGGAGGAAGTGTGACATTAAAGTAGCAAGTTTAATCAGCTTGTGGAGTAATCAAATGAGCACCGAAGAGAGGCAGACCATGTGACCAGAAGCAGGGCAGAAGACATCAGTCAGGCCTCTTCAACTGAGCATCAATGAACTGACATGCACTCTGTTGCTCAAAGAGCACCATCCTGTGATCCCAGCAGAGCAGAAGCTTGCAATGCATCTGAAGGAAGCTATTGACTATTTTCTTATTTTTATCTGTATAGTGAATTCCAGAACTTAGCTTTCAGTTGCGCCACTTCCCTGCACAGCCATATAAACACTATCAAACAAGAAAAAGAATTGGACTCCCCCCATCTAGCAGCACCAGATTTGCCTGCCACTGAAATGGCACAGAACAAATTCATGAAATTTGCTATAGTAAATTATAAACAAAAATTACACATTTTTAATTAACCATTTGTTTTTAAGGGTAATTGCTCTCAGAATAGTACACTGCAACTGATTGGAGAGACATTTTTCATAATTGATTTGATCTTTGTTATTGTAAGATTTAAAGTTAACAAGTACCATCTGAGTATACATATAGGTTGAAGACATTTTCTGACAGAAAAATTATTCCATCAAGACCTCTTCTCCTTCCTTTAAACTATGGGGTTCATTTCACTTGTGTAAAATATTGTTGTATAAACTTACCAGCATCCAGTCTCAAAATCAGGTTAACTAAATATCCTTATTGATGAACAATACCTCAATTCACAAGAAAGACAATTTTTATTAGTTATTATGTAGAAGTAATTTCATTGCAGAACACTGTAGTACAATATAGTGCATATTGCACTATATGTTATTCATCTGTAATTTTGCTGAACAATTTTGCTGAATACTTTCTAAAAAGTATTCTCTGTGTTCTGATGTTATTTTTAATTCTGTTATTAACATCTGATATTAACTTAAAACAATTCAAAATATTTCCAGGAGGAAAACACTGGATTAGGCTTTCAAGCTAATTGTTTGAGTGACTATACAAAAATACCCCAAGACATGGAACTAGAATAGATGAGGTAGTGCAAGGGCAGGAATGAATGATCTGACATAAGAGGGACAAAAAACTTACTAAGCTACCACTGTCACCTCATAGCACTGTCAGTGCCTCACAAACCACAAAGGCAGGGGCAGTACCAACCTGACAAAGGACTGATCATTAACTTGTGACAAGAAACAGCAGTACATGGGACTCCAAACTAAAAGGGCAAATGGACAAGAAGAATAGCAAACTGGAATTACTAGGGAGGAGCTGGTGTATTCTGACTGAAATGGAATGAAGAGCCATGGCCAGCAGTGAACTGCCAAATTACAAAGGCAGCAGGAAATCAAGGGTATCAGAGATAATAAAGAGCACTCCCACACTAGCACCTAAAGTACATCAAAGCACCTGAAGCATATCTGGACATCAGGATGGGACACTTCTATCAGCCTAAGTCATGAAATGCTGGTATATAGCCAGCCAGTGCGACTAGATCTCCAGGATGATGGCATTAGCTGAATAGCAGCCTGAAAGTAGTGGCCTTGCAGGTCAGATGCCTGGGTTTGAACCTTCAGAGTGAGACTGCTTACCCCTTGTTACAATCCCTGAGAGCTCGGAAATCTGGGAGGCAAGCCAAAAAAAAGACAAATCACCGTGGATCTCCCATCCTGCAACGTGCAACCCACCCTCTTCCTCACACACCGCTGATAAACCTGCTGCTTACAAACGTGTACCTTATGTGGTGTATGGGAGCAGGAGAGACAACATAAAGGAATGCAAATCTATCCCTTACTTGTAAAGTTTTGCAAAAATTAATAGTAACTACTGCATCATCTAATAAATGTAAAATAGGAACTCATAGTCCAAAGTTCAGGTCACTCCTAAAACAAAGCACAGCAGATACATCTTTCATAATTTTGTTAGGTCTATTTTCAAAATATTGAGGTCTTTTTCTTAAAGAGGCATTCCCAAGGCAAGTGTGCCTGAATCTCTCTGAACTACTTGTCTGGAACCAATCTGCAGTTCTATTTATTCATGACTAGTTTTTACTTATTTCTTGCGGTTTAAACAGTCCTTTTCCCTTTCTAATGCTCTTCTTAAAGAATGTCAAAATATCTTAGCACTACAACATGATCTTTGATTTTTTTTAATTAAATAGTTCAAATCCATTTAATCTCTTCACCTGATGATACCAGAAGCTTCTACGCATCTGTGATTTAATCTGCCTTGAGTCTGGGACAGTAGAACTGAAAGCCACATTACAAAGCGTGACTTGTAAACATATTAATGACAATGCTTCCCTACTGGAAACATTTCTGTGAAATCCAGGATTTGTTCTGCTCTCCTTCCCTTACCTTTATTTCCTTTTTTTTGTAAACAACCAATACATATATATATCTAAAAATACCCATATGTACATAAACTGAAGTAAAAAATCACAGATTCTAGTGCTTACCTAAAATTTGTGTTCAGAGTGTTAAATTTCAGGCATCATGCCTGAAATTTCCACTAAGTTCTGATTCCCTGACCACAAGGCAAGGGAACTGTGCCATGCTCTTAGACAATATCAAATTCATCCAAATGGACTGGAGAAGTGTGAGTTTGTTTCAGACCGATTCTTTCTCACGTGTTTGATTCCCAGGTTTCTTTGCTTTCTTGTGCAATACCTACACTCACACTCACACTCTCCATTCTCAAACACAATCAATACTCTGCCACCTTTAAGTAGTCACTCAGCTACCAGAGGTCTCCATAATCCATTATGAGCAAAGGAATGCCAGCTTTGCCACGCAAAGCCAGTAACAAACATTTTAGAGACTGCTACCTATCTTCCTGTCCTGCTCTCTGTACTGGCCCCCACAGCCATCAGGTACATGGCTGGGGTCTCAACAGCATACTGGTAAATATGAGGTAGGCAAACGCAGTAGCATTTAGCAATGTGAAAAAGGGATTAAACATGTTAAAATTTCTTTGCTATGTGAGAAAAGTTCTGTTTCAAATCAACAAGTGAAGTTAAAGGCTTTGTATAAAAGAAGTCCTGCAGTTTCGGTTTTGTAAATCCTACATGTAGCAAAAATACCATGAGATTACTTGAAATCCACTCGAACAGAGCAAACTCTTTCAGAACTAACAGGACTTAAAAGTAAATAAAATTTACCAATCATACTTAAGTAGTTGGCTTGGTTCTCAAATTTGTCTTTCTTCTACTCATCCAGCTTCTGTAACATTCTACCCTTCTTGAATCTGAAAATGCTTCCAAACTCTGCCATCACAAAGTTCAGCCTTTTCTTAACATATGCAACAGATCATTGAGAGTATTTAGTAAATAATTATTCCCAAAACTGATCCTTCAAAAACTCTACTAATAGCCTCATAGTCCAATGCAGCCTTTTTCAATATTCCCCACATCCTCTTAAACTTACCTGTTTTACAAGTCTGCAGCTAATCCCACTTTTCATTAATACTGGTACAATGGCAGTCCTACTGCAATCCAGAGTTTAAACAGATCATAATTGTTTTCCTTAGAAAAACTGTCATCATCTCAAAACACTAAAATGTTATCTACTGCCTAGCATAATTTACTTTTCATATGCTGAATCTGACACACACTTCACTCTCCTTTTTTTTACTCTACCATTGGCTTTGATTGTAATTTGTAGAAAAACTGTTCAGTGTTTCTGCATATCATTGATAATGAACTAATGAATCTATGAAATAAAGTCCTCAGACATTTTTGAATATAACTTCTAGAAAAGGTGCTGTCTTTTTTCCCCAGTAAAAATAAATAAAAACCCTCTCAGTATTCCCTTGCTATAACTACTAAATGATGCATGATTCCCTTGCAATCATCACTAAATATCATACACAGTTTCTAATAAAAGCAGTGAAATGGATTTACATAATTGAATAAAGAAAAAAACAATAATGGTCTACAGTGTAAGTTAAATTCAAGTGCACAAGCACTTCAATTTTATGTGCACAAGCACTTGAAGGATTATGCTGAAACAAAATATGAATTTAGCCAACATTTTTTATTGCTAAAGAAAGAGCTGTCAGTCAGCACATTTGTTTGCACAGTCTCATTAGAGTACATTGCCTCAATCTCAACAGTCATAGTGAAGAATGTTGAGAGCATAACTGAGCATAACTGTATCTACTTAACAAGCATTCATGCACCCTCATTAATTTTTTTCATCTCACTTTGAAGCATGACATGGCTCATACCAGAACAATAACTTGGTGATAATTGTTTGAGACAACAACTGGACAGGAACAGTGCAGAGGTGAACTTTCCTATAGATTATAGTGTGCCTCAGTGAATTACAATTAGCTTTAAAAGTCATCTGTCCTGTTCAGCAGCTTTCAAGATATTTCATTAGCAACTAAAGAAATCTTAACATATTTTAGGCTGTAATGACCCAGTTGCATTATATTTCTAAGATCGAAATTTCCAGAACACATGACAAATATCACAATATGTGAGCTCACAACTCTATAGCATTTATAAAATTGTCACACGATATAAACTGAAGCTTAGCTTGTCAGTTATCAATTTAAATGCTAATAAAATAACAAGAATAATTTATATAACTCCCAGATCACAAACCACCTTTACAAAACTATGGTTATAAGTTTCCTGTACTCCTCTGCAAGATAAGTGTCATATTTAGGAATATATCAAAACAATTCAGATCGAGTACAAATCACTAAGGAAAACAACTGTATATAGAGCTGTATAATTGTATTCCGCAACAAGCTAAAGGAAAATAGACTATATATCTACCTAATCTATGGTTATTATAAGGTAGTAATACAAAAATAAAAAATAAAAACCAAAAACCCACACCACAAAACCTAAGAAGATTACTTATAAATTATATTTAAACAATTTTTCAGATTTTTAACTCGTTTAATACACTCCTATGTGCTGATAGTGTTCCCTGTCTCTTCTAGAAGAATCACTTCAATGCTGCATTAATTGTAGCTTTTGCTGCCCCAAAACTCAGCCTTTTTTGAAGTCAGAGGATAACATCATCTACATTTATCTGTAGTTTCCCAGGAAATTGCCAAAATCAAAGTGTTCCATTTCAGCAACAGAAAAATCTCCATATCTAGAAAAACATTATTTCTTTAAAATTATTCATAGTAAGAAGCCTGACTTCATAATAAAAATGGGCTTTGTTTGTATTGTTATTATTAAGTGACAGATATCTGTAGAAATTATTCAGTCTTTTTACTAGGATAAAAAGAAAATCTTGGTGATGAAAGAAGAGCTATAAAAATGAAAGCAGATTTTCAACAGAAAGTCTGATTTTAGATGCAGAAAAAAAACTGCATTGAAGATCCATTAGAAACCTACATCCTGACCAAATTCTTCAATTTGAAACTAGTAAATGGGCCTCCAGCAACAGATAGTGATGTCAATTTACATAGAAGGCAATTGTGTAGCGAAAAAATAATTTCAACTAAAAAAAGAAACAGACTTAAATTAAAATTTTCCACTGCCTTAGGAAAAGACCACACAAAATGACAACATGGAGACAGACCACTGCATCTATTCATAACAGAAAGCTGGACAAGCATAGTTACAAATGAAAGAACGAAAGAAAGAAAGAACGAAAGAACGAAAGAAAGAAAGAAAGAAAGAAAGAAAGAAAGAAAGAAAGAAAGAAAGAAAGAAAGAAAGAAAGAAAGAAAGAAAGAAAGAAAGAAAGAAAGAAAGAAAGAAAGAAAGAAAGAAAGAGAAAGAAAGAAAGAAAGAAAGAAAGAGAAAAGTGCAAGACTTACTTTTCTGCAGCAAACAAGTCTCAGGAATCAGGAAAGATTTCAGGTACAGTTTAAAACCAGTTGTTAATCAATTAATTTTCTGTAGCACCTACCTCCCAAAGGCAGCACTGAGAACAAATGCACTTATAGTTTCCAGTGTAAGGACACAAGTCTTTGAGCCATTGCCATTTCTTACAGCATACTTTTTAGTCATCATGGTCTTCCCCAAAACTGGGAATGTTCCCATACAAACATGGTGCAGGAACTTTACTTTCAACCTCATATGTTCAAAATAGAAAAAGTTACATCTGTGCACATGGATAACATGTCTCAGTGAATTCCAATCACTGACAGTCAATCTCTCTCTCTCTCTAACAGTTGTGTAACTCTCTCCTGTGCGCTACTCACACACCATCCATTACCTGGAACAGCATCCTGGAGTTAACAGAATAAATATCACCCTTTTAAAAGCAATATGATGCTTAGAGATATCAGCAGGAGAACAGCTGGTAAAATCATAAATGCACTTGAAGCAACCAACAACCACATTATTATCATAAAGTTCTCTCCATACAGCAATCAATGCTTATTCATCCTAAATCCCACCCATTCATTCCCCTTATAACAATGTCTGGTGCATCTGCAAATGAAGTCTTTTGGAGCCTCTATACAATACAGATTTTGACACACTTACAACAGATGGGATGCAAACATGATGTTTTGTTTTGGTTTAACTATACCAGTGCAAGTCAAGAATGGAGAGAAAGCTGTTGGAACTATTGGTTGTGTTTCTCCTATGGCGCTTTTTTTTGGGGGGTGGGGGGGAGTGGGGAGGGGAGGGCTAGTGGACAGGTGCTGACAGGTTTGTTTTCCCAAATACTTAAGCATTGTTTGTCTATAGTTCTCACACTTCAAACACTTACTCTGGAAAGAGTAAGTTCAAAAAGCTCTTATACTTCCCACACTTACTCTGGAAAATGGGATTAAGAATACATCAAAGCTAACAGTGCTTTATGGAAGGACCTTATAGAAAAAGAGAAGATAGATGGAATTCTATCTACCCATTTGAGTTATTTTCTCTACCAAGGCTCCACTGGACCTCAAGTGCATCCAAAGACACATATCCACCAAAACTTCAGATGGATAAACTTTTGGAAGGAAAATTCATCCAAAAATCTACAGCAGAAAAAAAAACTCAGCTAAAAATAAATAAATATATATCCAGTATTTCTGCATTCTGGATGGATAAACCTTTCTGTAAAGAAAAAGACCAAAATTTCTTCACGTGTAAAAACAAAAACAAGTGTCATGGCAGCATTGATATAGCAGTTTAATTTTACCCAAAATGAAGTACAAGAATGGGAAAATGCCATATAGTCATAGGGAGCATTTTTTTGGTTTCTGCCTTCAGAAATCAAGACTTCTAAACATTATGCAGTCACCATTGAAGGTTCTTTGTCAGCTATGCTCCTGCCCTTCTCTCCTTCTTTTCCCCTACCAGTGGTACAAACACTGAACCCCTCCAGGATAGGAAGTGGTCTGAACTCTGTCCATAGCCAAATACAATGATCTGCCTTCATCATGCAGGATTTAGATGATCATAGTTCAATTCATGAACCTCTGAAGAAAATGTTGGGTTTTTTTTTTCATTTCCTTTTTTACCACACTTTACAAAATTTTGCTTAGTGATTTTAAATTTAGGATAAGAAAAGAAAGAGATACTGTGTCATAACATGTTCATAATGTCATGTTTTATAATTGAGGTGGTGGGTTTAAGAAGAACTGATCTGATCAATATTCAGAATCAGGACAGTAATTCCAACTTTTGTCTTTTTTATCCACTCTAAAAAATTAAGCCCTTGTTCCTCAGAAATCACTCAGCAGTTGAATCCAAAATGCCTTTTACCCAGTCAACCTGAAGGAAAATGTGGCTGTATTTACATTGCTCTATAAGAGGAAGGAGGGAGGTTATACAGCCGTTTCCCACTTCCAAGTAGAGCCTTCAATTTTTCATGACTACTTTAAAACCGTCCATACTAACACCATAGATAACCAGGACTGTATTAGACAATGGAAAAATGCAAAATTCTTATTCCAAAGCTTTCCAGTCCCTTTTAACTGTATTTCTTTCCATGCTGCTTCAAATATTTCAAATAGTAAACCAAATAAATCAAAAAGATTCCATAATGTTTCAAAAGTTAGGTCCCCAAATACTGAGTCTGTACTGTTCCAATGTTCCAAATAACTATTCAGTACCATCTAAAACCAAACAGCAATGTTTCTCTACGCTATCCTCTTGCAAAAATATGACACTGAGATTAGAAATACACAAGCTTACACTAGCTCTGTAATGTTGATATTTTTATTGTTGTTGATCAAAAGTACCAACATAATTGATTCATTATTCAGTGATTGGAACATGCACTTGACAGCTACAATTTCCCTTACTATCATCCAGGTTTTCAGCAGCAGACACTGAGACTCTGCACAGTAATTCTACTTCTAAAGCTATCTCACCACAAAAATGATCCAGAGTTGCCTTCTTGCATTTATTTTGTAAGAAAAATGCAACCACATAAGCTACAAATCAAAAAACAATAACAGACCTGTTCAACTTTTAAAATACTCTTTTCTCTGTCCACTTAACTTCAACACATAGATCTAAACTTGACTATACATGGCACTCAGAGACATCATTTTAATTCTGTCAATAAATATGCAAAGCTATTGTTGTTTACATTTACATTTAAATACTGTACATATCTAGAAGCATAATTATTTCTAAGCTATGATCTGCATTTTCCCTGAAATTTGGTAGAAAAAAATTCCTTTGATGTATATTAGAGAAATTTACAAAATATCACTTTATGATTTTATCTTGAAACATATCATGATAAAAGCCTTCTTCAAGAAAAACTGAAACTTTGGTATAAGATGACATTTCTTCATTAGAAACTATAAAGGTAGCATTGTTTTAAATCTCTATGGGTATATTTAAAACCCCAAGTTAACTATAATAGAAAACACATTTTAAAAAACTGCTATTGTTTCAGACTGGGGAAAAAAGATCTGTACTTAAAGCTGCATAGCCATTATTTTAGTAAAGACTAAGGTTTAAAATTACCCAGAATTAAGGAAATGAAGATGACCAATAGAAGTTACAGTTATAAGAATGTTTGGTTTGCTCTAGTAAGGGAATGTCCATATCTCACACATCTGTCTCCCCACAAGAATGTCACATTCCACCTCAACTAAACTACAGTCCTTAGCACTGCAGAAACAGATAGTGTATGAACAGGAGTGAGCAGACAACCTGCAGTGTAGATGCACAAAGTGCATTGCTATTGTGCTATGTGCATCTTAGAGATTTACTCTTGAATGTCCAAGAAATAGGAGAAGATATTTTCTCTCTGAAACACAGAGAAAATCGTTGCATGCATGTACAGTTTTCTGAGAAAAGTCTCTGTGAAGGAACTCAACCTGACATTTGAAGCTTAATATTTATGTAGCAATCATGTTACAGGTGAACAAGCTCTCAGTTGCACATGGGAACATTCCACTTGATTAAAATATGTCAGAATAGTTTCTGAGAAAAATCCGAATGAACCAGATTATTTACTTATTGAAAGTAGCATAAATGTATCTTTCAAACTTAAAGCAGCAAGTAACAAAGTAATCCACTTTTAAGTGTAATAAACAAATTGTACTGAACAGCAAATCTCCAGATACAAGGGAGTATTTGCATGATAAACAAGTTACAGAGGTCTATAACTAAAGCCAACGTCAATCAAGGTCACACAAAATCTCCATGTGGGTCAACTTGCCATATTTAATAAATAAATCCAGGCATTATCAACAGCATTAACTTGTTAATAGATGAATACTAACAACACAGTCCACATTCTGCAGAAAATGTTAAAGAATAAAGAACTACTGTGTATAATAAGTCTGTACTGCACCTCCTCAATAAGATAGATAATTAATAGCCTTACATATTCTGCAGTAGGAGTTCATGAACTATCACAAATACTACGCTTTCAGTCATACAATGCACACCAAAAATAGCTTTCTGAGAACAGTCTGAGGACTTCAGACCAAACACTAACAATTAGTTTATGAGATGTTCTTTAAATTCAAGGGGTCACTCATACTTAAAAGTATGCTGAACATTATCAGAAAAAGATAAGGGAATGCAGACACCTAAACCTTATTTCCCACCTTGACCTCCACACTCATTCCAGTGTGTTAACATTGCTAACAGTAATTTTTTTAAATGTTTTTAAAATTAAATACCAGCTCATACAATTAATGCTGGCTTCAGCTTATAAACCACAGAAATTACTCTTACGTATTTCTATAATAATTTTTGCTAAAACGTCTGATAAACAATTTCAACTTACTTCCTAAATACACCTTTAAAAATGTTAGAAAATTATAGAAAATTAACTAGTGAAAAGAAATTAAGTGTTCCAGAGCACAAGCAAAGGGAGGCCATTTTGGGGGGAGGGGGGGTATTATTTTCTTTTTCTTGGAGGGGGATGTTTAACAGCCAAGAAACCATAGCCATTTCTGAGTCCTCTATAGGCCAAGGGATCTGACTGACCTCATATATTCAAGCTGGATACAACTGGACTCTATCAAGATATTCTAGAGTAAAAGTTTCTACCTAACACTGTACAGTTTACATCAAACTGTAAGACTACTTTAAGGGTTGCCCAGTATATTAGGAGCAGCTAAAGTAAATGAGGTTTTGGAAGCTTCAATGCACTGTGTGTCAAGCAAAAGATTACACTGTTACAGGGTATTCCCTCTAAGCTCGTGAGTTACACTGCTAAGAATCTGTGCTCATCATACTGAACTCTCATAGTCTCACGCCATAATGAGACTGCAAATAAAGGTAAATGGAGCATACCTTTATTTAGATTATATGCTTTAATATACCCTGTAATAGGCAAATTATTCAAGTCTGTTCAGAAGAGTGCCCATTTAAGCTATTGATTTTGGACAGATCTGACACAGGAAAAATCTAACAAAAAGTACTAAGAAAAACATATAAAATGAGGCAATGATAATTTAGCCAATTTTATGACTTTATACACTGTTGATTAAAGTTTTGATTCTGTTGATATAAGCCTTGAAAGACAAGAACACTAACAAGGCTAAACAAGAGGGAACGGATCATATAGGAACTCTATCCACAAGTCATTTTATCAGAAACAAATAAAATTGCTCTATTCATAACATACTCATGGAGGTATCTATGGCACAAGAGAATTGCATCACATACCTATAGACACCAGATTATTCAGCTACCAGAGTATTTTCTTTCCTTAGGGATACAAGGGATACAAGGACTCTCACATAAAATACTCAGTAAATAAGACATAACTTTGTACTGCAAAAGATTTATTTAATACCATTAACCAATATTTTTCAATAGCAATCTATAAGAAAAGCAAGCCATTAGAACTACCATGATTGACTCCTATCAATACACTTATCAATGTATATCCAAACATATAATAGAGAGGGGGTTTTAGGTTTATCTGGTTAATTACTGTAAATAACAACATCCATTCTTTCCAGATTATAAAAATAATAAAATGAAACTGGGGAAAGTAATATAGTTTTCTCAGTGCTGCTTCTGATAGTGATGGACCTATCCAACTTTTTGAAAGATACAAGCAGTTTACATCTTTTTTTTTCCAAATAAATCAGTTTGAGATATTGTGATATACTAAAACCAATAAAACTTCCTTGATTATTTTAAGTCTGCTATACGGCAGTGCCAGAACTAAGATACTGAAACAAAAGCATGTATTTCATTCCCAAAAGAAGTTTAACCTAGCAGTGCCGTCATACATCCACAGGCTGATTTTGTGCATATAGTCCTTACTTCCTACTGTCACTTTCCACAAAGTTACACTAAAAAACTTTATAATCTATACCACTTAACATGATTTTCTCAGCTACCGCTTATCTTCACTTGCATTCAACAATACAAAGTTACCTGGTAAAAATACTTCCAATAAACTTCATTGTTTTTCACATTTGCATTTATACAGCACTTGCTCCTTGCATAAATTTCCTCATATTTTAAAGTGTATTTTTTGTGATTGCACTTAACAGTTAGAGCCACACAAACTCTGCAAAAAGATACATGTTATTTATTTGTAGTCAGTGGCATGAGATGTGCAGCAAAATACAATGTAAAGAGTTACATAGTTCTCAACTCTGAAACAGGATATGAGGATTTCTTTTAAATCATAAACATAATCTATGTTAATGCTCAGTTAAGACATATACAATATTTAGAAAGCAACAAAAAAAGTTCCAGTTTCTGTAGGAAAGTAAACAGGATGCATATCAAATGTGTAAATCACCTTAACCTTTTCCTCAGAAGTGGAGAGTATGACTGAAGACTATATAATAATCTGCAGCACCATTTTCCAACAACACGTAAGTGTTCTAATCTTAGAACAGTTTTTCACAATTTGCACATTAAAAGCTTTTAATCGTTACTATAAAAATACAAAGAGTGAAGTAAATTTTGTAATTTAGGTGAATCCACATGATTTAGAATCCACAAAAGAACCTTTTCCATTAATTCACAAGCTAAGTGCTTAGCAATATTTAAATAGACTCAAAGATTTAACATTCAGTGTACTAGTCCATATAAATAGCAAAGAAAATGCTACAATTTTCTTCAAATTAAAATATTCTGTTAAAATCTCTCTTTAATATGACAGAGAAATATGAAAAATATGACAGAAACAGGAGTCAATGAAGCATTTGGATTCTGGGTTACAAGACAACAAGTATCTATTTCCCTGAAAATAAATCTTGCAGAAAATAACACTGACTTCACTTTTCCAAAAAGTGCAAAAAAGTTTTCTAGTTAAAACCATTGCTGTGCATCTTCCAATTACAGAATCACATTTCTATGCAGTATTACAGATGTACAACTGACATTACTTCTAACATCTGTATTAGGGTTTTCTCTCCTCTTTCACCAAACCTGTAATAACTATTCAGTAATACAGATCATTTACTGTACTATGAGACACTCTTGTGGTACATTAAGGAATGAAGTGATGAGCCAATCATAAACACAAAGATTCAAACTCAGAAAGCATCCATTACAAGCAAGCTTTAAGAATATTCACCATTTTAGAATATTTTTTTAAAAAGCAAGTTGGAGAGATCTGCAGCATTCATTCTCACTGAAATGCTGTTCTATCTGACACACTATTTGACAGAAGCCAAACAACAGAAATGCTGGAATTGCAAGTGAATTCTTGTCTTTGTTGGCTGGAGAATGCATTAACACTACATCACACTCTAAAAGTGAATGTAACTTCATATGTTACATATGTTACATATGTTACATATCTTTACCTTTATGTTAAAGAGGGTATGTATTTCTGCAACAAAAATAGATATTTGATAATCTAATGTATCTACCTAAGTAGGAATATCAGACAAATATACTGTAAATATAGTTTTAGGCTAATTCTAATTTGCAAGTTTTTAAGCCTCTGTCCAGAAAGCTTCTTATTCCTCTAGCAATTCTGGCAAACAATATTTGTATAATGACAGCTACTTGAAGTCCTGCTCCTCAAAGTCTGTGCAAGAGGTCTATGAAACTGAAGATGATGTAGTCTCTATTACAGAGATTCTGCATAATTAGTCTAGTATGCAGATTTGGTTATTGCACACATCTTTTGTGAAAAAAAATATAGTTTATCATATGAGAACAATAGTAGTATTTCTATATTATCTCTTCACACATCTTTGCACTAGCCACAATTTTTTAAATGATGGAAAAAGACAAAAAGGGAAAAATGAATCTATTTTGCACCAGCTGGAGTCCTTTTCGTATTGTTTAGTTAGCATCTCTAAACGCTGTGCAATAGGATTTTATCCCTCTCTTCCTGTTACATTCATGTATGCATAACAGTTGACTACCTAGTCACTAGACCTTACAGATATTGAGGAATTAGTCTAATTTTAGATGCATAAAAATTAGTTAATAGTTCTACTAGTAACAACATACTCATTTTATTTGACCTAAATAACATTATATATAAATGTAGTTCCTGCAGCAGAATTATAATTTGATTAAATCTGTATGACTTCCCTCCCCCTCAAAAGGTGGAATACAAACATTACCCTGAGTAAACAGAAAACTTCAGCTGGTGATCAAAGAATAAGCCTTAGCTTCAGAGCCTGGAATGGCTTAAGTACCAAGAGCTGTACTGACAATTCAAAACAAACAAGACTCCTACAAATTAACAATCTGTGTTATTATTTTTAAAAAAGTTAAGCATAATGCAATTTACATTTCATCCTAAAGGCAAGCATGAGTTCTAACAAAATGAATTTTCTTGACAAGTCAGAAGCACATTAGCTCCTTCACACAAGGAATGCTTTGTCCTTAATTTCTCCTATTCTTTTCATACTGACTTATTTTTGCCACTGTAGTTTCAGGAGGGCTTTAATATAGTTCCAAATATGCTTCCTACTTTGAGTTTCAGTCTATACTCCCAGGTTCTCAGCAACAGAAACCTGGAGATCAGAACTGTCTATTTCTAGTGCATATGAGCATCCTGTTCTCAAAAACCCTATTTTTGTTGAAGTGGTTGAGATTCTTTTTGTTTATTATAAAGCATGCATCTGCACAGCTCAGCTTATGTCACCATTTGTTCCCACTTCATCACTACCTCTTCCTTATTCTGCTGAATAAGGAACAATCCCAGGTACATTCTGAGAGTCAACTGCTAGCAGCAAATGGATTTTATCTTCCCCTTTTTAAAGTTTGAACAAGTCCATTTATCACTACTGCTTCTCTTCTATAGAGCATTAAAAGAGCAGTTCACAGAACAGTAGTTCACACTGCTAGATTAGTACTGAAAATAAACTTTCTCTTTTGGCTTTTTGAAGTTAAGGCGATCTAACCTGCTTTGGTTTTAGCTACATCTATCCATGTTTGTTTCTTTTCACAGCAACATTACAGATGCCAAGATTTTTGCTGTAATGTGCAACCATTCCTTGAATCCAAGTTTCTCTTCCAGCATTCCAGCCACAGCCACCTTTCATGCTGTCAGCTTTGGTAGCAGCTGTTATTCAAACAATCTTGCTGAACACCGATTTGATTCTTTCATCCTCCCACTGTTTCCAACAGATGACCCAGTATCTCTCAAGACCTTACACTGATACGCCAGCAACGAAAACCATAATTCTGTTTCATATATATCAAGTCCATTGCAGCCAAATTTTAAGTGCCCCAAGACACTACACCACGCAGTCTAGGAACGGCAAAGATAAGCAGTCACCCTAAAGCAAGCTCCTCCTAGCTTCTTATCCTTGCCAGCAATCCATATGCATTTACAATTTTAGAAAAAGCCGTTTCTATATCAAAGGACAAGTCAGATTGCACAGCAGGAAACATTTAGTCTTTACAACTGTTAAGCTGAGTAATGCAGCAGATGAAATTTCTAAGTTTCATTACTCGGTAACTGATGTTAGAGGTGAGTAAGGTTGAAGAACTATATCGTGAATTAAAAAAGTAGAGTTCCACTAACTTGTAAGAATAGGAAGAGTGGAGCAGCAAAGCCATAAAACAGAAATATGAAGATCTTAAAATCGACAGGATATGTCGTCCATGCCCTCATTCTCTTAAATTTAAATGACACTGAATGCAACAAACTCATCCAGAAGAAGAATGTATCTGAAAACACAACTATTTCACTGTAAATATTCAACTATTGTGCCAGCCAACAACTACAACAGTGCAAACACATCCTGCCCTATTACAAAAGTTTTCAGAATGTGGAACTAGACTATATCCTATGTAAAAGAATGTTTTGTTAAAGCTCTGATTTAACCCCAAAAAAATCCAATTATTTCAGATCAAATAAATTCTCTCAATTCTTACATAACCTTCAGAACCTGATTGCTTTTAATGGGGGGGGGGGGTACATCATGTACAGAACATTTACAAAAGTGCTTCATGGTGATGTTTATTTCATAAAAAATATTGAAAGAGCCCTGTTAAAATATCTGTCAGCAAACTATCAGGGCAAGATAGAGACTAGAAAAATCTATTTAGAATGAGAAAATTGTATGAGAAATTTATGATGTTGAGATCATGCAGAGAACAGCAGCCCACAATGGAAGCCTCTTTCGCAAAAATTCATATGAAGTACTCAACTTACTGGTTTTTTAATTAAGAAAATAAATTATGCATTCGATAGGGCCAGGCCATATTTATACAAAGTTAGTAGATAATGAAGAGTATGTAATCCTAGTGGGTAAGAAAAGAAAATGTCTATAGCCATACATATGAATAGCTTAAAATATTGTTCCAGCTGAACCTGATCAAATGCAAACAGAACCAAAGACTGCCAAATACAATACTGCTCAAGTCTGCACGGCATGCCGGTACCCAAGTACTGTCTAACAGCTGCCTAATTGGACATCACTGCTCCATTAATGCATAATCTCCTTGATTTTTTGTTTTTCAAAATGAATTGTCCTTGAAATGAATTTCTTCTGAAACAAGGCATTCACTGAAAAACTAAATGATAGATTTTCTAAAGGACAAAAAACTAGTGCTCATGGAAATTTAAATGCTAATAATTTTCATCAACAGTGACTTTGAAGGTTTGCCAAATAAGGTTTGTTAAACTTTTCCTGCATGTAAATTATTTTTCTCAGTTCACAATGAAAAAAGGCTGCAATAAAAGCAGCAGTGTAATGAAGATTTTATTACAGGCAAATACAGTGTTACCTTTAGTCAGACGTAAATGCTTGCAACATTAGATTGGAAATTCATCAAAAGCATTTAGTGCATAAACATGTGGCAAAGCCAAATAGGAGGTAAAAACCCATGAAAATAGGTTTGTAGCAGGCATAGAGTTTTATACCTCCTGTGTGATACAAATATTAGCAAATTAATTCATGCAGAATCCTCGCCAGTATAGTGACAATTATATTGAACTTCTTCAAGTGAGTATTTTCTATTAAATAAACAAAATTATTAGACTGAGCAGGGCACTGGGATGACTTTCCATAAATTCCATTTTAGGATCCAAATTCATTTCTCTATTCTGTTGGTATTTATAGTTTTAGCTTTATGAAATTGAGTAGACCTTTTTTGATTTCTGGATACATGAAAATAATATCTACCTCCTCTAAAATCTTACTTGTTCACACTATGGAAACATTTTCTAGTAGAAGTCAATAAAGGAATGCTTTTATTGCTTCTAAAACATGAAGACTTCAAAGGCTTTTCCTACCACAGTGTTGGGAAAGGGGAGTGTAGTGCTTTTGTTACCCTGAATATACTGTCATATTTTCATCAAACATAAAGTGACTGCAGAATCATATCGTATTTTGTGTGGAAATCAACTATTAAAAAAAAAGAATAAATTGTTTGAAAGCAAAAGCTAAAGGTGAACTAAAGGAACTACTCTGTCCAGGCACTTCACTGAGCAGAAAAGGCTAGCACTCAATTCAATCTGGTTTGAAGCTGACAGCAAATAATAGTCTGTGGGTAGAAGGTAAGAAACACTCATTTAATAACAGCACTTACTACTACTCTGTCAAAAAGAAAAAGAAAAAGGTAAAATAAATTAAAATTAAGGTATGGTTAATACTGTGCTTAGGTAGATGCTTACAAATCTGTAACAAGCTTTTCAATAATATATTTTCACTATCTGACAAAGTAGTTCCTAACTGCAAATACAAATCAAAGTACCTTATCTAATAAAAGGTTGTTCTAATCCTATTTACAATATATGCAGACACACCCTTTCCTACAGTCCTAGTAGAAGAATGATCTGATGTTACTCATGATTCTGACATAGATTAGAACACTGATGACACAGTCATTCAAAAATTCATTAATTCAAGGGAGAATTCATCCTAAGAAATTGTCAAAGAAGGAGAATAAATTGGAAAACATGTCACAATTTTAGCTTCAAAAAAATCAATCTACAAAAAAAAAAGTTATTGTTAAGCTATTTAACCGCTGCTATGCTAAAGGTTTTTTTCAGGTTTTCTATTTTCTGTTTGCCACACATTCACAGAATTATCTGGATATCAAAGTCAGGTTTTAAGAGTTATTCATATTCCACTTCTTTAAATGCATTTAATAGTCTGAACAACTGAATGTTTCTCCTATCCATGACAAGACAACAGAAAAAATAAATTAAGTTGGATTACTTTTCCCTCCATTGGCTCTGTTTCACCATGACAGTAATCAGTAACAAGCTTTTGTATTTTATCAGAGAGCAGGTGGGTGGGTATCTGCCAGCCAGCCAAGCTCAGTGCACCACAGAAGTACATTTACTCACTGATTCTTATGCATCAGTCTCCACATAACAAATACAATTTGCTACAAATATTTTAAAAGGACAAGAGCAGATATCTCTATTTGCTAAGAATATAAACAACTAATATAGTTTATTTATATTATATTACTAATTTATAACCAAGCAACACTAAATATACCATTCAGTGTCTCCATGTGAAGATGACACACTTGAGTTGCAAGATACTACTGACATTTCAATGCGTTAGTTGCTGTTCCTTGCAAATGCTTGTAACTTACTCCTGCCTTCTTCAGAAATAACCTGGTTTTCCTTATTTCATTTTATATGCACAAATCTTTTTGAATAATTGTGCTTTCAGGATAGTTAGTATAATACTGAAAGGCAGCCAAACAAATGCACAGCAGGCTTTAATTACTTCTACTTGTACAGTTACATTAAAAGGCAACTCAGGTTACTCAGTGCTGTATTATAGCAGAAGTTGCTAAACTATATTGTTGGCAGTCTTACAGGTTTGTAATAATAAGATTCTACAAGAAGTACAGTTTGGAACTATCTCTGATAAATCCTCTGGAAGAGGAGGAAAATACAAGGTTATTGGGCTCCACCTAATCTTTCAGATGGATGAGAGCATGTTCTCTTGCTTATGCAAGGTAGGCTGTGGTGTGTTAAACATGGCACTAAACTGATTTATATTGCTAAATTGATCTTCTTGGTAGCATTTACTCTC
This sequence comes from Ammospiza caudacuta, assembly GCF_027887145.1. Lineage (NCBI taxonomy): Eukaryota > Metazoa > Chordata > Aves > Passeriformes > Passerellidae > Ammospiza > Ammospiza caudacuta. The sequence continues at coordinate 64,663,073 of NC_080594.1, forward strand.
TTTTCTGATTTAAAAAAATTGAGACTTAATTGGCACTATAGCACCTTAGGTCTTGATTTTTCTTACAGAGTATACGGGGAAAAAAATTATAACTATATTGACCTTTTCAAGTCAAGTGCCAACAGAGATAGTACTCCCACAGAAGTGCTTTACTTCTGAATAATCAAACCTGGCAGGAGCTCTGGTGTGATGGGATCAGACACTGCCATTTCCAATAAGATTAGGATGAAAATCTGTCCCAGTTGATAAAAAAAAAATAAGAGAGATCATGCAATCTTTCTCTCTCGAGTTTCCAAGATTAATTCCCTTTGATATCCACAAAAGAAAGAAGAGAACATTTCTAATTTTTTCATGCCATCTCCCATTAGCTGCAGTTATCTGCATATTGCTAAAAATAATGAAGAATTTACAAGTGATTTCTTGTATGTTTGATGTGCAATTTCTAATCTTCATTTGGACTTTACCACTTTAAACATAAGAGTCTTTGGATCAAGCCAAATCAACATATTGGTAGGATATTTATAAATACAATCCATTAATTATAAAGCCCATATTTCATGAAACTACTAGCTTTCTTATATTTTGCATACATGAGGTTTCCAGCTTGTCATTTTGGACTGAAATGCTTCAAGATTTCTTTTTTGGTTAGAGGTCGCCTTCTTGTGTACTCTACACAACCTCCTATGTCTTGGAACCACCCTGGCAAACCACTTCAACGGCCCAAAGGATTCCTGTAAGGAATTTGTAGCTGGTTCTCTCGTTATCCTGAACACATATCTCACATTATGCCTAACTACTACAGTCTCACTACCTTAATTACACTTACTCACTGACTCCAGCAACTTACTGCTATAATCTTCTCCACACCAGAACTCTTCAAAGTAAATACATAGTGTTTGCATATTAAAATTTATCTTATTGTAAAGGTAAGTATTCTAAGTCTTAAACATAGCAGTTTGAAGCCACTCCAAGCAACATGGCAGTCCTGTCAATGATTTAAAACAAGAACTGCAATAAGACAGCTTCATAGAAAAGACATTATGCCAGCCTTACCACTTCTTATAATCCATTCTCCTCACTCAGCAAAAGAAAGTTCCCTCTTACAAATGTAACCCTTCCTATTTCTTTTGGACCATTTTCCCCTGAATTTTTCTAATTTTCTTTGAACCTACTGAACTTTTGAAGTTGTCTCCAAGTGGTACCACCAATTCCTTAGCTAGCTTAATCTACAAAAAATTAAATACACATTTCAAAATTAGCTGAAGGCTAATTAGGCTAATTAGCAAAGGCTTCCTTTGCAAGAAATTCAAGATTCATAATGAATATATGAAAAACATCCTATTTATATTTATCTAGATACATTTAATGAGTTTTCCCATTATCTTCATACTTTTACATTTTTAATGCTAACTTTTTTCTTGCAATACTATCTTGAATTTCCCTATCAAGACACATGCAGTTTTTTACCACACAACTTTAGCTGCTGGAAATTCTTCTGTATTACAACACAAAGTTTAGTCAAATCCTGTATATAGTTAAATCTCCCACTTTATTATCACAAAATATTCATCTTCTCTAATCTTAACATTTTCTCATCATATACATGATGTGATCCAAGAGCTAATATTACAATAAATTATTATAGAAGGAATTTCCATTCCCAAGGCTTTGCACAGGAGATTTCTTTTACCCCACAAGATTTCCATGATTCTAGAGCACATGCTATCTTTTATGCAAAATGTCACTCCCCTGCCTGTATATCTAGTAATTCCAGCAAAGTTAGTAGCATGTTAGCTTTACAGACCAGTGATTATTCTTCCATCAGGCTTCCAGTGTATTACAAAGCAGCTGACATTCAATAATGAGCATTTGTGTTTGTTCATCTTATCTCTTAGGATTAAATAACATAAAAGCACATATAAGCTCCAGCTCTGCTATTCAATATTTCACATATCAATTGACTTTAAGTCACACATTTAATTAAACGTCCAAAAATCATAGTAAGAGATTCCTTTAAAATCATTGTTGCCAGAAAGGGTTTACACAGAATTTCTTCATTGGTCTGAGATCATGAGGATAACCCTGGCGGCTAATTCTTAGTCTCTTGATTTTTCATTTCTTTCTCTTTCATGTCTCTTCCAACCACTCTTCATACTAATCCTTCTTTTTCCCATTAAAATGTATCACATAACCAAAGACCACCCATGCAAACCATTTTCATTCATCACCTTATTTTCAGAACTTGTCAATTATTTTTCTTTCCTCCCACCCAGAGAACAGTCATGGAACTGTCAGAGGTACACAAAACCAACTCTACTCAGGTAACCGACTCACAACCAAAACCAATGACCAAAACAAACCCACAACAAGGGTAACCACAATGATAATCCAGTGACATTTCACAGGTGACAGATTCAGGGATATCAGTCAGGGATATCACCACAACAAGCACAGGAACAATGACCTCAAGTACACACTCAAGCACAGACACACATGGAGCCCTCTCACTCAGGCTTTTATGACAAAGGAGTTGGTTTGCCATTATGCCCTTGACTAAATTCTAAATCAATGAAAAAAAAAATTGCATTTCACCTTCAGTAAGTTGCTACGAGAATACCATCAACAACTGGTGCTTTGATACTTCTCAGTGTATCAAACAACATAACAATATTCCTTCAATAACAATAAAACCTTCTCAAGGTTTTATTGTTATAAAACATGTTGCTTTCACAGAATTATTTAACTTTTGAAAAGTGACAAAACCAGCTTTATAAAGCAGAAAGAAAATACCCTATATCATCCATAGTCTGTATGGACTTTCCACAACCACCATCAGCAAGCAGCACAGTGAAAACTTTTCCTCCAGTAAAGTACCAAGACTGCTGCCAGCAACAAGTCAAAGAAGTGGTTATTTCCCTCTACTCCCCTTCTCAGGGAGACACTTCCCCAATCTCAGAGAGAAGTACCTAGAGTAATTTGTATGGGTTTCTCCACTTGAAAAAAAGTATAGGAAAGTATATATACTTTGGAATATATATAAAGTATATATACTTTGGAATGAGTAGAGCAGAAAATCATCAATATGAGTTGAGGGCTGGAGCATAAAGATGCAGACAGAAAAGTTGAAAAAGTCATCAGTCTTGAGAAGGATACTAAAGAACAAGGGAAAACTTACTGATGACAAAAAAAAAATAACCTGACAGAAGGCTGGAAATAAGAGGGAACCAGAATTCTTGGAGGTGCACAACAGCAAGAGGAAATAGGCACAAGTTTCAACAAAAGATATCCCAAAAGAGAGTATGAAAAAAAATTCACCACAATGACAAACAAGGGAACAGGCTATCCATCCCTACATCTCCATCTTGAGAAATACCTCAAACTCAGTTGGAGAAAGTCCTGAACAAGATAAACTAGACTGGTCCCTTTACAAAAAGTCGTTAGACTTTCAGATGACCTTCAGGGGTTTCTTCTGTGGTTCATGTCTCCAAAATATCCCTGGATATACTCAACAGAGATTCCCTACAGTCTGAAGCTAGGCCCTCTTTTACTTTATTCTTGCAACAGTATTTCTTTCATAGCTCCATAATATCTTCAGTTTTTCAATTACTTCAATGTCCCTTCAGAATCAACATATTTTATAACTCCTGTACAAACATCTGCTGAATCTTCATATCTATTCTATACTGTTCTGTATTCTTTTTTCTAGTGAAAATTCTTCAGTGGATTATTTACATAGACATAAGACTTCCTTTTCTAGCTGACATACTTTTGGCATATTAGCTGGCAAAATGCACCAACTGAATATTTGAGTACCTCAATTTGATTTTACTTAATGATAATAAAGTCCACTTGAAGCATCATTGAACATTCTGATCCCCACTTCCTCTACCAGATACCTCTTCTTATGCAAAGATTTTAATGAAAAGAGTGCATAAGCAGACCCTTCAGCAGAGTGGAAACTAGCTCATTCTTTGCATGCCATCATTTGGCTACAGAATCGTTTTCAATTTCTCTTTTTTCTGGTTTTAGACACAAAGCTTTAGAAATAGTTAAGGACTGTTTCCAATTTGAGAGTAGTGAATAGCTTGCTGATTCTACTTTAAAGACCCTGTTGTTAAATCTCCTCAAGATTGTGAAAAAAACTGTATGTCTCTAATTTCTTTGGTAAATTTTGTTATAATCAGTAAATTAAGTATAAGTTGCAAAGAAGTATGCCCTCTCTCCGTGGTCACGAGAACAAAAGCAGTTGCTTTTCTGTCCTCTGTCCTGGAATTCATGCTGTCAACAAGGGACCTTGAGATCTGGTCCTGCCTACTAACACACTTAAGCTTTCACTTAAAGTGCTGTAAACCACTCACTTGAACAAAGATTTAGTTCCATGTTGCCCTTTAAACACCTACTTGCTCTTCTAAATAAAACCTTTAGTGTCTTCACTTCCTTTGAAAAATTAAGACGATGGCACACTTATATCACCCATGTGGGATGAGAGAGATTTCAAAACTTAAAATTATTAAGCAGTAAGCCTCACTTGTAAAAAAGAAGTAAATTTGTCACTGGGGACTACAGCCTTTAAATTACTGCACACACACGTTTGATATAAAAGTGTACTTCACTGACTTTCCAACTGCAGATCCAGTAACTCTCTTCTATTGGGTTTTGTCAAAACAATGTATTCAGTCCATTCTGTTAAATATTGAGGGATGTTAATCTTGTTAACTCTAATGTTCTTGCTGTCTGTGGAGACTCACAATCCTCTTCTGAGGCATTAAAATGTTTGGCCTGAACATCATCTTGTCTCCCAAATTTTACTGTTTAATTACACATAGGAAATTATTTCCTCCAGTGGCTTTTAAAACTTCCAACCTATTAATTCAGGGAATATTCTTGGGAATTCTTCTAACATTCTAAAGGCACCATAATTACCTTCTAGGCTTATTTTAATAGATTCAAGCAAATATGTCTATGGTGAGGTTTTCTTGCCTTTTTATCTTTGTGCAACATTCTTAATATTATTAGGTATCCGCAGCAACAAGCTATAATACTTAAATCAGAAACACTGCTAAGGCATAAAAATCATGCTTTCACAAGAGTGGAATAAAGTTCTTGGTTATGGTAAAAAAAATATTGGATTATACACACTAAAGCATACCCCTAAAAAAGGAAAAATTTGAGACCACCATGTCATTTAATTAATAAAAATATCAAAACAGAATTTTTAAAACAAAGTAAAAATACAATAGTCCCTGTTTAATTTGCAAAGAAATCACAAGCCTTCGACTGCTCTAAAATACGACATCTCTGATACCAAAGAAAGAGGTAGAAAAAAATGTGTCAGGAAGTAACAGGCATTTTATATATGAGACAGAATAACCTAAACTACTACTAAAACAACTTACTGCCACAGAAAGGAGAAAAGTTTTAAAGTCAGGAATACTTTCAAATATTCTGTTACTTTACAATGCCTTAAAAGCTAAAGAAGGTAGGCAAATATCAAAGGAGATCTATGCTCCAACAGGTTTATCAGGAAGTAAAAAATAATCACTGAAAGACTATCATCCATCACGGATCCAACACACATCAATTATCATATCCATTCTGAGGATAAACACATCACTTTCTGGGCTCCAGATTAGATTTCAGTAATTGATGAAGGTATTCTGATAAGATATTATAGGTTTTTTTAATGTGATAAATAAAATCTGTATTACCCAGAAGAACTTCTTGGTTTTTTTTTCTGTAAGTTTCCTACAGGTCACACAATTATTGTCATGCTTACATAAAACAGTTCAATATTACTGCTTTAAGCAGTCTAGGATTTTCAGACATTTTTCTTCATACATCCCACTTAGAAATAAGAACATTAATATTATACTCCGAAGGTTTTTTCATATATTTATTTAAGTCCTAAGAATGTTAAAGGTATCTCCAAAAGCTGAAAATTAAATCCATCAGCTACTTACCCCTTTTTTGACAACAAAATGTAAGTTCCAATTTGCAAAGCATGTCAGCATTCTCATACTTGTCTTCTTCTGCCTTAACCCAAAAACAGGATTCTGTCATCTCCTGAGGTCTGATCTACAAGCCAGAGACAAAATAAAATTTTATTCATTATTTTGATAATATGCAGAAACTGTGCTCTGTAAAGTCTAAAGCACGTTGAACATTTAAGAGCTCTGTAAAACATGTTAATTTTTAGTACACAATTCATCTTCAGAGCTGTTAATATATTTCTAATTAAAAATAATAATATTTAAAATAAGTGAGTTTGGAAAAAAAACTATTCCAACATGCAGACAACACACCCTGTTATCCAAGATCTACAAGGAGCAAATTAGCTTTGGTCTAGAGTTAAAACTTGGGCAAACTTCAAATAATCTCTGAAGACAATTGGTTTAGCCAGATACAAAGTACCTTACTTTTCAGAATTTAGCTTTGATTACTTCATTAATTGTGAAAATCTCTTTACTGACTTATTTTTGGTCTAAATAATTATAGTTTCCAAACTCAGTAGCAGACTGGTATACTTAATCTTGTCACAATGGAGGAGGAGAAAAAAACAAAACCAAAACCAACCAAACTCCAAATTCAGTCTGTATTTTGTCAGTCATTAAATTTATGGAAGTACATTGAAGTACTACAGACAAATGGAGAGACCTGCACTCCCTGTTTCCAGCCCAGGCTAGATAGATTCAAGACACTTGTTTGGAAACTGTATAGCTATCAGTATAGTTCAGTGACTGATCCAACATAAGGAGTCTGCTGAAAAACAAGGCGTAATAGGAAGCATAAGAAGCATCCTGCTATCAAGGTTGTTTTATTTTAGACCAGAACTGACTTTTCCAGACATCTCATAAAGTCAACAGATACTTGCCCAGATGATTCATGGGTTAATGAAACACAGTTTTCAAAAAACAATGAAAAGCCAAAGACAGAAACTATTCATATCTTACATAATTTTAACTAATGTATAAATTGCTTGCCTAGTCTTACTTCTGACAATCTATTTTCCCAAAGTTCAATGTCAGATTTTATATCAAGTATTTGTCATTAATCAACACTACCTTAGACCAGTTGAGTCTTTTCATGGTAACCTCAGGTTTGAATTCTTTTTTAGGCTTCATTCCAAATGGCAAAGCACATGAAGGCGGGGACCACTGTATTCCAGGCAGGCCTGGCAGAGGTGGTGGTGGAGGAGCACCAGCAAAACCCAGAGGAGCTCCCAAGCTATTCAGAAGTGGTGGAGGAGGCGGGGGAGGCGGTGGTGGTGGAATTGCTCCATTAGAAGGCAGCGGTGGTGGAGGAGGAGGGGGTGGAAATTGATGTGGTCCTGCACCTTTCCGTGGAACAACAGATGCATCTCCATGAGTTGATGGCAGAAAACCAGGTGGCAGAGCGCCATACTGATAAGGAAAATAGTCTTATTCAGTTTCACTGTTTTGTCAACAAAATGCTCCAACAATCATAGTTTATAGATTAAATACAGAAAGCCAGTTGAAAGTCAAGGCCATTTGTCTTGTATAGAACAGTCAAACAGGAATGATAACATTCTTAATCAAAATCATGAAATCAAAAGCCCAATGTGCTTTTGATTTCATGATTGGATGTGTCAATATTTTGAAGCGGACATTCAGACCTGGGGGGTGCACACCAAAAATAACAAACTGAAATGGTGTTTCCCACTTTTTACATTTCACTGACCATGAGCTAAAAAGGCTATGATAGATATCCTGAGACCTTACCTAGATTACCATGGTTTAGCTCAAATTTAAAAAAAAGTAACATCCTAGTGTTTGTTGTTTTCATCCTACAGATGACAGAGAAACATTCCAAGTACATAACAGTAAAATCTGAAGAGATAAATAATTCTATTGAAAAACAGGTATCTTCCAATTTAGGAGCATTCTAATTCTACAGAACTGAAAACATGAAGCAATAATGAAAAAATATCCATCCAAAAATTGGTGTTCCTTACACACTAGCTTCTTATTCCATATAGAAATGACATCTATAATGTATCAAAATAGGATTAGAACTTCAGCAAGTCTAATAAAATTACTACTACTATTTGAAAAACTCTATCATAGGCCTGTAAACATAAATGAGAAAGTATCTGACAAAATAACAAAAGAATAAATAAGAAATATTTATCTATTGGTGATAGCACTAATTACCTCCTCAACTAACTATGAGCTGAAAATTATTATTTTAGAAAATTAAAGGAAATACAATATGCAAAAGATTTTAAATTTCTAAAAGGAAATAGCTGAATATCAATGAATACAAATAAATGCTAGCACAACAGCATGATAATGTTTTGAATTTCTGAGCATAAGCATTGTTTACACTGACAAATAGACACTGAACAGTTGGGCTCCAGAAATGAAAGAAATACATCAACATATACCAGTTGCAAGAGAGTAAAGGAATGAGACCAGAGAAAAAAATCGTATTAGAGGTAGAAATCAACATGCTAAGTAGCAATTGATGTCATACAGAAGCCAAAGATTAAAAGTACTAAGTTGCAGTAATCAATTACCTGACATTTACAAAACTTTTCATGTATCCCATTAACAGCAGTGGGATAATTCATGGTATGATAATTAGTGAGCAGAATCATATGTTATGCTCTGTCTGCATATAAAAATATTTATATTTCATGCAGTGAATAACAGAAAAAGTAAAAAAGGGAGGAAACCAATTTCACTTATAAAAAGTATTTAAGTATGACTTCAAGATGAACACAGAAAAGTACTTTCTTAATGAATGATGTGCCACTCTTACTATATTTGGTTTTCTAGACTGCAGCAATTTCTTGCTTTTGTTAAATGTTTGACTTTGACATTAACAATTAATTTTGACCAGAAACATGAATGAGAATGACATTTTTAAACAGACCAAAGGAGAGCTAAATTAATTTTCCTCACTAAGAAAATAAATATTTTTTAAAAATCCTCAGAAGTATTAAAATAAACCCCTAGAAAGCATGTTTTTCTGATGTTTTCTTCTTCAGGCACTTTTAGACTGTTCTTGCTATTCCCAGACACAGGAAATATCATTTGTTCACACAGTCTTCTTACATAGATTTAAGAGTTGAAGCACTTACAAGTAACTCAAGTATTACTCTCAAAAAATCTGCACTATTCCTCTCCATCACATATTTATGCTTGAAAATTGAAAAATTATCAGGAAATGTTCTTATCCAGCCACAGGTTATTTCTTTCACTGCTGGATATCCATGGTAAGGCCTCAGTATAGCAAACTGCATAATAAGCAATTTTCTGTGCAGGGATAAAGATCACAATGATGAATGCTAATCTAAAAGCATAAGACTTATTACCCTATGTGCTTAATTACTTTGGAAATGTATGACTCTGAAAGCAAAACCCAAATGAAACCTAAGAAACTAGTTTAATTAACTGAGCTCAGGCATAAAAAGGATCATCTGGGAACTCACAGTTAATTATTGACACATTACAATTATTTATATAAAACAGAAATAAAGGAAACTAACATTCAATAATAATCGATAACAAAGATTCTTGAAAAACCTCTCAACCATACTATCAAAATCTGAAGAAGATGCAAAAGGAGCCCCTTTCAAAAACAGTATTTCATACATTCACTTATACTGTCTTTTACCTGTGATTTAAAAGCTTGTAATTCTTTTTCAAGTTCATTGATTCTTTCCTCTTTTTTTTGAAGCAGAGCCTGGGTCTCCTGATGAACTACAAAATCTTTTTCAAACTAAGAAAAGAGAAGTAAAAAGAAAATTGTTGGTACCAGTCAGTTCTGCATAGTTTCTTTAAATTCCACCTTTTCCTTTTAAAACATACATGATAACAATACCAAGGACACATGTCTGCTATTCCAACTTCCATGTGTCTGCTGAGTGGAAGAATCATCTGAATCGCCACAACAGGTCTTCACTATACAAAATGGCATAACGTATACTTAACGTATATTAAGTATATAACGTATATACTCAACGTATGTTAACGTATATTAATGTAATATACTTAACGTATATTAAGTCAGTATTACACAGAGGAGCTTAAAAGCCATGGATGTACATTAATACAGTCTGTAGATATGAAGGAGTCTCTTTTTATTCTCCCACTGTTTATTTTGTTAGGGAAACTGATAACTGCTGAAATAAAGTTGCTTTTTGGAAGAGTTGTACATGAAAACTTACATAGCAGAAAGATTCTCAGTTAAGGTTCACTACTTCATACCTCTCTGCTTCCCAATCTACAAGAACACCCAAATTCCCACTTTAACACAGAACTAATAGTAAGTAAAAGTTAAGACTATTCCATGGTTCAGTTATGCCATTCATTATTCTATTAAGTAATTCCATGTCCATCCTTTGATCACATGATGATGTGATGAAGAATGACTTACTTTTCTGGAAAGTTCAGAAGCCCTCTCTTCACATTCTTCTAATCTTGCTCTATCTACACAAACATCTGGAAAAAAACCAACAAGCACACACATATGTAGGGAACACAAGATTCTTAGTCAGCTATTCAGTTTCATATAAGGAAGTATGATGCTGTAATAATTTCCAAACATGGTACTTACCTAGTAAGTGGCTGAAATTTATATCTAATCTCTTACGATACGTGAAATCTGGGTCTGTTCCACTTCGATGTAACACTATCTGTGATACACACTCTTCAATTAGTTTAAAATACTGTGGACTAAAGAAAGAAATTAGCTATTTTACAGATATTTAGTAATCAATCTATATTTAAAATCTTGTCTGTGAACAAAGTCAAAAGCTTCGGGCTGACTTTTTTTCCACAGAAAGGTAAAAGTTTCAAAGGAAAGTTACATATGGCAGTTTATTACACAAAAGGAGTTTACAAAAAGCCTGAAAAACCAGTGGTCCTAAAGATAAATAATTCTTGTATTATAAAATCTACATCTCCCTCCCTGCAGAAATATAGGAAGGAAAGATCTCCTGCTTCCTCTCAGTAAAAAAAACGCTCTTCCTTCAGCTTGATTCCACTAGTTTTGTGACTTTTCTAAGTAGAAGTGCATTGCAGCCCTGCTTCAGTACAAGGAATGAAAAACACCTTGTTCTAAAATGCCAGGGGGTATGACAGCTGGGTCACTTGCCCAGAACATGCAAGCTGTGAATTTAAACCTTTTCAGGTGGAAGAAGTCTAGCACAGATGTACCATAGCAGGCAAGCACCCTTAACCTTTAAACATACATCTGTGCTAGACCTTGCCTGAAATGCAAGGTTATGCAGAATGTTGTGCAGAAAACAGATGGCTCTTGCTCAGTTCACACCTCATTCCTCCAGTGTTTCGTCAAAGACAACACAAGAGTTTTGGAAGGAAAGTATTTGTCAGCTTGAAACACTAGAGTTTTATAAACTGTTTCCCCTTAATTTACCTGATGAATTTTCCAGGAGACACAAACATGTCTACACTGATCTATAATATATACTGAAAATACTCAATTCCAACCCAAAAGTTAATCTTAATTAGGCATATATTCAGATTTCTGTACATAGTGCATTTCTTTGCATACTCAGTTTTGTCCTTTGACTCAAATACACCACAAAATTATAATGCCATGATTTATGACTGATTAAGACATCTCCCCTGATCACTTATACTTGCAATCAAAAAGGCCCAGCTCTTAACAAAAATAGTTTTCTATGTTCATAAAATAAAATTATATACAAAGCAGAAGAGATAAAAACATATAGATGGCATTATTGATTCCAAGTGGATTCTTTTGAACACGAGCTCACAAATTAAAATTCGCACAGAAAGACTAAAACCTATCATTGGATTTATGGAAGAAATATTCTATTAATGACTGCATAATAAAAAAAATTCCATAATTAACATTTAAAACAGCATTAAACATACCGGATAAAATAATCATTTCTTATCAGCAAAAGATGTTGGAGAATAGAAAGAAAATATCCTTCAGCACTAGTGTCCTTAACTGTATTCCACACCATGTTGTAAACATCATTTACTTCAGTGAAAGTGTTAAGGAGAATAATAACAAAGAATCAAAAAATTTCAGTCAAATGTTTACTGATAACTTCTTTAAACAGAAATTATAACAAAAAATATCCATTAAATGCTTTATTTTGTTCATGTTTGTCCTGCTGATACAATTAAATCATTTATGTTGGAATAGACCTCTTAGAAGATGATAAAGTCCAACTATTAGCCAAGCACTGCCAAGTCCATCATTCAGCCATGCCACTACATGTCTCATCTGGAAATCTTTTTAAGTATCTTCAGGGATGGGGACTCCATCATTTCCCTGAGCAGCCTATTCCAGTGCTTGACAACCCTTTCTCTGAGAAATTTCTCCTATTATCCAATCTAAACCTCATACAGCACACCTTGAGGCCCTTTCCTCCCATTCAGTCACTTGTTAATAGGGAGAAATAGCTGACCCCACCTCACTATAACCTCCTTTCATTGAGAGCTACAAGGCCCCCCTGAGCATCCTTCTCCACAATAACCCCAGCTCTCTCAGCTGCTCCTCACAGGACTTGTGCTCCAGAGCCCTCTCTGGACACGCTCCAGCCCTTCCATGTCCTTCTTGTGGGTGAGGGGCCCAAAACTGAGCATCAAATTCAAGGCGCAGCCTCACCAGTGCCTAATACAGGGCAATGATCAGTGCCCGGCTCCTGCTGGCCACACTGTTTCTGACACAAGCAAAGATCATATCACCATCAAAAGGATATTCTAGTTCAGATCTAATATCTTCTAAACGATGAGAGAATTCAATCATGTCTTCTTCTTTATGCTCATTGAACACTTTCAGCTGAATATCTAGTGCTTCATTCTTTATATATCGTAGTTGCTGCAATGAGAAACAGCAAAAGACTTGCAAAATTAGTATTTTCATATGTAAATAAATATATCTTTTTAATAAATTCCATATGTTTATATTAGTTAAAAGCTTAAAATTACAACAATACGAGTTAAGTTAAATATTCAAAAGGTAAATGTAACTTCAGGCTGGCTTAAAATTTCTGAAAAACAGAGTATCACATGTTCTTAAGCAAAGTCATAAAATGCTGAGGAATCAGAATAAAATCAGAATAAAACTCAGAAAGCACATTTCACCTTTTAATTTTTATTTTAAGGCTGATTCTCGTCCCTTACTGCTCTTTCCCAAACTTAATAAAATGCCTTTGAAGATAATTTATTAGAACTTGTTCTCCCATTCCCGCTCTCAGTCTCAAATAATTAAAAAATTTAAACAGTAATGCAAAGAGAGAAGACAAGACGCTTACTGGCAATAACTCTTTCAATCCACTGCGCATAAATTCATTTCTGATGTGAAGCCTAAAATCCAAGTCATCAGGAGATGTAACAAGAGCATTGATGAGCTGCATGCAAGCTACCTGCAAGAGAGTAAATAATAATCTTATTTCTAAGATTTCAATATGCATCACAATCAAGAAGATACAACAAACTAATAATTAGACATTACATAATTTCTAATTATGAAACTACTGTAATATTATAAATAAGCTACTTAAATTCCTCATCAGCCACATGAGCTATAAATATCAAATTCTAGTTCACAAATTTCCATTACAATTAAATATTTTTCCACTCCATTGAATTTTGTCATTTTATACAAATATCAAGTTCCTTTAGCCAATGAACTTTAGCAGATAAAGCATAATAATGGACATATAAAAATCATTGCAAATGTACATTTATCTATACATATATATAAGAAGTTAGTAACAGAATGCTGTCTGTGTACAGTAAAACATATCTTTTCTTTAAAATGCTGAGTAAATTAAACTGAGCCTGAAAAACAGAATGGAGTTTTTTCCTGCTTGTTTTTTGAAACAGTCATTCTTTAAACATACTGAGTATTATAGAATACTTCATGGGAATCACTCCTTCAGCTCAAAAGAAAGAATCAGGCCAACTACTGAGCAGACCCTCTTCTGAAAAATTAAGAGACCCATCTTGAAAACCCACAGCCAGGAGCAGCAGGAATTCACTGTCTGGATTCACAAGCCTTTATAACGATGGCAACTTACTGTTTATCTCTAATACAGATTAAAAGAGACATTATCTCCCTTTTTTACCCTCTTTATTGTTTGCACATTTTGCTTCAATTTACAAAAAATATGTTATTCAAGTACTTCCAGCATTTTAAGGGCTTTTTAAAAACACCAGACCATTAGAATTCTATTTGGACCTTACATACTATGTCAACAATTAAAGCAATCTGGTTCAAATACTTTGCTGTAAAGCCTTTTATAGTTTAAAATATGATGATGCATTATGCCATAGGCAAAAGGTGATACCAGAAAGATGCTATCCCAGTCATCTCCAAAGTATGATAATTCCAAGTACTGAATTTACTTACATATGGCCACAAGAACAACTATGTACAAAGATGTACAAGCTACTTTGAAACAGACTGTGAGAAACAATAAGATCCATTAGGTTTCCAAAAGGAACATGCTAGGATTACATAATAGCACAGACCACTACCATTATCTCACCTTTACCCTACTGCAAAGTATGTAAGCATGAGAGTAGCTTTATTTATAATTTCAGCTGAACTGTTATGGAGGTGAATGGCAATTAGCATAATTTAGGCCTGTTTGACTGCAGTGTTAGTCTATGTAGATGAACTTACTGGCTAACACTCTAGAAGAGAACAGCTTAGTTATGAGAACAGAGATGTAACAAATGTAAACAACCTGTTAATGTGAGAGCAATGAACCTGCTGATAAAATCAAGCAGACTGTAAGCTACAACAGGTTTTTAGGGACCAAGGGTTAGAATGACCCAATTAAGCATGAGGTATTCTTCACCCAAACCCATAAATGACGGTATTTGGAGTCACATGAAAAGAGAATCTCGAGGGCCCCACAACTCTGCATTAGGAGTTGGGACCATCTTTTCAACTTCTGGAGATGTCTGAAAGGACAAGAATGCTCAAGGGAGGATGCCATGGTTGGAACCACTGTACTAACCCATCCAATACCTCTCCTGGATAAAAGCTGCCACAACAGCATTTATTCTTAGATTACCCTGTCATACTACATACCTTGCCTCAACAATAATTTCAAAATAGTTATAGATGAAACAAGCTTTGCTCCTTCTTCTTACTTGAAGAAAGAGCTGAAATTAATTTCTGTTCCCTCAGAACTTTTATGGAATTCAGTATATGCAAATATCTATATTTGCATAATAATAGAAAATTATTGTTTTTATTTTATTGACATAAATAAGGAAAATCACACTAAATTAAAGATATAAAATCATAAAATGCCCTGAGTGGGAAGGGATTCAAAAGGATCATCAAGTCCAACTCCCAGTCCTGCACAGGGAAGTCCTGAGAACCACACCTTGTGCCTCACAGCATTGTCCAAATCCTTCTTGAACTCCGACAGGCTTAGTCCTGTGACGACTGCCATGGGGAGCTGCTCCAGTGCCCAATCACCCTCTGGGTGAAAAACTGGTACCCAATCCTAACATCTAACTTAAATATCCCCTGACACAGCTTCAGGCTGAAAGGACCCTTGGGTCCTGTCACAGGTCACCACAGAGAAGAGATCAGTGTCTGCCCCTCCTCTTCCCCTCGCGAGGAAGTTGCAGATTGCAATGAGGTCTCCCCTCAGTTTCCTCTTCTCCAGGCTGAACAGACCAAGTGACCTCAATTGCTCCTCATACAGCTTCCCCTCAAGGACCTTCACCATCTTCATTGCCCTCCTTTGGACACATTCTAACAGTCTTATGTCCTTCTTATATTGTGGGACCCAAAACTGCATACAGGACTCAAAAGGATTATTTAAATCAACTGCATAAGTGTTAAGACAGACTTCTGTAACTTACCCCAGTGATAAAAAATAATCAAGTTACAACATCTAAACAAAATAATTCAACAGCAGTGGAGGGGAGGAGGAATCAAAACTAACCAATCAAATTTGAAAATGTAATAAAAGAGAGAGAGAACTTTGAAGGACAATTTGCAAAAAGCATCTATCACTAACACATCTAATTCCTCAAAGATAGCAAAAGAAGGAAGACAACAGAATCTGTAGAGTCAGTAAAAGACCATGGTGTAAAGAAGCGGCCAAAGAAAACAAAGCAACACAAATAGCAACATTTTGTCATGTGAGAGGAGATCACAAAATAGAACAGAGACAAAACAGTTCCAAAGTGGCAGAAGAACTCAGAGAAGCCAACATGAGAAGTAACAAAAGAGCATTCACTCTTCAAACATTCAAAGCTTTAAAAAAAATTGAGGACAAAATAATCCAAGTTTATACTGAAATGTATCTTTACACTGAAGAAAATAAAGATGGCAAAATTGTATTGACATTTGAAAAAGCCACTTTCAGGAAGATCTGGACAACTACAGATTGGCAAGTTTGACTTCTTCTACAGTAGAAATATATTTTTTATAGTTGAGAATAAAATTAATGACTAATACAAAAAATGTAATATCAATAAAGAGACAGTATAAATAAATGACTTTGCAAAGCAAAGTCCTATTTCATGAATCAATGAGAGCTGTTTGAAAGGCCCAAGGAACAGGCAAAAATGTTCCAATCTAAGTCTGGACTTTAAAAATTTAAACAAGTTTGACAAATACCAAAATAATTCAGAAAAATGTAGAAAACAGCATGCTAAGTAGACAAAATCAAAAATTCTACTAGCAATAAGTAATATTGAATTTGATGTTTAAAAGTCTCTTTTTAAAAAAGTTTCTATGGCTCAAAAATTATGGCATATTAAATTCTGCTCAAGAAATGTTTTCTGATGTTTTTTCCCCTGCCTCACTGTAAGTCTGCCTTTGTATGTTTTTGTTAGCAAAGTGTTTAACAGACTTGGCAAGGCAATGAAAGCCTGTTCCTGTCCCTTCTCCATATTCTTTACAGTGAGGGCAATTAGATCATCACCTGATGAGGAAAACTAAATAACCTTACGTATCAAAGAGGAATATACTTACAGTGTGTTTTCTTTCAAAAAGGTACTGGCATCCCATTAGTAGCACTCAGCTTTAAAAGAGCTCAGGTAAATAGGAATATAGCTAACAATACCACAACACAGACTGTTTTGCCTTAGAGAAAGTATGTTTCCTGGAGAAAGATCCTCCTGATTTGGGGTTTCTTTGAAGTTATAAATAAGAAACAACCCTTGGTTATTCTTCTCTTCTTACAAAGCTGCTAAATAGATAAGAATTTGAGCCTTTAACTCTCACAGTGGATTTTTCATCTTTGTAGTGCCTGTCAGAACAATTCTTATGATACTTCTCCTCCCTGAAATGTGTTATTGCCCTCATTTTATACAATTTGCTTCTGTATCTTTGTCTACAGTATTTTAGAAACTTAGGGGAAAATATGAGTTTATTAACTTATCAATTATTTTCTTCAAATTCAAACAAAACCTCTGTATTACTCTTCATATTACTCTTCAAGCCTGTTGCCTGTTTCTGCACAAGTACTTTTTCCTGAGAGTTACTCTAATGTTTGTTACTGCCAAAGCATCACACTACACAAGGTGAGAAAGAAGGGTGCTAACCCCAGCAAAGGAAACTACAAAAACCAAAAGATAAATACAAATAATATAATTCTCTTACATCCAGACGCTGACACTACAATACCCAAAATTTTGAAACCAGCTAAGGTGCCCAGTCTACTTTCCAAAAGTAGACTGAAAAAAATCTTCCAGGAATTGTCTCGATAGCAACCAACAGAGATTGCACAACTTGCTGCACAACCAACAACTTTGAACAAAGAAAAAGCTCCTCATATTGAATATTTGTCTGTACTTCTCTACAGTCTTGTTCAGGACACATGGCCTTGTAGCCCACTTATTTTTGCTAATAATAGGCTATAGGTTTTGTATTAAGCTAACACTACATGCTTCCAGACCTCTCAGGCTTCACCGAGACCTGGCTTGCCTGTCTGGAGCTCAATTTTGGCTTATTTAGTTGCAACAGGATTTGTTGAGTAACAGAATCACTATCACCCCACTAGGTGTACATTTTTCTCAGCCTTGGACAAGTCTCTGGAATACAGTTTACTGTTACATACATTTCTGTAATTAGTGGATAGAATATGACGACCACAAATGAAATGCAGCATAGAAATGTATAGGCATGGGATGGGGTGGAGAATTGTTAGCACTACTGAGAGCAATTTTATTAGATCACTAAGACATCACTTAGACTAAAAATTAAGTCCTTGGCTTTGAATACCAGGTGTATTTTTTAGGCCCACAAACTGCACAAGTTACAATGTCACAACAGAAGAATTTGGACATCACAAGTGGTTTAAAATGCAAGCAATCAAACCAGTTAAATTTACTGCAATAAACCCTTAAAGAATATATTGTCTTATTATCTGAGTAGGGGCTTTATTTTTAAAGCTTTTTGTATTTGTTTTGGTATGGGTCCACTTTATGAGTATTAGTCCTCCCCTTCAACAGCCAAGATGAAAATTTTTACTTCCTCTAATTTTGATCTTATTTAGTTGAAACAAGTTATATCATCTCCAATTCATCTCTCTGGAGTACAAAATCTTTCATTCAATTGCATTTTCTGGATTCAATTAGTTGTGCCATTCAAAACCAGTAATTCAGTGCACTGACAGCTGCCACCAACACCTGCTCTCCTGTTAACATCAGGGAGGCATTTCAATGATTGTAGACTTCACTACCACAGAGTCAGTACCGAAGTACAGTTACTACAAGGTTACATTTACATTTCAACTCCATGTTGTTTGATTATATACAATTTGGAATCTTTGTCATTGTTATGACAGCAGTTTAAAACACAGTATGTTTCCCTGCAAAACACTATGTGAATGGACTGTTAAGCAAGGAAACAGCATTTATCACAGATGATTTAAACTATGAGTGATGAGTCAATCAGAGACTGAAAAAGTACTACTATGAAAATCCTGATCAAGAGCAAACTATACCTTTATCTTTGAGATAGTAGGGCAATTTCAGTGAAAGGGTATCTACAGATGTAATTGTACCAAAAAAATATTATTTTGTTTAAATTTGCCAAATCAACACAATACATGTGCACATGTGTTACTCAAACAGAGCCATGATACAAAGATGAAAAGCAATAAATTAATCAGTAAGATGTACTGCTATTCTAGTATTTCTAGTCAAATTCAATCAAGTGGGAATTAATTTGCAGCTCAGAACAAGAATATACTTTAGCCTTCCTGGAACAAACAAGATAAAGATCCATTGGATAATATTAGCTAACTATTTATTTGTGTAGGAATACAAAGTAATAGTGAAAGTCCCAAACATACGCCTACAAAAAGCAGAATGAGAAAAAGTTACACAAGAGGAAAGAAAAACAAGTCTAAGCAAGACACAATGCTTACACATCTAGATTTGAGTAAATTAGATCACAAATTCTTGTTTCTAAGTTTAAAAACTTTTTAAAGGACTAATGATAAAGGCAATAGCAGGAACCTGATGGTAGCTCACAAACATTTAAATCATATTCCAAGTGAAAATAATTCAATACCTATGGGTTAGCATAAACTACTTAAGTCACACAAGACCACAATAATTTGAAATTAGTTTCTGCAGTCTTGACATTTAGGCAAGGTAAGCTTTGTTCTGATTGACCCTGTTACAGAAGCAGTTATGGGAAGTACCTCATTAGCACAGAGCAACCAAGAATCATCAAGTTATTCAGCAAACCAAAATGTCACAGCCATCTTACATTGTTATAGTATTAAATGATAAAGATAAAATGGTATTCCCTGACAACTGAAAACACTGGGAGGATAAGGCTATTGATGAATACCTAGGATCTTTTACTTTCTTACAAAAAGGCTTCTCCTAGGATATGCATGAACCTGCACGTTTCCACAGGGATGAGGAGTATTCATTTTTCAGGAACTTATCCAGGAAAGGAAAAACTGCACCTTTGCTTCACCACTGTTCCTCTTCTCAGTCCTAACTGGAAAATTAGAAGGAGCTGGCATCTGCAACTAGATCTGCATGGAGGAATAGCACTCTCCTGTTAGTTAAACCACCTGCTTGAGAAGCAGTGGTGAAAGTTGATGATTATAGAGTATAAGCACTCATTTGATTCTCCTAGAAGAATGAGAAGTAGGCAACAAACAAGTTGTTGTTTTTATTTTCTTAACTTTCTTACATATCAAAATGGGTTGTGTCAGAAGAGCTGTATTTCCTGCCTCCATGACTTGAACAAGTGAAATATTAGACTTTTCAGTCATCATCATAAATACACAAGGTACAAGATTGCCCTATTCGCGTTTTAGGCTTAAGATGTTAAACTACATTTACTTTAACAAAACCAGAAACTTGATATTACTCCTGGCTGTAGTTATATTTTCAGAATAAGACTACTAATATTGTCTTGAACCAAAATCAACTAAGTATGCCTTCCATAATTTTGGATTTTATGAAAGATAGAACATCTTTTGAATTCAACAAATGCAAAAAATAGATAGACAGAGCTTCCACGAAAAATACAAAAATCACCCTACTGAGGCCTTTTATGTGTTCAGTCTTCTAGTAACAGAAATGTTAAGTCAATTCAAAATTGAAAAGGTCAGTTGTTAGTGTCAAATTGAACTGCCACAAAGCAAGCATACATACATCAAGCAGACAATCCAGGCAAGTATGCCAAGTAACTGACAACTGTAAACTTCTGTCTCATTAAAACCCTGTCAAATTAACCACCAGGTCAATGTCATTGTTAGAAAAGTTTACAGCTGATTCACATGAGAAGGCTTGATTTTTCTGGTCTTAAAAAATAGAAATCTAGCAACCATTTATGAAGTCTGAAAAAGTAAATATCAAAAAGCCTTTTAGCAGAAGGACATACTTTAATGAAAGTTTAACTAAAAAAAATAAACAGAAAAGAACTTTTAATGAGTTTCCATGTCTACACAAGATATAGCAAACTAAATGGCAAAGCATTACCTATTTGCAGGAACTTGAGGCTAACACTCTCAGCAAAACCAAATTAATATATTTAGCATAAGTATTTTAGCAGAAGTATTGCAACAGTAACATTTAGAGTAAATTCTCATTTTTAACAATGCTTCTATCTTCTATATTAGAGGATAACAAAATACCAGATGGAGGTACAGCTCAACTGAGATAGAAGGCAGAACTAGTAGAAAGAAACTTTTTAATATCTGAATAGTAGTCCTAGAAAAATTAAAATTGCTGCTGCATAGGTAATTCAGCTGAAGTTTTCTGCACTGAATTGGTTATCTCACAAGTGGTATCTTGCTCATGGAGCTGAGCACCCCTGCAAACAGTGGATGCCCATCATGGGTAAAATGAGAGATACTAAGGATTAACTTAACTTGCCTGGTGGCTCAAATAGAGTAACAGCCTGCTTTAAGGGGAGTTTCACATGCATTTTCAACTATAAAGAAAAGGAAGTTACAGATGCTAACTTTTTTCTCTATTAAATCTACAGTAGTTTTTTTTTTTCTTCATCAAATCTACACAGATGCAAATATACACAAGCCGTGAAAATTCAGCACTACACTCAAAACAACATCCTCCTAATTTCAACTTGGTAGTCCTCAAATCCTTATATGCTCTAAAGACTCTTGAATTCTCTTAACTTACATACATCATCCTGGAATTGAAAAAAGAATTTTTGTGATCTAAAGTATTGAATCAATGAATCAAATAATGATGAATGAATCATTAATATTTACATTTAATACTTTTTAAAATCGAAATAGTTTAATTTTTTTTTTATATCCCAGAGAAAATTAGATATCTCAGAATTTTTTTGAAAGTCCATAAAATTCATGGATAGCCCAGGGAAACTGTGGATGTCCCATCCCTAGAAGTGTTCAA
This sequence comes from Ammospiza caudacuta, assembly GCF_027887145.1. Taxonomy (NCBI): domain Eukaryota; kingdom Metazoa; phylum Chordata; class Aves; order Passeriformes; family Passerellidae; genus Ammospiza; species Ammospiza caudacuta. The sequence continues at coordinate 64,684,933 of NC_080594.1, forward strand.
GATGAAACTGAACTAGGCCTTGAGCAACCTGGTCTGGTGAAAAGATTCCCCTTCAAGGTAGCTGGGTTGGAAGCACATGGCCTTTAAAGGGCCTTCCAACCCAAAACAGTCCATGATTAGAAGAAAGAAGTAGTAAGAAAGAAGGGACAATTTTTCAAAAGAGAATTCCATTGGTACTGGAAAACTGAACTACAGTCAATTCTCCACCTGCAAATATTCCTTTATGGTTAGCTTTTCTGCGAGACAAATGAAACAAACAGCAACTCTTATTGTCAGACATGAACTATTTAATATAAAAGCTGAGTAATGCAAGCATTTCTTTCAAACTTTAATCTTTTACTATTTTTGTAATAGTAACAAAGAATTAATGTGAGAAATGCAAACACAGAGAGCTACCAAGGCCTCAAACACACAAGCTCAGAGATAGAGATGGATACAGTGTTTGACCCAAGACCTTGGAGAAGGCTTGAAGCTTTAGTGAATAGTGAAATAGACATGAAATAAAAATCAAGATTTGTAGTTTAAGCTGAAATATGCTTTAAGCAAGTAAAAATATGTCTCATGTAAGCAAATAAATATGTTAAGCAAGATAGTAGAATATTTTAAAGATTTAAATTTTGAACAGCTCTCAGTTCAACCTGATTACATGAATATCAATGAGTTCATATCTACACTCACAGACCAATGATTCATAATGATCATTCAAACAAAGTTAATACTTTGTGCCTTTTTGCAGTAAACTCTACATCCAACTGAGGCAAATTGAAAATAAGGTGCAAGTTTTCTTTCCTCAGACCTTCTGAGTGCAATTTTATGATATCATAAAGTGACCATGAGAGACAGACCTCCCAGTAATTTAAAACATTAATTATAAAAAGCAGTTGCCTAATAACTTGTTTTTTTACTATAATCAATATTCAATTTCAACAAATATTTCCAGAAGTGATATGATCTTTTTGCATCCAAACATATGACTTATCCTTTATTCTAAATATATAGTCTTTTGGCTCACAAAGCTAAGATCTCAGTGGAAAATCAACAAATTGACTTGCAACATCCCCATGTTTCCAGGCCAAATCTTCCCATACCACACCTTAAAAGACAAAATTATAAACAATATTCCAAAATTTGACCCCAACTTGAAACAGTATTCCTACTCCCTTTTATTGCAATGACTGGTTCAGTCCAGAAAACCATGTATTTTTATTTTCACTTGTTAGAGTGATTAAAAAAAAATTACTTACTTGCAGCTGAACTGAGTTATCCTGAAGACCTTCTACAATAGGAGAGAATCTATCAACATTCCTCTCCTCTGCTGCTGCTGTTACAGCTTCCAATATTTTTTCAAGGCTGTGAGAAAAGAGAATAATTTCACTCAGGAGAGATATTTAAACTTGTTTATTTGCTATCTTAAAAGCCATGTTGCCAAATTATTCACCTGCCTCAATTTCTTGTAAACAAATTTAGGAGGTTTAAGCAATACTTGCTGCCTTTAGAGATTTTTGTAACTGAAGAATTACTTACTGGATTACAAGGGTTTAAAAAAGTGTGGTAAGAAATAGTAAGCAAAACAATTTCAGCATAACTATTTCCATCTTACCAGTACATCCAGATGCGAAAAAGAAAACTCACTGATATGGCCATGATAAAAAAACACACAAAGGTATGCTGAAAACTGACAATATAATACAGATACTACTTTCAAAACTAAATTGAAGATTCTATAATTTCATTCAGATATAATTTGAGATATTGTAAAATTACCTTATATTTCTTGCTTAAATACAGTACTTACATGTTTTCCTCCCCAACAATGCACATTGCAGATAAGAGTTTAACTATATCCGTCATCATGTTAGTTTGCTTGGGATCAATTGCTTTGGCCAGCAACAAAAGGCTCCTTTCTTCTCCCAAAATTCGTTCCAACCCATACTAAACAACAGAAGAACATTTGTAAGGGAGGGAATCCAAATGACCATCAAGTATCTAATTAATGACATCAATAGTTCCCCTCAAATAAATATTTCAAATGACATTTCAGTCTGTGAACTAATCAAAACAAAACCAAAAAAAAAAGAGAGAAAAAGTCCCAAATAGGTCCCTTATTCTGTAAGAAGGGCATATAACAGCACCAAAAGTTTGCATTAGTTTCTTGCAATATTTCTGCAGAGAGAAAGTGGCAGACTTCTGGCAGACAGAAAGAACTTCAAACCACAACTGACCAACCCACCACTTCACCAAACTGCATATGGACTTATACTCAACAGGTACTTTATCTAATTGAACTGTAGTAATTTTGTTTCTAGAATAAATAAAATCCCATACCTTATTATTCATGAAGGCTTTCAAACACTGTATAACTTTATGCTGACTCCTTTTCACAAGTCTGTCCTGACTGAAAAAATCAAAATTTTAGTGTAAATAAATGCTCTTTAAATATTAAGAAAAGCTAACTTACATTAATATAATTCTATATATAATTAGATATTATATATAATTTATATTATGTTTATATTCTATTTATATTTAGAAAAGCTAATTTTATACTAAATACTTACTTTTTTGTCTCAACCAATCGTTCCAAAATATCCAGCAGCAGTCCCAGACCTTCTTGGCCAAAGTTTACAACCCAGCTAGGAGGGAGAAAAAAGACATTTTAAAAAATTGACATTTTGAAGACTAATCAGAGTGAAAGAAAATTGTCACCATAAATAAAAGCACGCATAACTGGGTGGTGTTAAACACAAAATATCTCCAAGAGATAAATATCTCCAACACAATAAAAAATTAAAATTTCAGCTACTACCAAAGGCATCATTTAATGAGGTTAAACCCTTGGCCAGTTGTTTCTTCATATGACAGATGCCTCATGGTCCTGTTTACTATTGCTCAAAACCCCTTGATATCAAATATAAGTAATGCCACACTGACAGCAGCACTAACAATTACAGGAAGAGAAAATCAGATATTTCTATATTTTTTCTTCTAAAAGTAAATACATTATGAAAATAGATTCTGTCTTTCTTGGATGGGTGTTTTATTCTGAAACAGATTAGGCAAATAACTGGAAACTATTTTTGTCAGATCTGGCCCATATCTGTCCTAAAGAGAATCCGACAAGATTCACTTATTGGAACATTTTGTATTAGCAGAATTATGAGCAGCCACTTTGCTGCACATCCAACAGCTGGAGATGACAGACTAATGTACTGATGCATTCTTACTGCCTTTACCTCTGCTTCCACAAGAGAACAAAAACTACTCACACTACCCAAAGAAAACACTCAGCCTTTTGTCATTCTGACAAAACACTAAGTTATCAGTGCCTCTATTTTCAATGTATTTATCAAAAAGGTCCTCCTAATGAAATTCAACCTGTTGTAACTATTACACAAAAGGGGAAGAAATAGTTGCAGATAACTAGCTATCTGTACTAATATGTACAGCTAGATCACTTGAACCACTTTTAATGAACTGTGATAGCAGCTATGAGGTCAAAACACCTAAATTATTTACCTGAATATTACTGACCAAGATTATCCTTTTAGAAGCTTACTTTTTATAGTGATGGGAAAAAAATACAGCTTTTTGCAGTAAAACATGGATTTCAATATTTGTTTCTAAGTACCAGAGATCAAACAAATCACTAACACTTGATTTAGATTTTCTCTGTGAACTAAAAATACGATTTACAAAAAAGACTAATTGAAAACCCTTTGTCAGAATAACTCAGGCTACTGTAAAGCAAGTTTCCTTCCTCATAAACCATTATATATTGTAAATAAGACAACTCAATTCAGAAACAAAATAATAGAAAGAAAGCAGCAAATACCCATAGAGAAGACCCATCTCAGCAACTCTGCCAAGTCAGACACAGAGAAAAGAAAGTTGTGCAATCCTTTTCTAATCATGTCCCAACATTTCATTTGCATTATTTTAAACTACAACCTAAATAGTTTCCCCCAAATCATGTGTACAACCACATGATTAAAAGGTCTTAAAAGGTAACCCTAAACAAAAGGATTTAAATAGAATAGAATAGGAAAAAATATAATTTAATGAAATAAAATCAGCATTCAGAAATCAAGCTGCATGAAACAAATCAAAATTAACTCTTATCAATGGTTACTGAAGAGTTAAACCTTCCTTCAATAAAGCAGGTAAACAAAGGTTGTGCTTTCTTCTGAATAGATAAACCCTACAGGTACAGAAAAAAATACCAGAAGGAAGGAAGGATGAAAGCCTAAAGTACACTGGACAGAAGCAGCAGGACACATTTAGAAATATATATGTTTTCTGGTGAACAAACTTACACCAAGGTGCCTAACTCCCATTATTGATTACCCTGACAAAAATAAGTTACAAGATCAAAGACTTAGAAAATATTTCAAAAATTAAAATGAAAAACAACTGACTACTTAGCACTAGAAAACAAAGGGAATTGCTTCTGCACCACATTTAATTTACCTTCTCTTATTATTACCTTGTACAGATCAGCCAACTCTATTAAAAATAACAGACCTACAGAGGATACATAATCAACGAAACAGAAAGAAGTTAAAATCACTCACTAACGCACACATACTCATTAACCAGAAAACCTTCTACATATCCATTAATTTTAATCCATTAAGAAATTAGAATATGATTAATCTCTTCAACATGTGCTAATGATGTTACCTGACAGGATTACTGGTCAAGGACACACGGAGAGATTCTAAGCAAGTGACTAGTCTTTCATCCGTTGACCCAGATTTTAAATCCTGAATAAATTCTTGGGGAGAAATCTTCCTACTGTTCTTGAGACTTCCCTGAAACACAGAAAATACACTTTATTTGATGCATATAGAACTTAAACAGATTATTAATGGCTAAGTTTCAGTTCAGTTCTTTGAATAATATATAATGTAGACCTGCAAACCTGTAACTGATGCCTATCTACTATATGACAAATGCTGACTAAATTTGGTCATTTTATGAATAAATTTATTACCAGCAGACAAAAACAACAGGCATGAAATGTGCAAATTTATCACACATGCTCAGTGAAATAAAGTTTTTGTATTGAATGGATTCTGTTTATGCATTGCAAAGATCTTAATAAGTCAATAGTCAACAGAAGAAAAGACTAATTATGAGGTCCTCTGAAGAGATCACAGGGCACATGTCCAGAAGGGTAACTGCACTCACATAAGCATACAGAGCAAAAAAGCAGCATACCATATATTTTCTACAGAACATATCTAAATACAAAAAAGCAGGCATACAATGGTGCATAAAACTTAGATTTGATTTAATTCATTGCAAGACTCCTTTTTTTGAAAATAGAAGTACAACTGTCATGTTGCACAAAGAGTCTTACTAAATACCTCTTGATTAACTAGTGGCTTAGGTCAGTAATTGAAGAGAATTAGACTTGCAGTGCAATAATAACTTGAAATTATTCAATGTAAATGGTAAGGTAGTCTCATTATATTATTATAGCTAGTTTCATACAGGTGGTGTTTTCTCCCTTTGTTAGATCCTCAGGAAATACTGAGAAGTAATCTTTTTTTATATGAAGTAGATGATCAAATAGTTTCTAGCAAAGAAATGAAGTTAAAATCTGGGAAGTGTATACAGACAGACCAGGCTGCTGAGCTGCCATCAAGAGGAACATCAACAGACAGGTAAAATGGGAAGAGGAATTTCAGGAAGTTCCACAACAGAAAACTGTAAATCTTGAACCTGAGGAGGAATAAACCCATGCACCAACATGTGCTGAAGCTACCAGCTGGAATGTAGGCTTGTAGGAAAATAGGGGCTGTGATGAATGACAAGCTGAGCACAGGTGAGTGCATCACCAGCTGGTTGAGGGAGACGATCCTTCCCCTCAGCTCAGCAGTGGTGAGACATCTGGAGAATTCTGTCCAGTTGCTGACTCCCCAGCATGACAGACATGGACACATTGGAATGAATCCAGAAAGGGCTGTGGGCACAATTACAAGACAATCTGTAGTACATGGAGAGGCTGGTAGAACTGAGATTGTTTAGTCCCAAGAAGAGAAGGCTCAGAAGGACCCTATTAGGGAAAGGACAAGAAGAACAAATTGAAATACAGGAAATTGGTTAAACATAGGACAACCATAAACTTTCCCCCTCCTCCCTCTGTTTTCTTAAGCACGAGGCTGGTGAAGCACTGGAACAGGCTGCTCAGGCACACTGTGTAGTCAGTCTCCCCTATCAAAGATATTAAAATTGGAATAGATAAGAAGTTGGATGCAACTGTCTCCAGGGTCTCTTCCAGTCTAATTCTAAACACCTGCTGCCAGCAATCCTCCCAAAAATATAGCATCTCATGTTATATTTTGAAACACCATGTGTAATACATGGAATGTCATTTCAAACATGCTTCTGAATTGATAGATATCCCTACTTGCTTAAGTATGAGGGTAACTTCCAATAACTATGCTCCACAAAAAAAAGTCGATGAGATGTACAGCAAAGGTTGAGGTGAGAATCTGGATGACAGATCTAGGAAACCCAGAGAAAATTTTTAAAAATCAGGAACAAAAATGTTCCCGCAAACAAAATGAAACTCAGTAGTTTCACTGACTTCAGTTTTCTTTCATGGCTCTTTCCAGCTGGACTCTGCATAGATAAGATAACAGACTGACTAGAGACAAAATGACCAAACTCCCAGCAGACAAAGTATTTAACTAAATGTTACAAGAGAGTTGGAAATTTCAAGATGTCTCAGAAATTCTGCTGGCAGCTCCTGATGTGCATACACTACTTGTATGCCTAAGCATAAGGATTAATATCCTGTGTGGAGAATCTGTCATTTCCAGTGACTTCTCCCAGCAGTTCCTGCTGTAAAATTGACAAAACTGATGTAACCAAAATACTTGTAAGTTGTCAGTAAAATTTCTTTCTTTTGATGCACAGTCATATAGGACAGTCATATGGGTAGGACATACAGTTAAGATGGTTAGAAGATATTTTGGAAGGAATTTAATATAATCAATAGCAAATGTGTGCAGTACAAAGGTCACATGGGACAGGAGCCCAGTCAGACTAGAAGAAAGCACTAGAATGACATTTCAGAAAGCCTCATGTGACCCATCTGAAAACAGCGCCACACGCAGTGGAGACTCACATCAACATCCAGAGAGTAACCAGTCATCCCATTTCAGACTCAGTTCCCCACTGGAACATCACCCTATGCAAAAGAACCAGTAAACATGTCTGTACAACAAACTACCACAGTGCTAAGTACCACTTATTCATATTATGCCAAAGTTCTGCAACATAATAAGAATACGATACATCTGCAGTGCTTAAATAAAATGAGAGCTGCATTTGGTGTCAATTGTGAAACAGATTATATTAGCTGTATTTCAGCATGAGAAAAGCTGCTTAAGTTCAAAATGTTCAAGTTTACTGAGAAACAGGAAATATCTTGAGGCATCAGTGCCTCTAGAAACTTAATTGCTCAACTGAACAACTGGTCTGTGAGCAGATGCAGCATGAAGTCAGCATTAATTAATCTAGTTAAAACATCACAAGGGCACAATGCGAACAACAAAAACAAAATACTAAGAAGAAAATTCACTTTAAAAACCCAGTTTGTATGTTTTGAACATATAAAACAGCAAAAACGATGGCTGAGTAACATGAGAGCAATGCATTTTATTTCCCCTTGAGTATCAACTCCATAACATGAAATTTTATTTTCAAAACTTTTCTTTTCTGCAGGTATTACTATGCAAAGAGGTGTGCTTTGTGATTATTGGAAAGGAGCTGTGCACTTCTGAGAAACCCTGACACTGAAGTCAATAATAAAGCTTTGATTACAGTAGAGCCCACTTTGATCACCAGAGGCTGTTTCATTTTCATTGATTCATTAGAGGTGCTGTCTCTGTTCTTCATTTTAATAGTTCTTCAAATGATAATTGCTTTAAATGAAACATGATCAGTACTCTCCATAATATTTGTGAAAGAGGATATCTTTCCCAAGACGAAACATCTTAGTACCCATCTCCTTAAAGTTCAAGAAGTATGAAAAGAAGTACGAACTACCAAAAGAAGTTACTGCATTATCACTCATAGAAGGAGAGGCCCAAGGTGGGATTAGTTGCACACAACAGTCAGGAGCTACGTGGCATTTCACCTGTTCCAAAAAAGTATGACACTTCCACAAAGTCAAGGTACACCAAAAGTTAACCAAGTGCTCTTGGGGTGCAGTGCACTATTCTCTCTAGACTCAGAAGGCACTCAGTCCAACTAACTCAAGGAAAGAAAGAGCATGCTTAGAACAAAGAGTTTCCAATTGCATGGGAAAGAAATTTCCCATCCCAATAGCTCCAGCACTAATCTGAAATCATCTGCAGCACAACTGGATTGAAGTACTGAATCTGTACCTCACTGAAACAGCTTCTTCCAGTACACAACAGGTGAATGTCACTTCCAGTAAAGACACAACAGCAGAAAGAGAGTTCAGGAAAGACAAGTTTGCCTGCACAGATTGCTCTTTAGTCATCTCCCACCACAGAGAGAGGAATACATGGTCTAGCAGCAGAGGAAGAAAAGAGAAGGGAATAGAAAAAAGAAAATGCTGTTGTGAGCCTTAGGAAAACACACAAGACAACAGTGTGTGATAACAAATCATTGTCCTGGGGGAGGAAACAGACCTGTCCTCTTCCAGAAAGCACCTTATACAGCTCCTCTGGGCATAGTGCAAGAAGCTCCATTGCCAAAACACAAGTGTGACAACATCCAAAGAAAAAAGGAAAATTGTGAATGGCACTCAGAAAGAAGGACCAATGAGACATACTCTGTGGCCAGGAAGCAAAGACCTGAAAATCTTTCTCTTGACAAGAGATTCTTAACATCACCACCATCAGCATGCTATGATTTAAGCAACAGATGTGAATGCAGCAACTCTGCACAGCCAGTCATGTTCTATTACAACATTACTTTTTAGATCAAAAAACTGAGGTCTTAAAATACATACAGAGGCCAGGGGTGCCCATAATATATAAACCCTTACATACTATTTTGGGTAGATAAATTTCAAGAATGTTGTAAGATCTACTAGTCTGAAGTTTCTTGATTTCCCATGCAATATCTCTAAAAAAAGAAAAACAAGCTAGACCTAATCTTCTGGTATTAAGGACCTGTTAAGCTATAGACAAGACCAGTAGCTTTGATAAACTCATCTTAAAAAATGTAATCTCCAGGCAGTTAGGTCCTGCACTCGGCATACCTACCTTACTAAAAGTGCTAAAGCATAACACCAATAATATACATCATGTGAAGTAGACAGTAAGATACATATCTGACTTAAATGACTATATTTAATGTTTTAGTTTCTCAGTACTTAGTTATAATTACATCCAGATTATTTTTACTGATATCTCTAGTTACATACAGCAGTGAGAGCTGAAGATTCAAACACATGAATTCTAAAACAATCAGAATATCTGAGGACAGGATTAGCTATGCAGCATTTAGCACAGGAGTCAGTTCTCACTCTGCAGAAACTAAGCCGCCTTCTTATGCCAAGTGAATCCTTAATTTGGCCTTTATATACAACTCCTTGCACTACTTCAGAGCAACCAATCATTATAGGTAAAAAATGGACAATAATTGATTTTGTGCACAACACTTTCATTATCAGCTATTACATAACATCAAACATGAACTCTGTTTTAAGTCAGGCATGAAAAAGGCTCATCAGCTGAGGAATTATTTTTAAACAATGCTAGAAAAGAAAAAGGTTCACACCAAACTTTTGCAAGAAGCTTTTGTAGAATTTTTCCATCTCTACTCTTAGCCATATCTTTACCAAAAAGAAATGCTGGTTTCTGTATAGAAGACACATTCTAAGTACAAGTGACTATCTGCCACTGTAACTTGTAAAACAGCAAGACAGACACAAACATTTTCAAAGAGCACTATGAGAAAAAGAAGTTAGTCAAAGGAATGTAACATGCATGCATCTCTTTTTCTGACCAACAGGAAATAATGTAAGCACTTAGTCATTTACTTACAGACTTGGAAGCACTGCTAATATATTGCATCACCATTTCTTTTTTGGTATGAAAATCTTTTTCTCTCAATGGCATCTTCTTGTCTTCATTTAAATTCATATCCTCCTAGAATGGGATAGGAAAAAAAAGAAAAAACAGTCTTAAATACCATACATCAACAGAATTACTTTAAGGTAAGAGACTGACTTAAATAAATAAAGACACAAAAATACAAACTCATACAAGTGAAAGCTGTTATACAAACAACTTTTCATAAGATGTTAATCAAAACCGTAAAAATCCTTATCCATATCCCTCTGAACTCAGGCTGAAAAAAACAAAACCAGTCAACTATACTAGGATTAACAAGTGCATCACAACCATTTTTAGTACACTCTTTTCTTAGGAAAGACCCACAGTTTCACACATGTATGCACCAAACTACAGAAGAGCATTATTTAATACTTCCCAAAACATTTATAAATGGACTCAAACCAGTACTTTACATATTTTTAATTTTTAATTTATTCCGTAATTCTCTTCCTCTGTTTCCAAATGGTTCATCTTGGCAGCAGAATGTGGTTTGCACTGAAACAAGTTCACAAATAAATAAACACCTTTGCAATAAGCAAGGCCAAATTCTTAAGGATTAAATCAAAACATTCAACCAGTATCAAACCCCCATCATAATTCATTCAGCCCAATATAAATCCAGAGGTCAAAAAGAGCAGAGTGGCCTACACTGAAAACCACACAAATGACACTGAATGTCACTAGCATCTATGACACAGGGAGTTCTACTGCTCCAGCCTACACATGCTCTGATCACTGCAATCTCTTGCACATCTGTGAGAAATGGCATTTCTCATCATGGTATAAGTTAATAAATAAAAGGGAAAAGAGAAAAAAATTAAAATAAAAGTTAGCAGGAACAATTATCAATTTTGGCATACACATATAAAGCACACATAGCATGTGATTTACTATGTGCATTGCTCAAGCTCAGCAAGAATTACTGCAGTTATTTTCAGCTGAGACTCATGAGGTGAATCCTCATCAGCTTTGGCAGGAGCAATGCTACAAAATCAGTGAGTAACCATCTTGATATCAAAGTTATTTCACCTAGTCAGAAATCAAAGATAAACAGTACAGACAATCCTTAGAATTTGTACTACACCAAAACTCAAGTTTCTTTGTCCTTCAATAGCTTTCACACTGAGTAGAAGAGAATGAAGCACAGTTCCTAGAAACATTTACATTTTTGCATAAATCCAAGCTTTGAGAAGATATTGCAGAAAATGCTTGACCCCTATCCTGGTTTCAGCTGGGACAGGATTAATTTTGAACTTAACTTAAACTAAAAAAAAAAAACCCTTTTCACGTTATCATGTAGCTATTGCAAAGTTCATTCTTCTATTTAAAATAGTTTCTTTCAGACTTGCTCTTTCATGTTTTCTGAAAAGTAGTTTCTAAACTTAAATAAAAGTATCTAACTTCTAAACACAAAAAGAAGCCCCAAGAATTAAGAAAACTGTCAACATAAACTGTATTCCATAAGCCTAGGTATAACAGCAGGTTAATTTATGGGAAATATTCTGTCTGTGTGTGCAGTAAAAAGTAATTTCTTTGTTCTTGTTTTTAACAAACGAAACATCATTGAGACAATTAATTTATACAGACTAGAGTGATACAAGGGGCACAACAGATATTGCTTAGTTAATAAAATACCTCATCTCCATCCTTTATCTCTTAAATAACTGAAGTATATTCTACAGGTAAGCAGTACCTCTTTGGAAAAGAAGAATATATCATTTCACATGGATATTTTCCTAATAGCACTAACAGAAACTAAAGGAGGTAAATGACAATTATTATCTTTATTATCTGGTTTTATGAGCTCTTTCATAATTTTTGCCATGAAAACCACACAAGATGCCACTGGATAAAATAAAGGGAGAAGGAAGCCATATGCATCCAGGAAAACCCCAAGGTAAGACATTCAGTAAACCCTAAGAATTGAAAGACTTCTCCCTTCAGTACTAACACATTGACTATTTTTTCCATGCAAAATTATTTCTAAAAGCCTGGCTACAACAAACTGTTCAAATTGTTCACCAATCCACCCCTCCAAATCACTTAATTTGATCAGAACAGCAAACTAGAGGCTACAATATATAATTAGCTATGTAATCTACTGTGACTAAACTAGCTTTATTCCAGCCCATTCAAATGTGGATAATCTGAAAAATCCTTTCTGTAGTGCATGTTATAGATAAAACAACACTGATAAAGTAGCTTAATACAAGTTTAAGTGCTTTGTTATTCAATGAAACTAGGAAAGCATTCAAATTATCCAGATGTCATCACTACTTTAACATATTTTGCAAAGTAGTTTTAAAAATGGAATTAATTATTTCAGGATCCATGGATATAAGCATCTATATTTATCTAGACATGCAGTAGTAGGTTTCTGAGGATTTATTGAAAGTTTCTATTTATTTATGGCACAGTACAACATCACAGTCTACTCTATACCAGAATGTCTGTAGGATGGTAGAGAAATACAATCTAAATGCAAGGGGTGTTTTTGAAGGCACACCTTCAATTTTATTAAAAAGAACTATCCCATTTTCTGAGCAATTATCTGTTACAGCGAAATTTTTAAGAGAAGCAAGACATCAAAGAAAAATGAACCATTTGGCAATAAGTACAAATAGAGAAGTTGGTAACAGTTAATTATTCCTTTCCCTCACCAGTTTAACTGTGAAAAACCTGCATGTTATCCTTCAGTTACAGTTCTCAAGAGTTCTACAAAAGCTTCTTCAAAACTAAATTATTATCACTGAGTACTAGGAAGTACAAATTCCACAAAGGTACTTCTCTCATTGCACATGGCATTTTCTCCACATGCCAGTCCCTGGCAGTCCCTTTGTATTTCAAGAGTTACTTGTTACTTGCTGTGAGGCAGAGGAAGAAATAATAATCTGGGCATCATTCTCCTTGTTAGTGTTCTCTTGTGCTCTTCAGATTTCAGTCACTCTTTTCTCATGGCCATTCGTGTTTAGTTTTCAATTGCCCAAAATGTCATCATCACGACAAAAAGCTCAACCTACTGAGGTGCTACCAATGCCACATGGTCTTGGTGACTGCTCTTTTGTAGTGCACTAACAATGACAACTAAGGAAAGAAGCAAATTTGCAGACAAATGTTGCTTTGGAGGCAATTCTTTCTTTTTGTGCAAGAGTGACATGGCATATAAATTGAGAACTAAATGTGACCGTGACATTTGAAGGCATAAAATCTCTTTGTAAAAGTTTCAGATCATCTTAAAAGGAAGAAAGATCCCCCATTTCTTGTTCCTCCTCAAAACATGTTGCATAATCTCATTTCTAATTTCTTTTTAAATATACTTGGACCAAAATTTTGCAAAAATAATCCAATACTTTATTTCCTGAGAAACATCCTAATAAATACACAATTACAACTCACAACAACAATTATATTAATAATTCAGGTAAAGATTAGAACACATGCACAGAAGAATACCTGTTCCACCTATCACTTAGCCATGTTGTCATTCTTTAAGTAAAAGAAACGGTAAGACTCTTACCATCATTTTTTCAAACAGTGCTATGATTTCCCTTTCCGACAGTGGTTTTGTAGCAAAACCCTCCAGGTCCATGGGTGTGGATGACCAATCTGTAGAGTGTGACTGCTTCATATGTGGCAGAGGAGGTCTTTCTTTTTTACTTCTTGGAATTCTTATACTGGCAAATCTATCCAACTGAAAATATAAAAGGTGTAATATATCACATACTGCTTCCATTCTGGGTAACTCTAATTAACATGGGTGTTCTTGGAAGTTGAAAATCCTTATTTTTCTGTGGTAGCTTACCTGTTTTTTAACTTCCTTATTCTAAAGGCTTTTCCTAAAGATACATATGATGGTCAGTTGCCTAGCACTGGAGTTAACCGACCAGAATCCCATTACATTAGAAAGAAATCATGCAGAACATCAGAATTTTACAGAAAGTTTGGAGAAATAGATATCTACAAAACCAATTTATGAAGAATTCTTCCCAAGCGTTACATGTAGAATATGAGAAAGCAGACTGATTTACCAAAAGCATAGTTTTAAAGTGGTTTTAGTTACCCAGAAACAGCTGTACTCCTAACATGGCTACAGAATATATAGACATGCAAAGAAACTACTTTTTATTAAAAGACAAGTTAGCATAACTAAGACACGGTTCTATTTATTTTCTTTATATTTCTATTTCTTTTTGCATCATGTAATACAAAATTTAGTGCCTTTGTTCCAATTATTTAAAAACTAATTTTGGAGAAACCATTGACTCACCTATTAAAGCTACATAGAGTATGTTTATGATTCCATGAATGATCCTTATGACTAATACCCAGCACACATCAATCACTCTGGCTTTATTAACCCTTCCAAGAGCCAAAAACCTTCTTTAGAAAAGTGGTTTGGTTTGTGGGATTTTAAACTGGTTAAATATTTACCAATTTTTTGATCAAGAGTTACTAAATGAAGCTTTACACATTTTCCATGCTAGAGCCTGTGTTTTAAGGCACATGGGGGCAGAAGGCAAAAGCAGAGGACACCTAATGAGATGTGCTACATCATCATCTTTGTAACACCCTTTTGAACAGATACGAACAGCAACATCACACTCCTCAACACAAAAGAAAGTTACGGAAACTTTTGATGCATAAGAGATTTTGGACAAGATTTCAACCGTATCAACTGACTTCTGTCTTGGAATGCTATGCAAAAATATTCTGAGGCTTCAATATATCTTTAAGATAAGTATCTTGAGACAAGTACATCAGTTACCAAACTAAATGACAAGTAAAATTATTATAGCATCTGTGGAATTAAGATCAGAGAGAGCAAATAAATCAGTAGCAAAAATTGGGTACAAGTGTTCCACTCTAGTCAAAGCAAGAATTGACTATCAGACATCCATGAAGAGAGGTTTAGAGGAAAAATATAAAGACTTTAATTCTTCCAGTTCAAAATTGAAAAGAAACAGTTTTTGGAACAAAGAAATAGATCGTAAGCTACTCACAGATGGTTGTAGAACATGCAAAAGCAGAAAATTAATATAGCATAAACATAAAAGAGCTCAGCATGGATGATGGGGCCCTTCAGTGTCACATCAAACCAGCAGGCAATGAGGAAGAGCATACTCTAAAGGAATAATTACATAGGCAAAACCCAGGAAGACAAAGAATGCAACAAAAGCAAAAGGGAGGCTAACATCACTGGCAGTGAAGTGGTAGTCATCAGTAACAAAAACCATCTTACATCTTGACTGGGAAGCAATTTCCCTTCCTGCTTTTAAAATCAGAAGTCTATGGTAAGCATGGGGAGATGAAGCCAGACTTCAAACTGAAGTGACTAGACAGGAATTGTAAAAAAATCCTATTATATGATACTTTTCTTTTCAAGCAATGTCTTTCATAAGTACTGATGAAAGGCAGCGTGCCTGCTCCAAAAAATGAGTTAGCCAGTAGCTTCTCCATGCCCCCATATCTTCACTATAAAGTGCATAACCTAAGATAAAAGCCATTGTATTTGTAGATGGTTCATGTACAGACTTGAAACAGGTGTAAAGGGAAGACACTTTGGCTAAATAAAGGATTTCAGCCCATGAATCAGTGAACAGAGAACAAATTATGTTTAAGACAGCTGAGCCCTAAATTTCTTTTCCAGTATCTCCTGAAAAATCTCAGTCCCTTCTTTACTCTTTGTGCTCCCCAAGTGTCTCCTCTTCCTTCTCCTGCTCCACACAGCAGCAGCAACAGAAGTTCTGGCCAGGCAGAACTGCATGCAGTGCCAGAGGTCTCTAGAAACAGACAGCCCTTATTCAGGGAGAAGGGCCTATTCCTCCTTGAAAAGAGATATTTCACTGGTTCCCAGTTTTAGTTTATGTTTTGGTTTTAATCTTCCCTTGAATATCTAGTAGATGTTTTGCATCATTATACATTATGCCGTAACCTTTACATTCCCCATATTCACCAAATCCTATACCACTCATCCTAGAGGAGTAAAGCACATCTTGGAATATATTTGATCAGACAGAACATTTAAGATAAATTGAGATAATAGGATTATAAATACATTTAAAAATGTGTCAAACTAATTATTTTAAATAATTTAAAACAATGCAACCTAAAAAGAAGATTCCCATACATTAATAAAAGGTAATTCATAACAAGATTTGCACAGTAGAGTGTAGATATTCTACATACTTCCCTTTTGAATTATACATTGATAGTGCTTCAGAAAAGTTAATACTTCTCAGTATTCCACACAGGCAAATAATTTCATGGTCCACAGAAAGCACTATACAGAAAGAATAGAAATTTCATTGCTTGGGTGTAATGAAATCTACCACTGATGCTGCTGGCGATCCAAGTGCATAGAGGAGGAAACGACAAAAAAAAAAAGTTCAATAATCTTCCATGTTACACCAAAACATTTTAAATCAGGCTAACCAACAGGCTACAGCTAAGCTTAGCTTTGATACAGTGTCACTAGAGTTTAAAGCAGGTTTGACCTTGCATCTTTTCTATTTTTTGGTATTTATTTTATCAATGGATACATATAGATGCATACAGCAACAGTGCTCTAGAAAAGTCAGAAAAATATCTGTATGAGCCAAAATCAAGCAACCATCAAGAATGAACGGCAAGGTTTTACTGGCTTATTTCATAGGCTGACTATTATTCCACTGAAAGCCCATGAAATAAGAAAGTGATTTTATGCCCACACCATGGCCCTGAAAAGTCAAAGTTACACAGAGATCCACAATACAAACTTTCTGACTCATCACACTTTCTAATTAGGTCCCTAGAAAGTAAATTTTTTTGTGCTCTGATTTTGATCTTAGTGATGACTTCTTATACCTTTTTCCATAAGAAAATAGCATATATTGAACTTACACATTTGATAACGCAGGAATCAATGGATCAGTTACTGCTAGAATAATTTTTGGCACTACAGCTTATCAAGACATCACCTATTAATAAAGCTGCTATGCATGCAGGAATGAAAGGTGTTAATTCAGTGCCACCCTGCCTCCCTCATCTCTCCCTTAATTAACACATCAAAACACCTATTCCTATATTAAGAAATTCCTCAAAAATGAAATCCAGCACACGCATGTAAAAAAAACACATTATCACTGTAAGTGATGGCCTTAGCAACAGCACTGAAAATGGCCCTTGTGATAGCCCTGCTTCTTCCTCCTCTCCACCCTCTCCAACCTCCTTGTTCTCCTTGACTGCTTTTGCTAAATCTTTTTTGAAAGGTTACCTTCATATACATTTCTTCTGCTTGTGTACAGGGGCAAGTGACACCAGCACATGTTGTTTCTCTGCTTCAATGGCACTGTTTGTCATCAGGCGTGAACTAACCACAGTGTCTGTCACGGTGACTAGAACAGCTGCAAGCTTGGTGTCTCACTGTCAGATTCAGAGACCTTCTCTCTCACCCGAGGGCACTGGGCAGTGCTGGGCACGGCTCAGTAGGCCTGGGCCAGGCCCCAACACATTGCAGGGGTTTGGATCCTCCTGCATTGCCAGGGTGGCAGAATACCTTTTCCAAGGCCAAAACTTTTACTGGTTTTTCTGGATTATCCACTCGCTAGGGGTAAAGTCTAAACGCAGGCCACTGCCCTAGACACTGGCCCATACAGTGCCACACACTCCACCACTCCAAATTACCCAGCTTTTGGGCAAATGTCTGGGTGATGTTCTTAATTAAAAGTCTGATCTTAAACAAGACCTGAACCATATGTAATAATATACTGGCTCCAAGAGAAAGATCAGGTTTGTTTCAAGGATACTCAAAATCTTTAAAATTCTCAAAGGCTACTGTAATCAGTCTGGAGGAGAAGGGATGAAAGGGGGAGGGAAGAAAGATGTACGAAGGTATTGTTACAGGTTCAGGAGAATGCCTGTGCAAAAAACTCAAGACGCACTCAGAACAGCAAAGCAAGTCAATTTTATTAGTTGTGTTTGCAATAAATACATACTGACCCCTGGATGCTGGAGAAGCTGCCGAGCAGAAGGAGATAAGAGCATGGCCCCTGAGTGGGAGGGGCAGGAGGGCGACACACCTTCAGCGTGTGCATCATGTCATCCTCTCTCCTCCACCCTTACATCTCCCCCTCAGGAGTGGCCAGTTTCAACATCGTCACACATGGGGCCCAGTGCATGAGATGAGGTCACAAGGGCCCATGATCACATCTCCATGCCAACAACAGCTTTATCATTCCCCTTTCACAGGATGAATTCCACCTGATACATAGTTTCATTTCTGAAGGTTAGTCCTGCCAACTAACAATAAGTTGTTCTTCTACATTATCTTGTTGATGTGCACAGACCAAATACATTAGGCCTTAGACTCGTCTTTGGTCCCTGACACAGGTATCTTCCCCATAGGTTGTCTTTCTGAGGACGCAACTTCTGATACCTAATTATGAAGACAGAGCATTACAGAATTATTATGGTTTAACCTAAAATACCTTACTAGAAGCATTGAAGAACCTTCTTTCTTTCACTCGCATTCTCATGAAGAGACACACACATTCACATATATATAAAAAATATATTCATATATACATGGACCATTAAAACACTGATGGCGATCACTAAGTTCAGTCTTTTAGAAGAGTTCTGATATAAAATATCTACAGGTACAAAATATCCCTTTCCTGAGTGAAAGCATAAAGCCAGGAGTGTTGCTTATAGCTTTTGCTCTTTTACCGGGTGTTCCTCTCACTCTGCCTTACAGATATGTAGGACAAAACATACTGCCACCCTTTATTTTCAAGTTCACATTTTTGACTGCTTGCTATTTATATACTCAGTAAACACATTTTCACATCTGAAAAATTTGCTCAAGCACTACAGAATAACTCAGTCTCGCAGACATTTTGCCAGTCATTTTAGTCACAGAAGCCAACAGCTCAGTCATGAAAGTCCGCTGTAAAACCCTGATGCTGACAGATAACAAAAGCTTAGGGGAACATTAACAACATAGGAAGGAACAAAAGGAGAATACAAAGTGGAACAAATCCTGTGTCTTGACTTGAAATAATTATTATTCCTACTGGATAGGCAACCAACAGGATGAACTGGGTTGCAACAATTTATTTCAGTATCTTTGGAACTTAAAGTAACCCACTTACCAGCAGAAATACTTCTCAAAAGATCAAAGAAGTTACTTCCAATGACTCTAAGTCAAAGACCTCTTAACATATTTTTCCTCCTTGAAGCTCCAGAAGATTAAAAAAGTATATTGTTTCTTTGACAGCCAAATTGCTCTACAAGATTAACTTCTTAGTATGTGAGAAATTCCACAGCCAGCAGTAGAGATTTTAGGAAGAGCAAGACTTGCATAAACCAAGATACACAGAAGAATCCCTTTGATAAAATGACTTCTTATTCCTAATAAACTCAATATCAGAGATTATTTTACCAATCTTAAATTTATAGAATTTAGACTTGTGCACAATCACATCCTAAATGCGTAGACAATATTTCACTCTGAATCTTATTTCTCTATATACTGAAAATTATACAGCCTTTCTAATATTTAAAGCAGTTGCTATGAAAACAGTATAATTTGATGCTCTAAGGAATTTCAGTATGTTTTTCTTTTTTGTCTACATAAGATACCTTTTAATAAAATTCTGTTAATATGGAGGTTTTTTAACCTTTCTGACTCTTACTGTCTCTCTCTCTCTCTGCCAACACTGAGACAGGCATGCCAGCAAACTGCATCTCAGGAAGTGGAAGATCCTCACCCCCAATAGGCAGGAGGGGACCTAAGAGACAGGGAGAATGGATGTAGGTCCCTGCTTGGGGTGCCAGGTGAATCCCCTCCCAACCTACCGAGGGAGCTGTCCCAATACATCTTTGTGAGCAGAGAAGGACTAGTGGGTGATATGGGGTGCAAGGTGGCCATTTTTGGCACAGTGAGTACAACATTGATAAAGTTCTTAATTCTGAATAAAGTAAGGATGGGCACCAGAAGAATTGCTACTTGGGTTTCAGGCAGGCAGATTTGGGCCTTTTTAGGACATGGACTGACAAAGCCCCTTGGAATCGATGCTGAAGAGTAAAGTAGTCCAGGAAGGCTGAAGATACTTTAATAAGGAAAATTTTAAAGATACAGAAGCAGGCAGTCCCCATATGCCATAAGAAAATCCAGTGGAGAAAAAGACAAGCCTAACTAAACAGAGAACTTCAGGCTGAAAGGCTCAGGGGAAGAAAAAGGAAAAACAAGTGTATCACTTCTGGAAGGAAGGTCAGATAACTTGGGGGGACTACAAGGATGTTTTAAGGTTATGTTAGGTGAAAAAGTAGAAGAATCAAAGCCAAACTGGAACCTGGTCACCGTTGTTACAGACAACAAAAGTTTCAATGAATACATTAACAGCAAATACAGCTATGGAGAGTCTCCATTCTTTGCTGCTTGCATATGGTAGTGTAGTGTCCAAGGATGACAAAAAGGCTGAGGTATTTAATGCCTTCTTCACCTCAGTCTTTAATACCAAAACCAGTTGTGCTCAGCAAACCCAACTCCCAGAGATGAAAGTTAGGGATAGGAAGCCAAGTGAAGCCCCCATAATCCAGGAGGAAATGGATAGTGATCTGCTATGCAAGTTAAACACCCACAAGTCTATGAGCCTGGATAGGATGTACCAGGGAATAATGAGGGAGCTGGTAAAAGAGCTCACCAATCTACTTTCAAACATTTACCAGCAGTCCTGATTATCTGGAGAACTTCCAGTTGACTGTAAATTAGCAAACATAAAGGCCACCTAAAAGAAGCGTTGGAAAGATGATCCAAGGAACCACAGGCCTGTCAAACTAACCTAAGTACCAGGGGAAGTCTTGAAACAGATCATCCTGAGTGTCAGTATACAGAATGTACAGGACAATTAGGACATCAGGCCCAGCCAGCATGGGTTTGGGAAAGGCAGGTCCTGCTTGACCAACCTGATCTCCTTCTATAATCATTTGACCTAGTCAGTGGATAAGGAAAAGGCTGTGGATGGTGCTTCCCTAGACTTCACTGAGGCATTTCACACCATTTCCCACAGCACTCTCATGGAGAAACTGGCTGCTCGTGGCTTGGACAGGTACGTTCTTTGCTGGGTGAAAAACTGTTTGGATGGCTGAATCCAGGGAGTGGTAGTGAATGATGCCACACCAAGCTGGTATCTGGTCACAAGTGAGGTTCCCCAAGGCTCAGTATTGGGGCCAGTCCTGTTAAATATCTTCATCGGTGATCTGGACTAAGGGGTTAAGTGCTCTCTCAGTTAGTGTGCAGATGACACCACATCTCTTGGTGGCAGGAAGGCTCTGAAGAGGAATCTGGACAGGTTGGATCAATGGACTGCGGACAGCAGCCTGATGTTCAAATAAATCCAAGTGACAGATCCTGAATCTGTGTCACACAAAGCCCCTTGCAGAGCTACAGGTTGAGGTCAGAGTGGCTGGAACATGGCTGAGCAGAAAAGGACCTGGAGGTGCTGGTTGACAGTGGCTGAACATGAGCCAGCATGTGCCTAGGTAGCCAAGAAGGCAAATGGCATCCTGGCCTGTATCAGAAATAGTGTGGCCAGCAGGACCAGGGCAGTGACCATCTCACCGGTGATGCTCTGGTGAGGCTTCCTTCAAATCCTGTGTTCAGCTTTGGGCCCCTCACTACAAAAAACGCATTGAGGTGCTGGAGTGTGTCCAGAAAAGGGCAATGCAGCTGGTGAAAGAAGGGTCTAGAAAGTAAGTCCTATGAGGAGCAGCTGAGGGAGCTGGGGATGTTTATGTTGGAGTAGAAGTTCAAGGGGGATCCCACTGCTCTGTACAAATACCTGAAAGAAGGTCTTAGCAAGGTGGGACGTGGCCTCTTCCACCATCTCAAGTGAAAGGATGGGAGGAAATGGCTTTGAGTTGCATCCAGGGAGGTTCAGATTGGGCATTAGGGAAAAAAAATTACTGGTAGAGTGGTTAGGCATTGGAATGAGTTGCCCAGGAGCATGATGGAATAACCATCTCTGGAACTGCTCACAAGACATCTGGAGGTGGCACTTGATATAGTTTAGGGGTGATTATGGTGGTGCTATGTTGACAGTAGAACTACATGATCTTGAAGGTATCTTCAAACATTGATGATTCTGTGATTGTTGGAATATGGAGCACTTGAGAGAGATAATTTGATATCTCAGCTACCTGCTTTCCATTCCTCTGTGGAGCAAGAATGCAATTGCCATCTTTTCAGATAGCAAACAATCAAGCTAAAAGAAGCACATGTGTAAAAACCAAGGTTTTTGAACTTAATGAGGATTTATCACTAAAAGTAGACAATTCATCAGCATCTCACAAATAATCCAATTTAGATATTGAAAAACAGCCTGCATTTTTAGATTCTCAACATGCTGCTAACACACGTCAATTTAAAAACAAAAGAAGTTCCTGGTCACTAACCGACTTACAAATACGACTGTATTTGTAAGAAATGGGTTCAGAAATATAAATATTTCATAAAGCATAATGAAGCAGTAAGTTAACATGCAAGTTAACTTACTTGCCCATGAGATGAAAGGAAATCTATTATTTCATTGAAAGCTACAAAATCAAGTTATCTTAAACCTTCAATTTCTTTACCTTCTCTTACTACTAATTTTGTTCTTGTCCCAGAATCACACACAGAAAGATTAAACCAACAGAAAAGTGAAATAGAGGAATAAAAAGTGTCCATTTGAAAGCGTACCCTCATTCCAGGATGATGCTGCAAGTAAACAGAATATCCCCCCTTACGTGTATTTAAAAGTTCTCAAATGTTGTGGCGCTGTAATTTATTTCACTGTTAGCCTTTTACTAAATAGCTGTCATTCCCCTTTTCAAAAATATATATTCATATGAACAATTTGGTACTACCCTGCAAATGAGATTTCATTACTCTGTGAAGGGGCCTTTTTCATGCTCTGAGAAATTTATGGAGTTGGGGAAAAGTTTGGTTACTACAGGAATGGCAGACTTTTTGTTCTTATTCCCAAAATGAACAATAAACCTGCCAATTTTTTGAGGCTACGATTACAAGCTGGACGAGTCCAATAAGCTGTGTAAAATGCAAAAAATGCAGCAGTCTAGCCTCTTTAAAAGGAAGAAAATGCACCTCACAAAAACAAACAGTAAGATCTCATGTATCCCGACTACAACACTTACATTACACTATTCAAAACTTGTTTTCTAGTTACCAAAAAATACTTTTACTTTCAGAAAGCTGATAGTATTTTCTTAGCCTTCCAAGATAAACACAAGTTTATACAATCAAACTTGTATTATCAGCCAGTCAAACTCAAATTTTCTTAATCATGATTTCCATCCAATGAAATTCTGCTAAAGAAATAGAAACAGATGATTTAAGTAAAACTAAGACTGACAGACATAAATCCCTCTGCACTTCAGCTCCTAGCTACACACAGAAGTACTTTAGCAAGAACTCTGTATAGCACTGAAGTCATAACAGCTGATCTTCAGGTGATGACAAAACATTACTTCCTAGGCAAATTCAAAGGCTCTGTAAAATTATGTATTTTAAGAAAAAAATATTATGCACAAAAGAATAGTACAGGAAGTGAAATAGGTAACTTCAAGAGCAAGAAAAAAATCTGGTTTGTGGTTAGATACAGAACTCATCTCTGATCAAATTTGAGAAACAGCATTAAACATGACACTGAATATACTTAAAGTGGTTTGAGCAAGCAATAATGAGTTTCACAAGCAAATGTTACTTTGTTAAACATGTTATTTTAAGCTAGCCATGCAGCCTAAGTAACTTTGATATTACACATGCAATCACAGATATCTTAACTATACTGCATGTAGATTGGCACAATTACCTGTGTCAGGCTCATTTAGCTGTGATTAGAGCATACTTCAAAGCCATCCATACATTTTTGCTACTCATACTGATTATGTTACAGCTAATTACCAGTGCAGTGAGACTTTGCCAATTAACTAAATTATCCTCAAAGTTAAGATAGTTTCCTGTATTAGTAAGGTTATTTTTATTGCATTAGCAGTAAGGTTATTTGCTTAGCCCAGCCAAAGCAAAACTGAAGTTGTCTTACCACATCATCTGTCAGTGTCTTGATATTTAAGTGCTGTAAATCAAACAGGAAAGCAGTCATGTCAAAATTGTTCAGTAAAAAAAAAAATAAGCTTATAGTTACTTTAATTCAAAATCACATGCAAGTTAAATAGTGTTGAATCCTGACGCCTGAAATTAACCAAGTTTCTTGGCAAGTTGTACCTTGCTGGTTTACAATGCACAGCAAGTTATACAGATTTTAAAAATCTTCCATTTGATCCTCCAACAGAATATCAAAAGACTGTGAACCAAACACAGCTTGAAAGAAGTTATGTTTGATGATATTTCATAACTAAATTATGCTTTATAGCTAAATATACAGACGACCTGCACATTCAAAATTCAGATACAAGACATGCATCTTCTCAAGATGGCTGACAACAAATCATCCAGAGATTTCAAACTCAATAGAAGAACACAGAGCTCCTCAAGAGTTCAAAACTATCCATCAAGCTGCAACACTCAAACTACTCACATTGTTGAAAAGTCTCAAGTAAAGCCTCTGTGTAATGTGAGCAATGCGAGCAGAACACGAACTTGTGAGCAGAAACTGAACTAAGCATTTAATAATAGCAGCATCCAAAAAAATCTATAGATCACTTAAAACAGTAGTTTCTGAACCAATTTTTGCTCTCCACTGCATATTTACAAACACAGCAAGTGTCAGGATGTACAGCTCTTGCACAAAACCAAAGAGCAGAACATTGGCAACGGATGAGTCAGTATTGCAGGGATCCCATGTATCACTTTTATGAGGAGGCTGAGAACAGACTAAGCAGGAAAATGTCAAGAATGTGAAGTCAGAGACTTACTGAGGTAGACTCTTACCCTTCTCTTAGATTCCCCTCTCTGCCTAGTGTACACAGCTTGGCCACAGCTACAGCAACTGTCAACAACTATATCCTAATTAACAGATTTGGAAACTCTTCACCAAGACAACAACAATTGACTACAACCTGAAAGGAGGTTTTAGCAAGGTAAGGGTCAGTCTCTTCCCTCAGTTAACATGCAATAGAACAAGAGAAAATGGCGTCAAGTTAAACCACTGGAGGTTAGCTTAGATATTAGGAAAAAATTATTCACTGAAAAGGTAGTCAGGCATTGGAGCAGGCTGCCCAGGGAAATGTGGAATTAACATCCCTGGAAGTGGTCAAAAGGCAGACAGAGACGTAACACTTGAGTTTGGCAGCAAAAGTAGTGGTGCTAGGTTAATGATGATGATCTCAGAGGCTTTCAACTTTAACGGTTCTATGATTGTGACCATTACTTCTGATATCTTCTCTGGCTCATCCCTCAGAATTAAAGAACAATATGTGTTAAGTCAAATATTATCACACAATAGGTCTAGTCTGAAAAGTGTCAAGAAACTGAGGAAGAAGTGTCTGATAAATGGTTATGGAGTTAAAAATAAAAGACAAGGTGCAAAGAAACACAACATTCAGTGACACACTATGTTCTACAAACAAAATAATTGCTTAAAAAGGTGCTAGGTCACTACTGGACCTTTATGATAATTCCATTCCATGTTCTAATAAGTGAGGATTTGAAATAAATGAAATAAACTATTCCAATCCAACCAGGAGACTGAAGATCTGTATCTCAGTCTTCTCCCTGGTGCTCTCCTGCCACAGGGGTAGATCAGACTTTTGCATCACACACTGCTATAGAACTGGGGTTTAATCACTTGTTTTTCCCATTCTGCTAATTATCTGCAAAGACAGTAAAAGTGTTAACTGGTGTCATTTGCAAAAGCTCATGACTCTTCATTTACCAAGGTTTGGTATAATACTTCTATCCTTAAGTGAGCAAAACTGCAAGAGAAAACACTAACATATGGTCTGACAGTGCAACTAGGTAGACAAGAACATGAAAATTTATTCCTTTTTCATACAGATGACTTAAATCACTAAGCCTTAAGCAATGCACAAATACCATCGTGGAGCTCCTCTAGCATGGCAGGAGATTACATAATCTGCTTAGAATGAAAACCACCTGCATTCTATGCTTTGAGTGGAAATTCAAGATTCACGTCAAACCCATGTACACAGGAAAGCAACAACATCAGGTTCATTTCCACTTAAGAACAGATGTTAGATGTTTTGAAATTGCTCCATACAAGACACCATCATCTTGCAGGTAACCAGGCAATTTCAGATTCAGGTTTTGTTCTTTGAAAAAGACAGAAGTTAGTGGGATAGTTCAAGCCAGTATTTTATTTTTCATTTAAGTAATGAAATTCAGCAGTGTAATTTAATATGGTAACGAGTGAAAATCTTCCCATTTTGTATATCAGAACACCTCACTGACCCAAATCATCTGAGTAATTAGTGAAAAAAGACTACCACACAAACAAGTAAGGGCACCAAAACAGTATAACAAATTCAACATACAGATATGAGCCTCCTCTCAAAGTCTTCATCTTACTGAATACCTAGAGTACAGAAGTCTGAAAATATTAGCATTTCTTTCATAAAAAGTTGTGGAGCCTAGTTTGAAGGCAAGTGCAAAAAGTAGGTCCTTAAGTAAGAATCTACTTAACCAGCATCAAATATCAACACTGGTGATGTATTTAGAGACTTTATAGAGGAGAAGAAATGCCATGCAAACTACACCCTAATGTTCAGCTCTTGCAGAATTCAAAAGGCTGAATGACTTGCTGTAAGACATCTCTAAATACTCATTTAGTAAGCTTTATGTTATAATGCTTCTCAGTCAGAGGGGCTGGTTAAAACAGAACTGGGGATCTCTTTTTCCCCACTCCCTCACCAAGTCCTTCTCTACTGAGAAGGCTGTGAAAGGTAAAATCAATTGACAGCTTCACTGGTCTCCTACAGCATTCAAGGATACAGATACGTGGAACATTGCATGTGGTCTTAACAACAAAAACCACAACAAAGAAACACACCACACTGGATCTTTTAATGGCATTGCATATAGAGGAGTGCTGTGGCTCAAGAACAAGAGCATATTTTTACTCTTGACAGCCAAAGCAAACATATTTCTAGTAAGGGTACAAATAACTAGACTAGGAGTCAGGTAAATACCAGGTAGAGGCTGGAGTGCTTTATTACCACAGGGACATATTTCTATTTTCAGGCTCAGATATATCAGCTCACAAAAGACATTCTGCTCAAGTGAACAGGTTGCCTTAAACACAGGCCTGCAAGTAAATAAATATGACTTAAGTAATATTCCTATAATATTCAGTCACTGCTAAAAACATTAAGTAATTTTACAGAATACTGCTTCGATGCTACAATGGATGAAAATATTTCTATGCTATTCTGAGCCTTCCATGAACTACTCCACAATAACAAAATTATTGATTTGAAGGCATAGAAGCTATGTACAAGTGCTCCTCCAGACTGTTTATCATGTAGAAAGTAGATATATAAAACAGAAACACAAATTATCAATATTTTAAATATGCTGACATTGTGTTTTCTAGTCAGAGATATACAAAAGCACTAAGAGATTAAAGAGTTACATAGGACAGTTCAGAAGGAGAGATTTGTCAGCTGCACCTACAGTTAGAAAAGCATAAGTAACACCATTCCTTAGTCTTCAGATATACAAACACTTTTATAAACTAAATTTTAAAATTGCACTCCTCAGTGTACCTTAGTTTTTAGTCTAGAACATAGAGGAAGAGGTCATTTTGTTTTGCAATTGAGTAGAAGCAGTTCTCTTGAAGCTAAGTCCAATGAGAAAGAAATGCACCGGTATATCATTTTTGAAGAAAGCAAGCAATCTGACAGAATTAGCCCTTATGGGAGTATGCCTTATGAGTAGCCCTCAGGCATACTGTTAAATAACCACTGTCATAAAACAGAGGATATACACACACATGCAGCACGTGATACCGTGTTCTTGATGAGCTGGCAAAACTCCAAAGATAGTGAGAGTCTTAAACAGAAGCTGAAAGGTACAGCAGGATACAAGGGCTGAGTTTCACAACACAAGCCCAGCAACAAGATGACTGCTCCGGAGACAGAAAGAGTACTGTGCCTCTTGAAAAAGTCACACATGATGAAGACAGGTGTGAGGCAACCTTCACACCACCCAGCCAAAGGAAGCCAAACACTATTAAGCTTCATATACATCCACAGTAAAGAATCTTATTGTCATACTTATGCCTGAAAACTGGGCAAGAAAACTGTACTCCACAGAATAAGGCCTATGGAGCAGGTATTTTTTTATTCAGCGCCAGGAGTGAGTGGTGAGGGATAGCTCCACCACAAACTCACTCTTCCATTCTTCGCACAGTATAAGCTTTTATACTTTTTCTACTTAATGCGCATATTATACTTTCCTAACCTCCACATTGTAACATATTTTCTAATTACATATATTCTAATTATCATATTCTAATTTCTAATTCCATATTTTCTAATGATTACATAAGCTCTTGTAGCACATACGTGGTTTCTGAACAAGGTGGTCATCAGCCTCCTGGTGGTCGTTTTGGACGAAGGCTCAGAAGTCTTCCTCGGGTGTGAACTTTTCACCTCTGTCTCTGCACATGCTCTATAAGCTTGTCTGCTCAAACAGACAGTGGTTAGCTTTTTGCAGTTAGCTTGTTCTGCTAAATCTGCTGATTCCTAAAAAATGCTTCGTTCACACACCCTGTTACAAAGTAACTACTACTTTCCGCATAGCTACAGCTTTTTGCACAGCTCCAGCATTATCTCCTTGCCTCGGCATCAAAAGCAAGGAAGGGAGGAGGGGCGAACCAGGGAGGGTGATTGAGTAAC
Organism: Ammospiza caudacuta; assembly: GCF_027887145.1. Classification (NCBI taxonomy): domain Eukaryota; kingdom Metazoa; phylum Chordata; class Aves; order Passeriformes; family Passerellidae; genus Ammospiza; species Ammospiza caudacuta. Next base: position 64,713,897 of record NC_080594.1, read on the forward strand.
ATTACCTTGTTGCCCAGGTATCAATACACAAAATGATTATGATCTTATATTGCACATCCAAACAGCAGTACACACTTGAAGTTCATAGTATATATATATATAGATAGAATGTAATACATAGATAGATAATTTATAGATAGAATGTAATAACTTGAGGGATTGCCTATATAATTACCCCAGTCAAATCCAGGTAGAGACAGTGAAGCAAAGCAATGACAAATCCTACTTAATTGGATCAACAGTACTAGTCCGATCTTTTGTGTCATTACATCTATTTCCCTGCCTTTACATATGCATATTTATGGACAAAATTCTCTCTAGGTGTGGTACAAGCAGTTCAAGCAAACAGGATCAGAATTCAGGATAATGACATCTCACATTGGACTCTGATCCCATGTCTTCAGCTTTTCCACCAGCACTACAGGGCAGTGTGGCCTGGAACCAGTGAAGACCCACCTAGTACAATACTGAGCATAGTCTGGTATCATCTAAGAGTTTTGGCACTCCACCAAAAGGAGCAGCATCTATATTCTCCACAAGTGGTCTTTTCACCGTGGCACAAGCACAAAGTCATGTTGCACATCTAACTTTCTGAATGAAAGCAGATAGTTTAAACACAGATTGTTTGGTACGTAAACTCAGATCATGCCTGGCAGGGATGGGCATTGCCAGTATAACAGAAAGACCAACAAAATATGCACACTGAAACATGACAAACGAAGACTAGGGATATTCATATAATCACAACCCTCTGCACCTCTGTAAATTCGAAAGTGAGCAAGAATGCGTTGCCATTAATATTATCACCAAAAAAAGATTCAACACTAGCTGTTTTTTTTCCCCCAAAGGATATTCTCCAGCAAAAACACAAGTAGAAGACCAAATCAAGGACTGAAGGAAACCTGTAGATTCAGAGAAAAGTTAATTGGATGATTACAGAAAATGCTATCATTTTAGGATCTCCTTTGTAACAATATTCCCTCAGTAATTTTGCTACCTCAGTCTGAAAATGCAATTTACAAACTGCACACCATTTCTTGCTTTTAATTTCCAATATACTACTTCAGCATTTAGATAATGGCTTTATCACACACTCTGTCTCTGCTGCTTGTAAAGCAGTCTGAAAAGCAATCAGGAGCAAAACTACCTTAACATGACAGGTTCTACACAGTGATATTCTTTAGGCATTGATGAGTTAAACTCAAAATTGGTGCTTACAGGTAAGATCACATAACAAAGTGCTAGAACACAGCACTAAAATTTAGTATCACAACCCACAGTGTTAATTCATGCCAACAGAAATAACAGCATGAAGAATTTACAATTTTACAAAGCTGCGATAAAGTGTTTTAGGTAACATCTGTTCAGCAATCATTTCTTTAAAAGACTAATTTAGATTCAAGGTCTTACACTGCAGCATAACTGCAGCAATAATTCAGTCACTTTGTAATTAAAGATATTGACACAGATTGGTCTTACCTTTCTACTCTATGCCAGAGAAATGGAAGTGCTTTTCCTCTTAACTACATCTTTCTTTGATTTATAGACACTGTTAAATGCAACTGTTAATTTGTCTATTTTTAACAGATTGGTGTAAACAAACCCTTCTCGACTCATAAATTTCATAAAGAACTTAATCAAAAACATAACCTGAAAGGCACTGAAGTCAGGTCAACACTAGACTGAAATTAAAAGAAACACCTCTAATTTGAGCTAGAAATTGAAGTTGATCTCTTGATGACCACTGTCTGCAATACGTAGTATTTGTAAAGTGCAGTTGGAAGTCACGTAATACAGCATGCACTGTAATGTTTTTCAAACATTACTAAGGTGGGGGAGCAGGGCGAAAATCAAGGAGAGCAAGTGGCAAACAATTGCTTTTTGCCCCACCTTGCCCTAGCAGATTTCAGAAGTTTCTTGCTCAATCAATGTATACATAGAGAACAGGTGAAATATCTGCCATCCTTCTGTAGATTTCCTCTTTTCACAAGATCCTAAACCACAAGGGGTTTAGGGATGAGCTTTCAATAAGCTGAAGTATACCACAGTACCACAGAAATTCTTTTACCCTTTTAGAAGTTCCACTCCTCTAAAAACTTGGACCCGTTGAACAAAGTCATGCTGGTATATGCCTCAAAATGAACCATCAGTCCTCCAAAAAAAAGTATCTAAAATTATTCTGCAAAAGAACCAAGACAACTGAGACTTGAAACTCATTCACTTCTTTTGAGAAGTTTATTCAAAAAGAGTCCATGAAGGCCTCATTTGACAGGGCTAAACAGTTAGAGTGGCTGATTCCAATGCCTCTTTCTCCCCCCTCCACCCCTCATGTGCAGTGGGTTTTTAAAAACTGTATTTTCCCCACTTTAAAAAAGAATTTTCTTTAGAAGGGAGAAAAAAGACGAGATGCATGTTAATGATGTCACCTTTGTCAATAAGCAATCCAATTTTACCTCAAGGTTTGTCAGGGAATCAAATTATTTTCCAGATTAGCATATCTGCTATGACAGATCAATATGTTGCATTGACTGGAAGGGTCCAACCTGGAACTTATTTTCAAGCCTTGAACACTGAGAAATATTACATTCACATAATCTGTATTACTTGAGATCAATAAATCTAACAGCTACTTTAATCTGACAAATGTACACAGATCAAAATAAAACTGAGGTAACATGAGGTATGGCACTCTAAATACCCCAGACAGAGAAAAGGGCATAAACTAAATCTAAGACTGGATTACAGACAGCCCAAAGGCATGAGAGCCAGGCTTTACACAATCGGACACAAAACTAATTTAACTATTAAAATTACATTGAAGATGTATTACAGAAAGAGTAAGATGCAAAGAAGTCAAGTTGGAAAATACCTCTAAGATCATCAAGTCCCAGCCATAAACCAAACACTGCCAAGTCCATCACTAAACCACATCCTAAAGTGCCACATCTATACATCTTTTCAACATCTTATGAGATGGTGACTCAATTGCCCCTCTGGGCAGCTTCTTCCAGTGCCTGACCACCCTTTCAGTGAAGAAAGTTTACTTAATACCCAATCTAAACCTACTCTGGTGCAACTTGAGGCCCTTTCCTCTTGTTCTGTCACTTGTTACTAAGGAGAGGACGCTGACCTCCACCTCACTACAGACTCCTTCCAGGCAGTTGTAGAGAGCAATAAGGTCAGCCAGTGAGTTTATGGCACACCTAGAATACAATCCATGTTCAATCCATACTTCTGCAGTCCCTATCAACATCCAAGGATAAAATCTTTGCTTTAAGACATTATTTAAAGATGAAAAATAGGACTATCATTAGAACTATGGCGCTTTTGAAAATTGCAGCTTGACAAAGCATTCCCATGAATTAAGGGCATTCTCACCTATTCCTGCTTAAAGAGAAACTGGGCAGGGGAACAGGAAGAGGCAAAAAAAAATTATCAAAATTCACACCTACCTACAAAATTATTATATACCCTATAAACCTGAGTCAGAACCCCAAATTCAGCCTCCTTTATTTTCTGTAGCTGTGACCTCAACACCACGACCTTAAAAAAACAGTCAGCTGATACCTATATTGAAACATTATCAAAATCACCCTTGCACAGCCTGGGAGTCCTAGACATATACCCAACAAACTCACCTGCACCAGAGAAAAGGCCTGCTTTCACTGAAAAGATGAGATTTCATCTAAGAGAAAAGTCTCAATGGCTTTTATCACATATCTATCCACGTTCTTCTCCCTATAAACTATTGTACTGCCATTTTAACACATGATTAGCAAAACTGAATGTGATGGCAACATGCTACTTCTGTTTTAGCACATAATTATAGGAAAAAATGAAAACCATTGTGATACCTGCATAAGAACTTGGCAGTTAAAGTACTAGTAGTACTTCAACTCTCTTGACCCAGAGCGCTTGTCAGTCACAAACACACAAAATCCATGACTCTCACAAAAGGAATAATCCAACTCTCAACTCATACAGCAACAACACCATCCAATCTTTTACAGTGGCCAGACCACACAGGTTTCTCCTCACAGATCATATACTAAAGCATATTTTGAGAGACTAGGGCGATCTGGTGTCACGAGACATTTTGGGGTACGTGTGTGTGGGGCAAGGGGCTGGTTGGGCCCTGCCTTGGTGAAGGGATGCCCTGCTCTGCACACACACCCCACTCCTGGAGTACCCCAGCCCCACAGTGGCTGCCAGTCCCTGGCACAGAGGAGGCAATGCTCCACACCTGGCCTCTGGAGCCCCTCACCCAGCTCCTGAGCAGCCAAACACACAGAAGTCCCACCTGGGGGAGGGGCCCCAGAAGGCCAAGGGGTATTTAAAGCTGAACACAAGGCAAGCACATGTCTTCACCCTACCTCCCCTTGGAATTTCTGTCAGCTGAGCACTGCTGGAACCCAGCAGCTGGTAGCTATACGTCCTTTTTTATATATTTTTGTCTTCCTCTCCCTTTTTCTTCTAATTCCCACTTCTTAGAATTTCTGAGTAACTTAAAAGGGCTTAAAGTCTGCAAAGTCGAATGGGCTAAGTTAATACTTAGAGATGAATTTTATGTTGATTGAATGTTGCACTAAACCTTTTGCCAAAGATCTTTGATTGTCTGAGGTTGCCAGTAAAGTCTTTTTTGATGTTTTGACCTGTTGAGAATATCTTGCTGCTATTTCTAACTCAGAATACAAGAACAATCATGAGCCCTTTTGAAAGCCTCATCAAGCGAGGGGCCATGTCACCTGCCTGACTAAAACACCCGTGTCCCCAGTGAATAGATACACAGCCACTTACAAAGCCAAGCAAATACCTCTTGGTCAGTTTCACTGATGCCCATTCTCACATACAGAAAAAGGCACAGGGACATGGTTCAAACAGCAGTCTCTGCAGCCACAGTACAAAAAGATTGCAGCAAACAGGAATATTCCAGGAGCATGCTGTGACCCTCCAGAACAGGTCTGGCCAGCTTGTTTGATACTGGTTATTGGCTAACTTTTTTGAACCTGTGCACAAGTGCCAGGCACTCAAGTACTGAACATTTCATAAATACACCTTAGAATCAAGAGTCTAATATAAACATTATGGTATCTCTTTTGTAATTATGTAACAAATACAGTTTAGAGCAGGTGGGATCAGGGACAGCTGAACAAAGATCAACATGCATCACCTAAATATGAGCACAGGGTGCATTTCCTCTGCATGCGGCAGATACTCCCTGAAAGGAGGTTGTATCCAGATGGGTTCAGCCCCTTCTCCCTGGCAACCAGCGACAGGATAACAGGACACAGTCTCAAACTACACCACAGGATGTTTAGGCTGGACATAATGAGGAATTTCTTCACAGAAAGGGTGATGAGACATTGGAATGGGCTGCCCTGGGAGGTGGTGGAGTCACCATCCCTGAAAGTGTTTAAGGAAAGACTCAACACAGCACTTGGTGCCACGGTCAAGTTGACATGGTGGTGGTCAGTCACAGATTAGATTTGATGATTTCAGAGGTGTTTTCCAACCCAATTGATTGCGTGGATACAAGGCCTGTAGAATATACGTTGGTCCCAACTCTAATGCTTGGAATTTTCATCATGTCCAAACAAAAACTGGTTATTTCTGGGTACGCTTTGGTTAGAGCACATCTTGCAGACACATTATCTCATGACAAGCCACCTTGAGTTTCCCAGTTTCTTGGTGTGCTAACAAAAAGCTTGTAAAAGTGGGCCTATGGAAGAGAACTTCACTAAGTCCTTTAAATTCAAAGACAGCTTTTACACTGCAGAGTTTATATCACTCAAGGTTAAGAAAAAAAAAAACACGCAAAAAACCCACCAAAGAACCACAACAAAAATCAAACTCCACAGTCCTATTAGAAGTAACACCGTTTAAGAGCTGGAAGTCTGTCCTATTCCCCTCGCAACCAGGGCTATCACGCAGCAAGCAAAGGCAATGAACCTTTGCGATGAGGTTCTCGGGAGAGAACTGAAAACTTCCTGCACCCTTTCACAGGGGCGAGCAAGAGGCGAGCTGGACGAGGCGGGATCAGCCTTGGAAGCCCAGCTGAACTTGACTGTGCCACGTACTCCCACTCAGGGCCCGGTGTCGGCCGGCCCCGGGCAGTGACTGGCCCCGGAGGGACGGACACGGGGGTGTCACCGCCCGGCCGGCCGGGCCCCTCGGCACAGGCCCGCCAGGCCCCACTCCCCGGGCACCCCCGCCGCGGCACCGGCTCGTACTTACGAATTTGGGCTTCCTGCTGTCCGCCGCCTCCTCGGGACCCCCGGCGCTCCCGGTGCCCGGCAGGCCCTTCCGGGGACGGAGCCCCTTGTTCTCCCGCCCGCCGCGACCCGGCGGCGGGGACGGGGCGCAGTAACGCGGCCGCGGCGGCTCCATGGCCGCGCACGAGCGAGGAAGGGACATGGGCAGGGGGGAGCGCCGCCCGCGATCGGGCCCAGGCACGGCGGCCCCGGCCGAGCTGGGCGCCCGCGATTAGCGCGGCTTAGCTGGGCTCGGCCAGCAGGGCGCCGCGGGGGGAGGAGCGGGGCTGAGCGCTAAAGCCGCGGCCTTAGCGCAGCGCAGGATTTAGCCGGGAGAAGCTCTAATCCCGCCACGCCCGCGCCGCGCGCTCCCAACGGCCGCGGCTGGCGGAGCGCGGCAACGTCCGCGCCGTCCGAACCGTCCCGCCACCGCCGGCCCCGCCCCCGCCCGCCCGCCCCGGCCAATCCGCACCCGCGCGGCCGCGGCGGCGCGTCCCGGTTGGCGGGAGCCGCGCCCGTGCGCGGTGAGTCAGTCGCTCGCGCCGGGCCCCGCCCCGCCGGGAACGGGAGCGGCCCGCGGGGGGCGGTAACGGCGCCTCCGGGGTGCGCGCACGGACACACGGAGGAGGGGAGAGTTTGTGTCCTCATCGTGCAAATCCTGTCTTCTCTGCAGCCTGGATGCTCGGGATCTGATCACTGGGCCGGTCCCTCACCTCTTTGGCCTAGGATGCTGATTGCCAACAAGTGGCTTTGTTAAAAACTCCGATTCCTTACCTCAAGCCGCTGTTTAACAGGTGAAAAGTGGTTCATCTATTTCTATATAACCTTTTTATATCATTAGAACACTGACTTTTATATGTAAATATACATTATTATACAAAATTTTAGACTCAGCTTTGGAAGAGACCTTTACAATCATCCAGTCCAAAAATCCAAACCACCTCTTAAAACACCCCCAGGGACAGGGACTCCATCACCTCCCCAAGCAACCTATTCCTACACTTGCCCATCTGAACAGTGAGAATAATTTTCTAATACCTGATCTGTGTTGTCATCATCTTGCAGAAGTCCCATACCTACTTGGCGGTTTCTCATGGACATCTCCTCGCAGCACTGACTCCTTCTTCTTGACAGTACAGCCAACGAACCCCCAGCTCCATTCACAGCACAGTCAACAAACTCCAACCACTCCTCACCCAGCTAACCCACTCTTTTGTAGCACTCATCTTCTTATTTGACACAGCTGTGGCCTATCAAGGGCAGGCCTGTTCCTAACCTTTGGTGATTAGTGCAGCTGCAACTCCTCAGGGGTGAGATTGCCTTCTGCACTATTCTCCTACATTCCATCCCTCCACAGATCTGAATCTCCCCCGTGTCAGTTTTAGGCCATTTCCTCTGGTCCTGGCCCTGCAGTCACAGTGGAGACTGGCCCCCACTTCCATTAGAACCTCTTCTCTGGTAGCTGTAGAGAGCAATAGATATACATACATACCTATATATATTATATATTATTAATGCTTCTCATTTTACTTTTATACCAGCCTGGAGGTATTGGGTTAAGGCAGAATGACACAGAAGAGACACAGTCCCTATCCAAAGCAGTGGCAGTGTTTCCATCATCCTCCTCCGGCTGAGTTTCTGTTTTGTGATGGACACAGTCTGTGTGGAGGAACTGCTAACTGTTCTGCCAAGGCCAAAAGAACAGGTGTACCTACAGTCTTCATTTGTTTAATGCAATCTGTTGTTTTCCATCACTGAAAGACCTGCAAGACACTGTGGTTTACGGGGAAATACATAAATAGAGATTTCATTATGCTGTAAACTAGCAAATTGCATATGGTTTACAAGGCAATTGAATTCTCATTACTACAATCAATACCTTGCATTTATCTTTATTTTAAATTAAGAGTAGTTAGAATAATGATGCAAACTGGAGACTTATGTATGAGAAAATCTATTTCCAAATCTCAGTGTTAGGGATCATTAAGAAAATGCTAATACTCAGCATTTGTACCGCTAGAGTATTTCCTAAACAGAACAATTTCTTTTCCGTCATTCAGTCCTTCACCATGACTTACACAGGCAGTGACCTACAAAATGAAACATCTGCCAGTACACAGAGTTCTGGTGAAACACAGCAGAATTCAGCCCCAGACTCTGCCTTTGCAGGGCGAGGAGCTGTGCGGCCACGCAGAGTAGATGCTGTAATTATTTGTATAAGTTAAACTGTTTCATTCTTTGGCACCTTTCTATAGATGTTTTGTAAATTTATATTGAAATTCTTTGTGGAGAGTATAATTAGCAGAACAGTGTTTAATGTCATGGTTAATGATTTCCTGGAACATTTGATTAGAAAATTAATCAAGCTATGTGTGCATATGATAAAGCTGTTTAAATGGACCTCCTAATTGCACTGTGGTAGAACACAATGGCTTGTGCCAATATATCACTTCCAAGGTACTGTGTTGCAATAACAGAGAAACACTGAAGGGAATAATTTATCAGACGGTTTTACTAAGCCAAAAGTAAATGTTAGTACTTTTGATCTATTATTATTATTTTATATTGCCCCTCTTGTGCTCATTAGGTGTTTCACAGAACAAATACACTGTTGCAACAGCTCAGTTTACTAAGATTAATCATGACTGCGGAAAAAATTCTGAGAAAGAAATGCATCACTAATACTAAAATTGTGCAGAGATTCTATGTAGTCATACCATGAAGATTGTCCAGGGCATGCAAATAGCTTGGCTATTTTGCATTATTTTTGTTCTGAATGAGAATTTTTCAAATATGAAAGTCCGAGACAAAGTAAGCGCATAAAGTTAACCATGCACATTTGCAGAAGTGGTCCTTTAGACTGATGGATTCATTTAGGCTTTTAGCATTCTGTTCCAGCTCTCTTTTATTTTTTTTTAATATACTGTGACTCATGACTTAAAAAAAAAAAAAAAAAAGAAAAGAATACTCTCCTAATATTCATTGTTCTGGAGAGGCAGTTTTCCAAATATATTCCTGTACAAAGTATTTCAAAGGCAGCCTTTCCTGTGTTTAGGCAGTTGTCCACATTTCATTTGGAGACACCTAGTTCTTTCCCATAAGAAGAAGATAAAACAGTCAATTAACTGTTCTTTTGTGAGATTCATCCTTTTGACCTGTCACATAAAAGTTATGAAGGATTTTTTCAGCAGTTTTATTCTTTTTACAAAGCAAGCAACAAGTTGTTTTTACAAGTTTATTACTGCTCTATTAAAGTATGCTAACAAGGAAAGCATTCCTAGCCACAGCTCCTGTGGCTTGGCAGAGACAAGCAAATGGCAAACGTGTTTTCAGGAAAATGTCTTCTTTCTCCCATGGAAAGCCCCCAAACAGGCAATTCTTGCCCAAATCTCTCAAACTTGCATAGCTATTTCTAAGTTGTACCAGTTGAATATGTATCTTATACCTTTCCAACCATCTTATTCAAAAAGTTAATACTGGACTTACAAAAACATATGTGATTGTTAACTCACAAGGCCAATAAAAATTACCTTAGAAAAACATGGCCTGTCCTCATGTCTTATAGAGGCAATTGATTCTTGTTTTATCTAAGAAAGTCTTTAACAGTTGTATTTTTATATTGAAACAACACTCATTAGTATTTTAAATTTATTGCAATGTAATATCCTTAAATGTAACCTGTGGATAAGATCTTACTTAATTTTCACAGCATGGGTGGCTCGCAAAACATATTATTTCATTATTAGGATAATGGGAAGATAAAATCTCAAATTGTTCATCTAGTCTAGCCTATTAAGTTTACTAAGGAACATGGCTGTAAGTTTATCATACTAATAAATTAACAAATTTATGGTACAGCTATGAGAAAATTCATACTCTGTTCAAATAATAAAGTTTTATTGACAAAAATTTGGTTTTAGTTTTATTTCCTGTAAAACAAACAATTATTTTGGCTTTTTTGCACATAATTTGATTCTTCTTTAGTCACTGTCACTGCCCCTTGTAGTAGTATGTGTCATCTCTACATTCTGTTTCTAGCATAGACTGGGAAAAATTAAAATCCATAGCTAAACCTATCCTTGAAGATCATGATAATCAGAAAAAGGAAAGAACTGGAATTTGCCAACTAATACGACACTGACCTTAAGTTCTTACAAGAGAAAAATGTATTAGGCATTTTCTGATATATGATTATGGTTATGATCTTAGTTGCAAAAGCTTACAGAATTGTAAGTCTACTAAAATGTGATAAAAAGGCGTTTTGGTTTTAATCGTTCTTCATAAAGGATTGAATTTTTCTTTTGCTTAAGCTCATGATCAGGATAACTTATGTTTGTTAATCTATTTGATTATCTGAATCTATTTGAAGAGATTCTGAGAACTGAGTTCAGGCTAAATGCTTGTGGTGGGTAACACAGAATGTTATTATATTCCATATCTGTCTCTGCCCCAAACTTGTTACTGTCTTTCTCAGACCCAGAAGATTCCAAGATCTGGCATTGCAGGGCAGCTGGGAGGTGCCGGTCCCCGAGTCCCTTTACAAGGCTGGGGCACCTGAGCCAGCCTGCGCTTGTGCCTGGCAGTGCTGCTGCAGGTGCGGGCTCTGCTTCAGAGGGCTTGTTTTGGGCAGTTGGCTTTTTGCCTGTTGGGCATTTTGTTTGTTTTTCTGGGCATGAAACAGTATCTACTCAAAAAAATTGCATTTCGCCACCATAAGCAGCTTCCGAGTGAATTTCGCCAAGCGAGCGGGTTCCTGGGCTGGGGCAGCCGGCGCCCGCAGAGCGCTGCGCTCCGCTCCGCCCCAGCCGACCCCTGGGCAGCAGGAGGAGCCGCCCGAGCTGACCCCAGCCCGCCAGCGCCTCTCACCGGCCACTAGAGCTCCTGCACCAGCTCCGACCTTACTGGGAGAGCTCTTCTGGCCACCCCCTTGTCCCTTTGTTTCCCAGACCACACCGTCACCCGTGGCCGCCTGCCAGAGACTGGAAAAGCAGTCTGTTTCAGGGCATCTCGGGAGGCTTGGAATGTGTGGTAGGGCGTGGGTCAGAGCTGGCTATGGTGAGGGGTGCTGTGCCCCCAATACCCCCCAGCCCCTCAGTGTGTGTCAGTCAGAGCACGGTGGAGCAGCCCCAGTGTTGCCTGACCCAGCCCCTGAGTGACCAAGACCCGCAGGTCCCATCTGGGTCCAGGATTTAAAAAGCCCAACCACAGGACGAGCCTGTTGTCTCTTAGCCCTTCTGTCATCTTGGGGTTTGACACCGCTGCTACCCATGAGTTGGGAGCTATGACTGTTTTTCTATACCTCTCCTGCCTTTCTGGTTTTCTCCCTTTCTTCTTCTAACTCTTTTCTCCCATAACCTTTAAACCCACTCAGTGTTATGTTTTCTCTGGGCTAAGTCTTTTCTGTGATAAGTAATGTTATGTTGCATTTACTCTTTTGCCAATATTACTTTATTTCATGAGGTTTGCCTGTCAACTTTTGTGGGTTTTTTGCCTTTTAAGAGTATCTGGTTGGGATTGTCTCCTTTGTATCTACCCAGAGCAAAAAAAAATCTTGGTTAAACCCTGGAATTAAGTAACTGGGGTGTCACATAGGCACCCTTGGAAAGGATCTGACACCATTCTCCCTTGGTCTCCCTACACATGGTCAGCAGATTTGGGAACATTTTGGGCATTTCTCTGTTCCTCTGGAGTTGGTGAGATTTAGCAATTTTCTATCTAGTGATTACTCACTGCTATATATTGCCTCTTGCTGCTTTGCTTGTTAGCAAATAGTTATTTTTTCACTTATATCTACTCATATTCATTCCTTATTGTGGAAAGGGATTGGTAGAAACTGAGGGGAGGTAACTCATTTTAGCAAATCCACTTGTTTAAATTGTCTTAAACCAAGACAGTGCTAAAAAAATAGTAATTCTCTTTGATATTCCCTGAGAAAAAATATCTTATTATTAAAGAAGAGCTCATGTGATGCTTTAAGTACGTATGATGGCACTTGTCTTATGATGCATCTCTTTTAAAGCCCTGCTCTTGCTCTCATCTGTCTTGACTGACCAGCATGCTATGTACAGTTAGAAGTACTCTAAACAATTGTTTGCCATAATTCAGTGGCACCCTGGAAGACAAGTAGTGTGTGCTAGTTAATATTTGTATAATAGTTTAGGCAGAAGTAGAGGGGGACTTGTGGAAGGACAGATAATTAAAGAAAATGCTGTCTTGCCTGGCAAATAGTCTGTAAAAACAAGCATCTTTGAGATAATTCAATCAGAGTGTTGGTAAAGCTGAACTCATCAGACATCTTGGCACATATATTTCTTATTTCTTAAAAACATCTGAACTAGAGTCTTCAGAAAACAGCCCTTTTCTTCCCTTCCTTATATAAAAAGTATTATGGTTGTATTTCAGGAAAGTCATATTATGGTCGTATTTCTTGCAATTTATTTCTGTTTCCAGAATAAATACTTTTGGAAACCAGAATATCCCTGATTGCCATCCTTATCACTAGGAGTCTTGGACTGCCACACTTGCAGGATGGTATCAGTACTAAGTGTCAATGGAATGTGTATCTTGCAACAGTTATAAAAATAGTTGGATTTTAAAGAAGCACAAAGGACTTCAGGTCTATTCCTGGTTTTTGCATGGCAGTATTTTCCACTAGGAAGATCTAATTAAATGACTCAAGCTTAAATAAAATTTCCACTGAGAGTTGTGCTGAAAATACTACAACATCTTTTTTTTATAAGATGAAAGTTTTTACTGAAGAAAACAACAAAGCAAGATCCTGCAGGTTTTAGTAGAGTCTGCAGGTATAGCCATCTTTACTCCAGAATGGACAAACAAGAAAGGCATTCCTGAGGACAGCATATGCCACAGTCCTGTTATTGATATATCAGTCATACTCTTTTGAAATTTCAAACAAAATTTAGGATGCAATGGATTCATTTTTTGTCTTTTCTAGTTAGAATTTAAGGACTTTCAGAAATAGTTGTAGTCTGAATAGCACCACTCTCCTTGAAGCTTTCAAAGTCACCCTGTAAAACATGAGGATATAAGAAGTAGGAAAGTAGTTTTCTTCATCAATTTATTGTGGATTACAAGTTGCTAATAATTTCTCACAAAATATTTTAGGCTAGCCTCTCATTCAGCTGAGGAAATCTAATATACCTCCTTCAAAATACTGCCTAGATGGGAAAGAAACAGTAAAGAAGTCTATTAAACAGTTCATCAAATGGATCTTTACGAGGATATTTGAGATGTGATTTGTGGCACTATTTAAGATACGTTGCATGCTACATTATTATAAAGTTCAGGTTTGTAATTTAATTATGGACCAAATTATCTTCAGTTCTAACTTTAGTTGAAGTGACTAGGCCAAGCCTGACAGGTGATATAAATTGTAAATGGTCTGAGTGTCATGGGCCACAATAAAGACTGTGTTACTTAATTTTATACTTCATGTGGGATTTTCAGAGCTGCCTAAAGAATTAAATGATCTGTTCAAACCTTGCCTATTCTATAGTTATACTCCTAGTAAAATTTTTGCAAACATTCCATTTTATTAAAAAAAAAAATCAGAGATAAAATCATGCTTGTTGTCATCTTATTGCAAAGCTCTCACACCTTCTTGGTGATTTCTCATGGTCTCATGGGCACCTCCTCACAGCAATAACTCCTTCTTCTTCAGAGCACAGGCAGAAAACAGCAGCTCCCTTCTCAACCAGCTTTCCCCCCTCTTTTATAGCACTCATCCTCATTGGACACAGCTGTGGCCTGTTAAGGGCAGGCCTGCTCCTAATCTTTGGTGATTAGTGCAGCTGCAACTCCTCAGGGGCCGGATTACCTTCTACACTATCTTTGTTTTTTTACATTCTATGCCCCCACACATGCTGAAGGGTTTTTTTTTTTGTGAATATAAGGGTCCATAGAAGTGTGATCAAGCTTAGTGATTTTTTCAGGGTGTTCACTGCAAAGATTTCAAGCCTTCTGTCAGACTTCTGAGATGTAATTATCTTCCATTACTTCCTGATAACTCTCCAAATTCCTCATAGCTTTCCTTTTTTAATATACTTCTGTATTTTTTTATTATTCACTTTCCAAATTTCCTTCTAAGATTCTTTCATTTTGCCTTGTGATAATTTATATTACTTTCTACTAGGGCATGATACAGTTTGCTTTCAGAAATCCCTTATTTTCTTTTGACAGATGTATCTTTTAAAGAGAGAGAGGGAGGGAGGGAAAGAGAGATAAACACATATATGTATGTGCATATATAATGCTTTTTATGTGTTAGTTATGTATTGCAGAAGTCTCAAAATTGACTATAATTTGTTTATATATAGCTTTTATTTCTCTCTGACTGATTTTCTTATTCTAATCCATCTTTAAGTTTCTCAGTCTACTTTTTCCTCTTGCCAGAGTAGTGGATATAATCATATTATGGTTACTGCAACTTAATATTCAGTTACAGTAAGTACTGTACATGTAGATTAAGAAAAAGGCATCTTCTTTTTTTTAAAAAAACCCAATATATATCATTTAGGGAAATTCCTGAAATACATCGTATATGAAACATAATCAGCAACTTTTTGGGTAATGCAAGTCACCTGTTGCTATCCAAACTGCATATTATTTTTCTGATGCTCTGTTCCTTGGTTTCAAGTTTCAATGGACAACCTGATTTTAATGGCTTTTTAACACACATAGTCATAAATTTCTACAGAGTGCAATGCACTGTCTTTCTTATGCTAAATAGTAGCTTCATCTCTTGTCATAGGATGATAAAGAGTGTAATTGGAGGGTGTACTTTGCATCACAAGTAGTCCTCCAGTGCAGCACAGCTAAGCTTAGGGTTTTTTCCTAGGAAGTTTCTTAAGTGGCAGTTTTATGACAGTGTGAATCAGACCAAACTTCATAAGTTTCCATCTTCCTTCACCTATGTTATAATAAATGAAAGCTCTTGGTTAAGAAAAATGAACACTTTAACTTATTTTCACAAAGTATTTCTGCAGAAATGGGGATATGATTATATTGGAGTGTGATATCCTGTAGGACCTAGAGATGCAATTAGCTGTCAGATATGTGTTTGAGGGGAGGGAGGCAAGTGAAAGAAATTTTATTGTAACAATTACAGGATTGCCCCTCAGCTGGCCATAGGCAATAGGGTCTCAAGATGCTTTTGGTTCATTGTATGACAGCCCAAACAGAATGGACACTTATGAAACCAAGGTGTATTTGCCAGAAAAGTAAAAGCCAGTTGACATTGTTTCCTTATAAATGGAAAATTTAGAGAGAGCAGAATCTCAGCCTCTGTTTAGGTGTCAGGGCATGGTGAACACCAGCTTTCCCTAAGGGAAGTGGTGCTGAGGGAGATACCATGGCCAGCAGGACAAGGGCCCTTGCTGGCCAGGACCCATCCCACTGATTCCAGCCAGAGGAAAGGAGGACGGTGATAGCCAGGTTTATCCAGTAGTCCAGACTGTCAGGCGACTTTGGAATGATGAAGCAAGTCTGAGGAAGGGGGATAGGATATAAGAAAATAAAGGTAGTGTAGAAAATAATCTTACCCCTAAGGAGTTGCAGCTGGGCCAATTATCAAAGACTAGGAGCAGGCCTGACTTTAACAGGCCACTGCTGTGACCAATGAGAAGAAGAGTGCTATAAAAGAGTGGGGTGGCTGGGGGAGAAGGAGTCAGTTGGCTGCTCTGTGAAGAAGAAGGAGTCAGTGTGCTGAGGAGATGCCCACAAGAAACACCAAGAAGGTATGAAATTTTTGCAATAGGAGACACCGGTATGGAACCCCTGCAATGGGATGGCAACAAGACCAGGGTCAGGAGCAGTTCCAGTGACTGTAACAAGGGGCTGGAGATGATTGTGTGTATCCACAGTGATGAAACACAAGAAGCTTGGGAGTCCCACACTATGTGGGATCAACAGGGTTCTTACCTGGCAGAGTGAAAGTCTGTCTTCTTTTCTGTAATGTGACATGCACAGGAATCCATCACGTATGGATGATGAGTAACTCATGAGGCTCAAGAGCTTTGTCTGTTACTTCTACAGCCACCCTTAATATGAGAGGAAAAAAAATCCAGTATTGTAAATGTGCGTATTGGTCTCTGAAAAGGTAATGTAATTCTTTATTCACATCTGTCTACAAAACTCTATTTGTTTTCATTGATGAGTTCATTTCCCCTTGTATAGAACATTGGTCCTGGTTCCAATGAAGAGAAAGTCTCCTTGAAGGAATAAGGAAGGTCTTTGACAAGATTTTAAATCAAGCAGGAGGTCATCAAGAAGTCAATCGCTATACCCCACTAAGTGCTCGTAAAATTGTTATTTACTGTATGTTTTGTGAGCTTCAAATCTGGACATTAAATAGATGCAGGTTTTCTATTTACAAAGGCACCAACAAAGACCTCTTTTTGTCCCACTGAAAGAAAGGGAATATGAAGATCTGTCTGCACAGGCTTGCAGGGTGCTGGGAGATTAATAAGGCAGCCAAGATGTAATAATCCAGATACAGCATTGGGTGCATGACACATACTTTTAAGCAGCTTTCTTTATATGAACTACAACATGGAAAAAGGAAGAATGTTGCCCCAAAGATGGTTCAAAATACACATAATTAAAAGCAGTACAGTGGTCGACTCTTTTTCATTCTTTGCTGGAAATAGGATACCAAAAAAGAGTATTTTTGGAAGAACAGCATGCCCAGAAGCAAGAGCAGGGCAAAGAGCTCACAGCTCAAAGCAGCAGGCAGGCTTATGTATGGAATGTTGCTGAGAACAGAGTGCTGGAATGTACCGATCCCAAATAAACTGCATTGCTTCAGCAAATCATGAGCTTGACTCATCCACCCTCCACCCCCCCACAATGGTGTTACTCATTCTGAGACTCCTTGTCCCTGTAATGATCACTCCAAGTTCTGCTTAGGTGATGTGACTAAGTGACAATATAACTGAAATGAGAGTATTTCAAAGTAGTATGGTTCTGTAAAACAAAATATGTGGCAGTTTTGTAGCATTTATGTGTAGGAGAGGTCCATATTCTCTGGCTAAGGACAATAGAATCAGTAAAGAACTAAGCTAGACTCTTTCTATGATTAAGGAATCAACATTTAATTTGATTTAATTTAATTTAATTGAGGTTCTCATTTTTATGTAGGGAAGAAAAACTAACATCTACAAAAATCAGTTCATCCACTCTTAAAATGTGAATTTAGAACAAATGGAAAGAAGAACCTCTGGAGATCCTTCTATGTCTTCACTGACTATAGAAGATGCTTTGATACCTGGTTTAGACCAGAAATGTATATTTAAATGCTGAGAGCAGGTGAGGTAAAACTTATTCTCTCAATCTGTTCTGGGGATTTCAGTGATCTTCAGTCAATAAATTCACTCCCTTTCAATAGATTTTATTACACATATTCATATTAATTCAGAATCACAGATATAGTTAAATAGCAATGCTAATGACTCCTTGGAATTAACAATAAAATTCTTTTGTGATCCTCAGAGAATAAAATCTCAAATAATCACACTTCCAAGGTAATCTGCACGTCTTTGAAAATGGGGTTTGATAGTCTGAAAACTGAAGACAGATATTTTTTTCCCTGAAAGGTTTAATGACTAGTTCCCTTACTCCTTTTGCTGCAGGCTGTTATCATTATGGATATTAAACTACTTCAAAAACTGTGCAAAGTGTTAAGTTGCAAATGCACTCTCCTGTTGTACAGAATCACTTGGGTGGTGATTAAAAGAATTAATGCTGCTACTAACCTGAGTGTTCTAAAACATGTTCTTGGCAAAATCTATTCCATTTTTCTGTTTTGTCTTTTTTTTTCCTCTTTTCTGCTACAATATATTGGGGTTTTTTCTCACTTGCAGAGCTTCGCATTCAACTTTGTAAACTTTTGCAAGATTAAGAAATTAACTCCCTAATAGGTACATGACAGCAGTCCCATCATGAAGATGTTAGTTTTCTAAACAGGTACCTTTGTGCCTTCTCCCCACATGGTATTCAGTCTATGAAGAAGTTGTATGTAAGCATCTGCAAACAACTTAATTGTTTTAATCTTTCTTTAGAATTCTCCATTGCCAATCTGCCCACAGAAGTGAAGAATTAAATACAGCCTCTCTCATTGTTATGTATTGCTCCTGGTTTAGTCTTCATCTCCTTCCTGTCTGTCTTCCACAAAGAGACAGCAAGCTTCTGGGGCATTGCTTTTTTCCCCCCATTCTAAACAGCTCTGGCATTTTACAATAATAAATGTCTTGATTAATACACAGAGCTTGATACTTGTGTTACATGCGAAAACTACAACACCTGAACTCTGTTTGATTTCTAGACTTTCTCTGTTAGTTTCTGCTGGTGTTTACATGAGAAAATTCACCAGAACAGATATTTCAAAATAAACAATGCTTGCTTCTCATACTTAACTTTCCAGTCTTCGACTAGTATTACAAGTAACGAAGTACCCATTGTAATTTCTAAATGTTTGCCATATTTAGTAAATAATCCATACTTTATAATTGACATTGTTCAATACAGTTTTCAGACTTGTGGTATTTTCTAGCTTTGGACTATACATGTGCTCAATCTCATAATTGAATGTTTTATGCCCAGGTCTATTAGCATGGCTTCTGAGAGGGAGGTGGGAATGGATATAATTATTCATTTATGTTTTAGGTGGAAATAGAGGAAAATGATCTGTGTATCTAGAATCAAAGTTGTTGTTGTATAACCATTTATTTTAAACTGGGAGATTATACAAGCTATATTCATTCAGATTCAGTCTTATGTAAATCATGGCTTTGCAATCATTTAGTTGTATCACATTAATCTACAGTGACAGTGTTCAACAGAGTCTAGAAAGTCGTTTGATTTCACACTCTGTAAATGACAGTTCCTGATTTTCTGTAATATTTTGGATCAAAACCTTGTTTCAGTAACTTCATATTAGCTGGACGGTTACAGCTGAAATGCAGAACTGTTGTGGTTGGGTGATATGATCAACATTCATCACAAGCTAATAATGGTGATTCTGAACATCTTAATTGGAGATCACACAACTCTGTGTAGTGTGAAATAAGATGTCTGGGCGATTGCAAAGATTTTGACTGGTCCTTGTGCTGATAGCCTGCAGAATATTTTAATACTCTGCAGTCACACCAGATGGGCAATCTGCTGCAGTATATATCTTGGTTCAGTTTTAAGCTGCAAGGGTTTTGTATCTGATGTCACCTCAAGGAAAAAATAATAAACAGCTGAACTAATGACATTTTTTATTCTCTCTACTCTTGATTTACCTAGGCCTTGACTGATGAGATACTCAGTTTAGGGAAACTGTACAAAGACCTTCTACAATACCAAGAAAATGGGCCAGAAATGGAACTGGAAAAAAAGGAGTACCCATTATTAACTGCTCAATGCATGCCTTCTAATCCTATGTGCAAAATTTAACATGTTGTTGCAAAATAGGTTTGGGAAAGTATACAGATATGAGGAAAAATGGCAGAAAAAAGTGTATACAGGAGAACTGATAATATTTTGATTAATTTTTATAGCTCAGTTTTCTGGATCAGTGGAGTTATTTATTTGGGTAGTGAGTAGATAGAATACCAGCTCTCCCCTACTCCAAGGTTTTGCTTGATACATTTTTTCATAGAATATTCCATGGAAACAACTTGAGTTCTGCAGCCTGTCACTGCAGCTCCCACAACTGGACTTTTGTCTACTTTGGTACAGGACAACTCAAAGCTTTGGGTACTTTGGCTTGTGCATCTCTTTCAGTGTGGAATTTTAGCACAGCTCATCATCTGGGTAACCTGATCAGTAGTTTATGCAATTAATATGAAATGGGGAACAGTCAACTTTTTAAATATTTTAAATAAATTGTTTTGGACTATAGCAAATATGTTATGTTAAAAGAGAGAAAGAAATGTGAGGAATCTACTGTTATAATAACTGGGTTTGAATTAGAGAGCCAAAGAATGAACTACATATGTGTTCTATTATGCAGAAACATTTGGCACTTGTCACTGAATAAATAAGATATCATCCAAGTGCTTTGCCCTGATGTGGCTACTGAACAAAAGTATTGTGAGTAAATGGTAGCAGAAAAAATCTGAGCTGAAAAATAGGACATGTAAAAGACTACTAGAATTTTCACCTGGATTGTCAAAGTCAAACAAAAAAATTAAGTAACACTTACATTTGCCATCTAAGCAGTGAATTAGAAGGATGGCAATCATGATGTCCTTAACTTATATCTGGTTCTGTCACTTGTTATGCTTCATAGTTTTTAATTAACTTAAGCTACTTGTTAAGTAACTTCATCATGTCAATACACTATGAAGCTGGACAGAGGGTGGGGCCTCTCACACAAATGTGAAATGCATGAAGGATGAATGTAAAAAAAAGTCTGAAAATATGTAAGAATTTGTTAGTGATACAGAAGCCAAATATGTAATGCCAGGAAAAAGGAGACCTCTAATAAAAATCCTGATTGAAATTAGAAACTGAAATACACAGCTGAAGATTCAGAACTAATGTATAGAAGTGTGACATAGCTAGCATTTCCTGAGAACTGAATTCAGAAGAACCAATTTATGTTTAAGAAGCCTACAATGCTCTGAAACTTAAAGGACAAGAAAGAGGATAAGCATATGATATAGACATGCATGGGTTGAAATTTTGATACAGGCCTGGTCATACTATGGTAACCAATTACTTAGATGCTGAGTAAGAAGCAAAATAGACCCCACTGCTCTGCAGAAGTTACAAGTGATGACATAGAAAAAGATTGTGCCAGTCCCATCACTGGTTCTTGTTAGTCCATCAGTCCAGCAATATATAAAGTTCTCTAGAGCACTGGGACATTCAGTTTGTCTTTTTCACTTTTCTAGGGAGTTGTGCTATATCAAAACCTCACACTGGGAGAAGCTGAAAATTGCTGGAAGGCCACTTGGTAGTTCCAGGAAATTTAATATACACTGGGTCTAGGAGACTAAGCCCTTAACATTTTTCAAAGTCAGGACAATATGCTGAGAAAGCTTGATACCACTTGAAATTTTTAGGAAAAGTTTTCTCACCTTCCATCTCTGTCATTAAAAACCCTTTTGGCTTGACTTTCTTAGAGAATTGGAGAGGACAAGATAGAAGGAAATTTCACAAGACTCTACTCCAGCACTCCAGCACATTATAGGATAACTTATACTTGACTTGCCCTGAATGAGCTGAAAATCCAGATAGGTGGAGGGATTTGTTTCAAAAGTGTGATTTGCTGAAAAATGTCTTGCCTTTGTTTGAAAGAGAACAAATAAAACAATTATGCTAATTCTGAAGAAGATTGTGTCCTAATGTTGAACTTGAAGACAACATATCCAAAGTGGATTATGATAGGCGTAGCTGCTTTATGCCTGAGGCCTGCTCAAGAACAAGAATGTCCTGCACTGCTCACCTCTGAAGTACTGATTAGTGAACAAAACCCTTTCCAGAAGAAAGGGTCTAAATGTCTCCATTCTCAAGAGAGTTTGCATTTTTTTCATTGAGATGCACAGTACAATAGAGTGAATTAAAGTAATTTTCATTTCTGTAGCTGAATGTCATTGCCTTTAAATGAGATCCTAGCAGTTAGATGGCTCTGATTGCTGCCAGCTGTCAGTACCCCTAAGGAAAGCAGAGATACTTCTACAGCGGAAGATGAACAAGAAGCCTGCTGATCAGACACCTCACAAGTTGTGTCAGAGGATTAGCAAGTTAAATAAAATAGATGTGTGTTTACACTCTTCTTGTCATAAACAAGCTGTGTATGAGTTCTCTTTTTTCTTTTTTTTTCCTTGCAGAAAACACTTCAAACTCCAGTATGTGAACTGGTTTTTGTAGTTCCTGTTCTTGCTTTATGGAATACTTGTCTCTAGATAGAGAAGAAAGGAGATAAAACAGTCGTTGTCCTGTTGTCCAAATGTCTGTCTATTTTACTTGGATAAGTATCATTTAAATAGACAACAAGAGTAAAAGTGGTTTACTCATTACTGTTACTTGTAGTAAATGGATACATGGGCTAAATTTTCAAAACTAGACACTCAAACCTTGAAATATGCAGTTCATTAATCAAATGCCTGCTGTGCAGTACAAGCCAGGTATTAGTGTTGCACACAGTCTGTTACCTTGTATTAGTTTCTGCATGCATAATTTGGACATACACACCAGATTATGTCTAATTTTGTAAAATGTAGTCCATATGTTTTGTGAGTCCTCTTCTGTTTCTTATTACACCTGATTACTGTTAGTGTTCAGCAGAAAATTAGCTGAAAGCAGTAAAAGTGGAAATGAAGACTAGCAATGCAGTTTTAAAAAGTCTAAGAACAATTTCAACAAGTTTAAATCTATCTTTATATCTATTCACTGTCAAGTGGCTGAGAATATAAAGTGGTTTTTTGGATTGGTTTATTCTCCTTTACAGCCTTCAATGTTAGCCAAGTGACATGTTTTAAAAGTCTGTGGAGCTGATTAGTGTTGGGTGTAGATGTATAATCTCAGCAGAGACATCTCCTGGGAGGACATGTCCAACCTTAACAATCTTAATAAAGAAACAAATAGTATTCAATTATACTACATGGTAAGGGAATGTGAAGTTTTTGTATGTTTTTCTCCTTAAAGAAAAAAAAAAAACATTTTTTCTTTCTTGACAAAGAGCTACATTTAATGGAAATTAGCATAAATCAATATGGGAATTGCATGAACACCAAGGTGTCTAAAGTCTGCAGAAATTCTTAATAAATCTCATTGTGCCCTCTGGGACACCAACCACTGCAAAGATTTTTTTTTCCTGAGTTTATTAAAAGCTTCTGAGACACTTTTAATGACAGGTAGTCATTAGGTAGCAGCCACAGTAGGGAGTCCTGTAGTATTATACATCTTATTTGTCAGTTATCTTCCTACTTGGAGAGATGCACTGGCTAAGTAAGGAGGCTAATCACCAAGGCCCCCTGTCCTTTCATGAGGCAGTTCTTAAATCTCTTTCAAGAGGAAGATAAATCACAAACTGAAAAGCAGAGACCAGACTGAACAGTCAACCAGCAGCAGTCATGTAAGAAGGGATCTAGAGAGAGGTTGAGAGCCAGACCTATCAGGTGTGTATCTGAAGGGAAGGAGGGAGGGAGGGCATCAAGGGCTCTTCTCAGGGGTGCCAGGCAATAGGGGACAAGAGGCAATGAGCAGGAAGTTCCACCTGAATATGAGTTAAAACTTTTTTTACTGTGCAGGTGGCCAAGCACTGGAACAGATAGCCCATAGAGGCTGGGGACTCTCCCTCATGGGGATAGGCAAGAATCGTCTAGACACAGCCCTGAGTAACAAGCTCTGGGGGACCCTGCCTGAGCAGGAAGGTTGGACTAGATAACCTCCCATGGGCCCTTTCCAACACTAACCATTCTATGGTTCTTTGATTTTGTGTGATCTCATATTCTTCACAGGCAGGAGGTCTGTGTGCTTTGCTCAGTGATCCTAACTTAGGCTTTGCTATGTGCTAAGGCACAAGAAATCAAGGCAATATGGACTAAGAATAGAAGTTCTTGGAAGTATTTTGTTTTATTAGTTTTTCTAAACATGAAGGATATGAATACATTACTGGAACGGGATATAGGACCCAGTTCTGTTTTTGCTCAGCTACAGATCCATGGTGACTCTGAAAAAGCAAGCTGAGGCTGTAAAAGCCAGTCACAAAGGCTTTGCTTACATCTCTCTAGTGTGATTAATCTCAATATCATTCCTAGCTTTCTAAATAAGGGAACAACTGAAATGTTCTGTGTCTGTCTTCCCCAACTGCACATTCCTTTTCTGTGAGTACCCAGAGGTAGATGGAGGGTTGATCTGTGTGTGCAGTCCAGCCATGGTAGTCAGTGAATGCCTGGACCAGGAAACGCTTCTCACTATAGATGTAGTGGATGAAATTTCCCTAACAAGTAATGACACATTGCATAAATTGCCATCATGAAGGTTGATTCTCTTTTACCTCCATGATGTCCTGCTAATGTGGGCGCCTGACTGAGGCTGGGTGAAAGAAGTTCCCTCCTCCTCTTTTGTGCTTTGAACTCCTTCAGTGAGGGGCCCTTTTAAATCTTCCCTGTTCCTTTCTTTTGCTTTGAAGGGAGATTTTGTTCCGTATATTCATCAATGTATTCTCTTTTTTTTTTAGGCCTTATTATTTAAATGTCTGACAACCTCTAAACTTGAGTGCTCTGATCTTTAGAACAGCACAGCGAAGTAGGAGGGCTCACCACCGCCTTGGAGAAAAAGAACTGAGGACTAAAGTCGCTCAAATGACTTCTCAGAAGCCACACACTGAATCTGTGGATGAGTAAAGACTCCAGTTCTAAGTGCCATACCTGCCCCAAACCATGTGTATGTGCAGGGGGTGTGCACTCCCCAGCAAACTCCAAGCTGAACTGGCTGGGAAGTGGGAGGCCCGGGGTCCAGGCAGGGTTATCAGGTGGGCAGAAGGTCTGTGCTGGTACTTGGGGGAACCTCTGAGTGTGGGACACCTGTGGGACAAGTGTGTGAGTGCTGGATATGTGCAGTGAGCACACACGCAGCACTGGGACCAGCCAGCCAGTCAGGGGCCTGTGGGATGAGTAAGGGGAACAAGATGTGGGAAGGGTTCCAGGTGGGCAGAGGGGCCATGCAAGTGCTCAGGGGATCTGTAAATGTGTGTGTGCTTGTGCACAGCTCAGGAAGTGTGGATTGGCAAGGGGACAGTGAGAGGATTAGGAGGTGGCTGAATGGTAGGTCTCAGTGATCAGTGACACCAAGGCCTAGCAGCGAGCCTCAATGGTCAGCACTGGGCCCAGTCTTGTTCAACATATTCATCAAAGACTTGGATGAAGGGACAGAGCACATTGTCAGCAAGTCTGCAGATGATATAGACCTGGGGCGAGTGGCTGACACAGCAGAAAGCTGTTCTGCCATTCAGTGGGACCTGGACAGGCTGGAGAGTTGGGCAGAGAAGAAACCAATGGAGTCCAGCAGAGGCAAGTTCAGGGCCCTGCACATGGGGAGGAATTACCCCATGTCCCAGTGTGGGACTGGGCTGGGGGCTGACGTGCTGGAAGGCAGCTCTGTGGAGAAGGACCTGGGGGCCCAGGCAGACAATAATCTGTCCATGGGTCAGCAGTGTGTTCTTGTGGTCAAGATGGCAAATAGTATCCTAGACTGTATTAGGAACAGCTTTGCCAGCAGGTCAAGGGAGGTGATCCTGCCCCTCTACTCAGCCCTGGTGAGGCCACATCTGGAGTGCTGTGTCCAGTTCTGGGCTCCTCAGTACAAGAGAGACCGGAGAGGGTGCTGTGGTGGATGATTAATATGATTAAGGGACTGGAATATCTCTCTACTGAGGGAGCTGGCACTGTTTAGCCTGGAGAAAAGATGACTGGGGGCAGATCTTACCAATGTATATAAATATTTTAAGGAAAGGTGTAAGGAGGACAGAGCCAAGCTCTTTTGAGTGGTTGCCAGCAACAAAACAAGGAGCAACAGAAAGAAACTGAAACACAGAAAGTTCTGCATATGAGGTAAAACTTCTTTACTGTGAGGGTGGCAGAGCACTGGAACGTGGTGCCCAAAGAGGTTGTGGAGTTCTCCTTGCCCAGATATTCAAAACCTGCCTGGACATGATCCTGTGCCACCTGCTGTAAGGTGCCCCTGCTTTAGCAGATCTCCAGATGTCCCTTCCAACCCTAACCATTCTGTGATTCCAAGAACCTGGGCAGTGTGATGTGTGTCCTGTACCAGTGACCTTCTGCCTCTGCAGTCCAAGAGGAGGAGGAGGTGTGTCCCTGTGTCCCTGTGCCTGCTGTGAGTCCTGAATGTGGGACTGCTGGGGCAGCACCTTGTCTGTCTGCAGCTCTCTGTGTGACCAGCTCTGTGTCCTCTGTGAATGTGTGCATCCACGTGTGTCTGTGTGCCTCTGGGGTATGTAGTTAGCTTTGCTGCTGGTTGAACTTGTAAAGAAGAAAGTGTCAGCCATGTCCCTCAGGCTGGACAGAGACCCTGGGTTCCCTGGGCTGTGCTCCAGTGGCCAGGCAGGAGGAATCCCCAGGCCTGGAGCTGCTGGAGCTGGTAACAGTTTAAGATTATGCCTAACACTGCTTTAGCTGGGTACTCCCCAGATCTAACTTTTTTTTCCCCCCTGACATTTTCCTTAAAGTCACAAAGGTATTATAATTATGGAGACACTGACCACCAAGATAAAGAGGAATATTTTCAGTGACTAGTTTTTTGGGTTCCTCCACTTAAAGGAAGAAAAAGTTTGTCATAAATTACTTTGATTTGGTTTGAATCTTGTCATAATGTTGTAGTTAATAAAGCTGGAGACCCCCGAGGGCACATGAGGGCCTTAGTGCCCTGTAAATAGGGAATTTTAAAAACGAGGGATGAAAAATTATTTGACATTTTTTAAAACTTGGCTTCTGATGTGGTTAATATTACACAGCAGATGTAACATGCCACAGAGGTCACAACTTACTGCCTGAGGTGAGCTAACTGAGCAGAAATCACAAAGAGAGATTATACCCACAGAAACAGTTTATTACAGAGAGCTGAAGATCATTGGCTGTGAATAAGCTAGAGAAATTTATGCTGTGGTTTGGCCATCACTTTAAACTCCTGGAGCTGACAAAAGAGACATTCACCCTTTCCTGGATTACTTTTCTTGCTGCTGTGCCCACACAAACAGCTGTGTTGGACAAAGACAGCTGATGGTAGAGGAGCAAGCAAAATAAATGTTCAATTTTTAACTTGGACAAGTTTTTCTGCCTAGTTGACTGCCTGCAAAACACAAACTTTTATGTTGGCACAAGTGAGCAGTTAATAAAAGGATGGGAATGAAAGGCTGAACAAGGGAATCGTAATGGATCTCTTTATTTAGCTGGCCTATGCTACATGAAAATTTCTGCAGAATTATGACATTGTAATTGCTTTGTGGATAAATAAGAAACTGGGTTTCCTAATAGTTCATAGCATAATTCAGGAAAAACTTCTGAAGGTTAGCTAGCCCCAGCTCCTGATAATAGCAGAGCACTTCCATGGTCAGTGAAGTGACTCACAGCCTTCCCCAGTTGGGTTTTGAATGTTTCCATGGTGGAAATGGTACAACCCCTTTGGACAGGCTGTTTCCAACTCTTAAGCAACCTTCGGAAATAATTTTTTCCTTACGTCCTGTTGGAGTTTATTTTGACAACATATCTCATCTGGGGGAGCCCTGACCTGATCACTGCATTTCAAATGCAGCCTCCATAGTGCTGACTAAAAGAGGAATAATCAGCTTTTTTGACCTGCTGGCTAAGCTTTTGCTGGTGCAGCCCAGTATGTGGTTAACCTTTGTCACAACAGGGTACATGGCTGTCTCACATTGAACTTACAGGCCACCAAGATAGCTTTCCTGCTGGTCCTTCTCTGCAGAGCTGTTTTCCAGCCCTGTCTGTCCTGTTGCATGGAGTTTTTTCTCTTACTTTGCAGATTACTAGCATGTGATTATGTTGGATTAAAATAGCAAAGTGATTCAGAAAACTTTGCAACAAGCCCACAGTGAATTTCCTGTTTTCTAGAGTGGTGTCCTAGTCTTTTGAGGTCCTCAAAAATCTGCAGTTTGTTGTCTTTCCATACCTTGCTCTCAGTCTACTGAGGTTAACCTTGCCACATTTGCTTTCTACACGTCCTCCCTTTGGAAGTTAAGAGTAAACATAGTAACGATAGTAACAGCAAAACTTCTAAAAGTTGAGAATGAAGATGAGAAAGGAAAAGGACAAAGCAGGAACATGGGATGCTTGGCTTTGCAATTATTAGGACCCTGGCACACATAATAGGTTGCATAAACAATCAAAACAGAGACTATGAAACTAGCATATGTTACTAACATTAGAATAGTGCCGCCATGTCAGATAAAGCTCTTTTAAAAGTATATTTTCTTCCCTTTGTAATGATTTTGCTTTTGAAATTACTTTGTATGAAACTGTGTTTAATCATTACAAGTGTGACTATCCCTGCACTGTTCAAATGCCTTCTCCTACTTCATTTTATTTCTTATCAGGAACAGCACTCCAAACACTTGTCTCAGTGTTCATATCAAAGAAGACAAAATCCAGATCTCTGAAGGACTGAATTGCTTTATGCATTTTTGTTCATCACAGAGAACAATCCCAATACTTTCAAGTGCCCTAGGTGTACTTGTAGTGCCTTGCCAATTGCAAGGAAATTTTTTCTACTTTTAACATTCTGCTTTGCTCATTCTTTCCTCCATTGTTGTAACTGAATTCATAAAACACTCCTTTTTTTGTTTTATAAATGGAATATTCTTCAGGAAGAGAACAAGAATGTGTGCACAGAAATCATTGAAGACTCACCTGTATTTTAAAAAAACCCTTTTTTTCAATAATGAAAAATAATAAATTGTGAAATTACATGAAAAGGTAAATTTATTGTTTACTCACCTCAAAAATACCATTTCACCAAGCAAAGGAATTTAGGAGTAATTTATGTCATATTCTTTTACTTTTATAATAATTTAGAGACAAACCTAATTAATATATCATTTTAAGGGCGAAGAAAATGTGATGATAAGGTTCAAGAGTGTAGGTTAGATTCAGTAGGTGCTCTTTATCCTACAATTCAGTAGCTCTGAGAAAAAATGTATTGTGTTCCTTTCTTCAAGTTCTTGCAGAAGGTTCTGAGGGTATTTTGCTATTATTTCCATCTCAAACACGCCTAGAGACTGCTTTGTCATTATAACCACCCCAAATAGCAGCGGATTATTAGACCTGGGTTTAACAGGGTGAGACTGAGCTGCAGCAGTTTGAGAAATGGTAACAGTTAGAAAAGTTTCTGTGTCTGGGGTTCTTTGGCTGTGAAGACCTCCTACCCATTTTGTTCCCAGGTTTTCTTTCCAGCTATATAGAGTAAAATGTGAAAAATAATAAATGCAAAAATTTTCAGAATAAGTATAACCTGTTTCGTGAATAATTCATTTCTGTCTTGTATGACTTCATTATGTCATGTATAACTAGCACTTTGTACTGTCAGGCTGAAAAGCTACAAAAAGTGTTTAACAATGCAGCATAAATTCATAACTTGTAATTTGAAAAGTGACATGATATTGCACGAGTCCCTGCATTCTCAAACATGCTTTCCCACATAGCTTATTTAAGATTTTAGAAATACAAGACTTAGAGGTTGGTTTTGGGTTTTTTTTTAGTCATAGAGGTCTGCTTTTATAAAAAAAATTCATATATTTAATAATATTCATTGGCCTAACAGCTCTCATAAAGGAAGGACTTTCAGGTATTGATCTTAATTCTGCAAGATAGCTAAAGCCATAGCTAAATATTTCATCAATTATGTCAGATACCTGATACATCATAGTGTACCCATCTTCTATGAAACTCTGGCACTACTCACAAAAATATTGCTCCCTATTTGCCTAAAGGAGTCAGTAGCACAGCTGTGCATTTGCTGTTTGGTTTGAAACCCAAAGAGTGACATGGTCTATCTGGTACCTGCGCATTTGGTTAGTTGGCTGGTTGTTCCAGTGCAAAGAAGATAAAAGTTTTGTTCAAGAGCACAAAGGTTTTGTATTTACAGCTGCAACTGTTTGTCTGTGTTCATATTAATATTCTCTCATGCAGTTTCATAGGTGCTCACCAGAAAGTGTGTTTCTGGAGAAAATGTTCCTAGGTGGATGGTAAATAAGCATATGGGTCAATTTGTCTTAGGATGTCCTCCTACTGAAAAATCTTAATCTCTCAAACTATGCAAATGAGTCACAAGCCCTTGCCATCAATACAGTTGTAATCATAAAATTGTTTATACTGGAAAAGATCCTAAAGATCGAGTCCCATCAAGCACTGCCAAGTCCACTGCTAAATCATGGCCCTTAGCAGCTACACGCCTTTTAAAGACCTCCAGGGATGGGAACTAAACCCCTTCCTTGGCCTTTATACTCCCAGTAGAGTCCCCAGGGCTGTAATGACAAAGGGCTTTCTTTCTCACCCAAACAGTAGGGGGAAAAAAAAAGCCAAGATAAAGAAGGATAAGGGTGTCTGCACTTAGACACCAGAATTAGGTGCCTGAAATTTCCCTGTTGAAGTTTTTTGAAGGCCACACTTCTCTCCATTGAATAGAGAGAGAACCTGAGGATTTACTTTAATATTTCTTCATTCTAATTTTTGCATTTGTGGCAGGTACAGAGTAAATCTCATACTTTGTTTTTATTTTTAACAGTGTGAAATATGTTTTTCTAAGATTGCTATTCATCGTTACTAACAGTTGCTCCTCTGCACTGTTTAGAAATACCTGCATTCAGGGTCAACAATTTCCTTACCTAGTCATAAATTCAGCTAAGAGCTGCATATACAGATCCTCACTGACTTTACAGTGTGTCCAATAAGGAACAGAATCAGGATCAATTGTCTTACCACTCTAGTGTCCTTCAATCTCAGTGCTCCAAATAAACTTAAAATAAACTTTCTAGTTTTGTTTTAATTGCCTCATTTTTTCCATTACAATCTGGAGGCGAGGAGAATCATAGGCATTGATATGAATTTCTTTTTCTGGTAAATAGGATTTGTTTTGCATTTTAAACTGTTGAACAGGGTCATTTTCTTTCAAGCACATGTTTTTCCCTTTAAGCATACCATTATGTATATATCTCACGAATGCAGAGAAAAGATCACTATGCAGAAATGGGACATGAATGACATTTTGCTATCCTATATCATCGTGGTTTTAAAAATAATATGTTTGTTCAGATTTTTCTCTTCACAAACTGTGATCCAAGAGCAAGGCGACCTCATGACAACCAACAATTACAGGCAGAACATCTCAGAAACAGTCTTTAAAGGATGAAGCCTCAGGCAAGTTCTGTTTCCTATAATGTCAGAAGAAAAGTTAATACAAAGTGAGTCTTCAAATGAAAAGAAACTAATTTGATACTTGGCAGTAGCTAAGGAAGAGCTTATTTCTTCTTTAACTTTTTGTTTTGCTTTTCCTCTTCCCACAGAGAGATTTTGTAGTTTTCCATACTCCTTTATCAAACCTTTAAGGCAGAAGAGTCTAGATAAGACAAGTGATTCATTGAGTCAGACTTCCCAGGTGAAAAGAGTACGTTAAAACTACATATGAAGAATGCAGATAGGAATTTTATATTCACCTATTCCCTACAACAGCCTGGTGTGTGAGATTATGCAGGGATGCAAATTTGCTCTCTAAATTCCATTTTCACAGTCTTTGAACCAGCAGTAATACTGGGAATGCAACTACTGCTCTTCTCCGTTCAGTATGCAGGTCACTATAAAATTGCTGGTTCAGAACCTCGTCATCTGACCTGCCATCACCTCTTCATGTCAAAAAAAGTTGCTAAAGACATCAGTTCTAAACCCAAAGAGGACAAATAGATGACTGCCATCATCCCTTTGTGTAGGGGTTAGCACAATGCTTCCTTAGAACACCTGACCTTGCAATGTCATTGCAACAAATTAATTCTGGCCTATAGGTAACTTATTTGTGTAGAAGTTGGCAGAAATTGGATGATTTATCAATCTCATCCTTCATTTGCAATTGTAAATAGAGTATTGAGTAGGCAAGTTCTATTTTCATCATACAAATTGACTGTCTGGTACAGAATTATTCAAATACTAATCCTAATTTGCACCCAGTGCAATACTATTCAAGTCAAAGGGTAAAGCTGATTTTTTGACCTCACACAGCAATTGACCCATTTATTTTTCATTGTGTTCTCTTTGAAGCTTTATTTATTAGAAAGTAAAGACTGCAGATAGCCTGCACTTGTAATCCCAAAGACAAAGAAGAAAATTTGAAGTCCTTTTCCGAGGTGGTGTTCTACAGTTGAGTTCTGTGATCTTCATTGCTGAGGTGTGGTTGTCACCCACTAATTGATCTTACTCCTAGTCCAAGTTTTAAAGCAATGTAAATTTCACATGGTCAACACGGATCTTGGAGCCTTCTTCATGCTTCTGTGTTGCTGGAAGGATCTCTGGCTTTAAAGATGTAGATGCATAAAAGAAAGAGTTTGGAATTGACTACCTTGGTTTTTTTAAGCAAATATATTTAATATTTTACTGCATCTTTTTTTTATCACCTTAGTTATTCTCCTTCAGAGATTTCTTCTAATCTGTAATGATGCATAGATTCATTATTTACTTGAAAAGTTTTCAAAAAAACACCTTATGTTTTCTCTACTTAATCCCTCTAGAAAGGATTTTTCTAGGTAACACTTGCAAATTCAGATCACTAACATTCCTTAATTCCTACAGAGACTTATTTCTTTTACTGTGAAGTTTACAATTTTGTGAAAACTGTTTGACAGTTTGTATTTGAGAACCTTGCTGGTTTGGTTGATGAAAATTGTTTCAATAGTTTCAAATTTTTCATGCAACAAACTGCCCATATCATAGTATAAAATGGTTTGGGTTGGAAGTTTACCTTAAACACCATTTAGTTCCAACCCCTCAGCCATAGGCAGGGATACCAACCACTAGACCAGGCTGTTCATAGTGCCATCAACCTAGGGCATCCACAGCTTCTCTGGGCAACCTGTTCCTGTGCCTCACCACCATCACAGTAAAGAATGCCCTCCTAACATTTAATCTAAATCTCTCCTCTTTTAGTTTAAAACATTTCCCCCTGTCCTATCACTGTCTGTGTGAAAAATTGCTCTCCACCTTTCTTATAAGCCCCTGTAAGTACTGAAAAGCTGCAGTGAGGTCTTTCCAGAGTCTTCTCCAGATTGAACAACCTCAACTGAACTCTCTCAGCCTGGCTTCATAGGAGAGGTTCTTCATGCCTCTCCTCTGGTTCTGCTTCAACAGGTCCTTGTCTTTCCTCTCCCCCAGTCTTCACCATGGTTCTCCAGGTGGGGCTCCATGAGGATGTAGCAGAGGGGCAGAATCACCTCCTTTGACCTGCTGGCCACGCTCCTTGAGGTGAGGCCCAGGGTGTGGTTGGCTTTCTGGGCTGCAAATGCACACTGCTGACTGCTGTCCAGCTTTTTTATCCACCAGCAGCCCATATCTCTTGAAGCTGTACATGACATTTTCCTCTGGATTTTTTGGTTTAGTAATTTTCAATACTGCCTTTCCCAGTGTGATAATCTGTGACTCTGTATAATAATGACTTAGGAAAACACAATGCCATGTGGCTGGGTTTTATTATGCAAGCAACACAGCTGGCTAATCTTGTTCTTTTTACATGATTTTCACATGCAATAGGTAAAGAAAAAAAAAAGAAAGTGGATTTTATGCATTCAAAATTCAAAGATTAATCCTTACCCCAGCAGTTAAATACAAGTCAATAAGATGAAGGAAGACAGAAGCAAAATGGCAAAGGTGAAGTCTGGCACCTGAGTTCCATTTTTTCTTCTTCCTCACTTTATCTGGTGCCTCTTCCAATATGTCCCCTAAAATTTGTCCCACTCCCCACTTTTTTCCCTCTGTCTCCATTATGGGTTTTGATTTGAACTGTAATATACATGGACTCACTGCCATAAAGCAAATAAATGGAATGTTATAGAGAACTTGCCTACCACTTCACAGCTTTTCTTGTTCGTGAATTTGTATCTTAAATTTATTGTTTTAATATCTCAAAGTCCAAAAGCTTATTAACTGCTCTGACACTCAGAATACACTTTTTTTGATCATGTGTCACTCATTCTAATGACTTTGTTTTTTGAAGGACCACTAAATCTTATAAGCAGAGGTTTAATTTCCTCCTTTGAAAGAAAAGGGAAAAAATGACTAAAGTACTTGATGTTGGCTCTATAGCAATGAGGTATTCATCTCTATTTCTGTCTGCTGAGATGCTTTTCAGGCTAATAATTGGGAATTGATCATTGTAAAAATCTATATTACAGCAACAAAAATGACATATGCATTGCACTGATAGGATTTTAATATTGAAATCAATTTTTCATAATAATATTGCATAGGGATGCATGAACTTTTCACACTAAAAATGTATTTTGAGAGTTTCAAGAATACTTAGTATTTCTAATTATTTCACGTAAATTTCAATTCCCCCACTTGAATTGTTTAGTTAATAAGTGCTGGAATTTTAAAATTACATTCTCTCACATTTTCTTCATTATTATGATGAGAATTTTATCTTCTTTGGGCATTTATATTTCTGTAGGTAATAAGCACAGTCAGTTGCTGCAAATCTCCTGATTCTGAGCTGGTTTCGGCAGTATCTCATAGTCTAAAATTAATTACAAAAGTTCAGTAGTAGAGCAGTTGGTAAGAATCAGGTGGGGGGAGGGGCAGAACTGAGAAATTCAAAATGTGGAGAATTAATTGAGGGAGAAAGAACTTGAAGGAGGACCAGAGCCACAGAGATTGGAAAGCTATTTCCTGTAGTCCCAGGTATAAAAGTGTCTCAGGTTCAGCAGGAGAACAGGGTAAGGTGGCCTTTGTGGTAGGCTGGTCTCCATCAGATGGGGCTCTTACCTCTGGTCTGCTAGGGTTCATTTCCACCAGAAGTTTGCAACAACTAGGAAAAAACTGTCTAAGTCTTGATTTTCTCCTGCAGCAAGTGTGGTGGCAAACAGGCTAGCAGCAGCCCTGGCAAAGCATGACAAGAGCAGAGAGCAGACACGTGCAGAGAAGTCTGGATCTGCACCATAGCTCTCTGTGGAGGCAGAGCCATCCTCACTGGTTGAAAAGCACTAGAGGGGGTGCTGCTCTCCATGGGATAGAACTCATCTGGTGTATATATCATTCCAAGTCGAATCTTGCTACATGTGGAGGAGAGAAAAACGAGGTGCCCCAGGGCAGGAACAGAGGTTCTCCTGAAACCCCTGGAGGAGACCAGGGTGGGGCATGGGAAAAGTGTGAGGGGGAAGGAGTAACTCAGTGGTGCTCTTATGGACTGACTCCAACTCCCCCACTCCCATCACTCTGCATCATTGAAGGAGGAGGAGGGAAAGGTGCTGGGAATAAAGGACTGATGTGGAACTTGAGAAAAAAGCATGTTTTGGGGGGGCAGGGGGGAAGCAGGGGATTTACTTTTTAAAAGTGTTTTTACTTTTGTGCTTGTTTCTTACCATTCTGTTCAATTGTTAAAACATTAAATTAATTTTCCACAAGTCAAATCCATTTTGCCTGTGACAGTAACTGGGGGACAATTTTCCTGTCCTCATCTCAACCCATGAGCCTTCTCATCATATTTTCTCCCCTGTCCAGCTGAGCAGGGGGCTGAGTAAGCAGTTGGGTGGGAGTTTGGATGTTAACCACTGCTGACCCACCTACAAGACAGAATTAGACGTGGTCTCTAGTTCTGTCACTGACTGACTATCCATAACTTTTTCCTCTGTCTAAAAGAGATGCAAAGATCCTTCCACTGCAGCTGCACTACAGGCATTAAGTATCCATAGCCTGCCAAGTGGCACCTCCTTGTTACTCTTCATTATTATGCAGTAAGTAGAATGTACTGAGTGTAATAGGTAGTGAGTTGAA
The DNA here is from genome assembly GCF_027887145.1 of Ammospiza caudacuta. Taxonomy (NCBI): domain Eukaryota; kingdom Metazoa; phylum Chordata; class Aves; order Passeriformes; family Passerellidae; genus Ammospiza; species Ammospiza caudacuta. The sequence goes on from NC_080594.1 coordinate 64,749,661, forward strand.
GGTATTTCATTAAACAATCAACAATATCACAAGTACAGACTTCAGGAAGAAAATATTTCAAGTAAAAATGTGCCAGAATATGCCCCTTGGTTAATGTGTTTGACTATTGACAAAATGATTAGCCACTGAAGAGCAGTGCAGTCATTTTTTATTAATAAGAATTTATACAAGCTATTGATACTAATTAATGATGCCATTGCAATTCAGATGACCCCCTCTTTCTTTTTCGTGTTCAACTGAGCCATGATTCCCAAGGCATTTCAAGACACTCACAAGATTAATTGTTTATAAGTGCAATTGCTGTTTGTTCTGACTAGCAATGGCCTATTGACTTTCTGAGACAATGACATAAGATCAATGAGGATTTGGAGCAGATGAGTAAAATAAGCCCAGAAACACTGATGTCTTGAGTGACATAAATATTGCCACCTTTGCTACTTTGCTTTATGCAGCCAGAATGAGACAAAAGCTGTTACTGGTCAGTGTTGTCTTAAAAGCTTCTGTGAAACAAAACAGGCAGAGCTCAGCCTACTTCAAAGACACTGCTTGATTAGTATCAGGTCAACCTGTTCTACTGCCACTGAAAAGAGACTGAGGATAGATTTTTAGTGGAGGCAGAAGCTGCTCCAGTCCCTTCTATTCATGTGATTGGAAAAAGCATACACAGACAGCTGCAATGCCAGGGCAACATATTTTCTGTTCTAGTATGTATTTCTGCACCTAGTGTTTATGGCATATCCCATTCTGATGTGGGTCTTGGCACTGGCACTTGTGCTTAAGTTCTGTGACAAAGAATCTAGAAAATATTCCTTTATTTGGGATTCTTTTTCTTTCCACTATCTCTTGCTTTTAAGAAGCAGAATTGTGTACTCCTTCAGTGTGAAAAATAATGCCCATTTGCTGTGACTGCAATGAAGGTTTCTGACACAGACTACAGGAAAGTGATGTTGCTGACAGAATGTAGCCTCCAATATTGTGAGTCCTCACAGGAGGAAGCTTTCCAGTATTTCTATCACTACACAAGATCAGTTATATTTAAAAAGCTTCGAATCATGTTTCCTTATAGCAGTGCAAATTGGTCAGCTGCTTCAGTACATAGATGTGGTCTTGGGTATGTGAAATGGAGAGTTACTAAAGCCAAAGGAATTGTGGACATCAAATGTGGAACTTGATGTGAACTTACTGACATGGGGTTTTGGTAAATTTTAGGAGGTAGCAACATACGAACTGTGCTTCTCTTCATTTCTTTTTTCTTTTTGAAATAGTACATTCGAGGAGGACATGCTGTTGGAGAGCCTGTAAAAGAAGCACAGTGAAGGCACACAAAAGACAAATGACAAAGACAGGGAACAGGATGGTGCTTAGAAGGCAGTGGTTGAAGCTAGGGAAATAGTGCAAAAAGAAAATGCCAAAGCAGTCCAGGTTTCATTACAGTCACAATTTCACTCCTAAGTCTGAAAGGATTCCTAACACCCATGTGTTTCTTCTGTATCACCTGTTTGCACAGCTTGGGATACAGCTTATCCCTCCCCACTGCTGTTCAATTCCCTTGTCCACAGCCCTTCCTTGCTCTGCTGCCTGCAGGTCCCTGAGAAAATTCCTCTTTCCTGTCTCTTAACCTATGAATCCTTTTTCAGGATGTGCCTCTCAGCATCAGGAAGGTAGTCTGAGAACCCATTCTGAGTGAAAAAAACAGGGAAACAGGGAGCTTGTAGAGCTCCTGTGTCTACTACAGAGGAACTGCTTATTTAAAGCAGTGATGCTGTGCTAGCAAGTCACTTGCCTTAGCCTTGTTTTGAGCTACCTTAGGACTCTCTGTTGGCTGCTGCTCTGCGTAATCTGGGCATGCCCTGCTAATCCCTCAGCCGAGCACAGGCAGAGTCTCAGTGTGCCATACACACACTGTGCAATGTGTGCCATGATTGCACAGTTCTGCTGTCAGCAAGTGGTTCTTCTTCATCCTAGCTGAGTGAAGAGAGACAACAACAAGCTGTTTGAATTTGCACAATTCTCTCCTAGATGTAAAAATGTATTTGGTGTGTCTGTTAACTGCAGGGTTCAAATGTATTTGCTATTTGGCATGTGGACAAAAAAGTAGCAAAGCCAAAAAGGAAATATGAATTTTTTTCTGAAGCAAAGTTATCCTCTTAGCCACCTGTAATTATGTATCTAATTAATATTTAAAACAATAAATGGCTTAGTTTTCAGAATTCTATAAAGGTTATTTGTAAAGAAAAATATTTATAAACATTGTGGTTTTAGAAGTGTGAATGTATTTAAATGAAAGGTATGCACTTACAGTCTCAATACCATTAAAGTTTGTGTGTAGGAATAAATATCCAGTTGCAATGTGTCAAGCACATAAATGAGAAGGATTGTCATGCATGTGAAAAAACTGCATTGTTCTGCTGTTTCTGAAGTAAATGACAAAAATCACAGAGTAATTTGCATAACTTGGAGATTAGAAATGTATCTCTTTATTGTTATTAATATTTTTGCCCTTCTTAATTATAAAGATTTGAATCTTATTTTAAAATAATTTCCTACAAAATATTCTTGGGGATAGAACTGCATGTTAATTCTGAATAGATTATTTGCCTAACCTTACAAAAGAGATAAATTACTTCTGTTTGATAATAGCCAATTTAAAAAAAAAGGATTTAGGATATCTGTCAAAAATACTGATGCCTATATGAGAAAAGGGGACTCGTCTAATTTAACTGGTTTTATCTGTCATGCATATACTTTTACACACAAGATTTGCATTTCTGTTGGTGCCATTTACAATTTACTGTATTTTAAAAAAGATAGAAAACTTAGAATTTCAGATATTTTTCCCATAAATTTGTAAAACTCTTAATTTAGTTCGGCGTCAGTTCTCCTGTGAGTCTGTAACGCAGGGATCTTGACTGATTCACAGAGTCACAGAATAGTTTGGGTAGGAAGGGACATCTGGACATCACCCAGTTCAATCACCAGCTCAGGGTAGGGGCAGCTACAGAACGTTGCCCAGATCTGTGTCCAGGCACAGTGTAAAGATCTGCTCAGATGGAAACCTCATAACTTTTCTTGGCCACCTGTGCCAGTGTTTGATCACCCTTACAGTAAAAAATTGTCGTTTTGTGTTCCAATGTAATTTCACGTGTTTCATCTTGTGCCATTGCTTCTTCTTAGTCACTAATTAGTGACAGCCTCTCATCTTCATTCCTGTCCATCAGATATTTAAATACATTGGTCACACCCCTCTGATCCTTCTCTTCTCTGGGCTGAGCAGTCCTGTCTCTCCCAACATATCCTCATCTGAAAGATGCTCCAGTCCCTTAAAATTATTTGTTTTCTTTTACTGAACTCATTGCAGCAAATCCCTGTCTTGCACTGGGAATCTCAATGGTCCAGGTGTGGCCTCACCAGGGCTGAGTTGCAGGTACAATATATTCACTGGTAGATTTGTCTGATGAATTCCAACATGTTGCAGATAGCTGGGGACAGCATCTCTGATTTGGGAGGAAACTTTAATGCTGTTTTGAGAGAAGAAAGTTAATGCTTTGAATGGGTGGAAGCAGGACACATCCAGACATCAGTGCAACAAAATAGGATGAACATGCCCACACAATGAAGGAAATGAGTGGCAAGGCTTCTAGAGAGGCCTCCATGCTCCCAGGAAGGCCTGTCTTCCACACAAGGAAAGCCATTTTATGTGCCTAGAGGGCCTATAGAAACAAGACATGGGGTGTGTCACAGCAAGTATCAACAGGTAAATGTTGCCACGGTGTAGAAGACAGTCTGCCCTTTAAATATCACAATTTCTGCTTTGTTCCCAACACAGGGGTCTGTGAGCATTACAACTCAACTATTTTTTTTCTATGAACTATGATGACATTAAAATAAAACCAGACTTTCTTTACAGTCTTGAGCTCAATACTTCCCATCGGGGTAGTATGTTTATTCATGATAGTGTCTCTGAATCCCAGCAAAGCAGAAAACTGGGGCTGAAAAGCTTCATCCTTCTCCTGGCAAGGGACAATTGGTTGTACATGTAGACTGCTGTTATAGATGAAAAATAATTGTAAGAAACCTAATAAAATATGAAGTACAGGCTAGAAATAAAAATGAGTAACTACTAAATTTGTCATTCTTAGGGGAAAAAAATTCAAGTACACAACATTTGCAAGCAGCAGTTTTATTCAGAATCCCCAAGGTACAGTAGTACTATTGAAAATGTCTCACTTAGGCAAGCTTCACTGCTTTTAAAAGGCAGAAAAAGTCAGTGAACATCTGGCTGAGATCTATTATCAACATAATCCTTACACTGCTTTTGTCCCCTCATTCAGTTATCCGGAGGCTCCATCTTCTTAGCAGTATCTCTTTATCTTTGGTCTCCATAGGCTTTTCCATATTCTGGTGACAAGGAGGACCTGGCTTCAAATGCCAGTATTTAACAATAAAAACTAAGTGTGGGTATATGTCCTTGAATTTCAATGTGGCTGATGGTTAGAAATTGGAATATCAGAAATAACGATGGGAACTGGGATATTAGCCGTAACATAATTGAATTGATTTTATGATCTTAACTTACCCAGGATTTACAGAGCCAGCTATGTGCCAATGATTAAATAGATCTCTTTGCTGTTTTATGAAAGTATTTACTTTGTATTTACAGATAGTGTCTACTTAGGATGGGGTTTTGTATCTGATAAGTCTTCATATTTTTCTTTCAAACAATCCTTCCTTTACTAAAGAATGTAATCATGATCTAATGGTGTCTGCATGATCAAATTTTAATCTAGTTAGTTTTGTTTATTCAGCTATTATAGCCTATCGAAATGAGAACTGGAGTACAGCAATTATTCTGAAGGAAGAGTGTCTAGCTTTTAAAGGCTGATATTGCGTATATTCTACTTGTTATTTGGAATTTTTATTAGTTTGGGCATCTGCCTGGACTTGACAAGCACGATCATGAGTCAAATGACACAATAAATAATATTGCTATTTGATGGAGATGAGAAAAACAAAATAGCCATAATTAATTCCTAAAGAACAATAACAATTTGTAGTCTTTTTCCCTGTGGGGTGTGTGTATGTGTGTGTAAATAGCTCCTTCTTCTGCAGTCATTTGCACTCACAGTTTGAGATTATTTGGGATTACTGGGAAGCACTGATTCAGAATGAGCCAATATGGTGGTGATTGTATTAGCTGTGCCCCATGCTGCCAGTCCCTTGCTGGCCATGCTGGCCTGGTGCTCCCAAGGCTACCTGATAGCACCCTCTACTTGCTGCTCTTCCATGAGAAGAACCATGCAGATAATTGTGTTTAGAACAGAACATTTAAAAAGAAGCCCTTCACCTAATTGTTCTAATTTTTCTTATGTGTAGGAGCATAAAACAGTCAAACTATTTCTGCAAGTAGGGAAATTTTTAAAAAAGTATTTTAAGTGTTTAGGATGTTGGACACAGTGATGGCAGATGCCACAGAATTACACGGGTGCATAAGGTGAAATAAAATGCATGTAAAAATGAGCAATGGACAGCAGTATGGATTTTGGATCTTTCACTTCCAGACGTTGCCTTTCACAGTTTTTCTCCAGTAAAGTCATTGGATAAATTTACCCTGAATTTGCATTCCTAATGATGATGAAGTTTTTTGTTGACTGCTCATGCCTATCTGTGGTAAGTTGGTTTTTTTTCCTCTGCTTTAAAGAAAACAAATCCTGGTTAATAGCATCTGCCAAGTCTTAAGATTTTTTATGCTATTGGAAAAATCCTGTAGGGATTAAGATATGAAAACTTTTATTTGAACTCTTTTTCTCTGCTGGATTTTGTCACTCATCTCTCCCTACTGCATCACTATTTTGTGTGATGTATAACAGCATTGCTTTCCCTGACAAAGCAAAAGAAATCAAAACTGAGGAAAACAGCAAATATGTCACATCTTGAGGCAGAGCTGAAAGAAAACCTTTCAGAAACAAGTTGGCAGCATTTAATTATTCTAGGTCCTTCAAGATAAAATCCATCATATTTTTATGTTCTGAGGTTATGAATGTCTATTTGTTGAGTGCACATGAAAAGAAAGCTTTTGGATTTAGCATGAAAGGACAGAGATTTAAGAATGTCCTGATCAATGTGCTGAGATTGTTTGATGCAAGTCCAGAAAAAACATCAGCTGTACGATTGATGCAGCCTATACAGTGACTGGTGAGACAAATTGTTCTGCTGGCCAAAGAGAAGTTTGGGTCAGAAAGGTCTACCTCTGACATATTTTCTTATGATATTTCATTTTCAGCTTTGCCAACCACTTGACAAGTTAAACTCCCTTTGTACTGTTATAAAATAGTGAGTTCAAAATGAAGATCTGGAACCATAGGCAGATTTGGGCCATTATTTAAAGTATTACAAACTTGCAGTATTATGGACTATTGTAACATATTGAGGTCAAATAATTTTTGTGAGGACAAATGGTCATCCCTATTGCACATAGCTTGCACACTGGCCATGGGTAGGTGCCACAGTTTTCAATTCTAGATAACATCTGTAAAAATATTTTGTACTGTAATGTATTGTTTGGGTGAATTCCAGTTGGGGAAGATTGAAATCAGCTAAAAGCAGTTACAGTATAATTGTAAATAGAATTTGCACTTTGTGGTAAGTACTCTTAGTGTACTTCCTGGCGTCTTGTCTCCTGGTGTTGTTTATCAGATACAAATTTTGGGAGAACAGAGACCTCTTCTCCCACATCACAGGATGGCTAATGAGCCTTCCTGTCTCTTTGTATTTGTGGGTAAAAACTGTTTTACCTTCTGAGCTGTGTCTTGTTACCTTTTCTTTGCCACATGGAAAATGGTGAGTAAGCAGAGAAAAGGTTGCAACTGATTCAAAGCTCTCCTACACTGACTCTACTCAAAAAGGCAAGTTGGTTCCTGCAGACTTTCAGTCTCTTAGGGTTTGCTTAATTATTATGACATCTGACACTTTTGTCATCAAGTTTAGATTTCCTTTCTACACATTCAGAGACTTTCATACCCTCCTTTGCATATACTCATTGGCTTTTATGCTACTTTTTAAGCCTCTACCTTTGCCATAGTCATTTTTTTACTTTCCTCTCAGCCTAACTGCATGCCAAATCCCATGTCCTTCACAGTATACAGAATAACTCTTTTAAAACTGGGTCAGAAGGCTCTGATGACCTTCTCTTCCTACAGTTCAGTTCCTTCATGGGTCATACCAAAAATCAGTAGATATCTAATGACTAGACACAACAGCATTTAGAAGAATATCTAATTCATTAAGTTATGTTAAGAAAAGCAACAGAAAAATGTTTTTTCATAATTTACATTTGTCCACTAAGTTTTGGTTCTTGGTTGCTGCTGCAGAGATGTCCTGTCCTCTGTTTGGCACCTACTGCACATTAAAGTCTCTTGTGAGCCCCCAAATGGCAGAGCAGTCCAGTGCTTCCCTGTGTGCCTATCTCCATGCTGGCACAGCAGTGAGAGATGTGGCAGCTCATCTCTCAGAGAGAATGTCTCTGACTCTTAGCACCTTGCAATTTAAAACCATTTTAGAATTACCTTGCACTGAAAGGTGGAGCACCCTCCTCTGCCTATGAATCTCTGTGTGAAAATTGCCTTGTCAGAGAGTACACGTGTTGAACTCAGGTGCTTCCTGCTCTTTATGATGGGTTCGCCTGACAAGGTCCAGCAATGAGGAATTGTGGATGGAAGAGTGATTTTTTTTCTGCTTATGCTATTTCTGTAATAGAGCTTAGTTAATAGGTCTTGCAGTGACAAGGTTTATGAAGGTAAGGCAGGGAAGTGTGACATTGCTGTGGCTCTCCAGTGTCATTTGAGACCTGTAGGATGCTGCTCTAATGCCAGTGGTATTACAAATCCCAACTGCAATTGAGGATCTCCTGTGAGTTCTGTATCACATCTGCTAACCTTTGGCTGATGTCTTTGAGACCTTAGGGCATCCATCTGAAATGAAGCTTAGCAGCTTTCCATGGGTAACAAGTCAACCTTTGTTATCTGAAGTGAGACCTTGTGTGTCCTGTGCATAGATGGTCACCCCTATTTTGGTATCTATAGTCTGAACCTCAATCCTGCTCCATATGTCTTGTAGCTAATTTACATGTCAACTTAGTGGCTACTTGGAGAAATTATATACTGTCTGAATCTGTGTCCCACATCCAGAAGACTCAGTATAAGAGAGTGAAGCCAAGGGAGAGAGGCAGGAGCAAGAGCAGTTGAGAGATCTCACCACACGGACTGGCCCACTCCAGCTGGCTTCTCTCTGTGCGGCTGGGTGAAAGCTGAGCCCTAGGGCAATGCTGGTCCACATGAAGGTGGGCAGTGGGGTAAACAAGTGACAGTATGTATGTCTTGGAGCTACAAAACCCCTAAACCATTGGAAAGTGTGGGAATGGTTATGCCTTCTTGCAGTACAACTATCTTGGCTTCTTGATAGGACTTCAACAGGGTATTTGGCTAATTCTTCCCACTTTCCCGTGGGGCAAACAAATGTGACGTCACATCTGCTTAAATAAGCACACTTTCAGTAAGACAACCAAATAGTTAGAAATGGAGAGGTCATGTGGGTTATTTGGTTGATTTTTTTCTTGTTTAAGGACATAGAAAAAAATGCAAGCTCAAAAAGTATATTTAATTGTCAATTTGAACTGTACAACATAGTCCTAATCCATAGCTAGTCCTACCACGAGTTTCTTTAGGCTGACTTTTCCAGGTGATTGCTTGCTACCCACCCTTCTGCCACCAAACCATTGGCTGTATTTCAGTATTTAGTGTTTTCTTTATATATAACACTGTGACTTATTGACTGAAACACCAATGTTTTTTCCATGCTTATAGGCTGCTGAAAACACAGATTATTCTTCAGCATGAGCTCTGATCATTCTTCTAGACAGTACGTTTTCAGATGCCATCTTTAATTTGTGATATTAATACTGAACCTGATCACTGTTCAGTGGTTTTACTGAAGTATTTACATATAGATTGGTGAAGTATTTTCTTCTAGAGTATTGAAAGCTTTGCAGGCCAAATTGGAATCATAAACTTAACCACAGTATCTGTATGACATGCATATGATTTTTGCTTATGAAATTGTCTTGGAGGTTTACTTTCAAAGCAAATTGAGTGCATTTCCTCGGCTTCATACATTTAGCTCTGAACTACGTGGGGAATGACTCGGCAAGTGAGTGTTTTGAATGAGCAGCAGTGAGTGTATTCTGAGAATTGTTTTTTTCCACCTCAGCACCCTTTTAAGAAAGATGAACTATTTCAGTGAGTATTGCCAAAAAATTACATTTTAAAATGATGAAATAATTAGTTGAGACCTGCATGACTTTAATATGGAAAAAGAAACCTTTCCCAGAGTAATAGCTTAGTTACATAAGGTACCCTTTCATTTTATATTAAAGTTGAAAGATTCACCTGTTATACAAAACTTGGACCACTACTATTAATTATCTGATTTCAAGATCACCTCTGGCTGTTAAAAAGATTTATATTAATCTGTACTTGATAGATTCAGAAGGATTAAAGGAGTGAAGGAGAGTGAATAAAAAGAGAATGTCTTCCTGTCTTCATTGTTAGATGACCTTGTGCCACAGTACGTTTAAATTGCTTATTTCCTATAACTCTATAAAGTTCTGTGTTTTCATTTCTGGATTAGATTGAAGTGTCAACTGTTTTTGATGAATTACACTAGTAATATATGTTCATGTTCTTCTTTGCTCTTTTTTATTTATATATGTCCAGTATAATTTAGTTCACCTAAAAAAGCTTTTAGGAAAGATTTCTTTTAATTACAGTTTTAGGAAAGTTTTTTTTTTCAAATGCCTTTATTGTTTTTCTGATGAAATAAAGTGTATATTCAGCTGTTTAAAAAAACTCAAATGAAAAGTTTATGTCAAATGTCCCGGTTTTCCACGTTCTGAAATTCAGAATATTTTGTAGAAAAAAAGAAAAAAGAGAGTTGTGCAAAAAAAAGAAAAAAAAAAAAAAAAAAAAAAAAGGACAAGTCATTGCAGTTAGTAATTTAAACCTTTACCCTTTAACTTGATCTGTGTGAAACTACTGAAATAAGGTCTCCCTGCTAGAGCAAAGGGTTAGCCTTACCTTCAGTACTGGGATCTTATTTATTTATTGCTGAAAGGTGGAGAGGGGAGCAGAGAGCTTTAAGTGCTTTACTTTCATTATTGAAGATTCTCACTGATGCAGAACTTGAAAGCAAATAAAATCAAGACACATTTATATAGAGCATGTGTGCCACTGACTGGAATTATAAAGGGCAAGCCATACATACACTGGTTTATAGACTCACATCAGAAGGGACAGAGGTATCTCTAGTCAAGTGCATTTTGTGCTGATTAAGTGAGATTAATAGAGTTAAATCATACAATTAAATCTGTATATTTTTCATGCAAAAGTTGTGTAAAGAGCAACAGCTTCTCTATACATTAGATAGCCCTGATATCTTCAACTGCAATGAACATCTTATGTGTAACCAAAAGAACAAAGTAATTTAGTATAATCATCAATAAAGGACAAGTTTTTATTTCTTTTTAACTCTGGGATTTTTAAGGAAGATAGTTGTGTTGTTTTCAGGATTTGTTTTGTCTTAAAGAAAAATTATAATCTGAGATAAATGCTTATTTTTCTGAAAAAAACAGAGTGAACTCAGAGATGTCTGAGCACAGGAAATCTGTGTTTGCAACTTTGATATCATGAAAAACACTAAAAAATCTGATAAAAGCCTTCAAATATTTAATATATATTTTACAAATTTCCTCATTTTAGGAGCTGTCATGAGGGAATTAACTGTGCTACACCATTCAGGGGAAGTGGTGCCATATGATATCTGGTGTATATGGTCCTCAGCTTTTTCCCCAGTAGCTCACAGGAGAGTGAGCACATGCTACAGTGAGAATAAAAACAACCATAAGTTATAAAGCATTAAGTATCAGAAGAAGTTGTATATCAGTGCTTACTGAATCTCATGAATATCAAGAGCTTTTTGTATCTTTGTCAAACCAGTCCACGCTTTCTCTTGTGGCTTTAAGCAGCTTCTCTGACTATTGTATTTCTGTATCCCACTGTGCTGTGTGCACATCTCAAATAGAACTGGAGCTGCAGCTGTAGTTTCACTACAAATGTTGATAAGGAAGTACCTGCCCTCCTATCTGTTGTTTCCAAATACAGCATTTAATTGACTGGACCAGTTCCTAAAACTGTACAGCATTTCTCCAATGGCCAGCTGTCATTTAACATTGTTGTTACTGGCTTTGGCTGTGTTGTATTTTTCCTTCCAAAACAATAGAGAATCTTAAATGAAAAAAATGCAATAAAATTTTCTCACAAAATGAGACATCTACACAGAAGTAATTAAAGTAACAACACTGTCCTATGCAGTTTATTACTGTGGTTCAAATACAGGAGTAAATGAAGAGACACAGTGTTCTGCTTTTAGGAAAAGATTTTCTGGTGTGGACTTCACTAATTAATATTAGAGGTAGTGTGCTTTTACTGGCTATTTGTCTATAGTTTTGTTTCTTCCAATTGTTTTTAAATTACAACCCTATCTTTCTGACAGAAACATGTTGCCATGGAGAAAAAACATAGGAAGGGTAGGCTCTAAGAACACCACTTTAGGCAGCTCAAAAACCAATTGCTCCATTCCTAAGAAAGGATTTGATAAAGTCCTGTGAAACTCTACCAAGTAGATGTGAAAGATGGGAGTTGCTAATGCTGTAAGCTATAATGCTGCCAAGATGGTATGAGTCCTTTGACCTGAACCACCTTGTCTTATTCTGGTAATATGAGCTTAAATTGTTTTAGCTGGGGGATGGAGAAGGGAAGAGGCCAAGGACTGGCTTGGGAAGGAAGATCTGCAAAGATTTCTTCTGTTGTTAGTGAAAGGACAGAAAATGCGTCCTTAAAAGGATGCTCTTCACAAAGACCCATGTCAGCTGTCTGAAGAAATAGAGAGGAGCACTCTCTGGTGTGGTAGCTTATCTGTAGGTAGTTATCATTTTTCAGGATGCTTCTTGGGATGTTTTTGGCTCAGGCAAACTGTCTATCCAAAAATTACACCCCAAATTACACTCAAGCTATGTTTGCCATCTTACTGCTCAAACTGGCCTGAAGGTACAAATGAATCCTTCTAGAACTGTAAATATCATCTTCAAACCCACTGCCTCTTATAATTTCTAATTTCCAGCTAGTGAAAAAGGGAGGTGGAATGGCAGTGAAAGAAGCAACTGCCCAAGCATCTTGCAGTGTGTGCTAAGGATGATATGTGGTTACCTTTCACAATACCTGCAATGAACGGGGGAAGGTGGCTGTGAGATGGTGATAGAACGATTGCCCTTCTTCCAGAGTCTAGTAAATGGAGAAAACTTTGTCTAAAAACAAGTGTTTCCAATTGTTTTATTGTTTTCAACCTTTCAGGAATGGCAAATTCAGCCATGATGAATAGAGCTTGGACCAATGCATGCTATTATGCTGCTTTTATTTCACCCTGAAAACCTTCTGCTTTCTGTGCAGAGTTTATGTTACATATTCTGGGGATATACTCTGATATTAGTGTATTTCTAAATTAATGTAATTATCTGCTTGCACTTTTTGTATCCTTGTGTTCATTTATCTTAAATTAATTGTATCAATTTTCTGTTCTCCCTCTGCACCTGAAATTTTATGCTGCTTATGTATCCTTTTTATTTATCTCTCAATATCTTTTTCAATCCTGTTTTTATTTGCTATAGTGTTTTTCTCACTGTAGTGCACATATTGTTGGATAATACGAACCACCCTTGGATATGCTGTAATTGCTTTCTGAACAGTTTCCATTTCCTCTGTGTCCTTCCCTCCTCCCACACCTCCCATTAGGTGCTTAACCCACTGGATTGCCTCCAGCACTTCCCCATTCTTCTGTGTTCAAAGTCCTTTGGGGTTTTTTATTCCTCTTGCAGGTTCAGTCTGCAGTAATGAATCCAACTGGATTATGGTCATTAGTGAGTCCTCCACCTCTGTCTCCTAACAGCTGCACAGTTGAAAGTCAGAACTTTGGTCTTTTTTGCCACCTTTTAATACATTGAGGATATAGTACATGACTGTTGCTTGATTTATTTCTCTCATTGTGTCCCTGTTCCTGTGTGTCTGGGTAGCTGAAATCTCCTCTTATTAGTTGTGACATTTTTCTGTATCTCATATGCTTCTTGTTCTTTCTGATCCTATTTTTTTCTGGTTTATATCCAGTCTGTACTGCCACCCTATTGCCTCGAATTTTGAGCTATGATGATCCTTTCAAACAGCTGCAAAAACTTTTGGCTTCTTCAAAGTTTTTGCCTGTTGGAAAGAAAGAGTTTTGAACCAAGCCATTACTACCTGAGTGGTGCCTGCCTTAGCAGGGCACACTCCCCTGCCTGCAGCTCCCTCTCACGGTGTTCTCAGGGCTCTGGCCCCAAATCAGACAATTAAACACATGCTCAAGTTCAATCGTGTGAGGAGCAGCATTAACCCACCAGGACTGCTTACATGCTCAAGGCTGGCACAGGACTAAACTCTTTGCTAAATCAAAATGTTGGAGCTGTGATTTTCATGCAGCTTGTATAATGAAGGCTGTCCGTCCTGGCATGTGAAAGGTGCACAGTGACTCATTCTGGTAGACATCTGGGTGTGGAGGCAGACAATCCTGTCCCACATCTACATCTTAATAGCGAGCATGTTCGTGTGCATTTGTGCACACACACAACTGCAGGGAGCACAGCACTGTGTTTGAGAACATCAAGCACATTGTAAAAGCAAATGTAAAGAATCTAGGCCTTATTCATTGTCTGTAGATGCAGTAAAAAATTCCCATTGACTTTAGTAGGCACAGGTTAGGAACTAAGACCAACGCTGCAACAGCATTTATCAAACAGCTCCATACCATGGACATATCTCTTACTGCAGCCTGACTCTACTATGCCTCACACTCTATGGACAACCGTTACAGAGAGTGGTTAGGTTGACTTAGTTTCCTTCTTCTGGGTTATGTTAATGCCTGAAAAAATATTTAATTAAGCATTTATAAATCATCTATTTTTTCTAACCTTTATCCTATCTCCTGCTCAGAGTCTTTAAACATTACAGCAATAATCCTTCCGAGCATTTAGATAATTATGTACCAACGCTTTCTGACATAGATGACTTAGCAAATAGTGGGTTTTCCTATTGTATCTTAGTTGCAGGGTGAGCATTGTCAAAATTAATACCCATATGAGACAAGGATATTTATTCTAATCCATGTCTTGTAGTTTTCAATAATGCTTTAAAGAAAATTAAATCACCTCTGAAAACTGAATTCTCAGGGTGAAATTGCATATTGTCATAGCTATGATGTGTCACATTCATTTTGTTACAAATGAATATATCAGCTTAGATTTATTTTAGCATGGCTTATGCTTTCCAAATTCAAGTTTTAAAGGTTCACTCTGAATAGTCTTTCAGCAAAATGCATCTGGAGAGACAGTTGGATCTCATTTATAAGCCTCTCTCCCTTTCTGCCTTATGCCATAATAAACGTTCTCAACTATAGGATTTTAGATGAGATCAATTGTACTTCCTGCTTATCCCCTTTTCTACTGGCAATTAAAAAAAATATTTCTTTTTCACAGCTTTTAAAAAGGGAAGACTTACTTGATTCATTTTAAAAATATATAATTTAATAATCTTGAATTACTGCTTGAATTCCATCTATAGGGTGGCATTTCTTACAACAAGCAAAACTTAGAGGACTGCTCACATCACAGCTTCTTTCTTTCACTGCCAAGAACTATTTGCCAGATCAAACAAATTTACTTCCAAGCTTTTCTTTTTTAATATGTTGTAGTTTTTAATAGTTACCTTTGACAGGTGACTGCACAAATTGAAGTCCTAAAATGAGTGAAGAGCTCTAGATTCAAAGTATTCATTTTTTAATACTTCTGGATTGAGGAAAACTTTTAAATCTTTATCTTTGGATTAAATTTCTTAAAATATATACTATTCTTTTTAAAGTGAAGTAATTTACATCTCATGGCACAGTGAATAAGAAAATCCAGATGCTGACATTTAACGTTTGCCAGCCCTTGTAAGGTTGTAACAAAGAGGAGGAAACATGAGATTTTTGGGACACACCATAAGAGATTTCATGTCCAGAGAGGTCACTAAGAAGCTCCCTGCAGTGTGTGTGACTGGGATGGGGTTAATGTTCTTGCAGCAGCCTGTAGGGCCCTGTGCTCTGCAGCTGTGGCTAAAGCAGCACGGAGCACACACCAGTGTGCTGGCTATGACTGAGAAGTGCTCCTGCAGCAGCAAGGCCTTCTCTTGCTCCTTGTCTCTCAGCTCCTCCCCATTTCCCCAAACGTGAGGAGGCTGAGGCTGGGCAGGAGGTTGGGAAGGGACACGGATCAGGAACAGGCAGCCCCAACCGACCAAACTGACCAAACCAAAATGGAAAACAATGAAAGCCCACATTTTTCTGTGATTCCTGTGTAATCCCACAAAAACCTGAGGAAGTGTTGTAACAAAACCAAATAGCCTAGAATGGAAGGTGGCATAAAAAGCAGACAGATATCCACAAGATTTGCTTTGCTGTTCAAATGCCAATGCCCTGTATACATATTTCTCGACTTACAATATTGTCACTATGTGATAAGATGTATCAATAAAGTGTGAAATGCTAACAAAGTAATGAAAGATTTTATAAAGGAGATCCAAAAATATATCCACCAATGGCAACAATGTCTGTGCTTAGTATGTGATGCCATCACTGACTGATGATGCTTTTTAAATTAATAGTTAACCATGACTCAACAAATAACCACATAACTTATTCTCTACAAGAAAACTGGAGGGGGAAAATCTCTATTATATGACCTGAAGGTTCATTTTCTCAGGCCTTCAGCAGTCTGAATGCTCTTTAGCCCTTCTAGCAAATATCCACAATTCTGTTTCCACATTCGTTCCAGGAGGACTCTGCCCAAGCAAGTGAGGCTCCTGAAAGAAAGTGATTTTGTCAAGTTCTGACAAAATGTTAGCTAAGAGTTAGTGTGCAGTGCCACTTTATGATGAATTAGGAGGTGACAGCAGCTTTCTAAGGGAAAGTCTGAGGTTTAGCTACACAATGAGCTTTCTGAGATATACAGACATACAGCATAGCAATGGCAGGAGGGGACAATCAAATTCCTTCATTCCTAGGTCAAAGCACTTTCCCTCTGCTCGTATAAATAAAGAATCTCTCTCTTACAGTTGAATACCATAATGGAAAAACAGCTCAGTGTTTTCCCCTAATCCCATAAATCAATATAATATACATCCCCCTTGGCTGAAATGTCAACTCTCTGCAAAATCAAATCCATTTCATGTTTCTGATCATAATACAAAATTAATTGAATTTCATGTCAATGAGACTGCAGGTGTGGAATTACTCCCATCTAAATAGAACCACAGTCACAGTTTTGAGGCAGATTGATCAGAAATCAATGTCATAGAGGTAATGGTGATGTAATAACATCCAGCAGGTGGCCTAGAGAAGGAGCTGCAAGGCATGGGGGAAACTACTAAATTTCCATCCTCTTCAATAGGAAGAAAAGGTGAAGAGGAAATGGGGAAGAGGAATCTTGCAGCGTCTTTCTGTTGAAAAACTACTTCCAGCAGTTCTATTAAATTTGCTACCAGTACTTGCAGTAAATGCAAGTGCTAAAGAAACCATGAGGAGTGATGGGGGGGAGAAACTGTCTGTTAAAAAATACCTTACTTTTAAGTGATGCTAAATAGAATTTAGTGTAAGAAGGTGTAGAAGCAATTTCTCCTGAGCAGATCAGGAAAATACTCCTTGATAAAATCTTAGAACACATTTCCCTAATTTCCCTCCATGCAAGGAAGGAAATGACTTGGCATCTCTTGATAAAAAGATGAATGAATGTGAGCATTGAGTGTTCACAAGGTCATTAGTCATTTTTAAAGAAAGATTCAAATATGGTTTATTTGTTAAGAGAAGGTAGAAACACTTCTGCCACTTCTGCCTGGAGTTTGCATGCAACTGATGTGCTTAATGCTCAGGGGGTTAAATGGGTGAGTGTCCAGCTGGGGGGTTATTCCCACAGGGAGAGAGAGCAGGGCACAGGAGCTGGCTCTGTGCAGAGGCTCTCTTCAGACAGAGCATTGCATGATCACAACTGCACTGCTTCCAGGGTCAGCACTAGTAAGTCAAAAGCAGTTTTAGCTACTTCTCCATGGCTGATTGATCAATTCATGACTCCTACAAGCCCGAGCCTGCTCTTTAGAGTGAACCGAGAGTCCTGGGGTGCCTGTTTCAGAGGCAATTAACTGTCCCTCAGCAGAATCAGCCGGGCTCATTTGCTCTGGCTCAGTCCCAGCACCCTGCTGAGCACCACAGAGCCAACCTCACGGCTTTGCATCATTCCTCCCAGGGCACTGAATTCCAGGAGGCTTATTAACTCCCTCAGCAGCACTTTGGGAGCAGACAGAGCCAGCTCAGATCTGCGGCCGTGTGCCAGAAACCATTGATCAGAGGGTGCTACAGGGCACAGCAAGGTGTCTGAGTCTCTTCTGTTCTCAGCTCCATCTCATGCTGAATGCTGGCTGACTTCAGTGGTGCTTATTCAGTATCCCAGCACTGTATTTCCTACTAATCATATTTTGGGGGATCGGCATTAGTGTGTCTTGATTTACCGCAGATAAAAGAGAATTCAGCTGTAATATTTTCGGAGCTTACCTCATTGGCAGATGGAAGAGAGAATTTTTCCAAGGGTGGTTGTTGGGTGACTTTGTGACCCTATAGTGATCTCAGCCCTAAAGCCTATCAAGTGGGAAATATGACTGGGCTGTGTTACCTGTACATAGGCCATACAGCCCACTATTAAGGATGTGCTATTTAATCTGATATTTAAGAAGCCTGCTGCTATTATCAGAGACTGCATATGAGAATCACCTCCAGGAGAGATCAAAGGCACATGTGAGGTGGACACAGAGCAGATAAAAGGATTGTCCCATCTTCCTTTTAGATTCTGCACTGTCTGAGCTGGGTGTGACAGATGGCAATTCTGCTTTCCATTAGGTGGATGCAGGTGTTAAAAAAATTAAGCAAGGTACTGTATCAGCTATTCAATGCAGCCCCTGCATACATCAAAGATCTGTAGGCCAAGAAGTAAAAGTGTATCCTTCTATTGCTTTTTCTCCCTGCCTTGTGTTAAGGGAATAATCCTTTTGTGTCCTACCAGCTCATGAAATCACAAAGAATGAATTTATGTGCTTGTGAAAAAAAACCCTTCTGATAATACTTTCTGAAACCTTAAAATGAGCTCCCAAATTGGTCTTTTATGTGAGTAAGTGCTGTCAAAGTTACAGAAGTGCTTTCTGCAGCAACTGTTGTGTAGAAACCTGTCGTACTAAACATTCTCTTATTTCTGTTGCTTAGTTTTTATGTTGTTATGTGCAATGGAGAAGGTAATAAGAAAAGCAAAAGAATAGCTACTAGAACAATTATGACATTTAAGATAAAGGGAAAACAGCAGTGAAAATGTAGCCAAGGAAGCCTATTTGTTCACTGTACTTCGTAGAAAATATCCAGTCTATGCATTACTCTGTGAAAGCAGTCACGACAGTTGAATCATTGTCAGAAAATCCCTATTACTATGGAAAAAAATGGGAACAAAATAGTTGTATTAAATTGAGACACAAACCCAATTTCTTTCCCAATACAGGACTAGGAAAAAAAGATCCCTTTTTTTTTGTCTCAACCACACAGCAGGGTTTGACTCATAGTTGGAAATAATTTGATAATCTAAATCAAATAACCATCATCTTGCTGATTTATTTGCAACAGTATTTTTAATTTGTTTGTTGCATTATCTCAGTTTTAGTTTAATAAGTAATGGTCTTTACGTCTTAATGTGTTTATTAAATCTTTATATTGCAATCTAAATTTCTTCTAATTTACAATAAGGAAAACTGTAGAGAGTCATTTGTTCTTTCAAGCTGTATCTGTTTCAACATGTCAGGACTGAAATATATCAGCTATAGTATTTGTGTACCCATTATTTCTCATCCTTATAATGAAAATGTTCAAAAAGAAAGTAACTGAGAGAAAGGAATTCTCAGTCTGGGGAGAAGAGAAAAAGTTTTCAGTGAAAAATAAGATATCATCAGACAAAAGTTAACTCAGATGGCTTTGAGGAAAATCTCCTCTCACAGAAAATAGACAGTGTATTGGAGTTGTTGAGATGACAGTGTTTGATTTTATAGGGTACATAGAACCAGAATCACAGAATGATAGAACAGTTTGGGTTGAAAAGGGAACCTTAAGGATGCCATGGGCAGGAGCACCTTCCAACAAATCAGGTTTCTCAGGGATCAATCCAACCTGGCCTTGAACACTTCCAGGGATGGGGCATCCATAGCTTCCCTGGCCAACCTGTTCCACTGCCTCATCACCCTCACAGCAGAGAATTTATTCTTCACATCTAATCACAATCCCTCTTCTTTTAGTTTAAAACCACTAAAACCATTTCCCCTTGTCCCATCAATACCTGCCCACATCAAAACTCACTTTCCCTCTTTTTCAGAGCACCCTTCAGGTACTGGAAGGTGCTATAAGGTCTCCTCAGAGCATTCTCTTCTCCAGGCTGAACAGCCTCAGCTCTCTCAGCCTGTACTCATAGTAAAGATACTCCAGCCTTCTCACAACCTTTGTGGCCTTCCTGTGAGCCCTCTTTAACAGATCCATGTCTTTCTTGTACTGAGGAATCCAGATTTGGACATGGTATTCCAGGAGGGGTTCTTGCCAAGGGCAGAGCAGATATTTCAGCAAAGTTGCACAGGAAACATAGATGTAGAAATGGACTTTTCCCAACAGCTGGTAGGAGTTTGTTACCATTAACTTAAGTATTAATGAAAGCTAGGGTGCATGTTACTGACCAGCAGTGGAGATCTCTGAGAAATGTGCCTGCATGTACTGTGTGCAAGGTGTGGCACAGGTGTGTGTGATTCCTTGCAGTTAGTGCCAGCTGGCTGACGGCTCTTTGCTTGCTGGTGCCATCAGGAGTGACCTCTCATGATCTGGATAATGAACTGGCTTTTAGAGAATTGCCCCCAGGCTTCTCAGTGTCAGTCCTTATTACTGACAAGTGAATGTGCTACAAGTGAATAAGTGAATCAGCTGTTAGCCAGGCTTTTTTGTTTGGTTGGGGTTTTTTTGTTGTTGTTATTGTTGGTTTTGGTTTTGTTTTTTTTTTTGTTTGTGGAGGGGGTGGGGGGGGGGATGGGGGGGGGGGGATGGTTTTTGCACTTCAGGCATTGCTGGAGCTAAAAAAAAAATTAAAATCCACAGGTGTCCAATATTGGAGAGCATCAAACATATTTCAGCATTGGCTATTTCAGTAGGCTGAAGAATGATTTAAAGAGGGACATAACTAAGTGAAGAGAAAGTCAGGAGAAGGTCGTTCAAGGAATGACCACAAGGAAATCTCTTACCTTTTCCGAAGATGTGTTTCTAGAACTTGTTTCTCTGGTAGAGTGTTTTTGTTTGTTTTCTCTCAGCAGGGTTAAAGGTTGATCAGTTGATAATCTCTGCAGAAGCTTTACCTGTCTTCACCTTCCTCTAAACCAAGACTATTTTAATAATGTTTCTGATAGTAGTTTCTTAGTATACAGGAGTGGTTAGTCAGTTTTTATTACAGACCAAATAAATGTAATTAAAGTCAAACTAAAACAAAGGAAAAGCTGAAAGTTGAGTGCTGCATTAACCTGCCATGCTAGCCCAGATCCGGAATGCAATCTTAAAATAAAAAAGTATCATTTGTCTGGCTGCAATTATATTTGACTAATAGCAGAAAATTATTCTTGGTCTCATTCATTTTGGATTATCCCTATTTGTAAAATGAGAAATTGAAAGGACCTTGATCAAGGAGTATTTTTAAATTGTTTGCTTTTTAATGAGAGAAGAGAGATCAAACAGTAAGCTAGCTGTACCTCAGAGAAATGAATCTGTTAAGGGAGTGCAATTATTAGGGAAATTTTATCTGTGGAGAGAAGAGAAATTTGAAACTGCTCATTCAGATTCCAGTCTACTTCACTTTGCCACTTAGTGAGGAAAAGCTTGACTTCAAATTTGTACACAGTAGAAAATCTACATTAATATAAGCTGGCTTAAAGTGGGGGAATTTTCTGTTTTGTTTATTGTTTATTATAAATTTTGTTTGGGTTAGATTTAATGAATTGTTCCTGTGCAAACAGCTAAGACATATGTTCAGATAAAAAGAGCAGAATATTCTCAGTGTTTCACTGACAAGTGCAGTTAGGTGGCCCATTAGCACTTTTATCATGTGAGTGATAAAAGAGCTGTGTTAGGTCAAAATGCAGATTTCACCATTTGATGCTCCCATGGCAGAGCATCAAATGGTGAAATCTGCATTTTGACCTAACAGGGCTCTGAGTCACTCACCCCGAGAGAGAGCTCTGTATTCCCCTCAACCACTCTTGCACATGTCTTCAGTATCAGTCCTCTCCATAGCACACTGGTACTGTTTGTTATATTTTATGAGTAAATCTTCCAGCCATGGGAATTTACAATGAAAATAATCTTCACGTTGAGGACATTTCTGGTACTAGCTCTGTCCCTCATTATCCTACTTCTCTTTAAGCCTCTTAGATGTGAAACTGAAATGGTTAGTTATAGGTGGTAAAACAAGGAAAATCTATTTTTATTTTCAAATGATGAAACTTTCTGGTACATTGGCTGGGACTAAACTTGAGGGTGGTAAATTTTCAGCATGGTATGTAGGGAGTTAGCTACACGATTCATTAACATTAATTCCCATCTGTAAATAATTTTGAAATACTTTAACCAGCAGGGGAGCTATTTCATTTTTTATACTTAGCTGATTGTAAAAATGTATGCTGAAACCATCTGGCCTTAGTGCTTTGTTGGACTTCAAGCTTTTAATAGCCAGTCTGATTTCTTTCACTGAATTGGGGTTTTCTAATCCCTGGCTCAATTCTCCTTCCAAACTAGGCAATACTGTGTTGCTATTTGTTTGTCAATCAATCCCTATCTCACCAATTGAGATGAATAACAGAGTTGGTATAAAAACTTAGGAAGGCTTTGGGCCTAATTCTCATTCATGCTAAAGTTACTTTACACTACTCTGGTTGCTCATTTACTGGGTGTAAATGCAATTTACTGCCTGAGCAATATAAAGTGACTGTAACATAAATGAAAATCAGGTCCCCTATGTTCAGAGCAGCTAACAAATTCAAATTGCTGAGTACTATTTTCCCACAGGAGCCAGTGTACTAGAATTTCAATGCATATAAAGAATGCAACAAGCCAATTAAAACTGAAGATATCAAACGAGAAATTGAATGGTTATTTCTAAGGTCTGTTTAGAGACAGTTGATCCAAACAATGAGACTGACTTAGGCTGGCTGTTTCAAATATGTCAACTTCATCTAAAGTTCAGCCCTGCGTGGTGCTTGGAGATTTGCCACAGTACATGGAACAGACTATTTTTATTACTTAGAGAAGGAGGACTACATTTCAGAGGTGCATGCAGGGCTTCCTAAATTACCTGATAGCATTTCCCTCCCAGGGACTGTCACTGACATTCAACTGTTGTTAACTACTGATGCACAACAGTGTGTTTTGGTAATGGCTGAATGAGGGGATAGTGGCAGAAGTATCTTGAAACTGTATGTACAACAAATGCCAAAGCTGACACTGCTCCCTCACTGCTTTCCCCATTTCTGAAGTCATAGTTTTTATTGCCTAAAATCTGTCAAAAATGGGCTTCCTTGTAGTGCTCTGTAATGATGGTGATGATCTGAGCCGATGCTGGTGGTCCACAGGAAGGAAGATATCTGATGGCATGTAGACTGTGGAGTGTGCTACTCCAGTTTAGACAGAGGTCATCCCCGTGTTCTCCTTACACCTCTTACCCCTCTCTTACACCTGCGTATTCATATCAGCATGAACATCCACTTTGATGTGAAGCTCACATTCCTGTCCCTCTCCTCCTTTTCTTTTGGTCTGATGAAGACTCTTTAGTAACCCTATACTAGTAAGGAGTTGTTCTATTGAGAAAATCACAGGCACAAGAAGACTGATTTGTGATTTGCTAATACATGAATCCATATATGCCATAATTGCCCTCTGTTCTGTTCAGTACTTCAGACCTATAAATCTGTGCTTATTCTTCTGCCACCAGCTGCTAACCAGCTGATTTCAATCCTACCTTCACCTTGCTGAAGAGCACAGGGGATGTAGTGTATGTATCATCTTATACAAAGGTTAATAGCCTTCTGTGGTTGCTAATAACAGCCTGGTTGTCTAACCTGGGGCTGTGTTGAGGTGTGCACACCACAGTCCAGATCCTTCCTCTGCTTCAGCAGCATTCTCAGATACCACACTGTTTTTGCAGTACTCCTCATGATGAGCAGCTCCTGAGGCTGGATCCTGTGAAGGAAAACCCAGGTTGTTCCTGTCCTGAAGTAGCAGGTGTGTTCCTGTTGCACAAATAAATATTGACCAGCTTTGTCCATTGAAGAGTGACTTTTGTACTTTCCTAAGGACGACCTTAGAAAAGGTCTAAAATTGTGCCTAAAATTACTTCACTGATTTTTAAATGAAATGTAAAATTCAGCCTATTGCTCCCATAGTAGACAACAGGCTTTGTGTTTATGGCTGCTAATTAATAGAAACCTCTTAATCTTTGACACTGAGTGTTGTGATTTACACCATTGTAATTGATAGGGGAATACTTTCCTAGTTCTCAGTTCAGATAAATCTGTGTAAGAAGTAAAATATTTTTGAGATGTTGCTCCTTCTACCGTAACTTTCCATTTTACCGTGAGAAAAAAAAATCTATGTAAGTGTTTTAGAGCTAAGTTGATCATCATATATTACTTAGGCAGTCATGATTAGTTTTGCAAATGTTAAAATGCTATAACATTATTTAATGTTATCATGAATATAGGAATTTGTAGTGCCATCTATTGTTGGAAGATGTAGACTTGTAAAAGTTGATTTGCATATTCTATGGTAAAGAAGCATTAAAAATTTAATGTTTTACTGAGTTTTATTGCAAAATGAAATTGTTTATGTAATTGTGTATTTGGAATGTTTGTACTTTGCATTCTTTGAAATTTGTCAGTCTTCACAAAGAATATCTCTGAGTTTTATTTTCATTACTATCTTCCATTTGAAACCAGACTCTATTTCAGTTTAGACACTGAGTAAAAGCTTGTAGTGATTTACTGTGCAATAGGAAAGAAACCAAATTTTTGCTTGTTGAATACAGTTAAATTTGATTGGAAGATTCTTCAAAAGTGCACAGTAATTCAAGGCTGAGTGTTGTCATTCCTAAGCAGTGCTGGGATCTGTTTCACTGATTGAGAAACACAGGTCCACTCTCAGGCTCTTTCCTTCACATCTTTGTGGTGTTTGAAAGTAACCCTGGCCTTTACTTAGAGCAGAGCGATGTGAGGCGTGCAAGCTGTCTGTGCTGGAGGGGCTCAGGGGCTCCAAATACACCTCAGAACATCTGAATGCCATTGCTACCTTTCACCACTGATGCAAAAGGAAACCTCTGATGAGCAAAGCTGAAAGAGCAGATGTAGAGACAGGGATTTTCTCACTCTCAGCATGCTTGCGAGCTGCTGCCTTGGGAGTTGCAGCAGTGATTTTTTTCCTGAGGGAAAGGTGAGACCTGTTTTCTACCACTGTCAGAAGCCCTGAAGAATTGCCACAGCATATCTAGAGCTCTGTGGTCTCTGGCTGCCACAACAGGGGATATTTGTCTTGGTGACATTTGAATGATGATTTCTCAGTGTTATTTTCCTGTATTGCAACTGTTTGCTGCATCACCACACTCTATAGGAAAAATCTTTGTCAAAACAGGGCCAGTTTTACTCCAGAGTGTTAATCTGCCTTGGAAATGCCTCTAGGCCACACACTTCATCACCTGGCTTTTGGGGACACTCCTGCTTTTTGGCTGCTGTTACTGTACCACAAATACCAAAAAGATTTTATCTGTGGGAAGAAGGCAGTGACTATCTACATCAATAGGTACATTTGCAGGATGCTGACATGATCAGAAAGAATGCAGTCTAGCTAAACCCCTTTTTAAATGAGGCTAAAAGTCAGCTACATTGCCCATAGCCATCCATTCCAACTTGGTCTAATCCCTTACTGACTCTAATTTGGTGATGGTGTATTCCTGCCTGTCACTTCATCCTCCACTGCAATCCCCACATAGGCAGGCATTCTTTTGGCTCCACCCAAACCCCCTCAGTATATCCTGATTTTCAGACACGAGCACATCATCACCTATGCACCATTGTGCAGCTCAGCATACAAGGACCATGTGGAAAAGCAGAGAAGCAAAGCCTAAATACAGGTTTGTGGATAAAGGAATCACCCAAGAGGGAAGAGAGCACCAATTTCCAGACAAGGCTTCTTGAACATTAATGCTTACATTAAACTGTGTTTGTTTAAAAATACCAGCAACCTTCAGAGCAAGGACCAAAGCTTCCT
Organism: Ammospiza caudacuta; assembly: GCF_027887145.1. Classification (NCBI taxonomy): domain Eukaryota; kingdom Metazoa; phylum Chordata; class Aves; order Passeriformes; family Passerellidae; genus Ammospiza; species Ammospiza caudacuta. The sequence continues at coordinate 64,775,245 of NC_080594.1, forward strand.
CCCCCTGTTCCAGAATGCTCAGAACACTTCCTGTTTTAGCATAAGAAGATTGGGCAGTCTGTGTTTTTTCTTTTTGAATATGTTGTCTTCATAAGAACAGAAATGTAAACTTTGAAAAGCTGTTTCATTGCTTAACCACTGACAGGATTATTTTTACAAGTTAAAAATAATAATGCAAGAAGAAATAACTGTATCACAGAATGATCAAAATAACTCTAACTGAAAAATATTCTATTTCTGTGGCAAAATGGCTTTCTTATGACAAATCAGCATTGCTGTTTTGCTTGGGGAAGTCACTTCATAAGAAAAATATAACATTTAAATATAGAATGATTTACTTTTAAATTACAAACTGTATGTTTTAGCTTTAAATGAATGTGCAATAATCCTTCATCGCCTCACAAATATATTTTTGTTTTTCCTTCAGTTTGTAACTCACAAAATATAACATTTTGGAAATAATACCCTTCTTTTCTCTTACAGCTCTATAATAAGAAGAATAGCAAGACACAATTCCACAGAGATATAGCTTGAGAAGTTAAGCAGTTTGAGACCTTTCAGATTGTTTTATTTTCCCCTGAAATTGATTTTGCAATCAGAAATGTCTTTGTTGTAATCTTGTTTATTTTTGAAAAATGTACATGGAATCCTATTTTCCTGAATATGGTGGGAAATAAGAAACAGGAGACACATCTTTCATCTGATAACATTTTACTCTGAATTCTCTTGTTTGGATTGCTTTCTGACTTAATTCTCTTGCTGTTTCCTGTGTTTTCCTTCTGGTGCACACACATGTACACGTAGTAATTTCAACTCTGGTCATCCATTAACACTTAGTCTGAATTTAGAACACAAGTCTTATGGAGGAGCAGCTGAGGATTTTGGGTTTGTCTAGTTTGGAGCGAAGGAGGCTGAGGGGTGACCTCATTGCTCTCTGGAGCAGCTTCCTGCAGAGGGGAAGTGGAGAGGGATGCTCTGATCGCTTCTCCCTCCAACCCAGCGACAGGACAGAAAGGAATAGTTTCAACCTGCACCACAGGAGGTTCAGACTGGATTAGGAAGCATTTCTTCATGAGAGGGAGGTCAAACACTGGAACAGGCTTCCTAGAGAAGTGGTCCATGCCCCAAGCCTGTCAGTGTTTAAGAGGCATTTGGACAATGCCCTTAGTAGCATGCTTTAACTTTTGGTCAGTCCTGCACTGGTCAGTCAGCTGGACTGGATGGTTATCCTTTTCTAAGGTTCCACTGCTCTCTGCCATCAGTAAAACAGTCAGAAATTGTACTGCTTCCTTGTTTCCCTTAAATGAAATAGCTGGCCTTGCTAACCACATAAGCTTTCTAAAATCTCTGGTCCTGTATCAGCTCAAGACCTAAGAATTATAAGCCATTCAGCTTCCTGCATAACAGCTGAATTGTGACAAAACATTAAATTTAAGCTTTTTAGTTGAGATATTTGCCTTCCTAATGTTTTTGTGGCACTTGGGGCAACCAACAAGGTCTGGACTCGAGTGTGTACAATGGAGATTAATAACAAGTTATGTTGTGCCAAGTTTCAGAAAGAAAAGACTCACAGGCAAAAATGAGTTATTAAACATGAAATAAAAAGACATGATAGTACTCTAACTACAAATTCAGAACCTTTTTGAAGAAGCTTATCTACAAACTTTAACTTCATTTTTAGCAATATGTTGAAATTTTTTGCTTTGGTTTGTAGCAATAGATGAGCCACTGTCATAAACATAGAGGAACTGTTTAAAAAAAATCTTATAAATGGCCGCAAGCAATTTAAGAAGTATAATTCCCAACTGCTTTGATGAAAAACATCTTAGCAGATTTTCAGTTGCCAAGTATTTTTAACACCATTCTGAAATTGGATAGAAGTTAGATTGAGTTGATTCTTCACTCAGAATAAAATTACAAGTCTATAAGCACATTCTAGATCTGCTAGCTCAAATAATTAGGTGTCACAAGGCAAAACACAAGTCGGTGAGGAAGCTGAGTTTTATAGATCAGATGTGTTCATAACCTCTGTGGGGGCAATCCACTTGACTGAACACTGCATGTGCATAAGATCCATTAGAAACACTTCCAGATACCGTAAATATATTTTGGAATGTTTAAAGGTACTTAATATAGATATTGAAATGTCTAATACCATTTGCAGTATTCCTTGTATTATACAGATACAGCTTATATTGGTTCCAAAGTTCAACCATACCACCTCTTACATACTGATTTCCAAATTTCAGAGCCCTGTTTATATTTGTCAATATCTGACATCTTGAATTGTCAGAATGCCAGCTGAAGCCATGTATGTATTCATGCTTGATTGGAGGAGATAATGGTAGAGAGCCTGAGCTGTAGAAAGAAAGAGGAAGGTACAGAAGACTGCCTTGGCTCTGCTTGGCAAGTATGATGCCCCAGTAGGGAGTCCTGGATAAGACATTAATGTCATTATGGTTATGCATTCATATCTTGACAAATGCTACTTTGTGCATACATCTTACAGATAGAAAACATGTAGGAAGAAGTGGAATTAGTTTTCAAATGTTATTGGGGTAATTTGAATTAATTTCCAACCCTTCTCTGTAATTAAAAATGAGAAATGAGGAAAACTACTAAGAATAACTTTTGAGAAATTAAAAAATTATAAGGCGTATAAACATGTCCTTTGCTGGAATGTCCAGTTTTACCCACAAAGTGGCAGGCAAAGTCTTTCATGTGCTTAATTTAAGAATGTGAAGTTATATGCCCATATTTTTCTAGAATTGTGACTTTTTGAATACTCTCATTTGATACAGATCAAATTAGAGATGCTACAAAGATGATACACTAGTATGGTAGATTAGCCATGGCTAACAATCTCCTACCCTGCTGCTCTCTCCCTGCTCCTCCTCAGTGGGACAGGATTAAAAAATAACATGAAAACAACACATGGGTTAAGATGAGGGCAAGGAGATTGCTCACCAATGACTGTTGTGCGCAAAACAGGCTTGATTGAGAGAAAATGAGTTAAAATTAACAATTAAAATAGAGTAGAATGATAAGAAAAATAAACAAACACTAAAGCACTTTCCCATAATCTTCATCCACCCTCTTCTCAGGCTCCACATCATTCTTTCATTCCCAACTTGCTCCTGCCCCCAGCCTGGTGAAGAAAGAATGGGGATTGCGCTCAGGCCATAAGAGCTCCTCTTTCTCAGACCTTCCTCCACTTAGATTTCCTCTGCTCCAGCATCTGCCCTTCCATGGACTGCTGTCCTTCAGGGTAAACCTGCTTCTCCATGGACTCTTCAGGGGCTGCAGACTCTAAAGGGAACAGGATCTGAGGCTAATACTTTTGCAAGGGTTTAAAGATAAAAACTCTGATATAACTTTATATGTGAGCAAAGCTACAGATGGTGGTGCCATTTTGTGGCCATCTCTGTGGGTCTAGTTTTCAAGAGGGATATAAATTAATGGAGGTGGGAGAATTTTAACACATTGACTCAATGGTATAGCTGCCATTCCTTATGGTTTTATTTGCATGCATGAAGTTTGTTTGTTTGTTTTAAATAAATGAAGACAGAAATTATGGGCAATGAACAACTGTCTAACTCTAGTCTTGGGTAGACCCGTTACAAGGAAGGGTATTATGGAAACCCAGGAGGAAAGATACTTTGGCCTCTGAGAAAAGAAAATATGTTGAAAGCTGGAAAAGGGATGCTTACCAGCCAAAAGACCTACATAAATGCCCATGAGTAAACAATTATTCACAGTCTCTAAAGATGGCCAGTGTCAGAGCATACATTCTTTGGTGGAAGAGGACGTTTCTGCAAGATCAGCAATGGCCATTTGTTCAGTGTGGGATGGTTGTGATTATGCTGCTATTTTGTCTATTTACTCAGAAAAGGTTAGTTTGGAGAAGTATTTTAACCAGTAATATGGTGGGACCTAAGTGCCTAAGGATCAGAATCAGACTGAGATTTCTTTAGCTACAAGGAGAGATTGTCTTTGTTGCTAGTCCATTCATTTCTTTTAATACATGATAGTGCCTTGTGAAATCCATGCACTGGACCTTGTGGAATATCAGTGTTATCCTCCCTTTCCTCGCTCAGAGTATGCAGCCATAACGTGGCCCTCACTGATCTTGTGACAAGGGATATCTGCTGTAGTTATATTCTACAAAAGAGAGGATAAGATGATACTGTAAGCTATCTGCCAGGTTGTAGAATTTAATTTGCTACACCAAACTTCCACAATATTGTGTTTATGTTGCAGTGTCATTTTCTGTTTAATAGAAACATTCAGAATGCTCTGGTTCCATCTGTTATAAATAGTGAAAGCTGATAAACAGTCTGCAAACACAAGATGCAGCTTTGTGGCAAATTATGTTTAGTACAGCCCCCAAACATAAAGCAAGATTTATAATTTTTGCATCGCTCTTTTTTTTTTATTTTTTAATTTACTCCACAGTAATTACTCCAGAGCTTTAAGTAGAGGCATAAATAACACTCAAAGTTTTACATTAAGTTATGGTGTGAGAAGACAGGGACAAGTGTATGTACACACACATACACATTTCACACCGTCAGCTGTAATGCAGCTAAAAGTCTTGTTATGGCTGCAGAATCTTTGATAAAACTACTTGCAAATACATTTTTTATCATATCAATAGATTTGAAAGGCAAGTCCACACACCATTATGCATTGTATGGGAAAAAAAATCTCAGTTTTCAGTTAAGGAAATGGAGATGAACCAGATGAGTAGGAACAGAATTGCAAAGGGCTCTGAGAGAATAACCAAAGATAAAACTACTGCTGTTCTCTGCTCTCACAAGAAACTGTGTGGCAGCAGAGCGAGTGAGTCACTGAGCAACACTGTTAGAAGATGTGGGTGAGCTGTTGTAGCAAAAGAAGGATCCTGGTAATGCTATTTGGGTCTGATCACTTTATCACCTGCCAAGAATGAAAATCAAACCATTATACACAGTTAAAGAAAAACTAACTTATAATGTGAAACACAGTCTACAAAGACACTTGAAAAGACAGAGTTTTAGCAAGTTTATGTCTTCCTTTGCTCAGGCTGGATTCCAGCAGGTGACTGATGCATCCACTCAAAAAGTGGAAGAAAGATTTTTTGCTTATTTTTGAAGCCAAGATATTTCAAAGAAATTAACTGGAGAAACCTTACTGCAGTCATTAAGACTATTGAACATTTCATCTGCTGCAGAAAATGTTTATTTTTCCAGTCAGGTTGCCCAACTTTGACTTAGCTGCCCTTTCCAGGACACTTCATACCACTTAAAACTTCTGGCTGTGTGACCAGATGATCTTATAGACTGAACCTTTTGACAGCTGAGATAAAACAGCTGCTTTTGGAAAAAGCAGTAAAAAGTTCTGAGATTAGTTTTACACATTCATCTCCTCAATTATAATTGATCTTGGAGTAATTAAGTGGAGACATATTCTTTAAGGCCAGAAGTATATTTCAGAAAACAATTTTTCCCAGGGTGTTATCCCTGTGCAAGACATTTCTTCCATATCCACAACCTTAGCTGAGCAACCCATACTGCTCATATATTCACAGTTTGATATTCTCTTTTCCCCATTGTTTGAAGTATTGACTTCTCCTGTCAATACAGGATGTGGCTTTGATGTGACCCTCAAACTGGAGACGAAAACAGCAAAGAAAATGTGTATATTCACAAGCTACTGGCCAATGTACCTGTTGTTTAAACCATGAATGCATTTATTCCTCACTTTTTCCTGCAATAGAGTATGTTTGGTTCCTGCAATAAAAATGCAGCATTTTAGGATTCACATGAAAAGGGGAGATTTCCCTGACCCTTAGTGTTTGGTTTGTCTGTCAGTGCTCCAGGAAAGCCAAGACTCTTGTGCCGAGCCAGTCTATCAGTGTCCTGTTATAGGGACCCTTCATTGAGCAATCCTGCTGGATCTGAGGGTGCTTTGGCTGACTTATTCAAGACACACGTGGATACCATAACAGAGGCTCCTCAGTGAGTCTTCCCTCTATTCCAGTATTTCCCTCTGCTGGTGATTGCCAGCACCCATGAAGGATTCACACCAACAGTTTACAGAATAATACACTTTATTAATATAAACCTGTGACAGGTTAAGGTTCAAGGATTGCTTGTGATGGTACTGCAGAAACATGTTCAAAGCAATGCACAGACAAACTCTAATCCCCAATGAAAGTGTTCAGTACACTCAGAATGTGGTTCTTACCTGTCCCCATGAGTGAGAGGACAGGTTCAGCCCATCAACTAATCCCAGCAGTTACTGTGGAGTCTTCCCTAACTTTCCCCCACTCTCAATGTATTTTCATAGCATTTCTTTATGTTTAGGTGGAGCTTGAACAACTCTAGTCATACAGATGTTTGTTACTGGTTGGTGCAAAATTTCTTTTTTTCACTCTTCAAGTATAGCCAATAAAATTTAGACTCTTGCTCCATGAGAGGTGGTCGTACCTTGTGGGCAGGTAACTTGGGATGCAGCTGTGTGTCGTATTTAATTAGGCTGTAATGAACCAAGTTCATCTGAGGAGAGAGAACTCTCCAGAGCTGCTGTCCTGGCAGCAAAGACACCTTCTCCCCTCTGCCCTGACTGACAGCTGCTACGGGGTTTATCAGCTGCAAAGTGCCATCAAATTCACTTCCCTGCAAGGGTTTCCACAGAGCCTTGCGCACAGGGTTTCCACTCTGCTCCACCCTCCATTCCATCCCCATGAGCAGTGCTTATGGTTGCAGATTTGGTGTGTGGGGAATCTTGGTGGAATAGGTTTCGAGCATACTGATCACATTCCATCCAAGGAGTAGCAGCTGCATTTTGCCATATAATTTCTGTACCATTACAACTTCTGTTAGGATGCGAATGTAACTTCTCTGTTGTCTCTAATTCTACCCCCAGTCATCTTTCCACATAAGACATATCAAATCAGAACATATAATCAGAAAGTATCCTTAATCTGGAATACAGTAAAGGTGTCAAGGAAAAAGATTTTTTCAAACAGACAGAAACCTACAAAAAAGGCAGGCCTCTTATCCCTCTGGCCATTATTTCTTTAAGTTCTGGTTTTAAGTGTGCATTCTTCTTATTCTTTCTTTGTGACCTTTCTCATAAGGACAGGCATTTTCTTATCTTCTTCTTCTTCCTGGAGTCAAGTTAATTTAATTTACTGATCATATCAAAGGCCTTATTCCTATGTATGTGTATTTCACTGGATTAGTTTAACTGGGTGTAAAAGAATGTTAAGTAAAGATAATAGGATGATTCTTTTGAACACAACAGGTACAAATTAAGTTGTTAACTATATTATATATCTTGCATTTCTTATCGTGGCTGATAAGCAAGCTCAATAACATTTAGCTTTAGCACAGCATGTAGCTTCATCAAGAACATAAGTCTTTGGACCAATTTTTAGTTGCAATGAAGACAAAAAAGAGGGCTGCTGATTCAGAAATTGTTTTTACCCATGGTTGTGCTTCTTCTCAATCATCTGTTCTACACCTGCCATGGGGGAAAGTCAATGTTTTATGCAGGGGCTACCTACTATATTGCTGGAAATTATGGCATGGTATAGCATGAGGAACTAAAACTTGTCTATTTTGTAGAACTGGAATTTATGCTAGTTTACCATATCAGGCTGTGGTGTTAAGTGAAGTAGTTTAGTTCATGCAGGAGAGACAGGGATGGCCAAGACAAGCACAATGAATGGTTGGATGAGGTGGACATTGAGCTGTTGTCTGCTGAATAGCATTTTGTTTGTATGAACCAGCACCCTGATAAAAATCTCTGTTCCTGTCAAATACCACATAAGGTCTTGTGCAAAGAAAGATCTGCATTTCAAGCCTAAATTACAGCAGAGCTTCAGTTACACCACTGAGTTAGGCCAGCAGACCTAATTAATTAGTCATAGAGTAATGTAAAATGGAAAGAACCTTTCTCTGGAACAGATCAGCTCTGATCCACCCTTCAGAGTAGGTCTGGCAGGTTGATCAGAACACTCAGTTGAGCTTTGAGTATTTCTAAGGATGGTGGTTCCTAATGGTGGAGATAGCTGTGGCTCCTTACCCTCAGTAGGAATAATTGTTTTTTCCTCTTAGTGTCTTACCAGAAATTCTTTTGTAGCAGTTATCTCTCACTCTTCCTCATGCTTTCACTCTGCACCTTCAAGGAGAGTTCAGCTTCATCTTCCCTACACCCCCCAAAGGGCTTTGTAGACAATGACTTCCCCAGCCTGTTCCATGCTAAACAAACTCAGTTCTTTTAAGCTTGTCCTCATAAGTCATGTACTTCAGGTTTTAATCACTGAGAGTAGATAAATGGTTTATCTAAGCTTGTGTGTTGAACGTTGTATAGAGTTCAGCCCTTGGAATTCAAGTCCTAGACATATAGCAAATTCATCTTTGTGTTCAGGAGACAGAGGACCCAAAACAAATTACAAGATTTATCTTAGATGCATGTAAATTGGCAGGAAAACCTAATATCCAAAGTGTTTGAATTAATTGCTGTGATCCTTAGATAAATTAACAGTGGTGCATTTCTATGCTTATATATGGCTTTACTTCAGAGAGGACTAAGGAATAACTTTACTTTCTTCTGTCTGGTCTTCAACAATATACACCAAATACTTTTAGTTTCTTGAGAATCTTTTTCAATTTTCTAAGGTTTAAAATCCATACCTTAAAGCCAAAAGAAGTTAATGAGTTTTATTTAATAAGTTTAGGCAACAGGAAAGTCAGGGGTTATTTGATTTGTTTGTACAGTGGGATGAGACAGATCAGAGAACTGTGGAATCACTAAGACAATATAAAAAAGTTCTGTAGCTGGAAGAAAAATTCAAGCTAATATAATGTACACCATTTTAGCATGATAGAAATTTACAATCAAAACAGCTTATCTTGGGAATTAAGGAATTTATCACAATGCAAAGCCTTTAAATTATGACTATGTCTCTTTCTAAGAGACATTCTCCAGTCCAGTCAGAAATTATAGGTCAAGAATTACCAGGTGAAGTATTGTGACTTCTGTTATGCAATAGCTCAGAGTAAACTGTCTGCATATTTATTTCAAGTTTGAAGACTGTGGACCTATAAAATGGAATCAAAGTAATGTGCTCCAAGGTCAATCCCCAATGCTTCCTAGACTGGAAGAAACCATTTCCTTCTGTGTTAGGTACTGCTATCCTCTCCATTTTACAAACTTCTTATCCCCTGCATTCATTATTGCAACATCTGTTCCAAAAGATGGATGTCTTATTTTGGTATTTCAACTTGGGTTGTATCTCCTATTGCAATTAACTAGATTTATTTTAGGGCAGTTTCTGACCACTAAGCATAATGAAAATGAAACCCATTAAATAATCTTGGTGGATTAGAATCCTTAATAACATTTCACTTTCAGATCCTTTGAACTTACATACTAAGTTCATCTACTGCATATGAAAATCTCCAAAACAAACAAAATCAATGCATATAACTTCAGAAGAGAACAGTGTTCCAAATCTAGGAAATAATTTGCCTCTGTATTATTGGAGATTTGTGGAAGCAGAGAAACATTTAAATCACCCATAGAAAGCTCAAAGGACAATTATGAGCTAAAACTTCTGCACTTCATCTTTCAGCTCCTAGTCAGAAAAGCATTAGGTTTCAGTTTGACATGGTTTTCTCTAGAAAGCCCTCTCTTCTCCAATGGAACTCCTCCTGCTTTGCAGGACTGGGCTCTTTTTTCCCGGAGCTGTTCCTTCACTGCTGTAGTATCATACCATGTGCATTCTTCTACCTCCTTACACAACAGATACCTGTAAATCTCCAATCTATTATCCTAAACCTTTTTTTTAATAGAGCATAGAAATAAGCTTTCCTTCAATAAGTGATCCTTCCTCAGCTTTCCAAAAGCAACAAATAAGTTGAGAAACCTGAAGTAAATTGCATGCATGTTCTGTAGGAATCCTCTAAACAAATAAAACTCAGAGACACTTTATAGCAGTAATAATTTCTTACTTGCAAGTGTTTCAGAAGACTCCCAGAGCAGCAGGTGTTAAGGAAGTATCCATCTGTTCTTGTTTCTCTGCACAGAAGTACATTGAATAGATAAGAGTTTCTAAATGTTCAGGGTTGTCATTAAAATGGGTTAGCTGTGATCGTCACTTAAGGCATTCCTGATATTGAAATTAAAATGAAGACAATCTCTGGCTCTGTTGCAATTTGAAAATGCGATCAATGGTTCCCTGAAGAAACATCCTGTCAACTGAGTGCTTTTTAAATTATCTTCTGAAAACCACTTCAGTATTCCTGTGACTGAACTGGAAATGCTGTATCAGCAACATTACTGTTCTCTGAAAATATGGATCAAACCCCAGCTGTTGCAGATATGTTAATTGATGAATAAAGTTAAGAGATCTGAAGCCTTTATACTACACTTGAAACTTATGTTTCTATTTAAATATTGAAGGCTTTTCAGCTTTCTCCGCCAAATGCAAAAAAATTACTTGAGTCACTTCTAAGGAAGGCTTCAGAATCTCTAAACTTGAATGCTACAGTATAAAGAGCAGAGGACTGGAGCTTCATCAACACAGCAGTGAAATCAGCATGAAAAAGGGGAGATGGCAAACAAGCTGTGAAAAACAACACCACAGTTTTTCTGGAGCTCCTTTGGACAAAAAATATACTGGGCAATAGAATGAATGAATCTATGATCAGCTATAAAACTTCTACACACTCCAAGGTGTTTTTATACCTTAAGTATTATATAAGCTACTACACTGTCCTATATTCAGATCAGAAGATGCATCTTGGCAAGCAGTGTGAAAGTATTAAGAATGAACTCCCACTCTGCTCTTTCAGTATTGTACCCCACTCAACAGAAGGAAAAAAAAGAAAGTTTTTGCATGTTACACATGTAACAATTATAATATCTTTAAAGCTAAAATAATACTAACTGAGGTATTAAGGCTTTGGATTAGTTTGAGATTTGCAAAGTCTAGTAGCTTCCACCTAAGAAAACACTAGCAGTACCTTGCTTGCCAAAGTTTGATCTCTTCATTAAGTTTTCACTTTCTATATTTCTCTGATACTTTCTCCTCTCGGGAAGGCACACTGCTTTAAGTAATTTTGCTATTTGTATGTGAATTAATTGGTCTGGATACTTGGTAGGGAAATATTCTCATACCTTGATGGAGCAGTTTTGGTAGTATCAACCACAACTGTTTACAGCTGAATCTATCTCCAAAGCTTCTGGATCTCAGCTTTGCAATCATTAGTTAAAAAAAAAAATACAGACCTTTGCATCTCCCAAAGAGTCCCCTCAAACAAATAATAGCTGGCCAGCCTTCAGCTGGCATGGGATATTTCCAGATTTTTAGTCCAACCCTAAATGTAGTTATAAATATAGACTTAACATTGAATTTTTGTGGTTTATGCAATCTTTTTTTATTCCTTGGTTGTTATCTTTATGGCGATTGTTGGATCTACAAAACTGTGAGTAGAGGAAACAGGGTGTTTCTTTTAGAAAATAGTTTGTTTGCAATGTTATAGCTGAGAAGTGGTAAAACTTTGAGAACAGCATTGTTATTCAGGAAAAAAAAAACAAATGGCAAACCAGAAACAACCCACCCTACCACGACATGGACAACAGAGCCTGTGATATACTAATTTGTTTGATGGAAAAGTATAGATTGTGTGCTAGGATTGCTTTGGCACTCGGCATTTTGCTAAGCCACCTGCCAGGTTAAGCCACCCTAATCACGTAACCATGGCGATACTGCTGGCGTCAGCGTGAGGAACTGATTTGTGCAGCCAGCAAGGACTGGGCACCTTAATGCACTAGCTGGAGCTGTTAGGAACTGTTTGGAAATAAATATGTAAAATAGGAATAAAAGGTTCTTTTAGATTGTTCGGTGTTTTGCTTCAGGCAATATTTGTTAGCAGCAGGCCGCCGTGTTTATCGGGCTAAGAGAACATGGTTGTGAGCACTGAAATAGATAACAAACTGCTGGTAAATAACTGCTGGTTGATTCTCCTCTGCTGCTTTGCTTTTTGTGTTTGATGGGAAACAACTGTTTCAGTTTTATCAGGAAGGGCTAGTCTATCCTTGTTCTCTGCTGAGGTAAACGGGCAACTTACAGCAGTATCACAGAAAATCTGAAAATAAGAGAAGCCCAACAAAATTTGAAAGCTTTAATTAGGTTCTATAAAGATGCTCAGAGAGCTGGTCAAAGTGTTGCTACCATATATTACACCTCTTCTTCCTATCCCTGGGTTGTTTTCCAAATGCTTTTCCCACACAGGTTTCCTGTCCTTCTCACATTTGCCTTTCATATGCCCCTCAGTTATGTGTTTTCCTAACACCTTTAATTTGCAGCTACACTGCTCCACAAGTAATGGGTTTGTTTTTTTTTTTCCAGAGAGGCAATGATCTGATGATATACTGTCTCCAGCATCAATGCTGGCTTAATTGATTTCTACCCCCATGTCAACAAGGTGCAGGACTGTAATGTGAATTAGACCAGAAGAGGGATCCACTTCAGAGTAAAAACTTCAGCATCCCTTCTCTCCAATTTCCCTTTTTTCAGCCAGGTGCCTGGTCCACACAGCAGACCCACAAGCATAAGCATATGTAAACATAATTAAAGGAACGCCTCAGTGAATTTTATAGAGGGTGGAACAGAGTACTGATTATTTCTGATTTTGCGGCCAGATGAGGGAAAAAGATAAACTCATAAAATCTGTACTCACTCTCATTTGCAGGAGAAGAAAAAGAGAGTCCTTAGTGACCTCTCTACACATTTTTATGCTGTGTGTACTTTGGTTTCCTTACTAGTAGCATTACTTGATATATTATTTTCATGATAAATTATTTTCATTAATGGCATCTTCTTTTACTGGTCTGAATCCCAGTTGACACAAGTAGCCCAAATTGCTGCTCTGTGCTGTGGCCCAGTTGTTGCCAATTTTTCTTCATTCTCTCAATTTTTTTATGGTCTTCCTCCACAACTTTTTTTTCTAATCTCTCATTCCTCCATTTTTTCCCCTTTTGGTAATTTTTCATGGGGATTGCCAGTTTTCAGTGGTTCACTAATCTGCCAAACAGCACTGTGCTTTCTGGAGTATATTTGTGTCTCCCAGACTGGCAACTGTTGGACTCTGTACAGGACAGCTGCTGCATTAACACATGTACTAAATCACAATTTTTCGTAGGCTGTGAAAAAAGTGAAGTTTTGATTTTGTACTGAAATAAAGGAATGAACACTTTTAAAACAACTGTGGCTAGCAGGAGCCCACTTGAGGATATGGGGCTATGAATATTTTTAAGTCCCTGAAACTCTTCACTTTGCCCTTATGGCCCCATTTCTGTATGGACTCCATTTGAAATGTCTGAACTAGTTAGGATAAATATGCTAGTCAGAGAAGTTCCAAGTGTATCTTTGCAAATAGTAAGAATTTGTTCAGGGCTCTAGCATTTCTGTTTCTTTTCATCCTTCATCTTTGAGAACAGCATAATTTAATCAAAAAGTTAGCTGAAACATAGTCGGAAAAAGAAAATGTTGCTTTTAATAACTTAAAATATATAAAGGCTGCTTTAAGGATGATTCTGTAATTAGGTAATTCCCTTCATAATAATGCAGTTACTCAGAAATAGGGCCCAGTTCTCTCTTGAAAGAAGATTAAAAACCTGCCATGAAGATCAGATGATTCACATTCTTCTGGTTTGTTGTGTTTTACTAATAGGCAGGAAAGAAGAAGCACAAAGGGCAGAGCAACCAAAATCAACAGATACAGAAGAGATACATAAATAAGAATTAGAAAAGAAAAGAACTGAATCACTCATAAGTGAAGGTCAGCAGACAGCATGCCCAGTTATTGCACTTGATTGTTAGAAGCATTGATTTTGCTGCTCCTTGAAAGTTCTTAAGAAATTTAGTTATTTTTCCAAACTGTACTGCTTTGGGCCTGCAGACTCAGGGCAAGAGCAGCTGTAGGCAGAAGCTGCCACATCTGAATAAAAAAGATGCTTAACACAGTATATTTTCACTGCCAGGAAATAACAAAGAAGCATTCTTGCCTGTTTAGTGGGTATTAAATCATGGATAGAAAGTCAACTGCTTATCTGGAGCTGGCATAGATTTCCAATAACTTGCTTTTCCTCAAGCACAAACATACAACAACACTTGAGGAAAACCACAGAGTGAATCTTTTATAATCCAAAAATAATCTTTTAAGATTTCCATGAGAAAACAGCACTTATTTATTCACTTATTTTTCTCTCACCTTGCAATTAAGTCAAGTGCTGACACAGATTACTGGGTAATTTATGCCCCAAACTGTTCAACAGAGATGATGCCTTCTAGTATTGTGGACATACAAAATAAAACCTTTATGACTTTTAATAGCAAACCCAATATACAGAATTCCTGCACAGCCACATACAGGCGATGAATAGGTAATAGGTGGTGCATGTAATAGGTGGTCACACTAATCACTGTTTTGCTGCACAGCTGTGCTCTCCAATCTAATCTGTGTTTATAGTTAAGGACATATCCTGTTCGTGTACTCTGCAGGATGATGGTGTCTGTGCCTGTGTGGCTCTGACAGGCTGATCTACAGCCTCCATTACCATGGTGTTTGGGGTGTTGCTGCCCTACCCTAGAGAGTTTGGCTTAGTTTTAACAGATGTCCATGTGGCTTGACAGGCAACCCTACAATGTTCCATCCATGCCCACCCTGCAGGTTCTTACATCCTGCAGAAAGCTCCCTGACACTGTGTGAGGTGTCCTCTTGCACGGCACTTACTCCACAAGGCCTTTAGCCTCCACAGTAAGAGTGCTGTCCCTAACTTGTCTGCTCACACATAGGCCACAATTCCTCAGCATGCAGGCAGCCCTTCACGAGCAGCTCTGCCCACTAGTGCTCGCAGGCACTGACCTTAATTTTACTGAGACAAGCTTTCAACTTGAAAGCTGGGGAAGCATGAGGGAAGCAGAAGCCTGCAGAGAAGACCACACATTCCCTACTCGCTCTCTTCCTATTTGAGGGCATTGTCCTGTCCTGTACATAGAGGGACTGTATGGCCAGCAGCTGGCCTCCAGCAGTGTCTCCATTGTCACTGAGCTTTGTTCAGTTGCATCATGTGTACTGATTTCAGACACCAGGTGACAGCCAATGGGCCACTAACTTCTCCATGCAACAGCACGTGCATGGCTCTGGGATAGCAGCTCTCAGGACACAGCAAGCATGAGAAGTCCCACAAGAGAAGGAAGCCAGGAGCTGAGGGCAATAGCAAAGCAGGCAGGGCAATGATCCCACCCAGAAGGGCACAGTCCCACAGTACCTGAGCAGGTGCCATGCTGAGGATCAGGGTAGGGCAGTACTCAGCGTTACAGTGGTCTGCACGGGGGAAGCAGGTGTGAGGTCAAGTTAGCAAATTAACCCAGTGGTTCAGGATCAGCAAGGCACATGGACAGGCACAGGCAGACCTAAGACAAGTCTCAAGGATGGAAGCCTGAGCTTCAATGCAGCTCCCAAACAAAGAACTGGAGGGCCCCATTAGGCTTCCCATAGCTCCTCCTCGCACAGCTCTGTCCCCAGCACCCTGATCTAAGGCTACACTGCACCATATCAGAGCTGCAATGGAGGATGGGCAACCAAGCCGCAGGGAGCAGGGAAGAGGCTGCAGAGCCTCCGGTGCACTCAAAACCCTGACAACAACATGCTTATTTCCAGATTTTCATCCAGTCCAGAAGGTATCAGTCTCTTAAAAGTAATCTTGTTAGAGACAAGGCACAGCTGTTCAGGGCTGGGATGTTTACTGCAGCCCAGTAAAGTCTGCAAAGCCATATGGTGTTTGATCCTCTGCTCCCTGGCTATTTACCAAGTCAGTGTCCAGAGGGGCAATAGGTTGAGCTCTGCCAGAACGGCTGACAAACACCAGCCCTTCTGCTGGCCCACAAGGGGCCCTGAAAGCATCATAATTATATGGAATTACATTCTGCAGTACTTACTGATTCATCATACCCTAGTGATCATTGCAGTGGTTCATCTGCACTTTGAGGTCTGAACTGCTGAGATTTTGATAGGCAGCCATGCACAGAGCCAACACAACATCACTGTGCCATATAAAAATGCCCCAATCCTGACAGCCCCAGTGCCTCGCCGAGTGTGATGCTTTTTGACTGACATAATGCCAGTGTGAACTATACCTTTAAGATGCCTGACATACACTTAGTGATTTGCAGGAGAAAGTGGGGAGTGTGGTCAAACTGAAGGGTTCCAGAAGAGGATAGTCAGGTGGCAAAATCAATTAGAGCAGCCTGACAAAAATGTTAGCCTTAACCTTTAGTGGAAATTATCTCTCCTTGCAACACCACCTTAACTACAGTCTGTGGCTATAGGTGATGGCATTATGTCCAAGACTTCATAATCCTTTCCCACTTCCATGAAGGATGTGTACTTGCTGTTTGTCTTTCCTCCATCCCACTCCTTTCCAAGCCTCTCTCCTTCCTCCCCCTCATGAAGAAAATCTTTACTTCTGTAACTTTCCCTTCTTCTCTTTAGTCTGTGAAAAGTCCATCTCTTCTCCAGCTGCCATATAAGAAAGACTGAGTGCTGAGTACTGTCCTTCAGATAAAACACACACAATATTTTAGCTGACATGCAACAATACATGTAGGAAAGCTAATCCTTCTGACTGCAGTCATATCAGTTCAGGACCCAGTCCATCACAGGACATGGAGAGGCAACCACTTTTGTTGAAGCTGCAGCACACTCCTAGAAATAGAGTGACCAGAAGGAAAGGCCCTTTAGATTCATTGCCCAGTAACTTTCAGCTACAGATCCAGGATAAGCAGATATTCATCTGCTTTTATGTTCAGTAAGCAGACCTGTTCCCTTCAGATAATGAAATGAAGAAAGCTTATTCTGTGGGAGACAAAATAAAAATTGAGACCAAAACAGCCTTTTCTGCTGCTGTGGGGACCTCCTATTGGACCTGGTGTTCAGGGTCTTCACCACAATGTTGTTGCTTTCAGCACATCAGGTTGGGTTGAATGATGCCATAACTCAGGAGTGTTACAGGTTTCTGCTCCTGTCTGATTCTGGAAAGCATGGTCAAAAGTTTCAGCTCCCCAGTTTTGTGAGCTTACTGCTAAGCAAGAGGACTGAGCCTGGAACTGGCAGATGAAGCAAGCAAGGATGAATTAATCCAATGAATCAAGAAACATGCAGGGCTGCTCCAAAAACTGGCTGTTGCTATTTTGCTGTGTGCTAGCTCTGTCTGTTAGAGCTGTCTCACCAGAGGTGCTTGAGTAGACCAATCTTTTCAGGTATTTAAATTACAGAACATTGTGAAATAACCTCTTTGGCATAGATTAAGTTGTCCCAGGGCACATGGGCAGCAGTAAAACAGAGCTGCATTTTTGGCAGTTTGGACAGAAGAAGTCCATGTGAATTTTGTGGACAGTGATGCACTGATTCATCTGGAGCAACAAGCACTTTCCAGAGAAAGCTCTGAAGGCACAGAGCCCCTGACAGGAGTGCAGGGGTTTAGGTCAGTCCCTGTACAGCCTCTGGTGGTGCTCATTACCTTCAGCAATGTCATTTATTCTAAAGGTGATCAATATAGAGAATAAGCTCTAAGAATATTCTATCACAAACAGTTGGTACAGAGGGTCTTATCTGTGGGTTTCTGACTGCCTGGCAGGCACTGCATCACCTCTGTTTTGCAGTGGAACTAATTGCTCACCTCGGTGCAGCACAGCCAACAGCAGCTACACACTACAAAGCTCAGGCAGTGCCCTCTGTGAGCAGAGCAACACCCACTAATGGGGACCTCTCCTGCACAAAAGGAGGCACATGTGAATACACACACACACACATCTCAGCTTGCATATAATGAATTTATTAGAGCAGATGCCTGCAGACCTTTAAGAAGGACAACACCTACATTTCCTTTATAATAGATGGCATTTAGCGCTGTGAGGTGCAACAGCTAGCCCTATGCCAGCATAAACTGCTGGTATAATTGCCTGGTGATTTTAATGAAGATTTAAGTAAGCAAAACCTTCCGTGTCCTAAACTAACACGAGGCAATGCATAAAGTCTGTAATTCTCATTATCTTCTCCTAGGTCATACTCCATCCCTTACTAATTGGTTCTATGGGCATCCCATTTTGAGTTGCAATGTTTACAACCTTTTCTTGATAATCTAATGTGCAGACAGGTCAGACTCCAAATGCAAGGTGTTTTTATTCCCATTTCTTTTGCACAGTAAGTTCTGAACTGAAACCACACTTAGCTACTAGTGCTTTTCCAGGTCAGTGGCTGCTACTGTTGCAACACAGGTGTGACTTGGCCACCGACATTTCAGTGTGACTCTTCTGCTTTACGGTATGCCTCATCACTAATTCAAGAGTTTCTTAGCTACAGACATACAGTAGGTCTGATTCAAGGCTCTTGGGTTAGTTAGTTCTCCTTGACATTATTCCTTTTGCAGCTCATGTTCACCTGGAGCCTTGACATGACATAGGACTGCACAACCTCTGATAATCCACTTTCCCAATAAATAATGATCCCTCTGCTAATTTTTTTGTTGATGTTTAATGACCACCACTAGGATTAACACTTTCCTATAGCTATATTAATTATTTTGAGATTTTGCTGGTGGAAATCACGTTAGTCTTCCATTTTTAGCTGCCTTTTTTTTTTTTAGATTTTATTTTAGGTTTATGTTAAGGCTCATGATGAGGAAAGTTTCAATGATATGTGTAGCATATTCAGTTGAACTTGAATAATACAGATTTTGTTTCCTTCATCTGTGTCAAGCTTTTAACAATCATCAACTTAAAGATATACGTGCCTTCTTAAAATCAGCAGCCACACAGGACACCATACCTACTTATGATAAATTCTTTGCCCTAGAGTATATAATCTACAGACACAAAAGAAAATATCATGAATGAGCAGCAAAGAGTGTTGTGTGCAAAAATCCTGAGTGATTTGTACTCAGTACAGCAAAGAGAGGTTTTCAGGTGGATCAAATAATGAAACAAAACAAAAATCAACAAAAGCAAAATTGTAAGCTTTGACATGAAGATGCTGCATAAAAACTGAAACATCTTAAGGATGACAATAACTCATGAAGAAAAGTCCACCTTTAATAGACAAACACAGCAGGCAGACAAGTTTCAAAACCTCAGTGCTGAAAAAAACCATTCAGCATTGACAGGTTACAGAAGTAGCTGGACCTGACGCACTAATGCAAATGGTCAGTGTTTTCTGCAGAGCAGCTAACCTCACCTGCAGGCAGAAACCCTGAGCACCAAGGCCTTGACAAGCATTTTCCTAACTCCTGATCTGCTCATGTTCACCTTCTGGATATTTCTCTGGATGCTGGGAACACAGAGTAAACAGGAGGACAGTGCTCCCACCTCGCCCGTCACTGGCACCTGAGGGCACTGGTAACAGCAATAATGAAATAGTGCTATTCTGTTAAAGTATAATTCCCTTTAAAAAGGCCGATAAAAAACCCCAAAACGTTCATATCGGTGCCCAGTATTCTAGGGCAAATCATTAAAGAAAAAGCCCCAGACAACAAACCGCCAAATATAAAAGAAACACAGGAACGGTCTTTCAAAAAGAATCATTAATGTTGGGAAAGACTATTAACAATAAGCCCAACCATTCATTAATGAGCACTGCCAAGTCTACCACTAAACCATGTCCCTAAGGAGCACATTGCAGCTTTTCTGAACGCTTGCAGGGACGGTGATTCCACCACTTCCCTGGGCAGCCTGTTCCAACGCTTCACTCTTTCTGTGAAGAAGTTTTTCCTGATTGGTATCCCATCTAAACCTCCTGCGGCACAAACTTGACGCCATTTGTTACTTGGTAGAGGATGCCGAGCCCCACTTGGCCCACTTTTGCTCCTTTCAGGAAGGTGTCAAGAGGGGGAAGGTCCCCCCCGAGGCTTCTGTTCTGCAGGCTGAACATCCCCAGCTCCCACAGCTGCTCCTCATGCGATGTGCGCTCCAGACCACTCTAAAAATCCCTCCTCACCCGCAACTTGCGTTTTAAGGAGGGCCTTTCGCAGAACAACGCTACCGTCAATAATACTATTCACAGACGAAACGCATTTAAACAAACCGTTCCCCAACACTACACGGCGCCAGGCCCGAGGCCGCCGCTGCCCTCACTCCTTCCCTTCCCCGCCATGGCGGCAGCAGCTTCCAGGCAGCCGCCGGTCGCGGGCATTGTTCGTCTCTGCCTGCGCCGCCTCCGCCCCTTCCTTCCCTCCGCTCCCTCCCTTCCCCCCTTCCCTCCCTCCCCCTGGCCGGCCCGAGCGCCCGGAGAGGCCCGCGGGGCGGGGGAACAAGCGGGCCCCGCGTCCCTTCTCCCCGTCCGAGCGAGTGTCGGGGGTCTCCGTAGCGCCCGCCGGCCCCGAGTGCTGCGGGCGAGCGGCGGGGGAGGCGCCATGGCCGACCGGGCGCGGGCCGCGCTCTCCGAGTCGGGCTGGTAAGTGGGGCCGAGCTCGGCCGCGCCGCCGCCTCCGCCTCCGGGGGTGACTCCGAGCGGCGGGGCGGGGTGGGGTGGGCAGTGCCTCGTGTTCGAGGCGTGCGGTGCTGGGGGGCGTCCCCGCTCCAGCTCCGCTCGGAGCCCGTCGGTGGCGGGCAGGGGGCTGTGCTGCCCCCGGTGCGCTCGGGGCCTGGCGCCGGCCCGTCCCGGAGGAGAACTCCCGGCCCGTCCTGCCGGCCCTGCGGGGAAGGGCTATCGTCCCTATCCCGGGGCCACCCCGAGGTCCGTCGGGATCGATGGCGGCCTCCCCGCCTGCCCCGGGACCGGCCTCGCCCGGAGGCCTGGCCTGCCCGTGGTGCTGGGGCTGGTAATTGCACTGTGCGCCCCTTCGGTAAGGGAGGCAAGATGAAAAAGTGGAGTTGAGGCGGGGTAAATGCACCACACATGAGGCTTGAACTCGGGTACTTGTGTTTTCTACGGAGTCCCAGTCGTTGGGCACACAATGTCCATTTTGGAACAGCGTGTTTCATCGAGTTGTGCTTTTCAAATACCTGCTGCAAACACTTATTTGATAGCCTAGAGATGAGGTTGTATTGTAGGAAGTTTTTGTTTTGGTTTGGGGCTTTTTCGTTTGTTTGTTTGATTGTTTAGTTGAAGTGATTCTCTTACTAGTCAATGCTGACTTTTCTCCATAACTACTTGGAAAGTCTTTCACCAAACCTTTAGTGCTACCTGCTAAAGCACAAAGTAACTTACACAAAGTTATTTCCAGTAGTGTGCTGGGGATATTTCTGTTTTATTGTTTACATTAGTGGTTGGCCTGGATTGTGGTTTCAAGATGGAAAAGGTTAAAGTGAGTATCCTGTGATTTAGAATAGAACAGGATAATTTACTTAGGAGGGACCTATGACAATCATCTAGTCAAATCTCTTGATGACTTCAGGGCTGACCAAATCGTGGTATGTTATTAAGGGCACTGGCCAAATACCTCTTAAACATTTGACTGCCACCATAGGAAACCTCTTCCTGTGTTTGACCATGCCCTCAGTAAAGGAATATCCAGTTTGAACCCTCCTTGACACAGCTTTGAGCCATCCCTGTTCATCCCATCACTGGATCCAGGCACAAAAGACCAGCAGCTCCCTCTCCACTTCCCCCACTCAGGAGGCTGTAGAAGCAGAGCAGTGAGGTTTGCCCCTCAGCCTCCTGTTCTCCAGTGGAGACAAGCCAAGGTCTTCAGCTGCTCCTCACAGGACATGCCAGCAGCTTTGTTGCCCTCCTCCATATTTAAGGACCTTTACATAATTTTCCAATTGTGAGCACAGCAGTCCAGTTAAGGCCATGCCAGTGCTGAATACAGTGGGATAATCACCTCCTTTAACCCCCGGAGATGCTGTGTTTGTTGGGCCAGCTTTTGCTACTTTCTGGTAATAGTAACCAGACAGAGTAATTAGGTGTCCTTTGGTATGCTTCTGGATAAGTGTATCAAGATCCAGAAATATTGTTCAAAGTGGTTCTGGGGTGCACAATCCTGTGGCTCCTGGCTGTTGCTGAATTGAAATAATCATTACTATTTTTGCTACTTTTTTATAACATTAGTTAATTTAACGGGAATATTTGACTGTGACTTGAAACTTGCCCTTATCCTTTCCTGTACTTAGACCTCTCCAAAAGTGCAAAAGTTTTCCATAAAAGTAATTTTATTTTCTTAGTTTGCTTTTCTTGCTTTCTGTTGTTGCCTATTCAGTTTTTTTCACAGTTTTCAGCTCTTGAGTTGTTTTACTGCCTTTTCAGCTGAACGAGTGCCATTGGTAAATGGCTTTCAGGTTTTTGGCAGCACAAATATGAGGTGCCTATGAAGCAGTCTGTCCCTCTGCAGTGTTTGCTGCCCTCCTCGGGGGTACAGACTCTTCAATGGCTCTCAACAGTTGTTACTCTTGCAGTTCTGTAGGGTGGGAGCCAGAGGCTGGAAGTTGAAGGGGCAAGTAATGGGCTCATTATCAGGTCCACTGGAATTGTGCCCTGACCTGGTTGCATTGGGAAGGGCAGTATAAAGGAGAGAGGAATTCACACATATGCTTTTGAGGAATGTGAGGTGGAAAAAGAAATAATGATTTGGGAATCTTGCTTAGCTGTGTTTATGCACTTTAGAAAAGAGTAGTAACCTGAACATCCGTGCTTTGCTATTGCTCTTTCTTATGATTTTTCTCATATTATTAGATCTGATAGTTATTTAACACATCTGTGAGTGAGCCTTCAGTGATGTTTAATGTAACACTATGCAGCAGACTACACTGGTGATTAAATAATGTTTTCTACCAAATTGGTCGTTACCGTTGCTGTCACCTGATGTCAGAATGATAAGTTTTCTAGTACAAAAGCAAAACTGAGTTTACCTGTTAAAATCTGGCCCCACTTAAACTGCAGAAGCTCTGCATGGCATGTCAAGTAAAAAAAAAAAAAAAAGTTGTCCTTGCTTAGCTTAAAATCTGCTAGCTTGTAAAATACTGCCTGTACTGACTGGATTTTACAGTAAGTTTCTTAAACCCTACAAGACAGGAGACTTAAGGTAGGCCCTTGTTTATGTCAGTTTCTGCAACTAGTGTTTACCTTTTGTGATTCTGAATTAAAAATAAAATTATTTTTCAAGTAGAACAGTAATAAAGTGTAGTTAATACTGAACAGTAATTATATATTTATTCCCCTCCCTCAACCTGGTATTGCCAGAATAATCTGTTATAAAATTGTCTCTGAATTTGTAATGTTTACCTTCAGTCTATTAATTACATTTTTGTCAGCTTCTGAAAGGTAAAGTAGCCCTACCTAGTAAACGTAACAGTGGTAGGTAAAGCTGGGAGACTTTTTTTTTCTTTTTTTTGGTGATGGTGGTGTTTTATGAAAATGAGTAAAAGGCACCTGTAGAGGCCCCTGTAGTTTGTGTGCAGAATTGTAGTTTTTCCGAAGACAGATCCCTGCAGCTCTCATTGGAAGTCAGAATTTTTTGGTGCTAGTTCTTTTTGTTATGCACTGAAGTGTTCCTTGGAATGAGATATTGGCTCCAGCTAGGGGAGAGATAAGGTGTTTGTATTATGTGTCAGTGAAAAAGATATTCTGTCCTGGAACAGAAGTTCTGTATTAACTTTTTATTTAATTATCAAACATGAGGAAGGCCAAATTGCAGAATTACCCTTTTGTATTGTTATAGTTACATTAATGAATTTCAGAACCAGTTTTCCAATGTTCTTATTAAAATATGGGCCTTAATGGAGCATGAATTAGTGAATCCAGTTTTATTACTAGAAGTGAAGTCCAGAAGAATTGCTGAATACATCCCCTTATGTAAACAATGAGTCATAAATCACTTCTTACTGGCTTGCAACGTAATTTTTTGTGGTGTATTCTTTGGTTTGTTTGTTTAAATTTCCTGGGTGGCATTTCACAAGAGAATGAAAAGCTAAGACCTCTACAGCATTCCTAGATCTTTGCAGAACTTGGGAATTTATTACATAGAAATGCCAACATATTGTCAAAAATGAAAAATATACCATGGCCTACAGCAGGTTTAGCCTGTGGTTCACAGATCTCGGGGCTGGTGATTGATCTCTGTAGGAAAGCGAGAGGTGCAAACTGGATAAGTAAAGATTTTTTTAATACAGCTAAATGTACTTGTGAGTTCTTTGGCAACTAGTGGAGATTTTTTTTTATTGCAGTGTGATGCTGTAGAAATTAGTAACTCTATGGCAAAAAATACTGTCTTGTAAAGCATTATGTATTTTGAAGATTATGTAAACAAAGCTGTGACTATGAAAGGTTACTCCCAGAGATGAAGGGGAAATGGAGTTGTACTAGTTGTTTGGAAACCAGAAGAATACTGCTTAACAGTCCCTGAGAAAACCTTTATATTAATGTCATTGTGGTTGTATATTCTTTGTAAGTGAAAAATATCAAGTTGTTGTGCAACAGACTTTTAAACTGAGTTTTTGGTATTTCAGCAAGTGGGTGATGTGCTGCATACTGGGTTTAAGATTGGTTTGTTCACATGTGTCCTCTTGTAGAACTAATCTGATATGATCCAAACTCTAAAGCAAAAGTAGGTGTATGCCTGGAAACACAAGGAAGTTCTCAAAGGGAGAATCTAACACCACTTTCTAAGAGCACAGCAGGCATTTGGCAAAGTAGTCATTTCCAGAATTCTGCAGGATGATCTGCTTTTCCCTCATGTTTTTTTGCTATTCCAATAAAGCGTTTTTGGAAATCACAGCTGAAATTGGTTCCTGCATATTGAGCTAGCTCAGGCAGGAGACAAGATTTTCCTTAGACACAAGCATAACACACATTTTGTGTTTCACAGGAGAGATGCATCTGTTTTGAGATTCTTGAGACTTCTTTTGTGAAGCAAAATCTTGTGAAGTTTGGTTGGTACCATGAAATCTCAAAATGCCAGTACAAAACAAAATGCTATGTCATTGCATTTTTTATTTGTTCATGTGTATCCCTTACTGGGTGATCTGATCAGTTGGCATTCCTGCTGGGTCACCAGTAGTGGGTAGTTAGAACCTGAATTGTTCATGTCATTTTCACTCTGGAGGAGTGCAAAAGGTCCAGCATTTTGCATTCTGTTAAGGGAAACAACCCCTAGAAACTAATTCAGATGCTGTTTTCCCCCTTCTTTTTAAAGAAGATGCCAGGTGTTTGAAAAATAACTTACTAGCTGGAATGGTTACAAATACAATAAAGACATATAGGGCTATAATTAAAAGTTGAAAAAAAGGATGGGTAAAATAAGGAGATGGAAGGAGGTAGGGGACTAACGTTTGGAACACTGCTGTTTGCAGAAGAGAGAACTGAAGGGAGTGAACTTGGTGAGGCTTATTATAATCTGCAGGCAGGACATAAAATTAAAGTAGATCTCTTACTCACCAAATCCTACACAGTTATTGCTCACTGAATGCTGCAACGCTAGAATTGGAAAGCACTTACTGAAGTCAGTAGCAGATTGGTTTAAAAGTAGGTGAAATTTTTGACTAAGGACCTCAACCAAAGCTTATTTGCTGAAGACAAGTGATTATCCTGTGGGTTAGTATGGTTGGTTAAAAGATGAGAAATGAGGTAGATAAATGATTGCTTCATGTTGGAACAATGTTAGCAGTAGGTTTCTGCTAGGATTAAGGGGTTCATTATATTAAAAAATATTCTTAAGGAGTGACAGTACTATGGCACTGTAGCAGTTTGTTGGTCTTTGGGGATTGGTAAAATACGAACTTACCAATTACTTGCAGCAAACTCTTCCAAAGCCATTGCCCAGTTCTTTCACATGCAAGTGTAGTTCAGTTCTGGTGAATGCCAAATGATGCTCATACAGGGGAATAGAATGCAAACCTGTCTACAGAGTGATAAGCTCTAAATTTGCTGCTGTTACATATATACATGCATGAGAAGGGCAGTGGTCAGACAGCTATTGGGAATTGTTCACAAAGAATTAAATCATTGTTAGGTCATTATGTTCATTGGTGGTGTGTCGAAATCATTAACAGTGTGCATTAATATGATCATCCCAGCACAGCAAGGGTTTAATAGATACTGAAAAAGTGGTTAAGAGATGTGGAAGATACTCTCTGCTGGAAGATACTCTGTGCTGAGAAACAGAACAATGGGGGAAGAGATGATAGAGATCTATAAAATCCATAGATCATAAAAAAATGATGAGTAGAGAGCAAGAGTAGCTGCTTTTCTTAGGACAAGAATTAGGCCACGTGGTGAATTAAACTTGCTACCTGATGAAAATCAGAGTAGCTTGTCAAGCAATGTGTAATTAAATTGTGGAACTTATTTGCCATGTGATATAGTGGAGCAGAAAAAGTGTGAGTGAGTTAAAATTGTAATTAGGCAAAGCCAGGTAGGAATAGTTGCACTGAATACTGAACTCTACAGTGAAGTTGGACTACCAGCTGTAAGATGGCTGATAGCCAGGAATTACTGTGGACACTTTGTGTCTAGGTTTTTGCTGTGGTTTGCATTCTTGACCTGGATCATCTGTCTCTGGCCGCCCTTGACAAAAATGGGAACCGTGTCAGACAGCCCTAGACTGCGTAAGTTAAAACACCATTTATGTTCTTGTTTTTATATTGTTAGGTAAAGGGTCCTCACACCATAGTTCTGAAGAAAAGGATTTTCTCCTCTTGATTGAAGATAAGGGAAGAGGGAGTGAGGATTTGGAGAGAAATGAACTGAACTGTGGAAAACAGAGTAAAAAGGCAAAGCAAGTGTGACAGTCCCCTATGTACTCCATCTCAGCTGTGATTTCCACTGCCTTGCTGTAACTCACCCTTCTGGTTTTCATCAGTTGCTGGGAGAGACTCTCCCCCCATCTTTTTATGTGAGATCTTGAATTGATTTATGCACTGTCTTGGGGAGCACAGACTTCACCTGCTGGTTTCTCTGCTAGGAAGCTAAAGCACTAATATAAGATGTTTGTGATTTATAGAATTGTTGCAACTTGGAATGAAGTTGTTGCTGCTGTGAAAAAAAAAAGAAACAAAAAAGCTTACTCCACTTGGAACAGATCTAAAGTTAAAGACCTTTAGATTGCTGCGGTTCTCTTTGTAACGCCTGCCTTTTCAGTGTCCTGACTTTTCTTGGTAGAGTGTCTCACATTGATTCTTTCCAATCAATGTGTTCCCTGGAAATGCGTAGGCTTCCCATAGCTAGTCTCCTTTTCAGAGTTCTTGGAATTTGAATGTATTGAGTCTTGTTTCAGAAGTTATTTACTTAGCATTGTAATTCTTAGGCTTAGCCTTCTTGATGGGATGCAAATACTTTGTTAGGGCAAGTGTTACTTAAAGGGCTTGACTCAGCGACATTCTAGTTTCCTTCTTTCTACCTCTTTTTGTGCTGGTGCTCTCTGAAGAGCTCATATTAAACACTGCACATTACCACTGAGTTCCATAATACTTTCTATACATTTTTCTGTTGTTAAACTAGTTTATATCGTATCATCACACAAGCAAGGTGATGGGATGGAGCTTGTTACACAATTGAGATTATTGTTCTGGCTTGATTTACCTTTTCCCTCAGAGAAATTTTGTTTTTCAGTGTAGCGTTAATGGTATTTTGGTAGGGATTTGAGGAAAGGATAGAATTAGCAGCATGCTTGATTATTATTTGCCTTTCCAGCAAACCCAAATGAACTTCCCAATGAAAGGGTGAATTAATAACAGCAGCAGTGTGTTTAAGAAATCTCAAGTTTTCTGAAGGTCAGTATCTTACCATTTGAGCAAAAGTAGGTTCTTTTAAACTTATATTTCATGGTAATTTAAATTATTAGTCAGAATGTCAGTGTTATCTAGAATGTGGAAATTTGAGGCATTTGGAGTGGATGCTGCATATAGATGAACGGGATATCAGGAGAAAGACCTTTGCAAAGTCTTTGTGTTCTGAAATCATGTTATAAGACTCTTGAGACAGATTTTTTTTTAATCTCTTCCATTTCTCTGTACTCACACTCCCCAGACAGTGAGTACTTGAGCAGCAAGCTGGTGGGAAAGTAGCTGTTGATCTTGGAGTAAGGTACTGCTATTGTTCATACTGATAACAGTGATATTCATTAGTATTTTCTGTGTATATTTTGTGCATTACTGCTGGTTAGTATACAGCTTTATATAAATAATACACGTAGGAGTACATAGGAGTAGGAAGCTGTCCTGAAGTTTTAGTTAGAGAGAATTTCACTTGGAAACATTAGATATTAAATATCCTATACATCAGTTATTTTTTTCTGTGATTGTCATAGCAATAGGATTAAAATAAATTTAAGGCTTGATTCTCCAATCTATGCATATTGTTCATACTTTCAGGAATAGTACATTTTCTACTTCTGTGGAGCACAAGGACCATATTTAATTCTAGTAAGAGTCTTTCTAATAGAGCTGACAGGAAGAAGTAAAGGCTCTCCAGGGGATGAATAGTATATGTGTGTTTCTAATCACTTTTTATGTTCTTAATGTAATGCATAGTCATGAGGTGTCAGATTTTAGGAGGACTGGACAGCTCTAGGACTGATGTACAACCTTTGAGCTTCTTTGCACATTTAAGGAAAAAGAAAGTGGTTTAAATAATCTTTGTACCACTGGTAAGTAATTGAAGCATGACGGGTGTTCTTGTATTGGCATCATTTTGAACCCTTGACTTTGGAAAAAGTAGCGCAGGTTTTGGAAATGACAGTGATGCCATTAACTGACAGCAAGTGAAGACTTGCTGGGAAACAGACTGCTGAACTTGCTGCTTTGGGAGGGAGTGCTGTCTGGGGCCAGTGGGCAAGACTGGCTTCTTCTTTCTTCTTGTTTGTCTCCTAGTGCTCCAGGAGCAGCTAGAGCTTCTAGTGCTGTGTCATATCCAAAAAAAAGCTGTTGAAGAAAGCCAGAGGAGAAAAAGCCATGTGTGTTAAGACAGCTTCAAGATACTCTCTGTGGCGTGGCAGCTGTGTCTTTGGCACGGCCCCAGCCTTAGTATATTTGTGTTCAACTTAGCACTTCAGGGTGGCTGCCAGCATTTTCTTGGGAAAATGTGAGTGAGAAAGTGTTCACAGCTTGTATCTGAGAAGAAAAGAAAAAAGGAATTTTAAGAATTTTGTTACATGAGCAAAGTAAACCCTCCACAGTGTTGTGACTTTTGTATATCAAATTACTGTGTCCTGTTGGCCTGTTATGAATCGTGGAGTAGCAGATCTTCTCAAGGAGCAGAAAGCTTGCAAGAGCTCTTGTCCAGCAGTTTCTGACTGCAGGGGCTGTTTCTAGCATCTGCTGTTTACAGCAGTGCTGCTTGCTGGAAGGTTATCTTATCAAAGTTTGGAGTTAGTGAGGTTATCTTGGGCATATCTCTGTGTGTTACCTGGAAAAGTTTGACGTTTTTGCATCACAGCTATTACTGTTAGATAACAGTATGCCTGTGTTATCCCTAAATCTCTTCTATTAAGAAGCTGTTAGAGACTCATGTTCACTTGTTATTTTCAGTCTGCTGAAATTTCACTGTGTTATATTCTTCTACTGTTGTAAAATACAATGTGTGATCTTAGTGTTTAAATACTTACAGATGTAAATTGGGATACAGCATTAAATCACAGGCTAGAAGTGTGCATTATCCAGTACCCTTATGAAAGGCATTAATACTGTTATTCTCCTATTTAATGAGGATATGAAATCACTTAGCTCTGATATTAATGGCAGTCTACTGAATAAGTAAAATACATCTTTCAACAGGTGGATCATCTTGTTTCATGGTATTGCTTGTTAGGACGATAGAAATGGAAATTACCTTTTCTTATGGAAGCACATTTTTACTTCTTTTGTAGCTGTACTTCTTGATGTAGCTGTAATTTCTATTAGGTTCATTGTACAGTGGGAGTGTAAGAGACTTTAAAAGGCATCAGGGCAGTTAAGTTTACTCAGAGTTTCCTAGTAATACTTTTTTTTTTACTTTTGTAACTGTGATACTGTGTCCAAGACAGTTTTAAATACAAAGCAGAGGTGAACTTTAAGCTACTTTTTAGAATTGAAATGCTAATGACCATTACATTTTTCCTCTTAGCTCACTTTCTGTTTACAGCTGAAAGTAGTAGCAAGTGTGAAGTTTTCAATTTAACTGTTATTTGGAGAAGAGCGTGAGGGGGGAAAATGTCGGTGAAGGAGGTGAAGAGAAGGGGGGTGATTTTCAAGGGTCTGGTTCTGACTATGCAGAGTAGTGATTTCTGAATGAGGCACACTTTGTGTGGAAGTAATGAGCTGCTAAGGAATGAGGAGAGGATCCTTATGTAAAAATATGATGCATCAAGCTGCTTTTCATTGAAAACAGAATGTGTAATGAGGACAGTCATGATTCTTGGTTTTAAAACTTATTTAAAGTTGTGTTCTTAAATTCAGATGTTAGGTACGATACACAGTCATGTGTATAATACACAGGTAGGTTTTGATAGATGAGAGAATTGCAGTTCAGCTAGTGTAAGAAACAGCCTGGAATTCTGCCTTTTGGCAAATACTTGCCAAGTACCTCTGCAACTTTTCACTTGAGTGCTATCTACAATTTTTGTTAAGAAATAACATCAGATTGGTTTGTAACTATGAAAATCAGAGTAAGTGAAGAAAGTGGAGGCATCATTGCTTATACTTAATATTTTAAGATAAACAGGTTTGGGTTTGTTTAATAGTTAAGTAATTCTTGAATATGTAGCATAAAAGGATTTCAATCAATTTTTGTGTCATTAAATAGTAGTAGCTGTTTGTAGTAATCTCTTTGTTGGCCAAAGAAATCTCTCATTCTGAGTTTGGTATGAAAAATTTCTGGCGTATGTTTCAGAATTTAATTTTGAAGAATTGTCTAAAATAGAGATAATTGGTATGGAATAAGCAAATGAAGAAAGAAGAACTTTAAGTTTTTTTTATGCTTAAGTTTTGTAAATCCACTGAATTCAGCCTTGATGAAATAACTATTGCAGAAATTTGCAGTTGATGCTCATTTATGATTTTGGACATTTTGGGAAAAAGATTCTTTATTTGTGATTTTTAGATGGAAAAGATTTCCTTGGAGAATGCTGCTGACAGTTCACCAGTGTGTGATTTTCTCTGGATTTGGGAATGGGGAAAAGAAG
Organism: Ammospiza caudacuta; assembly: GCF_027887145.1. NCBI lineage: Eukaryota > Metazoa > Chordata > Aves > Passeriformes > Passerellidae > Ammospiza > Ammospiza caudacuta. The sequence goes on from NC_080594.1 coordinate 64,806,391, forward strand.
GAAAGAGAATGTCTTTCTGAACACCACATTAGTCTCTGTTCTGTTTTCTTAATTTATGTCTTAGTTCCTAACTAAACCATGCCACCATATGATCATAACATGACGAAATGGAAAAAGCTTAATTTAGTCTAGAAGACTAATTGATGTTATGCTTTAGCTGTGGTCATATTTTCCTCATGCTGTTGTACTAGAGATGAACTTAGTGCTTTGTAACTGCATAATTCTACTCTTAAGTGTCTTGCAGTATTTTTTCTCTGTTCAGAGTAATTACTGTGTGTCAATGTTGTTTGATTCTTATAATTTTTATCTTTTAATAACAGTTATAACTGTCTGTCCCTCTCCTCCCCTCCCCAAACTTATTGACAGAACAGAAAGTAATTTTCTATCAGATGAAGTGTTTCTGTGATTGACTTGGGAAGGAAGGGAGGTGAGAGCTTCAATTAGAAGATCATTCAAAAAAAGCAGGAGAATAAAGAACATATGTTGTTCTCTGGTTACACATCATCTGGCTGGGAGGTTAGATGAATCTTGAATGCTAGAGCCCTTAATTTAAATCCTTTTTCTTCTTGAGCCTGCAATGCTAAAATACTAAATTGAAAGTATTAATTAAACCCAAGAATATGAAAATAAATTGTAGGGGTGAGCTACTTCAGTACCTGGTTTTTGCCTGTTACTTCAAAGAATGTTTAGGTATACAGTATGAAAAGTAATATAATTTGGTGTCTTACCATGGCAGATTTTTTTACACTTTAATTATAGCAGTAGTAGTGAAGAGCAATGCATATTTTCTCTTCTGCAAAGTGGTCTTTAAATTTTTACTAACTTTGAAAAAATGTTTTCTCTATTACAGCTCTGTGGGCATAACTATAAACATTGTAATGAAAGAATACAGTTCATTTTTAATGAAAGAATACAGTTAGAAAAAGTATGCTCCTGATAGCACATTTAGACTGCATTTACGGATACTTAACTTGGTTTTGCAGTCGTTTGGATGATCATCTTCACATTTTTTTACAGACCTGTACTTGGATTTAGGATGAGAATACTATTGATAACATGCTGATGATGTAGTTGTTGCCAAGCAATGTTTATATTGTCAGGGACTTTTCAGCTTCTTCCTCCACTCCACGTGCTGGTGATCACAAGGAGCTGGGATGGGACACAGCCAGGACAGCTGACCCCAGTTGTGCCAAGGGATATTCCATAGGATATGGCATGTATGTACTAGGGGGAATGCTGATCAGGGTCTGCTGCTTGGGAACTGGCTGGGCCTTGGCCTATAAGTGGTGAGCAACTGCACTGTGCTTCACTTATGTATATATTAATTAATTAGAAATATAATTTTAATTATTTTTCTTCCTTTTGTGTCCTGTTAATCTATCTTTACTTCAACCCTCAAATTTGACTTTTTTTTTCCCCCCTGCTCTTATCCCCATTCCACTGTGGATGAAGGAATGAGTGGCTGTGTTGTGTTTAGGTACCTGCTGCTTAAATCACAACATTTCCTTTTTAGGCACCCAGTATGGGACATAAGGGTTTGAAACAGTGGAAGATCTGACTGGAGCATGTTGAAACAAACAACAAATTACAATTTGTTGTAATTGTAAAGTTATAGAATGGCTTGGATTGGAAGGGGCCTTAATGATTACCTGCTTCCATCCAACCCCTTACCACAGGCAAGGATACATTCCATTAGACTCTAGATTGTGTCCCTCCAAACCACATCCAGCCTGGCCTTGAACACTTGTGAGGATGAAGCATCCACAGCCTCTCTGCACAGTCTCTCCCAGTGCCTCATCACAGTAAAACATTCTTTCTAATATTTCATCTTCACCTACCCTTGCCTTACAGTATTGATTTTTGTGTAGAGCTGTGTTGTATATCGACAATACTTGCTTTAAATGTCTGAGTGTATATATGTATAAGTGTCTATATGTTGTATAAGTAACAATTCTGTGCTGCTGATCGCCTCTGGGGGCTGGGCTGAGCTGTTCATTGTGTTGAGTTTTGTAGCGCTGGCTCCCGGTAACATTGTGGTTGTGAGGCTGCTGCGGTGCTTGTGCTTCCCTGCCGCCATCTCCGAGCTTCGGGAGCCATCTACGGGAACCAGGAATAATTGCACCGTGCCCCTTTCCTGCTCAGACACTGTGGCTGCAAGGGACACGCTCCTCCATCTTCCCCCTCTCCCCCAGGCTAACTGCAGTAGCTCTGGAGGAACTCTCAGTGTCCTCGGCATGTTCAAACCGGCGTGTTCCTATTGCTGTGTCTCCTGAACGTGTTTCAGCTCGTTCAGACTGTAACAACTATTTAAGAATATGACACAGACATTTGCCCCTGGCTTTGGGTAGCTATGGGTGGTAGTAGGGTCTGTGGGCTGGTACAGCCTAGTACAGTGGTCACCTCTAAATTTGCAATTTCACCTCAAACATGAGCAGGGAGTGAGTGTTTGATTTTTTGGTGAGTGTGTTGTTTATCTACCTGCTGGATTAAAACACAACACTGATGAACTGCAACTTAGATATAACCTTTGGAATACCACATAGGTGCAGTAGTATTTTTTTAGGAATACATTAATCTCATTAATACATTAATTTTTAGGAATACATTTTATTAGGAATACATTAATCTCTGTTGCTGTAGGGCTTTTCAGATTAATTGTAAACAAGTCTTTGTGTGTCTTCTCTTACATTGCAAGAGTGCATGCCTTCATGCTGCTTACTTTTGAGTTGTATTTTGTAAATATGCTATAAATCTAGTTTTAAAGGTCTGTAGAAATGGTTATTTTAACACAAAATAGAATAAAAGTAAACAGGGCACCTTTGCAGGGTTGAAGATACTGCTCTGAATCCAGAATTTTCTGTGCTGAGTTCAAATTATGCAGTAAGAGTGATAAGGATGTGTGTGTTTTAAGCATTGATGACTGCAGCTGTAAAAGAAATTACTTTTCTGCCTGGCATTTCAGTTTTGATATACTTCATTGTTTCAGTAGTGATCCTCATCTTTCATCCTTTTCTTCTAAGCAGATTGTAGCTTCTTTTTTTGCTTGTGCCAGTTTTGATATGTAGGAGGGAGGGATGTGCCTTGGGTGTCTTGAAAAGCTAAGGTTTTTTTTAGAGCTCTTGAATTGATTCTCTAAGAGCAGTATCCATTATAGCAGCTATTCTTGTTGGTCATAAAATTCTGTTTTAAATGTTTTGAGTAAAACTGAAGGTATTTTCTTACATCTTGCTTTTTGAGTCAGCAAACACTGGGCATATTAAGCTTTTATTATTTCTGAAATTAATATGAAGTGTCTTGAAATAGTCCAGGTCTTTGACACTGGTATGGAAGACATGCTTTAATAACAAAACAGCAATTAATAATGTTTCCAAGTTTCATTTTGTAGTTTTATGGTTCAGTGCTGCTTTTGTGTGGTAATAAAGTAAGATTTTACAGCTTGAATTGAGAAATATTAATAGCCTCCTTCATGAGTACAGTTGATAAGCTAAATAAGGTGATTAAAAATGATCAAATTTATACTTGGTCTACTAAAGATTGAGCCTTTTGTTATTTATATGTAAGAATATTATGTTACATATCCTAGTCTCAATAAGCCAGCTTTTAAGTACTCTTGCTGGGAAAAAATGTAGAAAAGGTTCCTCTGAGAAAGTATTTTTGGGAATTAATTATTCCAGAGATGCCAGGTTTTGCTTTTTTGCTCAATGTATACTTAAAAAAAAAAGTTTACTTGGCCAGATTCTGAAGAGGCAATCTTAGTCCCAGCCCTTGCTCAGAGCAGGACTAACTTAAGCTAGGTCACCTTGCTCAAGGTCTTGTCTAGTTGAGCTTTGAATATCTGAAAGATGGCCTGCTGTAGTGCTTAGCCACTCTTTAGGAAAGTTTTTCTCTCTGTGTCCATTTGAGATTTCCCAGGTTTCAGCCCGTGTTTCTTGCACTTTCTCATTTCACTGCACAGCACTCAGAACTGGCTTTGTCTCCTTAAGCCATGTTCAGATGGTGGGCAGGGCAACAAATTCCTCCTCTGGTCTGCTCTTCTTTGGGATGAACAGTGGTGCTCTCAGTGTCTCCTCCTATGAACATGGCCTGCAGCCTCCAAAACACCTCAGTGGCCTGACTTCAGTTTGGGGATGTTCTCTCATAATGGGGACCTCTGAAACTGGACACAGAGACATTACATAGACATTCTCCCCCATAATTTATGGGGAGAGAAATAATGACATTTTTTGATTTGCTGACTAGAGTCTTGCTGCTGCAGCCCAGTATGTCCTTAGGCTTTACCACTGTATGGGGATGCTGGTTTGTGTTCAAATTGTTCTACACTGTGAAGCCCCAGAGCTGCTTTCTGTTCAGCTACTTCCTAGTGTCAGTGGTTGGAAAGAGGAGTATGGCTTGGCTCTTATTGTTGATCTCTGTGATGTTCCTTTTGGACAAGGAATTGCTGTGGTGGTACATCTTGCCTTGTTCAATTTTTACTAGCATGTCATCCTCTACACTCTCCCCCCACTCCCCAAAAAAACTTCTGTTACTTTTTTTTGATGAAAAGTTGTGCATCTATTTTAAACTTCAGTGTGGTCATATTAATAAAATTTTGCCATGCTTATGCCAGCACAAGCTATGCTGATGTGTAGGAAAAAAAATGTGATGTACTTCTTCATTATAGAACGTGCATTACATGGAAAGTCCGTAGTCTATAATAACCATCACTAGAATGACTTTTTTTGGTCTGGCTGCTCTAATTTGTGAGGTGGAGTGTGTTCAAAGTCTGTGTCCCAGAACTGTCTCTAATCAAGGGCAATAACTTATGTTTGTAGTGAAGCCTGAGAGTGTGCCAGTTGTGCATAGATGATGTCTCAGAATGTTTCCCCAGCTTTTAACTACTGGGTTTTTTTGCAATGATTTCCTCAGCTAGATGTTTTCTTTCTTGTAAACTTTCGATGAACATTTTTGCATGGATCTGTGCAGTGTTTTCTTAAACCCATGTTAAATTTCAGCAGCCACAGAATAGTCAATCACACCTTCATGTGCTATAGGAAGCACTCTTCCCAAGTTTGCTCAATTTCCCACCTGCTGACTTAGGGATGGTGAGTAGCCAATCCCTTTTTATCTCCTTAATGTCACTTTCAACTGTATGGATATGTTAAATACCTTCTTTGGTCTTTTTCATGGTGAAGAAACCAGGTCTTTCTAGTTAAGTCTTCAAAAGAAAGGTGTTCTGTATTTTTGATCTGCTTTGTTACTGTCAAGTAGAGAAGGGCAGACAGGAGGGAGAGCTTAAGAAAAGCAGATGAGGAAAAGGAGAAAGAAGATGAAGGGAGATACATATTCCATCTCTGTCATTATAGAGGAGAGTACCACATGATTGAGAAAAACGTGATGTGATGCAGTTACGGTATTATTCAACTTCCTAGCCCTCAAAGAAAGTTAATTTCCAGCTTATTAAGCTAAATATAGTGCATGGTAAATTACATGAAAGTTTCAAAATTGCGAATGTGTGGCCTTTGCATGGTGCCTTTTAGCCTGTCATGTACTTGTGATTTTGGGCAGAAGAGTTGGGTGTCAGAGTGACAATTTGCAGTTGAAAGAGGTGGGACTTGACTTGCACAGTTCTGTGAGAACTGGTGACTGGATGTAGGTATATTCCTCTGCAGAATAAAAAGTTTAGCATTAGCATGCCACCTCTCTATGAAGATGATATACCTATTTTACTATTTGACAGATGGAGGGTGTAACCAGTTCCAGTTCTCAGCTGAGAGGTGACTATTGCTTGAGATATCTTAACTCTGCTGGTTCTTGCCTGCCTGCCTGCTCCCATTTTTCCACAGGATGAAGATGTACATTCCACTATGTACTTTTTAGCTTAATATTGCTTCCTAAATGTTGTGGCACAGACTTGATTTCATTATTTCTTAATCAGAATATTAGAACATAAACTTTGAAACTCTTGTATTACAGCAGTAAAGTCCAGTTTTGAGTCATAGCATCATGCGATTACTTGGCTCCATTGATGAAATGAAAACCAAGTTGAAAATAGGCTTTTTAGAGCTGTGGAAATCTGAAAGTGTGCTTGTCTTCAAGCTCCTAATACTAAACTAATTATTGCAGACTCTCCCCTTTGCCTCCCATGATGGGGCTGCTGCACTGCCCTTGGTACTCCCCAGCACCTGTGTACGATCCTGCCTTCATTTCCTTTGTGTGGCCTGTCCTAGCCCAGAACACATTTGGCTTCCTCTCACGTCCCTGTGCGTTTGGCAAGCACCAGCCTGTGTTATGGCTGGTTTGGAACTCGGCGAGTGCTTCAATTGACCAGTTGATTGCTCCTGCTGGAGATGGATGACAGCCAAGTTCTGTTTCCTTTTTCCACAATGCAACTGCTAATTTGTATGTCTTGCTCCTACCAGGCAGCTGATTTCTGGGAAACTTAGGGGAAACTTAGGTGTCTTTGAGACCTCTGTTTCTTTGTCAGATTTGGCTAAAATTGGCTTGCGTGATAAGAATTCATTCTGTGTGACATGGCTGCTAGACAAACTGCATAATATATAATCATTGTTTTTCTGAGACTAATTGAACTGCATTTAAAAACTTTTGGATTTGGTGACTTAAACAAAAATGAATAAACTAGACTTCATGTGAAATGGTTTATCTATTTAATCTTCGAAGTGTTTGCTCTTTCCAAATACTGAATACAAAAAGAGGGGAGAGAAATTTGGCAAAAGTGCCTGTCTCTACCTTATGCTCATTAGTTTAGCAGCTGGAGTGTTTCAGTCTAGGTAAAATGCATACCAGCTCAGTCCCTGGGGATTTGAGACATGTATTCTGCCTCCTGTGCTTTGTGAATCTGCAATACACACTGTTAGGAATAGTAATTCCTCTTTGATGCCATTCCCCAATTTATATATAATCGAACTTTCTTCAGAGGTGCCTCAGGATCTCAGGCAAATTATCCCTTAGGCTTAGTGAGTCAGTCTGTGGGTTTGTTTGATTGTTTTGTTTTTTCTTCCTTTGTGTGTATTGTAGCATTTAGAGCAGGTTCAACAGAAGGAAGTGACAAAGGGTCAGATACCTAGCCCTGAAATTGTGGGGAGATGCTATGTTTATGCAGTGCTCTAAGATGAATTCTAATTTTTGTGCACGATGATATTTGGTGTTACAATTATCCACTGCAGTTATTCTTTGCTAGGACAACGTGCAGCTGTGGTAAAATGCTTTTTAATCCCTTCATGCTTTCAGAAGCAGATGCTAAACTCTTCATTCAAGACAGGTTGAAAGTGACCATTCCTTGAAATATTGAGGTAGATAAAATTTCAGCAGGTGCAGGAAGGATTTTATCAGAATTTGTCAAAAATGAAAATGGCTGAGAGGGATGATGTTCTCTTCTGATTTATTTTATAGAATATATACGGTTATTGGCAGATAATTATCCTGCAGAACAGGAGAGATTAATTTTTGAAGGGGACTGTTTTCATAGATTCAGCTGAACTTATCTTGATTTATTCAAAATAAGGAAGATGATGGTCCTGAGCATTATTTTTATAATTTTACAGCTTCCTAACTCATGATGAGGCACCATAACTGGTCCTAAGTCCAAGCAGCTGTATTCTGTTCTCCCTGGAAATCAGAATGCCGCAGTTGTGAATTTAACTTCTCTCTTTATTCTGATGCATTACTTTTGCCCTCCAACACCTCCCTCAGCTTTCAGAGATCAAGAGCAGGTGTGTACTAAGGTTTTTAGCTCTTAATACTTCAGATGGAAGTAGACTGGAATTTAACTATCTGTAAAACTTGTAAGGAAAACAGAACCTGAAGTAATTGAGCAGGGGTGGGTGTGTATTAATGAAGGACAGCAGAATTGCTGGTAATTAGAGCTTTCAGTTAATCAGCAGTACGCTGAACAGATAACAAGAGAATGAGTCTCGTCTTAGGATGTTTTCACATTTGCTAACATATTAGGTACAGTCAAATAACCCTAAAGCAAAAAGAGGAAAAGGAAAAGCATTTTAAAAAAGCAGCTAGTTATCTGACCAAATGGCTGTCATACTAGTTACCTGTTCATGACAATAAACACATGCCTCATCTAGCTCCATTTTTTTCTGCATATCCTTTCTGAACTGTGCTGAAAAGACATCAGAGTGCAGAAAAATGAATTGTTTTAGTTGAAGTAATGTTAAAAAAAAAAGCAGAGACAAGTTTACTTACTTTATTGTTTTCTTCTACCTTTGGTCTTCACCCTTATTTCTCCTCTGTCACTATCTTTTTATCAGTGTCCTTTGCGTTTCTGTGTACCAAAGTTTGCAGTTTTCAGTTGTATGAGGAATTTAAAGAGATGTTTTGGTCAAGGGTAAGTTGAAGATTGTAAATGCTGCTCATGGCTGGAGGTGAACATCTCAAGCCTTAGTGCCTGTAGAACACCACTCTATATCCCAAGGCTTGCTCACAAATTACCCCATTTCACCTCACTGATAACATAGGTGGAGCTATGAATACACCTGTAGTTAGTTATGTAAGTTTTGATGATATATTATCATTTGCCTATAGAAGATGGAGCTGGAGTTAATTCAGCCCCATTAAAAATTTCAGAATTAGGAGCAGAATGTATGAATTCAATTCATGTCAAGAATACTTGGATGTGTGTTATTGTGCGGTTTTGTGTGGAGGGACCCTTCACAGTAAATTCTGTGATTGCAGTTGTTAGCACAGAGATCAGGAATTACCCATTAATGAAACAACAGAGGAGATACAGGTGTGTGTGCAGATAGGCAGAATGTATAGCAAAGAGTGGTGAATAACCAGGTGGTGCCTGGTTGAGGAGGAAGTCTGTGAGTAAAGAGGGAGTAGTCTGGTCAAATTTGTATGGGCAAAGCAACTTTGAGATCAGCACTGTGACTCGTGGCTATTTGACCAGTCTGCATGAAAGCTAAATTTTTTGTTGTCAAACCATTAACTTCTCTTAACTTCTCACTAGTAAGCAAAGTAATAGTCTTGCCAAAGTGTTGGCAGTGACTTGAGCTTTCAAAGAGTTATGAGTAATATCAAAGAAAAGGGAGCAAATTATGTTTGTGGAGAGGGATGTGAAAATGGTCTCACAAGAAGCATTTTTTAAAATTTTATTTTTGAGCAGACAATGTCTAGATCCTTAAATCAGTAAAGACAAAATAAATAGTTGGTCATAAAGGGTAAGCCTAGGCTGAGTGTACAGCAAGACAGAAGACCTTACTGAGTTGTTTGTTTAGGCATTCACAGTTTGTCAGTGGAATATAGGGAGGGGGGAGTGGGGTGCCTTCTGTTGAATCTCTGTGTGAATTATATCAAAAGTGTTTTCCTGTGTTCAGTGTGAATTAAAGAGCTTTGGTGTATGACAAATATTTCTGAGGCGTTAAGGTCATGAACAAATTTTGTAGCATGCATAGCCGACTTCATGCCATTAATAAAATAATTGAATAGTGTGGGTCAGAATGGATATTTAAAGGCCATCTAGTCCAGCCCCCCTGCCATAAGCAGGGACATCTTCAACTAGATCAGGTTGCTCAGAGCCTCATTCATGACTTTGAATGCTTCAGGGATGGGGCATCTGCCAACCTCTCTGAGCAGCCTGTTCTCTCTAGTGTTTCCTCACCCTCACTGTAAAAAAATTGCTTGCTTATATCTAGTTGTAATCCCAACCTCTTTTAGTTTAAAACCATTACCCCTCCTTGTCCTAACACAAGAAGGCCTGTTTAAAAGTTTGTCCCTATCCTTTTTATAAGCCTTTTCATGTATTGAAAGGCTGCAATAAGGTTACTCTTCTCTTCTCCATTCTGAACAACCACAGCTCTCTCAGACTTTCCTTAGGTGAGGTTCCATCCCTCTGATAATTTTTGTGTCCCTCCTCTGGAATTGCTTCAGAAGGTCCACATCCTTCCAGTGCTGGGCTCCATACCTGGAGCAGCACTCCAGGTGGGGTCTCAGCAGAGCAGAGGGACACAATCGTCTCCTTCAACCTGCTGGTCCTGCTTCATTTGATGCAGCCTGGGATACCATTGGCTTTCTGGGCTCTGAACATATGCTGCCAGCTCATGTCCAGCTTTTCATCCAGCAGCACCCCAAGTCCTTCACAGCAGGGCTGCTCTCAATGCCTTCACCCCCCAGCCTGTATTGATACTGGGGGTTGCTCCAGCCCAGGTGCAGGACCATGCACTTGGCTTTGTTGAACCTCATGAGGTTCCACAGGCCATTTCCTTGAGCTTGTCCCTCTGGATGGCATCCTGTCCCTCAGGTGTGTGGACTGCAGTTCCCACTCTGGTGTTGCCAGAAGGGAAGAATGGTAAACCAGATGCCGAGGTGCTTTGCCTGAGCACACAGAGTGAAGTGCTCTTTGCCTGCCTCCCTGTACGTGTTACTGCGTGTATCTCTGAAACAGTTCACTGACGCTGTCCTCGTTTTCAGACAGTGTCTGAGAAAAGACTGTTTTCCATCAGATAGGGAAGGTTAAGAAGTGAAAGGGTGGGAATTCTGACTAGGAATTAAACCAGAGCAATGGAGAGGGCTGGAGTCAGGATTTTCAGAAGTGTGGGTTGCACATTCAGTGCACATCTCATTCCTATCAGAATGATAACTACTCAGGCCAAAAAAATTGTAGGTGTTTCAAGCAGGGCATTCAAAGTTAAAGCTTGTATTTTTGATACTTTTAACTAAAATCAAACTGTGCTTAATTCCATTTTGTGAAAGGTAATGTCATCTCATTTTATGGAAGCCCTTGATGGCATGTTTAAGTATTTCATATTTTTCACTTGGATCCTGTGATCACAATATCCTTACAAAAAAAAAAAAAAAAGTAGCAAAAAAAAGGCAAAAGGAAAAAAAGTTCTAAGGATGGCATAATATTGTATTTAGTGTGGACTGCAAATATCAGCTGTTGAAGATGAGTTACAGCATACTGTGGTATTGCCTATGCCTGAAGTGATGTGAGTAAATACACATGAAAATACTGTTCATGAAGCCTGTCTGACATTTAATGTTTGCATTTTCTCTCTCTTCTGGATATTGTGTGTGTCTTTAGTGTACTTTTTGTGTAGTAATACATAGGCTTTGAAAACAACATGTAGTTTTTCAGTCTAACCTATTTGATAAATTATTGAGAGCTTTATTTTCCTCTTCCTGGATTTTCTATCTACATGTGAAACTTTAGTTATAAAATCAACTTCAGAAACTTCTAGAGGCAGTGCAAAATGGAAGAATTTTTGTGGTGCACATAGGATGAAACATAGTAGAAATTGTAAGATTTTGCATTATTGCGACTATGAACTGGCTGCATACCATTTGTTGCAAGTTTGAGTCACACAAAATAGAAGTTTATGGGGATGTCTGTTAAATGAAGAAATTCAAAGCAATTTTTTTTTTAAAGCAGACACCTGAATTTGCAGACTTTCAGAGTTTTACAGTTACATGCAATGTTTGCTTGTCAGGGGCCTCTTTTAATGTTGAGGTAGTCATTTACTTTTTGGTATAAAACTATTCTATACTGGACTGTGCAAGCAGTTTATGGCTACAGCTGTGGTGTTGGCTGTTGTGGTGCTGCATGTGCTTGGAGACGGTGACTCCCAGAAGGACATCATTCAGTCATCCTGATGTGCACTTTCTCCCTTTGCATATTTCTGGAATCTATGGCAGCCATTGGTGCTCTAGGTATAAAAGTATTTCAGTGTTGGAAGCAGCTGTTTCCCTGAAATCATCCAGATCAATTTGTGATATATTCCTGAATCAAGAAGTTCAGACATTGTTGAAGGGTGGTGTAACAATGGGCAAACTTCTTGGGCAAGTCCTCTACAGAACTCACCGTAGTAGCTGTTTCTGTCTTCCTATTAGAGGAAAGAGGAGGAAGCTTAAGTTTAGTTCCTCCTAAGAAGAACTTTTTCTTTAACATTCAGGAAACTAGGAGATTTCTTAGGATTCTGAGAAGAGTTTAAATGTGTCTATACATATTTTTAATTGCTGTTTATAAGGACAGAATTTTGTTTTCCCTAATGTTATGATTCTGCCTATTTTGGAGAAACTTTCTTTTCTGACAATACTGAAAGCTCTTCTTGCAGTTGCATTCAAGCAGTAGGTAAATATAAGCCTGTGCATTTCAAAATGTAGTACTTGTGCTCTTGTCTTGATGCCCGTTGTCAGGAATGTGCAGTCTTGGAGTTATGGTCCAACAGTAGACACAAGTTTAATTCTCTGTCCAAATTTAATTGCCTAAAATTTAGATGCCTGTGTTGAGCTGGTTACTCTTATATCTCCATTAAATTTACAGAAATAATTGCCTCCAGAAGGCCATTCATCTCTTTCTAAGCTAGGTGTCCAAGATAAGAAAGATAAATTGCTGTGGTGATTGCAAATGGGGCAGTGACTCATTCCGATTCAAATATCCAGCCTACCCTCTGCAGTGAGGGTCACTGAATCTCATCAGAACTGTTCAGATGGCACTGGTTAGTTGCAGATTGCTTTTTCCTGTTTTTAACTGTGTAGGTTTTATTTTTCTCTAGATGTATTATTTTTATATTATGTATACATGCTGGAGATGTCCAAAGAGGAGGAATAAGTCTGGTGAAGGATCTGGGGTAAAAGTCTTAAGAATGGCTGAGAGAGCTGGGGTTGTTCAGCCTGGAGAGGAGGCTCAGGGGAGACCTCATAGCTCTCTACAACTTCCTGAAAGGAGGTTGTAGCAAGGTGGAGGTCAGTCTTTTCTGCCAAGTAATGAGTTGTAGGACAAGAGGAAAACCCTCAGTTTCTTCCCAGGGGAGGTTTAGGATATTAGGAAAAACTTTCTTCACAGAAAGGGTGATTAAGACTTGGAGTAGGCTGCTCAGGAAAGAGGTTGAGTCTCCATCCCTGGAGGTTTTTAAAAGATATGTAGATGTGATACTCAGGGATATGTTTTAGTAGTGGACTTAGCAGGGCTTCATTAATAGTTGGACTTGATGATCTTAAAAGTCTTTTCCAACTGAAAAGGTTCTATAAATTTTTTCTTGGAGTGCAAGGCTTCTCTTTGTGCATTTGAAGCTCTGGAGTTTTGGATGAGTTCCTGTTATTTGCTTCACCTTTGGTACTGGAGGATCAGTTCAGAGGGGCAGTGGTAGTTCATAAAATGTTCCTTTTCATCTGAGCCATTTTTATAGTAGTATTTGTTTTCTAGGTTGGTTAGCCATAGTTAAGATGGATATATGATACAGTCCAGTGATTTAATTTTTTTTACCATAGTGTACAATATTAATTGGTTTTGCTTTTTAATTATGTTTTTAATTATAGCATCAAATGCAATATATCACTGTATATAAAATAAATGTGCTTTTCTGTGTGGCATTTCCTTGGAGCATGTGGAGGAAGCTAACAGACTATGGACTGTGGTTTTGTGTATGTGATCTTTGCAGTATTTTTGAATGCAGGGTATAATAAATACGTTGCTTCAAATGTTTAGTTGTTGATTAAAAAGACTCCAGATTTGCTCATAAAAATACTCACTTTTTGTCTCTGAATGCTTTCCACCTCAAATTCAATTTTCCCTGCAGTACTTTAGTGAGGCAGAGATGTTGTTATCGCTCTTTTATGGATGGCAGCTGTGGCAGAGGCTTTGCTTTTGCATTGTGAGTGCAGTGGGCAGCGTGCCCATGTGAGCCGGGTGCCAGGTCCTGCCGGTGCCAGGGCTCAGCCTGTTACCTGCCAGGCAGGTGCCAGTGCTGGGTGAGCTGGGGGCTGCCAGGTGTCACACAGCTCCCTGGCTGCTGGAGCTGCTGCTGTCCCATTGCTGCTGCTAGCTACCTCCACAGACAGCTCCTTGACTTGAGCACATGAAGATTTCAGGGTCCTTGTTCTTGGAGTACCTTAATTTTTGGCATGTTTCTGTTATTTCTGAATACTCCAGTTCCCCGAGGAAACCAAAATCTTCAGTCTGAACTGCATTGTTTTACATGACTTGTTGATTACAATGAGTTGGTAAATAAATTTCTTTTTAAAGTAGCAAACTTTGAAAACTACAGCTATTTATACAAAGAAAAAATTTTTTTACAAACACAGGCTCTTTTCATTTGTAAAAAGCCATGATAGCATTCTTTTGTGTTTAGACTTAAAGCATGACAGCTTTTTATTGGGTTTGTCTGGCAAGGTTTTGGTAGCAGGGGGCTACAGGGGTGGCTCCTGTAAGAAGCAGCCAGAAGCTTCCCCCACGTGCATAGAGCCAATGTCAGGCGGCTCCGGCACACTCGCGCTGCTGGCCAAGGCCGAGCCCGTCGGGGGCAGTGGCAGCACCAGCATTCATCAGTTAAGTAGGGGGAAAGTTACTGTGCCAGAGCAAATGCTCTCTGACTGAGCATTCTCACTCCAGAGAGAGGAGTGAGAATGTGTGACAGAAACAGCTCTCCAAGGTAGATGCACATCAACTCAGATGCAGTCATTCTCGATCAGCAGCTAAACTTTTAAACTTAAGATCTGTTGGGCGGAGGAGTGAGAGGTGTCGGGAAAGGGAATTGGCATCCAGTAGGAAGAGGTGGAAGCAGGGACACTCTTTCCTTAAACATCGTGACTGAGCTTTTTACGATGTATGATTTAATTTGTGAAAAAGGTTTTTCTTGGTGTCTAGGAGTTTTGCTTATTTATGGTTTGAATTCTTTTTCTGATGTACTAGCTTAGTTTTGTCTAGGAAATTTTTCTCAATATGTTGAGGTTCTCAGATGTGACTACTTCTATGCTTAGTGTGTCTTGGTTTTATGGATTGAGGAATCTTCATGAATGCTGCATCTGTGGGTAAAATCGGGATACTCTGCTTTGCCATAACATGATGTTATTTTCTACTTAGCAGAAGGAGAATAATATTAGTATATAGCTGCATATCTCCAAAGCTATTGAAGTATGCTGAAAATGAATTTGTGTTTAGTATATACCCTTGCTGTTTTAGTAGGATGAGACTCAAACACACCTTTGCTCTAACACAGCTTGGAGTAACAAGTGAGCATTTTTATTCATGGGTTGCGACAGGGCGAGTTAGAACCAGCATATTTCATAAATCTTGATTTAAAAGCTTGACAAATGTATTTAAGAAGGTTTGGAAGCCCCTGTACTTCCAGTTAAAAGCAGGCACCTCCTGGAAGTTTACAGGGTCTAGTATTGGGGAAATGGTGCTGAAATTGCTTAACAAGCTTAGTGTTTGTACAAGCTAAAGTATTTTCTTTGCAGAAATATATTGCTTTGTTCAATGAAGGAAAGGAATGAATTTACCTTTTGTAGCTAAAGGTGGTTGTAGCTGCTTGAACTACCTGCAAGCTGCTCTTTTGATGGCAAAAGCATACCATGTCTCTATAGAAAGGATTGTGACTGCCACTGAGAGGTTCCAGATAATCTTTGCCCTGAATTTCACTACTGCAGATAGAGAGTTTCCTTTTTTTTTCCCTGGGAAAGATATATTCATTCTTCTCTATTGTACTGGTACAGTCACCTGAATTAGCCATAGCAAAAATTTTGCTATAAGATGCTGCCAGCAGCTACTTGGCTGCCATCCCACAAGAACAGACTGCATTCAAGTTCTGATGCCAAATCATGTGTAGGTTAACCTTTGTAACCCATCTCAAATCAACACGTGCTGTCTTTGGGGAATAAATCTGGTCTATTTATAGGAAAACTCTGTCTGTATTCGATAGCTTGCATGCAAACTATGCAATTAAATCCTCTAGCAGTTGTTGCTGAGAGGCTTCCCCACTGTGAGGCAATGTCTGTGAGAAACTACCCTTGTAGAAAGTAAATCCTTTTTTTACCTTAAGATTCTGCATGATTGAGTCATTGAATATGGAAGTATCAGTGAGGTGTCTGTCGCTGAAATAGCGTCTTGTGCAGGGACAAGTTGTGGTTCCTGTCTGTTCACTTCCATCTGGCATGTGACATGAGTGGCAATACCCAAGTGAAAGATGTGACCTGTGATCTGGGACGTTGTGCGAGGAGAGGACTGTGAGCACTGGCACTGTAAGCTGACAGCAGTGAAACTTGAGATGCCAGACTTGAATGCCAGTGCTTAGCACAGAGTAAAGCTCCAGCCCTTGGCAACTAGCACAGAGGGAAAGTTGAAATGACCGATGTTCTCCAAAACCTTGAACAGTAGGACAAATCTTTTAAGGCAAAGCTTGGTGACTATTTTGTGTTGTGATTTTGGTTTTTTCCTTTCTGTAAACTTACATTAATTAGGGATGAGAAATACGCTTTTCTTTCCAGAAGATAATTCTTTATGTCCTTTTATGTTAAAGAAGCATCAGAGGGAACAGATTAAGACAGGGGTCTTAGTCTATGAAGTCCTCTTCCTTTCTCATTTTGTGTCTTTGATCTATTCATCTGCATTATCTCCATCCAGGATAAAGTTAAAATTATGTTCCTGTAGTTGGGTAACAAGATTACCTCCAAAATGCCTACTTTTTACTTTATGTAAAACTGAATGATTCACACTTCTGTAAATGTGGCAGCAGAAGAACATTGTGAGAAAAGATTAGTGGGCTTCAGCTATTGTTACTGCTCCTTTAGTTTTTTTTCCCTGTAAAAATGAGAATCTTGAAACACTCAGGCTAACATGGTGTTCTGTAAACAGTTTAATAATTTTCAGTGTTTTTATAGACAAACATAATAGGATGACAAGCAACTGCAAACAGAAATTTAAGAAGTAAGGCAAGACAAGTTTTGACACGGAAAAAAACAATGCTGTCTTGTTCATTTAATGAAGCTTTGTGTGGGTTTTTTTAGGTACTTAAGAGAAAATGTAGTTTATATACAGTAGACACAATTGCTTGTGAGATGGGGTATTACTTACAGTATGAGACAATGTCTAACCTGAAGGGTTGCAAACACTTCAGCAGCAAGTCTTTAGAATTTAAAATTAACATCAAAAATGGTCTGGAATAGAAGAGAAACAAATGTACTTCAGTAGGCTTAATGCAGATTTTTTTGTGGGTGTAGGTAGGAGTAGTCACCTGCATATCATAAGGATTCATGAGAAGCAGTTCTGCAGGAAAATATTTTGAGGGTTCTTTTTTTATATTTTGTTATATATGTAGAAAGTATGATGCAGTATCATGCTGTTGAATGGGGTATAAAAAGCAGCTGTGCTGGTTGTTAGTTATGGTATTTGTAAGATGCATTAAAAGGTTCTTTCAGCTTGGGCAGTGCTGTAAGGCATTAGCTGGAGTTGGTGTCCAGTTTGGGTGCAGCACTGCGTGAAGCTGTGTGGGTGGGGAGAAGGGGAGAAAAAGAAGTCTAAATAGAGATCTAGAAAATAACATGACCTTCTAGGGAAAGGCTGAAAGATAGGGGTAGTTTAGTTGAAAAAGAGAAGCCTAAGAAATTCAAGTGTTCAAATATTTAACAACTATAGTATCTTCTCATAGATATCTGTAATACTTGAAGGGCAGTAATGCTTGAGGTGTGACCCAGGAATGAACATTTGATTTCTGTACCTAATTCTGCATCCTCTTCTACAAAATACCTTTGGATAAATTTATTTTGCTTGTATGGTTAATGTGTGTCCAATTCTGAAAATTGAGTAGATCAATTGCTGTATGACTTAAAGGCTAGAATGTAAATTCTGTATCTAAGCGTGTAATAATACTGCAATGACATGGAGAGTGGTGTACTTTTAGGGGAATATATTTATGTTCTGGAACTTCTCTCTCAGAATATTTTCAACTACCCACTTGAAAACTGTCAGGTCATATCTTGGTCATAAAGCCCTGGTATCTTACATGCCATCTTGCATATTATTATATAAGATCAGCTCCCTTTTTTTTTTTTTTTTTTTCCTTTGCAGTATTGTAGTTTAAGAACTGTAAACCCATGGAGAAGAGGAAGATGAAAAAGGGAAAGAAATAGAAATGAAAAACAGTGATTAACTCATGGATGTGTTTATGTTGGAGCTGTTTTTCCTTTGTCTGAATTTTGATTTGTTAATGGAATTTAATTTTCGTGCCATGCTTTAATGTATCAAATTTTTAAATGTTTCCTTTTGTTTTGGCGGAGAACTAATTGTTGTCTTATGATAGACTTGGCTTTCCTATGCAGTGGAATGCCAGAAGCATCACAGCCTCACTTTGTACCTTGTAATAATAATTTAGGATAAACACTATGATTGCTGAATTTACCTTCATTTTATAAGCTGGAAAAGCGTAGTTATAAATTACATGAATTTAGAAGGCAGTACCATCAGCTTGAGTACAGGAGGAAAAGAGAAACACTACTACATTCATTTAAAAATGAAATAACCAAGGTGGTTCTGGAAGTACGGATTGACAAATCTGTTTATGAAGATGCAACCCAGAATCTGACAGTAAGATAATGACTTAATTGTATGGTTTTATGCCAAATTAAGAGGTTTTTTTGGTAATTTTTATGTCATGAGGCTACTGCTGGTAGTACTTAATTACTTGATAGCCTTGCTTTCATCTTTCTCTGCATCCTAATTTTAATTTTGCCTTATCTTGTGCCTTGAGTAAGAGAACAGTTTCTGTGGATGACAAACTTGTATTGGGTCAAGTTTTTCAGTGCTGACATCTAATTAGAGATATCAGAGATGGTGATGTTCAGGGTGCTGTGTGTCATCCAACTGCAGACTTCTATCATTTCATTAATTAAGTGGTAGTGGGAACTTAACTTGGGATGACTGATGGTGTAGGTAGACTGCAATGAATTGCTGTGTTCCTGCCAGGGACTGAGCAAAGTCACCTCAAAAGATCCAGCCAACTGAAATCTCCAAATATCAATTGCAAAATTGCATTCAGATTCTCAAAAGTAATTTTTATAAGACTTAGAACTTGTAATTGGGACTCTTGAGGGAGAAGAGAACAAATCAATATTGTTAACAGAAAAACTCAATTTCCTACATTTATCTATGTGATAGTTTCTTACACATCTGGTTTAGTGTTGGAGGAATTACTGATTCTCCCAATTCATTCATTAGTTAATCAAAATACATGCTAAGTTTACAGTAAATCACCACTTCATTGTTTCTGCATGTTGTGTATTTGTTGTGTACATGGTTTCATACCTTGTTGTGTATGCTGAGAGCTGGTCTTAGTGAATTCTTGTCTGGCTTTCTCTAAGAAGCTGAGGACTCTAATCTGTCGTATAATCAGCTTGGTTACACAGAGGCCACACAGTTATCAACTGTTTGCTCTATGTTTTAAAAAGGTTGGTGAGCTGGCACATTACACTAGAAAAGAGTTGTAACATTTGAAAGCATATGCATTGCACCTATGCTGAAGCAGCAGTGCAAACAACAGCACTTCATGCTCTCAGGAGGATGGAAGGCCTGACACCCAGAGCGTTAAATGTATTCTGAACTGCGGTTTGGTATCTTTGTCTCTCTTCTGGTATTAGCAACAGACTCTACATTTCTCTGGTAATTAAATGTAGAATGTATATGTTCATTAGGTTATTTGTTAAAGGATTGCCAATTCTGTTTATAGACACTAAACAGCTTTTGATCTAAGGTATGAGAAAACTGACCTGAAGGGCCAACAACATCATCTATGAAATTGTGCCAGAATTCCAGTAGGTTTTAAACCAGTGGAAATAAAAATAAATGTAAGTATTTAAAGCCAGCATGGAAGTAAGAATAAAGTGTGTTAACCAATGGAGGAATAACTTCAGGATTTTTAAAACTAAGCCTATGTTTTTGCATCTTAAAATGTAATATGTTAATGTGTAATATGTTCAAGGGTTGCAAATTGCATTGAGTTCTTGAAATATTCTAAGATATCTCTGAAAGTTGTCCTAATTAAAACTTCTGCTTCTAGATTAGATCATCTGTAGCTTCTAGATTAGATTGTCTGTAGATTTGCTTAGCTATGTCTTGGAAGATGTCTGTGGATGGAGGTTCTGCAACTAGTCAGGAGAATCTGTGCTGCGCAGTGTGACCTGTGGTGGAAGTCTGTGTTAAAAATTAAGCAACTTGAATTTTTATAATAGAAAGTTACATGCAGCAAGAGTGTTACTTAGTAATTATTTGATTTATTTCATAATGTTGTGTCTTATATTATTTTCAAAACAGATCCTAGTATTCTTTGTGATTTGGACTGCTACTGAGCCATGACTTACTGTCCAGAATGACATATTTTTCATTAATAACTAAGTTATTAATGAAAAATATATATTTTTCATTAAAAACTAAATTAGAGCTCAGCATTGTACACATTGTGTGAGCTTTTTTTCAGTTCTCATTGTGCAGTGCTTTGTGTTTATTAATGTTGAAATTCATCTGACAGCTTATCCTATGGTCATAGAGAGCACTAAGCTATAGATTTTTGTGTCATCTAAGACTGTATAATCATCACCAATTACTACCTTGCTGTCCAGTCCTTAGCCTTAAAATTTGTGGTATTCTGTACAAACCAGAGGAATATATCCAGTGTTAACTAATCCTCTAGAAGAGAAACCATTGTGTTCATAACCTTCCTTTCCCATGTTTTAGTATGTGAGAAAGGATTCTTCTCTCTTCTTGTGCCTAAATTCGTTTTCTTTAAAAACTTTTGTTGAAAGGTCTGGCCAAAGCTATTTCAGCAAGTCTTTCTACCCTCTCCTCCTTGCATCCTTCTGCTCTCCACTCTTTCTCTTAATTTTTTAGGGAACTCTAATAGCAGTGGATGAGACACCTTCTATCTGCCAGAAATATCTTCCCCCTAAAGCCCAAAAGGTTCTCATGAGGCTACAAATTTAGTCTTTGTTATAGCTTATATGAGTTTGTTCATGTGTGTCTATGTAAATCCTAGGATTTCATGTGATCAACATGTCTGATGTTCTATTCTTTTCCATTCTTCTGGTAGAGGTGTTCATTTAGAGTGTGTCAGCAGTTCTGGATTTTGGCTGCTGTGGAGCTATTGGGTAAACATTTGCTGATCCCAGTGGGATTTGCTGTTACTGCTGTGTATATTCTAAGGCCTTTTATATTGTAATATCAATTTGAGAAACTTGCTTAGATGTGTATTTGAATGAGAACTTTAGTTTGGAGAACTTCCAAATCTCTTTAGAGATTTAGTTTAGAAAGAATAATAAAAACCCCCCCAAACAACCAAAAACCCAAAGAAAACCAACTTACATAATAGAACTGTTTTTTTATCAATCCTTTTGGCACTCATTCATTTGTCATCCTTGTCACCTGTCAGGGTTTTTCTACCTGCTTTGAAGTCTTTATTACTAACTTTTAGCAAATGAATCCTCCAGAATATTTTGTTCAGTCTTTCTTTTGACTTCTTTTTTGCTTGGTTGATACAATTTATCTCCCTTTTTCCTTTGAAAAACATCCTTTAATATTTTTGTTTTAAATATAAAATCCAGTACTTCTTTACTGTTTTGTCTAAGCTGTCAGTAATAATGGCCTTTGAATAGATGTCTTTGGGAAGACAAAAAAATCTGAAAATATGTTTATTTCATAATGAAATAATAATTGCTTACCATTTAAATATATATTTTTATTATCAAAGTTTCTTATTTGTCCTGGGCTTTTGATGGTTTTTTGAACTTGTTTAACCAACTAATTCACTTGAAGATTCTGTATATAACCATGTGGTGAAGTGAGAGCTATATACATTTTTGATCTTCACCTTGAAAGAGTGTGTAGCCACTGAGCAGAACCGGGATTTCAGTTTGACTCGGGCACTCCTCGTCTTACATACGTGGTGGTGAAATAAGTAACTCCTGTGTCTGCATTCCGATGTGATTGATGATTATGGCTGCACTGTGGAACTTGGTTGGTTACTTCCAGCAGAGAAAGTTATGCTCTGTGTCTGCTGTGTTAATTCAGGGCTCAAGAAGTGGAAATAAAGTAATGAGTGAGATGGGCAAAAGTTCCTTCTAGACTGATGCTAAGCAGCTGGTGATTTCATCTTCTGTTTGTGGGAAGGTCTGTTTTATTTCTTCCTTTCAGTCTCCTTCCTTCCCTACCTTCCTACCTAGTGCTTTGGATTTTGCCATCATTAATATGAAAAATCTATAGTTTGTCAGGTACATTTTGAGTGTAAATTACCTGTCAAAGTATTTATCAGTAGCTTTTGCAGTTGTTTTAAGGTGGAAAATTTAGTGGCTCTTTACTTATGTAGTAGTTACCTTTGCATATACTTACAGTGCTGCTAGTTCAATTTAAAACTATATCACAAATAAGACCTAAAATTGCAGCAGTACAGTTTTTAAAAACCTATCGCATGTAGATTTGAGATCTCAATTTGTAGCTTTTTTCCTGACTTTCAGTGATTTCTCACGCTGTTTAGAGATGCCAATGAAGAGATAAACATTACATCACTTAGTGAAGTCCATCTAATTTAAGGTTTTTGAAACCATAACGAAGTAATCTTACTGTCTGTGCAGCCCTTTCAGAGAGTGTTCTGCTTAGTAGTTCCTTGTCAGTTTAAGACAGGCTTTTCCACATGCCTGTTTTCCAAATGTTACAATTTTTCTCCCTTTCCCAGCTGTCTGCTTGTAGAAGAACTGCAGGTGTCCTGAAACCGGCTTCTTGTAGACCTGTGTTGTGAGACATTCTCCAGTTTCTAGGATTTCTGATTCTGGGTCAGGGCTTTGCAAGTGATTATTTTGAATTCTTCTGTTGGGAACTGGAATTCTAAAGGAAGGTTGATTCTGGTTTTCAGTTTTATGTACATAACTTAAGTAAAGCGTGTGGTGAGTGAAGTATATTGCATTTGTGAAAGAGCAAGTGGAGAGTGTGTGGTTTTTGATGGTGATGTTATTAGAGATGTGTCATATGGTTGTAAAGGTAAACAAGCTTTATGTTTTATTCAAGAACCAAACTTTCCCTTGTTAAAGATGTGCTGCCAGCCTCATACTCTTACGTATTCCCAGCAGTAGGAATTTTATAGAAGAAAATAGACTTAAAAAGAGCACACATCGCACTATGAGAGGTGCGACTGTAAAGACTTCACTAATGCAGCTGTTAAAATGTCTTAAAGTTCATGTTCTGTGTGCAAGAACTTGATTGAGAGTATGCTTCAAACCTGTTGTTTGATACTTCATGTTTGGAACAGAGTAATTTCAGAAAGGCTGTGGGGGGAACCCCAAAATAATACAAGTTCTAGTAATTAAAAAGAGAAGGGTGTGTGGGGTGGATTTAGAGAAGTGTGAGTGTGACTGACTGTCAGGCTAACCCAATAATAGACTTACAGTTCTCCTTGCATGTCAAATATATTAAAGATTAATTCTAAAACGGTCACTGTTTATTCCTGCTTTTGTATGACAATAGTCCTTGTCCTTTGGAAATGGATAAGAGGCTGGTTTTACGAAGGTGATTAAAAAATCATAATAGAAATTTGACTTGGAAGCCCTTGAGGGATTGCTGGCGTCTGCCTCTGACACTGAGCAGAAACCTGCTTACCACCAAATCCTGTCTCAGGACTACTGACCCAGTGTTAAGGCACCTCTCCTCTCCAGTGTTAGTGTAGGAGAGGCAGAAAAGGCTCCTTGTTAGGGAGAGCAGTTCCATCTGGGCTCTTTGCCTCTCCTGTGTTGGTAGGAGGGCAAGGAAGCGGCTCCACATCAAGATGGGGTAGGCTGGCTGAGGAGCAGGAGGTTCCTGAAGGAGAAGCACCGTGGGTGCTTGTGTGGGGCCTCACTGTCAGCTGCTGGACTACTGTTGCTTATGCAGTGAAATAATGTTTGCAGTGCTTGATACTGCATGTGTTTTGAACTGTAGTGCTTCTGAGTTATTTGGTCTTTATCCCATTCCTACTGAAAGTGTCAGGTAAGTGTAAGTCAGGAAGAAGCTAATGTATTGGTGTTAAGTACTGCACTTTTGGGTTTTGTTTTTGTTTTTTCTCCCTTTCCTTGGCACTGAATATTTGCTGTGCTTTCTTTAGGTCAGGATTTTACTGTCAAAATAGATTTTAGTGCTAACCAACTTTTATTTGCTTTCTCACATTAAAAAAAAAGGTGGGGGCAGTAATGACATTCATTCTGCTTCTATTATGGTATGTAAAAAAAATGCCAACCTTTTTTATTTGTTCTAAAAATACATTGACTTTCTTAGTTCATGTTTTTTATTGAAAGTCAAATGTCATAGACATCTGAGAGAAGTTTAGGCCTTAAGTTTTGTCAGCTAAACATCTGAGAACATGAGCTTGTGAATGTATATTTTATGAGCTCCTTTCTGGGGTTTCAACTCGGCTTGGGCTGGAGACTGCACTTAAGGAAGTGGTGTATTCCCAGGAGTGAAAAATTAGGTAGCTGAGATGCAAGTTTAACTGCCTGGGGAACCAAGATGATGTAGTGGCTGTGCACCAGTTTTAGAAATGTCAGTAATATTTTAAAGATATGCTGAAATACTTTGGTACCTCTTCACCTGCATGCTTACCGAGTTGCAACCAAAATTCTGTATTTCTCAGAGTGCTTTTTGGATTATTCAAATTGGCTTTTGCTAGCATAAGTGCACTTAAAAATTAGTGGATTTTTAATAATGATACAGTACAGTCCATTCTGTTATTTTAAAATTTTGGTTTGCATCTTTAGGAGTGAAATAGAGAAACAATTCAGATGAAGTTCCTGTAAGGCAATTATCAGAGTAGTTTGACTGTACTAGAAAGAATGGCTATGGATGCTTCACTGTCAAAACCTGAGGCTGCGTGAAAACATCTTCTGGGTCATGCTTGATTTGATACTGTCATGAAAAACCTGGGTGAAATACTGTGCTCAAACATGAGATAAAGCTCCTCAAAACTGCAAAGCTGTGAATGCTCAGGTCAGAGTTCAGTGTGTTATTAACAAATTGAAAAAGTGATAGGAAAAGAAAAATACAGTTTATAGCAATAGTCATTGTTGTATGTGCAAAACACATGAGGAAGATACACCAAATGTACGAGACAAGAGCAAGATGTAGGAAATAAATCTTTAAATGCAACTGCAAAATGAAATGACATTTCTTGGTGTGAGAATATTGATAGTAAAATTGCCAAGAATGCCACTTGAATCTAGGTTTGTCATTCCTTGCAGATGTTTGCCTTGTGGATAAAGGAACAATTGACTCTAATTTTGCCCATTTAGTTCTTTAAACTAAAAGCTCAGAAGCTGAAGGGAAGAACAGTGTCAGTTGCTTCCCAGTAATAGTTACACAGGTTAAAGGAAACACTTTATTGGCAATCTGATTTTTGTATTTGAATAATAATGCCTTAAAATGTGGTTTGTTTTTCTTTTTTAAACAGCTGTAGTGGATAGCTCCTTAGTGAAATTTCTAACATTTTTTGTAATTCCTTTACACAACTGAAATTCAGCAAAACATTTTGAAGCCCTATTAAGAGAACGCCCAAGTTTTTGATAGCTGGTGTGCAGTTTTTCTGTTATGGAGCAACACTGACATCCAGTGGTGGTCGTGTACTACTGCGGCCTTTTAAGATCCTCTTTGCTTAATTGCTTCGAGTGTTCTCTTTTTTATTGAGGCGTTATCAAGTAAGAAAAATTTGAAAGCTTTCTGCGTTTTTCTTTCCTTTTGAAAACCTTACCATTTTATAGCATGATTGTATAAATCTGCTTCTGTAGCAAAGATACATAAGGAACGTTCTGATTTTTGCATAAACACAATGAAAATAGCTATATCAAATTTGCTATAAAACATTGATTTGTGTGGCTGGCACTGAATTAGAAGTGGTAGTGCAGTTTGAGTTTGATAATATCACAGTGATTCTGGAAAAGTTGGGAATCTGAAATGGATAAATTTTATAGAACATATTTATGTTAATTTTCCTTATTTGCTTCTTATGTTAAACAAAGCTTCTACTTAATAAGATGTTAATTCTAGAGATAGTTGAAGAAAATTACAGAGGATTTATAGAAAAATTATGTGATAGAAAAAGGATGGAAGATTAAAGATTTGTGTGCATGAACTGTTAATTACAAAGAGAGAAAAGATGCTTTTCAAGAAAGCTGCTCATGACAAATAAATATTATTAGGAGAGTTGTTTACCTGCTGGATTTAATTGGAGAATAAGGCTCTCATTTAAAACCTTTGTGTGTGTGTATACACATGCGTGTTTGTCTGCAGATGAAGTGTTTGATCCAGCAGTATAGAGCAGACAAAAAATGCATCTTACTTTGATACTGCCAATTTCTTCAGTGTTTCAGACATAGGTAATAGAGTAGCACTACACAAATCTGTCTATTCAGGCCACATCAGGTGTAATTTGTTCTTTATGAAGTAAAGCAGAACGTCAAGGGAGAGAAGTAGAGGCATAGGCAAGGTTGGTACTATGGTTATATCCCATAGCAGTGGGAGATACGGAAGAGGAGAATGCACACCTATCATGTACAAAAGTGGGTTATTAAATTGATGTTATACTTGATGTGAAGGAGCAGTGGGAAAACAGCTCTGCCTGTCACTGATGTAATATTTTTTTTGTGTATTACAAAGGAAGAATTACTGAAATCTGTTTTCCATAGAAGCTGGTTGAGAACATTTTGACAGAAAAATTACAGATTTGGATTTATATGTGAAAGATTAATGTAGAAAATGCTGATTCATTACTAATGGCTTTGTTTTAATGTCTCATTTGAAGGTGGGAATGCAGGTACTTTCTAGGAGGTGTTTTTTCTGACAAAAGCTGTTGCTAAGCGGATTGTACTGCTTCACGTCTCAGATGAATGAACCTGGAGTGGGGGGAGGAATAGGTGAGATATCCCTCAGGTTTCAGCAAGTGTAATGCAAAAGAATTGCAGTAGAAACATTTATTTTCCTTTCTCTTCTGATCTTCTTTCTCTTGAGAATGTTTCAGAAATAACCATCTCAACCATTTGTGGAAGCTTTGTACCCATTTGGTTGAAAACTGATTTTTTTTTTCTTCTAATTTATATTAATGTTTCAAGGCCACAGAATCCCTGTGTGACTCCTGCAGCATTACTTACTAAAATTCCCTTGAAATCAATGTAGTTGTTTTCATGACTTCTATATGCAACTTTTAAGATTGTTTTAAAATGTGTAAGAAAGAAGTGTAGTGAGTGCTTTATTTCTTGGAAACTAAAGGTAATTTTGGTGTGTCTTAGTTTGGTTACCAGACCTTATGGTGGGAGGTTATGTTGTGGGGTGTGTGTTGTAGGGTTTTTTTGGTGTCATTGTAAGGTGTCAGTGGTCAGCCACTGGCTTGCTTTGGACTTCTTGGAGAGCTTTGTGGAGCTTGGCTGCTGGCTCCCTATGCTTCTCACCCATTTATTTTACCTTTTATTTATTTGCTGTTTCACATTAAGCAGAAGGGCTTAATTCTGAAATGTTTGTTTACAGAAGGAAAAAAGGGAAATTTGTTGACTGTGGCAGCAGCATTTCTATGCCAGGTTATTCCCAGTGTCTCCTTTATTTATAAAGGAGAGTTGGGGAAGATGGCTTGGAATGGGGGTGTGGGGAGCAAGGATTGACAGACACTGCTTGTACAGCACCAGCACAGCCAGGTAGGTCTTGGGAATTGGGGGATTTATGGGCACTTCCAGCAGTGTGATCTGGTTCATATGAGGTTTAGGATTGCTCCCAACCACTTGGCAATAGGAAGTGTCTTGGATTAATGTAATAGGATCACGCTGTAGGTGACCTTTTGGTACTGAAGGTTGTGGCATTTTGCAAAACAGGCAGAACAGGTAATGCAGGTGATGTGAGGCGCTTGAGTGAATGTAAAAGAGACACAGAGCTGCAGGGCTGTTCTCTTTGACTCCAGAGCAGCTTTTTACTGGGTTTGGTTTTGTTCAGGATCAGTCTGTTTTTTCCCCTCCTTCATTGATCTAATACAGAGAACAAAGAATTGAGCAGCCCTATGCTGTAAAGGTCCTACCTTCAGCATATCTCATGCCTTCATTAAGAACAGATAGAAAAAGGGAATCTGATTCCTTCAGAGTCTGGAAAAAGCTCAGACTTAATAATCCTTATGTTGTCGAGAGAAGGATTATGCCATCTGAAGAGGTAGCTTTATCTATTTTGACTCCCTTTTCATACTTGAGTGAGGTAGGTGTATTTTTCCTGTATAAATAAATTTATTTTAAAATAAATTTAATAAAAGTATTTTTTAAAATTTTCTTAAATAATATGTGGGCCTGTAGCAGGAAATACTCAAAGCTAAAACTTTGACAGTTTTTATAGGAGACTGTACAAACAGGAGTAAATAAAATAGTTTATTTAAAATAAGTTTCTATAAATTTGTTAAGAAAATATAAACACATTTGGAGTACTCATTGCTGTATGAAGTAGTCTGTATAAGAATGTTATTATGGCAAAATGGAAAAGACTGACTTGATGTACAATGGTTTCAAGCTTTTGTTACAGCAGGAGAGATCTGTGCTTTGGCTGAATCTGGTGCACAATGTCTCCTGGTTGCAATTTGCTTCCTGGCCAATTTCTGACCATTTTTTACTAAATCTATAGTTTTGCATCTTGTTACACAGAGGCAGCACCTGACACATTACTGGAAAGCTCTTTTTTTCTCTGTTGAAGTTCTTTAGCAAAATTTGGCTGACAGAATTGTTGATTTGATCTTTTTTTTTCTTTAAAGTAATCTTGATCCTGATCTTTTGTATTTGCCTAATTTATACTTTTATATAATGAGCACCTATAATAACCAAACCAACCAACCCTGAACTATAAAGTACCCCCCCTACATTGATATTCACAGTTTTTTGGTTTTTTTTTTGAAAACTCTTAAAACAACCAAGTCAGTCAGGTTTTTGCTAAAAAGCTTTGATGTTTGCTTAAATCAACCTAACAGATGTCCTCAGTAGTATTTTATGATTGATGTCTGTGTGAGGTTGGCAGAGATTTTGGTCAGATAGGCAATGTTTTTGCTAAGTGCTGTTGCTTAAATTAGCACAAGTCAAAAATTAGTGGTCTTCTCCCATGAGATTCTCTTTATCCTTCTGTCTCAAAAGCTTTCCTAAATAACGAGACAAACTAAATTGAAAAGTTATATGTAAATTTATACATAAGAAGTTATAAACTGAAAATTTTGACTAAACCAGAGTGTTGTTTTGATAGCTGTGATTCAGTTTTCAGTTTGAGGTGCAAAAGTAAAACATGACTCAGCAGTGAATTTTGTAATAGAAGAATTAATCTTGTATTACAGCGGCCTGAGTGGGTCGCTGCTGGTGAGAGAGAGACGGTGAATCTTGTATCTTGATCAGAAGGCTGAATTTATTAATATATGATATATAATACATTATTACTATACTAATAGAATATAGAGAGAGGTTTGCAGGGCTGCTAGCTAAGCTAAGAATAGATAGAAAAGAATCCACAACAAAGTTGTGTCCAGGGACTCAGTCCCCTGGCTTGCACTGATGATTGGCCCTTAATTATAAACATAGAAAATGAGCCAATCAAGGTGAATCCTATTGCATTCCACAGCAGCTGATAATAATTGTTTACCTTCTCTTCGGGGGCCTCTGGCTCCCGAAGACACAGAAATATGAAATAAAAGGATTTCTGTGGAGAAATGTCTGCGACAATCTTGTCTTATGTAGAGAAAGTTTAATTGTAGGTCAGATTCTTGTTTAGTCGTTCTTTAAAAATGTTTTTTTTTCTTGCTGGAAAATGGTAGCGCTTATGTTGAAGTACTGGGCATAAATAACTGTAAGAGAATTGCAGTCCCTCTGGCTTTAGTAGAATGAAGAATGACTTCATTTGCATTTGGAGCATTAAAGAAAAATCCTTCCATGACTTAGCCAACAGTCTAAAACTCAGCTTATGGATTTTGTACTCCCTTAGCCCCTGCTGTTCTGCTTATGTTCAGTTTTACACTGAAGATGGCAGAAGGCAAACTAGTAGAGTTTGATACTGCTCTTTCTAGGAAGTCTGTTGGTGTAATTAAGCCACAGTTGAAGCCTCGAGAGCAGGATAGTCTGGATGTATCTCTTTCCCCTGGCACAGAGTGGGAGTGCTGTTCTGCTTTACCTTCTGACTCCAGCTAATGAGAGCTGCTAATGCACAGGAGTTGCACAAAGCTTCCCATATCATAGTACCGAAGCTTAGAATTACTCAGCTGGGAAATCCTCTATTCCCATGCAAAGCAACACAACTTGCTACCTTATTCTTCTCAAGCATTTGTCTTTTATTAAAAAAATAGAATTGTTTCTTCATATGCTTCTATACATATGCATGCTTTTTTTTGCCATCCAAATTGTTTAATTATTGGCTTTTCTTCTTTTTGGTGATGGTGGGCTAGAGACTCAGGATTTGCTAGATTCCATTGTCTGACATGAGCAGATAAATCCCATCAAGTGTCTGGGTTAGAGCACAGCTGGGAGCAGTAATTAGTCTTGGAACACTGGCAGGACTGGAAAGGGCAATGTTAAAGTCACCAGGGCTGGAATCAGAAAGGTCTGTCAAGTGTACTTCCCTTCAAGTATTTTTTTGCCTTGTTTGTATGTTACACTGTGCATGTTATTTTCTTCAAAGCGAAGTATTTCTTGAAGCACCCAGGAATATTTATTTTTGATATTTTTAGTGTATGTAACTCTTTGTTTCTTAAATCATTCTTTTATTATTTGGGAAAAGGTGATTTCTTGGTGAGTAGTTATTTAAATGTTGAGGAGGACCTGTGTTTCAGACTGGATGTCTATCAATTATGTAATGGTTGCTGTGATGTATTTGAATAAAATGAAGAGCTGTGAAGAAGAAGGCAGGTTGCCAGCTACATAAAATTGAAAACTGGAACTGCAGATGGGGTAGAGTAGGCAAAGTGAAAAACAAATGTCACAGTTTCTGATCACTCAAGTTAAAACTATCCTTTTTAAAAGTTTTTTTTGAAGGCTAGAATAGGTCAACCCTTTAAAATAGATTCAGGTATTCAATTCAAAACTTAGTGTTCAAAACTTATTGTATACTTACAGAATTTTTGCAGAAAGATACTGATCCTGTGCTACCACCATCAGTGTAAGGAAAATACTTACGTTAAGTAATTTTTCATTAATTTTTGCATCTATGCTTTACCAATAAAAAATATAGGAACTAAAGACAATCTCATAGACAGATGAAATGTTTGTCTCATTGATACATCATGTGATATTCCATTTTTTTTTTCTTTCACAGGTGTCTTTCAGATGAAGGAATTGAAGCTTGCTTAAGTTCATCTGAAAAAGTTAATACGAATGATATTATCCTAGTTGCCCTTAATGTAAGTCATGGTAGTGAAAATGCTTTTTCTGGGAAATCATGTTAAAAATGATAGATGCAATGGTTCAAATATAGGTTTGTGTGTCTAATTAAGTGTGCTATTGTCAGTGCGATTTATGTAAAGGACAGAGTACTTACCTCTCTCCTTGCCTGTATGAATTGTGAGTTTTATTTGGAAAAAAATCTATTCCAAACTGCAAAACTTGTAGGAGAAAAAATGAACAGATTTAGCAGTCGGAAAATATTTATTTTGTTTATGAAATGTAAAACTAAAGTCAAACTATAAGCATGAATACAACCAGAAGTGCTGCAGTAATGACATGAGTGTGAAATTTTAGTATAAGTTTGTTGGGATTAAAAAAACACTCTTACGTTGAATTCTGGACATGATGCTCTTAAAGCACATTCAGACTACATATCCAGTGTACATATTTATGTAACTAAAACCTGGCTTTTTTTCTTTACTACAGAAATCTGGATTAGTACTCATAATTTTGGCAAAAAATTAACAAGCAATGTATGAGATAGCACAACATCTTCAAAGCAATATACCATAATATTTTTTTAAGGATATGAGAAAAGTGTGCATGTGAATCCCTGTTTTTCAGAATTCTAGTATATACATTGTTGGTAATCATTAATAAGTCTGCTGCCTTTCTTAGTTCATGTATTTGCTATTTTATTTTAACATATCAAATCCATACTCAGATGTTTTAAATGGCTTAATATGAACTGTACTTTATTTGGTTTAATATAAACTTTGTAATAACTATATGTAGTTTCAAGGGGAAAAACAATGTAGTCGAGTGCTTAAGAGAAAAGTATTCTTCCTTTCTGAAATTAGAAAGAATAAAATAATGAAATTATGTGGGAGTTGTTGGAGATTATTTTGTTCCCCCTCAAGATTTAACCACTAGATGGTTTTGGATGGTACTCTGAAAAAGAGGGTCCCCTCTGCTCCTTTCACTTATTCTTTAAAGCATGTGTTCAGTCACTCATGTATACAGGCACCAGTTCCTGTAAGGAATATGAAAAGAACTAAAGCAAAATTATAATGCAAAGATGCAAAGAATGTAATACAAAACATGCAGAAGGCAAGCATTTGATTCCTGGACCAGAGCAGCATGTCCATATATTTGGGAATGCATTGCTGCTTTATACAAAACCTAAATAAAGTATTTGTGAGTTGCTGGGTATTACCCTGCATGTCATCATATACTGGAATGAGTACTGACATGCTCATTTGTGACTGTGTTGGTATTTCAGGTTTGATAGATACTAAAATAAACCAGGAATGTTGCACAACTACTCCAAAACAGAATTAATGGCTTATCACTTTTAATCATTAAGTCAGGTTTTTTTGTGCCCAAAAGATTACTTATCTGTTGACTATGTAGAGGGTAGCAGTGTGTCTTTAATGGCAGGATAATAGTGAATTTATGTTCCACTTCCTACAAATTCTTCCTTGGCTGCTGGAGGCACCTTTCAGGCAGAAGAAATCCAGAAGTCAGCTGACCTGTTTTACCTTTTTTTGAATGTGTATGTGTGAATTGCTTAAATAAGTATGAAGTAGACATAAGTGTATCTTCAGTCCTTGAAATGTTTTTATTTTGTCTAAGAACTTAAAAAGTATTTGTGAAAGTTGTCTACCATTCCTGCTACTCTGATGGGAAGCTGGAGATTTCAGCAAGGGCAAGTTCTGCCTGAACAACCCAGCAACCTTCTGTGATGGGGTGACTGCATCAGTGGGCAAGGGGAGGGCTACAGATGTAATTTATCTGGCCTTCTGTAAAGCCTTTGACACAGTCCCTGAGAATATCCTTCTTTCTAAACTGGAGAAAGATGGATTTAATGAATGTTAGAGGCATAAGAAAGTAATTGGGTAGTTGGACAGTCCCATCCAGAGAGTAGTGATTAATGGCTCAGAGTCCCAATGGACATCAGTGACAAGTGGTCTCCCTCAGGGATCTGTATTGGGACCAGTGTTGCTAAATATCTTCCTTAATGACATAGATGAAGGGTCCAAGTACACCCTCAGCAAATTTTCAGATGACATCAAGCTGAGTGGTGCAGCTGACACACCTGAACGATAGGATGCCTTTCAGAGGGACCTGGACAAGCTCAAGATGTGGGTGCATCAGAATCTCATGAGATTCCAGGACCAAGTGCAAGGTGCTGCACCTGGGCTGGGACAAGCACCAGTGTCAGCACAGGCTGGGGATGCAGAGATGGAGAGCAGCCCTGCTGAGAAGGACTTGGGGTGCTGCTGGATGAGAGGCTGGACATGACCCAGCCATGTGCACTCACTGCCCAGAACAGAAAGCCAGATGTGTCCTGGGCTGCATCCAAAGCAGTGTGGGCAGCAGGGCCAGGGAGGGGATTCTGCCCCTCTGCTCTGGTGAGACCCCACCTGCAGCGCTGTACCATGCTCTGGGGTCCCAGTGCAGGAAGGACGTGGAGCTGTTACAGCAAGTCCAGAGGAGGGACACCAAGATGATCAGAGAGATGGACCATCTCTCCTGTGAGTAAAGGCTTGGGATGGTTCAGCCTGGAAAAGAAAAGGTTTAGGGGTGACCTAATTGTGCCTTCCCAGTGCCTAAAGGAAGCTTAGGAGGGAGATGGAGAAAGACACTTTTTACAAGGACATGTAATGAAAGAACAAGGGGGAATAGCTTCAATCTGAGAGTAGGTTTAGGCTGGATATGAGGATGAAGTTCTTTACTGTGTGTGGTGAGGCACTAGCATGGATTGCTCAGAGAAGTCATGGATGCCCCATCCCTGGAAGTGTCTAAGGGTTTGTTGGATGGGCTGTAAGCAATATTGTCTTACCAGAAGGTGTATCCTGCCCGTAGGAGGGGATAGGAATTAGATGTTTTTTAAGGTCCCTTTCAACCCAAACCATTCTAGAATGATTCTGTCGGCCACACAGGAGCCTGTGTGCTATTCAGAGACATAGGAGTGACAGATGAGTTTCCCCAGTTGTGAAAAACTCAGATTTTTCTCAAATTGAAAAACTGAAAGTACTTCCTTGTCATTACCTGGCTATCTTGTGCAACAGAGAGAGGATTGGGCATTTATTCCCTCTATATACTCAGTAAATATGCTAAAAGTGCATTCTTATGATTGTTTTCTAATTTGTAATTTACCAGTGTTTCTCACTGAAAACCAGAATAAATAATTTACAATATTTTGGATACTAAGATAGAGTCCCGCTCAGTTTTAGATCAGGGTGCCAGAACAGTAGGCCATTGACATATATTAATGGCAAAATATGGTTCAAGTTCTTGTAGTAATTACATTCAGCACATTTTCTTTTAAAGGAGTTGTTTATGATCATAATAAGTAAGGATTTGTGCATGTAAAAAGACAGGAACTAAAAATACTTTTCTCTAAGTGCCAGATGGAGAGCAAAGATGGATGTTTTACCTCTGTGAAGCCTCACAGCTATGTTTAACCATTAAACATTGCATAGCCATTTGGTTTTGTTTATTTAAAAGCATTTTAATCAACGTTGAAAATGTTAATTTCATTAATTAAAACAAGAATATAATTTAAAAAGCAAAAGGATTTCTTTTGTAAACTCTTGAGTTGTCGAATTTTTTATCACACAAAGTAGTGGATTTCCGTTGAATAAATAGTTGTCATGATGGAAAAAATGCTATTTTTATTCCTATGTTACAGGGGTTTTTTTTAAGTGCATATTTTAAGTTAATATTGTCTTGTCTTCTGTAATCATTTCAGACAGATTTAAGAACGATTGGCAAGAAATTCCTCCCCAGTGACATCAATGGTGGAAAGGTGGAAAAGGTAGACAATATTTTTACTTCACTTTTCTGTATTCTGTGATTTCTGTGTTATGACAGCCTTCTGTGGCACATTTGTCTGGTTTTGTCATTACTTCACGTACAAAAATCCCCAATATTTGAATCTATTATAGTGTAAAAATGTGAACATAAGCTCCATAAAAGAGGACTTTCTGAGTGTCATTTCAACAACTTTGAAATGATTAAATAAAAATCTGAACAATCCTGGCAACTTCATTTGTTGCTGGAAAGTCATTAAACTTGTTTAGTCTTGACATTTTATCAGAATTTCATTTTTTCCCCTCATTATCCTGAGAGGGCAAGAAAGCAGGTCAGAAATAAATCGAAGTAGAGGTTTGATTCTGATACACAGTGATACATGTGTATGCTGGATTACTTGCCTACTGGCATCCATGACTACAGCTATGCACTTTATGTAATTTTCCTATGGTTGTGTATCCCACAAGTCATGTGGATAAAACATGTTAGATGGGGTAACACTTTGTGCTAGAGAAGAGCATTATACTTGAAACTTGGGTGTGCTAGATTTTAATGCATGTTGTGTGTTTAGGTAAAAATGAAATTTGTCCCCTTCTGTATACCCTTCCTGTTTTGTTCCTTAGAACAAAACAATTCAGAGATGGGTAAAGGAAGGAATTTTATTTTAAACCTAGCAGTGGTTCTCACTTCAGTTCTTTACCCCTTACTTCAAGTATTGATAGTCTATCACTGATGTGAAAGATCTGGGGAAACATATTTCTTTTACTGTTGAAATTCATATAGTGGTAAGTTAAGGTGGGTTTGTTTTAAGAAAGCCAGATTGCTGAGAGAGGCTGCTCAGAGCTGTTAGGATTTGTTTATTTTGTTGTCTAAATGGAGTAGTCACTGTTGCAAGCACAGACTTCTACTAGAAAAAGGCACAAACATTATTGCCATTTATGCAAAGCACACTTTAGAGAGAGGCCATTGCGGGACCATAGATTTTAGCAAGGCAGCAGTCAGGGCATGCAGTATATTATTTAGCAAATGCGAATAGTTTTAACTTTATCTATATTCATAGAGCTTTAGAAAATTATTCTAAAAAAAACCCCCAAACCAGACACTTGCAAACTGTTTCCTGGAGGGTGATAATCCTTCAGGATTTGGGAACAATTACAGAAAAAAAAATCTGCTTGAGAAGGACTCCTATTTATAATTTTTACCTCAAGCTATTAGATAGTATGCTGAATCCTTGCTCTCTTAACAGTAATTTCCTTTTTTTGAGTCAAATAAGGTGAATCTGACTCCTTAATCAGTGCTGCTGCTTAGCTTTCAATGCATGCAATGCATTATGTTATAGAGCTGTGTGTTTACAAAAAAAATAATATTTGCTTTATGGGAGAGGAACAACTTCTTAGTATAATCTCCCCATGGAAAGTAGTAATTTGTTGTTCAGAAATTCTTCGTCTCAGCCAAGACTAATATCAGTATTGCTTATTTATATCTTGAGAACCTATGATGTGTTTCCATCTTGCATAGAAAATAACTTCATTTATTTAAAAAATAACTTTTTATGCCTATTGTATATTAGGCAAATATTTGCATAAAAGCTTTCCTTGTATGAAGCACGGGTATTTGACCACTGTAGATGATCAACTTCAGTCATAAATACACAGAGCTATTTCACTCATTCATTTAATATCTGTGGGTTAGAATAAAATCAATATTACCAGCATTAACCACAAGATGGCCACATTTACATAGGATTTGGGAAAACTGAATCCTTCCATTTCTATCTGGATGACTACACCACAGAGATCCGTTAAGTATTTTTGAAGGAATTGAAGTGCAAAGAGGACTATAAAGTTACAACATCTAATTTAATAGCTGCTACATTTAAGGTGTTATTGGTTTTCTTTTGAGAACTTGTGTCATTACAATGGAAACATTAACTGCAGGAGAAGCATTCAGAAAAGATTAAAGTTGTGATCTCAGAGTTGCTTTCTGAGTACTGGCAAATTCATGGTAAGCAGTTGAAAACATAGGGTGCCAGCAATTTAATTCCTGTTAAAGGTTACTCACATGCTTCCCCATTTCTGTTTCATTGTTTTTTTGATTGTGGATTTTTGTTTCATACAGCCTTTTAATTTTTTTTTTTTTCAAAATTATGATTGGATTTGTGACTCCATTTAAAAATGATTGGCATTGAAAAAAGACTCTTTCAGTGAGAGTGTTTGCTACATCAGATCTTCTACTGCCATCATAGTAAAGCTACTGTGCTCCTGTTCTCTTATTTATTAATTTCTCTTCTTTTTATATATACTTACCTGCTGGGTATCTGTTCTCATTTTGTGTTCTTCTGGCTGCCTCTTCTGTTTCTTCAAGGTTAGAAGCTGATGGACTGTGCACTTTTTCATCTTCTTGCTGTTATTTAGGAGTTAGAGATCAGTTGAGCAGCCACAGACAATTTTATTTTCAGACAAATTAAAATGACTTAGCTGCAGCTGAAATGTGATAAGTGGTTGAGATGATTGGTTTGGGCCTTGGTTTTTCAGGTGGATTTATTTTGCTTTATTTTGGTGGTTTTTGTTTGCTGTGGGGTTTTGGGGTTTATTATGGTTTTTTTTGTTGGTTTTTTTTTTGTTTGGTTCTTTTTAGTAATAATTTTTATTGTTTGTAACATAGATTATGGTATGTCTAGTAGGGTATCCATTTTTTGCATAATCAGTAGGCAAGTGACATCCCTTCAGTTTGTTATGTTTTGATTGGACCATTGTTCAAGGAAGCTAAATTTCTAGTTGCAGTTTACAAAGCAGTTGCACTTGAAATTTCCTCTTGATCCAAACAGAGAGTTTTCTAAGCTGTTTTTTTTTTTGTTCTTTAGAAGACTTTGTCAGTGAAAGTCATCCTGCAGTGAAATCTTATCTGGACTCCGTGCTATGTTTGAAGCGACAGTATCTGCGTTTTTGTTTGTTTGCCTCCTACTCTGTTTTCATTCACTTTTATTTTATAATCTGTATCTCAGAGATGTGTGAAGCATCACAACATGTTTCTCTGTAAAACCCATTTTTATCATGTTTTAGAACCCAGAGTACATGAGTGATAGAAATTCAACATGACTGCCTGATCAAATTACACTTTTCTTTGCCTGGGGGCATCTGTTGGTATGTCTAGATATTGCAGTGTGTTTGCTTAACAGTGCTAACAATTTTGTCTTTTCTGTTTGACTTATCTAGCTGGAAGGGCCATGTGTCCTGCAAATACAGAAAATTCGCAATGTTGCTGCACCAAAGGATAATGAAGAATCTCAGGCTGCTCCCAGAATGCTGCGTTTACAGATGACTGATGGACACACAAGCTGCACAGCTATAGAATACAGTAGCATGTCAAAAATAAGGTGAACAGCTTCCTTTTCCATGTTTTCCTTTGCTACTTAAATGTCCTTGAAATAATGGAAGTGTCCTTAGTAATTTATGAAAATATTGCTCCGCAAAAGAGGCTTCCTTTCTGGATTTGTATATAAAGGAGAAATTTAAATTCAGTATGTAAAGGTACATGTGAATGTAATTTACAGTTCTGTTTATGCTGAACTACATAACAGAAGAAAGTGGATTTTGCAGCCATCTACTGAGTTGTGGTTTCACAACACACAGCATTTTGGGAGCGTGTGTAAACTTGGGTCAAATTCCCAATTTTCAGTTGTAGCAGATCTTTTACCTCACCTTTGTAGCAGGAATGCCACAGGCTTGACACTCCTAACCCAGTGCAACTAATGCTTCTTAACCATGGGCAGGTCTTTAATGTGGATATTTCTTCAGTTAAAAGTGAAGGGTAAGAGAGGTGATTACTGCTGGACATGGGGGTGCTTTGTGTTTTTGGTTATGGAGGTGCTGAAAAAAATCCCTGGTATTTAGTCTGCAGAGTCATGGTGTGCTCTGCACTCTTCTAGTTCAGGTAATTTTGGTTAAAAAAAAAAAACCTTCTTCTGTCTTTCTCTGCTAGCTGCAGCAGTTAGATATAGATATATACCTAATTTTTGAATGTCATCTTTAAGAGTTAAACTCCTTCTGAGCAGGAGCCAGCTTGCAGTTTAGAGTGATGCTGTCAGAACATTTAACGGTATTTTAATTTTAGCTTGAGCCAGCAAAACTTGGAATATCATATTCCAATGCAAATATAAAGAAAGCAATAAAGGAAGGCAAACAGACTCTTGTGTAAGTAGATTCTAGATCACAAAATGTTTGAAGATAAATACCCAGTACAAGACATAATTTGAAAGCTTTTTGATAAAATCTCAAAAATGTTAGAGAACTCATCGCTCTAGTAATGTTGTGAATGCTTGTTTATACGTAACATTTAAAGACTTAATTTATGTTATATGTAATTTTTTCAAGTCGGATATTAGATTATTAAACTGTAATAATATCCTGTTTCAGTACATAATGTTACTTAAAATAAATAAAAATCACAATTTTCTTTTATAGTATAGGTTTTTCATAACTGTAGTTTTCATTTATCCCTTTCCCCTTGCCTCATTTAAAATTTTTTTCTGTATTTCTTTCATGTCTGTTTTCTGATTGTCCATTTTTTTGCCTTCATCAGAATAATCCAAACATCCATTAACATTGCTATGTTTAAATGGCACTGGTTCTGTAATTGGCTGACTCCATTATGAATTTTCCTCACTGTGTGGTATGGGCCCGTGATTGCAACAGTCGCTCTAGCATATTTTCAAGAGATTATTGTCTCTCAGTTGAAAGGTTTTAACTGGCTGTGTCCTGTTTCTCACAAACAGAAGCAGTTTCTAGATTGCACTGCTTATCATATCTTTCAATTACATGTTGGAAGTACATGATTCTTTTATGCTTCTGCTGTTGCTTTTCCTAGGATAGATTCACATGAGAAGAGGATGAGTTGGCTCCATGTGGGAGCTGGTGACAGGAAGTATTCATATGTTTTAAAATTATAGAGTAGTGAGAGAAGAAGCACTACAAGATGCATAGGTTTAATATTTATTCTAGTATACTCCTAGCTCTTAGTAATGTGTAGAAAGGTTCCTTTCTAACCACTCTATGTGTCTACTAAGTTAAAGGTCTGAAAAAAAAATAGAGATGATTAACTATTTGGAAATCCACTCTTAACTGTAAATGTGAGGAACCTGCCTCAAATCAGTTGTCTGAGAATATTATCTGATGCTCAAAACAAATCATAAGCTTAGTTCAGTATTGTGAAATTAGATATTAACCAAAGAGGCAATTTACCTGTATTTATCTCTGTTAGAATCTAATTTGCAGTATGGCATTTTTGTATAATGGGTGGGAAGTGTTTCAATAAAGCTATTGAAAAGTACTGTGCTTTTTGATGCTAATTTTTTATTATGGCAAATGAAAATGTTGGAATTATAGTAAGAGTAGTTTTTTATATGTTTGTGACAGAATATTAATAAATCTATTTGAATTTTTTGACTTTGTTTCTACCTCTAGCCTCAACACTCCACCTGGAACAAAAATTAAGCTTTCAGGAATTGTTGAAGTGAGAAATGGATTTTTGCTGTTGGATGACAGTAACACAGCAGTTCTTGGAGGTGAAGTGGAGCATCTTATAGAAAAGTGGGAATTACAAAGGGTGAGGTAACACCACTAGAAATGCTTGTCTTACAAGTTGCATATTACATTCAAAAATGTCAAGCTTATTCTGTTGATTGTGAACTTTTGTATAATGAACTTTTAGAACTGTACTGTCCAAATAGTTTTAGGGATGCAGCCAAATGTATGCTAGTAGGTCGTATGTATAATGTTGCAAATTCAAAAATTACAAGTGATCTTTGCATGGGAACTGATTCCTTTCTGCAGGGATATATTAAATTTATGTTGGTAAATAGTCATGGGTGGTATTATGTTGATAGTCATGGCTTTCTTAAACATTGTGCTTGTTACCAAAATACTATGGAGTTCTGCCTTTTACAGTTACTGTCTTCAGACTGTGTCTTTTTGAGGCAAAAATAATAGAATAAATGTACAGAAAGCCTTGAAGTTGGTAACGTTTGGAATGAGCCCTGTACCCCAAATTTCGTCAGTACTTTAGGTGAATTGTGGTTACAAAGTCAAATTGAAGATTTAAAATTCTTCCAACAAGGCATAAAAATGTGTAAGCTCCTTTACTTTGGTTTCTGTCCCAGTAGAACAAAAGTGGCTGCAGGAATATTTTTTAAAACATTTTCTCACAAACAGGTGCAAGTTCCTAGGGCAGGATTTGTAACCCTACTACCATTCATCCCAAATATTTGCCAGATTAACTATCACTACTGCAACCACGCACATCTCTGTATTTTTACACCCACATCTCTGAAAGAGAATAGCTGCTTATGGACATGATGGTTAGTTTGGTAGGAAGTACTCATTTTATTGTTGTTCCTGCTAAGTTGGGCTCAGTAATTTTTGTTAGAGCTAGCCTTCTTTGGTGTTTGATTTGACTTCATAATTTCCAGCAAACTGAGCCAAAATTAATTTGAATTTTAGAGTTATGCATTCTAGTAGATTCTGTTTGTCATCCTTCAGCCTTTATAGCTAAAATTAAGGTTTTTTTTAAAACACAAAAGCATTCCTGGTTTTAAATGAAGCTTAAAGAAGGTTCTGGCAGAACCATCCCATTTCGTGATTTTTATTCTTACTTAGCATTAAGTCTTGTGAGTTCTCTTTTCAGTTAAAGAAGGTAGATGGGGCAGAAGAGAGAACACAGAGCTAACACTTTCTTAAGAATTCACAAGACAAGAATAGAACTGGTTTGCTTTCTTGGTGACATTTTAAATAGTCTGTTTTCATATTTCTTCTACCTGGACTTCAACAGATAAATTTTGCTTTATACTTCATAATTGGTTTTTGAAATCATTGTCAATAAATAACTTGGAACAGACTCTATTTACATAAATAAAAAAAGCAAAGCATTTAATAACCAAAGGTTTGCTGCTGACTACAACTTTCAGCACCTGTTAGCCAGCTCTCTTGGCTGTATGCAGTATGTGTAACAGAGTGGTAGCTGTCACTGATTTGCTCTGGTAAGGTACAGAAAGTTAACTATTGCCTGCTGCTATCCCCTCAGTGCCCTGGTTCTCAAACTTTTGGAGTTTGTCAGAGTATTTTCTTTTTCTTGTTGACCAGCTCATAGCACATGAATGTGGCCATGTCAGAAAAGCTGTGGGTGACAAGGAATTAGTTTGGACAGGTGAACCATGACCACTGGAAATTGTAGTTCCAGTTCTATATCCAGACTGACAGCTTGACAGATAGGGCTCAAACAAATCTGTAGAAGCCACATGCTACATGGTAGCAGTTTCCCTATGAACTTGATGCTTCAATCCTGTTCAGAAAGGTTTGTAGAAGAGTAGAGCTGACAAATAAATATAATTGCTAAAATATCTGAGAGGTGATAAGGACATTGCCACTCCTTGTATAATCTTGTCATGGAAGCTTGAATAAAATGCTGAATTGTGTTTGCATAAAAAGACATAAAACTTTTATTTGTGTAACTATTTCAAATTACTTGTTTTGAAGCTAGTTTTTTATTTTTGGTGGCAGTTTTATATTTTGTCTCCACTAGGAAGTCTAAGATGTGTAAATTTGGCTTCCTCTGTAGGTGATGAAATAAGGGGGTTTTATACTTAGCATAAAGTTAGTGTTGTTATGCCAAATTGCATGAAACTTTAGAATAAAAGTTGTCTATTCTGTGTTAAGGTATTGCCCTTGCACCTACTTGTCAGCTTCTACTTGTTCAATTGTATTACTGTTTTGTTCCATTCAGAGCAGTGTTTGAAATGCTTTCAGGAAGAATCAAGTTTTAGTAATAAAAGACTCATAATACAAAGTAGCATATGTGGAGTGAATGTAGTATTATCACACTGCATGAGGAATAAATGTGCTCTTGTAGATTCAATTTTATCATAAGGTAAATTCTTGCCTGAGAATTTCAGGTCATTTAAAGTGTCTATTTAAGAGACCGTAAATAAATAAGGAAGGAGTGTAAATGAGACTGTTACTGTGAGATTTGCCTTTCTAGATTATTTGGAAGTATGAGGTGAAGTGTTGTGGACATCTTTAAGAAAAAATACACTTCCAAATAATTACTGCTTTGTGGTGTTTCTCATTGCTTTGTGATGTTCTGGTGGTGACTGATGTTCCAAACATGAAGGATCAGTATCTGTATGATGTTGCTGGTACCCTTCTTATGTGGGAAGAGTATTTTGTATTGCTATTAAACAAAACACCAGACAATATGTAAGTGAAGTCTGAAGCAAATCTGCTGAGGTGATTGGTGAGACTGTTTGGTAGGGTCTTAAACTTTTTAAACTTAGAGTTACAGTTCATCTAAAAGTAAAGCTGTTTAGTATACTTCAAGATTTTTCTGTTTCGGTGAAGGTGAGGCTAAATACTGAGGTTACAACATGGGAAAAGAAGTGGTTTTATGTGTACTTCAAAATACATGTATAAAGAAAGACAAAGGTACAATAATACATAATATCTACCAGTCTTATATTGTAAACCTTAGTTTCTTAAGAGATTCTCTAGGAAATATATTTTTAGTGTTATGATGCAAGTAGACCAAAAAAGGTAAAAGAAGTACACTATATGTATTTATAACAAAGTTTATTGTCAATGGTAGTTACTGCTGGGTTATGAGGAAATTTAATTGTAAGCTGAAGAAGATTGTGTGTGTTGCCAATTTGCTTTTTATTTGGTGCCATGTGAAACCTGGTTTCTAAAGCAGCTGCTCTCACTTCTCAGCAGAGAGTGCTCCTTTAGAAGAAGGTTTCAGATCATTAGAATTCTTTCATTGTGGATAACAGTTTTATGCAATAAATTGTTATGATTCAAAGTTCATGTAGGTAACTGATAGTAAATAGGCAGTCAGTTTATAAGGGCTTTTTTTGCCATTTGTCCAATTGCACATTTGAGCAGTAGATTGGAACAGTCTTTTTCTTCTATGTGATTCCTTGATTCTGATTTGGTAAAAAAGAAAAAAGTGTAAATTCAGCTTGCTCTTCCTGATTATAGGACACGAGGAATTAATCCGATGCTTGAGTTCTTGTCTAGCCTATAACTATTTCTTTTAATTATAATTTGATTCAGTATGGGAGTTCATTCCAAAATTGTCTGCATTTCTCTAGGTACAAACAAGCAAACAAACAGAAATGCCTGAGTGGTGCAGGGTTTATTGCACCTGGAGTTCCTGCTCTGGGGAAGTGAAGTGGCTTGGCCATGAAATCCTTGTTCTATGTGCTGCTTCAGTTAATAGCTACAGGGAGGTGTGAGCATGCTGCAGTCATCAGCCCTTGGCTAGCTTGTATTTCTA
Source organism: Ammospiza caudacuta (assembly GCF_027887145.1). Classification (NCBI taxonomy): domain Eukaryota; kingdom Metazoa; phylum Chordata; class Aves; order Passeriformes; family Passerellidae; genus Ammospiza; species Ammospiza caudacuta. The sequence goes on from NC_080594.1 coordinate 64,850,626, forward strand.
AGGCAGCATTTTAACTGAACTGGTTGAAACTAAAACACAAAAATTTTATGATTTCTGCACTTCTAAGTGCTTTTTTTGAATAATTTATTGAATACTTGATCAGTGTTTTTTGCTCTAAGGTATGAGAAAAAGGATTATTCTTTTTCTTCAACCTTGAAAGGAATTAATAGCTATAAATGATTTAGAAAACAGTCTTTGGCTCCTGAATAAAAGTAGTTAACTTGAAAGGAATAGACCAAAAGCTTTAATTTGGGTATGTATTAGCTAAATTAATCTATTACTTAGTTTAAGAAATTCTCAGATAACATAGTGGCCTAAAGCTTGTGTTTATACTCCATTTCTCACATGATGGATTAAAATCAATTCTACATCAGGTTAATAAATATATAGGTAAATGTCATATATAACCTTAAGTAATTAAGGCTGTCTCTGACAACAGAGAATGTATGTAGTCATGCATGCATGTCTGTTGGGAGAAAAGGACAGGAACAAATTAAGCTGATAAAAAAGATACATTATAGGAAATGCAATTTTAACAGCATTGAGGACCTGTTCTTTTTTTTCTTAGTACACAGCATTTTGTTTCCAGCAGTGGCAAAAAGGGGATCGTTTTTAGGGAGAGATCCCAGTCTGAGCACTTATACGGCCTTGCCATGCAGAATTACTGTATTATATCAGGGGATACAATTCTGATTAGTCCTTTCTGTGTTTGCTTATGCGTGGGATGATGAATTTCACATAATGGTTGAGGATGGAGGTCATCTGGCTAATGAAGGCCACCTACAGCCAATTGTCTAGGACAGTGTCCTGGCAGCTTTTGAGTATCTCTAAGGATGGGGACTCCCCAGCCTCCCTGTCTCAGTCACTCTCACAGTCAAATAAGTGTTGTGTGATGGAGGGAATCTCCTATGATTCAGTTTCTGTCCACTGTCTCTGTCATCTTACTGGGCACCACTGAAAAGAGCTTGTCTCCATCATGCAGATTGATAAGTTCCCCCTGAACCTTCCCTTTCTAGGCTGAATTGGTCCAATCTCTTTTTAAAGGTGCTGTGTGCCTTTACAATCTCTACTGGCTGGAATTTCATTGGACATTGTATGAAAAAACATCTGTTGCCTAAATGTGTTGTGCTTTGTGCTATTAGTGTAGATTTTGATGTATAACTGGATTTTCTACATGTGCTCTATGTGCCTTAGTAATTATGCTAAATTCCATAATTTTCTTTGTTCCTCTGCCTCTCCTTCAACCCTCTTCTTAACTTAGGTGACCCAAGATTTAAAAATATTAATTTCTTTTCTGCTGAAAATACCCAATTTGCAAGTTTCACGTTCTTTCTGAAATAGAGACACTTATCGTATAATCTGTTTTCTGTTTGCAATTTATTAATTATCAATTTTCTTTTACAGAGTTTGGCAAAACACAATAGGAGTAACATTGGAACAGAAGGTGGCCCTCCTCCTTTTGTACCTTTTGGGCAGGTATAGTGTACTTTGTCACTTCATAAAAGTACCTGTATTATATCGATGTACCTTGTTCCAGTTAGGTATAGGCTGTCAAAACACCTTAGATCTTGATAGCCTGGATATAAAAAATGTGCCTGTTAAAAAACAAAACCAAAACTATGTTAATCCTGTCTCTTTGTTATGCCTGTTTCCAGTAACATTTTTCCTCTCAATTTCAAACTCAACTTTATTTAGTGTATGGAGCCTTTGATTTTGCTAGTGAGATAGTGTCAGCACTTATGCAGTCTCTCCTTAAATGCCAAAGAATTTGGCAAGGATCAGGAAATTTCCAAGAATCGTTGTGGTTGCATCATGATGTCTAGTTTCATCATGATGTAATACATCATGATGCGTATTCTTTATCTGATGGTCTGCTACTCTAATGGAATAAAACTTGGGTGGGTGTTTTTCAGATGAGAGCAGGCAGAAGAGTAATTAAACATTTCTTTTGTATTTTCAGAAATGTGCATCTTATGTGCAAGTGGATAGCAGAGATCTTGATCGCAGAAAGACTCTGCAAATGACAAATACTGTAAAACCTGTTGCGGACAATGATGAATTTGAAAAGCAGAGAACAGCTGCTATTGCAGAAGTAGCAAAGAGCAAAGAGGTTAGAATGCATGTGTTGCAGCATTTTACTTACCATGATTGATATTTTCTTGTCAAGTATTTGTCTCTTAAACGACAAATGCTTTCTGATATTTGCCTGTGTATAATTCTACCCCTGTATCTTTAAAAAGATGAATCAGACTTAGAGTCCTTTTGAATTGATGACTATGTTCTTATTTTAATAAAGGTACTAAATGTATCATAATGTTTTATTGTAGATACGATTTTGCTACCACTACTAAAAAATGAAGGGTGTACAATTTTGCTAATAAGATTTAAGTAATAAATGCAGGTTATCAATTTTCATCTGTTCTTTTTAATTCTCAAAACCCCCATAATTCGCTAAACTCAGTCTGAAAAAATAGCCAGGAAATTTAGTTCTAATGTGTCAGGTTTTTATGTTGTCCTTTGGTCTTCTTTTTAGTTTATTTCTCAAAGTGCTTAGTAAGTTGTAACAGCTAGAATTATATACCCATTTTACAACCTCATTTGGGCACAGGGGAAAAAACTCCTGACTAATAAATTCATCTTTTTCTCTGTGTATGTAAATTACTGCTTTATTTGTTGACCCAGACCATAATCAAAAAACTCAAAAAACCCACTGCAGCAAAAGTTTCTACTTTTTCTACTAGCTAAATATTTTCATTATTTCTGTTTGCTGAAATGTTATTTTGTGCTTATCTAAAGACCAAGACATTTGGAGGAGGTGGTGGTAGTAGCAGAAGCAATCTCAGTGTGAGTGCTGGAGGGAATCGAAACAGGGAACTGTTCCAGAAAGAGAAGATAGCAAAACCAGAGGGGAAGAATGAAGGCGTCTACCGAGAACTGGTAAGATGGAAGACTTGAATGGAGTCTTGAATGTGTAAGATTAAAAACAAAACCCCAAATATTACAAGAAAAAAATCAAAATACCTTGAGGAATGATGACTTTCCTTTCAATTAATTTTCAGGTCTGCTTAGAAAACTCTTTGTGCTTTTGTACCTTACTGAGCTAGCTGTGAATTTCACTGTGATTCTGGGCTACACATTTATTCAGTAAAATTTAAGTATGTATCTCAGAGGTTAGATTCCATTAGGCTTGGGATTTTGTGGGTTTTTTGCAGGGTCTTGATATGGCTATTTTTGAACCTGTAGACAGAGTGTTATATTCATGGGATTCCAGTTAAGAATGTTTTTGATGGCAGCTGTTGAAGTAAATGGGTGACTGGTATGATTTTGGTGCAGGTGCATTGTTTTTTCTGTACTTAATGCTTTTTGATTCCTGTTTTGACTTTTTGTCATCATGCTCTATGCAGTTTGGAATAATGGAGCCTGCATTTCTGCACAAGTAGATTGTTTGCATTTCTTTGCTTTCTTCTGTAAAATCTTTAGCCAATTATGTTTTATCCATATTTTAAGAAGTAAGTGGGTTTTGCGTTGTCTGCAAAAGCTTTGAAGGGGTTCAAATTGGAACAGAGGGCTAGTTTTAATGCCCATATTGTTTTGAGATATTTCTTTTAGGTTTCATATAGACTAGGAGAATTTGTGCTTGAAGGCCTGTAGTAGTAGAACTGGAAGCTAATGAATTAAAAATCATACTATTAAAAAAAAAATCCCTTGATTACCTGCTTCTTTTGAGCTTATATGTAGAGATTTTATATAAAAGTAAAATATTGTTTCAATTAAAAATAAAAGAAAAATTAATGTAAAATCTGGTGTGTTTATAGAGTATTGTATTTATTATTTTTGTTTGTACCTTTTATTTCAGGTTGATGAAAAGGCTCTAAAACACATAACAGAGATGGGTTTTAGCAAAGAAGCAGCAAGACAGGCACTTATGGATAACAGTAACAGCCTGGAGGCAGCATTAAATTTTCTTCTGAACAACAGTAAACAGAAACCCATTCAGGGACCACCACCTAGAGGTAAATCTTGCAAAGAGATGCTTTAAAACTGTTTACAAGCCAAAAAATTTGTGTGGGATGGATTACTAATGTAGTTACAGAAGGACATATTTGCATGTTTTCTTCCTGCAAGTTAGAATGCATTGCAAACCTGAAAGCAAATCCCTAAGAAAGACTTCTGTGTATTACATTCTTGTCAGAACTTTTGAGTTGGAACTCAGATGTGTAATTAGCTTTAAATGGGAAATGTGTATCCTGGAATCACAGAAGAACATGGGCTGGAAGGGACATTGAAGATCATCTTATTGCACCTCCCCCACACCCAGCTCCCAGACAGAGAGGCCACCCACGACACCAGCTTGCTCAGGGCCCCATCCAGCGTGCCCTTGAACACTTCCAAGGACAGAGCATCCGTTGCTTCTCTGGACAACCTGTTCCAGTGCCTCATCACCCTCATAGTAAAGAATTTTTTCATCACATCCAATCTAAATCTCTCCAGTTTGTAGTTTGAAATTGTTCTCCCTTGTCTTATCACTGCCTTTCTGTTACAGAATTTTTTAAAGACAGAAAATACAAACATTTTGTAAAGCAAATGAAGGCATGTTTGTGCTTTTTAATTTTTATTGCCCATTCTCAAAAAGCCTTTCATGCTTACAGGTAAGGGGAAGGGCCGAGGCCGAATAAGACCTGAAGATGAAGAAGAGCTAGGAAATGCCAGACCATCTGCACCAAGCACACTGTTTGATTTCTTGGAATCCAAAATGGGTACTCTAACAGTAGAGGGTGAGTTACTGAAATTAATGTATCTAGAACAAATATTGGATAGTGTAGATTCATTTTTCCTAACTCTAGTCATCCAAAAGTTGATTCCTAGAACTTCCTCCATGGTCAGTCATTAAAAAAACAAAGAGTGCTTGGAAAATTATTCCTCTCAAGAAAGGCCAAATAAGTTGCTCAGTGGTGATTAGATGTTTTAAAGTTGGTAACTTGAAATGAGGTGACATAAACCACAATTTGTTAATCTGACTGAATTCTTCCTGAATCGTGAATCTTTATTTATGACATCATAAGTCTTCACTGTATTTATCAAAAATCAAAATATTCAAATAAGTAACTTTTAAATACACCAGCATTCTGCATTAGCTGATGCAGTTTTGTAAACTGGTCAGGTAGTGAATATAATCACATTTTCAGAAAGAAGATACTTGAGATATTTCTTGGCAACTCATTTTACTTACCAAAGATGCACTGGATTTCTTATGATGACTAGAAATGAAAACAGTGGTAGTGTTTTTGGCTTACACTGCAAACATTGATTTTGCTTTGGATACATTTTGTGCTTATATTGAGATATTACAGAAGGCTTTTATGTTTGTCTGAAAGACATTTAAAGGAAAATAAAAGAAATAATCCCTGAGGGTTATATAAATTTCTTATTGTCAGTGTTTTATAGTAAGTAGGTAATAGTAGTTTATCAAGACTTGTGAAATGAGTGAATTGCTTTTTTAAAATGATAGTACTGATTGCTTAGGAATACTTATGATCCTTTGGTTTTAGTGCATGTATGTAGACAATAAAGCATAGTGTTTGTTATGTGAGTAAAAAGCTAGATATATTTATTACATTTACTTCAGTTTATAATCTTCAATATTGTGTTTTAAAGATAAATACACATCACTTTTATGAGTTTTTTTCTTCTTAAATGAAAATAAATGATTGCATAAATGTCATAAGAAGAAAGACATAATTCTGTTAAAAATTTTTAAAGGTTTTATACTCCTTGAGTTACTGAAGGTTCTGCCATATTTCCTGCTATGACACACAGGGTTTTTGTTTTTATGGTTTTATCACTATGTTGGTTTTTCTCACTTTATCTGAGTAATCAATATGTAATCCAGTGTACTATTCCTGAACCATACTTTCCTTAAAAAAATCCAAACCTAACTTGTTAGCATTTTGAAGAGTTCAGAAAGTGTTGTGATTATTTTGTGAAATTCTTTTCAATCTTTCTGCCTTTTTCTTTTCTGAAAAAAATAGATGTTGTACTTTGTAAGGCTTTGAAGTGGTTGCTTAGTTTCATGTTCTTAGCTTTTATTTTCCTTACTGAGTATAGTCCATAGGATTGCATCTCTGTTTTTATGCCAGGTTTTAGTTTTGCTTTCAGAGTCTTTTAAATGGATATTTCAAGAAATACATAGGCATGTGGTTTTTTTTTTACTTTCAAAAGTGATTTTTTTACTTGCCAAATTGGAGAAAAACTCTGCAGTCTGATGAATTCAAACACATCCTTAAAATCATATATTAAAAGTTAATTTTCTGCCATTTGATTCCCTCTGCCTTTGAAAATAATTTCATTTAAATTCTTAATTATTAGTTGTCTTAAGTTCCACTCAAACTGAGATGACAGGAGTTTTAGAAGTATTTGCTGAGTGATCTGTCTGCAGTGACCATACTTGGCACTGTGAACTCTTCAGTCATGAAGTCTGCATCCAAATGTCTGCAGAAAACAGGATATATATACATACATATATATACACACACACACATATATATATATGTATGTATGTATATATAGTACCTCCTATATATATGTATATATATGTAGTACCTCCTAAATTTAATTTGATCCTGTCATCTATGAGCAGTAGAGAAACATATTTTCACTTAGAATTAGAAAAGTATTTGGTCAGAATTGAAATGCACATTGGACAAACTGATGGAAACAACTCAAATATGTAATGTTACTAAGCTAAGAATGTCTCTTCATTGATTTTCCTGCACAGTATTACACTAAGGAGTGCCCAGGCTGGCAGGTTTTTCTCCTTTTTTTTTTCACCAAACACTGTATTATACCACATATAAAAGAAGATAGATAGATTGTTCTGCAGTATTTCTGGCACCTTGCTGTCCTGCATGGTCTCTAAAATCTCATATTGTTTTTTAGGTATTGAGAAAGAAAGAGGTTTTTACAGGGACAGTGGTTTTGAATATATGAGCAAGTCCCTACTATTACATGTTTGTGTATGATCAGGAGCAGATGATTACCTGGAATGGCCATATTTATCTTTATTGCGAGCATTAAAGTCCTATACACTTGAGACAGAGTATAATTCCTTCTAAATGACTGGAAGTCGTTGTACAATCCAAAAAGCAAAAGGCGCTTTTGCTGAACTGTTTTTTAATATTTTTTAATCCTGTACTACACCACATTTTCTTCAAAATCTTATGTGATCTGGGGAAAGTGTCTGGAAAAAAAGAAGCCTTTCTCTTTTCAAGTACACAGAAGATTGATTTGCTTTGTGCATCCCTCCTTGTTTTTCTTATCTACTGTTTCTAATTACACCTGAAACCTTAGTAGTGTGGAGAATTTCTAAATTCACTTCTGGCTGGATGGTTCTATTTCTGAACAGGAACTGCAGAATTGTTGAATTTTTTTCTTTGATTTGGTACTTTTTCATACTTGCGTTTAGACCAAGTAGAAGAATATTTGAGTTGAAATACCTTTGAATTTTTTTTGGGAGGTACTTGTATTCCTTTTAAAAATGAAGACAGCACATTAAGTTTCTTGTTGTTAGCTTTTTTTTTTTTATATAGAAGTTACAAGAAAGCATGTTAATGTTTTGCCCCATAAATGATATCTTGTGAGGTTTTATGTTTTATCTCCTCTTTTCCATTAAGGAAATATTGTTTTAAGTAATTACAGCTATCAAAAGTATGAAATACCTGACTCCATGATCTGCTAGCTCTTTAATTGTAAAACACAGCATACTTTAAACATACTTTATTTAAATGAAATGCAAAGAATTAAAGCAAGCATATCCTTAACTTAAACTGCATGTTTGTTTGTTTGTTTATTTATTTATTTATTTATGTATTTATTTATTTATTACTGGGAATAGTTGGTGGCACCTACAAAAGTATTTCTATGTTGAAATTAAGTAATTTGAATTTTGGCGAGAGAAACCTCCTGACTGCAAGAGATAACACAAATAGAAGACAAAATTGCTTTCAATTAGCTGCCTGTGCTTGTACTTGGTTAATTTCTGCTACTGAACACAAAAGATTTTTTCCATTAATCTTCTTATTGTTTTCTTTTGTTATGAGGAACAACTCATCTATCTTTGCCAGCTTAAATAAGTACACACAAGGATTATCAGAGAGAATAAGATGATACCAAGAGCACTGGCTATAGTATTAATGAATAATGAACATTATTCTTTATCTAGTCCCAAATAAATTAAACGTTTGAAATAAATTGGTAATGTAATACAATGTAATTAAAAATATTTGTTTCATTTTGTGATCACACAATTTATTTGAATATATGGAAGTGAGGGTGCGTTGCAGGGAAAAAAAGAGTCATACTTTTTGGAGTTAAAAGAAATTTGTAACATTTGAAATCTGTCATGCAGTAGCCATGTTTTCAACAAGCACGGAATGCTATGGACAAGAGATCCAAATTGAATAATAGCTATATTTCTTATTCAGCCTTTCTTCTAAAAATTGAATTTTAATCAGAGTTAATTGTGACTATCAAGAAAATCACTTTTATTTGTTGTATTGATATGTTAGCATTGTTAGCATTCGTGATATATGTTACAAGGCTTGTACTTTTATTTTGCCTTTAAATGTAAAAGGGACAAATTCAGTAAATTTCATACATTTTTAAAGAATGATAAAAAATTATCAGTTTTTGTTAGAGTCCTTTAATCCAGTTAGTTAAAGTTTGTAGTGAATACAATGCAAAATGTTTTGGATTTTTTTGTTCACTTCTTTATTATACCTCTTCTCAGCTTGTATTTGGTTTGTTTCAGCAGAAACATGCACTCAGGTCCCTGTTCCTCAGTGTTGCTACATTTTAGAAAGAATTATATTGAAATTGATTTAATTTGACAAAGCTATTGGGTAATAGGAATTTTACTTCATGACACAAAGTGTGTGCAAATGTATCACTAATTATCTTCTAATTTTTAAATCTTTTGATCAGTATGAGATAGAACATGCCCTAGAGGTAGCTGTCTCAAAGATATACTTCCATACCGTTACACAAAAGTATTATTCAGTCTGAGAGGAGAAACCCAAAACATTGCCAGCAGTGTGCGAGGGCCACGCTCATCAAATTTAGCTGCGTTATTAAACATGATAAAATCCACAGGAAAGGACCACAGGAAGCAGTACTTTTTAAATTGCATTGTGCACTGAGCAGTGCTTTATGAATTGTGTTGGCTGGGATTTCCAAATGCAGCAGGTCCTGGTCCTGCTGGTTCCTTGTAATCAGGGGAATGTGATTGGTCCTGTAGGGTCCTCTTGCGTCAGTCATCACACACAAAGGCCAGAGTGAGTGAGTGAGGGAGGGTTCCAGGTGACAAACGCTACTTGTCATCTCAGAACTTCTGAGTAGATGACAAGAACCTTATCATTAATTTTTACATGTATTTTTTCCACACCATGTTCCCAAATCTCTGGTTGCAACAATGATGACTGGATTAACCTATCCCGCTGTTGGAGAGTAGCTTACTACATCTTCTTGTTACAATCCAAATTAATATTTGTTATAGCCCTGTAGGAGGCATTACTTTTCTGGAAAGCGTTGCTAATGGTTTGTTGGAGTTGAGGCAGGAAGTAGAAGCAGCTGTGGTAGACAAATTGTGAATGAGATCCCTTGATGCTTTTTTGATCCTTATTTCTCATAAAGAAACTTTAGAATCCCTTCATTTTTTGGTAATCAGACCAGACAGCACAAATACATGAAGAACCACTATTATTATCATCTCCTGGCTTTTTTTGTTGGCTACTGTTGACAAAGTAACATTTACTGCTACTTGGCAGTTTCCATTTGCAAGTGACTTGTGCTTGAATGTAAATCAATCATTTAATGTGTCCTGCTTATTTAAGGCTGCTGTGTATGATGCAGTCCCCAGGGAAGCTTTTGCACAAGAACTGCACCTCTGTAAAAAACAAAAACTTATGGGATTTTGTATATCTTAAGCTTAAACAAAAAAAAGTCAGGTGTTTCATGTCAGCCTTTGTATGCCACAGTAAAGAGATCTAGAAAAAAATAACCATGTTCACTGTTTTGAAATTCTCTACTCACTTTACCTGCAGTCTAACACATAGTATTATTTGAACTTTCCATTACTATTAAAAAAAAAAATCTGTAATCAAAGGATGCAACACACTTTCAAATCAGCTTGTTGCTTTTATGTTATGATCACCTTACCTTGTGTAGACAAGAGCTAAAATTACTCATTACAAGTTATGAAATTGAATAGAAATTTCAGTAAACTCTTTTGAATTATAGAAGAATATATCTATGTTCTGAGTTTTCCTTGAGGCTTTAACTAAACTGTAACTGCTTTGCATGCATTTTTGTAGAGTCCTAGTACCTTGTATGTACTACGTACTGTCACTAGCTATCTCAGCTCAGGAAATGTTTATTTATTTAGAAAAAGAGCAAAAGACAGCCCTTAAGAGGAAATGTTTTGAGTTTAGGTCAAACCTAATATCCTGCCATCTAGGAAAGTATTACCATGTCCAATCTAGTAATGAACCCATTCCTGGGTGTTTTTTTCTGTTGAAACAGTGACTTTAAATTAATGCTACAGAATATTAAATAAGATGATTTATAAGTGAATTAGGTTAGAGTTTTATACGCATTTTTCTGTAATGGTGTGTACAAGGGAGTAAACATTCAGGGGTCATCAAACTGTTCAGTCATTTTGTGTGTAATTAACATTAGGAATAGACCTAAGAGCTTAGGTTGGGCTTAGGTTGGGCATAGGAAGAGTGGAAGCCTGAGCATTTTACTACCAGGAGAGAAGAGGTGTAAATTAAGAATGTTGTGAACAAAAACTGTTAATTAATTAATTAATTTGGAAGTTAACTCTTTCGAGATGATAGGAAGTCTGTAAGATTGGTATTATACAGATGTGGAAAAGTGTAATGAAGCTATTTAGTGAAAAGCTACAGATGTAAAGAAAAACAGTACTTTCATATCTCATTTGTAAAGAAGAAATAACGAGGTACTTCTAATTTTAAAGGTGTTATTCTAACAAAACAAAATTAATTATACAAGATTTAAAGTCATCTTTGCATTTTTAAAAATAAAATGCATATGTATGAAACTCTTGTTTCTGAGTAGTATGTATTTACATTTAATGCATTAAAAATGTGGTGGTTTTCAGAGTACTATATTATACAGTAAGATGTATTTTTACCAAGATCATGTTCAAGCTAAGCCTTATATTTGCTTATGCCATGTTAAAAACCAAAAACACTAGGTAATTTCAGTAAAGCAAATGTGACTTCTATAAGTTATGCTACATCAAATATATGTAAAAATTGAGCTAGATTCTTATTGGCTAATTTAGTAAATTAAATTGATAAAAATTCTGTGAGCTACTGCTAATCATGTGATGCTTGAAAAGTTTTTTATTAAAAAATAAACCAGGTAAAATTTACATTTTAATTTTAACTTGCCATCTTGCATGTAGTTATGAAAGTTGATACATTTGCTTTCAGCTATCAGTGTTCATTGTTTCTAGTGCTAGCATTCCTTTCCATGGGAATGTATATTGTTTCTAGTGCTAGCATTCCTTTCCATGGGAATGTGTGAGAGCCTGACTGCACAGTCCCATCAGGCCCACGCACACACCAGGCTCATGGACCCGAGCAAGAAAAGAACACCTTTGCAACTGCCCGCATGGCACAAAATTGCTCATGTAAACATGAATCCCTTTAATGGGTTTATGTTTTCCTTTTCCATCAGCTTTAAAGTGTGCTGGCAGATCTCATACCTAGCCACCAACACACACACCCCCCCCATGTCAGTCTGTCCTGGCCAGGAGAGCCCTGACCTGTGGTACCCACTTCACCTGTGGCCCAGCCTGTTGGCTGCTACAGCCTGGAGCTGGTAGGAGGTTACATGGATGTGCTTTGTACAGCTCTGGCCACTGTGTGAGCCCAGACCTGGGATCTCCTGGCAGATGGCCTTTGAGACCCCTTTGGTCTCTCTCACTGTTCCTTGTCCCAGCTACCAGCTTATCCTGCCTCAAATTTGCCAATTTAAAAACATGTCCCCTCACATACACAACAGAGAATTTAGAAAGAGAATTTAATAAGGAGATGAGACAGGTTACAGTGGTCACATGCAGGACTGTATTCACCAGGAACCTACTTATTTGCAGCTCTCCTGTTTCATCTCGTTTCTTCTGTATTTTCCCCTGGGTTTATCTTCATTTCTCCCCTCCTTTTGCTCTTCACCTAAACAACCCCATTGAAAATTTCATGTTTGCCTAAAAAGCTCAGAATTCCATAAAAAGTTCCACAGATATTCACAGTTCTCTTCCTCTTCAGCAGGCCATAGCATGTTTCCTCTCTTTACTTATATTCATGATAATCTTGTCTTTATTCTCATCAGTTAAGAGTTCTGGTTGAAGCTCTTAAAGGTGGTGCTTGAGAAGGTCCTGTTATGGCTCACTGATCAGAGTCTCCAGAGTCCTGGGCTTTGCTACTATTCCTGCTATCTACATTTTGCCAGCTCTGTTCATTTTATCACTTCAGATTCTTGCCTTTTCTCTTTTTTCCTGAATAACTGTTAACAAGGTATTTTTACAGAAGGTTTCAATTCAGATTATAAGTATTCCCTTTTCCTCCTAATTTTCCTCTCTCCTCCTTTCTCCACCTTGGAATTCTGTTTTTCTCTCTTAAGGGGCTCTTACTTGAGTGGGTTGTTGATGTCCATAGGGAGGAACGAGTTATCTCCTGGAAATTTATGCCTGGCTTTTCTCTTGCTCATAGGTGTTTTGGTTCTGAGTACAGCCCAGAGTACTGTAATTCTGGGCTGTACTTAGAACTAAATTCTGATAATTAGGAATTGCAGTTCAAATGTGTCTGGTAAATTCTCTGTGTGTACCATTCCATTTCCATGTCACAAAGGTGCATACATTTCTGAAGAATACTGTTGCTTTATCTCATTTAAGGCTGCTGTGTATGAAGTCTGAAACAGTATTTCTAAAATGTATTTGTGTGAAATATGTTAATTGAAATAATTTTTTTCTTTGTAGAACCAAAATTGCAATTTCAGCCAACACATCAAGTACAGCACAAAGTTATGAATACAGAACAGAATGGCATCAAAGAGAATCATTCAAGACACGTTTCTCGCAATGACATGAGACAACCAAGGAATGAGAAACCCCCTCGTTTTCAAAAGGATTTTCAGAATTCAAGGCAGGCTTTGGAAAGTGGTGGGTTACCAAGAAACAGAGGTCCTGAAAGGCACAGCTCTTTAGAACACTGGACAGATGAAAAAAATAAAAGTGACAGACATTATCCTAGAAATGACAGGTCAAAGGATTTGGGTTATCCCATAACCACTCACCAGAGTGATATTACTTTCAAAAAAAGGGATAACAACATGCAAAACAGAGTAGGAAAAGGAGTGTCTTTCTCAGAATTCAAGGAAAATTCTGCTGCTCAAGATGTGACAGACAACAATAACCAGAAACGTGGGAAAAGGGAAAACCAAACACACAATTCAGAAAATTTTTGTGATAGGAAGGCACGAACAATAAGTAATGAAGCCTTTATGGTAAAACGTGAGCAACATTTTGGTGTTAATAATGATTACCAAAATCCAAGTAGGACTGATAATTTCAGTGCTATACCAAATGGAGATACTGAGCATCATCAGAAAGGAAGACGAGTAGGACCTATCAAATCGTCAGGACCCACTGTGATCCCATCTTTTGATGATAAAATGTTGTATTACAACACTGGTCCCAAAAAGAGAACTGGGCCCATCAAACCAGAGAAAATACTGGAACCATCGAGTCACATGGAGTATGGAAAAAGTTGGAGACCAGGGGATGAATGCTTTGCTCTTTATTGGGAAGACAACAAGGTATGCCTTTGCTAAATGAGAACTATCTCAAATTGTACCTCTCATGCTCTCTTACGTGTGTGTGGGAGATATTTAGCACACTACCACTGGGACATGGCCTTTGTTCATAGGTGTGCAGTGTGCTTCTTGCCTAGCTCTGTGCTCTGTTTTTTCATATTTATGATGTATGTCAGTTGCATTCACTGCACAAAATTTTCAAGTCCCTTAATCAAGTCCTTGTTTCTGTCATGTACATGGAGTTTAGGGTGTCTTAAGTTCTTTACTGAAGCATTTGACTTAAGTGCCAAAAATTTGAAGGGATGAATGAGGATCTAGGTGCTCATATTCTTTGCTGAGGAACAAAAACAATAAAAACTGTGCTATCTAGAATATCTATAATGGTAGATGTGTAATACCTTTTTCTGGAACAAGTCAGCACATGACCTTTAGCAGACAAAGAAAGAATAAAGTCTGCAGGAATGGGGCTGTAAAAAGCCTGCCAGTTTTCTTTCAATCATTACAGAACAGAAACAGCAAAAGGCTTAATTTTGTTTAGCTCTTGTACGCTATCAGGTAAAGAATTTATGGACAAATTAATTATGCTGCATGATAGATTTGTATTACTGATTTTTAAAAGTTTAAATACTTTATTTTCAGCTCTTTTCCCCATTAATGAGATTTCTCTTGCAGGAGGACATTTTGCTTTCTTCTCCTTTGCTAAGAAAGTTTTAGGCTGTTTTTGTCATCGCCTGTTCAAGAGTTGTCTGCCACTCTTCATTAGTAGTTTCTTTGGGTTTTACCCCTTTCTGATAATCTGACAAGTACCTTAAATATTGTTGTTCTTTAAGTACTTTTTAAGAATTTTTTTAAAGTTTATTTATTATAAGTGTTTTCTTTTTTTTTTTTTGTCTGCATTAACTCAGCAGCATAAGTTTATTTTTCTCTTTTCTGCTAGTGGCAACCCATAGTCAGGTGACTGCCTTAAATAGGAATATGTAGCTTGAGTGGATGGATTAGTGTGAAGTATAATGGCATATTACTGAATTGTTTCCTATTTTCAGAGTACTTGCATTACTCTGAAATGAGATCTTGAAGTTTTTAAAAGTGCAAACCTTGCAAGATAAGTACATATGTCGTAATCCCAGAATGTTACGTATTCAGCAGATTAGAAGGTGTGTTTTGGGCAGTAATTGGTTTCTTGATAGTGTAAGTAAATGCTACGACTCACTTCTAAGACATGTGATGATAAAATACAGTACTGAGCCTTACCATTTAGGAGGCTGTGATTTTTTTTGTGTTCAGTCAGATAAAATTGATTTAATACGTTCAAGAAAGTATATTTGCATAAATGTAAAAAACCCAAGTTTTGTGTTTAGAAAAAGGACTTTATGAAGAGGCAGTTTTATCATATTTTCATCATATTTTTATCATGTTTTATTGTGTGACAACATAGGTGTGCGAGTACACGCATACAAGCCATATCAGTATATGGCTAATAAGTACTTACAGATGTATATTTTAAGTAAACATCTTAGAATAGCATTTCTCTGTATACAGCAGTGTTAGTGATTAATTTGTTCTGCTTTCAGGGAGATGAAAATGGGTATTTTAAATGGTCAGTCTACTTAAATAAGCTGTGTATCTTCTCAATGAATACTCTAAAAATGTTCTGCCATGTCCTTGGTGTCTGCCATGTGGAATTTTAAGATACTCGATTTCATATCTAGTACAAATTTAAAACAAAATATAATGCTGACTATGACTAAGTATGTATACACACACAGAGACATATATGAAAAGGAAGTTGTTAAGAATTTGTGGTATTTCTGGTTGTATTTTGTGACCTTTGAAAATTTCTCTTTTAAGTTCTACCGGGCAGAAATTGAAGCTCTCCATTCTTCTGGGACAACTGCAGTTGTTAAATTCAGTGATTATGGAAATTATGAAGAGGTGCTTCTCAGCAACATCAGGCCTGTTCATGCAGACACATGGGTATGTGATAACAAATTGTATTAAAAAATACCAACTACATAGTCTGTACAAAATATGTAACTCTTAACTAATTAATGCCTACTCACGCAAAGAATGCTACCTACATGTGTAGAAAAATAGTTGCAAAGTACATGCACAAAATCTCTGATTTTACTTCTCTATATGAAACCTGATAGACATGTATTATGATGTGGTATTCTTCCTGTATAATAAATTTCAATTGTATTGTTTGAAAATGAATAATTGATCTGTCAACCAAACAGTTTTATGCATGTTTTCTCTCTTAAAAGTTGTTACTTACTCTATTCAACCCAATTTTTTGTTTTATTTCATGTACATTGTATGTTGTTCTGTAAGGGTTAGGAAACAGTCATTTAAAACGTATGTTCTGAAGCTTTTCACTACATGTGTATGTATGACTAAAAATACACATCTGTATCCCTTTATTTTGTATCATGATTTTATTCTTGTTTCAATGATTTCTTCTTTGCCAAATACTGTAGTGGTCATGTATGCATCAAAATCTGTTTTGTGAAGTTTAGAATGTATTACCTTTATGGAAGTTGGAAATTTTAAAAGGCTTTATTAGTGAATGTCATGGAAGCAGAGATACATTTCAATTAAAACAAATGTCAGGAATGCACAATTCTTTGCTGTTTACTCTTACTATAAAAGGCTGCACAAAAAATACTCATCTGCATATTGATTCCTTAATGATGAGTTGACTGTGCTTATTTTAAGTTCTTACTTTTGGGTCATAGAACCATGTTACTATTGCTGCAGAGGCTGAACAGTCAGCTCTTGTTTCCCAGTGCTCTTTTAACAAGTATTGTTGCCTGTAGTTCTCAGATGCCTGTGAGATGGCCTTTTTGTACTTAAAAAGACACCTGAAACTCCTCCCAGCTGATGCATTGCTGTTTGTATCAAAATTTACCCTTTATCCTGCCTTCTTTTTGTCCTACACTCTGGCCTGTAAGATGCTAGTTACTTATGGTATGATTGTATTATTTTAACCTTTTTTCTGGGTTAATAATCAGACTGTTCTTCATATGATACAGTTTTGACGAGTGGCTTTTATTTTACTTTAAGCCACTGAATGTTAGCTCTCACAGTGTAAGAACTTGGCCTAATATTAAGACTAAGTTGATCCTGGTAGTGAGGTGCCATTTCCTACTTGATTCTAGTAGTGAGGTGGTCATTTTCCCTGCCTCTTCTGCCTATGCCTGACCATGTGTTCTTCCTCATCCCTCTCCTCCCATGTTGGATTGTCAGTCATGTAGCCACAGGATGAAATTGAATTAAATGAACCACATTTTTGTTCCCCCAGGTTGTCTTACTTTATTTCAGAGTTAGTTTGTTAAAGCTGAGGCAAGGGTGGGACAGTGTATGGAGAGGCGATTCTGACAGTAAGTACCATAGTCCTGACATCATGATGCCTCCTGATTGAGTCATTGAGGCTTCCTCTGTGATTACTGGAGACAAAAGAGGAATTTCCAAGGACTTTCAGTCCATTCAAAAGTGAAAAATACCTTTCTCAAGGTTCTTATTTTCTCTCAAGGTAGCCTAGTTACATAAATTCAAACAATGACATTTCAGATCATTACAGTTACACAAGATGAATGCCAATCAACATCTTCACAGTAAACATCATTTAAATGAGTTGTTTTCTGACAAATTGCTCTTTTGTTGCTAGAAGGTCCTTGAAGCTGTAGGATATTTGCAGAAGAAAGTTGATTAGGACCTACCTCTTCACTTCTTTGTTTTTGGGTGCTAAGCGTAATCCTCATTATGCATTTGCAGTTCTTAATCACCCATTGATACTCAGCTTTGTCTTTTAAGCTGAACACTGTTGGCCATTTTTCTTTGTCTCAGTGTTCTTATTATGTATAAATCTAGATAGCATGCCTAAATGCAAAACAAAGTTATAATGCTGCTTAGTTCTTTGACTTAAGATTCAAGTAACTTGGGTATATTTCCTCTTTACTAGAGAACAAAACAGATTTTAAAGTAACTTCAATAATTACTTTTCTTTCACTGATCAATGCTACTGGCCCCAAGGAGCATGTATTACTGGAAATATTGTGCTGATTTTTATTTCAATTGTTCCACATAATTTCCAGATAGTGAAGTAAAGTCCCTTTTGCAGTTGCTTGGGTCCATCAATGCTTTTAAACATCACCTCCTAAGGGCACTGGAGCAGGCAATCCCCAAAAGTCTGAAGTCAAGCAGGCGAGGCAGAAGGCTGGCTTGGCTGAACAGCAGTATAGCAAAAAAGAAGGTGTATGCCCAGTGGAAGCAGGGTCAGGTGGCATGGGAGGAGTACAGAGATGCTGCTTGCCACTGTAGGAAGAAAATGTATGCAGCTGAAACTCAGTTGGAGTTGATGCTGCCAGAAATGTGGAGGGCAATAAAAAAGAGGGTTTTTTCAAATATATTAATGGCAATAGGCAGTGTAAAAATAACATCAGCCCATTACAGGATGAAGATGGTCTCCTTACAAACAGGAACAGGGACAAGCAGAGGTGTTTAAGACATTCTTTGCCTCCATCTTCAGCATGGGTGATGGACCAAGGGAGTCTCAGTGCCCTGAGCTGGAAAACCATGATTGAGAATCATCAACTCACAGTTTACTCTGGAGTTGTGTGAGATCTCCTTGTCCAGCTGGATCCGTACAAATCTATGGAGCCTGATGGGATTCATCCAAGAATCCTCAAAAAACTGGCTGATGTAATCACAAAACCTCTCACAATGATTTTTGAGTGGTCTTGGTAATCTGGAGAGGTCCCAGCTGACTGGAAGCTGACCAGCTCTATCCCAGTTTTCAAGGAGGTCAAGGGGAACCCTGGAAACTACAGACCTCTCAGTCTCACTTCAGTGCCTGGTAAAATAATGGAAAAGATTATTCTGGGAGATACTGAAAAACACCTGGAGACTAATGCACTCATCAGTCACAGCTAACACAGCTTTGTGTGAGGAAAGTCCTCCTTGTCAAACTTGATTTCCTTCTATGACAGGGTAGCCCACCTAGCTGACCTAACAAAGACCGTTGATGTAATTTTTTTGGATTTCAGTAAAGCTTTTGATGCTGTCTCTCACAGTATGCTCCTGGACAAAATATCCAGCCCAGAGCTTGATAATCACATTATGTGGTGGGTGAGCAGCTGGCTCTTGGGTCAGGTGCAAAGGGTTGTAGTGAACAGGGTGACATCAGAGTTTTGGTGACTGGTCACTAGTGGGGTTCTGCAGGCTTCATACTCAGCCTCTGTGCCCTTCAACACCTTCATTAACAACTTAGACGTAGGTCTCAAAGGAGTAAGTTTGCCAATGACACCAAATTGGGAGCAGCTGTCAACTCTCTTGAAGGCAGAGATGCTCTTCAGAGGGACCCAGACAAATCAGAGGGCAGTCACCAAATGTTTGAGGTTTAACAAGGACAAGTGCTGGATTTTCCACCTTGGATGGGGTAACCCTGATGGTGTGTGTACACTAGGTAATGAGGGGCTGGAATCAGTGCTGCAGAAAGGGACCTGGGGATCATGTCAGTGGCAAGTTGAGTCATCACTGTGCCCTGGCAGCCAGGAGAGCCAGCTGTGTCCTGGGGGGCATCAAATACAGCATCATCAACCACTCAAAGGAGGGGATTGTCCCGCTCTGCTCTGCATTGGTGTGGCCTCACCTCGAGTGCTGTGTGCAGTTTGGGACACCACAATATGGGAAAGACATTAAGCTATTTGAGAGCATCCAGAGGAGGCAGCAAGCATGGTGAAGGGCATTGAGGGGAAGCCTTGTGAGGAGTGGCTGAGGTAATTGGGTTTTTCAGCCTGGAGGAGACTGAGGGCAGACCTTGTTAACCTTCAACATCTTTCTGAAGGGAAGGTACCTATGTCTTCACTCCTGTGACCAGTGACAGGATGCAAGGAAGTGGCATGAAATAGCATGATTCAGGGGAGGATATCAGGAAAAGGTTTTACACTCAGAGAACACTGTAACAGGCTCCCCAGGGAAGAGGTCACAGCACCAAGCCTGACAGAGTTCAAGAAGCATTTGCACAGTGCACTCATGCACATGGTGTGACTCTTGGGATGTCCTGTGCAGGGCCAGGAGTTGGACTGCTAAATTGTCAGTCCCTTCCATTTAGCATATTCTCTGATTACACAATTCTTGATCTTCGATATCTGTACTGAAAACTTGTAGAAATACACTATATGTGAGTTCTATTTCAGACTTCTTTTTGAAAGAGTTGCTAATACTGAGAGAAGATTTAGTGAACTCTTACAAGACGTAAATGTCTTAGAAGTGATTATTCTTTATTGTTTCAGTACTGTTTGTTTAGGACTCATGTTGAATTTCATTTTTTGTCCAACAAATACAAATGGATAAAAGTATACCACTGGGAGGAAGAAAAAAAAGCAAAGCAAAATGCTGCTTGGCTAGTCACTTGCAATAACAGCCAAAGTACCACAGTGACCTTATTTTGATGACATTACATATTTTATGAGGTGCTTATTTAAGCACCTCAGCATCTGCTCTGCTTTTGGCAACCTTTATAAGTGATTTTTGGTTTGTTTGGTTTTTTTGGTGGGTTTTTTGCTTTGTTTTGTTATCTTAACTGTAGATCAACTCTGCCTCATATTTTCAAAATACATTGTGCTTACCACCTAATGAAAAAAGTATAATAATTGATTGTGTACTGTCCATTATGCAGTTTGCTTAGAGTTCTTGTAAGTTTTCAGTCTGTCTGATACCTTACATGCAGCTATTTATCTTTCTGATGGCTAGAAGATAAAGCTGAGTTTTACATTAGGTAAACCAAAAAGGTAGTGGGGATTTTTTTTCAATAATCACGTACAATACCAATATAAATACATTTAAGAACACTAGAACTGCTTATTGTTTTTCGTAGAGCCTGAAAATATGTCCTAGGTATGGAATTCATAGATATTTTTAATGATAAAACATTTGGGTTCCACTATTCTAGAGTTCTTATGTATGTAACACTACAATACTGTATTCCAATAGTTCCCTCAATGTAGCAGGGGTCACTTAAAGTATTTTAATCCAAATAAAAAAAAAAAAGTCACTGAAATGCTATTGTAGAAATAAGAACTGCTTGTTTTTTCTTGTAAATGATGTAAAATTATAATAACAACTGAAAAGCATTGGAAGGACCTTCCTGAATCACTTAATAATTTGTTCTGTGGAAAAAAAATAAAGTCAAGATAATACTTTAAACTCTAAGTCTTAATTTTATTCTCTATTTTGTAGGATATTTTTCCCTTAATAAATTATGAAAATGTACAGTCTAAGTGTTTATTTTGTGACATTTTTCCCCAAAGCCAAATGAGTCTTTGCTTTGTTTTCCATTCTGTTTCCTTAGTAATGTCAGTCTTTTTTCCACCCTCTTTATGCTACAATTACCTTTTTTATTTTCTACTGCTGTATGAAGGAAATAAAAATCATAGTGTACCCTATGTATGTATGTAGTTTCACTTGCATATGTTATGGCCTTAACTGCTTGTTCTCTAAACAATCTGGAATTCTTACAGATTCTTTGAGTACAATTATTTTAATTCTTTAAGAATTCCAATTATGAAGTGAAGCCTATAGTTTAGCTTAGTTCCTCTTCCTGCAGTATCTTGCACTGGATTTCTGCATAAAGATAAAAGTACGCAAAAATTATTATTAAGACATAAATATTATACATATTCCTGGTTTTTCTAGAATTTCTTTTGTTTTGTGGAGACTGAAAATCCATTTTTGCACGTTTTCTCAGCTCATTCCTCCAGTAAGGAATGAGCTGAGGAAGGAAAATAACAGGATTGTGGATTGCAGTTAATTCTTGCTGGCAGACAGTTCAGAGTTCAAGTTCGATAACATTGTATCTTGTCACAGAGCTTTGAGAGCTTTTGTGTCTGTTGAATTACCTTAAACTGTAATTCAGGGCTTGATCATAGCTTTCCATTTCAGGTAAGTGAAGAGGTAAACTCCTCTTAGTTTTCTGAAGGTGTTTATACCTCCCTCAGCAGTGTAAAGAGCAGTGCTGAAAACCACTAAATGGTAAAGGTTTACAGCTGCTTCTTTAAGCTGGAGAAGGCTTTTGCCTTCCTGTTTTATGGAGGTGTTAAACCCATTCAAATGTCTTTATGACAGGCTAATAACTACTTGAAAGATTGGGTGCTGTTTCTTCATGGCTCTTAGGCCTGGATGCCCTTGGCATCACACTGTGGTCTTTTTGTGTTGTGTGTAAAGCAGGAAATCTTTCCCACTGAATAGTTAAGTAGGTGCAGTAGATAAATGTGTGCTGGTTGGATCTCTTATATACCTTCTGTCCTCATTGACTACACAAAACCCAAGGCTGATAAAAGACAGTGGTACAGTCTACTTAATTGGTTCTAAGATTCCTGTAGAAAAAATGTCCCTGAGTATTGCATCAGAGAAGACCTTGATGTCTTTCATTCTTTGGCTTCTGTACTGTTAGGAAAATCTCTAGAATAATTTTACAGTTCAAAATAATTCAATGACTCAATCCATTAAATGAAGGATGAGTGTTTTGGACTACTCATCTTCCTGAGTGATGGTGGACATTTGTTGAAATTAATCTAAAACATTACTAGTGTGACTTTAGTTTCCAGAAAAGGCTATTTTTTGGCTTTAAGAAAGCACTTGAGCTGTAGGCAGTAGTTTTGTTGGGATGTGCCTTACTTTCTATCTTGTCAAGTTGGTGATTTCTCTGTCCTCCTAGACTGAAAAATTGCTTTTCATACTCAAACTTTTATTTCTTACCTGAGACTTTTTGTACTCACTGGAAATATTGTCTTAAATTCCATTGCATCTTTTACAGTACACCATCATACATGCCCTACACATAGTTTAACCTTCAGGTTCTCTCAGGATAATTCTTTATGTAATTATTTATTTCCCCAGCCTTCTTTTAAGGGGAATTATTTTGAGATGAACTTTTTGAAAACCACTTACCCTGATCAACTGCTAGTAAATGGTTTTCTTTAGCACCTTATCCTCTGAGAAGCTGCATAGTTTTTCAGACTTCAGCTTGTTGTATGCATGTTGGAATAGAGATAGACGTTCACAATTTAGCTATTCCTCTGAAAGTTACTAGCCCTTAGCTGAAACATGGTAACTGACATTGAAAGGTGGTTAAAGAACAGCATTTTACTTTTTAATAAACTAAAAGTAGGCAAATTTCAATTGAGGAGGTAATTTCTACTAAGTGGGCATAAACCAGGGGCTTTCAATTTTATGGTTGTATGATTAGGCATTGTAAAATATATTTGAGTCTTCACCTTGAGCATTTCATATTCATCAGACTAGGAAATATTGCTACTAATTATTACCAGCTCTGCAATTCAGATTAAGGACATATTCTTTGGTTTTACAATTGTTGAAAATAGTTGTGGCAGTTAAAGCTGGACTCTTGGAACATTACACTATTCTTCTCCTTCTCCTCTTGTTATTAATTGTAATTGCATATAATGACAGGTTATTATTTGGAGACTGCATATGGGCTCCTTCCTTGGGTTATTTTGTGACTGTTTCTCACTAAATATCTTCCTTTAACCTGAGTTGCAATTTTGTTTTGAGATAGTTTTTGATCCTGCTCTAGTGTGATTTAAGTTCTTCAAAATCTCATTTTGAGAATTCTGAAAGATTCTTTGCTTGGATTTCTCTATATTGCCTGTGTTGAGATTGAATATGTTGAGTAAAAGAAGTTAGTTGTGTAAAAATATCTGGGCTGTTCTTGGCATCACTGTTTCTCTCCTGATTTCCCTGTCTTCTTCACTTTCCCATGTTCTGAGTTTGTCCACATTTCATATATTAATTAAAAGGATTTTAATTAAAGAGGAAATGAGTGGAATTGGTGTAGTATTCCTGACCAGCTGCTTTGTAAGGAAGGGGGACATGATACTGTTTGTTTGGTATTGCAGAATAGAAGTGATGATGAATATAATCTGTGGAGTATGTGGGGTATGTGTGTGTAAGATTACATATATATACATACGAGTAACATTCCAGATCTTACTCATGGGTGTGTATACAGCACATGTTCAATAGATATGTTACTTAATGTACTGAAGATTCCTTATACAAGAATGGTTAATATCTGCAATGCTTGAGCATTTTTCGTCCTTGTTTGATGACCTGCAGGTGTTGTCAGTAATAATATCTAGAAAAATAAGTGTTTTATAATATAAGAACTAAAAAAAGAATTTTTTTAAACTGTGAAAGTAGGTTTTTTTCAGCAAGGTGATCTGTTTTTCTTCATAAATGGTAGAACATAGAAAATTACTCTTTTAGGCTGTTTTTTGGGGGGATAAGGGGAGAAGGAGGGAGGTTGGGGGAGTTCAGTTGTTGTATGTTTTTTGTGAGTTCTATTTTTTGGTGTTGAAGATATCTTTGCCAAAAGGGAACACATGTTTCTCTAATGAGAGTGAGTTGGTTAATAAAAAAGGAATAAATATATGATGGCTATACAGAGGGACTTTTTATCCATGTTTTTTGTATTTAATGAGTATGTCACACATATTGAACATCAAACATGGTAGGTGTTTGATAACTAACTTTCCAACTTGGAACATGTGATTATGCAGGCAGATATTAGAGACTATCTCAGTGCTCAGTTCAGATTCTCCTATGCTTATGAAGCCTATTTATAATTGGTCTTTTCTTTTTGTAGGGCTTTTTTGGTTTTGGTGTTTTGTTTTGTTTTTTCTTCCTTTGATACCTAATTGGAACTGTTGCTTCTGACTTCTTAGTGAAAATCTTGAGAGCTTATTTCATGCAGGCTCAAGTTGATAAAATCTTTTGCAGAAAAAGTTTGCATAGTTATGTAATGGTTTCCTATTTGAATTTATTCCTTCATCTCTTTTCTGATGTGTTTATTTTTGTTCTTCTCTAGACTATATGTTCTCATATAGGACATCCACTGTGGGTCACAAGGCATACAGGAGCAAATGAAAGCAGTGGTGTTTAGTTATTGCCATACTCTTCGTTCCTTTCTTGACAGAGCTCCCCCAGTGTCCTGTTTCAATGTAGGACACTGCTGAAGAATGTTCTTGAATGTTCTACAACTGACAGTAAAATTTTACAAGATATTGGATGCTGTATTACACTAAGCCAGGCACAATTTTACAATTGGATGCAGGCTTGTGGGGTTTCTCTTCTTGCTTGCGTTCCTTCCTGACCTATTCCAGTCTCACTTCTTTTCCCTGTACAGATAATCAGCCTCTTTTTGATGATGTCAGACACATGTTAGGTTACATAGCAGTCCTCACAGCTGGGCATTTTGAGGCTCATGTGATGGAAATCACATCATAAATCACAGAGTTTCATCAGTGTCTAGGGAGAGGAGTGAAGCTGAGTCCCCACTGAGAGAGCTGAATCTTCCACAAGTTCAGGCCAGTTGAAGGAGAGAGTTGCTCAATAAAAGTTCATCACTCAGCCTGGAAATGGACTTCCTTCCATATCAAAGTGGGAAGGGAAATACTTGTGAATGTGAGTAAATTGGTGCTATGGGGTTAATATGTAGTAGTTTTATTTTCACACCTGGAAAGTTTTTTTAGTTTTTTTTTACTTTGTTCCTAACTTATTGTGTAGATGTAAAAATTCCTGAAGACTGGACATTACAGTTTTAGGATAATAGAATTGCTTAGGTTAGAAAAGGTCTTGAAGATCATCAAGTAAAATCATTATTCTGGCACTGTCAAGCCCACCACTAAACCATATCCCAAAGTTCCACATCTGCAGGTCTTCTAAATACTTCTAGAGATGGTGGCTCAGCCACTTCCCTAGACAGACTGCTCCAAGGCCTGACAAAGGCTTTTGTGAAGATACTTTTCCTTATATCCCATCTAAGCCTCCCTTAGCACAACTTGAGGTGATCTCCTCTTGTTACTCGTCACTTGGGAGAGTAGCCTGACCCCCACCTTGCTACAACCTCCTTCAAAGTAACTGTGGAGAGTGATAAGGTTTCCCCTCAGCCTCATTTTTTCCAGGCTAAATACAACCCCAGCTTCTTAGGATGCTTCTCATAGGACTTGCGCTCCAGACCTTTCACCAGCCCTGTTGCCCTTCTGTGCCCATGCTCCAGCACCTCAATGTCTTTTTTGGAATGCAGAGCCCAGACTGGACAAAGCACTCAAGGTGTGGCCTGACCAGTGCCCAGTACAGGGGGACAGTCACTGCTGTGGCCCTGCTGGCCGCACTATTGGCCCTCTTGTCCACCTGGGCACATCTGGATCATGTTCAGCCACTGTCTCTAGCCAGCACACCCTGGGGTGCCTTTTCCACTGAGCAGCTTTCCAGCCACTCTGCCTCCAGCCTGTGGAGCTGCCTGCAGCTGTTGTGACCCAAGTGCAGGACCTGGCCCTTGGCCTTGTTGAACCTCTTAAAATCTGCCTCAGCCCATTGATCCAGCCCATCCAGATCCTTTGTAGAGTCCTTCTACCCTCCAGCAGATCAACACTCCCACCCAGCTGAGAGTGCACTTGATCCCCTTGTCCAGATCACTGATAAGTATATAAAGCAGAACTGCTCCCAGTACTGACCCCGGGGAGCACTGTTTGTGACCAGCCACCAACTGTTCTGTCCTGTAGCAGTATAAAAAGTTCCTAGTGTTTATAAGCATATTTTGCCCATCATCATCTTTTGAACCTACTGTAGAACTTGCAGAATGATGTGGTGTATTTTTTTAAAGTCATGATTATTAGCTAAAATATAGGTGACCCCGACACAATTTGGCAAATTTTATTTTAAAATATAAAGCATACAAAATACAAGAAATATAGAGGTCCTGACTTTCAAGTGAAGATACTGTCTTTTTTATGGGTCTGTTCTGTGTTGTCTCATAGGCAGATTCTGTTTCAAGTTTCGTAAATTGCTGCGTCCCTGCACTACCTAATGCAGTTTTGTTTCAGTTTTTAATTGGGTGCTGTTTACATATATTTCTTTTGAACTTTTCTGTATATTTATGGAAATAAATTTTGCCATGTTTAACTTTCTAATTTAGTTTGTGTGCGGTCAGTCATTCACAATCAATTCACATAGGTGTTTGTTTACTAAATATACGCCTCTGTCTCTGTGTGGCCTTTGGGATTTGTATGTCAAATTCTGTCATGGCTGAGGTTGTGCACATGGCCTTCTTTTTCACATAAAGTGTCACCAAAGCTCTCTTATTTGCTGTTAAGATTTTTGATAGTGAGTTTTCCTAACAGGAAAGCATTTGATAATTTCTCATGACATCACTGAGTGCTTGCTTTCTCAAATTTATGTTGGCAGGGCTTTCTGTTTACATGCTAAAACAGGTTCAGCAATACAGCAAATAATTCCCCCTACTTCCACTCTTCTATGGGCTCATAGAAGGTTTTTCTCACAAGTGAAATTGAGTGTTGATTTTTTCCCCCCAGTCTATGCAGTATTCTTTTTTGGTATAGTTTAGGACTGTCTTTATTATCAGCCTGGCAAAAACACTTCCAGTTTGTGTTTTTTTTCTGGATGAATGGAGAAAACCTGATGTGCCTGTTGGTTCTGTGTGAATTTATATAGAATGTCTTACTTTAGTGTATCAACTTTTCTTTTAGAAATTGAAAGTAAACCTTTAAATATTTATCATTTGATATTGATATTGCTCAGTGAAGAAGCTTTTCACTGGTGAAAGGGATATGGTCTGAATGGCTTAAATATGTACTTGTAAGGAATTCTTAACATCCATGGCTTTTCCTGTATTGAGAACACAGTGACAAATTTACAGGAAAGTGTGTCCATTTCCACACAAACTGCACAGTAAGAGTTGCATGTTTATTTCCATGTGTGCCAGAGGGAATGACTGCAAGTATGAATAAACTGTGCAATACCCTTAAGGGGAACCAATAAGCCAGCAATATACCTGTGGGAAAATCATGCCCCAGGCTTACGTTATTGTAGTTTTATGGAAATGTATTCAAAAAATTGTTTATGTAGAAAACGATTAAGTGTTTTGTTTCCGCAGCTGAAACAATGAAGTACAAAGAAATGTCTGATTCCAAGTTAATTATTTAAGTTATTGTTGCTTTTAGTTGTTTCAGATTAAGTATGTAATTATTTTCCTTGCTCATCCATTTATTTTGCATTTCTTGATTTTTTTTCTGAAAAATTACTAATTTTCTACTGCTTTCTTTCTAATGTTTATTGTTTCACTCAAAACTCAAGATGTGTATTGTTTTAGCAGAATAATTTAAAAATTAGCTGGTTTTGAAGCTCAGGTTCTTTATATTTTCTACAGAGGAAAATGAGATAATTCTAATTAAAATTAATAGTGTATATTAAATTTTTCAGGATTACCAAATAATTTTATTATAAATCTAGTACCTTTAATTGATGTGCAATAAGGCATTAGTTGAAAAATTACTGGCCCTGACAGTACTTATAGAATATATAGAATACATATTATATTATTTATCAAATTTATAGTATTTATAGTATTTCTAGAATTTTACAAAAACTGGCCAAGAAAATACAAAACTTTGGTTATATTTGATTAATGAAACATTTGGTTAACATTTGGTTAACCTTTGGTTAATGAAAGTCAACAGAAAATATTTATTATCATTAATTTATTTCAGATGCTAAAGAGAAGACTACTCAGAGAAGGGTCATCTTGAAATTATTATTTGGAACATGGGAAAACAACAGTTATTATGGGATAGTTCCACGCCACTTAGTTTGACATACGTAGTTAGGAGCATATTTGCTTGTGGCCCATCTGTGTTCAGTGGAGAAAAAGACATATCCTCATAAGGATAATTTCCTTTTTCTAAGTGTAAATAAGGGTAACAATGGGTATGTGTTTTACTGGTTTTCTATTTATTTTTTAAATGCCATTACAGCAAGTTTGTTGTAAGGTCAGTAGCTGTTGAAATTGACTGCTCTTTCATTAGGGAAATATTTACTGGTTTTCTCTCTTGGATAAAAGGCTTTGTACAGAGCTTATTTGTGTAGTACATCAAAATCTCATAGAATTTGCGAAGCAGTGAAGGAGAAAGACATCACTAGTACAGTAGATTAAAACATTTTGTGAAGGGGTAGGGATTATTCTGGCTGCATATAGAATGGCAACAAAAAATAATTTTGTAGTTGCAGTTCAAAATCACAGGGTGTTTTTAGTACATGATACAGTACCACACAGAAACTCAATTTTATGCATCTGTGGACAATTTAATTTCCTTAATTGTTGCCATGATACATTTAACATTTCCATTTCTGCCACTACTGTTTTACCTAATACATAATTTTACTGGAGTGAAGCTAGGGCTAAAAACTTCAACAAAGCTATTGATGGCTGAGACACAAATGTCAAACCAGAGTAACCTATGGAGGACTGTACATGCAGCAAAAATGGTTTTATACTCACATATCTATACTAATTACCTAAGGCTTGCAAAGTCCTATATGCAGTGAGGTGCTTATTGGGTCATGAGGTTCACTTGTGTACCCTTTAGATCCTTTACAGTTGTTCATCCTGCATGTTCTTTACAGACAGAAGATAAGGCAGTAATAGGGCTAAGAGTTTATATTACGATCTGATGTCAGTGAGGGGTCGGCTGTATGCAGATCTCGAACCCCACTTGCTCTTCTCATTCAAGTTCTTCAGGAATGAGAATGCCCATAGGCCCAGTCTAATATAGATGTGTTGTATGCTGGGGGGAAAAAAGTGAGCATCTGCAGACTTACAAAGGTTACTCTGGGAGAAGATTACTCTGTGAAAGGAATGGATATTTTGGGTAAGAAGCCTGTCTTGTGAAGAAAATTGATGAAGAACAAATATGTTGAATTATTCTGTAATGGACACTTCAAAAAAAAGTCAGTACTTGATTGAGACCCTTGAAAAATCTACATTAGTCATACTTCCTCTTTTACTTAAAATTTTTACACATCATTTGATAGTAATTTCTGAAATTACTGCCTAAAGCCGCTATAAAGTTGTATAACAAACCCTTTTTCCCCCCCACAAAATCCTGCTTTACTCCTAGTTATTACGGAATTCAAAGAATCTATTTAAGTATTCTAATAAAGTAGAAGTTCCAGAGAATACTGTAAACACTTCAGCAAATTAATTTTTTTCCTTGCAAATATGGGTTAATATATTGCATATAAAATAATTAAAAATTAACGACATTTAGCTATTTCTAGAGTACTTGTGAATTTTTCAATGTGGCCATAGCATGAGTGTTCTCTGCTTTTTTTTTTTAATTCATCTGGATAATCTTGCAGTCTGTTTTTGATTGATCCAAACGCTGGTAAGTAGAAAATGCAAAAACTAAAACAAGTATTCAAGGAGCTCAACGCTGGATGATTAGGCAAAAGAAGCAAAATCTGAGAAAGGAATTTAACCGAGAAAAAAGAGATCACTTGGTGTTTTAACAGCAGGAGACAGCTGTTGCCTGAAGAGTGGGCAGTGCAAAGAGGCATTAAATCTGGATCAGGAAATGGAATTTGAAATGGACATGAAAGAAAAAGTCATTTTACAAGGAAGCCAACACTCTCTTTGTACTGAACCAGCAAGTTCCCCATGCGTTCAGTGTGTGGGTGAAGTTAAAACTACAGCTTAACTGAAACAGAGGCTTTACACTACCTAAATGGAAAATATCTTCTGCTTTCTTTCTTTGCCTTCTGTCTCCTCTTTGTCCCACAGTCCCTGGCCCCACACTGCTTCTACATGCTGCTTCTTCATGCCTCCCTGCACAGGCTTGGGTGTTCATCCCTTAATAGCCCACAGAGAGCTATAATTGAAAAGCTTCAGCAGAAGGCCCCAGTGAATGGAGCAGAATTTTCTATCTGTAAGCAGTAATAGACAGAGGTAACTACTTTGTAAGTGGCAGAAGTGCAGGAGCTGATCAGCTGTGACTTGCTACTGCTTCCGAAATATGTGTGAGCACAGCATTCAGCACAGCTTTTGTGTCAATGCTTAAGTTCTGTCTGGTTCTTTACTGTAATCCTTCTATTCATTCTCAGAAGTTTTTTATGTATGAAATATTTACTTCACATGACTGTGTTTTAAACATAAGTCTCTAAACAGTTCATTTGAATGCAATGAAAGAAGTTTGCCGTTGAAATTCAGAGAGAAAGCTTTTAATGAAATATAAATTTACTCTAATATTGTTCATTTGAAGAATAAATTGGTTGGTGAAGTATGTTAAATGCTGGATTTATAACTGTATTCTGCAGCTACGAAATCCATTGACTTTTTATATAAAAGCAGGCTGGTAGTCACTCGTCTGGATGGAAGTTACTTCCTCTTTCACTAAGCTCAGCTGGTCGAATGTGGTGGTGGTACAAGCTCTTCAGAGTATATGGGTCCAAAATATAAGCACTGGCTGTGCATATGTTCCCATTTTACCCTTCTTTAGTTGTCACTGTTTTTATGAGATGGAAAGAAGCCATCAAAAGTTCTCGCTTTTCTTATGAGGTAGAAAGAAAACATCAAAAGTAACAGCAGGTTTTTACAGCAAAACTTTGAATGGAAGATGAATTTTCAAATTACTTATTCTTCCCTGTTTTTCCTCTTTTTTTAAATACCTAAAGAATGCTGGCATGTTCCATCCTCTCTCTCTTCATTCTAATCTGTTAGTGCAGAAATAATTCTTTGTGCTTTTCATTGTTTGCATTGTGAACCTTTCCTTGCTTTTTCCTATGGGTCTGCCAGTTTCTCCTGTCTTTAGCAGTTGTGCTTAGTGCTATCATTTAATCTGTGTTCATAGTCTGAGGTAGGCATTGTGTAAGTACTAACAGAGTCCTTGATGCTGGAATTTTAGATAAATAATGGAAAATAAGCTGAAGTATGGAGATAATAAAATACATAAATTTTTAGACCAGCATACTAATATAAAGCATCTACTGAAATAGAAGGAGAATAAAGATGCTCTAAGAGAGATTTGTGGTCACCTTTGCTTTATAAAATGTAGTCTAGATCTTATATGGATAAGAATAATTTAGAATGAGTCACAAGCAACTGATAAATTGAAAGCAAGCAGTGAGAAAGACTGGAAAAGTAGAGTTAATAGCGAGATGAGCGACCTAACTGCAGTTACAATGGAGGAAGTATAGACATTTAAAATTTTTGGTTGAAGAACAGAAAAACAAGGAAGTGAACATAAGATACACAAAGTTTTGCCTACAAAGAATGCATGCTGTTCCAGAAAATGGCAGTTTTTAGTAGTGTGGAGAAATTTTAAAATAAAATGAGATAAAAGTCCATAAAATGGTATTAGTTGTTTCTTTAAGGTAGTAAGAAATTTCTTTAAAATAGAAAAAAGGATAAATAGGCTGTGCCTGCTTTGCTTGAACAAGACTGAGAGTAAAATCTTCCCAATGTAGGCAGGGTGTCCAGAGGAGGGAGCCAGGCTCTTCTCGGTGGTCCAGCCAATAGAACAAGAGTCAGTGGGCAGAAACTGAAGCACAGGAAGTTCCACCTGAATATGAGAAAGAACTTCATTATTGTGCAAGTGACTGCACACAGGAACAGATCGTCCAGAGTGGTTGTGGACTCTCCCTCACTGGAGAAATTCAAGAACTGTCTGGACACAATCCTGTGCAGTGTGCTCTGGGATGACCCTGCCTGAGCAGGAGGCTGGACCAGATGACCCCCAGTGGGTCCCTTCCAACCTTTATCTGTTCTGTAATTCTGTGGAAATAAAATGGCAATAAATGGTGAAAGATCAGCTGTAGTGAATTGAGGGTCAATGATTAAGAAATGATGACAGAAAAGCAATTCAGTTACTTCTAAAGTAAGAAATTTTTAATAAAGATGACTTGGCAAATAGTTAATTCAGAGAACATTAGATCCATTTAGGATCAAATGTGAATAGGTAAGATCCAAGAAATGACAGTGTGTCATCTGACGAGACGATGGCAGAATTCAACAGGACAGTCAGTAATTGTGTGAAGCCACTGTGCATAGAAAGGAATCAGGGAACATTTGAAAGGTGTTCTGTAACTTGGTTTTTTATTACAATTTGCTGCATTGCTCGCATCCACATTTTTTAGATCCTCAAGAAAGTGAATGTGATTTCACATTTCACTCTTGACTGTTGCAGTAAAATTTCTTAATTTGTAATGCACTGTGTAAATGTCTTTACACAGTGAAGCTTTTCATTCACTGTGTAAAGACAATTACACCAAAATAGAAGTGTATAATACAGATACTGGTTTTAATTTGGCTTTACTGAGTTCAAAGGATCAACAACATTAACTTTGAGATTTGATGAAGATTTGCTGCTCTAGAAATTTGCTCTGATGTGCTTACCCTCCGAAAGAGGTTGGTTGTTACAGTTGAGATGGTATACACTGAACTATTTAAATTCTGTGCTATTTTCAGCTATTCATGTTTCTCAGGGTACACTGAAAGGTATACTCTGAAAGGGTGTACTGAAAGTTATTTAGACCACTTCAGGCATTTAGCTTACTTTTTAACATTTGCTGCTAGTGCAGCTTGCATTGTCAGTGATGGGAGATGATCTCATATACTAAGTTAAGTGTTTTAACTCGGGCTAGCAATATTGCAGAGTGTGGGGACTTTTGTGTTAGACATCTAATGCTCTATTGATTGTTTTTTTTTTTTTTTTGATAATCAGTGTCTCTGAACCTCTTTATATGAGGGAATTTATAGTACTACAGGTGGTAAAAGAAGTACACTGAGAGAGGTTTTATGGCAGAACTCTGTTTCTTGGCCTTCAGCTACAGTGAAACTAAGAGATATAAATCAGTTATGCTGTATTTAGTGCTGAAAATCTGCTTTCTTCCACAGTTGTTTCAGGCTCTCTGTAGTAATGCTTTATCTGGAAATATAGCTGTGACCACAGATGTGCCCTCTAAATAGGAGACCTTACCAAGAGGAATGTGGTTGTTTGTAACTGTTACTTTAAAAATGCATGTTTATTCATATTCATGCTAATTCAGAAAGAGAAGTTTCTTGAGTAAGATCTCACTTTTCACAACAGAAAGAAACTTAAGCTGTAGGTTTTCCTTTCTGTTGCTTAAAGTGAAATATTTTACTGCTTTGACTTGCTTAATCTGTTATGTGCATGCTGCACTCTGGCAGTTCCTGGGTGTTGGAATTGTTGATAAACTTCTAATGAACCATTCAATGCTCTTGCTTTGTGTTGCTTTATGTTACTATGTTGTGAATAAAAGGGATTGAGAGTTACATATCCAGTACTTTTTCCCAAAAGCTAATTTCTTCCAGCAAGTTCCCACTAGACCTGGTGTCTGCTACAGTATAAAGATATTAAAGAAATAAAATCAAACCTGTTTTTCTGAGACAGTATTTGACAATCATACTCATTCTTGGGAGCTTTTTTATTTTTTTCAGGCTATAATTTTTTCTTTAATATAAACTCTTACACTCTTAAATTTTTTCTCTCTCTTCAATGTGTACCACATTGAAATATTCCACTAGATGAATGTTTTCCCATTCGATATTTCTTTACCAAAATAAATATGTAGTTATTTTAACCTTTGTAAGTAATTGTCCAGTATTTTGATTATTTTAAAATTTATTATTTTTTCACCTCTGAATACTTTGTGAATATCTTTCTGGTTTGAAGATGCCTAAGAGTAACTGAATATTGCAGACATTTACTTCCCCTCTCATTATTCAGAGCATATATTTATTATTGCTGCACATAGAAAATACATCTCTAAATTGTTCACTCTACTTGTAGGCTTTTTTCATTATTACTGCATCATAGATTTTTGTCTAGTATTTCAGATGTGTTTATTAAGCATGCATATTTCCAGATGCCGTTCCTTGTAATTGTATTTCCTAATTATTTTATTTCATTCCACACACATTTGTGAACTCCTGAAAGTTGATATTTCTCTTGATCTGGCAGGTTATTGAGGTTATTTTGCTTCTTGAGTTTGTTGCCTGTATGACTCTTGGAAAATAATTTTTATTTAATAAATATGATTTTTTCTTCCCTGCAAATATTTAATCACTTCTGTTGCCCTGGGGATTGAGTTTTGAGATTTGTCTGCTTGATGTTGTTAGCTTTCCTAGGTTTGAGAAGCCCACTTCCATCCTTCACTTATTTTAGTAAGTGGTCATGGGCACAGAAGCAGCAGTTGCTATGTGTGCATGGATTCACCCCTCCATGTATATGTCTGTATGTGGTGTGTGTTTGTATGTGTGCTAATACCAACTCATGCATCATGCATTTCCCACCTCTTTCGTTTAAAACAATGCTGTTTACCCACAGGAGGAGGAGGAAGAGACGTATGAGCAAACTCTAGAATTCCGCAGAGGAGGTGATGGTCAGCCACGGCGGTCCACACGACCCACTCAACAATTTTATCAACCCCCTCGAGCTAGAAACTGATTAATAAGAAAAGAAAGGTAAATATAAGGTACCAGTGTTTTATGTATTGGTTTAGATTTCAAGATAAACGAATCTGGATTGCTCTATATTTTTCTTAGGGATATTGGTATATTTATGATAGAAGTTGGATATCTCTGTTTCTCTGAATTTTGTGTCTTAGGAGGACTTAATATATCTGTGGGAAGAGGGAAAGCAATAAAAACACTTCAACAAATAGCTTTTGGCTTTTGCTTTATGTCAAGACTCATATAATCTCAGAAAGTTTTTTCCTGATGCTTTTTCACCTGAGAGCAGCAGCAGCAGCAGCAAGATTCTCTGACTCACATACATTTGAAGCAAGCTTATTTGAAGGAAGTGGCTGCAGTCCCTGCTGAGCTCAGGACTGTCTAGCTCTGTCCAAGGTCCCATATTCTAATTTTTATTAGCCATTTATGTGAATAAATATCCTTTCTGCCATTGTGCTTGCATGAGAAGGAGAAATATAAAATCTGTGAGTTCACCATTAAATAGGGAGGTGAACAGACAATGAATATTTATGATACTCTGAATCTTGGGGATAGACTTGTACCTATACTTTATTAATTACCAGAAATTAAGGGATTATATATCTTCCTTAGAAAAGATACCTGCTACATACATAAATACATTTTAAAATGTCAGCCAGATTAAACAGTTGCAGTAATTTCACTGAACAAATCTCATAAACTGTGCTGCTTTCATTTCACTGATTGATATTCTAAATCCTTAATACACAAAAGATGGTCTAAAGTCTATCCTGACTAAAGAAAGCTTTGATAAGTCACTAATATTTGATGTGCACCCATAGTATGTCTTTATCTTGAATCTGATTTTTCTTTTTACTAGCCAGTTTGTTTTTGCCAATCTCTTTTTTGTTCTTTTCATTACTCTAATCTTCCACATTTTGTTGGCTTAACACATGCAGCTGATCTTAGTACCTTTTGATATTTCTGACATGCAACATATGATTCTACTTTTTAGAGTATATGTTAAAATGTATTTTTCATTTATGGCAGTACTGGCAATGTAAGAGAGGTGATAATTGTTATATTTTTGCTAGTATAACTTGAATTTCTTTTTTAAGTGCCTGTATCAATCACTATTAGTAAACATGTCCTGAGACAGTTCATGCACAAATTATTCTGGAATATGCACTGAGCAGAGTTTTAAACAGCACAGCTGGCCCTGAGCAGTGTCAGGGTGATCAATTGAATGAGAGATGTGAAGTGTACACAGCAGTCAAAGCCAGGGAATTTTTTTTTTCTTAGGTAATATTTTTGGTATTTCTCTAATTTTACAGTATAAATCTGGAAAACTCTACTTAGCTTTGGTCAGCTATGAGGCACCAGGAAGAGTGGCAGTAATGCCTTTATCTCAAGAACAAGTTACTTGTTGGTGGATAAGGAACAACCTCTCTAAGGCACAGATGATTTTTCCTTACAGGTGTTTCTATACTTTATTTTAAAGATTATAATGGGGTCCTGCTTTAAATAGACAGCAGATCTGATATCAAAACTTACCTGGCACAGAAGATAAGTCTTCACAGCTTTTCCTTTTCCTTGGGCTTTCCCAAAAATAAGTGGTTGGTGTAATCAATTCTTCACTAGTTTTAAATGGAGGCAGAAAATCAAACCCAGTCCTTTTCTAAATTGTTTTCAGTTTACCTGGACTTGTACGACAATGTAGCTTTAATGTCTTGACATGTAAAAGTTCCGGAATATTAAATGTCTCTTTCTATATGGATTCTGCCTCATTTACATTTCTTAGATCTTTTAAGAGCATGGCATAGGGTTCTTATTTCAAGTTTTTAATAACCTGTTAAATGAAAACAGAATTTATTGGGGAAGTTTTGCAGGATCCAGTGAGGCATAATTTTACCACAACCTTCCACTGCAGGATGCTTTACCTCTTCAACAGATCTTTTGTTAGTGACACCTTTACTTACTTAAAGGCAGTATCTCTCTATTGTGTTAAGTAACTTAATGTCTTTTTCCTAAAGAGATGGAAAACCATTGATGATTCTTATTTTATATTATAAATTGGTAAATTCCATAGAATTTTAATGTTGTAGTTTGTAACATTTAAAATTCCAAGGTATCTTTTTCTCAAAGGCAACTTAAGCAATACTAAAACTGGAGTTTGCTGGCTATATTTGTATTGGGTATGCTAGGGATGTATCAAAGATGAAGCATGAGGTCCATACAGTCAGAGTGTCAATTCCAACCCAAAGCCTTTTAGATCTAGCTATATAATCTTATATCACTTGTGTCAACTGCAGTGGTGCAGCAATGCAGAAATGAGGCTGTACTGTTTCCTGGATTAGTGTTCAGGACACTCATTCAGGTATTGCATTTGGGCATGCACACCTGGAATAGCTATTACCAAATAATCAGTTCAAAATCTTTATCTGTACTTCAAGAGGTCTTAAGTGGAAGAAGGTTCAAGATTTTAAAATTCTGAGTTGTTTTTTAAAAGTGGAATTTGGATCAATGCAGCTGTTCAGTCTGGGGAAGAGCCTAAAGGGATCTTATTGCAGTATTTCAGTTTTTAAAAGGGGACTTCTAAAAAAGATGGAGAAGGATGAACACTGCAGATTTGCAGGAAGTCTTGACCTAATGATTTTTATGAAGACAGATAGATAAAGTAGAAGTATGGGATAGTCAGTACCTCACTGGGGTTGCAGTTGACATAAACATTATCATTTATTAATATCCAGCAGTGTGAGGTGGAGAACACTAAGTCAGCATTTTAAGTCAGTCAGGGGGAATTTTATGTGGGTATGAATCAAATACTAGGTTTAACAGGTCTGTAAAATAAGATACTCCTCCTAGAGAGGCACAATACAAGAATTAGAATCTAACAATAATAAAAATACATCCTGAGGTTACACTTTCTAAGTAGAATGTAGAGTGTTTTGAAGGGCCAGAACTTTTGGAGGAGATTGAAAGAACCTATGAGTGTGTATCTGTAAGTGCTTGGTCCTTATATGCTTTTTAGATCTTTCTTCAATTCATGACAGAACTAATCAACACCTTGCCACCTTTGCTATAAAATCTGTATTGAAATCCTTAACAATTGAGAAATTGTGGTTTTGTGAGAGAGAGGTCTAAACCAGAAAGTGTTCTTTGTATTGGACCGATCATATTTATTGCATTGAAGTGCAGCCTTCTGATTTATTCTTTTAAAGAATTGTGTCTCTGTAAGTACTGAAAAGCAGATATTAACTCTTTTGGAGGAAGAAAATGAAGTGACAGTGAAGCCTATGTTGCAGATCCCAGGGATGGGGGGTGCTTATGGTTTCTTGAGTGCCAATACTTTTTGTCCTTACCTGTTGTATTTTAGTTTTTTCATTTAGAAACCTTCTTGGAGTCGGGGGAAATTCACTGGCAGCTCCCAACTTGCTGAACACTTCTTCTAGAAGAAATTTTGGGGTTTTCCAAGCAGCGGGATGGAACAAAGAACGCTCATGTGAGCAAAAGGAATTTGGACCTGACACCACAAAAGACTTTTTTAAAGTTCTTAGTTAAATGAAGCTGAATACTTTTTACATATGAAAGAGGCAAATTGTCATTGCTACCATCAATAAAATCACAGTGCACTATTCTATTCTTTGCCTTGTATTCTTTTTACTGAGCCTCCATTGTTAGTTAACATAATAATGTATCATGATTTTTTCTTAATTTTTAACTGATTTTACTTCTAATATTGCTTCTAGTAAAGTAAAATTAAAGCATATTTTCTCAAAAGCTGACAGGGTTGGGCATTTCATTTAGATTTTTGGTTAGTATTAGTGAAACATGTTAAAAAAATTCAGCTAATTGTACAGTAAAATTCTGAACAGGCTTTTGACTATGTTTTGTTTTGTTTATTTTCCAAAGTTGCTGAAAGACAAATTATAGATTTGCTTATTGTGTTTTTCATGATCTGTGACCAGAGGGTCAAACAGGAGAAAGAAAGAAAAGAATCAGTTTCAATAGTAATTTTCTAAGTAATTTGAGGTAAATATGTTCTTTATAGGAATATTTATATTAAAGAAATAGGAACATTTCTAAAAGGTACAGAAAAGTAATTTAAACAAAAAATACTGCACATTGGTATTTTAAGCATAAATATGTGTATAAATGCACACATGCGAGCTGTTGGATAGTAGGTACTTTCTTGTAATTTGAAACTATGCTTCATTGCGTCATATTACTAGAATTTTTTCAGTTGTCATTGATGTTTGAAAGAATCCTATGTCAAACTACTTTTTATTCTAAGCTGTATCTTTGAACCTTATGTGATTATGACAAATAGTTGAAATTTCACTATTTCTTTGGCTGAGAAGCACTCAAAATCTAGGTAACCTGGAAATCCCTTCTAAGCTTTATGCTGATCATTTAAGACTGAAATAGCACATGTGTTTTGAGGTAGTTTTGTAGAGATAGAATTATACCTGAGAGATGTATTGATGGTATAAATTGTACAGCTAATTCTGCTGTATTTCTCTCTAAGTGCTCATACAAAACTGTTTGAATAGAACCTTGTTTATTTGGATGATAAGAAGTTTTATATTGAGGATGTAATTGAATGTATCTGCAGTACAGAATGTGGATTATTGTCTGGATGCAATCAAATCTTACCAATCACATACATTTTTGCAGAATAGTGAGCAACCAAATGTTTTGCTGTCTTAATGGATCCTAAGCAGCTTCTTCATAATTATGATGAACCTTACTAATAATTCTAAAGACTTTTGGAAGTTTTAAACATGAGCTGTACAGTGTTAAAGTTCCTCACTATCAACTAATGCACAACAAGTTTTATGAAGTTTGTTAGATTTCCATTAGAAACCACTTTACAAATAGTATGAAACATCCTGGTCAGTTCTGCTAAATTGTACCAGCAATAAATAAACTGTAGATCTAATACATTGCATGTTGAATACTTTACTTCCAGAATTATTGCTAAGACCACTGACAGCAGCTATTCAGCTTCATTAAGAAATGCAGCCATAGCATTGTTTTAAAAAGCAGTTTTGACTTTTCTTTGCAAGGAGGATGTGCATTAAACAAGCCCTACAGTCAGTGTACCAAAGCAACTTCTGAAATTAAAATAACTTTTATGTTCTTTTGGGCTTTCATTCTTGCTGTGAACTAAATCATAAAATAAAGAAAATTACAGTCTGATTTAGTGAACTTTAAAAAATAATGCCTATTTATGAAATTTTAAGACTCTACAAATACAAAGCAGCATTCCTCTCTAGTGGCTGTGGCATTCTGAGATTATGACATGTATGTGCAGCTGTAGGCAAATGAAATATCCTTGAGAATGTTGTTTTTCTTAGTGAAACATTAAAGACTATTTCCTGGTCTTTTTAAGGGGGCTGCGTATCTAGAAAGGCAGAGTAAGCAAACAGCTCCAGAGTCTTCTTTGAAAAGTCATGTAGTCTTCGTATGATTACTTTCTGCTTTGGCTTCAATTGAAATAATATATGCTGAAAGTTCTGCCTTTCAGGATCTGAAGAACTGTTGTTTGAATAGTTAAAAAGTTATTGCATCAACCTGTTTTGAAAAGCAAGAATTCATATATTCATGCTTATTGATTTCTGTATCTGGAAACAACATGCCAATAAACTAGGTAGGTATATAAATTATATTCTCCATTTGCATAGTCCAACAAAGCCAAAAATACAGTAATTTGCCAGTCATACTGTAGTAAAGTTTGCATGCACAAGAACAACATTAATTTATTTAGTTTTGTGTTCAGAAGAAATTACTGTATCTAGATAGGTCTTCAAAACTGATGTAAAAGTTAACTTCCAGTTCATCAAAAGCAACAGCAAAAGCAAGCTCCTGAACTTGATGTGGCCACATTTGTGTGGTTAAAGGGAGAAAGGTGATAAGGGGCACTAGATCCTGGTGATGCACACTATTTATTTACTAGCTTGATTTGTGGCTCTGTATTGGAGTGTTCTTGGCTAGCTGTTGCTAAGACAAACCTGCCACAGAGGAAGTTTGCCCTTTGCAAGGTGGACATGAGCCAACCTGTGCTTCTTGACCTGTGAACCAGTAGGTCCCTGGTTCATGGCTTTGCTTTGCTAGGATTATAGATAGGGCTTTTGAGAATTTCTGTGTTGAAATTAGGAGTGCAATGCAAATGAGGTGTTTTTCTTGCCTTGGATTTGTGTATAACATCTTTACTGAATGAAAAAAAATCAGAATTTCTTGTTTAAATTATTCTAAAACTTATATGCCAAGTTGGTAATACTATCATTGGCTAGGATTTTTTTTCTCCTTTATATTATTGAGAGATAAAATAATTTTGAAACAAAAAGTGGAAATGATGTGGTTTTATCTTACAGGTTTTCAGAATTTTGTATTAAAATCTGATTGAAATTTTCATGTTTGCATTTAAAATTCTTCCTTGGTCTAACATCTTCTGATAGATACTCACATGTATATTTTAATATAGCTTTTTGTCACTAGCAGGTATTTTCTTTTTAAGTCTTTGGCAGCAACTCTGCAAAGCATTTTGAGGATTGCTTGTCAAGGTCTCTTTCCCAAGAAACACTACTGGAATTTTCTCTGTGGAATCTCTTGGCTTGAGCCTTATGCAGATGAAACTTGTTGGGAATATGGCTTTCCAAAGCAGTATTAACAACATAATATATTTTCATTGGGATGCAAAATGTTGATATCACAGGAAAGACAAATCTTATGTATAACATGTACTTGGCATTAGATACATGAAGATTTAGCTTGAAGTAAATCTGAGGGATATTTGAAAGAAAGAGCTCCCAAACAGCCAAAGTAGCTAATGAATGTTGGTAGCTGAAATAATCTGGTAGTGTGGGGTGTACAGTCCCTTTTTAGCATTATGGTTGGAACGAGCATTATGGTTGAAACTGGATATTTTTCTCTATTTTCCTGTAGAGAAAAATATTGAGTGCTTTTATGCAGACACAGGAATGTATCATTTGCAGTAATTCTCTATAGATACATTATTGAAGAACAATTCTATTTCAGCTGTCTTTTCATCACATGGCTTGATCCAACTCTAGTAAAATGCTGTAACTTTCTTGAAAGTAGTGTAAGCCTGAATAATGAATGACCAATTGCACAATTAAGTTCAGTTTAGCTTTCTGCTTGCTGTAAAACTATTGGTGTATTCTCTTGGGTTTTTTGCCTCTTATTGTAGGACAGCAGCTAAACCACGGAAGGTACTCCAAACTTGTAGGCACTGACCTTCTCACTGCATTGTATGCACATTAAAAACTTTGTGGTGCTATCCTTAAAAAGAGTGGTAAAGACTCATAATTACTCTTATTTTCAGTATTTACTTCATATCATTTGCTTTATGTTGGCCTGTTCTGGCTTTAAATTGCAATTTTGTTCTGAGAATGATTCAAAATAATGTAAAGGAATAGAAATTATATCAATACTTAATTTTCCCAGAAGACTGAGAGGCCATAAAAAGTCAGTTTCCATGCAAGCACATGGGCTGTTGATGGGCAAAATTATGTCCTGGAAATTATGATGTTATGAGTGAAACTAAAATCTAGTATATATTGAAAAAAAAAATCTTACATGTATTTGAGTAAACAGGAATGGGGAGGAAAATGATTAGGTGTATAAGACCAACAGAGAACTGTAGATTGTGTAAAAAAAAATGGCAATTGCTTCTATGGAAAATGTTTATAGTCATTTCATATTGCCTTGCAATTTTTCATGCAACTTGACTATTTCTATCATAAAATGAATTCATAGGTAAGTTTCGTGCAGAAGATATTAATGTAATTTTCAGACTGTTCAGTTTGTCATGGGATCTTGAATGCTTTGCATGTATACCATGTGTTTCTAAACTGCAAAGGTTAAAGAAAATAAATAATATTTTATATTTGTTTTATAGTCAAAATAATCCCAGGCATATTTTGTTAGTCATTTGATGAATGGCTGTGCCTCTGCTAAAACAGCTATAATCTAAATTGACTGCACAGATTTAGGTCTCAATCTAACTGTATTTGTGCTGAATATTTTCCTGTAGCTATTTCGCAAAGGAACTTGTTTACAATAATGATAAAAGTGAAAAGCAGAATAAAGAAGGAATGCTTATCATTTCGATAGGCCATGAAGGAAACCGTGGGGTTTTATTCACTGGGGGACTAGAATAGCATATGCAAAGCCCATGTTCTGTGTACTATTTGAATGCAAAATAGCTTTCTTCAAAATTGATATTTTAATTTTTTTTTTCCCTCAGTCTGCTAACTAAAAAATATTTTAGCCCAGCATAATTCATGGGATAAGACAGGTCATCTACTCTGACATTTCACTGCTCTTGTCGTATCAGTGTTATGATCAAATGCTCCCAATAATAGATACTCTTGATGGCCAGGTACTAAGTGTGTTTTTTATTTCAATTTATTGCATTAAAATTTTTAGCAGAACTTGAATTAACTTTGTACATGGCAAAGATGTGACATGCTGTATTGACTTTCATCACAAGTAGGATCTCAGTTTCCATGTACTCCAGCTGCAGAAACGACAATAGAATTCAGTTATGCTGCTCCATTTTGCTTAGTTGCGTTAACTTTGATCTCTCATTTTCAAAAAGAAAATAAATTCTTACAGCTGTACATAAGTCACTGAAATGGACTGAGTTTAAAACAAGAAGCTGATGCCTATTACATCTTTAGAAAAAACCAGAAAATTGTGAGAGTTGTGAAATTTGAAAACTTGCCATTCATATCAGCCAAGAACCTTTATGCTCTCTGTATGTGGAATTGGACAATTTTTTCCAAGATAATGAAGACCAATTCCTATATAGAATAATTGTATTTGAAAACAATTTATTCCTGTATTTCAGTCTCTGTATCCTGTGAGGAACCTGGTTTTCATTGCCTCTGGCTCTGGCACTTTAGCTTTCTCACAGCACTTTACAAAAAGCCAGACAATATTTGGGAGTATCAGATGAATATTGATAGACAAGTTAAGATACTGATGTTGGTATGTGAGTTCCTCCAAACTTAATGTGAGAAGCTGTACCCTGGAAGATGTGAAAGAAGCTGTGACACTGTGGTTAAATAGCTGTAAAAAGTGAATGTTGTATCATTAATGCATCATTAATGTGTTGCAAAGTGCAGTTGTGCACACTGGAACAAGGACAAGGCAGGTGGAAAAATAACTTTTAATGATGATATGGTAACAATTTTTTCCAAATAGAGTTTGCCATGGGCTGAAAAGTACTTAGCATCTTGAAATGCAGATACTAATGGGCAGAATGTACAGTATTTATAGAAAGAACCATGTTTGCCTGACATGCTGGCGAGATGTTGTCG
Organism: Ammospiza caudacuta; assembly: GCF_027887145.1. Classification (NCBI taxonomy): domain Eukaryota; kingdom Metazoa; phylum Chordata; class Aves; order Passeriformes; family Passerellidae; genus Ammospiza; species Ammospiza caudacuta. Next base: position 64,895,194 of record NC_080594.1, read on the forward strand.
CTTTCTAGTAGCCCAATAAAACCAGTCAGCCACAAGATTATTTATTTTCTCTTTATATTGGTGGTAAGAGATAGCAGTAGCTTTATATTATTGTTCCCTTGATACAACTGGAGACCACTCTTTTAGTAAGGGCAGCCCATGTAGTCTCTTTTGGACTAAGTGTGGGTCTTATGCTGAAGGCCAGCCAATCTGTAACTGAATTTATGTACTTGTCTGACCAAAGCCTTGACGTCTCCTCCCGTAATTTTTCTACCACCTGCAGTGGACAAAACATTATTGAATGATGAGTCACTCTGTTTCTTTGTTATGTGCAATTATGGTCTGTTTAGGCAACAAGTTCCCATGGAGTCCATGTATCTCTCCAGAGGATGTGTGTCTGAAGTGTTTGGGCCACAATGTTCATTTGGGCCATTTCTGATCTGCACTCTGTAAACTGTTAACCACTGCATTTTTTTTTTACTTTTCCCTAAGTAACATAACCTACAACATACCTACAACTTTAGCCTAATCTAGTACAGAATACCAATGATACTTGGTTTAGATTTTGTATGTTGTTTTTTTTTTTGTGAAAAAACCATCTACTGCTTCACAGGAAAATATTCTACTTTGGGGTGTACTGGGCAGGAGTAATACTGCTATGTACTTTTGTCTCAGATCCTTTCATCAAAGACTGCTTATCACTGCTACTTAGCATTTTAATATCGTATTTTTAAGGCAATTTTCACTTTGATCACATAGGATGTAGACTTTTATCCAGATATATTTTCGGCATAGCAAATAGCACTCTCCTGAGTCCTTTTCATATGAGGTCTTTGTTAAGTTTTTTTATGGACATTGATTAACTTATTCTTTTGATAAAGTTCCTTAGCTCTTGAAAGCACTTAGCTCTAATGCCCTATTACTTCTATTACCATATTGTTCCAGAATTTAGTTCCCCAGAAGGCTAAAAATCTTCTAATTACAGCCTAAAATTATTCAATTATACACACTTGTGCTTGTGTCACTGTTGACCTTCACATGATGAGAGCTCTCATCTGACCCTTGAGGTATTTTTCTGGACTGTGCTGAATGACAGTATGGAAGAACAATATTCTGTGAATCATGCTCAATAGCCATTTGCAGTGTGGTAGCACACTGTCGCAGCAGGTTCTGTGATTCACATGGTCCTTCATGCTTATAATGCATGCAGCAATTTCTGTTCACTTGTATATATCTCCACTGAATTGATTAATTCTTTAAACTTATAGTCTTGTGTGCCCTTCTAGTGGGAAGGGAAAAAGACTCTGTGGTGTTACAGCAGATTAGATGTGACCTCAGGAAGTGCATGTCTAGGTCAGCCTCCTACTCAGAACCACGTCAGCTAAAAGATGAAATAGGGCTCACTGCTCATTGCTCAGGGCTTCATCCACTCAGGCCTCGGAAACATTCAGGCATGTGGAGGCATGGCTTTCTGTGCTCCAGTGTTTGACTCACTGCCCTCTGGGGAAAGAATCTTTCCTTTACATACATGAGTCTGTCTTACTTCAGGGTGTGGTGGTTGTCTTTTGTCCCCCTGCTGTGCATCTCTCTGGAAAGCCTGGCTCTATCCTGATAAATCTCCCTGTGGGAAACAGGTCCCCGAACAGCTGTGATCTCTAGGCTGAACAGGCCTCTCCTCTGACCGCTGCAGTGGCCCTCCCCTAAACTCTTTCCAAGTTATTGATGTCTTCCTTGTATTTTCAACCCCAAAATTGTATGTGATATTCTAGTAGGGTCTAATGAGACCTGAGTAAAGGAGGATGACATCCTTTATCTACTGTCTGTGCTCCTCTTGACACAGCTCAGAATACTGTTGGCCTCCCTTGCTGCCAGAGATACCATTGGCTCGTGTTCCACTTAGTGTCTACCAACATCCACAGGTCTTTTTTTCACAGAGTCCTCTCCCAGCCTGTACAATTGAAAGGGGTTCCTCCTTGCCAGGTATTGAACCTTTTATTTGTCCTTTGTTTAGTGAGATTCCTCTCAGCCCATTCCTCCAGCCTGTCTTGGTCCATCCAAATGGTAGCCCTGTCTTTGAGCATATTGTTTGTTCTCTCAGCCTGCCTCCAGTTTGGTTGCCTCCAGCGAACTTTAACAGCAAACACTCCACTGCCTCTTTCAGGTCACTGATAAAGATGTTGAATGGGACATATTCCAGGGCAGTTCCCTGTGGCACTGCTGTTGTTACTGGTATCCAGGCCAGTAGGTTTATTGACCTTCTGCAGACACATAGCATATCAGCATTCAGTGACCAGAGATCACAAAGGAACATTGGTAGGACAAAACTAAGTTGATGTTCTAACAAGAGGTAATCAAGTAGTTGGGGCTCAGTCTGTGCTGCAGAAGGCAAGTGAAACCTTCTGCTCAGTATGGCAGATCTGCAGTAAGACCTTGAGGCAGGGATTACCTGTTACTACAGCATACCATGTGCTATTTTCTATTCTAATTTCAGCTTCTGTGGGTCTTTTTTTCTCATGTTAAAATGTCTTGTCTTGTAAAATATTAGGAGTATCCAAACCCAGGCTATTTTAGAAGTTATTCAAAGTAAGGAAGGATAAGGGTGTAATTGTGATGGAAAGAATTACTTGGATTGTTCAGTCTCTAAGCCTGGCTGATCTGGCTGCTACTGTGAATTTGCTCTGACATGTTTCTAAAGTACTTTGACTCATACTGCTTGTATGCCAGGTGACTGTCATTCAACAGAACAAAACAGTGCTCTGCTGGCAAATACTGGAGTTCTGTGTCAATCTGCTGATGTTTCTTGATGGGGTGTTGACCTGAGTGGTGGTTAAACTCCACCTTGAAAGAGTGAGCACACAAACTTGGACAGTAGCAACTGAGCCTAGGGTAGAAGAGGCTACTTATTCTGTTGTTGATGTTGCCAGTATGAAGCAACTTTTAAAATCCTAAATATACTCTTTGGAACGGTTTGAAGTAGGGCAGGGAAGACATCCACTGACGGGGATATGTAATGTGATCTGGTAGGACCCAGAAGCAAAGTACTCTAGTGCTGTCAGAATAAAATCTCTCAGCTAGCTACTTTTGTTTCCAGTGTGGAATAGAAATTAGTGTCTTGGACAATGTCAGGACCAGGGGTAGCCTTGGGCACAAGTTTAACAAAGTCTGATGAGCATTGACTTGGCAGCAGAGAAGCTAGGCTAATTTGTCTATTCCCAGCAGTGGAACCTGAAGAGCAGGGAGCTCCAAACTGCCTCCAAAGAAAGTTGAAACTGTACAAATCATGAGGGTAGGCATATCCTGAAGTACCCATTTAATGAAAAATAAATGCTTGTTTCCTCCAGGATTTGCTCTGATGGGTGTGTTTTATTGCCAGCAGTTACTAGCAGGCACTGTAACATATATATCTGTTTATTGTAAAGCTTGGAATAGACTGTGCTGGTCACAGGGTAATCTCAAAGATTGGAATATATAATTTTTTATTAGTTTATCACATCACTTTAAGTACATCTCTTACTCTCTATTTGCCTGTGGCCTGCAGAATTGAAGCATTACCTGAGGATTTATGCGAGAATAAACTTTTAAGAGCCTACATTTATTGAACCGTTTTTAGTCCAGTTCCTCTAGCTGCTTATTTGAGTGTTACAAATATGAAAGTTGTTAGCATATTTAAAACTTTACTTTGCATGGAGGTTCATATTGCATGTTCATTTATTGTGAGCTATGATATGCTGTGAATAGAAATAACCCCAAATACTGTCTGAAAGTCAACATCAATATGTGTTTAATTGAAGGAATTATGAAGGAGAGACCTCAGCTGTGCTTGGCAAGTTCAAAAATTACTTCCAGTTTATCTAATGCCATGTAATATGAAATGAACAAGATCAAATTATAATGCTATGGTTCATTGGGTGCATTTGATTAAGATCATTGTTCATTCACCTAAGAGCTGTCATTTAATACTTACATTGTTGGAGAAATGCATAGTTTGGAACCAAGTGCTGCTTACCTTTCAAAAGAAGAGCTATTTCTAGAACATAGTTCCCCATGAATATCTTAGCACAGGTAAACATGACCCTGGACTACATTGAAATATATTCTCTGCCTAATAACCTTTTCCTTCCTGAGTAGTTATATTGGTAGAAATCCTCATACTGCAAAGTCTTATCATAATTTTAAGAGTCATTCCCTTTCCCTTATGGAAACAGATTAAGGTAGTATAAACACTATGACTGTACCAGTGCAGGCAAAGCAGAGTGGTTTTTATTAGTGTCCTTGTGACATGTATCTGTGTCCTCTGTCTTATCAGCACCTGGCTCTGCTCTTGGGTGATGTTTGAAACAGCTGGCTCACCAGCTCCAGGGAGCATTAGGGATGCCCAGTCCCTGGTGGTGGGTGCCTCTGCCCTGTGGGAAGACAAGGCTTTGTGCTACTCTGCAATGCAGACTATTCCTTTAAATACCTGTAAGTCCTAAAGGCTTTTTAATCATAGTGCAGGAAAACTGCAGTATTAGGCTATGGTGTGACAGGAAAAACATACCAAAAAAGAATGTCACAACTGCAAATAAACATCTGTCTCAAAAATGGTTTATGAACTCTGCAGATACATTGTTGAAATCATCACTTCTTACATGACAATAAAACTTTTGCTTTCAGAAATAACATTTACTTGGGATAGTGGGTTCTAGCATCAGTTTTAACGCTGATTATGCTCTGGTTTCATACCTTTGGTTTTGAATTGTGGCTTCTCTGATACTCTGGGTAATTCTGATGTTCACTATGATTTATAAGTAATTTCCTTCTTCCTAGGGTATAACATTTCTCTTCCTGCTCATATCCCTGAATTTCAGGCTTAGATATGTTAAAGATAGTGGAAATTTAGGTTTGTCCAAGATATACAGAAATATGGATTAGAAATTTTCTTATCTGTATAGTAAAACATTCTGAAAGAAGATCTGAATGGCTTTTGTACTCCTCAACTTAAGAGAGGTCAGCTTGAATGACAAGAAGCTCATGGAATTTATATGTTGATCTTGATTAGTGCAAAGATTGCATTTCTATGGTGCAAGATAGATAAGCAGATAAAAGACAGATAATTTTTTTCCTAAAGCAAGCAAAGAAACAAATCAATCCCCCAAAACCCAAAATGAAACTACACCAATTTCCTGCCACCAATGTCCTTGTGTGGCTTCTCCTTGCTTTTTTGACTTTTAAAATATATATTCTAATAAAACATTTGAAATTACATTTCTGTGCTCAAAACACAGTAAAAAGATGTCACTGACTATGAATGTTGATAGATTCACTATGTAAGCTTATAAAACCAGAAATGTTTTACCTCTGATCTTTTACTTACAAAATGACTGCTCATATGAGAAGCACTGTATTGAGAATTTATTTTTAAATGTTTAATTAGGAAGTGCTTAATCCAAACCTACAAAACTCCTTTCTTTTTCCCCCAAGATACATGGAAAATTGACAAAATGCTCCTCATTCTACTGCACTTTTTGAGGGGTAGAAGAAAGGGTTACTCATGTTCATTTGGACAGAAAGCACTTAAAGTCAGGCAAATACATAGGTTTTGCCTCAAACTTTTCAACACAATGTTCTTCACATTTCCATCTTTGAGGGAAGGGGAATTAATTGACTTTCTAAAGTCAGTGACAAATTGATCCTAATTCTTCAGTATATGTGGAGAATATCTAAGCTGCTGTCTCTGATGTGTGTTCTTCAAAGTGCTTATGTTGATTACTTGGATTTTCAGCACCTCTTCACAGTTTTGTTATTCTCTGGTAATTACTTTGAGAAACATCCAGGCAACCTTTCAAACTGAATCCCTTCTGTTCTAAATGAAAAATGTCTAAATTGAAGTTTCTCAGATTGTGCAGAAATTTAGGAATACAGCTTGTTCATTAGGGATAATTTCAAGCAGATGCTACTTACAGTGATGGAGAGGAATATGTCTGGCAGCTGCAATTTCCTTTTTGCTTCAGATGATTTGTTTCTGTAATGGCTTTGTAAAGGCATCTCACTTCTAGAAAAAAACCTTCTTTGAAATGGAAGTTACAAAAACATGGAAAAAATTCAATTTGATTTATTTCCAATTTCAGTTATATTTGCCTTTTTCAATAAATGCAATATGTTAAGCCTCTGTCCATACTGGCTAAAATTGTATTGCATTATGTTTCAACCAGGAGTGCCCATGATTCAGTCTGTAGCCTTGGTGTGTTTGTGTCTATTGCTGTATTAGAAAGCTCCCAAATCCTTGTGTATTCTATGGTTTATGGCTCATCTAGAAGTTGTCATCATTGCATCAGTTAAAATACAGTAATCTTTTTATTGGCTTATATTTCAAGGACATTTTGTGTCCTTTGCCATCATTAATAAAGAGATTGTTGTTGATTTACAGACTTGGATTTAAGTAGCAAATGTAACAGTTTCTTTGGAAATGTGAGATGGAAGCACTGACCTACAGAGCGTAACTACAAGGCTACATTGAGGGCCATCACTTCTTCCTCCCTGCCTTTTATCCCAGGGATACAAAATTAATAGTGCACGCCAGCATTTTGGATATTCCGACAACAAAGAAACAATCCTCAAAACATCCACATGGAGCTTATTTGTTGTAGGGTGTGCAGTTTTGGGGAGATGACCTTGACTTTTCACAGGGAAGTTTTAGCATAAGTTGTTACAGACTGAGTGAAGCTCTTGAGCTCTAAACAGAGTTCTGTGAATTCCCAGATGGAAGCAGCTCTGGCAATGTGCTTGGCATTGGCTGCCAGCCAGGGACCATGTAAGAGCAGGGTGGTTTGTGACTCCTGGTGTTGGTACAGCCCTTACCATGGGAACTCAGCAGTGGGTTGTGTTTGAAGGCCCTACGTTCCCTGGCTGTTCTCTTGCAGGGCAGAAGGTCCTGGTGGATGGCCACAAGGCAGCTTTTACAAGAGATTTCTGGGAATTTCCTGCTTTGCACTCTCCGTGTTTGTGTCATGGACTTGTTAGTCTGAGAGCCCAGAGGAAGCAGTGGAGGCTGACTGGCTTTGCAGAGTGGTTTACCCTCCTAAAGTGATGTGCCTTACCGTGAAAGGCAAGACTGGAGCAGGGGCAGTAATGGACAAAATGGCAGCACATGAATAAATACACACGATAGAATGTCTTTATGTCCAGCTGAGGTGTATACTTCTGTGTTGGGGTGTCAGTTTGAGTGATCAGTATTTACATAGGACATTTTATTTTCCTGCCTTTTTTTTTTTTTTTAAACACTGATTCTATTTGTGAAGTGATTTAAAGAAAGTGATTTAATCAAATGTAATTGCTAGTTGCTTTTTCAATCCTGTATTTAAGATTGTTCTCTTTTCTAGTAATGGAGCAGTAAGTCTTACTGTGAGTGTGTTTATTTTACTTTGCTATTATTAGTTCCAGGAAACAGATATAGTTTGGATAATTTGCGGGTTTTCTGTTACACAGAATTTTGCCTTTCTCTATATTCCTTCTCTTTCTATTCTTAGAAGGTACTTCTTGCAGGACATTGCAGAAGTTTCTGGTTAAATGGATTGCAAGGATTAAATATTTTTGTCCTATTTCCATTTTTATTGCACAAGGAATCTATTAATCTGTGTTTTTATTGGTTTATAAAATAGAGTGAAATTCAACTACAAAGGACTGCTTTTCCCAGTGTCTCTCTTGTTTTCATATAAAAATTGTTTCTCTCTTCCAATTTTCTTTTATATTGCAGGGAAAACCTTTCCTTTTGTTTAATATGTCTTTTCTTGTCTGCATTTGAAGGGAGATAATTTAATAAATTTTGTAGTCAGAATCAAGTCACGCAAATGGAATTGAGTAATCCTGAGAGAAGATTTGCTAAGTCGATTGTATTAATGTGACTATCCAAGTTGCTATGAGTTTCCAGACATTTAATTAGTACCTCTGGCAGCATACTCTTTTCAGCTTTCGGTATCATTTTCTGCTCTTCAAAATATCCGTAGTGACTTCAGTGCTTAAGAGGTGAAGCTGAACTCCAGCTCCTCTCTTTCTCAGCAGGGTTCTGCCTTTGCAGATAATTTGATTTCTCTTTGGAAACCTGACTCTTTGGGGAGCAGGGCAACCAGCAGGTATATAAATCTGCACATGGCAATGCTTGTTAGTCTTGGGAACACAGCATACAGAGTTCTGTGGTTAGAACAGAAAACTGAGATGTTCACTTTCATTTGGATCACCCTGCTGCCAAATGTACCATTGTGTATCCTCCATGCAGCAATGCTGGTTGGACACTACCTGGATTCATCCTGTCCTGGTGGCTTCAGCAGCAAGTTGTTGTAGGGCTTTTGTGTGTAAGAGTCATGTGTACACAGAGACATGACGTGAAAAAAACCCCACTGATTGTGGAACTTAGTTTGAATTGATATCTATGGAGTTTAGGGTGGCAGATGTGCAGGTCAAGATCCAATGCCTAACGTGACACACAGAGATCACATTATTAATAAATTTGGAGGTTAATTTGATAGAAAATAAAATACATGAATGTACAAAGAATGTACAAAGAATTTCATCAGATGGGAGTAATATTTCCAGGAATTCCTGTGAAAAAAAAGTCCCCCAGAACTAGGAGGTGATGCCAATATTATTTAAAGAGCCTTATAACAATGATGACTACTAAAGGCAGAAGTTTCTAAGAGCATTAGGAAAAAAGAAATAGAGTGAAGTCTGTGTGTGAGAGGGAGGTTTGCTTACTCATATTAATAAAGTGAGGATTACACATGTCCTTAATGTCTGCGAGTGGAGTCAAGGTTCTGGGTACTGGGCTTGGACTGCTTGCTTTCCATTCTTTCTTCTTTTCTTCTCCTTCTCCCTCTCCTGACACTTTGCTATGTGCAAACTTCATATTTATGTGAAAATCCCCTGATTCTTGTGGAGCCTTGTCAGATTTACCTGTGCTAAAGAAGGACACTTAACCTGCAATCTGTGTTTGGGGCAGTACCAGACGACTATAAAGGACAGTCCTAGGTTGAATCAGGAGAGTGGCATGTGGCTTCTTCCCTTGGGGGGGAAAATATGGGAGGATTTCCCATTATCTGGGAAATTTTTTCCAGGGCTGGATCATCAAGAGCTACCAGCTCTTGCCATCTCCTTCCATGTACTGGCAGTTGTCCACGGACTGAGGCTGTACCATCATGCCTGAAAGGAGAATTGCGTGATCATTCCTTCCCATTCCAGGTCCATCACTGGTATTGCCATTCCTGAGCTATCCAATTGATACAGAAACTGATGAGATTGACCTCTGATCAAGCCCATCTACTCTTCCTTATTGCTAACAGCTGCTGGTTGAGCATGCCCTTGGACATGGCTGGGCAGAACCTCAGTGTGTAACCTGCAGATCTGACCTTCAGTTTCAGACAGTGTGGCTGTGAGTCAGTCAACTGGTGCAAGCCAGTGTTGTTGCTGCTTGGTTGGGGATTTCTGTTGGGTTTGTTTGTTTGTTTGTTTTCTCCCTTTGGATGTACAGCAGGACTTAGCTCTCTTCCAGTTTGTCAAGTTTTCCAATTCTAATGGAGAATGAGGACAGATTGAATGTAATTATGATTTTGTGAAAAGAAAGTTAGTTTCTTTGAAGATGTACTTAGTAGAAATACCTTTTCCCCCCGTCTTCTTCTCCCCCCCTCGCCCCTACCCTGGCCTTTGTTAGAGTGGGGGAAAAATCTCCAAACTTGAAACTTTCATTAATCTGGTGGTTAATAGGAAATAGAACCAATTTATACAGACTAAAATGCAATCAAAGTGGCCAGAGTAATGAGTAATGAGTGTGTGATGACAGGAATAGCAGCAGCTCCTGTCCTATGTAACAATTATAGCAGCAGTTCTTGTTCTGCCTAACAGCTCCTGGGAAAGGGAGACCTTAAGTGGGTGCAAGGGCACAGGAATCTGCAATATACGGGAGAGTGTTCACAGCAGTGGATAAATTAAAATCTTCCTGCTGTGATATCTATAACTAGCCCTGAAACGGATTGTCCTTTTAGGGATAATCATCATTAACTAATGAGAAGCATGAGACTCCTAAGACTATATAACTATTCTAGTTTGGTTTGAATTAAGATGAGAAGCATTTGTGAAAGCTGGAGGTGATTAAGTACAAGGTAACTATGTCTTGGATTTTAGCCCTGCAGGAGTGACTAAGGAGAGCTCCTGAACCCTGAGTCTGAAGGTAGAGGTGAATTTTCTCTGAAAGAGATACAAGTGACCTTAGAACAATTTACCTTAGAAAATCTGTCTGGGTGTTCCCAAAGGGAATCTGGAAATGAGATTGTTACAGTTGGATTGGATGCTGGGCCTAAGGATGGCAGCAGTAGAGGTAGAAATTCAGCTGAAACTGTACCTACACAACAGACCACCAGAAGTCTCCAGACTCAAAGGCATTTCACTTCTAGGAAGGGAAATTTCTACACATTTGAGACAGAATCATAGAAATCCTTTAAATATTGAGGAAAATGTCTGGAATTGCTGAATAACACAAATGGGCTTAATTGACAATAGATTGAAAGTATAGATGTCTAAATACTTATTTGACAAATGTCAATTATCCATTTAGGAAAGAAAAAAAGAGTTTTTAACAAGGAATAAGTCTCATGTAAATTCAGTCTCTCATGTTTGGGCAAAAACTGCATTTATCTTCCAGCTATTCTGGTTTTTTTTTGGTATTCCATTTCTCAGAGAGGGCTTCATTCTCCATGAACTATCCCTGAAGCTGTTCTTGCTTGTGGGAACTCACCCCTATATTTTTTATTTCTTGTGTTGGAATTTAGAAGAAATGAAGAACTGCTTTTCGTGGGCTTGTTTTGTTGTGTTTGTTTGCTTGTTTTTAAGAAAGATCCACTCAGCTGAATGATGCCTAAGGAGTTATCTTCTGGGCTAGGAGAAATACACAGGTGCTGAATCTGAGCTCTCTTTTCTCTTTACTGTTATCTGAAAGTGGAGGGCAATTCATTACTCTTTGCCTGTCTCTACACAGTCAGGTCTTTTCATCTTCTGTCGTTGTTACCTATGGAATGAAGACAACCAGAGAAGGCAAAGCAGAAGCTGTGCTGCCACTTGGCAGTGGCCAGTGAGCTGTTCCCTTGTGCAGGGATCTCTGCAAAATAACCTTCCCAGGCTGCAAGTAAGGGCCATGCAGACTCTCCATCTGATTTAAAGAATTCAACAGGGTTTTTGTGAGAAGCTGATTTTAATTGCCTAATAATTTGAACAGGGACATAGTGATTCTTGTGTCATTGGATCATTAACTGAATGCAACAACAAATTAATATAAATTGGTTATGAATACATGGAGGCGGAAAATTAGGAGTTACCTAAAATATCTTTGAAACAGCCCAGCCAAACACTCAAGTTCATTCTGAACCCTGTGAAATTTTCCAAGGACTACCACAGACCCCCAAGTGTCTTGAAGGTTATGGATACACTTAATCTTGATTCTACAGCTTAACACTACAGTCTATTGTGCTGTTCTTATCTCAGGAGTGTTCTAGCCACTCTCCCTTCCTGGCAGTGGGTTTCAGCTTCAAGGTCTGCACAATTCAGTGTAATTCCTGATAGCTATTTGGTCTCCATCCCTTGCCTTGGTTCAGCTGAATCCCTGGATGTCAGATGAGGACATAGTAACCACAGCCTTGTTTCTGCCAGCACCTTCTTTCATCCTATCCATGTTGGTCTTGGAGGACCTAATGTTTTTGTACTCCCCAAGTGTCCAATTCCTAACCCCATTTTTATTTAATTCTAAGACTACTGGCTAGATCACCTCTCCCATTACACAGACCCCTGACTGCTCCCTGTCCAGATTAACAATGTGTCAGAAGTTTGGCTTTCCCCCTTGTTGTTCCAAACACAAATCCTAGTCACAACTCTGACCATTACCTGAATATCCTGATTTTGTAAGTTGGTTCCTTGAGTACAGTGACTGTGACTGGAGAGACTGATCTGTCCCAGAGTTACTGGTCCCTGTTGGTGCTGTAGGTCATCTTAGCTCTGTGTACTGTGGATGATTGACTAGGAAATGGATTTCTTCCATTCCAGCCTTATAAAAACCTAAGCTCTCAGACAAACAATTTCATGTTTTCTTGGTGAGGATCAGGGTCAAAACTGTTATTATCAAAAATCAGGTATTCTCTATTCTCTCTGATGTGTATATTTTACCAATCCATAGCAGATCTCCAGTTCCTCCTATCTCAAGCCATTAGAGTTTCTGTGTAAGGCTAGAGTTAGAATTATGAGGTAGGTATAACCATGAAGGTATAGAATCATACAATGATTTGGGTGGAAAGGACCTTAAAGATCCTCTAGATCCAAATCCACTGCCATGAGTGGGGACCTTCCACTAGACCAGATTGCTCAAAGCCTGATCCAGCCTGGCCTTGAACACTTACAGGAATGGAGCAGGGAGAAGGAAAGTGTACATGGGTTCCTCTGGCTGCACTGAAGGTGTGAGACTTTGCACTTAAGAGTTTCAGATCACTCTCCAGATCTTCTTTCTTCACAGCAATGTAGGTTTTTACCTTTGTGTCTATGTTTAGATGTGCACACAACTTCCAGCTTCTTCAGAATCTAAATGCAAGTGTATGCTTTTTTTTTTGTGAATTTTCTTCGTAGTGTTGAATAAGGAGGAAACACACCTATTGCATGAAGAGTAGGAAAGGACTTATCAAAATGAAGAATTCACTCTCATTTGGGACCACAGTGAGCTGGAAGTTCGATCTATTCAGAGTGCCAGAATAGGGAGCATACAACCTCTCCTGTTGTACCCGGGATGGACAACAACCAGTGTAATTGCTTAACATTAAGGATTGGGATTAAGTTTAGGGATACCAGGTTCTGAAGTGATTGATTTATTGGTGGATTTTGCAAGCTTTGCAGGGGTAAGTTGGAATTGTGTTCTGGTAAGGCAGAGTTACCTCTGGGATGCTGTTATAAGGTGAGGGCTATGTTTGGGTTGGGAACAACATGGCATAAAACCTCACATCTGCTGAAATACTGAGGTATCCTGAGGGAGAAAAGGACACTAAAGAGAAGTGAGCTGAAATCAGATAGGAAAATGAAATTAAATTCTTTCAGATTTGCATGTGTATTTCCTTAAAACTAAATAACCACCATAGGTTAAGGGTATTTTCCAATTAGCAGTCCTTGTGCATTTAACCAACCATCTGTAAATGGATGCAGAGGTCATATGCAAGCTACACAAAACACACTGAATCTCTCCACTCTTGGCGTGGCAGAAGCTTTAGAATAATGTTTGTTTTGAAAAAAAAGCATAATTTTTTCCTTCATCCTTTATGCAAGAGAAAAACAAAGGCAAGTATGAAAGAATGAAATAGAAGGCTTAATAAAATCCTAGTAGGCTTAATAAAATCCATGTGGAGACTGAGAAAAATCTCAGGTAGCTCACTCAAGGGATGAAGTTTGCCTGTTCTACAATGAATGGTGACTTTTCTACCTCTGCTTTGCCTCCTCTGAAAGAACTGTGCAATTGTTTTTCTTCCCATGCTGTGTAGTGTATATAGTATGATTACATCTCATCATACAATGAGATTCCACATTGTTATCATTTCATTCTGATGTGGTTTGTTTTTTAATCACATCCCTTTACCTTTTCTGAATCAATATCTAATCACTGTTGCTTTAGGGGGAAAAAGTAGCAATTCATTAAGGCTTACCTGAAAGAAGAGTAGGAGTTTTATCTCAGTAATGTGCATGACAAAGCTTAATGAATCATTTAAATATTTTTCATTATTTTCCACCTCTTATGCAATGGAAATATAATTTTGGAGTTGACAGAGAGCAAGGTAGCAGGACTAAACTAGAAAACCCATTTATAAAACACTTTTTACAGGGCATCCTATCTAAATAGGTAATTTTCCCATTCTTGAGAAGGTCAATCTTACTGATGTTAATTTAGCAACCACCAGCACATGTTTGTTCATGGTTTGAAAAAACCATGAAAGTCTTTCAGTTCTTGTGTAAGAGAATGTCTCAGTGTTCTGAATTATCATAACTGTTGAATTAGTGGTGTTTGGCTTTATCCCCAGCTGTTTTCTGTGCATAAATGGATGCTTTCAGCTGTCCAATGAGAGAAGGATTTTTTCCTTCTATAGTCAAGGTGGACCCAGTGTCCTTCAAGTAGTACACAGGTAAAGGATGGGCAGCAATGGACACAAGCTGCATCAAGGGAAATCTTAATTGACATTAGGGAAAAAAATTACAGGCAATCAGATATTGGAAGATGTTGCCTCAAGAAAGTGTGGAAGATATTTGAAAACTCTCTGAACTCAATTGGAAAAGGCCCTGAGCTACTTTATCTAATGGCAAAGATTCCCCTGTTGCATGGTCAGACCTGATGACCTCCTTAGGTCCCTTTCAAATTAAATTAGTGTATGATACTCACCAAGAAATAATCAAGATGCCTGTGCTAAGAACTGACCTTATCAGGCAGTATTGCCCCTATTTCAGTCAGCAAATTGCTTTACCTGATAAAAAGTGCAGCATTTTCTAAGTCTAGAGCTGTTACCTGTAGCATTGTCAAAGTTGATGTAAGTGGTCTGTATCTCCTTAGTCATTGCCAGTAATGTGCAAATTAGTGTCTTTATCCTACCACATCTGTTTTTTGCAACTCTCTGGGGAGGGAACTGATAAGGATGGTAATTTTTCTTCAGCTGGATGAATCTAGGCTGTACTGTCACATATTTGTGGAAATAAACAGGGGAGATTCAGTCTGACACTTGTGAAAATCTCAGTTCTTCAGTTTATAAAAATACCAAAAATCAGTAAAACCTCCTTACCATAGTTTCCCTCTGCTTTTAAAATTGCCTTTTTCACACGGCAAATTTTGATCTAGCAGTGGAACCCAGGTTAGCAACAGGGATGATTCATGTCTTCTGGGCATTTTCTGCAAAGTTTAGTTCAATTTTCTAAAAGACAAGAAAAATAAGGAGACTGGAGACTGACTAGCAGTTGAGGCCATTTCACATACATGTTTGCAGAAATAAAATTATAAGGCTCGAGGGATCAGTCTGACAAAATATAAAATTTTGTGCATTGCTATACATTTCCATTTAAAACTAGGAATAATTTAAAAAAATGAAGCTAGGCGGAAGTAAAATAGTAATGAGTTGATCACTCTACGCTGTAAATTCTTGAAGCATAGCCTAATGTGTAAGCAACCATAACCTTTGGGGAAAAGAAATAGGGCACCCAAGGCTTTCTTGCCCTTGTCTGGGTTTTGTGGTTTGGCAAGGGAGAGAAGCTGTAGAGAGAAAATCTTGTAAGCTGAGTCCACGCATTTATTTTTAGTTTTATATGAGGCATTTACTAATGGCAAAATGTCCTTGAGGTTAGGAAGAGGGGTTTTTTTTCCTTGGCACAGACAAGTTTCTGCATTCCAATTTTGTTGTGATGTGTTCTTTCCAATTAATAATAAAGCATTTTGAGAGGAAACAAGGGAAAGCAATGAGACTGGGGAGGCCAAGTTATTAACCCAGTGTTATTTCGCCCTTATAAGCAACAATTACAGTCTAGAGCACACAGGTACCATTAAGTTCATCCCTTAGACCACAGCCAATTCCTTTCTACTACAGATTTTCTCTCCTATAAACTCTGTGAGTTAAAATTATTTCAAAATCCAAAAACTTGCAGGAAAGTACTGCTAGGGTGCCTGGGGAATGGAGAATCACTCCTTCAGAACAAGTTAAAGGAAGCGTTTGTTCAGGCAGCAAGAGAAGGTCTGACTGCATAGTAGAAATATATCCAGGGCAAAAGCTAGGAATCAAGATTTAGAAAAGAATGGTAAAAAGTGAGTCAGATGTATTCATTTTTCCATGGATAAAGCTAGATTAGACTCTAGAAGAAGGTTCCTGGCCTCCAGGAGGGCACAGGCTTAGGATGAATTTGCTGAAGGTGAAATAGCTTGGTTGACTCCATTAGAAGACACCGACCTTGATTCAGGAGGTCCTGCTAATCCATACCCAGGGGAATTACAGAAGGTTTCAGAGCTGTGTGTGACTTTTCTTACCTTTCTCCAGAATCTTTTGCAGTTTAAAGGAGTTTCAGTCACTATGAGAGATTTTTCTTGCCTTTGATACACAGACGATTTTTCGTTCTGCGGGGAATGTGATTTAAGCAGTAAAATGGCGTTCACAGGTGATACAAAATGCAAAATTGTACTTTGTTTTGACAGAAAGCTTTTCAGGAGGTTCATTTGACTAAATCAGTCATTGTCTCTAGACCTAAGATAATTTCCTACTTTTTTCCTGAAAATTCCAAATTACTTTTAAAGTACTTTAACAATATAGAGAGAATCCTATTTGTCAGTCTCACTGAGAGTGAGCTTGTGTAAGTTTCTGAGTTTGTAATTTTTGTTATCCTCTTTTCCTTCTTGTCTCCTGGCCTTTCAATAGGAAAATGTGTTTCCATGGATGTACTATAGAATGACTTTTTCTACTTTTAAGCTGATTTTGAATTGATGAATGTGATCATATCACTGTTTATCTTGCAGTAGCTTTCCTGGCATGCAGCTTGCTACCTTTTGATTAATTTCTTCATCTCCTGGGATGCAAGTATGCATTTATGAACTTTGTGTTGAAAACCTGTCACGAACTTGATTTTTCTTCTGCTTTCTAATCCTTAATTAAGCATATTGACATATTGTTAGTAGGGATGATAGCCTCCTGTCAAATAGCCAGCAACAGCACTGATTCTGCTGTTATATTTATTTATGAGGCATCACTTTGTTCACTGAAATCTTTGTAAATTAGGAGGAATTGATCTCTTTCCATGCAGAGAAATTGTACCATTCCCATTCTGATTCAGAGAGAATCTGGCTCAGAAGTAGCTACGGGTGACCTCAAAAGTTTGGAGAAAATTAGTAGGTGAACTTGGTAAGTTTCTTAAAGGACTTTAAGAGTAAATGAAACACACCAGGGCAGATTCTCAGCTGGTGTAAATTGCTATCACTCCACTGAAGTGGGTATAGCAAAAGCAGTTTAACCAGCTGACAGTCCCTCAGGTGTGCCTTTCTTTCTTGTTTTGCTGCTGATTTTGAAATGAGAGGACTCCAAGTGAACCTTTGGACCAAATGATTTTGTTGGGGTTGGAGCAGGTCACAGATAAAATAAGAGTACAGATCAAATCCAAGCTTTTTCCACATGAGTTATGCCCTAATCACGGCTTCACGCATTCTCAGAATTTGATTCCCTGCAGCCTTTCTCCTGCTTCTGCCTGCCCCTGATCTGGAATTAAATTGTTATCAGAATCACTGTAGCATATGTTGTATTCCTGTGTATATCAAATAAAAGTTGGAAACTTGGCCTATTCAAGCCTGGGAACGATCTTGTCTACCACAGAGCACTTTCTGAGAGCCAGCAGTTCATCCAGTGAAAGCACCAGCATCTCCCAAATGCTCCTACAAACGGGAATGCATCTTAATATTAATAAAGCGGTGAAGTATTAAGGCAACATATGCTGTAACTGTGCAGCCTGCAAGTGAGTTAACTCCTTCTAAGAGTCCTGATCAGATTTCCTGATGATGAAGCAATGCTGTGCTTTGTCAGATGACTGCCTCCTCATTATCCAACATGGCATTGTGGGGTTTGTGGCATACTTTGTTATGTTTGAAACATAAAGGTGAGGATTTTTTTTCGTAAAAGAGAAACCAACAAAACCAAACATAATTATTTTTGTCTTTGCTGGAAAACATTTTAAAAATGATGCTGCTAACTACTC
Source organism: Ammospiza caudacuta (assembly GCF_027887145.1). Classification (NCBI taxonomy): domain Eukaryota; kingdom Metazoa; phylum Chordata; class Aves; order Passeriformes; family Passerellidae; genus Ammospiza; species Ammospiza caudacuta. The sequence goes on from NC_080594.1 coordinate 64,912,924, forward strand.
AAATTAAAGTCTTAATTATATGGGTTCTGGCAAAACTGTTCTATTTGCCAAAAAATGGAGAATTTTGGATAAATTAAATTAGCCTCTAGAATACTTTTTTTTAAAAGTAAGTTCATACTTTAATGTTTTTTCATGTAAATAGTTTATAAAATGTAAATACATACCTGACTCAGTACCCTGTTTCTCCACTTGGTGTGAGAAATGTTTCAGCAGGTGTAGTTCTCTGTTTGCAGCAGGGCAGTCTGAGCCTCAGGTGTGTGGTGAACTGCTTCCTTCTGGTGATTGCCTTTTGTAGGGGCAGGGCAGCTCTGAGTACAGACCCCACAACAGGTAAAGCCAAAACATCATTCGGGAGCATGTGACAACATGATTTCACCAGGTCCTGCTGAATTTTGGGAGGAAAGCTGTTCAAATTCCAGGTTGGTCCTTAAAGGCCCAAACCCCTCTATGCCCCATCTCCCTTCCTTGGTTACAAGCACATGAGAGGTGTGTTCAGTAATGTAATGCAGTTAAATGTTTTTAATTTTTGGCCTCAGTTCAATGGTGGGACACAGAGTCTGTGTGTGTGCACGTGCTCATTTCCTGCTGGGTCTGATAGCAGAACAGGGCTAAGTTCCCTTCCTGCTCAAGCAGAGAGGTTACCCTGTAAAATGAATCAGACAGATTTTATTGTGAGATTAATGTAAGAATTAACTATCCCGTGTGATCTCTTTTTTAGAAAATGCATGTATTTACCCTAATTTCTGTTTTAAATACTCTTTTATTAGAATATAATATTTTATTAGAAGTGTTTACTCTCTATATTAAAGTACTCTTCTATTAAAGTGGGAAGCTATGCAGTATAGCCATCCCATAATAGCTATTAATTACTCTGTAAACTAAAGCTATGGGCAGGAGTGTTGTGGGCATGTGGCGAGAACATTATAAGAAATAGAAACTTCATTTTATACAGCGAAGTAAGGCTTTTTCCCCCTCTATAAATTGATTTTTTTATTAATTTTTTGGGGGTTTGGTTTAGTTTAGAACAGATGATTGTAGAAATATGATTTTTAATGTATTCTAGTTTAATATTAATAAATTGATACAATGCTGATGTAACCATTCATTTTTCACAATTATTGACATCAGTGAAAGAAAAGTGATCACACTATTTTATTTTTCCTGTATTGTGAGCATTTAAGCATTGAACAGCTTGTTTCAACCTTTGAAATTCAAGCCTTAATGAAATATTTAAGTACAACCAGTTTTAGTTCTTGCTGAATGGAAAATAATGAAAGTGCAGAACAAAACCATATTTTTCCTCTGACTTCCTAGTAATTAGTCTTCGCCTTCTTTTTGAAACACCAACGTTCTGCCTATTTGCTCTTAGAATTTAACAACATTTTCAGTGCTTTGCAAAAAATTGCAAATTGAGACAGGCCTAGTTTCTTCATAGTTTTTTGCATTTTAGAAATATACCATTAAGGAATAATTTAACATGCTTTTCTCCTTTGTAAACCATGCAATTTAAACTGCAAGAGAGGTTTTCTTCTGTTGACACTTGAATATACTTGTACTTTATGTTGAAATCAAGAGGCTGTCTGCATGAGGGCTGAGCACTAAAAGTTTTGTGATGTATGCTAGTGGAAAGGTTTATATTCTGAAGTGACTAAAGAACCAAGAGATCAAACAAATCTGTGGAATTATAGGAGAAAATCTTAGGAAAACAGCATGCCTCCAAACACCTGAAAAGCAAACCATCTCAGATTCTGTTTCCTCGACCTAGTTTGTCCTTGGATATTTAGACACAAACCCCCCTTCTCAAAGTCAGCATGAGGCAGAATGAAATTGAGTGGGAACAGATTGAGCAGTCAGAAGTATGAAATTTGCTCTGAGATAAAGTATCCTCATAGGAGCGCTCCTCCCTTGGGCTATGGACACTGTAAATTTACCTGGTAATGCCAGCTGACTGAAATGGTCCCTTGGTATTTCTTGTGGAGGCTTCCCTTGCTGCTGGAGCTCTCTTGTGGCTTAGGATCTCAATTTAGGCTTCATTAAGTGCCCTGACACAAGAAGGATAAGAGCTGATCCATGCTTTGATCAATGCTGATCAATGTTGGCATTAATCCACAGGCACTTCTAACAAAAAAGTTCTATTTTCTCTGATGCTGTTCTGACTCATTACAGTTAATGGCCTTTCCTGAGAAATGCAGCAGTGGTTATTAAGAGATGAGGTGAGCACTCAGAAATGAACCAGAGGAGAGCTGGCTGGCTGTGCTTTGAAACTCCTGTAGTATTTACGTAGTTACACACCTATGCAGCCTGAATTCTTCTGCTCTGAGTGAATTTAGTTTCAAAAACTCTCCCATGCTGCTGCTTCTCTGTCCTTCAGCACAGAGCAGCTGTTCTGGCCGTGCTCTGCAGCAGATCACACAGTGGTTGGCTTCACCCATGGCAGACCAAGGACTTGAGTCTGTGCTCCTCCAGCCTGGAGAAGAGGAGGCTGAGAGAGACCTCATTGCAGTCTGCAGCCTCCTCTGGAGGGGAAGAGAAAGGGCAGGCACTGATCTCTGCTCTGTGAGAGGAGTGACCAGCCACTGCACCCAAGGGACTGGTGGCCTGAGGTTTTTTATGTTGGATAATAGTAAAAGGTTCTTCACTGAGATGGCGTTTGGGCACTGGAACTGGCTCCCCATGGATTGGTCACAGCACCAGACCTTGACAGAGACAAGAAGCATTTGGACAATGCTCTCAGGCCCCTGGTGTGACACTTGGGGATGGTGCTGTGCAGGGTAGGGAGTTGGACTCGATGATCCTTGTGCGTCCCTTCCAACTCAGCACATTCTGTGATTCTGTGATCTGTATGGCAAATATCAATGTACTTTCCTCAAAGTTAGAGCCAGAGACACTGGAGAAACTGAGAAATCGCTATGATGACTGTGTCCCACTGGAGGGCTCCCCTGCACTTGCAGTAATCCTCCTCTTTAATGGCTATTTCAGTTCTAGGGCTCTCTCTTCTCTGCAGTGCAGTGCATTGCAGAGCTGCTCTCCTGCAGCAGAAGAAATGGATTTAGAGAGGGGTTTGTGGGGGTGTGTGTGTGCAAGACTCACTCCTGCACTCTGTGGGTAGTTTTAATCACTGCCCTCAGTATTGCTATCAAGAAACTGATGTGCTAAATTACCTCCGAATCTAGTACTACTCGTATTTTGAATTTTGTGTTGATTCCTCAGTGAGGTTGGCTAAATATCTTCACTTCTTCTTAACTGATTACAGCTTTGGAATGGTAATGGCAGTTATCCTGGAATTATTCCCTTTATTGTACTTCAGTTTTCAAGAGAAGCCTTCAGTACAATCCAACTACTTAGAAGTACTCCAAAGGGAAAATGGCTACACAGCTACACTCGAAGTTGACTGCTTTGCTCTTTCTCAGTTGTTTTGCTTTAATATCATTTAATGTTAAAATAAAGTCATCGTTCAATTTAATTTGTGATCAGTTTTTAATTTTCTGTTGAGATTTCAGGTAGTTGTTGAGTCATGAGGAGTCAAGTGCTTTAGAAGGATACTCTAACTAAAAAGCTTCAGTGATCTCACAGAAAAGTGTATGAAGTGAGTTAGTGATCTGTTTGTGTGTAGCAATGCAATAGCTTTCTACAGTTGTCCATTTTGTCTGAAATGAGTTGGATAAGGCAGGATGTGTTGGGAAAAAAAATCAGTGATTATAAGTGAACTTTTGTGACTATTGTAACAGCTGCTCTTAAAAGTGTTAATTATTGGAAATTTAATTTCTTTATAAATACATTATTTTCAGACTGGGTTTTGTACTAGCTTACCTTGAAATTTAGCTAATGTGTCCAATTACTTTTGGATTCATGATTGTCTTTTTCCTGCATCAGCTGCACAGTGTTTCAAAAGTCTCAAATTTTAAGTTGGATGCAAAAATTCACCTCTTCAAGAAAGTCCTTAGATCATCTTAGGTCTTTTTTAAAGATCACCCTAGAGATCTTTTAGATCTGTGAGATGATGGACAAGGACTTCCGGGGCTGTTGACTCTAAATCATGATTCTGTCCCATAGAAGTTCACAACTATGCTTTGCCTGTATGTATCCAGAAATAAGCTTTCAAATGCAGTGGCAATTTCTTCTAAGCCATCTTGCTGCTACATATTTCTTCTTAGGCCATAAAGCAACTTTGTGTAGCCCTTTCCTTTCCCCAGCCCCCTGCAAATGTTGAGGCTTATTCTGGGATTTAAAAAGAATTACCCCTCTTCAGGGATTTGTGTATTACTTGAGAAGGGCTTCAGATCATAATTTAAAAAAGTCCACTTGTACAAAGAATTGTTCAGCTGTGAGGAAAAGTATTATTGGTGAAACTCCCCTATTCAGCCAAGTTCTTAACCAAGGGATAATTGTGTGAGTTCATGTGAGTGAATTTTTCTTCATCCTTCTTAATGCTCTGCTGATATTATTTACTTCCAATTTGTCCTGATGAAAGAAAATATGCACAGAAAAATACAGTAAGGTTATCAAAATGTTTCATGTTCTTCACTTAAAGAGGGAGCAGCCTAGAGAACCATTCCTAATTACTCTGAGCATGGAGATATTAAGATTGTGCATTAAATAGAAAGCAATTTTAGCACAATGATCAGTATCAGCTAAGGATGTTGGAGCACTTTTTTGATTTATGTATCTTATGTGCCTTGTAATTTCCATTTTATCCTAGGAGTCCACTAGAAATGCAACAGCTCATGCTGACTCTTTACAGGTGGAAAAGAGTACCTGTGTTGTCTGGGAGCTCTGTTAAAATTCACATTGCAATAAATGTACCAGGATTCTTTTCCATTAGAGACATTGTGGTGTCAGTGAAGTATAACACACAAAACAATAATAAATAGACTGTGCAGTTTACAGTTTCTAAGCTGCACAAACTGTTAGGTCTATAAATATATTTTAAAAGATACACCAGCAAATATTTAAAAACAATTGCAAATTCTTCAGTGATGTAGACACATAAAATGAAGGAATTTTGCTGGGGCAATTATAGTGTCTCCTGCTGCTCTGCCAAAGTTATTAGCATCATACATGAGACCTCCCAGTGCTTGCAGTAACTGGAGATTTAAGGTTTAGAACTTGGAGATGTGGGAAAAAGATGTTGTAAGTAACTCCACAGGTTTCAAATCTAACAGGATGACTCTGGTCCTTTAGTACTGCTGCCCTTGGCCAGGAGCATTTGCCACTCCCTATGAAGGCTTTGAGATGGCTTGTCTTTGTGAGTACTGTAGGAATGTACTGTAGTCAAAATATCCAGGTGAATGCTTCTTAATGTGCTTGCTGACTAAAGACATGTACTTTTCAGAGCCTAAACTATTCTGTGTATTCCCCCAAGAGCTGATGGTGTCACTTAATTTACAGAGCAAAGTGGGGAATCAGACTTTCAATGTTAGAAGCTATCCTTGCATCATCTTTTGTTTTCTGCAAAAGGCTGAATTTGTTGCCTGCTGTCTTTGAACAACTCATGATACCAGTGTTTAGAGGGACAGTAGGGCATCTTCTTTGGGATCACACATGCAGTGAACACACAGCTGGAAACTGAACATTCCTTGCCCCTAGGCCTACATTACATTCTTTTCCCTGCTGGCAAGAGTACCATGTACATACATAAGTAAAGAAATCCTGGTAAGCTATTTAAATCCAATTATCTGTGACTTTTAAGCTTACATATATTTCTCTGAAATTAAGACAGTATTCAGAAATGTGCATTATTTTACAAAGCTGTTTGTTCTTTATATGTCTAAATTTCCCCTTTTCTATTTTTGAATAAACTTGGTTCAAATGTTGATTATGTCAAGAAACATTTCTGCATTTTCTAGTTATGAATCAGATGATGAGACTACTCGAAGAGTTTCTCTGCAGAAGTGAAAATATGAGTTTTCTTTGAAATTTTTCTTCAAGGGTTATTAAAAATTAAGCAAAATATACATCTGTGTTTATCCATAGTTTATTACTCATCTTTTAATGACGGAGATAATTAAAAAAATAAGAGAATTATTATCTTAAGATTTACCTAGAGGGAATGCTTGAATCATGCCTCTTTTGTATGGAGTTGCTTCATGGGTCCTTCTGGTTTCCTTCATATAAGTTATGATGTGGGAACTGAAGTGTGACCCTATCCAAAGCTGTTGGGTTTTTGGATCTCCATTTACATGTTAGGACTGTCAATTTTACCTGGAGAAGGTTGTTGCTTCTTCAGAGGACATACAAATAGACACTTAAATGAATTCTAAGTGTACTGAGTTCAGCCTATATGTGCAGGCAGAATCTGACTATGTGGATGCAGATGCCAAAGTACTCTTGCTCCTACCCTGTAATTCTGAACTAGGGATGAATTGAAATTACTCTGAGGGATGATTGATCATGTTTCTCTGACTAGATTTTGTCTTGTTCACCAACATTTTAGCTCTTAATAGATTCTGATAATGTAAAAATAATTCTTATCAGGGTTTCATTTCATAGGAAGACATGGTTACATCTCCATTTATTTTTTGACATTGCTAAAGCAGAGAGTTGGTCCAACTGTGGCTCTATCAGCTGTAAACAATGCTCTTTGCCTTTGGCCAAATTTTAGTCTCCTAACGTTTTCACTTTGCCTGGAGTGAGTCACTGTGACAAACAAATCCCTGAAAATAAGAACATATAATGGCAAAGCTGACAAGACCCTTAACAATAGCAGAGCCATGGGCTTTGGTATAAACAACATAATAACAGAGTGGATTTGATTGTCATCCTGGAATTCCACTCTTTTGTTGCATTTCTTTTCCAATTGCCTGCATGACTATTTCACAGCAATACTTCCTGGCATATTCCAAAAGCCATGGTTATTCATTGACAGGCTCCTGCCATAACCCAGCAATAAAATGTACATTGGGATGGTAACTGTTCTTTCCTTTAAAATAGAGTAAATATAGAAAACCAAAGCTGGCTATGGGATAAACTGGTGGTTAAATCAAACCTAAACAACTGTGGTGTGCTGGGATATTGGGGCTTGTCAGCATGGGGGGCTGTGAGAATGCCAGGCTGTGCGCTAATGAGTCACAGTGTGGTGCTTAAAGAAAAACACAATCGCTTTTCTTCTCCTCTTCAACTCCATGTCCTGTTTGAAATGAAATGGTACTGGATGAGATGTCCATGGTACAACTCAAAGACAGTCTTAGTTCCCAAACAGGAGCTTCTCTGAGCTTCTCTATTGTGGTTGGCTGACCCTGACTGGACACCAGGCGCCCACCAAGTCATTCTGTCATTCCTCTCCTCGGTAGGACAGGAGCAGAAAATAAGATTGAAGCAAACCTTGTGGGTTAAGATAAAGGCAGTTTGCTAAAGCAAAAGCAAAGGTCATGCCCATGCAAGTAAACAAAAAACCCAAAGGATTTTATTCTCTACTTCCCATGAGCAGGGGATGTCTGGCCACTTCCCAGGAAGCAGGGCTTTGGCCTGTGTAATGGTTACTCTAGAGGGAAAATATCACAAATATCATCACAAATAAATAGCAAATAATGAATGCCCACTGCTTCCTCCTCTTCTTTTCTCTTAGCTTTTATAGCTGAGTAGACACCATATTTTATGGAATATCCTTTTTTCAGTTTGGGTCAGCTGCCATGTGTCCCCTCCCAATGTCTTGCCCACCCTTACCCGATGGTGAGGATGGAGTGCTGGGCAGGCAGCACTGATGCTGTGCCAGCCCTGCTCAGCAGCAGCCAGAACACTGGTGTGTCACCAACACCTTCCCAGCCACCAGTGCAGAGCACAGCGCTGTGAGGGCTGCTGTGGGGAAAATGAACACATCTCAGCCAGATCAAATACACCTGTGCAACATGTTGGGCAGCCAACACCCCTAAGAAGCTTTACAGAGGGAAACAAAGGTGCAGAAGAGAGGGAAATTGTTTTGTATTTAGCTGCCAAGTTCTGGTCTATGAAAAGCCTCTCCTTACTTTTCTCATTTCTTCTCTCTAGACCAAGGCGTCTGAGGTTTTTTGGTTTTTTTTTGCCTCAGTTGCTTGAGATTGGGAAGAACAGTGCTTTGATTGTGGCTTTTCTTTTTGAATATTTGCAGTACTTCCATGTCTATTGCCTTTCTCCTAGTTGGAAATGTGTTAATTAAAGCATTCAGGAAAAGTCCAATCCTATGTAATTAGCTCATGACTATTAAGATCAGTGTCCCTATGGAGCAGCCTGGATTTCCTATTGCCCTTCAAAAGAAAGTAGATCTCTGTTTTGCCCCAGCCCTAAATAAGAACAGCAATGCTGAATAAAGATACAAGGTTTTAGTCATGGGCCCCACTTTAGGTACTGTACCCAGCCAAGCATCCAGGAATGGTTCAGAAATAATTTGACTGACAAGCTTGTAGGGTAAATTTCAGGTAAATGCTTCTGGTGCTTTGTGCTACCACTGCAACACAGCCACAGAAGCCAGTTTGAAACCCATAGTGCTAACATAATTCCTAATTTTTGTTTATATGCCATAGGCTAAGTGACTGCATTTTGTTATCTGATAATTAATGAGCTCTTCAGTCCTTTGCAGGATGTGCAGAGGGAAAACCTCAGATCCCTGGAGATAGGGATGGGAGAGAAGGAAAAAAAGATTATTTCTAGGCTGGATTATCTCCATTAATTCTTTCCTTTATTCATGTTCTCAGAGTTACTGTGCTAATAAATTGGAAAGATTAAGATTCCAGACTGGAGGAGGTTCAGGTCATACTGAAATATATTAAGTGTAGATTTATTAACAGAATTTCCTGTTTTCAATAACATGCTCTCATACTTCACCTGTCCTTGACCAAGTACGATACAAAAAGCCCCATCTGCAGTTGTTGTGAGGTTACAATTCAATAGATAATCCAATTATATGCTTTTCTGAAGCTAGGACAGGATCACACACAGAATTGTATTGATTACATTTTAATGCCAGCAGTGTCATGGCAGCAGAAGGGCAAAACACCAGTCAGCTGCCACAGAGAAGGTGAGTTGCCATGTGATGTATTGCAGTGCTGTGTAGAAACTTTAGGCAGTTTCAGTGGTTGCTGAGTTATTTTTGATACCCCTGAAAGGTGACAACTTCATCACCACTTTAACTTTTTGATACTATGGTCAGCTTTTCTCTATACTGGTGCCCTGTCTTAAAGCGGTGCATTTTATTGAAGAGTTCTGATGAATATCATGATTTGCTCATATTGGGAGAGTCCCAAATGTTGAGAAGCAATGTAAAACCTGAATTCTTTATGCTAAAGATGGAGTGAAATTTCAGCATTGAAGTGCAAGCTTGTAATCCACTAATCTTCTGTCTGATATGAAAGAGCGTGGTTTTTTTGGCCAGTGCCTAAATTTCAAAAATGACCTGAAATGTCTTGTTGTTTTTTATGATGGTGCCTGCCACTTGCCAAAGTGGAGTAGATTCCAGGCACTTAACGTTCTGTTTATGTTTCCTTTTTTAAAATGTTGCAGAATGAAAGCTGGAGCTGTTAATGATGTGAGAGCCTTCACAGTTAACCTGAAAATCCCTGCTCAGTTTGATGGGACTCATATTTGCATCTCCCACAAATTGCCTTAGCTATTAGGCAATAGTCCATCTGAACAGACAATATTTCTTCTCCTACTGCTGAAGGCTTGCTGATGTGTGGGAAAAAGCATCAGGGCTCTTCTAATCTATCTGTCTGTTCCTCTCACTTCAACCTCCCACCTCAAATCATGTCTCTTCTTTTTTCTTCTAATGCTTTTTGTCACTCGATTTTGTGCTCTACCCTTCAAATGACACCGTGCACTTCAGAGCATTTTGTGAGCAGAGTGCCAAGGGAAGAACCACGGTGGCAAGCAATGATTCTCAAGCTGCAGTTCTGGGAGTATCAAAGGTCTCTAAAGGCTTTTCTGAACTTGGGTGAACAAGATGTCTTAAGAATTGGAAAAGAATAAAAAATAGTGACTGAGGATGCCAGGAAGGAGCTCTATGATTTTTCTCTGATTAAGATGTCTGTAGAATGAAATGTTGGCAGATTTGCTGGCCTGAAATAAAAGCTGTGTTCCCTTATGCCTTCTTTTCTAGAGTTACAGGGCTGTGATGTACATTGCTAGAAGCTATCATGTGTGGCCTAACAAAGAATGCAGTTCTTCCTCGGATGTCATAATCTACCCACAATATCTGGAAAAGAATATGAAAACAATGAATGCTCCAGATAAGTTTTGTTAGCTGCCTATGGAAATGGCAGTGCTATGTACTGGTATATTGCAAACTCATAGAAAACTACACTATATTAACACTTCCTTGTGGCAATGAAAGTGATTTAGCATTTTTTTTCTAATGTTTTTTTTTTTCTAATGCTAAAACAATTAGGGTTTTATTGTTTTAATAGTTAAGGGCTCACTTTTAACTTTGAGGAGTTTGCTCATAACAGCTTTGTGAAATTCTTGATAGATTCTTTCAATAATGGAAGATGAAAGTAAAAATTATATGCAGCACAGAGAACCTTGTGTGCATACACACACACAAACACACATACACACAGAGAAACGTGTAAGTGTGCATACTTTTGTGCACACACAGAGAATTATGTATTTTAGAAATATCTCTCTATGCATCTCCATATATACATATCTTCATACACACACACTCTTACATATACAAATGTGTGTTTTCCCCTTTCATATTATGGTCAGAGTAGTGCTGAAAAATATATTTTGCAAATCTTTTACTGAGATAAATGTAAATCTGTTGAAATTGAAGCTACAAAAATTTAAAACAAAGATGAGAAGTTATTTACTATCTGAGAAGTGGCATTGCTTTGATAATGCTCAAGATACTTGACTTTTTCACATCAAAAATAAAGAGGTATTTTAACATTTACTGTACATGTTAGTAATACAGCATTTAACAGGTTATATTTGAGGACTGTATGTGAACTGTTTTGATTTAATCTTAAAATTCTGCTATGAAATAATTTTCCTTAATGTGGAATTTTAGTAACTAAAAAAATATTCTCTATTATTGCTTTTTCTACTTACAGTAGATTTTGAAAGATCTTTTGGAATTGTAGGCTATTCAGGATCAAGAGCCTAGTATGTATTTGATGAATTTCATGTGATGTACTTGAAGAATGGGTTCCTGGGAGGGCTCAGATGATGGAATAAGGAACCTTTATCTCTCTTTCCTTTTAATACTATGCATTATGACACATCCTCAGAAAAGTAATTTTTTAAGAAAAGAAAAAAAAATGGAAAAAGAGAACTAGAGATTAAGCACTAGTAATTTCTGCTCATGGTGCATCTCTCACTTTCCATTTAAAGCTAAATGGCCTCATTTTCTTGAGTATCCAGCATGAATGGTTCAGCAGGCTGTGGCTATGAAATCCCACTTTGCCTGATTGCTTTGCATCATGAAGTTGGGTTATTATCTGTCTAATGTATTCAATCTCATGGGTTAAGGAGAGAGAAAGACAGGGGCTATGAAGTTAATCACTGCAATCTCCTCTAGAGAAATAGCCTGAGAAGTGGGGGGCTCTGCTACACGTCTGAAAACAGAAACAAATCTGTGTGCTGAGATTAAAGGTGAACGGGTTCAAAAACCAAGGCTGTTTGCCAGAGAAAGTCCTGATTATAGCAAAGAGGATCCAGATAAAGACCTTTTGTTACCCTTTGTTGTGGCTGTCAGACATCTTTCATATCATGACTAAGGTAATCACTTAGAGTCTCAAAGATTAAAGTAAAAATCTTACATCAAAATCCAGCAGCTTTACTGAGAAATCAATTGGAAAGCAGAACTCCTAGGCAGTGAATTCAGTCAAACCACTGCAGTAATCTTTATTTTCTGCCCACAGGTTCAGACTAGCCTTGTGTTTTAAGGTAAATTAAGTTCTATTTGGGAAGGCCAGCATACTCTCTCTGGGAGAAAATCCTGTTCTTGTCCATGCCACCCTTTGGATGGAAAGAAGTAGTTCCAGGTAAAACAAACAATTTCTCATCTGCTGCAGTTTAGTTTTACTAAACTGTTTAGTTTAGTTTTTAGTTTAGATTTCTTTACATGATGTTCATAAAAGAATGCTTAATGGTTATTCCAGATTTTCAAGATAAATTCTACAAAAAGTGGGAAGATTATGATATACTACAGACAGTTTCTCTGCCAATTTTTCTGGTTAATGCAAATATTTAAACCACACAGTTGTGGGGTGAAGCATCTGTACTTAGCCCTCAGTGGGTATTGTTTGCCTCTGCATTAGATATTTTAATCCATGCCTTGGAGCCACTGTCTCATCCATCTCAGAAGGCCTGGTAACATTAATTTAAATATTTGTGTGTAGACAAATCAAAACTTTTTAAACCTGCTGATACTGTTTACTATATTATGTTAGGCTTCAGGGTTTTTAAAAAAATAATTGAATATATGTCACTTGCACAAAGGGTATCTATTTAAGGATTAGGAAATATTGCCCTTTATAATTTTGTGCAACTGTCCACAGGGCTAATAGGAATCATCATGGTATGCAGGTGGAAGAGCATTTTGGTATTTATGTAAAACTTAATATGTATATTTTAAGGGAATTGTTACAATGTGTGAGGCTTACATATGGATTGGGGAAGACTAGAAGAAGGGTTTAAAGGACCTCATTGAGTTTATTCAATTAGCTCATCAATAGAGTTGTCTGACAGAACCTTGCGCTTAATTATCACAGTTTGAAATATCTTCCTGGAAAGGCCTGTTTTTCCTGTCTGTGTGAATGAACTCTCCATCCTAAGAGTGCATGTGTGTGAACATGAATGAATTTGAAACTGGACTAGCCAGTGAGTAGGAAGAGACCTTAGTGCCACCAGCTGGAGTGAAACCATGAACCTCCAAGGGTTCACACATTTGTGCGTCCACAGCTGGGTAAATTAAAGGATCAGGGACCAGCTATGGGATAGATTGAATTTCCAGACCAGCTACTGGAGGGATCAATATTGCACATGCACATATAACAGATGTGCCTGTTTATAACTGTGTCCATGGTCACCTGTGGGGCTCTACTGGCAGCCTTCATCCTTGATCAGCTGGAGAGGAGGAAGAGGGTGCAGGCTGCCTGTTTGTGTGAGTGCTGTGTGCTCCCTGCCTGTGCTGCTCTGCATGGCGTGTGAGAGAACGGATGTATCTCTATCTGTTCTCTGCATATGACGCTTTTATGCTACTGGGAATGACTGCTGTACCTCATTGCTGGCTGGAGATGGGCACACAGAGTGCAGCAAGCTTGCAGCTATCAGGTTTGGCAGCTTCTAAGAGAGAACTCTGATCTGAGCTAGCAAAACCCCTTTTTAATTAAAAAAAGAAGGAGCTTATGTGCTAGGATCTATTACTGCCAAACAGGTTTAAACCTCCTGCTTGTAGATGGTGATTTGTTGATATATCCACTAACATTTCTCTCTAATCCTTAGAGACTTTACTTAAGACTGCCTCATGAGCTATTTTCATAGAATAAGCAGACTTTGAAAACAGCTGACAAGCAGAAGACTCACAAGTCATAAACCATAAAGAATAGGGGGACTCACTTTAAGCTGCCTTTTCTTAAAAAACAGTAGGAAAAGTAACACTTCTGCTTCTTTATGTTTGATATTATAGCAATGATCACTTTGCTATTAAAAATTATTACTGCAGCTGGGGAACTGACTAGCATAGGTTCATTTTTTTGGGAGGGTTTTGGAGGTGGGATGGGAGGCTGCATGCTAAACTGTAGGATCTAGTTTATATGTTTCCTGGGGCTAGAGGCAGTTCATGTTCCCAGGAAACCAAAAAAAGTTAAATTGCTTTTCCTTTTGAAGTACAGTTGTACTTCTCTTGCTCTACCTTCACCCAGACACCAACATTTCTGGGCACAGAGAGAAGGCACCCGATCCAAGGACTGCTGGATCAAGCTCTTCTCAGCTCAGTAGGCAGATTAGTCTGGCTCTTGTAGAAAGGTAAAAGAAACTTGCTGTGTTCCCAATGCAGAGGATTCTATTAGCCATGTCCTGTTATTTAGTGTGGTGCTATAGAAATTCACTGCAGGTGGTATGAACTTGTATAATTTTAAAGCTCTTCTAAATCTTATCTGCAATGCTTCTACTCACGCTATGTCTGTACTCTCTGTGTGGTGCTCTCTGTGTGGTCTCACCAAGTGATCTAGTTTATTAAGCAAAATAAAATATGAACCAGGAGAAATATGCTGTAAAAGAAAGCTCTGCTAAATCATACAGAGCCAAAGGAGAGCAGCCTTAGCAAGGCCTGGAGCTCCTGATCCTGCTCTCCTTCCAGCACTGCTGTGCCCAGCCCTCTCAAATGCCTTGCCTTGGTCCCCTGCAGAATGCCATTGTTGTGTGCCTTGGTTTTATCTTTTGGCTGACTCTTTGGTCACCCAGAGGAATAGGCCTTTTCCCTTTTGCACAATCATAGGTCTGAAGGCAACATGCTTTCCAAATGAAATCTCTCTCTGTAAGACTAATTACCTTGCATGTGAAGTCTAAAACAGTTTCTCACTTTCTCACTCCTGCTGCACACTGGTTCCCACCAATTCAATGAGTAGAAATTTTTATAATGATTCATATATATGTGACAGGTCCTGGGCCAACACAGCCCACCACTTGCTGGAAGTTTTGGTTGGGCTGGCAAGTATGAGAATATGCTCTGGGCTTCACAGACTGTGCTCTTAAACACCTCTGCTGAGAGTGTTTCCTCTTCCTTCAGCCTAGCATTTGTCCAGTGACAGCTTTCTTGCCTAACACCTTCCTGCCCATAAAATTATTAACTAAGAAGTCATGATCTTTTCATTAATCTCTCAGCTTCTACCAGGCTCACAGGATTTTTCTTTTTTGAATTTTGACAGTGGTCTAATTCTTTTTCCTCAACTGCCTTTTCTGGTTTTCTTATTTTTGCAGCCAAATCAGATGGTTTCTTAGACAATTTCACTTTTCTGCATTGAGGGTAAACTGGTGCTTCTGATACTAGAGGACTAGGATCTGCCTCTGGACCAGATTCTTTCGTTCTTATTGTTTTTTTTTTCTTGCCCAAGTAATTCCATAAACATCCCTTCAGCAGCTTCGAAGTGGAAAGGTGAAGGTTTCCATGTGGATGGAAAATGTAAAGTCTCTTTAGTCTTAGAAATTCTCTTAAAGCTTTTTCAGTGCTTATAGAGTATTTCATGGTTTTAAACATCAAAATTGAAATCACAGCTCATAGAAAATTTTAGCTGGAACTGTTCTATTTGTTGAAGTAATAAAAAGCTAAATACCACATTTTTGTAATAAGAAGTGTTCAAAACTGAGTCTTCTGATCTGTTACAGTCTTGCAGGAGCTGTAATTCCATATTTGTTTCATTCTCAGCTGGATTCAGAACCATTGAATGAAGTTCTCTGAGGGGCAGGTGACTGTAACTCAATTAAATTGTCAAGGAAGACACGTTGTAACAAACAGGAAAAAACCACAAAACCAAAACAAATCCAAATCACTGACAGTTGCCGCAAAGGACATCTGTCTTTGAATGGGGGGAAAGTTGCTAATTTGAGACACAAGCTTACTGTGATCATTTAGGTAATTACATTAAATTATGGTTAATGTAAGTAATTATAGTTATTTAGCTATGACATAATTCAGCACACTTAGGCTCAGCCATGAGATGTGTTTGGTGTCTTGCCTGCAGAGGGGGAATGCACTCACACAAAGTGTTGTCTGCATCTTGTGCGAGCACTGCATCCAAATCTGGCACAGAGTCTCCAGTGCTATTCACACAGCTAGGAGGATCATGGAATGACAAGAGACTGAAATAAGAAAAGGATGCTATGCACCTTGCTTTCTAGCCAATGAAGGTTTGTCCTGGGAGTAGTTTACCTAACATTAGGTCTGATGGCATTTAAAATCCTATGCACGGCGCTGCTTTTGTATTCTCTCCTCTATTATGCCGCAGTGTAGTATTTCCCCTTATCAGAATATTTTTTCTAATAATCATTCAATGTTTTCATTTTCAATAACATAATTATATGGCTTTTTTTCCTTAATTATAGTTACTATTTTTCTTATCTGACTAAACCAGAGAGGATTATTTTCTCCTTATTTCTCTGATGTGATGCCTCAATCAGAATTGCATTGCTTTTTTTGTTTCCCTGTCATATTACATACTAATCTAATTTATTCCCAATTCAAGGATTCAGGGCTCTTCTGGGATCAGTGCCTTTCAGGTTCTTCTCACCCAGAGGGTAATAGTCAAATTATTTTTCCCACATGTATTAAAATCTAATTGTGCAGAGAGACTTACATAACTGCTTGTTTTTGTTCTTCGTGAACGTTCCTATTGGGGCAGATGGGACTACTAAGAGTGCATAAGAACTACTTGTGATATCAGGCTTTTATTAAAATGAATCTTGACTAAAAGAAAAAATAATGTCATAATATCACCTTCTAAGTCTCTTAATGCTCTGATGAACAGGTGTTCATATTTTGTCTTAGTTAAATAAGTTGTATCAATATTTTTTAAATAACACCAAAATGAATTGTTTAATTAATATGTATTGCTTTAGCCTAAGAATGTTTTATGTCTCTCAAGGCATTTTTAATTTTTTGAAATTGGAATGTAAATTTAAAGTCCTAACAAAAATTCTGCTTGTTTTTTTTGAGGAAGTTAAAATAATTTTTCCCTCTTCATGCATTATTTAAAGCAGACAGATGCTTTGGGTATTCTGGTTGCCTTTGGAAGAAAAATAACATTTCCAATTTAGGTTTAAAATTTAAAATGAAATATCTAGGTCTCTCATAGTTAGTGTACTTTATTGCTTTCTGTCTGATTAAACATATTAGACTGAATTATCTTTACAACTCCCCAGTTTGGCTCTCTCTAATGTTCTAGACTACTTTGTTGAGATATATTGTCTTCTATGTCTCTAAGAACTGTCATTTCTCCGTAGCTTGGAAAAGTTTAGTATCTTGGCCCCCTTTCTTTTTTAATTCTCTTCTTGCTAAAACCTTTTGATATGCACTGGCTCATCCACAGTTATTGGATTCAAAGCAGGATTTAATATCTGTGGCCCATGTTACACAATAGAATCGAATTTGTTCTAGCAGTGGTGCCCCTTTTCTCTAAATCTCAGAGTTTAGGTAAAACTCTGATTTATAAGGAAGTGTGTCTGCTGGAATCCTGATTCAACCATTCATCCTCACTTTGCAAATCTCTAAAACCAGTGTGGAATAGAATGTTTGCTAAATAGACAAGGATGAAAGGATGTGCTTATGTTTTGTTGTGCTGCTTTATAAGAAAGTCTAGAATAGCTGTAGGTTAACAAAAAAGGGAATCCCTTGGGAATTTTGGTAGTTCTTTGGAATGTGTCATCTTTTACTTCTTGAAACACTTAGAATGACCAGGTGATGAATGTGACAACAGGAAATTGAACAAGTTTGGTAGCTGGTCCTGAATCCAGAGATTTTATCTCCACTAAGAATATAAAAAGTCAGTGTAAGAGATACAGATTAAATTTCTTTTTGCTGACCTGTTTGCTGGATTTTTCATTCTACCAACTCTGCCTATGGTAGGAAACAATTTTTTCATTTTCCATTCTCTTTGTAATACCTCAATCCAGTGAGACTTTTTCAAATATTCATGTTTTCCTTCATATTTATCTGGGTTCACTCCGGAGAGAGTCAGTGATGTATTTTCTAGGAAATCAGAGTACCAGGTAAGATCAGGT
Source organism: Ammospiza caudacuta (assembly GCF_027887145.1). NCBI lineage: Eukaryota > Metazoa > Chordata > Aves > Passeriformes > Passerellidae > Ammospiza > Ammospiza caudacuta. Next base: position 64,930,615 of record NC_080594.1, read on the forward strand.
CTTCCCCCATAGTCTTGTAAGAGTATTTATGTCTTTGACAAGAAAGACAAAAATGTATCCCTATCCTGTGTCATTGTGAATATCTGCTAGCCAACTGCAGCTTAAGGAAGAGTACATGAAGAAAGTCAGTATTTGGTATTTTCCAGAATATTCTTTCAACTTCAAGTTGTTAATGACAGATGGACTTATGGATTGAGGGGTGCCTTTGCATTTAAAAGCTCTTGCTGATTTTTTTCCCCATGATGTTGTCCTGTTAGTGTTCAGCCTACTTAAACTTTTGGCATTGGTGAGCCCCAGTAGCAGTGAATTCTACACCATGGAGTCAAAGAGAGGAGATAAAGGAAGATGGTTTATTTTTTCTGACATCTCCAGTTTAAGCCAGCTCTTCTCTTTCTTAACAAAATTCTTGGTTTTCTCTCTAGGATGTTAGCACCTCATCTTTTGGTACAATGTTAACATTCAGTTCTACTGCTGCAGTCTTTGCTATAAACACGCCCACACTCTCACACATCACTTCCTCAAGGACTATTCACATAAAACTTGCCATGCCTTGGTGGCCAGCATTCAAATTCAATCTGCTCTGTTTGTCCAATTTTTTTGTCCCAGATTGCAAGCCTTGGTCAATCAGCTGCTGGATGAATTCTCCTGGGCAGCTGAAGGAGAAATGAGCCAGCTGCTGGCCCTGCCCTGTTAGAGACCAGGTTATGTCACTATAATTTAAAGCCAATTGCTTCCTTCCCAGTGCAAAACTGTCTCTGTGAGCAGACAGACTGAAAGTGAAATTTGCTTTTTATTATTTCAAAAATAGCAATGTATGGGTGTTTTAAGCCAGACTGGCTTGGACTGAGCTGCCCAATTTTAGACACTTAATCTAGGCCTGTTCTCACTGGCCTCTCCCTGGTCAGCAGAGTTAGTTAACCTGCTTGAAAGACCTCTCCTATTTAGGCTCCTCTTCCGAATTATTCTGTAGAAGCTTGTATTTTCCTACTGACTATAAACAGAGTGTGAGGAAACTAGAAAACTAACTTGAACATTAAAATCTGTTCAGTAAAATTAGGCATAAATAAGTGTAGGCAAAGGAGGACACGAGATGTTGAGCATGGCAGAGTATGGGGAGATTTCAAATGTGTTATTTATCTGATCTAGCCTTCTAGTTATGGGATGTGAGTCTAGTAGTACAGTAATGACTAAACTGGCTCTGCGATTTTTGTGCAGTAGCTCATGACATGATGTCTGAAGTCCTTTGTCTGGTTCTGCTATGCAGTCCAGAAGGGAATCTGTCTTGTTAGCATCCACTTGAAATATTTTAATCACGTATAACTTTGTTCTCTGCTCCCAGCAAAACATCATGTGCTCTTCTTTACTGCGCTTGTAAGACAAAAACTTCTTTGAAAGCAGAGCCCTCCTTGTTTGCTGCTGTCATACTTTGATATTCTAATCTCAATTCTGCCTCCTTTATCCTTTTAATAATTCATTATAATGTAATTTATAGGTGGTGGCAGAAAGTGAGATCACAGCACAATGACAATTTAGAAAGTTAAAGTTTAATTACTATTCATTCACTGTACATTAAGTCTACTGAAGGAGCAGTATACTGGATTGATTGTTCTCTATTAATCTGTGTAGGAGAAAAAGTTTAAGCAAGTACATTTGAGCCTTGTTCTGACTTTCAACATCATAGCATAAATTAGCTGTACTGTGTGATGCTGCAGATGGTATATATGCTATTTTTATTGACACAGTTTTTTTGCTCTTTAGCTTTAGTTTTTTTTATTGCCCTTTATAATCACTGGGCAATTGGTATAAAAAAAAGTAAAACACTCAAGCCCACAGAGAGACATTTTTAATGGGATGTATTTTTACAAGGACAAGCTGAGCAAAAGCAGTGAGAAATAAAACTTTGAAATGAGGTACATACCTCAAATCAAGAAGGCAATAATTCGGCAGTTGCCTGGTGATGTTGGCAGGAGAAGACTTGGAATTTATTTCTTTGTTAATTATACCTTTTCTCTAAATAGCTAAAAACTTTACATGTTCATCTTTGAGTGTCCCAGTGAAAAAGCTCTCCTGTCAAGAGAGAGAATAGTTGGAAAACAGACAAGAGCTGCCTTGTAATTCTGTGATATAAGAAAATGTACTCCATAAACAATATGACTCAAAAGCTATCAGCAGCAAGATACGCATTATCTCACTTTCTTTATAAAGTTACACAAACCATTGGTTTTGTGTTTATAAGGCCTCTGCACATTCTACTTACTGCTGTACTACTGCTATTTGGTGTTTCCGTTCACTGCCATGGCCAGCTGAAAAGCTGCCTGATGGAAAAGGACCTGGGGGTGCTGGTTGACAGCCATGTGAGCAGAAGTCAGAGTGTGCCTAGGTGGGCAGGAAAGCCACTGGCATCTTGACCTGTATAAGCATTAGTGTGGCCAGCAGGACCAGAGCAGGGATTGCCCCTCTCTGTTGGTCACTGGTGATGCTGCACTTGAGTCCTGTGTCCAGTTCAGCTCGCTGCAAGGACAGTGAGGTGCTGGAGTGAGTCCTAAGAAGGGCAATGAAGCTGGTGGAGGGTCTGGAGCACAAGTCTTATGATGAGTGACTGAGGGAGCTAGAGGTGGTTAGACTGGAGAAAATGAGGCTTTGGTGAGATCATACATGTTTTGGGCAGAAAAAGCACCACACTTGGTGCAAAGGTATACAGAAAGAAAGAGTCCACTCCTTTAAGGATCTAGTTAAGGATTTTTTCAATGGATAAAAAGAGATAGAAAGAAAAATAGAAAGCCGGCTACTGGGAGCAGTGGAGTCTCATCATTAGGTACTGTAACTAATGGGGACTTCAAATTTTACCCACTGGGGTGGGAATGGTGTGTGTTCTGAAAACCAGATATGGGGATGCAGGTATGAGAGAGGTGAGTGAGGGGCTCAGTGCCAGTGGCTGGATCAGGACTGCAGACCACAGCCCTTGTGCTCGGGGTGTCTGTACCTGCCCCAAACAGTGTGTCTGGGGGGGTGTGTGTGTGTATTTCCCCATAAACCCCATGGACCAGCTGGAGAGTAGAGGGACCTTGGGTCTGGGCAGAGGTATCAGGTACTGGAGGGTCTGTGCTGGTATTTGGGGTGACCTGCCCTTGTTGGGTGCCCATGGGACAAGTGTGTGGTGAGCCCCCAGTGAGACCATCCCGTGAGTCAGGGGCCCATGGGATGAGTGAGGAGGGCCAGGACCTCGACAGGGCTGCAGGGTGGGCAGAGGGACCGTGCTGGTGCTCAGGGGATCTGCCAGTGTGTGTGTGCTTGTGAACCCATGGAGCGTGGGGTGTGTGCTGCACTTGTCACCCTCTTCAGTGCAAAAGGAGGAGGGGACGTGTCCCTGTGTGCCTGTGCCTGCTGTGATCCTGAGTGGGGGCTGCTGGGGGCTGTGCCTCCTCTGTGGTCTCTGTGTCACCAGCTGTGCCTGTGTCTTCTGTCTGGATTATGTGCTCAGCTTCACTCTTGGCTGAACCTGCAAAGGGGGACAGCAGAAGATGCAGTCTTTAGCCTGGCAAGATCCCAGGCCTCTGGGGTACTGGGTGGGCTCCAGCAGCCAGCCAGGAGGGGTCTTGAGCCAATGTGGCTGGAGGTGGTGACCACTCTTAACTTCCCTTAAGATTACAAGGCTGGCCCTTGTGTTTGTACAAGCTAAGGCAATTGAACTGAGTGCAGATATGTAGAAGCTGTATGGAGACACCTGCATTTCTTCACCCCTCCTACTTCAGGTCTTGAGCAGGAGGAAAAATAAGATGGTCTTTCTCAACCAAGTCTCTGCTTCTGGGCTGAGCAGCAACAAAATAGGAGCTGAGGTTTGGGCCGGCTTTGTTTCTGCCTGATTGCTATGTCCTTTTGCTTTACATAGGGCATTTCAGAAAACCTCCCAGAAGTAGAAGGAAGAGTGCCCTTATTTTTCAATAAGTTAAGAACTGTCTGGAATTACTATTCATGAGCTTCATCTCTGGGGTGGTCAGCTGATAGTGATAGCAGTGTGATCTGGTGTGCTGGCCAGCAGCATTCACAGAAAACATCTGGGAAAACGCTTTGTGGGCTGGTTTTGGTCTGCTGTTCATACTTCAGTCACCCCTGCTTTGCTACCTTAGGAGTAGGAAATATGTCTCAACTAAGACTACCATGAGGAATGGATCTGTCACAACACTATCTTTAAGAACTAACCTTCTTTTTCATCTTTGAACATCCAGTTGTTGCTATAGACACATTTCTGTTATCTCTTGCCATGGGCACACGTTAGAGCACCAGACATTTTTCAAAAGAAATTGCATGAAGAACTAAGTTTTCTTTTCTAAAAGGTTTTGTTGGTTTTTGGGGTTTTCTCTCCCAAAATTAATTACCATTTCTTTAAACTGCTTTATATCCAGCACCTGAGTGAGAACATACTCAGCTGAAAATCTGAAAAAGGTCATTTAGCTGAAACCTTTATTGATAGATCTTTGGGGATTTTTTGTGATGCTTAATACTCAACATATAACAAATAAGATGCCACCTTCTCATACGAAACTGCCAGAAGTGAAAGTGCATAGAGAAATAAGAAGCAGAGTTGTAGTAAGTGAATCATCTCCTTGTCAGGCAGTAAATTAATTGGTAAAATCTTTTACAGGCTGCTCGAGGTGTCTTGCTATGTATCTTTTTTTCCTTCAGGATGATTCAAGGAAACTAATTTCTTCAAAACAACCTTTATAATTGCCCCTTAACTGAAAGATACAGTATGCTAAATTGTTCTCTGAAAAGAAAAAATGCAGGAGAAAAAGGAAAAAATGAAAGGAAAAAAAAGAGAAATTGCACAGGAGAGCAAGCAATTTAGAAGCCTTTGGCTTTCTGTCAATGAGAAGAAATTAAACTTGCATCAAGGTATTAACATGCTGATGGGGCACACTGTACAGCTGAATCCTAAAGAATGCATTAACAGTACAGAAAAAAAATCCTGTTACAATTCCCAGTGATCTATACAATTAAGGCAACAACATTTATGCATTTTCTCCTGTGCTGGCAGAGAATGCTACATGAGTTTCTTCATTAGTATGCATTGTTGTATGAAATGATTCCCTCGCGTAGCAGTAGACTGTCAGTGGCAGCCACAGGAGGTCTAGAAAATTTTACAAGTATGGGTCACAGAATGATCTTTAATTAAATGTGGCAAATAACAAGAAATCTAAGTTTCTTTTGGAAGTAATATTGTTCAATTGATAATGCAATGACACTTTAATTAAAATTTCAAAATATTTTGCCTAGAAATTAATATTTTCAATCTGCTGAAATATCTATTAAAGCAATGTAGATATATTTATTCTATCTGAATTTTTACTTTTAGAGCTTCATTTTCCTACAAATCAAAAAGCCTTTGATTTCAAAATATTTGTGATACTTCTATGTGAACTTTCTTGAGACCTGCGTGTCCTGTGCATGCCCATGTCTATTTATTCTGCTTCTAAAATCACCCTTCCTGAATTAGTCTTTTGATTCATTCTGGTGGAAGTTGTTTCTGAGAATTTGTTAACAAATATAAATATAAGTCATCTAGAAAAGAACAAGAATCCGTATGGCATGTAAAATTTTGAGTAATAAGTCTTGCAGGCATATTTTAACACTTTACTCTGTTATGATGGGCTGACTATTACTTTTAATCACCATTTCAGAACTTTTCTAACCTAAGCCAGGGGGAAGTTCATGCTGTAAACCCCTGCCCTTTGTTCAGGTATGCATACATAATTATGTAAATGTATATATATATATATATATATATATATATATATATATATATATATATATTTACCTGCACATAAGTATGTGCATATATATATATGTATCTGTATATCTTTAGTGAAGGGAAAGAATAAGAATTTTAAAGGACTACCTTATTCCTATTCAAATTCACTGTGGAACTTTTCTTTGTCATTATGTTTCAGCAGGAGAAGCCATAAAGTCTCAGAGTGACTTCTTTGCGATTTAAAATGAATCACGTACCTTTAAGAGCTGAGGTATAATCATACCTTTGACTTTTCTGCTTTCATCACATTGATTTTCCAGATAGAAATTGATTATGTATATCAAGTACTTCAGCTTCTTGGTTCATATCAGTATTTTTATTTAATTACTCCTTGCAGGTTTTAAAGGAGCATTTTATCAATCTGCAGTGAAAACTGTACCTTCATCATCCTTAATTTTCCACACAATCAGCGTGGCTGAACCACAGTAATGCACCGCTTGCTGTGACTAATTGTTCACTTGGAAATGTGTCCTACTGTGGTTGTGCATCTACACTCTAAGGTAGATACAACCAATGTCAAGAATTCCACTACAGTGTGTTCTGCCAATTGTTATCTGTCAATCTGTCAGCTGAAACTTGAGACATGACTGAATGTGCTCTGTGGTGTGGATATGTAAAGCACATTAGCAATAGTTTACATTCAGTATTTGCAGCATTCTCAGTCATTACAGTGTGTGTTGTTGAACGCATATTAAGAATAATGTGTTATGCTCAGCTAAATTTTAACATACTGGATGACACTTCCCCCACCCCGAAAAAGAAAGCTGCTGCCTTTTCTTTCTTTGACACAACATAAAATACAAAATGCCACAACCTATCTTCACACAATGTTACTGGTTTGATTTAGGGTCTCAAAAGCTACACACATTCTGGGCTGCTCAGGGGGTTTGTAAAAAGAATACCCAGCCTTTAGCAGGAGGGTGTCACCTTAATTTATTACCATCTGAAGACTGCATGGAAGTTTATGCAAATTGTGTCAATGGATTCAGTCCTGCTCCCAGGGGGCAGATACCCACATCATAAAACTGCCTTAACAGTTACTGGGCATGTTTGATGAACTTCTTCCATGTACAGAGCGTAGAAAAGTGATATTCTGTGAGCAGTTCTGAAAGTGAATGGCTTCAACACCCTCCCAGAAGTGGTCCCATCCAAATGGAATTGAGACACATTCAAGAAAAATATAGGAGGAGTTCATTCCCCTGTACTTCTCTGACCCCTCTCAGGGTTGGATAGTCATTTTGTTTTCTGCAGCTGACAATCCACTCTTTAAAGTACATATATTTTTATAAGAAATAAGAAAACACTGACAATGCTCATTGTCCATATTTGTCAGTCCCTCACCCTTCTATGAACTCTTTTGGTCACCTCTGTCCAGGTCAAATCTGCTTTTGGGAAGGTGAGGAGCTGGGGTAGCCCTGAGCAGAAGTTATATGCTCTCTCTGTCACACACATCCATGTGACCAGAAACCAAGCTGCAGTGGTTAAAAAAAAGAGCCACTGGCACTTCAATGTCACTACTCTAAATGCACATTTCCTATTTCTCTGTAAACCTTTACAGAGGCTGAAGCTGCTTTTTGCATGGGTACCATGCTCCACAGATGTTCTAAGATCCCTCAGTCTTCTTAGTGGTAATAAATAAGATCATCAACCATTCCATCAGGATGAAAAAAAACCTAATGCTGCCTAATGCTTTGGAGACTTCTTCCCTTTCTCTTCCACCATGCACTTTAGGTCACTCCAGAGCTGGGACTAAGCTTGACTTCTCTGCCCAATGCTCACAAATCTTGATTCCTTGTTTAACTCTGAAATTTTCACTGTTCTGCTTGGCTAATTTTAATTTTTCAATTTCCAACCTCCTGTTATTCCTTTATTTCTGGGCTCCGTTAGTCTATTTTTCATTACACCATGGAAATCCACCCCACTAAGGTTTTTCTGATGGGCTGAAACATGTCTTACTTGTAGCAGCTTTTTGTCTACATTAAGTCCTCATAATTTCTAGGCAGGTGACATGTGTTATTAATAAGGGATTTTTCCACTTTTGCTATTTTGAGCATCAAATAATCACAGAACTACAGAATCATGGAGAGTTTGGGGTTGAAGCAGACCTTAAAATCATCTAGTTCCAAACCCCCAACCATAGATCAGGACTCCTCCCACTTGACCAGGTTGCTCAAAGTCCATCCAACCTTACTTTGATTATTTCTAGGGATGGGGAATCCATAACTTCTCTGGGCAAGATTTCTTCCTACTATTTAATATAAAAAGTTAAAAGCCTCTCCTCCTTTCACTGTATGTAGTAGTAGAAAGACCTTGCTCTCAAGTAGCCCCTTGAGACAGTGGAAGGAACTGTAAGGTCTCCTCAGGGCCTTCTCACATCCAAGCTGAATTACCCCAGCTCTCCCAGCCTGTCTTCATAGGAGACATGTTCCAGTAGTTTGGTTATCTTTGCAGCCCTCCTCTTGTACCCAACGAGTCCATATCCTTCCTCTGCTGCTGTCTCCAGGTTCCAGATTTCTTGCATCATCATGGTCTATTTGTAGCGTTTTGTTGTATAGCTCCTACCTTAGATCCAGAAACTAGACATTCCTCTGATGTCCCACAAAGAGCCAGACCTACTTATGTCTTGAGGCCCTTAACAGCATTTCTTGTCCTTGCAAAACTTGGATGTTCTATCTTTATTTTGGAAAGGAAAAAAGTAATCCATCTATCCTATCACAGTCTAGTGATTACCTCGCTGATCCCAGAAATGGGAGAGCTGGATTTTGTTGCTGTGGCTGGGGCTGTCTGAAGAGCCTCCTCACCGGAGCAGTTCCTCTCTGCAGGTTTTATGCTCGGTTGCAAGGGGACTTTCCCCCACTTTGTGCTTGACTGGTCTAATGAGGCAAAACAGCATCCTTGGTTGTTATACTCCTTGCTTAAGGACTTCCCTGACCTGCAGGACTCCATCTTAATGCTCTGGTTTGCATGAAGGTCATTGTGCAATACTTGCTGGATTGTAGTTCAAAATGCAGTGCTCTCTGAGACACACTGACTGAACAATTAAAAGAACCCAGTTCTTGCTGACATTGGTGTAGCATTTGCTGTGTTCAGCGTTGAAACTGAGCCCACTGGACTGATTGGTTTTGTGATGTGAATCTTCCCCAATTAAATGAACTCTGGCCAAAGAAGATGTTATATTGACTACCAAAGTGTGTGTTTTTAGTTTGGTGAATTATCTTCTGAATAACAAATAGGGATAAAAATTGAGCAGCAACTCAATTGAGTCCAAAAACTGTTACAGTTGATTATTTTGAAATACTTGATGAATGACCATAACCAGTGAAATTGTATGCAATATTTCTAAACTGTCTTTGACTACTATTTAGTTCAGAGTTATAACACTGATTTTAAAACCACACTATACTCTCTTATTTTAAACCAACTTCATTTCTACCCTTCAGTCCTAAGGAAAAATAATTTCAACAACTAATAACATAGACAATTAAAGAAAAATAGCATTTGGAGTGGGAAGCAGATGGTGATTGTGGTAACTCTGGTTCTGGATATAATTTATGAAATTTTTCTGGCCTCAAGATGAGAGGTGTTCTATAAAGTCTCTGTGGGAATGAGTTGATTACTCTCTACCTAACTTATTAACTGCAAGAAAAAGGTGTTGTAGTGTCCTGCTTCTGGGGATCAGTCTGAGATCTAGCAATTAAACAAATACTTATGTACACTGTATGGAATTTCACTTGGACATTGAATCAAGTTAGATCTTGCAGGAAGAATGGCTGTAAACATGTAATGTGGTAGTTTCTTCCTGTGACACTGGAACTGTGTTGTTTCCACTTCTCTTAGTTTTCCAACTGTGATGAGCCATCATCTGTCATGCTGTCCTTGGTGAGTGTCTACCCAGTGTTCCTCAGTTTTTAATGAAAATTAATGTATAGCTAACCTGAGAGGTACCTATCAGGCTCTAATACTTTTTTTGTTTACATACATTTATTGATATTGGCCTTGGATCTTTTTGATTTATCTAAGTCTGCCTCAGCAGACAGATTGACTGTCTGAGCACATTGACCCCAAAAATGACCTCATCACTTGGGAAACCTTGAGGTGCAATCAGTGCTGTAAGTGATGTGGGGGGACAGAGGAAGGAGCTCTGCAAGCCCATGAAAAATGGTAACAAGACTACATAAACATGATCATGTAGCCTTGGGAAATACAATATGTTAAAGAAGTTAGAAGTAATGTGTTGTCAACAGCACAGCTTTAGGTACATAAGGAGACTTACTAAATTTAGTAGGGTAAAGATGAAATAGGTATGTTCAGGCTTGCAGGAACTTCTGTTTATCACTTTGCTACTAGTAAGCTTCACATATTTTCTTCAACTTTTCTGGGGGGTAACTGTATCCCCTCATTTCATGGAGCCACAGAATGATCGAGGCCAGAAGGGACCTCTGTAGGTCATCTGGCTCAACCCATCTACTCAAGCAGGGCCATGTCCAGACAGATATTGAAGGTTGCTAATGAGGGAGACTCCCTGACCTCCCTGGGCAATCTGTTGGAGTGCCTGTTCTCTGAGTTTGCTGTCTGTAATAACAAAACCTGCCTGTTTGTTTTTTCCCTGCTTGCTGCACTGCACTCTGGTTAAGCTGTTTGTACTTTTATAAAACTGCTCAAAATCAGACAGCAGTTGGGAATATCTATGAATATGTGACCTGCAATGAAACACGGAAACTACGGGAGTGAGAGGTGATGTATATGGAGACTGATATCAGCCAGATAAAAGTTGAATGTACAATGTTTAAATTTTTGTGGTACTTCTGAGAAATGTCACATCTGACTCTTATTTTCTTGTTTCTAAACCACCAGCTCCTTTCTTTGACTAGTTAGGAACATATCCTTTTCAATTTTGGGGTTTTTTTTTCCTGTTTCTATTCATCATGGCTTACTGCAGTCTTCAGTCTTTTAGGAAAATTCTGTTATCTCTCCCACTGTGGTAGTATCAGAGGTTTATTTGTAAATTCTATTGCAATGTTTTCAATTAAGTAACACCACTTCAGAGTTATCTTAACACTAAGTGCTGGTGAAATTCAATGCACATATCTTTAGGTCTTTACCTTTTAATTTACAGCCTGTTCCAAATTGTTCTGCCTTTCTTACAGGTGAATTGTATTGTGGCTTATTGAGTCAATCATTAGGAGGTTCTGGATTATTAAACTCTTGTTTCTCACTTTATGAGATGCTGGATTTTGTGGCTGGGAGGGCAAATGACAGATGCATTTAACTCAGTTTAAATCATAATGTCACATAAGTTACTACATATATCCAATATGTTATTTTTTCTTGTTATGTCACTTCCCTGTCAATCATTTTTGTTATCCCATAAGTGTGTCTAATTTTTTTCTGACATTGTAAGTTAGCTACCTTTAAAAGAGATATTGATCCATTACACTAACTAGTTTGAGCAAGTCACACTACCCTTAGCTATATTGCAATTTTCTTGTGCAGGGTTGATCCATTAGCAGTCTTAGGAATTCTGTAAACCCTATCCTCAACCTAGATCAATGAAGTGACTTTTGTTTTTTATGTTTTGAGTAATAGAAAATAATCCCTCCTACAAAACATATGTATGGAAAAGAAAAAGTAATCAATTTGTTAATTTGTTTTTTTATACCTGCTTCATGAAAGAATCCAGGTTCTATCTGCCTTCTTCATATTGGTAGATCTCTGTAAGAGCCATTGCCAGCACTGTTGTTCTGTGTTATCAATAGTTGTGGCTCCCTGTCATAATTAACATTGTTCTAACAATACAGTTAACATCTTCTACACAAAATTAGATAGATTACTAAGAAAAAATATTTTTTCTTTAGAAAGCTTGTTTTGCCAAAAGAGATTAGCTGGCTTATAAACCTTGTTGAAGGTATAAATGTAACATTACTGTATGACTCTGAACTGCATGTTTTCTTATTGAGCCACCCATTTTATTATTCTTTCATCAAATGCCTCTCTGGAAGTTGCTGCCATTGCTCTTTCCCATGGCTAGTATTTTGAACTGGAAAAAAGGAAAAGGAAAACGAAGACTCTGAAGAGATTTTTATTTCATAGGATGTCCACAGATATGCTATTCCTGCCCTTTCATATAGCTATCTCTAGAAACTGAGATACCATGTATTTATCAGAACGGTGATTGCACTTGGTAGTGCCAAATTTTAATGATCCCAAATGTATACAGTTGAAGAATGTGAGATGTAAGAAATGTAAGAAATGTGAGGTTTTGAGCTATATAGTAGGGTGGTGGGCTTTGAATTTGTAACAAGATGCTAGAAAAGCAGAAATCTCCTCTCTGACTCACTCTGATGCGTAGTTGGGGGCATTAGCAGGGGTAGGAGTTGAATTGTTACTGAGTAGTAAAGAAGATATGAAAGAGGAAAGAGGGTTCCTGTCAAAAGAAAAAGGAGGAACTATGCTCAGGAAAAAGCTTACATGAAGATATAGATTTCAATCATTTAAGTTAGCCATAAGGCAAAACACAGGAATTCTGTGAAGTTTTGGTTAGTTTCAATGTCAGAAACAGGGTTAAAGTAACATCTGCTTAGAGCTAAACAGGAAGTGTGTAGCTTAGTAGGAAAGAAGTTTATATTTTTGGCTTAAAGCATGTAAAAACAATCAAACACATCAACATGGAATGCAGGAGTGCCTATGGACTAATATTTGAAGATCCACTTGCACAGCAGTTTGCAGAATACACTCACAGCCCAATGGGCAGATGAGCAACAAACAGCCCTGCACCTCACTGTAGAGTTTTTCAGCATATTAGAGTTTATTTTTACATGGGCAAATTCTTTATAATATTGACCTGGACATTAAAAAAAATAAGGTAGTTACTGAATTTTATTTGAACTTAATAAACACATGAATGACCATTTCTTTGTGTCTTTCTCATCAACTCCCAGAGAAAAAAACTCTGTATGGTGAGTACAGTATTAAAACATGGGCATCTAATGATAGTATTGGGGTGATCCTGTAGAATGAGCAAATGGGGTCATCTGCATACAAAAAGGCTATCTCTTACCCACTAATTAAGAGTTGTCTTTAGAGAATTATCCTTTCAGGGGGATTTTACTAAAACTGGGAAAAATCTATGTAAAATGTTAACTGAATTAGAAAAAAAAAATGCAGATTTAATATGGAAGTTTCTGCTTTGAGTAGGATTAGCTCTGTACTCAGCTATCTATGTCCCAGAGGATTTTGCAGAATTTTTCAGATGTCTGCAGCTTGCATAAGTGCCAGCTGCTGCAGAGATCAAAGGTTAGAAAGGAAGGACAATATGTAGATGTGTCATGCTATACTTTGAGATCCTAAAATCTACAGCAGTGCATCAGTATATGTTTATAATTTGTTGCAGATGCACCAACTAATTACTGAGTGCCTAAATTTTAGAATAAATAAGTACTTTCTAAAATGAATATAATTTATATGTGACTCCTATATAATAAGATAGATTATATAAAGTTTTTTTTTTTAAAGTCCTAAAAATGGAAGCTCTCAGAAACTTTGGATATTTTTTACAATATTGCAAATGCCTAAACCTTGTTTTTTATTCACATGATACAGCCTAGGTAAATTACCAAGATAAAGGATCTGTATAAACTATGCCTTTCAAAGTGAAGAAAAATTACTTGTCCTGCTCAGCTCAGTGTTTCCATAGACAATGGAGAAGAAATCTGCAGCAATGAATGACTTCATAATGCAGTGGATTTTTCAAAGAGTAAAGTTGATGTTAATGTAAGTACTGATGAGACTTTTTGAGACTCTCTTGCACTATTGAAATTTGATCTTCTGGCACATCTGCGGCAGACCTTGTGTATCCAAATGTAACTGAATCAAGGTTTGAGAAAAAAAATGGATATTGAAGGAGTCAAAAAGATTTCTACAACTGGTGCTGTACAGCTGTCTACCAGAAACAAATGGAAGTACCTGATTCTATGGCTTTGTGGTGAAGTATTTTGGAAAAGCACAATTTAGATACATGTACTCTCAAAGGATTATGTAATAGCAAGGTATGTGAACTTTGAAATCAAGAGAAGTTTGCAGAGGTATTATTAAAATGAAGGCCATAAAAACAAAGTTGTTTTGAGATGATTTTGCAGGGAAGTGAGTGTTTGCATGGTCAAGTAATGCTTTTTTTAATCAGTTGGCGCACCTCAAAGTAGAGATGCTTTTGTACAGAAGTTCTTCACCCAGTGACCTATTTTTCCATTCTAAATAAAACATGTTGCCTCTCTGCACGAATCTTACCTTGTTCATTACAGCTGGAACAGCTTTAAGTTGAAGAAATATCCATAAAAGATGCATTAGCAATACAACTTATGAATGTTGACTTTCTTTTTTTGCTTCCAAGAGACACATTCTGGGAATAGTATCAGGTGAAACCAGATCTTTGAGTGTATTCACAAATTCAGGGGATCTGCTACTTGAAACAATTTTTATTGTTTGGATACTTGTCTATCTGTTTTTTTGATCATTTTTAAAAAAAAACAAACAAAAAAAAACAACTGAAAAAGAAGTGCTGTCAAGTTTTTGCTGTGTTTGCTACTAATTGTATGTGTGGAGTTTTTCTCATGTTATGATGACATTTCCTCCAGGAAAACCAGCACTGGTCACTATCCTTCACAGGTGAAGGATGTGTCTCATTCTGTTATTTCCTGCTACCTTGATAGCTGAGGGGAAGGTTTTGATTAAATTTAGATTAGTCACTGGGTTTGTTACTATCACTGTGCTCATTTCTGTCCTACCCGGAAAAAAAATCTGATGTATTTAGATATCTAGGGGCAAGGACTGAATGGATTATATGCTGACTTTAACGGATGAGTAGCAACCAGTCTCAATCTCATATCTGATGGACAGCTCTGTTACTATAAATACAAAGTGTCCCCCTTTGCTATCAGTTAGTCTGCTGGCATTTAAGCTTGAGCATTGCAAGCCATTCCTTCTGTTGTAGGTCCTGTTTAACTGAGCATGTTTCAATATTATAGCAGCATGGAACTGTTATTCAGCTATTTTTAAGCAAAAGATTTTGACGGAGGGAGGAGGAGGAGGAGGTGAGGAAGGACTCAGATTTTTCAGGAAAAACAGGTGAGTGTTCTGTAAAACAAGTTACTACTGAAATACCCTCTAAATGAAAAATTCACTCTTCCCCCCCTGAGCAAATTTCACAGGAAAAAAGAAAAGCACTTGAAATGGCACATTTAAATTCAGCAATCAAATGGGTAGAAATCCAATCAGATGCTTCCTTGAAAGTGTGTTATAACCCACTGTTTACATGAAAGCTGGGGATGGAGCAGCCCTTCCTGTTAAGTCATGTCACATTTTTCTGCAAAGACTTCATGAAACCATAGCTCTCAAAAGAAATTTGTTTTGAAGAATATATATTTTGACATCACAATTGATCAGATTTTGCATCATGCTTGAGGATTTCTATCTTGTTTTTTTAAATCTTATATTGTGCTAATGTTCCCTCTATTTTTTTCTCTACAAGGTCCTTGTCTCAGCCCTCAGTGCATTTTTAAGTTAACAGCATGATAAGCTATTTGTGTTCTTGGACATGTAATCAGGAACCACAGAGTCATACATCAATCAAATATACCAATTACACATGTATTTGCCTGGTGACATTTCATCCTTGATTATAGTTGGGAAAGAAAGGAAGAGAATAAGAATAGTTCGTTCAGCTCTTAGCTCTTCTCCAACAGAAATTGGACAGAAATGGATCTGGAAAGCTTTTGTTGACAGCTATTGCCAGCTGGTCAGTGAGGAAAATAATAAGAATTTTGAAATATTTTCTTTAATTATCAAACCCCTTTGTTGACTAGATTCAACACCTGGTTTATAGAGATTTTCCAAGGCAACATCTCTGAGAACTCTTTGGCTCTGGCTTTCTCACTTCAAACATGAACACTTTAGCCTCCAGAGCTTGGTGTCTCTCTCCTTCCCTTTCTGGGTGGTGTATTTCACTTGCCTCCTTATAATTCCTGCTCACTTCCTCTTGCAGGTCTCTCTTGCCCTATGTCTCTTTGCTGTCTCCTTTATGCCAGTGGTCACAGTCAGCAGACTCCTTTGCTTTATTACAGCCGTTCAGAAGTCTCATACTTGTATGACTTTTCTGGATTAGGTGGGACAAAATTCCTGATCAGAGGAGTTTAGCTATGAAGATGATGGGTGCATTATAAATACCTGAGCTAGAGAGGAGGAAAGATCTAAACTGGATAGATGCATTGCAAACAAAAGATAAAGGGAGGGAAGCTGCAGTGAAAGAATGTGCTACCAGGGCACACTCTCATCTGTCAAGCCATTTCTTTTCCAGCTGTAAATTGGCAACATATCTGTAGGCTTTTTGAATCAAGTCAACCTTAAACCCACACCTGCATCTTTTGTATTTAGGCAGTACGTTGAAGAAATTAGATATTATGCACTCCTATTCAGTACTTTATTTATAGCTCATTGGATCAGAGGGTTATTAGATCTTTGTTATATCAAAGTTATAAGAAACAATTCAGGAAAAAAGTCTAAAATAAGATTTTAGGCCATTTTAGGTGATAAAGTTATGGCTGGTTTTTGTTTTTAGATTAAAATGTTTGAGTGCTTTTGGTAGGAATGGGTTTTGTGTAAAAGTATCAAACTTTTACTCAGAAATTGATTTTTTTTTTCCCTTTAAGGAGCTAAAACCAGTAAAATCTATTACTCATATGCACTGACGTTCAGTATTAATTTTATGTCCCACTGTATTGCTTTCTTCAGGGAAAAACTAAAATCCATTCGTTGATCGGTGATATACAGTCAGCACAAGGTGCATGGCTGCTGATTAAATAACAAGCACATTAGGATTTTTTTTTAGTGGGTGCTGACAGTAGCTGCTGCTGCCCGACAGTCACTTAAGGGCAGTTTTCTTGCTGCACTGGTAAACCATCATTGCTCAGTGTGCACTTTCAGCCAATAGCCCAGAATTTTTTGAAAACGGGGAAGAATCAACTCCTTCCTCCATGACTGAAAATAAACAGTATGGAGGCTTTCCCCTCAGATTTTATATTAAAATCTAAATTGCACATTTATTCTATCTTGGCTAGGCATCTTTGTTAGATAGGTTGAGGAGGAAGAAGGGAAGAAGTGAATCAGAGACAGAGCTTCAGAGGGCATTCAGCTCTTATGTGTGAGTGAGTTGTTTCCTGGAGATGCTTTCTGTCCTCCGTGGGTCAAAGATGTTGTGTCCAAGTTAGCTGGAATGGTTACAGCTCCTGCTTGATGTGCTTCATGAAACAAAGTGGGCGAAGGGTTGTTTCTGAGCCTCTGAACCGAAAGGCTCAGGGCAGAGGTGTGTGACAGCGTGTCTGCACTGTGGCATTGCGTGTGGCACCTGCATGGGCCAAGGCAGCTCTGAGCGCAGGATAAGAAAACTCACTTTCCAGCTGGGCTGCTAGCTCAGCCACAGCCCTGCACTGCTCTGCTTTTCCATCTTCCAGCTCTTGGAGAGCTTTCCTAGGAGCCTGGTGCTTCTGTTGGCACATAGTCCATGCTGCCAGGTGACCTTATAGAGGATTTCTCTCTCACCACTGAAGTTCAGCTATGAAAGTTGACATGGACTCCTTTTTCTCCTTGACTAAACTCATCTATGTTCAAACACTTTATGGCAGTTTGCATGGCTCCCTCAGTGGCAGCTTGGCCTCTCCAAGACAACATCCATTTGCCTTAATGCTCTCTTGTGATACTAAGCCTTCATAAAAAAGTTCAAAACACTCATTGCGTGCTTAGCCAACACTCACCCACAAGGATTTTTTTCACTGCTTTTGATTGGTTGCTTTTTATTCTTTAAATCTATATGTAGTGATCAAAAGCAGAGAACAGAATGGTTAGCACAATTTCAAAAATCTACACAAATTCTGAGTAACTGATTTGATCAAATTCTTGTTTTATGCTTGTAAGTGCTCAAATGCAGTTACAAGCCTTTGGAGATAAGGCTGTACCTGATGCAGTGCAAATGATTCTTCTGAGGCTTAAGAAGGGAAGAGCTCTAGGACACTTCCATTAATGTCACTCTGAAGGGCTATTTTATACCAGAGACTGATGTTTGGTCTCACTTTATTATTCAAGTTAGCTGAAATACCATATATACAGGCCTTCATGGCAGATCTGGACTCTCTTTTGGTAGCCTAAAAGACCTGTTTAAATCAGGCTTCCTCTCCCAATGTAAAAACCAATTTCCTTTAAATGGACTCACTTCAGTAAATGGATTTACTTCTGATACTTCATTTTTTAAATGGAGACTTCTTTTTTCAAGAGGCATATTTATGCCCTCAAAGAGTATTATTTCAATGTTTACACCTATCTGTTCTGTATCTCATTGCTTCTGTTGGTCAAGAGGAATGATAAACTATGCATCTCTCATAATATGTATTGATCTTCCTGGAGATGATTTAAACACCTATCGATATGCTTCTGGACTTCATATAAGATAAAATGCTGTGTCTTCTCTCCATTTGCAATTCTTATTGTGGCATGAAATCCTATCACAGTTATTTTCATTCTATTTTGCAACATTTCAAAGATATCTATTTATTTTTACAGTTAATCAATTAATAGAAAACTACTGCACTGGATTTAGGTTATTTTTGTGGTGTTAACTTCATTGTTAGTGTCCAAGTTCTCTTTTGAGTAGTTTCCCTACTGCTAATGGGCTTTCCAATAGTAGAACTCAGTCTGTCTCTCTGCTACTGTTAGTCCAATGAAGAGACCACAACAAATTGTTGATAAAATTCACTTTTCTGTGACCAGAATGTCAATTATGATGGATTGACTATGATCTAGATTTTCAATGTAATGATGATCCCTTTTACTGTTTTAAACACTTAGCCTTTAATTTGCCCCCAGTTTTCTCTGCTGTTTATTTGAAAATCATGCCAGGATCACTGCATTCATAACTGCATTATGTAAATAGTGTAAACAGCCACAGCAACAGAGGAGTCCTGACCTTCATCTCTGCCCCAGCAGCTTCACGGATACTTGGTTTCCTTCATTGTTCTCTTCAGGATATTGTTCACTTGGATAGGTTTTCGCTGCTTTGGAATCTTTTTTAATATAATTGATTAAAGTACCTGTATAAATTGAATTTCCCATGTGGACTTTTTAAAGCCTCTGGAACTTGATAAGCTTTTGTAACAAAAGAAGAAATGTTTCATGTGGCTTGAAATCCTCCTTGCATAAAGGAGCATTTCATCAACCATGGTCTGCTCTGCTGAGCTCTGCTGGCACAGTGACACCTGAATCCCATAGTCTAACCAGCTTTTTTTGTCCTTGCCTCAGGGTAAGAGATTCAAGAAAGTTGTTTTGTTGTTCAGCAAGGAAGATAGTGCTGAGCCAATGAACTAAAATAACATGAAAGTCACTCTTTTCTTGGAGAGAACTTTGCATAGACTCTAAAGGGTTTGTCACTCTCTGTTTGTGGGGCTCTTTGGAAATAGTTGTTTTAGAAAACTTAGAATAAGTAGGAAACCTTCAAGAATCTAAGCTGATATAAAAAAGTGTTGGGGGGACAAAGGAGTGTTAAACACATCTCAAGTTTAATTGAAAGTAAAAATCAGAATGGAAAATAAGCTTAAGCTTCAATCTTCAGGGCAAAAAAGCTGCGGTCTTCTGGGGTTTAATGTTTCCAGCAACAGTGACAAGCAACAGTTAAGGATGAAAGCAAAATGTATGGAATGAGAGCATTTTCCACTACTCTCACTTTAAAATGTGCCCATTTCTGTGTCTGATCTGCAGCCATGAAGTGGAAGGTGTGCATATTTTAGGGCAGCAGGATGGAATTGTAATTATGTCCTTGCAAGGTCTGTGAACATTATGTTTTTCATCTCCCCAGGAGTTAGATTTTCTTAAACACTCTCAACTGCTATAGCAAAACCCAATCAAAGAAAAGTCTCCCCTCTCCTTTCTTTAAGACCTGAGACAACAGAAGAAAAGAAATTGAAAAGTCATAGGTGCAGGTTTATCTCATGCAGGTTTCTTTTATTTCAGGAATGCAAGGCACACCTGGTGATTCTCTAAAATCAGGCTTGTCAGTCAGAGACTGAGAAGCAATGACAGAGCTGTGTGATGTACAGGTGTCACTGACAGATTAACCAGGATCTGAACATATTTTGATGAGTATCAAAAGAAAAACCATAGCTTAGCACAGAATGATAACATTTTAAAACTTTTGAAAATTTTCTTGATTTTTTCCACATCTTGTACACCAAATAGACTTGAATCAGTTCAGTACACGGTGGGCAGTCACATGGCTACGTGTAGGTTATCACTGTTTGCCAAGAAGCACAGCTCTGACAGTGTTAGCCAGTGTGACAGCTGGCTTAGAGCACATTTCAGTGCTTGGAGTGTCATGAATAGAGCCACCCATCCATGGAGAGCTGGGGGCACTGGCTGACAGCTGGGTGAATGTGAGCCAGCTGTGCCCAGGTGGCCAAAAAGGCTAATGGCATCCTGGCCTGGATCAGCAATGCTCTGGCCAGCAGCACCAAGGCAGGGATATTCTCATCCCTCTGTAGTGTGAGGCATTCCCGCACCCTGTGTGGCACTGCTGAGCCTGCACCTCGAGTCCTCTGTTCAGTTTTTGGCCCCTGGAGTGCTGGAGTGTGTTCAGAGAAGGGCTACAAAGCTGGTGAAGGGTCTGGAGACAAATCCCATGAGGAGCAGCTAAGGGAGCTGGGGTTGTTTTGCCCAGAAGAAAGGAGGCTCAGGGGAGACCATGTCACTCTATACAAAGTACTAGGTCTCTTTTTCCAACAAGTAGGAGGATGATTCTTCACTGTGAGGATTATGAGACACTGAAACAGGTTACCTGAGAAGTTGTGGTTCCCTGGAAGTGTCCAAGGTAAGGTTGGATGGGGCTTGAACAAGGGGAAGATATCCCTGTGCATAGCAGTGAGATTAGAAAGAGATGATCTTTAATGTGCTTTACAGCCCAAGTCATTCTAAGTGTCTATGATTATATGACAAGAAGAAATGTCCTCAGGCTGTGCCAGAGAAGATTTAGAACAGACATTAGAAAAAATTTCTTCACCAAAAATGTTATCAAACACTTGAATAGGCTGCCCAGTGAAGTGGTTGAGTCACCATCTTTGGTGGTATTAAGAAGTTGTGTAGACACGACACTCAGAGACATGGTTTAGTAATGAACTTGGCAGTAGTAGATTTACATTTGAACTCAATGATTTTAGGGGTCTTCTCTAAACAAATGATTCTACGTTTCTTTATGTACGATCATGGATTTATTCCAATTTATTGAATACTTGAGATATCAGGAGAAGTTGGAGTGAGTTTTATTGCTCATATTTTTCCATCTGCAATCAGGAATAGAACTTAGGTTTATTGTCAAGAAGAAAGGAAGCAATATTCCAGTGGTTCACTGTGGAAAAGGACAACAAAACACATGCACATACTTCTCTGTTCAATTCATTGAAAGATTGCCAAAGGCTTGGGAAAGGCACTTATTTAAGCTGTCAGCAGAGAGTTTTAAAAGGTTTGCCTGCATCCCCATGGACGAGGGAGAGGGGAAGAAGATCCAGACCAAATATTCAGACAAGTATTTGTCTCACCCATTTTGAGATAGAGCTCTTCAAGCTGGTGGCTAACTTAAATCAAATGCTTCATCATGTCAGCTTGAGTCTGCATCCAGCTGCATAGCCTTTGCCATAAGGATTTCTTGTAGTGTTAAGAAGTAGCCAAGCATGTTTCCTTTGGGCAACTGGCATCAAATTGTTGTTACTTAATAATTCAAATACATTTGTTTCTTTTACAAAAAGGAAAAAAAAAAAAAAAGAAAAACAACAAACCAAAAACAAAACCAAAAAACTTCAGGGCATAAGTTCAACTTGTTTAGGCAACCCTTCCCTGACCATCCTTCCCTGACCCTGAAAAACTGCACAAAGCACAACCCAAACCAAAAGCAAGGGTAAACGTTCTAGGCACAGACGGCCTTTTTCAGGGCAGGTGGTGTTCAGAGGCATTGTGTGTGTTGAAAGGAGGACAGGATTCTGATTTCCCACCATGCAGCAGGCTCCCTCAAAGAACAGCAGCACTATCCTTTTCCTGTTTTAGCACAAGGGACAAAAGCAATTCTTCAAATCCTAGGTCTCACCCTATTGATAATAATTTTAACTGAAACAGACAAAAATGTCTGTTCTGAGAATCAGAGTGGATGCTTCAGGATACTCTTGAGTTTCTGTTGCTATGATTTAAATGCATTCTTCATGCTATGAGTTCTTGCTATTGCTTTTAACCACTCAGTACAAATTCTTGTGCAGAAATTGTAGTCAATGATATCCTTGCTCATGAAGCTTCAAAAAGCAAAATCTATTTTTCTAGAGCTGTTCCTATAGGAAGATGAGAAAAAAACAAACCATGTACAATATTTTTGTACACATAATGAATAGAAACTAAGAGAAAAATGCACATAAGCCAAAAGAAAAACAATATAAACTATGTCCCTGGAGTGTCTAAATACATTGCAGGATGAGAAGAATATTCTCTGCCTGGTCATGCAAGCAGAATGGCATTGTATGATGAAGTTCATTCTCCTGCTCTTGCCACTGTTCAGCAGCAGTGTGTTGCTCCATTGCTTCTGTGGGTTACTCATCTTGTGGGGTGAGTCATCTTTCATGCAAGAAATTGATTCCATATTTTATGCATGCTTTATATATTGCCATATATAGCCTTCAGTTTGCTTTTGTAAAACTAAATTGTCTTGCCCTTAAATTCATGTGCCTATTCTATCCTGATGGCAGTGAGCTGCTACTTTACCAGACTTTGTCTCACAGCACAACTTAACTCACACCAAAACCATAATTCCATGAACTTTGCCCTGGTGAGAGGCATTCTGGGGTGTGAATCAGGACAGTGCTTGCACATCTCCAGCAGCCAACTGATCAGCTGAATGCCTTCTGATACCTACTAATTTCACTCCATAGAAAGCACAACTTTTGAAACTATTATCTCTTTGATTTTTTGGTTGTTTTTTTTTTTTTCTCCAGAGAGTGAAAGAATAATCCTGTGTAAGTCTGGTAGCTTGAAGCCTGAGGAGAATTGTTGATTTTTTTCCTGATCTCCAGTGAGTTGGAAGCCTGTAAGGGCTTTCAAGTTCTGCTAGGAAGACAGGCCACAATGGTCCTATGGGCACACTGAAAAGGGCTGATTTATGGGTCTTGAAACATCTGGGAGTATTTCTCTTAAAGCCAATTAGTTTAAAAGTTGGACAAAATGTGAGATTTATAATTATGCTGGAGAAATACAAGCCAATTGCTACCCATGTGTAATGATAGAAAACAGATACCTTAACTGGATGACACATCTTTGTGTTCCATATGTCAGTTCAGCTCATGAGAACTGGAGATTCAGCAGTGGTTCATGGTTCATTACTAGAGCAGTTACACACAGCTAAAGGAGAAGGGCTCGTTTGGGAGTATTCCCCATGTGTTCTGGAAGGTAATTTGCTTTTCAGATGATATTCCTATTGTCCCAAAGGGAACATCATCATGCTTTCTCTTCTGTGCCTCCAAAAATATTCTGTTTATTTAAATGTTTTGTTTATTTGTTTTAGATTATTTTTTGTGAAGATACTGTTGAATGGGTGATGAGACAATGTAGTTCCTGTCCTTGGCTTCTTGTGCAGGGATTAGGGCACTAGTTCTAGAAAATCTGGAATACTTTTCTGTTTGTAAGTGCCTGGCAGAAGAGTTGTACTTCTAATATATACTTACTTTGTGAAAGAATAAAGACAAACAAAAGAAAAGACATAGTAATATGGGATTCATCTAATCTAGTGGGCAGTAATAATTTCTTGAGTGTCACCTATCTTTTGAAAGTAAAATAACTGATAGATTCTTGCCAGTAGGTGAAAAATTCAGTAACTGCAGGTAAGAAGCTGACAACATGCACATTTCAATTCAATTCAGGTCAATTTTAGTATATTGATGGGCAAGTTGCACTTCATTATGAGGAGGTAAAATATGCTGCATTACAAGATTTTTTTTCTTGCAAATCTCTTAGAGAAGTGCTCATGTATCCTGAGGAGTTTTCAGCTGATATTTTCAAAACTGCTGATACAAAATATAATCGACATTTCTAGAAAGAGAAGAATGAAATAAATGTTTTATTACCCTCTTTTTCAAATAGAAAAAATCTGTCATATATGTATTTTCTTTTTTTTGGCTGATTGTTTTTAAGATCTGTTTTCTACAATTTTATTGGAAGTTCCTGTCTTATTATTAAATAGGAATGATATTTCAATATTATTCTCTTCAAAGAATGATTATGTAAAGCACTTTGCCAAAACTGTACCTATACAGTGAAAGTAAGTGCAAACTTGCTGGAATAAATAAACATGCATTGTCTGTGCTGATTAACTTAGTAGTTCTCTAGGCATTCTTCTTTTAGAAATGTGTGATTTTCTCCTGGTTTCCCCAAAGAATCCTAACATATCTTTTAAATTTTAAATCATCATCAAAATCAATTTGCATTTCTCTACCATTTCCCCCTCTGTATTGTGCACCACCAATATAATCACCAGCAAAGTGTTGCATGAAGAACTTATAATATTTTCACTGTGCTGTGTTGGGATTCTATTTTTTTTTTGTTATTAAACTTTCTAAGAAATAGGGCTCATTCCTGGGGTAGGCATGCATGTTAGTTGCGGGAATCTGCTGGCTGACTCACTGGTTAATCTTAAAAAACTATATATATTTTTTTCATTTCAGTCCTGAAATATTTGATGCTATCAATATCTTTGACAGTCATAAGTAGTATCCATGGTTCATTATTTTAGTTTCCATAGAATTACTTGTTTTAAAGCTACTCTAAATTTAACTTTACTACCAAGGTTGGTCCTCCAGACAGTATGGTAACAGCTTTCAACTAGCTAAAATTTTGTACTATTCTTTAAGACTGTTCCACTTTTTTAAAGTTGTCATATAGCATGGCATAGCATTTCAGGGCAATGATTAAACCTTTCCCTTCTGTTCCACTTCATTATATTTCTGTGGAAACCTGCATTTAAGGTGCAAATGCCTGAATTCAGGGGGACTCTAAGTTAAGCAGGATGCTGCCTTTAGGATTTAGATAATTTGATGATGTGATGGTGAGAATAATGGAAGTAAATAACTTCAGTAGTCACCAATCTTTCTCTAGAATTTTGGGCTGAAGACTAGTGTACTTAGATAAGGTTGTTAAGTATTTTCCTTAAAATCCCATTGAAGATACTGCAGCAGGCAAAGTTATCAAGAACTGAACTATAGATAGTAACCTCTGTGGAAAAAATAGTTCCATAATCTTAAATAATGGAGTTCAGAGGAAGAAAGATAAAGGCGTTTCCCCTTGTTATTTTAAATCCTCTAAGCATCAGGGAGATACATGTCTCTGTGGTATGAATGCAAAAAAAATTAGAAAGCACAACTATGAGGGTTTTTTTTTAATGCACACAAGGTTCTTGACATTAATCTGTCATTGCAAAAATTTTTCAGCTACAAGTACTTGTCTTCTGTAACTAGAAGGCTTGACTGACTTGTTCATGAATGTGATGGGTTTGGGAAGAAAAATATCCCTAAGTGGAAAGAAGAAAAATATCCCTAAGTGGAAAAACAAAGGTGAAGCTTTTTTTTTTTTAACAGTCAAAAAGGATGTGACAGATACAGGTAGAAAGTGATTTACAGCAGCTGACATGTGGAGCTGTTAGTCCTGCTTTGATTCTGTATGTCTTTTTGCCTCTGGTGTTAACCCTATGTCTATCAGTAGTTTCTATCAGTTGTCCCAACATAAGAGCAAGAATCCAAAGTAACATCATCCCACCAAAAATCGATGTGATTTATCATAGCACAGAGATCTCTAGAGGGATGACTGGTGAAAGGCTGTCATTTTGTCACACTCTCAGGAAGATTCTTTTAAAAGTCAGAGGAATTGCAAGTGTCAGTTTGGCAAAATTCAGTGTTACTCACTGAAAGCTGTAGAAGATCCTCTTGCTTGCATGCATTTTGTGACTTGCATGGTCACAAAATTCCTGGTGGAAACTGGCAGTGTCAGATGTAAGCTATTAAGACACATTGAACTGCATGTTTGTATAAAGATTCAGACAGACATGTTTGCAAATTTGGCCTTAAAGAGTTAGCACTGAAAGAATCCACCATTATTTAAAGGCAAATTTTTGAAAAATGCTTAAAAGTGAGTCCTAAACAGGTCTGTCTCCTTTAATATAATGAGACTTTGTTGTAGACAGTTGTACTTGTACCTATGATTCCTATTCAACTATATTCAGTGAAAAAAATGCTTAGTTCTCTCTCCCACACAAAATCTAAAGTAGTTCCTTTTAAAATCAGATAGCAACCATTGGCAAATTTTGGTATGAGTGGCTCATTTGTCATTTATTTTCAATTATAAATGACATTATTACATGAAAGTTTAAGAAGATTATCAGCAAGAAAATATTCCCTCTACACGTTTACAGCAACATAATATTGGGGTTTTAGAGGACTTGTTATTTGTTTGTTTTTTTGGCCCTCAGAAATGGTTCTTTTGTAGCAATGTAAAACAAAAGTACTTGGTGAGTATCTATGCTCTGTAGAAATAGTTGACAACAGTGTAACTATGATGTGATCCACTGATCAGGTTTTAAGGTTTTTGTAAATCATGAATTTATCTAAATAAGGATTTTTCTCTAGCACATGGGCAGAGGTTATGTCAGTTCTGCTTGTCTGTGAGATGAATCATAGTATGAATATACCTGTCTTTTCCCTATTGCTTAAACAATCTCTTATAAGAGATTATACTCTTTAGACAGCAAAGGTTAGATGAGATAAATCTTTCTGCAAACAGTTGAAGAGAATAGTCAGCAGATAATGAATTCTTCTCTAGTGTAGCATTTGTAAAATTATAGAAGTAAAGTCTATGGTTTTTAAGGAAAAGAAAAAATATTATAAAAACCAATGACACTATTTTTGATTTTTTTTTTGTTGGCAACCTAGAGAAATTTTACTAAAGCTGTACTCATACCAAGGGAAATTAGTGAAGAAAATTAATGATGCTCCTATGTCGCTTAAGGCCAGCTTTTGTTGCCATAGGGTGCCATCCTCAGAAACACATGGATAAAAGGACTTTTTTTATGTAGCCTTCCTTTTATAGGAATTTTTTGTTGGTGTCTAGGCAGTCCAAGTGTAGAGGGATAGAATACAAGAAAATAGTCTCGAAAGTAATCTTACCCCTAAGGAGTTGTAGCTGGGCCAATTATCAAAGATTAGGAATGGGCCTGACTTTAACAGGCCACAGCTGTGACCAGTGAGAAGAAGAGTGCTATAAAAGAGTGGGGTGGCTGGGTGAGAAGGGAGTTGGAGTCAGTTGGCTGCTTTGTGAAGAAGAAAGAGTCAGGAGGAGCAGCAGCAGCCTATGAGAAACACCAAGAAGGTCTGAAACTTTTGCAAAAAGGAGACAACAGTATGGAACCTTTGTGATAAGATGACAACATCTGAGCACTGTTGTCCATTTGCTATATGATCTGCCTCAAATAACTTGAATGTCACTAGGGTAGATAAGTCTTTTTTAAGAGGCTTTTAGGTGACCACAGAGCATTATGACTGTGCAGGTTTTCATACAGAAGCTCTGTGGGTGAGGTAAGTTGCAGGAGAATTGTATGAGTAAGTGGTGCTGGTCTTGCTAGGTGTGGAGGGATAGAATGTAAGAAAATAAAGATATTGCAGAAGGTAGTCTCACAACTGCAGAGCTGCAGCTGTACTCATCACCAAAGATTAGGAACAGGCCTGCCCTTAATAGGCCATAGCTGTGTCCAATAAGGACACAAGTGCTACAAAAAGAGTGGGCTAGCTGGTTGAGGGGAGAGCTGGAGTTTTTTTGTTGTGCTGTGAAAAAGAAGGAGCCAGTGCTGTGAGGAGCTGTCCATGAGAAATCACTGAGAAGGTATGGGAGCTTTGCAATACGATGACAATAGCTAGGAAAGGAAGTAGGTGATGTTTTGGCATGTCTCTTTGCCTCATGAGTTATTTCACTGAAGAAAAGCCTTAGATTCTATGTTCCCATCACCACTATTTCAAAATGGCCTTTCTGTCTCTCACAGGTGGGGATTATCTGCCCATGGGAGGTGGCAGACTGTGGGCATTCAAGATCACCTCCAAAGCTTCCAGTCAAGCATAGGAGTACTGATTCAGTAGCAGTAATAGGCAGCAAATTGCATCCTAAATCATATTGTCACAAAAACATTTAGGTTGGAAAGAAACTTTAAGATCATCACGTCCAACTGTTAATCTTAGTATTCCATTAAACTGTATCCCTAAATGTCACATGTACACATCTTTTCAATGTCTCCATGGATGGTGACTACCCTGGTCAGTCTGTTACAATGCTTGACAACCCTTTTAGTGGAGAAATTTTTTGTAATATCCAATCAAAACCCCTTTGGTGCAACCCTTACCTCTTGTTTCTTGGGAGAACAGATTAACCCTCAGGTTGCTACAGCATCCTTTCAGGTAACTTTAGAGAGTGATAATGTCACCCTGAACCTCCTTTTCTCGACGCTAAACAACCCCAGCTCCCTCAGCTGCTCCTCACAGGACTCTCTAAATCCTTCAAAGCTGTTTTGCCCTTGTTGGACTTGCTGTGGAACCTCAATATCCTAATTGTAGTGAGGAGCCCAGAACTGGACACAGGACTCAAAGTGTGATCTCACCAGAGCCCAGTACAAAGGGAAAATCACTGCCTTTGTCCGGCTGGCCACACTGTTTCTGATACAGGTCAGGACACTTCCTCTTTTTTTTTTTGTTGTTGATCTATTTAGAGAAACAATTTTTATTGTCAGTAGTCAGATTAAGTTTTAATTGGATTTTGTCCTGTTTAGCTTTCTCCTTCACAGCATCTCTCTGGGTCTCCATACTTGTGGGATCTCAGCACCTCAGGACTGATGTGCAGAGTGGCCGAGAACACCCTTGGGGGGCTCGGGAGTCCTGGAATGTTGCCAGAAGTGTCTGGTGGCTGGACTTTGATCCGACACAGGAGACGACGCCTGTATGAGGACTGAGAAGGTTTCACTGGGTGTATGGTGAAGAGATAAGTTAATTAGAGTGTAAAACACAGAGTTTAGGATTTTGGTACAGGGGGGTCTAAAGAAGTAAGATGGAGGAATTGAGGCGTGTCCTGTTCCTCTTCTTCTTGGCCTCCATCTTCTGTGGTGATGGTAGCACTTGGAAATTAGTTATTACTAAAAGTGCACCAGTTAATAAAGATAAAAGGTATTGAAGAAAAACGATAAATATTGTACACGTAACTTCTAGTATAAAGATAAGTGACCGCCCCGGGGGCTTGTAGTGTGCCCATGGCGGACTTGCTGTGCAGACCTCTGTTGGGCTGAAAGAAAATCTTTTAGATAAACAATTAATAAACACCGAGACCGAGACAAGATCAGAAGTCTCTCCTCGTCCTTTGAAGCGCTGGGCTCTTCAAGACCATCCCTGGGCCTTTCCAGGCCACCTAGACAGCACAGAAAACTTACACATACTTGCCTGCCCCTTCTTACAGAGGTGATGCACTATTTTTTCCCTAAGTTCCAGCCAAAGCTCTCTGGTCAGCCAGACCAGTCTTCCCCTCTGGCTCGTTGTTCAGCACAAGGGGACAGCCTGCTGCCATGTCTTTAAGATTTCCCTCTTGAAAAATATTCAGTCTTCTTGAGCCCCTTTGCTATTCAGGACAGCCTCCCAAAG
Source organism: Ammospiza caudacuta (assembly GCF_027887145.1). Lineage (NCBI taxonomy): Eukaryota > Metazoa > Chordata > Aves > Passeriformes > Passerellidae > Ammospiza > Ammospiza caudacuta. Next base: position 64,960,198 of record NC_080594.1, read on the forward strand.
GACTCCCATTCAGGCTCTGAAACAGGCCAAAGTCTACTCTGCAACTTCAACGTGGTAGTTTTGATAAGCTCCCTCCTTACTTCTGCAAGAATTGAAAACTCCATCTATTTAATGATGATTTTGCCCAAAACAGCCTCCAACAGCTGCATCACCTACTTGCCCTTCTCTGTTCACAACAAACATGAAACAGGTCTCAGATCCTCTGAATGCTCATCAAGTAGTCAGCTCGCTGAAGCCACAAAGATTCTCTGACTATGACTTAATCAAAACCTTGTAATTTTGACTGTAATTTCAAGAGTTTTAAATGTGGTTAATTAGCTGCTATAGTAACAGGGTTTTTTTACCATAGTATTGAAACTTTCTAGGTAACTCATTTGCATTCTGAAAAAACTTTGATAGAATTAGGAAGACAAATTGGAAAGCCCTTTATAGTGAGTGGGTAAGATAAAAGAATTGTTCAAGCCAGTGTAGGAAAGAATCAAACCTCTGAGTCAAACTGTGGCAAAGAAGCAAACAAAACCAGGAAGAATGTTATATAAGCATTCAGAATTCAAATGCTCTGATCTGTGGTGTTTTTTTTGTTTGTTTTTTTCTTTTTGTCTTTGTCATGGTTTCGGCCTGGTACGAAGCCAGTGCCCCCATGAGAATACCCTCTCCCCAGTGTCTGCTGTGAGATGTGACCAGGAATAAGCAAAGCAGGCTCCAGCTTAGAAATAAAGAAAACTTTATTAACTAAACTACAAGAAAAGAAGGGAAAAAACTATAAGGGAAAAAAAAAAAAGAAAACCTTAAAAAAGCACTTTCCTGCTCCTCCCCACCAAAATTTCCCAATGCAATACATTCCCCCAAATCACCAACTGCCCAGTCTGGCACCACCCTTTAGAATACTCAATCTTCAGTCCATGAAGAGGAGAGGAGTCCTTCTTGCACCATAGGCTTCCCCTGGAAACACGTTGAAACCTCGTGTGCTTCCATGTCACTCAGCACTACCCGGAAAGTACTTTGCCATCGTGACACCTTTCCTTCCATGCCCAGTGCTCTCACCACTGTGCATGGACCAGAGCTGCTTTTAGGGTTGTCTTTCAAGGATGCCTTGTCTCACTCCAATAAAGGCACAGTCTCTCCTTCAGGACATCTGTCCCCCCCATCTTTTCCACACCCTGGGGCCGAGGGGTCCCCACACTGAACCCTCCCGGTTCTGAGGCACTGCCTCCCCCTAAATGCAGTCTCTGTGTCACAGGAATAAAAACGGTTCAGTCTATGGCCACACATGAAAAGTCCAGCCAAAAGGCCACTCCAATCATCTCTCCCCACTCAGCCAGTCTTCTCCACTTCCCTCGGGCCTAGTCCTTGTTATCTCATTTCCTATCTCTCCTTATTCAGCTCCAAGGAGGATCAGCATTTTTGCAAGGTCCCAATCATGTAAGAAAAGGGTTAAAAATTTCAGTCTCTGCCTGTCCCAGAGCTCCAGCACTCCCATGCTGCTCCGGCCGGCACCTTCTCGCTGCACCCCACCTTCTCCTCCTGGGCCGGCTGCTGTCACATTCGTCGTCGCCGGCTCTCCCTCTCTCCCTCCTGGGGAGGAGGTGGTGGCTGCCCGATGTCTCTTGGTGCTCTTCCACCCTTCCATCCTCAAGGGCCTCCTCACCCCCCATCTCTGTCCAGGCCCAGGCATACCACAGGGCTGCCCCTCCCCTGCCCAGCAGCAGCAGCTGGACAGGGGAGGCAGATCCGGCCTCTTTCCCTCGAAGTCCCAAGAGAGCCTCCCAGGCCCGAAGATCTGGTTTTTAACCCCTTTGTGTTCTCGGAGGTGTGTCCGAACCCACTGGCCACATCAGGTGCCAATATCAAAATCTGAGCACCCATTGGTTTGACCACAGCATCCCAGAATTCCCACTTCTTCCTGGTCAAACCAGCACATGCACGAATTGAAAACTTCATCTATTTAATGATGATTTTGCCCAAAACAGCCTCCAACAGCTGCATCACCTACTTGCCCTTCTCTGTTCACAACAAACATGAAACAGGTCTCAGATCCTCTGAATGCTCATCAAGTAGTCATCTCACTGAGGCCACAAAGATTCTCTGACTATGACTTAATCAAAACCTTGTAATTTTGACTGTAATTTCAAGAGATTTAAACATGGTTAATTAGCCGCTATAGTAACAGGGTGTTTTTACCATAGTATTGAAACTTTCTAGGTAACTCATTTGGTCGCATTCTGAAAAAACTTTGATAGAAAAAACTTTGATAGAATTAGGAAGACAAATTGGAAAGCCCTTTATAGTGAATGGGTAAGATAAAAGAATTGTCCAAGCCAGTGTAGGAAAGAATCAAACCTCTGAGTTAAACTGTGGCAAAGAAGCAAACAAAACCAGGAAGAATGTTATATAAGCATTCAGAATTCAAATGCTCTGATCTGTGGTGTTTTTTTTGTTTGTTTTTTCTTTTTGTCTCTTAAAAAAAGTTTAAAAAATAGCAGTTTTTCAGGGCAATTGAATTACCAGCCTGTAATGATTTTGTTTTCCAAGCATTAAGGCCAAGCTATTTGCATTCATCTGTGATGAAGAGGAAATAGGATTTGTCAACTAGTCATAAAAGCAACAATAAATTAGTGTGTCATCACATAAAACACAAAGTTAAGCTCTACAGTAACAACTTATGCTGGGACAATACAGAGAAAACAATGCATGAGGAGAGCTAAATTCTATGGAGTACTAACAACAAGGATTTTAATATTAGAATGAAAGTAAACTATTAAAAGACATAGAAAAGAGAATTTTGAATGTACTAAGTGACAAGATGTCAAAAGAAGCATCTGTAAAAAGAAACTGAATAAAAGAGCTGAGATGTTTACTAAGTATCAACAAAAATGAAAAGCATCCTAAAGACAGAAGCAATGCAATTTGAGAAGGCAACTGAAAATAAATTAAAGTAAACAAGCTGGAACAAGGAGGAAAGGTCTTTCTATAAATTGCTTTACTTTGGGAATATGTCCTGATCAAATGAGATGGTTACATAAGACTGTCAAAAGGCACCATTAAAGCTATTACCCACAGACTGCTCAGCTACCATATAATCAAAGTGTGTTAAAGGATTCTTTTTGATAACACTGGCATTAAAAGATATCATCAGGCTCAGCTATTACTGTCTTTAATAGAACCACAAGTAATATGAAGTGAAATGTGCTCAGTAAGATCAACATGTTGCTCATCATGGCTGAGGTTTGTTCTGTCATATTGCTTTTAAACAGACTGTTTATTTCATTTAATAGTTATAAAGAAATCCAATCCATCCAATAAGAATGTTTTGATTTATCCTTTAAGTAGTAGGTAGAAAAGATGGAATTAAGTCAGGCTTTCATCTCACAGTTCTATTTTCATCCATTTTTGCTAACATGTCTGTGAACAGACTAATAAAAAAATTCAAATGCAGCTCAAATCCATCATAACAAGCTGTCATTTACTTCCACTAAGCATATAAAGCACTGCATCAGATTAGTCTGTGCTTACAATCTCTAGAACAAAATGAAAGTTAAAAAAAACCTCATTGCAAGGTTTCATTTTTCTTTTGAGTCAATTGTAAGAAATTAATCCATAGCAATTAGCAATGAAGTGTTAAAGAATTGCAAGAATTTCACTGAAATTACCTTTGCAAATAGATTCAAAGTTGAAGATCTTGAAACTGAAACACAAAAGTCTTTTGAGTGAATTGGTGCAAATAATGTGTTAATGGGAGATCTTGGGAGAAAAATGATTGTCAAGAGCAGTGGTTGATAAATGATTTTCAGTTTTGTAATGAAGGAATTAGTCTGATTGGAAGCAAACAAAGATTCTTCTCTTTTTTTACTAAAATTTAAAGGTTAACATACTTCAGGGAGAATATTTTTTTTAAACTCTTATGCCATTATGTTTGGGACGTATTTTAAAACAATGTAAAATAAGTGTCTAATTAGCTCATTATGAAACTGCAGGTTCATTGGCTGTGATTTCCTTTGACATAACTGGGAACCCAATTCCTAGCTTATTTGTTGATATATGTGTTTAGACAATGAAATGTAGGTGAACTGTATCCCGTTTTTCCATCACACACAGTTAAGTCTATTAGGATCAATAGCATCCCTTTCCTACTTAATGGGTGGAATGAATTACTCTGTGGAGGTTTCTCTATTTACTTCTATGGCAAAATGTTAAGTGAGTTCTATTAAAAAAGTGGCTCTCAGACTAGAAATTCCCCTGTTAGGATGATATTGGCTCCTGGCTACATGTAATTTCTATTGACACATTTTCATGTCATACATGGGAGAAAGGGACACAACCCTTTGCAGAATATTCCAAAAAGTAAGAATAAAAGCATCTATGTGAACAGTGGGCCAAGACATCAAGAACCAAGGAAAGATCTTGAACTTTGATCTTGCATCTGCTGGATGAATACTTTAGTTCTTGAATAACTGTATAAAAATTGGGATCATCATACCAGTATCTTCTAGTATATAAATTGGGGGGAAAAAAAAGAACTGTTGACATTTTTCAGTGAAGCCAACTTCTGTTCCCCAAAATTTCTATATGATCAAGTAGAATGCTTTTGATTAAAGTAAATTTAATTATTAAAGAATTATATCTGTCAAAAATATCGCAGCACTATATGATAATAGACTCCCTATCAGCTTTTTTTCCTTCATGTGATCAAAATTTTGCTGAAGCTATCCTGCCACTTAAATAGTCTGTATTTTATTAATTTTGAAAAGCATTCCACTATGCATCAGCAAAACATTTAATGAGTTCAGCTCACCAAGAAGCATTACCATTAATTTTTTGCATGATTTTTATTAATTTGGTCCTACTGCACATGAACAGCTTGATCAGAACTGATACAAAGTGATGTCTGCTTGAAAAGTTGTGAATATTTGCATAGGCAGAAAATAATTAGCAAAGCTGATGCTAATTTAAACCTCTTACTTTGAGTAAGTTCTCAGAAACCAATTTTTGCCTCATATATGGATGACAATTTGCAAGAAGTCACCCCTTTTATTACACTGAATTGCTTGCTCAAAGAAAAATGCCATGCTATGAATTGCTAACATCACTTCCCACAGTAGCTGTGGTCTCCTTGGGGTTCTTTTGGCCAAGTACCAAACTAGTTCTGCTTGTGACATTTTGTTTGATAACACCATAAAGTGGTAAGGTCATGGAACGTATACATAGCACTATGCACTAATAAAGTGTTTATCCTTTAATGTCTCCCAGATGCTTGCCTATAGCTTTTTCCAGAAGTAAAGAGAATGTGTTGGCAGATGATCTTGTGTTTATATTGTCTGCTGGGTCTGTGTGATAAGTCACATTCTTTCCTCCCTTTGTTTTTGTAGAATCAGTAAAGCAAGTGCTGCCTTAAAAGTCTGTTCCTCCATGTGTAACAAATGCCAGGTCCATTAAATAGCTAGGATCAAATGGTAATAAAACCAGAGGAGACAAGAACCTCATTGAGGGAAAAGCAGTCAATAATTTCTGTGTTACATGAAATTACAAAATTCTGTGAGACTCATAATGTTTAACTCCAGGGAGTTTTGGAGTTATTAGAATGAACGGAAGAGTTTCCAAATTTAGGGGATTATTCAAGACACAATATGTTTATTCTTCCATTCAGTAAAGAAGGGCATGACACTTGGGATTCTTTATTACTTACCTTTTGGCACTGTTATTTATGGTAGTTGATACAGATAAAATGGCACATGTTGTGACTGCCTTTGTACTTACAGTTTGCACAGCTATAAATCACCAGCAGGATCAGTGAGTGCTGCGGGGCAGTAGAAAAATGAAACCCTGGCTTTTTACCCAGGTAGGAGTATCTGTTCAGATAAGGCTGAAAATCAATTAAAAAAAATCAATTGAAATATTCTTACAAGTCAGTAAAATGAAAATCTAATGTAAGAAGTTTTTCACTGTTTAGTCTGTGTGCTGTTTTTGGCTGGCATAGAGGGAAGTGCCTTCGCAGTAGCTGCCTTGGAGCTGTTTTATGGGTCTGTGACCAAAACCATGTTGATATCACAGTGATGTTTTAGTAACTGCTGAGCAGCCTCAAGGCCTTTTCTCTTTGCCACCCCACCTCAGCAGTGAGGAGGCTGGGTCTGCACAAGAAGGTGGGAGAGGACACAGCCAGGACAGCTGACCCCAAGTGACCAAAAGGAAATTCCAGCCCTTATGGCATCATGTTTAGCACATAGAGCTGGGGGTAGAGGAAGGAAGGGGGAGACCTTTGGAGTGATGGCATTTGTCTTTCCAAATCACTGTTACACACAATGGAGCCCTGCTTTCCTGGGGATGGCTGAACACCTGTCCCTGGGCATGGGAAGTGGTGAATTAATTCCCTGTTTTGCTTGCGCGAAAAGCAAAAGCTTTGCTTTACCTATTGAACTGCCTTTATCTTAACCTGTAAGTTTTCTCACGTTTGCTTTTCTCATTTTCTCTCTCATTTTGATGTATGAGGAGTAGGCGAACAGTTGTGTGGTGCTTAGTTGGCAGCTGGAGTTAAACCAAAACACTTTGTCATGAGATACCAGGTAATGTTTTTGAAAATGTTTAAATGCTTTTCAAGCCCAAGTACTCTTTCAATTGCAATACAGACATTTAGGCCCAGACTATTTACGCTTGTCAAAGCACTTCACAGTGTATGCAATTTATTCTGTCTGTTATAGCAGCATCTGCCAGCATAGTGATCATCATCAAGGATGTGATCTTTGCTTGACAGCAGAAACTTCCATTATACAAACAGTTGTACTGTCAAAGCTGAACTTTTGCTGAATGAGCTAATTTTACTTGAAAGGATTGGAAGAGAAAATGTTAGTGTAGGCACTGACTTGTCAGGATGACACTAAATACCTTCAGGTCTGAATTTTTCCTAGTTCAAAAATAGTTTTAAATGTGTGTGTCCTATTTCACAAAAGTTCAGAACAGCAAAGGCTCACTGTGCAAGATCCAGGACAGGTTTGTGGGCCTGCAAATTTACCTTTGGAATGTCTAAGTGTTATGGACATGGTCCTCCAGAGTCCCACATCCCACATTAGCATGACTCCCTATGCACTCTCTGAAGCACTTTGGAAAAAAGTCCACACAGTCAGCACCTTGAACAAATTGTAGCCTAAAGTCAGCTTTCTAATGGGAGGGCTTTCCTGAGAGAGCCACTAAACACCAAGCACAGGGATGTCACAGACATTTTTTCACAGAAATCCTTTCTTTGGGATTTGTGCATCTTCTGGGAAGCAAAGGCCCCAGAAGAAGAGTGTAAACAATGATTATCAGCTGCTGGGAAATGCAATAGGATGCACCTGTGATTGGTTCATGTTCCATGTGTACAATTAAGGGCCAATCACAGGGCAAGCTCTCTGAAACACAGTGACAGAGAATTCTCTTGTTTTTAGATTCTTTTCTAGGCTATTCTTAGCTTAGCAAGCCTCTTCAACTTCTCTTCTTTATTCTTTTTAGTATAGTTATAATGTATTATATATCTTATATCAATAAATCCATCCTTCTGATCATCAAACAAGATTCTTGTCCTTCTCTCACCCCAGCGACCTCTTCAGGTCGCTGTAATACAGGGACAACCCCTAGATGCCACCTCCTGCATATCCCAGATATCCCTGCATATGCAAGAACATAGCTTTGTCTACTGAAGAGCCACAGGTGAATGAGGATAACACAATCTTATAATCTTTATTTAAAACTCCACCTCTTTGGAGTGGCAGAAACAGTAGCATTCTGATTCACTAACAAACATATATAAAGATAACAAATCTCAAGAGAACAAGAGACTCATTTGTCTGTAGCACCCGAGGGGATCAAATCAGCTGTTTCTACCTGTCGCATGGGAGGATATAGGTACTTTCCACATGTTGCACTCTAGCTGTGCAAAGGATGATAACCCTGTGTTGAAGAACATAGCAACAATCTGATGGTCAGGATTGCCAGCTACAGGGCAGAGAGAAACATCATTAACTATATTTTCATTGCCTCAGATTAAGACTTTTCAAGAAGATATGCTGTAGTCATATGCAAACTTTTTGTTCAGTTTTGAAAAGAACCAGATGAAATATAACCACCATTCATATGCAGACAATCTGTTTAAATGACCTAACAGTCCCTTTTGGCCTTTATTTCTGTGGTTCTATATGCCAAAGCATTAATATTAACTGGAAATTATCAGGTAGAGTGAATAAATTCTGTAAGATTTACTTTACATTGATCTAATTAAGAATTAAATAGAGGTGAGACATTGAAATATATGAGGAGCTAAAAATAAAGTAAACAATATAATATTTGCATTATTACTGTGGTCCCCTCAAAACACTTGATGTCAATTTATTTTAAAATATATTTAATGTTTTAGGAAACCACTGTCTTAAGAATAAAAAAAGGATATTTTCTGTAGCTAGGATAAAGTAACAATTATGGTTAGCTGGGTTTTTCTAGAATACCACAGAATCTTAAAATGGTTTGGGTTAAAAGGGAGCTATGAGGTCATCTACTTCCAGCGCCCCTGCCATGGTCAGGGTATATCTTCCACTAGTTCAGGTTGCTCAAAGCCCCATCCAGCCTGGCCTCAAACACTTCCATGGATGGGGCATCCATGAATTCTCTGCACAACCAGTTCCAGTGCCTCACTATCCTCACATTAAAAAATTTCCTCTTAATATCTAATCTAAACATACCCTCTTTCAGTTCTTCCTTTTCCTGTCACAGTATTCCCTTGTCCAAATTCCCTGTCAAGCTCTCTTGTAAGCCCCTTTTAGGTACTGAGAGTCTGCTCTAACCTCTCACCAGAGCCTTCTCTTCTCCAGCCAACTTTGTCATCCTGTCATCTCCTGGAGGAGACCTGCTCCATCCCTCCGATCATCTTGGTGCCCCTCCTCTGGACTTGCTCCAAAAGGTCAATGTCCTTCCTTTTCTGAGGATGCAGAGATGAGTGCAGTATTGAAAATGGGGTCTCCTGAGAATAATATCTTTTTTGCCTAATCTGGAGAGGGGAGACAACTGAATCAAGTGATTATTTTTTTTATGTGTATGCTGAGTCTAATAGATGTGCTTTATAATGTTTCTTTATAGGATATGGCCAGTCCTTTGCATGGAACAGGATTAGTAACCACAGTTAGTATGCTGGTTTAAAAAAATAACTTACATGCAGTGTTTTTTGGTCATTATTACTCAAGACTGTGTTGAAACCAATGACCTTGTGTTCATAAGTCAGTACTATTAAGATCTCTCAAATGATCCCTAGCAATCAGATGATTAAATTCCTTTATTAAAATCAGTAAGACCTTCTTAGCTTGGGTAGAAATGGGATTTCAGTAGGTGCATATTACGTTGTTAAGTTGGTTTACTTCTTGTTTTCCTTCAGAGACACAGCTCTGCCAATATTCTTCACAGCACACATGTTAATTCAGTCATGGATTCCAAGCAGCAAACTGAGCAGCAGAAATCTGGGTATGGAAGAAAGAGTAGTTTGTTGTGGGGGATTGCATTATACAAAGAGCCTTGCTATGAGCCAGCTTGCAAACTTGTCCTAGTAACCAGGGTTCAATCTGTGCCATCAGTAACAAGGTCAGTATAGATGGACTTCAGGCAGCTAAAAATTCACTCAAAAGGGAATATATTAACTATATTTAGAGACTGTAGCTGCAATCAGATCTATGATGAAACCGAGTGTGCGACAAAACAACCACATCGATTTAATTTATAAAAATAAAAAATGGCCATGAACTTCAAATATTTTAAGGTCAGAAGTCACTGTTTGATGTCCTGGTTAATATAGGTCATAGGACTTCCATGAATTAATTAGCATTGACTTCTGTAAGACTAAGACCTCTACTGTTTGTGTTTTCCCAGTTACATGTAGCTGTTGAAATCACCAGATCAGAAAGAAATTTAAGATATTTTTCAGTTCATTCACTTCGAACTTTCCAATGTTTTTTGCAGTCCACTGCATCAATGTCATGTGCTTCTATACAGGGAACTCAAATGCCCTTTGTCATCTGGGCTCTTGCAAGAGCATGATTCTTATTAGCTCCAGGTAACTATGTGAAAATAAAAATGATAGCAAGCTGATATGTCACAGAGAAAGGGAGGGAGACCAAGAAGAATGAGATAGACATGGAATGGCATAAATGTGTTTTCTCTTGTCTCTGGATCAGTTTGCAGACTAATGGGATAAGCAGGTGAGAAAGAAAACATCCTTATCTGTTTTAAAAATTCAGTGCAATGGACATGTCTGCAATGGTTTTTACAAATTAATATTTTTTCACATTTTAAAGGAAACTGAAATCTTCAGCATGCAAAAGTGGAAAGAGTCTTTTATCTAAATAATTAAAAAATTGATACCTTTGTGACAATATATGAATATGTAGATTATGTGGGAGTTCTTTCCCTGTATGCTCCCTTTGCCTGTGCAGACCTGTAAGCATAGGGAAATCTTTACCTGAAAAAGTTGCAGTTGCATTTGCTGACTTCTACTGGACTTGCATTTCTTTTTTTATTCTTTTTTTTTTTAATTATTTTAATTATTTTAACATTGCTTTGTAAACAGATGCAGTTTGGAACCACAGCAACTTGTGGCAACTAATTCAATATGTTAAATACATACTATATGAAAGCATCCTTTTTTATTTATTTTGAATTAACTTCTTGGTCATTAAACTTGATGATCTAGTTTATTTGATCATTTCTTGTACTGGACCTTTTTTTATTGGATATGACTGAGCTAGTGATAATTTTTTCCCACAGAAAATGTATGGTGCTGTGAATTTGTGATCTAAACAGGGCTGATAACAGAGATGATTCAGGCATGACTGCACTGAGCAGTGCTTGCACAGTCCAAGCCTTTTCTGCCTCTCACCCCATCCTGGCAGTGAGGGGCTGGGTGTGCACAACAAACTGTGGAGGGGACACCGCCAGGACAGCTGATCCCAGCTGGCCAAAGGGATGTTCCATAAATATGGCATCAAGGTCATTGATAAAGCTTGGGAAAGATGAGTTGATAGCTATGGAGTTTTTCTCAAGTAACCATAAGTGTGCAGAGATTCTCGTTCCTGAACATGGCTGAACACCGGTTCGTAGGTGAATTTCTTATTTTGTGTGTGCAGCTTTGCTTCATCCATTAAACCATCTTGGTCTATTCTATCTCAGCTTTTGCTGCTCAGATTTTCTCCCTGATCCCACTGGAGGTGTTGGTGAGTGAGTGACCTAGTGGGTGCTTAGCTGCTCACCAGGGCAACCCACCACAACTGTCTGACAAAATTTTCAGCTTTCTTTATGAATCTTCAGAGTTACTATATTCCTTTCTGAGATGTGAGAACTAGAACTACATGTTATTTGCAAGATGCAAGTGCATCACAGAATTGAATGGGGAAATAACATATTTGTCTGATGTGTTATCTCTTCCTTTCCTAATATTTTTTATCGTTTTGCTTTCCTGTCTGATAACTATGGGTAATTTTCTTAGATTATCCATTGTAGTGTAGAGACTTTTTCCTCAGTGTTAATTAACTAGTTCAAAACTCATCACACTTCATGCATTTTAAGATTGATTTTCCCCCATGGGCATAATTTTGCATTTATTAAGACAGAATTTCATCTGCTAATTGCAGTATACTTTTAAACCCCCTGTAGGAGTCACAGGGCCAAATAGTACATACAGGGTACTCTTGAGAGATATTATTCTGTACCAATCAAGGTGGTAAAAACTACAAAGAAAAAAGGCTCCAGGAATTTGAGCTAGATTTTCCAGAAATCAATGGCAAGGATCTTTTTGTGCATAATTTTTCTCTTGGAAAAATGTATGTCACAGTGATTTATACTGACAAAAGAGAGTGATCCACTCTATCTTCAAATTATGTGACTATTATCTCAAGTTATTAAAAAAGAAGGCTGGTGTTAGGCAATCCTTTTTCTACTTTAATAGTCTAAAACTGAGCAGATAGTCCTCTTACATTAATGAGCAATATTACATGTCTTTCACTTGACAGGTATGGTCACTTTGAGCTATACTTTTCTGACACTAATACCTGAGTTCAAAGACATAACTAAATACAGATTAGAGTGGAAATATACAAGGGAACTACGACTGAATAGTTTGCTCAGGTAAAATAAAAAGGAGATTAATTTCTCCTTGAAAACATTGGGAAATACCTTATTAATCTAACATATCAGACCTAAGAAATGTGCTCCTACTAATGTGACAATATTGTAAAAATATTTCAAATTTAAATTTAAACATATTTCAAAGGAAGTTGTCTCAACCACGTGTGATTGCTTTGATTCTCTTGCAAAAACAGTTATTTATTATTTTTCCAGAATGGAGTAAATAATAAAGTAGTGGTTAAAGACTGGGTCATTCCTGAACAAAAGCCAAGCCTGTAGCATAATATATGTAACAGTATTTACTGAGGAGACTGCATATTTATAAGACAATGGCCTAGGAATCTTTCAGATCTAATTTCTTGCTTTTGTTCAAAAGCAAAATGTCAAAGGAGGAAGAGGATAAAGTGTGTATGGAGTAAGTTTCAGAGTAGAATATCAGTGGTAGTTATTTTTATTTTTCTTTATCAAATGTTATATTTTTTACTAATCTATGCCCATTGACACCATTTCAGGTCCCAGAAGTGTTACTGTTTTGTTAAACAACAAGCAACTCAACAGCTGAAGGGGAGGCGTAAAATGTGGGTTGAAAAGTAATGCTTATTCACAGATCTTCACATTCTCTTCCCAAATATCTATCCCTAGCCCAAATTTTTTCCTGCCTCTCACTGTGCATTAAGTGTTTAAAAACATTATGTTGGACAGGCTCACCCTGTAACAAGAATCAAAGACATAAAAGACAGAGACATCAAAGACATAAACATGGCAAAATACAACTTGATCACATATGTAGTGGGAATCCACTTATCTTGCTGCACTTCTTAAGTAAAAAGCATTAAATGTGCATTTGGAGCCATGACTGTCCACCATGCATTGTTAATTGTAGTGGCTTTTCTGTTATGCTTCCTCTGTTTTGCTTCCCTACCAAACCCCTGAAGTGTTCAGCATAAGGTGCACATCAAAGATGGAGAAAAAGTAGCAGGCATGTTGTACAGGCTGGCAATACTCAGCCGATGGCAGCCTGTTGGGATCATTTTCAACTTGTTGCCAAAATTGCCTCCAGGCTCTGCTGTGATCCACGTTTGGGACTTGGCCCAGGAACAGAGTCGGGATGCTGTGAAGTTTGTCTTTGATGCCCGTTATCGGCGGTGCCCACTGCAATGCAGGCACAGCCAAAGGTGGGGTCCAGCAGCTTCTGCACTTCTGGGCAAGTCCCTGCTCTGCTTTCCAGATTTTATCTTTCTGGCCTCTCCCTGATGCAGCTATGCCTGCCTGACACTTACGTTTATCTCTACACTGTAGCTTTCAAGGAGACTTTTTCCTCTGTGATTTTCTGAAACAAAGCAGCTATGAGACTTGGAAGCAATGATGTTTTCTGTTGGCACATTTCCCCCCCCCACCAGGAGTAGCACACACGGTTACATGATGCTTAGGGCTGACAACAGGCAAGGTGACAGCTCTCACAAAGGACACTTTGGAGAAAGCTTCTGTCAGCCTCCTCAGCAGCTCCAAGGGGCTGAGTTGCCTCCACTAAGATCTGTTGACTGTGAGTTTGCTGTGCTCTTTTTCTAGCTTTTTTTCCCTCATGCAGGAGAGTATTCGCCTTTCCTAGTTAGATTTGTGCTCCAATACTTGAAAATTAAGGGCTTTAGCTTCAAATTGCTTGGCTACTGAACTAAAGGACTGTGTGTGAAAGCTCTTGTCAAGGACACAAAATGTGTGTAACCATATCTTATTCAATATTTCACAGTACTGCTCTGTTTGGCTTATGCTTAAACACTAGTAGGAAAATCCAGACTTGATCCCACTTTCTCTCCTCAGTTAAATCCTCAGGAAGCTGCAGGTTAGCTATGGTCAGCTATGAACCAGACAATGACACTACAATTAGCTCTTTTGCAGGCTGTAAATTGAAGACATAAGTTTATTTCATGACATTGCTCTCCAAGCTTCATTTCTTCTCAGAGAACAGGGGAAATGTTTGCAGTGTGTCTGTGCCATTTGATGTTTGTGATTGGCGGGCTATAGGTGGCCAGGTTTGAGCTATTTATCCTAAAGTCTCTTACAAATAATGTAAAGAAATAAATATAATTATTCTCATCCTAAAATGGTTCTCTAAAACAGATCAAGGGAATGGTGATATAAGAGTACTAAGAGACCTTACAGTAAATCTCTCATCTGTTGACATCTAAGTAGATAAACTTAAAATTGAGGTGAATCCAACTCTAATCTATTGCTTAAATGTCAACTGGATTCCATATGGTAACATTTTTATGTAGGAAAGTGCTAACAAATTGTAGTTTGGTTCTTTAAAAAAAATAATGAGAGAAGAAAAAACTTAGGTTTCAGTTCCAGGTTCAGACTCCTGACTATAAGGTCTCTGCAGGGCAGATATCTATATGTGAGCTACAAATTATACAGTTAAGGGGCATCTAATTAATACAGGTAGTGCCGCTGAAGTAGGTCTTCATCTTGGGAGATGAACAGGTCTTCTTCAGACTGAGCTCTGAGAACTCTCTTTTCACTGGCTGTAATAAAAGCTAAGGCACCATATAAATAAATAACAGTGATATTTCATCCAGTGATTTAATCTTAGTAGGTGGATGAATGACTGTGCCTTCTACATTTTTACTCACGGTCAGGCTTGGAACTGAGAACATGGGCATGTGCTTTTATCTATTGTTGGCTTAGTAAATAATGTCTCACTCATGCTGGGCCAAAAGGTGTTACAGCCAGTTTAGCATTTGGATGCTTGGAAGGTATAAACACTACACCATACTTTTGCCCTTTTTGTGATACATATATATATGTCACTCTAGGAACTGTTATTCCTTGATAAAGAAATTCCTATGCTTTTCTCTGACTATTTGGAATGGTCAGCTATGACACTGTCACACTTTAGCCAAAATTGTGTGTTAGAGTTAAAAATGTTGAATAGTGTAGATATACTATAGGGAATTGATGGGCCTAAGGGGAACAATATTAGTTCCCAGCTGGAGACCTTCAAAAGTTCTTACAATAAATGCACATCAATGAGAAAGGAAAAAACTTGTGCTGGGAGGACATTTATTGTTATTTCCACTATACTGTTGGTTCAGGACTTGCAATAGCTCATGTTAACTCCTCACAGAAGAACTGCATGGCTCATAAGTGCACAACCTTGTGAATTTATAACTCAGTCAAGATCTATTGATCTTTATAGTTTCAGGGCTGGATGGCCTTAGAAATATATAAAAGCTTACAGCTTGTGGAGTTCAGAGTATCTTCTGAAATGAGTATTTGGCTTCTAAAATTTCTGAGCTTGAATTTGTATTTTTTCACATATTCACCCACATATAGAACCTGGGATCTGACTGGGGCCTGGAAAAGCTTGAGAAGTCTTGCCCCTGGGTCAGTCAAACACTGGTATCAGTACTGGCTGAGGGACGAATAGACTGAGAGGAGCCCTGTTGAGGACTTGGTGATACTGGTGGATGAAAAACTGGGCATGAGTTGGCAATGTGTTTTTGCAATCCAAAAAGCCAATCAAATCCTGGCCTGCATAGAAAGAAGCATGGCCAGCAGATCAAGGGAGGTGATTCTGGCCCTCTCCTGTGCTCTGTTGAGACCCAACCTGGAGTGCTGCATCCAGCTGTGGGGTCCTCAGCATAGGGAAGGACATCAGCCTGTTGGAATGAGTCCAAAGGAGGGCCACAAAAATGGTCAGAAGGATGGAACACCTCTGCTATGGGACCAGGCTAAGATAGTTGGGGTTGTTGAGCCTGGAGAAGAGAAGGCTTTGATTAGACTATTTTGCAGCCTTTCAGTACTTGGAGGGTGCTTATGAGAAAAATGGGGACAAGCTTTTTATCATGGTCTGTAGCAATATGACAAATGGTAATGGTTTTAAATGAAAAGAGAGTAGATTTGGACCAGAAATAAGGAATCAATTCTTTTAGGGTGAGGGGGTGAGACTCTGGAACAAGTTGCCCAGAGACGTGATAGATGTCCCATCCTCAAAACATTCAATACCAGGTTGGCTGGAGCTCTGAGCAACCTGATCCTGTTGAAGTTGTCCCTGCTTATTGCAGGGGTGTTAGTCTAGGTGATCTTTAGATGTCCCTTCCAATCAAAACTATTCTATGCTTCTATAGCTGCATATTGCACTTCAAGTATTTTCCTTGTCTCTCTATACTTCTTAAAATTGAGTATCTCCTTGCATGAGGTTTGGCTGCCTAAACATTCTCTTCCAAAGCCCATAGTCTAGGTCATGCTAGTGACTACATAGCACAAAGTCATTAATATCCATGGATATATCCATATGTGTGGATAAAATCATGCCTTTATCAGTGCCATGGAGGTCTACTGATTTAAATTCGTACCTTCTCGTCCATATTTCTACAACCAGACTGGAAAGCTAGTGTTACTGTGTTATTTAGATGCCACTTCCAGCTCAAGAATTTGCAAGAAATTACACCTGAATCTTGAGTCTTGTCAGTAGAGCAAACGAGATATGACTCAGAGAGGCTTGAGAGTTTTGGGGTTTGTTTTTCTCTCAAGATTATGTTTTGGAGGCATCTAAATTCTTCACAGATATGAAAGTCTGGCAATGATGGCAGTGTACAGTAAACTAATGTTCTCATTTATCAATTTTGATGTTTAATTTCTAACTGTGCTACTAAAATTAAGCTGAAATATTCCCTTAAACTTGCTTAAAACCCCATTATTTTTTTTTTAAATAGCATTAAAATTGTACTTTAGAAAGATCTTTTTTCTGCTTATGAACTCTGCTTATGACCGTGTATTTTTCAATTCAAAGCTCTATGAAGTAGTGACTGGAAATACCCAGTTCTGTGGTGAGTATGGGTGATTTGTTTTCTAAGGAAAGTGCAGTTCTGCACCTGAGAATTTGGGGAATAGAATTGTTTTGTAGAGAAAGACTTGAAGATCCCAGTGGGGAGGAAGTTCAAGAGAAATCAGCACTGTGCCCTTGCAGCAAAGAAGGAAAACCTCGTGCTGGGGAACAAGAGTGCAGGCAGCAGGTCAGAGCAAGTGATTATTGCCATGTATTCAACACTCACAAAACTATATTTCATTCCAGTTTTTGGCTTTCCAGTTTAGAAAAGACATTGACATACTGAGGTCTCCAAGCCAATGAGGGGACTTGAGCACTTGGAGTACAAGCAGGGACTGTGAGGGCTGAATCTATTCAGCCTTGAGAAGAACAAGTCATGGAGACCTTGGTGTTGGCTGTAACTTCCTCTTAGCAGGGAACAGAGAGTATGGGGCAAGCTCTTCTTAGAGATGTACAGTAGAGGCACTGGGCACAAGCTGGAATACTGAAAAATATTATTAGAGAGAAGGAAAATTTCTTATTGTGAGAATGGTCAAATACTGAAGCAGGCTGTGCAGAGGGGTTGTGAATTCTCCATCTATGGAGATACTCAGAGCTTCACTGAAAATAGCCCTTAGCCACCTGCTTAATTTGCCTTGCTTTGAGCATGCCTCAAAGAAATCCCTTCCAATATAGTATACTTTTTGGTTTTGTAATTCTTTAGAGTGGGAATATAAAATTGCAGAAGAATTATATTCTAAAACTTGTGCTGAACTGAGGAAAACAAATGTTTTATTTGAACAAATGCTATGTTTGTTCTTTGGTTATATAAGCCATCTAACCTGTCCACAGTGGAGAAATTGATAGGTGGTATCTTAGCCACACCTTACTGAATTGATTACCTGGTGGGTATGGCCACACAGTTTGTGCTGTGTCATGCAGGGCTTTCAGCAGCATGAAGGGTGGTCCTAAGCACCTGAAAGGTCATACATGCAAGATACAGGACAGCTAATCAGCGATTACAAGTTGCTGCAGGTCCACATCTTGTATGGCTGTGTGTTCAGGCTATAGGGAGTGCACCAGGGAATGCATGAGTGAGTGAATGAATGAACTAAAAGTACCCACCATTTGTGGGGGCCAAGTGCTTACACTTCAGGCTAGCTGAAATGGCAAATTATCACCTTCATATCCCTACTAACTCTCTTTTCTCTTCTTTTCTTCCTGGTTTGTTTGTGTTGCTCCTATAATTCTCTGTTATCTTTCATCTATAGTTCTTATTGTTGTGTTGTTTTTTTTTTTTTTTTTTTTTTTTTTTTTTGGTGAGCTTTTTTCTTTTCTTCCAGTTCTTTATTAAATCTCAAAATTATTTCAGGCATTCTTCCTAATTTTCCATTCTCCCCAGTAGTTCCTCCAATAATCTGTTACCTAAATTATCATTCTGTATTTGTATTTGGTTTTTCTCTTGCTTAATTTGATTGGGAGTTCTTTAGGGTAGCTATCAAACAGATTATATTGAATATTATTGAATTTATCAAAGGAGAAAAAACTTGTTTAAGGTATTTAAGCATGTGTTTGTCAAGTACCATGTAAATGCATAACAATAGCTGTGATTAATACTAATAATATTACTGTTGTCATGGTTAATAATAAGTGTGATCAATACCAATATAAATATAATTTGTCACTAGTGCAGTTGCTCAGTGAAGATGGTTTTGATAATAATAAACACTGTCACCAAATATTCTTCTTGATTATAGAGGAGACATCCTAGTAAATTGCCTTGCTCATAATTTACCAGATGTAGGTAAAATATTAGATGTTTCAGTAATTACTAATGTACTTCAAGCTACTCCTTTATTGAGAGGAATAATTACTGCTTGCTTCCATTCATCACTCATTTTGCACTGTAGCATGGACATGAACATGTCAGAATGTACGTATTCTAGAGTGGCTCACTGAACCCTTGGGATTTTATTTTCTAGTGGTTTAATGGCTTACCTCTGTAAGGTGTATTTTTTTTAATTATGAGTTTTTTTCATTAAGAAATCTACAGTCACAAAAGTGATGGCCCTGACTATGATCTATAAGGTGGTAAATGTCTACATTAATTTTATTATGTAAAAATAGTTGGAGCGGAGAAAGTATTAAAGAAAAGCCTTACACACCTTTTGTGTTACTTTTCTCAGAATATCAGTTCATGGCTAGCATGGCAAGCAGACTTCTGTGCTAGATGGACTTTTGATTTGACTATGCAGCAACTTGTGTGAGCATGAGATCCCTTTGGGTAGACACCCCAGAAATCAGCCAACAGCTGTACCTGAGAGGGACAAAATGGGAGGGGTGTGGAAAATATCCTGATTCAGAATAGCTCATGGTCTTAGGTGCTGGGCTTTGCTTCTGGTGGAATGGAGCAATGGGTATGAACATTGTCAAGGAGGAGTGGATTAAGCCTCTACCTCTTTCAACTGAAGTGCGCATTCTTGGCGTTGTTTTAAAATGAGGTGGTGACCCACCATGTCCTCAGTTTGGTGCTAACTGCAAATCTGTGTAGGGCGTTTCTTATCTGCCTGACTAGGTTGGAGGAAAATGCAATTTTTGAATCGTCCTCAAGTACAAGCCTCAGAGTGCTCTTCAACAGCTCAGCTGTATCCAGACATTGATAACAAATCAGCCTTTGCACACCTGGGAAGAATTAATATTAACCAGCCAAGATCTTGCCAGGAATAGAACCTTGAATTCTACTTTTGTCTCATGAGTTTCTTTTTCACCACTTGTCTCAAGAATTGCGCCTCAGCTGCTGATGTTATTAACTATAGTGAGTAAATTAATTAAATAAAACCAGACTATATTTATTTTATAACATATTAAACCTAAATTGCTTTCACATTTTCCTTTATAAAATATGTAATAATAATTAAAATAAAACCCAGCAATTTAAAAAAATTGATGAAATTATATAAATATATATATTTCTAAATTATTCTACCAAGTTATTTAAGTTACTGTCTCATAATGTTTGGTTTGTTACAAAGCAATAGCTTCATATTTCATGTGTTTTACAGTGCAAAGTTGTTATAATTAGAGTAAACAAGTACATCACATTTTAAAAATAAATAGAAAAGGTTAAAATTTATTTTGAAATTCTTAGCGAAGGAACAAAATAATGCTGTGGGAGAGGAATTTAAAAATTTGAAAGCACAGCTCTATTCCAAAGACAAGTTGTAGACGAGTATCTGGGACATCCCTAAATTGTGGATTAGGAGAATAAAGAGGGTTTTTCTTTTTCTCTGAGCTTGCCTTTCATTGTGTTCTTAGAAAAAAAAAACAAAAAAACCCCTCCAAAAATCCCAAACCCTTTTGTAAGTCTTTTGAACTTTCATGTTTGGACAAGAAAAAAGGAAGCATATGCACCCAGAGACTTGACAATGATGGACAGCAACTGATAGTTACAATTAAACATTAATTAGATAATCACTCTGCTTCATTTTGAATGTTTGTGCCATCCCGGAAATCTCAATGCGCTATGGTAATTAGATAGACTTTCTGCATAAATTAGGCTATATTAAGACAGTTTATGTGGATAACAATATCTTCATAGACTTGATTCATGATCACTTCCATTTTAATTAATTTATTTTTATGTGAGTGTGATAGAAAGTCATTGAACTGCACCCCCGCATTGTGGACCTGGGGGCCTTACACTGAAGTGTTTTTCAGTAACAGAGGTAAGTTAATGCCTGGGCAGACTGAATTTACATAATAAGTGCCATTTTTATGTACATGTGCAAAAAGAACTCGTTTTTTATTGTAATATGACTCACAAACATTCCCAAAGGGAAGAAATCTGTTATTGCCTTGTATACTTGTTCTTATACATGGTAATCATTGCATGAGCAAACATATGCACCAAAAAAATCCTGTCTCTTGGATTATAAGCAGTAATTATCTCTGCTTAATATATCTGTCACACTGTTGGTAACCATCTGATGGGGAATGCTTGTGCTACTTTGCATTCATTCAGGCTTTCAGTAATTTTTTGAATACTTGAGAAAATTCAGTAAAGCTCAGCTGTGCCTGAAATATTAGAGAGTGCTACAAAATCTGCTTGATTATATCAGTCAGTACTGCATCAGAGATTTGCAATTTATGCACTGCAAATAGACAGTTCAAGTGTGCTCCCAAACTGAAACAGGTCATGACTTGTACTCTGCTCTACTGGAATTTTTTGGCATTTACATGTTTGTTTTCCCACTGTAATAAATATCATGCAATAAGGATAATTGGTTTTAATTCTGGGATGACTTGTCATGAACTTGATACTGCGAACTTGAAGAGAGGCACAAGACAGAGATTCTCTCTGGTGGTTTGCCAGGCTGTCTAGGGGCAAGTTCTGCTGACATCCAGAGAATATCCAAAAAGATGTGTCGGGAAACAGGCAGCAGCAGACATTAAGGTTAAGACTCCCAGAAGAATGTGTGGTAGCAAAACCTAGATTTTAGGTACATTGCATCCCTGCCTGAGGAGTTCTCAGGAATTAGATACACAAGCATGGGAGCCTTACTTTTTACCAATGAGATGGTTACAAATTAAACACAGGAAAGAAGAGAAGAAATGCTGGTGGTAGAAATAATTTTTCTTATTTCCAAGAAACGAAAAACCTTTTCTGAGACTACGAAAAGTGCCCATCTTCAACTGGGACCTCAATCTCTTTTAGAGTGGGGCTAGAGGCTTGTACCAAGGTATGGTCATAAAATTTCCCTGGGATGAGTATCTCTCCTTTTTTTTTCATGGGTTCTGTGGTTACAGTGGACACTTGGCACAGAAAGAATTTAGAATTTGTTGAATATCTGTCACTATATGAGTAGTTCTCAGAGTGCTTCAAATAAAGACTTTGATCATCTGATTAATTGCAATGTCAAAAGCCTTCAGCACAGCCTAACAGCACACTTGTTAAGTGTGGACCTTGAAGATCTACTAACTCTTTGAGAATGCAAACACTCCTGGGGACATGAGAAGGGCTGCCAGTGCCAGAGCAGGAAAAATATCAGGCACATTAGCCATAGACTTCTATATATCTATAGAAAGTGTAGATAGTTCACAAATCTGTGGGGTTTTTGGTTTATTTGTTATTGTTCTTTTTAGCCCATCTATTTTTCTGATAAGTTGAGCTCAGTAAGACTGTAGAAGTGATTAGGAAGGGAGGAAAAAGTAGTTCATCTTGAGATAGTCCTTATGTTCAGAAAGCATTTGGGAAGAAAACATGCAAGAAGGACTCATAAAAATATTCAGCTCAGATTTACTCATTCCATATGTCTGAAAGTGTCTGGTTCACAATGGGCACACCTAGGAGCTGTGGTGTACTGAGCACTACAGTGCAGTCTCACTACATCAGAAAAGAAACTTGAAGCTCACTTTTCAGCTGATTTTCTCTGTCTTTAAAGAAATCAGAGATTTTTCATATTTAGATGCAAAACTGAGAATCTTTCTTTTAAGTCATTCTATTTCTTGCAAACTTTTGAAAAGGTTGAAACTGATGGGTTTCTGTGCTATGTATATGAAAGAGACATCTCAGCAAATATGAGTTCATTGCTTTTCACAGTGAAAAGCGCATGCTAAAGTTAAGTTCCCCTAGCCTCAGAATTTTTATTCTTTATGATGTCACAGACTACCATCTTTGGCAAGAGGGAAGTTTATCCCTTATGAAATAGAAGTCATAATCAGTCTAGGACACAGTTTTCCTGCTCTGTTCCATGGGACTTTGTTAGACCAAATCAGTTCAGTTGGTTCCTATCTTCTGAAAGTAATCACTAGTTCTTATTATAATTATCTGTGCCAGTGAAAGAATGTTCCTATGCACATAAATCTCTACTGTTTATACTGTATCACTTTCCAGTATTCAAAAAGACTAGGGGCATTTGAAATACTTGTTTGCTGAGATCATCTTATTTTCAAGGGTTTAGACATTCAATATATGATGTGGGCAGTTCTGTATGAGTTACTTGGACATCAGAGAACAGTCCTGGACGTTTACTTCCATAGGGAATAGCCTCAGTAAAAAAAGTTGCTTAATATTCAGGGGCTTAACAGAGAAATGCAGGAGAAAAGACACTGGGCCGGATCTCTTTCCATTTGGCCAGCTCTTAGAGAGGCTCCCTGTTCAGTAAGTGACCCACTGGTTGTCATGTCAGTTGACTCTTTGTTCCCTTACAGCTTAATTATTCTTGCTATGTTGTATGTAAAACAGTTGAATTAGAGAAAATTCCCGTGGTGAAGAGCTGAGTCAAAGCTGCCAGTTAGCAAAAGCCTTTTCTTCCTACATTATCTTTTAATCTGTTGTATAAATGTCACAAGAAGGATCCCCTTTAATTAACAGGAAGACAGGTGATGTGATACACTATTCTTCAGCTAGGAGCAGGAGAAGCAGATATTGATTGATTAGAGTATGGCACTCATCATGGAGACCCAGCATGAGAGCTGTATCAGAAGGAAAGGAGGGGCTAAGACCTTGGGCCCCTTTGATGAGATGTGACAAAAATGCCAATAGTGAAAGAAGCCAAAACTGGTGTCTTTGCCTATTGCTGCGATTGGCTGGGCTCATGTGACATTTCACTAAATGCAATCATTGATTATAACTTTCAATGTTTTTGGCTTTGACAGAAGTGATAGCAAGAACTTTGAGCATTGCTTGGCTTTATGCAGGGTGAGACTGGCAGAGTCAGAAATTGCTTCTGCATGAGCTTGGATTGTATCCTCAGAAGACTCTTCAGAAACACTCCAACACTGTACAAGCAGGTTAGTCTCTCTGTCTCAAATATCCTACCACTAGGTTCCACTGCAGCTGCTTTTGCATTCATGATAATATAAACAGCAATTTTACTGTCTTGCTATATTTAAAACCAGATGGTGGGCCCACTTACCCCCCAGGCAAACATTGCAATTCCTCCTTTTTCAGATTTTAGTATTTGGTTGCTGACTGAAGCACCAGGGTTTAAAATCATTGCTGTTACACAGCACCACATTTGCTGTAAAAGCCCTTTTATGTCTTGTACACTTATATATTATATCATAGAAACATATACATTCTGCTGCTAACTAGAAAATATGAATTTTAATCTAAAATACATGCATGAAAGATTAATAAATAAAAAGCTCTGTAGCAGAAAAACAATTCCCTATTTGCAAGTGTAATTTGGTATTACGCATAGAAGCAAAGATTGACAAAATTATGACATAACCTTTTGAATCAGAAATTACCAATTATGATCAGTTCTGTTGTGTTTAGTAGTAGAACAATTCCAAACTGTTTGTTTACAAGATGTATAAGTATTTGCAGCTCGTTTTTCATCCTAATTGACCTCGTCTCTTATTTTTTCTGCCAAGGGAATGACAGCATTCAGTATGACACAGAAATTATATATGATGCTCACTTTGAGGCTAATGGTAGTTCACAACAAAATATCTGCTGGCCAGAGCTTTTCATAGAGAAGTTTTCATATCTAAGATCTGTTATGAGATTCTCATCTTTCATTGCAGTCTTTTGATATCTTCTGTGCTACAAAATTCATCTGGTTTGTGTAAATATCAAAAAGCAATAGGGTGGACTTCAACTTATATTCTATAGGACATAATAATACAGTTTTAATAAGTTTTAATAAAATAGTAGTTTTAATTAAAATAGTTTTAATTAAAATTAGTTTTAATTAAAAGTGTCTCTCATTCTGAGGCTTTGGAAATATTTCTTTTACTTTTCCTGATGTGTTAGTTCTTTGTTTTTTCTGTGGCACTTACAAGTTGTCATTTTCTTCTGTGTTTACTTTTTCATTGAGGATCCTATGAGCTCTTTCAGCATCACCCACCCTTCTAGCCAAAGGCAACAATCAGCAGCTCAGAGCTGCTTCATAGTAATGGACAGCTGTGTTTTCCAAACTAGGGGACTATTACTGCTAATAGAGAAAGTCAGCAAAACCCAAACCCTGTAAAATATAAAGGGGAAACCCCTTTCAAGTCTATTGAAAAAAGCCAGGAAACCCCCAAAAAGAGGAAAAACCCTCAACCAAACAAAAAAAATCTTCCCCCACAAAAAAAATTACCAAGTAGGTATGGCTACTGGACATGCAACCTAAACCTAATAAAATATGCTCCAGTTATTGTTGTAACCTGAGAATTACCACGATTGCTCCTAGTTGTGAATAAGGGTAGCAAACTTCATAAAAACTCTTTGTTAGCTAGTCACATTGTATTAGAGCTGGAACAGTCTATGTGACTGGACAGACCTTCAACAAACTAAAATATAACCCTTCAAAAAGAAGATTTAATCACTGTAAAAGTGAGGAAATGCTAAGTACAGTCCCTGACAAAATGAGCTCTCTTAGTGTATACATGCCCGGTCACTGACTACACTCCACGTACATTACATTTGCACTTTGGAAATGCCTAAAGCCTTGTTATGGGAAAAGAAAAACACCTTATATGTAAACTCAATAGCATCATTATCATTAGCATCTAAACAGTTTCATCACTGAATTGTTATTGGTCCAAATGTAACTATTAAAAAATAAAAAAAGGAGTCATACAGAAAGATAAGTGTTAAAAATTGTACACACACTTCCCCTTTTCACATAATCATAGATTCACAGATGATTGCAGAATCACAGGATGGCTGAGTTAGTAAAGCACCCCTGAAGAGTACCTAGTCCAACTGGCCAGCTCAAAGCAGACTGATATAGGTTGCTCAGGGCCATGTCCCACCCGGTTTTGGGCATCTCCAAGGACGGAGACCACAACCTCTCTGCGCAACCTTCCCTTATGGTGAAGAGTTTGTTATATTGAATTGCAATTTTCCGTATTTCCATTCATGCCTGTTGTGTCTTGTCCTGTCCATGAGCATCACTGAGAAGGTTTTGTCTCTGTCTACTTTTCTTCCCATAAGAGGTATTTATACACCTCTTAAATGTAGGGGCCTCCAGAGTCTTTGCCAGGCTGAGCAGTCCCAGCTCTCTCTGCTCTTCCAGGAGCTCCATCATCTTCAAGTACTCTTGACAAACCCAGTCCTGTGTAGTGGTACATGTGTTTCTTGTACTGAGGAGCCCAGAATTGGTCCAGCAGTTCAAATATGGTGCCAGTATGTAATTTTGTGTTGTTCTTTGCTTATTTGATTTTATGCTGGTGGTGTGGTTACTCTTCCAAAATTCTTCTGGATTCCAAGCTGAATTATTTAATTCCATATGCGTATGGAATGTACAGTCTGCTGTCAAAATTCTGAACCCATTGTTGGGAGAAGTATGATCATAATGAGTTTTTTCTTCTGTATTGTAAGAGCCATTTGGGATCTTGTTTACTAGATCTACAGGTTTACAAGTGCTGCACCTTGCTTTTTTGTCTCTGGTCTCCAAGGTCTCATTATATCTCATTATATCTGAACTTATTTAGATGGTGTTTTATCTGTGGTGTTTTTTTCTTATTTTTTACCCTTAAAACTGCTTTTACCAAGCTTCATGTCTGCAAGTTGATTTTAGCCTTCCAGTTTCTAGATTTTCAGTGGAATGGAAATCTGTGTCCATTTTCTTGTCATTCTGATCTCATAACCACTTTACAGATGTGTTATTAGCTCAAGGTCCTTGTTGCATACCAGACCCATGTTCTGCTGCACTCCATTATCTCAATAGCATGAATGTTTCACTTTGCAGGAACAACTACCTGTTAATTACTGACTTTATAAAATTATTCTTACACCATATGGAAATTAGTAAAAGGAAAATGAATTAGGTTTATCCACCTGTTCGTTAGGAAAAAAACCCAAACCATGCTACATTTAAACAAACGAGCAAAGCAAGGACTGGTCAAAATTATTTCAAGCAGCAAACCCACCTTGAAGCCTGTGTTTTTAGTACTGCTAGCAGTACCAATAATACATGAATTCCACTTCAGAGGATCCAGAGGGTATTTCTGGATCTTGGAGGAAGTTATAAAGGGTGAAAAAAGAATCTTAAGAGTTGGGAAAGGAATATAAGTACACGATTTTTCTCTAGTCTCGAACCAAATTTTCCAGTGTGTTTTGAAGTGCTGGCCTGCTGAGAGTGTGAAGTAGTTGATGTTGTGACATTTAGTGAGCAAGCATCCATAACTGAAAGTTCAAACTTGATTTCTTTTCTTTTAAGGCAGAACTTGAAGCACTGAAAAATCAGCAAGACTCAATTAATCAAGTTGGCAACATCAACAGAAAAGACTTAGCCATTGCATTTGATATATGTATGAATCATGAGCAGCAAAATGTACATACAGTTGCAGAAAATGCACAAAAGCTGTTGTTTTGAAAGTAATACAGCTTGAAGCAGCTATCTCAGCAGGGCTTTTGTCAAATAATAGTTTTCTGCAGCAAATTAATTACTTGGCTACGTATGCCAACATACTTATAGGAGTGGTCCTTTGTGCATCTGTTCCAGCATACTCTGGAAAACTTAATAGAAGCAATACAAGATTCATATACCTATAGGATTTACATGCTTCAACAGTGCTAGAGCAAGATAAAAGCATCTTGGCCACACAGGTAAAAGCAATTAAACCTAACAACTCTTGGTTTCACTCTTGCTGTCCATAAAATTCTCACCTCTAAATTCACACCTGGAAACCAGAATTAAGGATGAATGAAAGGTATGGGCTTCCACAAGGCCATCAGAGAATTTTTGACTTGCTGGCAGTTCTCAATGGCTGGGCTATGATTTCTTCTTTTGTGAGCAACTTTTCTTTGCAATCACCTGATGAGCCTGTCAGCAGAGGAGGCCTAACGAGATTCTTTGAACTAGGCTGGAGGCTTCTCTAATGACTACCATTTGTTCTTAGCTAGTGATCCTTTCAAAAATTCATTTTGTGTGCTGCACCTAATCTACCTTCTTGACAGCTCCAAGCACTTAAATGAGCAGAACTTTTCTCTCCTGAGGCTGAAACGGAACCTTTGTTTATGTGTAACCTGAAAAAAGCATTCTTCAGAAGACTTAAAGAGGGTTATTTCCTAGGCATATAGAAAAAATAATCATCTTGTATAAGATCTCATTGACAAAACCCAAAAACAGGGTCTGAGAATGTTATAGATCTGATATTCAGTAGCAGATTTTTTTTTCCTGATGGAATGGAAAAGAATTTATTATCTGTGCTGCTGTTGGCTGCAATATTTTCATGGGTCATTTCAAAGTGAATTGTAAATTTCTCCTAAGACTGTGGTTCCTGGGTGACTTTTTATTTCCCAGAAGCTCAGAAATCTTCCCTTTCTCTGAATAAGAACCCAAGTTTATTTATAAAAACATTGTCAATTCTTATATTTCCTTTTACTGAATCAGGTCTCTTTTACATCACAGATCCAAAGAAACTAACTTGTTAATATTTTTGGTTGAAAGTGATTCTAGATTAAACAATCCTTCAGTTTTATCTCTGTGTAGAATATATTTTATTGTCTTGAAAGATTTACCCATCACCATATTCTTGCCATATTTTGATATGTTTTTCCATTAAAAAAATTTTCCTACTTCCAAAAGGATACATTACATTTTATTGTTATTTCCAGTATTGTAAGAATATAAAGACAATTCCAATAAAACATTCTCTCCTCTGCAAATAAAAACTTTCATTTAAAAAACTTGAGAACTCTTGTTCTGCTGTGGTTACAGTCACTTTGTCTTTTACTGAAATTAATTTAGCATTTAGAGGGCAACCTCTCAGTCTGTACAAGTACACAGAAAGAAAATCTGACAAGGAATGAAACTCCAGACCCTGGCACATCTGTACTGAATGCCTCTTCTGTTCTGCCAGACCAGTGTAGCTATCTTGCTTTTTCTTCTGTGCGCTCTGAGAAGCCTAAATCTAATTAAACAACAGACAAAAACTAGACATGCAGTTGATCTGTGAAAGGAGAAAGGGGAATAAATTGGCATTGAAAAGTTTAAATTGAAAATAGTTTCAGTATATTTATCAGATTGGCCTTTGAGGAAATCTGTTTGTTTTGGAAGCCATTTTTACATTTAGCCAAGAGAAAATCCAGCATTTCCCCCCACCATGCTTTTTCTTTTCCAAAGCAGAAATCAAATGCTCTTGATATGCCTTCAGCACTTATCCTACAGAACAACAAAAAATAAAAGCCTTCCTAACATCTCATTATGCTCTTAAGTTCTATTCTTGTACCTAATATTCTTCCACAAGAAACATATCCTTGTCAAGACCTTTTTTATACAGTTACATTTTATGCAGTTTCTCTTTGTGAAGTACCACCTGGCCTCTTAAATTCAGCTTTGGCAGAGCACTTTAAATACTCTGATAAAGTATATCTAATCCATTAAAAGGCCAAGTCTGAGTTTCATCATTCTTACTGAGAGAGAGAATGAGATTAGAAGGAGCTTGAACTACCTTTCATATTATCACATTGTCATATTCAAAATATATTTAGTATCAATCTTATTATGAGCGTAGTCTGCAGCATTATCTTCACAGATTGCACAAACAGGCATAGAGTGCATTTCACAGTCTATTTTTAAAGGGGCTTTTATTCCATATCTGCTTGCTGAGTATTTGCTCTGACTCAAAGCACATTAACATGCAAATAAGGACATAAATCTTGAGGAGAAGGAAACACTAAAGAAACTTGGCTGTAAATGAGCAAAGTTCAACAATCAGTCAAATATGTAATGTATTGACTCAGTGTTTGGTGCATCACATCTGCTTCTAATCTCTCTAATCTCAGCATGTTCAATGTCTCCAGAACTTTTATTTGACTCGTTGATGACATGATCAGAGATGTCATGGGAGGCAGCTAGGCAGTACAGATGAGCACTGGGTAGGGATGCTATTAGGGCTGCGGCAAATCACACTTTTCAAAATGTTTGATAATATGCCCTTGTAGTGTCATAATCTCAGTGTCAAATATTAGCAATTTTTCAAAGGTATAGGGTATGATAGATTATCTCTGCCTTCCTTTGTATCTTTTAGAATAGGATCTCTTGTACTTCTTGCAGACTTTCTTCAGATGCTTATGCACAGCAGGATCTTTTAGTACCTCCAGTAAGTTACATGGTCATTGTTATTAAATAGCTTTTAAAAATGCACACTTAGCTATTTTTTGGGACTTTCAGTGTTTCATAATTCATTTAGAGTGCAATTTATCATTCATATGGAGGAAACATAAAATAATATATTGTTGTTCTGCCCTTGGAAGAAAAAAAGATTCTGTTTATAGTGATATTTTGAGATAGGTTATGGCTGGAAATTGGCTGAAAAAATGGCTGGAAAATGATGTAAAAGGCTGTTATTCTCTCCCTCTAAAGAAAGGAAGATGTAAGGCATCTGCTGCAACATAAGAACAAGACTGAATTACATATACAATTGATGAATCGTGTAGGAAACTGGTGTAGTCTGTCTTTGATCATGGAGGCACTGGAATTTGGAACCAAAGGGAAAAAAAGATCTGAGGATACTGAGCTATAGTGCACAGACAACTTTGATTTGGGCATTTTTCCTTAAGACTGCTATTCATTTAATCTCCTGAAGAAGGTGAGAAAATTTTCCTGAGAAATTTTATAATATCTCACTCCAGGCCATATTTTAGTGTACATGATTTTACTTTGAGTGTATTTCTCTCTTTTTTTTTTCTTTTGATAAAATTGCAAAACCAGAGACTAGAGTTGATACAGAGACAGAATGCTAAATGTTAGCAGATTGAGACTATAAATGTCTCCATTCAGAAGAAGGAAAATGTTATTTTTTTCTGGTGATAATCCATACTTTAACATACTACAGGAAGATGAAAAGACTCTAATTAGATACCTGTGTGATTACAGAAGGAGGATGAGTTCTTACTAAGGAGGCTGTCAAGATGCAGAATACTTGCAGTGGTGTTCATGGTAGAATGAAATGTCAAAATATATAGATGGGTGCATAGAGAAGAGTAGGAGACCCTTGTGGTCCTATAGTTAAGCTTTCTACCGTAAGCGATAAACTATTTCTGCAAATTTTCTCTACTGATAATCAGAGAATAAAAATATATACCCTAAAATAATGCAACATGATTTACAAATTTTCATTAGACTCTTGAAAATGTATTATATCTTGAAGAGAATGGGATAGCATTCCTCAGACTGTATGTCATACTTCAAAAACACTTTTGATGGTTGAATATTTCCTATTCATTTTTGGTATGAATATGGTCTTGACCTACTCACTAGGCTGTTGAATTCTCTGTATTGTGTCCCACTGTGCTTTCCACGGTTTCCAGCCTAACTGGCTTTTGTCGTATACAAGGTATTTCTGTGGTGTAGTCTCTCTGGCTATTTCTTCATAGAAATAGGAACTCAAGATCTACCTGTCTTAGACCTACAGATCAACACTGTACAGATTTTCTATCAAAGAACAGACTTGTCTTGTAGGTTTAAAGGCACTGACACTATTGGGGTTATATGGGCTTGTGGAAGAGTAGAGATTTGTCTTAAAATAAAGTGGATGATTTGTCTTGAAGTGTTTTATTTATATCTTCACAGAATCATGGAATCACACAATTTTTAGGTTTGGAACTGACCTCTGGAGATCATTGAGTCCTGCCCCCCTGCCAAGGCAGGGTCACCTGGAGCAGGTTACACAGGAGCACATACAAGTGCATTTTTAATATCTCCAGAGAGGGAGACTCCACAACCTCCTTGGGCAACCTGCTCCAATGCTCTGCCACCCTCAGCATAAAGAAGTTCTTCCTCATGTTGAGGTGGGACTTCTTGTGGTTTAGTTTATGGCCTTCACTCTCCATTATGTTGCTGGGCACCACTGAAAAGAGCATGGCACCCTCCTTTTGGCAGCAGCCTTTGAGATATTCACATATTGATGAGATCCTTTCTCAGTCTTCTCTAGATGAAACAGGCCCAACTCTCACAGTCTCTTCTCCTAAAAGATCCTCCAGGCCCCTCATCATGGTTTTGGTCTCTGCTGGACCCTCTGCAGTGGCTCTTTGTCTTTCATGTACTGAGCAGCCCAGAACTGGACAACAGCCCTCCAGATGTGACCTCATGAGGGCCAAGCAGAGGGGTGCTATCACCTCCCTTGACCTGCTGGCCACACTTTTCCTGATGCACTCCAGGATCCCACAGGCCCTCCTGGCCACAGCAGCACTGCCAGCTCATGGTCAGCTTTTCATCCCCCACAACTCCCAGGTCCTTCCCAGCAGAGCTGCTCCCCAGTGGGTCAGCCCCAGCCTGTGCTGGTTATTCCTCCCCAGGGGCAGGACCCGACACTTGCCCCAGCTGAACCTCATTGGATTTCTCTCTGCCCAGCTCTCCAGCCTATCATGGTCCCCCTGAATGGCAGCACAGCCTTCAGGTGTGTCAGCCACAACCCCCAGTTTCACATCATCAGCAAACTTGCTGATTCTATCCCTTCATCCAGGTCATTGACAAACGAGTTGAACAAGGCTGGGCTCAGTATTTATCTCTGGGGAATGCCACTGACTACAGGCCTCCAGCTGGATTCTGCTCTGCTGACCACAACCTTCTGAGCCCTGCCATTCAGCCAGCTCTGGATCTAATTTGGTGTCCATTCACTTAATCCACATTTCCTGAGCTTACCTAAGAGGATATTATGGCAAACATTTTCAAAAGCCTTGCTGAAGTTGAGGTAGACAACCTCCTCAGCTGTCCTCTCATTGTCCTGTCCTGCCATGTTATCGTAAAAGATTATCAGATGGGTCAAGCAGGATTTTCCATTCGTGAATCCATGCTGACTACTTCTTATGACCTTTTCTTCTATCTTAGGTAGTATCAGCGTGGGAATTCAAGATAAGCCTCTACAATTAAGCACCAGAAACTCAGATAGAAATGACCACAAGGACACAATTTTAAACAGTGTTGAAGTTTAGCTGCAATTTTTGGAGATTATGATAATGGAAAGGTAAATTTGTAGTACTGCTAAATCCACATTGAAAATGAAGGAGGTAATATGAAAACCAATGCAAAATTTTAATAATTTTGGTATTGGCTTCCCTCCTTCTATGCAATGTTTTATTTGATTTTTTTTTTTAATTTCCTGGTGTCCTTTCTTGCTTTCCTATGTACTGAATTAGTAGTGATTACTTGTATTATCTGGTTCATCACACAGAATGAAAAAAAAAAAAAACCCAATGAAAAAGGGCATCACTGAAGTACTATTTTGGGCTCTACTGCTTGTCACATAATGAGTAACTTGGTTGAAATGAAATGCTTTCATTATGAATGCTTTACAGTCCTAGGATCTCCCTGCTTCATTATCTTATGTAAGACACCCTGAGACCAAATAAGTGTGATGAGACCAAACAAATGTGATATGATGTGTGCACCATTTTTTCTGAAATTAAGATTTCATTTCATATTTTGAAACATCCTCTTGCTACTGTTGCTCGTACTATTTATTGGGGGATTATTTCAGCAGGGAAAAGAATTGGAATTAAAAAGAGAGGAATTTAGCTGCTTTTATTTCCTGTTTGCCTGTAAGAGAGGCTCATCTTTCCCTAGGACAGTATGCTAAAATGGATCAGGACTTTTGTGAACAGCCAATAGACCAAATAGTTCTGGAAAGCACAAAGTCAAATGGGAAGCTCAGTCTAACAGATCAGGTGCTGAACAGTCCTTATTTTAAGAGTGTGGATTTAATGAGGAGTACAAAAATAACATCCCTTAATTAAATGGACTCCTTCTGAAAATTAGAGGTCAGACATTAAAAGTAAATGGTATCCAGTTATGCATGTGTAATTTGCATACTTATTTCTTTTACCCAGTACAATTTTATGTCCTCCCTAGTGGAGGAATAATTAAAAACCTTTGTTGTTTGTTTTGGTTTTTTTCAATTTGAAAATATTTTCTCTATATATTGATATATTTAGGGTTTATTTTTCATTAATTTAGAAAATCTGAAAAATCAGGTTGTCATTTTCATATGCATTAGAAAAAAATAATACAGTCATAGAATAGTATTTTCTCTTCACAGAGATATTAGAGGAACAGAATTAGAAAGAAGATCCTTTCATTAAGGCACTTGTAGCATTTCCAATGCAAACTCACTTATTTTCCCTGCCCTTGCCATCATTAAGGTTACTTCTGTATTGAGTGGAGGCATAAGTGGTTGCAGGAATATGGTGCAGTTCAGGAAAGTATAAACAGAGAAAAATAATAAATGCAGACAGCACTTCCATAAGTATATAATACTATCTTTTGAGAGGTTGTCAGCCTTTGATCTATGCTTCATTTTGTTTTGGCAAAGGTAATAAGCTTTAATAAACTAGCTGATTGGCTTGAATGGCTGACAGGCTTTCAAGAATGCAAATTTTCATGATATAAAGATGATTTTCTGCATCTGTCTTCTCTAACTGTGTCAAGTGGTCTAATTAAAGAGGTTCTTCCTTTGTATAAACCTGGCTGTACCTTTTTTCTTAAAGACATACCATAACATTACTAGATTGTTTCTCTAGCATGATAACAAATTCCTTCATTTATTCCAGGTTTTTCTAGGTATTGTGCTGATCTTCCAAATCAGAGAGACACTGTGCCTTCAAACTGTAAATTCAATTTGGTATGCCTGAAGTGTCCCCCTGTTGCCTACAACTATTGCATAAGAATACCGAGTATAATCCATTTTTAATTTCTCATCTATAAAGATCAAATATCTTGTACTTAAGTGTTTGAACATCCAAGTTTTTTGAGCAGTAATATTTCAAAATAACATTGTGAAATTGTTTCTCTGACTTGTACCAAGTCCTTATACACGTATAAATATATATGTATATATATTGTAAGAAGTAATTTTAATAGATCCTATATTTTCATTCAGTTTCTGAAAGGAGGCATATTGTACAAAGAGGGAATATATGTCCTTGGCAAATAATACCTACCTGGGAATAAATGGGTTTGAGGAAATCAAACAGAAAGAGGGATCATTAGGAAACCAGCAAGCTGTTAAAAGAACAGTCAGGCAGACACTGTCATAAAGATTTGAAATGCTGCAGCATCTTCTTTTATGGCAGTTCTCATTCAGAAAGGTCATGATTGTATGGAGAACGAAGGGTTATCTTTTATGATCTGCTATTTAAAATAGTGCAAACAAATAAATCCAAGGAATTGAAAATATTTATTAGGCTTCAGAGACTTTGCAAGACTTTATTTGAGATACTGAAGTGCTATGCTCATAGGAGGTGATGAGATCAGTGGCTATTAACCATATCCTGCAGATTTTAATACCTCAGAGAAATGTTAGCACAAATTACACACAATAACTTCCCAAGAAAAATCCTAAAGTCCTAAAGCCCTAGCCAATGACTGATCATGCATTTAACATTACTGACTTGTCTAAGCATCTCATCTGTTGAATATTCTGCTGTCTGCCTGTAAAACTGTGGTGACCAAAACTTTTGACAAACTACTTGCAGAGAAAGGGAGGAAAATTTTAAGATTCTCTTCCTTCCCCCTCATTTACCTCTGCTGCCAACCATCCTTAATCTGAGCAAATTTTAAAATTATTCAGAGGGAGGAATTACTATACTATTTTAATTTATAAGGATGATGCTATCCTGCACAATTTTGTTTTTGAAATATTTTGGACTAGGGAATATCTAAACTTCTATGAAACTCAAACTACTATGTTAAGCTTAACAAATATATTTTGCTACATTGAGTATAACAAGCAAGAAAATAGTCTGAGCTATGTATTTCATAACTAGGTTCAAGGATTTATTATAAGTCAGGTTTGAAAAGATGGCAATATGTAGAGGTGTTTGTCTGCATTTTCTTTGTAGGAGTTGGTTATTATCAACAAGGTACTTATGATAAAAAGATTAGCTAAAAATATTGTCTTGAAGAAGTAGAAACTATAGCCTGTAAGTCTGTATCCAAAATACACACTACATTGTTCAGGTTCAATGTATTTTTTTTAAAAGCAGAAAAATACCTAGTGGATTTTTAATAGTGAGGTTTGTAATTTTTGAGTTTACAATTTCTATTGATACCAAAACAGCTGTAGTGAGCTGACCATGACTGGCCACCAGCTGCCCACCAAGCCACTCTACCACATCCCTTCCATCAACAAAATGGAGGAGAAAATACAACAAAAGATTGTGGATTGAAATAAGGGAGTTAGTTCAGTAATTAATCTCATAAACAAGACTGATTCATTTAGGGGAAGATATACTTCTCCAATATAGGTCCTTCTCATGGGCTACAGTTCTTCACAAAGTTCT
Source organism: Ammospiza caudacuta (assembly GCF_027887145.1). NCBI lineage: Eukaryota > Metazoa > Chordata > Aves > Passeriformes > Passerellidae > Ammospiza > Ammospiza caudacuta. Next base: position 64,996,353 of record NC_080594.1, read on the forward strand.
CTTAGTACAGACCCCTGCCATGGGGTGCATTTCTTCAGGAACAGGCTGCTCCAGCATGCTCCCCCTACAAGGTCTCAGGTCCTGCCAGCAAATCTTCTCCAGCATGGGCTCCTCTCTTCACAGACCCATAGGTCCTGCCAGGATCCCTCTTCAGCGTAGGCTCTGGTGGGCTCTCCTCCACAGGCTGCAGGTGGATCTCTGCTCCCCACATCTTCCCCCACCCTCTCCACTGAACTGGCTGTCTGCAGGGCTATTTCCATCACACATTCTCATCCTTTGACTGGTATTTGCTTTTGCTTAGGATTCTCCATCTTTATTAACTTTGTTATCCCAGTGGTGCTACTGCTGTGGCTGATGGACTTGGTCTATGTTATATATATATATATATGTATATGTGTGTGTGTGTGTGTTTGTGTGCGTAGGGGGATAGAGTTTAAGTAAATAAAGGTAGTATAGAAAGTAATCTTACCCCCTAAAGAGTTGCAGCTGAGCCAATTATTAAGGATTAGGAGCAGGCCTGATGTTAACAGGCCCCAGCTGTAGCCAATCAGAAGAGTGCTATAAAAGAGTGGGTTAGTTGGCTGCTGTGAGGATGAGGAAGAGTCAATGCCTGGAGGAGATGCCTACAAGAAACATCAAGGAGGTATGAAACTCTAGCAATATGGAACCCTTGCAATGTACTGGTAATAGAACTCTTGCACTATAATGACAACATGTATATATTTATATATATATGCATACACACAGCTGGCTTTGACTCTGTTGGACATCTGGAATACTTCTGACAGCTTCTGAGAGAAGCCACACCTGCAGCACCCCCCTCCCTACCTTGTCTGCTGCTTTTCTGAGTTTATCTATGCTTAAAGTTTATTCTTTCATAAAATAGAGCAATCTAATGTGTGATATAACTCCTCATTTCAGTAGACAGGATTATGCTGTTATACATAAAAGATGATGGTTTAAAATGAGGACACATAAACTCACAGAAATGAAGCTCCTATATTTTTTTTTCTTCATGCAAATGCCTGTAATAACAAGAGAAGTCAGAAAAAGAAAATTACAGAGAGCCTTTGACATACAGGTTATTTTTTCAGAAGAAAATATTTTTTGAAGTATCCTCAGTTCTTTAGGAAAAATAAGTTAAAGCTTTCAAAAAGCATTTTATATTACCAAAGTATTAATATCATGTTAGCATGACTTTATTTTGTGAGTTTTGCAATATCCAAAGAGGAAGAACCCAGTTAAATACAGATTTTGGTGTTTTTGTTACCTAGGAATTTGAGAGGGCTTATTAACAAAATAAAGCAGTAAAAGAAAAGTGTGAGAAATAGCTTGTTAGTGGATAGGATTAAGGGAGTGTAGTGTGTTGTAAGGAACCTGGTCCATATTTAGATCAGCCCTGACAGTGTCTCTTTGAGATGATGTCGCATCACTTTCACCAAATGTCTCAGCAGACTCCAGTTATACTTGTATGTATTATCCCAAATATAAAAGCGCTATAATTTTTTTTGAGGAGTACTGCTTTTATTTTCTGCTTAGTGTCGTCATACAATCATAATGACAGTGGAACCATGTTCTGAAGAATTTAGAAATGGAATGTTTTAATTTATATTGAATTTTATCAAGCAGAGAGTTTTTTTATATAGCCAAGGTACGTGATAATAACCTGCTCTGACTAGTTTTATGTTCCTCCTTAAGGAAGACTGTTATTTAGCCACCATTTACCTCCTGTTTCTTTTTCTGTGGAGTATAATGCTGCTGAATGTAAGATTTGTCTAGTTCAATGGAAATCGATGGAGATATGGGCCAGTATTTTTTTTCTCATGTGCTCTTGGAGATGACTGAACAGAAATCCACTAAAAATCACTGCCTATGCACTTGCATGGTTTTAACTTGGTCAAAATTCGACACAATGTTTTTGCTTATTCCACACCACTTCCTTCTTGTTTTCTTACTATGTATTGCTAGAAATGTAGCTCTGTGTCTTGCATTCATGTATCAGAAATCAACTCTATTTCACTGAAATCAATAGCAACTCTCCTAAAAATGTAAAACTGACATGGCAATGAATCTACGAAGAAATGATTTCTCATGGCTGTGCAGCTGTGTTCAGCCACTCTTGCAGGCCAGCCCATTGAGGGTGAGTACACTCACCTGCTTCCTTCATGCCTACCCTCCTGTACTGGGTTTGTGTGGACAGGTTTTGAGAGAGAGCAACGATCCTACAGAGGTAGATTCTGTGAGAAGCTGCCAGAAACTTCTCCCATGTCTGGCAAAGCCAATGCCAGCCAGGTCCAAGATGAACCCACCACTTGCCAAGGCCAAGCCAATCAGAGATGACAGGGATGCCTCTGTGATAACATATTTAAGAAGGAAAAACATTATTGCATAGAGGTAATTGCACTCAGAGAGGAGTGGGATGAGCATATGTGAAAGCAACAGCTCTGTGGACACCCAGGTTAGTGGAGAAGGAGGGGAGGAGGTGCTCCAGGCACTGAAGCTGATTCCCCTGTAGCCTGTAGTGAAGGCCCTGCCCCTGGAACTCATGAAGGTCAATGAGGGTGTAGGGACTTGCAGATCCATGGAGAGAGGAGTCCATGCTAGAACAGGTTTCCTCGTAGGACTTGCCACCTCATGGGGGACCCATGCTGGAACAGGCTGTTCTTGAGGGACTGCATCCCGTGGAAAGACACCTATGCTGCAGCAATTTGGAAAGGATTGTAGCCTGTGGGAAGGAAACACACTGGAGAAGTTAATGGAGAATTTTCTCCCACAGGGGGGACCCCATGCTGGATCAGGGGAAGGACTTCTCTGCTTGAGCTGTGGTAAACCAAGGTGTAGTAAACTGACCATAAATCCCATTGCCCAAGAGGAGAGAGGAGGTAGAGATCAGGAAGGAGAAATGGGTGGGGGGAAGGTGTTCTTAATATTTGTTTTACCTCTCATTTTCCTGCTGTGATTTTGATTAGTAATAGGTTCCATTAACATCCCGAAGCTGAGTCTGTTTTGATGGTAATTGATTTGTGACCTCTCCCTGTCTTGGCTCATGATTCTTTGATTATGTTTTCTCTTCCTTGACCACTTGTGGACGGGAGTGGTAGAGCAGTGATAAAGGGGCTTTGATGGGCAGCTGGCTTCCAGCCACCACACCTGCAATATTGCCTGTCCCAGTATGGCCCATGGGCAAAGAGCAGTCTTGGGTATAATACATGGGTCATGAAACCTGAGCAGAAAAAAGCCTTTTAGCAGTAGTCCCACTGTATCTATTTTCCTCAGGGCTATTGCTGAACTTATATTCTTAGCCATCCCCGTTAAAAGAGGTCTGTGATTTACTCTTATTTATTGTATTATGTTTCAAAACCTCGCTGATGACCATGGCTGATTTATGCAGTAATTGTGAAGACCGGTGATGATGTCTAAATGCTTTGGAACTTCACCCTCTGTATCCAGGGCAATATTATACTGTGTTCACAGCAAACAGTGCTAACACTCGTTGTCTGGATGATCAGAATATTGATATGAAGCTCAACTGTTCTTTCTTACAAGTTTTAAATGTATTTTATGGTAATTCAAGAGCTGCCTATAAGAGCAATATGATAATAAAGCCTCCATAACATGGAGCACACCTTTAAAATCTGTCCAGAGATACACTGCTGCTTCCAGCCCTGTGATGGCTGGATGTAGTGCAAACATAAGGAAAGCCATCAACAGGGACATACATCTACTGAGTCATCCAGTGCTGTCTGCCAGATTTTCTCTTAAGATCTGCATCTCTTCCTGTATTTGTGAGAACTGTCCAGGGATTTTTTCTTCTGCACATATGTACAAAGCTGCCAGAGTGACAATGCAGCCCATATGAGTATGAAATTAGTGCCTGTTACAGAAATGAAAGCACTGTAAGAGTCTCACTATATTTGTTACCATGTTTGGAGATGAAAAAAATTCTCAATGCTAAAATTTAAATATTTGTATTTAAGAATTCTGGTTGTTTGGGTTTTTTTCACATCTTGTTTACAAAAATAAGATGGATGGCTAAGATTAGCACTTGCAGGTAATGAAATCTGAAGAATTTTGAACATCATTCACCAACAATTATATTTATGGTTTGTAGGCACTTTTAAATAACTCATTCTCTGCAACTCATATATTTATTCTACAGGCAGCTGTTAAAAAGACTTAATGCTGATTTCTGCTTTAATGTATTTCTCCTTGTAGATACAAATTAGTCTAAGTTCTGTAAATAAGTAATGCAGTTAGCTTTGGGGAGCCTCCAAATGCTAACACCAGTTGAGATATTCTTTTAAGAAATAAGAGTTCATAATTAACATAAATCCTGGCTCTTTTTTTTTTCATTATTATTTTGGGGATGAATAAACTGATATGGAAAAAAGGGTGACACTAGAGGTTTTCCCTTTTGAAGTCTTCTGCTGGGCTCAAAACACATATTTAGAAATTTTGAAATGTCCAAATGTGGTCTTTCAGTCTCTATTCTTCCTGGTGCAGAGATGAAAGAAATCTAATTCTCTCATTTCTTCTGGTGAGATTTTGCCTGAAACAAATCTGAAGTAGAAAGAACTTCAAGATCAGATGCTGGAGCGGGGGGGGGGGGGGGGGGGGAAACAGAGATGAGAAAGAGGGAGAATTTGGATAAAGTGCTAGGTGTAAATAGGCAGGCGGAGGGGAGAATGGAAACAATCAAGCTGTATCAGCTGCATCTCCCGGAAGGCAGACAACCCCTGATGGGCCAGTTACTTCATCTCAGCAGCAGGAGACAGACATTTTCTGTGGATCCTAGGCCAGTAATACTTTAATGTTGCTGAAACTTGTTGTCAGGTGGCTGCACATAGCACAGCTGTGTTCGGAGATACAATTTCTGCCTAACAGTGATTGAAAACCACTCATCCATGGAAGATGTGGTACAGAAACAGACCAGGCAAGACTTCTTTGACAAGCAAAGTAGTCTGCAACAGATGAGCACATTCTGATTCCTGTATTTGCTGAGAGGAGAGAGGAATGCTATGCCTGTGCTAGTAAATAAATGGGTTCAGGGCCTCTGCATCTAGTTCTGAGGCCAAATGAGTTTAAATGGCCTGGCACCTTGTTGTGACCACACAGCAAAGGTCACACCAAAGCAAGGTGGCTACACCTAAACCAAACTGAAATGGAGTAGCCCTTGTCTTCAGCTGTCCTTGAACTGTGCCTGATGTTGTCTGGGAAAGAGGGAGGTGCTGTGGCACAGGACTCATGCTCTTAGAGCCGAAGAGCAAGAAGCCGAGCAGTGAGGATGGCTTCAGTGTGTGCTCAGCCCTCTGTGCCCAGGCCATTTCCTGATACACTCACACTGACATTATCAGCAAGTATTGTGACTGTTGGGATCCTTTCTCCTCAGTGATGGTATCAGACCGTCACTGTGTGTTGTCTGTGCCTTGACTACATACCTTAAGCTATGAAATTGCCTTCAAAAGTGTATTTAAGTGAAATACAGGGAGGGTTCTCCCGTGCTTGGGCAGACATGTGCAACAAAAACCCCATCATGCCACACAACCTGTTATACCAAAGATATTGCTTGTAACATTTATAAAAAATGAAAAAAATGCTTATATACAGGATGCATGTGAATAGAAGCATATTTATTTATAGCTATTTTGTTCAAGTAAAGGGAGCATTTTGCCTAACTGAAACAAAACTCCCATGCAATCTTAGATAAAGAAATGTGGATCTTTAGGAGAATATATCCTCCTGGCCCACAAATCCACTCTATGGATTCTGGTTAGTTGAAGATGTTTGTGTGATTTATTTTACAAAGTAGTAGAACTAAATATTTGAAAATATTTGGTGTGCAAATACTTGATAAGAACTTTTTAGTTGGAGTTATGGTAAAGCATTTGTTAATTGCTGCCTTTCAAACTATTTAGTTAGAAAGCAAATTTTCATGAGCAATTGAAGATCAGTGGCCAGGCCATGACATTATTCTAACAGGATCTCAGAAATGAATAACATATATGACAGTTTTCTAAAAAACAGAACACTATGAAGAGAAACTTCCTTCTTCTGGTCCCTTTTTGTGTGCCCTTCTTTGTTCACAAAGAAAGCTTCTCTTTTGACCTGATGTGGAAAGTTCCAGAAACATTCTTTTTAAAAAGTTCTTTTTGCAGCTCATTTAGAGTGCTTTTGGAGAATCTGTGGAAATAAGTTTTGCTGGAAGGTAGTTTGTTTAAAATATTGTGGCTGTTTCATAAATACTTAGCAATAGAAGAGCTTCTAGGGTACATTTATTTGTGATATTTGTAGTCTAACAGGCCTCTTCTGTAAATAGTTGGATGATTTATTTATAAATAAAGTCACCTGATAGTATTTTTGGGTTCTAAAATAAGAAATCTTGGTCAAGACTGTTTATTTAAATTGTGGTATAACTAATTGTACAGCAGTATGAAACAGTTTAGCTGAAAAAAATGTTACTTCTCCAAAAATGGTTTAGAAGAGGAATTTTCCTTTGTATGTTAAATATAAACTTTTCAGAAGTCTAAGAGTAAAAAGGGAACGTGTTTGCAGCTATGAAACTGAACTATAATTTCATACCCAAGGCTTTTCTCAGGAATGAGCAGAACATAACAAATTGCAATTCTGAACTGTAAATACCATGTGACAAGTCACAGCTTGTATATAAATTGTATATTAGGAACCTGAAGGTGGTATTAGCTCTAATCCATCAAGGTCAGACCCACCTGCGCCTCCCTCTTGACTCCTTCCTTGCTTCATTAGCTACACAGCAGTGAATTTTGAAGGCACAGTGCCATCTCTCCCCTTGAGTTTGTGGTTACAGCTATCCTCTTCCACAAGGGATCTGCTCTTACAGTACTTGTGCCAGTAAGCCAAGCTAATGAGTAAAACATAGGGGATGCTGATTTTACCATCTTTTCAAACAATGTCTATACTCAGAATAACATTCATATGGCTGCAAAGACAGATGCGCCCATCTTTTCTTGTTCCTTATACGCTATATTTTATTCTTATTGATACCCAACATGTTTTGCTCACTGAAGAACAGAGGCAGTCACCTAGAAAGGTTTACCTGTAGAGGGACTCAGCTTCCTGCAGAAGATAAATTACATATTTGGTCTGAGTTGTCCTTCCCAGGTTTCAAAGGCTGTATCTGAATGATGTGACTAAAGAGTTCTTCCCAATTGTCATTTCAAGGTGTGTAACACAGTCACACCCTGACTATGGTGTGAGACAAGACTTGGTGATATTCCCAAGTATTCTGGTCAGAGTCTGTTGGCAGTGCTGCTGATCAAAACCAGGGTTGGCATTCAGTCCTCTGTTCACCATTTCCACAGCAGCCAAAGGTTTTTTTTATCTGCTTTCATGGCACTGAAACAAGCTCATGATAGGATCAGTGTAACATGATTTAACTATAAGCCACCTAATCTTTTTTCCCTCCCTTTTAATGGGCTTGAAATACAACAGTGCCATTAACTGGAAACAGTAAAGGAGAGAAAGCTTTATAGGGCACAAATGAAAAGTGATGTGGTACAATAATAAACCTGTTTTTTCACGTCTGTATCCAGAAACACAATACTTTGCTTGGATTTAATTTTCTTTTATTGCTTAAATATGCATTGTCAGTGCTTACACAATGTTTTTATCTTTTTATTTTCACAACGGGGATTTCATGCCTTCTGTATAATTGAAATGTGTAAAATTACTGTGAAATCTTACTGAAGCATATGCTGAATTTAATATGCATAATATTTTAATTTTTCTACTGAGAAAGAAGAACACTTAGTAGTGTTAGTATGAAACTTAGATTTCATACAACCCCCTGTAACTTATGCTATCTGCCCCTGATTTGTGGAAGACTCTCAATATTCTTACTTATTATGTGAATGATAAAAAACTTTGCAGTAAATCTTGGCATTCATGTTAGGTGTTATTGTGGTTTGCCTTACTTGTACATATGAAGTACCAGTTCTGACTTTCAGACCCAGCATCTCTGACTTGTGAGTGAACATGCTCTTGTTTTTTCATGCCCTAGGCTCTAGCCCAGATCATGTATTTCCTGGGCAGAAATCTCAATGTCTCTTCAAATATGGCTGTAACTCGCTCCATAACTTGGTTATGACTATGCTCAGATGCTGTCAGCTCCTATTTTTTGTGCATGGCTGCTGTGTCTGCAGTCCTTTTAGGATGCTGCATCTCCTGTTGATTGTGTTCCAGGAAGGGCAGCAGATTTCAGAGGGGAGATGAGGACAGTGATAGATAGCATCAGGAGAATTAGCTGCAAGGTATGGCATGTCTAAACAGTTTGAAATACAAGCAAGAAGAAAGTGCTGTGATGAAAATGATGGAGATGACAATGAATGGGAGAAAACCTCAATTGTATTACTTGTAGAAGAAACCTCAATTGTATTACTTGTGGAAGAGGTTAATGTCATGGTTTAGGAATGGTCTTCCTCAATTTAGTAATTCCACTAAAAGAAAGCCACAAACTCCTCTCCCCGCTCTGGTGGGCGACACAAAAGGCAGAGATTATGATTTAATGGGAAAAGCAATGAGATAAGAAGCTGAACAGTAGCAGCAACAACACTGATAATAGAGGAGAGAGGATGATTTACGTGCGCAACCAAGCTGAGATAATGGACAATGGCAGCAACCATTACATAGGCAACCCTACATGCTTTTCCCCACAGCTGCAAGCTCACCTCCTTCTGAGAAGGAGAAATCCCTTACTTCCCCACCCTAGTGATGACATGAGGCGGTATAGAATAACAACCTAGATGTACCCACATGGCTGCAAAGTCCACCCCCTCGTGACTACTGCAAAAATGTTGTCTCTGTCCTGCCTACAACAAGGACAGCTGGGGAGCATGAGAAAGTAACATGGAAAGTTAGCTGAAGGAAAAAATTGAGAAAAAGAAATTATGTGTAAAAAGGCAAAATTGTATACCTCGTGTATCACTGAGGATCTGCTGCAAGACATTTTGAAATTAATGAATGTGATTTAACTGGGTGTATAATGATAAAATACACAATACAAATAGGTATTTCATTGGACCCCTTTACACTTGGTTCTAGAAAGATGGAAAATAAGCCATGTATACTAAAATTTGATAGAATTGCTGGTAAGACTTGAGATATGAGAAGAAAATATGAAGGTTTTAGAAAGTGCATTTATTTTGTGATGAATTTCAACCGAGGAAAATAAATGGGAAAATAAGTTTTACTTAGAAAAGAAATAAGAGAAATATGAAGTAATTTTGGATACAAAAAGGCTGGAGGGTGAAGTTTTATCTAATTTCCCTTGATTTAAGGGCAAGAAAATTTACCCAAATAAACAAAAATTATTTTCTATATTCCTGATTCTGGATTTATATAGTTAATGTTTCAGTTGTACACATTGTTTCCAAGTAAATTAGGTTATTTAACTTGGAGATTGCAGACATTTAAGTAATGATTTATTTAGATTGTCCTATGCATACATAATAAATTTTACATCTTTATTGTGCTAAGATGAGAGCTTGGCTGTGCACTGTGGGCTTTATTTTAATGAAGTTCAATGGCAGATTTTGGAAAGCATTCAGATCACTGGGGAAAAAGATACAAGTCACAAGGTAAAAGCAAGTGAATTCTCACAGAAGTTTCATTTATAAATAGATATGTGTGACTGATTCCTCTTAAGTTTATCTAGTATTGCTAACTTCACATTATGCAGGCATTTAGGCTGAATGTATGAAGATTCTTTTTGGTAAGTTTAATAAGAAAATAAGAAGTAATACTTTTTAATATCTTTTTTTATCAGAGAGCATTTAATTCTGTGGCAATAACTGATGAGACTGTATTTATGTCATTTCAATGCACTTTTAGACCTGTCACTATATAATTGTCAGAAGTATTACATTGTATCCCTAGGTGATCAAGAACAACAAATATATGGGATCACCATTGCCCCTGCAGCTTTAATGTTTTTATTGTAGCAAAGTCATAACAAAAAAATTGATTGCTCTGTCCCAGTGTACACAGATCAAGTCTTACACATTTTTGTTGAATAAGAGTTTTAAATCTAATGGTTTAGATTAGATGGTTTTATTTGGAAGGCACCATTAAAAACTACCTAGTTTAACCCTCCCTACCATGAGTAGCAACTTCTTCAACTAGGCCAGGTTGCTCAGAACCCCATCCAACATGACCTTGAACAGTTCCAATGATGATGGGGCATCCACAACTTCTCTGTTCATCTTGTTCTGTGTCTCATCACCATCAGTGTCCTACTCCTGCTGGCCACACTATTTCTGATAGAGGGCAGGATGCCCCTGGCCTTCTTGGCCACCTGGGCACATCCTGGCTCATGTTCAGGGGCTGCCCATCAACATCCCCAGGTCCCTCCCAAAGAGGTCTTGAAGGGCAGATTGGATGACCATATGCTATTCCTGCAGACAAAAGCAATTCTTCCACCTTAGAGTAGGTGCCAGGCAGTATTGGAATTGTATAATGAAAAAGTATTGAAAACATTTAATGAGGCACTGTTTTTACTGGAAACCAGACCTTTGTTGCAACTGGATCTTTCATTTGGAACATGTCCATTTCAAGAGAGGAAGAGGTTAAACAAACAATTTTAAATTTTTGTTCTTATTTTCCTAACACTGGGTGTTTTGGTTTGGAATTATTTATTTCATTTTGGTTAGTGTATCACATGATATATGTTTTTCATACCTATTTTTGACGCTAAAAGTAGAAATTTTCAAGGAGTTTTTCTAGAACTTTTTACTTAGACTTCTTTGCTTTTTAATTTCACAACAGTTTACAAATACTTTGTTTTCTTTAATATGTTACAATTTTTTCTTCTGATAATTTAAAGAAATCATCAGCTCACAGAAATCTTGTGCCTGAACTACCACGCTGTATATCATTTTAATGAAGATGAATCTTTTTTATGAAACTTGTAGCTTGGAGTCTTGGCTTGTTTGCTCTTTATTGTCATTGTACCTGAGTAATTGTCGTTTTTTTTGGTACTAGACAGTCACAGTAAAGGCAGACTACTTGCATACGTGTATATATATATATATATATATGTCTGTGTATACTCACTACTCTGGCCCTCTGACAGGCTTATATCTGTGTGTGTGTTTGTGTGTTCATTTCCACCGTTTGTTTTTTGCAGCCAATGACCTGTAGGCCATAATCTGATCTTGAGCTAAGTTAGACTTATATTGGCTACTTCTTTGTTATTCTCTTTCTATCAAGGGTTAAACAACAAGGCTTCCATTATGGTATGACAATATATTTTTTGTTTTGTTAAGGTAAGAGTTTGGTAAAAATGGAAGATGAGGTGTCATAAAATTAATAAAAAAGTATCTTCTTTTACAATACTTTTGCATTTCTTCAAAACATATTTGCCTTTGTCTACGTCTCTGGCATGTATTCATATTTGTGAGACACTGTCCTGATTTCAGCTGGGAGGTAGTTAATTTTATTCCTAGTAGCTGATGCAGTGCTGGGTTTTGGATTCAGTATGAGGATATTTTTGCTAACATGCTGATGTTTTGTTTATTGCTAAGTAGTACTTTCTCTAAATCAAGGCATTTTTAGTTTCCCATGCTCTGCCAGTGAGCAGATGCACAAGAAGCTTGGAGTAAGCATAGCCAGGATAGCTGATCCAAACTCATCAAGGAGATATTCAGTATTATAGAATGCCATGCCCATTACAAAAAATGGGGGCAGTTAGTTTGAGGATGCTGCTCGCTACGTTTGGATAAGCACAACATCAGTTAGTCCATTATTATTATTATTATTATCATTATCATTATTAGAGTTGTTGTTGTGTTGTTGTTATGGTCATTGTTATTACTACAATATTTTACTCTATTTCAATTATTAAACTGTCATCACACTGCAGAGCAGGTGTGTGGTGCTTTGTTGCTAGCTGGAATTAAACCAAGAAAGATACAAAGTGCAGTATTTGCACTCTTCCTGGATATGGCTGTGTCATTATAGAAACCCATTACAAGAGAAAATTGATGTTTCTTACCTTTGAATGCTTTTGCTTGCAAAACTGTATTTTGCACTCTTTTTCTCCTATTCCTCTCACATAAAGGTAAAACCCTGAATATTTGCTTATTTTTGCTGGGACAAGCCTCCTATGTTTTGTTTGTAGAATCACAGAGTGGGCCAGGTTGCAAAGGACCACATCCGGTCCAACATCTCTGCTCAGGCAGGATTATCCTGGAGCACATGGCACAGGATTGTGTCCACATAGTTCTTGAATCTCTCCAGTGAGGAAGATTCCACAACCTCTCTGGACAATCTGTTACAGTGCTCAGCCATTGCACAGTAAGGAAGTTGTTAACATTCAGGCAGAACTTCCTATGCACCAGTTTCTACCCATTGCCTCTTGTCCTACTTCTGGGCATCACTCAGAAGAGCCTGGTCCATCCTTTTGACGCCTCCCTTCAGACTGTACACATTGATGAGGTGCCCTCTGAGTCATCTCTTCTGGAGGGTAAACAGGCCTGGCTCTCTGTCTTTCCTCACAAGAGAGGTGCTCCACTGAAGGAGTGCCATCTCTCAGGGACTGAGTGTGGTTGGCAGAGCAGAGGTGGTGACAGAAGGCTGCTTTGACAGCCACTGGGATGACCAGCAGTGCACAGGCCTAGAATGCATCCAGGGGCTCCAGTTTGAAGTTAAAAGAGGGTGGTCAAGAGACAAAGCTGTGGTATAGATCAGGGCCAGAGACAGTGCTGGAGAGCTGAGCTGCGGTGGGACTTCTGGAGCATAGACTAACAGCTCTGGGAGGAACCAGAATGCAGTCCTGGGCCAGGGATGGAGTGGCCACAGCACTGGAAGTGATGGGAGGGGATGATGAAGTCTATGAATGACCCCAGGATCCTAACACTCTTATGGGTAGACCCTGAATTCTTGTTCCAAGGACAATGTGTTCCTCTGCAGCTATATCCCAAGTTCAGTATGTGAGGCTCAGCTTCCATTTCTGGAATCTGCATGTAAAATAAAGGACTAGGTTTACTGGTAGAAAGACAAGATAGGATCTGTTATCAGATAATGAAATCTAAAGCTATCTTAAAATTTGCATTTATAAGATTTCACACCAGGTGTTCCACAGTCTCCTTTGGGACAAAAAGCTATTGAATCCTGGCAAAGGGTGCTACCATTGATTTTATTAGGATTAATCTAAAATTTATAACTTCTTTGTCTCATAACTTTCTTATAGAAAGTTAAAGCTATTATTAATATTTTTTTAATCCTTAACATCTATTTTCAGCTGTCTTTCTTCAGATAATTGTAGGCATCCAGGCAGCTATCTATCTAATAGACTTTTTTGGTTTCAAATATATGTATTTAAACTGCTTTCCCCTGTATGGGTTTATACATCTGACATTGTTTATATTCCTACTGGATATAATTTTCTATACTGCACCCTTTCCCTTTATTTTTTTGTTTGCTTCTTTAGAAAAAAAAATAATTCTATGCTGAGGCATGTAAGAAAAGAATAGTGCATATGCTACAAATATAACTGAGGCTTTAGCTGAATTCTCTTGAATCTTTTTAAATTCTCTTCCTAAATAAATTTTCCACCAGGATAACTGACAAAATTGCCGAAGAACACTCTCAAATCAAAACAGACAAGGCAAATGGAAAAATGATTTTCAGTAACAATAGCTGGACATATGCTATATTATGAAATATGATGAAATAGTGTGCATTTTTATGAAAGCTGCATTACATTCCTTTATATTCTTCCACTGCACTTTATTGCCGTCACTTTTAAAGTAGGAATCACCCTCTGGTGGTTCTGATCCAAGTATCATGATTTGTTTGTGTTTGCTATAAGCTAGCCCTCAGCTATCAAACTAATGGGCCTAAGGTATATTTAAGTACCTAAATCACCATGCCCAAATGAAGATTTATTTCTTTAAGCACACTCTATGAGAATTGGTTTCATTAAAATATGTTTATAAAATCCAGACTCAAGGATTATAATAGGTTTCAGTTTTACTAAAAATGGTATTTTTAAATTCTGTCTTTTCAATGTGGATGTCTCACATACACTTTGTTATGCATAAATAGGATTTGAAAGTTGTGCATGATAATGCTCTTGAGAGGCCAGAATGTTTATGATTCATGGCTATTACAATTGGTTCATGTATAACAAAGTTTTGCACTTCATTGATAGTTAAGAGTTGTATCTTTTGCATTTAATGACAGCTGAGACAGGTGTTTTTTCAGTCTGTTAGTCTGTTTTTTCAGTTTTGTTAGTCTGTTGTTCTATTCAAAAAAGTATTCACAAGGCAATGCTGAACAGTTGAGATACTTTCCTTTTCACTTTCTTTTGTTCTGAACATCATGGTTCTGAGTACACACAATTGCAAATATATTTTTCCTGGGTTGTCAGTAGCTATAAAACAAAGAGCAGCCTAGAGAGCTGGCTTCTCCTGCTTTTACAGTTTAATGATGCCACATCAGATCTATAAAATGCTGTCTGTTTTTCATAAGGCAGAGACAGATGTCCAAGTTAGGGTCCCTTGCAGTCTGGGCAGTCTTCTATTGCACCCCAGGTTTCTGAATCTAACACAGAAAAGGAACATGTGTGGAACCCTGGATTGCTACTAGGTGGTAGAACATTTTGGCTCACATTGTGCTAATCCTAAAATGAACAAACTCCAGCGATCTGAGACAAAAATAGAGAACAAGTTGCATATTATTACACAACACGTTTTCAGGGGGCTCTCCTTAGGACTTTGGTTTGATATGCTTGATCACGTGGCACAAATGCTGCCCAAAGACATTCCCATGTGTGTTTCAGTCTCTCTCAATGTTTCATTGTTTTGCACCTGTGTGGCATCCCACCTGTGCTGGTTTGACCAGGAAGAAGTGGGAATTCTGGGATGCTGTGGTCAAACCAATGGGTGCTCAGAGTTTGATATTGGCACCTGATGTGGCCAGTGGCATTTGGACATACCTCCGAGAACACAAAGGGGTTAAAAACCAGAGCTTCGGGCCTGGGAGGCCCTCTTGAGCCTTTGAGGGAAAGAGGCCGGATCTGCCTCCCCCGTCCAGCTGCTGCTGCTGGGCAGGGGAGGGGCAGCCCTGTGGTAGGCCTGGGCCTGGACAGAGATGGGGGGTGAGGAGGCCCTTGAGGATGGAAGGGTGGAAGAGCACCAAGAGACATCGGGCAGCCACCACCCCCTCCCCAGGAGAGAGAGAGGGAGAGTCGGCGACGACGAATGTGACAGCAGCCGGCCCAGGAGGAGAAGGGGGGAGTGCGGTGAGAAGGTGCCGGCCGGAGCAGCATGGGAGTGCTGGAGCTCTGGGACAGGCAGAGACTGAAATTTTTAACCCTTTTCTTACATGATTGGGACCTTGCAAAAATGCTGATCCTCCTTGGAGCTGAATAAGGAGAGATAGGAAATGAGATAACAAGGGATAGCTCCGACGGAAGTGGAGAAGACTGGCTGAGTGGGGAGAGAGATGATTGGAGTGGCCTTTTGGCTGGGCTTTTCTTGTGTGGCCATAGACTGAACCGTTTTTATTCCTGTGACACAGAGACTGCATTTAGGGGGAGGCAGTGCCTCAGAACCAGGAGGGTTCAGTGTGGGGACCCCTCGGCCCCAGGGGGTGAAAAATTGGGGGGGACAGACGTCCCAAAGCAGAGACTGTGCCTTTTTTTTTTTGGAGTGAGACAAGGCATCCTTGAAAGACAGCCCTAAAAGCAGCTCTGGTCCATGCACAGTGGTGAGAGCACTGGGCATGGAAGGAAGATGTCACAAGCGGCAAAAGGACTTTCCAGGCGGTGCTGAGTGACATGGAAGCACACGAGGTTTCAACGTGTTTCCAGGGGAAGCCTATGGTGCAAGAAGGACTCCTCTCCTCTTCATGGACTGAAGATTGAGTATTCTAAAGGGTGGTGCCGGACTGGGCAGTTCGTGATTTGGGGGAATGTATTACATTGGGAAATTTTGGTGGGGAGGAGGAGGAAAGGGCTTTTTGTAAGGTTTTCAGTTTTTTCCCTTATAGTTTTTTCCCTTCTTTTCTTGTAGTTTAGTTAATAAAGTTTTCTTTATTTCTAAGCTGGAGCCTGCTTTGTTCACTCCTGGTCACATCTCACAGCACACACCAGAGAGAGGGTATTCTCATGGGGGCACTGGCTCTGTGCCAGGCCTAAACCATGACACCACCCTTAAGGGGAAGGGAGCACACAAGATTTATAGATTCTCATGATGGAAATGAATGATAAAAGTCATAGGGTCCACAAAAGCTTACAAAGTTTTATTAGTAAATTGCACACTTGGCATGGAAGTTGGTGTGTTTGTCCATGATCTCTCCTTATGAGAAGGAGGCAGTGGATTTTGAACAGAAAGATAGGGTGAAAAGGAAGAGAGAGAGGGAGATGGATTAAAGAGGGAGAGAAAGAAAGAGTGAAAAAGAGATCAACAATCCTGGTTCCAGTATCATTCCAGCTGAGATTTTAAGGCTCTTGTGGGTGGCACCAGGGCTCTGCAAGGGTACCTTTTTATAGGCAAGTGTTCCACACCCTGGAGATATGTTTCTCACTTTCTATGCAAATGGGTTATCATGCATAGCTTGTTCTTTTAGACCTTTATAAAAATGGGTCAGAGGGATTTGTGGATGTTTGGTGGTTTTGATCATCCCCTGTAGTATATGCCCACTTCTTCATTTCTGTGTTTGCACTGTACTCTGTTACGCTTCTCTCCAGGAAGCAGAACAAGGTTGTCTGTCCCAGGAAAGTGCTGCCCTCTGTATGGCTCCCTTCTCCGGCCACATATTGCTCTTTCTCACAGCACATTTTTATCAGTCATCCTTGGCTGGCTCTACAATTATAGGTGTTTGAGGCATGCAAAATAGCCCCTTACCTTCTAGGCTGCTACAACCTCCTTCACCTCCAAGACCTTTTCTAGGTAGCAATCCTTCTCTTCCACAGCATACTTAGCTGCTTGACTGATTGCAAGGTATTTACGACAATTTAGTTGTTGACCAGCAAGGGAGTTCTGAGCATCCCACCACTCTCCACATTTATCAGTGTGGCAGTTAATTATTTAATGCCTACTTTTCAGCCACGTGCTAAAGCAACAGTAGCCTTGTGACTTTCATAGGTGCTAGAGTTATATTTTTACTAATAAGCAGTAGATAGGATAGAGTCAGGGAGAAAAGAAATAATGCATGTACTTTGCACTCTGCTGCCTTTTTTTCTCCCAGGAAATAAGGTTTTTTTTTGTTTTCAGACAGTTTGTCCTTTGTCACTCATGCTAAAAAATGCACGTGTAAAGAAGGAAAGGGAGGCATTGCATAGATTAAGGCATGTTATTCACTTTAGCAGTTCTGCTTCTGTTTTTCAGCATGTGAGATTATTTTATCTTGGAAAATTAAAAATTCAGCATAGACAGTGAGGAATACAATAGGAATACTGTAAAGACTTGACAGATTTTTTAGTTTAATTAGCTTTGAGAAACATCCCAGTCTTCAATAAATATGGCTTAAATGTGGAAATCATTATTATTGGTGATCAACAGTGAAATTATGGCTTCAATGCATCTCTAGACATGCAAGGAGAAGAAGAATCTATTGGTGATTGCAGACCGTGGCTGAGTGAGTTATAGAAGTGGACCATATTACAACATCTTTGAAATCCTGTACTTTCTGCCCAGGATTTACAATTAATTGCACACCAAAAGACTTAGAATCATATTGGTTGTTTTAAATGAAGAGTAAGTATTTATGCTCTAACATATTATAAAGACAAGAAGCTGAGAAGAGGTTACTGGTAAAGATAGAACCACAGCAGTCAATATTTTTGTAATTTTGCTTTAGGAAATAATTTTATTGTTTTAAAACTAAGTATGATGCTCAGAAAATACAAAATCTGCATACTTTTCACATCAACAAAATCTAATATTTAATTCCTTTCGTCCTTGTGTGAATACAAATGATGATTTTAGGATTCATAATGAAGTTTTTAAAAAGTCATTCAACTGTATTCTTCTATGTCTAAGTGATTATATTCTCTCCCACTATATCTACAGAAAAAAAATCTTATTATAGTTACAGGGATGTGTTGGCTTCTGTGTTAATAATCTAATTTGCTTATTCAGTCCTTTATCGGTTAAGATTAGAAACATTGTAATGGCAAAGTAATTTAAGTGGTTCCATTAGTCTCTTTTGAAGGAACCATTGATTTTTAATGCTCTTACTTCCTAAGCTCATTTTGCCAAGGTTTTATTTACCATTAGCTTCAAATCCTTGCATGTTAATGTATTTATTAGCCTCTGGAATCCTGTAAGAGTCTGTTTTAACAGAAGCAATGAGCAAAACAAACTGTTAGGCTTGGAATTTACATGCTCCATGCAAAGACTAATTCATGAACATTCATATTTCTGAAATTAAAGAGCCTCTGTGTTTCAGGAACACTTATGTAGAACACTACAGAGAAAGATGAATTTTGCTATATATATTTTCCAGCCCTTCCCATTTTTTTGGCCTGGTCATCAACCAGAGTTGCTAAGAGATATTATTCTTTTTTTACCTCAGTACATTTTATAATAACAATACATAGTCTGGCATGCATCCAGACAGAGGTTTCAAAGAGGATTGGTTAAGCAGTAAATTTAATCCTCCTCCAATCATTGCATTATTTCCAAGACTGTATAATCATCACATAAGAGGGAAAGGTATGGGATTAGTAACTGCTTCAGACTGCTGCTTTCCTTGCCCAAATCCTGCCACATAGCAGACATTTTTTTCATTCTGCAAACCCATAGAGAAACTGCTTCATGTCCAACTGGCAATGGCTGGGGACAATTTGAGAACTGTGGAAGAAAATGCTGACTCCCTCCACAGTTCTCTCAGTCCTTGTGCTCTGGAAGTGGATTATATAAATCTGATGCAGACAAGGAGTAATTTTTGCCAAGCCCTGAACACAAGGGGAGAGATGACATAGCTCTGACTGGACAACCTGAAAGGTGGCAGAATGTATGTGTCTGCAATCCCCTTGTTCTTTGAAAATTAGGGTATTTTCTGCAATGCTGATATAAATGCCCATTTGATAATTAGGATTAACCTCGTATCTATTGTTTTATAAGTATTTGTCATCCTTTTGACCATAATAAATTAGTTAAATCTCCTTCTTTGAAATTTTAATTTGAAAATACTCAAACAGTAAACCATAATACATTTGTCTGGGAAGTAAGAGAATGGAAGATCTTCACTGTGTCAGCCTTTGCATGTTTTATGCTGTAGCTCTGGTTTAAAATGGACCAGTGACCTTTAAAAGTGGAGATCAAAAGTCTGCTGTCATGGAGCATGACAAAAGTATGTAAACATGGCCTTTCTTGAGTCTGTATCTGGTATTATAAACTCTTTGTTGTTGGCTGGTTTCAATGGCTGCATTTCACTGGAAGGCATTGACAGAATCAGGCCTTGATCTTTATTTTAAGCTTTTGGGGGCCTGGGTAAGTAATTGTATTGTAGCCTTTTTAGATAAAGCTAACGGAATCTACTTCTCAGCTGCAATCACACGTGTCTCATAGAAGTTATGAATTGGCATTGCTTACTTCACACTTTGGAATGGAAATTGAACAAATGGACATACTGTTTGCTAAATTCAGTGACTTCTGTTTTGGTAGATGTGAGTGCACACAGCAGATTAGTCTCTTCAGGAGGTGTCTGAACCTCAAATTTGCATGTTTGTAAGACAATTCCTGTGGTAGTCAGCTTATCCAAGATGGAAATTCCTAGTATAGGCATAAAGCTTTCAATATATTAAGTAATACAAGCAATACAAGCAAAAATCCTAAGTGATACAGAATCTTATCCTAATAGAGATGCTTTAAGTTAGATGAACAATACCCTAAGGGTGATTGTTTCTCTTCATTGCCTGGAAAGAGAATGAAGCTATTTAGACAGAGATGTCTTTTTGATAGGTAGGATACATCCCACTCCAGGTATCCAGAAGGTGTGTTTCTGAGTCTTACTCTTGATCATGTAAATGAACAGTCCAGGTGCTGAAAGATACTTAAATTGTAATGAGTGCCAACTGGAGGCAGAAATTTGGATGTAAGTACTACAGTCATGGTGTCCAAATGACATTTGTTGGATTTGATTAGACTTTCCTCGTCCTCACAGAGCAGCTGGGCAAAATGGAAAGAATTCATTTACTCAATGCATAAGCAAAACATGGCCAAAAAGCTCAACATCTGGACCCAAGAATGGTGCATACAGGACCAGGGTGTAATATAGCTTTTTTTATGTATGAGAGAACTGTCAAAATTTAATATAAATAGCCTAAAATGTGAGTGCACTAAATTGATTTAATGTGAGTCTTGCTCAAAAATAAATCTCTTAGTTTCAGTGATATCTTCTCTTTAAATGAATGCATGGACATAAGTATACCTGGCTGACAGCTACAAGCTTCTGTTTACTGATCTGTGACACATGCCTGTTCCTCTCTAAATTAAATGTTCATTATTACCCTGTTCTTCAGGGACCTTTAAGTCATGCTCACAGATTACCCATCATTCGCTGCTGCCTAGTTCTTGTTGCAGTCATTGCATTGCTCCAAGAAGCCTTCTCCAAGAGCAAAGAGCTTCAGAAGGGGTTAAGTTCTAAAAGACGTAAAGGAAATCAGTGCCTGTTAGCCTTGGCCTCTTCTTTTTCAGCAGCACAATCCCAGAGTCTGACTCTACAGATGGTTCTGACTGGCTGAACTATCTCTTACCTGATTGCATTAAATAGGTGTGTGGTTGGACCAAACTTATACTGACTCATTTCTTTCCCTTCAATGAAAGAAAAACTGCTGAAATTCAATCTTTCATGACAGATCAGAAAGCATGTCAAATTTCAACTATTTTTGATTGACTCATTTATTGCTGTTTAAAAGTCTCATTCATAGTGTAAGTTGTCATGTTTCTGCTATTTTGTTATTATCAAGCTCTGAGGATTTATTTGACAGTTTTAAAATCCAGTGCCAAATTAAGGTGATTTATTTCAATATATATATGATCTTCACAGTTTATGAGCTTGTGATTATTCTTTCCAACTCTTCAAAATAACTATTCCTTGAAAATTACTAAACTGCATAATATCCAATAAAACTTATATAACAACAGAAAGCATAATCATCTGGATTCATGGTGTCTTGCTGTTTGTGCCAAATTTTCTCACTGCAGGAAGTCACAAAGTCATGAGGTGAAAAATACTTTGAAATACTTTCAAACTCTTAGAGGTATTTCAAAAATCTTTGATTAAATAGAAAAAGTTGTATGATTTCTTGGTTTAATGACAGATTTTTGAGTCTTTTTTAAAATTAAACTTGATTTAGTATTAGGCACACAGTGCTCTGAGGTATTGTGAATGATCTTGTCAGAAAATGCTCAGGACTACTGGATCAGCTGATGTCATTGCTGAAAACTCTGTGTTATCATTTAAGAAAGGTACACCAGCATGCTCTGAACTAGCACAGATTGGAGAATAGAAACAGACTGCAGACTGCACTGTGTTTTTGCACCAAACCAATGGTGATGTGGAGATAAAACAAGATAATATTTTTAAAAATTGTAATTAGCATTTCTAAATCTGAAAAAAACCATTTTCCTAGGAAGTGAAATTAATTTGATAACAGTGTGAAAACCAAATGTTAGATTTTGAAAACATGTTCTACAAAGTCCTTACTTTTTAGCATTAAGGAATTTCACTTACATTTTTCATTGTTCATTACTGAGAGGTAAGCAGATATTTGGCTTTCAGGAGTACAAAGTCATTCAACTGATGAACATCATCAGGTACCAGAATTAATGAGGAAACAAGCTGGAAATATTTTTAATTCTAGTTCTCTAGTTCTGTAATAAGCACTAGGAAGAGGAATAAACAGATTTTAAAAATTCAGACCAGCAAACCCACTTTATCTTTCATAGGAAAACACCAAGAATAAAAATGTAGAATATGTTTCATTTTATTTTTAAAATATTGCTATTTGTAAGTAAATTAGACCAAATCCTTTATCTTCAGCATACATTTTAGTGTTGAAAAGCAGGCGCTGCAGTTCCTATCTTAAGTTAAATAATTAAAATACTATGGCAAAAGGTATGCAACAAGGAGATTCTGTCAGCACGTCTTTCATGTCTTGGCAGTTGCATATAAGTCAGTAACAGCAGAGCAAGAACACTTCATCTTCTCATTTCTGTAAACTCAGTCACAGAGCAGCGAGTATGTCACAGGTCACTGCATGGTCTTGACACTAGTCCAAAATACAGGTCAGTAAGGCATAACCCCAATTTATCAGCAACATGGTCTCTGGCTAATATGTTACAAAGTCCATATGATGACAAAAAATTCCATATCATTCTAGAAGGGAGCTGTGGTGCTGCACCATGTAGTGATCAAGCTCTGCCATTTGTTGAAATGACTTTTCAGGGCAGTAGAACTCAGGCAGAACAAGAAACTTTCCACTATAGATACTCTGCTAGAGGAATTCAGCTATTTATTCAAGGCTATAGTAATATAAACAATATGGCTAGAAATGTGGGAGTTTTTTTTTCTGTGTCTGTGTGCATGAAAGCATTATACTCAATACCTCTTGAGTGAATTTATGACATTGCATTCGGCAAGAAATATATGATACTGTGTAACTTATCTGCCTTATTCCAATTTATCTACTGCAGTTTTTCCAGCCTGGATAAACATAATTGCCTGTTCCCAAGGAGGCTGTGGGGTAGCATGGTGCTATGCTGACATGTTGGAAATGATTAATGACTGTGAGGTAGGAGAAACTGGGCTAAAATGGATACAGAATCAGTCCAATTAGAAAAAAAGTGAATAAAGTAAATAAAATTTGGTGCACCAGGGTGCTTCTAATTTTTCTAAGTTTTCACCTCATTATTATGGATGTCCATCAAAAATTCACACAAAATATTTGCAGAACAATTATTGGAGTTTCTATGTCCTTTTTTTTGCCTTACAAGGCAAATGATGGTCCTTTATAAGGTCACATAATTTTTACCAAGATGGTACATCAAGACAGCCAGCTTTGCTCATCCTTGAGAATGTATATCAGTGATAGAATTACAGAATCACAGAATGTGCTGAGTTGGAAGGGACCCATAAGGATGATCAGAGTCCAACTCCTGGCCCTGCACAGGACCATCCCAAGAGTCACACCGTGTGCTGAGAGCATTGTCCAAACTCCTTTTAAGCTCTGTCAGGCTGTGACCACTTCTCTGAGGAGCCTGTTCCAGTACTCAGCCATCCTCTGTGTGGGGAATCTTTTCCTTATATCCCACGTAAACCTCCCTTGACTTAGCTTCAGGCCACTCCCTCAGGTCCTGTCACTGGTCACAAGAGTGAAGAGATCAGTGCCTGCCCCTCCTCTTCCCCTAATGAGGAAGTTGCAGGTTGAGATGAGACCTCTCATTCTCCTCTTCTCCAGGCTGAACAGACCAAGAGACTTCAGCTGCTCCTCCTACATCTTCCCTTCCAGACCCTTCACTGTCATTTGAGCCAAGCTTTCATGGAATTAAAAGGTGCAGAGCTACACACCTTTTAATTTTCAAAACTGTTCTTTCTAGAAGACCTGGGTTTCCCAGGTACACAGATGCACTCCATTGTACTTGACAATATTGCAATTTTGCAAAAATCAAAGTGATTTTTTAAATTATTATTAATACTATAATAAGTATAGTAGGTGATAAGCTAGTCATTGCCATGCAAAAATTTCCTTTCTTAGGTTCACATAATGAACAGGAAGCAAGGAGCTTTGTTCAGCCTTCCTTCAGATTAAAGTTTCTGTCATTGATGAACAAATGGCATTTAAAAATGTTTGGCACATAAATCACAGTGCACTTATGGTTTTTTTTTCTCAGGGCATTAGTACTTTGTTCTCAATGTCCTGGATCAAAAGCCTTCCTAAGAATGTGTGAAGTCTCTGATAGGTCTTCAGAAATTTGTAAATATCCTATGTTAAGGGCAGCAAAAACTTTTGCTACTTTTTCTTCTGTGATCAAAGCTGCAAAATTCTTTGTGCTTTACATGATGGCAAGCCTTCATTATATGGCAATTATAATTGTTATAGACATGTTTTACAGTGCTTCCAGCCATCATCTGATACTTAACTCACAATATCTGTCCTTGTAAATCGTAATTAAATGCCTTCCCAGTTTCTAAATTTAAACAGTCATCTATCATGTCTGAGCAGCTGTCTCTCTGTGCATGAAACCCCCTCCCTCCCTCCATGTTAACATGCAGCATGCACTGCAGTGAATTTAATGCAATGCTCGCCTTCACAGGAATTGGCAATACTGGAAAACTGGAGTTATTCTGGCAGCATGATATTCTCTGTGAGGAAAAGCTGGGTCATTGCCTCCCTTCTCTCCCCTGCATACTGCCTAGAATTTTTATGCTCTTACCAATTATCTTGAACATTCTTGATGCTTTGAACAATTAATACGAGGTGCAATTTCAGAAAGTAGATGTTGGCCCAGATAATGCAGTCATGATATGTAGGACTTGTAGTTGCCTGAATATATCAGTATAAAAGGCAATTAAAACATAAATCATGAAATGCACTCATTGTTAAAAGTTTAATTCTCCATAAAATGTATTTATCAGCATTTTTTATAGTGAGTACGTCACAAATTAGGCATAGAGATAGGAAAAATGAACTTGACAAGGTGAAGATTTAAAAAAATCGTGAAGAAGGTAATAAGCAGAAAAGTTGAGAGTGAAAAAATATTAATTTAAATCACAGAATCATAGAATATTCTGAGCTGGAAAGGACCCACCAGGGTAATTAAGTCCAAATCCTGCAAATGACCACCTCAAGAATCACTCCATGTGTCTGAGAGCATTTTTCAAAGGTTTCTTAAATGCTGGCAGACTAAGTGTCATGACTTCCCACCTCCTTGGGAAGCCTGCTTCAGTGCCCAGCCAACCTCTGGGTGAAGAACCTTTTTCTTATATCCAACCTAAATCTCCCCTGACACAGCTTCATGCCAATTTGGAAAATAAAGAGTCTGAAGGCTGCTATTTTTACCACTGTATTCACAGCACTAAAAATAAACAGATGTCATGAAAAAAGATAACAAATATTACTCTTGAATGTAAACTCTTAAACATGTGACAGCAGTAGTCCACTAACTGCCTTCAGTCATGCCGCAGCTATATAATTGCAATTATTATCATCTTTCTCCAGAAAACATTTGATTTCAGTGGAAGTGTCTCCAAACTGTAGTTTGCTCTCTTGCATGTTGCTTAATGATTTATTCTGATAGGTGATAATGAGAAGGGGCATCTAAATGAGTTCTATTTCCACCCACTTTCCCAAATGCTTGTATAACCATGATTGGGTGGGGTTTACTTTTTAGTGAGCCTAATTAATTCCATTTTAAACAATCGGTGTACATATCATGCAATTTTTAGAGCAAGATAATGTGCAACCTGAACTCTTCAATATCAAATATACTTTCAATGTTAGGATTGGATAATGTTTGCACAGATGCTTTGCTACCATGCCCAGGCTTGCCAAGTCCTCCAGCCATCGCTTGCTTGTATCGTGCATCAGTCAATGGCAGACTTCTGTGTGACTTCTTTATTTTTCAGGTTTATATGGACTGTGTACAAGTTCCATATTTCAATAGTATATGACAGCAATAATAGTATATTTGGAGCATATGTTTGCATGTTCCTTTCACCAATGGCATAGATCCACACCCTTACAGTGTTGAAATATGCTACTGTTTCTTGTGTCTCTGCCAAACCTTCTAGGGGAGGGCTTTTTAGTCCACTGGATTTCTTTGTCATCAGAGTAAAAAATGTTTATTATCAATGGAATGTGGATCATATCAATTCAGAAAAAAAGGAGAGCTATCTGGAAGATTTAGCAATGGGACAAAAAGTCTAATATGATATACAAACTTCTATTTATGTTATCTGCTGCCCATGATAAGGAAAACTGACATTAATTTCTTTCTGTTAGTGAAGTCTTATATTGTGGATGAAAAGATCTTTTTTTTTTTTTTTTTATTGTGGAGACCAATGAGAGAACAAACACCTTAACTCTACCTAGGGTTCTCCTAAAAGTAAGAGAAAGCAGTTGTAGGAGACCTATATTTGTACTGGTGTATGGTGGTCTGTGCAGTGACTGTACATGCTCTGAGGGAAAAATTCAGAGCAGGCAAAGCAGGACCCTGGCAGAAGGTGACAGAGAGGTTCTGGGAGGGAGCAGTGGCCAAACAACATTCCCAACCTGTTGGTTTGAGATGCAGATGTGTAGTTTGGTGAGGCAAAATGTTTTAGCTGTATGAACATATGACGTGCTGGGATAGCTGGCATTGACAGCAGTTTCTGATTTGTTTTATTTGCTGATAGAGGCACAGCAATATAGTTCATTCTCCTACCCCAAGACAAATTTTGACAAGGAAGATATTGTATTACTGATGTGCAGTCTCTGGCAAAAGTCTGAAGCAACTCAGAAGATGGTGATATGGGCATCAGTTATCTTTTTGTGAAATATTATGATGAATTTTAAAGACACTCAAAAATATTATTCCGAAAATTTTTGAAGTATTATAAGATGGTTGGGTGCCATTATTTTATGCAGAAGCAGGCTCAAGACTTTTTCCTTCAGATTGTATACTTAAAACATGAACAGGACCAAAGGGATTATTTCCAAAACATATTAGCTTTGGGAATTTTATGTTATCTGCCTGGAATGAGATTTGACTTCTTCCAAAACATTTATTTATCTTTATAATTTTATATTCTGACCCCTTCTTACTTTTATTTGAAACCTTCTCTCTTACCATATGTAAGTAACAACTTACTAGTAACATAATTAAATTTGTTACTGTAAAAAGAAAACGCAAACCAAATAGATTTTCTTCAGCATATAGTTGATGCTATGGATGAAATTATAGCAAATTACAGAATTTCTGAGATGCATTTCCCAGATGTTTTTACAATATCCTACCATAACATTTAATGACAGATTTGTATCTGGAATTTTTGCTGTTACAAGGAATAGTATTGCAGCTCTCTTGGGGGAACATTTCACAATTTATAGTTGCAAATAGATGAAAAGATACCGAGGCATAGATGAAGATTAACAGAAATACTAAGATACAGATGAGCAACTGGTAAAGAATGTTTTAAACCTCTATGGTTCTGGGCATAGGAATGAGAAAACTGAGAAAAATCTATTAATTTTACTTTAAGGATTGCGCAGGATTTAAAATGGTCCCTAAGCACACCTAGTTCTCAGTTTTGGTTACAATTATTTTCTAGATTTTTTTAAACTTGAGCTTAAATATTCAGCTATAGTTTCTTTACTCTGAGCTGGTGCAGCCTCAGCTCCACTACTTTGTGCAGTTTTGGGCACAACAATATAAGATATCAAACTAATAAAAAGAATCCAAAGGAGAAAAATGAAGAATGTGAAAGGCCTTAAGTGAAAACCATGCTAGGAGAGGCTGAGGTCACTTGGCTTGCTCATCCTGGAGAGCAGAAGATGGAGGGAACACCTCATAGAGGACTACAGCTTCTTCACAAGGTGAAGAAGATGGGCAGGCACTGATTTTGTCTCTCTCTTGTGACTATCAGTGGGACTCAAGAAAATGGCATGACACTGTGCCAGAGGAGGCTTAGGTTAGGAAAGGTTCAGGAAGGGTTTTTCATCCATAGGGTGGCTGGACACTGGAATAGGTTCTCCAGGGAAGTGGTCACAGCAGAAACCCTGCCAGAGTACAAGAAACATTTGGACAATGCTCTCAGGCATGTTCTGTGACTCTTGGTGTGTCCTGTGCAGGGTCAGGAGTTGAACTCAATGATCCTGTTGGGTTGGGTCCCTTCCAACTGAGGTTTGATTCTATGATTCTACGATTTCTGGTCTGAATGGGGTTGCCCTTTTTTTTTTTTTTGTGTGTGTGTGCGGCAACTTGTGTCAGTGACCTCTTCTAGCAGAAGAAGTTTCTGCAGAGATGTACATACGACTTCCTGAGTGGTCTCCACAACGCCACCAAAAGTATCATGTTTGTCAAAAATATGTCAGTCAAGTTTCTTTGTTAGCTTGGGAGTTCCTACAGAGTCTCAGGCTGACTGGCAGGGAGTGACTCCTGTCAATCAACCAACCATTTCTCATGAACCAGCCAAGTGTATACTTCCAAGCACTTTCTAAAAGCAGTGCACAAGTGCACAGAGATTTATGCATTTTTCGAACAATTTCAAATAGTACACAAAAGGCTTAAGGCAGCATTTTCCCAAGATATAAGTAAGGTGGAAAATATCTCACTGTTTCTACACTATACTAATGCTGGGAAGGAAGAAGAGCTGAATATGTTATACCAAAACTTAGGGTCATATTTTCCATCTTTGATGCAAAATAAAATGTGTAGGAAAAAATGACTTCTTTTTACTTTTTCATCACCACAGATCTGAAATTGTAACTGGTCTTGTACTCAAAGATAAGTGTGTACTCAAAGATAAGTGTGTTTTCCAACCACTGTGACTAGGTAGCTAGGGGAAGCAAAAACAGTCGGGTTTTTTTTCCTCCTAGGAGTTTCAAAGGACATGAGTAAGGTACCTCTGGAATGGAGTTTCTGTGGGCTTAGGAGAGTAAGAATAAAGAGCTGATTCAGCAGAGCTCAAGACATTATAAAAGTGCCAAGGACAAATGACTTGTGTTGAAGATTGCTTTACATGAAAACAGTTGTAGCTGTCTCCTTTGCGTCTACCGCTGAAAGTTAAGTCAGGCAGCCTATCACTCTGGGTGAATATTACATATTGTATCTCATATTCACCTCAAATCAGACAGTGTGAAAATTACTTCACAACCAAGAGGCACATTTTTCTAAGGTGCATCACACCACAAGCTACTATAAAGTGTCCATGTAGAAAGCCTGAAATACACATAGCAGTGATTTATGTGACATGTAGTTATAGCAAAACTAGTAATAGGTGTGAAATAGAAAATACACAAAGGAGACATTCTTCCATTCTGCCTAGGAAACTCCATGCCTGGATGCAAGTTGGATTTCCAGACATATATTTGCACCTTCTCGCAGTGTGTATGGTTATGACAGTGATGAATTTACACTGTCAGTTTTTTGTATTTAAACTACCAGCTAGAAATACCTGAGGAGATTACAATGTTTATCCATTGGTGCTTTATTTTTTTATTCAAAAAAAGAAAAAAAAATTTAAAAACCCCAAAATAGAAAAACCCCACTTGCTTAGAACGTAGTCAATAAGTATATAACATAACTATCTCTGAAATATCATCATTTTCATAAATCTGGGAAGACTCATGAAGATTTGATGATATATTTTTTCCTCAGGCGTAAGTATGTTCATGAAATGTCATAGCAATGCTCAGAGGATATTTCCTGAAACACACATGAGAAATCTCTCTGAAACTGTCATGTAATATTTATGATATTTTCATGAAATATTTAACAATGTAAAAAGAAAAAAGCACATTGAGCTACAACTACAGTGAAATATCACATGAAATAAAACATCCATTCATGTAAAGTTCCAGAAGATTCATTCATGAGCTGAGAGTAGCTAAGATTGGAAGAGACCTCTGGAGGTGATCTACATCAACACTTCTGCTCAAGCAGTTGGCCAGAACCAAGCTCATGTGATTTTGGATTGTTACCAAGGTTGGAGAGTCAGCAGCCTTCCCAGGCAATCTGTGCCAGAGGTGATCACATTCACAGTGAAAAAGTGTTTCTTGATATTCAGAGGAAACTTCCTGTGACCATTGCCTCTGGTGCTGTCACAGGACACTGCTAAGAAGAGTCTGTTCCATCCTCCTCACACTCTTCTTGTGGTTATCTATCTCAGCTGAGATCTTCCCAATGAGCCTTCCCTCCTCTAGGCTAAACATTCCCATCTCTCTGTCTTTCCTCATAGGAGAAATGCTCCAAAGCCAGATCTATTATTGTTGCCCTTCACTGGACTGTCTCCAGGATGTCCATGTGCCTCTTGTACTGGGAAGCCCATAAGAGGACACACTATTTCAGGTGTGTCCTCAGCAGTGCTGAATAAAGGGGAAGAATCACCTCCCTCCACCTGCTGTCAGTACCCAGCCTAAGGCAGCCTGTGCTGCAAGGGCTCATTTCTGGCTATGTCCAAATTACTGTCACCAGTAACTCCAGGTTATCCTGCCTCATCTTCCTGATCCATCCTTCCTAAGGATATCACATGCTTCCATTACAGCACTCTGGTCATGCAAGCCATCACAGATCTTAAATATTTTTCAAAGTTGACAAATATTTGTGAATTTCTTACAAATACCTAGGAAATTATTAATGAGTATCTCATGGAATTTGTATGAAATATATTATAAAATTTAATGCAAGGAAAAGTCAGTGAATAAAGTGTAAGTTTAAAATTGTTCAAATAACCCCAGTACTCAGAATAGGAACACTGGGCACTTCTGAGTCAGTGTCTTTGGCATCTGCCGTTTGGAGGAAGAAAAGTATTTTTTTATTCCTTACTTCAGCTTAAGAACTTCCCCTACTCTGCATCCCAGCAGGGTTTGTAGTGGCTGTTTTGGACAGTGGCTATTTTTGCCTCGCCTATTTTGGACTGTGTGTTATACAGTCATGGCACAAAACAAATAACATTCAGTAAGAGACAGTGGCAGCTTTCCCTTAGTCTCCCAAATGCACCCTTTACAGTCATGTGATGTCAGTTAAGGAAGGAGGTAAATAGTTTCTGTAATCCAAGAGGAAATCCATAAAGTTTAACTAGAATTAGCACTGCAGAGAGCAATTCATCCCACTTGATGTCTATTTTAGTCTGGGATGTTATTCCTTATACAGGGAGGATAGGTGATAAGTGGTCTACAGAGTTAAAGACAGAGTAAATGAATCATAACCAATGACTAACTAATGTCTAATTAAAGACTTCACAGGACAAGTATAAAGATGTGGATTATCCAAAATTACAGGGGTATTTCAACAGCAGTAACATCCATAATGTCTGCAAACACTTATACTGTTAAAATTAAATAGAAGTGGTGTCAATTGACATCTTGAATTCTTTCACAATAAAGTTTAAATAACAACGGTGACATTTCCAATGCAGACAATCAGCTTTTGAATGAAGAAGGGCAATAGAAATACAGGCATTGGGTTCTGGCTCTTGTCCTGTTCAATGTGGGACTTAAAAATCACAGCCTAGCCTCTGAGAATTTTTAAACTTTAAAATCTATGCAGACAATCAGAACTGCAGAAGGTATTAGTTCCTGCTGAGGAGTTTTGGCCGTTTATATCTGAAGTTTACAGTGATGTTCATGTGGTGCTGGGCACAGTTTTATAAATATATAGAGAAGATTTTATGCTGACTTGCAGTTCTGAAATGGCATCTGCACAGAGCTCCAGAAAAATGATATTTTTTTCCTTGATATTCTCATACATTGCCACACATCAATCTTTTCCTCCTATAAATGAGCTCATAAAAAGTTTTGAACTGAGGCAATGGTTCTGTGTTCAAATGATTAGAAAAAGGGTTGATATCTCATCAGTGCTTTTTGGGATGGAATATTTTATCCGGCACTGGGAATGCTAAAGCTTCATTTACTTCTGTGGTTGAATCACAGCCTTATGCATAGATGCAACTTCCCAAGCTGTTGATCTATATGTCACTTCACATTTTCTTTTGTGCTGCTACGAGGCAACTCTTGTCCAAACTGACATACACTAACTTACACTGACCTTAAGAGATGAAATACTTTGTCACTAGTCTCAATTTCCATACTGGGAGATACAAATGAGGATTTGTATCAGAAAGTGCAGGAAAGGATTTACAGTACAGCAGAAAGCAAAGAATTGTGAGAATTTGAAAACTTAAGCATTCAGCTTGCTGCTGGAGGACTATGGTCCGTTAAATACACAAAGGAAAGGTAGAATTCCTCTGAGAAATATGGACATTGCCAGTGAAAATGTCAGTATCAAAATAGTTTACTTTTGTTCCTTTCACAGGAAACCACTCAGGATCACTGATTCATCTGATTCTAACTTAGACATGATTAAAAGTAGCATAAGGATTTTGTCCTAAAAGAGCCCATTCCATTTCACTGATCAGGAAGAAAAGAGTAGGGTGTCTACCTTAGATGTAGACATGGAGATAACTGAGATCTGAACTTCAGTATAATGCCCTCAAAACACCTCTATAGAATATTATGGACAGGTCTACACAGTGCTAAACCTGCACTGAGCAATCTAGTTGAAGCCATGAGTGTGGAACACTTGTTCCATTATGGGCACCACAATTCAGCACAAAATGTTCTCCATGTGCTGACAAATTGTAAAATGAATCAAAAGGATAGGCTCTAGTAAGATTTTCAGCTCATTCAGTGAATTTCCTGCACAGATTTTCATCTACTTTAAGAATAACATTTGTCCTTGTAAGTCTTGTGAGAGATGGAGAAGAATTATTCCTACTTGTAAAAATGGAGATTAAGGACAGAGCTAGAATTCAGAACTCTGAAGTTTTGTCTTGAATAACTAGACTGCAGTTGTACTTCTGATATTTGGGAAAATGCACTAGGAAAAAAATCAGAGAGGGTACAGTTCTATATATGCATGAAACATGGAGCACCAGTTCTCCTCAGTGGTACAGAACATTTTAAATCTTAGGGACAGGGCTATAACCAAACGATACAAACAAATCGGGTGTTAAGATAGTAGCATTCATAAATTTACTCTGTGGAGCTATTAAACAGAGGCAGACTGACAATCAAGGTCTTGATTCAGCTTTATGCCTATGAAAGGTTGGCTTAATGCTGTAATAAAAGGGTCTTAAGTTGCTTTGTAACAGTTGATAGCTGCTGTCACGAGAATATGGCACAGCTGGGAATAGAGCATGCAGTGTTAGCCAGAGAGGTCTTCCCTCTTGTGATGATCCTTTTATGATAAAAGCATTGGACTGGAAAGTCGAAAATTTATTTCTTGTTTTTACACAAACTTGTGTTATGACCTCTGGAGGCCACTTATTCTGTCTGCACCTCATCCCTTTTTTTCTGAAATTCTGCTCTGCAATGTATAGTTTCGTATGCTGCACTCACAGCCAAGTGCCTCTCACTGCCAGGTTAAACAATGTGACTAATGTTAGTATTGTGCTTATTCTTGCCTATCCTGATAAGGAAGAAATATGTGTAGCACGGTATTTAACCTGTAGATGTAAACCTGATCTTGGAGTCGTTATTTAGAAGAGCTCCAATTATCCTAAGATATAATTAGGGCCAGAAAAAAATCCACAATCATAATGTCAGGGGTCATCACCTGGGTTATGTTTACAGTTCTGAGCAATGCAGCATATTTTTCTTGTAGACAATTAGAAGGTGTCATTCCCTAACTCTGACTTCTTTGTATTGCCCTTGCCCAGAAGTTTAATACATAGGAAATGAGCACAAAGCCAGGGAATTACTTTGGAAAGGAATAGATAAAGGGTCTATCTACTGCTCAAATTTGTCCACTGGCCTTTTTTCATTAAGACAGAACTCAAATATTTGTGCTCATGGTTGTGGAGTGCTTTCATGATAAAGACTATGTGATGGAGATAGAATCACTGTAGGAAGGCCATGTCAAAAGATCCTGCATTGTCTATGTAATATAAACCAAACATGGATATCTAGAAAAGAGTATAGCAATGGAAAAAATGTGGTAAACTTTATCAGAATAGCCTTACAGTCTTTAGAAACTTGCAGCAGAAGAAATTTCTGAAAAAGAAAAGTTGATGTGTTTGAAGATAATAACTACTGCTCACAATTTCTCCCATGAACTTGCACAGTCCCCACTTGAACTTAAAAATTCATTTAGCATTTACAATGTCTTGTGGCAGGAAGTTCCACAGATTACTTACACCATTTGTGAAGATCCACATTTTCTTCTTTTGAAGGTCACACATAGTTTTTTTGGTAGGCTGTGGTGCTTTCATTCAAAGAATAATGAATAGTCAATCCCTACTTAGCTGTTTGCCCCACTCATGACTTTATTTACTCCTATTATAACCCCATGATTTCCTCCCCGCAAGTTTTTACATGCTGAAATTCCCAGCATGTGTACACAAAGCATTTAGAAGCAGTGAACTTGTTTATTAATGCAATGAGGATGCACTGGTTACTTGAGGCCAGATCTGATGGACTGAAGCACCTATGTCTGTTGAGAATAGCAAAGCACTGAGAGTGTCACTCTTTCAGAAATGTCCTTGGCAGTGTCTGCCTTACCAGCGATAAATAAATGAGTCCAGATAATTTTCCATCAAGATAGGTCAAAGCTTTATATCATGTAACAGAAGAGGTACTGCCAGCCTGAGTAGATTGTAGAAATATAGCTGAGCTGGTTGGGTTCAGCTGGAGGCACAGCTGAATCTTATCCAACTGCTCCATTCTAGAGGCAACTGTCTCCCAGCACTCTAATATTGCAATCATAATAATCAGATGTAATGAAGATTAAGTTTCACTGTGTGTCTTCTGCATATAGTTGGCACTTACCTTTGTATCAGTGGTTGAAATTGGACTGTGCTGCACTTACATTTCACAAAATTGTTGTTCATCCAGATTGGGAAAACAGCTAGAGAGCACTGTGACTTTCTGCCTACCCACGCACAAGTTTCCATCCAATAGAAACCATAATATGGTAAGAAAAATAACCAGAATGCTAATTTGTAATGAAGGGAATCCTGCAATGTAGGGGCAACCATAATTATCTGTCTGTAGGCTGAAAAGGAGTGGGAAAATATTTATATATCCATATCTATATTTAAGAATTAATAAAACAGTTGAACTGAGATTATATTTCTAAAATATGTTCATGTTGTCTAGCAATTCTATAATGGAGACAGTTCGTACTGAATCAATGATGTATTTTTAGATTTTCACTTAGAATTCAAACCTTAAGAGTAGAGACTAAAATCCATTGTCTCCTGAGATCATGCTGTTCCTCTGCATTGAAGGGACCACCATACTTATAGGTTTGATAAGTAATACAAAGGACCTAAAAGAACCTGGAAATCACATTTCTACCCAGTACAAGAGAATATCTATCAGACTGGTGAGGAAATATGGCTTCAGCTTTCTTCATGCAGCATGTTTCTTAACGTGGATACCTGTTCTGCCACAAGGGCCGATTAATTTGAGGGTTTTCATTTTAAGACAGAAAATATCTCATGGCAAGTAGTGCAGCTTCAGTCTTTTCTGCTGTTTTCTTAGTCAGTTCTGTAAAACCAATTAATTTTTTTCCACGTATGTAATAGTTAATCAATCCATGTGAGTAAGTCTATGTCCCAACAGACAATATGGTTCAAAAGCATCTCAGGGAATTGCCCAATTCCTGAAATTTCAATTGAGATTGCACCAGGTTTTTGCATTCTCTGCCCTTCAGTACTATCCCAGAATGCTTTGAACCTTTATTACCTGCCTACTGACAATGTGCTATTTATGCAGCGCAATCACATCTTCCTGAGTTTCAGAAAAAAAGTCCAGCTGGCTACAGCACAGTCCTCAAACTATTTAAAACACTTGAACTGAGAATAAGTCCCTCTCTTCCTCATCCAGTTTTGTGGCAACCAAAGTGCAGTATGGGGCCAGGAGACCCAAAGCTGAAACCTATACAAAGTTTTTAAAAAGAGATCTCTCTGAGTATTTGGGAATCAGTCTTGGATAGCTGAGAACTATAATGAGGGTTGCTCTTACCCAGGGATTTAGGAAAATGTGTAATGTAGTATAATGCTGGCAAGAGCTGTTACTCATCAATACCTTTTATAGTTTTTATATATGGATTTGATGAAGAAACTTCTGTGTAATTCATAGGAATAAACTGCAAATGGCCTGAGAATGACTGGAAAAAGACATGAGAATTTCTATAATTATAAAGTCTCTGTGGTAGCTTTTGCCTTCACAGAAAAGTAATTAAAAGTTCTTAAAGAATGAAAGTAACTTGAGAAAAACTGTGTACATCTCAGGCTGCAATTTCAGAATCTTGAGAGGATGCTATTAAACACTCTAACATGAGAAATTCAGGAAAAGCTGTAGATTGTGGTATAAGTTTCATTCTCAGACATGAAAAAATGGTTCCTGATGAATTTAAAATGGTTTTATCTTGGTGCAGTCTGCGCTGTATTTTTCAAGCTTTCCATTGTAATCTGCAGCATTGTCAACTTCAGTAAGTAGTGCTATGATGATGATGGGGGGGTTTATATACTAACATTAAATCAAACATTAAAAAACAATGGAGCAGTGTATTATGGCTGTAATGTTTGCAATAATGAATGCACAAGAAGGAACAGAATGAGCCTTTTAAACAGTCATTAGTTGTTTTTTTTTCCCTTTAAACATGTGCAAAATTCTCTTTCCAAAACTCTGTTGGGTAACATAATTGACATGTTCACAGGTTTCCTGAGACAGAAAATTTAACACATATTGCAATTTTATTTTCTTCAGGAGGTGTAGTGCATTAGTTGGTTCTCTTCAGAAGAAAATAAATTAAAGGTTGTATCTTTTATTGTTTCAATAAACTCACACATCATATACAATGTGTCAAGAATCAAAAAATAAAAGGGGAATATTCCCAAAAGATATTAAATAATCAAAAGTAACTAACAGTATGCTGGTCAGTATGCTTGAACCTGGATATTTTTTTTGTGGTATAACAGTATTTGATTTACCAAAGAGATTATATACAGATTTTAATTTCTGTTTATATTTTCATCTTGCTTAAAAAAGAAATCCAGATGATGCTGTCTGTAGAGCACAAACATTAGATGCTGTTTTTCACCTTAAAATCCATTGAAGTACCAGAGTTATGTCCTGAGGATGGTGTCCCAAACTTTAGTCAACCTCAGTTGTGAAAGGTTTTAAAAGACTGCCTAAAGGGTTTCTGGAAAAGTGATTATTCCATCAGTTGAGACAAAGCTATTTTGCAATCACTTTCTAGAGAATCCTTGTGATATTTTGATGCAGTGAGTAAGTGAAAATATTATCAGAGTGTTATAGTTAATGAAACTGTGGCAGACGTAGCGTGAGTTAAAGCCAGATTTTCAAATGCCATAATTTCTATTAAATGCTTAACATACATTACTAGCTTTTCAAAACGTCTCATGTTTTTTGAGATCACTTGTTCATACAGTTAGAGTAAATGGTGACACTGAAGAAGTGGTCCCAAATCACCAGACTCTGGTGCTGAAAGGAAGATGATTTATAGCATATTCAGTGAGGACCACTGCTTGCAAAAGACTGCTTAGAGGAAACTAAGGCCATTTTCTCCTGGATAGTGTAGGAAGTATAAGTGACCCATTCCAAGTAAGCAGTATGGATGAGATTGCCCCAGGTTTTTGCATTCTCTTCTCTTCAGCGCTGTCCCAGAATACTTGGAACCTCATTATCTGTCCTACTGACAATGTGCTATTTATGCAGCACGCTCACATCTTCCTGTTTTTCAGGAAAAATGTCCAGTTGGCTACAGCACCGTCCACAAACTATTTAAAACACTTGAACTGAGAATAACACCCAGTGTCTCTCTTCCTCATCCAGTTTTGTCCTGTGGCAACCAAAGTGCAGTATGGGGCTGGG
Organism: Ammospiza caudacuta; assembly: GCF_027887145.1. Classification (NCBI taxonomy): domain Eukaryota; kingdom Metazoa; phylum Chordata; class Aves; order Passeriformes; family Passerellidae; genus Ammospiza; species Ammospiza caudacuta. Next base: position 65,033,941 of record NC_080594.1, read on the forward strand.
AGACCCACAGCTGAAACCTGTGAGGTCTTGATGCAGCCAATCTGATGTAGATGGGGCACCCATGAGCAGAGAGGACACAAGCCTTTGTAACCCCTCTTGACCAGGGACCCCACATGGGACAGATTCAGCATTATATCTGTATCTTTAGTGAACATTTGTGCTGAAGGTGATACACTTTCTTTCTGGTCCAGGACAAAACTAGAATGTATTGTGTTTAAGTGTACTGAATTTCTTGTGGAATTAAAGAAATTTATTTTGAAATTTTGAGGAATGTGATGCTTGATCTGATTAACTATTTTGGCAATAATAATCTTTTTCTTTGTTACCCATTTTTCTGGATATATTTTTAGGGGGAACTTGCTGTATTGGGAAGTTGTTCACATAAGAACACAAGTCTGTCAGATGCAGCTGTCTCTTCTTTCAGTGCAGCAGCAGAAGGTTCTTCCTTATGTCTAAAAGTCACCAGAACACTGACTCCCTATGTTCAGCAGCCAATCCTAACATGGCTTTTGCGTGCACTTCTGTTCCTTGATAGCAAACTAATAAGTTACTGCAAATTACTGAAGACTAAATTAGAATTAATGAAGGAAGAAAACTCATTAAGGATAACATGTTAATGAACCCCTATCTTCTATAGTAATAAAATCATTAAACATTTTATCTCATATTAATAGTGCTTAACATTTTGAATAAATAAAAGCTAGCAAGTTCTTGAAAAATTTGAGAGAGGTAGTAAAATAAATATTATATATTTCTAAAGTATTTTTTTGAATAAAATGAAAAACTTTTATCCAGGCAATCGTAACCACTTAACAGTGGGATCTCTACTCAATTTTAGCAAAGGTTCAGTATTCTTCTTTAATTTTTTCCCCAGTTTATTATTTCTATGCAATAAGCACATTCCCATTTTCTTTGCATGAATCCATTGTCAATTAGGTGCATATCTTGTCACTCGTACAGAAAATGTTATTACTTTTCACAGGAAATTTGACATACTTCAGACTGATTATTTTTTGGAAGAAAAAGAAGTCTCTTACTTGCACCAAGTAAATGATGTGAAGTGTCTACTGCATTGCATGAACTGAATATCAAGTATCTTATTTATACAGTGTTATTTGTATAGTAACAGCTGATTATGGAAAATATAGTCTGAAGTTTTTTTCCAGAACACTTATTGCTGTCACACTTATTTATTAACTTTGCTGGTTTAGATGAAGATCATGTACAATAATTCATTGTAAACAATGAAGTATTTCAGTTTATGTGTACTAAAATTAAATTTTTACTCTTTCTTCTTTCATCACTATTAGTTCATAATCTGTCTAATTTAGTGTAAATTGTTGGGAAAAAAACCACAGAGATTTTAAAGACCATTTCATTGCCTCCTCTAACAGGGCTAATAGTAATGTTCCTATAACACATATTCACTAGTGGTCACATTTCCCCACCATATATCCATGAAAGAAGTGAAATAAATAGAGTCCAAGATCATTCATAAAGTTGTGTAATAAAACTCTGTGAAAGACAGACAGAATATAATATTCTAAAAGACAGAACCTGAGGGCTAGAATTTACAGAGAAATATGTCCATCAATGAAAATCCCATTTCGGTCAAAAGGAAGAGACTCTTTCAACCCAAAGGTGACATCTGTAATGGGTTAAACCTTAGTTCAGTGTTTATTTAGATTGAATATAAATCCTTTTTCATTTTAGGAATTATATCATGTTGGCACTTACACATATTTCTTATTTGTTAATGTGCAATAGCTTTCCTTTCAGTATATGAATTAGGCATGTTTCTTATTTGTTGATGTGAAATAGCTTTCCTTTCAATATATGAGTAAGTATACAGTTCCAAAATTTGTTTTAAATCTTAATGCATTCAGGGTTAGAGAGCCAGTCTTCAGGCCAATTTCTTCACTACTTGCCATGATACAAACATCTAGAGGGAAAAAAATTGAAAAAAAAAATCAGCATTTAGTGCTAAATGCTAAGCATTTTACTGCAGAATGACTATCATCACTGTATAATAACATCTGACAAATAGGCTATTACCATCAGAGGGGAGGCTTTTAAATCAGGCCTTAACTACTTTTATTAAAGGCTTGGAAGGTAATCACTGAAATTATATTTTTTTTCTTGTGTGTTTATGCTTCTGTCTAGAGTCTTTAGAGATTTGTCAGTTACAATCTATCTACTACCTGTTGTGAAACACTGGTAAGGAGATAATACAAGCAATTAGAAAAGCATTGCTCACTCCTGAAGTGTAATTACCTTAAATGAAGGTTTCCAAAGGGAATACACAATAGTGTTTCTCTGACATTTTTTGTTCCTATATTTTCCCAAAGATACCTTTTGTTTCTTACATATTCTGTCTAATCAGTACCTCACAGGTGGCTGCAGAGTGGTGTCAATGCATTAAATATACTCCCTTAGGACTAAGTAACATTGAATCTCAAATCCACCAAAAACAAGGTCAGTCTATGATCCCTTTATACATTATGTCAAAACAAAGTAACTCAAAACCCCTTCTTGGTTAGTTTTAATTTTATGTGTCTTAAATATTTCTAAATCTGCAATCTCTAGACATGCCACAAGGTTACACATGTCATAGTGAGAGTTAAGATGTGAATCTTAGCATACTGATGTAAACCCACATATGTCCCACTTGCCATGCTGTGCTGCATGTATTTTCCCAACTTGGGACCCCCTGTGATGGTCCCAGCTGGTCACCCCAGTCCGTGACTCACTGGAAGCTTCTCATATGGGGAGACAAAACATGGGCTCTTTGTATAAGGTGGGGTTATGATGTGGGGTTGTGATGATGATGGCATCACTTTGCCTTCATACCTGCCAAGGCCCGTTCTGTTGTTTTGCCTCTTATCTCTGCCAATATAAACTGATCTTGAACTTTTCCAGAGGGTTGCTAGTCTCTGAGAAATTAGGAAGGGATCTACAAAGTGGTTATTAGAAACAGTAATGAAATGTATTTAAAAAAACTTCATCACTCTACTACACGTACTTCCAGTACCCTTCCCGTTCAGTGAGTGTCCAGCCCTGCAGGGAAGGTTGATCAGTGGATTCCTGCCCTGTTTTCGGAAGGTCTACACTATGAAGTACCTCTGCCTTGGACACTGAGCTCTGGAGCTGAAGCTGGTAGAGATGAGTTCTTCTGTCTGCATGCCCAAGGATGTTCCCTCACAGAAGGGCTGGACATATCCACGTTGCTTAAGATTTGCTTTCACATCTCTCCAAAGCCCGAAGTACAGAATATAGGACTAAAAAAACATTTTTATGTGTGTGTTATTTGTTTTGTTTTGTTTTGAATTCAGAATTAGCGCAACTCACTAGAATGGTGTACTTTTAAACATGAAAATTAAGGTATGTGATGGTATTTGAGGACAAAAAGCTTTGCTGGCGTGTTGTTGCAAGACCACGTCAGAGGACAATAAAACTTGTCTTCTGCAGTAATCCACAGCAATTAACGCAAAAAAGGAGACCAAGGTTCAAGGGCAATTTTGATTGCAAAGTTATTTCACAGTGTACATGTACTCTTCAACTGTTTTTAAATAAGTCTATGTCTAAGTAGATAATGGCTCTGGAAAGCTAAAGAGTTCACAAGGGTAGCAAGTTCTTAATGTATTTTTCTTGTCTCCCTCTTTCCACAGTGCAAAAAATATTGTCAAAGTAAGCATATAATGTAACTTCTTTTATTCCGCTAAATGGATAGGTGATTTTTACACACAAATACAATACACACACTTTGTTACACACAAAGTCCCTAAGACTTTGCTCTTCCCTTGTTGAAGTTCATCAGCTTCCTACCTCTCCAGACTGTCAAAGTCTCTCTGGATGGCATCCACATCCACTTTCCACAGTCTTCAAAAAATATTGGCAAAGTAAGCATATAATGTAACTTCTTTTATTCCTCTAAATGGATAGGTGATTTTTAGACACAAATATTGAGAAATTCTCTTCAGAAATGAGACTTTCATGGGGTTTTTCAGTAACTCTTGTCTCTTGGAACTTGAATTGGAGAGAAAGTGAGTACTCAGCCTTACAGAACATAAAGAATCACTGCATCATAAAAACATTTCTTTCAGAGGGGCTTAAAGGGTGTGTGGCTTCAAGTGCCCTGCCTTTGACAGGGACACCTTCCACTAGACCAGATATCTCAGCCCTCCATCCAGCCTGGCCTTGAGCACCTCCAGGGATGGGAGGCCAACAGCTTCTCTGGCCAACCTCTGTTCCTCACCTCACAGTAAAGAATTTCTTATTTATGTACCATTTAAATCTACCCTTTTTCAGCTTAAAACCAAACATACTATATTCAGAATGAGATGCAGGAAAAAAATTAATTAAAAAGTAACAGCGAAAGGAACTGTGTATATTCAGACCACTTTTGGGTTTATTTTTTCTGACTGTGTTTTGTTTTATGTACTACTTTCCTAGCAACTTGTCTTATGGCTTGTCTTACTGTTTCAAAAAACACTATTTATCATTTTTCAGGCAAGTAAAAATGTACTTCTTGTTTTCCTCTTAATGTGTTTATTTTTTAAAAAACTGTTTTTACACATGGTATTGTGGCTCAATTATGACAAAAACAACATTCATGCCAGAAAAGTGAGAGGATTTTTAGCTTCTAAAGGATAAAAATTGGTCTTCAAAATCAGGTGTCATGGTCAGCTGAAGTCAAAGCTCTCAAGCACATTTTTTTCATCTGTTTTGATAAGATGAATATGGAAAAGTTCATGGCCACCAGAAGCTGTAAAATGAAGCACAAACCTATATGATATATCATAAAAATTATAACTCTTTGTCGCAGACATTTCTCCACAGAAATCCTTTCTTTCGGATTTCTGCGTCTTCGGGAGGCCAGAGGCCTCCAAAGAGAAGGTAAACAATTATTATCAGATGCTGTGGAATGCAACAGGAACACCTTGATTGGCTCATTTTCTATGTTTATAATTAAGGGCCAATCACCAATCAAAATAGGGGACTGAGTCCTTGGCCACAACTTTGTTGTAGATTCTTTCTATTCTATTCTTAGCTTAGCTAGCAGCTCTGCAAAACCTCTCTCTATATTCTATTAGTATAGTCATAATGTATTATATATAATATCTTAATAAATAAGCCTTCTGATCTAGATACAAGATTCACCGTCTCTCTCTCACCAGCCGCGCCCACTCAGGCGCGGTAATAACTCTTTACTTGTATTGTTGTATAGTTTTGTTTAAAATAATGAACAAAATATATATTTATTTAAATTAATACTTATATTAAGTCTGATGGAAAAAAGGAAGCAATAGCTGCTTTGCAGTCAGTTAAAACACTTTACATGGTGAGGATACAAGTGGCACTTATTCCCTTTGAGCCACTTGGTTTATTATATATTCAGTGCCTGAGTGGGTAAACCAGCAAGGAAATTTAATGTCTAGGGACTACTTCATTCTGTTTGCTACCCTTGTAGAGAAGATAGCTCCTTAAGCAAGCCTGTGGATAATATTTGTCACATTAATCTCCTGTCAAATCTATTTCACAACTTATGTAGTTGAACTATACAGGAGTTCAGTTGATGAGAAATGCAAAAGAATAAATCATGGAGAGGCTCAGTTAGTAAGGGGCTAAAAGAAACTTGCCATTTGGTCCGTACATATCTACATATATAGAAAACCTCTTTGCAGTCACTCAGGTCTTAGCTGGAACTTGGACATCATAAACTCAGGTCAACTTCACCAGGTGCTTTAGGATGGAAAGTTTTGTCAAAATCATCCTTTGCTTTATATTTATTTCCCTTTATCACCAAAAGGGTATAGATTGACATTGGTTCAAAAAAGGTTACATTTTTGTATATGTACATTTGGAAGCAGATTGTGGAACTGATGGAATAAAGAGTCTTATACTTCATCTATATTTTGAAAGTGAATTAAAGTAATGTCAAGTCACAATGGACATTTAAGCTAGAATACTGCAGCTGTCAATACATCAGAGACACTAATCAGTGGCACTACTATCTAGTAAACAGTAATTTTATTAAGTATATCAGTATGTTTGTGTAAAAATCAGATTATAGTCAATATTTGACTTTTTTCTGAAAAGAGGAAGCATAAGGCTGATAAGAGAAAGTCATAGACATAATATGTATATGCATTAACTTACAACTGAATTTTTAAGTACTACACAGGCTGTTAGCTAAACAATTTCTATTAGAGAAGGCAAATGAAAGCTTATTTCTTACTTTCAAATTGCAGGTGTAAAAATGCTTTTTGAAGTACACTTACAAATTTGGTGAATGCATTACAGTACTGACCTACTGGTTTGGAACTCCAAGAGACAGAAAATGTTTTAAATAAATGGTCAGAGGTGGGAATAACTGCTAAAGTAATTCTGTTCACTTTGTAAAGCAATGACCCAGAGGAAGAGATGTGCAGTAGAGATAAAATTTCCTGGTACTAAAAACCAGAGTAGCCATTGACAGAAAAACTATAGTACAAAATTACTCTGATAATTTCAGACCAATTGCCTGGACTGAAAAATTCAGTTAATTATTGAGAAATTTTCCTGTAGGTGGAGAAAATTTCATACTAAAATGAAGAAAATATAATCTAAATGTCTGAACACAACAGAATTCTGAGAAGTGTCTGAGAACAATGACTAGAAAGAATAAACAAATATTTTAATTGTTTATTTCCTCTACAGAATCATAGTGTTCAAAGTGTCGTGTGATGTACTAAACATAAACTCCATGGACTTGACTGGTGCCTTGGGAATCTTACTGGCTGTTCTGACTTCATCAGTTGGCTTCTCTATTCTATACCAGCTGCGTGCCTTGTCAGGATTTAATCACTGTACTTGGATCCCAGTGACTGGTAAATCTAGTGGACATCAGTGTATTGCACTCTGATATACCCCTCTGGTATATCCTTCCTCTCTTTCCATCCTTCTCACCTGATAATTTTGTTACTTCTTTTACACCATACTAGAAAAAGAAATGTTGGGCACTTTTGGTTTTGAGCTGTGACTAGATGCTTGTGGGATCACAAGGCAATTCAGGCTGGAAGGGACCTCAGGATAATATCCATCTTCTTGCTGAAAGAGTGGTGAGTATCCAGGCTGGACTAGATTGCTCAGGGCTGATCTAGCCTTCAAAGTATCCAAGGAGAGAGAACACACAGTGCCATTGGGCAAAATCTTTCAAGTTTTATTGTCTTTGTGAGAAGGTTATTCCTAAGCAAGGTGGATATGTATCACTTGTTGAGTTTTGTGGGAGCAAGTTTCAGATTTTTTCTGATTAGAAGACATATGGTTTCATTCAGAAACAGATGATCATATAAAGCAGCAGGGATTTGTATCTGTGAGGGATACAAATCTCTGCTTTCACAGGGAGTTCATGAGGCTCTGATCACATTGCAGTAAATTTTTACTCCTATGAAGAATTCTACTCATGTCAGTGGAGTTGTAGCATGGACATTTTAAGTTGGCAGTAGCATCTCAATATTAGGCCCATAGAAATAATCTGAATTAAATTTAATTAACTCCACATGCAAATGTTAGCTCTGTGAGGGAAAAAAGAGAAGTAATTGTGATTCAGGGAAAAGTAGTAGAGTTAGCTTTTCAGCTCATGTTGAGGTAGATCTCAGGACTGCATGATGCTGTGCCAAGCTATTTCCTCAGAGGAATTGCTCTGCTTAAGAGAAAGCAGATCCTAAAGGCAAACAAAATCATAATCTGAAATGGGATTCCAAGTGATAAGAGAGGTAGGAAGATCTGTTTCATGGATATGTCTGCATTAAATGATGCAGAAATTTACACGTTATTGTATTTCAGTGTCAGGAATAGTCACACTGAATAGTGTCATTAACACTGGCAGAATGTTACATCTGTTTTCATAATTAGAGACCATGGGATTAATTTTACCATCCTACTTTCAATGAACAGTGAGCCTGAGTAATTTTGTGGCTTACATGAATTCATAACATGTAAAAAGGCAATAATACCTGTGGTTGATGAGCTGCAAATTTACACGTGCCTGTCGCTGTGTGCCAGGCAGTCCAGCTCCCAAGTCACTATTTCATAGCTTTCTATGTAGGAAGGGATTTGCCTGTCTTTAGATATCAAGAATGAAACATCTGTGCCTGGGGCAGTCACACAATCAACATCTTCAAAAGGTGAGTCATTCTAAGACTTGTACTTTAATAACCATCTCTGGGGGAGATGAGTTTTCTTTTTCCAATGCCTATCTATTATTGTTTGTTAGAGGAGAAAGAATTTTACCTTTTTCTAATGCATAATTAGACATCTAATTTGGATTAGGAAAGATAATTTCTACCATATTTTTTATCATTGCATTTTTAATGCATTTCATGTAGCCTTTTCTAGCTTTTCAAAGGTCATCTGCATTTCTTGTCCTTACATACAAATAGTCTTGCCAAATGATTCATATCTGTTTCTTTATGGAAATTGATAGATTTAACACAAGATAACCAGGATGATAAAGGGAACACAGAAATATGGAACCTTAAGATGAAAAAACTGAGTATATATAAAATTATACCTAAAGGTGTTAAGATCCTTGAAGAAATTGCTTAAGCCCTGTGCACAGCTAGGCCAGGGAATCTATATTATTACTGTTGTGCAAAAAAACCTGTAAGAACTGTTTAATTCTGCAGCTAACAATTTACTACCCACCACCAAAGCTTGTAAAAGATAATAGAAATATATATTATAAACAAATATAAAGAACAGATAAGAAACAAAGGTGAATTTCAGCTGCCGTGTAGCAAAAGTGGTGTTCTTTACTGATGCTTTCCAGTTTCACTTGTGTTTGTTTTTTTAAAAAAATATGAAGAATTATAGTTTATTATTTTTAAGGTTTGGGGTTTGTTTGTTTGCTTGTTTGTGTGTTGGGATTTTTTTGGTTTTCTTCCTTGACTTTTTCTTTTTAATGTTTTTACTGGAGGCCTCATTTGTAGCTTTGTCAGCTCACAGCCATAAAGTAGGAAAGCCAGCGCCAAAGAATCCTAAATGAGAGTTAGTTGTAGAAAATATTCCCTAGTCAACAAGGAGGGTTGGTCTGTGTCAGTTGGTTTTCACTCCTGACTCAAAATGTCATTAATATTGACGTGCTGGAACTGATGCTGTGTCTATAAAGCTTCACATACTGCAGTATTTCCTACAGCAAGGGTGGGCAACGTGCTTCTGCAGTCTTCAAGGACTCCCCAGGGCTCAGATGAAGCCCTGATTCTGTTTCTTCTCTCCTGTTATTTGCCTGGCCTATTGCCTGACCATCTGCAGAGCTCTGTATTTATGCCACTATTCCATTTGCTTTTCTGAGCTGAGCTTTAAGGAGAAGGCAGCAAGGTGAATTTAGCCTTGCTGCATAATGTCTTAGGATCTGTTGTTCAAATAGGGCAGCCCTAATATAGCAAGCCAAATGAAATCCTACCTTGTATTAACTCACAGGCTGTGTGGCAAATAAATAGCCATGAAAGGAAGGGAAAGTTCAGTGCTTTTAAGAGCCTTCCTGCAATCTGATAATGGCACAGAAAAACAGCTGTGGCTGTTATAGCTGTGGTTGTCTGATAACAGAGCAAAGAAAAAGTTCGCCGGTGAATGGAAGTGGTTTTATTCAACCAGGTGAAAAAACATAGGAAAGAATCAAATTCACAGGATCTTCTAAAGTAAGTATATACACTGGGAATTTACATTTGAAAGAAAGAAAACATCTTGCTGCTTCAAGTTATTTCTGTTTACAAAGGACAGAAAACTTTCCAGGTCATTGAGAACTGTGGGCATCAGAAATGTGTTTTAAGGTGTATATTAGAAGATACTTCCTGATATGTTTTAGCTATCAATAGAATTTGCATAAATTTGTCCCACATTACTTCCCTTTTGAAAACATAATATATATTGGGAGATATTTATGGCTTTATCCCTCACACAAACAATAGTCTGTCTAGAATTCTCTGTCCCCATCTCTGCTCTAGCTCTATTACAAAGACTCATGGAATAAAGTGAATCTTTCTCCTCACTTGCACTCTTTTCCTTTGTCTGTGGCTGCCTCCAGAATACTACTTTGACAACACAGCTATGTTATCAGGGAGATTCATAGGCAGTTAAATATGACACTTGACATTTACATGCCTCTTTTCTTTCTTAGATCTCAAAGAGAACTATGAAAAAGTTTAAACATTCTCATCAATTCATGCAGGGAAGAAAGTGAGATACAGTCAGAGGCAGAACTGAGAACAGAACCAATCCTTCTTATCTCTAGACAGAAGCTTGTCATTTTAGATCAATTATATTATCTAGTTTGGGTTTTACGGTGAAAAAACCCCATATATCTGAGACTCCAGTATGCAATGTAAGAAAATGCATGTAATTATACCTTTCATTAAGAGTTTCTCCTTGCAGAAATAGCCCATCTGAAAAGTCTTTTTTTGCCATGTACAGTCTGCTTAGAGTTTTGTTCAGTATTCTTCTTGAATAAACAAGATAGGAGGTTATTTTCATGTCTCAGCTTCTCAGAGTAAATTGCAAGTAGCAGACAGAAACCTTTCAGAAAGAAAAAAAAATTGCTGAGAAACACATGAAGGGACTTTGTATCTCCTAGGCTAATTCTATAACCTTTGGCTGTAGATCTGAAAATGTTTATGAGTGAGGATGTGATTTATGTTTAAAGTAAGGAAAGATGTAAAGGTGAATTAGATCATCCGGTACATGTGATCATCATGTAAGCTGCAGTGGCAATTCTTTGATAAAGAATGAAATCATATTAAAATGATAAGAACAGAATTAACAGGGAACCCCAAAGAAAGTAAAAATAGTAAATGAGATGGTTTTAGAAGACCAAACAGCAAAAAAAAAAAAAAAATCCTTGAATTGTGAATAAAAAAAGGCTCACTGTGTAATAGAGGTTCTGAATTTGGTTTTGGGAGCTTAAATGTCAAACAGTGCTGCAGAATTACCTCAGAAACAGCAGTTCCACTAGCAGTTCACCACAGTTAGGATCAGGAGGAGATAGTCAGGAGACTGCAGGTGAAGGTCTTCCTTGACATGAAATCCCTTATTAATTTAATTATTGACATGAATAGAGCTACTGCGGGTCACATAAGTGTTTCCAGTTATTCCCAATGGTATCTTCTGTTTTTATAGACCCATTTCATCATCAGCAGAGTGAGACTCATGTATGGCTCTTTCAGGTAGCATTATGAGTTTTGTAAAATAAATAGGAAGTTCAATTTTTTGTTATAGTGTTTGTTACAGATCTTTTTAGGCACTGCTCAGAAATGTTTCCATTTGGGGTAAAAAAGGCAATGCCCCTCCTTCCAAAAAAACTGAAAATTAATTTTAAAGTCCATTGTGTATAAAGAAGAAAGTATATAATTAAATATTCTGGTTTTCAAAGCAAGCCTGAAGTGAAAATCACTTTGGGATTTGAATCCAAACTCCACACACCCAAGTTTCTGAACATTATAAAAGACAATTAATAATTATCTTTCTTCATTCTATGCTGTTTAAGAGTGAGATGAGTTTCAAGCAGACTTAATTGGTGCAACTAAAGCAATTCATTAAAAATAATTGAACACAATAATCTGGATTTTTCTCATTACTGAACAAAGAAAGATGGTGAGGAACACTCTTCTTTTTATTCCAGCATTAAAGGTCTTCCTTACTTTAGAATTCTCAGAATAACAACAAATCCCAACACCAGACATCTAACAGACTATGGCTTGGTCACAGCAACTAGAAAAATCTAGTCTAGCATTGGGAAAAGAGGTTTACCCTTTCAAATTACTGTTGTGCATTCCTGTATAATGTCTGCCTGACTGTAAAAGTTCCTCCTGCCTGGGCAGAGTGCCCCTGAATACCTATTAGAGATCTGCCTTTCAAAGACAGGCAGAGTGGTTTATGTTGCTGTGTAAGCTGGAAATTCTGGTTCTTAGGTACATTACTTGACACTTCACTGCGTGAAGCTATTACTAATTAAAGAGCTTTGTTTTACAAAGTTTGTGAATTCCATAAAAAGTTTAGAAAACAGTGTTTACACTTAATGCAAACAATCCAAGGTTAGAGTCGAAATACTTACTTATTCATGAGGCTTTGGGCTTTCAGGGCTTTTAGTTCCATTTTGTTCCCTACTTGATTACGTGTGTGTGTTTAAGGTTCTTTGTCTTTTCCCTTTTTCATTTCCATTACAAACATTGCTAATTCCTAACACAAAATTAACAATCTCTGCATGGTGTTTTTCTCTTAATAGATGATGTTGATGCTGCGTGACAAGAGTTAATATCATTTCAATAATAAGTTAAAGTGCAGAAAATGCCTTTAAAGGGAGGTGACTGAACCACTTTGATGGAATCTTTTGGTAAAAAAAATATAGAGAAAATACAAGGAGGACAAAAAGCAAGGGAAAAACTAAATGATAAATAGAAGAGGAAAATGGACATGTTAGAAGACATAAGAGATGCATTTAGCACAGCCATCATAAAGAGTTTCTAGCAGAAGTCCATTTTTGCAAGTCTAGTGATACATTTTGTAATCTTTTATTTGTGGGGAAAACAGATTCAAAGCAGAATGAGAGGGTGGGCAATTTCATGAGTACCTGCTGACCTAATTAATAGCTTTATTGACATTTTACCATTTGGTAATGTATTGTGTAGGTCAATATGAGTTGATAAAATAGAAGTGCAGAGCTAAGTATTGTTTCCACACTAAGCAAGCAGATTAATTTTGTATTTACTTTTAAATTTTTTATATTATAGTTATGGAAGAACTTGGAAGGTTTTTTTTTCTCCTTGAAAAGGGATTGTATGGCATAGAAACCACTTTTTCAATACATTTTATTGCATCTAGATAGCCTTTTCTCCTGGGCTCAGAGGCAGGAATCTGAGAACATTATTCACTTTAATAGAAAGTATCAGGTATTTATAATGAGAATCTTGAGACCATCACTGCTCATTCAGAGTTCCACAGTCACATACATAAACTATACTGTACTCTCCAGCAGCTATTGTTTCCTTTTCCAAATTCAGTGAAGGTTTCTGTGGTGATCATTTGCTGAATGTCTTATTTTACTTTTTCAGTTTTTCTTACCTTACAAACATAGTCACAGAATAACCGATATCAACGCTGTTCCCTCAAAATCCTCCTTACTGTGTTTGCAAATTGAAGAATTCCATTATTTGCGTGTAAGTGCACAATATTTACTTTTTTTCTCTACTGTAGCAAAAGTAGCACTGATTAATAAATATCAAGGAGAAGTTCTTCAATTTGCAATGATTTCTCCTATCTGAAATTTTTACCCTGTGTCATATTGGTCTAAATGTATTTTAAGTGTAATAACTGCTGCTTTGTATCAACAAAGATCAGCATTTTCCACAGATTTTGGATGAAGCTTTAACTTGGATAAAATGAAGTCAACCCAGAAAGTAATGCCCGTTCTTGTCGCTATCTGCGTTTTAACTTGGGTGGAAAGAAGGATGAGAAATCCAGTCAAGTGGCCCATGACACTGGCTGCTGGAGTCAGATATTGAGTTGCTTGGCTCCTGTTGCTACTAGAAGCACACATCTTGAACCAAAAAAGCTGAGGCACGTTTCCTCTAGGGGCTGGAAGAAGAACTGAAGTTAATGAAAATATTTGCCTGGGTTGCAGACGAACTCAGTAAGCAGGTCATGTATTTTGAAGATGTACTTAACAACAGTAACTTTCTTAGAGATGCTCTGGAGAGTAACAGTTATTTCCCACAGCATTTGAAGCATGAGTTAGTCACTTTGTCAATCAGCTCAGCACAACAAAGCACAGTGAAGGGTCACTGTCATTCAGTTTCTTGACACAAGTACAGGGCATGATTTGATGGCTTTCAGTAGCCACACGTGAAGTTAGTTGCAGAGGCAGAGGGCCTTGGAGATTTCCACTTTATCGTTATTCTCTAAAATGTGGTAGATAATTTCCAAAGAAAATATGCCAGTCTGGCTGTAATGCTGTTGATAACTTGTCTTTCATCTGTGAAATTGCTTTTAGACTTGGTACCTGCCTTGAACATAAGCACTGCAGCTTTGCTACTCTGCTGGATTCATTTGAAAGATACCCTGCTGCTGTAGCCTGGAAGGACTACTGTTGAATTTTAAAGGATATTTTGGACTAATGCAATGATCACTGAGGACAGGCATCAGAGATGTGATATTTGCATAACAGCTTTTAGAAATACTAGTAGAAAGCAAAATGTTGTAAAAGTAAAGGCAACTTAGCAGCAACCTATCCTAAGTACCTTTCAATGTTCAGCTGGCTCTTCTTTAGAGTCTGTTCTAATGATACCTACCCTGATTACACTATTTTTAATAGAAACATGCTCAGCTAATATCTCCAAAGCAAGCAGGTGTACATCCCACTTAACAAGTTCATATACAGAGAAGTGGGTGGCAAAACAAGAATTCAGATGTCTGTCCTCTGGGTTCATACTTACTGCTTGAAGTAAAAAGAGAGCTCTGTCATCTCAAGCCAGAAAACATGCTTTCAGATTTATCCACTGGTTTCTTTATACTATTTTAGAGTAATGTTTATCTTTAAAGAACCATGGAAACTTAATTCAGAGGAACACTTACCGCAGCTTTCAAAGTACACTACAATGTCTAATTGACCTTGTTACTTCCAGGTGTGAGTGCAGATTAGGGAGAGAAGAAAAAGCTGAGCTTGATGATTTTAATTACAATATAGGCATTAACATGTTTACATGTTTCAGTAAGCAATGAAAAGTTTTTGCCTTCTTACTATCATATATTGAAAAATGTAGACATTTAAAGTGTAATGACTATTTTTTTCTTATCTACTTCAATTTCTAATAGGGAGAAATTGGATTTAAAATGTTTTTTTCTTTTTTAATTCATCTTAAGAAGCTGAGTTTCTGGTACTTTTTGTTTCTTGTAGGTCATGAGCTGAAATATTTTCTGAAGATTATAAAATAAAAAATATCTGAGCTACACTACTTCCTTGCTTGTGTGTCCCAAAGTTGTCAGCAAAACTCCCCGAAGCATTCTCACATGTTGAAATGGGAGGCTGGGATGTGAGGGGGAGAAGACAGGGTATCATGGAGAGCAGTAGGATGATATTTATGTGAACCATATCCTTGTGGAGCAGACATGCTTTCAAAAAAATTATCTCTTTGCCTGGATAATTAGTCTGAGTTTGAAACAGCAGGAAAAAAATAGTACATGCCTAGCTTGCATCTGTCTGTTCCCTTTACTCATGCAATGATTTAGAGACATGAGACACTCACTTTGTCTTTCTGGTTACCTGAAAATCAACTCATCATAGTTCAAGGAGGGGCAGCAGTTCTGTGGTTGCACACACAGGGCTTGCAGCAGTGATCTTTCTCTTTGGATATGCAGGGGTATGGATGTGGAAATCCAGTGCTGTTCTTAGCCATTGGAGCACTGTGCTCTCCTCAGATGACATTTCCCACTGTGTAGAGCAGCTACAATTTCCCTTCGGGAAACACTTTGAGCTAAGCTACAAATGACCCTGTCTTTTATTTTGGTCTACCCACAGTATGCTGTTGGTCTCAAACAGGCAATAACCAGTGTGAACAAATGGTTTTTTTTACCTTGATATCAGATTTTTTGCCTAAGAGGATTTTTTTTTAAAAAATAAACAATGAAAGCTGCTCTTTGGTGGCCAGCTTATTTATTTGAGCTGGAAATAATGTATTACTTTAATGTTTGCTGTATGGTCTTGTAGATCCTGAATTCTAGGATTTGCCAGTCAAAGATCCTTTTAAAAAACAAACAAATAAAACTGAAACAGGTACAGACATCAAAATTATATATTTGAAATATTCAGAAAAAGATATTAAATTCTTTCAAAATTATAAATACGGATTAAATAAAAAATACAAATGAAGTCAACTGAATGAATAATTTTTTTCCATTGTCTTTTTTCAAAATAGATTTTATCAATATTTTATTGGACTTTTCAGCTCTGGAGTCATCAGACTCACAGTAAAAGAATAAAGATTGGTAACTGTGTGGAACAGCATTTGTACCTCCATAGTGAAGATTTACCCATAGCTAAATCACGACTGCAATGTTCTAAATGGCAACTCCAGTAAGACAAGTCTGATGTGGGAGTGATTGCATCAGAAGTCCTTTTACTCTCTTTTGTCTTGGATGTTGCATAACTCTTATACAGTCCAGCAGAGTGCAATCATCTCCAATGTAGCATTTTATATGTGTTGCACAGGCATGAATTATTGCTAATGCAGCATGCTTTCCTTCTGCATCAGTGTTCTTCCCATTATTCTGAGCACTAGTCTTAGTGTACCCCATAGTGTCCACAATATGTTTTGTGAAGTTTGCAATGTGTAAACCTAAATGGACAAAATGGAGAACTTTGCTGCAGAGTTTAAGGCTGATGCGATGAAACAAACTGGTGTAACTCACAAAGGGAAATGTCTGTTTTAGCACTGGGAAACCCCTGTTTCTCTGAAGCTGCCCAGAACAGATGTTTTCATATTGTTGTCCTTGAATCACAATTGATATTAAGGACATTTACTTTTCTTATCCATCAATTATTATATTCTACTTTCTCTCCTTATTTCTAAATACTACTAACTTTCACTCAAAGACAGCTATATATATTCAGCCCTTTCATAATATCACTTTACTCAGTTAGCCACAGGCATGCTATCTGACAGTTTGTGGCAGAAATATTCCACATAATTGAAAAAGAGAAGGACCTGTACTGCCAGATGTTTTCTGACAGGTATATCTCGTTAAGAGGGTGATTAATCTCATCCAACCTTTGCCATGCATAAGATAGGTGTCTGAGTTAGTTCTTTATGCTCTATTTTAAAAAGGGAGGAGAGGTAAGAGTCTTAAACTTATCTTGTTTTGGGCTCTATTATGTTCCAGAAGTGCTTGCTGCTCTGCAACAAGAGGCCTCAATATCTGCTTGACCCTAGACACTGATTTGTTAAGCAGTTGCAGTTTGATAAGATGAAGTTCATAATCAGGCATTAGAGTGCTGTGCACTGAACACAGTCCTTTGTGACATGAATTCGCTTTGCCAGTTGTTCAACCTGGCCAAATAAAGAGCAATTAAGATAAGGTAGCAGAGCATCAAGACCAAGGGGATATTTTCAGCACTTCTCAGATGCATTTGAGAACACAGATTCACTTTGTTATTCCCATTCTTCTGGCAGAGATTCTTGGAAATCACATATAGTAGCTATAACCAGGTGAATCAGAAAGAATGTTTTACCTTTGCATTATTATTGCAGTAGTTTGTAATTTGAATTGATAGTCTTAGTTTTCATATTCAACTTTTGCTTTTCTTGCTTCTTTTATGTTCAGATTTTCTAAACTAGTCTCATAAATATGCTTGGCTATAATGTCACATGCAAAATAAAGTTGAAAGATTTTTTGGGAGAGTATCCATGAGAGAAACTGCATTCTGGCTGATATCTACTTTAATGACTCAGGTATCCCTGGTTTGATTTGAAAACATGAACATATTCAAAATAAAACATTGATTTATTCCAAGTCTCTACTTGGACCTAGGAGTGGTGACTAATCTCATTTGCATGTCAGAGTCCCTCACACTTCTCAGCATGGATTAATTGCAGGACTGCATTCATTGCCTAAATTTGCATCTCCAGCTTAGTAGATGTATTTAGAATTTCATTATCTGTCTGCATTAAAAACCATGCTAAAATCCTTTATTACTAAAAAGAGTTCAAAGCAATGAAATTTTACATACAAATCCCTTGAGCTGTTATGTAAGTGCCATGGATTGCACAAAATTTAAATTAAATAATAGTAATAGTAAAGAGAGGTTAAGCATGAAACAAAGAAATTTTCTACACTAATTTAAATTTGTTTTCTTGTGTTTGGATATGCAAAGTTTCTTTAGAAAATGAGTTATTTCCTTCTTTGTCCAATGTTGACTTCATAGGTTTAACTTGACAGTCTTTAAAATTCAGATTTATGTTCTGGGGTTTCAGCATCTTTCTATTTGGCTCAAATAACTATGCTTTATTTCCAAGTGTGTATATAACAGTGCACTGCATGAATACTTTACTAGCATGACACATAAATCTCAGATTTTGGATTTCTGTATTTGGTATCTCTTGTTTCTTCTTTAACAGTTGCAAATGTTCACAGAAAATTTAGATGGAAAATATTTAACAAGAAGAAACCTTTCCTTTTGCTTGGCCTTCTCAGAAAATGGCTTAATTTTTGTCTGCGCTTCCACATTGTTCATGTATGTATAAGTTTAGTGCTTTATATATGCATTATATGTTGCACATACTCTCTTTTATAACATAAACTATTTATATATATATGCATACATATATATATGTGTGTATATATATATAAAAATAGGTGTGACAGTTAGTTGCTCCTTAAATAAAATCCAGTAGAATCCTAGCTTGGTAAATGCCACGCACTTCTTTATGTGGTTAAGTTTAAAGTAATTTTCTCTGCTTTCTATGACTGTGTGTCATAGAAATGGTTGATGAGATCCCTTTGCCTAAGTTAGATTTTTAAATGTTACAAGTCTATGTGCAAATTACAGTCTACCTCTTTATTGCCAATAGAGAGGAAATAAATTAACTGGCTTATGGATCTGCATACTTTTATTAAATTTCAAAGATTCTGGTGTGAATAAATGAATTGCTTTCCATGTAACTGGGTCATAGAACTAAGTCTCTGGGTGGTTTGATGCTATAGAACTCAGTTTCTGCCTCTTTACAAGATAATTCTGCCTTCTGCCTCAGGTGGGGTGGTATTTGCCGGCAGATTTGCAAGATAAGATTGACTGAAAAAGGAATTCACATAATACCTTCCTATCTTCTTTTTCTTAAACTGTTTACCCAAAATGCTTTTGTCCTCATTCCTAGCTCAGATTTGTATCCACACCATTAAGATATCTGCAGGGCTATTGAACCCTGGTTCTAGTTAGAGATCTTATACTGTTGGCAATTATCTGGAACAAATCTTTAAATACCTTTTTACTCTGTATAATATGCTTTTGCAATATTGGTAAATACACATATCTAGAAAACATAACAGTCTGTCTTCATTCTATTTTACTCAGAGAAATAAAAGCTTTAAAGCCAAAAATGTTACCACTATCAAGCAACATACCTGTCAGATAATGAGCTATTCCTTAACTCCTGTTTTTTTGTTAGTGGTGATAGGTTTCTTTTGGTTGGTTGGTTTTTTAAAAATTTTTAAAATTTTTTTGAGATACCCTTAGATAAAATCAGAATTTTGTCATGGAATGTTTTTATTCTCTTTGTTCCACTAACTGGAACAAATTAGTGCATATTTTACTTTGAATAAGGTAATTTCTTATCTTTGTGTATTGTAACTACTGCATTTTGGATTCTAATTATTTAATTTTTCATAATATAATTAAAATTATTAAATACTTCTGTTTTTGCTTTCCATTATTTTTCAAGTATTCCATTTTAATTTTCAGTATTTAAGCTTAGATGGTACCTCCAAAATGCACACAGCCTTTTTTCCTGATAACTGTACTTAAAATTTATAGCACTTTCAGCCATTAGGTAGGAAAGAAGTGACATTTAGTATCAGCTTGATTTGAGTACTCATTCCAAAAAGCTTTTAGCTTTGATTGGCATGACAACAACATCAATTCTTATCCTTTACAGAGCTTATTGTGCACTGAAAATGAAGAATTCCCATGAGTTCCTCTACACTTATGTGAAATTAAAAAGAAGTGATAGAGGATGGTCCAATACCAGTAAGGTAAGGGAGTGTGAACAATATTTTGTTGAATTAAATTCCCATATGCAATAATAATAAAATGATCGGTATTTAGGCTGTTATTTCACTAACACATTTACACAAAACTTTAAATCTTAAACAGTAAACAATCTCAGCATTGGTTACTGACACTTAGAGGCACTTATTCCCTTCTGGACTCAGCAGATGAATCATAGAATCAAGGAATCATAGAATGGCCTGGATTGGAGGGGACCTTAAAGATCATCTAATTCCCGCCCTCCTGACACTGGCGGGGGCACCTTCCACTACACCAGATTATTCAAAGACCTTTGCTACCTCACCTTGAGCACTTCTAGGGATGGGGCACCCACAGCTTGTCCAACAACCTATTCCAGTCCCCTTTCACCCTCACAATAAAGAATTTGTTACTAATATCTAACATAAATCTGCCCTTTTTTGTTTTAAAAGCATTATAACTTGTCCTATCACTACATGCTCTGGTAGAATTCCCTCTCCAGTCCTCTTGTAACCCTCTCTAGGTACTGAAAGGCTGCTCTGAGGTCTCCCCAGAACCTTCTCTTCTCCAAGCTGAATAATCCCAGCTCTCTCAGCCTGTCTCCACAGAACAAGATGAATGCCTCTACAGTTTGATAATTGCTTTCTTCTAATAGATTGTTTATATCTGTGTTTATTCTACAGGGTTGTGAAGATAGTCTTTATATAGGGGTCAGTAACAAAGGCTAATATGTCCTCAGAAACATTACAAGGCACAAATTTTTGGGACTAGAAAGTAAAAATATTTTTGAAAAGGTATTTTCACTGCATGAATCTGTTAATAGCTGATAGCTTATTTTAGAAATTTTCCAAATATATGAAAAAGGAATTTATGGCTAAGAGATCTAAACATATGTGACAGTTCAGATGCTGCTGGGTGCCAGTTGTTAGCAGACACTTGCTTATGAGTGTACATTGCTGTTAACTGAATGTAACTCTAACTGAGTATATCTTTAAATATCTGCAAAGGATTTATGGCACTGTTTAATGCTGCCTTCTATCTCTATTTTTTTAATAGCCTGCTGTTTAATCTAAACCAGCTATTATTTTTTCATTAATGTGCTTACTGCTAGGCGACTGAGATTATCATGAGTATCTAGCCTAACTAGACAGGAAGTAATGATTTTGTTTTGTTTGTCTGGGGCAGTTTAATGTTTTGGGGTTTTTTTCCCTTTAGTTAGGATCTCTTATGAGTGGTATCCTGGGGAACCAGAAAGAATAAACATTAAGAAATAGCTTTTATATAAACAATAACTACAGTGTACGCATGCAAATAGTCATAGATTTTTGCTGTTGTGAAGCATCTAATTCCATTATTTATCTATATATCTATATCTATATCTATATCTATATCTATATCTATATCTATATCTATATCTATCTAATCTATTTTTCTATCTATATCCAATCTATACCTATATCTATATCTATATCTATATCTATATTTAATCTATTTATATTTATTTCTGTCTATATTTACATAGAAAGATGTCTATAAATATCTATCTATATCTATATATCTATATCTATATCTAATCTATCTATCTAATCTTCATTGACATTTTTCTATATCTCTGTCAATATCTCTATCTATATCTATATCTATCTATCTATCTATCTATCATATGTCTATCTACTTCTCAACCTTTTTATACTAGAATTGAAACAGAAATCTGCTGAGAATCATACTTACCTGTGCAGACTGCTAGGTCATTGCATCATCAGAGTAGATGGGAGTTGATGAATTTGATCACTGACCCTCACCAGTTTTGAGATTTACTAGCTTAGTCCAGTATACAGGCTTCCCTCAAATAGTCCAATATTCAGAGCTTCCCTCAAGGCAGATGAGTTGTGCAGTAAAATTATTCTGGGATTCCTTCATTATTAATGAAAAATTTACTTTCAAACTGGAACAGAAGGGAAGAATGGATGTTTTTATATGGCTAATATGGTATGTCCATACCAAAACCCAAACTAATTTAACTTTGCTTCTTAAACAAATGATACTCTTTTAAACAGCTTTATTATCAGATTTAGTTCCACTCATTAACCTAATTTTTATTGCAAGGATAGTTACCATCAGTGAGCTCATGTCTTAACACAGACAGTTCTTTAAAACTGATGATGCATTCATTGTTTCTCATCAGATGTACCCTGCTTGCTAGGATTTTCATAAGGATTTCTTGTTTCTATCCAGGATTTTCTGAGGGAAAAAAACCCCCATGTATTTGTGCTGTGCACTGCATGAACAATGCTTGTACAAATTGTGTGTCCTGTCATGGTAGATTTACTGTGCATATTTGAGCCATGTTCATGGAAGAAGCTCAGAGGCTTCCTTGTGGTGCAAGTACTGTGCAGGTGATACATTTTCCCTTTCACCATTAAGTGACAATGGCATTTATCAGAACATCCTCTTTATCTTCAAAGACTTTTTGAGACACTGCAACCTTTGCTAGTCAAGGCAAAGAATTAGAAAAAGAATTAGAACAAAACTGCAATATCATGTAATAAACTAGAAGGAGCATCAATATCTTAATCTTGAATATGACACTGCCTCTCCCTGTGCTTTATTTGCATTACATTTGCCACCAGAAAAATGGTAATCACAGCTCAAGTTATCTTGAAAATGTTAATTATTTAAAACTCATATAAGTGCTTTCAGAGATGTCAAAAAGTATATTATATGGGTTAACTTGTTTATTTATCTTTCTCAAGTTATGGGATAGGAGGACTGTGAAGAAATAAAGTTTCCAACAACTGTAAAAGGACTAGAGAGGCCATGTAAAATATTCAGGGACAATTGTTTAAAGTCCCAAGCAATTGGTATCTTTATTTGTCTCAATAAATCCTTCTGCAGCAGAGGTCAAACACACAGAAAGTGCCTCCTCTGCACTTCTCACTTTGGGGGCACTTGCCTCCTTCTTTATCTTCTCTTTTTGTGAGGCCTTTCTCTCTTCTTTGTACTCTCTTTGTTGTGTCCTCCTTGTGAATTTCTTACTGTTACAGTTTTAATATTTTCATTTGTTCCAGCAGCTTAAATAGAAAATATTGGGGTCAGCCTGAGGTTGCAATGCTCTTTCTTATACAGAAGTTGAGAAACAAGATTGGCCTTTTCAGCACTTGCTTCTACATTTTCAAGGCCCATGAAAGGGGAGTTGTGCAGACCTAGGTGACACTTCCCTGCTTAGTAATCAGTCTTTTTCTTTGCTCTCTGTGAACAAAGCAAATGCTTCATTGGCTGCAACTTCAAAAATTTGTAGATAGTTAGAACAGGGAACTACAGTTCAAATAATTTTTCCCCTAAAGATCTAAAATCTTCAAAGATAATTGATGCAATATTGTTTATTGTTAACTACTTTCTTTTTGAAGTAATAGTAATAATAATAATGATTCAAAATTACACTAAAGCAAAACTCACCTTACAAACACTCCTAGATTTTGAAGGAGGGAAGATTGGAGGAAAGAGATTTTTGAATCTTCATAGGAAAATGAGACTCTACGGTCACCTTAATGACCTGAGACCTAAATTGTCTTGATTTGCCTGTTCTGACTTAGGACTGAATTTGGTTTCCAGCTTTGTAAGGAACTGGCTTAAACAGGATACAGTAGTGATGTAGACATTCTTTCCTGTTCCTTTATTTATCTTTACAAAATATATGGAACATTCACTGCAACCAAGAGTCCCAGGTTCTATCTGGCACAGAAGATGTGAAGGTCCTGCAAGGTAGCAGCTCATTTCCACATTTGTCAATATATATTCAGCTAATTAAGAAAGAACAACAAAAACAGGAACTGCTGAAAAAATCCTGCCTGGGTCTATCTTTTTAATTTAGTGTTTCAGGCTCTCATCTTCAGACATAGGCTAGAAATTACCTAGAGATTTCTGGAATGCCTATTTTTGTCTTTAAAAGTTTGGTTTCTTTGCTCTTAATAGTGTGTGTTGAGAGATCCTGTTTATAGGTAAGACAAAAGCTTTTCATCTCTCTCAAACAGGAGAATAAAACAAACTGATGTCTACAGGAACGCAGTACAGGCAGGGCTGTCAAATAAAAGGGCAACAGCATTACCAGCTCATGTAAGCAAAAGAATTGTTTCCTGTTCTGGAGCAAACCAGTAAGAAACAATGTTAAATTTATTTCCTGCTGGTCTAAACCAAATAAAAAAGAAGATTTCCCTTTATATTTTTTTAGAATAAACCACCATGACTTTCTGTGATGGTGGTCAAATGAATTTCTTAGGAAAAGCCCTGCCCAGCACTTTTCTGTGGCCATCTGAGTGTCTCTTTTGGAAAAGCTGACAAACTCTACTAATGCATCTTGTTCTCCACTCCAATCAATGAGTAGATGCTTAAGATCACAAAGTCCTGCTAATATAATAAATGGGGAGAATATATTTTCATGGGGGCACTGGAATTGCACCAGCGTCAAACCATTACACCATTATATAAAATATTTTCATCAAGGAGAGTTGAGTTGGAAATTAATTTAGTAAACTGCCCATGTACAGATGATGCATTCAAAGGCGAGCTGGCTGCTGTCATGAAAAGGCCACTATCATCTTTCAGAAGTTGTGATGTCCAAGGCAGTACACCAATACCTTGAAAAAATCGAATCTATTCAGTCCCTGGGAAGAAGAATTCTGGCTGCGTACTAGGCTGCATCCAAGAAAGGCAAAAGCTCCAGGAAGGCAATTGTTCATCTCTTTTCAGCATGTAGGAGGAGGCCTGTTGGAATCCTGTGTACAGCTTAGGGCTCACAGCTCAAGGGAGATAATGACAAACTGGTGAGTTCAGTGGAAGGCTTCTAAGGGGAATGGAGCACTTGAAAGGCTGAAGGACTAATGTGGATTTCAGGGAGCAATGGAATTTTTAAGTAGATACAGAAATATATTAAAATCATTGCAATCAACTTTGGTGACACTTCAGAATAAATGTTCGTGGAGCTGTAACACTTCTATGTGCTTTGAAGTATGCAGGTGCTATCTAAGTAATTGTACAGAAAATGTATTCACTTGGCTCTTACTCAAGGGCCAGAATCCTGCAGCACATCAGGACAATGACATAACAGGATTAGGACTTTCTCAGGCTACGTCCTGCAGAAATGTGTGTAGTTGAATTCTTCCTGCTGAACAGAGTTTCAATGATATCTGATGTTACATCTGCTGTTGCCATGGATTACTGCAAATGCTAGAGTCCAAACCAAGTGGCATGTTTAAAAAAGGAGGGTTGTACTGTATTTTTTAGATTTTCATCTCAGAGCAGTGAAATTCCATTAGTACAGTTGTTGCTGACACGATAAAAAAATGATTTGTGATTCTGAACCAAATTCATTAGTTCTTTTAAACAAACTGCAACAGGTAAAGACCCATCACTAGCACGTACATGTACAGAAAGTTAAAAGCAGTCATTCTGAAGGTCAATTTTTATTTGGCCTTATTTGGCTAAAATGCATGATTTCCCCCTTTCTCCAATGAATTTTCTCTCTTTGTGGGAAATTTTTCACAAAGAGGAATGTGAAAAATTGAAATGTGGAAAATTGTCCTAGAATCTCAGATAGATATGTGGAAATTTGTCTTAGAATCTCAGAGAGTATAAATTGTCCCTGATTTGCTAGTCTATAGTGATCTATCCCACATTTTTTTTCATCAGTAATGACATGGAATGTTAAAAGAAGAGGAACATGAAATGATAAACATTAATTCCTTAAAAATTCAAGTAAATATTTTAACTGAAAATAGGCACAGTTTTAAGTGAGTTCAGATTCACTACTTTTCAAGGCAGCTGTCTTTTGAGACACTCAAACTTGAAGCTTAAGCCAAAATTTATGAGAAATGGAAATTTTGGGTTCAAAGAAAATAATAATCTAAACAGCCAAATTCTACTTCACTCCACAAGTTGTTTTCACCCCTGTATGTCAACTGCATTTTTAATTTCCAGATCATTGCTTGGGTATTTTTAATTGTATTTCAGAAAGTTCTAAGACAGCAATCAGCTATAAAATACAAGAACTAAGAGCGTTCTTTAACATGACATGTTTCCTTACAACATGAAAACTCCTTTTGAGAAGCTATTCAGTGCAGCTCTTGGATTGAAGGTATGGACATAGTGAATTGATTTGCTATTCATCTTCAATATTCTGTATATGCACTAAAATTTCAATGCATTCAACTTAAATTTTATGTATATAAGACCTTTATTTTTTTCCACTCTCACTTTCTCTTTGTGTAATAAAGAATATAGTCTCTCTCTCAACAACTCAGGTTGATATTAGATGTGAGAAACAAGATACTTTTCATATGTGCTCAGAGTACTGCACATGAAACAGTGGAGAAATCATGTCCCCTTTTCCACCACCCCCCTAAATATTTTAAGTTTTATAGGCAGATAAAGAAGTTTTCTGTATGCTTTCATCTCCTAATTTTTGTCTAATGGCTTGACCTGTTTTCATATTCATTGATAATCACAAATATGAGGTGATGCAGAAAATAAAAGCACAGCTGTTTCAAAGCAAACTTCAATAAAAGATATTTTTAGTACCCTTTCCCCTCATCCCTGTCCTTTGCTGTACAATGTAATAATATATACAGTTATTTATTTTCTGTGAGAAGAGGAAAATGCCTGATCTAATAACAGTCCTTTCCCAAAGGTATCCTTATTGTCTTCTGGTAAACAGTCTGCTGACCCAAGAAAAATAAAGTGAGAATATGACCGCTGTTATAAGCCGCAGAAATATTGGAGATCAAAGTGTAATTGAATGTCAAGCTGCCAACTAGATTTAACTCCATTCACAGCTCTTTGGGACTGAGATCATGACAGTTCTCCCAGCTATATCCTGCATGGGATGCACCACTATATGTCTTGTTGGCCCTTACCCTAGTTCTTACACATAGACACTTTACCCTATCATCACCATCATTAAACTCTGAAGAGTCAAAGGTTACCCTGTTGCCTCTTTGTCCTTGCTTATCCCTTCCGAACCCTTTGTAGCCACAGCAGCACTCCAGTTGTGAGTCAGCCACCATGTTTCTGTGATGACTTCTGCACTTTCCTGTGGCGGAGAAGCTTCCAGCTCCTCTAGTTGTTTTGCTCATTCTATGTACATTGGTGTATTTCTGCTAGGCTATTGATGCCACCACATTTGTGGGGAAGAAGCCTGAATTTCTGTGTGATCAGCCTTATGCATTTCCATGGTTTCTAACAAATGTATCGATGCTCATCTATGCTCATCTATGCTTAGTGGAGAGATGCAGCTGAAGAGAGTAATACATCCTACTGGATGACTAAGGAAATCCTAAACAAGCTTGAATTCAGCACTTTCCAATGTCAATGCCTTATCACCAGGTTACTCTTGCTGCCTTTCCATTCCATTTCATCTAAATCCTCAATGTGCAGCCCTCCAGACTTCAACAGGAGGAAGGGACACTGCTCTCTGCCACTGTGGCTTTGTGGTAACGTCATGCTCCTACCACAAATATTTGGGATTCCTTTCCCCTGTAGAGGTAGACTTGGAGTTAATCCTTCATGTCAGCATTTGGCTTATCCCTTCTACCTTGTTTCCAGGAAGTTATTTTGGAGGCTAAAGTAAGGTGGTAGAAGGATTTGTGTCAGATGTTCTTTTCATTTATCTTTGTTCTGCAACACACATGGTAAAAAGCTGTAACTTGCATGTTTACATTGTTCAGCTGTTGGTACTTTGATCTAACAGAAGCTTCCTGTTGGAGGGAGGGACTCTACCTTCCCAAAAGTCAGCTAAGAGAGGTCTACTGGACTGAAGCATCAAGCGTAGATGAAGAAGAGACAGGGTGAGTTGGAGTTTGCAGTATAAGCACAGACTAGGAGGGCATTGAACAGGGACCCAGACCTCAGGGGATCCAGAAACAAAATATTTTCCCTGTTACTTTGAGATGACTCTATAGAGTTTGTGAACCCAGGCAGCCAGTAGAAGTCACTGGAGGAAGGATAAGGAAAAGATACATTGTACATAGAAACAGGGAAATTAGAGTACTCTAGAAAAATATTTGTCTGATAAAATAAAATATTCTTTTCAGGTAGCTGTAGAGAGCTATAAGGTCCTCCCTCACTCTCCTTTTCTCCAATCTGAACAACCCCAGCTCCCTCAGCCATTCTTTACAGGATTCTTGTTCAAAACCCTTCATTGACCTTGTGGCCCTTCCCTGGACACTTATGAGATAATGCAAGACCACTGAGTTCTGTGCAAACTTTGTGTTGTTTGGATACTGCTAAGTAGCAAGGAAATGGAAATTCTTTAATTTCTTATCCTCATGAGTCAAGATATATTAAAGGTTTGTGATATACAGACATGACATGCAGAAAAAGATTCATGGTCAGTGTTTATTATTGAAGCATTGTAAATTTAACCAATACTTCATTCTTCAAACATTTTCAAGTGTTAAAATTCATATGTATATGTGAAATTTACATTAGGGTTTATGTGATAATAAAAAATTCTCTTTAAGTTGAATGTTAAGTTTGCATCGTTTTAGAATTATAGCAAGGAGAAAAATTATTTTATTAGCCCTATAATTTGTTTTGTTAATATTTTGCTGAGAGTTATTAAGAACTACTCAATATCAGAGAAAGCTGATAAATTCAGAATAGATTGCTTGCTTATTGTCATCAATCTTTTAATAAAACTTTCTGTTGCACTGAGGCTATTTATTTGACTAATACGCTCCAGATCTTGGTGTAAATTTTGTTCCTAGGCAATATGCTTACTTGTCCTTTGCCATTTTCTTTGCCTTAGTTCAAAGGAACTTATTACTTTTGCGTATGATTTCAGTGCACTGTAAAATCATAATAATCTATTTTTGAGAGTGAGTAAATGCTCTCATCTGTGTCATCCACTGTCATAACAAAATTGTAATATAGCAAAAGTAAAAGCTAAAATAGTAAGGAAAAAGCAGAGCAACAAGGAAACTTTGACAGTTGCTCCAAAAATGTTCCTACTGAAATGGAGTACTCCTTATTCCTTGTGTACTTTTTTTTTCCCCTTGCATTTTTTTTGTAGATGGGATGTAATGCCATTCATTTCTCTAAAAATCATTGCTAATCTGATTTAATGATTTTGTGATGTCATTTATGTTACTGTGCCTGGCATTGACATTAAAATCTTTTCTGTTTAGAGTTTCACAAACTGAATTTTGTGTCTTGTCAGTCTTTATAACATAATTTAAAATGTGTAAAATAGGCCAGAACCTTTTAGTCTTTGATGGATGTCTAGAACTGGGAAATGAGATATGACCTGGATGATACAGAGTGGAATTCAATAGAGTTAACAGAGCTGAAGATGGCTATTTGAAAGAAAATTAGAGAACGTTCATTTCACATATTATGTTTTAATAAAAGATGAATCTTGGCATTGTGTAAGTAAGCATAGATTCATGAATACTAAGAGAGGTCTGTGGAGCTCTGGCTGTTAAATAAGAGCTGTCAGAATTAGCAGCTTCAACCTTTTCTTTGGCTTTCAGATGGAGTGTATGTGATGGTAAAAAACAAAAATAAACCTGTTATCTGTATTTTATTTTATGATTGCATTACTATTTTAAGGCAGATACTTGAGTCTGATTTCTCCATAATTTGTTCCAGGTACAATGGTTATAAACTGATTAAGTGGTGCAATTTGACACAAATCAAGTTTCTTTGGTTTTGTGTTGTAAGCAGTCTAAACAAAGTGCATAACAGCATCAAAGGTGCTTAGGTTCATATTATGCAGCAAGTATCCAGATTCATGATTGAGAGAAGAGGTCCTCTTTCTCATCCTGGATATTCAAGACCCATTTTGAGCTTATTTATTCAATTCTATACTAGGCTAACTGGCTGAAGTTTGCAATTAGATGATGAAAGCTCTAAGTTATGTGAAATGATAATGTTTATCTAGAAAATATATTCTGATATTAAGCTGTGATTCTGAGTGAGACATTTAAAAGAAGCAAAAAAAAGAAGCATATTTTTAAAATTCTGACACTGCTATTCTAGACCCTTTTTCTTGTTTTCACACTGATTTCCAGCTTTTAAGTTTCTGCATTACTTTAAATGTTTGCAATAGCTATCATCCTCTTTGAGTCTAGAAAAGGTTCTCCAAAAACTACCAGTAAATCAAAATGGTGGGTTTAAAAGCTACTTTTTACAGCATTATGAGATTTAGAACAGAGCAGAAAATAAGATATTTTTCTGGTAAGTCGTGATTGTGCTAAGATGAAGTCTCTTCTTAGACAATATTTTTGAGTTGTCCAATATTATAATTCTATTTTGTCCTGTTACCTCAGCACCACTGTAGTTCTTACCTTTATGTGTACTATACACAAGGCCATCTCATGATGAGCTAACTAGTTTAAACCAAGAATCTGATTGCTGGACATAAAGCTTGTTTCCACTGGTTGCCTTTTCTAGTCTCTGTAACAATTCTTTTTTCTGATTGCTCCACATCTCAGTATTAATTCTGACTGTAATTCTTACAAGTATTTTAAACAGCTCTGCAATCTAACTGAAAAACCTTCAGCTAATTTTGCCTTGGGCTTTCCTTTTGTTTTGAAAGTGAGTTTATGAAAGTTTTCATATGGTTGAGAAATTAAATGCCAGCTGACCATGGTTTGTTCTTGTTTTGTGTAGTGGTGTGCAGCATTCTCCATCCATCTAGCAGCAACACTGCAGATACATTTTTGTTCTGGTTTTACTGCTTGGATTCTCTCTCTCATCCCACTCATGGGTGTTTGAGTGAGTGGCTGCATGGTGCTGAGTTGCCAGCTGGTGTTAAGCCATGACAAATTTTAATTCACCTTCTGGCTGGCTGATGCTGATAATGATGTTTAAACCAAGAAATCTTGATTGCAGATTTTCTCCAGTTCAGTAAAGGAGCTTTTTTTACAGTTTACTGTATCTTTCTGTCTCTTGCTAGAGGTAAGGTCTCAATGGAGTTCTAGCCTTTCCCTTCTGTAACTGCTGTTGGACTAGTGTGGAGTAACCTATGGAAAAACTGCTGCAAAAAATGGAGTGTAGCATTTAATATCTCTGGTTTTGATGCCATGGACCTGCATGTCTTTTGAAAAAAATGCAGGCTGTTAGTCTTTGATCCTACAAACTCTCCTAAATGAGTTACTCCAGGGTGACAGGTTGATACAGGATTAGCATATAGATATGAGTTTTCTGTGTTCTGACACTTATCTTTATTATTCCATATCGTACAGCAAGGAAAAGTGCCAGGGTAAGATCCAGTCCAGTTAGGACTAAGATGTGGGTGCCAGGATGGGAAATTGATGTGCCGACTGTCAGAGATGCATCAGCTTTAGTGAAAATGTCCGACAGAACCATCTTGGGTAGCTTAAAAGCCGTATAATTATAAGGCTTTAGTATTATAAAATGTAAAAATTATTTTTACATTTTCAGTAGAAAACAAAAACCATAAAAATTTATGCATTCAATTGCTTTAATTAGATGTATAAATGCAATGTGGAGAGTATTATAAAATATTTTGGGACTGCAGCTCCAGGAGGTATCAGTCTAGGTATGTTCCCCCAGTTTGATTACCTATTATCTTGAATTAGCTTTCTCACTCTCTTGCCAAATTCAATATCTAGGTATTAAACAAAAAAAAAAAATTAAAATGCATTTATTCCTTTTTGTTACATGATTGAGTCATGAAGACTTGAGGAAAGAACAGAACAACCATCAGGGATATAATCTAATTCATTTTTTAAAATAAAAATCACACTTAATTCGAAATCAGTTTCTCTCCTGCATCACTTTCTTTAGGAAAAATAAAGGTAAAATAAGTTCACTTTCTATTAAAATCATCTGGATTCCTGGGTTTGATTTAGGATTCATTCTATATGCCAAGAATTAAAGATTTCTCTATGTAATCAGTGTCATGCTCTTTTTATTCATAACAAGATAAAAAGACCTAATGCAAAATGAATTTTAATGTGGTTCTTCAAAGGATGTAATATGCTACTAGTTGAAATGTAACTTGCTACATCAATTTGGACTTCATGTGTTAAGACTAGGGAACAATGACACACTACTTGTTCTCACATTACATCAAGCTGTACCGCATTCACACTAGATACGTGGTGCATTAATCTGTTGCAGTTTTTCTACCAGCAAATAATGATTACTCTAAAGCCATTATGATTTCAGCCTTTTCCTGACATTTGTTGTAGTCTCAGTGACATGCTATTACCCTTGTCACAATTTGGTGTAAAACATCTCTCATTCAAACACCATTCATTACCCTTGGGCTAGACTCACATTCAGTACATGTCAGTAAAGGGGCAGGAGGTCAAATCTCAGTAAATTAGCTGTCCTCTGTGAAAAAATAACTCATCTCAGAAGATAATTTACCTTTAAACAACTGCAAGATTTCCACTTCTGTAAAGTTAGATTCAATTTGGGCTGTATGCTGGAAGACCTGCTTGCAAAACATGTTTACACTTTTTAATGTTTCCTGGGTTGTACCCAGGTGCCAATTTGTGCATACTGATCTCTGTGGGACATGGTCTGAATGCTTAGTACCATAGTCTCAACAGCAGTTCTCAAGTCCACAGCCTGAACTGCATTTTGATTCTCTTCTTCCACTAATGTTAGAATGTGAAATTCTTTTGCGAAAATATAATCTCTTCATTTTATAAATCATCTCTTTTTGTACCAAATGAAATCAACTGTTCTTTGATTTTCATCTTTGAAGCCACTTTGTATTTAAAAATACTGTGGTTTTACACTCTGATTTTAATCCTGTCAATGTAATATATACAAGGGGCTCAAACTGGAATTTTATGCATCTAGTTAAGTAGTCCTCATGAAATATATACACATTTAAATTGCATATTACTTCTTGGCCTGTAAAGCTGATTTTATGGTGTGGCTGTGCCTAAGATTCTTTCTCTGAAAGACCTGGGTGATGGTTCAAAGAGTCTATTTCACTGAACTTGAGTCTGTAGCATAATTTCTTGCTTGGTGGCTTGGTTTCACAATGGGTTGGAGTCCTGTTCAATTTCTATATGAGGAGAAGCTCAGAGTGATTATGTTCAGTGATGATATTACATCTGGATGCTCGATTTGGTGCTTCAGTCTCTATGTTGACCCTCAATGCTGTTGATGTTGAGCTTGGAGTGTTTTTGAGAACAATTCTCCAGAGGCACTTTTCTTTCCACTTGCACAGGCTCGCATTCAGTGATCCCAGACAACCCTTTGTGAAGGCACATGTAATAAACATAAGGGGAGGATCTGATTTTCCTGCCAACTCTCTGTTCTCAGCCTGAGTCCAGCAGATATGAAAGCAAAACACTTGGTGACGTCTGAGCTCTCCACACAAGTCTAGTCTTCTGTTCACTGAGCAGGAAATCTTGCTACTGAAGTATTATATTGTAGGCATGTGGTTTTACCTCCTTTGAGCAAATTTTAGAGGAAGAGAGTTGGTTTTGCTAAGTTTTCTACAAAGATATTAAGGCATTCTCTATGGAAAGTGCCATCTGTGTATTTCTGAATTCTTGGCTGACACAGGGTTCTGCTGGTCTCCTAATGACCTACGCTGTGTCTCAGCTTTAACCACAGAACAAGAGGACACAGTCCTAAGCTGGGCCAGGGGAAGCTTAGGCTAGACATTGGGAAAAATTCTTGACTGAATTCAGAGTGATTGGGCACTGGAATCATCTGCCCAGGGATGGGCAGTCACTGTCGCTGGAGGTGTTTAAAAAAAGACTGGATATGGCACTCAGTGCCATGGTTTAGTTGGTGAGGAGGTGTCGGGTCATGGGTTGGACTAGATGATCTTGAAGGTGTTTTCCAACCTAGTTTGATTCTCTGATTCTGTAAAAGGCACGTATTTGTTCAGAAATTCCTGCTGACTCTCAGCAGTCTTTTTCCAGATTGCTCTTTTACAGGACTGTTTCTCCTCTGTCATGAAGACAGAGGATGAGTGTCTTGCCCAAGAAATTTGAGCACAAGAGCCTTTCTTCATATAAGCTGTGACAACAGTCACTTTTTAAAGCTAACCATAAAAGGTCCTTATGCCTTTTTCAGGTTTGAATCTTCAACGCTTACGATGTATAATGACTTAAGGTCTCATTAAAATCAAAGTAATTTGGGGGAGAGTTGGTGAATTCCCTTGATACAAACCACATCCTCATTCCCTGGTTTTTTACTATTCCTATGAAATTAAAAAGAGGAAAAAATCCAAGCTCTTCATAAAAAAATGTTGCATCTTATTAAAAAGAGAAACAACAAATAACAAATTTGACTCCAACTTTTACCATTATATAAATTACATTTTTATAAAAAAAATGAGTGAGTCACAGAGACTTGAAAATCAAGGTTCACAGTGGAACCTGACAGCTTTTCTACAACATTTTTAATCAGTTTTAATTGTTGTCAGCTGAGTGATCTGTGAAGGTCTTATCTTTATGTGAGGCTTGTAGGTATGGGTTTTTGCTGTTGCTACTAATTTAGAGCCAGAAATAGTTGTGTGTAATTAGGGATCCACAGATAAGGTGAGATTTTGTGTTCATTGAAAGGGACTTAGCAGGGATTCGTGTGGTGTGACATAATTTTGTTCATTAGGATAAGCTTATATTCTTTCACTATAATCACCTCCTCATGAAAAAGAGCTAGAGCTCAATACCAATTCACTAGAAATTTACATGGCCCTGTTGTTGAGCACTGAGTTCTACATTTTTCTCTAAAAATATTATATTTTCCCACCTTGTGCAAGCTGAATGCATTTATATTTAAAAAAAAAACACTCTAAAGATTAGTCTTACATTTCAGACGAAAATTCCATACACATTATTTTTGCATATGTGAATTTACATGTATTTACCTCTAGTAAGTCAAAGACACAGTCAGAGGAAATGCTGGCTGAAGTGTAAGTAATGATTTAATGGAAGCTTACTTCCAATAATATAGTATAAGCATAGAAGAAATGCTGATGTGATGTTTTATAGATTGATTTTTGGAAAAACATTTCTTAAAAGATAAGGAGGGATTAAAAATCTCACAAGTCTGTAGAACTAACAGCCAAAAAAGTCATATAGACAAGCCACTAAGAAACAAACAAAACAACAACAGCTAAGGTGTTTGAAAGTCACCATCTTGCTCACTGTTTTTAGGTGACTGTTATGTGATAAGAGATGACCAGAGTCACCATCCCCTTTCCCCAGTGGAAGACAGCAGTAGTGTGCAGACACAGTGGGACCAAGCATGCAGGCAGCTAGGCTGTGCCTGTGAATCCTTTTCCTGCGCCCCTCAAGCACACAGGTGCCTTAGGCACCTTTCTACTCTGATTAAGCCTTGAGCCATTTCTGACTTCAGGGTGCTGCGTGCTGAGCATGCTGATTGTGGTTTGCTCACTTCAGAGGGTACTGACTCCTTTAGATCTTTCTCTGTGGTTTTTACCTCTTTTGTATAGAGAGCCTAAGCAAATTCCACTGGAAGGGTGAATTGCCTGTAAGTTACAGATATATAACTTATGGTACTTTGATACATAACTTTTGGACAGCTAAACTTTTATGGGAACTGGCCTACTTTTCATATTGACCTTGTTAGGAGTTTTTCCAGAAAGTTTTGTATTGTAACCCTGGAAGTGCTGCCAAAACAAAGTATTACAGCAATGAAAGGTGCATCGTAATTTATATGACAGCAGAAGATCAGGGTTTAAATGGTTGATGGCTCCTATTCCTATCTGATTTTCATGGTAAGACAGAAAATTTCTGGTCTGGGAAAAAAATACCAGAAGGACCATAAAGACAACAAAGGACTTCAAGACAGGACAAAAGACAAGACAAAACCATGGCTGACTTGTCCTGTGCTGGCAACAGTCCTGTTGTGAGTGGGAGTTTAGGCAAGAAGACACCCAGAAGTATATTCCAACTCAGTATCTTTCCTATTCAATATTTTCTACAGGGCTCCTATAGGGTTTTTTTAATTTTTTTTTTCTGAAGCACTAGTAAGACTAAAAAAACTCCACTCATTTCTAGAAGACTAAATATCAAAGATGATATGATATATAATATGATATGATTGATATGATATGATTGATATGATATGATATTATATATGATATAATATTCAGTTCCAGACCTGTGAGAGGATAAAAAAAAGGAGGATCTCAAAGACAGGTTCTTGTTTAAGGAAGAACAGGAAGGATTGCCTTGGAAGAGGCGTAACAGGAATAGAAGTAG
Organism: Ammospiza caudacuta; assembly: GCF_027887145.1. Classification (NCBI taxonomy): domain Eukaryota; kingdom Metazoa; phylum Chordata; class Aves; order Passeriformes; family Passerellidae; genus Ammospiza; species Ammospiza caudacuta. The sequence continues at coordinate 65,069,935 of NC_080594.1, forward strand.
TTTGGAATCTGTCTTAAATCGGTTCTTGAACTCCAGCCCAACCAGTAGAGGAGCTGCTAAAAGCTGTGGATGTCAGATCATTCCTGTAATAATAAATATGGTCATAGGGGAAAAGGTGTTAAGGTAGAGGTTTATGTATTTAAACAGCTGCAGAGAGAACTTTTGTGGATTCTGTCAAGATTCCAGCCCTTGAATCTCAATGAAATGAGGGTGATCTTTTTCCCTCTTTGCAAGTACCAGCTGTCTGAAATTCACTGGCCTATGAAAAACAAGTTACCCGCACAGGAGTATTATAGATACTAACTAGATAACATCAGTATATAACATTATTCTTTGGAAATGCCAGTTACTGAACTGAGCCCCTTCATTCTCACCATGTCCAAAATCATTGAAGGAAAAGCATGGTGGTTGATTATACCATGAGGTGTCTGAATCTTTCCCTTTGCGGGGGAAATATCCCCAACATCCCTTTGGGGTGTTCTTGAATCCAGGCAAAGCCTGAGACTGAGCTAGCTCTCAGTCATGCACGATGACATATCTGAATTTGAACAGACTTGTGCTTGACTGATGGTATAAACTTAACTTACAAAGTGGCTGTAAGCTTAAAAATGCCCCTCATTACTGCCTGTAATCAAATTGCACTATCTCATCCTTAATGAAGTTGTGGCAGTAGAATGAGATATGCTCGTTTAGATGTATCGGGGGAAAAATCAGTACCAGTGTAAAGTAGGTCCATTAATAAATGAGATGGAGAATTAAATTACTAATGACTTTGAAATGGCTGAGATAAAGAAATTGCATGCCAAGCTGCCTTTAGTAAGAGAAATAACATTAGGTCAATTAGGAGTGCTGGAAAACCCCCCCTAAACTGTGAATTCAGTGAGAGCAGCTAAGGAAATAAACTTTTGAACATGACTGCTACTACACAGTGAAATGACGCTCTCTCTCTAGTGCACCTGCAGTTTTAAAACCCCTTTTATCCTCTGCACTGGTTAATACTGGGACTATATTTTCCAAAACCACCTTAAACTCTTAATTCTGTTAAAAGAAATAACAGTGCTTTGGCCTTTAGGTTGTCTCATTCATGCCTTTTCTCTTGTCGTGTTGCCCTACTTGTTTTGACAGAAGCATTTGCACTGCCTTATATCTAACTGTATTTTTGTAGTTTTCCACTGGGATAAATAACTTCTACAGAGTAATGAGGTTTATTAGCTTGAGTGAAGGTAATTCAAGAGTATTGCTTCCATTAAACAAATGTATTTGTCAGCCCAGGTATGTCTTCATGGCACTGGATTCATTGTACTGTTTAGATTTACTCTAATTAGATGTTAAGCTGAAGATTTCTCACTGCCACTGGATTTGGTACTGACAGGCATTTTTACTCCTATCAGGTTTTATTCTAGATGTTTCCTCATATTATGCCTTTCATTTTCTCCTTTTCTGCTCAGGTCATTAAATCCTACCTGACTGATTTTTCCAGTCACACTCTTTTGCCTTTCACACTTTGAACTCTTTCTTCTTTTTGAGGAATGTGGTACATTAGGAAGGCTCGTTTGGAAATGAAATGTCCATCTTTGTTATCATATTTTCATGCTCATAAAAGTATGAGTTGCATTAGAGTAATGTAATCTTGAAATAATCACCCTGAGAGGTGTGAAATGTCTCTTTATAGAGAGTTTCCTGTTTTAATATCCAGGTGATTAATGATTGGAAGGGTCAGTAATTTAGCAGGACTGTTTCGATTATAGGTTGTTATATAATCCTCAATTTTTGATATGGAAAGACCCAACTATTATTTATGCAAATGCAACTACTTTCAAGCTGCTTTTCTGGTAATGATGCTAGTTATGTTTTTTGATGCAAACAAAATAAGTTGAATGATGAAACCAGAAATGCTAAGGCCAATAGAGATAATTATACTTTTCTACAGTAGAACCAGAAATGGAACAAACATTAACTTTATTGCAGTATTTATCAGTATGTTGAACTCAAGGTTTTTAATTTACAAGGCTCTTTCACACTATTCTAATTCTGCCACAGAGATGTTCCAGTGAAAGCAGGGCATTATAAATCAGAAGCAGAGAATGATCTTCCCCAGAAGAAGATTTAAAAGAAACAAAAAAAGCAAAAAACCCAAAAAGAAAAAAAAAAAAAAAAGCCAATGAGAGCCTTTTTCTTTTGCCTCCCAGATCATTTATTTTGTTTCTGAAACATTTTATGAGCCAAATTCATTAGCCATTCCTCATCTGGTGTTCCTGTTCCATTTCATCTTCCCCAGAAGCACTATTATTTCATACCAAGAAATGGTTGCTGGTTAGGGAGGGAAAATCAGAAGATGAGAGACTGCAAACATTGCCTTTCTCCTCAGACTTACAGGGAAAGAATGCCAGATGGTGAGGGAACCTTTCCTTGGAATTTCAGTGGTGGATAAAAGGTCAAACATAATATCAAATACTGAGAATTATCTGGGAATATAATGGAAAAAGAAAGCTTTCCCAATGTGTTAGAAAGAAGGTTTGTGGCTCTCTGCTTGTGAATTTCAGTAACTTTTTTTGTGAATTCAAAGCTCTTGTGCACTGCATACTTTGTTGAATATTCAGACAACCTATAAAAATTGCTTGAATATCTCAAATCAAGACTAGCACCTGGATATGTTATTAATTAAACATTTTTTGTCTGATGCTGAATCTAATGAAATCTAACAAATGATAGAGAATGATTAGTAAAAGGTCAGACAAAAGATTTAAAAATGTTAAGCACATTATTTTGGCTTCTCATTTGCATTCTGAGTTCAACGGATTTATGTTCTTCTTTACACTGTTTTACATAAAAGTAATGGCATAAGGTAGTCATAAATATTTTCTAATAAATTTTAAAAAATCTTATGTACTCTGTATCTTACTGTTGAAAATATTGCTCATACAATAATGCCACAGAAAGAAGTTTTAGGAAAATGATAATCAGATTCTTACTGGACCTGACAGAAGTCTAAGGAAAGTGGGTTAATAGAAATGGAGCTCCTGAATTTGATAGAAACACTTTGATATTCTCCTTGAAGAACTGAAGATTGGTAAAGTATCCTTAGGAGAAGTCCTTAAATACCAGAACTGAGGTCAGCACTGAGAGTTGTTAGGTGAAGCTTCAGTCAATTCACCTTGTCAGAAGAATCTTCTTGTGTCACATGCATCCTCTGAGTCCTACCATAGCATGCTTGGATCAAACCTATTAACAATCAAGATCTGGAACTATGTATATATTCTCTTCAGAGAAGCAAGAGTAAATCGTGCTAAAACACATTGAAAGTACTGCTTGCACAATCTTGCAAGAAATAAATTTACCCTGTAACTCTGATTCTGAAGGAAGATTGTTATGGCCAGCAAAGAAAACTAAAACATTTCCTTGCAACCTGTGTTGAAATGCTTTGAAGAATGTTTAATTTCACATATATTGTTGAAAATTAAAGATTTTTATTTCTTTAGCAGCTTTGATAGCAAGAAGTGGTGAAGAAATGTTTTGTTACATTTTAAAAAATGTCAGAGAAAATATTAAATTTGGTTTTTTATGTCTATCTAGACTTCAAAGACAGGAGAGTTGTAGGAATGCACTCATGGAAATTAAGTGTATGCATCCACCTTCATACTAATGAGGTTTGTTACTAAAACCACACTGCTTTTCTGTAAAATTATCTAATGCCTATTAAGGATCTTCAGTATTATTTCAAACACCCAGAGTTTTATACTGAATACTCATCCTCCCTAGTGCCTCTTTGGAGATATAATGCAGTGAAGATATACTAATGTTGAAAGTGGGTTTTTTTGAAATGTGAGAAGAAGCTCATGTAAAGTAATTTATTTATATTCGTATCTATAAAGCCATGGGAAAAAATTCCTTGCTGAAGTTAATTAATTTTTAAAATTTTATTGTTCTCATATTATGCAACTACTGGAGTGTAAAATATATGGATTTTTTTTAAATTTTATCTTTTTCTCAGACAGCAAATTCCAGCTTTGCAATGTGACTTTAGTCCTACCCACTGAATGATAAAATATAAAGAAAACCCCTTTGAGTCACCATGATGTAAATTTGGTGATAATTTACATCACCAAACAAATAATTTTTGAAGTGACAAAAACTTAAATATTCATTTCATTATCTAGCATATTTCTTTCACAATACTGCATGCATGATACTAGCATATTGCAGTACCAGAATCCAAAGCTGAATTAATACTGTCACTTTGTTATTTTGCACATATATTTTAGAAGTCAGTCTTTTAAGCACAGTTTCTCTTGAATTACTGCTCATGCATGCTATGTGCCATTGCAAGGCTGATTTTTGAAGTTCATCCAATAGTGATTTAGAAATTACTTTAGAAAGACTGTAATTGATTGCAATCATAAAGTGCAGCTGTGTACAGGGGGAAAAAAACCCAAAAAAGGTCTCTTACAAAAGAAAGTGATTTGAGATTTAATTGAGATCTGAAGCAATTTTAATTGTATTAAGATTTCTCCACCTGTTTGTTTAGTGGAAGACAAGATAAACATTTGCTTATAATTCAAATTAATTAATATTATGATTCAAATTATTCAATTTTATACTTTATATATTAAAAAATGTTCAATATTAAGTATCATACAGAGCAGGATAGAATTTGCAGTTTGAAACACCTAGATAGAGCTGTCCACATGCAAATATCTGTATGTTTAGCTGGGTCAAACAGGCCAGTCCTGTGCATATGCCAAGGGTACTGCTGGGTATTGCAGGTAGCACAAGGTGACTCTTTTCTTGGCAATTGAAGCTCGACCGTGTCCAGTTCAATTAATGCATCCTAGGTAATGACTCAGCTGTCCAGGCACCAGACATCTGTTTTAGGGTGAGAGGAATAGCTCTTTGGGGCTCTATTTGCTTGACTAAACGTAGGAATCTGGTGTCATCTGGGACATCACAGAGATCCTGAGGCATCCTCTTACAGCTGCAGACACAGCTTGGGGCATGCAGGAGATGGTGTGGGCAGTGGGGACACCTCAGGGCGTGTTAAACAACACTGGGTGCCTTTGTGAGGGCAGTTCCATCAACTGTATTGACAAGAGGTTTGATTTAGTTGCCTACACCTAGAAGATTTAGAGGTGGGACTTATTTGCCTGAACATAGGTGATCTATGCCCTGGGATGCATAGATCTATGCCCTGGGATGCCCTGGGATGCAAGTCCAGACTCCTCGACACTTCTCAACCAGGTATGGCTTCAGTTGTCACCAGGATGATTCAAGTCACACAAAGGCACACCAAGTCACACTTGAGGTTGCATTGAGATAATTTAATTGAGAACTTAATGTCATTTAAGAGACAGAGGAGACTCTTACCCTTAGGGAATAGCAGCCAGCTGGGATGGCTTTTCACTGTTGCTGGAGTTGTTGTTTTAGATCCTTGATAAAAAATTCCAGATATCCACTGCTTGTAATGAATATTTTTACATTTAAGTCTCAGGTAAAAACCTACACATACATGCCTAAGCACAGGTGTCTTTGTGTTCTGAATTCCGTCAAAAAGGCAATCTAAAAATGTCTATTATAAAAATGGCTGTCAGAACCAAGAGAGTAGTCATTAGTGTTATTTTTTAAATTAGCTAATAAAATACTATGCTAGCCTCTTTTAAAATTATTTCTGTCCATTACACAGTGATTCTATAAACTTGTGCTTGTTTAACTCTTCCCTACTACAACATTACTTGTAATTTCTTCATCTGCAAAATGAAGATTTGCAAAATTGCAAAAGTCAAGATCTCCCTTCCATAGAAATGCATTTGGCTATATCTGAAAGGTAACTCTAAATTAATACATATTAAGTTTCTCTGGCTCCTTTCAGCCTAGTCATTATCCTGTAGGTACAACTGGTCTAGTTCAACACAGGGGAATCGTGGGTCTCCTTGTGATGCTCTATGTAAAGAGAAAAGCTGAAAGAAGAGTAAAATGGTATGCATTGTTTCTTACTGTGTGTTCACAAATATAATAATTCTGGTAATTTCTCAACTATCTTCTCCTTGCATTTGGTCAGACCTTATGGTTTTGTCCTCTTTGAATTTACATCCAAAAGCAGTAGTAGATATACCTCCATTGCTAAACTGATGTGCAAAGGGAGGCTGTGACACAGGACTCTGATTTGGTCTGTCTGCCTTGGTGTTGGCCCACTCCACAGACCAGTTTTGGTGTCACTAGCCAGCTCCAGATGAGATTTGCCTTAAAGGAAGCTAGCCCTAAGCAGTGTAGGTGTGTGCCAGTGAGTGTTCCTGTCTCTCTTACATTTAGCTGTGCACCATATAACCACAGTGACTCTAACCCTTTTCTAAATACTCTGTTTTTCCCAGGACACTCTTTTTAAGCTGCAATTCATAATTACAATTCCTTTCTTCACCACACAGCTGTCCAATTAACATGTTTTTATGAGGTTGAGACTGGTACATCAGCTACAGTCTACCTCATCACGGAGCAGCATGTGGTTCACAGGTTCTAGCTCTGATGAGGACTGGAAAATCACAGCACATTGATAAGAAGACTGCCCTCTGTTTGAGTAACTCTCTTTGAGAAAATCTTGTAATTGCTATTTTATCTAAGTCACTGAACAGCCACCATAAAATTCTGTGTCATTGTGTCTCTTGTAATGGCCACCCTGACACTTGATTGAACAAGGATTGCACCTTTCTCTCTTGAATGATTTGATGCAGAGCCTGTGAACTATAGAAATCTAAAAAAAATGTTATTTTATGCATTTAAAAATACTGCAGGCCCAGCTTTAATTTAGTTTTGTTTGGAATCCAAGATAATTAACCCTGGAATCAATCTATTTTAGAGAAAGTGTTTTCAGCTGCAGCTGCAGGCAGATATTTCAGTTTCAGACACAATAGCCATAGTTAATTATCCAGTCAACAATAATTCTGTTTAGTCTGAGGAGAAAAAAGCCACCCAGGTTTTCATTTTCAAGCTTTAAATCAGCAAATGTTGGAACTTAATCAGTCTTTGTCTAATGAGAAATTAAGTGCTGTCCTTAGAAAACAGATTTCACTCCTGTCTTCTAGGGTGAAAATTTAAATTTACATTTGCCTTAAAAAAAAACCCAAATTGCATTTTTAGTGGCTACAAGCAAAGTGCAATGAGGTTAAGCTGGGAAAGGTCATGCATTACAAAAGATCACACTTGGCATGGAAACACCTTGAGAGATTTCAGCTGGAAAAGCAGACACAAAAGAACACTAATCTATTTCATCACAAATGCTTTCCAGTTAAAATGCAAGGCAAACAGTAAAATAACCTTTTTTTCCTCTAAAGGAAGTTCACTAATAATTCTGAAATATCTAGCAACATTGAACCTCTAACACAAGAATCCAAACTCTTAGACAGCAGGAACAGAATAGAATCTAAAAATATAATAGGTGCATTGACAAAAAGCTTTGGTTTTCTTATGTAATGTTCACATGATCTGCCTGATATCATCTTCTTTAAATTCCTTCTTTGAGAAGAAAAAGGTTACAGCAAAGTGGCAGAACTATTATACAATTAGTAAATATCTGGGAAGGAAGATCCATAACATGAAAGCAGAGTAGTTCTGGCTTTCATACTCCAGTTTTCTTTTCTTCTGGGAAAAAAAACCAAACAGTGGTTTGTTTCCTGTTCCTCAGACTGACTTAGGTGACCTGCAGACAAATGCATCTGGGGCGTGTTGGGATCTCCATAGAAGAAATAATTCTTTTGGGTTCAAACTGACATTCATCTGGCCAATGAATTCAGGCATCTGTCCATGAAAACTCGGGCTTGTGGGAAAGGTGGACGTGTGAGCGGGAAATTGGCCTTATAAAAGTTTGGCTGTGGAGCAGGTATGCACATCGTCAATACTTTTAATTTGGTTGGTTCCTCTCTGGTGGAGGAATGTGTAAGCAAGAAATTACTGTTGACACTTGGCTAGAAGGAGTGAAAGTGTAGAGGGTGAGGAGTTCCTGCCACCGCAGTGATTATCTACAGCTCCTGGCTGTCTAAAGAAGCTGAAACCATCCAAAGACCCGTGCTGCTCTTGCCCAGTACAATTAAACCCTTACTGTAGTGAATACATTTTGCAGGTGACAACCTTTCTCTCCAGTTACATCTTTATGTTTGCTTCACTGCAAGGGTGCTGCCCTTGGCTTGTCCTTTCCTCAAGACAGAGGGGCAGGGCACTCTTGAACATCTCAAAGGATCCACACCCATCACTTACAGATAAATTGACTTTCACTATTTTCAGCTCCTCTGTCCTATTCTGTAGAACTCACACTACCAAACCCAATGGATGTAATTTCTTCCCCCATATCCCATAAGGCAAACTAATATTACATTAGACATTTTGTGTTTTCCCCCTTTCAAAAGTGCAAGAATCCTCGTTTCCTCCTGTGTTAATCAGAGGAGGGAGGTATTAAGAAACTCTCTTCACAGTGTGGCCTCCTGCAGCTCTCTTTGTTGCTTGTCACATGGCCAATTATGGATTCACTTCACTGCAGCTGCAAAACTACAGGACTGGGTCAAAAAATGCTTAGCAATAACCATTTTGTCTGTGTGTTTCACTGTGTCATGGAAAGGGACTGTAATTCTTTATTAGGGAGAGATATAATCATTGAGACAGTAACTGAAATTAATAGTGTTAGCCTATGTGGAAAATAAGGCTTCATGTGTTAGGGACTACCTTTTTGTTGGGTAATCTTGTAAGGGCTGGGGAAAAGTAGACCTAAGGAACTATGTGATTAGTAGATCTGTTAGAAACAAAGAAATTTTTTTAAAATGGTGATTCTTTTTACTTTTGAAATATATTAATTTTTGGTCTAATAAATCATGTGTTTTTAGAAGGGAGCACCTAAGATCCAGGTGGCCACAGAACACATATTTATGTCCAAAAGCTGGAGAAATATCATGAAGAGTTAGCTAAGGTAAAACATTATATTTCTTTTTTAATACCAGAAAAATGTGTGTCACTAGGTATTTTTGAAATAAAGTTAGACTCAAACTGAAGCTCCTTTCACTTTACATGTCACAAAGCATGTCATTATTATTTCAGTCATTTGCATATATCACTGCTAATTATAGTTACTCTGGTTAAAATATTACTTTGATTGCTTTATGCAATTTTCTGGATTAGTAAATCTCTAAAGCAGTCTGCAGGTAGAAGAAGTCTGTAATTTGGATGAATACTGAATTGTTTGAATAAAATGAAATAGTCCATTTGGCTTAAAGAAAAAAATTGCAGATATATGCTAGCTATTTTTAAAGCAATTTTAAATATACATACCTGCTGTGCAAATACTGATATCTAAACTAAAGGGATTATATCTTGTCTTTTTTTTTTTAAGTACAGCAACTATTGACCAGATATATAGCAATAGCTCAAAGTACAAAATGAGTTAGAGTTTACTGTGTTATGATGTGTGGATTACAGACTCCCCAAGTACATTGTCATAAGGTAAAGCAAATGACTCCTATGGAATCACACTGGGCTATCATGGCAAAGAATTGCAGATTAAAGATCACTTGGAATAGTTAGAATTGCAGTGGAGCAAACATAATGGGTTTCCCATCGCCAAAGTATTCTCAATTACAGTTTTTATTTTCTGTTTATCCAAAAAATAGCAGAATAGATTGAGGGTATGTGTAAAGGCTCTCTGAGCTTAAATGAAGGTATTGAGGGGACATGTAAGATTTGAGTCACATCAAAGTCCCATTCAATGTGGTTGCTACATGTATGAAAAGACTGGAGGGAATGAGAAGATGTTTCAGGTGTGTTGGCATTCCTGTCTTACATTAAAAAACAGTAAGTGATTCAGTCCAGTGGGAGAAAAAATTACTTTCAGAGGGTATTTAGTTAGCATGAGGGGAAAAAAATCTTCTCTACCTATGAAAACCTTTAGTTCTCATTTTTATAACAAAAATTGCCCAAGCACTGCCACAGCCTGAAGACAGAGAAGAAGCAGAGGCCTGAGAAAGAGCCGTGGGTAGGCACAGCTTTCACTGTGCACAAGGAAGAATGGACACATAATCAAGAGGGTAGAGCACCCTCAGTGAAGAAGGAAAAGCAATTTACATGTACTAAAAGAATAAACAATATTGTGCAAAGGAAAATGGGATAATCATGAGTGGTGTACTGGAAATATAGAGTTGGTTGTGTAAACTATATAAAAATGTTTCTGTTTGTAAATTATTTATTGTATTTGAAAGTTACATTGACAAATTTAAAAACATACAGGTCCTTCATTTACAATCAGATGTACATCTTACACTTATTCATAACAACCATAACATTTTGCTTGTTAGTTTAGTCATAAGTACAGCAAAAGAATGAACATGACAGCTATTATTTTGCTGCATATGATATAGTGGGAAACTCCCCAGTAGTCATATCTTGGATCTTTGCTCTCTGTTTACCATTCCTCCTGTGGACACATATACCAAACAGTTGCACCACTCATAGAAAAGCAGAAAACAAAAGCCATACAGTATTAAAAGTTAAGGTACAGAATTTTAAGATTTAAGGGGACAACTCACACAGGACTAGATCAGACAGCAGTGATTGATATTAAAATATATTCCACTGAAATCTTTTAATGTGTGTGTTACTGCAGGCAGATGTTTAAATCACATTCAACTTAGAGTTGCTTACACTTATCTGTGCTTTCGTGATGCACTTATCTGTGCTTTTTTCACCCTACATTTGGTGCAATGTGATGGAGACATCCAATGGAAAATCTACTCTGATAGTCAGGAAGTGGAAAAAAGAAAGAATGTTTTCTAAAGGGAACTAGAAGAAGATCCTTGACCACTGTTTCCCTGAGTACAGTAAATATCACCAGTTATTGCAGTAAAAGAGCACAATGCACATGAAGTGCGTTGGCAACAAAAGTGTTACCTCTTATAATACTTGATACTATAGACATAGCACACTGATAGTCTTTCCAGGGACTTCTTATAAAATTTAAAGTCTACTTGAGATTTCTGAATGTTTTTAAGGCAATTTGATATTGTATGAGAAGAGGGAAAAAAGAAAAAAAAAAGAGAAAGGATCCAAAGCCATGATTTATTTTTGCTTGAGGCTAATTAAGGAAAATGAGAGTATGAGTTTTGTAATTTGTGAATATTGGCATGCATGGTCAATCAAGGGGGAAGAAAGCTGAGAGCTCATAAAACACAGACCATCTGTCTTCTTTACAGAGATAATTAAGTGTAATACAACCTGTGGCAAAATGACAAAAGTATAGCTATTCAGTATAGGGGTATTAAGGAATCTGATTTATAAGTTAGTAGTTGGTTAATAATTCTTTTTCATACAGCATTCAGACCATATTTTTTTTATCTTGAAATCTATTTTCAAGGAAATACTATTGGATGGAAGATAAAATTCAAGAAAATACTATTTTTGATCATGTCTACAATTGAACTCTAATGAGAATGTTCACTTATTTCAATTAAAAACCCATTAAATAACTTTTTGTAGTTTAAAAAATAATTTAAAAAGTCTTTTTTAATATAGTAATACTATGAAGTCTTCTTAAAATTGTCTGAAATTGAAACACCTTTTTAGAATGGAGAGAAAGTAACAAAGAAAATATATGCATGTATTTGCTTGACTATATTAGAGGAGTGCCAGTTACCCTAGAAGACACTAAAACTTGTCCAAAACATATAATTTGAAATATAATTTGATGTGCAATGACCTCTTGAGATCATGTTGTTCCTCGGGTTTTGGGTGCTTCAGCCCAGCATCCTTCACAACTCAGATTTATTTGATTTTATTTTCCCCTGTAAAATGTTTGAAGGGCAAGTTTGGGCATTTTTCTGTAGTGAAAGCTCCTGTGAAGCCTATGGAGACCGCATAAAGATGTTATCACTGCACTGTGGAAGTTCTGCAAAGTTCTGCTGTAAATGAGTTGGGTCCTGATTTTACTGAGATTGCTTCTGCCAGTGAACTTTTAACCTCTACATGTTTTAGAAGTTACTATCATCACACGTTAAAAATATACATAGACCAATTGAAGGTAAAAGTATGAAAGATGCACATAGATGTAACTAAAGCAGAATTTTGGTAGAAGAGAAACTGACTACACTAAATGTGCTTCAGTCTATGACATATAAATCACCACAATAATGCATAAAGTGTGAAGGAAGTGCAATTAAATTTGAAGTTAAACAGTTGGGTATGTGCTCAGTCAGTATTTAAAGTCCATTAGTTTTTCTCAATGTGACAGCAGTATCCCTCAGAAGCATTGGATTTGCTACTTAAACTTGAAAATCGCAAAGAGAAAGCATTATAGAATGACTTGGGTGATTGACCTACATTAGTCATTGATGAAATTTCTTCTGCTACTCATTGCTTTTCTAAGCATTGGCTACTGCCTTGCATTTTTCTCCAGAGCTCTGTTGGCTTTCTCATCTTATTTTCTTATCCATTGCATCCCCATTCATCTCTTTTGATTACTTCCTGAATACTATGCAAATCTTAGATTGCATTGGATAAAATAATAGATCATAAACATATTGATGTCACAACTCTTTAAAATCTTGTCTTCTTCTCTGTATCATCTAATAGAATAGAGGCAAACCTTTGAGGTTTTTAATCACTCTCATTTATGAAGGGTATTTTGTTGTGATTGCAAAAAAATTACTCCTTGCTTCCAGAAGAAATAAAACCCCACAGCCCCACTAAATTCATAATTTGAAAGCTCTGAGAAAACTTAAATTCTGGCTTTTAGGAGGAGAGTGTAGTTTATGCAATCAGAACAGAAAAGTATTTTACTGGTAATCTCTTGAAACTCACACAATCAGCCCTTCCTCTGGGGGTGTGGATACACACAGAATTAACTTTGCTGCTGCTTTTCATGCTGATGGCAGCTATTGCAGCTCTATGCAGATGCCAAGAGCAGCCAATGTACAGAATGGCAGTAAGTTTACTCTCCTTACTTCAGTGCTATAAATCACTACCTGGGCACATACATGGCAATGGTATGCATTTATTGTGTCCTCTCATCTTGTACTGCTGTATGTCTGAGTCATTTGCTATTGCAGTAAATGAATAGATTCTTACTCATTATTAATAGATTCTTGGCTATTTAGAAAATGCATGTGACTATTTAACACCTTAACACAAGAAAGGGTATTTCTGAGGAGACCGGTGATTCTCCTAGAAAACTGGCTCTGACTGTAACATCACTGAGCTGATTCAGGTGGAGATGTAAAATCATATGTTCTGACAACTGCAGAATATTTTTTCAGCAATGAAAGGTGCTTTGAACTATCAGTATTTAATCTGTGAGATTTATTATATCCCAATGTAGTTTTGAGATGGAAATCAGGCTGGTAAGCTTTTGTGGGTTCTGCCACTACTATACTCATATAATGTTTAATTTATAAAGTACTGCTCATCCATTTTAGATATCTTCCATTTGGGAAGTAGCTGGACAGTGAGACAGTGCAATTCTTTCCCAGAAGGCTTTACAGAGTGCTGATAAATTTGCAGTCCTCTCAAGTATCTCTTACTGAAGCTTTGTAAAAGAAGATTGTTGCATGGGGAGGAGATCACTAGCTCCTATGGAGCATATTAACTGAATCACACATCATGCTAAAGAGTTAGCACACTCAGGTCAAATCATCTCTGTCTTTTAAAATAAGATTTATCATCACTGAGCTAATAAAGTTTTGTCTGTTATCCTGAATAGTCTTTTATTGACTCAGACAATCCTTTGTACCTTCCCAGCATGAAATTATGATAAAATGTTGAGTCCTACAGATGTCTAAAATATCGTTGAAATGGAAAGGGCCTAGGTTGCATTTCAAAAAATGAGTACATATCACTCTTCACAGAAAAATGAAATTATTTTGTATTCATTAGATGATATGTGAAATATCTTCAATTAAATGAACAAGAGATTTCTAGTTCCTACAGAGTAAAAATTTAATCTTACATTGTTTTTAAATTCCTTTTTTTCACATATCAAAATTGTGGTTTTGTTAAGACAGTGAACTGAACAAGAATAGAAAAGCAGCCATAAGAGAGCTCTCAAACAGCATGGTAACTTACACAGTTTTACAATTGCTTTAGCACTCAGAAGCAATGAAAGGTTTATTTAGCCAGATAATGTAACATAAACTCATATATGTAATATTTCCCTTTTATGCCAATTTATACCTTTAGGACATGACCTAATGAAACTTCCCCATGTACACTTGGGGAAGAATTATGGCAGCAGTTATGGTTTTACTTGCTTTTTGAGTCCAAGAAAGATTATCTAAATTTATCTTCTGTCTTTACATGTATTATAATGATTGTTTCAATTACAGAAGTGCCAGTGGACTCAGCCATGAATTAGACCTTTTTTTGTTAAGTACCACACTAGTACATAAGAGACCTTTGCCTCCAAAAATCTGACTGGGAAGAAGACTGATGTAAACTGCAGCAAGATAGCGGGGAAAAAATAAACCAAGACAGAGGAAAATGAAGCAGTGCCTATAAACAAATAAAAATCAGAGATTGAAGGCATGTTTTCACTCAAGTGTGAAATGACTGCCTCATAGGAAAGACAAAAATGATTTTTTGGGAGGGATAAAAAACTACTTAGGGTTCAAAGATATGTTGGTTTTGGCTAAGATAGTGTTAATTTTCTATGGGCCTGTGATTTGGATTTATGCTGAAGACAGTGTTGATAATACAGGGATGTTTTTCCTAGTGTTGAGCAATTCTCACAAAGAGTCAAGGCCTTTTCTGCCTCTTGCTCCACTGCAAGGACACAAGAGGGGACACATCTGGGGCAGTGACCCCAACTGACCACAGAGATGTTCCATATGGCATCATGCTCAGCATATAAAGCTCTGGGAAGAAGGAGGAAATGGGGGGATCATTCAGAGTGATGACATTTGTCTTTCCAAATTACCATTCTGCATGATTGAGCCCTGTTTTCCTGGACATGGCCAAAAACCCTCTTGCTGATGGGAAGTGGGCAATGAATTCTTTGTTTTGCTCTGTTTGTGTGCACATACTTTGCTTTAAACTATTTTTTCTACGTGCATTTTTTCCACTTGTATCCTTCCCATTCTCTCAGGATGGGTAAGTGAGTAAGTGGTTCTGTGTGGTTTACTTGTCAGCTAGGATTAAATCACAACGAAAGAGTAGAACTGAAGCCAAAGTGTGTCTGTTACTCAAACATGAAACTCGAGCTGCTGTTTTTTGCAAGGAGACAAATAGAAGGTTTGTTGAAAGAAAAAAAAAAGGAAAAAAAAAAGGAAGAAAATTCAGGGAGTAACTTTTGCACAAGAAATGTGGCCCAAATTCAATGAATGCCCTCCAGGATATTTTTATACTGAAACTGAAATATGGTTGAGAACGCAGGCCATACTTCCTTATAAAAAGATATTATGGAAACATTTTCTGCCCCTGAAGTTGCTTGGGCTTCTTTCCCTAAGTGTTCCCTGAGCACGCTGTTAGTGGGAGAAGTGGAGGTCCCCCAAGCCCTGGGATCTCGTTCATTATCCTCTGTTACTCGACCGAAATGAATAGTGAATATTAATGATACTTACATCTTGTCTCTGAGCTTATTAGCTTTTCCCTGCTTCTTCATTCTTTAGTTGCTGTAGAGTCATTCTTGCTTTAGCAAAAGGAATGAGTGTCCAGTGAAACAGGAACCGTTTCCTTCAGAAAATATCAATCCCATGTTTGTTGTATTGCTCCCTTCTCAGCTGGCTGCCATAATCTTCCCTTGATTTTTTCCTCCAACATAGTATTTGCCCAAGACCTTGTGCTGAAGCAATGAATGAAAATAAACCTCTCACCTTAATAATATGCTTTTACTCAGTTAGTGCAACAGTTTGAGACATTATCTGCACAGTATGCGGATTTCATTTTTGAAACTAAGTGTTCTGCTACTGCCTGACAAATTGCAAACTTTATTTTTACTGCAAAGACAATCATTGCTTTCCTGCAGTAGTTTAGCCTGAATCTTAACTAAAATTCATAAAGGGTTCTGATCCAGGGCTAACAGAAGTATTACTGGCTTAAAATGTATCACTTAAATGTAATTGCTCTGACAATAAGTTAAATCCCACAGAGGAGAATTGTTTTGTCACCTTGGCAATAAAGTCATTTGGAAAGGATCAGAGAACAGCTTGTAGGGCTGATCAGGGATTCACCAGGCAGAGCAGCTAGAAAGTTAGAAAAAAAGAAAGCAAGTAAATTGTTTGATCTGCTTTAGTCTTTTTCAGCAGCTAAGGATGAAGTAAAGGTATTTGTCCCAGGGGCAAAATAAAGCAGAGAAGGACAGAGCATAAGTTGGTTCTAAAGGGGATCC
Source organism: Ammospiza caudacuta (assembly GCF_027887145.1). Lineage (NCBI taxonomy): Eukaryota > Metazoa > Chordata > Aves > Passeriformes > Passerellidae > Ammospiza > Ammospiza caudacuta. Next base: position 65,086,271 of record NC_080594.1, read on the forward strand.
AGAGAAGGGCTGAGCCAGAATAAAATACATGATATTTTGAAAGAATGTCAAAAACTGTGTCTTTTTCTTTAATTCCTTTTGCTTTATTTGATAACTAAAAGCAATAATATGATTAATTTTTTTTCTCTGTATTCTCGTCTCCTTCTGCTGGCAACAAGTTTGGAGAAGTATTTTTGGAAACTCCTCTGACTATCTTTATTTCTAGCTTACTAAGAAGAAAAGTCATGGCTTTTTAGTTTTGGATTCATCACATTGTTGGAAAAGTATCTTTTCTCTCTTATTCACTTCAAAGGCAACAGGACCAAATTTTCACTTTAAAGGTGAGGAAGGACTGACAAGGTCTTCTGAAATGCCTGCACTCATCCTGGCTCTTGAAAGGTCTGGACTGTTTAGAGGCAACTACAAAACCAACCCAAGCCAAAACACATCAATGGAAATGCATCCATTCATTTAAATGAATTTAAGGAAGAGTTTTCATTGCAGCTTTTCCCTACTGTGATCCCTCCCACCAATTGAATGACGAGGGCAATTTTGTGATTGTCAACAATGTGCCTTCTCTTCAAAAGTATTGTCATCTGGTGGAAAGAAATCCAGTAGGCTGAAGCTTAATATGTATTTGCTTCTTCCTTGACAGCCGTTCCTTTTATATCTATATCTCTTTTATATCTATATCAATCTATCTATCTATCTATCTATCTATCTATCTATCTATATCTTATTTGGCAAGGTACTTCCACTTCAGGCATTCTGGAGAATTGACTTCCAAAGGGCTATTAAAAGTATTAACTTCTGGGGCAAAAATTGGAAAAAGGATTTTCAAGGTATGGTGGAACACCAGAAAAAAAATACATTTGGACTTTGGAAACAATTTTTAAAATAAAAAGAAACAATTTTTAAGTGTTTCCCAGACATGACAAAACAAAAGGCCAAGGAGAAAGGGACAAAATGTAAAGCATCATTTATAATTTTCTTTCTATGCTCTAAACAAAGAATCTGTTTTTTCACCTTGGGTTCCACCTGTACTGTGCTGATTTTGTATTTTTCTCTCCAGAAAATATAAATAACCACACCAAGTATAGCTTTTGTTGCAGTGGAGGCATTTTAATTTTCTCTAAAACAGAAAAGCTGCTATTTTTCTTCCTCTTTCTAACATCATGTGCTCATTCATCTGCCATTTATAAGTATTAGATGATAATACAGAAGCCCTGCATCATTTGAATCAAGTGTTTCCAAACCTTGAATGATTACAAAACCTCTTCTCTTTTCCTTCTGCTGTTTTTCACAATGTTTTTATGCAAATCCAAACCAATTTCCCATTGCTGAAACATGACTCTGCAATATGATATATTAATAACTAACACTGAGTCAACAGCAACTGATTTTCATCCATGCTGCTACTGATTTCCCCAGCTAATACCTCAAAATCCTGTCTGAGGGAAGAAAGAGGCAGACCTCATTCTTCTGATGCTTTTTTAACTGGGTATGTGTGCATGTCTTCATCTGATTTCAATTAAAAAAAAAAAAAAAGAAACAAAAAACAATCAAGACATAAAATGGAAGAACTTCTTTACTGAGAGGGTGGTGAGGACCTGGAGCAGGTCGCTCAGAGAAATTGTAATAATTTCTTCAATACAATATTTGAACTTTGCCTTGAAAGGCACAAGATAAATATCCCACATTCCTTCTGGTTTGAATCATTTGACTTACTTTAGACATCACAGTTTGAAGAGAAAAGCTTCAGCTATGACTTCACATTTACTTTAAGAGGAGCCTACGGCACACAGCGCTTTGTATACAGCCATGACATATACATTATTTATATGAGGCATGTCCAACACTTGAGTTATTACAGTCTAAGGTGGGAGTCTCTACTTTCAAGAGATAGTAGAATTACATGGTCACAGAAAAAGCACTGTGATACACTCAATTTATATTATTTGCTGATCTTCACATTTTATTCATTTTTGCCCTTTTTTTTCTCATGTTTTTATTTCTTTATGAAGCTCTATTACAGCGACCTGAGTGGGTCGCTGCTGGTGAGAGAGAGACAGTGAATCTTGTTTCTTGATCAGAAGGCTGGATTTATTGATATATCATATATAATACATTATACTAATAAGAATAAAGAGAGAAGTTGCAGAGGCTGCTAGCTAGGCCAAGCTAAGAATAGAAGGCAAGAAAGAATCTATAACAAAGTTGTGTCCAGGGACTCTGTCCCTAGCTTGCACTTTGTGATTGGCTCTTAATTATAAACAAGAAGCATGAGCCAATCAAGGTGAATCCTATTGCATTTCACAGCAGCTGATAACAATTGTTTATGTTCTCTTCTGAGGCCTCTGCCTTCCAGAAGACACAGAAATCTGAAAGAAAGGATTTCTGTGAAAAAATGTCTGCGACAAAGCTCTTTTCTGTTTTTGTTTTGCTTTTTTTTCTCAATAATGATCTTTTTTTTTTTTTTTTTTTAATAATTAGAAACACCTTAGAACACCTTGGCAATACCATTTTCCTGTTAATAAAGATATACATAAAACCACAAATACAAATGACACACAAACCTTAAAATCCTATTTGATATTGTCAACGTGTTCCTTTCATCCCAATTACAGAGCGATTCGTTCATCTTAATAGGCAGATAGGATTTTTCAAAAACAAATTAGGCAGCATGTTGCCTGCATTGGTATATTTAACTGGAGTTATTTGCTTTCATTCATAGCAAATACAGAAGTGAATTTTAAGTCATCCCACAAGTCTAGACTTGATATACAAATTTTGTAATGCCCCGAGCAATATCTTGAAGAACCATTGCACTATGTATGAGGTATCATTCAAAGGACATGAGGGGAAGAGCAAAGAATTATGAACCATGAGCTATAGGATCAAATATCTGTCTTTGTCATGCCTCTTCAATTAGTTGATTAAATAAATCACTCAGAAGAGCTTGGATGCTCAAGCATGTTTTATTCCTACAGGCAAGCTGGTTGTTGAAAATCCTCTTTTCATTCTACAGTAATTACTTTTATGAAACTTGTTTATCTGACTTTTTTTTTAATTCATGCTTTTAAAAATATTTTATATTCTCTAAAAGTGGCGAATTTGTAATCACTATCTGTGCTGATGGCTACTATTTAGGGGAAATATCTCAATACATACAGAATTTCAGTACAGAATCCTGGACCTGTGTGATTAGCAGGAGTTGGATGTTAGCTTATTTATGTATAAAAAAATCTCAATAGGTTGGCCTATATCAAAAATGTAAAGTAGCTCATATAATTTTCCTGATGGAGGTTTATCCAGCCAATGGAATAATAGCCTGAACTTGGCGACAAATTCAAAGCACAAACAAAAATAACAACAAAAAACTAACCAACCAAAAAAGCAGTCACTTGATTCATGAGAAGGATATAACTACAGGGATAAAATTACACTCACTTCTGCAGATAATGGGTAAATCAACCAGTGCTTTCTTTTATGGAGGTAAATGTGCTAGGAAATAATCTTGCCTAAAATTCATGATTTAATATTTAGTGAGGTGCCCTTAAGCACTTGCAATGAAAGACCTTCTCTTTCAGTAGCACAAATCTTTATTATTTTCTTACTAAGGCTTAGAAATTTCAATTTTTTTGTCCCTAAGAGACACACCTGAGTGCTTATTGAAGAAAGCTTTTGATTTTCATTCTTTTGAGAAAAATAACAAAGAGAGGAAAATAGTATTTTCTTTGCTAATCAGTGTTTTGCCACATTTTCCTTTCACTAACTTTTACTGTATTTATACAAGTATATAACAATTGTTGTGTTGGATTCCTCTAACCTTAAATCCTACATCTGACAATGATTGATATTTAGGAGGGGGCACAAGAATAAGGCAATTTTAGATTCTGGCAGTCTTTTCTTCAGAGAATTCCTCAGCTAGAGATTATGCCCATTGCCATCCTTCAGGCATATTCTAGTCTATTCATACTTTGAAATCTCACATTAACTTTCAGAATTCACATATTTTGTAGCAAAACTTCTACAATTTAACTTTATATCATATCTTTTACATAAGATGCATGTTATTTTGGATTTAAAGCTTCTGTCTGAAATTTCAGCAGTGTGCCCTCTGATCTTCATACTATGAAAATTCAATAAATAGCTTCTTCACCACTTTTGCTGTATCAGTGATGAAAGTGTTTTTCTTCAAGGTATTTAAACCTCATTAACCTTTCTTTGTACAGGAACTGTTCAAATCCTTTGATTGTACTTACTGCACTTTATGACACTTTTTAAATCTAATCTATCTTGCTTGAGGTGAGGCAGCATCAGGAATGCACATTTTATTAATGAAATAAAAACATACCAGATTAATACATGAACATAATGCTGTTTTCTTTTCTATTTTGTATTCCATTAACCCTTTTGCCAATATTAAGCATTAAGATGCTATTTCATCAAAAAATCCTCAGTGTGCTCAAGTGGAGTTATGAATTTAGTACCCTTGTGTCTAATTATTTAATGCATTCAATACATATCATTATGGGAGGATCTTGGACACTATGATTAACTCTCACAGACATTTGGAAAGTTGCCTTTGGCAGGGTTCTGTTTGCAGAGAAGGCAGAACATTTGGAGCAGACAGAGTGCTAGTGTGCCTTATGGTTTTCCTCATGCCCACCCCTACTGTGAGTCATGCACTTGCAGTGGAGATTTCATGGAGATTTCACCCCAGCCCATGAGGGTTTCAGCTGAGTGTGCCTCAGTTTAGCCCAAAATGGAGAATATTAATAGGCTGGCTATGTAAGCTTGATAACATCATTTTACCTTGGTGTGTTGCACAGTCTACAAACTGGTCTTCCCAGGTGGGTAGCAGAAAGAGCACGTAATTTTCATTACACAGGCTGGCACTGTTATCAACAATGGGATTGACACTGGGAAAGGAAGGGAAAAGGGTAATTCCATCTGGCTAAATGTAGCACAGAAATGTAGCAGAGGTGTTCATTGTACTTGTTTGCTCAAAATTACTCTTATTCTGCTCTGAAAAGAAAAGCTAAACTAGAAAGCCTTGAAAAAAAAGAGAGGTGCTAGACTATCCTTTAGCAAATGATTGAGCAGGTAAAGTCAGGGAATATCTGAGAGCTGGGACACTGCATTTTATATAGAAAAGTAGTAGAACTCAGTTCCTTAGATGGGAATGTGCAGTACTCCCTTAGATGTAAAACATTCCACCCATCTGCCATCCCCCCTTCTGGAAGAGTTTGGATTACCGGTAGTTCCTGTATCCTGTGTGCTATTGCTATGAAAATATTTCAGATGGCTTGCTACATCAGAGATGCATCCAATGACACTAGGCACCTATGTTTAGGCAGCTAACATGAATCCAGAGGGCTGGGTTCCGTTTAGGATTTTAGATAGCTAAATTTGGATAACTGCCTGTCAAGATGTTATCTAAACTGCAGGTGTAATGGACACCTAGGGCACCAGCCCAGTTAAGTGTCTCGATTCATCCTGTAGTGATGTGCTGCTTCCAGTGGGACTCAGGGACTTTGTGAGCTTTACTGCAGTGCATGAATAAAACCTTTAATCCCAGGAGAAACATAGGCAGTACAAATTTGCTCAATACTAAATGTTTAAGAGATGCTGAATCATCAGCATCCCAACCTTCTGTCTTGGAGATTTCCCACTATTTGTGGATCATTAATGCTGAAAAGTGATTAAACAGGATTTGTACATTTTAGACAGAATTTTTGGTAATCAACCAAACCTTTACTAGATGCTGAGAGCAGGTGCCTATTTTCTCACCTCTGCCGATAGGAAGGAATATTTGTGATCAGAAACATGCATGTGAGGTTGTTGCAAACCAACTGTCCTTTCTTGGTGTGTTTTTCAGGAATGGTCAAATATTCTTGAAGCTCATTGTCTGCTGGGATGTTTGATTTACTTCTGGGGTATTATATTACTGTCTTCTGAAGTAGGAAGGGAGCTGGGTGAGTGACTTTCTTATTCTTGCTTACTTTCACACTTCAATCAAACTTTGCAAAGTCTAAGAAACCAGCTTGTAGCTTTCAATCATGCTTTGGGTAGTGCCTGGCGTATGGCTGGCAAAAGGAAATATTGATGCAGTGTTGTTTGGTGACTTTTTTTCCTTTGTTGGGAATGTAAAAAGATTTGTCTTTAGAGACTTAATTTTAAAGCTAGATGCAGATCTTGCATGAGATGTTATTTCTACTACTTACTCATATTCTTAAATTAACACTGATGGTTGTCTTAGGTAAAAGAGACAATAGTTCAGACATTAAACTTTTGATGCTTTATTTTTTTTTGCATTTTAGTTATCACATTTAAGATACTCTTATGATACTGTTTAAGACTCATATTCTTAAAATGGTGTATCATATATATCTATGTAATAAGGATCAAACAGCTGCTGCAATTGAACTTGCTTAGGTTTAAATAAATAGTCTAGATATTTTGAATTTATTAAGATGAGACAAAAAACAGCCACATCAAAAGGATTAATAATCAATATAAATTTTTGTAGTATGGATCAAAATCTTATTAATTTTATGTGTTTACACAGACACATTAGACATTTTGGAGAGTTTAATTTTTACACTTCCCCCAAAAAGTTCCAGCCTTCTTCTGTTAAGTGAGCATCAGGCTCAAATCTAAGTAAGAATACTGGAATTAAAGATACATCCATCACCGCATAAGCTTGTTTTAAATCTGAAATTTTACCTAATTAGTAGAATAGTTTTCTGAATATTATTCATATTTATGGAGCACTACCTGACAGGAAAAGACCAAATAGCATTTCTTGAAATATTCTTCTGAGCAGACACCCGACTAAGGAGAGAGTTTTTATTTTCTTTTTTTTTTTCCTTGTTGGATTTCATTAACACACAGCGGATTAAATTTAAGCAGGGGATTTATTTTCACTTAGTTGGGGATTATTTGCTAAAACATTCCGCGGGCATTCAAGTTTTGAATGTACATAGCCTATATAGCAGCACATAATCTAGCAGCTCATTTACTTTCAGATCCACCAACACACCTAATATTGCCTTTTGCTTGTGCATGCAGTTAGCTTTGTTATAAACCCTCATACATCCTTTTGTACTAAGGAGTAAATTGTTTTCTGAAGACAGCATCTTTGAGTTTTGATTCTCACAAATATTAGTTGTGAGTGAAGGAATACAAGAAAAAGGAAAATATGGATAAAACACTGCTGAGAAGATAGTTCCCAATGAACACAGAATAAATAATGTGCGAAACTTTCTTGAGGAATGTGCTGGTTTGCATTTGATAGTTCCCTAAATCCAATATATATGTGTATATATATGAATATATATATATATATATATATATATAATTATAATTAACACTTCTACAATTCAGCCTTTCTCTTCAGAAGCATGCAAAAATACAACTTTACACTGTTTGCAGTGATTTTATTATTTTTTATTGACTGAATATATTTTTAGTGCTTTTTTCCCCTGACAAATTTGACTACCTCATTTCCCTTATTGCTGTCACTCTACAAATAAATAATAAAATACCATGAAGATGGAAACTTTGATTTCAGTTTAGGTTGAAAGATATTTTTTTTCATTGACCTCTGTGGAATTTTATATATTTTGTAGTTTTCAAACCTGAAATGTTTAATGCTGTTGAATTCTGTAGTGTAGTGACCTTAGCTGGTCAGGAGCCAGCTGTTCTCTCTCTCTGCCTCCTCAAGACAGGAGGAGAAAATAAGATGAAAACTCATGGGTCAATCTAAAGACATGGACATCACTCACACTGACTACATTCATGGGCAAAACAGACTTGATTCAGGAAAAATGAACTTATTTTTTAAATTGTTAATTAATAATTAATTTATTGTTAATTAAAATATATTTGAAAGCTACATGTGCAAACATTCAACTAAAACCATTTAAATAAATAAGTGATGGAGGAAAATAACTTCAGCTGTCATTAAGCATTGCTATTTGAAGGTTTCATTCAATCAGCTTAAAAGGGAGGATATTTTGAAGTGTGTTTTTAATGGCGCTAAAGAGGCAAATTAAATAACAATTTAGAGACTGCATAAAGCTTTTAAGCATAAAATATAGCATTTGACTTTCCCTAAAAGCATCCACTATATGTAAAGAGTCTGTATATGCAAAATTAAAGATAAGTAGCCTATATTTTTAAAGAGAAGCCAGTGTTGCCTTTCAGTCTGTATTCTCCTCTTGTTCTGTTGAGAACATGTTTTGTGATGTAGTTTTGGAAACTCCTCTGGCTATCTTTATTTCTAGCTTACTAAGAAGAAAAGTCATGGCTTTTTGGTTTTGGATTCATCGCATTGTTGGAAAAGTATCTTTTCTCTCTTATTCACTTCAAGGGCAACAGGACCAAATTTTCACTTTAAAGGTGAGGAAGGACTGACAAGTTCTTCTGAAATGCCTGCACTCATCCTGGCTCTTGAAAGGTCTGGACTGTTTAGAGGCAACTACAAAACCAACCCAAGCCAAAACACATCAATGGAAATGCATCCATTCATTTAAATGAATTTAAGGAAGAGTTTTCATTGCGGCTTTTCGTGACTGTGATCCCTCCCATCAATTGAATGACGAGGGCAATTTTGTGATTGTCAACAATGTGCCTTCTCTTCAAAAGTATTGTCATCTGGTGGAAAGAAATCCAGTAGGCTGAAGCTTAATATGTATTTGCTTCTTCCTTGACTGCTGCTCATTCAATAAGCATATTGAACAAAACCTTACAGCAGTTTTCTTAAACCCGTGACTTGAAAGAAGCAGAATCATACACAATCTCATTAGATCTGAACTTGAAGTTACTAAACAAAAATATAACTTTGAAACATATATTTTTTAAAATGTGTTTTCCGATAAGTTATGCTATGATTTGGAGGTAGTTGTTTGTTTTTTATTTTTATTATCCACTAGTCATTTATTTTTTATTTTTATTATCCAGTTATGGATTTAGGTTCATAACTTTTCCAATATCTTAAATTAGATTTTGAAAATGTAGAAGCTATGGATGCATTAAATTTACAGGATTTACACTTTTCACCTGCAGAAACAGTCACATGTCCAGTCTGGATAATTCTTCATTTTACAGTGTTCAAAAAAGGCAGAATATGATGACAAGAACACTGGAAATTGAGTTATTCTAAGGGGTTAAGAATGAAGAGGCTCAACAATAATTTAAGCATGTTATGCAGAGCATCTGGGATATGGGAATTTCCTTTATTTAATTACAGCTATCACTAGGTAAATCAGTTTATAGAAAATACATGAGCCTGGAAGACTGAGATAAGTTTTTGTGTTTAACCTTTGCTGTCTGAAAAGTTGATGTCTTGGGTAGAAGGCTAGCTGAATACTAATTGCTCCATGGTGTCTTGCAAAGCAGGCTGGTTGATATTTTGGCTTTGATTTGGATGTAACAGCTATCTTATGAGACTGACAACCCATTTATTCTCAGTTGCATCCACGCATGCTGGAGGCCATACATGAATAGTTCTTATCCCCAGATGTTCACCACTGTTTTCAGCAGAGATTCCAAACTTTAAACACTGGGACCTTGCCAGAAATTCAAAATTCTGGACACTATTTGCATGCAGTCACACAGATGGCAGGTACCTTCATTGTTAATTTAGAAGGTTACAGCTCTTGGCTTAAAATATTCCATTGTGGGGTCAGCACTTTGAAAAAAAGCTTTTGTCTATGGCTGAAAGTTTATCTATCTTGGTAATATATCAAATAATATACCTATGTATATATAATTCATAGAAATAAAAATAAACTCATATAAATCCCTCCATATACATCATGACATCTTGTGCCATTTGTGTGCACTTTAATGTATCTATCTTTAGATGCAAATATGAGAAAATACATTTGTTGGTAAACAATTTAAAATATAATTTTTTACAGGAATTAACAAAATAAAAATACCTGGCCACTTTCAATGTTTACTAGTCTTGATTTAAATTTAAATGACTGAGGCAGGTCTCCATTTTATCTAGAAATTAATATTTTTTTCTGTACTACTGCAAACTGATTTTGAGTACAAATGGATTTCATTTGTTGCAAGGTAAGGAAGCTTTCATAATTTACACTTCAGTGTGGACTAAACTTTTAAACTTTGCCTGTTGACTGGAATAATGAGACCATCAGAGAAAATAATAGTGCTTATAGAACAGAATACCTTCTAAAAAATATAATATTTTGGAGAGTCATGATAAAATCTATAATACGGCCAACTGATTATGTATTAAGTCATTTGACATCAGAATACACCCCTGATGCCTATTAGAGTTATCTTAAATGCTTCATTTAAAATCCTAAGGATAATGGGTTTTTTTTGTTGGCCTCAATAGTGGCATGCATCACTGAAAATGAAAAATATTAAGAAAAAGGAAGTGGGTTTATTCCTTGAATAGTTTCTCACTGAATAGCTAGAGGTCCAATATCCACAGGTTACCATTTAGACAATCACAATTTTTGTTATATTTAGTCTGCAGTTACACTGGCTACAGGATCTATCTGATGGCATTCCAAGAGCAATACATCTGATCATAATATTGTTTGTGACACAATTGTACCTATACCAAAGACTTGGATAAGAAAAAGGGAAATAAAGGCAAGCTAACTATCAGAAGAGACTTAAAAATAAATCCAGTAAAGTCTCGTGGAAATTTATTCGAATCATGCTATCTGTAGATATTAAATTTAATGAAATCAATGGAGATGCATCACTTTACCTGAAATTAAGTTCTGTGCCAGTTTCAAGTCTCTTTTCTTGCCTAGCAATACAAATACAGTAAAACTGAGCTGCAGATTGAAGACTTAGAGCACACCTGTAACATTTTCTGACTAGAAACAAGATTATATAAATCAGGAAATACATGAAAACTCACCAGTAGCTGTTAGGGGATTTCAACCTCACTACATGCAGAGCATCTCCATTTAGTCTGTAAGTCCAAAAGGTACTTTTATGATTTGTTTGAACTTTCTGAATATAAAGCAGGTCATAGAACTTCTCCAAGTGGCTCTATATCAGTTTCTGGATGTATATATTATTTGAACCATAATGGCTCATCCGCCATTAATAAAAGGATTTTTCACATTTGAAGTACATATACTGAAATTGCTTTTATGAGGAACTGACACTTTTATTTGCTGTAATATTTATTTACAGCTTGATTCTATGTGAGTTTTACAGTGTTGTGGGGTTTTTTTTAAAGTGCTTTAATATTTTTTGCAAAATGTTACTTTAAAGGACACTGTATGTTTGTAGTTCATTAGTCATTCCTAAGCACACAGACCAATAGAATAAATCCAAAATGAAAATCCCCAAACACCTTTAGTTTCTACAGTATATGAATCTCCATAAACAGAAATCAGTCAAGTAAAGAATTTTATGATTTCAATCCTTCCAGCTAAGCAATCAAAGAAATAGTCATGAAGTCTGAAATTGTGAAAACAAAAATATGTCTCGATGTAATGAGGCAGACAGCATGCTAATAAAATCCTCAAACACAATAAGTCAGTCAATAAAAATACAACAATGTTTTGCAATACACTTCACAAAACATGAAAACTGAACCTTTTTCCCAGTGCATCAAGAGAAGTCACTGAGATTCAATATAACAGGGATTTCAGTATTTTACGAATACCTTGCTCTTACTTGTTTTTATATCCAAAAATAATATATAAAGAAACTTCTACACCAATACATAGGAGACTGTAATTATTCTCAAAATTAGTCACTTTTCTTATAATTTGCCATTTTCAGTAGCTTTTCCCAATTAACTTTCCTTTTCTGGGGAGGGATTCTGTTTAAGTGTTGCATGTGATCCAGTCATCCTTATCCTTTAAAAGGTAATGGAAAGAGACACAGCCCCCCAAAAGCCAGCAATGACTTTCTGAGCCTCTACTTGAGGAACAGAATAATCTTCTACAGGTGTCTTCTTCATCCATCAAGGATGGAAAGAAGTCTGTAAAGGTATGTGGAAGGTAAATGTCTGCTCCTTTAATGGTATCTGATCAGAGAAGGCATGAACAAGATCATATGGATACAAACATGTGATAAGGGAGATCTTGATAAGAACAACCCTGCTCAGATTCACTGATTAAAAAGGCTATGTGGAATGTGAGGATTTTTTTTTTCTCAGTTGGGAAGATAAGGAAAAGGAGGGAAAGAAACAAAGTTATAAAACATTATTAATTGTCACCAACAAAGACCACAACTAGAAACAAACCTCTCTGTTACCCTAACTGATGGGGTAACAAAAAACTGCAAGGCAAACCAGGACTTTGCAATGGCTAGTGATGCAAATCTGAGTGTCCAGAACATTGGAAAGTGTTCAGTGGGACTATGCCAACTGATGAGGCCATGTGCAGAGGAAAGGAGAGCAGGGAGGAACAAAAAAGAGATAGGCAGAAAGGGATGGAAAAGGGGCTGACATGTAGAATGGGGCCTGTTGCTAAGTTTGTCTGGCTGAGCCCTGCTCCTGATCACCCTGGTCTGTCCTGTCACAATAAATAATGTCTTCGCAATCTGTCTGCATGATCTTGCCCTCTACTCTGTGTGTCAGTGCTGCAAGAGTTCAGCGACAGCTGCTGGAGGGTGAGCAAGGGCATGAGCAGGGATGAGTGAGGGGCTCCATGCTGTTGGCTGAAGCAGCACTGTGGGTCACAGCCTGGATGCCAGCTGATGGAAACAAGCATCTGTATCTTCCCAGCTGGTTGTGCACTGGGTGTGCATGTGGATCTGTTGGGAAAACTCCGAGCTGGATCAGCCCCAGGCTCAGACAGGGCTGTCAGGCAGGTGAAGGGTCTGTGCTGGTGTTTGAGGGAACCTGGGATTGAGCGGTGAGTACATGAATGCAATGTGTGTGCAGTGAGCACCTAGATGGACCGACTGGTGTCTCAGGGACCCATGGGATGAGTTAAGGAGGCTGTCAGGGATGCCAGGTTGCAAAGGAACCGTGTGGGTGCTCGAGGAATCTGTGAATGTCCGTCTGCTTGTGAACCCGAGGAGTGTGGGGTGTGTGCTGCACTTGTCACCTTCTGCCTCTGCAGCCCAAGAGGAGGAGGGGACGTGTCCCTGTGTGCCAGTGTCTGCTGTGATTCCTGAATGGGGGGGATGCTGGAGCAGCACCTTGTCACAGTTTTATCAGTATCCTGTGTGTGTCCCCCACTCAATGTGTTTGTTTGGGATATGTGCCCAACTTCACTTCTGGTTGAACCTAAAAATGGGAAAGCAGCATCTGCCTCCTTCAGCCTGACCCAAGGTCTCCAGGCACTGGGCTGGGATCCAGCACATAGGTCCTGGACTGGTGCTGCTGAAGGCAGCTGCAAATTCTGGGTGAATTTTTCATCTTGAATCTGAAAACGGTAGAAAAATACTACATCTAGATTTCAACACAAGTTTCTTTTCTTAACTGTACACTAAGGAGTTAAAGATTAAACATGGAACTGTGCAGTTACAGGTGGTCAATCTTCAGCAAGATTACTCAAATTTTTTACTGAACTTATTAGCCTTCCCTTCTCCCCTTTCCTTTTTTTTCCTGTTGATTGTAGCTTACAGTTTACTGCCAATACTTAAGATGGCCTTAGAGTCTTGTTATATTTTTTAGACTTGGAGTAACTTCTGCACCAGTAAATACTTTTATGCCCAGAGCTATTTTCCATGCAGTCATCCTGGGACAAGATTTGGGCTTGCAAGAAAAAGAATCCAATGCAAGCATCCCCATGAGAAACTAAAAATTTTTCTTTGGGCTGAGGAAAGGAAATCAATTTTGGCCAGCTGTGCATAGCACTCCATCCCCAAGCAGATCCTGATTTCATTTTGCCTGCACACCAAGGCTGTCCATGAGGAAGCTTGGAGTTCTGCAGATGGGCTGTGGTCTTTTCTACTGGTTCCAGGGCATGGTCCCAAATGACAAGTTTTCCGTTGTTTCTGGGATCTCCTGGTGCTTTATTCGCCCTGAGGCTGCAACTATGAACACATGTAGGCAACAGTTCCTTATCCTCTGAGGAGGTGTCAAGCTCCCTGAAATGAGCTCTCCACCAGTTGTGAAGTAACTTAAAAGGAACTGGGCTTTGGAGGCCCAGCAAACCATGCCTGCATCAGTGTAAAAATTTCATAGTGCTTCTGTTGGACTGCAGCTACTTCCCAGCTTAGTGCTTGGCTGAGGCCAGAGGGAAGTGGACACCATTTCATAGGGGAAAGGAGGATTATTTGCTAAAAGTGAGGGAAGAAAACAATATTGAGGCTCCTTTATGCAGCACTGTCACACTAGGGCAGTGCAGATGGGAACAGGCAGATGTATTTTACAGACACAGCAAAAGAAAACCAGTGGTTGTTTTGCAAAAGTGGGACATGAAGAAGCCTGCTGTTGAAAAGAGGTTTTCAGATAGTTAGGACAGAGTTTAGGAGCAAACAGTGTGGCCTGTGTAATAGAAGGTAATCAAATGTTTGATATGACATATTACAACTCAAAAATAAAAGGTTCCAAAGAATAAAATACTTTCTGAAAATATTGCTGTCTTATTACCTTGACAAATTAGAGCTTTAACTCCCTTTTCTTCTCCTGGCAGAAAAGGAACTGAATGTCTTGATGGACAAAATATTGACCATGGCACAGAAATTTACCATGGTCTTGTGGTAAATAAGTCCAACAGCTTCCTGCCTGCATAGGAGGAGTTTTACAACATGTTGGGGGATTAGATCCTTGCTGTCTGTCCAGTGCTGATGAGACAAATCTGAAGTGATGGGTCCAGTTCTGCAATCACCAGTACAGGAGAAGCATGGACTTGCTGGAACACAGTCTCATTGGAGAACCAAGTTTTGGAGCATCTGTCCTAAGAGGAGAGGCTGACAGAGACTGGAATGTTCATCCCAGGGAAGGATCAGGAGGGTCATATCAGTGTGTATAAATATCTGCTGAGGTGGGGACTAAAGTAAATGGAGGTAGGCTGTTCTCACCAATGCCCAGTAAAAACCCAGCAGGCAATTGGCACAAATTGAAATACAGGAAATTACATTTAAACATAAATACACCCCAAAACTCCATTTTTTTTTTTTAACTCAAGAGGTGTTTGAATACTGAAGAGTGTGCAGTCTCTATCCCTTCAGATATTCAAATCCCAGCTGGACAAAGCCATGAGCAATTTCACAGAATCATAAAATCATTAAAGGTGGAAAAGACCTCCAAGATCATCAAGTTCAACCTTTGACCAGACAAAACTGTAGACTTAAGTGCCATGTCCAGCCATTTCTTGAGCATTTCCAGGAATGGTGACTCCACCCTTTCCCTGGGCAGTCTGTTCTAATGCTTGACAGCTCTCCTTTCTTTGAGCAAGAAGGTTGTATTTCATGATCTCCAGAGCTGCCCTCCAGGCTTAACTATTCTACAATTCCATGAAAATGAAGTGCCCACATGGATGCTCTCACCATAGTGGAAACTCTTTTTTAGTAAACCACTGTTTAGTGATTGGTTTCAGAAGATTTTTCCCAGATTCTTGGGAAGAATTGAGTGATGCTTAATTTTTTGGTGCAACTATAGAAAATTCACTGGTAAAATACCAGATAGTCTTACATATCTTACATTGTGAATACTACTCTGAATCATGTCTTTGTAGAAAATTTGGATTCCCTATGTTGTGGAAGGCAAGTCCTAACAACAAACTTACTGCCTGTTTGTATTCTCCTGGCAAAAGAAAGAGAATTAGCCTGGAAAATATCCTTGCTGATGGACTTTTCTTGATCTTTGAGGGCGGTGACAAAAGCAAGCAACGTAGCTGTGTTCACAGACAAAAAGTGGAGCCTGGGAGAAGGTACAGCTGATTTTTCCTTCTCTTGAAGAGGTTAGCAGGTAAATTCTGAATGGATGCAGACCTGATGCCCTGTTTTGGCAAGATCACACTCACTAAAAAGGGTTACTTGCTGTTGTGGCACTTTACTGCAGTGAAGTTCGGATGGCAAGAACCACCCAGAAAAGACTATTCCCCCCCCTAGTATAGAGGTAACCTAGACCCATAAACTCTGCAATGTGTTCAGACATCAAGGGAAAGGAAAAAAACTTCACCAAACCCAAAAATCCTAAAACACAAACAAACAAAACAAACAAACAAAAAAACAGAAGAAAAAAAGTCACAAACCAAAACCTGTCTGGGAAAAAAATCTGGAACTAAGCCAAACCATAAAACAAGTGAGGCTATTTCATTCCATAAAAACTTCAAAGGTAAAAAAAAAAGCTTTGAGGTAATCACAGCAAAATTTAAATATTTAACTAACCTTATTCTGGATATTGGAGGACAGGAGATAAGCGCTTAATTTATCATCACAATATGAAAACTAGAAATTAATTCACTGGAGGCTGCTTAAGTATACAGTTTTAGTTTGCTCAAATGTATTCTGTAAATCCAGCTGGTTGGGAAAAAATTGAGGTAATATCAAGAAACTGAGTTGCAGAAGCCTTGTGTTTCTTTTTATAAGAAAACTAAGGTTAAGACTTGGCAGTGTGATAGTAGATACAGATATGAAAAACACAAACAGAAAGGTGAGTTTATTTTGAAGTTGGGTCATAACCTGCAATGGGTGACACATGGGTTTGCTTATTCTATTATGCATTGATGTTTAAATTTAAGCAGCCCGCCAGGGGCAAGGCTCTTGTCGAGCCACACAATAAAACAACTTGCTTGCAATGCACTGTACATAAGCTGACACTGACCATGCCAAATGGGCTACAAGAGCACTCAATCAATTTGCAAATTCTGAAGTAAATGTGTTAGATGCAGCGCAGTAGAGGATGGAGATCACATCAGTGGCATTGCTAAGTAACACTCACTAGGTAGAGTCAATTGCAGATTCTTATCCTTCTGGATCCTCTAATACTGTTGCTTAGGATATAACACTATTGTATTTGGGAGAGATGACAGAGATACAGAAAAAAAATCATCAAAATTATTCAAACTTTCCCTAAAGTGAGAAGAAACTTTCTCTTAGACACTTCAACCCTTTTCTTCATATCCCATCAAGGTCAGTTCTCTTTCTAGTTATATATATTTAGCATCTACACTACCCTTTGCAGGCCAGGGTAGCAGTTACTGTTGTATGTGTTGACTCTTCCCCTAGAAGGGAGAAGCAGCAAAATTCAAACTGTGAAATTGCGTGATGGATTTATTTATTCAGACCCACAACTTCAGCTAATTTCTATTAATTCTGTCAAAGACAAAGTAGCCATGAGAACCTGGAAAGATTCTGAGCAAAGCTACTGCTCCCAGCAGTAACCACCATAGTCAATTCCTGGTTTACCAGCGTCTGTAACCAGCATCTGGACTCACAAGTACTAGACAGTACTAGACAGTCCTACCCTGCACTGATTTATTACATTGATTATTTACATTATTTACATTGATTTCTTACACTGAAAACAGACAACAGGCAGTTCAAAGAAAAAAACCAGATTTTCAGAATTCAAGTCAGAATGACACAAAAGTTCTATTTTCAGGACAAATAAAAAACTTAAGTTTTTACCTCTGATGCAAGCATTGTTACGTGAAAGGTGGACATTCTCAACCAGTCTACTTCTCTAACAGGCAAGCAAAGCTAGAGTCTCCACTGACATGACGGAATCTGTCAGTAATGCTTCCTGTCATTTCTGGCTGGCTAGAGGACTCTGTCCTATCATATTTAGTCTCATTTATTGGTTGTTTTTCACCTTCCAAGCTTCATAACTGTATCATATATATTGCCATGAAACTCTTGGCACTTAGGGAGGACTACAGTACACCTCCTTAAAAACAATGCTATTATATCAGAAAAGTTTTCCTATCCTCTCCTTCTCTCTCTTAAGCACAGACTAAATCTCTTTCCCTAATAGGAGGCTTACTAGAAACTCAAAGCAATGCACAGAAGTAATGAAAGGATAAAGAAATTCTCTGTTCAAAAGACTCATTGCAGTTGTGATTTTCTAATAGGAAGCAACTTTCCTTGTCTGTCCAGAGGCTGCACTCAGGATACACCTCAGGATGATGAGAAGCATTTTAAGACCTGAATGAGATCAGCTGGGAGAGTGTTAGACTGAAGATCAAAACGTTCCTGTTTCATTTCTGGGATCTGGCAGATGTGTTTGACATCTCATCTGTCTAGGTGGTCAAGGCCAGATTAGATGGGGCTTTGAGAAATCTGGAGTAGGGGAAGGTGTCCCTGTCTGTGGCAGGGGGCTAGGAACTAGATGGCTTTTAGGGTCCCTTCCAATCCAAACCATTTTATCATGGTGAGGAGGGCCAATACTGCACACCTCCTATTTTAAACACCTTTCTACTTCACTGTCTATAACAGCAATTAGCAAGGTATGATTTACCAGATTTAAGAGCTCTAAAACAAGGGTTTCACTGCGTGCAGTTCTTCAGCACAAGAAGAGTATAAGGGAACAAATGCATTGGAGTTGTTTATCATTTAATAAACACATTTTTCAGAAAGTATGATGATGAGCACTCCTAGCAGCCGGTACTGAAGGGGTTTTTAATAGAATTTCACTCTGACATGCAACCCTTGCCATAGGAATCATAATCTCTCCACAGTTCCAAGTATGACTTTTGTCAAGGACAAAAAGTTGTTAAGATTGGTTTTGTTTGGTTTTTTTTCCAGGAAAAAGGCTGAAGAACAAGCTTTAAGATTGCTATGCAAATCAATAAGTGTGTAATCTACAAGTTAGTAAAATGCATTTAGATCAGTTTTGAATTATTTCTGTTTAAAAATTCACTGCAATAATGAAAACTGAAAGAATTAAAATATTTCTTGGTCTTTAAAGGGCATTGTTGTTCCATAGCAGCAGGTATTTGATTTGACAGGAATGACTAATAAAACCATTAACATGAGCTGATTTTTGTAGCACTAGAAGGGTTTTACAAGATTTCTCAGAAAGTAATGCTTACATTTTCTTACAATCAATCAATCTTGCTAACATAATCACAAATTGAAGAGCTAGCAATCTCTGAAAATAAAAAATACATCTCACTGCTGCAAAAGAATTACATAGAGTGCTTTACTAGAAAGGGTAGGAGTAAAAGAGCTTGCTTGGCTGTATTCCTGTTTGCCAGCCTACATATGTCATTACAGATGACATTGATTTATTATGTATTAGCTGCAGTGGAGTTCACTGTTTAAATCTAAAACTAAAACAAAACCCAGAAAATCAATGCATACAGAATATTAGCTGTAGTGTCATTTTTGGTGAATCTTCTGAAATCTGAGTTTTTCTCATTACATTTCACTAATTAGTGGCTCACTTGGATTTTTCTTTGTTTAGTTCTTTTGTTTTGTTTTGTTTTCCTTTTCTTTCCACCCCCTCCTGCCATCTATCTCAAATCCAGAAGTATAAGATGATTCTATGTCAGGATGAATTTTAGATAATATTTAGGTCCTTGAAAAATTTGATGACAAGTATTTTTGTGTCAATTTGATAACAAGAGAACTCTTCAAGAAAAAATAGAAGAAAAATAGGTAAAAATAGAAGAAGTATTTTAATAAAGCTTTTGCTAGAGCGAAGTCACTGCAACGAAGAAACAAGTATAAATGTCTGTAAAGCAGGATGAATTTATACCTGCAGCAGCATTGATAATGGCCTGAGATAAAAATGAAGATAAATGCTTTAGCTAAAATATTGGTTTTGAATACCTTGCAGTTGCTTGTTACAGCATACTGTTAAAACTACATGATGTTTTGCCAATTGTTTCTCATCAGAGGTCCTTGTCACAGAAATCACTGATTATGTCCTGTCATACAACTGCATTATGTTGGAGAAAGGCGCAGTGTATAGCATGATTCTCATTATCTGAAAGATAACAAGATTACCACACAGAGGAAATGTGCATAGTACCTTTGAAGACAGCCTCAGGCCAGCCCGCACTGATATGGAAGAGGAATAAATCCCATTTTTCAACTTCTTCAGTTTTGCCCACTGCCTAGACTAAATTGTCTTTAGGCACAGCAAAAATAAAATTGCTGTGTGGAAAAGCTGAATAGCAGAGCAATCTAAGAGCTGTGTTTGTGTTGACAGTTTCCTTATAACTGAAATTCTGTAAGGTCAGGCTGGTCATGACTGAAGTAGCAGAAGCAGCAAGTCCCATTTTCCTGAATACATTGATATGTTAATTCATCTCTGTCCTCGCCTCTACATCTCCCTTTTTGATGGCAGAAGGGAGCTGAAAAGTTCTTTCTGGAGTACAAAAACAGCTTCTTAAATGCTCTATGTCACTCTAATCAGGGTCTGTGCCCAAGGAAAAGAGGCAATAATGGACATGGGTTTGATTTAATTCCTCTAAATGTGGGTACACCTGCAACTGGGTAGCTCTTGTATAAGACAATTTTTAAAAGCAGTGAAATCTACAAGAACAGTTTCCTTATACCCTTCTCTGCCTTCTGACCTCTTATGGATGCATGGTGAGGCTGTGAAGTCTCTGTTCCTCTCCTCTGGGAAAGGGTGAGAGAATGGGGGTTCTTCAGCCTGAAAAAAAGACTTCAAGGAGACCTTACTGTGACCCTTCAATACTTCAATGGGGCTAGTAAGATAGACAGGGTATGTGTGATAAGACAAGAGGTAGAAACTAAAACAGGGTATATTCAGGCTCGATATAAGGAAATAAATTTTTATGAGGAAGGTGGAGAAGCACTGGAATGCATTGCCCAGAAAGGTGATAGATGCCTCATCCCTGGAAACATTCAAAGTCGTGTTGGATGGGGATCTGAGAAGTGTGATACAGTGGAAGGTATCCCTCTGTACATTGCAGAGGGGTTGAAGGAGAAAAACCTTTCAAGGTCCGTTGCAACCAAATCACTCTACACCTTGTTCCTCTGCAGAGACCATGTTTTGTAAAGGATACTTGTATCTGATAAACAAAACACTTGTGCATTTCCATCTTCACACTGTCATCACTGCAGTGTATATCAGCAGATTCTAATTTGACGTGTGTTTCTCTTCCCATAAATTGTAATGGTAACTTCTGCCTTAAAAATTATGCAGTGTTCATTCAGTACTTTGGAATACTTTGTGCCATAAATGCTATACTTTTCTGATCATTCATTTATTATTAATATGCTATACTTAATTTTTATTAATTGACATAATATAGGAAATATGTTTTGATTAAACACTTAATTGAGCACCATGCAATTCTTTGGCACCAGCTGTTGGCTGGAATTTACACTAGTCTTTTCCGAATTAAACAAGAACACAAAATGGAAACACACAGAGGGTCGAAGCAAGGATGAGTAACCT
Source organism: Ammospiza caudacuta (assembly GCF_027887145.1). Lineage (NCBI taxonomy): Eukaryota > Metazoa > Chordata > Aves > Passeriformes > Passerellidae > Ammospiza > Ammospiza caudacuta. Next base: position 65,107,542 of record NC_080594.1, read on the forward strand.
GGGAAAAATACAGAAACATTGAATGAGTGTCCAGGGTTGAAGTTAGAAAAGCTGAGGCCCAAATGGAATAGCTTCTGTCCAGGGATGCCAAAGGCAACAAGGAGAAGAACTTTCTTAAGTAGATAGATGCCATAAAAGAAAAATAAAAGGTCTATGGAAAATGTGGGTCCATTACTCAATTGGATGGGGGGGGCCTGGTTACACAGCTCCAGGGGATGGAGAAGGCTGAATTTTTTAATGTTTTTGCCAAAGTCTTTACTAACTAGACTGGCTTTCAGGAATCTGAAGTCACAGAGATCAGGGGAACATTCCTTTGTCCAGGTCAGGAAATACATATGCAACTGGACATCCATAAAGACCAATGGATATTGTCTAACTAGTCTTCAGGAAGGACACTGATGATCCTCACAGACAGGCTGTATGTAGCTCTTCATGTTTCTCTATTTTTGTTTTCCCTGGCAGACACAATTTGAGTAAATGCCATGTTAGTTGTGTTTTTGCATGAAAGCGTGAACAAAACACAAATATGTACAGTATGTTCTCAGCTATGTATAGAGCTAAATCTTACAGACATCTTGGGTGGTTTTTCTTCAGACTGTGCAAGCTGATGTGACCTTGAGAGATTGTTAATGTAGATTACCACTGCAATGGCTGAGGATGGACTTGAAGTAAAAATTTCAGTTTTCTATCACAGAAACTAATCATGGTTGTTTAAGTTACTAGTTCAAGAAGAAAACTGTTCAAGAAGTCACAGTTGGACTGTGACTGAAAGCTGAAAAGTTATGCTTTTCAAAATTGGGAAAGGAATGCAAAGTTTTCAGGTCTAGTTTGGTGCCTAGGTGAAATACTTGGTATTGGGGAAGTAGGGTGTTATTTTTTTATCATCTGAAGATCCTTAGCTCCCTTCCTTTTGCTATAAAGGACCTTATGTTGATCACCCACATAAATCCATAGAGGTCCTACACAGGTCAGATTAAATAAATTTTATGAGTACATAAAAAAAGTCTAGATTGCATGTTTTCCCTGGCTTCCTGAAATACTGTAATTTTACTTGATGCTAAGGTCTAATTGTAGCTTTTTGTGTTGAAGACACGGGCACACAGTTATTTTCTAAAGCTCTGTTTCTAACTTCTACAGTTATTAGAATGAGAAAGATGTAATAGGTGTTCCATTAATTCTTTTCTGGAAGTCCCTGGGACTAAAGGTCAATTTTATTACATTTCTGCATAGCTGTAATTGATTCCACTTTTGCTGCATATGAAATCTTGATTGAAAAGAGAACATGTAAATTTTTTTGTTTGAATGACTGCTGAGTCTTGTTTATTACCATTTCCAGGGAAATGAAACCTCCAGGGCAAATACACATACCCACCTCTTAATTGCCAACAAGCAGATAAGAATATGAAAGCTAAAATGGTAGCAATAGAAGGTCATGTAAACAGTGTTGATTCGAACAGAACCTGAAGTGGTAGCAGCTTTACTTCCGCCTCTTATGTTTTTCTCCATCCTCTGTACAAAAAAGGCATATAGGATACTCAGTCTCTTTCTTTAAGGTTAACTCTAAAATGGCATCGTTGTAGTTAAATGTTTTTCTTTTACATTTAAATTTACTTGTATAGAATAGAAGAGAGGAGAAGCATTATTTAAAATAAAATTTTAAAATAAACATAGAAAAACACTTCTGTTAAACTTGCCAAACCAGTTAAAAAACCAAAGAATTTGATTTCTTTTAAGACCAAACAAAGGGCTTTCCTAGAATAAAGAAATAAATAATTTTATCATCAAAGCTATTTGCTTTCTTTGCTTCATTATGGAGTCCATATAGAAACAATTTAGTTTTAAAACTGTAATGAAATGGTATTCCAAATTTTGGAGAAAACTAATATTTGGCTGCTGATCCTCAGGAAAACAGGAATGCTTGACATCTTATAGCTTAAAAACAATAAAAATATGTTTACAGTGTGGTTTTAAACTGAAATAAGAAGGCAGGAAAAAAATTAATACTTTTATCTTCTGTTCAAAGATGCAGAACAAAGAGCAGTGGGATTTTCAGATCTATGCAATTGTCTAAAGAAATGAAAACTGTTAATCCTTTGCAGTTATTTTTCTGCAAGTCTGGTCTCCTAAAGACCATTTATTCTATTGCCATACACTCAGTTCAAGGAAGGTGAGCTTGAGGACACAAGAAGCATGACTAAGGTTTCAGTAAGTTGATGGTGCATCACAGTCACAGCAAGTTGCCTTCTTAAATGGGTCTATTTCTCAGCTAAAATCGGGTAAATAGGAAAAATTATTTTCTTCTTGACAGTATCTCATTTCAAGGTCAAAGGAAGAAAAATAAAATCAGCGTGTCTGTAACTGAGGCAGCATATTAAACTATATTGAAGTATTTCATACACAAAAACTCAGGCCTGAAATACATTGCAGACATTTATTTATGTAAAAGATAATGCATTTGTTTCTTTAAAGGGGAATGATATCTGCCTTGTATTTGGTGAAGGTTAACACTTCTGTTCAATATTTGGTTTAATATTTTTCATAATGCTTAATTTAGTTCTGGGGTTTCAGCAATTATACTCTGCTTTATGTAGTCAATACAATGAAGCAGTCTGGATTATTGTCATATGGTAATTCACTTTCTTTCTGTCTATATAAATCCTACATAAAACCCTGACTCTGATTGAGTTGTGTAGAGTTTGATAAAAAACTTTGAAAGAATCTGATCCTGAGTTTACAGGGCCTGACCCTGATCCGTACAGATGGCTTGGGATGGAAAAACTGGGAATAAAAGGAACAGGAAAGAAAGAAATCATGAATTCTTATAGGGTGGCTCTGATTTATGTAACATGCTATCTTTTTCTTCCTCACTTTGTAATAGACACTGTTTTCTCTTTTAGTTTTTTTCTCCCCCTACTACCACTGTATATTTGTATAATAGAAGATATATGTTGTTTGGAAAGAAAATACTCCGTTCCCTGCAGCTACTAACAATTTACTTTTCTCAGAGTTAGAATGCAAACATTCTATTTCTGGTTTTCTTCACCTCAGATCATCCTGACAATGCTTTACTCTGCTGGAAGGACATTTTGACAATAGGTGAAAGAAAACATAGCAAAGTATCCTTGTAGATATAACTCAGTTCTGAGCTGATCTGACTGATGTGATTGTGTGACTTGAGCACCAGTCTTTTAGAGCCTGGCTGTTGGTCTCATAGCACTCACAGGTATAGACTGAATGTAAAGGACAGTATTTTGCTCACACAACCATACAACCTCCTTGTCTCCTTAAATATTAAAAAATGCCCATACTTGAAAAATGTCCATAATTCCAATTAAATACTTCAAGCCCATTTGTGTACTGTCTCTCAGTTAAGGTTCTTTTCTCATATATTAAGCCAAAAGTTAAGAAATGCAAATATATTAATCTCTTATAAATAAATAACATTTCAATTAATAAAATATAAGGATTAACTTCAGTGCCTCCTTCCAGGTCCTGTAAGGTCATCCCCATGAAATAAACACTCAATTAATAACATTTATTTTTGTGTCTGAAAACCTCTTACTGTGAATAGCTGAGGATTGTTCCAAGTCTCCAAGTACCACATAGAAAAGAGAGGTTATTTTAAATCCTTTCAGAATTTTCTGATTGAGTGAGAAAAAAAAAATAACCAAAACAAAACCCCAAACCAAAACCACCCAAATCTATTAAAAAGCATGCAATAAAAAAAATTAAGAAATAAAGTGATTGGTGCATGGTTTTGAAAAGCATTTGTGTGAATATATTGCTAGAAAAAGTTACATCACTATATTTTTCTTATTTATTTCATAGGAAGGATTAGAAAGCATAAAGTGGCTGCATCATTTGAAAATAACTCAGACCCTTAGAAAAGCCGTGAATCACACAATTTAATTTACAGCCTGCAAATCCTGTCATTCTTTTACTTCAGGCCAGATAATCCTATCTCCAGATACATGATTTTGTTTGCTGTGCATTTTGATTAAGTAATTGAGAACAAGGACAGAAATTTAACAGACACAGCAAATTCATTTACTTTTCTCATTTAAGTACCTTTTACCTTTAGCCTTTGCTCAGTTTTTTGCTGAAGAACAAATCCACAGAGAAGGAAAACTTAACAATCGTTGACACTTTTAGAATAACTAAGAAGAAAGAAATAGTGATAGACTATCTCATCAATTCCCAGGACATTTTTGCAGAGAAAAGTGTAAATTACTATAACAACCATATCTTAAAATTTGATACATTTGAAGGTCAGATAAGATTCTTTTCAGATAAGATGCAGAATTTTACTGTGTAAACCTAATTTGGACTCAGTCACTATTGTCTCAAAAGTATTCAATGCCATAATAGCTGCTTCAGCTATTTTGTTTTTCAAGGCATCTTGTTAGATGTTTCTAGAATCTGAAACAATATGTTAAAACACATTTATTAAGGAAAATAATACAGTTACAGGATTTGTCTAAATTGCCAGAGAGAAAACCATATAAGAAGGTAGGTTTGAAAAAAAGCCTCACAACAAGCATGATTACAAAATGCAAGGGTAACTGGTAAAGCACATTTCTGATTTCTGATTATATAAATTATAAAATACTTTCTTTGTAATCCACTTCGCTTCTGTAGAACCCCATTTATTAAAAGAGGGTGTGCTGCATTACTAAAAGGTTTTATATTCAAAGGACTTATTTGGTGAAGCTACTTGTGCCAACACTGTGAATGAGCAAACAGAGAGTATCCAAAAGGATTAAAGAGAGATCTAGGCAATAATTTGAAGTCCATGGCAGTATTATCATGAGTGAAATATCTTGGTACTGGCCTTAAGATTACTAAAATATGAGCAAAATGGCAGAAGTGTTACTTGGAGATATATTTCACATATGCAATTCCACTTTGTTCTATTTGTTGTTTATTTTGTGTGTTTTTATTACTTCAGCTGAAAGCAATCTGTATCATCACTGAAGCAATTCAGGTTACAAGATAATGGACTTTACTACCCAGTTGATATCTTATCTTTAAGAAAAAGTCATTAACCTCCTGTATAGGAAAATGGCTTTGGCCTTTCTCCTAGTGACATACTTTTCATATTAGAGAGTTTGGATATCTGGATGGAAGGTTAATTAGGCTATGTTGAATGAAGAATACACTATGCTGTGTACTAATGAAATGTGGTTCCTTTGAATATTTTGTGCTTGGCTTTCATACAGAAGATTTATGGACCACAGCATTGACTACATTGTTAAAAAAAGAAACTTGGACTTTTGAGAAATTAGACTAGCCTGACTTGGTGAAATGGTGTGCAAAATGTAATCTGGAAAAAAATATCCCATTAAAAGCCCAGGAAATTATTACATTTACCAGCTTGGTGAGAAACAAGTTTCCAGCACAGAAATTAATTATTTTTAACTTTTGTGGTGCAATTCACTTGCTTAATCAGGTCACGTATCATTTTTTGCTACTTAGGATTTCACACTTAGGCACAGGCATGCCCCTGTAGGTGCCTTGTCCCATATGTCTGTTCTGCTTATGCCTTCAGCAGCCTAAAGCAAAAACATTGATTTATTGGAGTAAATCCAGTGGAAGGCCACCAAGATGACTGGACTCCGAGCACATTGTGTGGAGGTAGTGATTGTGAGGACTGGGATTATTCTGGAAGACAGAGGGTATCTTAGTGCTGCCTTCAACTACCTTATGGGAAGATACATTTTGGGATGTACACAGTGATAAACAAAAGACCCAATTACAATTTACCAAGGGAAGTTCTGATTCTGTATTAAGAAAACAGTGTTCAGCATGAGGACATTAAAACACTGGAAATAGTTGTCTAGAGCAGTTATGGAGTCTTCACAGGTGGAGATATTCCAAATTCCACTCAAAGTGAGTGACCTGAATGGTGTTGAGTCAAATAACCCACATAGGTCCCTTCCAATCCAAATTACTCTATGATGCTATGTTTGTGCATTTGAAATGTGCCTTCTACATTTACAGAGAAGGAAGTTGTGTGTCATGACTCATTTGAAATGTTTCAGACATCTCTAATGAGAATCAGTCACTCAAAACATTAACTATGCTGTAATGGCCATAAAACGTTGCTATTATGAATGTAGTCTTCTAAAAAGTATTCACATTAATTCTGTTGGCAGAATCAGCGTGATTATTGTAAAATGACACAGAATGTGAAAGTAATGGACTTCAAACGTGTCCTTCTATCCTTTGAACATTCCTTAAGCTCTTTTGTCAGCTTTTCTTCAAAATGCTAACAGGGATCCTTCTTCAGTAGTCAAATTTGACTAAAAAATTTGAAACACTCTGCTCAACAATTTAGTGATGATAATTGTCATTGTGAGTATGAAAGGCAGTTGCTTCATGACCTCAGCCACAGGAGTTTCTAACCTTCTTGAAAAATGAAGACTGTCTAGTTAAAAGGCATAAACCCCTCCCACTGAACTGCTGACACCAAGGTTGCACAGTCCATTTTTTACCTTTGATTACAAAAGGAAGTAGGGTTTCACTGACTTCTCCCAATCCATGTCCTGGATTCTAAGAGGTGCCTCAATCTGAACAATTGCTAGATGAGTATGTCCTAGTATATCTGCCAAGCCAGTGTTTACAAATTTATTTGTCCCTCATTTACAGCAGTCACACTGCTTTCCACTTAGTAAGTAGCTAAGATGCTAAGCTAGTTATAAGTATAGCATTTGCTTACTGACATTAATCTTTCACAAGCAAGAGTGGAGATTTCAGTTATGTGGTTTCTGTAACTGGAAATGCTTATGGGCCAAGAGACACTACAACAATGAATACATTCTCATGCTCCAAATTAAAAAAAAAAAAAAAGAGAAGAAAACACTCTAATGGATGGATGGATATCAGCTTGTTTCCTTCTGGGTTTTTTTGCCTTTTCCAAATGAACCAATGTCATCTCAGAAAGTCAGTATTACACTGTTTCCTCCCACCCACACAATTAGCAGAGTTTTTTTCAATGCGTAAGATGTCAACATGTCCTTAAAGTCTGTCAATGTGCATTACTGTAAAACTGGCACAGCAAACTCTTTATTCTGTCCCTGATGCTTAGGAAGTTTTAATCTTGCTTCTGGTCTCTGAAGATTTGATGGTGTTGAAAAGGGCTGAAGAAAGGGCTGCGATGATATTATCAGGTATATAATGCCTTATGATGCTCAGCTTGAAAGCGTCAGTCTCTTATCTTTTACAGGAATGTTTGAAGTTACCTCCAGCATTTTTGAATCCAGTGGAGTTCTTCACAGGCAGCCATTTAATCCAATCCCTTTCACTAAGTTTATAAGATTGTTTAAAAGTAGTTGAAAATCTGCTTCTAATTTAAAAACTGAACTTACAGTATGTGAAAGATTTTTTCAATTTTTTCAACACTGAAATATGTATTCTTGGCTTTTTGAACACCCTACATGAATCCTTCCCTTAGCTGATATTTTCCCAAACAGATTTACAGAGCTGTCATATCTCCTTTTCTTCTTCATTTTTCTGAAGCCACACTCTTCTGTCTTCTAATCATATGGTAGTAAGATGTATTACTATTCCTAAAGTTGTCTTGATAAAAATTATTTTACAGACTTGAAATCTGAGTTGATCTTTTTTAAGCACAGATAACACAAAGGTTAATGAGTGTCTTATGTCACATCTGTCCTCTGAAAACTTTGTAGATTGCATTTGACATTTTGGTGTTTGCACTGCTTTTCCCCCATCCAGTCGATTGTTTCTCCTCACTTCAATATGCATAACTGAAATTTTATTTTGCTTTTCCTTCTTCCCCCTCCCCTCCCCCCCCCCTCCCCTCCCCTCCCCTCCCCTCCCCTCCCCTCCCCTCCCCTCCCCTCCCCTCCCCTCCCCTCCCCTTTTTCTTTCATTACAGAAATATTAAAATATTAAATAAATTTATTTTTAGAAGAGTTCCGTGAGGTTTTTGCTATAGCAACCTTAATTTTCCAACTTTCAATTCTACCTATGAATTGCTGTCTTCTCAAGTTCATTGAGTAATTTCTCCTGTGGCAACATGTCATCTGCTTCACTGAAATCCAGACATGTTTCATCTACTACATTTCACTACCCTGAAAAGTAGGTGTCAGAGAAGGATTTATAGCTCACAATCTATGCCTTGTACCATCTACCCCATTGAGCATTTTCCTTCATGTCTCTAATTATTCTTTCCTTCCAGATACCTTCTAAAGCTTTGCATACCTTTAAAGCCTGCTTTGTTACTGTCCAGTAACTGTCCATCATTTCATTAGCTGTGTCTGCTGTTCCTTGATTACCTGGAAATATCTGTAACTTGATGCATTTTTTGAAAGATGTTGCCATTAAAACTGCGATTTCATTTGCAGTTTTGTTCAGGAGACTATGTTTCATTCCTGACTGCACTAAGTTGCTTGATTTTACTGTCATTTCAGATATGGATCTTTTAATTTTCTACCCTCATCTTCTCTTTGAAATTAATCCAATATTGTTGCCCATATTGAAAACTAAATTTTTCATTTGATTTTTAGAACATTTCATGAACAATTTAAATCTATATTCTACCCTTCAAAGTATAAATGTATTTTTCTCTCCCTTTTTTCTTGTTATTCTATTTCCTGAGCAGAAGGCTGGAAGTTATTATTCCTAAAACATGCTATGTACTGTTTGCATAAACTAAGTGGAACAGGAATAACTTTCAGAATGATTCAGAGTACATATTGAAAAATACATATGAGAAATGTGAAGTCAATTTAAAAGTAAGAAAAGCTGTAAAATGTAGAGTATTGGGATGGGATCATTTGGTGTTGATTTCATATTTTCTTTCTTATTTGCTAGATTAAGATTAAAAAAGAAATCATGAATTACCATGCTGAATTTATTATTTTTGGTAATGACTGTCTTCATCCATTACCAGTCTAATTCATAACAAATCACAACAGAGTGATTAATCTTCATTAGTGAGTAATTTCATAATTTAAAAAATCTAATTTTCTAACTGTTTGGAAAAGTGGAATGAAATTTTATGTAGGGGCATAGCTACTATGAATAGCCAATCATATTGGCTTTATCCATTCTAGTAACTCAAGAAATGTTTGCAAACAGCCACAGAATCGTGGAATAGCTGAGCTTTAAAGGTGTCTCTTGAGGTCCTCTAGTCCTATCCCCATCTTAGAACAAGGCTAGCTACAGTAAGCTTGCCAGTGCCATTACCGATCATGCTTTTAATATCCTATGGAAAGAGACTCCACAACTTCTCTGGCCAGTCTGTTCAAGTGTTTGACCACTGTAAAAAAAAAAAAAAAAGAAAAGGTTATGTTCAAGTGGAATTACTTGTATTTTAATTTGTATCCATTTCTCTTCTCTTATCACTTCATACCTTGAAGTGGAGTCTTTGTCTTCTTTACTCCCTGCCCCCATCACATGTTTGTACACTTTGATAAGAACCTCTTGAATCTGCCTTTTTTGAAACTGAGCAACCTTAGCTCCCTCAGCCTCTCTTCTATGCCCGATACTCCAGCCCATTAGAGAATCTTTGTGTCCCATTTTTGTGTTGCTTTGATGAATTTGTCCCATTAATTGTGTATATTTCTTGTACTAAGGACTTTAGAACTGGACATAGCGCTCCAGATTTGCTCCAGTGTTGAGCAGAGAGGGAGCATCACCTGTCTTAACCTGGGAACATTTCTCCTAAGGTAGCTTGGAATGCTGTTGGCTCTCTTTGCTGCAAGGTACACCTCTGTGTCATTGACAGCTTGTCCACCTTGACTCCCAGGACCATTTCTGCAGAGCCACCGCTGCTGCTGCGGGGTTATTCATCCCCAGGTTCCTTACTTTGCCTTTGTTTGACAGCATTAGCTCTTCTGCCCAGTTCTCCAGTGCAATCCTATGGTTGCCAAACACCTCTCCCAGTTTTACATCATCTGCAAATTTGCTGAGTGCGCTGTGTTACTGGAGTCAGTGTCAACCCTTGGAACACAGTGCTTGCCTCTAGAGGATTCACAATGATGACCATAAGCTCTTGGTTGTACCACAAGAGCCAGTTGTCAGCATATCTCACTACCCACATATTTGGTTTGAATCTTATGAGATACAGCCTTGAAAACCACAGATTACACTGAGAGATTGTAAAGAAAGATTTAGGAAAAGATTCACCCCCAGACAGACTGGGGTGACTGAGCATAAGGCTCATTTTACACACAACCAGCCCCTTCCATACTTTTTGTCTACCTCCCTTTAGTTCCTCTCTGATCTTTTGCCTACACATAAGAGCATGTCTCTGTACAACTCAAAACATGCCCACAACCCACCCAGCTTGGATCTCCCCTAGTCTGCAGCCTTATCAGTTGCAATATGCAGGCTGATCTTTTTCGAAGTGGTGCCTGTAATTTCTGGATAGGTCATCAGTCAGTGTGACTGGTGAGGTTTGTCTCTTTTCATTGTCTCCATGTTTTGTCACCTCTGTGTTTGGTGTATTTTGTTTCTGCTTTCTCTATTTTCACTTAGTTTTCCAATTGACAAGATCTTCAACCAGATAATACTGGAATAAACATTCCCACACTCCCACATGTCCTCATCAATTACCTGACTAGGTTTAGTTGTTATCACTGCCTTCCCTGTCATTTGTCAGTTAGGAATGTGTCCCTGTATGTTGATGTTAAGAAAAGGCTTCCTCCTTTTCTTATTATCTCTTTTATTTACAGTGCAAATTTCCTTGACTAGGCACCCATAAAGGAGCAAAATTATTCCTTTACAATAATATTTCAAAATGGACGTTTTCATGTCCAATTTCTCAAATATGCCCTAATGTGATCGTACTCTGCGCTAGGGCGTAGGCGGCCCTAAGTCCGGCTAGCTGAAGGGGTGTGAGTGGCCGACGCCCCTACGCATCGGAGGCCAGCCCCCCTTGGCGTCTTGGCCTCGGGCTGGGCTGGATCGCGGAGTCGGACTGCTTGCGCTACAAGGGACGAATGAGGAGGCGACCACTTGCTGAGGGAAAACACGTCGGTTTATTGGAGAGTCCCACAGCAGAGGGCAACCAACAGATGGTAGAACCCCCAGCAAATGGCGAGGAACAGGGGGAGCAACAAGGTTTTAAAGTGAAGGGGTGGAGAAGGGAGGGAAACCCGGCAAACCAATCCATGAATAGGTAGGGAGGTACAAAACATAACTGACATGAGGATATAGCCACTAAATATAAAGCAAAAGAGGGGCCCCGGGACACCAGCCAACCACAACCCCCAGAGAGGAGAAGTCTCTAGAAGTCTGGGAGGAGTGGGGGATGATTGACTGGGCCCAGGGGGGAGGGAAGACTTACTTATAAGGTAAAACCTGGGAGGGGAAATTACATAACATAAGAGATTGGCAGTGGAGGGGGAAGGGGTATCCACGGTAACTTAACTGTCAGGGCTGCAGTGGCGGGAAAACTGTGTAGGGAGGAACCATTTAACACCGAACAGAGGGGGAGCATACTGGGGGAGAAAATAGGGGAGAAAACTGGGGGACTTTAAAAACACATCACAACATCTCCCCGTTTCTTAACAAATAAAAACAAAAGAGGCTGGAATGTCCATGAAAATTCAAAGTTCGGGAATCCGCGGCTGGCCCGGCTATTTCTCGCCTCCTTCGCGCTGGAGTTCGTCAGTGTCTAGGTGTTCTTGAGGATGCCCAGTTGACCTCTCCTCATCCGCATCCTCTTCAACCTCTGGGGTGAGGTCTTCCAGCTCGAAGGGCACTTCCGATGGAAGGGTGGCGTGGTTCACAGCTGGCGAGATGGCCTTGGCTACCAGTTTCTGGACCAGCCCGCGGATCAACACAATCACAACTGAAATGATAATTAAACTCAACACAACTTTAGCAACCGATTCTAGAATAGAACTGGCCCACCCGCTTAGGCCCCAACCCTTAAAAATGTCCCCCAGCCAATCAGATGTTTCTTGCTTAACCTGGTGCAACAGGTCTTGAAGTCTTCTGATGGACTGTCTGGCGTCCTCAGCCCGAGAGGACAGGTTCAGACAGCAGAGGCCCTCAAACTCCTCGCAACGGTGGTGGTGGAGCAGCAATAGAAAATCTATTGCTGCTCTATTCTGGAGTGTCGCCTTCCTTGTTATTTCCTCGTCTGTGAGGAGGTCGTAAAGCGCGGCTGATGTAAGATTCGCTTGCTTAGCTACCCAACACTCTAGGCGGCCCAATTCACCTAGAGCCTTCGCTACCGATACCCAAGGCAACAGAATGGTAAAGGCAACGGATTTTGAATGTGACCAATGGGTAATTTCATCATCACAGTCTTCCGTGAGATCTTTCAAATCTCTTTTGGCTCTGCCCAATTCTGCTGTGATGATTGTTCTCTTCCAATTAACAATTTGGGTGATGTTAGGAGTAAACAGCGTCAGCCGGCCAAAAGTACACGGCCCTCCGACCAGGCCAGAGGGGATGCCTGCCCACGCTCGGTCGCCACAAATTAGAAACACGCCTCTTGGAAGGGAGTAAGGGGTCCGTCCAGTAGTGGTGGGGCCGAGGATTTTTAGAACGGCTCGGCACCACTGCTTGGCTTGATACTCTTCTTTGGACTGACGGACCACCTCACTACCCTTCTCAACTGGGGTAATGCCATAATCGAACTGAAAACAAATGGAGGCGTTGGCAGACCCGAGGAGATGTAATTCGGTGGGCTCAGAGGGTGCGGGATCCAGCCTGACCACTCCGTCTCTCCAGGCATTGGATGAATCAAAATTGGGGAGAATGGTGAGACTCTGGGATAGGATTGGGGAAAAGGCATGTTGGAACGTAACAGGGAACTCGCCTGGAGAGAAAGGGATCCCCACAAGGCAAGACGACATCGGGTCCTCTGCTGCGCCGGTGTCTAGGCATATACTGTCCTGTCCTAACGATTGGGCCAAGGCACGCCAGACGTTGATCTTTGGCTGGGGGATGACCCACAGCTCCGAAGGTGACAACAGGAGTCCGCAGGTCGCCACGAATATCATTAGTAGACAAGGGTTGGTAGCCAGCGATGTTGACACCAGGGCCATTGGGGAGGTGTAACTACAACGAAAGAGACAAGTAAAAGTATCACAAAATCACAAAAATGGTTCCTCTCCAAATAACCAATCTAAATAGAATGTGCGAGGGGCAATAACTGGAGCCGGGGGCGAATGGGAGGCAACATAACATAAGAAATCCAGGGGTAGAGGTGAGGAAGGAGGGGAGGGCTCCTCAGTCACAGGGGGGAGATCAGGAGAGAAGGACGAAGGATTATTGGACTTCCTTCGCCGCCGCCAACAAGCCTGCCGGACCTGTGGTACCGCCTCCTGCTTTGTCCTCTGCTTCGGGACGAAGGGCCTGACCCATTTAGATGGTACCCACTTGGGGCCTGAGGGAGTGGACACACAAGCGTATCCCCTCCCCCAGGTCACCAGGTCGAAAGGGCCCTCCGTCCGCCAGGTCTCCGGATCTTTTACAAGAACCGGGGGCCTGGCCTTCGGCTGCAGCTGCTGGTGACTGCCGAAATGCCGGACCACCGGAGGATTCTGGCTGTCAAAAGAGCAGTTTAAAAAATTAAGTGTATATAAAGCTCTTGCCAGACGGACGTGGGGGGTCTCCACCTTCATTGCCGATTGCTGTCGGGATAGGATCTTCTTGAGGCTCTGGTGGGCCCTTTCCACCATGGCTTGGCCTGTCGGGGAATAGGGGATGCCAGTTTTGTGCACTATTCCCCATTGCTGCAAGAAGCTCCGCAGTTCCTTGGATGTATACGCAGGGCCATTATCTGTTTTTAGGGCCCTAGGGATGCCCAAGACAGCGAATGCCTGAAGCAGATGCTTCTGTACATCCACTGCCTTCTCTCCTGTGTGGGCAGAGGCATAGATAGCCCCGGAGAAAGTGTCCACTGAGACGTGGACGTAACACAGTCGACCAAATGATGGGACATGTGTTACATCCATCTGCCACACCTCGCAGCTCGCCAAGCCTCAGGGGTTAGCCCCGGAGGTCACAGTGGGCATTTGGTCTTTCTGGCACTGGGGACATGTGGCCACTATCGCCTTAGCCTGGTCCTGTGTAAGATTGAACTGCCGGACCAGGCCAGGCGCATTCTGATGGAAGAGCTGGTGGCTGATCTTAGCCTGGCCGAACACGTCTGGGAGTGGGCCCTGCGTCACGGCAGCCGCGGCCAGGGAATCGGCTCGACGGTTGCCCTCCGCTACGAACCCAGGCAGATCAGTATGCGACCTAACATGCATAACATAAAAGGGATGCTCGCGGTGGGAGACCAATTCCACGAGCTTATTAAGTAATTCAAATAGTCTTTTGTTGGACACTTCTTGAAGAACTGCTTGTTCAGCCCGAGACACTACACCTGCGACATACGCAGAATCTGTTACCAGATTAAAAGGTTCAGGGAATCTCTGAAATGCCCTGACGACTGCGTCTAACTCAGCAATCTGTGGAGAACCCTCCACAATAGCAACATCAGCCTCCCACTGCTGAGTCTGAGGATCCTTCCAAGTCATTACTGACTTGTGGGATGCTCCAGACGCGTCCGTGAAAACTGTCATGGCATCTAGTGGCTCCCTGCTTTGAACCTTTCTTAGAGATAATTTAAACTCCGAATTAAACAATTTATGGGCCGGCCGATCTACTGCAATGCGCCCAGTGTAGCTATCGAGTGCAAACTGTAGGTATTCATTAGTTTGCAGCAGTTCTTCAAAGGTCCTTAATTTAAGTTGGCCCGATTCCAATTTAATTGGGATATGTATGCATGAAAAGTCACATCCTGCCAACTCCCTGATCCTCGATCTTGCCTTGAGGATCAGTTCGGCTACCAACTCTTGTGGCCTTGTCATTCTTTTGGACCGATGATGACTGAGGAACACCCACTCTATTATTAAGAGGGGGTCACCCAGCCCTTGGTCCCTTACTTCGATGTCCCATTGGTGGATAATGCCATGGAGGTGTGGCAACTTTCCCAGTATTATGAACTTAAAGGGCAGGCCCGGGTGATACCGGTGGGCCTGCCTGGCCGAAATGGCCTTTTGGATTTTCTCCAAGGCTACCCGTGCCTCTGGGGTGAGAGCCCTAGGGGAACTAAGCCCCTCTCCCCCTTTCAACAAATTGAAAAGGGGGGCTAGGTCTTCGGTTGAAATGCCCAGCCAGGGTCTCACCCAATTTAAAGACCCACACAGTTGGTGAACATCCGCTAGGGTCTGGACTTTTGTCCTAATAGCCAATTTTTGCGGAACAATGGTCCGCTTGGTAATCTCAAGGCCCAGGTATTTCCAAGGTGGCATCCGCTGAATCTTATCCTGCTGGAGCTCGAACCCTGCAGCAACCAACGCATTGGTTGTCAGGTCAAGCGCATGGGCAAGCAGACTGTGGTCGGGTGCACACACGAGGATGTCATCCATGTAGTGATGAATGATGACAACATCCCCGAGGGCTGTACGTATTGGAGACAGCAGCGAAGCGACGTACCACTGGCAGATCACAGGGCTGTTCTTCATGCCCTGTGGTAGAACCCGCCAATGATAGCGCTTGGCTGGGGACTCACGGTTGATGGACGGAACCGTGAAAGCAAAACGCGGGGCATCGTCAGGGTGGAGAGGAATTTGAAAGAAGCAATCCTTTATATCTATTACTGCCAATTCCCAATTTCGGGGGAGCATTGCTGGGGAAGGCATCCCTGGCTGGAGAGACCCCATATCTACAATTTTATCATTAGTTTGGCGAAGGTCGGTCAGGAGCCGCCACTTATCTTTATTGGGCTTCTTGATCACAAAAACTGGAGAATTCCAGGGAGACATTGTCTCCACAATGTTGCCCTTAAGTAGCTGCTCCTGAACGAGCTCATTGAGCACCTTCAATTTTTGTTTATTAAGTGGCCACTGCAAGACCTGTACTGGTTCATCAGTCAGCCAATCCAGCTTCCAGGTCCGGTGCTCCTCAGTGGCCACCGCCCGAAAAACCTGGGGAGCCTTGGGAAGGTCAATTTTGGCTCCCCACTGGGCTAGAAGGTCTCTCCCCCAGAGAGGCTCTGTGTAGTCTAAAACAAACGGGCGTACAGAAGCCAATTGCCCGTCAGGCCCCGTAATTTGGACAACGCTCCTTGATTGTTTGGCCAATTGAAGCCCTCCAACACCCTGAATCGTGCCGGCAGCGTTTTGCAAGTCCCAATGTGACGGCCACTCCCGAGAGGGAATGATCGTCACATCTGCCCCTGTGTCCAATAGACCCCTCACTATCTTCCGATCCCCGCCCAACGAAAGTTGACACGTCAGGCGGGGCTTCTCCCTCCCCACTACCTGCGCCCAGGCCACCGTCGGAGGCGATGTCTGCTCCGGAGTCTTCTTCCAATGATCCTTCCCTGGAACCGGAATGGCCTGGGCGATAACTTGTCCTTTGGGGAGAAAGAGCGGGGGTCGGACACAGTACAGCCCTACCGCGAAACGGTCCCGGTCGGTAGTTACCAAACCCGGGACGATGTAAATGTCTCGCGGCGTGTGCTTCGTGTCTCCGACGACAGTCCACCTGCAACGTCCTAATTTCCTCCAGTGACCCGGATGTTGGAGGTCGACAGACACCAGCTGTAAATCACTATTAGGAAGATGTATGTCCCTAGTGAGCTGCAGCCTGTAAGGGGAAGCAGAGGACATGATGTTAAGAGCAGGTGTGGGCTGAATACCACAGGTGTATGTCACGTCAGGTAAAAGGTAAGACAAGTCCGGCAATGCAAACGGCGGCTCTCCTTTATCTCCCTCCTCCCCGCTGGATGTCACTTGTCCCGCCGCACTTTTATCATAGCGCAGGGAGGGGCTGCGCTCCTGGTCTAGTTTTTTTGAGTCTTGTTCTCCTCCCTCTCTCGCTTCTTGCGGTATTCGAGATAGTCTAATCTCATCGGGCACTGGGGCATCCAGTGCCCGGTCTTTCCGCAGAGATGGCAAGGGTGGGTGGCTGTTGACCTCCTGCCGGACCCTGGTGATGGGGGTCCAGCAACAGGGGCAGCTTCCAGCTCAAAGAAGTCCGGCTCGGGGCATTCTACAAAGGCCACTGATGACCTCTTAGGTCGCGATGTCAAGGCGACCTGGCCTACCACGGCCTCTATCATGGCCTCTACCGTGGGCCGGGGACTTCGAGGGAGTGCTTTGATTGCCCTTCGACACTCCGAGTTGGCGTTACTATATGCCATTCTCTGGAGCATCTTTTCCCTGTCCTCGTCCCCGGTCGCCTGCGCCTCCACATATCTGTAGAGGCGCTCGATAAAGGCCATGTACGGCTCTTGTGCCCCTTGCCGAACCTCATCGTCCTCCCACTGGGAGGTCACCACGTGCAGCTTGTAAAAAGCCCGCTCTGCTGCCCTGGCGGTCTCCACCAGCTGCGACGGGAACAGAGCTTTTGCTTGAACTGCCCCCTCTGCCCATTGTCCCTCGCCCAACAGATGCTCCTGAGAAACCACCAGCCCATCCGCATCGTGAGATGTTGAAGGACTCTTCCAAAGGGTTGGGAGAGCCTCCAAGATCTCCCTCCTCCATTCTGCCACCCAGACCCGGAACTCCATGGGCCTAGTAAGGCTGGAGAAGAGGGCCCTCAGGTCCGCAGGCACCAGATCTCCCCGCGCAAGGGCATTGCGGAGCATCCCCCGGAAGTACTCTGACTCCCGGGAGTAGTCCTTCTGCGCCTTGCACAGTTCTTTGATCTGGGCCTGTGCAAGTGGCACCCAGTGGGCCTGAGAGCTCCCCTCCCCACTAAGGTGGTAGGTGACCGGAGCGGCTTCCAATAAAGGCGCCTGCTCCGGCTTCCGGTTATCCACCCCCCCCCTCCCGGAACACAAAGCGTGGGAACCGGAAGGGGGAGTGTGGGAACCGGAACTGGAGGAGGTCGAGGCGGGGTCTGGTAGTAAGGCGGGGCGAGGGAGTGGGCACGGCACACCGCACGTCTCCGCCTCCTTGGTGGCGTTCGGAGGCGGAGCAGAATACAAGGGCGGAGCGGGGGAGGAGTCAACGAGGGGCAGGACTGGGGGAGGAACCGGGGGAGGAGCCGAAGGAGGAGCAGAGGGTGGAGAAATGGGTGGAACTGAGGGCGGGTATGAAGGAGGGACAACCGAAAAAAGGTTTGGATCAAGGGGAAGGAAGGGGTTGGCCTCAGGGAGGAAAGGGTTAGGAGGGGAAGAAGGAGCCCTGGCGGGAACGGCTGCATGGCCGCCGCCATCTTGGGCTCCGAGGGAGCCATTTTGAGATTCTTCACCAAACCGCACAACCTTGGGATTCAGAACTGGGGACTTGGGTACAGGGGTAGAGGGAGAGGAAAGAGAAGGAGCCTGGCCAGGGCTCCTCGAAGGGGGAGGCCGAGCAGGTCGAGGGGGAGCAGGGGCGGGATGGACCCCCTGCCTCTGGTCGGCCCTTAAGATCCCCCTCAAGGGCTCCTGCCTGCGGGATGAGGGTAAGGTTTGAGGGGCAAGGGCAACAGAACGAGGAGAACGAGGGGATAAACTAGAACCAGCGGGACTTTTCTGAAGCTCCCCTAACGCACGGAGTGCCGCATGCACTCTACGCACCCAATAAGCCACAGTGGCCAACTTCGCCTCCCCGGAATTTATGGCCTCGTCTAATTTTGCTATAACAGCTGCCCAATATCGTGGCTGTTTTACAAGTTCCGGGGAGGTTTCGGGGAACTTAGAAAAGACCCATCTAATCAAACATTTCAACGCCTGCTTGGGGGGCTTTTGCCCATTCCCAAGCAACAACCCTTTAACAACATAGTAAGCCTCCTTTTGGGATTTCCCCAAGCCTGCACCCATGGCCCCTTTCTAGCGCAGGAATTACTGCCACTAGAAAGGGGGGAAATCCTCTGGTGTTTCAACCACTCGCCCAGTGAATACCGAAAACTAAAACAACGGATCGCCAGCCACCGGCCCCTGCACTCCCCCCACTGCCCCAAATTCTGAGCCGGCCGGAGAAGAAAAGGAGGTTAGGGGATGGGTCCGGGCCCCACGTCTGGGGAAGCCGGCACCCACAGGGAACAGAAAACAAAAAAGGCGTGGGGATGAGGAAGTACCTCAAGGAAAGAGGGCAGGGGGTAGGTCCCCAAGGCAGGGCATATACCCCTAGGGAGAGATAAAAAGGCAGGGGGGAAGCCCGGAGAGTCCCCAAGGCAGGGCCCGAACTTACCAACCCGGCGGCGACGAAAAACAAAACTGGGTAGTGGTCTCCGTCCCTGGAGTCCTCCTTGTGCGGTGCTGAGGGCTGGGACTCCAATCCCCGGGGAGCGCTACCCCTAAAACGGGGTCTACTACTACCCGAGGTAGCGTAGCGGCCAATGGAAAACTGTAATTCCAACTCCGTGGGGTCCGGTCAGTGGTCAACTGTCCAAGCGTCCACTTTCAGGCCCCACGTTGGGCGCCACACTGCGCTAGGGCGTAGGCGGCCCTAAGTCCGGCTAGCTGAAGGGGTGTGAGTGGCCGACGCCCCTACGCATCGGAGGCCAGCCCCCCTTGGCGTCTTGGCCTCGGGCTGGGCTGGATCGCGGAGTCGGACTGCTTGCGCTACAAGGGACGAATGAGGAGGCGACCACTTGCTGAGGGAAAACACGTCGGTTTATTGGAGAGTCCCACAGCAGAGGGCAACCAACAGATGGTAGAACCCCCAGCAAATGGTGAGGAACAGGGGGAGCAACAAGGTTTTAAAGTGAAGGGGTGGAGAAGGGAGGGAAACCCGGCAAACCAATCCATGAATAGGTAGGGAGGTACAAAACATAACTGACATGAGGATATAGCCACTAAATATAAAGCAAAAGAGGGGCCCCGGGACACCAGCCAACCACAACCCCCAGAGAGGAGAAGTCTCTAGAAGTCTGGGAGGAGTGGGGGATGATTGACTGGGCCCAGGGGGGAGGGAAGACTTACTTATAAGGTAAAACCTGGGAGGGGAAATTACATAACATAAGAGATTGGCAGTGGAGGGGGAAGGGGTATCCACGGTAACTTAACTGTCAGGGCTGCAGTGGCGGGAAAACTGTGTAGGGAGGAACCATTTAACACCGAACAGAGGGGGAGCATACTGGGGGAGAAAATAGGGGAGAAAACTGGGGGACTTTAAAAACACATCACAACAGTACTCCATCAAGGAATTTTTTCAATCACTGGGGTCAGGGATTCATGAAGGCTGGTTATTACCACTAAAGACTGGTTTAAGTATAGCAATGACTAACTCATCTATTTCCACATCTTTCACCACACTGCATCCTAACCTACTTTTTTTTTCTTTTGTGTTTTGATGTAGCTGTGAAGGCCTTTTATGTTGCCTTTCACATGCCTTGCCTGATAAAGTTCAGGTGGGTTTTGTCTTTCCTATCTGCAATCTGTCATGCTTTCAAAGTGTCACTACCTTCCTCCAAAGTCCCTGCTTCTCTCTCTTGTATTGTATGTTTCATTTCCACATTAGTTTTGTCAGCATCACCTTGTGCGCTCTAGTTTTAGCCCATGCTCTCTGAGGTGAACCATTCTTGACTTTTGAGGAGGTGATTCTTGGGCTTTTTAAACCCAGGTCTTGGGCTTTTTAAACCATCTAGAACCCAGCAGAGTGGTCCTGTGATAATTTCTTCAACGTCTCTGCTGGATTGACACATGCCACAGAGCTTTCTGAACAAGAAGTTTGAATGCCACCATCCTGTCTAGTGAGGTTGAACATGTTGGAACAGGTTGAAGGTCATTTCATACTGCTTGGCCTCTGTGGCACAGAACTGTCCCTGGCACATTAAGCTTTCTGGAACTGGTGCTGAAATGGCATCTAAATCTCCTGCTTTTTGTATTTATGGATTGTTAGTTGTCTTCAGCCTTAGATTTCTGCACTGCTGCTCACTTCCCATTAATTCTTAGAAATCTGTTTCTGTTTCATTCCATAGATTTCATAAATAAAAAATTCACTTCTCTCTGGAGACATGGACTATGACTAAATGGGTAACTAAAGAAGACTATGGGGATTTATGTTTGTTCCTCTCGAAGGGCACCTGTTGGAGACCTTTGGGTACCTCTTGTGCCAAGGCCTGGCTATCCTAAGCACAGCAGCTGCATCTACACCGCATCGCACTCAGCCCTCTGGGCCTTATGCTGTAACTCCTTGGCCCTAGTGTGTGGTTACCAGGCTCTGTGATTTTTCAGCTGAATGTGTCTGAAACAATTTGGTGGCTGAACTTCAGCCAGGCAGAGGAGTGTTTTTACAGCATGACAAACGCTGGAAGTTGCATGAGAGAAAAGCTGAAATCCTTGGGGGTGAAAAGCCCCAGGTGGTAATGGACTATTCAGAGTGAAAGTAGCCAAATTGTGCAGATCAGCTCTGGGTTTTTGGGGTGGTGCCCAAAATAATCTTTCAGACCTCTGTTTAGGCATTATTGTAGAGAGTGCTAACTGGAGTGGTTTAAACAAATACAGCAAGTGGACTGCCAGGGGCTCAATTTGTGAATTTGCTTCCTGCTCTCTTTTTCTCATTAGTTTGAACATACTCACAGAATTCCAGATGATTGCAGGGAGGTTATTTGCCATCTGTATTTAGCTCAATCAGTACTACACTTAAATCTTCTTCTGGAACATGAAGTCTAGGCCTGATAGTAAAAAGATAATGAGAGAAAAATATAAGATGATGCTTTAAAAGAGATAAATTTGATTACGATTTTTTGATGTTGGGCACATAGAAATAGGACAGAGACAACTGTCCTCTAGTTTCTAACCAGAAGTAACTAAGATGGTAGCTAGCTTCTAAAAAGGAGTAGCTAAAATGGGAAGTTCAAAACTCACAGGTTAGAAAATATGATGTGCAATAAAGAATTTTTTTCTCTTGAATCTGGGGAGTGGTTTAAAATAACTTCTGAACAAAGCAGCAGTGAAAATTAACTCCCTCCAGTATTATGTTTACATTTTTTCTAGTTTCTCTGATTTGCTTTTATTATTACGCCGTCTTCCTTTTCTCTTGTCTCTGTTTTACAAGGCCACAACAATTCTATGCTGTTTCTTACTCTTTTCTTAGGAAAATAATACCTTATATATGAAGAGCTGTACACCATTCAGTGTAATACTGAGTTTCTTTAATCTGTTCTCACAAATGCTTCTGGAGAAGCACTACAATGCAGATAGTCAATTTTTATATGATGATGACTTGATCATGAATAAGCATGTTCTTTCTAGATTTTCTATTTCCTAATATGTGTTTATATATTCCTAATATCTGTTTCTGTCTGTGCATTCAAGAAATTATTAATTCCCTTCAACAGTTATTTCCATAATAACATATTTGATCTGCTCTTCCATTTCTTCCCTTTAATTCCTGCAGTTTTTCTATACAATCCAATCTCTTATTTTTCATGTAATGGGAAAGTATTTTGCCACTTATCTGGGTATATTTTATTTGTTTCATAGACTCAACCTATATATGTTTGATAAAGGTTTATATCAGACCCTTTATTTTAAAAAGAAAATATATCTATGTATTCTATGTATAGGATATGTATATCCTGTTTACTCTAATATTTCTATATTTTCACTCATTGCCCAAGTACCAAAAATAGTACCAAAAATTTTATTAAGATATGAGCTCCCAATTCATTATGCTACACTGGTTTCAATGAGATGAAAATCTCTTCATTGAAAGAAAATCAAACCAGATTTTCTGAGTAATATTTTTCATGAGATAGCTAATGAAAAACTTGGAGAGTTATTTTTGTGATTTAAATGGGTTTATTAATAAAGCCACCTATCCTTTTAGCTCTGTATCCTCTCCCCACTGAGAAGCCTGAAGCAAAAATAGCTTAAAAAATCCTTTCTATGTCTCATCTGTTTCATGTTAAATTACTTCATGCTCTGCACATGAAGTCATTTAACATTAATATTTTTCTTGATAACAGCTCTTAAAGGGTTTCTAATTAATGTTGCTGGGTCTGGGAAAATGCACATAGAACTACCATCCTTGCCCATATCCAGAACTCATAATAAGTAAAAGAAAAATAAGTAAAGAAAAAAATAAGTAAAAAAAAAAGAAGTAAAAATAAGTAAAGAAAATAAGTAAAGAAAAAAAAATAGGGAAGAAAAGTACATGAGAGTTACTGAGGAAAGGATGACTTTCATTCTTTGAAGTCACAGACACCATTTCCAAACATTCATTAACATTTAGTTCATTTAGATTTGTATGTGGATCAGAACAAGACTGGATAGCTTACTTGTATTATGACAGTTTTATCTATCCATCCATGGAACATGGATTTATGCCTTGAAATAGATGACTCTTTATAATCATTTCTTGATAATGATTTCTAGTGGCTAGAACACCAGTCAGAGTTTAGCCACTCTTAAAATACTTTGATATTGCTTGTCAATCTTAGAAAATGTTCCCCATAGAATAAAATAATAGTAGATTAATGACAAGAATGTCAGTGAAGAATGTTTAATCTGTCTGTTTTAGCACTGTATAGGCAGGGAGTGATGAATCAAAATTTTGTGTATAACTGCAGTGCATAACACGTGTTTATGAACTTCAACAAAGTAAATTATGTAACTCAATATTATGTGCTAGAGTAACATCTGTATTTTTCTGGTACTGGTGTCCTGGATACTGGTAACTAGGTTTATTCCCCCTCAGTCTTTTGTTATTAAACTGAAGCACATGTAAAAATAAGTGTCTTGTAAATCAAACCTTTTATATAACATGTGCTTTTTGGTCTGTGGTACTTATTTTGATTATATCACCTCTCAGCTGTTCGGAAAAGCCCTAGAACATGTACAAAAGTTTCCTTAACTTCAGTGGAAATTAGGCAGGTGTTTCAGATTAATCACTTACTGCATTGCTTTCTGGAATGGGATTTTAATCAGCAACTATAAGATATATTTTCTTTCTAGAAGTATAGATTTCTTTCAGTGTAATTGAGAGGGTGAGCCAGTTAACTAAGCTAATTTAGTGACATATGTCTGAGCAGTGCTGGTTTTATTAGGTGCCTTTAGAAGTGATGTCCATTAACTACAAAACTAATAGAGTGATTCTGAAAACAGTTTATTTATAGAGAAGAAATACTTACTCCATATTCCTACTGACGTACAACTCACTAGAGAAAATGCAGATATTTGTATGTTCAGATTTTTATTTAGCCCATTGTCACTGGCATCTGTTCACTATTGTTATACATAGTATACTTAGCCCACAGTGCATTATTTAGTCACAGTTTATGAGAGGTTTTTCAACTATAATTTCTAAGTGTTGGTCTTTGAATTCTCTGAGACAACGGTGGCAATACTTCGAGCTTGTGTTCTAGCAACTGTCAACACTTGGAAGTTGATGTTAATATCTAAGAAGGGCTTACAACCAATAAATACATAGAATGATGGCCTTCAGCTGCAGTTTAATTCCTCTCAACATGCCTTTAATGCAGATATATTGGTGTTGATGCCTAATAAGCTTAGTCTGTTATAGGATGTCTGATGTTGGGGAATTGTACTGGGAAGGGAGGCAAGATTCACACAGCATTTTCAGCTGGGTTTTTCTATTTCCTAGGTTTCTCTATTTATTATTTGAGAATCATCTCTACAATTTGATGTCAGCACAAAAATTTCATTTATATTTCATATTTCCAAAACTGTTAGGGAACAGTTTTCCCTTGAACTGTTATGTTCTCTAGCTATATGTACTCTTACTCTGCAGATGTGTTCATTGAAGGAGTGCCTTACTGCTTTGCTTTATGTTTTACCTTGGGGAAATAGAGCTAGAATGAGGGTATTGCATGCATTTTAAAAATTGTTTACTCCTGTGAAATTGGAGTAAGTTTCTCATAATTTCCTAAGGGATTTAATAAAAAAGCTATTTCTTCCAAATTTCAGAGTCCTGTTTTTAATTCTTTCAGTGACAAAGCTGATAAATTAAAATAAATTATCTGCCCCCCTGTTTTTTTTTTTCCTAAGCAGAAAAGTATATTTTTGTATTTGGCATCTACTAAATGTAGTTGTAGGGGTTATGACTTCTTCTAAAGAGAAGATACTGTTCAATTGCAACTCTTCTGAAACTAGATATTACTGTTTGAAATTTTATATTTTTCTGGGGGTCAGATGAGATATGCACAGGTCTTTCTTGATAGCCACATTTATGAAGCTTGACAAAAAGATAGGCAAACGCTCTTTGCCCAAATCTGCACTATATGTATGTAACCTCTATTCAATTAATATGAAATTTCATAAAGCTGTAAAACCAAGACCAGGAATTCAGGATGAAAAAGCAATTCACAGTTCTAATTACAGAGACTAAGGTGTCTTAAATAATAATTAAAATTGCCTTATCTGCTGTTTTTTAATTTTAATATAAAACTATTTTTCAATGGTCTAGGCATTACATAATTTTTGCGAGAAACCAGTTAAGCAGATAATACAACCAAATTCATTTAGACTGTTCTTTACATTCAGGTTACTTTTGGTTGCTATCAGGAGATGGAAGAGCAAAAAAATGCCTGTGGTGAGGGTCCTTAAAGCTGTTTTATACAACTGTTTTATACAATGTGTCCTGCCTGGTGTTTGACTCTAATGTCTTATGTTCCTCTTTCACTTTATCATGTGGCTATTTTCCATTTTTTTCTGCTGTTGATATCTTTCTTGATATACTAGTGCTTGTTTGTGATTAGAGATGGGAGCTGCATCAACTACAGGGAATATTTCCATTCAAAACCTGAGGTTTTCCTCATTCATTTTTCTCCTTTTTTTTGATAGAAGTCTTTATTCCCAGAAGCTTTACTCAATGAATCTTATTACAATTAACATCCATGATGATTCTATTTGTTATTGACTACAGTGAGAAGGCCATTAGTGCCTAAGAACATTTTTGGCCCATTAACCAAAATGGACACAGAAGGTGTTATGAAAGTCTATTATTTTCATTAGACTGATCTCTTTAAAAATGACTGTTTAAAAAAAAATGTCATTAGCAAGTCTATGCAGTTAGTTAGTCTTTGCAGTTAGTCAAAGAAACCTACAAAAACCTTTAGTCCTTGAAAGGTAACCATATAATCCATAACTTTCTCAATTTTGATAATACTCTTGTAAGCACTTTGTTTTGAACTGTATTCTGTGAACTGGTCTTGAATAGAAAAGCCAAAACCAGAACTTGGTATAAACATTTAAATTTGGCAGAAGAGTGTGATTAGATCTAAACCCAGGATTTTGTCAGCCAAGACACTTATTGTTTTCTGTCAGTCTATTTGGAGCATGCTAAGAAAAATTAAACTGATGAGCGATGGTGTTCAAATGGTTTGGCTAGCAAAGGGAGCAGCTGCTGCTTCTGACTTATGATACATCCTTAGTCCACACAGATTTAAAACTGTTCCACATATTATTTCCTAAGATGACATGTGTGGGAAATGGTTTTTTGTTTTAGTGAACCAAGGACAAATTTGCTTAAGTGTATAAGTTAGAGCCAAAATGCCCAAGCATTTAGCCATTTGCTTACGGGCTCTTCCAAACACCAATTGCTCTTTTATTGAGAAAATAAACAAAAAACCAAATAATAAATTACCTCCTGTTGTGAAACTATATATAAAAAAAATTACCCCTGGTTAGTATTAAAAAAAATCTAGTCTAATCAGATTTAATCAGGTTTGTCATCTTGGAATTTCAGCTCTTGTGGAATTTAAAATTATGAGAAGTCTGTGAAAGAGAAACAAAAGATACAATTAATGTGAACTGCAGAGCTTCAGATGCATGGTCTAAATAAATAAAAGAAAAAATACTTTGAAGGTCAAAAGCTATCCTATTGTTGAGACAAATTAAACTGAATAATTAGTTCCTCAAGTATGACAACAAATGTTCAAATACTTGAAAATGGAATAGAAATACATGAAATAATATCTTACATTAGCATTAGGATTTGAAGGATATTTAAATTCTTTGTGGAGCATGCATGCTGTAAATAAATCTATTTTTTATCTGCATAATTACTATCACCTTGTTTCATCAAAGCAGAGGTGTTCTAAAAATACAGTGTGGTTATTATTGCCTCAACAGACCTAATGACTTTTCTTCCCTATTTATATGAGCAATTCATACCCCAGACATCTCATGTTCAAATACCGTAAATCAGTTTGAGACTACTAATAACAAACATGTTGACTACAATTGCAATGTAACATGAGATTAGGTTTCCTAACCAAACTGAGAAATTACAATCTCTGCATGTTTTCAGGATCTGGATAAACAAATGAAGGTTTGATCTATCATTAGGGATAGTCCATGTATTTTTATGGTCCTTATATTCATAAATGTTGTTCTAAATCAATGTCAGATTAACACTGATTTTCAAGGAGGGTGAAGAAGGCAATATTTGCCTTTATGACTCAGATTGAGATGTGGGAGATGTAGACTGAAGTTTATGAATCTTTCTGCAAAGTGAATGGAGAATGAAATGGTTCAGAACACCCTGTCTGAATTTGGTTTTTACTGTGCTGTGTGTAATCAATACCTTGCCGTAGTTCTCTCTATAGGTGGCCAATGAAGCCAGGGCTGCTAATTTAGGCACCCAGGACAGATTTCATCTGACTGAACGTAGATAACATTTCTGGTCTAGAAATCCTGAGCTCTCTTTGTAGTTGGTGGAGAAACAAAGTAATTGTAAGGTTGTGTTTTATCTTTTCCTCTTTCATCCATGAAGACAGGGTAGCATGGCCATCATACCATAATCTGATAAAAGTTTTCTGAGGACTTAATCCCTCACAGATCCATGCCCTAGCACACACTAAGTAGAGAAGCTGGCATATGGCATGAGACACACTTGGATCATCTAGGCATCATCTGTAGTACATAGTACTTTGAGCTATAGGCCTACAGTAGCTTAAACACACATTTGCAGACAAAATTTTTTTGTGGAATGCTTAGACTTCATCTCTGAAAAAAGAAATTATGCCATAAAATAACAAAAACCAAGCAGGTATTGAAAGGGTAAACTCTGTAGTCATAGGTATGACATTATCCTGCTATTCTATATTTTTGGGAGATCACATTTGCTTCATTATCCAGAATGATATACAGAAAATGGCAGCCTAAATTAGCTTTATGCATGTTAGATGTGCCAGTGCAAAATTTCAGAAAGCGACATGAGCAGGTGTGAATTCTTGAATATAAAAGAGAAAGTCCAAAATGTGAGAGATGGTAGGAAGTGCATCACTGAGAAATATGGTTATTTTACAGTTCTGTGATGTGAGCCTGAAAAACCAAGCACACAAACCATGCTGTGCTGCCTAGTGGCTAAAACAGGCAAGAAAGAAGTGGCTTACATGCTCAGCTGTAAAGCCTTCAGTCAACATAGTTGTATTGCATAGGCACGACAGTGGGAAACTAGTCAGGAAAATATTATGGCTTGCAACATCCAGATTTCAATAATAATTTTAACTAGCTTTCTATGCCAAAATATTCTGCTATGCCTTGAGAAGTGATAAATATCAGGGATCAAATGCAATAAAAGTTATGCCCTGATGGAGTGAGAATGGGAGCATCCTGTTAGGACAGCAAATTTTCTCATTTATTTCTTTCTTTTAAAGACTTTTGAAGTCATCATGAATGGTGGCAGAAACTGAACCAAAGCACAGTAGTCTTAAGAAAGAAAAGTTCAGCAATAGCAAAGTAGAAAGGAGCACTAACATCATTACCTAGGAAATTGGCAGAAGATCATTTGTAGATAGGCAGCCAGTTTTAAAAACATTTAAACTCTTTACATAACTGTGAGGTTGTTATACATTTCCAGTCTGTTCTGCTTCAAGGAATGCATAGAAAATAAAAATATTCTTAACAAATTCTCTTAGTTACAGTAAGTAGAATTTTCCCCTCAATTCCCTTGCAAATCTATTGCCATTTAAACTACAGAAGCTAGAACACCAGTATTTTCCTTTTTTCCACTTACACATGGGTGTGATTTGGTGCATTAACAGCAACACTTTCCCTGTCTTTTTCGATAGAGGACAGCAAATATATCCTGTGTTTCCAGACCAGGTTAAGAATGTGTAAAAACTAAATGCTTCCAGTCTGTCACATTATTGCCATTGGAATAAAAATCCAGTCTCTGCTTGGCTTGGATACTTAATTTTTTGTATTTTAACCCCTGTATTTAACCCCTAATGACATTTTGATCTCTGAAATCTCAAGTTATCCTCAGATTAATATTATCTGCTTTATAATCAGAAATAATCAGCTCTTCCCCTGCAGGCAATATGTGTTCTATTCAGCAAATCTGTTGCATGATTCACAGCTCAGCACAAAGAAGCTGTTCTCTTACTTATGAATACTATCTTCTCTCCAAAATTTATGTTTCTTTTTCAGGCAAAAAATTCTATTGGTCTTAATGTTAACTTGAGTGAGTTTAAGAGATTAGGATCTCCAGGTAGGGTCATGAAAAAAAGAGAAAGAACTAATTAATAAAATTTTATTCTAAGGAATATTACTGTTTTCTGATTGAAAAGAATTCTTATACTGTTTATACATATCTTTCTAGGACTTCTAAGGAATTATAGGGGCCCTATGGAATTAGAGAACCCAAGATATTCCATCTGCTGTGAGCAGATCTCCATCTTTCTGCACTGCTGCCTCAGATCTCACAGAAAATTAATAACCATGGGCAAACACTTTTACCAGCTAATAAACACAGAGAAATTACTCTGAAAATCTGTCAAATGTTCAGGAGGAGACAGTCAGTCTGTAATTTTATTTTTTTTTTTTTTACAAGTATGGAGCAGGCTTTCTAGGAAAGTTTTATGTAATGTAGTCCTTTTCCATTACAGACTTAGAAACTGTAGCCTCTTCATACTCCATGCAGAAAATTTTTATTGCTTTTCTGGAGATAGGTGCTAATGAGAATGAAGCGGTATTTGTTGCTGAGCATGTGGACTCTCTTGCTGCTGTTAAACAATGGAACTTACTGTAAGAATGCTTGTGATAGGATAAACTTTCCCACCTATGGCTTCCAGAGCTGGGTAAAATAATCTGCAATGTCACAACACAGAAAATCAAGCACCAAAGCAGTTATTCTCATGTCTTGCTGAAAAGAATAAAACCTTTTAATGATAGCTGAAAATAAGGGATTTTCCTGATTGCTACTCTTTGCATCTAGAAGCCAAGATTATTCCAGGAGAAACTAAAGCCTGTTTTATTATGAAAAGCCACAGAAGAACCTGAGTAACTTCATCTCTAATTTTGCTGTTGATTAGCATTGCCTTTAGATCCCATCCCCCTCACTGCAATTTCCTTCTTAACAAAATTTGTACTCTAACTAAATAAATGCCTCAGATAACTTTATGTTATTCCTCAATAAAAAAATTCCTGAGGGAATTCCTTTAAGACAGTATCATCAATATCACAGATATTATTTACTTTTGCTGTCTTTTCTTTGCCATTAATTATTTCAATGTGTGATTATAATGTAGCTCCTGTTT
This sequence comes from Ammospiza caudacuta, assembly GCF_027887145.1. Taxonomy (NCBI): domain Eukaryota; kingdom Metazoa; phylum Chordata; class Aves; order Passeriformes; family Passerellidae; genus Ammospiza; species Ammospiza caudacuta. Next base: position 65,137,965 of record NC_080594.1, read on the forward strand.
GATAAAGACAAGATGTCAAGTAGACAGCTAAATATAAGGTTTAATTTCTGCAGGACTGAATTACATGAGATTGACAAGTAATACCACTTGCTTAGTACTAAATAATCAATACAAATGATTCTAATGTACTTTCCACAATAAACCCACTGTTATCACTCAGCTTGCCATCATCATTCTGTCTTGCATGGGATCCCACAGGGAAATTCTAGCAGTGGTGATATGTGACATTACTAGAACCCGTATTTCTGCCTATCCTATTGTCTGAACTAATAAGCAGCAAATATCACATATTGTAAAATAATATGATACTATGAATTATTAACAAATTCTCAAAAAAAGAAAACTATTACTTGAGGAACTTTATATGATTTATATTATATATAATAGATATATATATATCTAGCATAGATATATATATAATAGATATATATATATTAAATATATATATATATTAAATATATGTTTATATTTCAGAAATATGTTCATATTTCTGAATAAAGAGTAAATATCAGAATTCTTGGCCTCTTGATAGACTTTCTGGGTAGTCACAGAGTGCTACACTTTTTTTAATGTCAGTGAATCATGGCTAATATTTATGGTACCTTAGTGAAATACTCACAGTACAGACTGAAAACATATAGAATATACCTGAATTTATTTAAGGGATTATGATCTGTGTTGGTATTCTTCAAGGGCAATAAAAAAAAAGCTGTGAAATATAGTGTCCCACATATTGTTTCTGTGATTCCCTTTTCAGACAACTATTGAAAAACATTGGATAAAGTGTTGGTACTTGCTGATGTAGTTTGACCAGCTGAAAAAAAACCTTCTTCATATCCAATTAAATAAAACCCCGAACCCACAGAAAAGAAGCAGCAGAGATGATAAATAATGAATTTCAAAGAATCGTAGAATGACTTGGTTTGGAAGGAACCTTTAAGACCATCTGGTTCCAAGCTCCCTGCCTTGAGCATGATTTGGTGTAATTGACTACAGCAGGCTTTTGAATCACATGCAATTAATTTCCATGTTTTGATCTAATATCAGGTGAAGCTTGGTCATGGAATTATTTGAGTTTTCACTTAAGATTTGAATTTGTCTTGTATACATTTTCCATATGTCTTCCATACTTTTACCAAAACTACCAAGTCATTTAATTTCTGGGATGCAGTTTTTATAAATAAATACATCAATAGATAAGAAAGAAGCAACTCTGCATATATATGCAAAGAAATATCCCTTTACATAACAGGAATTTGTTGTATTAGAATATATATATACATGCAAGTGCAATTTATTTCTGTAAAAGTGATGGAGAAAATGAAAACCTGCTGTACAGAGCCAAGAAACTTTCTTCCAGTTGTTTATTTATGACATTCTTATTTCTTCAGTCAGAAAATAATCTGGTTATTTTCTATTTAAGAATCAATTTCATTATCTAAAAGTCCTTGGGCTGATCATTTCCTGCTGTCACCTTAAAGAGATTCCATCCTTTTCTCAAGACTATCATCAGTCCCACAGATCCAAAGAAAGAGGTGAAAAGTTTGTTAAGCTAGTAGTCCATGCAAAATACAAAATATGTATTTTGGATAGTTAATACATGGTAGAAATTTACAGTTTCACTACCATTATATGAGATACATTTTCAGACAATCATGGCCATAAAGCATTGAAAATAACTCTATAATAACCTTTATAAAAATAAGTCTATAATAACCATTAAAAGGAGCTTTTTGGGTTGGAATGACTGATATATGTATCTGCTTTACTCAACATTTTAATGATTTCTGCCACAGTCTTTCTTTAAATTTTTGATACTTCTCTTGGTCAAACAGACTACTGAAAGCTTGCAGCTAGAAAGGGCAGAAAGTTGGGGTTTTTTTTAGTTCATGAACTGCCACAATAGGACCATGACCGTTTTTTTAGCCAATCAAAAAGAAGATTTATTTTACTTCTTGGATAGTCTTTGCAGGCCAAAGCAGCAGATCCTTCATATGAAGCTGGAAAGTTGTTCTTAATCTATTTAAAATATAAATATATTCAAGATGCAATAGGTGTCAGTAGTAGCCCTGGTGTAACGATACTAGGAGTTTTAATTTAAGTTATCCAATGAATCTATAAAAAATAGAAATGATTATTAGTATCCTTAGCATTGTTTAAAAAAAAAAAAATTTGTATAATTTTGTTTCCCTGGAATTCTGCTTGTACAAGCAATGCTGTTCCAAGGGTGTTATTTGGAACTGTAAACATACCAGCTCCTTCTCCTGGTTACAGATCCTGGTGTGGGTATCCAGATATTGGTAATGGGGCTTTCTTCCTCACTGTTGAGAGCAGTTTTGACACATGGAGAACACCTCATTCTCCCTTCATTGCTCTGTAACTTCACAAACAAATTCTATCCACCTCACAAGGCTGCACCCCTTTCATATTCATTACCCAACAGCTGCTGACCTGTTCTTAGACCTGAGGCTTTTGATGCTGTCATCTACACGTGCTTGCAAGGCTTCTGCTATCATCCTGTGCTTGTACTCCTCTGCATGCCACCAGTATTTTAGGGTAATGGGTTCCACAAAACAACCTTTTATCAATGTAACAGAAATTAATCAATGTTTTTGTAACATTAGACATTGCACCTGCTATGCAAAATTGTACAAAGCTGAGCAAAACTAAAACAAAAAAGATAATATCCACCTGGCTACTGGACAATGGTTGTTGCAGCTAAGCAAGCTAAAAAAAAGTGACAGAAAGCCCCAAAATAAGCCCAGACAAAACAAGTGTTAAGATATTCACTCATAAGGCATACAGAGTTAATATATCCTGTGGCCTGTTAAATCAATGGCAATATCATATTTTCAAATTTACAAAAGGCCAGTGTTCCCTGCAGCAAGACTCTCCAAAGCTCATGGAAATCAATTTCTCAAGAGGTGTGCTGAGAGCTGGCATTCACACACTTCCTGCCAACAGTAGAGCGATGGGGGTCACAGAAGGCAGCTTGTGTGTAGGGTTAATTTCCAGTCAAAAAGATTTTGTACAAAAATGCTATATCAAAAGGAAGGCAGTCTGAATGCAGACAGCTCTGAGGAAATAGATCTATCCTATGAATTGCAGCTTTATCACCTCTTGCATATAAATAAATTTAATATATCTAACAAGATTGATGTCTTCCTGGGCATCTTCCTCCACTTTCCAGATCTTTGCTCTTGAAGAGGATGATAAAAAAATAGAATTTAGATCACAGAAGTAAATTTTTATCTGCCATGGCCCACTTATTTAGTTGCTAATTATCAAGAGTTTTGATTGGATATTCTGCATTTTTACTTGGAGGTCATCTCAAAATTGCTCCCTGATCAACTGCAAGTGATCAAGTTGCTTAAGTGGAAAAAATTTTCAGTGAATATATGGAAACCTTGGGTTTTTTGGAAATTTTAGTTTTCATTTCTTAATTACAAGAAGAGGGAAATCAATTCCACTCTGAAAGACGAAAATGGGAAGCTACTGTAAAAGCAAACCACCAACACAACTATGTTATTAGCAGAAGTGGTGCTTAAGCTCCTGTGAGTACTTGCTCATTTCTTTTACATATTAAATGGATCTGACTTGTTTTTAGTTCTCCATAGACATCTGTGAGGCTTAGGACACCTTGAGATCATGGTGTCTACACGCATCAATTACATGAAAGAGTCTTGCATATAGTTTAAAAGCATATGAGTTTATGAGGCTAATGAAGGACATGTCAACTCCATTATAATTCACTGAAGACAACAAATATTTTGTGCAAGTGTTTTGTGTCAACAAATATTTTTGTGCAAGCATTTTGTGATGATTTGGTGGGCTCTTCACTGAGGTATGGTCTTATTTTTCTCCATTCCTCTACTGTTCTAAGGCTGTGAAGAATGAAATCAAAGTATAAAGCTGATACAAAGGAAACAACATTAGTTATGTTGAGACAATCTGCTAGCACTCAGGGTGGATTAGGTATTTGACGACCAGGTTTCACTGGTATCAAGCTCCTGCGCTCATTCCACTGCATGGCCGAACAGCTAGGTAGGTCATTTGTCACAGAACATAAAAGAATTTAGCCTTTTTGAAGCAGGGAATCCAAGCCTACAAGACCATCAGCAATTCATACTATAATTCCATCTTTGCATAATCAGAGAGATTAGCTGCCAGCAGCCTGTTTATGTGCAAGGGCATAGCAAAATCTTGCAGTTTGTTTTCCTTGCAAGCCTATAAATTTTTATGAGGTTTATATATTTCAGTCAGCAAAACATATTTTAAGGAGGAATAAATATTTTTTAAGCTAAATATTTTTAAGCTAAATACCTTCTTTTCTTTTTGTTTCCTTTTTTTTTTTTTTTTTTTGGTAACATGTAGATACTGGTTTGGCATTCTTTATGAGAAGTAGCCAAAAGCAAATTGTGCTCTCTTTTTGTGATTACCTTTTGAGACAAGGTAGAAAGCTTGAATTTGGAACTGTTAAATGCAGATGACTACTGAATGAATTTGAATTTCAGTGCTTCAATCAACTCAGCTGGAAAACTTGATATTAGCAGGGTCTGACTGAAAAACAGACGTTGTAGCACAACAGTTTCCATAAAGAAATCACAGCCTAAAACTGTGTGAAATTACATGTAGCTACTCTAAAGCAATATAAAGAGAAATAGATCTGTGATATTTTTAATTCAAAAAATTAGAGACAAGTTCAGAGATATCTTGTTATTGTTCCAACCCATCTTTGCCATGAGAGTTAAATAACATGACACTGCTAATTATTTTGAGGGGAAGAATTGTACTTGAAATCTGGGAGACAGAATATCATCTAATGAAGGATATATTTGGCAGAATCTAGTCAAAATGATATAGTGAAACATGAGATACATTCATTATATTTGAAATAAATAAAGAAATTCTTTATAGTAGCTCATATTTATAGTCTTTGTTATTGCATCTTTGGTAGATGTACACATACATTTCTTATTGTAGACCTCTACAATACATTTTTTTCTTGAGTCCATTGCATCAGCTTTTGGGTTTTTTTCAGTCAGTGATGTTGTTTCATGCGGTATAGGAAGAAATATCTGAACAACTGAAGGAGCCAGACCCTTCCTCTTTGTAGAAGATGTTGTTAACAAGGAATGTCTGATTGAAATGAAGGATGCAAAACTCACTAGTTTTAATGCTGTAAGTGCATCACAATGTATGTACCTCCAAGGGAAGCTTTTTCTTTAAATCTCAGTGGTTTTCATGACTGAAATGTTGGAATTCATGGCTACATGTTTTTTCTAGGAAAAAAGATGCCATTAAAGCAAAGTGGTGCAGTTGCCCTTTATGTCAGAGAACATCTGGAAGGTCTCTGGAAAGTCTGGAGTTCTGTCCCCAGGAGAATGAGTGCCCCTTCCAGCTTAACCCATTCTATTTGTCTGTGATTTTGTGAATGGGTGTACACATGAATGGTTTCTCCTTCTTCATTATGCAATCCAGTTGGGATAATTTCATGTATTTTCTAGCACATTTCTGTATCATTTACTCATGAGTCTGCATGCAGCAACATAGTATTTCCCAATGCACTGTCCATGGCGCCTTTAGGTGAGTTAGATACTCTTGTCCTGTGTGTCACCCCAAGGTTTGCCCCAGCTCCAGGCCTGCATTGCCATGACTGACTGTGGGTGAGATGTGCATACCTGTGGGGTCTCCAGTGCCAGTCTGTGCCTGTGCCACCTCGTCATCAACCTGTGTCTGCACTTCTGAGCTTTGCGTCCCGTGTCCTCACTTCTCAAGGCCTCTGCTACTGGATTGCAGTTTCTCCACCCTGCATCTCTATGGTGCAGTCATAAATATCTCATTCTTTATAGAAAAACATTGCTATATATAAAAATCCATGTTTGTACTATGCAAAGATAAACAAATTATCTGCCAGCTCAGTTGAAAAGGCTCTATCACAGCTAAACTAAATAAAACAGATGTGGGCAGGTCAAGGTAACTGCAGACAGAACACATCAGACAAGTTCCAGTTCTATACAGACTCAGTATAAAGCTTTTGGCCTGCTGATAGTCATTACAGTGCAGTATTACAGGGTTACATGGTTACACCTCTTTGCTCCTAAACTTTAGGATGCTTAGTAATTTCAAGGGTGAAGCCAAACATGCAAGCAGAGGTAGGATGGAGTGATTCAAAGATCTTAATATCATTGCATTGATTGTTTTAATGTGTATGTACACAATATATATTTCCATATATAATTTTCCCCCCTATATACTATCTGCCAAGCACACTTGGAAAATTTTGACCTTGTGATTCAGGCCAAAGATAAAGTAGTTGTGTTTCTGTCTGAATGGAAAGCTCTATTAGGCACACATCTTCTTCTAAGAGAAAAAAATATAAATAATAAAAAATGTGGAAATTTTTTTTCCTTATACAGCTTCCTCCCATCCAATATTTTCCTGTGGGACCCAGTACAAAAGCTGGGTATAAAGTCTCCCGTATTTGTGTGTTTATTTTTATTTAGACACCATATACACTCAAAATGATGGCTGGTTGTAATGTATATACTGTACACGGATAAGATATTTATGTGTAGATAATTTAACTCTTGTTTTGCAACTTGGAAGAATTTTTTAGTTTTGCAAAAACCCTGAAAAAACATGATTGAATTTATCTTGGCATTATTGTACTCCTTATATGTAATTAGCAATGGTCATATATCTTAAATGTATTTGAAAACCTTTTTCTAAAGCTTAGTAGGTCATGGCATTAGAGCAAGGCCTCTGCAACACAGTAGAACATCTGTGGTAAGATTCTGAAAGCTAAGCCATGTTTTCAGATGCATTTATAATAATTGCTTTTGACTAGAGATTATAGGTCTCTGTGGGTAGCTCTTCTGAGACACTTCTAGGCAGTGATAGACATACTGCAAAAGGCACTCAAGACAGTGTTTATGTGCAGCCCTAAAGGTACTTTGAAAAGGCTCAGTTTTTTTTGAACAGATGGTGTAATTTTCTTCCTGTTGCTTTTAAGGAATGTCTTCCTTATCCTGAGGTATTCTAGCATACTCTCATGCAAATCCTATTTGTCCATTGCAACTGTTTTTGTTTATTTTTAAAAATTCTCCTCTGACTTATTTTCCACTTTTATTGTGTAATAATTTTTTCAGGGGATTACTGGACTAATAAGCCTGATGTAGCCATGACACGTATGTCTAGCAACATTAGAAACAAGGCTCCTCCCTCACTTTTGTTATTCTCAAATACTACGTTAAAAATTGCTTCTCTGAAATGAAAAAATTTGCTAATATAATGTAACAATGAATACATCATTACAGAGCTTTATGTGAAATCAACCCCTAGCAAAGACTAATTTAAAAATGCAGGTTAATATAGCTATTTTTATTCTTAGAAGACATGAAATTTGTGCTTTGAAGAGCTGTCCACTGTCATCACTGATTCCCTTAAAACTGCACAATGCTGAGATAGCAATTCTTGAAATCCTTCCTTTCACAATGTGGTACTTTTCCAAAAAAGAGAACAGCAGTCAGAGAGAACCATGGTGATTCTCTGCTGGAGAACATTGCAACCAATCAGGGCCACCCTTTTGTGAAACCTTCAAAGTGCCCCACGATCACAACAGTGGTGGCTCTCAGAGGATGTTTATGCTACCCCATGAAATGAATGAAATCTGTTATGCAGATGCCTTTCTTTTTTTTTTAGAATGATAGCTGACCCACTACTTGTGAAACTGAGGAAGCAAATTCAGGGGCAGCGCTACATAACTTACTGAAATTGTTTTACCATGCTTGCTTGCAGTTGCATGCTTAGGGAAGTATAAGTTTGTGTCATGTGTTGGAAGATGTGGGCTTCTCACGACATCTTTTTTCCTTTTTTTCTGGAACTCTGGCAGAGAAACTGCACAATGAAAACATGAATTGATTGACTGTGTGTGATTTTGAGAATATTTGCCATGGGCTAAGGGTGCTCATCTGCTTAAACATGTCTCTGTACCCAGATACAAGCAGTTGTCTACTGAGTCTTCCAACACTGAGCTGCCCAGCCATGAATCAGCTCCAGCTCAGAAGCTGTCTAACTTAATTTGTGAAATGCAGTGTCTCATCTAAAGTAATAGCTGTAAAAATATAGAAAATGAAGGAAGTACAGATCTGCTTAGATCCCTGTCTTAATTGTGATGGTGAGACGTAAATAGAATTAGGGTCATGAGCACTTGTGATTATCAAGGACTACTCAGCAGATTGTGCTGAGCAAATCTAATTAGGATAATTATTAGCCTCCTACTCAAATTCTTCTTTTCATAATGTAAGACAATTTAGGCTTTTTCATCCTGTATTACTGTTGTGATACATAAAGCAGTACCAAAGTCCTACCTCAGATGAGGCTTGTATTTTAGGGAAATATTTCAGTGCGGACAATCTATGGTTTTTTGTTAACAACCTTCATGATGAAAGACAAAACTGAAATAATGTTACTTGCTTAACATGTTTTTGAACTGTTGTGGTTTGATACTAAAATTTTGTGTTTAACAGCCTGTGTTGAAAACCACAATAACCCACAATGAAACACTCAAAACCTCCTCATTTTAGTTTCAGTAACAGCTTTTCCATAACATAGCTGCTTTTATATGCTCCTGTTCCATCAATGTTATTTCTATAATAGTGACACTTTCTTTCAAAAGTGTAGTGTTGTCCTCTGCAACTTTCTTTAACATGTGGTATGCAGAGCAAATACACAACTTTTTTTTTTTTTTTAATAAAAGCTAGGCACTTAACTTCAAATGGAAAAACAAAAAAGGGAGAAACAGATGATGTTTTTTCACATCACAGTACAAATAATGATAAAAGGAATAAATTAGCAAGCCAATTTAAATGCAACTGAATGTAGCTAGTATGATTCAGTAACAGAGAAGGATAAGTCAAGGGCATGCTGCACTCATTATTAATACTTAAAGCCCAAGTCTTGTAAGTGGTTTCACTAGTTCATCAAACAAAATGAAGAAAACAAACCAAGTCAAAACAACAAAGGATTAATTTTTGTAATATCAAGTTCCTTCAGAAAGACCTAAGAAGCCTAAAAATAATACTGAAGTGTTATAAATGTGTGTCAGTCCAAATATAATATATTATTTTAATGAAAAACACTTAAAAATTAAAGATAACTTAAATGAGTAATGTACTTATTTAATTCTTGCACTTCAGTGATTTCCAAAAGACACTGTTCTACTTGAGTAAAGTTTCTTCTGCAGCATTTTCTATTAAACATAGCAAGCACCTGGGGAGCACTTGGAACAAAAATAATCTGATCTCAGAGACATCAAAAGGGTTTGGTTTTTCAAGTTTATTGTGGAACACAGCAAAGTAAAAATTAAAAATGACTTATATAAGACTATTCTCTTCAAACCTGCATACTAATTATACATGTGTACTTCTGCAGAAAACACATGGTAGTTTCTGGCCAAATTTCTGGACTAAATATCGCTTGGGAAAGATGCTTGTGAAGACAGTACAGCTCTCTTTCTTTTCCTCCTACTCCTCAGATGTGAGATAATCTCATACACCAAGAAACAGTGATGGAGAGAGGGAGTTTAATTTAATTGGGTACTCTGAATTGCTGTATAAATGTTTCCATTGCTGACCTTGGCAACAAAGGGTGTCAATCTCTTGTTGAAAATGACAATAAGAGCTGCTCATCCTTAAAAAAACATATATTTTTTGTAATCTAAGATAGGGAAGATGAATCTCTTACTGTATTGGCTCCTACTGAACTGCATGTTACATGTGGATGGATAAAATGGCCAACACCTGCCCCTCTTCCCTGATTTTGCTTCCCTAGAAACACAGCTTTGTTAACAGGCAGAAGTTTCTGATCAGCCACAGTTCCTTAGATTGATCTATTAGAAGGAGACACAACTGGCTGCTGCTCAGTCATTGGACTAAAGTATAAACTGTAGTGTTTGGGATGTTGGAGAGGATCAGTGTGGACAGTCAGGGTGATAAATGCTTTTGCAAACCTGGTTTCAATGGCTAGTGTTAGTCAACATGGGAAGTCACAGGCTCATACCAGTTGGCATGAGTACATCCCTATCAGTATGATCCTTCCAAGCTGTAGGGATTAGCCCTGCATAAAATACAAGCTTGTCTGTTAAACTATATTTTTCACAATCCTATTGTGAGAAAAAGCATTTCTAGATATCCTGCTGAATCTCAAAAATGTGTTAATCCTGATTGACAAGTTACCTAGGGTCCCATCAAGAAGAAATTCTTCAAAGCAGGTACATCAGTCCTGACTGCAGTTATCCCATTATCCTCTCACAAATGTCATGATGAGTCACTAGGCTACCCCATGTATCATCTGTAAAGTTGGTCTTTCTTTAGGCGAAGAAAGGAAAAACAGGTCTTTGTTAAGCACTGAGAGCTAGTCCCTTCAAGGGCTTATGGATGAAATGATCAGTGAGAATGTTCAGTCCTGCTTCCTTCTCTGATTGACAGCGCACACAACTGCACCAGCGGTCAGATGGTACCGCCTGGAAAATGAAGCTATGTAAAGAAGGGAAGACACGTCTGTGATGCAAATGGGAAACAAAGTACACCACAAGCCAGCAGGTGACTGGCTGACACCCAGTGCTAACAAAAGAGGAGCTTTGCTGCATCTTAGAAAGACCCTGTCTCTGAACATTTCAGCAGGGAAGGAGAGGATAAAGATTGTCATGATCATCTGGTTGCCTCATGCCAATAAAGGAGTGGCATAAAATTTCACTTTCCTTTTTATATACTCATTGAATGATACAATTCTTGCATGCACTTTTGTATTGTAGGGGTAGAATTATTTTCTTTTACTTACATTTATTTTTAATTTTCATATTATTTTATTTGTACATATGAAATCCCCCAACTCTCTCTTCACTTATATAAACTCAAGTATCCCCTTTAGTGAGAATTTTATCAGTATTAAGAGAAACAAAGTCATCTGCTGAATAAATTTTAGTATAACTTATCTTTGCTGAGGGAAGAAATTTACAAGTGCCAAATGTGTACCTTTGGAGAGAATTTGCATTCACATTTTAGAATTTAAAAGACAGAAAGCATGTGTGTCTGAGCTTGGTCGTACCAGCCCTCCTGGGCACTGTGATTATTGGCAGGAATGCGTGGTACAGGTTTCCTGGGGAGGATGGAAGGGGAAAAGGAAATTCCTTATTTCTTCCTTTCTTTTTTCCTGGTAAAAGCATTCCATTTTTTAGTTTGTTTTTTTCTTTCCCTCCCAACTCTATGCACTGTCTTGTCCAAAAACCCCAACATCTCAGCAGAGAAGTAAGTAGATAGGTGGCCTGAGATAACAGCTTGGTGCAGTTGTGGCTTCTCCTCTCCTGGTGAGTAAAAGTAATTGGGCAGCTCTCAAAGTTTCTGCCTCAGGATCTGTTTTTCTAAGAGACACCTAAAACATGCTCTGTCAAAACTGGAATACAAGGGAAAGAGTGAATAAAAAGTGCTGGGATGCCACTCATCTTGCCTAACTTAACCTGCTTAAATCAGGTATCTAGTTTAATACAAAGGTTTCACAGTCGACAGAGGGAAACAAGGGTATACTCCAGAGACTGTCATCCTATCCAAGGGTATTAAAACACAGGAATAAAATGTTCCCTGGAATTGCCTGCTTGCACTAGCTAAAGAAAGAACCTAATGAGAATATACAAAGTGCTTAGCTTCTAGTTGGTTAAATTTGAGTGGGATTAATGTAGTTTCCAGTATTCCTTCAGATTCTCTAATTTCCTTGTCTTTATAATTAGGTATTAAGATGAAATGACTTAATTTTTCAAAAAAACTACTTAACTTGCATTATTTATATTGCACAAATTTATATCCATGTTATAATCTTGGTACAGGGGACAACTTTGGAGAAATAAAGCTAACCCTTACTATAAAGGTGATTTGACGCTGTTGCAACCTGCACCAGAAGGCAAGAGTAGCCCAGCTTCTTGTTAGCACATCCCTTGGGCCGGAGTGAAATGACGCTGAATGATCTTTGCTTGTAAAATATATATGTATAGGGTTTATTTTAGAACAATCTGGTTGTAATGAAAACCAGGTATGTAGCCATTTTGGTTATTATCTATAGTGATACGGCAATATGAATGAATAAAAATATCACTTAGGAAAATGTACAAGAGGAAGGAAGGAAGGGAAGGAAGGGAAGGAAGGGAAGGAAGGAAGTGGCAGAAGGAAGTGGCGGAAGTGGCGGAAGGAAGTGGTGGAAGGAAGTGGCGGAAGGAAGGAAGTGGCGGAAGGAAGGAAGTGGCGGAAGGAAGTGGCGGAAGGAAGGAAGTGGCGGAAGGAAGGAAGTGGCGGAAGGAAGGAAGTGGCGGAAGGAAGGAAGGAAGGAAGGAAGGAAGGAAGTGGCGGAAGGAAGGAAGGAAGTGGCGGAAGGAAGGAAGGAAGTGGCGGAAGGAAGTGGCGGAAGGAAGTGGCGGAAGGAAGTGGCGGAAGGAAGTGGCGGAAGGAAGTGGCGGAAGGAAGTGGCGGAAGGAAGTGGCGGAAGGAAGGAAGGAAGGAAGGAAGGAAGGAAGGAAGGAAGGAAGGAAGTGGCGGAAGGAAGTGGCGGAAGGAAGTGGCGGAAGGAAGGAAGGAAGGAAGGAAGGAAGGAAGGAAGGAAGGAAGGAAGGAAGGAAGTGGCGGAATGAAGGAAGTGGCGGAAGGAAGGAAGTGGCGGAAGGAAGGAAGTGGCGGAAGGAAGTGGCGGAAGGAAGTGGCGGAAGGAAGGAAGTGGCGGAAGGAAGGAAGTGGCGGAAGGAAGTGGCGGAAGGAAGTGGCGGAAGGAAGTGGCGGAAGGAAGTGGCGGAAGGAAGGAAGGAAGGAAGGAAGGAAGGAAGGAAGGAAGGAAGTGGCGGAAGGAAGGAAGTGGCGGAAGGAAGGAAGTGGCGGAAGGAAGGAAGTGGCGGAAGGAAGTGGCGGAAGGAAGTGGCGGAAGGAAGTGGCGGAAGGAAGTGGCGGAAGGAAGTGGCGGAAGGAAGTGGCGGAAGGAAGGAAGGAAGGAAGGAAGTGGCGGAAGGAAGTGGCGGAAGGAAGGAAGTGGCAGAAGGAAGTGGTGGAAGGAAGTGGCGAAAGGAAGGAAGTGGCGGAAGGAAGGAAGTGGCGGAAGGAAGGAAGTGGCGGAAGGAAGTGGCGGAAGGAAGGAAGTGGCGGAAGGAAGGAAGTGGCGGAAGGAAGGAAGTGGCGGAAGGAAGGAAGTGGCGGAAGGAAGTGGCGGAAGGAAGTGGCGGAAGGAAGGAAGTGGCGGAAGGAAGTGGCGGAAGGAAGTGGCGGAAGGAAGTGGCGGAAGGAAGGAAGGAAGGAAGGAAGGAAGGAAGGAAGGAAGGAAGGAAGGAAGGAAGGAAGGAAGGAAGGAAGTGGCGGAAGGAAGTGGCGGAAGGAAGTGGCGGAAGGAAGTGGCGGAAGGAAGGAAGGAAGGAAGGAAGGAAGGAAGGAAGGAAGGAAGGAAGGAAGGAAGGAAGGAAGGAAGTGGCGGAAGGAAGGAAGTGGCGGAAGGAAGGAAGTGGCGGAAGGAAGTGGCGGAAGGAAGTGGCGGAAGGAAGGAAGGAAGGAAGGAAGTGGCGGAAGGAAGTGGCGGAAGGAAGTGGCGGAAGGAAGTGGCGGAAGGAAGGAAGGAAGGAAGGAAGGAAGGAAGGAAGGAAGTGGCGGAAGGAAGTGGCGGAAGGAAGGAAGTGGCGGAAGGAAGGAAGTGGCGGAAGGAAGTGGCGGAAGGAAGTGGCGGAAGGAAGTGGCGGAAGGAAGTGGCGGAAGGAAGTGGCGGAAGGAAGGAAGGAAGGAAGGAAGGAAGGAAGGAAGGAAGGAAGGAAGGAAGGAAGGAAGGAAGGAAGGAAGGAAGGAAGGAAGGAAGGAAGGAAGTGGCGGAAGGAAGGAAGGAAGTGGCGGAAGGAAGGAAGGAAGGAAGGAAGTGGCGGAAGGAAGTGGTGGAAGGAAGTGGCGGAAGGAAGTGGCGGAAGGAAGTGGCGGAAGGAAGTGGCGGAAGGAAGGAAGGAAGTGGCGGAAGTGGCGGAAGGAAGTGGCGGAAGGAAGTGGCGGAAGGAAGTGGCGGAAGGAAGTGGCGGAAGGAAGGAAGTGGCAGAAGGAAAGAAGTGGCGGAAGGAAGTGGCGGAAGGAAGTGGCGGAAGGAAGTGGCGGAAGGAAGTGGCGGAAGGAAGGAAGGAAGGAAGGAAGGAAGGAAGGAAGGAAGGAAGTGGCGGAAGGAAGGAAGGAAGTGGCGGAAGGAAGTGGCGGAAGGAAGTGGCGGAAGGAAGTGGCGGAAGGAAGGAAGTGGCGGAAGGAAGTGGCGGAAGGAAGTGGCGGAAGGAAGTGGCGGAAGGAAGGAAGTGGCAGAAGGAAAGAAGTGGCGGAAGGAAGTGGCGGAAGGAAGTGGCGGAAGGAAGTGGCGGAAGGAAGTGGCGGAAGGAAGTGGCGGAAGGAAGGAAGGAAGGAAGGAAGGAAGGAAGGAAGTGGCGGAAGGAAGGAAGGAAGGAAGGAAGGAAGGAAGGAAGGAAGGAAGGAAGTGGCGGAAGGAAGGAAGGAAGTGGCGGAAGGAAGTGGCGGAAGGAAGTGGCGGAAGGAAGTGGCGGAAGGAAGGAAGTGGCAGAAGGAAGTGGCGGAAGGAAGTGGCGGAAGGAAGTGGCGGAAGGAAGTGGCGGAAGGAAGTGGCGGAAGGAAGTGGCGGAAGGAAGGAAGTGGCGGAAGGAGGTGGCGGAAGGAGGTGGCGGAAGGAAGGAAGGAAGGAAGGAAGGAAGGAAGGAAGGAAGGAAGGAAGGAAGGAAGGAAGGAAGGAAGGAAGGAAGGAAGGAAGGAAGGAAGGAAGTGGCGGAAGGAAGTGGCGGAAGGAAGTGGCGGAAGGAAGTGGCGGAAGGAAGGAAGGAAGGAAGGAAGGAAGGAAGGAAGGAAGGAAGGAAGTGGCGGAAGGAAGGAAGGAAGTGGCGGAAGGAAGTGGCGGAAGGAAGTGGCGGAAGGAAGTGGCGGAAGGAAGGAAGTGGCAGAAGGAAGTGGCGGAAGGAAGTGGCGGAAGGAAGTGGCGGAAGGAAGTGGCGGAAGGAAGGAAGTGGCGGAAGGAAGGAAGTGGCGGAAGGAAGGAAGTGGCGGAAGGAAGGAAGTGGCGGAAGGAAGGAAGTGGCGGAAGGAAGTGGCGGAAGGAAGTGGCGGAAGGAAGTGGCGGAAGGAAGGAAGTGGCGGAAGGAAGGAAGGAAGGAAGGAAGTGGCGGAAGGAAGGAAGGAAGTGGCGGAAGGAAGGAAGTGGCGGAAGGAAGTGGCGGAAGGAAGTGGCGGAAGGAAGTGGCGGAAGGAAGGAAGGAAGGAAGGAAGGAAGGAAGGAAGGAAGGAAGGAAGGAAGGAAGGAAGGAAGGAAGGAAGTGGCGGAAGGAAGGAAGGAAAGACATATAATCACCCATGTATCTATGACAAGTCTTGATTGTTGCAGTTTGTCTGTTGGTCGAAGTGATGGTATTGACCTGATGTGATCCATTGGGTGTGGGGGAATAAGCCTGTGAAAACTGTGAAACACAGAGTCTGATGTGTTAAAATACACTCAGCCTTGGTGGGAATGCCCAGGTACCTCCCCCGGGGAGAAGCTTTCAGTCCTCTGGTGGAAAGTCTCAGAAATTAGTCTGGGGACACTTCAGGGGTCTTTAATGATTTATGACACCTTCTAAGACATGACAGCTGCCCCTCAGTCAGCGTAGTTAAGCCAGTTATGCCCCATCAGACCTTCCCCAGCGGCAGGTGGACAGAAGTTGTACAAAACTGAGTTGTGTAGGGGAGGGCCATTAGCATAAGAGTCACCATCCTGCCTTGCAGGATTTGCCTCTTCATTGTGGCCTCCAGGTGAAGAGAGTTCCGCCCTCTGTTGAAGGCAAGCTAGTCTCTAGACATCCAAAAACTCCCCTCCTCCCTAGAGGGACGCAAACTTGGCTCAGCAAATCACCCAGGAACCTCAACAAATGAGCAAATATTTGGAGTCATCAGTCATTACTAGTCCAGTCTCTCCCAGGCACCTAACTGGAAATATTCAATTCAATATTTATTTACCCTCAAGTGTTTTTGGTGATTAAACCACATTTCTTTTGACATGGTTGCAAATGTAATACCTTGGGAAGTAGGGAGGCCCTGAGATGTGATAACTATGGTTGTGGAATCTCTAAAGCAGACTTTTATACAAACATAGCCTTCTGAAGAGAAGGAATGATGTTCTGATGAATCGCCCTTCACACTCAAGATGCTCACAAAACTCATCAAGATACTAATTTAGATGTTTGAATGTTAACATCACAGTTGACCATTAAATTATCCACTTTGATTCTAATATACCAACTGTCTCATTATTAGCTTTTCTCCTAGCTGTTTCTCAAGAAAGCATACACTCCAGAAATTAATTTTTTCATTATTTGTTGCCATTAAGAGATGCAAAAGACACTACTTCAATTTCTTCCAATTGTTAATCACTCTTAATGTTAAAAAAAAAAAAAAATTACACAGTCTGTTTTACTTCAATACCTAGTTCTTGGGTCATTTTAGGATTTTTTTATTGCCATTATAAAGACTAGTTCTGTATTCAGTATTTTTCCTCTCCAGAGATGCTCTACTTACTATAATCAAAACATTTCTCTTGTCTTTGATAACCTAAAATGAATTATTTCCTTAACTTTTCTCCTTATAGAATAGCTCTCCAGCTTATGAATAATTTTTAATGCGCATTTTTTCCCTCTTTCCAGCCTTTGACATTTTTTTTTTCCCAGATGCACTTCTTGCCTAAGTTATCAGCTGAGAGCAGAGTTTTTGATGCATTCTGTCAAATGAATGAATTTCCCCAAGCATTTTCAGAAGATTTATTATAAGTATTGCCATGTGAACTGCAAATCAGCAAAGCATGCATGGGTAATTAATGCCCATTTCATATGAAATATGAAGAGTAAACATCATTAATTTGCTTTGCATAAAAACCTTTAAAAATCAGCATAAGTATTTAAGACTCTTTCATGCATATAGAATTTCTTTAAACATCTCACCTCTACATTTCAAGGAAGATGACATTCAATATCATACATACTGTGCATAAAAAGGTGACGAAATAATAAAACAGAGGCCACTTTTTTTTCTCTAATATGTAGCAATGGATTATTCTTCTGAAATCCTAAACTTTTACAGGAAGAAACACTGCTGCTTTTCTCAGACTTTGTTGATATTGAGTATTTAACTTCAGAAACTGTCAACAACCCCCTTATAAAATTAAGATAGTATGTAGAAAATAGTAGCAGAAAAAAGTCTCACAGAAAGATGAATGAAAAAACAAAACCATGATTCCTTCAATTTTAAGAAGTCCATAATTTTTCACTGCTTGGATGTTCTTTAAAAGAAATTCCAACAGCTTGGTTATCTGTAGAATTGTTCTGAGGAATCTATTCCCCCACAGACCTACTCGACTCCTTTTATGAATATTAAGTATCACACTGAAACATTACAAATAGAATTGATTTCTGCCATTCTTGAGGGGCTGTGGGATAGGAACTATCTTTCCTTTCTCTCCATTTACTACTTTTGATGCTCCCTCAGTACAAGCAACATCCTCAAGATGGAGAAACCAACTTGACAATTAGAGTCAGAAATACTTGTGCAAAATGAAAAAGAAAATTTAGAAATAATAAGAAATAGTAAGAAAGAAAGTACATTTACTTGTTTTCTCTAAAGTCTAAAATTCAAAGGGATTTTCTGAAGCATGACCAGTTTTTCTATCTTTGGAGACAGCTGGGACAGAGCAGTTGTGCACATATTGAAACCTGCAGATTTTTCAAAACTCTTGGTCATATGTGTCTTTTCTGCCTCCCAGGTTGAATAGGTATCCCATATGCTTAAATGCTTGCACTTCAAGCCTTTTCAACTTGACTTGAATATACTCCTTTTTTGAGTGTGGTAAAGAAATCACAGAAATCTTGGACCTTGGTCTAACTTCAGCTATGTAAATACAAGCCTGGATTGACAGTGAACTGCTGTATGTGGACTGCTAAGTTGAAAGACCGTAGAAAAGGAAAAAAACAGCAAAGTATTAAAACACAGCTAGATGGCTGAGACTGTTTTGTAACCAAAACAAATGAAAATTGTTTTCAGTGATAGAAGCCATATTTTGCAGGAGTCTCTGCCTTCAGCTATTCCCCAGCTACAGGCAGTAGTTCATCAGAGATGTAAAATTTGAGCTTTATGGCCACAATATGCAAGCATATTAGGCTTGAACTTAATTGGAACCCATAAGAATAAAGTCCAAAACTGAGTAACATTCAGGGGTTATCCACGGTATTAAAATGCTAATTTAATTTTCCAACATGGAAAATTAAATGATTGCACATTCAGACCTGTCCTACCCTCTCTTGGCATGTGCAAAGGGATCCAGTCCTGAGGAAATAAACCACCTTGTACACCTACTATGCTCACTTGCCATG
Organism: Ammospiza caudacuta; assembly: GCF_027887145.1. NCBI lineage: Eukaryota > Metazoa > Chordata > Aves > Passeriformes > Passerellidae > Ammospiza > Ammospiza caudacuta. The sequence continues at coordinate 65,156,407 of NC_080594.1, forward strand.
CTGTATTCTGTGTCATTAATGCAGTTTTGTAAAGAAGCCATCAGTACCCTTGTTTGACTATATTATACTGTTCTGCTGGGTAGAAATGGGATATAGTGATGTTTACCTTTGGAAAAATCTTACAGAATTGGACAAGAATTTTCTATATATTATAAATGGCTATAGAGACTCCCATCATATGCACAGCTATACTTCAGCCTCTGAGTTCTGTAGCACTTCAGGAACCACTCAGCTTTCTGGTTTCTAGTTCATGAAATCTGCTGAGTTCTTTAAGTGAAGCCTTGTATTGGTATAGGGGTCATCTCTTATTCCAAATATTGCATTGCAGGATGCTAAACAAAATACTGAAATGTTAAATGTAAATATAGGCCATTCTAGTCCACAGTATGAGAAAACTGTAAGTGTTTTTATTCAGTCATTTGCAAATGATATTATTAATAAATGTAAATGTATTTCTAATTCTCTACTACAAGCTAATTTTAATTTTTTATAAGCATGTGTAATTCCTGTGATTGCATTTTTTCTTCTGCTTTTATTTTTGGTAAATGTCTGAGTATACTAACTGAACTGTGGAATTCAGAGATGTTGACTCTGTGCCTGGAGCACAAAACAGAGCCAGTAATTCAGTAATGGATGAAACTACCCTATATGAAAGATTCAATGGCTAAGACAATGTTTAAAATATTTATTTTTTGTTTCCAAAGGCTTTCAAAACAAAAAAAAAATTAGAAAAGGGAAAAGCAGCCATCCAAAGAATAGCATTTGTGAATAACCTGCTTCAGATGATATCCCAAAGGTCACCAATCCATTTTGGTCAGGATATAACAGAATATATGCTAGCTCTAAAAAGAACACTCTCTTCACCTCTCAAATTTCACACATTTTGATAGAGATTTTATTATTTTTTTAGCCCTCTGAAACATCTGGTGTAAGAAGTTGTTGGAGAAAGCATCCTGGTTTTGATAGACCTGTCATCTGCTCTGTTCTGACTCATTTTATGCTCCACCTGTTTTGCCATACTGAATCATATTTAGCATCTCTTTGAAATGTTGTTTAAAACCCATCCAAATACTAATCAAAATTTGCACAATACACATAAATTAAAAAATGGTAAAAATTATTTTATGCAAGATCTAGAATCTCTTTTGTCAGAACTGAAAGTTGCATATTTTTTTCCTTCATATATTTTCAATAAAGATTGTTTTTCAAAGAAGATGTACCCATTCTAGCTGGTATGTGGAGACATTGATATGCTAATATTTTACTCTGAATTAGGTAGAAACATAGTGTTAAACCAGAGAAAGAATAAAAATATCACAGAGAGGTTTCTGTGCAATTAGCTGGTAAATGATGCTTCCATTTATTCTGAAGAGTTACTAACTCCTCAAGATATTCTAAGTTAATGGATTTCTCTTCAAAGTAGACTTCAACTAAGTCAGAATAAGCATATCAGAATTCAGCTCTGAATGTTTTGATCATTTTTTTAAATGGAAGGGCATTCATTGTTGGAGGGTTATATTGAGACATACAATGGAAAAAAATGTCAGATCTGAACATGTGTATTTATAGATATTTTTATCCAGGGTGACACTATTTTTCATGCATTCTGTCTTGTAAATTCTTTCTGGTACTATCAATGTAAGTGCCTGGTATTTATTTTTGTGTCTTGCCATATCCAGTGTCATATGTCTACATTGTTCATACTCTGCACAAAGAAAGAAAGGAACATAAAGAATTTAAGTCAAACCCAAAACAACAGGCATAGAAAAGAAAGCCAAGAAGGAATCCCTTAGTGTTTCTTTTCATCAAGTAACAAATTATCACTTTGGCTTTTCCGCCTCATTAGCGAGGCCAAATAGCAGTACTTTGTTGCCAATGGGTAAGTAAGAATTTAGTCTCACTTTACATGAAGATGAAAAGTAAAACCACTTTGCCATGACCCAGGAGCTGCATCAGACTGAATAAAGAATCAGATAAATAATGCAAGCCACCTAAACTAGGATTTTTTTATTAACCACATTTAAATATTCTTTGATCTTGCTCTCTGACTCCTGTTCTCAGTACCATTTGAGAGACTGGCTGGGGGCAAAGCTAAAGATATCCCCCTGAACAAATAGATTGTTGTCTGTGATCATGGAATATATTAGGAGATATTCTAGTAAAATGAAAACTTGCACATCCTTGCAGTCTCCAAACTGCTACTGGTTATGTGAAGAGCAGAGTGAACTGTAGCAGTTAAAGTGCTGGATTGAAAAAAAACAAAGTTGCAAATTGTTTGGGTTTCCTTAGGCTGTCTGGTCATGAAGTACTTTTTGCTGTGATGGCTTAACATTTGCCTGGTTTGCTCTTTAGTATGTGTTGAAAACAGCTCAGTTTCTCACTCGTTTCTTAGTGGTCGTAACTTTGATTCCTACTGTGAGAAGATCTATGCCATGGATCTCTTGCAAGGCAGACCTTTTCTTATTTTTCAGTAGAAATGATAGCAGCATGTGATCAAACTCTTCCAGGACCTGGATTACCTCTCCTATTCTTCTATGGAGGATGGATGTTGATTTTATTTTATTTCTCTTCATTTCTTAATGACCTGGAGAATCTACATCTAACACCATCTTACAATATCTGGAGGATGCTGGTAAATTCTTGATTAGGGCAAGATGGACAGTATAGCAACCGTTTCCTGCCTATCTTTATCCCCTCTGAGGTCGTCTATTTTCTGTTTCTGCATAGGATGGATTGGCTAACCTGATAGTTTGAGCAATCCTCGTTACTCAGAAAGGAAGTAACAGAGCAAATCACCTTACCCAGTTTGGAATACTATCTGCAAATCTATGAGTCATGACAGTGAAGGGGAGCAGGGAGGTTCTCTCTTGTTCTGCGCAGTTTTCCTGTAACATAAGTATACAGAGATGATTGTCTCAAGAAATACTCTTGCAGTGTGAAATGTCATGGTTTTTTTCTCATGTTACTTCCTTTTTAGTAGATAGAATTTATATTTAGACTGCTAGACTGTTTCAGAGTTTATTGCATTGAAGTGTTTCATAAATGTTCTGGACATGGAAAAGCAGATAAATATCCATTGAAAGCTAAAAGGACATTACCAGGATGTCCAGAGATGCAGTTAGAAACATTAATCCTCAGCTAGAACTGATGTTGGCCAGGGGTGTCAAAACTAACAGGGTGCTAGATTGTGTCAAAAAGAGCATCAACAGTAGAAATAAAGAAGTCATCATCCTACCCCACTCAGCATTTGTCAGGCTGCATCTGAAATCCTTACTTCACATTTGATCTCTGCTATGCAGAAAAAGTTTCAGACTGGCTGGAGGGGGTCCAGATAAGGGCCACAAAGATGATGAGAGGCCTCAGAAATCTGATGTAAGAAAAGCTGAGAGAACTGGGTTTGTTCAGTCTTGATGAAAGAAGGCTTAGTGAAGAGCTTCTCACCATGTTGCAGTATTTCAGGGATGGCTCCAAAGAAGAGAGAGACTCCTTTTTCACAAGAAGTCACAAAGAAGAGACAAGGAATAATGGAAATAAGGGGGAGATTATTTGTGGGGAGATTCTGATTGGACAGGAGAGAAATTTTTTTCACATTGCCCAGCGATTGTATCAATTTCCCATGGAAGTGGTGGGTTCCCAAATGTTGTACACTTTTACAGTTCAGCTGGACAGGTTTCTGGGCCATCTTGTCTGGACTGTGTTTTTGCCATGGAAATTTAAACCAGGCGGTCCTTGAAGTCCTTTCCAACCTGGTATTTTATGATTGTAAGATTCTATAATGACAATGACTCATTTGAAATGTTGAAAGAAATGAAGCTGTCATGGTTTAAAATGTTTTATCCTCTCATGGGTAACTAGATAGATAAAAAATAAGAAAAAGGGACAAGGAAAAAGAAACAAAAAGCAACACGACAAATAATTTTTTCCTGGTCCTATTCAGTCTATTCATAAATTATCTGGAAAAGGGATAAGTAGTAAAGCAATATTGAATGGATGGAAGATAAAATATAAGTGGAAATTCAGCGTCAAAAACTACAAAATAATGAATATGTGGGTAAAAAATAAATTATTTTACACAAAAACTAAGACCTGAAATATCTATTATGATTCAAGAAAGAGCTCTTTCTGTCATGGTGAATAGTTCTTTGTAAATGTTAGCTCAGTGCTTGTTGGCACTCAGTAAGGCATGCTAAGAATTATTATGAAAAGATTAAAGAACACAAGGGAAAACAGCATTATATCAGTGGATAATTCCATGATGAGTACACATCTACAACTTTCTGTGAAGGTCTATTCAGGCTTCCACTTTCTTAACTTCAAAATATATTAAACTTGGGAAGGTGGTTTGGCAAGGATGAGAGGAGATAAAGAAAATTTTTAAATAACAAACAATTAAACAGGCAGGCACTGTGTAGCCCAGAAAATAGAAGACTAAACAGACTTTTGTGATGAGGACTTGTAAAATCATGAATGGTATGAAAGCAGTGAATAGCGCATGGATTGGGGGCAATTACTATTTCATCACATGAAGTTAACTGGCAGGTTTTAAAGAAAGAACAGGAATTACTTTTCATATGATAAATAATTACACTGTTGAAGTAATTGATACAAAATGTGGATGCCAAAATCCTCAAGGGAGATCAAAAGCAGTGTCAGAAAAATTAATGCAAGAAAGAGTTATTCTGCACAAGGAGACAGAAATACATTAATCTTAGGAATCCCTTGCTTGCAGATACCTACATTGTTAGCAGAGGTGATATATCAGACCAAAAAATAAACCCAGGAATCTATATTTGTCCTAATCTCATGTTTTTTCTCCACTGATATCTGCTATGTTGCCACTGTGAGACAAAGGTGATTACGAGGCTATTTGGCTTAATCAGTACATATATTCCCATATTTTATAGTCTTAAATGCTCTCTCAATTCTTTCTGACACTGCCTGCATGACAAATCTGTCTCTTGGTGACTCAGTGTTTTTGGAGTGGTATCTGTATATAGTCTCTTCAAAAATGAAATATATATCTCTATGACTATAGAGTAAAGGCTTTGTGAGGGCATGCAGAGTTTGCAGAAGAGGTCATTGCATTTTGTCTTGGCTTAGAAAAGACCATTTGTTTTCTTATATCCTCTGCTTCCTTCCACCTACCCTCAGTATCTTGACATGATTTTGAAATATAATTCTTCCCTAGATCTCTGTTTATTTTGAGCTTACAACATTTTCTATTATAGTTTCTGGCCCTCATATTATGGACAAACTCACTATTTTAGTGTATAAGAAGTGTACCTTACATGACCTTTAATGATGGCCTTTAAGAGCCATTTCTTCTTTTCCTACAGGCTGATATGTTGAAGTTAATATAAATTAATTTTAGAGGGACAGAGGAATGAGAAAGACTCTTGGGTCCTGGTGTTACCTTATGGGTAACTCAGATCCAGTGCTGCTGTCCCACAGACAGAGCACAGAACTGTTACAGGCAGCCTTGTCTCTAATCCCATCTCTGGCCCCGTATCCAGCTGGTCCAGATGAGTCACCCTGGGTGGACCCTAGATGGGAGTGCTGACATTGTCTGTCTGTGTGGATGGCCCTGTCACTGTCCCCAGTGATGCCCTGCCCAGACCCTGCAGTTCTGCACCCATCAGTGTAGGCAGCATGCAGCCTGTGCTGGGCAAACCCAGGAACCTTGGGTTCCCAGCTCCTCCTGCCTTGGAGAGCAGCCCCACTCATGCTGCTCCCTGAAACTCAGGTTCAGTAAGATGAGAATTAACCTTGCCAAAATCCTTTAAATATATAGATTTATATTTACATATGAGTTGGAAGTTCAGTGCTTCTAACATTCTTTAGTCTTAATACTCACTACTTTGGATTTCAGGTGAACAGACTTTCATCTTGTTCAGGGTTCTGCTTGAAAGAATCACACTTACCCCATGAGACTTGTTTATTTGACAGCAATATTAACCCACAGTATTTAAGTTTAATCATTGTTTTCATAAGCTCACCCTCTAGAAATGCAGAATAAAATACTTTCTTTTCTGCCTTTTCTGTTTAGTTTATGGTCACCCAGGTCTGAGAGTGTATATCGAGAAGAAAAAGTATGATCTTTATATGGCCTTTCAGATTTTTACCACAAACTAGAGCTGTAAGATAATATGAAAGCTTAGTTTATAAAACTTATTTAGAAAATGATAACAAACTGCTTAAAGATGACAGAGAGGTGATTGATATGGGCTAGAGATAATGTTCAAACATTATAAGTAAAGAAAAATTAAGAAATCTATAAAGAAAGGGATTGCATAAAGCCAAAGCTCAAAGCCAAATTAAAAAAAAATAAAGAAAAAAGAGGGGAGTAAATTCTACCAAGACTTTAAGAGTGGCAAAAAATATAAAGAAGAAAGGGAAACCAGAAAGAAAGTTTGAAGGAGAACAGAATTCATCAGATTAAGGAAAATGCTTTATTTTTAAGGAATGTAATGACCCCTGTATACTATATTTAACAACACATACATCTAGAATATGTCCTTACTGCAGATTTCTGTAACACTTTTTTCTATGTAGGTTACAGTATAATTAAAAATCCTTTTCTGTTCAGATAATTTACCTCTCACCCCATTTGCCTTTCTGTCTTCCCTTTTTTCCCCTTTCCTTCCCCATTTCTGTACCCTTTTTCACTGTTTCCTGCAATTTTACATTCCTGGTTTATATTTATTGATTATCAATATGGAAAGCATTATTGTGAATACTCGTGAATGTCAGTATTTTCCTAAAAGAAAAAAACAAAGCAGTTCAATTAACTTAATTTCCTTTTTATGTAAATAATCACTTTATCAAAGACTTGAGGGTAATCAGGCAAAGAAAGAGAAAAAAGCAAAAGAAAGAAGAAACATTTTCAGTTATACAACATATATGCTTAGAGAATTTTGTTCTACATTATACAGTTCAATTTAGTATTTACAAGCTGATTTTAATAGAATTGTTTAAATGTCATAAAGAGCATATTAACAATAGCAAATAAAGACTGCAAAGAGTGCAAAGCCATACCATACACAGAGAAAGGATTCTTGAATTATTAAAAAGAAGAAAAGCAAGAGGGTAAGCTAATTTGTGTCATATCCAGGTCACTGTTCTAACCATGATTTCAATCCCATGTAACACTACCTCTTACTTTATTGACGTGGTAATTGTTTCTGTTCATGCCACAGAGAGAACAATAATGCCCAGCTAGAAATGTGAGCAGCCTAGAAGCAATGCTAACTACTTGCTGTCCACACAATTAAATAATTAAATGTAATTTCAGATACTCTAGTTTCCAGAATGGTTTGGTCAGAGGTAAGACAATATTAACTGCTCTACAAAATCAGAAGAAGAGAAGAAAATTTTCTACTTTGGAGCAATAATAGAAAAAGTTGCTTTAATTCTTGTTATACTTACTGTACTTTCAAAGAAACACCAAAAAACTAAAAAAAGTTCCCAAACTACTGTTCAGCTGTCAGATATATTATATTTGCTCTAAAATTATTAGTGCACTTCTTAATAAAAGCTGTCTTTTTAGACATCTTGCAAATAAGCAGCAAATTAGACATGAATACTGGTTTGTCCTGGAATAATTTGCAAGTGTTAACAGAAAAGCTGAAGTATGGTGAGTGCTAGAATTATACAGTAAAATATAGTAAGGAACATTTATCTGTCCCAAGGTGTACATTTAATTTTCTGCTAGTGAGAGGAATGTAATGTTCTTGTCATTGCCATTGTGAAAGTTTTTTGATGGGACAAGCAACAAGAGCACTCCATTTATTTTCACTGCTGTCTATAAATATATACTATGATTGCTGGAAGTACACTGATGTAAATGATAATAATTATTCAATTTGAGAAGCACTTTTCTCAGCATGCTCTTCAGCTCCAGTTATATAATGCAATAATAATGATTTTAATGTCTCTTTGTGATAAGAGACAAGATGACAGATTTTGTGTGTGATAGAACACCTTCCATAATTGCATTGCCTCCTAAATAAATCTAAGGCCTAGTTCAAAAAAATGAAATTTTTGAGGTGAATGAAATTGTGCTACTAAAATGTAATTTTAAAGACAGAAAAAAATCCATGTTACTACTATTTGATAATTGATACAATTATTTTAGAATAATATTTTACATATAGGCAGAGCTGTGCAGGGAAATATTTTCCTGCATGAAGACACATCAGTGAATGAACCACCTCACAACCTTTCTTTATTTTGTATTATCATCTTCTTCTCTCCCAAGGATAAAGTAAGTTATCAGTAATTTATTCAGGACACAGCAGAAATTATGAACAGAATTAGGATTACAATTAAATCTTTCCTCATCTTTTTTTGAAACATCACACTATGTTTTTTTGTTCTTGTTCTTCAGAAGATATAGTCAGAAACCAGATTTTAAAATGAATTTATGTGCATATCATGTTAAGTGTATCATTCAATATCAAGTAAAATGTTTTTAAAATGATAAAAAATTACTTGAGGCATGCACTGTAAACCAGAACCAGCAATTATTTCAGCAAGGGTTTTTCATGAACAAAGTATTGCTAGAACCACTGATTTTCCTGTGGATTATTTTTCACTTTGGTGTTTGGGTTTTGGTTTTTTGTTTTTTTTTTTTTTTTTTTTTTTTTTTGTTTGTTTTTTTTTTTTTTTTTGGTTGGTTGGTTGTATTTGTGTGTATGGAAAGTTAATAATAAATTTAATCATCTAATAATCAAAATAAGTCTCAGGAGATGGTGACAAATATCCATTAGGAAAATTTTAGTAATGAGATTTTTGTTCTCAGAAAATGCCATTTTCCCCAAACCAGGCTTATTGCTGTGATGAACTGGTTTTAATGAAACACCCTAGGAAAGGTTTTGCAAATCTTGGGTAGGATATATTTTAAAGAAGAGAAAAGTGATACCCCAGAATAATAAGTGAACAGGTAGTAAGGATATTTAACTGATGTAGAAGACCTGAATTAAATTCCTTCCCTGAGGGATTTAATACTTTCATACTTTATGTGTCCTATCAATTTAGTTATTCAGAGGCCAGAGTCACAGTGCAATGTATCTTTACCACCCAGGAATTCTTCTAAAATTCAAAATGCTCTGGTGAATTGGAAACAGTATTTCCTTCTCATTCCTCCCTGTGAGGAATGAAGGTAAATTTTCTTAGAAGATTAAAAGTGACAGTAGACCATATTCTGATGGATTTAATATGTATTTTAAAACACAGAGGAATTTTAAAATTAAATCTGATCATATGAAATTTCTGCTAAGGAACTGATCATGCAGTGGTTTTTTTGTACAAACCACATATTTGTGCCTTGGCCTTAAAAAATACAAGAAGAAATCTCATTTAATCTTGTTGCGAGTAGTAGATAACTTTAGAATAAAACCTGCATGTTCCTGAAATCCTATGACTTGGGTGAGATATGTTGTTTTTATAACCTGAAGTATATTTAATCAAAATAAATTTGTTTTGGTTGCAGGTAGCAGCGCTACACTCCATCAATGTAACGAGGTCACGGTTGAACTTAATTAATTTTACATGGATATACTGTTTCCTTTGAAACTTCTGGTTCTACCAGTAAGTAAAAATAGAATTGATGGATGATAGATGCAAACCTTCCAAATGGGCTAAGCAATAAAGTTCAGCTGTAAATTGATCCCTTAGAGAGAAATTAAACTTTTAATTCTCAGACAAGTAGCAAGATTTACTAACAACCCCACCCAAAATAAAAAAAAAAAATCACCTTGAATATAAACCACAGGATAAAACATTTAAAGATGGAGAATTTGCCTGAATTTCTGAAGTTTTAGTCCACTGAGTAGAAGGCTTCATTCCCTCTGTATAGAATTAGTTTATTGGAAATGGAAGGCTTTGGTATATCCTAGTTCAGTATGTCAGTTCCATACTGATTTAAATTTAATTAAAGTCAGTAGGAATTTTGTTGTTCAAGAGTATCACCTTTGTTTGGGCTTCTCTGTCATTGCAGTTGCAAAGCATTCAACAAGCAAAAAGTAAGAAAAAAATGCTCTAAACATGTAGAAAAAACAAAGGGATTTGGGAATAGGATTCAGACTCTAATTGTAGAGATCTCACCTGAGTTACTTGCTGAGTTGCCGCTATAGCAAATAGAAACACACAGACAATTTGAACAAGTTATTTAAATGACCTATTCTTCGTATGTTCATCAGGCGAACTGCACCCTATATGTGCCTAATCTCCTTCATTTTAACTCTACTGGAATCTAGACTGCTGTAGATGCTGCCATTGGGAAAACATTTAAACATTTCAGAGAGCTCTCCAATCAGAAGAGAGCTACCTGGCTGCTTTTGGAGATGGTCATTGAACAGTAATGCTTTAACTTGCAAGTTTGGATTTAGAGGTGTAAATCTCTAAATCTGGTTATCATCATGTCCCTCACCTGAATGAAACTCCTGTTAGAATTTTGTCTAACTTAGAATTTCTGAGCAGATGGTTTAGAACTAGAGTATGGCTAGACAGGAATGGATTTTTCCATCACCCTTAGTCCTGTCCAACTTTTAGATTCATTCACTTCTAATTAGTCTTAAATGGAGCTTAGAGTGAATGGACTGGCTGTAAGTCATCTGGCTGTTAATGGCTTACAGAAGAAAAATACTGTTAAGGGTAAGATTCAAAACTTAATTTCCTCTAAAGCTTTTATAATATTACCTCATCATTGTAATGCCTTACCTTGCACCTTCATTTTTCTCCATTGGATTCCTGCCTCTGCTGATTCAGTAATTGAAGTATGTCATTATCCCATACCAGAGGGGCTGGAACAAGATGATTTTTAAGGTCCCTTCCAGTCTATGCCACTCATCCAGCGGGTGGCTGGACACTGGAACAGGCTAAATGTGTCAAAATTCAAGGAGTGTTGGAAAATGCTCTCAGGCACATGGTGTGGTTCTTGGAGTGTCCTGTGTAGTGCTAGGAGTTGGACTTGATGATCCCAGTGGGTCCCTCCAATTCAGCATATTCTATGATTCTCTTATTATATTAACAATACATTGAGATTGTTAACCTCAAATTGATTGGTTGATAAAAGTTCATTACCAAACAAAAAAAACTGCAAAGAAAATGTGATTTTAAAGCATTTTTGCAATCTTTTAAAGATTGAAAATGGGCATACTTGGGAAATTTCCTCCCCTTTCTTTTTTCTTTTCCTTTTTAAAGATTAACATAATATTTGTGAAAAATCTCAGGATTAACAAGATTCGACATTTTGCCTACCAAAATTATTTCATAGTTTACATCTGTCCTTTTCTTCAAAAAATTGTCTGTGTTTTAAAATAATTAATTGATAACTTTTAACATATGTATAATATTAATACATTGCTACCCGATACTTTAGCAACTAAGAGTTAAGCTGAAAATATTGACTTGAATTACAATTAGGTGAAATGTGGTGGTTCATTAAGCAAAATGGTCCATTTTAATCAACTGAAAGAATGTATGAAAACACTGTGATATAACTTGGATTATGTGCACAGCTTGTAGATGATGACAGTGATGTCGTAGGGCAAATCTTAAGTGGCATCAGGTTTATGAGCTATGAATACAAGAAAGGAAAAAAGATCCTTTAAATAAAAAAAAGATCTTTTAAAGAAGAAATCTCACTGTTTTTTTTTCTCATATGAGTAATGGAAAATTCTATTAGTATCTATAATTTCTGACTTTGATAAACCAGAGTGCCATACTTCTTTGATCCAAGTTCCCTGCAGGAAAGGAAGGAAGAGCTCATAAAAAGAGATTACCTCTGACTTTATGACTAGATAATTATAGAAGAACAGGAAAATATCTGTTTCTCTTGTATGCTTCACTTGTCCTCTAGTCCATTATCTCTTTGGGAGGAAATATGAAATAAATCCACAGAAGGACATTTAAATCCATTATTTTCACATGGATCAATCCATTCTTTAGCCAGTCTGCTCAATTCCTTGAAACTAGAACATTGCTCTAGGTTTCTAGAATGTGCTGGAAAACCAGGATCTCAATAGTAGAGCATACTAAAATCTAAAGAAAGCATAACATTGTTTGCATCATCTGATCAGAATGATGGGTTTGAAAAAAAAAAATCCTCCCCGTGTCTTCATTCATCCCTGGAAGTAGGGCCGTGAGAATGGTGGAGGAATGTGAGGGGAAGCCTTGTGAGGAGCAGCTGAGGTCACTTGGTCTGTTCAGCCTGGAGGGGAGACCTGATCGTGGTGTTCAGCATCTTTCTGAGAAGAAATGGAGGGGCAGGTACCACGATCTTCACTCTCATGACCAGCGACAGGACTCAAGAAAATGGCATGAAGCTGAGTCAGGGGAGGTTTTTGTTGGATATTGGGAAAATGTTTTTCACCCAGAGGGTGTTTGGGCACTGGCATGGGCTCCCCAGGGAAGTGGTCACAGCACCAAGCTTGACAAGAGTTCAAGAAACATTTGGACAATGCTCTGCAGCACATAGTGAGATTCTTGTGATGTCCTGCACAGGACCAGGATTTGGACTCAATGATTTTTGTGGATCCTTCCCAAATCAGCATATTCTATGATTACATGAAAGAAAGAAAATGTGAGACAATCTTAGAGTCCATTGGCCAGATCACTCAGTTTAAGATCATTAAAAATTTACATTCTAAATCAACTTTTCAAATGTAATGGAAGGATATAAACTTTGTGATAAAAGGTATCACAAAGTGTTGGGCAGCACATTTGAGGCATACATTTTAGATTTTTGTAGCTAAACAGAGATTAAGGGAGTAAAAACTTTTGATAAGTCTATTTATCAGCTGGAGAAAAGGTACACTTCTTGTTAACTACTTAAAGGAAAATAAATGCAGAATCAAGCTACAGCCCACCCAACACTGTAGAGGATGATGGGGCTCAGAAACTAAGGCAGATCCTCAGCAGTTCTCTCCTTATTTTTCTCTACCCACATATGATCTTACAGTGTCTGACAAAGAACTCATACATGCAGAATGATAGATGAAGCACTCCACAGTGTCTGAGGACAGATGTGTGAGATTGTGGGATTGCTTCCTCCTGGCTTTTCACCATGTGTGGTGTTTACTGATTACACAAGATATTTTTATTTGATGTAAAAGCCAGTTATTACTGTTATTTAGGCCTTAATTACTCATTTCCTTTTATTGTCTTCTCTTTATCTTAACCTTTTAATTAATGTTTTCATTATTCCTTCATTTAGAAAAATCACTTAATATTCCAGTCTGTAATATAGCAACTATAATTATATTTCTTTATTTATCTAACCACAAAGGAAGAATCTAATTTGATACAAAAATCAGCAGCAAATTAGGAGCTTTCACTGTCATCAAACAAAGGAACAGGAATGGAAAGGCAAATACAACACCTCATTGTTACTATTCTTTCCCAGCAGATAAGACATCTAAACTCTATTTAATATTTAATAGTTCATTCAAAGTACAGTATCAGTAGATGAGATTAAGAACACCCAGCTATACAAAATAAAGTGGGCATTAGGGTATTTTCTTTAGATACGGATTTAAATGTCTTCATGCAAAGAAAGAATGTGAATACTGTTCCTCCACAGAGAAGGAGAATAACAAGCAAAGAGGATAAATAATAAAAGAGAATGTTATAACATCTTCTCTTCCATGAGTACTCTCTTGCTTCCTAACTTTTTGAAAGAAACCAAATCTTCAATCTTTCATGAACTCTGAAATAATTGTTATTTTATTTAATATATGTTTGTGTGGGAAATTGCCTTTTAATTCTTGGTCAATGCAAACCAAATTTTATCATTTTTTAATATTTTTCTCAGCTTGCCTTGTAAGACTTCAAGTCAAACAAATGCACAGCTCTTACCACCACAGACATGCAACTGATTGTCCCTTATCTTCTTTCTCTAAATACATCCTTTCTGGTTTCTAGCATTTTTCCCCAGCTAATGTATTCTTTGAACACATGATTTTTTTTCCTTTGAAAGGCCAAGTCTTTGTCTATGATGTGTTGTGGATACACTAACTTTACAGTATGACTGCTTTCAGCAGTGCTAAGTCTTGTCTTAGTAAGCCTGTGATTACTGATAACTTGAGTAAAGCAATGCCCTCAAATTTGTATGGTTTCATTTTCAGAGAAAAAAGCTTTGACTAAGACAGAAAGGTTATTAAAATCTATTGAAACTCTATATTTAGAGGCTTTATTATTGTTATGGGAACTGGAAATTCTTGGCATTTACATGGGGATGTACCCATTCCTCCCTCCAAGGTTCTTCTGACAACGTTTTTCAGGCATTCTTAATAGATACACACAATTATTCCAGACAGGGTATGTGGGAGAAGAGAGACAACTTTCTGGCTGGTTGGTTTGCTGATTTATATTAGTTTTTTGTTGGGTTGTTTGATTTTTTTTTTTTTTTTTGCAACATCCCATTTTTATTAAACCAAAGTAATGATATGGTGAGTAAACCCTGCCATAATCTGAGCAATTTCTAGAATGCATAGCAATTATTGTAAATCACAGAACTGCCTGGTGTCCTTCACAGACCCAAGATAAACCAAGATACACACTTCCATTTGAAAGTGCTTATCACCTTACTTCCTCTGGTTCTCAGCATATCTGCTAGGAAAATTGTTCACCTACAACACAAAGGGAAGCTAATTGCCTGTTACAGAGATCAGCCATGAGGGTGGCACGGCCTGAAATGAAAATAATTAAAAGCTGGCCTTCCACAATGAATTTATTAAATTTTAAATCATTGTTATAATAGCTGAATAAAAAGAAGTCCTGCCTATGTTTGATGTCAATTTAAAACTATGATTTTTCTTCAGTGGATAATAGGTTGAGTAGGAGCAAAATTTTACTGTGTAACTGCAGTCATTTGTTTCATTTGAAACTCTTGAGGATTGTCAAAGAATTTCAGAACAGCTAAAGGGACAATGATAAGGTCAGTATGTAACCAGTGGCAGTACTGCTTGTTGGAGAAATGACAGTCCCACAGGTGCAATAGTTGGATATTGGACCTATCACTTCTGAGGTAGTTCAAGCCAACCAGGTCAATTACAGAGCACTGCTTTTGTTCCTCTGCCTAATACACCCATTCATTGTAGTCATCTGCCCAATAATTACTGACTGTTAAGATTCCACTGAACTTTTCAGTGCTATCCACTGTCCAATTAGATGCAGCTGAGTAGAAATTTATTTCCAATCTATCCTGCCTTGTTTTCCCATCTAATACACCAGTTTACTTCACCTACAGACTTGAGAAAGAAAAGCCCCTGTGTGAGGTGCTTCCACATGAATGTCAGGCAAGAATCCTTGCTCTGATCCTCCCTCCTCTGTATGGGGCTGTCCATGTCCTCTATTTTGAATTTCAGAGAGTGGTTCCCCTCAGCTTAACCAAGGTAGATGAAACTATCAGATAGCCATGCTGTTCAGAAAAAGTGATTAAACTATGGGTTAGCAGTAGGAGGGTCATTTGTACAGGAGACAAGGCTTCCAGACAGACTAGAATAAGTTTTGCAACTTAGATGCAGGGTTGAAATGTATGTCTACAATTTAGGCTTCATGCCATATAATTTTCATGTGTGTCACACATCTGTATGCACGTATGTCTGCACAGTTAAACATGCATGAACATTAATGTTCACTAGACACCTGTGCTTGTACTTTCCATTGGCTAATTCTGCAGGGTGAGAAGAGAAAGAGATTGTTTGTTTAAAAAATTAAAGAAATTGAAAACTTTAATAATGCGCAAAATTAGATTGACACATTTGTATTCAGTTTACTTCTCTAGAAGTAGTTCTACATATGGAGGGAGACTGATTATGGGAAAAGATCATTTTATACATCCATGACAAGCCATGTCCTTCACTATTTTTTTAACTTATCCCAAGGAGTATTCTCAGTGACTGATCCTTTTTTTTCCTCACTGCCTACTTTTTTACTCTAAGTATTCAATAAATACAGTGATAGAGGATTGTTTAGCTAGTAGTCATATCAATTAGTGAATATATAAAGAAAGGGTATTCACTTTTTAAAATCTGCCCCTATAGTCTAGACGACCATAGGCTTGATTGTGGACTGCTACAGCTCAAAGTTCCTATCGGACACTTTGTAATAAAGAGGTTTTCTTTGAAATTCTTTAAAAATATCTCTTTTATTTCAGATGCATTTACAGATAACTTTAGTTTGTTCATCTAACCTTTCCACTGGTTACATTTCAGAATGTCATTCAGCTTTGATCTAGAGATACCAAATGCTTACTTTTTTATTTTTTCTACAATAGAAAGTGTGTTTTGTTTAGAACTTATTTTCAATGGAATCAGTTCATTATTTCCTTTAAGAAAAATAAAATAGACTAACTCTCCAGTCTCTCACATTAATTAATTTTCTCTTAATTTCAAAATAAATTTGTGACTTATCTACATATCCCCTATTTTTAAATGACCTTTTAAAATATAACAAAAAAAAATGGATGCAATGTTTCAGCACTATTCTGACTAATGCCTTGTAGAGAATAATATAATTTCTCTATTTCTGTTTTTACTTTCCTGTTTGTATAACAAGAACAGAAAAAAACTCCAAAACTGAGGGGTTTTCCTTGCTTTTTCTTTTTCTATTTCATATCTTTATGGCATTACATTGGAGTACAAGTGGACTTGTTTATTCAATCACGTTTTATTAAGGAATATAAAATTAAAACATATATCCACAGAATCTACCCATAAACCCTAAATTAAAGGACATTTTCCCACTGAAGACTTTTTGCCTGACATCTCTCATTAAGGGGTAGTAACTGCATTAACTTTAGAAATTGCTAAACTTGTTCTATTGAAATCACATAATGCTAACCTTTGAAGTATGTAATTTATTTAGAAGTCAAATATCTTATACTAGTTTGACTTACACCTTGACTTCACAAAACTTATAATTTAATCAAAGAGCAAATTCATGTTTACTATGTTGAAAAGATGAGCTTTGCACAGGATCATTTATATTTTGATTGATTGCTATACATTCTTATCTCTTAATTCACAGAATCCTAGAATGGTTTGGGTTGCAAAGGACCTTAAAGATCGTCTAGCTCCTACCCCCTCTAAAACAGGCAGGGACAAATGTCACTAAACCATGCTGCTAAAGCCCCATCCCACCTGGCCTTGAATACTTCTGGAGATGGAGAATACACAACTTCATTGGGCAGCCTGTTCCAGTGCCTCACCGGCCTCACAATGAAGAATTTCTTCCTAATTTCGAATCTAACCTTCCCCTCTTTCAGGTAAAAGCCATTCCTTCTAGCCCTGTCCTTTCACTTCATTGTAAAACATCCCTCTCCAACTCTCTTGTAGGCTCCACTATGGTACTGAAAGGTGGTTTTAGGTCTGCCCAAAGGCTCCTCTTCTCTGAGCAGAACAGCTCAGCTCTCTCAGCCTTCCTTCACAGGAGAGGTGCTCCAGTCCTGTGACCAACTTAGTGGTTCTCCTCTGGACACCCTCTAATAAGTCCATGTCCTTATACTAGAGGCCACAGTTTGCTATTGTGTCAGTTGCACAACAGCTTTTTCTTAATTTTACCTAAGTTTTATGTACTATTTTACTTGTAAATATTTGGGTCCTCACATCTAATCTTTCTAAATATTGATATAACATCTGTGTTCTTCTAGTTACTCTGTAATTTAAACAAATTAACCACCAATGAATCTAGGAAAAAAGGTTCAGCTCCGGTGTCTGTTGTTCAGTATTCTGTTTGGTATGGGAAATAGAGTCTAATCCTTATGAAATAAAAAATATAATTTCTTTCCCACTTACTTGAATGAGGATTTCTCTCACCACTTCAATACACATAAATAGATAAAGCATTCTTTTATGGAAAAGCAGTGGTTCAAATCCCTGATACAGAGACTATGTTCAAAGACTGCAGATGAAATTGAGACACATTATTAAAAAGGTACAAGAGTATCCTGGAGTATCTCTGTGCTCTTAGGTGGAAAGGAGAACCAGTTTGTCCTCCAGAAGCTTTTTTGTATCTGTACCTTAAAAACTACTTTTCAGACTAATTTGTTTGAAGAATTTGAGCTAAATTGAAGTAACCAAGTTTGAACTAATAGTTGGGTGTCCAAACTCACTATTTCGCAGCTGTATTCTCAAAGGAAAATGCATCTTGCTGGACTCAGGAATTTTCTACCATCATTTTGTTGGTTTGTTTTCATTTCATGGTCTACAGCAATTTTATTATTTGCCCAATATCATTAATAATTAATTGAATTCTGACAGCAGCACCTTTATTCTATTCTAGTTATATGGCTCACCTTTACCTGTGTTAACTCTCCCATATGTTGCCTTCTCTTCTCCTGGGATCTTCAGCTCTTAAGCATATGCCAGAAGTTTCACTCTACACATATTTATCTTTCAATCTTCCCTTCTGTTGGTTGCTGGCAAAAGGTCACAATCATCTCATTAAGAAATGATGAGCAATCACACCACTATATATCAAAGAAAGAAAAGCTTTTTGTGAAATCAAAGGAGGGTGAACACAATAATGAACTAATATATAGAACAATTATAACTGAGGTGATATTCACTCAGAGTCACAGGCATCAGTTCTATAAACTAAAGAAAAAGGAACAAATCCATGCACATCTGGTTGTATAATGTTTGGACTTTTTTTTCTTTTACTTAGATATGAATTCTTAAAAACTTAAGTTTTTAGTTTTTGTGTTTCATTTCACCCACAATTGTTCATCTGATAGGGTTTGGTACCTTCTCTACATTAATTTCATTAATTTGTGCTTATACTTTTTCCTCTGGGTTTTTTTGATCACTACAGCAACTTGTTTCATTGCTCCCAGGTAGATCTAATTTCTTGGTATTCTTTTAAATATTTTCCTTTTTTCTCCCTTTTTTGGGAGGAGTGGGAGGGAGTGAGGAGAGGAGGATGGGGGAAGGTGTATCTGGCTCAATAAAATTTATTGACAGCTCCTTTAAAACATCTGCAAAGTACTTATGAATCCAAATTTCAATTAAGTATGGCCTAATGCATATTATTATTTCTAATAAGCAATTCCATTTTGACCCTTAGTGGAATTGCTTGAAAGGGCCCTTCCTTTCATTGTTTTTAATAAATTTCAGACAGTTTGAATAGTTTACTATTCCCTTTTTTTTTTTATTTTTTAGTTCATGAAAGTTGATAGAAAGTGCCTAAATCCCCATAACAGTGTAAAAAATTTTCAATTTTACAGTAGCTTATTTTTAATCATTATCTCAAAAGAATCTGTAAAAATTGCATGCCTTTTGCAGACTGGTTTCACATATCAAGTTTGGGTTTTTTCACCTAGATCACCTTGTAAAGCACTCAATTCAAATGTAGTCTGAACTCAAGTAAATTATTCCTAAACACTGTTTTGCTATAAAAGTAAAATGGCTCAAAAATAGTTTTGTCTATTGCTTTCTGATACACTCTGAAGAGGCAATGATATATAAGCTGTTGTGCTCTTTTTGATCCATGTAACAGCTCAAAATCTTACCGGTAATCTGTGCATTTTTATTAGGCTTGAAGGATTTTTTTTTACTCCTCTTGAGCAGATTTACACATATTGGTTTTGTAATTCCCACACAGTATTTCTTATCACAGGTACACCTTCCACTGAAGAACTGCATACTCAGCACACTTCCATCTATCACCCACAGACTTGAGAAGACAGAGTAGGAAAGAGAGTCCTTTCCTCCTTGCCTCCATGTCTGCTACATTTCATTCTTTTTATGATTTATGGGTTTTCATTTTTTCAAAAAGTGACATGGCAAAAACCTGCCAGTTGCATCAAATGCAGCTGTCCCTATCACTTCAAAGAAATTTACCTCCACACCTACAAAAATTAAATAAATAACCCAAGCAAATGCCAACACAAAAACTTCCATACTTGGAAAAGGAAGTTGTCTCAGCATAGAGATTTTATATGTGGCACCGCTTTAGGAGTGTTTCCCATCCCCATAACTGGGAAAGGGAAATATGACACTTGGTTCTCTCTTTTTCTAGTACACAACCTAGATTCACTCTGTTTAATTTCAGATATTTAAGCCTTTGAGAGGGCTCTGCTGTAATGTTTTCTACTGTGAGCTGAGAGCAGAGATATGTCATAAGCCATCCATATTGCAGCAAGAGACTTGTAGAGTTGCCTTGATTAGAGGAGCAATCTGAGATGTGTTTACTTCCAAATTGCCTGTCAGATCTATTAAGTTTGGATTACATGAATCTGTGTTGGGAATTTGGCATTTGGCAATTCCAGATGCTGTTAGTTCTGAAATCCCATCCTTTAGCAGTTTTTAATTTCATTATTTTACAAGACAACGTCTAAAAGCTTATTTGAAAAATGACAAAATACTACCAGGCTCTAAGAAAAATATTAAGAGAAAAATCTTCGAATGGTCTGTAAAGGTTTTACAATTCCTTATTATAGCTGATAATGACACAAAAATAGGTATCACTTTTTAAAAATGTAATTTTTATTCCAGGAGATAAAATGGGGAAAAGAAAAAAAATTGTGGATTTTGTTTCAATATTTTCTAAGTGATAAAAATATTGTTGATTAAACTATTTGTCAAATATATTAATTCAAATAAAATTACTAGTGGATAGATGTTGATAGTCAATATCAAAGACAATACCAAATGGAACTTACAACCAATACAAATTTTCCAGCCCTGAAATATTTAATTTTTGATGCCTTCAAAGTAGTTGTGATAGAGATGGACAGTATCAGTTGGTTTGATTTTTTCCATATTAAACTATAATTTAATATGAATACTTGAACACTTTTAAGGCAGATTTACCTTGGTGAGAGATGAGGCTGCTCACCTCCTGAAAGGACTGCAGCAAAGGCTCTGAGGGTGTGCCCCATGTGCACACAGCTGAAGGAACTGAATTGTTTTCATTGTGTCTGAGAAAACTGAAAAATGTCCTTGAGGAGATTAATACATTAATTACCTTATGTTGAAATGTCAAGATTGAATGTTACTCCAAAACATTTCTTTTTCCTGCATGCTTCCTTCCTTTATTGCTTTCTTGTTTATTTGCATATCTACTTTATAGGTGCCTAACTTTATATACGATGTTTCAAAATTCAAATTCAAAGATAAACCAGTTAAAGACAAGCATCCTTGTGGTTTTAGTCCAGCTAAATGTACCTAGATAAACAGAAACAAATAGAAGAGACCACCAGTATAATTGTGTGGCCTTTGCTTTTCTCTTATGACTTCTAACAAAAAAATAAGACACTCTCAAAATGAGGATATGACTTCTACAACTTCTACAGAGATATGCAAGGGAACGATTTGTAAAAACATCTGCAGGATGTACACCTGTGTATTAACACAGGGTTATATCAAAACCCTCTTGTCCTACTGTAAGGAAATGTTTATTCCATTCATAAAGAAGGTTACCCTATGCACTTTAGAAAAGTGAGGACAGAAGCATATCTGCTATTTGTGTATTGTTGCAAAAAAGTTCTCATTACTTTAACAGCATTCACAGGAAAAATTATGTCACAGTATCAGCTTCTATATTGGCTGAGAAGATGCAAATGTTTGTTATAATAAGGCTTAGTCCTGAGTTGGCAAAAATGAATGCACCCAATATAATAACACGAGAGAAAAGCACCAGGAAAAAGGAACGCTGTTATCATAATAAAACAGACACTTTCAAATATTCTACTCAAAGCCTTGATTTCTCTATACAATTGTGACCTGCTGACAATGCGAATCAGTTTTTAATATATTTTGTGTTAGTAGATTATGTCAGGAGGTACTAAAGCTCTGCAACAAGCTCTCATCCTTAGAGATTAAGAACAAGGATGAGCAATTGCTGAAAGGGGATGCTTAACACTGCTAATGAAACACAGTAAATCCAGTACATTCAGAAATATTATTTTTTATTGTTTCTGACCACTTATTTTTGTTTCTCACGTGCGATCTTAGAAAAGGACACTTTCATTTTGACTGCATTTATTTATTCTTGCTGTCTTCTGTTCTTTTCTATTTTCATCTGTCCTGAACCCATCCTGAGAAGCAGTTCTGCTTTGTACCCTGTCAGCCAGACCTTTTATAAACACATTCCTCAGAAAATAGAGCCTTAGACAGAGGATGACCAACCTTTATCCCATAAATGTCTTGAGAAATACATTCCTCAGAAAATAGAGCCTTAGACAGAAGATGACCAACCTTTATCCCATAAATGTCTTGAAGGTGTAATTTTCATTCCATTGCAGCACAAATAAAGGTAATAGGTTTGAAAAATTCTGAACGTTGAGGAGACTATTACATCTGAAAAATATCTAAGGTAACGTTTTCAATTTTTTGTGTGTCTGTGTGCATACCAGAGTCTGCTCATCAAGGAGGAAAAAGCATAGAACTGTGTTTTCCCTGGTTTTCTCACCCCTCAACTGTCGCTGATTGTTTAAAGAAAAGTTTCTGAAGTGTTTCAAGGCCAAGTATCTCCATTTCCATGGAATGCTCATCTAGTTGACAAAGCATGATTGTGTCTCTTCAGCCTTGGAAGATTTTGACATTTGAGTCTTTATATTAAAAACAACAGCTCAGTTTCCAAAAGAAAGCTAAAGAGTGTTTGTGCTATCATCTGCTCCACATACACAACGGATAACACTTGAAAAATAAGATTTTCTTACCTCCTCAGCACTGAGTGCTCTGCCATCGTATAAATCAAAGGTACACCTTTTACAGTGTCCTGTAGGAGTGACTTGCATGCAATAATAAATAGGATGAATTTAGGCTTCAGAAGTTATCAGTCAGTTATGATAGTAGTTACATTTTAGGCTTGCAGGTATTTTTATTTTTTTGGCTCTGATACTAAGTATCAGATGTCTCTGATCTATGTTTTATGTTCCTGTTACAGTCTGTCAAGCTCTGCTCAGTGGAATGGAAAGGGTGATACACTCACTGTGTCACCACCATATGTGGGATATGCATGTGTAACAATAGTTTTCTCACATCATCTTTAGCTGCTTTGCTCTCCTGGCACCTAGCTACTACTCCAGAAAGGCACAAGACTCCCTGACAGCACTGTGCAGAATCTTGAGATGCTCAAGGGCAATCAGGGCAATCTAGACAGTACTTTATACTAATTTTCAGAGCAGCTAAACCTTGCCTGAATTCCCACTTTAGCATAAACTGAAGCACTCTCTAGTTGTATTGCCTGTGCTGATGAAACTCAGATTATAGTGGAAGCTCAGACTCTGAGCTCAGTGGTCAATACCTGTCTGTAGCCATGCCAAGATAGATGTGTAAATATGGAGATGAATCACATCAGACTCAATTCAACACACATCAGCATTTACTGAACACCTTCTAAAGGAGCCAAAGCATCTGCACTGATCTGGCATATATGATAGCTCATTGAGAGAAAGCCTGCACTCCCCCGAGGAGCAGCTCGAGGCGAGGGGGGATACCTTAAGGCATCTCAGGTAGCACTAGATGCTGGCACACAGATAGAGAAATCAAGCTGTCACTCCTGTTATGCTCAAAGGGATGAGTTCTCATCTCACTGCCTTGCTCTGAGGATGAATACTTCACTCAGACATTGAAGATGGAAAATAGGACAAAATAGTACATTACATTAAATCAATGCTGCCAGGGCTGCTGGGAATAGACAAACTTCTAACTTGGTGCTTAAAATGCAAGTCCTCTTGATTTGAACAGCTGAAATAATTCCTTACAATGTATTTCAGTTAAAGTGTTTGCTACTTAGCAGCAGTGCTAGCTAGCAATATGCAAACCTGCAACTTCAACCTGTAAGCCTCTACTTGTTTTTACAAGCAGAGGAATAAATGACTGAATGCATTATACATGATTCAACTTTTCTTCATTCAGAACAATGTTTTCTAAGCACCTGTTTAAAGTAGTCTTGTCAGAAAAAAATTGAGAGTTGAAATTTGGCATTTAAAATTCAGTTTGTAATGAAACTAAAATGCAAATATAGCAGAAATCACTGAAACATTCAGATAGAACATATCAGAAAGATTATGTAAGTTAGCAATCTGTGTATAAGAATAAAAGTATTTTTCTCATCCATAATGTGAAAAAGAGAGCTGTATAACTTTATATTTGTTTGTGAGCTGAAATCCTTGAATCTCATCATCTCAGAATGCAGATGACAGTTTTATCCTATCTGCTGGTTCAGTCTGGTACAGAGAGGGAAAAGGAAATAGCAATGCTGGCTGCACAAGTACTTTTGCATGTTTTAACTCAGAAAACTGTAAACTATGACATATTGCAAATAACTTTCAAATAGTTTCCTAAAAATATTTCTCATACTATTAAAATAAAGCATAAAAATAATTTCTGCAACTTTTATCTCACTGGGCAACTACTGGTTGTATAAAAACTATATGAACATTCTCTATAGTAAATGAGGGTGCCAAATATGTTTATTTCCACTTTAAGTTTCACTAGATATCTCCTTTAAACTCAAATTATTTCAGTAATGGAGCTAAACATGCTTAGCTCCTCAAACTCCAGCTCTGAAGAAGAGTGGTCTAAATAAAGCTGTTAGTTTCAGTTGGCTAATTAATTTAAAGATTAATTGTTTTGCATTGTTTTTCTCCCTAAATTACATAGGTAAGAGGAATGTACAAAGAAACTAATGTCTGCAAGAAGATGGTGAGAAGCACAGTGTAGGGAAAGTGGCAATCAGCTTTCAACATGGCTCTGATAAGGCACATTAATTATGAAAAAAACACTCTGCATATTAAGCTGATGATTTCTTTGTGGCAGAGGTGCCTTGTATCTCCACTTATGCCAAACTGCAAGGTATTTTTGTGATGCACGTCACTGCTCCCAGAAAGTTCATCGCTTTGAACCAGGAGGTGAAATGAACCAGGAGGGGAAGTATTAGTCATGGAATTCATCTGTTTGAGTACTTTAATGCAATCTTCCCAAAGCAGGAGTTAGGGGCAGAAAATTTGCAATGAAACCCCAGCCAGAAATCAAAGTTTTGTCACTGCTGTCAGAGAGGCCAAGTTTTGCTGATACTGTACCTCTCCTTGAATGTCCTGCTGAGACAGTGGCAGCTTTTTACATTCTTCTCAGTGGACTGTGGCCCAGTTGCATGTTTGAACCCTGATACTGAAAAATGGAAATAAATGACCATAAGATTAAGTGCTTTCTGAGTTTTTACACACACAAAAAAGCAAATAGCTCGAATTCCCTTTCCACACTTTTACATCTCATCCTTTATTGATATTTAGCCAGGTTAGGTTAATTTTGCATCAAAACAGTAACTTCAAAGAGTTCTTTAAAAAGAATAAAATTAAGGAGAAAGAGAAGACTGATTTTCTCTGTCCACTGCCACTGGGCTCACTGCCCATTTCTTGTCTTTCATTTTTTAATTTGTTAATTCTAATGAAAAAGTGTTTGCATAGCAAGTTCAGGAGACTTTGGCAACACAAAACTTAGGACAATTGCATTTTTTATAAAAATGAACAAAGGGCACCCACTCTAAGATTGATCAGTGGATACTGTAAATGAATGAGACATTTATTTTTGTGCCAGCTCAACTACCAGTCTCAACAAGATTTGCATATATTTTGGCAAGTGTACTGCACAAGGTGGTAATAAAATAGGCCTTTTATATCTGAGTCTAATTTACTTCAGTTGTACTCATTAAAAATGTGTTTTCATGTGAAAGGAATTTCAGTAAGGGATAGTTTGAAAACAGAAACATCACAGAAATATTTGCTATACAGACAGTATCAAGAATTTTACAGCTGAGAAAGAGTATTTTTAGGAAGAAATTCCCAGGTTCTACAAATGTAAGACTCCTGTTTTGTTGGTTTTTAAACCATTTTTATGCTCAACATTGCAGGTTTACCTCTCATACTTGATGTTAAGAGGTGTATGTTTTTTTAAGTAACACAAAATATGGAGTAAAAAATCCAGTTCACTGTGTATTTTGCCATTTTCAGTGACATCACCCATAGAAAAACTACTCACAGAAGGCAGAAAATGTACTCCGCAAGGTCTTATTCAGTATAAACTCCTTTGCACAAGTAAGTGTTGGTACGGCTGAAGGTGTGATTTTAAACCCATTTTCTTTAAATGTGAAGAAAATCATAAGTGAAATGCTTCACGAGCAGTACTTTGGCTTTAACAGGCTCGTAACATTGCATTTTATTGCACATTAGGAACACGCTTCATCTAAACAAACAAACAAAAAAGAAAAGGCAACAAGAACAGCATGTTTAACCAAAGCTTAATCAAACAGGGTCAAGACTATGTCAAACCTGAATAAAAGCATCTGCCCAGTGTTATATGAACACACACTGAAGGATCAGGATTATTTTTTAATTGCATTTCTTACGTCTTGGGTTTGCTCCTGTTTAAACTGTCTTGAGAATATATTGGACTGCTAATTGAAATAAGAGAAGAGCAATGAAAAGAATCCTGTCTTTCAGTTACCTTGCCTCCTTACTGAAGAGAAAAATGCAGAGGATCTAGCTTCACCACCACAGCAATACACAGTATCTGTAATACTGAAGCTGTTTCCAAAGATATAATGTAATTTTTCTTCAGAGATAAGAAACAAAGTATTTTTGTGCCAAATGCATTTCAGGGATAAATATCATTTTTATATTTTGATAAGATGAAAATAAAGGAAAAGAGGTGATTGACCACAAAGCTCTGACAGGCTGAATTAAATTTTATGAGACACAGCTATCAAATCATGCCCACACAGAAAATATTCTAACCTGAAAAAAAAAAAAATTCCTATAGCCAGGATGGCAAAATTATGGGTATCATGCTAGTATTTTTACTTTGACTAAGTACAACCAGTATCTATTAGAAACCCTAACATTTCAGTAGGTTCAAGGTAATGTGCCAGTCACAGAGAGAAAAATCAAAAACTGCCTCAAATTGCATTCCCTACTTTCAAAACAGGTATGAGCTGCCTCACCACTTACAGCAGCTGACATACAGTTGCCTTGGCTGGTAATTTCAAGAAGCACAGCATAAACTGTCATTAATGATTTAGAAACGTACTAATTTGTGAAAGCATTATGTCACACAAGATAGCCAGCACCTAAGAACTTGTGAAAAATGAATTTCTTACAACTGAAATAATATTATTTAGCTTTATAATTTAAATTCTAGGAGAGAGAGAATAAGTTATTATGAAAATATATAGCTTTAATTTGCAGACATATAAACACTTTTGGTACATTACAGACATATGATGCGAGAAATCAAAATAATAATTTTTAAGCATAACACTAATTTATCTTGTTCACACAGAGAAATTTGATGCAATCATCATACAAAAGATAGTTCTTAGCTCTTAAAATGAAGTGAAAGTAATACATCACTGATAAATTTGCTGCTTTGTTGCAGAGGATACAGCAAAGAATAAATTATCAAGAAAATATGCCACCAGTCTTACAAGTTAGATTCTGGATCTAATCCAAAATCAAAGCCAATGAAAAGGAGCCAGGAATGGTCGCCAAAAATCAGAAACAAGATCTTTCACATGAAATACCGATCCAGAAAGGAGCAACAGTCAGAATAAAAAAAGTCCTACAATTCCTTAGAATGTGAAGTGATTTTTGTTTTCATCTGGCAGTTCAGATTCAGAAGTAACACATAACAAAAATCTACTGCACAACCCAACTAATGGAGTACTACTGACAGATTGCTCAAAGTACAAAAAAATACCACCACGTTTGTGACAACTAAGGATTTAGCCATTCCCTTGCTTCCTTGCATCTGGCATGTTTATGAGGATGAGGATGGGGCTCTGTCATTATTTGCTTTAGGAAATATTAAATATAATTTTTCCATAAAAATGACCAGCAGATTGCTGGAGGAAATGGTAATGAGAGTGGAATCTGGAGAAAAATGAATGATATGTCACAGCAGTTCAGATTCTCATAACAATATCTTGCATTCTTGCTCAACAGGAATTGCACTTCTTGTTAATGCCTCTTCTACCCTACTGTATAAGCTTTACTTGTGAGGTAATAAACATTCTGGTTTTCATTACTAGTGCATTTTAACATATTTATTCTTTTTATTATACATACATTGGGACAGACATTTTTTTTTTTGTAATGGTTAAATGTCTGTATGCCAATAGGTATTTTATATTAAAATCAATATACTTAAAATATATTTGTTTATCTCATGGACAGTACCTTGAACAGTTCCCTGCTCAGGAGCATTTGATGCCCTCTCGTGGTTAAAAATACTTTTAAAACTTGAGTTTAAAAGAATCATCTTACCTTTACCCTTTTTATGTTCACTGATCTTATTGATTTTTGAAAGCTGGAAATTTTGTCCATGTTTTTTATAGTCAGGGTGCTAGCTGTTAGTTACTAACGTTTCATAAAAAAGCTGTACACTGAAATTGAATTTTAAAAACTGTAAACAGCTATTTACAATTATAATATTAAGTTATAAATTAGCAGTCCTTCATTGCAACCTCTGTCAATACAACCTACAGCTAGGTGTTTTAGTGTCCTCCAGGGTTTTTCAAATGTTGGACTTATACACAAAGAAACATCAGATGTTAGAAATCTCCACTGGTTTCTTCTCCAACATGTGCAGGTTAATTCTTCCATTTAAGGGGATTTGTACTTCCAAGTTTTCATCTGCTCTGTGATGCTTTTTCCCTTTTCTCAGACAAATGTAAATTCCCATCCCCGTTACTAAAGCAATCGAACCCAAGCTTATTATTGAAAGAGCTACCAAGGTAGGCATGCAGGATGCTGACTCCATTTTTTTATGTGTAGGCTCTATGGATATTTGTGGCTGCTTTTCCTCTACACTGATATCAGGCTCCTTCCTTAACAAGCTCTCGATGTAGCTCTCGTTGCTGACGGTGTCATTGACAAAAAGGTTCACCATGACGGTGGAGTGGAGAGGCTCTGGGTAGCCGTGGTCACTGACTTTCACAAGCAGCCGATAGAGGCCATAGTCATTCTGCATCAGTGACTCTTCCAAGGTGATGTTACCAGTTTTGGGGTCAATCCTAAACGACTCGGGTCGAGGGCCTCTCCTTCCTATGATACTGTAAGCTATGACTGCATTCATGCCGGTGTCCTTATCGACAGCATAGACCTCAGTGATGGGAGAGCCAGGAAGGGTAGAGGGAAGGACTAACAAGTAAGACATATTAGACTGAGGGAACAAGACCAAAGGAGGGTTGTCATTTATGTCCAGAAGAAGGATAGTTATTTTTGCTGTAGAAGACAGGGCAGGATCACCGCCATCAACTGCTTCAATCCACAGAATGTAGGAGCTTTGCTGCTCCCTGTCTAGGGAGACTTTAGCTCTCAAAACTCCTTTTCCAGTATCTATAACAAAAATATCACTTCCGTTCAGAACTGAAAGGGCAACCCATCCATTTTGCCCTGCATCAGCATCTGTGACACTTATAACTCCAATTTCACCAAAGCCTGGAAAGTTTTCTGGCACAAAAAAGCTGAAATCCTTATTGATAAATCTTGGACTGTTATCATTTTTATCCAATACAGTGATGGTGACAGTTGCTATTGATTCTCTCGGAGGGAATCCAGAATCTACTGCTTTGACAGTATATCTGTATTTCTCTTTTTCTTCTCTGTCCAGTTGGGTGGAAACTGTAAGAACTCCTGTGGTTTTATCTAAAGCAAAATAGGAAGGGGCATCAGGTCCTAAGAAATAGGACACTTGCCCTCTTTCTCCGCTGTCAGCATCAGTAGCATGCAGTTTGGTCAAAAAAGCATTGGGAACATTGTTTTCCTCAATGGACAATTCTATCAGCTGTTCAGAGAAAACCGGTGAATTGTCGTTGTCATCCAGAACCTGTACTTTGACAACTTTCTTAACGTGAAATCCTTCAGAGTTCCATGCAACTACAGAGATTTCATACAGCTGCTGTGTCTCAAAGTCCAAAGGCTTTGTGGTCTCCAACAGGTATTCATTGTTGTATGGCTTGTACGGTGAAAGCCTGAAAGGCCCATCACCGTCCAAATAGCAACTGACTTTGTACTTTTCATCGGGGTCTTTGATGGTAAAAAATGCTATGGGTGTGTTGATAGGCTCAAGTTCCTTTAAGTAGACCACCCCTTCCACCTCGTTAGCTATGAAACGAGGAACAACTTCAGGGGGCCTCGTCATGACTTTGATGATGGTCACCAGCACCGTGATCACGGCAGGAATACAGCCAGGACCGTTGCCCAGTATGATCAGCCTGTGCAGCCTTGGAGTGTCCCCATCAACCTTAGTGGAGAGTGTGATGGCTCCTGTGCTTTCATTCAGATGGAACAAGTCTCTGGATAGCTGGGGGACCTTCTGGCTGTAGGAGTAGGTTATCTGGGCATTGGATCCAAGGTCCATGTCCACAGCGTGGACAGTAGCCACGTGTGTCCCTAGGCTGGAATTCCCATAGAGAGTGACGTTGAGCTGCGAGTCATTGAACTGGGGGCAGTTGTCATTGATGTCACTGATGCCAATAGTGAGGGTGGCGCTGCCCACAAGCGGAGGAGTCCCCCCATCCTCAGCGACAATGACTGTCACATACTCATCCTGCGTCTCCCTGTCCAGTGCCCCCATAACAATCAGGTAGGGAGTCCTCTCCCCGTTCTCGTTCTCCTCCACGTCCAGGGTGAAGACACCATAGTTATCTCGCAGGCGGTAGGTCTGGACACCATTGGTGCCCATGTCAGGGTCGAGAGCGGGGTGCTCGATGGCCAGGCGGGTGTTCACAGGCGCATTCTCAGGCACCCAGAGGCGGATGTGGGGCACAGGGAAGCGGGGCGCGTTGTCGTTGACATCACGGATAGCAATTTTTACCTTCACCAGGCGAAAGTACTCCTGCGGCAGTACCAGCACATCCAGCAGCAGTAGGCATGACTCTGGTGACGGGGAGGAAGAGACAGCAGCTGATCCCCCGAAGATGGTGGCCCCACTGCTTTCCACGCATAGAGCTTCCCGGTCTATCTCCACCGCCGAGGTGTGCAGCTCTCCGGAGCGGTTGTCCAGCTGCACATACTGTCCCCCCAAGCCATGGGAGGCCAGGGTGAAGGAGAGCGGGGGCTGCAGAGACGCAGCTTGCTGGCCGCTAGCCGTTGGGAGCCGCAGGTCACGGGCCAGGCTGCCGATGAGCACCCCAGCAGGCAGCCCCTCGTTGAGGCTGTAGAAGAGCTCAGTGGCACGGCTGTAACTGGCAAAGCAGTTGAAAGGCCCAACGAAGAGCAGGAAGAGGAGCAAGTGCTGAGAAGAGAGAAGCACAGGGGGGTAAGGAAGGGCTGGCGCTTCCCCCCGCCCACTGCCTCCCCCACTGCCACTTCGAGCAGCGAGTGCTTCATCTGCAACATGAAGCCATCCTCCCTCTCCCCACCATCCTCCCACTACAGCAGCTACTTCCAGGGCATCGCCATCTGTACCCTCCAGGCAACACCAGCTGCATTCCCCACAGCAAATAGGCAGTGCCAGGATGGCCCGGGGGCACCCTGCCTCCCCCCGCCCCCCAGCAGCACTTGCGCCCCGACGTGCCATTTTCCCTCTCGCCCCCGCCCCAAGCCGCGTCTCACCAGCGGCACCTTTCCTCCCAACAACAAGCGCATCGCAAACCGGGGCATCCCCTTGCACATCCCCAAACATCTGCTCGCCCCCTTTCCCTTCCCCAGCAGAAATACGGAACGCGTCTCTCACTGCTCCTACCCCCATGCCTGTCCCGAAAGCTGTTTTTCCCGCATGTTCACGGGTCCCGCGGGAGGCTCCGCGGAGCCCGCGGGGGTCCCGGCGGAGGAGCCGCGCTCCGGGAGGGGGTCCCTGCCTCCCGCGGCCGCGGAGCCGGCGGCTCCAGCCCCGCCGTGACGGGTCCCCGGCCACCCCCGCGGTCCCTCTGCTGCCGGCGGACACCGCGAGCTGCGCAGGAGCCGCGGAGCGGAGGGGCTGCGCGGAGCAAGTTGGCCGCGCTGGCGAGCGTGTCGCCCGCTGCACACAGATGGAACGGAGCTCCCCGAAAGTAACTTCAGGCATCTTCTCCACGGAGGAAATTTTTTCCCTTCCTTTCTTTCTAATCACCCATTCGCTTTTCCGCGGCTCTTTGCCACAACCCGGCAGCAGCAACAAATATAAACTTTTCGCGGCTGCCCCGATCTTTGGAGAGAAAAAGATCCAACAAACATATCCACGCATACACGGTCTGGTTTGTTTGGCTGTTTTTTTGGTCCTTTTCAGCCAATTTGTTGCCAATTTCGCTGCTGCGTGCGAAGTCGGGCTCGGGTGGCCGGACGCGGCGCGTCCCCCCTCCCTCCGCCCGGCCCTCACCTGCAGGCTGCCGCGGGCGCCGGAGCTGCCGCGACCACCCGGGGGCCCCATGCCCGGCCACCGCTGCCGCCGCCGGCTGCGCCCCGGCAGCGCGCCCGCTCCGCCGCCCGCCCGGCGCTCCTGCTCCCCGCCGCTGCCCATTCCCCCGCGCTGCCGCCGCCGCCGCCGCCGCGCTGGGCTGGGCTGGGCTGGGATGTGCGCGCCGCCCAGGACACTCCCCCTCCGCCGCGGGAAGGGCCGGAGCGGGGGAGCAGGCACGGGCTCGGCCGGGAGGGGGGCGGGCGGGCCAGACGCGGGGGCGCGTCCGCGGAGGCTGCGGCAGCGCCGCGGGATGGGAGCCCAGCGGGCAGGGAGCGCAGCGAGCATCGGGCAGAGAG
This sequence comes from Ammospiza caudacuta, assembly GCF_027887145.1. Taxonomy (NCBI): domain Eukaryota; kingdom Metazoa; phylum Chordata; class Aves; order Passeriformes; family Passerellidae; genus Ammospiza; species Ammospiza caudacuta. The sequence goes on from NC_080594.1 coordinate 65,189,090, forward strand.
GGAAGCGGGCAGGGAGCACAACGGGCAGGGAGGGAAGCGGGCGGCGGGCAGGGAGCGCCGCGGGCAGGGAGCGCAGCGGGCACGGAGCGCATCGGGCATCAGGCAGAGAGCACAGCGGGCAGGGAGGGTAGTGGCCGCTGTGCCGAGCCCAGCAGCGCGGCCACAGCGGAGAGCGGGCATGTCGGGTTTGTGTGTGCTCGCCCGGGCAGCGCTGGGACGAGGGAAAGAAGGTAGACCCGTCTGGAAACTAAGGCGGGAAAAAAGATATTAAAAATGAAAATAAACTCGGCTTGTTCTTCGTCTGTAGAAAGCGGACGGAGAGCGACTTTTTACATGGGCCGATAGTCATCGAACAAGGGGAGCAGTTTTGAACTAAAAGAGGACAGATTTAAATGAGGTGTTAAGGCAGAAATTGTTTACTCTGAGAGGGGTGAGGCACTGGAACAAGTTGCCCAAAGAACCTGCGGGTGCCCTATCCCTGGACATGTTCGAGGCCAGATTGGATGGGGCCCTGAGCAACCTGATCTAGTGGGTGCCATCCCTGCTCTTGGACGGGGGATTGGAACTAAGATTAGTTAAATTTGCTTCTAACTCAAACCATTCTGAGAATCTGTGTTGTGCTGTGAGTGTCAGCAGGCAAATCGAGAATTAACAGCTGCACTGGCATTGCAGAGCCTTGGTGAATTGAGCAGCTTGTTCCTGCGCGAAATGAAAGTCATGTTTTTGAAGGCATTGTAAGTGTTTGATTGGTGGAAAGAGTGTCCTGCTGAATTAGAGCGGCAACTACAATTTGCTGCTGGCTAAGAACTCAAAGGTCCTTTGCGGCAGAAAATTATGTGTTTTCATTTTATAGTCTCCAGTCACTATTGGCTAGACTATAAGCCTGCCATAGAACCAGATGTGAAATCATCAGAACTCAGGAAGCTTTAGATAGCGCAAGACCAATTACACATTCATTTATCATGTTGGACTATCAAAAGGATTGCTAACCTCCCCAGCATTACTTACACTGTCTATTTGCAATATCTCAAATAGAATTTTACATGTCCATCTTTAGCCTGAAAGTGCTCAATGGTCTGAATCCAGGCTACTGCTGAAAGCTTGAGTGCTGGGACTCTCAAGCACAGTGGAGCTGCCCTTTGCAGAGGTAATATTTGTGGGGGAGTTGAAACTCACTAAATCACAGGGCCTGAAGACCACCTTAAGTGTCTCCATGCGCAGTGGCAAGCACAGTGTGCAGGCATTTCTTCTCAGCTAGGCACTAAAAACATAGAGCACAGCAAAACATTTTCCTTCAGCTAAAAGAAAAATTACTCTTCCCTTTTCCTTTTCCAACTCCATGAGACAAACTCCATGTCCAATCCAAAGCAAAAAAGCATAACCCAGTGTAATTGGAATCCCAGTCCAAAACCAACTTAATGCCTGAGTCTTTTGTAAAACTGCATCTTTCAAAAGCAAATAATAAGTGAAACATACAAAACATATTGTCTAGCAACTCTTGGGATGTTCTCGGGTGTTGTGAGGATGAGAGTTGTGGCTCAAACTTCATAGCATAGCATAGAATAGAATAGAATAGAATAGAATAGAATAGAACAGAACAGAAACAAAAACTTCCAAGACTGACTTTCTCTGGGACTGTAAACAAATCATATTAATTTCTTTGTCCCATATTCTCCATTCTTGAAATAGAAATAGTGCAATACTGTTTGTCTGAATTAGAGATTTACCCCTTTCTTGCTAAAGTAAATGGCAGTGGAATCAGGCTCTGCTTTATTCAGTGAAACTCTTTAATAACCATTTCATCCCAAAATGACACTGACACAATAATCATATGTGAGCTAAACAGTAAAGCATTATGGTACTAAAAAAGGTTTGGCTTTGGGTTTATTTATTATTCATTAATCTCTAGGGTTTTGAAACCACTCAGTATGTACCGCCCTTATAAATTGTTTATATCTTTGCCATTCATTTCTAGCACAAATAGAACAGACAATGCAGTGTATACAGTTCTGAGTGAACATGTATAATTCAAGAAAGAAATCAAACTACTCATGCCCTTTACTAAATTCTCATCCATATGCACTGTTCTGAACATTGCTTGGTGTTAAAGGTGCCCATAAATTCAATCCTGTTTAAGGTACTTTGACTGGACATGCCTGGCAGATGCTTTTAGTTGACTCACATCTGCTATAATTTTATTCATTTCAACAGAAATATTGACTCATTTGGATTTCAGTCAAATTTTGACACTGATTTATGTGAAGTTAGAATTCATAGACACTATAATTTTAGTTTTAGTGAATTGGCAGTCTACTCATGAATGAGTCTGAAGTCCCTACAAAATTCTACTGTTAAGTTTTGGTTTTTGTTTCTCTGATGTCACAGTTTCCTCTTATGTTATTTCTTCCTCTTGTGCTTTTGGAATTACTGACCTATTCCTACACCATTTTTCATACTATTACAGTCACTGCAGTTCCCTTGGGCCACTGATAGGGTAAATGATGACTTTACTATTATAGTATGCAGGTTTTCATTATACTTGATGACTTTTGTTTTATTAAAGCACAGGTGTAACAGCAGAATTAAAAGTTTTCTGGAGCATCTGGCACCTCTATAATATTTTATTTTGTTAGGCACCAGAATCATCTAGTAAGTCTTAAAGGCTCCTTGAAGACTAATGTGTCTAATAAATCTCCTGGTTAAGAAGTACTCCAGCCTGTTTAAGGAGAAGTACTCCAGCTTTGTGTGGGATATGGAATGAGGGGTGTGAGAGAAATAGCAGTATAGAAAAGATACCAAAATGGCTCCTTCACTCATTATTTTGGGGGAAAAACCCCTTCCAAAGTTTCAGGAAAACATTGAACTGATTTGATTATGTACTGAGTTTTGTTTTCTGGGAAAAGATGTTAGAAAATTATGAGCCTAATTCTGTTCAACCACATGTAATTAAACATATCTTTTTAACTTGCATCTTACTACATAAAATCTAGTTATCACTGCATCCAAGATTCATGTTGGAATTCAAATGATTCAGAAGGAGCAAGTGAGAGCATTTCTGTGTGATTCCTGATTGCCTCAGGTATGTCACAAACTGCAAGTCTGAGATCCAGTGACAAGCCCTCCGAAAAGTGTCATAGTTATTGATAAATAGATCAGAGAGAAAAAGTACATTATTGGTATGGTAAAAATAGAGTATTTATTTTACTTTATCCTGAATAAAGAACATAGGTATTGATACTCACTTGAAATGCTTTGTGTTTGTGGGCAGAGTTCCAGTAGCAGATGGGAGCCTTCCCAGGTGATTCATTCAGGACCATCACTTCTGAAAGAGAATATCAAATAGTATCTTTTGGCATGGGTGGCAACTGTGGCCAACTTTTACAAGAGACAGGGATGCAGGGATATTTTGCCCCCTGAATCTAGCAAAAAGCTCTCTGCTACAACCTGTGTTTGTACAGAGAAAGATTGTGGCATGAGATTTCCCCATCAGTGAAATTTAACTGATTCAGACAAAAAATATTTTTAGATTCCAGTCAGTGTGATACTTTGAGACAGGCGCACTTCAGTGGGGAAACAGTCCCATTTTGCAGAGAAAGCCCTGGTGTGAGTATTGGTTTCTAGTCACAGGAAATCTAAGACCCATAACTAACAGACTGCCACTTCACTGAAGATTTTAAACTGCAGGAGATACAGGTCAAGTAAAAAAGATCTTTTTAACTTTTAGCAATATACACTTTTTATTGTTTTGCTGCTGAGTAAGGAAAATGCCTTACATGCTGAACTTCCTGTGCAGGGTGGTGGATTACAGTGTGAAAGACTCTTATGAATATTAGATAGTGACCTTTCTCGCAGAAGTGCTGAGCATCTGGCACATCTGGCACTCGCGCTTTACTGAAAGCTGTGATCATTCTGTGTCACTGTAGATCAGACCTAGCATGATCATTCCGTTCTCAGCACAGAGCAGGAGAGGGACCCTGGCACTGCTTTCCCTTGTGTCACTGTAAGGCAGCACAAACTCTGGGTCCATCTTGAATAAAGCAACAGTCGAGCTGGAAAGTGGATGGCTCTTTGGGGTTTGTATCACTCAAATCTCCAGTCACCCTTTCAAAGAGCTGGTTCTCGAAAGCTCTCTCAAGGTGAGCCTGCAAGGTTCTGCTCAACAGCTTTTCATGAACAAAACTCTGCTGCGGTCATGACAACCTTACAAGAAAGTAGCTAAAGTGTGAAAGCAGCTTCTAAACTTTATGAAGGAATACCCCATGAGGCAAAGTGGTGTTTGATAGGGAAGCTGACAAAGGTGGATGAGATTTTCCCGTCTGGTTAGCTTAGTGCCTGTTGGGGACTGCTGTGTTGAAGTATCACAAATCAGAGCTGATAAACCAAGGCAGAGGAAAGAGACTTGAGGGGAAAAAAAAAAACCTCCTGCAGTCTCTAAACCAAGTATTTGACACATTTGACCAACTTCTTCCTCAGGTTCTTTTGAGGTTTCTTAGAAGTATGATTCTTTGGTTATGATGTTTTGTATATGTCTCTATGCATTTTGTGCTTTTCTTTTTATCTGGAAAAATGTCAATATAGTCCAGCAGTGAGAAAGATATATACAAACATACATATATATATATATATATGATCACAACTTTATTTTATTTTCAAATGAAAACCTAATTTAAAATTTATTAACTAAGTGTAGTTTTCTAAAATATAAGAGGAAGGAAGACTTTAACTCAGATTACACTCCAGCACATCTTTTTACCAGAGATTTTTATACTGTGTTTCACAGCATATGAACATTTGCTTTCACTGACTTCTTGTTTAAGGCTTAAAATAATAATGAAACAACTCTTGTTTAGTAAAAGCCAGAGCACAAGCTGAGCTATAGTACTAATATGACACTCCTAAAAATTATTAATACCATAAGTGTGTCATTACAGTCCTTATCGCATTAGTTCAGGGACAGCATTTCAGCTTCTGCCAGCTCACTGTGTACATAATGTTTGCAAGTTATGAGAGTGTCATGAATATGTAGATATTCCTTAATTGACTTCTCATTGACATTAAGCCATGGCTTCTGAGCTGAAGTGGCAACCTTTTAGTGCCAGAAGCCACCTCTGAGGGGAGGACAGTGCTCACAGCAATGGAGCACAATGCACTGAAGAAGCCCTGTGATATGCCAGGTTGCCCACGCATCAAGACATGAGTGTCAGATAGTTCTTCTAAGCCAGCTACCAACAGTCTGCAATCCCATTCAGTTTTCTGTGGTGGAAATGGTTAGACAGTGGATATAGTGCAGAGCATTTTTCCTCTGATTGCAGCAGCTCCAATGATATTTCAGCCTTTCTTTGTTCCTATGAAACAGGCAGTTGTATGTTTCCTTGTATGTGTATTTTTCCTTGTCAGTATGCATTTTTTTCCTGAAGTGCTTAGCTCTGCTGTGAAAAACATACCATATGTTGTAGCTTAACCTGAGCTCCTTGGCAATAGGGGATGGACATTTTCTTCCTTGACAATAAATTATTACATGAATTTTCCAAGGGCCAGATTCTGTCAGCTTCCTTCAGTCTATATTCAGGTAAAAATTCTTAATTAGCTGTTAGCTGTAATTCCCTAATGTTAGCTTATTCATTGCTCACCGAAATGCATAAATAACTCAAAAAGTTTTTTGTTGAATGCAGGATAATTACTATCTGTTCTGGGATTTGGCCCAAATTGCATCTTTTATTTCAACAAGTGGATTGACCAATTCCTAGTGGGATTTAACACATTTTTATGTCTGTGATGAAACAAAGATAGTAAAACCAAACAACTTAATGCCTAAGCTACTTTTTAGATAATAGGAAAATATTCTGGCTGTATGCTTCAGAAATCTTGCAGCTGATAGAAGCTTTATTATTCATGTTGTCACTCTGACCACTCAGGTCCCATACTGAGATAAGAGACAATAATGTTTTCTCTGCAGAGGCCCTGGTTTCCCTTGGCAGAGCTAAACAAATAGTTGGAGCCAAACTTGTTCTGAGTTTCATCCAAATATGGATTTTCTTGTGTGTGTAAAAGCCTTTGGTCAGATCAAAACCGTACTTCTGTCTTGTTCAAATTTTGTATGTAGTGAAAAGAGAGTATTCATTAGAAAGAGTGGAATTCGCTTGCTCTAACTTTGCTGTCTCAAAATCAGGCATTCAGTCTAAGGCATTTTTTTTTCTTCCTGAGATATAGACATTTCCAGAGTATGTAAGTGAAAAGCAGAGGTGTCTAAAACAAGTGAGACAAATTGTTTTCTGCTTCTCTCTCAACTAAAAATTCAGGCTAGAGTGAAAAGCTTTAATGTAGATGCTTAAATTTCATCTGTTTAAAAGTAGATTATGGAGAAAGAGAAGGCTGAGTGTGCAGGCACAGTAGTTATATTGCAGATGTGACTTTAAACCATACTCTTAAAATAATCAGCAATATTCTTTGAGACTACTGTTAAGTCTAAAAAGCCTAAATGTAGGAAAACAGCACCTTGCTTCTCACAAATTATCAATCAAGACATATTTACAGATGCTACATCTCACACAATAATTACATCTGACAGAGGAAAAAAAAAGGTGATCTATTCGTAACAGTTTCAGAAAGTAAAATTCATTATATACATTATTATTTTAAGTACTAGCTTTATTCACCAGACATCACTTTTCTTCATACTTATACAGTGTAGCTCAGATAGTGAAGAAAATTATTTGTAGGCAGCTGATGTTTGAAGTTTTTATCCACAAAGAGATAGCACTTTCATTTGACAAATTTGAGATTATATTTCTTTTAGCAGCACTGAAATATCGAATATTTGGCAACTTCTCTATTCCTAGTTCTGCACATGTCTGCCACTCCATGTAAAAACCATTTGATTAAAGAAATCAAAAACTCAGCAAGAAGTTCAGTAAAAGTGAAAAGGAATTTACTTCAGTGTAGAATAAAATTATCTAGTGTTTTACTTCTTCATACACTGACTTTCTTCAGGGAAAAAAAAGAATTTATTAGTTTTGTTGAAAAAGGAAAGTGCATAATTTGTGGAAAAATGTTCAGCCTCTATGCAGGGGTAAAACCTTTTTCTCTTTATTTATGGTAATATGGGATTGTGAAGGAAACACCAATTCATGCAAATTTCTATTTCAAATTTTATTGTAGTAATGTACTGTCTAATGTTACAGTGTCAACAGCATAACCAGCATGTTAGTGTTTTCCCTATTCCTTGGGGATATAAAAAGCTCAATTTCAATTGTCTACCCAATGAACAAGAGCATAGAACTGCTAGCTGGAATAGCTTTTACATGGCAGATTGCTTTTCTGGTACATCTCTTCAAAAATTGATATGTACATAAATAGAACACCTATGTATAGAATATGGATTGTAAGTAAATTGACTGAGAAGATTTTAAAGCAGAGAAAAAAATTAACAATCCCAGGAATCTGACAGTAATGGGAACTGAATATATCCTGATTTGAATTGTGTGAATTGTGATGGCAAGACAGAAAAATTGAAATGTCTATATGTTATTCAAGGTATTTGTCTACATAGGGTCATTGAAAATAAAATACTTTTCCTGAATTAATCCTTCATTTGATGGTAAGTGTTTTATATACCTTTTTAAAATATTAAGCAATGAAGGAGGTGATACTTGCAAAGTGAACTATTGAAAAGAAACATTTTTTCCCTCTATCCAATGTTAACTCACGTCTTGTTCTGATCAGTCTGAAATTTTAAGGATTATGTATATTCTTTTAATGAGTGGAAGCAGAAAGATCAGCTTCTGAAAAAACATAGTCACCATTGGGTTAAACACAATTTTTTTGATGTTGAAACCATTGTGTGGATGTATTAAGACCCTAAAGTGTTAAAATGCCTGATATGTATGCTATATATATATCCAGCATATATGTTTGCTAATTTTTAGTGACCAAATTTCCTCCTCAGACCTGGATTGCCGTGCTTGACCTTCTGCAACAGTAACATCCACCTCTAACCTTTCATTCAGCACAACCTCATACTAGTTTTTGTAAACGTACACACAGTTGTTTGCACATAAAATAATGTAATGAATATTGATTTTTTTTTGGTTGTTTTTTAAGGACATACAATTATACTTGTTTTTACTTCACAATGGTCTATTGATTTGTATTTAATTATTAGACATTCATACATTACCTTCTTGTTTCACGATTATAGCTTTATTGTCACCAAAATCATAACCAGATTAAAACGTGACCTGACATAGACTGATATTTGTGTGTGTGTGTTTGTGTGTGTGTGTGTGTGTGTGTGTGTCTTGGAAAATGGAACATAAAAAAAAATTGAAAATGTTCTATTGAGTGTTGCTAGTTCCACTGCAGGTCAATCATTACTCTGGGTCAATGGAAATAATAATAGTTATTGCAGGTCACTGAACTTTGTAACATCAGTGGCTTTGCACTGTTCAGAAGCTATTTTTAGAATTTATAAAAGGAGTTCAAGTTCATGAACTTTTTTCTTCAGCAATTTTTACCCATTGCAAGTTTCAAGGTTGTTGTCATTTTAAAGTGAAAGCTACAGGGAGAACCCTACAGCATCAAGACCTCCCACCAACTTGGAATGGATGCTTTTTCTCCCTTTAATGTACTTGAGAGAAGTTCATGCTATAGGGTAGGATTCAAACCGCTTGTTAGTTGATCAAGGAGTCACTTAAAATTGTCATAGTCTCTGTGAAGTATCCAAAGCTCCCTTGAGAGAAATATCATGCAATTTTACTCACCAAATATGTCTTACAACTGGCTTGTTTGCTTAAAGCCACAAATTGCCATGACTGGACAATGAAGTATCAAAAGACCTTTGACTCGGCAAGGAGGCCTCACCTTCACCTGAGGGATCAAGGTGTGGAATAGGAATAGGAAATATCTTTTTTTTTAAAAAACTCCAGTAATGGCAGATGAGCTGCCAATCCATTTTCGTTAAATAGGCTGATGTTAGAGCTTTACTGACAATATGCTTTCAGGACTTTCTTCTGAGACAGTTACTTAAACTGACAGAAATTTCATAAGTGTTATGAGGATGATGAGGCAGATTGCAAAGGAGTTAGCAAAGCCTTAGCTGCTATTATTTAGTTATATTTGGCTATTTCCACATTACATGTAGAATTTAGGTAGAATTATATGTAGAATTTTGCTTCTCAGATTAATTCCTTTCTGAGTCTCCTAACTTTCTACTAATAAACCATGTATTCTTCAAACATGGTCTGGGCAGACACCTAATTATTCCATTTCTTGATCAAGACCTAAGCAACTATGGTGAATTTTTGTTGTCTAGATGCCAGGTGCCTACCAAAACTGCTCTATCTTTCTCCTCCTCAGCTGGACAAGGGAAAATGGATGTAACAAAAGGTTTGTGCATCAAGATAAGGACAGGGAGAGGTCACTCACCAGTTGCCATCATATGCTAAACAGATTCAACCTGGGGAAAATTAACTTAATATATTACCAATCAATTCAGATGAAGGTAATGAAAATAAGAGCTTAATCTTAAAACATGTTCCCCCCACCCCTTTCTTCTTCCTGGGTTCAACTTCACTCCTGAATTCTCCACCTGTTCTGCTCCAGCAGCCCAGAGCATGGAAAATGGAGGCTGCAGTCAGTTCACCACACATTGTCTCTGCCACACCTTCCTTCTTAGTAGGAGGACTCCTCACACCCTTCCCCTGCTCCATCATGGGGTCCCTTCCAGAGGAAACAGTTCTCCATGAACTTCCTCAGTGTGACTCCCTCCCACAGGCTGCAGTTCTTCATGAACTGCTCCAGAGTGGGTCCCTTCCATGGGCTGCAGGGTCACAGCCTGGCTCACCATGGTCTGCACCGTGGGTTGCAGGAGAATCTCTACTCCAGAGCCTGGAGAACCTCCTCCCCCTTCTGCAACAACCTTGGTTTCTTCAGGGCTGTTTCTCCTGCACATTCTCACTCTTTTCCACTGGCTGAAGTTGCTGTTGGGCAGGTTTTTCCCCTTCTTGTTAAATCTATTATCCCAGAGGTACTATCACCACTATCACCGATGGCCAGCAGCGGGTCCATCTGGGAGCTGGCATTGTCTCTGCTGCACATGCAGCTTCTAGTGGAAGTTCCTGCTGTAGATACACACTGCCAAAATCTTCCCATGCAAACCCAACACGGCACCTCACATGGCCGTGCATTTAGTCTCAGAGCTGGGTGTTACTGGGTTCCCAGGAGGTTCAGTGGGTGAACTTAACACTGCACCCTAAAATCAACACATTGGCTCTGATTTGAATGGCTAGAACCAAAAAGATAGCTCTGATAATGCTGGGGCTAATTAATATAGAGTTGGTGCTACATGATGGGGAATAGGACTTTGATTGTTCCCTTGTCTTTCTGTATTTATCAGCACAGATGGAGGCACTCAGTTCATTTCCTCTTGGAAAGACTGGGCATGTGGGAGGAGGAGTGGTTCTAAGCTGTCTCAAAGCAGCATATGTGCTATTCCACAGACCTCCATATACAGAAATGGAAACTTCATATGTTGGGAAACAGGCATAGAAACTTCCCTCATTAGAAGGAAGATGAGACCAATTAACTTCAACTAAAAAGGCTGCCATCTTTGCCAGTATGCTATGCTGTGCTGCAAAGTGCTCTGGCTCCATCTAGAAAGCTTCAGGAGAAAGAATGAGGTTTGGTATCAGGTGAGCTAAAGAATTTGCTATAGTTTTAAAATGCCTGATCTGAAAAGACCCACCTTAATGTCCTGCTGTAGTATCAGTTGGCTGAAGCTGAGCAGCTTCAATATTACCTTATCCATAAAGACAATTGCCAGTATTAAATAAACACCATAAGTAAAACAGGAGTCAAGCAGAGAAAGACAGGCTCTAAAAAATATCTTCACATTACTAATTTCTGACCTTTGGTACACTTAAACAAAAATTAAAAAAAAAATTAGAAATCCAAAGCCTGCATATTCTTCATCTTTCTCAAGCTGTTATCTTGCTTTCTGAAGAGATAACACCTTCCCTTGGACTCCTGCTGCTTCATTTAATCTTTTGTGATTTAAATATAATTTCATTGTGTTTGGAAATAGTATTTGTTAGGGAGAAAGTTAAACGAATTCCTTCACAGGGATAATAGAAAAAACCCAAAACAAAGCAACTGCACAAAAACAGGATTATTTTTGATCACAGCATGTGATGTCAGAAGAGGCAGAGTAGATATTAGAAATTGTCTGACTGACGAATGTGCCATATTGTCACATGCATAATTCATTTTCCAGATAATGTAAAGCCTCATATAAAATGTTTCTTGAAAATAAATATGAAGATACACAACATATTTATCTGTTCCACTCATGCTGTACAGCAGAAGGAGAAATCTATTCCTCTTTGCACTGAGGGAAAGGATTCTGGTGGATAAACTTATACTACAAGCATACACTAGTAAATTAAACTTCTTTGGAAACTTTGAGTTATATGTAGAAAAATATTGTGATTTTCAGAGAAAGATTGTGACTTCTTACAATACTGGTGTTTTATTTATAGGCATCCAAGACAAAAATAGCTTTGGAGGTTATGATTCAAAAATGGTTTGACTGCTTGCACTTTACTCAGACAGCTTGGAGCAGAGGATCTATCCATTTAAAAAAAAAACATAAGTTAAAGTGATCATATCTGTGATGACTCTAACGTAATAATACATCACATTTACATTTTTCATGTGTCTCTAGGGTTCACCTTATTTTGCTTAAAAAAGGTTACAGAAATTGTTCACATGATTCCTGACCTCAGTTTTCACTTGTAAAAATTGAACAAATATGATTATATTTATATTTATATTTATATTTATATTTATATTTATATTATAAGACTATTCTATGATTCATTCAGTTTCTTAAAGTAAAAGATAATTTTTTAATATCCACTGTATTTTTGTCAGTCCTTATCTGAAAATGCCTATAATTTTTCTTACATTTGTATTCTGCGTGTTCATCAAAATCAGTAAAATTAATGTCTCAAATATCAGTGTAAACCATAGCAGAAATTCCAACAAATGATTTAATTTTAAATCTTTTTACTGACATGCAACATGTGTTTAACAGTGTACCTAATGAGATGATGAGTCAGTGGCTAAGTACTGATATTTTGGCTCACCTAGCATCCTATTGTTTTTTGATTGCATTCCATATCTGCTTTCTTATGGTATTTTTGCAGTGGGTGTAAGGCAGCTAAAAGGCTAAGAGCTTGATAGGTTAAAGTAAGATACACAGTTTTTAATATTTATAAAGACAATTAATAATATTCTACTGCTTACAGCATCTTCATGCTGGAAGAGCTTTAGTGCATGAATTATTCCAACAATGATATTTTATTCTGTTTTAAGTAATGGGAAACTGTGGCACAGCATTGTTCTGAGATTTTACCAAGATGTCTAACTTCTAGGGGTAGGAGTCCTCTCTCAGAACTTTTCAGTTCTGAAGTATGATCCATTTGACCCTTAAGAACTGTCTAGAAACAGACCCACACATTTGTGTCTGTATCTCTGGTTTCACCATAAAGATGATTTGCCCAACTCTAAGCATTTGTGGTAACAAGGTATTAGTGTCTGTAAACAAATTAGAAGGCAAATTATCAATCAGTATATTTTTCTCACCCTTTCTTTGTGTGAGCTGTACTTCTTCCCCTGACTTTGTATGTGTTTCTTCTAAGTGATGAATCCATGGCTGTACACTGTTATAAAGGGATTATATTAATTATCCTCACTCTGGCTTATCAGGTTACCATACTCATGATTATTCATTGCAATTTTGGCTTGGTATTTTTGCACCTGTTTAGTCTTCCTTTAGACACATTATGACAGCAGCAGATTTCAATGGTAGAGAACAGCTTGTTCAAAATGAAAAGTTATTATTTATTCAGGGTGCTGCAGCAGAAACCAAAACCCAAGTAATAAGCTCCCTTACCTAAAGCCTGAAATCTACTCAAAGATGTGACAATTTACACATAATCAAAGTTCTTCTCTCTTCACCTCCTTCACTTTGCATTTGGGCAGATACAGAGTCTTGACATCTCTATTTGCCCTTTAAACAGTATTGCCTATGGCTTATCTCCCAGCTATTTTCAAACTCTGCATGAAAAAACATGGAGGTTTCAAGATAAGAACACTATTTCCAAATACGTCCCCATGAGTTTAGTCAAGTTCATGAGTCCATGAGTGATAAGAGAATTGATGCCAGTGCCACCCATTTGAAGACTGAGGATTCAGTGGCATAACTGGCAATGCACTGACTATTAAATCAGAACATATATATACATAAAATCACTTTTCTTCCCTAGCATTAAAGCTGAGTTAAAAGAACTAGCTACTGTCCCATGATGCCACTTTTCTCTTAATTAAAGTTATTTGTTTGTTATTTTCATTAGTAGTCTTCTACGTGCACTTTGGGGACTGTTTGTGACAAGAAGACCATGAAAACTTCATAATTACTTTGGTGGAAACACTTATAACTCCCTCAGCTACCTCTGTAAAATAGCTAATTTTAACATGTGCTAAAATACTGAAATCAAGTGTGTAGGTAAGCTTTTAAAAAACACAAATAATTTCTCAGAATTGCTTTTTATTGAACCATGCTAAGGGATAAATACATCAAATATGAAGCCAGATATATGTGATAGTTTACATGTTTAAATGTACAGAAGCAGGACTTTGCAGTTTGATTTCTATCAATATTCAGTGCTCCAGACATTCCTTCTACCAGTGCTCTCAGAAAGGAACAGCAAGAATAAAGACAAGGATGTCATTTCAATTTACTACAGTTAACAATGTTTGGTTATAGTAGCATAGATTTAGCTTGAAACAGTATTTTATTTCTTTTTTCTTTTCCCAAATGTCGAGTCATATTTCAATACAGAGATTGAAATTCACAGTCTTCCTCTTTTGCATTTCTAATTTTTGTATAATGCTTTTAAGAGGTACAGAAATGCATAGCATAATGTTTTCCTCATAAATCTTCAGCCTAATATCTCAGTTTGTACTGCAGAATTATCCCAGCTGTGGCAAAGTAGTTTGGATTTACAGATTTTTCTTGCTGTAGTATTGTCTATTTTGATGAATACAGTGATAAACTCTCTCCCTGAACTCTTCTTCTCGCTAAATATCAATTGAAAGTTTGCTCTAACCCACATAGAAGCATGAGGCTAAGGCTCTTTCCTGAGCACATTCTGCACATATCAAGTTATGCCAGAGAGGCTATCTATGGGGTGCAAATATTCCTCTTCAGTGAGATGAACTGACATCATGCTTATTTTTTATGGTAGGGTGTATGGGTGATATTTAATAATCATGCGGACATAAATGTAATTTAAATTAGTAGCATAAATGTAATTTAAATTAATTACTTTTGCTGTCAGGGGTGGTTTTGCTATCTAGTGTATTTGCCTTTTTTTTCTGTTTCTTTTACTTCCTTTTCTTTCAGCTTTTTGCTTCTTTATTCTCTCTTCTATAATTTCCCCCACCCCCCATTTTTTTTTCTGCTTGTCATTTAAGGACACTGATTTTTACAGTACCAGTTTCTAACACAAATAATGTTTTACATCAATATAAGTTGATTCTTCAACTGGATACCTATATATTTCTATTTTTCCTTCTCCTAAATTTAGTTTCTTTTGAATTTCAGTCTTTTTTGGGTTACTTATAGAAATTTTCACACTTTTGTTCTTGTATTTTTATTCTTCGCTTCTTAAAGATTGTTTTGGCTGGTGTTGTGGTTTAACTGCAGCCAGCCATCAAGCCCAATGCAGCCACTCGCTCACTGCCCCACCAGCAGAACTGCAGAGAGAATCAGAAGTGCAAAAGCTGGAAAAATCATGGCTTGAGATGGAGACAGTGTAATAAGAAGGCCAAAAGCAGCATACACAAGCAAAATAAAACAAGGGATTGGTTCAGTTCTTCCCTTGGGCCGGCAGGTGTTCGGCCATGTCCAGGAGAGCAGTCACCGTCTCACGTAATGGTGACTTGCAAAGACAGCAGCTGTTACTGCAAATGTTCCCCTCTTATTCCCTTGGTCAGTTTGGGTCACCTGTCCTGGCTTTGTCCCCTGTAAACTTTCCAGGCACCCCCAAATTCCTTGCCAGCAGGAAAAGCAGAAAAGGCTTTTGTGCAAGCCCAGCTCTGCAATAACAAATACCTCCTTATACTATCAGCCCTATGTTCAGCAGAAATCTCTACACCAGCCGCTGTGTAGAAAGGCAATTCTACCCTGACCTAAACCATCACAGATAGTCATTCTAGTTCATATTATCCTCCTGTCCTGAAAAGCTTTTAAATTAATTTTTGCTAAGAATTATCATATTTTTTTATGTCAGAGTCAGTTTAACTAAGGTAGTGATGAAACATATTAATATTTATGTATATTTTGGGAATAAAAAAATTGTATACAGTTTTTGTTTACTTTGATTTCATTATTTTCTAAAAGTATTTTTACTTATGCAGTAGTTTTATAGTTATTGTTAGCATTTGCTACAGGAACAACTCTTTTTTATCCTTTGGGAGTTTTCTCCATCCATTTGCAGCCTCAACACTTCAGATGGGAGAGGTCTACATGCAGATATTACTGAATATTATGCCTTCCATGGTAGATGCTACTTGCAAAGCCATGTTCAATAGTGAACAGTATCATATATAATTTACTGAATCCCTCAGGATTCCAGGTACTTTTAACTGGATCACTGAATAGAAAATTCCAGTGCATGGAATACATTGGTTTTAGTGGTCATTACAGCTCATAATAATAGTTATGAATACCATATGAGTCGTAACAACCTAGTTTGGTAAGGATACATGAGTTAAGAAAATGTAATTGCTGGATATATTTGTGGACAAAGTTTTATTGTATTCAAACATTTGGTTTTACAAAAAGTTTTCTCTTACTTGATTAATTCCCAACATCAGGTAATTTGTTGAGAGTTCTGTGTTGTCCTGTAATTTTCATTTTCCAGCCTCTTTCTTATTTGCAGAACCCAATCTTTATCATGGTATCACAGTAACTTAATAATAATTACCTTTTTTCTTTTTTCCTTCAGTGACAAGGGGCTTGTCTTTATGTATCTCTTCCATTCCAATGTACTGCAATGTTGACTGTTTCCTGCAGTTCACATTAAATAGCTCTTGATTACAGGCAATTGAGGGCAGCTTCTCATTTTGCCCTGGAGAACTCATGATTTATAGGCTGATGACTCTTCTCTTAAGCAAAAGCTGAATTTCAGCCATCTACATTATTTCCATTTACTTTAAATACATAATACATTATCTTTATTCTATGATTTTCACATCTGCTTTCCTTCTCAAAGGAAAATGCAGTGTTGACAATATAGGGCTGGATTAGTGCTGAGTGCTATGGTACCCTTGAAAAGATGTGGTTCATGCATTTCTGACCAGGTGGGTTCTACAGCTTGACCTCGGAGCTGTCTAGGCTTTGAAAGGTTTTTAGGGCTTCCAGTTGCATTATCCAGTGAGAAGTGCTAGGAAAATTCTTACATTATCCCTAGAATAATTGCACAATTCAATGTCTATTTAAAATGTACCTAGCTTTTTACACTCTCATAAGAAAATTTTTCTTTCATCCTTGGCCTCCTTTCTTCCCTTTTCTTTCAGAACATTGCAAGGGACTAATATATTTTTTTCTAAGTTAGTTTTTTTAACTTTTCCACCTAGTTTAAAATCTAGTATTGAGACAGAAGAGATGTTTGAGAAAGATCAGTCCCATTACACATTTTCACTCCTTTCCTGCTTTATGCAATTGAGATAGAGACTTAAAATATTATTTGATATTAAGATTTTTTCTGTTTCTCCTCTGAAAGCTTACCCTCACTGGACACTATAATGAAGGAGAGAAAGGAGAAGCAGGGGAAAAAGGGAGAAAATTTTTTCTTTTTTTTTTTCTGAAAATGAAACTATAGGATAGATTAAATATAAACTTCATGCTTGATCAACCCAATGCCCAAACCATGACATTGTACATAATTTTCTGTTTGATGACTGTTTGATTAGATCATAAAAACCTCAGCCTGATGCTAAATACATATTGCCTTCTGGTTGCAGTAGTACACAAATTCCTAGAAACAGGAGGAGAAATTTATTGTATATATCCTGTTTTTCAGGCAAGTAGTCAAACCCTTGATTCTTTTATATAAGGATGTTTTCCTTCTGTCTATTTTTCATCTGTAGATGCTAATCTTGCAGAGTACCAGACCAGGTGGACCAGGAACAGAGAATGAGGCACTCTTAGCTTGCAAAGCTTACATGTGGGATTTCAGTCAGGGGAGGAATTGCCCTTGCTTTGCTTTCCTGGTCCTTGGACACTTTGTGGTTGTGACAAATATGCCTTACTCTGCTTCAAAAATTAGTAAATGTTGCAGGAAATTCAGTAAAGGAGGAGGATGCCTAATCTCTTTGCAGTATTAGCCTTTTCTCTAATTTTTTTTTAGAAGTTACTCCAGCTATCTATAGACACTTTTCACATTTTCCTTGAAGCTGTGGACAACAGTCTACTGAATGTATCTTCACCTAACACTTTTCTATGAAGTTTCAAAGGCAAATGTTTTGGGTAGTTTTCTTGATATACAAGCCTGTCTTCTGGTTTTTCAGAAAACTGTATCATGCCTGAAGCAATATGTATAATTACATAAATGAAACTAAAGTCAAAATCTAAAGTACTTGTGAGCTATAAAGAAGCTTTGATTCTTTAATGCACACCTACTTTTGCTGTTGCAACATAGTGTTTTTTGAAACTTAGAGTAAGATGACAGATAGTTCCTGTGAAAAGCAGTGTAAAAATATATTAAACTGTATTTTTCTTTCATCCAAGATTGGTGGTATCCTGGGCTGCATTTTGAAAATCATTGCCAGCAGGTTGAGGGTGCCTCTCTACTTAGCCCTGGTGAGGGCACATCTGGAGTGCTGTGTCCAGTTCTGGGCTCCTCAGTTCAGGAGAGGCATGGAGCTCCTGGAACTGGTACAGTAGAGGGCTACAGAGATGATTAAGGGACTGGAGCATTTCTCTTCTATGAGCATTCTCTTAATTGACTAATGAACATTTAAATGATTCAGTCATTTGTAGGATGAAAAAGCAGATGTTGTCTTGTTGTGAAAATGGCATAAATTCTGTGGGGAACAAAAAGAATATTTTCTGATCTTTATAATCGTAAATAAAACAGCACACTTAGTTTAGTTTCTGACTTCGCCAGGGACTGCATGCTTTTTACTGGAGACAGCAACTGAGTAAGTTTGGAGGACTATGTCACATGTAGCTTTCCCCAAAAAATTTGCCTGAATATAAGAGAAGAAATTTATTAGGAGGCCCACTTTACAGACCTTGTAAACAGTGCAATTTATATGAAAACAAAAGGAGCTCTCAAAATCAATAGTGATCGTTGTCATCAACATCATCACGATGTGCAATTCTGTAGCCTCTTTTAAATGAGATCACGAAGAATTTTGCAAATAATTGCAATTACACTTCACCAACTCCCTCTATAACTGTGTTCACCTTACCAGTCTCATACATTTTTCTTTTAAATTTGTGATCTTTCCTTTTAGAATTTTAAAACATTTGGTGTCATAAGAAAAACACAAGTAGAATATTTGAATATAAAGGTTAAAGAATCAGTATTCTAAAGCTGCAGAGGATAGGCATTTATTGCTGAACAACACAACTTCTGACTAGCTTGCTAATAATATTTTCAAAAGTGTTCTATTAATATAGGACACAGGTCCATTTTCAGAAGTGAAAATTGGATTGGTATTACACTATATTCACATACATTTACACCTCTATTCAGTTAGAAGTTGCACTAACCAATAAGCCACTATACAAAATATTATAGTAGCTTCAAAAATATGGCCCTTTGGAGCCTCAGGCTAATTACAATTCAGTTCAAACTGGGCTTTTAATTATCTAAGTTACTTTTGAAAATTTAATCTCTAATTCATTAATGCCCAGATGCTTACAATTATGAAGGCTTTTAAATCCCACTTAAGTGCTAGCTAAGAGCCCAGATACCTTTCAGACTCTGATGTTCAGCATTTTTCACCAATGTCACTTTGGAAATACTTGCATCTAAGTTGGAGACAGTTTTGCAATGCATGACCCTTGCAGAGATATTTTATTCGTTATTGGCTGCATTGTGTGAAAATGTACTCCACATCAATATACATCCATGAGATATTTTCAAGCAGAAAAGTGAAAGGTATATCCTACACCAGCCATTTTTTCCCCATTCTAAAAATATCTAGACCAGGTTCAGGCCTCTTGATTCTCTACTGTGTCTTCTAGATTTAGAAAAATATGAGATTGAGAGCCCTTGTGTATTTAATCATAATGCAAAGAGTTAATTGGAACCATCTGTTTCTTCAGGACAGAGTTGAGTCTTGTGAATCACCTAGTAGGAATTTCTTTTTCCCTGTTGGCTTTCCTGAAGCAACTTTTAATATAGTGTCAGACACAGGAAGAGAGTCCTATTTTTATATTTACATCAGCTGTTTTGAGGCAGTCAAGAGCTAAAACAGTTGCAGCAATGTTTGGAAGAGGTAAACACGACAAGAAAGGATCAGAAAACATATGGGATTTGTTTGGAAGTTTAGAACTGCATGACTTTCAGCATCTACATTTTGTGCAAAGATGGCTAATTCTGCACAGCTTCCAACATCATCATTCTATGCACCAGCACAAATAAAGAAAAGTTTTCTTTATTTCTATATAAAGAGATGAAAGTTACTTTTATACTTAGATCGCTTCACGTGGTGCATAACACATCAGGAACAGGCATGTGCTTTTCACTCATGCAATATTATATATAATATATCTGTTATATATTGTGTGATTGCTGTTGAAGTAAAAAAATTTACTCCTTTAAAGAGTGTGGCTGATGCAAGTGGTATCAGTGAATACTTGCCTTATATTTTGCAGGAAATTCTGAGCCTAGTTTCCAGTACTGTGGCAGTGCTGGAATGATTGATAGTGTGCAGGCATATGCATATATATATGAATATGTATATTTTCATATTCATGTAATCAGGATTTTGGTGGTTATTTGCTCCTGACCTGTATTTATAGTTTTTATTCTTATTAACAAATTTTGTGATAGTAAGATGTTAATTTGTATTAAAAGGGGAATTTTTGTTCTTTTATATTTCCAGAAATAAACAGATTTTCTTCCTCCACAAGTGAAAACTTATCATAGTCTAAGGAGAAACCTTAGGAGAAACATATTTTTATATAGATAATAGGCCATCTCTATCAGTATCCAAGAAGTGTAATCACTGAAGTTCATACTCTAAAGCAAATGGTATACAACAATGTTAAATGAGGGTGCTGCCTGAAGACAAGAGTTCTGGAGCTGTCTTCAAAGCTTGTACTGCTCATGTAGATCTTAATTCAAAACTTTACCATACTGCATATGGTGGGGCTGAAGCAATTCACAGCAACAGCAGGAGGTGTTAATGACAACTTCTATGTGTGATGTTTCAGTGTATTTCAGGACATAGAAGATAATTGATGCTTTGGGATCTCACGTATGTGTGTCAAAATTGAGCTAATTATTGAGCTATTCTTTGTAGCCTGAGATTTAATTCTTCCAGGCAGGAGAATTCATCGAGCTTTGATTATGACTTTAAAAAAGAGATAATTGATTAAGAGATCTATTTTTTTTTAATTTTGTCAAATAGAAGAAAGATATGTAGTACTTGATTCCCAGAAAGTAAAGGAAGAGTAACTAACAAATCAGACCCAAAAGTAAATATTTCTATTGGTTTCA
Source organism: Ammospiza caudacuta (assembly GCF_027887145.1). Taxonomy (NCBI): domain Eukaryota; kingdom Metazoa; phylum Chordata; class Aves; order Passeriformes; family Passerellidae; genus Ammospiza; species Ammospiza caudacuta. Next base: position 65,209,891 of record NC_080594.1, read on the forward strand.
CAGATGTGATTAAGGCAATTCCAAAAAGCCTACAAAATCCCCTAATCTTGCTAACAGTAATGAAAACAAAATCAGTGGAAGAGACACTTTTTTAGTGGTGACAATAAATATCCTATCTGTTTTTCACTCACCCAGTAAACCAAATTTGGAGGTTTTTTTGTGAGGGAAAAAAAAGAAAAAGGAAATGTTTGTTTCTGAATTTATTTAATCTCAAATATGCTCATTTTCCAAGCATATTGTTGGTTGTATTAGCTCCAATATTTTTTCACCTTGAGAACAGAGAATATATAGGATAGTCTTGAATCTCTTTTATCTGGGTGATTGTTTCCACAGATGAAAACAACAAGCAAGACAACATGTATCCATAATATAAAGCTCTATTCTGAACAGCAGGCATGGTTCTGGCTTACCTGGAAGGAGTGCACATGATGAGGGAAGCTAAGGTATGGCTAGGGAATGGGAACATACCAGGTCCTATTTAGGTTTGGGGTCTTTGTGTGCTAGCAAAGTGATTCCTGAAGAAGAAAGGTTTGGAAGACACCTAAGGGACTCTTGACTCCAATCCCCAGACACCACAAAGAGCTATATTTTATATACTGTAAGAAGCTATACCACTTACATTACTTTTTTATTTTTCCCCAAAATGATTCTGGGATGATATATTTTGAAACTATAAGCTTATCAATTATGAGCTGACAGAGATATGGAAGGGGTTTCACTGGGACAGATGACATTGGGCTGATAAACCTTTCTCCATTCTGCCATTATTTAGTTAAAAAAAAAAGTCCAAATAATGGTTGCTTGTTTAGTGACAAGGAGGTGGCTAAATATATGTCCGTTGTTCTTTTAAAACAGCATCCAAGTTCACAAGAAAACACTGGAAGTATTTTTTTTACCTTAGAGACACCACGTTCTAAAGAGGACAGCAGGTAATTTTTAGACCCAGACTCCTCTTTCCTAAGTTAGCTACCTAAAGTGCATTTACATAGATTTTCAAAAGAATTGCTTGCCTTTTTGCAACAGCTCACTTCCCACAGGCCAGACGTAAAGTTATTCTTTCCGCTTGAGGGAATATGTTTGGATGAGCTGATGGTCTGCCTGAGTGTTGCCTTTTAACTTGCCTAGCCTGGGTGGATAGCTGTGGGCTGATAAAATGATCTCATTTCATTCCTGCTGCTGACTCCTCTTCTCACCATCTCCTTTACCTTTTCTGCGTACAATGTTCTGTTCACTCCCGCCTGTACTTGAGTAGAATCCCCTTCCTCAAATTTATTTTAAAGAGACAAGTAATAAGTTTAACATCAGGGACTTTAAAGTGAGCATCTGGCAGTCAATAATTTTTTTTCCTGGAAAATCAGGGCAGGAAGGACACCATGTGTTAAGGGCCTTCCAAACCACTATTCATAGCTTCATAGGCAGGCTGCTTATTGCTTCATAGACTCCTGAAGACTCAGTAATCAGACTAAATTTTGAACTGTTCTCTGGGAGTGTCACAGGTTGGGCAGGCATGCCCAATAAGTGAAAATACTTTCTGATGGGTGATATAGGAGAGATTTGAGAAGGCCACTTCCCTTAATTGTGGGGTACAGTTCATGTATATAGATCCTTACACTGTCTACTCTTCACTCTATTCAGAAACAGCCCAAGAGAGAGGGTACAAGGCCCAAGAAACCCAACAAAAATCTCATCACAATATCCTAACCAATATCTTTAATTTATTAAAATTTACCCTTTTAAAATCAAACCCCTTCCTCCCAGATCAACCAGTAGCAAAATAAAACAGATACAATCATGTCCACACAATGCAGTTAGAAAATCTACTGAAAATCTAACATTTTTCAGGCTTGAAGAAGTCTCCTAGCAGCAGTCATCTGCAGTGCCACTATGATTGCACTGTCTCTATAGAAAAGCTACTGGTAATATGTATTTCTTCCTCTCACAGGATCCTCAGATTTTTTTCACACTAGCTCCCTGTTGCCATCTAAGTTTCAAATTTTTCCTTATGGTGCAATTTGATTTTTTTTTACTCTGAAGTAATTAGTGGATTATTTGATTCCTCTTTTCTATCTTCTTCTTTCTTCCTCTGGCTATAATATCTGTCATGACTATAGAAAATTAAATTGAGTAAACACAGTATTTAGATTTTTATTTAGAATCTAAGAGAGGATTAATGTGATGAAAGATAGGTTACATGAACTTCCTTAGAGAACAATAGTAAGACTTTGAATTTGACTCAGAGTTCTGTGGAAGAAGAGAACTGAGTAGAAGGTTCCTGTGATTATTTGCCATACACAACACTGATGATGAAGAAAGCCATTTCACTCTGTTATGATGAGAGACCCATGCTAGTTCTGAAGCACATTCATGCAGCATGGGGGTCATTAAAGCATGAATCATCAACTGAAATGATGGAACAAAATCTTCTGGACAGCCATGGGGGTAATTTTTGCGTTTGATTAGCTACTAGCTGAGAGAAATTTGGGAAAAATGGCAAAAATGCAAATATTTTTGGTTAATTAAATAATATTTATGAGATGATTTTTTTTTGTCAGAAAATGCTTTTTGTAATCAGTTAGAACTCAGTGAATAAATCCATGTCTTTCCTGGACTGTGCTTGCCTCAAATTATTTCATTTAATGATATGGTCTGGGCAACCATGCTGTGGCTCATATATTCCTATATCAATATGTTAACCCTTTCCAATGATTTTCCCTATTCTTACATTATTCTTTTACCATATTTTCTTCTTAAGAAAACAATTTAACAAAGAATATTATTGTATGTTCCGTGTACAAATTAAATACTATTAAAGATCTTGTAAGATCGCTTGTGAAACACATATATCAATGAAAAAAGATGGCAAATTTTTCCACTGCTGTTAGGATTCATGAAGTATCTGGTTGGACACAGTGTTTTCAGAGAATCGTTGAAACAATATTAGATTGCATGAAGCCAATATTAGTAGTATTTAACAAACTAACTGAAAGAACATTGGGACTGATGAAACTGGATAATTAGCAGTTGGCACCTATTCTCAAATATTGGCTGAAGTTTAAAAAAGACTTGTGGGTAACAGTTTGTGTCCATCTCAAAAGAACCACTTTGCAGGGTCTCATTAGGTGACTTCAATTGTTAATTTATTTGCCTTAGGACAAGTTTGTTACATTCAAGTAAAAAAGAACAAAGGAGTTCTGAATTTTTTTTTAAAGTGACAATATGCCTTTCAGTGCTGCCGCAGCAGAATATTTTTACTAAGATTCTGGAATTTTGGTTTCAGGCAGCTATTCACCTAACAGCTTGCTACAGTTCACAGAGGATGGTCCCACTGGGTCTCTGTGTGTCTTTAAAACAAACTGAAAAACTCATTAGCAAGTTTGAGGTTTGCTTTTGCTTTTCTGACATATCTGACAACAAAGATTTGTATAAACATCCACCTTTTCAAAATGATAGGCATTTTATTTCCAGTGATATATACCAATTTCAACAGCAGAATTATTCACAACAAAAAGAAAATGCTTGCGCTGATTTTTATTCAGCTAAGTACAAACTGGTGTGATATTGACTGCATGAACACTGAATATAGAAACAGGGAATTTCCTTGGTCTGTAAAACATGTCCACCTGCAGCCTCTTCCTGTGATTGGAATAAACGATATTGTCTATTTCACTGATTTTCAGCCATGCTAGTATCTTTGCAAAACACTAGAAAGGAGGGAGATTGTAGACTTCAAATCCAATGAAGCAGAAGGTAATCTTTGAAAACCTAACTGGTTACTTGAACTAGCTGACAGACAATCTTGAAATTTAAAATACCTTGTAGGCATTATTACATTCATATGCATTCATTATTGCATTCACATGCATTCATGTGAATACGAAGAGATGAAGAGGACTATAATAGAACTTGTCTCAATGTTGAACATTTTAGAAACTTTCTGGCATCACCCACTGACAGTGAAGAAGTTAAGGACATCAGAAAATGACATTTCCTGCCTAAAATTTAGTTTTATAAGTGAAATGGAAAAACAGAAAATAATTCATAAATGTCTACAAAGAAAATAGAATCACATGTATAAATTGTTCCAGCAAAGAAATATTTTAAATATGTCTAACATTTTTTTATTTCCTAATGATTTCTTTAAATAAAATATAGAAATTATTTAATAAAGCTTTTTCATGCTCTCAAAGTGTAATGATGTCATTTGTTAGATGAATAAGTTAGATGAATAAGTGCTTTTCTTTGAAAAACTATAAAAAGTTTAACATCGTCATGATGGATCACTACAGAGACTGCTTAGATAAAAGAGACCAGAGTTTGTAGAATGGCAGAGCTATATGACATTACTGTGCCAAGATCTAAACCCTCTTAAAAGTGTGACCGACATGGCTCCCTTAACATTGCAGCAGGATAGTTCTCTATATCTGCAATAGTAATTTTATGTTATCACAATATCTCTGATTCAATTGGTCTACACTTCTTCTTTTAAACTGGAGACAAAGCCAGCATTGAGTTAGCTGTCACAATCAAATGTTTGTGAAACGATAAAAGCACATGTTTTTAATTGCAAATAATGATTGCTGATTAGCATAAAGTAAAAGGCTTCACTGTGAAGCATGACAGACTCATTGAATAGTCACAGTGAGGTCACCACAGTCTCAATAGAGCGGTCATCTTGTAGCAAGACTGAAAAATAAACTTGATGATTCTTTGACATGGTTTTCTTATAGCCTGCATTAATATCAAAGAACAAGTCAAACTTAAGTATTTCTTGGACAGTGTTGTAATGTTAGAAAATAGAAATTTGGTGGGGGACAAATTTAGGATGGGCAATTTTTCAAAACTGCTTTGCAGTGTGAATATTTAACATCCATGCAATTACTTTTTCTATAAAAAGGCACATTGGAACATTTTAAATTATAATACTTAATGTTTTCTGTCTTCCATATTTGGTTATCAATAAATTAACAGAGATCTTTCAGCACTGAAGCACTTGTATTTGGTTTCTTCTGATATAGGTTCTCTGATGAACTAAACATAGTAGGAACAAATGCATCATTTTCCAGAAAAAGAAGAAAAGCAACAAAGCTTTATTCTGTATCTATAGCATCATTTTCCATCTGTTCATAAGAAGACTTTGCCTTCAAGGTAAAAATGAATGAATGACTCTTTTTCTCTAATTTTTTACTCCTTTCTCATGTCTGATTAGTTTAATTTGATACTAAGATGGACTTCTTTTTGGTTTTCGCTACTCAAATCAATGACAGCTAAGTCCTATAAAGTTTGGCAGCTGTATGTAATAGATGAATCATGAACACTGAAGATGCCACAGATGCTGCTCTGAGGAGTTTATCTACATCAAGTGAAAATACAAGGAACTACCATGACAAAAACAGAAGGAAAGAAATAACAAATTAGTGTTAATTAGATCATGCAGTCAGCTAGTTATTGCACAGCACACTGATTCCATGCACTGTCAAAGGGAAATCTTTTCCAGATGAATGATAAAATTAGCTACAAATTATAGTAAAAGTGCTTTGGTATTTACAGGGTGGGGTTGGTGTTTTTAACATTATTTTATATGTCTATGAAAACAATATTCCCGAAGTGTGTATGACCTTATGATCTGAGCAATGTTGGCATGTCTTTTTTTTTTTTTTTTTTTGAGGTGTAGACTGTTACTGACATTCAGGAGGCCAGGATAAAATAATCAATCTTAGTACTTTTCTGGTACACTGTACAGCCTTGAGAAACTGGACTGAAATATTATCATGAGGGAAACTTCACCTGTTCTTACATAAATGATTTTTCCAGAAAACCATTATGATTTACTCAAATATATTTGTTATTTGGAATAATGTTAGCAATTAGCATGAATAACAGCTGGCCTGGTTTTTGCTCATAAGAATTCATTTGTAACTGTCTCATGTGAAGGAGCACAGCTACTTTGAATACCTGGAAAAAATTATGCATTACATTCCTTTTACTTGAACAGTTTGACATGATTCATGGAATGAAATTTCCAGCCTGACGATAAGACTCACATCATGTGAGCACCTGAGTGATTAATTTAAGATGGAATTTTCTAGGTAAAGCTTTCAGATGAGTCAGAGTTTATTGCTTCTATTAGCTGAATTCAAAGTAAAAATCCAGGAGACAGATAGATAGATAGATAGATAGATGGATAGATAGACAGATAAGAAAAACTTACGTTTTCCTCTGATCACTATTCCCAATCTGTGCTGTATTGAATATATATACTAACTGCTGAGACCACAGTTTACCTTTACAGATTTATAATTCTCCTGAATTATAATCAGCAATTTTCAGAATCACAAATTTACAAGTATTCTTATGTCCTATTACAGCGACCTGAGTGGGCCGCTGCTGGTGAGAGAGAGACGGTGAATCTTGTATCTTGATCAGAAGGCTTGATTTATTAATATATGATATAATACATTATAGTTATACTAAAAAGAATATAGAGAGAGGTTTGCAGAGCTGCTAGCTAAGCTAAGAATAGATAGAAAAGAATCCACAACAAAGTTGTGTCCAGGGACTCAGTCCCCTGGCTTGCACTGATGATTGGCCCTTAATTATAAACATGGAAAATGAGCCAATCAAGGTGAATCCTATTGCATTCCACAGCAGCTGATAATAATTGTTTACCTTCTCTTCGGGGCCTCTGGCTCCCGAAGACACAGAAATATGAAAGAAAAGGATTTCTGTGGAGAAATGTCTGCGACATCTCACCTTTCTAAATTGTATAAAAATAAAAGAAAAATGCTGATGTGGAATGAACAGGAAACTCCTTCACCCATAAAATACAGAATACTAACAATTCACTAAAACAATCCTACAATATAAGAAAAATGCAAGAAACAATGCAAAGAGAATTTGAGTCCATGCAGCTGAGTTTCAGGAACAGTCCATCAGCCGAAGTTGTTTCTTTTGGACATCTGAGAGTCCTTTTTGGTCCTGAAACAGCATAACACAATTTTAAACAATTTGAAACAATTTGAACAATTTTTAGAATGTCCTTTTCTGGCCCTTCAGTGCTTCAGCACTTCAGAGCTGCTGCCCGCCTATTTTCAATCTTTTTTATTTAATTTTTAAATTTTTTTTTTTTTTTTTTTTTTTTTTTTTTTTTTTTTTTTTTTTTTTTTGATCGAAAAGCAAAAGAGCAGCAGCCAAGCAAAGCAATGCCAGAGAAAGAAAAGGCCCTGGGGGCCCTGGCCCATACTGGACCAGGAACCCCAAAACTGGCTCACACAGGGGGACCCGGACCGGTAGGACAAACCAGAACACCTAGAAACATCAAGAGGCCTCGCAGCGGGCCCGGCCCAGGAATTTCCTGAGCCCAGCATCCCAGGCCAAACCCATGAGGAAGGCTCTGCATATCCACAGGCCTGAACCCTGCTGCCAGCACAATGGCAGCACGGGTAGTGAGACGCCTCCTTTCCCCTAAACCACTGAGGCATGCCAGCAGCAGGGAAATAGAAGCTGCCCCGAGAATCTTCATCTCGGGTCTGGGAATGTTTGTTTCCCACAGCAAACCAGCTATGGTCTCCTCCAACTGTGCCCTCTCCCTCTGCAATGCATCGGGTTTGTCTCTCATCCGCCCCCTGGCTTCATCCCCATCCCCTCCGGGCTGGGGATCAGAGGCAGAACTCTCTGGATGCACCCGCCCCCCCATGCCACTAGGACACAAGAGAGGCGGCGGCCTCCATGGGACAATCCCCGAAAAACCACCCCCCAAACCGCCGAGCTTGAAAGCCGGCAGCCGGACTGCCACAACAGTGAGCTGGCGGGCAGCCCCGGCCCCACTGAAGGAGAGACCAGCCTCCAGGGCGGCTGCTGGGACGTCCGGTGGAAGCAGCGGGGACGGAGCCGGAACCGGGGAGGGAGCCGGAACCGGGGGGGGAACCGCGCTGAGCGTGGGATCAGCCGCGGGCTGCTCCGAGGGTCCCGCAGGTTCAACGGCGTTTTCAGCCCCATCCTGAACAGGAACTGTCTCGGCTGGAGGCGGCAGCAGACACGACACGGGCAGCATCGAAGCTGGGAGAGACAGCGGCGGAGCGTCGCTGTTGCTTAGCAACAGGTCAATCGACGGAAGTGCTGTCTCTTCTGCCTTCTCCAACGCAGGCTCTGGCGGGGGCAGGGAGGCCGGTGAAACCGCGGGCGGGACCTCCTGGAGAGGCGGAGACGGGATCTCCTGGAGTGACGGCTCTAGCAGGGCCATGGAGGAGACCTCGGAGACCGGTGCCGCCCCTATGTCTGAAGGCGGAGTCTGAGAGGCCGGCGCTGGCTTGAGCGGCCGCTCCCATCCCCCCGGAGAGAGAGAAGGGGGAGAAGGAGGAGGCTCCATCTGAGCATGCTCCGGAGCAAGAGTAAAAAAAACTTCTTCGCGCCGCGAAGTTTCGGCCCCCCCCGCCGCGAAGCAGGGGGGGGGAAAAAGCCCAAAGTCCTCCCCCACCGGGTCTTCTGCCAAGGGTGGTGGAAACGGAGCTTGGCCATAACAGTTAGAAATCCATTGAAAACAAGCTGCTCTGCGTTTCAGGACAGGGAAAAGCTTTATAAATGCTGGGTCGATAGAAGGCAACACGCGTCCCTTACTGAAGACGCGCTGGATAATCGAGTCCATGCACTCCCAGACAAAAACATCCAAAGCATACAGAATATCAGTAAAGAACCCAAAAAGCTTTGCCCATCGAAAGAACCCATAGATATCTGTTTTTGACAAAAAGCAACCATCTTCTCTGCACCAATGTTTCCAGAGGGCTATGATTTTTTCCTCTGCAGAGGAAAATTGAATCTCTTCTGGCAAGGCATGGGTCTGCCATACAAACAGCCACAAGCTACGAAGGGCTGGTTCATCAGGGATAGAAAAGTGAACAGTACCTTTTGAAAGAGTCCAGCTTGCTCTGGCCAGCTCCACAGGTCTGCTGCTCTTTTCCATCATCTTTCCTGATGGTTTTCCAGAAGAAAGATTCTCTTTGTGGTCAGCCTTGGCTGTGAACTCTGTCCAAATCAGGATCTTCGGTTCTTCAGCTCCTGGCTTGAATCCACTTTCTGAGGTCACTTCAAAGCAACCCTCAAATGCTACACATACAGGATTTTTACCCAGTGCAGCAATTTTGCTCCTCTGGTCTTATCAGATTAATTTTTGCTCTTACACGAGGGGTCACCAGATATTACAGCGACCTGAGTGGGCCGCTGCTGGTGAGAGAGAGACGGTGAATCTTGTATCTTGATCAGAAGGCTTGATTTATTAATATATGATATAATACATTATAGTTATACTAAAAAGAATATAGAGAGAGGTTTGCAGAGCTGCTAGCTAAGCTAAGAATAGATAGAAAAGAATCCACAACAAAGTTGTGTCCAGGGACTCAGTCCCCTGGCTTGCACTGATGATTGGCCCTTAATTATAAACATGGAAAATGAGCCAATCAAGGTGAATCCTATTGCATTCCACAGCAGCTGATAATAATTGTTTACCTTCTCTTCGGGGCCTCTGGCTCCCGAAGACACAGAAATATGAAAGAAAAGGATTTCTGTGGAGAAATGTCTGCGACAATGTCCCTTTCAAATATTCTTATTGGTATTCTTATGTCCCTTTCAAGTGAGTTTAGTTCAGATTGTAAAGCCCCAGCACGCTTGAAAACTTGGAATAATGTGTTTCTGAAGGCACGCTGATTTGAAAGGCACCTGGAGATAGTATCTAATGGGATGTGCAAATGAAACTTTCAGTCCCTGTTTAACAGCAAAGAAACAGAAAAATCAATAGAAAAGGCCAACAATCTACAAACTACTGTGGGAGAAAGTGTTTTAGTTGTAGACCTTTTCCATCAATGCTTATTTTCCTGCACCATCAGTTTTAAGCACTCCCAGCATTTGTCTCTGATTTACTGACTATGTCATGAATGTGTTTCAGACATCTTTTCCACACTGCCTCTCATTTTCTGAATCACAAAATCACAATTTATCTTTGTTAATGGTATTTATAAACCTCTAAGAGATTTGATATGTGCACAGCATATTCATATAATTTCTGCATTCAGGTATTCAGTCCTGAGTGAAAAAGATTCTCCTGTCCTGGGTAGAAATTGTATTTTTTTCTTAATAACAGTTTTCTTAAACAGTTGATAGGATTCATTTTTTCCAATTTCCTAAATGGCCAAAATTGTTCAGTTGGGGAGACAGGTGCAAATAACATGCATATATAATTGTGCACACAAGTAATGTATATCCATATACACTTGCATTGTTATGCATGCCTCAGGAAAAGATTATTTTTAAAGAAATACAAAAGAAAAATGTTCAGACAGGTTAAACTGCAAAATTCAGTGTCAATAACTAGATCATCAGTGGTACTCATTATGAATGGAATCTTCACTTAATAATTTATGTTTATACAATTTTATTTAATCAGTTTAAAAAGTCTGAGATTTATTGTTGTCTATGCAGAAGAACTTTTCCTTAAACATCCAATAGCTTATCAAATAAAGCTCCAGATCTTTGAGGAGGAGACTACCCCCTCTTTTAAATGCTACAGTTCATATTATAGAGTCATTCTACAGTGACTCTGAGGTGATGTGACTCCTGAGAGAGTGAAAAAGTCACTATGAATGAGGGTTTCTATTAATCCATTTATATAGTGATAGTCCGAGAATTTGAAGTCTTCTTTAAATGTCCAGAGGCCAGGATGTTGCTTCTATGCCTGAGATCAGGTTGGTTGCACCCACTTTAGGTGTCTGCAATATAAATACATATTTTTGAGCAACTTTTTTGTACTTCTTGTATAGTTTGTAGAAATAAACAAGAACTTTTGTGATAGAAATTGTTTAAAGAAGATTTCTGCATTAGGCCAGGCAAGGTCTCTTCTAGACTTCTGAACACACTTGTTTTCTTTCTCTCCTAAACTTCTTGCTGAGGCTTACAGTAAGTGTTCTTGATTCTTCAGGTTTAGGCAGAGTATCAAGGGCTTCATATTCAAGTAAGCAATCTGAATTTAATATTTTCCTGTTCATCAGTGCCTGATCTTTGCCATCATTGGTATATCTATGGAAAATTATATCTGTGCATGTTGCTTCAAGAATTATTCTGTTCACTACTGTCCCAATACAAAAAAACCAATTTTGGCACAACCAATTACACTATGTCTTAGTGTAAAATGATCAGAAATTTGAAGAAGTTGTGGAGGATGTCTGATATAAACTATATACTTTGATGTTGCCTGTAAAAACTGGAGGGTAGAAGGAATTTTGAAGGTGTCTTTTCAACTTTATTGTATTACTAATGTGAGGCTATACAGTTAATATATACAGTAATAAATCAAAGGTACTGGGAATTGCTAACCAAATAGAATTTATTCTGCACATCATTAGGTGTTGATGTATATAACTGACAAATAAAACTCACAGTTTCAAAAGGCAAGAAGAAGCAATCAAATATTGAAGAAAAAAGTTTATAGTGTCTCCTATTACTATTCAAACGGAAAAAAGTTTTCTCTCCTAGGGAAAGCTGAGCTGTTTCTAGCTTTATTCTTTTTTTTTAAAATCCAGCTATAAGTTAGGAAAAGTGTATAACAAATATAAGAACAAGATTGTCATTTATGTCATGTACCATAAGCATTGCCTAGGTACTGGTTAGAAAGCACTTCTTGTTTCAAAGGAAAATAAGAATATTGGCATCATTTGTACAGGTTCTTGATTCACTTGCAGCTTACTGTCAAATCCTGCCTGCAGTGTATATAAATGTAAACAAATAGTCTTCAGACATGAATATTCAAGAAATTAACAGGTGAATTTCAGTCATCTAATTTATTGAGGAAAAAAATTACAATTTCTACCCAATATGACAGCATTTTACTTTTCACTGAGGGAACATATGGGGATTATCAGATTAGACAAATAAGGTCTTGATGTGCAAATTTAGGCAGACAAATAATTATCTGCCTAATTATATATAATAGGTAGTCACTCTCATAAGTGACTTCACATAATTTTAAGGTTTCTAGGGATATCTGTTGATTATTTACTCAAACATTCAGTTTTAATACAGTAAATAATCTGTCGATTATTTACTCAAACATTCAGTTTTAATACAGTCATTAATACAGTCATTAATACAGTCATTCTTGAGGTTTGAATCCAAACACTTGCATTTCTTACTAGAATTTTCTCTCTCTCCCCACTGCACTATTTTAAAGGGCTTTTTTGGCACTGCCATTTAAGTTTGCATTTCTTTTATTTTAGAAAGTAGTTTAAGTGCTCTGAAACTGAGACCTTCATTGTACTGTTGGATAAATGTGACGAGTGTGATTGATGCTATTCATTGCTGTTTATTAAACTCTGAGAGGACTTAAAATGTGGTAGATTTTTTGCAGCTACCAAAGTAGAGATTAGCCTCATATTGGACTATGTAAGGGAAGACTGCTTGATCAGAAAGGTTGACATGAAGGTGTTAGAATTTTTTTTTTTTTTGGTATGAAAAATTCCTGAAAAATTTTTATTAGGTTTTATGGACTTTATAATAGACGTAGAGAAAGGACTTATGAAGGGATGTGAATTAGGGATGGAGATACGCTCACAGACCACTGCCTCAGGTGCTAATGATACAGGAACTTCTGGAAGAATCACAGGGATACTTATGGAAAGAGACAAAGAGGGAACCAAGCTCTCAGGCTGCTAGAGGCAGAAGGTCACAAGTACAGACCACACTCCCCAGGTTCACCAGCACACAGATTCCTTAAGCACCAGCACAGCCCCTCTGTCTGCCCTGCCCCAACATTCCTGCCTGGATTCTGGTTTCTCCTTATCCTTTCCATGGGTCCCTGATTCACTGTCTGGTCCCACTGGGTACTCACTGCAGACTCTGGCAGATTAGATTTAACCCCTACCAAATTGTATTTTATGTAGGGGTTAAATATACTCTGGTAGAGGAAGTATAAAACTGAGTCCTGATCAGAATTACTTCAGTTACTTCAGAAACTTGCATTCTTATGCAGCACTGGATAAAAATTTAACAACAATAACAAAAACCAGTGAATTACTGAATAACCTTACTTACCCGCTCTTCCCTTGTCCCTGCGAATTTGAGAGGCATCTGCAGGAGTGGGGCTCCATGGCAAGGGAGTACAAGTTGAGACTGTCATGTGGGCTCTGAGCATGGTGGGCAGAGCCCAGGACTGGTTAGAGGGTCCAGATGCAGCCCCCAACATGGTAAGTGATGAACCAAGTCCAAGGTGCAATCATGAGATCCTGTGAAGAGCAGGAGGAAATGGTGACACAGCCATAGTTGGAGAAGGTTGGAGAAGGTACATCTCAAAGCATCTGTTGATCTAGACAAGTCCATGCCACAGCAGGTACACCCTGAAGTGTCAATCAGTGGCCATGGATTAATTCACTGCACAGCAGGTACTGAAGAGGCTGTGGTCTTTGGATAAGGCCACACTGGAGCAGGTACACCCCTGAGAGGTGGTGGTCTACAGATGAGGCCATGCTGGAGCAGGAGCGAGGGGAGGAGTTCACTGCTGACCCAAAGGGATCAGGATTGCAGACTGTAGTGGATATACCTTTAAATTGTTGTAAGCCATGATTTGAGATGCATTTTACAGGAAGCACTACAGGCAGAACCACCTGAACAAGTAGAGGATGAGCATCACAGGAAGCAGGACAAGTGCAGTAATGACCCAAGCTGAGTGTGAAGGGTGGTGGGGGTTAATGAGCATGTAATGGATATTGCCTTACCTATTAAAGCACCTTTCTTTCAACTCATGCGGTTTCACCCTTTTGATTATCCTCTCTAAGACACTGGCAGGAGGTGAGTGTGCTGTGTAGAACTGAGCTGCCTACCAGAGTTAAACTACAAGAACAGGAAAGAACTGAACTCAGCTCTATATACGCCGCACTGTGAGGATGTGCAGTGGTGCAGTCAAGATTTATCCAAGAGAAGGCAGTTATATCATTTATGGAGCTGAACAACACCCAATTTCTGTGATTCATAGTATTCTGATGCAGGACATACCTTGCCAAGAAATTCCTGAGCAAATATATTGGCAGCTGAACAACAAACATTTACAGTTTTGCTGAATTCCCAGTTTATAACTCTAACTAGTAGAAGAAGAAACATATAGGCAGAGATTAAAGTTTCTTTCCTATGCAATTGTGTTAAAATACTGCTTTTTGCATTGTGCTTTACAAAATTTTTAGCAGTTTTTATTCCACAGTACTAATGAATACAGTATTAAATTACTATGAAAAGAAAGATTAATCTGTTATAAACAATTTATGCATTCCCAGCCTTTTAAATGTATTATCAGTACACTTTTAATTCGCATTAATCCTTTCTAAAAGAGCCCTGAGACAATTTCTGCTCATTTGTGAAGACATACACCTACTTAATCATCTGTTGTGACTTCTTTTGAAGTAATGTTAGTGTTTCATTAGCAGCTAATTTCTTTAGACCTAGAATTACTCAAGAGATGATTATATAAAAGTCATACTCCCTCCCAGTTGAAAGACGGTGCATTGGCAATTGAATCTCTACTCTCAGGCCTATTCTTGTATCTAAAAATAAAACAATGAGACTATCTCCTACTTCACTGAATACTGCACTCAGTAGAGATATTTCTGATGCCTCCATGAGCTGATAACACAAGTGGTAGCAGTGTGAAAAAGAAATTCATCTATCCTCATTCCACTAAACACATACATTGAAAAAAACTGTTTCTGGATGTCTGTGTCCCTCATTCCTTTTATAGCAGTCTGTGGAGAGAAACAGGCATCTACAGAACATTTTTTTCCTTACAGCTGAATTAAAGAAGTTTAAGAAGGAAGATTGAGTACTGATCAGCCCTAAAAATTTTAAATCCCTTTCTGTGTTTGCCTTGAACCTCTATCTCTCCTGCACAGCTCTGCTATGTAAGGAGTAAACCTTAAGAAGTATTGATGTGGACTGCTTGATGTCACTTAGGATTAGTGCTCAGACTTTTATTCAACAGTAAAAACATTGACATAGACTGGAGTTAATCTCATCCTACAGCAGATGTTTAGCTGTAGGTAAGTGGGTTCAGCATAAGTGTATCTCTGCCCTTTTTTCTTCTGTACAGCCATACAGGACCATAGGATGACATGAAACATTTCATATAAGCATGCTTTTAGGAACATATCCAGTTTTCCTAGGTTTATTGAGTTAAATCCTATTTTGTTTCTTCTTTCAGTGTCAAACTTCACTTCCTTAGTAAGTGAATAGTAGCTTTTTATCTTGTTTGTTTATCTTGTTTATTTTTTATCTTGTTTGCACTGAAGCATCTTTATTTCGGTTGGGAAAAATCTAAACAAAATATTTTTTCCTTTTTTTAAAAAATTTATGTTATAAAATTTTTCCATCATATTACCAACTTCTTATGGACAGTGACCAATTTTTTTGTTTTGCTATAGTAACTCATGGTCTTATTTGCAAAAGGTTAAATATAATTTGTAAAATTATAGAATGGCAGAGTGCTATGGAATGAAGGGACTTTATAGATAATCTAGTTGCAAGCCCCCTGGCATGGGCAGGGACACCTTCCACCAGACCAGGCTGTTCAAAGCACCATCCAAGCAGTCCTTGAACACTTCCAGGGATGGAGAATCCTGGGCATCCTGTGCCAGTTTCTCACCACTCTCACAGTAAGAAATCCTATCCTAATATCTGATCTAAATCTATCCTTTCACATTAAAGCCATTCTCCCTTGTTCTATCACTATATGCACTTGTAAAAACTCCCTTTCCATCCTTCTTGTAGCAGCCCCTTTCAGGCACTGGTGCTGTAAGGTCTCCAGGGAGCCTTCTCTTCCCCAGGCTGAACAGCTCCAGCTCTCTCAGTTGGTCTTTGTAAGACGATCTCCTCCAGCTCTCTGGAGAATTGTCTTCATGGCCCTTCGCCAGGCTCACTTCAACAGGACCATGTTCTTGTTGGCTGGAGAGCCCCAGAGCTGAGCAGAATGCTCACCTGGGGTCTCAGCAGAGCAGAGAGTCTCTTTTGGCCACAGCACTTTTGGAGGCAGCCCAAGACATGGTTGGATTTCTGGGCTGCAGGTGCAGAGTGCCAGGTCATGTTGAGAAAATCTTAAAGTTAATACAGGGAGGAACTCTTTGAGTTATTCAGGCATGTATGAAGAAAAGTAGGAGAGTGAGGAGAGAAATTCACTATAAAATTTTCAAGACCTACGGCCCATTAATAAATTCAGGAAGTATGTCCCATTTAAAGAGAAAAGTAAATTGCAGTACTTCAGGAATAGAACAGAAATTTTGACTGGTTATTCTTTTCAGAAGTAACCTTCATATCTTTTGCACTGTAGATGCTTAATATTAGCTGAAATAAATCTCACTCATTCTCTTCAGTTCCAAAAGAAGCACTATTTTAAATAAGCCCTCATTTAATATTGGTCTTCAATTCATTCAGGAGTCTGCAGTTCAGCTTGCTTAGTTTTGTCTTCAAAAGATAATTACAAGGATGTGAATCACTCAGCTGAGTCAACCACCCAAACTAATAAGCCTTTCAAGACATCCTCATGAGCAGATTTTTAATATCTGAATATAGCTAATAGATGTGTAGCATTTTAGTGAGATGAGGAAAACCAAAGCTGCTGCTTTGCCCAGACATTGCTTTTGTTTTTGTTTCCACCACCCAGAATATTAGGAAGACAACCTTGGTCATCTGTTCCAGCTATGTTGAGTTACAAAGCAGCATGGAAAGAACAGTATGAACTAATGGGACTTTGAAATCCTTTCATGCTTTTCTGAGTTGTAAATACCCCAGCCAGCTATGACCTATCATGAATTAAATTAACCCTAAGTCTCTCAGATAAACCCTGTCCTGTTGTTTGTCCCCGGAAGAGCACTCTGTGCTAGACACTGAAAGCTGTGAAATAAAAGCTTATGTACACAGCCAAATTTTCTCTAATTTTGGGCTGCTTTGTCATAATGAAGTAGCAAGAGATAGAGCCCCAGATGAGAGCGATTAGAGCTTCACAATGCAGATATTCACATCTGATAATTTTTTTTCCAATGCAAATACTACTGCTGTTTTGAGGTTATTTTGGACAGGTTTCAGGAAATTAACTTCCTTTTGTACTCTGGAAAAGTGGTTTGCTTGCTTGAGTGGTAAAGACAGGCATGTACTATTCACAGCATACTTTTTGTGTGAATTCATGAAGGATGTAATTACAGGGTTGTCTGTCTTCAGACAGGCAACAGAATCACTATAAAAACCAAACAAAAACAACTTCTGAGCTCTTCATCTTCAGGACCATCCTCACTGCTGAAGTTATGGAAAACCTACTTAATTTGTCTATATACCTTGAAGGTTAATATGGGACAAACCTCACTGATGGTAAATAATTGTCCACTAGGAAAGTGTCACAAACAGGTCATGGCTACCGCAATACATCCTGGCCTAACAGCAAATGTACAATTTTGTGGGAGAAGAAAAAGCAACATGCTAGGATTTATTCCATATCACTACACAAATGGTATGTGTCTGGAAAATGTCTGTGAAAAAATGATCCACCAGTGTGCATTAATTGGATGTGGCTGGCTGGGCCAGGTGGTAAGGCACTTGCCATGGAAAGATACAATCTGATTTCAGGTTCTTATTCTCACTAATCTAGAGAAAGGATCTGAAACCTTTGAGCATACACTATTCAAAATAGAAATCTGCTCATTTCTTCCAGGAAAGCTCCTCAGCTTTCTTTATATAATTAAATATAAACATTGAACCAGGAAGAAATAGAAAGGGGTTTTTAAAACTTAGTAGTTAGCATGTGCAATCGGACTGTGAGGGAATAGCCTTTCTCTGAGTTCAAATGAGTCTCCAGGGACAAAAATTGGACTGGAGTTTTCTGGGTTTCTACTCATGTCTGTACTATCAGAAAGTTGGTGCTTTTTTCTTTTCTATGTGCTTCATCAAAGGGAAACTTTTTGACAAGATATTTCTTAAATAAATTCCCTACTTGTTTGACACTAAATGACCTTAAGCACTCAAATGTACTAAAGTATGCTTTAACCCAGTACTTGGGAGTCTTCCAAATATCATTGAATCATAGAATGGTTTGGTTTGGAATGAACCCTAAAGATCATATTTTTCCAATCCCTTTGCTACAGGCAGGGACACCTTCAATGAGACCAGGTTGCTTGGAGCTCCATCCAACCTGGGCTTGAACGCTTCCAGGGATGGGGCATCCACACTTCTCTGGGCAACCTGTGCCTGTGCCTCTGGGCCCTCAGAGCAAAGAATTTCTTCCTAATATCTCATCTAAACCCACTCTCAGTTTAAAGCCTTTCCTCCTTGTCCTATCATTACATGCTCTTGTAAAAGTCTGTATTCCTCCAAGGCTACTTGCCACTCCTTCCCTTTTGTGTTGGAGTTTTTCCAGGAGCTCCTTGCTGATTCACACAGCCCTCTTGTTGTCTTTGCCTGACTTTATCTTCGCTGGAATGCATCACTGCTGAGCTTGGAGGAGGTGATCTCTGAATATTAACCAGCTTTCTGGTGCCACTCTTCCCTCCAGGACTTTACCCCATGGTTCTCTAATAAGCAGAGCAGGTCCCTGAAAATGCCAAGATTTGCTCTCACAAAGGCCAGGGTAGTGAGCCTGCTGTGCATATTCTGTAAGTCCTCTTTAATTTCCCACACTACATGTGCCTGCATAGAGACACTTATGTTGGGTTCCCAATGAAGCCGACTCACTGGCTGGAGTGGCTGGAATTTCTTTGTGAAGCTCTCGAGGTGTTGTCCTGCTGACCTGTGATCCCTCTCCAGGCTCTGGACATCTCTTGCTGTCCCTGGCATCAAACTGCTATCAGTGGAATGGGCTGCCCAGAGTGTAGGAAATGCGTACTGGAGGTGCAATGTGTTTATTTACTGCTGTACCATGAGGGTTTTATGATTTTCTGCCAAATCTATTGTATCAGGAGCACTTCCCCAGACACTGGGAAAGATTTCTGGGCATATTTGAGAATAAACATTCACTGTCAAATCAAAAGAGGATGGAGACAGAGACTGAGTACCAACCCCTGATCCACCACTGCCTTGGATCCTTTCAAGTGGCTATTTCTTATGAAGATCATGTGAAGGTGAAGCAAGCACTAAGCTGGTCTGAGTCGTCCAATTGCATTTGCATCAGTTTCTCTGGCTCTCCTTAATGCAACAAAGGTAACCCTTGAACAATGATGGTTATAAAACCTGAGATCTCCTTTGAAGACAAGTATTTGTTAAATTGGTGGAGATTTATGAAACTCAATACAGAAAGAATATTTATTAAAGATTAGATCTAAGGTGCCTAAACCCTACAGAAAAAGCCAGAAGATTAATCTTTTAATATTCAATCATCTCTGTTAGCATATGTTTTCATTACTTCTCAGTGCAGGCTGTGCTTAGAAATTTACTAAGTTCTTTTCAAAGGTCTCTTGTGTACTTTAATTCAATAGCTCATTTTTCAGTCACCCTTTCTGTTTTTCTTTTGGGGTGCTTAATTATAGAATCAGTCTTTGGAATTTTGTGTTCTTTGTATATGATGAGAACATTTCTCAAGTCATTTTTAGACTTCTCTTGATCATATTAAAAGACTTCATTAAAATCACTGATCATTCTAAGATGGGTTTAATTCCAACTCTTCGATAATGTCTATTCAGATGCACTTTCATATCATTGCATGTTATCTGTCAGCTAAGTCCCAATTTGTGTGAATAAGGAAAAAATATTTTCTTAAATTAAAGCACAACCCATTTGTAGCTATCAAGCCATATTGTTTTACAACCCTAAACAGACATTAGTGAGATCAGGCTTCTTTTTGCTGAAGTATCTTTGCTAGAAGAGAAGTAAACACTTTCACACTTGGGAGTTCTTAGAGCTGGGTAATTTCCTATTCACATACTACATGCTCATCACTGAGAGGTTATAAAGTTCAGATTATTAGTACTTGTTCTCTATGAAAGATTTAACAGAAGACAAAGATAAAAGTAAAAAACTATTTTTCCTTGGCTCAAAAGAAAAGTGTAGTCAATTTTGCTTGATATTTCTCTAACACACTTGTAAGTTTTAATTTGAGCCTGATTATGAGACAGAGAAAATCAGAGTCCTTAATTCAGTCTTGTCTTTGGGCAAAACCCCAAGCTATTTGAAATTAATAAACACGCATGCTTCAAATATATCCAAAAGATTTCCCTGAAGAATACACATCCTGGACCTGTTGGGTTCTTCCATGCCTTTGGACTACTGCAGTAGCTTTTACCTACTTTTTTTGTGGAATTTCCCCTTGGTGAAAATGTAAAATCAAAATGGCATTTCCTGTGGAACACCTAGATTCCTCTTGTCAGGAATTTTATATGAGGCACACCTGGAGATGTACTGCTATAATCTGACAAGTTCCATAAAAAAGGAAGAATTGGAAGGTACGTAATTGGTAATACTGACTAAAATAACCCTAAAGCAGCTCTATTTTTATCAGAAGTCAAACCAGACCAAACGATAATCAGAATGCAAGGGTGACCTTGAAATTTAAAGAGCTGAATTAGCAGTGTTATTGGTGCACTTCTGGAGCTTTCTTAACTGTTTTTCTTGAAGCTTTTTGGTATTTTTGTAAGATAAATCTTTTTTCTCCAGATTGAAAACACTTTTTAAAACTTGTTGAACAGAGTTTATTTGAGCATTTTTTGTGCATAATCTATTCAATGGCCTATGGAACATTCAAATATTAAATACTAGAACAGTGTATTTCCTTACACTTTCCCAGACTGGAATGTAGGAAAGTATGTATTTGCATTCTCCTCAAAAATATGAACTATCTTCAAGACCAAGCTGTTATTTTCGTAAGTTTTTGTTCATAGCCCCAGAAAACAATTTGAAACAGAAGAGCATTGGGATGACCTGTGTTCTCTAATTTCATACGTTTGTTTGTTTTGGTTTTTTTTCCTACAGGATTGCATTTTCGTGGAAATAAAGTAATAAAATATAATACAGGAAGGGTTTTTTTCAAATCACTGTATATCCACTAGGATACCAAGGCAGGTTAATTTACTCTGTATCCACACATTTTCAGTCCTGGCCGAAGTGTAATATAATTTCAAGAGAACAGAGCATTCTGTCACAGGAAAGGTTTTTGGTGTTTTGGGGCTCTGTGGTTTTTTTTTTGTGGCAAGAATAGAATCCTTAGGAGGCAATGTTCAAAGAGGAAATCTCCTTAGGTCCAATAATTTCTAAAATTCAGAGCAAATGCCCTAATGAGAGCATTTTGCTGTAGTAGATGGATACCTCATCTCTGCTGTAAGCTGGTAGGGACACTTCATGTATCCAGCCAGTTGAGTCCGTTATGGTGTTGAGGCACAAGGATACCCTTTTTATTTTTACCTGAATCCCAAAATCATTTTTGATAAAAATGTCTCAACACTCAGCTCAGATAAACTGACAGTGCTTCCAAAAATGTGCAGTATCTGTACTTCTTATCCTGAAGGGAACTTTTGCCAATAGCTTTATCAAATTCAAGCACAAGACCAGAATTATTTTCTGGCGCAGTGCTGTACTTACACTTCCAAGCTGAGTTTAAGGTGCATAATAAGTACTTGCCTTTTCTCTCTCGTAATATGGATATTTCTGCAGTTGAATAAAAAAAGGGTCAGAAGGGTATTCAAGGACTAAATGCAATAAAGTTCAGGGAAGGGCTGCAATGCAATGTCTTGCATGTCATCCTTGGAGATTGGCAAAGTTTATTTTGGGGTGGAGCCATAAATAGGGATTTATCCTTTTGGTTCTGTCAGTTCAATACCTGAATCCTGAAATAACACCGTAATGACAACCGCCTTGTTGCCCTAAGGTTCTGTTGGCTTGAAATTTATCTAATAAGTTTTTGTTGAGAATACATTATAGGAGATTTCAGCTTCTTATATCACAAGTAATATTATTTTAAACATAATGCCAGGAAAAATTTTGTAGTATAATAACAGTATGCTTCCAGTAATTTTTCACAGAAAGCCAACATTTTGTTTAGCAATTAGGCTTTGCCTGGTTTCCATGAGTTTCTTTAAGCAGTATTTTAGAAGAAAAATTTGTTTTCTTATTCAGTGATTTTAGAACTTCAGTTAAAATTAATCTATAAGCTATAATGTGTTTACTCTAAATGTATAAATATTTACAGGTATTCTAGCAGAGATAATAACCTTGACATTCATAATTTTATAACATCCTTAGAACTCAAACAATAGCAAATATCAATGTGTTTTATTTTTGTGTGAAACATTTACCAAATATTCATGGTAAAATTCAAGCATGTGTCCAAAATAATTGACTTTAGGTTTTTCACTGTGAAAAAACTGACAAAGTATCTGAGGAGCTGGAACCTGTGTGCTTGCAAATTAATTGAGAAAGAACGGTTAAATTTTTTTCTTTAGCATGTGAAATTTAAGTATGTCAAAACTCCACAATAAAAGGAGATCATGCAACCCTTTATTTATGAATAAAAACTTAATGGTTTTCCAAAACCTACACTTGGATGGATCAGCAATACAGTTTTGGTTGTATGGCTCATTGCATGTGAGAACGCAGACCTATGATGGAAAGTTTTACATGAGATCCACAGAAGTACATAAATTAGGAAAATTTTGTAATTTACGAGAACTTGCAATTATTTGGTAGATTGGGGCCCATTCTGGGGTTTATATCTCTAAAACCCAATATTGCTCTTATCTGTCCAAAATTAAAGAGCTTAATTTGGCTTTGAGATGATGTGCCTTGCAGTCGTGGCTACTATGAGATACCTCCCATGGCAGGATCATAATTTATACTTATAAGAATTAACATAAATGCTCTGATTGTACTTAACTCTCCCCAAAAGATAAATATCAGGACTTGAATGGATAACAAACACACTGTCAAGGAAATGCCAGAGCAAAGACACATGGTTTACATCTGGAAAGTAACAACTCCCATATTCTTTTATAACTCCAAATGGGACAATTCAGAATTAAGGGTAAAACATGAAAATTGTCTGCCAATATATGTCAGATTTTTTCCATGGCAGGAGTGGAAATCTGTCCCCTGACTCAACTGTTGCAAAAGGCACATAATTAATAAATCACATAAAGCATGTAATTAACAAATCAGTGTAATTTCCTCATGAGTTTCTGATCTTTAAAGAAATTAAAAGTTAAACTGTGCATAACAATTACAGTTAACTGTGGGATCTCAGCACCTCAGGATGGAGGTGTAGAGAGGCCGAGACCACCCTTGGGGGGCTCGGGAGTCCTGGAATGCTGCCAGAAGTGTCTGGTGGCAGGATTTTGATCCTACACAGGAGACGAGACCTGTATGAGGACTGGGAGGAATTCACTGGGTGAATGGTGAAGGGATAAGTTAGTTAAAGTGTAAAACACAGGGTTTAGGATTTTGGTACAGGGGGGTCTAAAGAAGTAAGATGGAGGAATTGGGGCGTGTCCTGTCCTTCTTCTTCTTCTTCTTGGCCTCCATCTTCTGTGGTGATGGTAGCACTTTGGGATTGGTTGTTACTAAAAGTGCACCGGTTAATAAGGGTAGAAGGTATTGGGGAAAAATGATAAATATTGTACACGTAACTTCGAGTATAAAGATAAGTGACCGCCCGGGGGCTCGCAGTGTGCCCATGGCTGACTTGCTGTGCAGACCTCTGTCGGGCTGAAAGAAAATCTTTTAGATAAACAATTAATAAACACCAAGACCGAGACAAGATCAGAAGTCTCTCCTTGTCCTTTGAAGCGCCGGGCTCTTCAAGGCCATCCCTGGGCCTTTCCAGGCCACCTAAACAGCACCGAAAAACCTTAGAGTTAACTACAACTTTATATGCAAATAAGCATTTTTTAGGGTAAATAAACTCTGAATGGTCGAGACTAGATTTCAACTGACATTGGACTTAGTATTCATCATGGTATTCAGAACATTGTGATTTATTTAGATTTTTATTTCTCCCATAGAAATGCTGATAGCTAGATTCTGCTAGAAAATTAAAATGCCCTTCAATATTACAATAGATTTCTAAATAAAAGGCAGCCCAACTTTATTAACAATGCTTGTTACAGTAAACAAAATCTCGATACATTCCAATAATTTAAGGCTTTGAAGTTATTTCAAGTGATGACTGGGGTGTGTGAACAACATCCAGCCACAAAGAAATTTACTCAATATATTAATTACAAGAATAAAGAACATTTTAAACATTCATGAAAAGAGAGAGCAGTAGATAAGGACAACCTCTTTTGCTGAAAACATTAACTCAGAGTTTCATGCATAAAAAGAAAATGTTAACTTAGAATTTCATGTAAATAGAGAACTAGCTGTGAACTATAAATGAATCCTGTGCTGAAGGGTAATGCTTTCAGATAGGCACAATTGTACAGAAGCAGAGTCATTAATCACCCCTAGTATATTTAACATTTAAGGCCTTTATGGGTGATCTGGAAAGACACTAAATGTCATGCCATCAAAATAATGGATGATTAAAATTTGCCAACTCTGTTCAAAATAAAAAAGGAGTACTGAAGGATGTAAACAGAAAATACAAACAGTGAATAAAAGAGATCTGAGTTTGCTTTTCAGATAATCAGTGTTTCTGAAGCTTTTGGCTGGACTTGACTTTTGAATGGCACCTTTCTCAGCTATGTTCTTAGACAAATTAGAAGAAATTATTACATGCTCAGTAAAGTGTGACTCTGTAAGCGGATGTAATGGACATTATCTAAATTGTCTTCTGAACACTGCATTTTCTTCTCTCTAATGGTCAGGAAAATCTATGAGATAGGTATCTTTTTAGTTATTTTGCTTTAAACATTGTCAAATAAGACTGATTATATTAGTACAGACTCTTTGAAAGTGGGCAAACACAAACAAAGGAAAGGAAAACTTAGTAGGAAGCAGTTAAACAAAAATTTGTAAGAACTGGCCTTTATCAGCAGGTAGGTAAATGTACTTTTGAAACTACAGAAAGTTGGAAGTTAACTAAGAATAATAAATATAAAGCAGTGCAATTTCTTCATGAGTTGCTGATCTTTAAGAATAATTTCAATTTAAGCAGTGTATAATAGTTATACTTAACTACTACTCTATAACAAGCAATTTTTAGATTAAATAAACCAGTTATATATTAAATGCTTGTGATTATTTGTCTAATATTCTTACCATGGAAATTTTTACAGATTTGCCTTAATATCTTATTCAGTGCATTACTTGTTTGATCATTTGTTTGAGCATCCTCAAAATCAATAGAATCCTAAAAAGATGCCAAGACCCATCTGCACTGAACTGATTAGAAGGGCAGGCTTTAGCTGACAGGTAATTGGGCATACATGCCAATGCTTTCATTTTATTTTACTTCCATTTAAGTCAACTACACAAGTAGAGGACTTTTTATTATATTTACAGGGTATTTTACACTTTTTCTCCTCTAGTTTAAAATATATCTGGATATTAAAATAATTTCACTGTAGACTCTATCAAAACAAATACCAAATCAAGAATCTGATCTGACAAGGAAATATAATCATAATAGAGCCAAATGCACATGGCTAATAACTGGAATCTGGTGATATTTAATAACATGTTATTTATGGGTTATGAGTGAATTGTGCTGGATATTTCCACCAGTTGCCTTCCTCAGATGGTCACCAAAAGGACCCATGGAATAAGTTCCACTGAAATTCTGTAGCCTGCCAAGAAAACTAGATGAATTAAGACTTTTTAAGGATCAGCACTTTGAATTAGGTTTGTTTGGGGATATTTTTTTAACATTCAGGAGTTCTTAGGTTTTATATTTACTGGTGAAGTTACCATGCAGTCACTGGTAGCCCACAAACTAAAGTTCTCTGTTAAATTTTTATGGGTGAAAAAGAGGAAGCTTTATTTACATATAAAACCTATCTGTAAACAATAAAGTTTATGTCTCATAATTTCCTTCCCTGCCCAAAGTGAAGTGCAAAGTTGTCTGTTATTGTACAGGCTTGAAAAATTCAGTTACAGGAAGAAGGCTTTGCTTGGGTATCACAGAATCACAGACTCAAAAGTTTGGAAGAGACCTTTAAGATCGAGTCCAGCCCAGCCTCAACTAAACCATGGCATCAAGTGCCACATCCAATCTTTTTTTAAACACATCCAGGGATGGTGACTCCATCACCTCCCTGAGCAAATGTGCAAATATGCATATGGAAATCATGGACTTCACAGAAGACATACTTTAATTGGTATAATGGTTTTCTTTTATTCTCAGTGATAAACTGCTGGTTCATTTTTTTCCCCTTCATATGTATATAGCCCAGACTTGTATTAAATTTATAATACAAGCCTTAAGGAAGTTTTTAAATATTACTATCCTGTGAAAAACTGATTTATAATGAATTGTGACAAGTTTTAAACTATAGCAACATGCCATCTTGAATCCTATTAAGCCTCAGGCTAAAGCGTCTTTTGAATTACTTTATTGCACTTTGTTTCATAAAAATAAAAGACGTTTCAAAATTGCCTAATTATTTGGTTATTGCCTAAATAAAGCAGATTCAACATGTTGATTCTCCACAGCCGTACACCTTGTTTTATTGTCTGTTGTCATATAAACCACCTCAAGAATGTGCAATCTCACTCAGCAATCTCTCTGACTATTGCTGTACAAAAGATGTTAACACCAAAGTCCCAGAATCTGCTGAGTCAGAACAGATCTTTCACTCACAGTATTTAATGACATCTTGTACCTCAGTCAGCCTGGGAGGTTGCTTGTACTGCTCCTAGGTCTGTCTTAAGTCCGGACTCTGCCAGCAACTCAACTGTTTGCTGATGGTGTAAGTGGTTGCCTTTCAGCTAAAACAGCTGTTTGGTTCAGAAAATATTGCTCCTTTCTGGTTTGCTGCAAAGACAGAGTTTGGCTCAGTTCACCTGAGATTTAACAAGACAGTTTAACTTTACAGGGAAATGGGAGAGAAGCAGTCATGAAGGCAACGATGGTTTCAGCTGAGAAATAATGATTAACAGATGTATTTCCACTGATATAGTGAAAAATTAAAAAAGGAACTCAGACACCTCAAGTCCTTTCATGAAACTTGCTTGTAATTCCTTCAGTATCCATGCATCCTGTGAGGTTGATATTTTAGAGATGCTTTTAGAATAAATGAGCTGGTGGAAATAAAAGTCGCGTAACAGTCATGGTTTTAGCAGCAGGGTGTGAAACATATTGACTTCAGCTTTGACTAAATTGTACAAAGGGAGTATGT
The DNA here is from genome assembly GCF_027887145.1 of Ammospiza caudacuta. Classification (NCBI taxonomy): domain Eukaryota; kingdom Metazoa; phylum Chordata; class Aves; order Passeriformes; family Passerellidae; genus Ammospiza; species Ammospiza caudacuta. Next base: position 65,237,154 of record NC_080594.1, read on the forward strand.
TCTCATGTCTTCTCTGAAATGGCTTGAAGGGAATAAGCTAAACACTTGGAAGTGGCATAAGCCTGGTCTTTACGTTAGTGTTTTCTGTCTTCAGTTCCTTTACCTATAAGGTTTTTCCTTTGCAAAATACTAATTCAGAATTGTTGTCTGCAAAGCAACGCTGCTGTAGCTTTTTTAGATTCCTGGGACTTGTTCCAGATTTGTTCTGTGGTAAAGCTCTCTACAGTTTTCCTCTTTTCTTTGTTTCTACTGTTGCATACCACATTAGTTCCTCTGCTGCTCAGAGCAAGGATAAATCTCTGTATCGCAACAGAGCGCCACAATTAGTTTCATTATGGTCCCTGTCAAGAGCTGAATCTAAATATTTTACAGGATATGAGTGTGCACAGACATAGTAAAGATGTTAGTGGCACATGCTTGCACTCTGGTGCCAGCGCCCAATACAAAAAGACGATTATCTGAAGCAAAAAAAAAAAAAAAAGAAAAAAAGTGCTTCTAAACTATTTGCTCATGTTTTTGTTTTAGCAACTGAGATCTGTCTTATTGCTTTATACAGCCCTTACATATGGAATTACAATCTGAGAAGCCAATGAAGATCATCAAAGGCAAGAGGTTGTGTACCTCTCCAAAGCCACAGCAGAGCCTTGAATTATTCTTTGCACAAACTCAGGCTATCCTGGAAAGGGGAAAGCTAGAACTTCCTCTTAATTACAGCTTTATATTAGAAGCATAAATTGAAATTTGGTCAGCCACTGAAAATTGAGTCAATACAGCCAAAAGTTTCCAGGCCTCCTTTTCTCTGTACTTCCTTACAAGGGAGACACCTATAGTGATCAGCTGAAAACTTCTCTAAACATCTCAGAATATGTTGATAGGTCTAGTTTATTAAACAAAAGCTCCCATTTGCATTTCACACATTCTGGCACCCAGGCTGTGCACATGGCATGGTGCACAGAACACAGGGTGCTTGTGAGACCTGTGCTGTGCTGACTACCTTCTGAAGGCCACGTGAGAATAGAGAATTGTGAAGGATAGTGTGCAATATAAAGGAGGTCGCATGTTTGCCATCTTATCCTTTTCATTTCCTGACATTGTGTCCTGGAAAACACTTCTAAGTTAAAGACAAAAGAAAAAAAAAAGAGAAAAGAAGTCAAACACAAAAGCTTTTACAATTTGTCATTCATTGACTGAAGGAGGTGAAAAAAAGAGATCAAAACTGTCTGCTATTAATATCATGCTGTGCCCAGGAATATAATTTAGCTTAAGCAGAGCAATGTGTGTGGCAAGAGGCATGAAAAAGGGGAATGTTGCAGAAACAGCAATACATTGTGTGGAAGCGTGAGGAAGAAATGAGAGGGGGCTGGAAGAGAGATGGGCACTTAGAGGTAAGTAGGCCTTCATGAGTGATGTTTATTGGCGACATGACCACTGATCTGAACATACATGGTTTTATTTACTTTAAAAACTTGCTCTTGGATTAAAAGACCTTCTCTCCTGAGTTGCAATATCAGAGGCATTTTTAATACATCAGGTGTCTCCCTTCCCTGTCTGTGTAGTTACCTTGATAAGTCCTCCATCATGAATTGTTAGATTCATTGCCTTCTTTTAGCTTTCCATTTCCCAGTAGAGATTTTCAGTGACAGATATATTCATAACAGTCTGACAGAAAGAATACATTACAATATTAGCTTAAAGAAGCATAAAGAGCATAAAGACTAGCTTTCAATCTAAAGTTATGTAAAGGAGTCTTCATTGTTTATTTTTTATTGATTTACTAAATTAATAGGATTATTTGAAAAGTTTATTTGACATAAAACTTTAAATCTTTGAGACTTCAGGCAATTTTTCCAGGAGCTTGTAAATGCTGCAGAGAAACATTTCAGTTTATTAGAGAGGGAGTTTTTCTTGATGTCAAGTCAGCACTGAAAGTGAAGAATTAGACAGTCATTGATGTATCTGGTTGTATTCCTGTGTTGAGAGTATTCTAGGGCTGGTTGTGTAAAAGTGTGTTATAATGAAGCTTTATTTTCTTTTTGATCAATATTACAGAGCCTTTCTATTAAAAAAAAAAAAGCCCACAAACCCCAGTTAAAATACATCCATTGAACTTCACACTAGATTGTAAATACCAATCTATGAAGTATTGTTACATCATACTCATAGTACACACACCATGCCCCAAATCACTTATTTTCTCAAGCTGCAGAACAGTGAAGTAGCAACACTGGGATATAAACAAAAGAGGTAACTGTTCATTTCCGTTACCTGTTTGCAAAGTCAATTTAAAGGAGGAAAAGGAAATTTAAGGGAAGCATATGGTGCTCATCCCACTGGCACAAGATTTTCTATAAGGCATTCCTCTTTTGAAAACTTTTAGGATGCCATTGCTACCCATGTTTTCTAGCAGAAACACTGTAGATGAATGGCTTAGTTAGATAGGCAGTACATTTTGTAGAGTCCAGAAACAGAAATAAGCACATATATGAAAGTATTTGGGTCTTTCCTTGCAAGAAGTGTAGATGATCGATATATATGTTCCTTTCTGTTCTTACATCTTTTACTCTTAAGATAATTTGGGTCTCATTTTATCCATAGCAGTGGCAGGAAGCATTAGCACGAGGCAGAAGACAGAAGTCTCTTGTGCCTGGCTAAGTACGTGCTGTTCCTTCGCTGTACCAGCGGCGTAGCATGATTGTGAGTCATGAATGCAGACCCAAGCCATGTGCTGCATAATGTTTGCTTCTTGTTTTCTGCACATCTCTGGTTAGCAAGCAACCAAGATTGGTCCTGTCCTCCCGTTCAACAAATGTTTGGTTTAGGTACACAACAGAAAATATGCACTCAGATTGGAAATGTTAATATGAAGCAGCTACTTAATTAATTGTGTATTTGTCAATAAGTGATTGGTAACCATCTCTGCTGCTAATGGTGCTTTTAGTATTCATCTTGCACATAAAGCAGTGGTGGATTGGGTACAACAGAATGTTTTTAATGGGTTTCGTTATCTGCAGCGAACAGCATTTTCTGCAGAGAAATTCGGACTCTTCAAAAGGGAGAATGTAAACTAGTTAGGGCATTATTAACTCTCACAGTACAGCAAAAGGAATGCAAGGGGAAAAATAATCAAGGTGATAAAAAGTATGTCAATTAGAAAATTATTCAAGAACTGAGAATCAAAGTTCAGGCAAACTTCCACCTAAAAAAAAGTATTGTGACTTCTAATTTTCTGAAAATAAATTAAATAAATACCATTCTTAATTAATAGAAATGTAAATAATCTCATGAAGAAAAAAACATTAGCATGTCCTTCACAGATTGCACACATGAATGCCAAGTCAATTTAATGTGTGGTTGTAAGAAGAAAAAATTGTATATAAAACAACTGAGATTTATTATTTCCATGAGTTAAGTCTTTCTATCCATAGTGTGAATTATACTTTTCTCATTGCTGTTTAATCATCAGTCTTGGGAAACGGAAGGAAGGAGATGGTTTAATTCTCCAGTCATAGCTCTCTCTCTCTGTGTGACTCAGAGACTCCATAACTTTTAATATAGAAAACAGTGATTTATCTCATGTTGCTGAGAGAAAAATTATAAAACTTAAAGTGTATGACAAACCTTATAAAGCTGTATGACTGCAAATATTGACAACAATCCACAGTCAATGCTGAGGTTGAAATGCATGTTCAAAGTAAAATGGGATAAGAAGTGCTGAGAAAATGGGGTCTCTTTCCTGAAATAATAGCTAGGAAACATATAAACAAGTCAGAAACTCCTATATATTTTTTTTGGGCTCATATCCCTGCCTGTCATAATATTGTTTTTAATTTCAAGTCAATGATGCAAACTGTTGCATTAATTCTCTTTACATCCTTTATAAACAGTGCAGTGATTGCATTCTAAAAAGCATAGTGAAGAACAGCTGAATTATTTTATGATTATTTTTTAATACAGGGTGAAACCAGATAAAAATTATTTTGTTAATGAAATTAGTTGGAGTTTCACCTGAAGAGTCTATTCAGCCTCAGCAGATGTTCTTGTAAGCTACATGGGAAAATTCAGTATAAACTTATAGACATTACAAGTACCATTACTGTTAATGAAGAATTGTCATATCACACCTGTTGATGATTTCTTCTATAAACATATTAAAAATTCTCTGTCTGATAATTTGGTTATAATTTATAACCTTATAATTTGGTTTTAGCCTCTCAGACCATTCTATAAAATCCTTTCACTTTTTTCTGGTATGTTTCAAATATATATCCAGTCCATACTACTTTGTCATCCTCCAAGCAGAGCTTTCTTTTGTCTGAAATAAAACATTAAATCCATAATAAAACGTTTATATGAAGATAAAACTCACCAATACATATAGAGTACACCTTGTCCATATTTTAGCCTTTTCACATTATTTTTCTTTTCCTGATCTAATAATTCTTACTACTCTTTTGTCAAAACCTAGAAAAGACTGTTTTTCCTAAGCAGTCATGGAATAAGTGTACTTAGATATCTGCAGAATGAATAGATGCCATTTCTCCAATGGCATATGGATCATATGTCCTAGTCTGGGTTGTCTCAGTGCATTGATGCTGCATTAGTTCTTCAATATTCTCAGAGATCTATAGACGCCACTGATTTTTTTAATCCTTCATTTTTTATTGAATAGCTGTTTGGCTGTTTGAATTTCTTTGTGTTGGCTTGTGGGTTTGTGTTTTTGTTCCCTCGGGTGAATTAGCTGGTTTTACTAAAGATTGAATTCTCTTATCCTCTACAGATTGATGAGGTCTATACTTGTTTTATTGAAATAAATTTCCTATTTATCATTTTTGGAATTTCTTAAAATAAAGGCTGTATTAATAATTATTACTGTGACACAGAGCTGTGCTATTAAGTATTCTATGAATTGAGTGTTAAGGGATATTTGGGTGTTTATCTGTTTCTTAAAGTTGTAGAAACTTGATGCCCAAATGTTTCTGCAGATTTTGACCTGCACTCTATTGCATTATTTCTCTGTGCTCTGAGTACTTTCAAAGTTGAATAATTTAATTGCTTTTATTGCTGTATTGGAGTTTCCCTTTTACACCTGCAATATGCAATATTATCAATGATATTAGAAAATCATATGTCATTTTACTGCTGAATACTTTCTTTGAACCAGGACTTGGTCTAATATTTTATCATTTTAATAGCTTTTAAAAGTTTACAGGTAGTTTCATGCGATGGTGTTCTTTCTTACAAAAATAGAAATTATATATTTGTATGCTCACTGATTAGAATCCTAAAGCAAAGAACAACAGCAATGGCAAAAAGTCTTTTCTAAAGAACAGCTAAACTTTCCAAGGAAGTACCTGATGAGCTGCTGTCATTAGAATGTTCATTAACTCCACCTACTTTGCCACTCTAAATTGAGACACTTTAAGTAAGTTGTCATAGATTCCCCATAAAATCGATGAAGATTTTGGTAGACAGTGAGAGGATGTCAGAGGAGAGCAGTCAGAGATCTATGAGAGAGCTCTCATAGAGAGTTCATTTTTGACTTCATCAAAGGGCTAATAAATTCAATGGCAGCTAGTGAGGCAGCTGAACATACAATTACAGCTGGAATGCTACCCACAGGCTCTTTAATCAGTCTGTCCTTTGTCCAGTTTCATAATGAAGGCCGTGTCTGGGCAGTGTTGATTTTTTTGTTTAACTCCTTTTTTTTTTTTTTTTTTTCTGGCATCATTTATATTTACCAGTGTCCTATCAAAGAATGAGATTCAAGGTGACTTTCAAAAAGAAACAGAAAATATGAGACACATTTAAAACAAAGTATTTCCCTATATACACTTTCTAATAGAATGTGTGTCCCAAGATAATGTTGTATCACTGTTATAAAGCATAGGGATTATTTGATGCGGCATCCTTTGAAACAGTGTTTTTAATCAGGTGTTTTTTATTTTATGTTACCCAGGAGAACAGCAAGCTATAAATACTGGAAATTCAAAAGATGTTTGGATTTCAAGGCTTAAGAGGAAAACTAGTATTATCAGCTAAACAATTTGTTTAATCACAGGTAGATATTTAAAACTGGTAATTTACTTTGTAATCTCAATACTATAAAAATGCTTTATTGAAACATTCCATTCCTTTAAAAAGAAAGACAAAAATGAGCAAATAGAGAAAACAAATCTGTACATACATGCCCATCAGTTCAACAGATAGTGTACCCCTTTAAATATTGCAATATCTTTATTGCTAAATTATTCCCATGTGGAAATGAAAATCTTCATTTTTCTTCCTTTCCCCACACTCCTGTTCATTTCTTTCTGTGCTACCTTAAGAGAAGGAAAAATTGTAATACATAAAGTGTGTTCCTATGCTCAATCCTCTGTCTCATGGGATTACAGAATGAGGAGTGGGAAAGGGCCCCCACACCCCACCACTACCCCTGGGATAATGTACTCCTGCAAATACAGGTCCCTGGAGGTGCCTGTACTTGTTTATGTGAAGAGAGGGATGACAGAGGAATGGCAAGCAAAGGATGGATTGTTGTGTGGTTAGGTGTTGGCATCTAGTTATGTCATTCATTTTTCCCAGTGCAAGCAGGCTGTGATAACTTCATGACTTATTATCACTATGTTTCCTCATAAGGAACATTTTACTGACCTTTGTGGAAGCCCTGAATTCCTCTAAAGTGAGAACTAGGGTTTGCTGAAGCTTTTTGCACTAAAAAATACCTAGGGGGAAAATGGGAAATAAAAATTCTCTTGCAACCACATGTTTGAATGGTATTTTAATTTCAAAAAAAATCAAAGCAACCAAACACAGTTTGAGTTTTTAAATCAAGAGTTCTGAATTCTAATAAACTTACAATGGAAACAGCCATTTCAGTAAGTCCAAGCTCTCTTTGATCATACCTGCCGAAACTTTATGTTTCAAAATTCTGAGTTACTAATTTGTGGAATGCTCCAGCATTGAAAACAATTGATTTGAAGACTTGTTGTGCTTAAAGGTCAAAATTATTTAAAGTCTTGTCAGGTAATAGACAATCCAGCTTTTTCAAATAATTTTGAGAAGTTATGTTCACTTTTCAGCAACTCAGTTTCTGAAGATGCTTAAGTTATGTGAATAGGCACCCAAAAGCTGCTACTACATTCAACAAAAGAAAAGACTGAGGGGAGACCTCATTTCAGACTCCGGCTTCCTCCTGAGATGAAGAGGAGAGGCAGGCACTGATCTCTTCACTCTTGTGACCAGTGACAGGACCTGAGGGAGTGGCCTGGAGCTGTGTCAGGGGAGGTTTAGATTGGATATCAGGAAAAGATTCTTCACCCAGAGGGTGGTTGGACACTGGAACAGCTCCCCAGGGAAGTGGTCACAGCACCAGCCTGACAAAGCCCAAGAAGCATTTGGAAAATGCTCTCAGGCACAAGTTTTGACTCTTGGAGATGGTGCTGTGCAGGGCCAGGAGCTGAACTTTGAGGATCCTTGTGGGTCCCTTCCAAACCAGCATATTCTGTGATTCTGAAATTCTGTAAAATTGTGGCTTACAATATCTTCATCTACCTTATTCATAAATGAAAACTTTGTGGATAGAAATGGGAAAAAGAGTTTCATGGTTTCAGTGCCATGGAGGCTGCAGTTATGACCCAATGACTCAGACATGTGCTGCTGTTTAAGTGGGACAAACACATCTGGTAGTGTTGGAGACTTCCCAATAGAAAGTTTAGAGAGAAACAACCTTGGTCTTGAGAAAAACATAACAGTCCATTTAAAATATCAGTTATAACAAAAATCAGTTTGTGAAAAAATCTTTTGTAAACAGAAAACCATATGTGATTAGATGAGCAAGTTATGATGCTTTAAAAATAGGAAACAAAGATCCCTAAGTGGCATCTGTCTTCAAAGTCCTCCACCTCTGCCACTGAGTAGATAAAAAATGCAAGTGATAAGTTGGAAACTGAACATTTCCTTCAATCACAACTCTGTTCATTATATATATTTTGAGAATAGCGAGACTATATGTCAACAGAAATTCCAAAACATTGGGGTAAACTGTCACAGGAAAAAGGAAAAAAAATAAATTCACAGGAGGAAGAAAATCTTAGAGAGATATTTCTTCTCTTTCTTTTTATAGATAATTATCATAAGAGGCTCATTTAACTTCTGTACATAGGCAGACATGGTAACACACATATGCATGAGGGACGGTATAATTGCATTGTATTAAGTAAAATGTGCCTTAAAATAATGACTTTTGTAGTCTTTTCAAAGGAGCAAGCCTGTTTGGGTCAGCTTTACCGTGATTTTTGTTGACTGGAAAGAAATATGTAATGCCATTTCACATTCTAAAAGAAGAAACAGCAGCTGAGCTGTGGCTCAGTCACCACATTCTTTCAACCACTGAGAACTCAAAAAAAACCACAGCAATGAAAATTATAGGAAAATGTCAGAGGATTCAGATGCCAAAGAAAGCCTAAGACTAAGTGCTATAAAATCTGGGGGTGGCTGCCCAGATAAAGTGGGTATGACAGGGTACCCTACAATTAATAGTGAGGGGGAGAGGAACTACTTTATTAAGCCTAGAGCCAGGAATGGCTTCTTGGAGCAGTACATTCAAGAGTGTAGAGGCAGCCAGTGTCTTCAGTCACGTTGGTGGCCCTGGAACAAAGAGGTTTTTCTTTTCTGGGAATGAGCACACTGTTCAGTTTGGCATATGTGATGTCCCAATATCAAACACCAGCTCCTGGCAGAAGTTCCTGGAAGAAGTTGTAGTAACCTGAGGAAAACAGATCCTATTCCGTTTGTGAAATAAGACAGGTCTTTATTTCAGTATTAATTATTTCTAAAAGTTAAGACTTCTGCTGGTTTGTATCTCTTGTGAATATATATTATCTCATTATCACTTTTTAAAAGTGATAGCTATTACATTCAACTTTGTATATGTACAATATGCAAAGATTTGCTGATATCATAAAATTTTACCATGAACACTTGGAAAGTATCAGTGATTATTTTACTAGAACCAAATTTTGACTAATTAAAAAGAAAACACCCTCTCATTTTTGCAGGTACTTTTCTTCTGATTCTTTGTGTTTTTTAAAGAGCCCATGAGCATGAGATACTTCAGGGAATAAATTATGATTATGAACTAATAACGAAATGTCTGTGAGGTTGCCAGAATTTTGTCCTCTTCTTTCTATCTGATAATCACCAGAGTATATCACTACAATACCACGTACTGTTGTGCCATTCTGTTTGAACATTAAGGGTCACAAAAATATACAATAAAAGGGAAACATCCCCCCTCTGAAAACCAAAACACAATAAACAGTCAGCACCACACCCTCTGAACCTCAGGAAATGCAGATTTCCAAAATATTTAAAATACCCAACAAAAAAACTTATTCCTGTTATTTAGAATAATGACCTCCCTTGTGATTCAAAAAATGAAACTGGCAGACACTCCTTCTGTCAAATGCAAGGTCTATAGTGGCCTGCCTCAGAGAAATGTTAGCAGAAGTAGGACTGTAAAAAGTTACTTTATTTCATCCATATCCTGTGGAGCAGGGCAGAAAAAAAACCTTGATTCTTTAAGACAGTTTAAGCTTTACTAAAATGTGGGTAGACAACATCCACAGACTTTCCCTCATCCACTAACTGTGTTACATGTACCTATTATGAAACAGTATGATTATTCCTCTTTGCTGACCAGGAATGGAGTTAGGAACATATGACTGAACCTTATTCCAGAATAATTTAAGATATAAAGTGATAAGTCTGCCCATATGTCTGAAAATAAAATTGAGTTTAATCTTTTTCACTAAAAAAACATGTTTCATTAACACACAGAAGTAAATTAATATTTTATTTGCCTTATAGTGCTAGGAAAATCAATGGCTTCTTAGCACTTTAAAGTGCTAGGAAAATCAAATGGAAAATATGTGACAGAAAAACAGATAATGTATGCTTGCTACAAATAATTTTATACATGTGTTGACAGTATTGGCAATTCGTTATAGACAAAAATTTTCTGCTTCCTTTTCAGTACTAGTGAACTGGAAGTTTTTGATTCAGAACTATTCTATGACCTATGAACAAGCATATTAAAAAACTGCATACACCTATATAAAAAACTGCATACACCCAACACCTTTAGATGTGCACACAGATGTGTTTTTCTTAATGAACCACAAGTTGGAAAAACTAATTCTTAGACTGTTGTATAGACATGGCACTGAAAGTAAATGCTTCCAGGTAGAAAAAGTTACTTCTAGGTGTATGTAGGGAATTTTTTAATGAATTATGGAAGGAAGACAATATGAAGTACAATTATAACAAGGAAACTGTTCTTGCGTATAGATCATGTAGAAATACTGGATAACATTGCAAAGCTGTAATATTTTGACTTTTAAGAGCCCATAGGATATGCTGGACGTATGGTGATTTCAGGGAATTGTATAATTGGAATTGTGCAGAAAATTTTAAAGAGCAGCTGACTCTAGCTTTTCTGATAGCTAACAAGATTAGTTGCAGCACCTATCAAGACACAAAATCTCTTTCAGTTGTTTGAAAGCCAGGCTTCACTGGAAAAAAAATATCAAAGAAGGAAAGAAAAATAAGTTTCTTAGCTGGAATGAATTAATGCATAATAATCTGCAGTAGAAAAAAAATCTGGTTTCAGTGTTAATGCCAGCTCACAATGCAGTCTAGGGTCTAATGCTATTTTGACATAATAAAGTAAAAAGTTGAAATGAATGTTCTTTGGAAATAAGGACACCAGTTGCAGTGATATTGACACCCAGATGACGTTTTGCATATCTAGATCTCTGAAGTGAGTATGAGTAGAAAATATACTGGAATTTTTTAACAATTAGGAACTATCATTGTAGAAGACAGCAAATGAATAGTAGGACATTATTATGTCATTAATTTTTAGTGAAAAATAAACACATAAGAAATCAAGATTATATTAATTCATTTATATATATGACTGTGTGCATGTATGTAAATTTGACTATACATAAATAATAAACCAATTACAAATGTTTTGCTTATAGATTAAAAATAATAATTTAAAAACCTAATTGTGTACTAAGATGAATGTATAAAATTTATTTATTAAAAAGAATAAATTTTATATATTTATAAAAGATAAGAAAAGCCCTATCCTCTTCATGATGCAGCCAAGTGTGACCAGACATGCAGGTGATATTGACCTCTGGGAGGTCAATCCCTTCTACATTAATGACATAATTAAGTCTCCTCCATTTCCCCATTCTCTTCCCCCTCCTGGAAATTAATTGTGGAAATATACATTTTCTTCCACCTTTATCTACAATGGCTATATAGTACTGTAAAATTAATTGGTATCTATTACTTTTTTAGAAGAAGTATTGAACCTTTCTAAGTTAGTTTTTCTAAGTATGCTATTAAATTGGGACGCCAACACGATCAGATGATCTCTTCCTTTGAGTCACAACATGTACATTCCATAATTTTAAAAAGTTATTGCTAAGTTACCTGCTATCCACAAATCTTAACCTGAACATATTGATATGTGAAAAATAGTAACTTAGTGGTTAGTACCTTGTTCAAGTCATCTTGATGAAGGAATTCTATGATTTTGTTGAAATGAAGCTGAAAAACATTAACTCAAGTGGACACAAAGTTTTCTGTGTGTATTTCTTAGGACATGTGATGTAAGGCAGATTAATGAAATCTGTCTGTGGGATGTGTCACATACAAGACATGAAGATTTGAGACACTCTAAATATTCAAAAGTTTGTTTCTAAAGTGATTAGCCTTGGAAAAATGTGACAAAATAAACGAAATCCTATTCTAGAGGATTTCAGTGGATTTAGGAATTTTTCTGTCAGTTAGTGGTGGGACTGGGTGACTGTCCTTGTTTGTTGAGTGTCCTTGTTTGTTGACCTGGGCTTACTGATGAGACAGTTCATTTGTGTTCACTTGCCTTTTCTTATTATGCTTCTGTCTGGAAAGATTTTGTTAAAATTTAGGAACACATCTTTTAGCTGGGATAGTCAGTGCTCAATAAGTAGTGAGCATTCTGCTCTTACACATAGTAATCAGTTAATGTCAAAAATGGTATGAAAAATTGAGTAAGAAGACTTCTTATGCTATGGAACTCCTAATAGAGAAACTCCAATTTTCACAGTGAATTTTGTTTAAGTGAACACTTATATGAAAGCGAAATTCTGAATTTTAACTCATTTAGCCGCAAAGTTTTAATTTAAGAATAAAATTTTGTCTTTTACATAAGGATATTTTCCAAATATTAAGAGGTTTTTGTTGACTTTAAACCAGAATTTTCTGTATATGTATTAAAATGCTGATAAAAAATTATAAACCTCTTCCTAAAATGTTTTGCTGCTACATTTTTACCCTCAGTAATTCAGAGAGCACTTTTTCCTTATAAATATTGAACAAAATACTTTAAAATAAATGAGTAAGAATGAAAATAGTGCCATCTGCTTTCTCAGTTTGAAACATATTACTGCTTAGCCTACCCAGTAGTGTTCTTTTGATTTTACAGTGGTTAATTTATTTCATATTTGTAAAATATTTGCAGTAAATTTTTCCATAGTATCCCCTAAATGAATTAAAATTACTGAAGGCAAATGCAGAAAGAAAGATGGAAATAGATTCTGGACAGAGAATGGATTTACTCAAGCAAAAAATGCAGAACTCTGGCTATGCTTTGTGCCAAACTTCAAATAGTTCCTTATTGGTACTTGTATTTCACATACATAGAATATGTTATGATTAGCATGGTTGTTAATTAAAGATTATTCCTTATAACCTGTTTTAACTCTGCACATGTGAAGGAACAGTTAACAAAGACCACCATAACAATGATTTTGTTTTTTTACATTTAATGCTGAACTTGTGCTTCAAGATAATGCACTGCTGGATTCCATCTATTCAGGTTAGACATCTGCAGGCTGTAATCTCTGGTTATGATGGGCATTGTACTTCAAATTGTCATAGAGCCCTGAAGACATTATTTTGGCTGCTTTTGAATAGGAGACCAGCTGCAGAATTCTTCTGTCATGGCACCTCACCATTATGCTGTAACAGAAGATCAAATCAAGATAAAAAGCCTCACTGTGGTTGCTAGAAAACAGACATGCAATAAAAAGTGCGCCCAGAAGTATTCATAGTCTGGCCTTTGACAAGGCTGAACAAGCAGATGAGCCACGTGGAGAGAGCTGGAGGCAGGGAGAGACAAAGCTGAAGTGAAACAGCTAAGTCATTTTATGCTAAGTAGCTTTCTAGCCATTTTCAACAGAGGTGCTTTATAGAGAGCGAGTATGAGAGCATATAAGAGGAAGTGGTGGGTGGTCAAACCATTTTCAGTGTGAAAAGCTGTGAAAACTAAGTGACTGTTTTACAGAAATCATACTCCTAAAATTAAGAGTGATCTGGAGACTAAAATGGAGGCAATGAGTTTCTGAAATTACAGCTTATAACTAACAAAACAGACAAAAAACCACCAAAACCAAAAATGAACCAAAAAACACAACCCCAAATGTCTTAATATTTCAGCATGACCAAGGTAGGTTTATTACTAAAAGCGTGGAGAAATGGTCTAAGAGATGCTTCATATTTGAGCCTGATGACTGTAAAGGAATTTGAAGGGAATCTCCAGGGCATGGGTCTATGGAAGGTTACCTGAATGTGACCCTATAATCCTAGTTTTGCATACATGAGTTACCGGCCACTCCACTGTGGCCAGTGCACTGAGGTGGATCTCATTGTGTATTTTCCTCTAAGAATGCATCCTCTGGAAAAAAGGAGCAACCTAACTGAAATGCTCAGTTTTGTTAGGACACAGTTTAGGACAGTGATCTTCTAAGTGAGGAATTTTGCTAAGCAAACAGGGAAAAACTAAAAGACACTGAACATTAAGCCCACCATGCGTTCTCTGTGCCCTTGACTTCAGTCTTGCTCATATCAGTAGCTTTCAGAACTTCCTGGCTGCCATAAACTGTCATTTGTTAGACAGCTGTTCTGTGACATTAATTCTAATGCTGTAATACTGTTCATGTCTGTGGAGCACATCAAGGACTTATTTTTATTTGTATTTCATCGTCATCTTACTAAAGATCACATTTGTTTAGAGGTTTGGGATATTTTCCCCTTTCAAGGATTCTTTGAATCAGTTGAAATATGCATTATAGCTGTATCATTAGATATGCTTTCTGCAAATAGATGAATAGGGGAAACATGCCTCTCATTACATATTGAGAGTCTGATAATGAAGGAAATTATTAAATTACCATTAGTTGTTTAAAGTTCCAGTTGCTCAAAGACCTGGGTCTTAAAAAAAGATTATGTCCTTAATATATTGTGGTCTGTTTTAACTAATACTGATTTTAAAAGACTTTGTTAACCTACTGAGATGAAAACAACAAGACTTATAATGTTTATAAGTCTTTAAGTTTTGTGACTTTAAAGGAGCATACTACTCTTCTGATAAGTGTTGCATTGAAATGAAGATTATTCAGTTGTTTTTCTGCCCTCAGGAACAAACAGTTTAAATTTTACTGTAATACAACATACATTAACTTTCTGCTCAACAATCAAATAGTGAACATTTGTATTTTGCAAGCATAGCTGTATTTTCATACTTTTCTTATAGCTTTCCTGTAAAACACTCATCATAAACTCTGACCCATAAAAATTTTTACTTTTCTTCATAGAAAAATAGTCTTCCAATGTTTTTTTCAGATTGCTTTATTTTCCAACATTACTTGTAAAGTGAAAGAAAAAAAAATTCTTATAAATATGCTTAGAAAAAATATGTCAAAAATTCATCCCACTTTGTATGCACATGAAAAAAATGCAAGGATTTTCTCTCAGGGGTAATGCATACAATTTGCATATATACCTACATTTGTGTTCAAATATATCTCATTAGGAAATTTTTTTTTAGAAAATCAAAGCTTTAAATTCAAGTAATGTCCAACTGTGACTGAAAACAACTGCAGAGGACAAAATTTTTGGTCTTTCTCATAGCAGTTGTTCTCTACTGGCTCAGTAGGCTACATATGCTGGCAATGGTACATCTGCAGAGCAGTGCTATCCCTGCTCTTTAATACAATTCACAACTCACTCAGTAGTTGCATCCATACTAAGAGCAATAGTTCATAGTCACAGGACCCTGAACATCCTGAGCTGTCTGCTTTCAGTAGAGGGTAGGACAAAATGGTCTCCAGGGAATATTTCCTATGCAGAAATTTTTGTGATTCTGCACTGTCCTTAACTGAATTTTAAGGAAGAGAAATGCAGCAATACAGTACATTTCTGTTCAACAAGGTATTCTCAAATTGGTAGGAGAGTTCTTTTTAGAGACACAGTCCACAGCTGACAAAGAAGCCATTTCTTCATATACAGCCATTTCTTCAAACTCAAATCTGCACATATTCTGGCTCAAAAAACATTTGGGAATTTTTTTATTTTTTTTTTTTAATTGCCTTGACTATCTCTCACTGTCTAGAATTTTCATGGCCAGGAACTTCTTGTGTGGTGAAGTACACTCACTCATTAAGATTCCATCTACACAGGAAATATGTATTTAAGATACTCAAAGATGGAGTTTTCCACTTTACTGCATTTATTTTAGTAATCTATTTTAATTCTGTCAAAGAGAACATGAACTTTTTTATTATTGTCCAATCTGAACTGAAACTCTTCTTCACCTTTTTTCCCACCACTAGTCCAATTTCAGGAAATTTCCTGAAATGCTTACAGAAATCAAACTTCACTAGTCAGTTATAGTGAATGAAAATTGGCTTCTGAAGCTTTAAAAGCCTACAGTTTATCATTAATTCAAACAGCATAAATCAAATTAATTTGTGTAGAAGCTCTGTCATGATCCAGTAAAGCACATAAGGCTAGAGGCAATAAGAATCAGAAATCCAAATTCAGGCAAAACTAAGAAAACGAAGCTTGCAAACTAAAATAAATAAATACATAAGAAAAGAATGACTCGACATTAGGAATTTACAGGACCACTGTGTTCTTAAGCAAGCACAGGGCAGCACTCCAGGCAGGTATCTCTGCCTCTCTCCCTGCTGTGCCCGACCTGCACTGAGGAAGTGAGAGCTCTTCTGGGTAAGCCTCCATATCTTACTGGAAGATGGAACCTGAGTGAACAGGTACCAAAGGTAGGAAAAGTGGTGGTCTGAGAAGAGACAAGCTACACTGAATTATCCATCAAACGTTCACAACCAGCACCGGCATACGCAACGGGGAATGAGAGGCTGGAGAGCAGTGCCATGGAAGAGACCTGTGCATCCTGGTCCATGGCAAGTTGAACACGAGCCAGCAGTGCCCTGGCAGCCAGGAGGGCCAACCCTGTCCTGGGGGCATCAGGCACAGCATGGCCAGGGGGCAAGGGAGGGGATTGTCCTGCTCTGCTCTGAGCTGGGGCAGCCTCACCTCGAGGGCTGGGGGCAGTTTTAGTGCCACAGTGTAAGAAAGACATGAAGCTGTTGGAGAGTGCCCAAAGGAGGGCCTTGAGGGGAAGCTGTGTGAGGAGACGCTGAGATCACTTTGTCTGTTCAGCCTGGAGAAGAGGAGACTGAGCAGAGCCCTCGTGGCAATTACAACTTTCTTGTGAGGGGAAGAGGAGGGGCAGACACTGATCTCTGTGGTATAAAGGGACAGGTGACCCAAGGAAATGACCTGAAACTGTGTCAGGGGAGGTTTAGGCTGGGTATCAGGAAAAGGTTTTTCACGCTGGCAGTGTTGGGCGCTGGAACAGGCTCCCCAGGGAGGGGGTTACAGAACCAAGCCTGACAAAGTTCAAGAAATGTTTGGACAATGCTCTCTGACAATATGGTGCAATTCTTGGGATATCCTGTGCAGGGCAGGAATTGGACTTGGTGATCCTTGTGGGTGTCTTCCAAAACAGCACATTCTGTGATTCTGTAATTTTTATTTATTCTTTTAATAGTCTTGCTGTTAGATACCTTGTGTTATCTCTGTTTCTTCTCATATAGCTGTGCTACCTTTCCAAACTCTGGTCCCAGGACTGCTTCTGTATTTGCACTGAAATTCAAAGTTAATTTACAACTACATTTTGGAGCAATGCTTGGAAACCAGGTTTCTTTCAGCTAGTGCCCTAATCATCAGAAAGTATAAATTCAGCCTATTCCTTCAATTATTTTCCTCTGTTCTCACTTGAAGTGGGAACTTCCAGGAATAAGCTGATATAACTGTTTCTGGTTATGGAAGCTCTTAGTCACTAGCTATTTCCCTTATTACATTCTGTAGGAGAAAATGGTAATGGTTTATACATATTTGCATATAGAAAAGGCACTGTGCCCATTTCAGTCCTATTAGGTCGTGAAATTCTAGTCATGCAGTTTATAGTCAGGCTGTTGGAGAATTATTTCCTTCAATAAATGTAAGAACATGATATGAATTTGTCCTATTTCAGAAAATTCTATCTATTTCTATTTCTACTTCTTGTCTCTTACAGTTTATAAGATAGAAAATTAAAATTAAATTCTGGTTGATATGTACAAAGATTTTGAAATGCCTGTCAGGCTACATTCAATCTCTGGCTGAGGAGAAAATATAGATTGGTCTCAGGGAAAAGAAAGAAAAAGGCTTCAGAGGCTAGTGGCTTGAATGAATTTGTACAAGAAGCATTGTGAGCTCTGGAGTACGTATGCATAGTGACACCCTTCCAGGCCCCTCATTTTAGGAAAAACAACAGCATTAGCTCCTGGCAGATTGATACTCTCTGATAGATATTACAGAACCTGGAGAATATGTCAAGCAGCAGTGATATACTTGAGTTTTACCGAACTTTAGCCTGGTTGTGTTTGATGGGAATACAAGATCTTTTTTCCTGGCTCTCCCATGTTCTCTGCTAGTTACATGATTTCTGACATACTTGTATTTTCCAGAATGGCTGTGCACAAACAGGTGGGAGGAATATCTGTTACAGATGTCATTTCCCACAAAATGTGCTCACATAGCCTCTAATATAATTCTTGTCCACTCTTCCACACAGTGGTGTCATATATAAAAGAAAGAATTTGCATAGACACTTGGTCACTTGTTTTAGGGTATTTCTTTAAATGATTTCTTAGAAAATACATATACTACAAAGTGTAAAACCTAATCACATACATTAAATTCAACTTACTTATCTGAGGCAGTCATCACAATATCAGCTCCACTTACTTTGTATTTCTAGTAGCATTTTGATGGATTTCTTAGTTCAGATGGCCATATTTTGAGACCAAAGCTCTTAGACTGATTTGATAAAGATACATATATTGCCAGTATATCTTTACAGTACAGATAAATAATAAAATACTTCTGTAAGTACTTAACTCTCTAGCTTTGAACCCCATAAGAAATATTTTGGAAAGGAAACTACACAGCTTTGGAATGAACCAGAACACTTTCTTCTCAGAGTCTCTTTTCAGTTTAAATTATATAGTTCACACACGGCACAGTTTAATCACAGCTAATGTAAGTTTCTATATATAGTTAGATTATTTTATGCCAGTTTTTTTTTTTCCTTTTCAAGATTTCACAGCAAACTGTAAATCAAAATACAAATGTAAGGTATTAAGTATTACTTCTGGTTCCTGCAGTGTCAATTAATGTCAAGTCACTCACTACTGAATAAAATCAGATTCTGGGAGAAGTCCTTGGCATTAACAAGAGCTCAGCAGCCATTATTTGCTTCATATACTCCAGAGTTATTTTGATTAGTACTTAGGAAGCAATGTGCTGTTACTCTAAGCTTAATGTTGATGTAATTTTAAAAAGAAAATGAACATCTGTCTGTCATCTGATATGAAGATATTTGAAGGTTGTATTTTGTGTCTCTGATATTGATTAAAACAAATGCACTTTTTTATGAAATTAACTTGATGTTGGCATTTTGCTTGTGAGAGAACATAACAATAGAAAAAGGTATGCCATATATGCTTTCCATAATTTATTGCAGGTTGAGACATAAAATAAGGAAAGACCAAATTTAAGAACCAGAACATGAGCTGGTGAAAATTAGGGACATAGATTTGAAAACATCTGTGAATTTGTACAAATAGTTAAGGAACAGCTTGAAAACAGTGAGGAAGAAATGTAAAAAGAAAAGACCCAGGAAATGAAGTTATGCTGTATTAGAACTGTAAATAGTAGACTAAGGCTTCTTTTTTTTTTAAAAAAAGAGATCTATATAATTCATCCTTCTATTTAAAATTGTTTCTCCTATCACATTTATTACAGCAAATTAAATCATTAAACTTTCAATTATTGCTAGCAGAAAACCTGTTATGAACCAGCACCTTCAAATCTAGAAGAATTTCTTATATGTGTGTGGTGCCTTACTGGCATGGGGGAGATGGGAAGAGAGGAAGGATTAATTGCTCTGTGGAGTTGTGCTGCTTTAAGACCTTGTGAATCTGTTGAAGAAAGTCCTGCTTCCCTCTTGTAAACCTATTTCCTTCACTGGGATTGGGTGTTTCCCATAGAGATTTCTTCCTGCTGAAAGAAACAGCAAGTTGTCCTGGTCATGCCAGGTAGTTGATTTTAGCAGTAGTGAGGGAGCAGAAAGGCCAGGACCTGGAGGTTATTTGAGACCACACCATGTCATTTTCCAGGGACGAGGGGAGGCTCACTTCTGGGTCAGCATGGTAAGGTTGTCTCATTACTGTTCAAATGAATTGTTCTTATCTCAAACTGCGGTCTTTTTGTTTTGTGCTTGCAATTCTTGTCTCAAGCTACAGGGAGGGCAAAGAGGAGAGGGGAAGCGAGCAAACATGGTTGGAAGATTTTCAGTGGCTGCACTAAATTCTGGAGTACCAGTTCTAAACTTTTACATAGTTAGTAGTCCTCTCATGCTCCTTGCTTGTGGAGTTGCTTCCAAATTCAGCTCACCATTAGACCTTTCACCCTATCTTCCTATTACTTGGCATGTGACACTTCTGACCAGCTTATCAGACAGTTAGAAATCATCAAGACCAGTGTGGTTCTGCTCAGGGAAGTGATCAGGAGGTCAGGTCATACCTGTACTTCTTTACATGAGTATTTCAGTTGTTTACCAACATTTCCCTGATCTGTGCTCTGTGTTTTTGTTTTTTAATTCTACAGCTTAGAATTCCTACTTATAATGCCCCTTTACTGACCTAGTTAATTGATCAGAAAAATGTGTGCTACCTAGTTTTGCTTACAGTTGGATTGTCCTACATCTAACTCTGAATCTCGTTATTGAAGGGAGTCTGAATCAGTCTTGGTAATTTCAGTCTGCAATAATTTTGTTTTCTCCTTGCTGAAGCCTAGCGCTAATGTTTAGAGCTAGGTGTCTTACATTGTGGGTAATTCCCTTCCTCTGAGTTAGCAAAAGCATCATGCAATAATTTTAGTATTTAGAAGAATAGCACTTAATATTAATTTACTTCTTAGTCGCTGTTTCTAAAGCAGAACATGAAGTCTTATTTTCTACTCATCTTTCCCTGTATTACCAAAGCAATTTTGCTTTCCAGATTACGTTCATTCTTTCCCAAAAAGGTTGTTAAAAGTTATGGAAGACTATTATTCATCTACACTCTTTACTTTTACTCTAGGTTGCATTGTAGTCAGAATAATTTAATCTACTATTTTGTGGCAGAGTAAATCTAAAGAATATAGTACTGTTACTAAATTCTCTTATTTAATTGTCTTCACAGCTCATTGTATGCAGGTTATATCACCTCTGTGCTTTGATTTCTAACAGAAATGTCATTATTTTAAGCAATGAAATAACAATGTGAATAATGTAAAGAAAAGTAAAATACAAGATACAATACAATGTGTAATACTCTACTTCCTCTGCAAGGAATATCTGTTGCATAGATTTTTTTTTAATAGGAATCCATTTTCCTTTAACATCTGTATTTGCTGCTAAAGGAGAAGAAAAAAATTAGCACTTGAAGGGGGATAAATATAGTACAACTGACTTTTTATTTTATTCCAAAAGGCTGTTCTCATTGTTATTATTTTTAACAAAAGAATCACACACAAAAGGATAGGCACTAAAAGTTTTCTTAATATAGGTTTTTTTTTTCCAAACTAGCTTGCTGCATACATTCTAGTTCAGTAACTTAGAGTAGTTAAAGAAATTAGGGAATGAAAAACAAATTTTCAAGCATACATTTGTAACTGCATGGTCTGAATTTCAAGGAATTTTGTAAGGTCCCAATAGTCATTATTCTATTTACTGCAAAAATTTAGCAATCCAAAAATGGCACAGCTGAAAAAAAAGAGTTCCACTAGGAGAAAGATGAATTTCCCTTGTGCACACTAAACCGATGCCTTAGCAGGGTCTGGCAGTTTTGTCTTGAACTAATGGAAAGAGAAAGCTAGAGGGTATTCCAGAGCTCTGTGCGTGGAGGGATTTTCCACAAGTGAATACCTCCTTTCTTTGGTAAAAGATCTTCAGCTATCTTCAAGAGCAAGACCTTTTTATTTTTTCAAAGCAGAATACAGATGTCAGGAAGGCTTTGTCTAACTAGGATTTTCCAAAATAAAGTTTTCACTTTTATTGAAATGCATATATTGGAAATATACTTGATTTCTAATGTACATTTTATTTTCTGTTATTTTCTCTCCAATGTTTTAATCTAAGACTATTTCAACATTTCATTAAATGTTTTTCTTTATTTTGAGGTTTTACATTATTTTTATTATCTGAAATTATTTTATTACATGGATTTTTATAGCTGATTGCATCTGGAAGTATGGAAACCTTTATATTTTGTTTTATTATTTAAATTTCTGATTTATTCTGTAATTTCAGTTATGACAGGCTGTTGCAGTTTTGTTAAGCAATACTTTCCGTAGTGATTAAAAAAAAAAAAAAATCATAGCATCATGTTATGGCTTTATATACTAGTAGCAGTTACTCACTTTTCTCTAATCTTCTGCTGAACATGAGCCAATGGGTAGATAGCATGTAACAAAATTCTTACATTCCCAAAACAGAGACATAAAGGTGGCCTAAATTTGAGGAAGCCAATATTCCAATGTCAGGCCACTAAGTCTTACTTTGTAGCATATTTCTTGGCTTGCGTGTAAAAGTAAGGGGTTAAGGTTACTTTTCTTCAAACGTTAATGTAATTTCTTTATCATTTTAGGGCACTTCTGCTCTCTTAAAGATTTGCTGTAAATGATCCCAACAAGTAAAAATATGTTGATCCCTAAAGGCATATATGCATATCCAGGTGTTTCCATGGATTTCAGTTCATATTTTTCAGGAGCAGATTTGATGTCTAAAGACGGTCTTTCTGAATTTGAAATTTCTGGTAAAAGAATACATGTTTACAGATCAGAACATCAGCTTTAATCCATGTATTCTTTAACACAAAAATTTTCCGCTGCAGCTGCTATGTTAAGAAAATTATTGTGATTGCATAATAGTTGTGACAAAGGTCTAGTGTCACACAGGTCTTTATAAGCTCAAAAATCAGTTTGTTCCTATTACCTAATCCATATTTTTTCATTAAATTATAATTATATCTGGATTTAAAATTCAAGATATAATTTTTTTTCTTTTGAAGAATGTGGAATTCCAGGTAATTTATAATGAGAAAATGGCATTACAACATATTACAAGGAAACAAATGAGAAAGAAAACAGGAAATACCTTCTCCAAAAGAAAACAGAAGATAATTTGTGTATTTATCATGTAAGAGTAAGAAACACACGCACATTTTTTTATCACGTTCTATGTACAGCAGCCTTGACCTATTTAAGTAAAGCTCACATAAGAGCAGTAAGAGTAAAAATACATATTAATGTTTAATAATAACGATGAAATAGTGACTTTCTAGAATTTACTGCTTGGAAGTTCTTGAAATATATTTTTCAAAACTGTTCAACAGAACTTGAGGACAGAACATCAGTACCCTTGGCCCTCTGTGAGTTTTGTGAGAAGCAGCTTACACCATGGACAGGAGGGCTCGGTTTTCCCCAGCTGAGGAGGCATTGGGTGCTCTTGTGCTGCCCTAACATCCTTCTGGTACAGCAGGAGCTGCTGCACGTCCACAGTTCTTCATGAGTCATGGACCAAGTGTGGCTTTTTCCTTTCCACTGTCATTAATAAAGCTAGTAGGGACTGGGTAGTGGAGCAAGGTCACAGTCTGCTCAACAGGCAGCGGCAGCTCTGCCTCTTTGCTGCTGCACAGATGCAGAAGAGGGGAGGGCTGGTGAGGGAAAGCTGTGAGATTTGGTTCAGAGACAAAGCTGACCAGAAAATCCCCTTCAAAGCACTTTTCCGCTAAATAACAATGTAGATTTGTAGCAATCTCAGTGCCGTTCAGTTCAGTTTCATCAACATTGCCCAAACTCTCACAAGTGTGTTCACCCATCTCACTGCTCTGCTAGCAAATCTGATCTGCTCTGGATCAGAGTGTCTTGCTTTCTCCTGATGTGGGTCTGGATATCCCCAAAAGCCATGGTTAACTAGTGCTGGGAGAATACCACCAGAGGAACTGGTGATCATCTATCTGGCCATCCAACATTTGTATGACGTCTGTTCAAATTAAATAAACCGTACCAATGGGTACAAGCACTGTCTCAAGCAGAGCTCTCCATGAGTTCCTTGATGAAGGTGTGCCTTATGAAGGAAATATTCCAATATTCCCCCAGACATTGCCTGAGCCTGGTTGGGGGATGACAAAAGAATAGCAAGTTAGCTATTTTGGAAGGGAAGACAGTTTGCCAAATGGAGACTAGATACACCATGGTTTTGTTGAGGGATCTTTCATTATGCCTAATTTACAAGTTATTCTCATATTTTTTCTCTATTAAATAAACTGTTCCCTAATTAACGGTACCTGACCATTCCCATTAATCTCCTCTCAGAGGAGGTAGCTGTGACATGCATGAATATTAAAGTTGCCTTTATCTTGCCTGCTGAAGAATTGAAAAACACCATGTATACCTCTGGACATCATACATGCACACTTCCTTGAATGAGGACAGCTTTGCTGCTATCAGGGCTTGAGGTAGCTTGGTTGCTAATCCCTTTCCTGATTTCAAAAGTGACACACATTTGGAATACAAAAGAGCGAAATTGAGGTTAAATTATGAAATAGAATTATTTTCAAATCTCACTCGAAAAGTGTCTGAAGAGATAAAATAGAGCGTTATTTAAATATATAGCCTAGCAGCCTCAGTACAGAGCAGTAAGTTCATGAGTTCTATCATTGGCACTGATAGAAATTCCTGCTGGTGTTGCTTAATTCACTCACCCTAGCTGATTTATCATGGAAATGCTACAAGGCATTGAAAAGAGGGTTTATTGTAATAACATCACAGATATTTATGATAAACAATTCACTCCAATTGTTACATTGCCAAGTGGTTTGCAAGCACATATATTAGAACTGTTTAAAATTGCATTAGCTTGTGTCCTGTAACATTTGTGGTTCCTGTTCTCCATGTATTTTCTCTATAGCATGAAATAACTAAAACTTTTGAGGAAATTAGTGGAAAATGAAGCTTATAAATTTAAGCAATCACTTGCAAACACATGCTATTGCATGTCAATTATGATATGGACATGAGAGTCTTTAAAACATCAGAGGCAAAACCAACTTTTATTTTTGGAGAATCCTTCTCAGTTAAATTGCATCAGTCATAGACAGACTGCTGCAGGTACCATAAATAATTCAGATTATTGATATTTCCAGTTTCTTTTCTAGCTTTTAATCATAGTGTCTGATCTGACATTTTTCTCTGTTTTCCGCCCAGAAATTTCACGTCCTGTTTTCAGCTTTACAGTTTTAGAGTGATTAAAAAGTCTTTCAGTGCTCTGAAACAGTGTACCTGGAGGCTAAAATTTTGAGTCAGTTTTAGCCTCAGTCCATCTGTCTCATGGACTGAGTTAGCTCTGAAAGCAAATGCTGTCTGAAGCACTCAGTGAGTACCAAGGCTGAAGGGACAAACTCTGACACGCGTAGGCAAGGTCAGCTTCAGGTGTGTAGTGTGGAATTAAATTGCATAGACTTGTTTTGGGACTGGAGCTACTCATCTCTGAGGGATTAATAATATTAATCAGTAGCAGAAGGAAGAAGATGGGCACATGATTTTCCTTGCAATGCCTGGATACTGCTTGTGAATGCTTTGGCTGGTAATCAGTCACATTTCCTGCTCCTTCTCCCTAACCTCCAACACTGAACATACATCTCCATGATTCACCTGTCTGGACACATCATTGTTCACCCGTCTTACTCATGGCTGGCTCTTTTTATTTCACTCTTTAAGAAACAGAGACTTTTGACTTGAACGACTTTGTACAGTTGCTATTACTTGACTTCTCTGTTTTTGAGCCACAATTAGACAAAATTTAATAGATGTGAATATGTAAAGTATGGACAACATCTACTGGTGTATATTGACAATTTTGAGGGGTTAGAAAGAGCAAACTCTGAGGTGAGGGAAAACAGTTTTTTTAAAAGCTGCAGTTGTGCACTATATATTTGCATTTGAAGATAATTTTTGCAATTTACTTCATTATTGCTTTCTATAAATAAATAAGTAGGTCCCCAGAGTTTCAATACAAGTCTCTAAAAATATGCACATTAATCTGAGAAAGACAAGACCTTGAAAGAACTTAAAATGAATAAGTTTCCTATATGGCATTTAAGAAGATGAATATATTTTTTTTTAGCCTATAATAATTTTATGAAGGTGCGTGTAGGACAATGAAGAGTTTAAGCATGACCACAACTTTAGCAGCTGTGTGATCAAAGGTGAATAGAATAGAATAGAGCACAACAGTTAATCTTGGAAGGAACATCCAGTGATCATCTAGACCAACTGCCTGACCACTTCAGGGCTGACCAAATGTTAGAGAATAGTAAATGCATTGTTCAAATTCATCCTAAACATTTGACTGGCTTGGGGCATAGAGCAACTCTTTAGGAAACCTGTTTCAGTGTTTGACCATGCTCTTGGTAAAGAAATGCTTCCAAAAGTCCAGTCTAAATGTTCCCTGATGTGCTTTGAACCATATCCATGCATCCTGTCGCTGGATCTCAGGTAGAACAGTTCAGCGCCTCCCACTCCACTTGCCCTCCTCAGGAAGCTGCAAAGAGCAATGCTGTCACCCCTCAGCCTCCTTTGCCCCAAAGTAGACAAGTCTGAAGTCCTCAGCTGCTCCTCATAGGACATTCCTTCAGGCTCTTTCACAATCATGAAATTCACATTCATCCATGCTTCTGGATGCATGGACCTTCATATCTTTCTTGAATTGTGGGGCCCATGCAGCACTCCAGGTGAGACCACACCAGTGCTGAATTGAGGAAGAAATCAACTCATTTATCCAGCTGGTTATGCTGTGTTTAAAGCACTCAAAGATGGGATTTATCCTCTTGTATGCCAGGGCACACTACTGGCTCATATTGAGCACCCCTTAATCACTTTCTGTAGGTCTGTTCTCCAGACTCTCCTCTCCTATTTTATTTTTGTTCCTCTTGTTTCTCCAGGTGTAGAGTCAAGTGTTTGGTCATTGTCACATCATGTCATGTCATTGATAGTTGCCCAGTGCTCCAACGTACCAGGATATTGGAGCACTCTCTTATTCCCTGAGAAAATCAACAGCACCTCCCAGTTTCGGATAATCATCGGTAGTATTGTTATAATTACTATACAATCATTTTAAATAAAAGAAATTGCATTACATACAATTATTACATAATATTTGTAAAACTATTTCCTTCTCATCCTCTTTCTCTTGCAATAACATAACATCCACACATATGCTGATCAGACTAATTCTGCCACCAAGAATTACTAAAAGAGCATTTTATAAAGAATATCAGAACAAGGTAAGTGTACTGCAATGTTCTTGTGTTGTTCTTTTCTGGATTCTACTGAGCGGTTTGTCTGAGACTGATATGAGTAGCTGAACTGTGTTTATTTATTCTTGGTAGCCCTTCCATGAATTCTTAATTGCTCTTGATCTTGTACACAATTTTTCATGCACAATGTCTCATTGAAATGAGCTCCATCATTTAACTGCATTTTATGTGGAAGAATGTTTTTCAGATTGACATCCAAAAATTTTGTTTGCTATGTCTTGCTATGTCTTTTTTTTTTTTTTTTTCTGAGACATTGAAAAAGAACAAATGATAAAACCCAAAAAAAAACCAAACAAAGAAAAACCCAGCTTGTTTCAACTTTCTTGGACATTTGTGGTTTGATAAATCTTTACTGTGTTAAAAATCATTGAAGTTTTTCTTAAGATGATGAAAATGGCATTATTTTAATCACTAGCTATCGCTCTTCTTTTGATCCTCATGTTACTTTTCCCTCTACTTTTTCCTGGATTTTGCTTTGTTTTGTTTTGTTTGTTTTTTTTTATAAGGTGATTTGGTTTATTTTAACCAAATATTCCTGTTCCAGGAACATTGTGTATTCTACAGTACCACAACATTGCTTTCTGATTAGTTCTCCATTCCTTACCTAATAAATTATAATACTCAATTTGCTTGTTTGACTGCTTCTGAACATTAAGATGATTACTCTATTTTCATAGAATAATGTATTATAAGTCTGAAATATCTTTCCCCTGTAGTACAAGCTAGTGCAAAGTCCTTCACTGTGCATACAAAATTAGAATTGATTTTCCCGTTGTTTTTCCCCATGAGTATCACTAACAATAATAATTTTCAGCCTGTGAATCTAATCACCATAAAACATCATTAAAGCTAATTGAACATTTATATAGATAATCACAAAGCTTACCCTGTTATATTAGAAAGTAAATAGATAAACCTTCATATTTTTGGACAGAGTTTTTTGCAATAAAGAAATAAAGTTTTATAGTACTTTCCTTCCCTGCCCCCCTTCTAGTTAGTTAACAGTAAAATCCAATAATTTCTCAGTCTTCTGTAACAATGCTAGGAAGTGCTGAAATTCCAGGAAATTCTGTCTCTGCAACACTTCAGTGTGTTGTCACAGATTACTCAGTTTCACTGTCAAGCATTTACTTGAATGAGTGGATGGAAAACCAGTCAGAATTTGAAGCCAGCCTCTAAGGAAATGCTCCAGTAAAATGCTATATAATATTCAAGGGGGATGAATGTTTACATTCTGACTGATTGCTATATTTCAATATGGGACAAATTCCTGTGATACAATTAATAATACACTGTGACAACGTCCATTGACTTTAATGAAGGTGAAAATGGTATGGAACAATGTTTTTGCAGCATGTTTTGAAGATAAGACAACATTTGCCTTAGTGTTTTCTCTTTACTAACCTGCTTCACAGCAGAGCACCCTTGACTGAAATAACTTAATTCATTGCTGTCATGAAATGCAGCAAAAGTTTCTATTATGTTATAATGTTAAGCCGGATTAATAAGAACCTTTATATGAGAAACTACCTTAAATTAATGTAAGAAATTGAAATCTTAATTGCTATCTGTGATCTAGGCATACAGCATATGAACTACTGGAACAAATGCTCTTATTAATTTATCTAGAGCTTTGAAAAAAATGTCCTTCATGAGAAAATGCAGGAGATACTTATTACCTTCAATGTCACAAGCAGGGTGCTCTAATCTTGGAGAATATAATTTGAGACAGAGATAAGAATGAAATAGAAGCTATTTTATGGTTGGAAAGCAGAGTATAAAAAGAGAACTTTGCTCCTTTTGATATACTTGTATTATATTGGAGGATTTGCAGTTAAACATATGGATTTAATAGGAGGTTAAATTACACTAAACATAATAGATGGGTCACACAAAACCATACCTGCAAAAAAAAAAAAGAAAAAGAGATAGAGCATAATATTCAGATATTCTTTTGAATATGGAAACAAATTGTCTTTTTCATTATTTCAGAGGCTGATTTAAATAAAAAATGCAAACTATTGAAATAAATTTTTAAAAATTTCTTGATGTGCCACTCTCCTATAAACTTCTGATGACAAGGCTATGACAGATGGCCTTTAGGCTTCTTTGGCCATCCTACTTTGTGATCTCTAATTAAGTCCAGATCACATCTTCCATCTGGAAAACACTTTCTGGCAGCAGGAATTCTGGCTACAGAAGGCAAATAAGAGGCTGTACTGCAGTTTTAGAGACTCTGAGCAGATAGTCTCCTCAAGCTGCCCTTAATAACATGTGAGCTTTAGCAGTAGTTCTAATATTAGTCATATTTGATCACGTATTCCAAAGTAAAATGAATTAAAATACAGTATGTACTCATGCAAAATTGACTATTTCGGTACAAGCTGATATTTTTATCTAACAAGCTGGATGATTTTCTAGGTTAATTAAATGAAGGAAATCTCATTGATTTGTATATTGGAAATGTAATCAGTGAAACATCACATAGAGGGCGGCAGCTGTTATACAACTCAAATAATCCATTCCAGGTGAACTTGTGTAGGGGGGAAGATCAAATGCCTCGTTCTCTTCTGGAATCCATAGGGCATCCAAGACATTCATGTGGAATTAGTTGCAATAGCATGGAACCTATCACAGAATCACAGAATTTCTAGGTTGGAAGAGACCTTTAAGATCATCGAGTCCAACCCATGTTCTAATACCCCAACTAGATCATGGCACCAAGTGCCACATCCAGTCTTTTTTTAAACACATTGAGGGATGGTGACTCTACCACCTCCCTGGGTAGATGATTCCAGTATTTGACCACTCTTTCTGTGAAAATATTCCTCCTTAATTCTAGCCTGTATCTCCCTTGGCGCAGCTTGAGACTGTGTCCTCTTGTTCTGTCTGTTGTTGCCCGGAGAAAGAGACCGACCCCCAGCTCACTACAGCCACCCTTCAGGAAGCTGAAGAGAGTGATGAGGTCACCCCTGAGTCTCCTTTTCTCCAGGCTGAACAACCCCAGCTCCCTCAGTCGTTCTTCGAACCTTTGGGAGATCCATGCTTCCTTGGAGTGACAGCTGAAGATGTGGTGGATATGGTAAAGCCTCAAGTAATGTTAGGCCTAATATAACCAAATCTCATCTTTCTTGTCTGCCTTAAAGTGCATAGACTCTACCCTTAAGCTCCACTACCTGTATTAACAAGGCCTTAATTTTTCTTCTCGGGGAATGTTAATCTGCTTTATGTAAAACCAAGAGAAATCAATGGATTTACTTTACAGTAAAAAAAAAAGACATCCTGAACTAAATTTTACTGGAGAATTATAGCAATGACCTTTAAATATTTGCTAATAGAAATAGATAATAAAATAAATTAGGAGGAGGTCCTAAGAATGCTACATGGTCTTTTAGATGACCTTAAGGAGAACTGAAATATTAGGAAGAGAGTGGAGTAAAATAGTGCAAAATAGCTGGTCATATAATTCAGGAACAATTAGTAAAATTTCTGGTACTGACCTGAAAATCATCATCTGAAGATATCAAAGGACAAAAAGGATTGTTTGAACACAGGGTGATTTTGAATCACTAACAGGGTATGACAATGGAAAAGCAAATATTCTTGAATGCATGAGAATACATATTTCCAGTAGAAACAAGAACTTGTTCCTGTCATGCTAGCCACTGATTACACATATTTAGAGTCAAAATATGATCCTATCTGTTTAAGAAAAACTAAGTCAGACTTCAAGCCTGCAATAAATAAAGCCTGCATTGTTCAGATAATCAACATCAGAAGAAAAAAATCAGTAATTATAGAAAAAATATATATTCTTTAGATATATATATAAATCAAGGCATAATAAAGGAAAATAGTAAAAATATAAAATGTTTGTGGAAAGAATTGTAAATTGATAGATAGAAACATGTTTCTAGCCAATAGAGGAATAAAGCTTTGGAAATTTCTGATTGGATTAGTGGACATTTCAATCCCAACACAGATATTTCTTTACACTTTTTGTTTTGAAGTCTGGGTCCCTACCCACTCAATATCCAGTGGTTTTAGCTTCTGCACATGTTTTCCTATTCAAATGAACACAAAGAAAAACATCTATACAAATACACTGCATACTACAGGAAATTTTTGGATTTTTTTCCTGGGATAATAAGGAAAAAAAAAGTTTTCTAAATTGTTATTTGCTCATTTTCATGAACATTCTTATCATTCCCATCATTTGTTCTTGTTGAGCAGGATGAGAATATCAAAAGGGCAAAATGCTTTCGGTCTGAAAAGACTGTGTACAAATTCCATAAAGAAAGAAAATCTGCTGTTCTTTTTAGTCTCTTTTTCTTTCCTTTGGTTTAGTCCCAATATAGGAAGTTAATAATTTAAATAACTCCACTTCCTTTTAATAGAAAAAAGCATCACAAGTCATTTTCTAGCTATAAGGTAAATGTGATCTCTTCAGCACTTTCACCCCCCTGAGTCAATTGCCTGCAACACTCTACTTAACAAGTCCCTCCAGCCCAGGGTGGAAGACAATTTAGTCCCATAGCTCAGTTGAGACTCTGAGAAATTTCTGTGCAGTGGTGGCAAACACTTTTCTCAGGTTCTGCATCAATCCTGTTCATAACCAGAAATCCTGTAGGAATTTCAGGATTCAGAAATTTTCACAGATGAAGGTACACTGAGATTGCTAAACTAACATAAACACAGATTATAAACCAAATTGGTCACCTAAGGCACCAGTGCCTTTGTCTATTTTTTCTGCTCTTTTCTTGTCCAGAAAAAAAATGACTTTTTTGTTTTTTGAAGTCCTTTTTGACTCACTCACTTTTCTATTTCCACTTAAATCCTCTACTCTCCCATTTTCTTTTCTTGTTTGGTACATGCCTTTCTGACAGGTAAATAAGAAGCTTACACGTAAACTTTTAAATGCTCATGGGAAGATTATACAACCAACAGCTGAAACTACTCCATATGTATCACTCTGTAAGTACCGAAAGGAAAAACAATCAGAAAAAAATTTTGCCAACAAATTTTCATTTGAAGAGCTGATTTCAGTTTTAATTAGTGACCTGATCCTTGGCGTGTTCTTTCTTTTGTGTTGAAAAAAAGGAGCACTCAGGTCACTGGACTCTTATCAAGCAGAATTTATTTTTCTAATTGCAGCTTTGCAGCTATTTTGTTAGGAAATATGTATATGCCCAAGCCATATCTCCTACTAGTAAGCTATTCAAAGGTCTCAGACTTTTCTTATGACTTACATGAAGATTAAAATTAAGTGGGAACTGAAAAAAAAAACAAAAAACAACTATTTAAATCAGTTACTACATCAAAAATAGGAAAAAAAACTTGAAAAAAAAAAACCATTTAAAATGTTACCATATGTTCAAGGATGACATTATCTTACAAAGATGAGGGAAAAAAAAAAACATTAGTAAACCTGGACTTCATGCATTATAAAACTTGAAGCAAATAGTTAGAACTAGAGGAGACCTTTTATGTAGCTTTATGTAGCTTTAATACTCAATATACACAGAAATAGAAGGATTTCAGAATATGCCTGGCTATTTATGTGTAGGAATCTTCTATTTTTCTTCTATTTTTTTTTTCTTCTGAATAAAATAAGCAGTCTATAGAGACATTTTTTCCAATCAAACAACAAAAATTAAGATTTTCTCTAGATCATATTTCCCTATGTCACTGATAGGGCACATAACACATTATGATTGTAAGGCTTGTGGCACTGGGGCTAGCTTCTTACTACTTATTTTTGAAGTGTCAGCCATAAACTTTTGCTAGGGATCCTGTGCGATTTAGACAGTAATAAAAACAAATATTTTAAAATGTATATTGAATAAATATATCTTCTGTAATAGATGAACCAACTCTATATGAAGAGGCTAAATATAAAGGATTTGATTTTAAAACCATACCTATGGTGTAAAATGAAACTACAAGTGTAATATAGGAATAAAAAACCTCTCTGATGACAGTATATGAGACACAAGGCACAAGCTCTTAGCAGATGAGTAACCTCTTCTCCATCAATCCCACACACAGACCATCAGAATATACTTGAGTTATTCCAAATAATCCGCTTTCATTCAGCTTCTCTCAATGGACTTTCTTCCCTTTCTACTGGTCATATCCAACCTTGCTGCCCCAAAGCCCTTTTGCCAAACTTAGACTTTGTTAAATCTCTGTGTTATAATGGACTTAGGCTTATATCTCCCACCAGCATGATCCAGTCAAATAGTTCTGAAAAGGTGGAACACAGCTATCTTGTCACTTTCAAATCCTGTTCCTTCAGTACTCTGGAAACTACTATTTTGCTGTTTTTCTGGAAGGAACAAGATATAGCAAGACATATTAATAGTCTCCAGAATTCCTTCTATCTGAGGAAGTCAAAATGTAGCAGTCTATAAGCTGCACTGCTTCCCAAATTCCCTCATTAATTAGGCAAGGCTTACAGGGAGAGGACAGAAAAAAAAAGCTGCAGGAGGATGAACTTGGAAAGGAGAGGAATACAAATGTGTTTGGGAGATGCACTGCCTTTATGAGCCAAATGCTACAAATAGCTGCTCTAGCCTTGAAATGAAAACTGATGAACTCCCCGTATCCTTCGAAAGCCATGGTAACACAAAACATTTGGGATATTTAGACAGTATCCATCCTGAGGGTAAATTTTCTACAATATATGTTCTCCTCAAAGAAAGAAGTGAACAGATTTAGAAGCTTTTCCTGCAAGTAGATGTCAAAACCAACAAAATTAAAATCTTGAAAGGAAGTAGCAAGGGGAAAGATATTTTAGTAATGAAAACATAATTACAGTGTCCCTGATAAAGCAAGACCACAAGAAACTAATTTACAAAATAATTTTCTGAAACACATGAAGATTACATTTCTTTCTGGGAAAACCATCTATTTTGCATGCACATTCCTCTTGTGAGATTGAAATTCTAAAATTTAGTTTCTGAGTAAGAACAGAAGAACATAACTGGATTCTGTGATCTAATCATATCTAGGAATATAACCTGCAGTTGTCAAAAAACATGATTTAGACTTTCTAATATAAAATTCAATTTTATCTGTCACACCTGTTTTTCTTTTTTTTTTCTTTTTTTTCCCATGCATAACCCTAAAAAATGCCCTCTAAATAGACTTACATTGGTATAAATAGCTAGAGAAACCAGAGTATTGTTCTTGAAAAAAGGCAGGGAATAAGGTGTTGGTAAATTTTGCAGGATGTTGTTGTCAAAACTCTTTTATCTGTTAACTGGAAAGAATCTTAAAGCTGAATTCACGGCATCTCAGCTGTGGCTGATCTTGTGTGCTTCTTGTACACCAATCAGGGGATTCCCTCCCCTTAGGATCTGTGGCTGAAAAAGGATGCTTGCAACATACTTTGCCTAATCCATTTGTATATTCTGAAATTACTGAGATGGGGGCATATTTTTTTTGGCTATTAACATACTAAAGATCTACACCTTTGGTAATTATTCTTCAAGTTTGTCAAAGAATAGGTGTTTTTTTAATAGTTTTTTGTCCTCACAGAGCAAATTTTCTTGTGAGTCAGAAAATTATTTTCATCTTATCTTCAGTCTAATTAGTAATGTAAAATAGAAATTATCCAATTCCTTTGATTGTTTCTGTACAAAACAACCATGAAAGATTCTGTACTTAAATAATTTAACTCTATGAAATTAATTTTAAAAAATGCAAGCCTTCAGTTGCTACAGATCAGGAACAATTAATAATGTAAAAGGAATTTTAACATTTGTTTTTCTGTAAATAGCAATATTATTCAATGGCAAATTACAATTCAACATTACATCTACAGGACCACTCAGAAGGACTAGAAATTGAGTTATTAATAAATGTCTTTCTCTTATTGGTTATTAAATTAGACTATTATACACGTAATTATATCATCATGATGAGCCAAGTGGATGAAATAAAAAGTATTCTCTGATGGCTTAATATCAGAATGAATCATTGCTGATACTTTAATCTTCATAAGTCACTGGGAAAGTGTACCAAAACTTACCTGGCTTCAGGAAGATCAGGAACGTTAAAACCATATCCATAGCAAAATGAAAGTTCTAGAATTTTGGAGAATTTAGGATATTTAAGACACCTTATAGAAACTGTCATATACCTTGTTTGTTTAAGGTATCCCAAATAGGAATATTTTATAAGATAATATTCACTGTTATTTAGGCAAAATTACAATCTTTCAGTTCTGAGTATTCAAATGGTCTTTAGTAGTAACTGCAAATATCTACTCAGTAGTCCCTTTTACTCCTATTAGTTATTGCGTCATTTTAAGTCGAGTGACCAACCTGCACTACTTACAGGAAGGCACAAATGTGCGAATTGTAAATGGGTTGGTGACATTTTGTAATAATTTCAGTAATGATTTTTTTGCCCTCACTTTTGCTTTACTTGTGCCAAGCCAATTCTTCACAAGATCAAAAGCTGAAAGGTAAAAACAAGTTCTTTTTTACAGTCTCATAAGATGCAGATGTATTTCAATTGAACAGGGAACATAGCTTCTTCTGACTTATTTTATTTATCTAGTCAATGTACTGAATAAAAGAGCAGCATGATCCTTTGCTAGATGTACTAAAAGTGCATATGAAAGGTCATGTACTAAGCTGTCCTGGTTTCAGCTAGGGTGGAGTTAATTCCTTCTCAGTGCCTGTTATAGTGCCATGTTTTGGTGAGCAATTGCATTGTGCATCACTTGCTTTTTCCTTTTCTTATAAATTTCATTATCATTTACCATTATGATTGTATTTTAATTTATTATTGTATTTTTCTTTATTTTCAATTATTAAACTTCTTATCTCAACATACAGGTTTCTACTTCAATTCTCCTCAGTTCACTTGGGCGGTGGAGAAGAGCAGGTGTTGAGTGAGCAGTTTTGAGGTGCTTCATCTCCAGCTGGGCTTGAAACCACAAAATAAGCTTTTAAAATGTGGCCATCAGTTTCAGCCATAGCATGTATATAGGTTATTAAATTCTTGAAAAAGGCATTTATGTTTTGCTTGTCACTTTCTT
This sequence comes from Ammospiza caudacuta, assembly GCF_027887145.1. NCBI lineage: Eukaryota > Metazoa > Chordata > Aves > Passeriformes > Passerellidae > Ammospiza > Ammospiza caudacuta. The sequence continues at coordinate 65,273,091 of NC_080594.1, forward strand.
ACACAAATCATTATAATCCCCTGTAATCAGAAGGAACACATTTTAATATCTCTTTATTTTGCCCTTCATAAAACTTTCTCAGAAATACCATAGTACCAGTATTAGTAACATGGGTCCAATGCCAAAGTCCATATGGATTTTTTTACACAGAGAAACACAGAAAATAATGCTTTTGTCTCAATAGGGCTGTACAACACTTGACAGAATTGCAGCACTTGACACAGATTTGATAAATCTATTTGCTGTGCAAGCGAATATTTTGCAGTGGCAGGGCAAGGAGATAATTTCATACTTGGTGGAGTTCTAGTACACTCAGAAGATTTGCCCTGTGAGTGATTTTAATCCGTGTTGTGTCTTCATCAGAGATGCTTCTGAAGTGCTCTGAAAATATTTAGCACCTGTGCATACTCACAGCAATATTGGTGTGTATTTCTTACCCATGTGCTCCTTATCTCCTGACTTCCGAGTCAGCACTGAAGTGATAAAAGTATCATGAGGACTGACTTTAGCATGCAAAGCTTTCTTTAACTAAATCTTTTCTTCTCTGTTATCCTCAGGCATTTAGGCTGGTGACAGAAGCATATCTACAACTGCAGATGGAAAAGATTCAAATGCCTCAACCCAGGAAAAAAGATATTTATTCATGGATATTTCTCTGTTGCTTAAATCAGTCTCTTAACCAGAACAGACTACAATGAGACTAATATAATTCAAGATAGGAAACTAAGTATAAGCACTGGCATTGCATATTACATGTTGATAAGACACATATCAGCCAAAACTAATTAGGTATACAAATGGAAAAGCAATTTAAACTTCAAGGGGACAAGGAAAGTAGACAACTGGCCCCTAATGGAGCTTTCAGCCCCTTAGGAAGATGACTATTATTGCCATAAATGCGCATGGATACGAACAACACAATTATCTTTCTGTGAAATTATTTTGAAGATTATGTGCCTCCTTCCTTACTTTTCCTCAATCAACTTGGCATCTGATTTCAAGCTAACTTGTAAATGCAGTGGTAAAACTGTAAAAAAGTATAATAACTTCTAGAGGTGGCAGATAAAGTCACTACTTAGTCACACAGCTGGATTTTGCACCCAGATTTCTCAGATGTTTCTTTTCAGAGCCATGCTAGAATTGAATGTTTTTCAGAAATACATTTTCTATATCTACCTTAGACTGCAATTTTCAAGAACTAATTTAAAACAGAAGATTACTCTAATCAAGGAGATAGACATCCTCTGCTGTTCTGTGTCACACCTGTGCAGGTTACTCAATACTCTAATAACAGTTAACACTAAGTGAAACACATACTTCAGTAGCTCACAATTTCTATAACATAACTAAGGCTCTGAAAAGGAAAGCCAGTAAAGGCACACATGTAAAAATAATCTTTTAATGTTATTCTTAAAGAAAAATAAAACAGCTTTTTTGAAAAAGCAAGTATAACAGTGAGTGAATATTTTAGTTACTGCACGCAGGTGAGTATAGCTTTTTCTGCAGAGAAAAAAGTAGGTAATCCTGCTGCCACAATGATTTTTCGTTTTCTGGAAAAAAAACCTGTTTCAATAGGTATCTGTGCTAGGAAGTCAGTGCAGGATTCTTTGATAAAATCTTTTTCTGCATTTAAAAAAATGTTAGCTCTGTTGCATATGTATTAACCTCTCTCAAGCAATTCACAAAATGACAAAAGATAATTGCTATGAAAAAAGCAAATTATTTTGGTTATGAAAGTTTATGCAGACTTGTTAGAGAAATAAACTGTATGAATAAGAAGTGTCTGCCTATCTTTTCACTTTATTGTTTTCAAAAAAGCATTTTCACACTATAGGTCAAACAGAATTGCATATTATGACATAAAATGGGTGAACATCCCTAATTCTGTCTGTAAAGTAATAAATTGCTAGTAAAATTGTTTTGAGGTGTAATTTATGCCATCTACTCTAAAAACTCATCAGCTAATGGTATCTAGCCTTATTTTCATTACTTCAGTTTAGATGAAAAATAAAAGGTACTGTGGCATACTGCATTCAGCATCAAAAACAGTAACAGGAAATGTTCCATGGAGTTTACATAAGCTCATACATGTAGAGGTGGCCACAGAAGCTAATACTGCCTAGTGAAATTGAAACAAATTGAAAATTTACATATTATTATAAACATCCAAATTAATTCTTTCCATTTGGAATCAGCAGACAGCTGAAAATGCATGAATAACACAAAAAAGAATCCCAAAGTATTTTTACAAGAATTAAACCCAGTGTTATTGTTTAAAATCATCCATCTACATAGAGGCAGTGGGACGCATAGAGAAGACTACAAAAATTCTCGCATCCTAAGGTGCAGGCTGTAGTAGCACTTTCAGGCTCTGGAGTGGCACTTCATGAGTGCAGCATAGTGCTGCTCGTTCTGAATGCCAAAGAGGAATTTGGCTCCAAGTGAGGTGTATGGTGGCACAGATCCCACTGCCTTTAGTATAATTTCGCCACTGATCTCTGTAGAGAAGTTGGCCTTCAAATAATTGTATACATGGCGATATGATATCCACCTATTATTTACAGTTTTAGGATTATGCCCATACCTATCAATACTTTGTAGCTAAATTATGTCTTTTGGACTACCATGACCTAAATTCAGACTGGTGAGGTTGAGTGGTCTTTATGTTACACTTAGTGACACAGGTCTTTTTTAACACAACAAAACCTCAGAATTAGTCCTTCCCCTATTTTTGTCTGGACTGACTGTGCCACTGTGTGCAGTGGGAGCTGCCTATGAACATGCAATACAAATGCAGCATAGAAGAGTATGGGCATGGGAGGGTGGCTGAGGGCTTGAGAGCACAGGATGATACCAGAGGCCCAGGGCTAAAAATGCGTCAGAAATGGTCAATTAGTGGCCACCTCTGGAGAGTAAACTGTACAGGTGATTTTACAGATGAAAAAAAACCAAAGAATAAGTACCCAGCAAATGGAAAATGTACCACATAGAGTAGATGTGACAGAAGGTGGAATCAAAGACCAGTTTAGGAGGTTCTGTTAGAAAACACATGACAATATCCCCAAAAACCCCAAGAGTAAGGAGGAAGACACCCCACAGCTCCCAAAAACCACATTATAGTCCTCCTGGAAAATGATTTGGACTGATGATTTGCCCAAATACCTCTTGTTTTTTTATTAAAGAGGATTAGCTGCAGTAGTAATTTAGTTTATAAATGTTAGCAATTACTAGAATACTAAGAATTAAATTCACTAGAATACTACAGTTATTAGAATTTATAGGTTTTGGAAAATTAGTAATTTCGTGGTTATAATGCTAACAGACTGGTATAAATTACTGATACAAATTCTTCATTGGGCTTATATTGTGAATTTCTGCAGCACACAAAGAACACACAAGGGATGCTATCGCATTTTACATGTTTGATGAGAGTCAGTCTCTCCTGTGGAAAAAGTTCAGGCACTAACAGAATCATGTTTATGAGGCTACTTATGACACAAAACAGCTGCATTCACTTTTTACTGTGTTCCTTTCCTATTTAGTCATATATTCAAATATTTGTATGGTTTCTTTTACATGAAATATAACTGATCCTCAAAACTCTTTATGCTGCTCATCGCTGAAACAACCTTTTGAATTTGCAAGTTCTACTGTTACCGCTTCACATGTGGCAAACAGATATTTGGAGTATTACCACATTCTGTTTCACCAAAATGTCAATTCTCTCTCCAAGCAAACATGTATGATTGGAGTCACACAGGATGATGTGAAAATACCAGCTGGTAACCCAGCTGTGGTACCTTGTTACTGACTGCAGCCATCCGAGTGAATGCTAAGCTCATATGAATGTAATCTTCCCAGGTATGGATCTGGATGCTTTACTGCAAAATCTGTATAGACCCTGAAAGTCTTGCACTCAAGGTCTTAAAGCTACTTACTCATATATAAAATTCCAGGTAAATGACTGAGGAGGGTTTTAAAATCAACCTTCACGCTTTTCTCTGAGGAGCTGAAGATCACCAAAAAAAAAAAAAAGATTTTAATAAAGAAGAAATACAAGCCTCTTATCCTCAGTTACTCAGAGCCTTAATCACTGAACTGTCCTTCCTTATTTACATAAAATAATAATCAGTAATGTACATTTTCGCATCAAATTAATCCCTCACAGTTGACATTTATTTCTTTAAGAGGTATCTTCAGTAGTGCAACTGTTCACTCTTTGAAGCAATGTTACACACTTCAGTCATTGTGCATAGGAAAGAAAATAGACAAAACAAAGGGAATTCACCTTCTACCTTTCCTTTCTTAGCTCTATTTTAGGTTAAAAATACAAGATGTCTCTTTAAACACACAGGGAACAGAACACATAATCAAAAAGAGCCAATCTGCGTGCAAGGAATTGTCAAGTTAAAATTCAGATATTCAGATTTTATGTAGGAAGTAATTTTCATAGTGAATTTGAATAAAACCTCAGATTTTTATTCAAGGATTTTTTTTTCTGCTGTTTTGCTTTTTTTTTTTCCCCCGATAGATGCTATTATGAAACAAAGCTTTCTGTATGTCTTGAACCCAGTTCTATTGGAATAAAAGATAGTTTAGCACAGAGAGACTTTTGCAGTAGTGTTAACTTCATTTGAACTTGGAAACAGAGTCTGGCATGGCAGGCAGAGCAGGGTCAAATCCTGCAGCTGTAACAATTTGATTCTTGATTTTGCGACACTGAATATCACCTTGGCTCTTCATAACTAGATTTTGGGATCAATTTTGTCTACAGATGCAATCCATAGCTGGTAGAATTCAGATATACCACAGAAGATGCTTTTAACTTATTAATAAAATCAGTTAATTTTAATGAGATCTTTTTGGCACAAATTAGGAAGGGAGCCAGTGCAAGCTGACTCACTGGAAACTGTTTCAGAGTTGAGTCTGTTTTAGAATAATAATAAAAGTGATTGTCATTCTTTGAGAAAAACCATATCCCATGCTTATAAAAATGGTGATAATAGCTGAATGGATTGCTAAAGCTATATTTTCAAAGAGAAGCTTTTGATCTTAAGGACTCCAGAAAGTTTTTGGCAAGGAGGAATGGGAAAGGTCATGCCTGTGTCTGTACTGTATTTTTCTTTTGTGGGCATAGCAATTAGTACATGAAATTATGGAAAAAAATTCCAATTTTCTCAAAGAAATTGGATTAGAAGAGAATCAGATAGAATAAATAATTTGAAAAATGGATGTTTATAATCTCAGCGATATTTCTTCTGTGGAACATTATGGAAATCATGCAGGATGCAAGCAATAGGCTGAACAGACGATTCATTAAAAAGCTTTTCATTCACTTATATGTGGTTATCCAAGTGCTACTGCTAAGGTAATCTAAAGACTAGCAAAAACAATATAATGACATCCATGGAGTTGACATGCTATGAACAGCCTTTCAGGGAGAACAAAACTGTCAAACAAGGTTCTAATTTGTTGAAACAGTAGGAATCTGTGCTTGAAGGCCTCTTGTATCCCTGTGTTTTGTTTCATACATGGTCCTGAAAAATTTCACAGGTGCTGTTCTGATGTGACTGGGTTAACCCTGTGGCTGTTTCTGGTCTGGAACAAATAGGTGTCGCTGGCAAAATTCAGTTCAGCTCCCATTCTGTCATCTGAACTTTGGCAGCATTGTAAGAGGTTTGATCTAAGAATGCCTGAAGGTGGCAGTTAGTGATGATCTGCACCTCAGGACCTGAAGGGAAAAATTAAAAAAAAGAAAGGGATTGCAAACACAGAGGAATTTGATTCAGGCACCTGAATAGTCATTAGAAGAATTTCAGCAGTAGAGAATGTAATAAATAAAGTTCTACTCTACATGCTGCTTTTAGCATCACTCAAATTTATCTTCTGCCTCATTCCACAGCTTTCCTTGAAAAGCTTTTCTAAACTACATACTGGAAAAAATAATAAAAAAACAAAATCAAAACAAAAAACCCCCAAAACTTAAGAGATCATTCAATTTATATTAAGTGTAAAAGTAGTACAAACTTTTTTGTTTTTTTTTCATCTGGATAGTATGGGCAATTTAATCTCACATCAATTTTGTAGATGTTTGTTGATAGAAAGGTAAAATATAAGCTCAGTGGAATTCTGTCAAGTCTGATGGTATTCTGTTGGTGACAGTTATGGACATGGATGGAAATTTTCCAGAAAAATAAATATTATTTCATGTATTTACAGGCACTAAATTTAGCTACATGTGTTATAAATTCCCATTAAAGATAAGAAGAGAACAACAAAGAAACAGATAGTAGCTGACAGGTTCTGCAACAAACATAGCAGTAATGTGATTGACAAAGTTTAGGTAATTGATTCTCAAAAAAGTTGAAAAAAGACAGAAAAAAAGTTAGAGAAAGATTTAACCTTTTTGATAAAAGAGCAGCTCAGCTTCTCCAGGGCAGAAACAAGCATATTCAGTTACTGTTAGCTTGCTGAAACCATGGCTGCAAACTAATTAATCACTGGCATTTATCAGTAATTAACACTGTCTTCCCCATCTCACTTTTGCGGTAATTGGATTGTTTTTCAGAGCTTAAAACATTATATGAGTGACTTGGCTTGAGCCTGGGTTTAAGAATGAGCTGTTAGAGATGGGAAGATTGCTTTCTGGAGGATCATACAAAGACAAATGCATCAAAAGCAGGCCTTATTTACAAAAAATTGATGAACAATTTTACAAATCTCTGAACTCTGTTAGGTGGGTGATTAGTTTCCACATACACTGAACATCTTCTGAAATGAGTAATAAGCCAGGATCTTTTCCAGTTTATAATACCAGGGTATAATGGTCTGGGAAGGGAAATCTGCAGGAGCCCAGCACAAATTTTTTGTCTAGGAAAACTGGACCCCAAGCAGATTAAGTCAGTTCTTTGCTCTCTTCCTTTCCTAGTATAACAGCAGACACCCCCAACTCTGGACTTTTGACAGAGAAACTACCCTTAGCAGAGAGGATGGTATAAATGATATAGTTCCTACTATTATGCCCAGTAAATTTTTTCTTCATGAGAAAAATAAAGAACATTAAAATTGTCAGATATCTGCTTCCTCACTGATACTTTAAAATGATAATATAAAGATTTTTCAAGTAAGAACATCTATTAAACTCTTATATGAGTTTTACTTCAGCAAAAAATGCAAATTTGGGTTCTTCTCCAAGTAATAATATTTTTTCTTTGATTTTATGATTCCATGGTAACTTTGTTTTCAAGAATATCTCTGTTTTCCTGGAAAACTCCAGATGTGATCACACCCCACAAACAACATAAATGATCAATTTAATACATTTTTTTCTGTCTTTATTCAGAGGTAGAAACTTTTACCTCTTGTGGTGGTTTGACCAGAAAGAAGTGGGAATTCTGGGATGTTCTGGTCAAACCAATGGGTGCTTGGATTTTTATATTGGCACCTGGGGTAGCCAGTGGTCTTTAGGACACACCTCCGAGAACACCCAGGGGTTAAAAGCAGAGCTTCGGCCCTGGGAGGCTCTCTTGGGACCTCGAGGGACCGAGGTCGGAGCTCTCCCCCGTCCAGCCGCTGCCGCTGGGCGGGGGAGGGGCAGCCATGCGGTAGGCCTGGGCCTGGACAGACATGGGAGTGAGGAGGCCTTGGAGGATGGAAGGGTGGAGAGCAACAAGAGACATCGGACAGCCATCCTTCCCCCCCCCCCCCCCCACTTTTGGAGACAGAGAGACAGAGAGAGAGAGAGTGCAGCCTGTGTTACCTTGAAATTCAGTAAATATGTGCTGGCAGCAGGCAGCCCAGCTGAGGAGATGGGGGGGGGGGGTGCAGCCAGGAGTCCAGCCGCCTGGAGGAGTTTTTATCCCCCTTTGGACAATGAAAACCCTACAGAACATTAACCCTTCCTAGACGTGTGATAACAGTAGAGGAGGACGAAGGAAATGAGTGAGTGATGAAGGCCTGGACCAGAGAGAGAGAGAGTGAGAGATGTTGAAAGAAGGGAGAAGATGGAGTGGCATTTTATGCTGGACTCTTTTGTGTAGCCATGGACAGAGCCATGTTTCCGTGAGATACAGAGACTGAGTCCAGGGGGAGAAATGTCCCAGAGCCAAAGAAGATTCAGTGTGGGTACCCCTCGGCCCCAGGGTGTATATAAAATATGGGGGGGACAGATGTCCCAAAGGTGAGAGTGTGAGATACTGTGCTTTTCTGGAACTGGACAAAGCATCCTTAAAAAAAGACAACCCTGGAAGCAGCCCTGATCCCTGTTCGGTGGTGAGAGCACCGGAACAAGGACGGAAGAGGCCACCATGACACATGGAAGGACTCCCTCTCCTCTTGAGGAGCTGAAAGTCTAATCTGAAGGGTGGTGTTGGAGCCAGAACTGGTGATTTTGGAGGGATGTATTGTATTGGGAATTTAGGGGGGAGGAGGAGGAGAGTGTTTTTGTGAGGTTTTCATTTTCCTTGTTTTTTTTCTCTTTTGTGTGTAGTTTAGTAATTGTTTGTGTGTAGTTTAGTTAATAAAATTTTCTTTATGTTAAGTTTGGAGCCTGCTTTGCTTATTCCTGGTCACATCTCACAGCAGACACCAGGGAGAAGGTGTACCCATGGGGCTCTGGCTTTGCCAGGCCCAAACCATAACACCTCTTTCACTTCCCTGAATATGTGAGCCTAAAAATGTAACACACATTGTCTCTGCAAGACTCTACTCACTCATGTCTTTTGGGCTGATTTCTGTTTTTCTGTTCAATAGTTAAAACAATAGTTTTTCAAGTTTAATTAATCAATGTAATAAAACCCAGTTTCATCTAATTTCCTGTACTTGAGAAGTTTTCTTCCTTTGGTTTTTCAACTTTTCTTTTTCCCTTTCTTTTCTGCTTCAATAATTTTAGTTACAATGGTAATACAGGAACAGAAATGTTATTAAAATACTGTGAACCAGATGTATAGTCAATATTGGGTCTTCCTGTCTGTTCTATGCTGTCAATATTTTGTAAAAGTAAACAAGGTGAGTCTTGATACGCAAGCCGAAGATTTGCCTGAAGCTACTTATTCTATTGCCTTAGAACTTATGCAGTTATAAAACAGCAAAGGAATCTCTTTAGATACTAGGTTTTCCAAATAATTTTGGTTCATATTATTTTTTAAAAGACATACAGGTTTATTAAAAGATTTTATACTTTGTAAGATTAAAACTATTTTCCTACATTCAATGAACTACCCAAAATATAAATATCCCCCCATCTTGTTTTGTAAATCTCCAGTATTCATTTGAATAACACATGTCAAATGCAGCATTTACTATATCTCTACATTGAATTAATCCTATTGGGAGTAAAATTATTTTAAAGACTAGTTATAAAATTATGCAAAATCTTAATATTTGTCTTGCCATTATTTGTTTCTTTGCTGTCTAGTAACTCACAATGGTTTCTCCATTGTATCTCTATATAGCAGCAAATTTTAAATTATCCTGTTTTTTTGACAAATATTTAGCATTCAATAAGTTTTCCTTCAATATATCAGAGGTGTGGTAGATTTCTTGATTAGTGTTGTGCTCAAAGATTAGGATTACAGATCTGCAGCTCATTTTCTAAGACCATTCCTGAAACAGTCAGAAACAGTTTACAGTTTCAACAAACTTCTTTTAAGTTAACTTATTTATTAAAATGCTTCTGAGACACGAACTCAGATGTAAGTATAGTCAAGGAAGTTGATTTATAAAGTAAATGAATATTCATGGTCAGCATTTTTTATGCTTTCAAATCAACCTCCTGCTGCCAAGAGAAGCCAGTGGAACAAGTGCGTCTTGCAATGTGCCCAGAGACTCCCTCTTTGCTCTCCTGTTTAATCAAGAGAGAGTGTAATCATTTAGTGAATTCTGAATGCTCAGTATCTAAAGAAAGAGACTTTTATTTACCTGCAGACATTTTTTCCCAACATTTTTTTCCTCCTCTTGACAGGGACTTCATTTCAACCATTTTTTTCAGAAGACTGCACAATGAAATTACGTAAGGGAAAAAAGGCTTTATGTTGTTATAATCATTACCACTATGAAAATCAAACAAAGCTTCCCTTCCATAAGCAGGATTGGCAAGCTGCTAACAGTGGGTGAGAAGGCTGAGGTGCTCAACCCTGATGAGGCCTTTCAGTACTTAAAGAGGGCCTATAAGAAAGATGGGGGAAACATTTTAGCAGGTCCTGTTATAAATATACAAAAGGTAGTGGTTTTAGACTGAAGGAGGGTAAATTTGGATTAGAAATAAGGAAGAAGGTTTTTATAGTGTCACTGGAGAAACAGTAGAACAGGTTGCCAGAGAGATGATGGATGCTCCATTCCCAGAAATATTCAGGGTCAGGTTGGTCAGGTCTCTGAGGAACCTGGTCTGGTGGAGTATGTTCATGATCATTGCAGGGGAGTTGTGCCAGACCATTATCTCTTGTCCTGTCCTGGAGATCAAGTGTCCCCTCTGTCAGCTGGCAGGTGTATTTGCCTGAGATCCATTGGATCTCTAGGTTCCGTTCCAAGAAAAGCATTTTCCTTTCATTTTTATGTAATACCTGCCAGGCCTGGATGTTGGGTGCCTCCCAGTTGCAGTACCTCAATCTTGCTGCAAATTCTATTTTCAATGCATGTTTAAACAGATTTTCTTTATTCTGAGAAATTTAATTTAAACTGATGAATTGTTGATTAAAGGTTGAAAAAAAGAAAAAGCCTATGCTGTAAAATATTACAATAAATTATTTGAGCAGATACACAAACATGCAAATCTCGCACTAATCAATTCAGTATTGATTTACAGAATAGTGTCTCTGTTTTAACAAATCACTCACTTCACTTGACACTGCTTTGTTTTGCTTGGTTCTATTTGTGAATTGAAGATTCTGTGTTCATCACATTTCTAGAACTGGATCAGTAGGCTGAGAAATTACGTTGCAATGCAATGGTATTAGGATACTAAAAACTGATTTGGTCTATGTCTTGTTAGAGGAAAGTAAATTCAAATAAGACTTAATGGGACTAATAAATTAGCCTCACTAAAAATACTTGTTTTTTCACTTTTATGGAAAATATTTGTAAATCACCTAAAATTAAAAACAAGCAAATAGAAAGGTGGAGGAAAGGTGTGCTTTAAAAGGTTTGGAATTTGTTCTGAAGAAAAGAATCAAATCCTCAGCTACTCAAAGATTGGGTATCAATCATAGTTTATAATTTATTTGGCAAAGCCAAGTATTTATAAAAAAATCTATAAAGTTGAAATGACCTGATACAAATTTATTCTGCTTAAATGAAATGCATTTCAATATTTATGCATATTCAGATCATATGAAGTTAATTTTATATTATGATTAAGAACAAGATGAGTTATTTATGCGGTGTTTTAGAAGATGCCAGTTTAATTTATGCTTTCAGTTTGTTTTCTTTCCTTTGCCTCTGTGGCATTTTCCTCTGTATGAAATTGGATTCACTTTTAGAAATAGATACATTTTTTTCAATCAACCATTTTTCCATCTTTGGGACAAGATCCTGAAAATATGTAATTTGGTTGTACAAATGAAGTCAACCATATCACAGAAATAGACCAGAACAGAGATTCATAGCAGCAGGGTCTCTGTCTCCCTCTTACACAGACAAACCAAAGTGCATTAAAATTAGTTTTCACAGAGATTTAAGGTTGTTTAAGACCAAAAAGAGGTTCTTATCCCATCTTTCTGCTTCAAAGAAAAATAATACCTATATCTTTGTTGGTCAGCTCTTAAAGACTTCCATAATAGTACATACAAACCTTCCAAGACACACTAAAAACTAGATTTTTATTTTCTTGCCTTATTTTTTCACCAGTGATAATGAAGCCTCAAGAGTATTTATGATTTATTGCATCCTCACCCCTACTTCTGCACAATTTCTAGCTACTGGGTTGTTTGCTGTTGATAGCAGTTATTTGTGCCTAAGCTTAGAGAATTTCAGAAAACCTATCAAGTCATGTAAAATTTCACCCTGTTATTCATTCTTTCAGTATCTAAAAATCTCTCTGAATGCTATTTCTGTTCTCTGGTGTATTTGAAGTCTATCCCACTTTGATATCAACATGAAAATTTAATAGTAATATTCATGACTAAAGGTCATTAAGTCAAATACTGAAAAACAGCTGTCCTGGGACAGCATCACAAAAATTAAATTTGATGGATGTTTCCACTTGGACAGTGAATCATTAATATTCTCTGACTGCATTTTTCCAATTAGTTTTGCAATTCACTTATAATAAATGCATTTAAACAATTTTCTTTTGCATGTAGATGATGTTGACACTAAAAAATTGTAAAAAGCATTACAGAAGCCAAATATGAAACTTTAATATATTGCTTCCTTTTTGTCTGTAAGGCCTGTTGTGTTATCCTGGGGAGAATTAAAATGGTTTGGCATGATTTTCTCTTGCATGATCCATGCTGGCTGTTGCTTACTGAAGGTCTAAAGTGCATGGACTAAAAGGCTGTGACTTGTGAAATCAGAGGAGAGCTTGTCATAGGATGACACTGCCCAACACATCTTGCTATTTCTGTAGTAAGGCTTAGAAAATGTTACCTGTTCCAGGGATTTTGTGACAAAAATTGTCACCTGGTGTTATTCTTTGACAAGTTGATTTCCTCTACTGAACCGATGTAGATGAGCACAGAATGGTTTTAAATTACTTGGAAAGCTGAAAGATGCCCTTTTTAGTCTCAGTAGATATTTGAAATAGAGTCTTGCTTGACTAACGTGTCAGGGACTGGCATTCAATCAACATTGTTTTCTTAGGTTACTAATAAATGAGAATGACAGTGGCTTAGGTAAGGAAAAAAGAAAAAAATTGAAACCCTGTTGCCTACAGAAATAATTCAGTTATCTCAACATACATTTATTCTTTTCCTTTCTTAGCTGACAAGTTTAATAGTGTCAGACATTTTCATGGTTTCCACATTTCAGTGAGGGAACTAATAGCCAAGTGACTATTCTAAGCAGAAGAATGTACTAATTTATGAATTTTTGGCTTCTAAAAAATATTTCCTTTGCACTGTATATTAACAGGGAAGGAGCTATTAGATCTAAAGCAGAGAAACCAGTGAGATGAAATTAAAGGACAGATATACAATGCAGGACACAAAAACTTAGATAAGTTCACCCAAGCACAATGACAAAAGCAAGATTCTTTATGCACTTTTATCTGTGTGAGGACAGGGAATAAAGGTCTAAAGCCTTGGCAGGTGTTCATGGATAGGTAATATCCATATTTAAGAGCCTGAGGCCGCCAAGCTTAGTTGTTATCACTCTTTTTTTAAGCTAAGAATTAAAATAGAGGCTCTGATGCTGCTGTCAGCTGCACCTGAGTGGCTGGCTGCTGAGAATAATGCATTTGGGAAATGAGATCCAATGTAAATTCTTGTTCTGCCCAATCCAAACTGCATCTGCTGAGAAAATGCTGCAAATATGTTTGAAGGGAGAAAATCTGAATAAAATAATTCCAAATTTTATTTAGAACCTAGAAAATAGAGAAAAAATGCTGGTGTTCAGTGGATTAGTGTCTATCACATTACTGAATTTTTCTTCCATGGGGTGAATCCCCGCAATGCCTCTTGCAAGTATTGCATCAATGGCGGTCACCAGCGCACAAACAATCAAACCCCAAACAAAACAACAAAAACCAAATCCCTTTTCAGTGCTTCTCTGTGATGCTGTGTCACTTGACATCTCCAGTGAGAGAATAATGTCAGCAAATGCCTTCTAAAAAGGCACCTTTGGGGTGTTGGGGTGCAGCTACACTCTCCAGTAGATGGGAGTACTTCCATGGGAAATTTTTTCTGCATGAACAATGTGGAAACTTGGGGCATAGCATCAGCTTCTGAAATTTAAGTACCAGAAACTACATCTTAGGTAATACCACGCTTATATATTAAATCTGAAAGATTGTGACATTGAATTGTAAAGGTCATATTGTGGTTATAGCCTTGAATTTTATTGACAAACAAAATTAATGGAATTAGCTCCATAAATGAAATTATTGCACAAATGAATGGGCACAAAAATATTAAGTAGGAAGAAGACTCTTATCACTGTCCTACCTTTTCTATCCTGTGTGTTTATTTCATGATCAACATGGAAGACTCAGAAGTGAGCCTTGTATTTGTCTTAGAAGAAATGGTCTGTAAGCACAGGCAACAACTACAAGTGCTCCATATACACTCTCTCCCTTCTTAGGTGTTTGATGGCCTGCAAATAATTCTAAATATAAAATATTATATAAAATATAATATAAAATATTAGCTGTTGCAGCTTTTATAATTTGTGTGACTTCTAAACTAAATAAGAGATAAAAAATCAGAACTGTGAGTGAAGAGGCAGCTAGAAGTCTCCAGAATGTACCCCTACATTCCACACAAATTTTATCTAATATAAGTGTGTAGGGAGGAAGAAATGCTCACTTCTGGTTTTGCTCCTGCATTACTGTTTGCTTTTTGGCTGTGTAGCCTGATCTGTTTAAATTGGGGTTATATCTGCCTCCTCCTTACACAGAGGAGTATTGTATTACAGTCTCAGAGTGCAGCACAAAACCTCACTTTGTGGGTCACTTTGTGTGTTTTCAGGCCAATAATCAATGAACTGGACATGAATTACAAATATTGCAATCGCATCAAAATTCATAGATATTCTTTCCTATGAAATTTTGCTTTTCTGCCTGTTTGAGAAAGTTAATCTTGGTTACTCAAACATTCATGGAAAATAAACATGAAAAGGTAAAGAAAGTGGCTGAGCTTAAATTTGGCCTAGAATCTTGAGTAGTTCCATTTCTGTTCTCTTTACTATTATGCTAGTCGTAGTTAGAAAGCAAGTGTTCATGTAGCTTTTAGCTGCCAGCATTTCTGCTAAAGCAGTAGCTTTTAGAAACCCCAGGGAATGTTATAGATGGGGAGAAAATGTAAGAGTTTTAAACTGTCTTTTGCTTACCATATATCAACCTCTCCTGTGTTTACCTTTCCTTTGTAAAGCAACTAAGAAACAAGGACTCAAAACTGTATGTAGAAAGCAGGTTTTAGAAAGTACAAAATTCATCCACAGCAGGCCAAACCTCTGATACTTTGGCTACTACCCATATTTAGACTTATTTTGATTTGCTGATTTCCTTATGAAGTTCTCAGTGAGCAAAACATGGTGTGAGATAATTTTTCACTCAATCTTGCTACTTCTCTTTAGAATAGTTTATTGAGTCACCATTTGTACAGTGCAAAGAAACTCTGCATGAGATATATTCTCAACTTGAAAAGTGAGAAGCAATTATTTACCAGTTCAGCATGCACAGAACACAGCTAAGATTTGATAATTTAATGAGCTATTAGGCTAAGCATTGGTTTCCTCACCAGTACTCTTAAGGCACAGTAGGAGTTTCTGTTGGGCTCAAAGCTGCCTCTATCACTCCTTAAAAAGGTTCTCAGTGGAGCCACTCTGAGTCACCAGGTGTCACCTGCTCTGTCATTACTGGTGACACTGATAATCTCAATTCAAAGCCACAGTGATTCTTGACTACTCAACTAGCTGTAGAAATTATATTTTTAGTATTTTATATTTTTTCATGTTAGTACTTTTCTCTTTGGCTGCTTGAGCCACTAATTATGTTGTCTCAATAGAGCTACCTCTGGCTGTAATTTTATCTCTCTTATTTTTCTGTCCTTTTTTCTCATATGTCTCTAAATTAAGAACTTTTTCAGAAGTCAAGAACCAGGCTATGCAGCAGGGCCTGATCATAGCTGGGTCTTGAACTCTTGGCTGCCGAACACAATGGAAAAGAGGTTTATAGCAGTATTAAAAAAGAAAGAGGTTTATAAGCTTTATATGTAATTTTTGTCTCAGTGAAAAAATCAACAGACAAGTAAAAGGCAATCAAGATATAAGAAGTTTAATTATGATTTTGTAGAGTAAAAGCAAATCTTTCTTCTGCTGAAATTTGTGAATCCAGAAGAATCTATTAAAACAAACATGCTTGAAATGTGTGGGTTTTCAATTTATAGTGCTTCCAGCTTCAAAGTCATAAATTCTGACAAATATCGTTGATATGTCACAAGGAATAACATATTTTCATTAAATACGAACAAATTTCTGATAGATTATTATGTGCAATCATTATGTACAGGGAAGCTGTTGACTGTGTGCAGGAAAATATTTGAGTTTATTTGAAGTTTACTTGTTCATAAAATAAGCTTGCATTTGTACAATAACAAAAGAAGGAAAAAGACCCTCAATTTTTTTTTTTTTCAGAGAAAATAATATCGCAGATGCAGGAAAAAAGAAAAATAAACTAAGCTGTCACTTTATCTAAGCAGAATAGTTACAGCAAGTTCAAACTGTTCAGATTTGAAAAATACAGAAGTATTTCTGTATATATATATTTATAAATACATAATATATATAATATATAATTTATATATATTAGTTATACTGCAATTTTGCTATGAATAACATAAAGTGTTCAAAAATTGTCAAATACTTTTCTTTAGTTGCTGCTTGTTTCAAGGGTCAGCAATAAAAAATTAAATAGGAAGTAATTTCACCCATTTAATTTACATATTTTTTGTTAATTGCTTTCCAATTCAGGGTATCTATTTGTAACTATGATAAAACAAGACTGCATTTCTCTTCATACAAAATGAACTCTTGAACATTAAAGTAAACCTTATTTTCTTCAAGTCAAATTTCTCTACTTTGCCAATAGTGTGTATAGATTGGTGAGAAATGCTCATTTTCTTCCATACAAGCAATAACAATAAAAAAATTCTCAAAACAATTGTGTAAGCTAACCATCAGCAACCACCACACATAAAGATCCTAGCCTTAAATATAATATTGATATTTATAAGTGATAATAATAAATGTCTATTCAGAAAATTCCCAGTGAGATGATCAGCACCCTTTTCCTAGTACACCTCCTGAGTGATAGATAACTCAACATATGGCTCATTTGTTTGGCTCACTGATTTTACTATCCTCACTTTTGCAAATGTTGCATATTGCATGGAATTACTGTTATTCATCTTCCAGGTACCAGCCAGCACCCTCCCAATTCACGTTACAGACCTCATCTGGGCTGCCTCCTTTGGAAAGAAGAATGCTGCAACTCTGAACAATGGGTGCAATGAAATATCATAACTCTTTTTTAGGAAGAATAATGTACAGTACCACCTGTGCTAGTAAAACTATACTGAGCAAGATTTGTTATATTAAAAGCATGCAGCTGCTTCAAATTGCCCTGAAGCTCAGGGCTTTGACTATTATTCTTTATAATTTTTGTAGTTTTTATTTACTGAGAGCAGTTTGATCTATTAAAATGTAGATACAGATATAAATATCTGTACTTTCTTTTACTCAGAATTTTCTTTTTCCTTGTGGTCAAGTGACTCTCAGCAGTACCTGAAGCGCTGATAGCATACAGCTAATGCAATCCTTTTTCCAACTGGGAACACAAGTGAACTCTTACTTTACTTTTTCTTCAGATCTGAAAGGACTGAAAACTCTGAACTTTTGACTAATTAGCTGCACAACTATCATCTGCATTGTTTGGAGTAGCTCTAATGAATTTTCACACACTTTATTTAGCGACCTGTATAAGGCTTAAACTTTTTTTAAAACAGGAGCTCCAGACAGAACCAAGGGATATTCATCCTGCCTATTTGTTTCTGAGTTTAGATGTAAATAAGACAAGTTCACCAGCTATTCCGATCCCCACATGGAATAAAAAAAGGCATATTTTCTGTGGCAGGGAGAACAGAAAAGGGCAGCTGGAGGCTGAGAAGAGTCAGATGGGAGAGGTAGTGAAGGCTATGAATCAAAATCTTCTTTATAGTACAGAGTAAAAAAAGGTTTATAAGAAAAGTGAACTTAATTATTTTAATATTGATACTGTTGCATACACTTGGATCTTACTCTTTAAGCATATATCAATAAGGTCTTGAAATAAGTAAATCCCGTATTTAGAGGCTCTATGTTTAACCTATTCAGACCTTCAGGCATTCAACCACCACCATTTCTCTACTGTGCTTGTTATGAAGACATTAATTTGCTTCCCCTTCTTTATTAGGACTTGCTGTTTACTAAATATGAGAAAAACCACACACAGATGTGGTTGCTTCCTTGTGTTCCCGCCCTTCCCATGGGTGCTTTAAGGTGAGGTACTCTATACCTACACAGCCAAAACACTCGAGCAATTCTTTAAACCCCCCCACCTCATTAAAAAGTTAAACCTAGACTTCAAAGGCATATGTGGGCAGGAATAATAAATCACAAGAGAAATCACAGAAAGTGATTTCAAGACCTTATTATAGAGGACTCTTTTTTCTCTCTCACATACAGCATCCCTCTTGTCAGACATGCAGTTGCTGATTACTTTGCATCCTAGCCTGGCTGGCACCTTTCCTGCCTTCTGCATCCTTTTTTAAATTGCTGAGCTGTAGTCAACTTTTCTGCTGCCATGTCCATGAGCTAGTCATACTGCCTAGTCTTTTATTTCTCAGTATGTCCATGCCTATTAGAGCTGATTACCTAGGAGAAATTGCTCCATCTGTCATGTCTATTAGTATGCAGGTTACTATTATTTGGTTCCTGGTTTTGGAGGGTGTTTGTGTTGTTGCTGGTTTTTTTTGAATAAATTTTTAAACTTTTTCTTGTTTCATTAAAGAGGAAAAAACCACCACAAATCAGTGCTAGCACACAAAGAAAAATCTCTGTCATCACCAGTAGGAAAATCATTGCATGATCACTGCATCATCAGAAAACAGTCTAACCTCAAATTTCCTTCCATCACTGTGGTAAACACTAACATGTCAATAGCACAGTGACAGTGAGGATTCTCAAAAAAATTTTCATTATATGTTTATTTGTTGCTGTCTGCTTTGCCTATCAATAGTATAATGGAATTCACTTCAGAAAGAACTGTTAACTACTGCTGAAAATGATCTAGTATGTTTTTAAAGAAACCCAGAAATATTTTATCGACTTTTTGGTACATCACTTGACAGTTATGCCTAAATATATTAATTTTAATAAACATTTGACCTTTCATAAGGGGAGATATTCCCACAGTATGTTCTTTGCCTGTGTTACCTTGCAATGTCTATTCCAAACCTTTTATTCCTTCTTAAATTTGCTTCCTCCTTCATAAAATCTGATCTTCAATGGGTGAGTTTTTCTTCCATTTCCTCAGTTCCTTTACCTATGTATTCCTAATTAACTTGGTATTCTTCTGCCTTCCTATCTTTTTCAGACAGTCATCTATCTCTAAAATAACTCAGTAGTTACCTTTCCTCTATAATGTTTTCCTAGTCTTGTCTGAGTATAGCAGTTCAGATGAACACAGCTAACAAGGAAGATGAAACCTTGTGCAAAATGGAAATACAAATACTCATTGCCTGGAAAGGAATATTAAATAGGTTCAGCTTCTTTTACTATTTACTTTGCAACAGAAATCATCAAAGCCCATCAAGGGCATTACATGGGCAGGTTTGATGCTTTGAGAACTTACATACCGCAATATGTATATGAACCTCTGTTACATTTTTGAAGAGATTGCAGATACCATTGATTTTCTTTAGGAAGCACTTGCTTGATTCAATTAATTTGAATCAACTGTACTGTGCTCTATATAACCTTTGCTATTCTTAAGTGGTGAACATTTGCTAGGATTGCATTTCTTTAACCTGTTTACATATTGTGCTTTCTACTATTTTCATGTGTTACAGTTGTTCTGAGCTCATCCTCCTCTTTGCCAGCCTTCTCAAGAGGAGAATTATTTGTCCGTTTTCCACAGATTTTTTCAAATTTTATTTTGGTGGTATCCAACAACAAGGTGTCAGTTGTTTAAATCATGGTGCTAATAATGCCAAGGTGATGGGCTTGATCCCTGAAAGGCTGTTCACTTTAAGAGTTCAACTTGATGATCCTTGTGGGTCCCTTCCAATTCAGAATATTCTTTGATTCTGAAATTACTAAAAATAAAACCACTAATGATGTTTTTCACAAATGTATTACAATGCAGTATTCATGGACTTTAGAAGAAAATAATTTCTTGTAAATGGCATGGCTATAATAGCCAAAAGTACCTCAAAAAATACAGATCAATTGTCAAATTATTTTTTCAAAATAAACATATGGGGTCATCAATTGGCATTTTCCCAGTTGTCCAAAATCTGTTAAAATAAGAGCACCATTAATCTTACTAAACCCAAGATACAATTTCCGAAATTCTAGAATTCAGCCCTCCCTCTGTATAGGTTTGCCCAGGCAAGCATCTGAGCATGCCATCACACACTCTCTGCCCCAAGCTGACCAATCCTCAGCCAATCTCTGAGCAACAGCAACCTTGAAAGACACAAAAAACTCCTCCTCCCCCATTTACCCACACTTTCTTGATCTACCCTTAATTTTAATTGCTAAGCATGACATTTTAGGGTATAGAAATATCCCTTTTACCAGTTTGTGTCGGCTATCCACACTTCTTGCTTACCCTCAGTCAATTTGCTCAGAGGACAGAGAGGTAAAAAAGAAAGCCTTGATGCTGTGCAAGCATTGTTCAACAATGTGCTGCCAATGGCTTTAGGCATAAATCCAAAACACAGCACTATTTGGGCTGCTATGAAATAAATTAAATTTGTCCCAGTCAGACAGAGTGTACCTACGTTTCTCAAACTTATCTTTAAATTTTGGAATGTCAAATGAAGTTTACCTAATATACATCTTACCACTTTCTATACTGGAAATTCACACTATCTGTTATTCTGTATTTATTTTTGTTCATTTCTGACATAAATTTCAATACCCACATTGTAAGTGAGCTGTGCTGTGTTTTTGAGAATTCTTGCTGTGACAAGGTGAAGAGTTTTTGTAAGCAAGAATTCATAGAAAATGAAACAAAATTTGAGATTTTAGGGGTTTTTCATAAAAATGAGGCTAAAGAAAAAAACAACTTCCTATTATTATGAAAAATATTCAACCTTATTTGAACACTTTGGACTACAATTCATTTGAATGAAGTATTGAGAAAGTTAGTACTGAACTCACTTAAGGACATCTCATATCCATTTTTATGGCAGGAGACAAGATCTATCAAACAAAAGCTTAAAGGGTTTCATTTTTCCCTCCTGTTCTCTGTGGGCTCTGCAGAAAGACCGGTGGGATTATGCAGTGGCTACACTCTAAACTATAACAAACCTGCTCATCCTAGCTTTGTAATTATTTGGGGTCGCATTGGCTCAAATCACTTTTTCTATCCAGCTGCTTTTGGTGCAGTTTTTGGTGATTCTATTCTTGTCTCTGCTTGTTGTCACTAAGACAGAAGGTCTTTGTGCCATCTGCATCACAAATCCATTGCCATACACTAAAATCTCTTAATTCTGCTCTAGACTTCATGAGTCTGGAAACACCAGTTTCTATCCTCTCAAAAGGCAATTTAATGAATTGGTACTAGTGCTTATTGCAATACTGATAAGAAGGGTAGGCTTTGTAAGGTATTGTTTAAAACACCATATATTGGACCTATGAGGAGAGATAAAAAGAGGATAGCTTAGATAATTTAATGCCTCTTCAGGTGTCAGGGAACCCCAGGTTCTGCAGCATCAGATGGACCTCCTAGCAATGCAGATCCTGCTATGTAGAGACCACCCATGGAGAGGTTTGTGGGGTACATTGGTTTTTGCAGCTCTTATAATATTTTCTTAACAGAAAAAAATTCTGTCCATCAATTCTAGTGCTGAGCAAAAAGATGTCCTCATGTGAACAGCTTCTGCCTCATTTTAAGTCAAAGGTGAGAGTACGTACGTGGCATAATTGCCAATGTCCATAGGGTGCTGTCTCAGAGCCCTCCATTGTTTTCATTGTTTGAGCGATCAGGTATTGGCCCCCTCCAGAGACTCAGGAGAGACCTTGCCACTCTCTGCACCTGCCTGAAAGGAGGCTGTAGCCAGGTGGGGATTGGTCTCTTCTCCCAGTCAACCAGCGATCGGTCAAGAGAACACAGCCTTAAGCTGAGCCAGGGCAGGTTGAGGATGGACATTAGGAAGAATGACTTTCCAGAAAGAGTGATTAGACATTGGAGTGGGCTGCCCGGGGAGGTGGTGAAGATATCATCCCTGGAGGTGTTTAAGGAAAGATTAAATGTGGCACTTGGTGCCATCGTCTAGTTGGCAGCATGGTGTTCAGTCATAGGTTGAATTCGATGATTTCAAAGGTCTTTTCCAACCTAGATGATTGTGTGATTCTGTAATAGATCATCCCTCAGGTATCTGTTGCCAGGCTATTTTCAACCACTGGCTTTCCGTTGTGCAAAAATTTAGAAAATGAAACAAGGCCGTGTTTGAGCCGCGGTTGTTTCTGTTTGCCCATCTTGCCTTTGTCTGCGTGAACACTTCGACCACACTCAAAAGCACACATGCACAGAAGAAAACTTCCTACTGATAAAAAGAAGGATACAAAATCCTTCAGTTTATGACCTTCTACGGCTGTTTGGAAGACTTCAGCTTGGCCTTGGAATTTGTACAAAGTCACAAGAATGGAGTAAATATTCACTTGAACTGAAAAATTAATGAAACTTTCTGGTCTTTTCACCATTTCATGAAGTTAGCAAATTTCTAATGCTTTATGATGTTTTTAAACATAACTTCAGGATTTTGCCTGGAGGCTTTCATTAGCAAAAACAGCTAATCTGATTAGGAGGAGACTGAGATGCAACCCTGCTTTTATTAATTATTTGTATAGAAAGAGCTAGTAAATATGTAGTTTTTAGATGCCGTATTTGGTTTAGACACTTTTTAAACAAATTAACTCTATCAAAGTTCTTGGAATATCTTCTGATAGATACTGAAATAATTGAGATTATAGTTTGTTAAAGAGTTTAAAACAGTTTAAAAGTCAAAGCAATCAAAAGAGGGCACTTTTGCTGCCAACCTGTCCCAAAATTGTATATCCTGTTGCCTCCCTGGTGCCATGGATTATTTTCATATCTTGGCACACAGTCCTTGTGAAGATAATGTACCCCTTTAAAGATATGTTAACATTTAATTTTATATGAATAGGATATGATTAAGATTCCATAAAGAGAAGCTAGAATGATCTCTGCTGCTTCAAATTGCAATGCAAATATTTTTACTTTCCTTTTTTTCTTGTTTATATTTTTAAAGTGACATAGAAGCCATTAGCAGCAGCATTTCTCACAATAGTGATGGCACCAATAAATTGCATGTTGCATCCTACCATCGATATAAAACACCTCATTTCTTTGAAGTTAAAACATCCAAATTAAATATTTTAATTAATAGTGGTAGTTTGCCTTGGAAATTGCCATCCATATCTCTTATAAATTGATAAAATGGAACTTAATCAATCTAGCTCTATCAAACTAGTTTCCTACTGGTTTTGATGAAAGGAATTAACCATATACAAAGGATCATCCAGTCTGCCTCTCATGCATATTTATTTTTTGATAGGATTCCTCCCTTGATGATGCACATTTTTTTTCCTATGGCTCCCCAGCCCTGCCCGTGGCCCAGGGCCCCATTTCAGCTCCCTGACCAATGACACTGCAGCAGAGCCCATCCAGCTCCCCACAGCTCTGTCCTGCCTGGCTACAGTCCCTGCAGGTACAGCCTGGGGACCGTGTCCCAGCCCAGCCTTGGCCTGCACCCATCCCCATGGGCATATCTGATTCCTGGAGCTGGGGCAGCCCCTGTTGCCTCCAGTTACTCTGCTATTCCCAAGCTGTACTGGTGTTTCCTGAAGTGAGAAAGGATTTAGGAGACAGATTTGGTAAAACTCCTATGTCTCCTAATAGCTTTCCTGGATCTCTGCAGAGAACTCTTTAGGAGGAAAAAAAATTTAAAAAGATAATTTCCCTCCACTGAATCAGCGATGCATTCACATCTGAAGAAAAGAGGATTTGCAGCAGCTCTGAAATTTTTCCTAGCCCATTAGCTATGGGGGCAATTCTGAATCCACAAAACCTTTGCAAATTTACTAGCCATAAAAATCCTACTTTATTCCTGTTTCATTCCTTTCTACCTGCCTTCCTAATTACATGAGCTCAAACTTTTTTTAATACTGCATTTTCATCAGTTAAGATAAATAAGGAACTTTACACTCTTGCTGATGAATGCTTCCTCCCATGTGCTTCAGTGGATGTTATACTGGGAATGGATAGACAACAACAAGGGAAAAGATTCCAGCATTCAGTGCAAAAACCGTGCCTTACGAAGAGGTTTCTGGTGATGATGAAGAGTTTTTAGGTAGCATCTATTTTGTCAAATAATTCAAGCTAAGCTATGAATTATCCAAGAATAGCAATTAACCTGAATCTTGACCTATCTGTGAAATGATTGTTGAAGTTCCCTTAGGTAGACAAAGACAATTTTAGTCAGATGCAGTGGTGTCAGCCAAGCCAGGAATATTTTTATAAGATGAGTTCTTTAATTTTCTTTTCCTGATCTCTAAAAGACAAACAAAAATAAGTCTGACACTAAGCCTGGCCAAATCAGAACACAATATATAGCTTTATTTACTCTCTATCAGAACAAGTTTAAACGGCACAGATTTGATTTATAATTTTCTGTTTGCAGTAAATACTGTTTATGATAGAAAATATAAATTTTTATCTCATATTATTAAAGATAAATAGATTTTGTGTATTAACTCCAGAGAGATAATGAATGTAAGAAATAAAGTATGGTGATACTTTATAATGCAGCAAGAAAAACAAAAACAGTGAAGAATAGGAAGGAATTCAAACTCCCCTGGCCCCAAGACAAAAGATTAATAACAGGAAGAATAATAACTATTCTAATGGAAGGGCAGGGTGGAGATTTTTTGGTCAAAATTAAAGGAGAAAGAAAGAGAAACGCATCACTATGTAAAAAGCCCACTACTTAGATGATATTTCAATAATTGATATCATATTAAAAGAAAGAAAATAAATAGAAAGTAATTTGAAATGTGACTATGAGATAAAATACCTAAAACTGAGCATGTACTTTATATATGTCTAGCATGGGCAGCATTTAAATGAATACTTTATACAAGACTGAGAAGGAAAATTTTACCAGTGCTGTTACTTTTGTATGGAGATAAAATTTTTATGTAGGTATCATATATATCTGTTGAACTGGAGTTTCACCTGAAAGGCACAAGATCCAAGAAATATTTATTTTTTGCCCATGCCATATTGTTACAGGGGAAAATAGTCTAGAATGTCAAGAAAAAGAAGAAATATTATATGAGTTTATTTTTTATACTGCTTGAATATAGGAGACAGAATATACTCCATTGCCATAACTTATTTGTTGCTTCTACTTTTTATTAATCTAAAGCTAAAGTATGTATCCCTCTTTGATGCTACTTGAGATATGAAAATAACATAGTGGAGAGATGGAATCAAATATTATTGGTCATCTTGAGTCTCACATGGCACATATGACCTAAACTGTGATGTGACTTCTTGAGACGGACTTCTCTGATCACTCCAGATGCCTGTATGTGGAACAATAGCTGGAACAAACCCAAAGACAAGGATTCATTTCCATATTCCAGACACACAAAGTCAATTTTGTTTTAATGGAAGAGTCTGTCAGATAATCAGATGAGTTACAGTTTTGTAGTAGTAAGAAATACAATATGAGACTTAGTTCCTCCACATGTAGTTATCAATTCTTTTTTTAAATACTTCACCTGATCTGACTTCCAGCTGGAATTCCTGAAAACTCAGCTCTCCAACAAGCCCAAGCTCATATCTACCATTCCTGGGTGCATATGCCCCTCCAAAAGTAATAGCTTTCTACATTGGCTCTGTCCTAGAACTGTAGTCAACCCATGTGACCTATATAAAGAAAAACAAATTTGAGACTCTGTGACTGAACAATTTTTTTCCCAATTTATCTAAGGGAATGGATTTTACAATAAAGAAATTCGTGTTTCTTTTGCAGTTATTCTTCCCCCAGATGAACAGAAACCTCTTGTCTTTGAATCAATATGATTTCACTCTAAAGATCTATTTTTCACATCCAAAAATGAATAATAATACAAAATAAGAATAATCTTAAAACCTGTCCCTGAAAAATTACACTAGTGAGATGCTTTTACAATTATTACATTTTCTCTTTCAGTACAGTTCACTTCCTCGTTTTAAAAGTCAGTTATTATATACCCCTGCGCCCAGTTTGGATAATAGATTTTCACATGGAACCATGTGAAATACTTTGTTAAGTACAGCTAGATTAAGCCAATTTACATTCCTGCTGCCTAGGAAATCAATAGTCCTTCTGAAAACGTTTTTCAGATTAGTCTATCACAATCTAAATTTCACACCTTAATTGTTAATTGTATTTGTGTCTTTAGTTAACTTTTAAAGCATTTTCTGAACATTTTGAAACCACTGACAGCTGATTACAAATTGTGTGATTACACTGATCACTCTCCCATTCTGTTAAATAAACATATTTTGTTTACTCTTCTCCATTTGTTTGATTCTGCTGGGATTATTTCATTAACATCATCATTTACTGTGAACAAAATGGACAAGGTAGGCAGGCAACTGCTATTTAGACAGCAGCAAAGTAAACCTTCATTTCATCTTCTGCTCAATGCATTGACTGGTATATATCCTGTTCTACTATTTTAAGGTTATTACTGGAATAAAGCTAGCAACTAACTTGAGTTTCTGTCCATTTCAATAAGTAGGGACTATAGAGGTCTCTTTGAAATTTTAATCCTGAAATAATTGTTTACTTAAGGATTCAAAAACATAGTGTGTGCTATACATGTCTTGCACATACATGATTTCAAAATAAAATTAGACATAGTATATTGGTCTTCATAATCTTCAGGTTTATTTTCAGGCATATTCTTAAGTTCATGTTCTTTACACACAGTCATCAATTTTATTTTGTATCTGTATCTCACTTCCCTATCTGTTTTCTTGAATCTATTTAAAGAAACTATATTAGGAAAGAGATAATTATCTTCAAAGATTCATAGAGGGTAAGGGTTTAGGATTAATAGGATCATTTTGTCAAGCCTGTGATATATTTAGGACCATTAAATTTCATCTGGTGTTGATGTATGTTGAAAGTGAGCTGTGATGATCTGTATTTATTATTGTTATTACTATTGATCGTATTTGTTGTTGCACTAGCCAAAGCCTAAATGAGAAAAGAACTACTGAGATAAGCATTGTACGAACACAGACTACTTGATGATTCATGTTTTGGGGAGCTTATGGTCAAGATATGAATATCCTGGAGTTGAAAAATGGAATGTAAAACACTCTATTTTATGACAAAAATAGGAAAAACCCTAGATCTATTATTTAATTATACTTTTCCATAAGTTGGTGGAATGAAGTTGGAATTGAGCTATATGGGAAAGAGTACAAACACAAATGGACAAGCCATTGATACTGGAAGTGATGTAGGGTTGAAATGAAATTATTGGGAAGAGATGTGGTGCCCTAATTTTATTTTTACTCAGTAGTTAAATATACTAACTGTTCAGCAAGATCAAAAAGAAGTTGCACACAACAACAAATAAGTAGTCTCCAACACTAAATTTGGGATGAAGGTGAATGAATTATCACAAAACCTACTCATCTCAGCACAGTAGCAGATAAAACAGCCAGGCTGGATCCAGAAATGTTAGTTTTGTAGTTCTGCACCAAAATTAATAGGTCCTGCTCTACAGGCTTCAGCAGCCGTTTCATGTGAACAGTCATACTGACTACAGACCAGGGCTGATTTGTCTCCAGCCATCCTGAGCTACTAGAACCCATGTGATTCATGAATCTGTGACTGGCACAGACAGAGATAGATAATTTGAAAAGTTGTCTTGGACATCTCTATGAAATTTTGCACTAAAGACAGGAGACAAGGGGGAAAATGTCATGAGCTTTCTGTGTTTTTATACTGAGAAAATCTCCAAGGCTGTGGATGAGATGAAAAAAAGATGAACGACTGTTCCTAGAGTCTGTCTGGGTACTTGTTTGTTCTCTAACCTCTCACTTTGATGTCAAGAAAACTAAGCTAGGTCACAAAAAAAAAAATAAACTAAAAAACCCACTATGGGAGAAAACTAGAGAATGATAAGTGAAAGAAATGGATTTTGCATTTAAATCTGAATGCTGTTAAATCTGAGCTCAGTTCAAAAGCTCATAGCACGCGTAAAAGAGAGCTCCTCAATCTCTGTGCAGCTCTTGCAAAAGTTCTATCTCCTATGCTTGCAAGTCTTTTCTTCTTGACAGAAAACTTCATGGTTTCTTTCAATTATAACAGCTGTCAAGAGAGGTCATGATTTCTAAAAAGAAAAGCTTGGTCCTTTGCTATGGAAGTCTCTGAATATTAAGATAAACTATAATGTGGGGTGATGTATTCAGAGACCTATGTGCCACTAAAAAGATGGGTTGATGAATTTCAAAACTTTTTCAACACCTGCTTGGATTCATTCCCAGGTATAATGAGTTGAAATAATAAGGTCTGGAGGTGCAGAATATATGGGTTATTCCAGCAAGCTTTATTCCTAATATTCCACAGCTATTCTATGTTTAAATGAGTGTAAAGGAGAATAGAATGTGGACCATTTTATTTTTTCTTATTATTTTACAAGTGAAATAAAAACACAACCTTTTAATCTAACTCTCCCTACAGCACATTTGTTAAATCTGGTTTCTGGAAAAAGTTTAAAATCTCATTGTATTTAACTCAGCATTTGCAGCTGCAAATGCCTTTGAGTTAAAGTATGTGAAGGTCTTGTACAGATTAAAAAAAAACCAAAAACCAGGGGTTTTATTACTTACTTTTTTATTACTTGGTGATGTGCAAGAGTAAATAACAACATATAAAAAGAGAAAAAATTGTGCACATCCAAGTTACCTATTGAAAGTCTGCAGCATTACACTGCACAATGTTGTTATATCTACAGCAAATATATATTTGTGAAAAAAATTATATATTTTGGAAAAAAAATGTGTGCAGTTTCCTTGCTCCAATTTATTGTTCCATACTGAAATGTGACACCTCTGTCTTGACTTGTAATTATGATTGCTTTGAAAATTTAGGTTATATGTT
Organism: Ammospiza caudacuta; assembly: GCF_027887145.1. Classification (NCBI taxonomy): domain Eukaryota; kingdom Metazoa; phylum Chordata; class Aves; order Passeriformes; family Passerellidae; genus Ammospiza; species Ammospiza caudacuta. The sequence continues at coordinate 65,302,202 of NC_080594.1, forward strand.
TATTTGAAAGGACTTATGGTGGAACTAGAAATTGATAGGATTCAATAAACAAAGGGAAGAATGTTGACTCAAGTAGAATGGAATGGAATGGAATATTTTAAATTTTTGAAGAAACCAACAAGGATCATCAACCACCTCTCCAGGAAGCCTATTCTAGTGTTTGATCACCCTTATGGTAAAGAAATGCTTTCTAATGTCTGGTCTGAATCCTGACAGAATTTTGAGGCATTCCCATTGATCCTGTGACAGGATCCCAGGGAGAACATTTCAACAATGAGCAGCTGTTTTCAAGCAATGGGTGATTTCCGTTTCTCTTGGGCAAATTTTGCCCTGCCTTAAGCTACTGCAACTAAGACCAATTTCTTAATCAAGACCAACTTAATTTAGAATTATAACCAGACCCAAGATATCTTCATTAACATTTTAGATAAAATCAGACAGATATTGATGTTCTGATTAGTGAAATTAGCACTCTCTATATTTCTTAATGACAAAGTATGGAAGTGGTGGAAACTGCAAACAAGTTGATACTCTAAGTTCAGGAGACAAATGCAAATCCTTGTACATCAGAAATACTATATTTTTTCCCGTGATATTCTAGAATTATCTAGTGTATTATTTAAGACAGCAAGGTTTATGCTTAATGGATTAAATGTTTCATAGTTCATGCACCCTGATGGGATCTCTATTTATACAGATTAACACAGTGTTTTGAGGACCAATTATATAGTCCAGGTGCTGAAAAAGAATGAGGAATTGAGTTCTGCTTAACTGAAATGCCAAAACGAATTACTGGTTGTATCACAATTGTCTTCAGACACTCTTTCCCTATTTTTGGCCAAAAGTCCAAGATGACAGTCAGCCTCACAGTTTTTATTCAGCTTTAAAAGCAGCCCAGATAACAGCTAATGTTGTATCATGTGATTTATACATGAAGTTTTGGACTGGATGACAAATTTCTTTGAAGGTATTTGGATTCCAAGTTTCATCTTTGCTCCTGATCGTAAACATTACTAGTTATCTTAGTTTAATATTGCTATAAAAGCACTATAGTCGCCCTATGTATTCCTAAACTTAAGGCACAAGAGAACATGGTGCATATTAGTCATTGTATGATTTTGCTGACCTCTATGAATAGGTATATATATATATATAATTGTTCTAGGGGATGCAGTGCTCAGGAATCAATTCTAGCACTACAATGGCATATTATAGCATTAAAATACCAAGTTAGCATTCAGAGAAAGTACCAAACAGCCAAGAAAGCCTGTGTTTTTTAGATTTAATATGACAGATTTCCCCCAACACATTTAGCTTTACAACAGGAATTTAATGGGTTTATGGCCTGTTAGTGACACATCAAATCATGAGGGCTATTGCAAGACAACTTCTGAACCATCATTCAGTTTTCCTAACCTTCCTTTGATTACTTGTACTTATACTGCTGCAGAAAGTAAAGAAAACAGAACTCCCATATGGGATTTACCTTTGTCTGTCACAGTCATGAAGTTACCCACCAAATTGCTTGCAGAACACTGGCAGAGGGAGCACTTTGGCTGTCTAAAGCTGATAAAAACTCTATTAGTGGACCATTTTCACATCTAATGGCCTCAGGCAAGTCCAACACAGAAATTCACCAATGCTTCAAAATGGATTACTGCAGCGATATTGAGAGAACTGACCCCCCACAAGGCAAGTCACTGCACCAATCTTTGCTGCAGTCTACAAATCTGTAAAACGGGGAGAATAATAGTTTCCTGCTTTATAAAGGGCTTAGACAGCTAACATTACAACCTTATAAGATGGATTGTTTACAATAGACATACTAAAATGGCATTAAGCACATAAAATTTAAATGATCATTAATCATATAAAATGATTTTTCCCTCTAAAAGTCTAATTACATCATCACAATCAGTCAGAGGGGTGCTTTTTTTGTTTTGTTTTGGTTTTGTGTGTGCATGTGTGTCTGTAGGTGTTACTCTAGAGCAAGCTTGTCTTTTATAGAATTAATGGAACAATAAAGAAGTTCCAGCAGCAGCAGCTGTAGCAATACCAGTCCAGGCTGAAAGAAATGTTACTTACCCTAGTGCTTTTAAGTGAGGTATCAGTCAAACACAAGATCAGCTCACTTTATCAAAATTAAAGATCACACTGTCTCTTGCCAGTCACCTTTTCAGAAATGCAGAAATATCAAAGACAAGCATTCCTGATCTGAAGCACACACAACTTCTGAGCCTGGAGAATGTAGTGGAATGATCTATATGCCTCATAGCCCACAAAAAAGTTAATAAAATCTATATAGCTGGAAATTATATGGACAAGTAAAATTTCTTTTTCATCTATTTTTTATATCTTCTATGAAGCAACATAAAGCATTATGCATACATTTGCTTAGGTGTTCTCAGAGTCAGAAGCTACAATTATAATGAAGGATAATACATTTTCAGTTTCTTTCCCACTTAGGAGAAAATGTGAGTCAGTCAAAACAGGATCCCAAAGTTCTGACTCCTGTGCATTATATCACTGAGTTCTACACCATTTATACCTTAGAAGTGTTTCCAAGATTCAGATGCAAAGAACAGATCAGTTGAATTGAATTATGCTAGTCTCATTACCTGAAAATTTCAAATTTCACAGACACACAGACTCACAGAATGACTAGGTTGGAAGAGACCTTCAAGATCATCAAATTCAGTCCAGCCCTAAAACCTCAACTAAACCATGGCATTAAGTGCCACATCCAGTCTTTTTTTAAACACATCCAGGGATGGGGACTCGACCACCTCCCTGGGCAGGCCATTCCAGAACTTTATTACCCTTTCTGTAAAAGCTTTTTCCTAATATCCAACCTATATTTCCCTTGATACAGCTTGAGACTGTGTCCTGTTTAGGTTCTGTCCATTGCTGCCTGGAGAAAGAGACCAACCCCCACCTGGCCACCTTTCAGGAAGTTGTAGAGAGTGATAAGGTCACCCCTGAGTCTCCTTTCCTCCAGGCTAAACACCCCCAGCTCCCTCAGTTGTTCCTCACAGGGTTTGTGTTCCCAGCCCCTCTCCAGCCTCGTTGCCTCCCCTGGACACGCTCGAGCGTGTCAACGTCCTTCCCAAACTGAGGGACCAGAGCTGGACACAGCACTCGAGGTGTGCCCTCACCAGTGCCAGTACAGGGGAAGAATGACCTCTCTGCTCCTGCTGGCCACACTGTTCCTGATACTGGCCAGGATGCCACTGGCCTTCTTGGCCACCTGGGCACACTGCTGGCTCCTGTTCAGCCGGCTGCTGACCCCCAGGTCCCTTCCTGCCTGGGCACCATCCGGCCACACTGTCCCCAGCATATAATGCTGCAGGGGGTTATTGTGGCCAAAGTTCAGGACTCGACACTTGGACTTATTGAACCTCATCCTATTGGACTCTGTCCATCCATCCAACCATTCCAGGTCTCTCTGCAAGCCCCTCTCCCTTCCGACAGATAGACAAACGCAGCCAGCTTAGGTCAACCACAAACTTACTAATGAAAGACTCAATCCCCCCATCCATGTCATCAATAAAGATACTGAACAGAACTGGCCCCAGCACAGAGCCCTGAGGGACACCCCTGGTGACTGGCTGCCAGCGGGATGCAGCACCATTCACCACCACTCTGTGGGCCCAGCCATGCAGCCAGTTCCTAACCCAGCAAAGAGTGCTCCTGTCCAATTCATTCATGTATGTCTGAGGTCTTCTTGACTTTGAATATTTGGAGTGTGATTTCAATGTGAGCCTGAAAAATATTCCTGAAATACTTTGTATGCAGCTCACTTGTGCTTTCTACAGGTATCAGTAAAAACATTCCCTTAGGGACAGTGGAATAAACATTTCCTGGAGTAAATCATGTGCTAATGGGATACATGACCAACAATTTCAATTTTCTGCTTTGTTTCTGTTCATATGGGTGTACAGAACCCATCCTCACTCCCCACGTATTAGTTTTCCATTTACAAACACACTGAGCTAGGTATGGTATTAGCTTGGGAGAACAATGAGAACAATGCTGCAGTTTCCTGATAGCAGACAGAAAGAATGAGCAGAAGATATATTGGAGTTTAATTCATTTAAACAGAGGTAGGAGTCTATTATAATTTGGCCCACCTGGAAGGATGTGTCTGACTTAGGTGCCAGTGCAGAAGAGCAAGGTGACTAGACTCAGGTGAAACAGGCCGGGGAGATATTATAAGACAGGCACCTGCACCATCTACTAATTGTGACACAAGACAAGAGACACATTAACTCTCTGGAGTGGCTGCTGGAGACCAAGTGGAACACTTCAAATTACTGAAATAACACTAGGAGGCCATGGGGCATTTGAATTTTGCCCCAGGCTTAAAGGAGAATAAATCTCAAATTAAGTTAATCACCCCGGGTAGGATTTAGTTTTTAAACATAATTTTTCAATGATATTTTCAGTGCCTTACAGTATGATATCCAACATTCATTTGCTGCACAAGTAGTTTTCCCCTAAATCCCTTGACATGCTTGTCAACCTTCTGAATTTCTAGGAAAATGAGGCAGCCTGACCACCAGAAAGATAGACAGAATAATCTAATATCTAAAATGTTCATCAATATCTGCCAGGTGCCAGGGAAATAAAGAAAATAAAACTGATTTTTTTTTGCATTGATTAAGCCAAAGAATAAAATACTAATTTAAATGTTTTGCATTTAAATGTTTCTCAGGTACATACACAGCTCCTTCCAGTTGATTCTGTGGCTGAGGATATAAACCACTACCCTCTGTATTTCATCCTTCCATTTGTTCCTACTGTTAGAAATGTTTGAATATCAGTTCTACTGCAACATAGAGTTCTCAAAAAGTTTGAGATGTTAATACATCAACACAGACTATCCTATAGCTAATCTGTTAATTAATAAAAACTTTATTTTTGTTCAAAAACTGCTTAATAAAAGATGCATTTTCTATTTTATTATTAGTCGAAATGTCACCTTTGCCTATGAGTCTTTGAGCTGCAGTATTTCTTTGGAGGCATCTTATTCCATCTTGTAGAGTGTAAAGTATATTGGTGAATTTTGAAAATCTGTTTAATGATTTTTTTACTCTATAATCACAGCATGCAATTCAGCATGCAATACCTTCTAAATAGTTTTCATCTGAATATAAAACTTGAGGTATACATAAAAAATGTCTCCACTATGGCATGTAAGAGTTTATTAGGAATAATGCAAGGATTTTTTATTTAGCAAGAAAATAGATGCCTGCCCATGGCCAATCACACTTCAGAAGACTAATGTTATGTTTATCTGATTTATAATGATAAGTGAGATTGTATCTTTGACAAATATATCACATTAAAAGATCTTGCTATTTTATGGTATCCTAAAAATTTATACTAAAATGTGTTGCTATAATAACCCTTTTGTAATCAAACTTATTGGTATTTTTTATATTTTGTTTGACAAATTGAAGCCAATACCTGAAAGCTCAAGGACATCAAACATAAAATCGGTTGTATAAAGTAAAAGATATGTGTAATATCTTCAGTGTATTCTGGTACCACAAAGCAGCAAGAATGAATGGGAACAATTATATAGTGAAAACTGATCTGTTGAGAACAGATTATTAGAAGGTCAATGACAGAAGAAAAGTCCTCTTAGTTTGAAAGAAGATGGTGGTGCAGAAAAAACCATTTAAATAAGCATTCAATATGATCATAGCTTCCACAAATCAAAGCTAAAAACATTTTGAGGTTTGTATATTGCCTTTTGACACCCTTAAGCCTTATCCTATGATGTGTGAAAGTGCTGTAGATGCTTTACCGTTAATAGAAAAAGGCAAACACAAATCAATAACTTCCTCTTTAGCAAGCCGCAGTGTTGGACAAGTCCTGTCTGCCCCTGTTAGTGTGTATTATTGCTTGCTGGCTGAAGATAAGATTGATTTACTTTCCCCTCAAATTCTTGTTATAAATTTCCTGCTACAGTACATTCATTTTTGAGAGAAGAGTAAATGAATTGCTAAGTTAGAGATGACACATCCTCGTGGTGCAATATAATAACTGTTAACATCCTTCTGGGAGAACAGGGATATTATTTCCATGTGACTGTCATTGTTCTCTGTCCCTGCCTTAGTAAACAAAGCATTTTCTTCTTCTTTTTGACATGCAGTCACAAACAATGAGCATGGAACATCAGACCTCAAGGTTACTCTTGTTTTACTCATGAGAGCAGGCCAGGTGGTGAACTCAAGGACCTAAGCAGGGGTTTTATTGCAGCACACAAATTACAGTTTTTTTCCAGAGCAGGGTTTTTTTTAACAAAATGTGCAAGCCATTTGGGAATAGTTGCCTAGATGATCACCTTATCAGTCAGCAGTTTAAACATTTTTGTCCTTGTTTCTGTCTATATCTTTCTGTCTCTGAGTGAAAGTCATTATGTTTTTTCTCGAATTATTGCAATACAAACAGATTAAATGATTTTGTGTTTCTTGGTTTATAAAGGCTTTTGCTGAATGCACTTGCTGAAACATTTAGTGATCCAATTGCAGGCCATGACTTAGAATTTTACCAAATATGATTAATCATAAACTGTGGAAACTTAATCACTATGTTGTAGCAACATGCATTCATACACATACAACCCTCATTGCTTCCTATGTCCCACAGTAACTGAAAAAGCAGTGTTAAAAGCAGTATCTGCAGTACATATGTGACATTTTTTCCATAAGCATGGATATCCTCTTTCTTCTTAATTTATTTTCTTTGAAAATCTATGAAGACAGCAGTGAGTTTTCATCAGGGCAGGCTGAAAATCTTCAGTCAAAGCTATAACAAAAATCAGTACCTGACAGAAAGTTTAGTTCATTCTTCTACCAGTTGTTTGTACTGAGTGCTTCATTTTCTTATGATTTTCTAATTCAAATGTGTCTTTTCTCTAACTAAAACCTCTTAAAAATTCTGTTCAAAATGTAAATATGTTCTTGTATTTATAATCAATAAAAATTCATGAGCAATAATAATTTATATTAATTATTTATTTTTAGTCATAAAAGACGACAAGATCAAAAATAATGATCCTTTCCAAACAAAATATACTTACACACATGGTTCTGTATATATTGATGTGTGATGATAGTTTTTTTTTTGCATGGCAAAAAATGGGATAATTATCTCTTGATGAAAAAAAGGAAATTAATTTAATATATTCTCCTTCTGGAGATAAATTTTCTATATGCCTAAATGACCCATAGTTAAGAGATAACTCTGAGAATAATGAATACTATGAAAAGTTTCTGGGCATAAAATGACTTTAATTCTTCCATATCTTGTACGCAGAACTACTCTTTTCCTTTCTTTACATCCATTTCAGCCAAAAGATATTTTTCATGAGGACTAGTGTTCTTGTGTAGTTGTGCATGTTGAAGTTTATCTTGAATGTTGAAAAATATGACCCTTATTCTTCTTCAGCTCAGTACCTGCTGCCATAGGCCTTCTTATGGTATCGGGAGAAAGAAAAAAGCTTAATCTATAGAACACTCTCTTGGCTAACTGTAAACACCCCATTATGCACCTACACACAGACAAAAATACTTTTAGGTTAGAAAATCTTAGAGTGATTTATATCTGAAGAGAGCTCATCTAATACAGTCATCTAATACAACCCCATGATCAAAGGAGTCAGTACAATGCAGGCAACTGGAGTCCCTGTTTGGTCAAGATCTGAATATCTCCAAGGGTGGAGATACTGCAGCCCCCTTAGACAACCTGCTTTTGACGCTTCTTATTGCTAACAACATTATTTTAAACACCTATTTGGAATATTCTTTGATGATTTGCTTTCAGCTTGGTCTCCCATAGGTCCTCTTCTGCAGAGCATTTTAGCTTTTTACTTATCTGTGACTGAGCCAGCACTACTGCTATCGGTGCTAGCCGTGTGAATATTTCCAGTCCAGACTTCAGTCACTGCTGAGATATATCCTCACACTTACAGGACATCTAAAATTATTCAAATGATCAATGTCTTTTGATTATGAATCAATGTTCTGTTTTAAGCAGTTCTGAATGATCTCTGCTCTGTGGCTCTCATTTATGTGTTACACAGGGAGCAACACAAAATTTATATATATATGTGTGTTGTGAACAAGACAGAAAATAGCAGGAAAATAGTATGGTCTTATCCATACTGCATGTGAATGCCATTTTGATGAACTGGACTCTTTTTGCTCTTGGCCACATAGTCCTTATGTAATGTCTGATAATCACACCAAAGAAACTGTTGACAAATTATTGTTAATGGTGTGATCTTCATTTTTTTATTTGATAAATTAAGTTCTACTTTATAGAACTGTTGAATGTTGCAGCAACACAAATAGCCTTAATTCTGTGCTCATCTTTGCAGCTGTTGGGTACTGTTTTCTGTATCATCCTTTTTTTCCCTCTATGGCTGTCTATGCCTAAGACTCTATACACATGACATGCAATTGGATTTAATTCAAATGTCTAAGAACTGATGGAATAGCATTCATATAATTGAAACATTTGAGTCACCATCATTAAGATGAAATATGTCTTCCTTTTTATTCAGTAAGAATAGCATATCTAACACTTGTCCATTAAAATTTATTTGGACTTGTATAATTTCATTTTAAAATGTTTGCATTTCCTAAGGGATTCAGTAAGTAAATATACTGATGATAATTAGCAACTCTATTCAATTATATAATGAATACTTTCCAATTTTTTAATGAAAAGAAATATTTCTTGTGTTTTATCTCACAGGCAAACAGGATGATGGCAAGCAATACAAGTTTAATGATTCAATAGCCTTGGAAAAGTGAACGTTTTACATGCATTTTTAAAGGGTATTGTGATACAATTGCAGTGCCAACAAAACAGAAATGCCTGTGAGTTCAAAAAGATCTGGAACAGGGTAAAGAAGATTGCTTTGAAGAAAAATAAATAAGAAGAAAAAAAGCTGCACAGAGCTATTAATAGCCACAAATGAGATACTTAGAAATTTTTTTTTCTGGTATTTACTGCAATGAATTAGGAGTGAATAATAAGTCTATTTATGTCATGGTGACCAGGCTCCCTGTTTGATAGAGAAGTCTGTTTGCTAAAGGAATTTTTTAGATGGCAGGCTATATACAAACTTTTAAAAAATTCCAGGATTAAGAAATATTTATGTTTTTTGTTACTAACCAGCACAAAATGTGAATATTTCTCAGAGGGCAATTGCTTCCTTAAAAAACTCACAAACCTAAACCACAAAAAGCACACAAAACCCCAAACAGATCTGCTTCTGACACAAAAAGCAAATCAGTACTTATAGCTATTGCTTTTTAGAAAACTCTGGCTTGTCTGCCTTTTACAAAAGTTAGATTTATATCTGGTGGTATCCTTGAGAAACACAGCATCAACCAAATAGTATGGAGCAGCTTCCATATAATGCCAAGGGAAGAATAAAATCTTTATAGTTTCAAAAGCTCTAGCAGCCTTACTTTAATATGTAGGCAGTGCTTTTTGAAAGCCATCAAGCCTATGAAATTGCACACTTTATTCTTGGAATAGCTGTGATAGCCAGAGAATTTCTCAAGTGGTTCAGGGAACAGTCTTCATGAGGTAGAGTGTATTTAGTGGGCCTCTCATCATTGCCAAAAAGCAGGTAAGAAAAAATGACACAGTCAAATGTGCCATGGAAAATTTCATCTAGTGGTGATGCAGATGTGGAGTACTTGTTATCCGTCTGAGCTCGGGTAAGGACGTCCTCATGGATGAGCAGGATGTGTGTTTGATCATGCATGTGCAACACTAAACAGAGCAGAAGGGACAAGCTCCGTAAGCAAACCCGACCTTGCAACACTGTTTGTGCTGTGATTTTATTCAAGGGAGTAAAATGTATTCTGGATGGGATCTGGCCAGATTCTAGTATTTCGCCAAATTAGAATTCTAGCTGTAACACGGGGCAGTTTTGCAGGAAGGGTTTGCAGGTTTTAAAGGTAATGTTACAAAGATTAAGAGACATGAGTCTGAGCCTTAGGCCCTTATCTCCTGTGGTCCAAAGGTCTTTAGAAAAAAATTATGGACACTTTATGTATGTAAAAATGATGGAGAATGAAAATAATTCCTAAAATTGTCTTTAGTTTTGAGAAATATCAGGGAACTGAGTATCTGGCTGCCTCTCCCTTGTGAAAATTGTTTGTTTTGATTTTTTGGCTCCTTTTAAATATCAGAGAAAAATTGGAGCAGTCAGGATGTAATACCTCTTTTGCAACTTAAGGAAAGCAGAAGGAGAAACAGAAACATGAAAGCAAAGAAGCCTATTGAGGTCTTTTTCTTTCCCAGTGGTTTTGGATCCTTTTCTTAGTCTCTACACAGAGTAATGGAAACTATGACATATTGCATTCAGCAGTTACTCAAAGTCAGAAATAGCTCCTTACATCTGGCAAAACAAAAAACCCTCAACTACCCTGTGTGTTTTAACTAAAATTCTCAAATAATTTTTGCCTCACAGTAGAAATAATAGCTAATTTGTATCTAACCTTGCTTTTTAATCCTTTATTCTAAATTTTATATATACCTTTCCTTTTTTTGCCTTTCATATTTATTACCCTACAATTTAAAAACAATTCTCTAGTAGTGCAGCTGTGGCAATACGTCTTCCTTTAAGCCCAAATATTGAACTCAGATGTTCATATGAAACTCATTGAATGAGCACAGTCTCCTCTGACAGTCACAGCCACAGGCAGTTGGCCTTAGCTGTCAATTCCTTCACCACCACAGAGCACGAAACAACCTTTTGGATCCACTGTATTCTCTGTGTCATTCTATGAAGTGGCACACTAGAATGATGCTAAGAATAAAATTAGGTTGTTTTTGTCAGCTCAAAAATTTTTTTTCTGCTGCTGTTTTGTAAGCACATTTCTGAGGTGAAATGCAAATTGTTCTTTAGGATATGTTTTGTTTGCTTCCTCATCTTGACCTTTAAATGAGTAGAACTCATTCAAGTAAATATTTTTTACTTGAAGCTTCCTTCCTGGTAAGTAGAGAATTCAGCCAATTAGATCCTTGCATTTTGTGCACCTCTTGCATTTTTTGGTTCCTATCACTGCAAAACATAAACATAGTTCTTAATTACAAAGTGTCATGCATTTCAAAGACATCAAAACAATTCTTCTAATCCCGCTGCCATAGGCAAGGACACTTTCCACTAGATCAGATTGCTTAAAGCCCCATCCAGTCTGGCACTGAACACTTCCAGGGATAGGACACCCATAACTTTTCAACCCTTTTGAGTGCCTCAGCACACTCAAAGAAAGAATTTTCTCCCAATATCTAATCTAAATCTAACTTCTTTCAGCTTAAAGCCATTCCCCCTCATCACTACATATCCTTGTAAAAAGTTATTTTCCAGTTCTCCTATTTGTCCCTTGAGGTACTGAAAGGCTGCTAAAAGGTCTTCCTGTCGATAAGGAAAAGTGTAAAATTTGGTTCAAATTATTATGGATGTTCCCTTCATTAAAACACCTGGAGTTAATTTCTTAAATGCCAAGTCCACACACTGGCTTTCAGAGGCAAAAGATCAGTGGGAAAAAAGAGACAAATCAATTTTAAAGACCAATTTGAACATTTTATGTTCTTCTTTTCTCTTCTTTTCCCAATGACATATTACAGTCATTTTGTTTCGTTGGCAGCTCTTCTATTCTGGTAATTCCAGACTGCAAAATTATCTGGAAGATACAATTTCCTTCTACCTTTCTCTTTCTTTGGCCTTATTCATTTTAAGTTGTTGAATTTCTACATGATCTCCTATCTATGCTACGTGAATTACTGACTGAGGCTGATGTAATTTAAAATTGCATATATGTCATATTATGTTTGAAACCTTTGCCCCCCTGATATGGATGTGTGGGGTGTCCTCTTTTTTCCTTTAAGCATAGGAATAATTTTATTGCTTATCTTACTTTACACTGCATTATTCCTACTTAGATTTCTTCAAGTTCAAGATCTTTATAATAATATAATGATTAAAATTTATTAAAATGTGAGATTTATTCCAGGCTAGAATGTCATTATGTTCCTTTAGAATCACATTCCATTATTGAAGTCATATGAGAAGAAATCTCTTGATTTTCTGAGTGCTTCTCTCAACTTTTCTGGACAGCTTTAAAAGTAAAAATATTATTATGTTGAATTCATAAGCAATTCTTCATATTTCAACTTTTCAATTAATTTTATTTTGAGGAATGTTTACTCTTTTATTTTCTGATATTTTTAATCCATTAACATGTTTTATGTATTTATGGTTATAAAAATAAGGTGTATCTGAGGTATCAAAATTACTTTTACTATACATTTATTTAATTTTTTGTTTCTAATCACATTTCTGTAAATCCAGCATTTGGGATACAAAGTACTTAAACTGAAAAAAAAATTTCAAACAGGTTTTGATGACTTTCAGTTCTTCTATATCTTAGATGGAAGAACTTCAAAGTGATAATGAAAATTAAAAGATCTCACCCAAAACCAAGTCTGGTTTGATTTTGAAATTTCATAGTTCAGAGAGAAGAACTGTGTAGTTCTTTGTTAAGTAACAGCACCTCACCTTGAATATTATCTGGGTTCAAAGATTTTTAACTTTTTTTGTTTGTTTTTGTTTTAATAAAAATTATAATTTTCAAAATATAATTAATTAATATAAAGCTTTCTTAACTATTGAGTTAAAATATTAGGTTATTATCCATATTAAAACCAGAAACAAAATTTGTTTTGAAAAATTTGGGGTTTAATTACTCTTAAATTGAATTAAATTTAAGTAAATTAAATCAAATTTAATTAAATAATTGAAGAAAAAACTGCTTTGGCCTGTTATATTATGTAGACCATCAGAATTTCAGTGCTGATCAAGTCCGAAAACCAGTGTCATAACTAGCTAACAAAATAGCAGATTAGATTGATAATGTGTTGTTTAAAAACTATTTAAGTTTGTAAAGATATTTGGCAAATTTATGGGATTTTAAAAAATTGCCTCCATTGATCAGGAAATTTATAAGTCCCAGCAATATTGAAAGGAGTCAAAGAAAATTCAGTGGTCTTGAAAATAAACCTATTTTCTGATGCTTCTTATGTCAAAATAATTTTAAAACACTTCCCATTCCTACCTATTCTGAATAAATACACAAAGATCAGTCATTTTAAAAATTGTAATATATCATAGTTAGACTACCAGGGATTGACTACCATTTTTGTTCTGTTGAATGACACTTTGAGATATATTTTGTTTCCACTTTTAGATGTGCCTGCAAACAGGTGCACAGAGAAATATTAAATTTTTTACTTAAAATGAAAAGAGGCATTTTAAAAGCAATTCTTATGCTTAAGAGATTATTAACTTCTCATGCCACAAATTATAACTAACTTGAATGTTATGGATTTCCTGGTAAAAACAGAACAGTTAGTGTTACAGATATCAATAGGTCAGCTTAAGATGTTCTACCCAAAAATGTTTTTTAATATAAAGTTGTACTACTGGTTGCAGAATTGTAGATCTACTCAAGAGGTTGCTGGTAGAGACAGAATGAGCTGTACTACTTGGTAGAACCATTAATTATAACGTTTATTTGTTTGAATTTCTCTAATGTCACTTCTAACCTTCCAGGATGGGGAGTCTGACAGTATTGTCACAGGTTTTTTCACTCGTTTTATTCTCAAAATAAATCCATTAGATACAGATCTACTTAGCAGTTGTCTGCTTTTTGGAAGGGGTTAGGAGTCTGGGTGCACTGGCAGATTTCTATTATTTTGGTTTGGTTCCTATTTTCAGGCGCATATAATCTCCACCACTGTTTCCTAGGGCACAAATAATTCACCTGAGATGCATAAACCCGCACAGAGCTTCAATGTACCTTGCTTGCCCTCTGAGCTGCATCTCTATTTTGTTAACTGGTGCTGAAAATTACTCATGCTTCTAAGAGAACAACACTGTAAAAGGTTAAGATTCATATATGCTTCCCTCTAGAAATAACTATTTATGATGTCAGGTGATGCTCAGTGTGAGGAAGAGGAAAGAAATGGGCAGTAGGAGATTTTAAGGCACCAAATATTAAATATATTTACAGTGCCTAGGTTTGCATCCCCATTGCAAATATTCAGGGTGTTCTACTCTAGGAAATTGTCATCTATCCTATTCTGCTATGCTGTCAATACATGAAATAAAATGAGCCAGGGAATATAGTAATTTTGAAATAACCCTTGCTATCCCACTGAATTCTGATACTGTATAACTGGAATTATAAAAATGACTTCTCTATTTTACGTATAGTTCAGAATAAAAATGTGGCCAGAGTTGTAAAATACAGTCTCAAAGTCTTATTTTCTGAAGAGGACATTTACTCATTAATTAAGATGTTGCATAAAATGAACAAATCTCTGAAACAGCATTATTATCATCATGCAGTTTCTGCGCAGCCCTCCTAGCATATATGATAAACTGTATTTTGTACTTTTTTTCAAACTGGATTGTCAAATTGTTTCCTTTACTAATCCAGAAGGTATTAAGCACAGTGGATAGCTGGACATAATCTGAATGAATGGTTTCCTTTATGAAATAGTGTTAAGGAGTAAGGCTTCATTGTTGAAATAGGCTTCCTGAGGGCTGAAGCAAATAAACCAAGATCAGCATAGTGGTTTATTCTATTTACATAACTGTTAGCACTTTTCATTTTTCAATTTTACATGATATTATAATATTGTTTTTTTCTTTTTACCTCCAAGGCAGCATGAAATGGGAGAGAAAGTGTTTCCAGGAAATGGGACTTTTAAATTTCTTGCTTGATGGCAACAGAAAGGACACATTCACTGAAGCGCTTATTGATGTTTCATTAACTTGAAACAAAGAATTATAACCCACAGTTCTAAGCTGTTAAGTATGATCTATATCAGAGATCTGTTATTCTAAAGAAAATAAAATATATGTCACTTCTCCGCAAAAAAAGATCCCTAACCCCTGAAATGGTAAGAAAAATCTGGTAAGAGCATTCATCCAGCTTTCTCCTTTTAGAACAACATGCAGAATGTGACATCTGTTTGAGAGTTCCAAACTCACATCCTATAATGAGGAAACTCTAGGTAAATAACTTTTAAATTATTATTTATATTTACATTGAGTTTAAGAAAAAGTCTTAGAGCTTCTGTTCCTTTCCAGTGTGCACAGTCTTTTGTTTGTCAAAATGATCTCCAGTGCCTTTTTATTTTACACTTTTCAATTTATGATTGTACTAAAAATTCTCATAAAAATGGTGAGAAATGCAAGAATTTAGACAGAACTCTGGTTTAGAGGTTTTTGAAATGAAACCAGGACATTATGAGAAATTATTCTGATCTTTGCACAGGTGTGTGGCATTTCTGAAAGCAAGCCCTTTGCTATATATGAATTTTTCCCTGATTCAGACTCCTAGACACCATCCCTGCCCTACTGCACATTACCATGAATTCATGGTAAGTTCAGGGGTGGGGAACTACCTGTATCAACTCAGACTGAGATGCCTATACAGAGTTGTGCTCTATAGACACTTTGTAAAGATGCTACCACCACAGAGATGAACTGCAGTCTATTTAGGTCCTTCTCCAGGCATGCTGGGGATTCCAGGGTCTTCTCTACATGAAGCCAAACAGAGAAATTAGCATTTTTTAACTTCCTTGACTACTGTAATCATAAAGTTAAAGAAAAAATGCAGTTGCTTCCCCCATTGCCCATGTAAGACATTCCAAATGTATGAAACACTTCAGTACCTTTTAAGGTTTCTGCTTTGGAAGTCTTGGGCAAGTTGCAGTGCATGTACTGGTTATATCAATTTTTTCATAGTTGAATTGTGGTTAAAACTTACCAGGCCTTTTCCATTCCAGGTCTTGGTAATGAGGGGTATGTGATAATTACTTGTGTTGCTCCTGTCACCAGTAATTGTAGTCTAGAGCACTGGACTATGGATGTGCATTACTGTAACAATAGATTGTTGTTGGCAAGCTGTAGCTGTGTTGTTCTGCAGGGTAACTGACGTTATTCAGGTTCAGAAAACTTGAGGGGAATAAACAAAAATATTTATGTTACAGAAGAAAACTCATCATTGGAGATGTAATTTGACCCAGAGACAGTTTGCTCCACAACTCATTCATTGAAATAGAAGTCTCTCATTAATTAAAAGAGAACTGGGCTGCTGTCAAGTATGGGGAAAAGTCTCCAGTTAAAAGCAATGACTCAGAAAAAAGGGCACCCTCAGCTCCTATACTTGAACTTAGCATTTTATGCACATCCACTTAGTCTGTGACAGAAATGAAACACATGAAATACAGGAATAAGATCTCATTAGTTGACAGGGATAACCTTATTTGGTACAGAACAGGGCAGATGGTTTCAGTCGAGACATCAAGACATCCAGGTTTTCTTTTTTTTTTTTTCTTTGGAGCTTTGGTGCAGCAGACTGGCTGATGTAAGATCTTTTAGGTTTAGAAAGGAACAGGTAGAAAAAAAAACAACAAAAAGAAATCATACTTCATGAGAGAACATGATAAAAAAATTTTTTTCCTTTCGTATATTGACTTCAAAGGAGATCGTCGAAGGCATAGTGATTTTTAAAGAATACTAGTATGTTTTTTTCAGAAGGAAATGCAAGTTTCTATCTCTAGAAAGAGTTTTCAAAGGAAACTGGGACTAGAAGTACTGCAGCTAAAGATTTTTCCTATGTTAAGACAGTCATGACTTTTTATTAGACACAAAACTGCCTCTACCATCTGGAGGTTTTACAACATACTGCTTAAACATTTGCAAATGATTAAAGGGTCTCTTTAAACACAAATACCAAATTAAATTGCCAGAATAAAGTTCCAGATGTACTAATACTCCATGTCCCAAACTGACTGGTGGTATAAACAATCTCAGCACCATCTAGGCTGCTTGTATTCTGAGTCTTAGGGATGCACTGAAATCTCTCAAATTGTATTTACTAACTTCAGGTTTTAATTCCTACATTTATTTCCCAGGTGAAAAGGTGAAACTCATTACTGGGAATAGACTTAGCAAAAGGTCTATGACCTTCCAAGCTCTCTAAAGCTTCAGGCAAAGTAATTAGCAGACTGAACTTAAAAACAATATCACTTTTTGATATACTGGTCAGCTCTGCATAAGTTTTCTGAGAGATGGAAGAAGAAACAGAGACAGAGAGGAAGACAGAGTAATGTCCCTGGGTATTTTAATTTTCTGGTCAAATTCTTTTTTAAAATTCCTGGTAGGTTTTTTGACAGGAAAATTTTGTGCTCTGCATGAGGCAAAAGCATTTTCTTTAATTATATTTGGTAGTTTATCCATCATCCTATGCCTCCCTTAGGGAATAAAAAAATAACTGGTTTCTTAAAGCAATAAAGACAAACTGTCTAAAGCAAATATTAAGTTGTGTTATAATACCCTCAACTTTTCTAAATGACTTCAATAAAATCCCCAAATTACTGTAATCAAGACGAAGATTGGAGAAGCTTTGCAGGTCAAATGGCAACTTTACTGATGCGTAAAGCTAGCAAAAAGAGCAATAAAAATAAGATTTAAAATGCATAAATACATTTAAAAGCAGCAAATACAGAACATGAACTGCCATTTTCTACCATCAGTGAGTATGTAGCACACACGTGAAAAAGCAATTCACCTAGTTTTGCTGATATTGAAGAGTTTATTATTCTCCACTGAAATTGTAGGGAAAAATAACAACAAAATAACAACAACAAAATAACAACAACAAAAGAACAACAACAAAAATAGAATTAGGATTGAAATTTTTGGGAATCGTTACTTTTAAAATGATATTTTTAAAATCTCTTTTAGCATGTTAATACTAAGAGTAAAAAAGTCTTCAGTGGCAGGACAAGGGACAAGAGACACAAATCAAACACGGAAGTTTGACCTGAACAAGAAGAAGAACTTGAGGATAACAGAGCACTGGAATAGGCTGCCCATAAAGGTTGTAAAATCTTCTGCTCTGGAGATATTCAAAACCCACCTAGAGTGGGTTTTGAATATCTCCAGAGCAGAAGATTTTTTCAGAGTGACATTGAGCTACATGAACTTCAGTAGTCCCTTCCAACTCTGGCCATTCTATGATTCTGTGAAAGGTACAGTTCAAAAGTTCTATATAAGAATACATAAATAAATGGAGCAATAAACTATTAATTTTCTGCTTATATTGATTCTTTTCTTGGAAACAAATGAATAGACATAAACTTAAATCAGTTAAATTATTTCATTAAAATATTATTTTCTTATATTTGTCTGTGTTTCCTACGTACCAGTAAAACAAGCCTGGATGAGCTGGAACTTTCCACTGTACATCAGTGGCTCATGTAAATTTGTTATGCTTTTCTTCATGGTGAAATGTATTTGGTCATGAAGTGCATGCGGCAACAAAGAGATGAGTTCAGCGGGAATTTGAAAATCAATTTTTTGTTTAAAAAGTCTTGCTAAAACTTGTATACACTTTTGAAAAAGTACATTGGATGTAGTCACAATGTCACTTAATTAGCTGCTAACCTTCTAAAATAGAATCTCATTTTCTAATTTTCTCTTACTTTAATGAATGACATGATTTTATTTTGCAGTTTTTAAAAATCCCTTCTAATTGTCGTGCAGTATGTTAACTTCAAATAAACACTTATAGCTTTAATCCCTTTTATATTGTCTCCATGTTGCAAACTCAAAAAAAATTACAATTAATAATGTAGTACATCAACATCTGTGTAATAACTATCAATTTTTCATAAGAAAAATAAAAGTAAACATCTTACTTGAATATCTGTAAACAATGATGAATGCCATTTCCTTCATTTTGGAGTACAAGAACACTGTTTGTGTTATTAAACTGAATTCAGACCAATAATAGTCTGCATGTTTTATTCCCCAAAAGAGCGGATATTGTTACCATCTCATGCCAAACATTTTATGTGACACAATAGCAATAGTTCAATGGTGCTAGTCCTGGGTTAAAATCAGTTGTCTTCAGACATGATTCAGCTGCCAAATGCAGTTTTTTTCTATTAAAATTGTTTGTAATCCTGATGAGGGATAGATAATTTTAGTATGGCATAGGGTTTTTAATTTCTCACAAGTAGATAGAGGCATATTTGGCCAAGAATCTCTACAGTTTTTTAAGAGTGTTGTCTGTAACAAAAACATATAAATAAAGTGTACTTATTTGAGAATAGCCTCAGTTTTAAGTTCTTTTTATCTAAGTAAAAAGTTGGGCTTTTTTCAGAAACATTATTTTTTATAAGATTAAAAAACTCAACATGGAAAAAATGCAGAAAAAAAGGTCTGAATTCTTCTGGCTTGGTTTTTCAAATTTTTTTTATTATTTTATTTGTAATTTTTAAAAATTTTTGTAAGATTAAAAATCCAAAAGATCTTAGAATTTGTCAGAGCTTTCCAGGTGTCTGAACTGGTTTTCAGCTGACCACTCTCTCAAAACCACGTGAAAAAAACCTGAGCTTTTTTCCCCTAAGTTCTATGTAACTCTTTCTCTTTGCAAAGGTTTGTCCCTGATAAAAACAGAAATTACAGCAGAGACTATTTTGAAGTGATTTTTATGGTCCTTTAAGGTTAGTTTCATGAACCAAAATAACCAATGAGGATTGAAAAGAGTTGGGATAGGGCATTTGGGAGATTGGTGGCTTTTTGCCCAGCCTAGTGGTTTATGACTTCTTCTTTTTCATTACATATGCTCATTCAACTCAGCCACTGAGCTGAATTCACAGTAGAGAGGATAATAGAAATCAATACCATGGAAAATAATAAACAGTGAAAGCTGTCTATTAATGACAGCTTTCTTCTACACAGATGAAAATTGAGCCCTTTAGTCAGATAGCAAGAAATTCTACTTCTTGCTGAATTTTAAACTTAGTGCGGCGGCAAACAAAAAAATTCAAACAAACAACAGTAACTCCAACCCAGAAAATCAAGCCATTTAATTAAAGTTAGAAAGTCCTATAAATTCTGATAATAAGGTCCTAAACTTTAAACCTGACTGCGCTGCACAAGACTTCATGGTCTCACGGAATCACACAATAAGCTGAACTGGAAGGAGCCCACAAGGATCATCATGTTCAGCTCCTGGCTATGCACAGCACCATTCCCAAGAGTCACATCCTGTGCCCTGGGAGCATTGTCCAAATATTTCCTGAACTTTGTCAGGCTTGGTGCAGTGATCACATCCCTGATCCACTGCCTAACACCACTTTGGGTGAAGAACATTTTTCTGTTATACAACCTTGACCTACCTGACACAACTGCAGGCTGCTCTCTGGGATTCCATCACTGATCACCACAGAGAAGAGATCAGTGTCTGCCCCTCCTCTTTCCCTCACAAGGAAGTTGCAGATTGCAGTGAGGTCTCCCATCAGTCTCCTCTTCTACAGGCTGAACAGGCCAAGTGAGCTTAGCCTTTCCTCATACAGATTCCCCTCGAGGCCCTTCACCATCCTCCCTGCCCTTCTTTGGATGCTCTCTGGCAGTTCAATGTCTTTCTTACATTGTGGCACCCAAAACTGCCCCCAGCACTGGAGGTGAGGCCACCCCAGTGAGAGCCAAGTGAGGCAATCCCCTCACTTGCCTGGCTGGTGATGCTGTGCCTGATACTCCCCAGGACACTCCTCTTTGCCTATTTTTACATAAGCACACAGAACTTCACAAAGTTAATGTTTTATGAAATATGCCTCTTCTGTTATACTACTGCCAGGCAATAGAAGGCAAAAAGTAGAACCTCCTCCAGTAGAACACAATTTTTTTTTTTCCAACCTGTTCTGAAAAGGTGTTTTAGTTCTTCCTTGGATTTAGAAAGACTATTTTCATTCATAAGGCCATAAGTCTGGGGATTTTTTTGTTCTAATATTTATCTCGCTGTGTTTGCCTGATGTCCCTATGCTCAATCTGAGCAAGATCTCTGGAAAAGAGCAAGGGTTGCTTCTGCTTCTCTTTTTCAACAGAGACACAAACCTATTATTCAACCAGAACCTTTCAATCAGTAATAAACCAGGATTTTTCTTGATTGGATTCTTTCCTTTTGTGACTCTGTGTAGTGCTGTTCAAATGAGAGCATGTTAAAAGGAGAAAAGATTGTTCATATTTCCAGGGGCCAATGTAGAATATAGCTTTTTTCTAGCCAACTTAGTTTAAAAGAAGTTTTACCACTGTATACAACATTCAGTTCTGTTTTCAATTAATTCTCCCTCCCAAACCCTCATACACCTCACTGCCTCATGTGGCCTTCCAGCTGTCCTTTAAGATACACCTCACAAGACACTCACACCCTGTACAAACAGGTTCAAGAAGAGTTGGGGACATGGAGCTCTAAAACCAACATTTCCATTCATTTCAGCAGTTCTTAAGGCTCCCATGGTGACACTAAGTTTTAATTTTCCACCAGTTTCTATGTTTCAAATTTGTTTTTATGCAAGCCCTAGTGAACACAATCAAACCTGTAATGCAAAGTGACTTTGTGGGACAAGATGCAACCAGTTTATGAGTTCTAAGGACTTTTTGCAGCCTATTTGGCAGATTTTATCAGTGCAGAGAGAAGTTAACTACTGTTTTTATCCTAGGATGTGAATTTGTTCTCTTTTGTAGGTGCTTATTTCCATCATTTACACTAAAGCTATTGTTGCATGTGAGGGTTTATCAATTTAAAGCCAATTCAGCTTTAATTCAGCAATTTTGATGGAAATAGGAAAAAAAAGACAAAGAAATATATATTCATTTGCAGATATGCATATCTATTCTTAATGAAGTCCTGCCTATTACACCTCCAGTATAATAATTTACGTTGGCATTAGTAAGGAGAAAATTGTATTAGTTCAGAAATGTAATGCTTAAAAATACAATTAAATTTAGAAGTCTGATTTTCTTGCATAATCAAAGTGGAGAAGGGAGAGTTCATAGGAAAGCTGGTTATTCTGCCTTAGTTCTCCAGAGACAGTATGTCTCTTAGTGTTTGAACCTGACATGTTCTTAAATGAGGGTTGGAAAGTGTACAATGTTTTCTTTGATACTTTTCCTCTCCCTCTTTCATATGGGAGTGCAGACACAATGCTGCAGTCAGCTAACAATAAATTATTCCCAGCCAGTTTTGCTAGAATATAAAAGATATCAAATAATTTTGTCCAAAACCTGATTTGGCTGGTGTCAGCAGACTTATAAACTGGGGAAAATACTTAGATTTTACTCCCAATACTTACTGGTGCAGACATATTAATTTTTCTTCATATTTAAATGTAGTTGTCAGTCAACTACATAGTTCTGAAGATCAATCATATTTAATGAAACTTCCTTCCTTCCTTCCTTCCTTCCTTCCTTCCTTCCTTCCTTCCTTCCTTCCTTCCTTCCTTCCTTCCTTCCGCCACTTCCTTCCGCCACTTCCTTCCGCCACTTCCTTCCGCCACTTCCTTCCGCCACTTCCTTCCTTCCGCCACTTCCTTCCTTCCTTCCTTCCTTCCTTCCTTCCTTCCTTCCTTCCTTCCTTCCTTCCTTCCTTCCTTCCTTCCTTCCTTCCTTCCTTCCTTCCTTCCTTCCTTCCTTCCTTCCTTCCTTCCGCCACTTCCTTCCTTCCGCCACTTCCTTCCTTCCTTCCTTCCTTCCTTCCTTCCTTCCTTCCTTCCTTCCTTCCTTCCTTCCTTCCGCCACTTCCTTCCTTCCGCCACTTCCTTCTGCCACTTCCTTCCGCCACTTCCTTCCTTCCGCCACTTCCTTCCGCCACTTCCTTCCTTCCTTCCTTCCTTCCTTCCTTCCTTCCTTCCTTCCTTCCTTCCTTCCTTCCTTCCTTCCTTCCTTCCTTCCTTCCTTCCTTCCTTCCTTCCTTCCTTCCTTCCTTCCTTCCTTCCTTCCGCCACTTCCTTCCGCCACTTCCTTCCTTCCTTCCTTCCTTCCTTCCTTCCTTCCTTCCTTCCTTCCTTCCTTCCTTCCTTCCTTCCTTCCTTCCTTCCGCCACTTCCTTCCGCCACTTCCTTCCGCCACTTCCTTCCGCCACTTCCTTCCGCCACTTCCTTCCGCCACTTCCTTCCTTCCTTCCTTCCTTCCTTCCTTCCTTCCTTCCTTCCTTCCTTCCTTCCTTCCTTCCTTCCGCCACTTCCTTCCTTCCGCCACTTCCTTCCTTCCGCCACTTCCTTCCTTCCGCCACTTCCTTCCTTCCTTCCTTCATTCCTTCCTTCCTTCCTTCCGCCACTTCCTTCCTTCCGCCACTTCCTTCCTTCCGCCACTTCCTTCCGCCACTTCCTTCCTTCCTTCCTTCCTTCCTTCCTTCCTTCCTTCCTTCCTTCCTTCCTTCCTTCCTTCCTTCCGCCACTTCCTTCCTTCCGCCACTTCCTTCCTTCCTTCCTTCCTTCCTTCCTTCCTTCCTTCCTTCCTTCCTTCCTTCCTTCCTTCCTTCCTTCCTTCCTTCCTTCCTTCCTTCCTTCCTTCCTTCCTTCCTTCCTTCCTTCCTTCCTTCCGCCACTTCCTTCCTTCCGCCACTTCCTTCCTTCCGCCACTTCCTTCCTTCCGCCACTTCCTTCCTTCCTTCCTTCCTTCCTTCCTTCCTTCCTTCCTTCCTTCCTTCCTTCCTTCCGCCACTTCCTTCCGCCACTTCCTTCCGCCACTTCCTTCCGCCACTTCCTTCCTTCCGCCACTTCCTTCCTTCCGCCACTTCCTTCCTTCCGCCACTTCCTTCCTTCCTTCCGCCACTTCCTTCCTTCCTTCCGCCACTTCCTTCCACCACTTCCTTCCGCCACTTCCTTCCGCCACTTCCTTCCGCCACTTCCTTCCTTCCGCCACTTCCTTCCTTCCGCCACTTCCTTCCGCCACTTCCTTCCGCCACTTCCTTCCTTCCTTCCGCCACTTCCTTCCGCCACTTCCTTCCGCCACTTCCTTCCTTTCTTCCGCCACTTCCTTCCTTCCTTCCTTCCTTCCGCCACTTCCTTCCGCCACTTCCTTCCGCCACTTCCTTCTGCCACTTCCTTCCTTCCGCCACTTCCTTCCTTCCGCCACTTCCTTCCTTCCGCCACTTCCTTCCGCCACTTCCTTCCTTCCGCCACTTCCTTCCGCCACTTCCTTCCTTCCTTCCTTCCGCCACTTCCTTCCGCCACTTCCTTCCGCCACTTCCTTCCTTCCGCCACTTCCTTCCTTCCTTCCTTCCTTCCTTCCTTCCTTCCTTCCTTCCTTCCTTCCTTCCTTCCTTCCTTCCTTCCTTCCTTCCGCCACTTCCTTCCGCCACTTCCTTCCGCCACTTCCTTCCGCCACTTCCTTCCGCCACTTCCTTCCGCCACTTCCTTCCTTCCTTCCTTCCTTCCTTCCTTCCTTCCTTCCTTCCTTCCTTCCTTCCTTCCGCCACTTACTTCCTTCCGCCACTTCCTTCCTTCCGCCACTTCCTTCCTTCCGCCACTTCCTTCCTTCCTTCCTTCATTCCTTCCTTCCTTCCTTCCTTCCTTCCGCCACTTCCTTCCTTCCGCCACTTCCTTCCTTCCGCCACTTCCTTCCGCCACTTCCTTCCTTCCTTCCTTCCTTCCGCCACTTCCTTCCTTCCGCCACTTCCTTCCTTCCTTCCTTCCTTCCTTCCTTCCTTCCTTCCTTCCTTCCTTCCTTCCTTCCTTCCTTCCTTCCTTCCTTCCGCCACTTCCTTCCGCCACTTCCTTCCGCCACTTCCTTCCGCCACTTCCTTCCGCCACTTCCTTCCTTCCTTCCTTCCTTCCTTCCTTCCTTCCTTCCTTCCTTCCTTCCGCCACTTCCTTCCGCCACTTCCTTCCGCCACTTCCTTCCTTCCGCCACTTCCTTCCTTCCGCCACTTCCTTCCTTCCGCCACTTCCTTCCTTCCTTCCTTCCTTCCTTCCTTCCTTCCTTCCTTCCTTCCTTCCTTCCGCCACTTCCTTCCTTCCGCCACTTCCTTCCTTCCGCCACTTCCTTCCTTCCGCCACTTCCTTCCTTCCTTCCGCCACTTCCTTCCTTCCTTCCGCCACTTCCTTCCACCACTTCCTTCCGCCACTTCCTTCCGCCACTTCCTTCCGCCACTTCCTTCCGCCACTTCCTTCTTTCCTTCCGCCACTTCCTTCCTTCCGCCACTTCCTTCCGCCACTTCCTTTCTTCCGCCACTTCCTTCCGCCACTTCCTTCCGCCACTTCCTTCCTTCCTTCCTTCCTTCCTTCCTTCCGCCACTTCCTTCCTTCCGCCACTTCCTTCCGCCACTTCCTTCCGCCACTTCCTTCCTTCCGCCACTTCCTTCCTTCCTTCCTTCCTTCCTTCCTTCCTTCCTTCCTTCCTTCCTTCCTTCCTTCCTTCCTTCCTTCCTTCCTTCCTTCCTTCCGCCACTTCCTTCCGCCACTTCCTTCCGCCACTTCCTTCCTTCCTTCCGCCACTTCCTTCCGCCACTTCCTTCCTTTCTTCCGCCACTTCCTTCCTTCCTTCCTTCCTTCCGCCACTTCCTTCCGCCACTTCCTTCCGCTACTTCCTTCTGCCACTTCCTTCCTTCCGCCACTTCCTTCCTTCCGCCACTTCCTTCCGCCACTTCCTTCCTTCCGCCACTTCCTTCCGCCACTTCCTTCCTTCCTTCCTTCCGCCACTTCCTTCCTTCCGCCACTTCCTTCCTTCCTTCCTTCCTTCCTTCCTTCCTTCCTTCCTTCCTTCCGACACTTCCGACACTTCCGACACTTCCGACACTTCCTTCCTTCCGACACTTCCTTCCTTCCTTCCGCCACTTCCTTCCTTCCTTCCGCCACTTCCTTCCTTCCTTCCTTCCTTCCTTCCTTCCTTCCTTCCTTCCTTCCTTCCTTCCTTCCTTCCTTCCTTCCTTCCTTCCTTCCTTCCTTCCTTCCTTCCTTCTTTCCTTCCTTCCGACACTTCCTTCCGACACTTCCTTCCGACACTTCCTTCCAACACTTCCTTCCTTCCGACACTTCCTTCCTTCCGACACTTCCTTCCGACACTTCCTTCCGACACTTCCTTCCTTCCGACACTTCCGTCCTTCCTTCCGTCACTTCCTTCCGACACTTCCTTCCTTCCGCCACTTCCTTCCTTCCTTCCTTCCGCCACTTCCTTCCGCCACTTCCTTCCGACACTTCCTTCCGACACTTCCTTCCAACACTTCCTTCCTTCCGACACTTCCTTCCGACACTTCCTTCCTTCCCTCCTTCCTCTTCCCTGTATTCCTGTATTTGCATGCACGTATTTATTTTTTCCAGATATGATCTTGTTCAGATGAAATAAGAAATATGAAATAAACTTATGTTTCTTATGATTAGTGGAATCTGCAGGTGGAGAAGAGTACAACCTCATAAAGCTGATTGAATACAGTCCATTATTGATCAGTGTACTGCAAAAAAGTGAAGAATAAAAATTAATAGACTGTGATAGTTAGTTATTATGATAAACTTGGAGGTGGGTATTACAAAGAAGATGATTTTTTTCACTACCACAAAAAATCGTAATGCCATTAACTAGATTTAAATGAAATGTGATTCTGTGCTGGTGAAATGAAAAACCAAACCAGACAAGCACACTAAAATATACTCTGGTTATAAGTTCCAATTTTATTTCATTGTCTCCATGCTGGTCTCAGTTAGAGAGAGAATTCAAGAAATAAATTAATGCTGTTAAGTAAGAAGACAAATAAGTTTCCTATCAGTTTGAAATTATAGCTTGTGCTGAAGAATTCTGCCTTCTACAGTAATGTTTCTCACAGTAAATCCAGAAATAGATTAGTATGCTACAAAGACAGATGAGCAAACCCAGGTTCAGAGTCAGTCTGTAGTTAAATTCAGTGATTAAAGTGATGGAAGTCTCTGGGGCCTAGAAAGAGGGAGTAGACAGAGAATATTTTTAGTCCAAATGAGCATGTGAGGATGCAGCATTTCCAGGAGATTTTAGGAAAATAAAAACAGTAAAATATGTCCTTGAGTGCATATCATCTATGCCCATGAGAAATGGAGTATGTTGGAAACGAGAAGAAATAACTGTTTAAAGTGTGGAACAGTTAAAAAAATAAATCTTAGATCAGAATAAGTCAAAAATATTAATGACTGATTAGTTTTTCATTTAAATCTAAGAAAAAATTCTGTAAAACTGGCTTTTGCATCTCTTTAAAATACACAAGCCATCTGTGAGGCCAGAAAGGTCTCTGCCACTCTGCAGCATAGTCTTCTGCCAAACCATTTTTTGTCAGCACTAGCACATGGCAAATGAGTTGATCATATAAGAGTTTCCTTATAATTAAGTAGACTTGTATGTTGAATTAAAGGCTTATTTTTTTCTATGATATGGTGCTGCTAGTGATACAATCACTCTTATTTCATGTCAGAATCTATTCGTTGCAGCTCCATAGACTCCAATTGCATTACCATATGTAAAGACTTTTTTTTCCCCATTTGACTTTAAATATGCTCCATCATCCTATACTAGTGGAATACTTAACACTTAATTTTTTCTATTTTAAAAAAAATCTTGCTGCCATGCCTTGCTCCCAAGCTTTCATGGCTCTTTGTCTTAAATTTTATTGCTTCCATAATTGCTTAAACATCTAAAATCATCTCTTGGCATAAGAGTATCAATTAGGTCTTGGTGTCATGTCTTTTTCAATGAAAAAAATTTCTGTGCATGAAATCCAGAACAACAACAACAAAATCACTTAAATGGCTGTGTAAGAAAATCTTTTGTGTGCACAGGGAATATCAAGCCCAGTGTCAAAATACAAACTAGTACACTGAATAAAAGCTATGCCTTGACTATAGGAAATCTTTAGGGACATAGAAACCCTGTGTTTTCATTAAGAAATAAGATGACCTGTGAAGGAGGATGGCTGTACATCCATCTGGGACTAACAGCAACAAAACAAATCAGTTTTTAAAATAGAAAGATCACAAAACAATTCATTTGCTCACAGACAAAATCTGCAGAGCTGCCAGGCATTTGGGAGATAGATTCCAAATGCTCTTCCAACTTCAGCTAAAATAAAAAAAAAACAAACCCAAAGCATTTTGTGGGTTCTTAGAACAGAAAATAAATTTAGCTCCAAAGGGTGCCTAAGGACTGACTACAACACAGAGACTTCTCTCATGTGGCTGTGAAATATGCACTGACTGATTCTTCCAGGTGACCTCCTGCACAGCTTGGCAGACAGATCCACTCATGGCAAATCCACAGTGACTGCACAAGCAGGCTGCGTGGCAGATCTGCTTCTCCATCTCTGCAGATCTCTGGATCTCTCTCTTTTCTCTCCTGTGGCTGAGCAGCCAGAGAAACAGTGTCAAGCCTACGGCATGAACAACAGCTCAGACAGGAAGTTCCAGTGGGAGAAGGAGAGATAGTGAGACAATATTTCTTCAAGCCTATGCTTCAATAGTTAATAACAAATAATAGGATTCCAGTCCCTTGCCGTATTCTGATGATGACACTTCCTTGTACGAGTGGAGAAGCCAGAGAGGAAGAAAGGGATTTCACTTTTGGAGCGAGTCTGATGAGTGTACCCTGCTTTGTACTGGGAAATTATTTTATTTATGTGAAACAGAAGGCTGATCTTTTCTGCTACAGAGACCCATTGTGGGATGTCAAAGAGCTCTAGCATGCAGTGAGCTGAATAAAACAGTACCAAAACCCCCCAAACACCTGTGGAAACAGGTGATGGAAATAGAAACTCTGAGTTTGAAACAGCCAGTATCACTGCTTAGTAAAAAATGACACAGAGACATCAGAAGTCTGAGTAACAAATCTTTACTCCGAACTGCTTCTTTTTATACACTGATCAATACAGGTGGACTTGACTGGTCATTTAATTAATACACTTCACCTGATTGGCTAATTAACAAGAGGTCCTTTTATAAACAGTCTTATGAGAATAACAAGAAAACACAACAGGATGTTGTAGGTGTTGTAGGAAAAACAACACCTGCAGGTTGTTTTTAATAACTTGCTATCAGTGATTATCTTCAACTCCCTTAAGTCTCCCAGGCTGATTCTGGGAAAACTTATCTAGCTTTCTCAGCTTTTTCTCTAGCTTTTCTCAGCTTTTGAACAGCTCTCTGACCAGGCTGTCACGTCCACAAGGCAGTCCCAAGAGTAAGACACACTTACAGGATATGCGTATAAGGACCATAACCAAAGTAGAATATATGGCTTGCACATTACATTTTCACCTAACTCTTCCTGCCTATGCATGGTTCAAGTGCATGAGCCTTGCTCATAAAACTGTTGTTTAAATATGCTTTTTGGAAGGCAGACCTACAGAAGATTAGTCTTTCCCACCCGGAAGCACAGCACTTCACCAGACCTACCAATCTCTACATCCAGCAGCAGCATACTGTGAAGACTGACACCATCTCTCGTCCCCTGAGCTGGCCTGGGAATGAGAAGGAGCCCGTCGGGGTAATCATTTGTTCCATGCTGATGAAGGCAAGGGATTATGTGTCTGTAAAGTCTGTTAAACAGAAGAAAACAGCTTAAAGATTTTAGGCCTGCAGTGGCAGGAATTTCATAGAATTCATCATAAAACAGGGATGGTGAATCTTCAGCAGGGATCATGATTGCTAATGATGTGCAAGTATGGTTTGAGATATCTGCTGTTTTCTGGCTGCTATGGAACTTTTGCTACTCACACTGCCTGGCACAGGCTGGTTATAGGAAGCATTCAAAGCATAAGCTAAAAGATAAGGATATTACTTAGAGGTTGTAGGGAGCAGAAGGAGATAAAAGAGATTAAAGGAAAAGTGGGGGGAGAAATACTGGCACAAAATGTGAAAAAAATTCATCAACACATCTTAGTCTCTATAGCACTTTTTACACAAATTAATAGTATTTAAAGGCAATATTTAATTATGACAGATATAGCCAAAACAGTATCATTGTGGTCTGAATGGTTTATTAGTTTAAAGGATGTCAGCTCTTCTCCATGATATTTTAGCCTGCTTAGACATTAAATTTCCAGGTATGACAAAAAATTCAGGAATAATTTCTAATAATACCTTAATATTAGAATAATTTGATAGTATATAACATTAATTTATAATAATAGTTTATTTAACATGTCACCAACTACACTGATTTTATCGCTACATCTATGCATTTTTCATATATGCATAATGCCATTGCATTACATAGAATGGTTAAAATGCCATAGCCTTTCAAAATCATTTGAAATACTATTGGCAGCCATCCAACCTGCACATAATGAGGTAAATATATCTTCCATGAGTTGTGAAATTTATGGGAAGTGTACTGGTCTGTTCTTTGCTAGTTAAAGTAGGAATATTTCTAATGGAATGAGAGGTCTTCTCCCTAAACTGTTAAACCTTGAGACCTGTGGTGCATTTTTTTTCTCCCTATGGGTCTTTTGTCTGTGAAGTTAGTGGTAATGTGGAATGACAGAATAATTACCGTTAAAATATTTTTTTCCAAATGGAATGTGATTATGTAATGAATCATCTGTACAGAGAATAAGGTATATTAAAGCACTTCATTTCAGTCAGTTGGAATCCAATTGAGAGTTCAAAGCACCGTAAAGTTTACTCTTCTCTTTCTTTATTTTTTGGATTTTATTTTTCCCCCATCTTTCTGGGGAAATATTAACCCTGATTTTTTTTTTTTTTTCTTTTTAGCTCTAAAGGAGCTTATGTGTCAAATAATCTCATTGAGGTGATAAAAGCAGAAGCTCTCCAAAAGTCTGCATTAGAAGGAAGGAAACTTTCTTCAGCTGCTGAGAAAGACAAGGTAGGGTCATTTTCTCTGATCATCAGCTATTCTAATTTCTGTTTCATGGCTGTGATCCAGGTTCATGACTTTAGGGCTTTCTGTCAGCTTCACATCATCACCTACAATTTACGTAATGTAAAACTACAGGAAAACATGCAGTAGGACAAGCTTAAATTAACCTTGCATAGTCTGAGTTTGATTCATTAATTTCAAGGCACATGTGGTTCTGATACCAAATGAATAAAGAATGTCTTCAGCTGTACAAATTAACTGTAATAAAAATATGAAAGATTGCAACTTTAGTACTAAATCTGATAAGAATGAGATTCGGTTTTTTTTGTGTTAGTTCCCATTTCTCATATGAAAAACTTAAATGCTATAATGAAATCAGTTTTCTATATTAAGGCAAGCAGTGAAAAACTCTGAATCTTAAATCTAAACTGAGGAGTCAATATATCTCTGTTTGCTAAAATCCAGTCTCTACTATCTAGCTTTGATAATGTGCTTGGTATTACATTTTTAATGGAATCACATTAACCACTTTATTTTATCAGATAAGAATTCTCTGTTCTTTAAGCTTTCTGTGCTCTAGCAATTAATATAAATAAACTTCACTGTTTCTGAAATATAGCTCATGTAA
The DNA here is from genome assembly GCF_027887145.1 of Ammospiza caudacuta. Classification (NCBI taxonomy): domain Eukaryota; kingdom Metazoa; phylum Chordata; class Aves; order Passeriformes; family Passerellidae; genus Ammospiza; species Ammospiza caudacuta. The sequence continues at coordinate 65,333,560 of NC_080594.1, forward strand.
TGATCCATGGAAAATTATCCTGGAATAGTATCTTGGTAAATTATGAGTATAATTCACTATTTCTTTTACCTTTACCAAATTTAAATATTGTCAGGGCTGCTTCAGAGATGCTTTAAGGAACAATAAATTCCAGTGTGCTAACACTTACTGTGATAATGTTAGCACAGTCACATATAATGTGTTTAGTTACATCAATCTGCCATATAAACCAGCTTCAAGTCACTGTCTGTGACAGTCACTGATACCCCATGTTTGGCTAGCCTGGGTTAAGGATATTTATCAATTTAGTATACAAAATATTAATTTTTTTCTCACTCGTGTCCTGCTGACAAAGCAAAATATTTTAATTACTTAAAATAACCAATCTATTCTCTCAAGCAGTTTCACAGTCCTGTAATTACCAGTCTTAATAAATTTTCAGAAAACTCATTAAAAGGAAACAAACAAAAAGAAGAAACAAAGCAAGCAAGCAAAAAACCCTAAACACATTACATACATGCAAAAGCATATCTCAAAAAATCAGAAAGTCCCAAGTCTACCAGAAATATTGACCCAGTACTTCTGAACTGATTGTTTCCTCCCTTGGACTTCTTTACATTAATTTTTCAGCTGAGAGCTTCTCCATGAAAGAAAAGTGATTTTTTAAGTAGTATGTTTTTCCCTCTTTCTCTGATTCCTCTTGATATAAATGTTTCAAAATAATATTCCAGCCTAAGGCAAATACATTGCATGGAAAATTTCGGTACAAAGAAGAAAGATTAGCAAAATTAAAAATAACTGAAAGTAGATGTGTTGGCTAACATTACTAATTATGAAAAGTACTGCCTTATCCATGTATTGATAATTACAATGATTAAAGAAAACCAAAACCAAAAAAAGAAATCTCCCATTTAAAATAAATTTCCGCTGTGGTAGAAGCATTTAACTATTTATAGTAAAATGTTATATTTTAAACTGAAATATAAACCTAAAAAGCACAGAAATGTCCTGTAATAATTAAATACTTGCCTGAAAAATACTGAAAAAAAAGACAAAATATCCAAAATTACAATTAGCAAATGTATTGCCCTCATATTGTAATGAAAAAAGTTTACTAAATTGAACCTGAGGGCACTGTCATGGATAAAACTTTCACAGAATCACAGAATGGATCAGATTGGAAGGGACCAGAGAAGGTCACTTGGTCAAATCCCCCTGCTTAGGCAGGGTCATCCCAGAGCACGTGGCACAGGATTGCGTCCAGACAGGTCTTGACTTTTCCGACGAGGGAGACTCCACAACCTCTCTGGACAATCTGTTCCAGTGTGTGGTCACCCACACAGTAAGGAAGTTTTTCCTTATGTTCAGGTGGAACTGCCTGTGCAGCAGTTACTGCCCATTCCCTGTTGTCCTATTGCTTGGCACTACTGAGTACAGCCTGGCTCCATCCTCTGGACACCCGCTGACCCTGCCCATGCACACTGGTGAGCCCCTCCCCCAGTCATCTGTCCGCAGCACTGAACAGGCCCTCATGAAATAAATGCTTGTTCCTCGATCTTTGTTGCCTTCTGCTGGACTCACTCCAGGAGCTCCATGTCTCTCTTGTACTGAGGAGCCCAGAACTGCACAGAGAGCTCCACGTGTGGCCTCACCGGGGCAAAGCAGAGGGGCAGGATCACCCACCTCGACCTGCTGGCCATACTGGACCCACAGTGTGCATGCTGTTCCTGAAGGACTGCACCCCATGGGAGGCACTCACACTGGAGAAGTTATGAAGGACTGTAGCCTGTGGGAAGGGCTCATGTTGGGAAAGTTCATGAAGGACTTTCTCCAATGGGAGGGACCCCACACTGAGGCAGGGGAAGGACTCCTCTCCTTGAGGAGAAAGCAGTGGCAGAAACACCATCATCTGCTGTGGTGGACTGACCATTGCCCCCACTCCCTTTCTCCCTGCACCCTTGGCAGGAGAGAAGGTAGAGTCCAGGAAGAGTGGAGAAGTGGGCAGAAGGTGTATTTAAGATTTTTTTTTTTTATTTCTCATTATCCTGCCCTGATTTTGAACAGTAATAAATTCAATTAATTTCCCCAAGTCATGTCTGTTTTGCATGACAGTAATGAGTGATCTCTCCCTTCCCTTAACTCATGACATTTTCATTATATTTTCTCCTCCTGTCCAGTGGTGAAGGAAGTGAGAGAGTGGCTTTTGTGGGTGTCTGGCATCCAGCCTGGATCAAACCACCATACATGGCTGCAACCTGACTTGTTGTCTGCCTCCTTACCAGTACTGAACCTCACAGTCTCATGGGCTCTACAGCCAAGGCTGCTGTGCCCCCACTACAGCCGCCCCCAACCTTCACTTCTTTCCAACAAGGCCTTCCTACTTTGTTAGGATAACGTTGGGCAGCACACAATTCCTTGTGGGATCCTCCTTCCTCTGGCATGAAGTTGTCATCAATGCTTTCCAGGAACCTCCTGAATTCTTTGTGCTTTGCTGTGTTGCTTCTCCAGTAGATGTCAGGATAGTTAAATTCACCCTCAAGAGCCAGTGCCTGTGGCTCTGAGGCTGCTTTGAGCTGTCTATAGAATGTCTCACTCACTTCCTCCTCCTGGTCAGGCAGTCTGTAGCAAATAGGCACAACTGTGTCACCCTTTCTGGTCTATCCTTTTGCCCTTAGGTAACTCTCAGGGCTACATCTCCAAGGAGGGTCAGGAGTGATCTTGACCTTCAAACCTTGGTCATAGGCAATTAATTGTCCTTTCTATTCATGGTCCTATCAGTCCGACAGTTCTACTCTCTTTACTTCTGCTATAACCTCTTCATGCATCAACTTGTGAATGTCTCAGATGGGCTTTTGACTTACACTTACTGGTTAAAAGGCTAGGGTGAGACATTTCTGAAATATTTTATATTTGCCTTCAGCAGAATGAGTCATAAACCAATTTTCAGTTCAAAAGAATAATGCTGCAGAGAGCCACTTTAGCTCAATTTAATTGTAAGGAAATTGCTCTCACTGTAGGTTCTTTGTCTTAAGACTTCCTTTCCTGATAATTACCAAAGACTAGATGCCCTGAAATTTGGCTAGTTTAAGGAAAGATTTGAATAAAGGATACAGAATTCTCAGAATTGAAGATAGTGTATAGTGTAGGGGTTTGGAGGTTTTTTCAACTTCCATCATGTCTAGTTTATGAATGTCTGCAGTACATGTGTTGCAAACATATTGATTGGGAACTCCTACTACAAGGTATTTAGAAATTAAACAAGCATTTCAGAAAGAGGTACTCGTGGCTTATCTTGCTGCAGAGTAAAAGGAACGTTGAATAACCACTGTGTATTTTCCTTTTTCTATTCCAGTGTCCATTTCACTGGGAATAACACTTCTATAGGATAACTATTCCTCTCCTAATATCAGAAATTTACTCTTACTGGTTTATGGACCATGTGGTTTCCCATTTATCCAGGGTGACACACATTCCAGATGTCACTGTCATTTCCAATGTCAGGAGGAGAGTGACAGAAACATCGTATTCCTTTCAAACCTTCCCAAAACCAGAATTGCATGTTCTGTAAGGTGTTGATGTGTGAAACATTCCTCTTGATAGTAATAATGCATGTGGTGCAGGAGAATACTTGCAGCAAACAACCTGTGCAGTGGATTAAATGTCCCAGTTTCACAAAGGGCATTTATTGTTTTGTCTATTTCAGCACCACAGAAATTCTCCTTTGAATAGGAGAAATGTCAGTTCTGAAAAATGTGACACTAAAACCTTCAGTCATGAAGCAGAAAGCCTTGACAGGAAATGCTTTCTTTTCCTTTTCTTTTTTTCCCCTTGAAAGGCAGATTTCAATACTTTGCCCCGATATTTCAGATTACCCTCCTTTCTAAACTTAGAAAATATAACTGGACAGAGAAAGTTGAGAGGTTTAGATACAATGAATTTTAACCTATTCAATTTCCCAATCCATTTGGATTTTTTCAGCCTTGGAGACAGCCTATGCTTTTGTTGTGCAGGAAAGGATTTAAATATTATTGAAAACCCATTAGTAACAGTTAGAAATTCTTTTCAAAACTGTAAAAATTTGAATGGATATATATGGAGTAAAGTTTCAGTGTAATGTGTGTGGACTAAGATTCAAATAGGGTGATTTTAATAACTAATGTTAATAGCAACTCTTGCTGAATGTAGGGATATATTGCATATATTTTTGATACCAGGAAAAAAAAGTTTAGTAATAAAATTGCATATAAACTTAGAAAAATACAGAGAATCCATGCCAGGTTTTTCTCTTGTTGATTTGGCTGGCTTTCTTTTCTTATACCAAGTTCAAATACCTTTTCCTCAAGATTATTATGTTTATGTATTTATGTATTTTTCCAAAATGTATAGAGTATAAATGTTCCAGTGTAGATGCCTGACAATATGTATGACATAGGCATGGTTTTTTGTGCTAACATAGCTGTAGCAAAAGTTCTGGTTTGAATCTTAATTACAGTGGCAGGTGTTTTATAGCTGCCCTAATGTACCTGCTTTCTGTAAGTGATCTGAATGTATCTACATCTGAGTTAGGAAGGCACCAGTGGAACACTTCATTCCCTAATTTGGGAAAAAGCTCTACATCTCAAGGAACAGTTTATGATTTTTCATTATCCTTTCATTCCTCAAAGGCTTCCATGCAACTACTTTACATGGTGTAGAGAAGTCAATGAATTAGACATATTTGCTTGTTAGTGAAGACATATTTCAATACTAATGCAACTGGACAGAAGTGAAAATAAATCAAATAGCTTTAATGACAGAAGGCAAAAAAAAAGTGAAACTCAACATCTAACAGCATTAAATATTTTATCTTGCTTACTCAGTGCTATAAGTGACTCGAGCTTAAAATTTGTCATATTTAGACACATGAAAGCAGCTTGAACACAATCCTTGTTTTCAGTTTTATAGTTATGAATTTTGGTCTACTGTGTCAGTCAGAATTTTTGTTTTTAATTTGCATAGCAGAAAAGATCGAAGGGAAAAAAAAAAAAACCTGCCCCAAAACCTGCAGCTGTCATCCTTTATTCCATGTCTAACAGAATAAATGGTCTGGTTAGATTCCAGCATAGTTAGGAGACTTGTTTGGTTCAAATATCTGTTAGACATCAAGGTGCCACAGTGAAAACAGCTATTTTTGTGTAGCTGGAATAAAGAAAAAAATAAAAGCAGCTCCAAATATTACAGGAAATGCGCACAATTAGTCTTAATGAAAAAAAATTCCAAAACTATACCAGGGAAAAAATCACATTTTTCCTTTCTCTATGTATCCTCTGTCTGGTAGATGTTAATCTATTACATCAAAATACTCCATTAATCTCCTTATATGTATTAAAGTATTAAGAAATCTATCATGATCCCTGCAAGGTAGATGATGCTATAAAAAGTTTCTAAACATATGATGCTGACTAGCTTAGAACCTTTCATCTTGGATATGCACAAACCCATGGCATATTAATTCAGCAAAGTCCATTGCAATTATGTATATGATCTAAAAAGGGGGATTTCATGCCATAGAAGTAAACCAGAAAAGTGAATATTTCACATGAAATGGGCAAGTTTTAGAGAGGTTTAACCTACATTCACATTGTAAGATACAGAGAAGTAGCTTATGCAACTTTTTATAGTTGCAATAAATTTATTTATTTGATACCATCCTTAAAAGTTGCTATATGTATCTACAGAATGACGGGAAAGGCCACAAGACTCTCCAGAATCTCCTCTACTTTCTTCTCTGCAAGAAGAAAATCATTCGGGTTAGAAGTGTGTCGCTGTTCTTTGTGCATGAAGATTTTAAACACACCATATAAAGAGCAGAAAATATCACGCAAATCTATTTTCTAAGAGTGGCCTGGCTATTAAGAGAAGCAGTTGGACTGTAACAGATGACTGAATGTTCTCCAAGATGACTTTAAGTGTCAGACGGTTGTGTCCTAGGGTTTTTTTCACCAATCCCTACATTTATATCATATTCTATATATCTAAACCAGACAAAAATAAACAGTTTCATCAAGTGTTCTTGTACTACGGGAGATCCTGCATACTCATACGGCCTGCTAAACCATATTCTAGCCATGTGAGACTACTTCAGGGGTAAAGAATGGGCAAACAATGGCAGCTAAACATTAAATATTAATGGGACTTTCTGATAAAATATCAAATATTAGGTTATGACTTGTCAGAAGTAATATGAAAACTTCAAGGAAAGCATCACCAGTGCTGTCATCTTAGCTGCCAGACAAAATATAGCTTTTCCCTTAATAATTAAGTAGGTAAAGTGTCACAGTTTTCACTTGAATTAAAGAAAAAATGGGCTCAGAATCTTTCTTTTATGGCATGTACAAAAGCGTTCAAATGCATGCTACTGCATGTATGAATTTAACATCCTTGCTGAAATAGTTTCACTTTGTGTAACTAATTAAATATTTATAGGAACAGAGAATGCAAAAATAACTCTATGTGACAGAGGTTGTGAATTTTATGTGGTAGGAGAAAACTTCAGCATAAGTTCTCTTATTTAAAAAGCAGATTTGGATCAGGGCACCCACAGAATAGGCAAGTATTCTCTATTTGAGATATAGGATATATCCCTTTGGGGCTCTCTCATCGTAAATTACTCTAAATTGATGGTTTTTTCGCAGTCTAAAAAGAAAAAAAAAAAAGCATTTTTAAAACTTTTACATGAAGAGGCAATTCTTCTCATTTGAATTTTATGGAATGTGTTAAATTCCCCTAGACTATTTCACTGCAGTTAAAAAAGACATGCAGAGGTGTTATGAATATTATGAATGTTGACCTGTCTAGTCATATCTCTATTAGCATTTCTATTCAGCTATTAAATAACAAAGAATTGTAGAAGTAGAAAGAAAGTTAAGCAGTAAAATTTCAGCTAATATATAACAGGCAGAACTGTGTATAATTCTAATGCTGAGGATGAGCCTGAAAAAGAACACCGTCAGACTATATAATTACAGTGTTTGACAGAATACTTTTTTCTGAATCTGAATATAATGACACTTTTCAGTTCTCAGAGCTAGAAGACTGAGGATGAGTCAGAAGAGCAAGCAGTAGCTTCCATTAAATGTCCCAGAGGGAAAAATATAAAAGGAAATGGAATTTAGAAAGAGGAGACACAACATCAGAAACAACAGAGTCCCTATAACACCATCAATAAGGATAGAAAAACTTTAAAAGTTTCTATACTGAGGTTCATTTGTTAACTGTCAACCTCCGCCGGAAATCTCGTGTGAACAGATTTTGTTTTGATCTTTCAAAATTTCCATTCCTTGTCTTAGCAAAGCCCAAATCTGCAGAGATGTATGAAAAGAGGGAAAAATATGTTCAAAAATCAACTATATAAATAATTTTCCAACATTATATAAATGCATTGAAACAGGTCTGGCTTTAAATATGGAGGGATTTTTTTTTTCAAGTGGCTTATACTTTTTTCCATTTAATCTAAAACAGTGCAGTGGTAGCAGTAACACATATTCAGCAACAAAGAGGGTAACTTTATCAAGGGTCTCCACAGCGCTATAGGTGGAGTGATCTGGTATCTGAGAGAATATAATTGATACTTTCATGAATCTGCACAGACTTCAAAACAGTATTTCAGGATTACAACAGGTTTGACAATATTCTTTAGTTCAGCATTAGATATGTATGTCAGTGGTGCATGTTCCAGATCCTCCTGTCGATCCCAGATAACAAGATGTTGTAAAATGGGATAAAGTCCCGTCACAAAAGAGCAGGATTTTTTCATGAGGTAGCCAAGGGGGGAGTCTCTGATTGCAAGGCTGAGCTTAAAAGATGCATCAGGAAGTGACCTGTGGGTACAAGACGTGCATGAACACACACAGAGTATTTAACTCCAGTCTGTTGGACTGACTAGTATGCTGCTGTATACTGATGTGGGTTTTATCACAAGCTTTCTAAACCAAAGTATCACTTAATTACAGAGCATCAGAATTTCTAGGTGTGAGAATTTTCTGAGAAAAGAGACAATAGTGAATAAAGGCTGTAAGTGCTATTATTTGTTGAATGTACAAGTCCTAGCTGAGGCTGAGGTACTAATTAGTAAAAGCTATTTGTAAGAAGGTAGTGCAATCTGCTTGAAAGAAGTCATATTTTCATTTCAGAAAAAAGGTGGGAAGAAGTGCAAAAAAATGGACTGATTTTCTAATTCTCATTACCAAGATTTTTGGAGAAAGAATTTTGGAAATCATGTATGGTACTCCAGCTGCAGGTGACAATACAGTACCATCAGTAGAGGAGTTATATACAAATGTATATAAATGCACACTGCAGACTATCATTCAGAACAAGTTTTACTTATTAGGATCATGGAAAAAATGTCCAAGGACCCTGAGAACTCCATCATGTGAAGCTGAGGCTCCAATGTGTTGTTTGCTCAATCTATTTTTGCAGTTATAGATTCTTTGACCAATGCGTGGACTCTTCAGTCATATTTTTGTGTTTTCTTCTGAATCTTACACATCTGCTACTAAATGGAGGGAAGAGTCCTAAGGATTTACTTCCTCAGAAGGAGAATGTCTTTAGAGCTTAAAAAGTGTCTGTAAATTTTAGAGCATGTCTGTTGAATACTGTAATTGCACTTCACACTTTGGGAACATTTTAAATCAGGGGAGTATGAGCAAGGGAATGGTATTGCTGCAAAGCTGTGACCATGTATAGAGGAGTGACACACTTGGCATTGCAGATGGAGCATTTTGGAAGTGTTAATTCACTAAAATCATGTGGAATATGGCCCAATCTGATTATTTAGCTACCTTGTTAAGGACTATTTACTATAAAAAACATAAAAAGGAACAAGGAAAGTGATAGATTAAACACATAGATACACAGAGCAGAGAAGGTGATAGAGCTGTATTTATTGTTACTCTGGGTAATTTAATCCTGTGTGCATGTTTTTCAATGCTAAATTCAGTAGCAAATAAGTCTATGAGGTGAATAGGAGGAATCTCCATATGTGAAGTCAGTGGTGGGTATGGAGCCCAAGGTCTGATCATGGACAGTAGCCAGGCTGAGAAACCTGTGTTGATATTCAAGGGATATGTGGGAGGTGGAGACTGTGAAGCAGGTGGGTGATTTAATGCACCTGTTTGAGAGTAAACATCAAGCTGAACAAGCCAGTGAACAGGAGGAGACTCATTTGGAGGGGAAAGAGGCCTGGCATCCAAACAGGGATGTTGAGTGAATGCTCAAGAGAACTAAGGATATGGGTATGCTTGTGAATGTGGAGAGTGAGAACATGCATGATTTCAGTAGTGAACTTCAACCACAGTCAGAGAGAAGGAGTAGGGTTTGGCCATCTGTACCTGTATCTTATGAGAGATGAGACCTGTTTTATGTGCTGTATCCGGGTGCTTTTAAAGGCAGTGCCTGAATGGGCAAACTGGAAAACAGCAACTGAGTCCATCAGCCTGGGATGGAGACCCCTGAGATATGATGCCTTAATCTGTGCTTACCTTGATCTGTACATAGTATTAATGAGATGTAACTATGTGAACTACTAAAGAAATTGAAAAATAAAACTATAAATTATGATTTCACTAAAATTTCTAATTTTAACACATAGAATTCAGTCATAATGTACCATTGTTTCTAAAATATGCTAATTTTCAGAAAGTTTTGTGTATTTATTTCCATTTTTGTAAATAATCCAGTCATCCCTGCTTGCTTGCCCTCTGCAAAATTTTCCATTTTTAAGGTGACCAGGTCTTTTCTTGTATAATTTAATTTATTCTTTAGATGCTTCTGAAATTATTTTAGACGTTAAAAAAATAAGTTTTGAGTTTAGGCTGGCATAATATTTAATAATTTTCCTGGCCTGCTTTCCTATTCTAAGGCCATATTTAGGCAATCTGAAAATAATTCCTTTATTTGTTTTTCTTATTTAGAAAGACCCATTGGATTTATTTATTTTTATTTCTATTTTGATGTATTTTAAAGATAATATCTTTGGTAGGATCTTAAAGAAGAAATCAGAATCTTGCTTATATTTTCATGTAATCTGTCAGGTATACTTCAGTTTACAAACAAATTACAAGAAAGAAAAATAAAATATAAAGAAAGATTAAAAAAATCTTGACCCATTCACAGAAATTTTAGAGTTATCTTTCTGAATTTTAAATAGTATTTAATCCCAGTTGCTAGAATGGATAACTCACCAAAATAATTATTATAAGTTACTATAATTAACTATTATTATTATCAAGACTTTATCATTCCTAGGACGACTCACTTTTTATTTTGTGATAAATAAAAAAATCTTTTTTTTTTGACTAAGAGAAACTAAAATAAAATGAAAGATAGATTAATGCAAAGATCGTCATTTTTAACCATTCCATTTTTCTCAGCTGTAAAGTGAGATAATAGCAGAAAGATATACTAAAGGAACACATCAGTTTAAATTATATCAGGCATAAAGGCAGGTAAAAACCTGATGATATGCAGATGCATATAGATTGTTTTGATTAACTAACCTATAAAAATAATTCTATGCAATTTGCAAACAAGAAATATAACTCATAGCACATGAAATTCAAGGGAGAATTAAACACCGTGTTTTATGTGCTTTTCACCTGGATTTTGGAAAGCCATTAGCCACACTGCTTTGTGAATTACTAGCACCTCTGCACCCACTGAGTGTGTTTGCAGCATAGCCTGCAGTGGAATGCAGAGACACCTGAACCAGCACACATGCCAGATGCAGCGGAGTCCTGACAGCACTGAGTTCAGCATGAGCCTATTCCTTCCACTCATGCCATCACAATTCAGTCAGCTCTCTGTTACCAATGCTAATTGGAGCCTCACAGAGTTTTGAAAACAGAATTAGTGCTATGGTTTCCACACTGAGCTAACGTGGCCAGGATCAGCCTCATGAACAGTCCCTTTCGCTTTATGAAAGATGCTATGCTGTCCAAATGCATGGAGCCATTTCGGGTCTGAAGCTGTGTCCAGCATCTGAACCAATAAGCCCACCAGATATGACAGAGAGCATGGTGTGAAGACAGCTGGAACAGCTCTTGGTCTCTGTCAAGGGCTCAGCACAGCATGGAAACAGTTAAAACCTTCTGAGCCAAGGATAGATGCCATTGCACCCGTGGCTCTATACTTGGGCAGCAAGCTGCGCAGCATTTGTACTGGCCTGCTTAGATCTTCTGGGAAATTTTTGCACCTCTGGCAGGATTTAGCTGCAGCATGAATATCTACTTCTCAGATGATGCAAAAGTTACTGAACTTGCGTTACCTCTGACCAGCTGTAGGTGTTAATAATGTATGCATCTGAACTGCTCAGCCCAATTCCCTGTGTGGTCAACTGAGAAAAATAACAGCTTTCAGGTTGTGATCTATTTCTTCAAAATCCTGATGAGAATTGCTCTTTAGTTTGCCTAATTCCCTACACTGAATAAAAGAGGCATCAAGTGTCTGTCTCAAATGTGGACATATGACATAATGTCTAGAGCTAGCTGGAATTATCTTTAGCATCTACCATGGGTTCTGTGCCTTACTATTTTAAAATGCCTTATCAAAAATCTCCTGTAGAAAGAACAAAAAAAAAAAAGCTGCTTTTTCATTTACAAATTGACATAAGAGGGACATGTTTTGCCTGTTCAGAGTTCGCAGAAGCTGTGGAGAACTGATATTATATGATCCAGTGAGGCATCCACTGGCTTTGTCAATTTGGGAATAAGCAGAACACTTTTGTATGGCACCAATGTAAAATACAAGAGTGGCTTCAGGACAATGATCGTGCTGATAATTAGGTTCATAAAATCAAAGCAAAACCACTCATTTTGTCAGTTTCTAAGGCTCTTGTGACACCAGTCTAAAATGCTAGATCATCCTGCTGTTCAGATAATTATAGATGCAGAGGGAAATACATAAACTCTCAGTTAATCGAGTGGATAAAAAGTTGTCCTGCATCCAAAGGACAGCTTTGGATGAATGAGCCTTAGCTAAAGAGACCATATGGTAGGTTTGTAATCGCACATACTGGATTCATCTTGGGACTTGCTAAGTACTCAGCCCTGAACTTGAAGGATGGGCCAAAAGGAATGCTGTATAAAACACTTCACACATTTTTGAAACATTTTTGTTGAAAATAAAAATTAATGAATTTGAAGGCAATGAACAAAAGGGTGGAAGGAAAAATACCAACTTCATCTATTTTTAAAGACAAAATATTAGACTGTTGAAATGTGCTGTTTTGAACCCTTCAAACTTTCCGATGAGTACCAGCAAATCCTTTCAAGAATAGAAAATCACTTCTGGCCCACATCTAAATTTACTACTGTTGTAAGTATCATGCCTAATATTTTAGTTGGAGACAGCCGGAGGGCAATGATCAAATAAGCACACAATTTATGACTGAAGCATTTGGAAGTTTTCAGACACCTACAAAACATGTGTTCAACTGGCTTTCACTTATTAATACCACAGTAATAGAACCAATAGAATGTTTTTTGCAAAATATTAAATGAATTTTTAAAGAAGACAACACTAAACTTGTTAGCTACTAATTTACTTTATAAGGGATATTGATTACATGAGAATATGTTTTTTGTTACGTGTCCTCTGATTTACAAAACTTAATGAGCTGCTGTAATACAGTGGGTCAGAGTGGGAAAAAAGAAAATCTCAATATTGTGTTGAACTGTTAACCATAGCCAAAATGCTGGTGTGTTATCAACACTGGTTTAATGACAAATTAAAGGCACAGCATGCTGCTGCTGTGAAAAAAAAATCGCTCCATCTTTTCCAGTTCCAGTACAGTAACTGAGAAGTATTTAGTCAAATAACAGCAAATTAGAAAAAAAAATTATTTTAGGGCTATACTTTGGCAGATTTTCTTGTGTTGCTCTATATAAATAATAGAACTTACATCAATACAGTTGTATATGTTGTATATGCTTGGGAATTTATTTTTTTTTTGTGTTGGTTTAGCAGGAGAAAAGTCATACAACTTTTTTACTTTTGAGCTTCTAACAGGTGATTGCAAACAGGAGGTTAAAAGGCTGTGTGTAAAAGTGAACCATGTCCATTAAAACTAATGTATGCTGGCTGATCGTAATTCTGTGAAAGGCTGCCTGGAAAATATCCCCCAAGGAGTTTGAATGAAGTCTAAAGAAAGCAAACAACCAGATTTACATCCAAAGGAATAAGTTCACAATATGTTCTTCACTCACCTTACTGACGTTGCAGAACAGTCTGCATCTTTAACAGCAGTCAGGAGGAAGGACTTTCCCATTCTAGAAAGCAAGTTAAAGGCAAAGTTGATGGAGACTGTGGAGTTTCTAAAAAAGATCACATTTCTGTAAGAGTTCCTATTAAAAGAAAAAAGAGCTTTTTAACTGCTTAAGTGTTACGACTAGATATATGTCTATGAGTGAAGTATATATTAATTCTTTAGAAATTGGCTGAAAACCCAAAAACATGTCTCTAAAATGAGGAGCCATACTGTTAGCCAGAATGTTGAATTTAAACTTATTTGTAGCTTAACACCTTTTGAACCCTCATTTTTTGCAATGTTATTGCCTTTGTTCAAATGTGTTTGCTGAGATGTTGTTATGATCTGGTTGTGAAAATTATAAGAAAGATTTGGCTGCCTGAATTAAGGTGCAAATGAGACCATATTCCAAAGTCAATAGTATAGATTTTATATAGCAGTAAATGTGAGGTAGAGAGATAGAAAGAAATAGAACACGGAAGAGTGGGAGAGAAAGAGAATGACAGTGAGAGATTAAGTAGAAAATATCACCACTTGGTGGATCCCAATTCACTTTCTCTGGTCTTCTTGGTGATGATGGTCCTGCAAAACATAGAGTTCAATGGATTACTATATGTTTGGACTAGGTGGGAATGCTCAGGTACCTCCCCATGGGGAGGGCTAGGTTGGACACAGTCTCGTGCAGCAGGCTCTGGATGCGTTGCATCACTTGGCATCACATGTGCTGTGCTCTGCTGCAGGGTCTCAGTAATGATTCTGGGGAGCGCTTTGGGGCTCTTTGATGGATGAGGACACCCCCTCAGCTGCCCTCATGTCAATGTCCCGTGGTGTGGCCTTCCTGGCTGGGGGCTTTGCAATTGGGCCAGTTTGTGTCAGGGAGGGTGGATGTTCGCTCCCTCTAACCAGAGATTACACCACACCACCAAAACTCTCCTCCTCCCCCTTTCATTGTGGGGCGAGTGTGTGCAAGCCTGGCTTCAGCAGATGAGCCTGTGGGCTGTGGCCTCCCCCACCTTTAACCCTGCCGGAGTTGGTTTTCAGGACAGCTGCTGGGTTTGGTTTTCTTGAGGATACATTCTTCTCTCTCAGCCTCATTTACTTCTTCCTAGACCTGAGATAATTGGACAACAGTGTCACCTTGATCTTATCTCAAGTTCCTTTGGGCACAGTTCCAGTCAGAAGGCTTTTTGAGGGAGGGATGGCCTTGGTGGTCACAGCTTCTGCCTGTGGCTTCTTGTCCTACTGTCTGGGACAACCAAGAAGAGGATGGCTCCATGCTCTTCACTCCCTCCCCTCCAGTGGAAAGATCCCCTCTCAGCCTTCTCAATTATAATCTAGATGATCTGACTGAATTATCTTCAAAAGATTATTATTTTATCTAAGGCCTACCAGTTATATTTGATCTTTAAAGTTCTAGGAAATTGAATTCACGGGTGTAAACCACACAAGAGAAATACAAGGAGTTCACAAAGAGAGCTCTGTGAACTAACTTCATTTGAACTAACGAAATATTCCTACTAAAGAACTTTTTTCCTTTACTCTTAGGGTTTTAGATTCTAGCATGTGGGACTAAACTTCTTCCATCTTTTAAATGGAACTACTGTGTGAAGTAATTGCAATGATTAATAGCCCCCTCCTCTCAAATCAATATTTTATTTCCCCAGTGTTACAAAAGGAGGGAAAAAATCTTTAAAGTCACTAGTCCTCAATGTTAATTACATCAAGCAAGAAGCAAATTTTGTCAAGTTGCTTTATTCTCTATTGAATAAAAAATTACATAGTTTAGGGGCAGGAGTATCTTACCAAATTTGGTATGTGAATCTTCAGATAAAAATTTTTTTCTGTAAGTAAAAACTGTCAGACAAAATATTTGTGATTCTGTGATGCAACTACAGTGTTACACTGCAGACTCCCTTTAGATCTGTGTGATATCAAGTTATCTCCATGGAGCTCCTCCATGCAAATCAAGGAATAATATCGACTTCAAGGCATGCAGACCCTTACCAAACCTGACACATTTTCTGCTTGCACATGGGTCCCTCTCATTCCCTCCATCACTTTGTAACAACAGCAGCTTATGCCATTCTGGAGAAGGCTTTAGGCTTTCCATGAGAAGGCTGCTCACTGTCTAGGCTTGTATAATTAATGATGAAACCCATTTTCTGTGGTGTTTTCTGAAGCAGCTACACAAGTACTTTGCTCTTAACTACTGGGCATTATATCAGAGTTGGTATATTGAAGTGGTGACATTAAAAGATAGTGTGGGTTGCCTCTAATGTTCATCTTCAAAGAGGCAGTCTGCTCTGAGCTTATCCTTGAATTTCCAAATATGATCAGCTTTTTTCAGTGTGGGGAAAATTTTGCAGTTTGGTCCTGATGTTAAATTTCAGCCTTGAGCAAGTTTTTTTAAGAAAAGACTAGCCTGTGACAAACAAGAATCAGTGATAGGCTGATAATTATAGCAATGTTTAAATGTACCATTGTGACTTGCCTTTGTAGTGAAGCTAGTGAAGCATCCCCTAGAGTAAATTGCATTTTTCATAAATACCAAACATTCGGGAATACTTACTGCAAAGCATTTGAATGCCTGAAGGCTCAGTCCTTTGTGAATGGAGCCAACAGTGAGAAACAGACATGGAACAGCCACGCATTTCTTATGAGAGTCTGTCTTTCCCAAATGCATTCATTTCATCCTGCTCTTCAAATCCACTTGAAAAGGCTTTTTTGCCCTTTATGAATTCAAAACATCATTAAACAATCACTGCTTTACTTGTTTAAACAACATGCTTCTCTCAGTTCTAGATTTAGTAATAAAGTCTAAAATTTCTGAGATGAGACATTTTCTACCAGCTGGGAACATTTTGTAGTGTGGTTTTCATCTTTTTGTTTTTTGGTGGACAGATAAACCAAGTAAAGATTATCAAGTACCAGTGGGTTGACTTTGCATATTTCTGTTAATATGGCTGAATACATTTGTTTTCATTATTTATCTTTCAAAAGTATAATTGAATAATCTTTGTAGAAATTGACTGCATATATACAAACCTTCGCAACAAAAATATTCCCTTTTTCAGGTACTTATTCTCAGCCCTTAGTTTTTATATTTTCTCATTTCCTAAAGTTTTGGGGTTTTTTTGGTCTTTTTATATCTCTTAATTACATCAGGTAATCTCACTTATGATATTGTCATATGTCTTGCCTCTTTTTTTATCTTTTTTTTAACCTCTTTATTCTGGCTTGTTATTCACTGAAAATATCCCTGTGAAAGATGATTCTTTCAACAGGGACCCTAGACCAGCATTTTTTTAAATCTGCCTGTTGTTTCTGTTAACTGGTGAAGAAGTATGCTGCCTTGGACATAACCTCTTGTAGGAATGATGGATTATTCCTACAAAAATAGCCTATTTTGCTATGAATTTTCTGTTACTGGACATATAGTCTTCCAAAATTTCTAATTCTAAAGAAGATGCTGGTGTGGAAAGAATGAAGCCTAATCTATCCTGGGTAGGTACTAATTTCAGCATTTCTTTAGTTTCATTTTTGCAGTTAACTTTCTTTCATTCTCTGGTTGTATTGATTGTCTTATTTTAGAATAATTCCTGAAAATACTGGCTTTGTGAAACAGAACTGCGTTAGTAAATAATTTACACTTTGTGATTGATGTGGGACGCAGATTCAACTTCATACACATACATACATAGTTGTCTATGCACAACTTAGACATCTAAAGCCTCCTTCCCATCATTGGAAGTGATTGTATTTCTGGGTTGGCACTTACAGAATGACTAAAATGGCAATACACAACTAATTTCAAGTTTCACCTATGGAGAGTGGAGCTTTTTATATAATGTCTCTTGTGGCTTAAATTATTGATGCTCAGAAATGGAGAAAGTCTAGGACAGGCAAAATCCAAAAAATAAAGCAAATTATTTATTAAGATTGGTATTTCTGTATTGAAGGACTGAAAATTATGTGGAGGTTAATTATTACAAAAAATTGGCTAAAGAGAGGAAATCACATTACATGAGTGCTTTGAACAACAAATGTGAGAAGATTGTTATGATTGACAGGCAATATGAAATCCAGAAGATGTCTTGTGTGTATAAGATCTGTAAAAACAGAAGGAATGAAGTGACACAGCAAGATACAGAATGAATCACAATATTGAAACTACAACATGAAAGATGTCATAAGATATTGGCCCATACAGAAAGGCTAGATACAGAGAGGGATCAAAAATCTCATAATGGATATGAAACAGGGCTTAGAGAAAACATTTAAATTTGAACATGCAGAAACTTGAACCATTACTAGTCCCATCATTTCTTTCAGAGACTTGAAATGTTCTACTTTTTCAATATGTGCTTTATTTTAGTAAAGTTGTCTGGTGATTACTACATGTTCTTCTCATTTTCAGTTTTTACAAAGGTGTGAATACAATGTCCTCCTTTGTATTAAAGAACTCAAAAATATTACTTCAATTTCTACTGGCATGTAGTAAGAAGTAAAGGCATGGGATAAAGAAAAGGGAGGAACATTTTTTTAATGCATTTTTTGAAATGCTAATAAGTGTTAAGATGACTTTACTGGAAGGACAATCTTGGAGATCATTTACTTGATATTTCATTTTGCCCAGGCAGACATCAAAAAGAAAACAATAATTAAAAAAAATATTGTGAATATAATTAATTTTAACTTCCTTAGTATTATGAACACTCAAATTTCTCACACTTAAGACATTCCACCTCAATGAATTTAAAATTATTATTATTATTTGCACTGCATATCATTCTGAAATATCTTACTCAACTTACTCATGGTATATTGTTGAAGAACTAACGAAATAAAACACATACTAAAAATCTTTTTCTATATCCCACAGATAGAGACTGGAGCATGAGATACCTATTTTAATTGGGCAAAAATACTGCTACCATTCTGATTCTATTATTATTATTTCATATTGAAAACTTGCTTCTAGTTCACTGATTTTTTTAAAATTTATTTTATTTTATTTTATTTTTTTCTAATGTATCATGAAAGTTCTCTTTACAGACATGGTCTAATCAGAAAAAAAATAGTGGCACAGAATGGAATATTATGAAGATCACAGTACCTGGAAAGTATATGTTTTACAAGTGACTGTCCATGTTGTTGTAAAATAAGAAAATTAAAGTTTAAATTATAAGAGATTTATCTTAAGTCAGTTGAGTGCATTTCTCACATCTAAATGTTGAGTTTTCCATTAAGCAATAATAAAATTATCAAGAGAGGTACTATTCTATGGTGAGATTGCAGACAGCAATAATCTTCATTTCATATTAACCTGATACCAATTCCAAGATTCCATCAAAGCTACTGTCAGTCCTTGCTGCCACCACATACATAGTAAATATTGTTAAATATTGCTCTACACTTTATTGGCTATTCAAAGTGTGTGCAATCAGATTGAACTTCTGGATTTGTCATGTTATGCTGTGGTGCAAAAATTGATCTGAAATCAATGCAATACTCATGCTGACTTAAAATAACTTTAAATCAAGACTTGTCACTATAATCACGTATCTGAGGATATATTTTATTTGTGATGCAAAGGAATCTGTTATTTACCTATGCAACCATGATTTTAATGTGGAAAGAAAAAGTGCATGGTGGCACAACTTCTGGTCATGACATAAACTGTACACCATACCATAAAATCAAGGTTAAGTATGGAAAAGAGGAGCATGTCAATGAGAGTTTTTACTATCTCTGATTTAAAAGAAAAGATGATTAAGGACACATTTTTTGTTTGTTATGAGCTGCGGTGCTTCACTTGTGTCTGAAGTGTGGAATTGATCCACAACAGTTTAAAGTAGCTGATGATTTAGCTGGTAACACCTAATTCCAATCTTCATTTGCACCAATAACTACATGTCTGTGAAAGTAGACTGATTTATAAGCATGTGGGCAAGCTTAGAATTAGAGCCATAAACTTTACAACTACACTATCAAAGCAGAGAATAAAAAAATCAGATTCTCCCAAACCATTTTTTTGCCTCCCTACTCTGCACATTCTGAGCTTTTCATATATATTAATAAATTTATCCTCACAAGGTTCACTCAAGAAAAGGGAATATTTTTCTTCGAACAATTGTTGCTGTGGAAAAGAATCAGATGTATTAAATGTCAAGCATCAAAAATTTTATTCCCAATATTACTAAAAATTCATAGTCCAGAGAGATGAAAAATGAAAGGCTAAATTCAATAATGGTGTCTCAATATCATTTCAGTGCTCTGTGAACTGGTGTCTCACAGAAAGTTATTTGCAGATTATTTTAGAGCAGTTGTTCTTACCTTTTTTTTGAGTTACTCACAGTATAATGTTCTTTTCACCATCCACATGCCCCATCTCTCTGCTTTTGTAGAAAGGGCTCTACCACTGTTCCCTTCTCATTTATCAGGGTGCACTCCTTTGGCAGGAAATGAGTGGAATAAATGGAACCATGTTAGTGCATCCACTGAAACAGTACAGCTGATCCTATTTTTTCCAATTCCCTGGACAGAAAAAAACTCTGTGGAGTGCATTGGCCTATATCTTGAGATGAACCACTTGTTTCTGTGCTCTGACATATCAGAATTGATACCACAACTTATAGGCAGCATGGAGAGGCAATGAAGAGCTGATATGCCATAAAAGTTGTACAGGCTGGAATAGCCAGTTATGTGCCTCATATTTCAGACGTATTGAGGATACACATTTAGTAGAAGGGCAAGAAATGAGACAATCAAAGCTGCAAGGAAATTGAAAAGGTTACTCTGATAGCAGATTCCTTACACGATGGGCATCTTTTCAATGGATTTGGCATACTATTTTATTACTTTTTCACTAGAAGTAAATAATGTTTGACCAACCTGATTGCCTTCTACAAGGGAAAAATTACCTGGATGGATCAGGGGAGAGAAGTGGATGTTGTTTACCCCACTTCAGAAAAGCTTTCATCACAGTCTCTCACAACATCCTTGTAGGCAAACTAAGGAAACACTGGATGAGTTAAGAGTGAGTGGGTTGAGAACTGGATGAACAGCAGATCCCAGAGGGTTGTAATCAGTGGCACAGGGTTTAGTTGGATGCCTGTCAGTAGTGATGTTCCCTAGCCTTCAATACTGGATGCAGAATTGTTGAACTTATTCATTAATGACTTGGATGAAGGGGCAGATGCCTCCTCATCAATTTTGCTGATGACACAAAGCTGGGAAGAGTGACCAATATCTCAAAGGGCAGTGCAGCCCTTCAGAAGGACTTCAACAGGCTGGAGAGATGGGCAGAGAACCGTCTGGAGTTCAACAAAGGCAAATGCAGGGTCCTGCACTGAGGAAGAATAACCCCATACTCCAGCACAGGCTGGGGGCTGATCTCGTGGAAAACAGCTCTGCAGAAAAGGACCTGGGAATCCTGGTGGACCACGGGCTGTTCGTGAGCCAAGAGTGTGCCCTGGTGTCCAAGAAGGCCAAGGGTGTCCTGTGGTATAATAAGAAGAGCACTGCCAGCAGGTTGAGAGAGGTGATCTTGCCTCTCCACTCAGCCCTGGTGAGGCCTCAGAGTCCCGTGTCCAGTTCTGGGCTCCTCAGACAAGGGAGACATGAAGATGCTGGAGTGGGTCCAGCAGAGGCCACAAAGATGATTAGGGGACTGAAACATCTCTCTGATGAGGAAAGGATGAGAGAGCTGGGCCTGTTCAGCCTCAAGAAGAGACAACTGACAGGACACCTCATCAATGTCTGTAGGTATCTAAAGGGAGAGTGTAAAGAGGAGGGAGTCAGGCTCCTCTTGGTTGTGCCAGACAACAGGACAAGGAGCACCAGACAGAAACTGTTGCACAGCAAGTCCCCCCTGAATCTGAGAGAGAGTTCCTTTTCTGTGTAGGTGAAAGCACACTGGAACAGATTTTCCAGAGATGTTACGGAGTCTCCCTCAAGGGGAGATGTTAAAAAACCATCTGGACATAATCTCATGCCATGTTCTTTAGGATGACCCTGCTTGAGGAGGGAGGTTGTACCAGATGATCCCCAGTGTTCCCTTCCAACATTACCCATTGATTCCAAGAACAACTCAAGTTCAAGACTGAACTGGGGAACATGTAGCAGTTGGATAATGTAAGTTTAATTTGATATCATAATTTAGATACCTCAAAAACCTTGCATGAAGATTTTCATACATTTTTGGTGAAGCCATTGCAGACTGGCCAAAAGTGTATCTGTGAAGATGGTAATTTCTTCCATGTTAAGTTCTTGCCCCAGAACAGATATTTTTAATTTGGGTGAATCATCCATGCATAAGTATCTCATGCCATTTGAAATGCCCTTAATTGTTCGACATATCTTCACAAGGCTGACAGAGAGAAAGATGTGTGCCCTTCTGTAGTATCAATTGAAATACAGCAAAGATATCCTATTGCATCTCAAGTTGCACTATTATGCTGTGTCTGGACAACTGGACAGAATTCTTTATTCCTCCATTTATGCACATGGAAGCATTACATTCCAGCTCACTTCCAGAGTTGCCATGAACTTTTCCAAGATCTTGGACAGAGCCTGGTGCTAGTTACAGTCAGGCCATGTGCTGTGTTGATCAAGCAGACAGAAAAATCACAGCAAATATCCCTTAAAATGCTTAGGCAGATGGATGTAGAACTGTTAAAGTGTTTTCTTCATGTGTTGACAATGCCTATGACAATATGAATGCACAGGGTGGAGGTCTAGGAAGGAGCAGAGGAATTGTGCCCCAGGAAAAGGCATTGATTGTTGTGACTGTACACATGAGAGGTATCAGGCTGAGTTTCTGTGTCCAGACCCCTGGGTATAGCCACCCAGCAGCTGTAAGTTTGATGTGTTTTGTGTCAGGGCATCGAGATTCTTACCAAGGAATGAAATAGCAGAGTAGAGAAAAACCATAAATGAGAACTTTGACTTTTAGTCTGAATAATCACAATGTGTTACACCTTAGTACATTTTCAAGGGAAATTTTTGTCTTTAAGGAAAATTTTCTTTACAAAGAAATCTTTGTAAAGATGACATATTTTATCATGTAAATCTAGAAAACTTTGCCATTTCAGATAATTCAGGGTTTTTTTTAAATGAAAATTACTGTTAAATTTTCTTGGTCATTGAAAGTCCTTTTTTTCTTTGTAATTTACCTTGTAAAATGTTCTTTATATTCTGGCTTTATCTAGTGTTTTGGGAATGAATTTCTCAGTCATTAAAAAACCATCCAAATAGCTGTTTATTTTGCTAGCCAATAATTATCTTTGTATTCCATATTGGTACTTAAAACCATCCAGTTTATAAGTGGACCCCACAAATAATTGTGTCATTAGAAAAATAGTATCCAGCTACAATATAGCAATGGAGATAGATAAATTCATTTGGAAAGAGGTTTAGATTTTATCTGTACTTCATCATCTCCCAGAGTACCTATCCATTTTTACTAACTAAGAAGCCAAGTGCAACCAAAGTATCTCAATAAGACATTTAAAGTTAATGACGTGAATCAATCCATAAGCTTTTTAGACTCACAAAATATTTCTCTATAAGACTCTGGAACAATGATTTATACACACTGTGTCATGAAATATATTCGTAGAGGTTGATTGCTTTCCTAACAAGCTGATTTGAAGTTTATGGTACCTACACGTAACTCATGATGAAAACTGCTATGAAAAAAACTACAGAAGTTTCATACACTTCCAGAAACCTTAAGAGCAATTTAAATACTGTAAGCACCACAAATATTAAAAAAACTAATGTTCTGTTGTAGTTTTTAAACTGAGCCTAAAATAAAATTGTTAAACAGAAGCGGCTCTCAAGAACTATGACCTATCTGTGGACTGAAAGGTGGTTGTGCTTATTATAGATTTACAGATGAGAGACATTACCTCTAAAGAATTTCAGGCTTGTCACTTACGATGGGAAACCAAAGGTTTCTTCAGCATTTCTTTAATTAACATGGACTTCTTATTAAAAAAAGCAACCAAATACAACTGCACTCAATTATCAGTATAAATATTCTTTGAATGAATATTTATCACAGTATTTCATAGAGGAATAGAAGTGAGAATAAAATTGTGAGTTACAAAAATTAAAACTTACATGTAATAGCACTTTTTAATAAAAAATATAATAATGTAGGATTTAGAAAACAAAAAATCCCAACATTTTTATATATCACATTCTGAACCACTCTTATGCCATGAGCTCATGTTTGTATTCCAGGGTAAAAGACAATCAAAAGCTTTGAGTCTCAAGGTTTCCTGATGTTGAAACAGAGTCTAAAATCAGGAAGGCTACTTCTATTCCCATTTTAAAAACCAATTTGTATTTTCTTTTAAGATACAACTTAATGTACCTAACTGCTAGTGTCTTTAATTGCTTTCTTTCTACGGTAGCTGTCAGATATGACCAGAAAGCTTAACCTTGGCATTGCAGACCATTATGTCTCATTATCTACAAGAAGATACTTGGATTGAGAATTTAGTCAGATTGTAATTGCTGGCTTTCTGACTGTCTTTTTACAAGTTTAATCATTGTATAACTACCTTCAAAAAGAACTGCTGAAATGACCCAATTTTTATTAATGTTAAAGTTTTAGAGAATGGTATGACAATGAATTTCCTTGTACATTAACTTGTACACACTTTCAACCAATTTCTATACTGCTTTATAAAAAATCAACTCAAGGTCTATGAACTGTGTTTTTTTTGTGTTCTAATAAAAAATACAAGATGATAACAGCTGTGCTGAGGTTTTCTGTGCAAACTACTTTTGTTTTGAGAAAGGTCACTCTGTGCTCTTTTATCATACTTCATTACTTAGTTTTTGCTCACTTTTGTATACAGGCAATGTTTTCTCTGTCTACAAGCTGGAAAGGAAAAGCTCTTTATTAAAAGTTTTCTCTTTATTACTGAAGTTATCTGAGCTTTCAGTTGGCATATATATTGATTTTTTTTTTAGGAAAACTTGTAATATTTTAAATTTTTAACAAAACTTTCAGAAAAAATAAAAACAACAGTTGCTTGTTTGTACATAGAAAATGGATTTACAAATATAAATAGAGTTTGTAATAGGAAAAATTTTAAAAATTTAGAGGCTGTGATTTAAATTCACATACATACACAGTGTTTGTAACTCCAAGGTTGTGGTTTTTGATCCCTGCATAGGCTGTCCACTTAAGAGTTGAACTTGATGATCATTGTGGGTCCCTTCCAACTCATGATATACTGTGATTCTGTGACTAAGCTGAGCTATCTGAGCTGTCTAAATCTCTGAAGTCCACAAAAATTGAGTCTCGAAAATTTGAGAGGCCAGACTTTTCTTCTGGTGCCAGCTGGTTTAAGAAGCAATGAAAATAGCTTTTCTTATCTTATTTTAGCACTAGTTCTCTTGGACAGATTAGAAAGTACAGAGGAAAGCCAAATGAATAATAATAGCAATAGCAAAACATAATTTATGGAGCTTGTAAAAAGATTTAGTTTGAGTCTAAAACTTTTGTTATCTTTCAATGCTGCTTTGTTCCTCTGTGTGCTCGACTCAGAAAGATTATGTATCCTTTTAATGCCATCTACTTTGGAATCAAACAACATCCACATCCTTTTTGGTCAGTTTGACAAGTTGTCACCATTAACTGACACCCTGTCAGATATCACTTTATTTTCCCGAGTGGAAATGCTTCAGATTTCTTTTCATGCTTTCCTTTCCCTTTCTTCTTTTGAACATGTTCCAATTTTGACTTCATGCTCAACTGCTTTAAACAGCTTTAACTGTCCATGCCAGTATCAGTAAATTAACTTTTTTTAAAGTCAGTTACTTCCTCATCTCTGTCCTACAAGTGATACTGTCAGTAAATATAGCCCAGATCACAAAGGTAACATTTCTCTGAAAAAACTTCACTCGCCCATAATCTCCCCAGTCTGACTAACCTTCCCCCAAAAACAATAGGTCAAGAGACACTTTGTTATGCACTCTTTGTGGAAAAAAACAAATTGAATTCTTGTTGAAGCAGTTCATAGTACAAGTCTGCAAACATACTTTTCCTCCCAATGAGTCACCTGACTTTATTTTGTTTAAATATTGTCAAACATATTAGCATGCCTCTACATTTTCTACCGAAGAAAATTTTATTTTATTAAAAAAAATTACATTAAAAAAAACTTCTGAAGGCTTAAGGACATGAAATTGAGATTATGGTCACAATTATGAACATTATAATTAAGCAAAAATGCATGCTTGGCTAAAAAACACCTACACTTTTAAATCCCAGTTAACAATTTCTAAGACTCCCTTGCTAAGTTAAAACTGATCATATAACTCCATACTCTGAATTTTTACAAATCTTTGAAGAACACATTATCTTCATTCCATATAAAATAAATTGCGCTTATCTAGTGTCTTGGAGATTAGTCCTAAAACCAGGCAGAGAGAAAAAAGATTTAATTGTACTTTATGTTTTATTTAGAATTTCCTGCATACTTTGCCCTATGGAGACCATAGAGTAAAATTGCAATTGTTTATCAACCTAAAATCACTTTCTATAGGTTTTATCAAGTGTATTAAGCATGGAAATGATCATATGCATTTTAACATTTTTTGCTATGTCATAAGGGGATTCCTATCAGTTTTATGCTTGGCTGGTGAAGAGTAATGATTCTTTTGACTTTCTCAGCTACTTCAGGGGTCTTCTGCCTGCAAAGTCTATCATGATTGAAGTAGTTTCAAACAAATAACATGCTTGTCATCATGCATGAGCATTTTAAAGCTGATGTTAGAGCATTATTAAGAGTTATCAGGCCTGATCAGCTTTACCTGAGGCTTCCAGACACATCTATGTGTCCAAAGGCTCCAGTTCAGGTCCTCAGTGGGCTCATCAGGCCCCTCCAGAGCTATGCCAGAAGAGCACTGAACCTCTGCTCACACACTGGCATTCCCCTGCCTGTCCATGGAGCCCCATAATCAGAACTTTGTTGTCACCATGAGGGACCTGTGCTGAGCCAGAACCTCTCTGTGTGTTGCTGGGGAGGTGCTGGCTGACATCTGATCTACTGATCCACTCTCATTCTGCCACATCCCCCTGCCTGCTTGAACCAGAACCAACAGTGGGGGTTATGATGGCTCCATCCAGTTCACTCTGGATTTTGGGGGACAGATGGTAACAGGGTAGCCAAGGGCTGTCAGGAATGGTGACCCAGATGTCTTGCTAGTATGCTGATATGGCTACAAATCAATCGTTCTACTCCATAAATAGCAGACAGCCCAGAGCCCTCGAGCTCTCCAGCACAGCAGTGGGCTGCATGCCAGGATCTCCCCTTCAGTAAGGACATCTTTGAAGGTTACTCCTCGAGGTTGAGGTGTTCCTTGCTGCAGCAGATCTTGGTAATGACTGTGTGCTAAACTTTAGAATATTAGCTGAGTGATACAAGGATTTATCGTGTGCATATAATAATTTTGAAATAAACCTTTGACCAAATGTAGGACTGGAACTGGATCCAATTACACTTAAACTCCGCTCTGAGATGGAGTTAAGAACAAAAGGAAGTCCTTTCTGGACATCATGACTCAACAGGAAGCTCTTCCTGCTTTATCCAACCCTGTCCCCTATGCAGATATCAATCTAGTCTATCCTGTCATGGAATCCTGTTAAACCACTATCACATTTAACATTGAATTTTGATAGCTCACTGTTTTATATCAATAAAGTACATTGTTGTTTTTCTATTGGGATTGAAGTGCATTGCTCCATTCATGACACGAGGGCCTATTCTGCCAGCTGTCTTGGGTACTCTCAGCTCCTGGTGCTCTTAAGAAGCATCTAGCCATTTCCACTTCCTAACAAATGATTTTGGATGAAATATGCATTACTTTTGCCCTAACATACACCTGAGTGTTAAGAATTAATATGAAATACCGAAACAAGGATGGAGCTGTTTCTTCAAACAGTAAAGCAAATGGGTTTTTAGAAGTAGAGTCTCTGAATTAAAAGTTCCTTTTAATTTCTGCATAATATCACTTCTTTCTTGGTCTAAACCTATCTGAAATGCAAGACTCAGGAAAATATAAAGCAACTTAGGCATGTTGTTCTCTTTTAAAATAAAAAAAAAGGATAAATTGACTATTTACTTCCATCCTGAAGTACTCAGATTTGGAAGTAAATGCATCTTTTTTATATTGGTAAATATATTTAAAATATTTTAAATATTTTTTCCTCTTTTTTTTTTTTCACCTTAGTGTATTTTAACATCTAATAAATATGGTCCTAAAGTAGTCTGTATTTTGGAGAATCTAAATGAAGTTTTGCCACAACCAATACAGAGAACACCATACAGTTTTATTAGAATTTGATACATTAGAATTTATGCTGGTTTCTTTTTACCTCTGGTACTATACCTGTCCTGAACCTTTTCTAGGCTATGAGATCTCAAGAAAGGAATCAGTATTTTATCAGCTCACAAGTACCTTCAGTGCCTGAGAGGCACTGCCAACAAGAAAATGTTAATTGTTACAGTACATTCAGATACCCCAAAATAATTTGTTTATTTACATGCTACTGTCTGTTTCTGCAATCATCCCTCACAGGTCTTTCTTTCCATCCTTGAGCAATATCAATGTACAAGAAATTCTGCCTTTTTATTAGGGAAAAAAATAAATCCAAAGAATAGTGTTTTTTCAATTGAAATCTATGCTCTTTCTTTATCTCTGTGGAGCTATTTGAGTTTTAAAATCCGATAAGAAAGACATCATCTATATAAAGATTTTAGGAGTTCTTAGAACATCAGACCATCATTTTGATTGCCATTCAGATAGTTTTTATTCCAGTGCTAATCAAAACAGTATATACTGAACTCTTATTAGATTTGATCCTAATCTTTTGAATTAAATATCTTTCCCCTAGGAAATAGTGTTTTGTCAAAATTAAACACTGTATTAGTAATGTTAAATTCTTTTGCTTTAACAAAATAAAATAAGATGAGAAAGCAACAAAATAGATCCTTCACACTTATATGATGCAATTTTACAGTGATTAAACATAGTCTGGGATGAAACCAACTTCTGGAACTCCTCCTTGCATAATACTGCAGTGATAGCTGGAACGTGGGAAATACTGATTAGATATTTAAGAAAAAAAACACCACAAGGAAGCTGGAAATTGGAACAGGTTACTCAGAGAAATTGGAGGATGTCTATTCTTAAATGTATTCAAGATTCAACTTCCACAGACCAGAGTATCTTGATTAAATGAGGTGTATTTTGAGAAGAGAGGGGGCTAAGTACCTCCAAATTTTTTTTCTAACCTAAATTATTTTATGATTTTTCAGTTCTAAAAGTGATGCAATTTCAGCTAAAGCTAGTTCCTAATTGCTTATCAATTACAGTAGAACTATCAGCTCTGTATTTAGGTCTACTGCCTGGAACACCTATATCAAAGTCTCTCCTCTGACTTTGGGCTTTTTGGAAAACTTGATCTACAATATTTTAGATCTTAATGCTGTCTAGTACCAAAATCTAGTTTTTGTCTGATACCATTTTATTTCATGAAGGATGGAAATTTTTTTCTAAACCTAAATATGAGTAGGATGAAACCACCATTTCTTGCTTCCATTTTTCTTTACTTTAGGAATTGTTAGTAAATGTGAAAACCAAAGTATTCCCCAGGGACTGATGTATTCTCAAGGTCTAAGGAAACAGGAAGCTATTTTTGTAAATCTACTTGTAATAAACCTGTCCCATATAGTATTTTAAACAATCATTTTATACAGTTTCTCCCCTTTTAATCTGGTTGGCTTACATTTATTGTCCCAGGGTTTGTTTTATATGTTGTTGCCTTATTAAATTTATATTTGTTCTTTCTTTAAGCATTATGTTTTATCTTTGCTTCAACCCTCTTTTTCTAATACCCTTTGTTCTTTTTTAATACATAATCTGGAATTCTGTCTTTGTCAACCTTCTGATCTTTCAGCTAGATTTAAATTTAACTCTTTTTGTTTAATGTTCCTGATATATCTGGTGATTCTGCAAAACTATTGAAATTTCTAGGTAACACAGGCTGTGTCTTGACTACCAGATGTTTGTTAGAAGAGGTTCACTGAGAGGAACTTCTCTTTTATATCTAGGACAAATATTATCAACAGTCTGAAACAAAACAAGGTTTAGCAAGAAATACAGCTCAGCTAGTTTTCACATGCATAGAAGAGCTGAGGGAACCTGCAATATGCAAACTGCTGCAGGGCTATCCCTGACTGGAAGAGACTCAATGGATGCAAAAAAGACACCAGAGTTATCACTTACCTATTGGTTCCCTTTACAATACAGATTGGTTTTAAAAGAAAAAAACCAAGAATATTTGGCTGTACAATAGACTACAGAGATCACTTTCTGATTGTAACCTTTAAAATAAGGTCAACAAGAAATCAGAAAATACAGTCTTAACCCAGTAAAATCAGAAAATGGCACTGAGGCTTGATACTAATCACTGTACAGCTCATCATTTATTATGCCCTGAGAGAGCCCATCTTACTCATGTGCATCTTGTCCTGACTGTACTGTTATCCAGTGAGAGCATCTCTCACTCCTATTCTCGTTATACTGAAATTTGAGCTGTACTTTCAGAAAACTATAATTTTATGTCCTAGGACCTCTAGTTTTTGTTTCTCATTATGTGTTTGTATTTTCGATTGTTTATGGTCTTTTCTGAAAATACAAATAAAAGAGTGATGAAACGTGCCTGGAGCTGAAAATCATATTACTATAATAATTTTTATTTCTAGGTTCAGCTTCCTGAAATGAGTTATACTGTTGTAGTGTGAACTCATGTCTTTAGAGAAACAGCAAGATTTTTCACAGGAATTTTTATCTTCTTCAAAATAAGTTCATAACCTATTTAGGTTGTTTGTTTGGGGTTATTATTTGTTTGTTGTAATAAGGAAGTATAATTTATCTAACTCTTTATTTTCAAAAGCTGAATTACTATGGTACATTTCCATATATGTAGTCTATTAATAATACACATGAGCAGGTTTTCTTCTGGAGTGATTATCCAGTAATCCTTCAGCCACAGCTTGTAATTGGCTTGGCAATTCATTCTGTGTGCAGCTTGCATATTTCTCTATTCTCACATTCTCTTCAATTCTAGTAAAATGATAACTTTAAAGATAATGCATCCACAGGCAAATGGTACAAGTAGAGACCTGAAGGCTCTATCAGCTATTTGTTAGGGAGCAGAAAATCAGTGCCAGTCAGTAGAGAAGGTATTGGGGAAGAGTAATTTCTCCTACCATAATAATTTGAAATTTGTCTTTAATATTTAAGATCTTGAATCTTCGTTCATCTTTACTCAATGAAAAGAAAATTCTTAAAGGACAATGCATTTTGTCATAAAATATGTGCCCAAGGACATATGAATGATACACTTATTTTGACATGTTTTGATACACTTACTTATCTTTCAAATATTAAAATAAAATTTATGTATCTAAATTTCAGATGTTAAAATTTAAATGATTCCCACTTACCCATGCAAGTCTATGCTTTCTCTCTGTCATGCAAAGTAAAATAACACAGAAAAAGTCAATAAGTCTGTCTGTTGATAAAATCTTCTCAGAGAGGTATGGGGAAAAATAATCTCTTAGACTAACTCTTTCTTCCTATTTCATTTTTCCTCCACAGATAAGGAACTACATATGCTGCAGGATTCAAATCATTGCAAGGTCATAACTGTGGCATCTGTGGAAGTCTCATAGTGAAATCAGCACAATTTAAAGAAAATTGTATGTCACTATTTGCCTTTGGAGTTTAAGACCTTCCAATATCACTGCAAGAAAATATAAAGCATTTCAAGATCTGTTTAATTTAATCTGTAGACATAACCTGTGGCATACCACAATCATAGCTTGTGGTATACAGGTTACCAGAGAGTTTCTTGTCTACTGAACTGAAATTTCAGAAGTTGATTTGGGAAAAAAAAAAAAAGAAATACCCTTGCTCACACACATACACAGATTTGGTCAAAAGACTGAAAATAAGAATTATTTTTTTCTTGCAAAGCAAGAGTGCATAAACAGTCACACACTTTTATCCATAGTCTATTTGAAACTTATGTGAGGTAAAATGAATTGCCTACTGTTACACAAAGAAGCAAATGCCAAACAAATCCCAGCAAACATATTTTCAATCCAAAATGCCTCTCCAAGTGGCCACTCAGTCTGTTTACACAAGTATTGCATCACAGTTAACATGGACTCTTTTCTTTAAAGCACACTTTTATCAGCTGGCATTCCAACAGTGCTTTACAGTTCCATATTCATATGTCCAGCCATCAGCTGGCATGTGAACAAAATATTAACTACAAAATATAGACTAAAAGTTTTAAAGTTGATATTTTTTGAAGTAACAGAAATACTCCAAGGATTCTAAGACAAGCTTCAAACAAGAAACTGAAATACTTTCCTCCCTTTGACAATCCACAAGTCTCCTTTATATTTTCTGTTCCTGAGGGTAAATTGAGTCACTTTCATGGAAAATATGTCACCAGGCCCTTAGCTGAAACATCTAAGAACCTAATCAGCCTAAGGTCATTCTAAAAATGAATCAGGAAAAAAGAAAAGTCTGTAATCTCTATGCTTCCACCAACTATACGGGAAGTTGTATGAGTGTTTAGTATAGTTAAATAGATTTAATCTCAATGTGTTTGAAACAGATTTAAAATTTCTGGGAGAAAATCAAGGCACATTTGAAACCATTTGAAAACACCCACTAATTCCACTGCAGCACAATTATCAGTCCTTGAGTTGCTTACAGAGAAAATATTTGCTAAGAACCATATTTGCCAACGACTTAATAATATTACCTGTCCAGCTCCTCACAGAAAAATCTGCAACCAACCAAATAGAAAGAAAAAGAAAAAACAACCCAAAAAGCTCAATATTGTAATTCTTCATTACTTTTAATATTTTGTTGCTTGAGCACACTTTGTAAAATAACTTGGAGGTAATTGTCAAGCTATTACAGTTTACATTAAACATAAAAGCAAGAAAATCTACACTTTGACTCCATCTCAAATCCACAGGCTTTGAAAATGAAACATGAAAACAAAACAATTTGCAAAAGTTCTTAAAACTACTATTTGTCAAGTTCCTGCGCTTTTCCATTTTTCAGTGCTATCATAAGTATGTAAGATATCTGCACCTTAGAAAATGAAGATAATTTGCAATTCAAACTCTGATATCAATCAAACTCCCAGTCTTTCAGACCATTTAATATATGAGTATTATAAAATGTCTGTAGGACTGGCTGCATTACCGGTTCCTGACTGGGATCTTTTCAGCGCAACCCTTGACTAAGACTAAAACTGTAAAACCAAAATTATAATTCTGTGACAAATCATTGAATGCAACTGAAAAAATCTGGTCCAGCTGCACTCATGAGTTTAATTAAAGCTATCTGGAAACTACCAAGTCCACACATATTTCAAATTTTGCATGTCCCATCCTGTATTCTCGTGTGATTTACAATGCACAACAAGCATTTGTTTTATGATGGTCTCAATTTGTAGCAATGTGAATAGTCTTTTACTTGTGCTCTGATACCTTCTGGGTTTGTTTGGTGGTCTCTGCTAACAGGTCATAATTTCCTGCAACACCTGCTCTCAGGAGTGTGGCTTGGCAGTGACCATTCAAATAAAATTAGTGTCACTGAGGGACTGGAGGCCATATCAGTCATCTAGGAGGCAATCCATACAGTAATACCAGCTTACTTTGTGGTTTCAGGCAGGTTCTTTTGTTTTCCCTCTGTAAAATGAAAATAGCAGTGGTTCATCTCCTTTTCTTGGGTGCCAGAAAAAATAGATCTGCTCTAGTTGAAGAAGTAAAGGTAAGGCAATGAATTATGTAAAGACAAAATAAAGAATAGAAAAAAAAAAAGATTACATGTAAAACAAAAGGCAGAAGAGAAATGTTAAACTTGAAAATAGAATAGAAGGGTGAAGTCAAGGTAATCAGTTCCATCAAGAACAATATCTAGTTGGGCGCTGGGAATGGAACTCACAAGCCACAAGGTATATTGATCAGTATCTCACTGCTTTAATTTTAGACTCTGATTTGGCTAAAGAATGTAATAAACTTATGATTATGCTATGAAAGAAGGTGATTATGGAGAAAAAATATGGCATTTTGATCATAACTCTATCCAAATCAAGACGATAGTGTAAATATGTAAACTACATAGGTGTATTTTTTCTGAATTGTATTCAATGTGTTTCATGAAATTCTGACTCATAAATGTTGGTGTTCTAGCTGTAAAATTTCTTTCATCACTTTTTGATATTATGCTGAAAATTGGAATATTCTAATTCAATCTAAATTTGCTTTCCAAACAGGCAGAAATATTTTTCCTTTTCTTCCAGGGGCTGGTATGTACAAAGAATAACTAAGTATATTCATATTCTACAAGTAGAATGAGACAACAAATGTTTCATAGAATAAAAAAGGTCAGGTGGACCAAATAACTCTTCATTTTTGTTGTATTTCAAAGGATGTAAAAGTGGAGAGTGCTTTTAAAGGAAAGTGTTTTGCAATGTATGTTTCTAGGCCACAGGTATACAGCTTGATTCTTTTCCACCAGTTTTGTGTCTGGTTAATATAATAAAATCACAGTGAGGATTTCTGGTAAAAGAAATGGAGTATTAATCCATGACAACATATTTATTCTATATTGTAAATATTTTAAAGGCTCAACTATTTTTTGCAAGTTGGTACATTTGATAATTACAGATGTTCCTAAAGGATATAGTAGGAGCAATGGCTTAAACATAAGCAATGGCTTATGTCCTGACATTATTTGTGACAAAAGATAAACATTTAAACTGTGTACAGTGCTCCTGTATATGTATCCCCCTGGAAAATACATATATCTGCATATCTCTGTGTCATGTCACAAGTAAAAGACTGCATAAAGTGAGTAGATTCCTTTAAAACAGAAAGAGATGACAAAGAAAGGCTAATTATCTTCTGCAGGCCTATATAATCCTGTGTTTCTTAGTAGACAGAAAGGCTAAACTGCTGTGGTCTGGCACTCTCTATCTTCTGTCCCTGCTGTGACAGGTCAGCACCTTGTAGAAAAGAGGATCTGCCCATTCCCTGATACCAAATCCTAGGGTGTAAAATTAGTGCCATAAGTTTTATGCTATTATACTTCTATAATTCTGGACTTCTTTAGAGGCTTGACATTACTCCAGACACTCTGACTTGAGAAGGAAAGAGGAGAATAACATCTCTTCCAACAAGGATGATGCTTTACATCCTCAAGGGCATCAAGGCATGATGTCAGAGGAGATCAGGGAAAGGTACAGTGAGTGGCAAAACAGGCTGGTTTAGAAGGCAGCATTTCTAGGAAGGGTGGATGAAAAGCACAGTACCTGTCTTAGGCACATTTATGTTTTCTTCTTGAAAGCAGATGAATCCTTACAAAATGTTTCAGTTTTCAGGATACAGGCTACATATAAAGAGTATAAAGGCATTGAACATTTGGTGATTAACATGAGGTACAGCACAATTTTAACAGTCACATTTTTATTGATGTTAATTCTCTTCACAAAGAAGGGGAAATGACTATCACCAGTACAGACTTTGCTGCTGTTAAAGCATATCTTTATTGAAAACCACTCAAACAAGATCAAATTAGCTGGTGATAAAAACCTCAGAGAGCTAGTGTGTGAGATATTTATGGTTTAATGGTAAGCAATATTAAATACATTTTTCATTCAAGCTTTTTTTTTTTCTATTAGCCTATCTTTGCTTTTACTTTTTCACTAAGTTTAAGGTACTTTTCTGAGTGCTTGAAACTCTATACACTTTCTCTTGGGCAAATTAGAAGTAAAGGAGTTTTGCTGTTGTGCCTGAATTGTGATTCAAAGGTAAGTATCTGATGATTTGCTGTGTAGAGCAATTACATTTCAAATATGAGTTTGTCAGAAATTAGGTCAAGCCAGTTGTGTGAGGTAAGTGCAGTGAAACATTATAAAAAGCTTCATATAATCTATTCAGTATATTCCAGTTTCTAAGCCTCATACAAATGAGGCTTATATATGAATCGTGTTTTTTTCTTAGATTATATTGACTTATGGCAATAATGTTTCACATGCCTGCTTATAATCCAAAAGATTTTATTTGAAGGTGTTTTCTCATCCAAGACATCAAGACTAAGTTTTTTATGTTGCCAAGTATTTTAAGAAATTCAATAACCAAACTTCAGATGTTCCTCAGAGACAGTAAACACATTATTTTGCTTTGTGCACTGTTGTAATAAGAATTTAAACAATAAATTTTGCAGTAGTTGGTATAAACTACATCCCTGCATTTCATTGTATTGTTATTTACCAAACAGGATACCATATAGCTATAATTTCTATTCAAGACAAGTTATCTAATATTTGTAAGTTTGATTTCTACTTTTGGAAAGTTGTATTAAATCCTAGTTTTCTTTTAAAATATACTGTTTCAATCCACTTCTACAAAAAACTAACCACAAACTTGACCATGTAATGCAGATACATTTAGGATTTTCTCCAGGACCCTTGATTGTTGTATTCCCTTCTGTACATGGGACCAACTTCAATGGAAGAAACTGAAATATTTCATAGTTAAATTAACTGGTGGTCTTACAGTAAATGTACCTGGTTAATATTGAAATTTTGGATCTGGAGCTGGTTTCTTTCTTCATGAATGAACATTTCATTTTCATGTAATTCATTCAAATGCTTCAAACATCTCCAGTGTGTACAAAGAGTGTGTATGGCCGCATCCCCCAAAACAGGTCCATTGGAGAAGCTGGGTAACACTCTTAGTTTCTGGAAATAGATGCTGAGTTCTTTTAGTTTGACTGGCTCTGTCATGCATAGAAGATCCATATGCATATTGTAAACTCTCACATTGAAATAGTAAGATTCTGCTGCTCACTTGCTACACTGATGTTTTACACTTTAGTTTTTAATTTGGATTTTTGTCACAGTTCAAATAACATTTAGTTTATGGAATTTTCATATCTTCTGTTCACTATAATTATGATTTAATAGGAAATCTTTTCTGACTCTTCTATCCAGAAATTCTATAATTAGAAGAAATACTTTTAAAATAGTTTTTATTTAAAAAAAATCATCAGCTAAAAATACAGCTTTTTTTTTCCTCCAGAAATACGCTACTGCACAAGTGAAGTTTTGGCTTTTTACTATGCAGGTTTATCTTATTACTTCCCATGTGTCATTGCCATTGATAGTGTAGTTACCAAAACTGACCACAAACAAATCTCAACAGGAGTCTCTGTAAAAAGTGAACTGTTGAGAGTCATATGAGCCTGAATAATGATAGCAGTGTACAAATTTCTTTAGCTGATAAATGTGAAATAATATATGACAATTTCAGGCGACAGAATATATTAATTTATGAAAGAAAATTTATATTTCCTCCTTATTCACATTCCTGTTCTTTACCCTAAAAAGATAACTGAGAGGCAGAAGCTCTAGTTTATTTTCAGCGCTAAACTGCAAGGGTGAAGTAAGGCTAATTGCAGAACTCTCTGTCAGAATGCATAGTTTCCCATCTGAATAGATTTCAGGTCTAGATAAGAAACTATGTTTCCACCATGCAACTGGAATAAAATGTAAAAAAATCCCAAAAAAACCAAACCAACAAACAAACAAACTCCAAACCAAACAAAAGACCCCCCTCATGATTAAGGAATACAGTTCAAGGTTTCTGAACTGACTAAAAGCAAATTTGTTACAATCAAATGCTTGTCATTTTATGTCTGAGGTGAAACTATCTATTAAAATTGTGATTTTATGTTAAGGTTTAAATTCCCATTTCCATACCCTTATTCTCCACACCATGCTCCTTAGAAGAGCCTGAAGTGAAGCCTTGCAATAGGTTAAATAAAACTTCCCTGGGGGCAGCACGTCTTCCAGAAAACAGGCAGAGAGCTAGGACTTGCTAAATCTCCCGTCTTCAAACCTTGACACAGAGGTGAAGATGCAGCGTGTAGTTTGACACAGAAACTGATTGCTGTGATAGATCACATGGCATCTCAAAGAAGCAGCTACGTTTAACAGAACTCCTTTGTCTCCTCCTGTCACCGTCATATTTTCTGAAAAATCCCTTGCCCAGGATTCTACTCCTGGGAAGCTGAGAGGCCTCAGAGAAAAAGGAAAACAATATTATCTCATTTGCTTTCCTGTGTTTTGCTGCTTTGGAATGTGGTTTGGAGAGTGTTTATCCAACAGGTGGTTGTTTGATTGGTTTCATGTGAATTGTTTCAACTTAATGACCAATCACAGGCTGTGCTGGGACTCTGGAAGGAGTAATGAGTTTTTCATTATTATCTTGTCTGTATCCTTTCTCTATCCTTTAGTATATTTTTAGTATAACATAATAGCATATATCATATCATATCATATAATATCATATCATATCACATCATATCATATATATCAGCCTTCTAGGAATATGGAGTCAGATTCATCTTTCCTCCCCACAATGGGAGACCCTGAAAATACCACGCCCTCTATCCAAAACATATGAAAGGAGTGAGATTTAAAAATAAACACTTGCTTCAATTCACTGATGTTGCAATGATTTTTATGCTGCACTGCTCTGTCTCCACAGGATCCCTGCTAGGTGGTGGGCAAGGATTATATCTTGAATTAGCAGCACATTTCAATATATGATAGGTTTTTTCTTTTTCTTCAAATGCTTGATTTGGATATAAGAAAACAAAGTTTTATCCTTGTGCCTTTACATAAAGGCTAGATAGCCTACAAGTGATGATGGAGATAGGGGGAGTAAGTAGCAGTGGCAGTCACATACAGAGATCCTGGGCTCAGGGTCTCACTCTTGGAGGAAGGCAACTCTCTTCTGACCAAAGCACATAGAAGTTATCTGTGCAAAGCCAATGTCGTGGACTAATCTTTTGGTGATACATATTTGTAAAGAGTTGTTACTTAATTGAAAAACTCTAATTAGCCATGATTGTGTTACACAGACTATATATATTTTGTTTCCTAATTCTTGGAGAGAATAGTTTTCTCTTCCTTGGGGGAAGAAAGGAAAAGAGAGCATTATTTAAAGCTGTCACACTAATTTATTTTTCTTTTTTAAAATATTTTCTCCTCATACAAGCTAATCTGAACTTGACTATGAAATGCAGCTTTGAGTTGGCAGGCCTGAAGCCTGATTGAACTGCTGAAGAAAAATACAGCCCTTTATACCACAAATAATGAAAGAAAGCTAGTTTAATGTTTCTGCAGTATAGTGGCATAAGGAATCATCTAATTGAAATAGGTTCCTGGATTCATTGTTTTTTGACAGTCATCACTGCACTCAGAATTCATTGAAATTTCAGTCTCCTCTTTAGTGTATTACACCACCAAATTACCTGCATGCCCTCATTTTCATAAGTTCTATCATAATAGATGAAAAAAAGAAAGTGAGTCATTGCAATGGTGTTGTGATTTGTTCTGAAGTTGAGACGAGGCACAGTATTACTCCCTTTAGGAGACACACATGAACTTCTAGGGATTTTGACAGATGATTCATGAGTTTTAAAAGACCTGTCCCCGTTGTATTTCAGAAATTAAGTATGAGCAAACTTGAACAAACTGTGTGAAGATGTTTAGATCTCCAAAGGAATCTGAGGGTTCTGTAGTCCAGTGCTCAGAACTTAAGAAAAGTCTATACATTTTCTCAGGAAACCTTTACATGTGAACACAAGGAGTCAAATTATCTTGATGGTTAAGGAAACTACATACAATGCAGCAAATTATTCTTCTCCCTCGGAAGGCAAGCTAAACCTCATTTCAGTCAAGAAAGTAGAGCAGATGGTAACGTTAAGTAACATAAATGCAAGAACAGATTCAAAAAATAATTGTAAAATAAGATTTGGATGACTAAATCAATCTAGTATTTCTTAATGAAGTGTTAGCAAATATTTGAAGTTTTACTAACATACATAAGTAACACTTTTGTAGTTTTAGGAAATAACAGACTTGTAAGATTTAGTTACTGTAACTTTTCTTTTTGTGTTACTGGTAGAACAAAAAACATTGGGATTTGCATTTTACCTAGTTTTTTTAAAAAAATTGATTAACCCACATAGGTAAGCAAACCGACTGGACTAAAATCAGCCCAAGAATTCAGGCAGCCAAAGAGCAATGCAAAACCTTCTAGGCATGAAGGGAATAAGCTGCTGAGTAGACTGAAAGCCATGTAAAGGAGAAATGTCTTGTACATGGTGAAATCCATGTCTGTCGTATGATTTTCATGCTATGGTTCAAAATCTGTCAGCACTAAAAATATGCAGAGGATTAACATTTCATTATGATTCTTCAATGGAGTACAAAGAACTGTCAGAGGAAGGAAATTTGATGTGGAATTTATCTAGGCAAGCATTAACTTTGTCTCTGTGGGATTCAACCAATGAAGGTTGAACACATCTGTAGCACATATCTCAGTAATGGCACATATCAGAAGAGATGGAGGCTCTTTCAGTGAAGAGCAAGGAAATGTCTAAAGCTATGATTATCTTTGCATGTGATGTCAGCTTGGATTTGAATCCAAACTTGAGTTCAAACCTCTTTGTTGTTCAAGTGCTGATTTTTTCTGTGGTTTGATGCTGAACAAAGCATCTGGCTCCCAGGTGGGGAAACTCAGATCTGAGGCACGGGGAGGAGCTGGGTTTTGTGTGACGGAATGATGTGAGTCTGTGTCTTATATTCAGATTTTGGCATTAGTTTTCCAGACTCTTAGATTTGCTGAGATTAATAATTAATTTAGATAAGATCTTGTACACTGTCCTCAAGATCATTTCATGTGATGCATGATACTGTGATCCCCCTGTAGCTGAGTTAATTTTGTCTGTGCTTTCTTGCCATGTTTCTTTTTTTTTTTTTTAGGATGTGTATGGTTTTTTATTTTTGCTTTTTTTTAATCATCAGGAACATTTCTCAGTAATCATGGGTCTTTGAATATAAAGAATAGTTCTGTCATGATTCTATTTACCTCCCTCAGTGTATTTAGATGCTTTGATGTCTTCATACTGCCTCTGGTGTGTCAGAATTTGGTGTGTGTGATTTCTAAGTCAGTTTCTCTCCGCTGGGCTTAGTTCCTACAGACTGCTGCCAGGTTTAGGGACCTGGTGAGCCTCAGAGCAAACCTTGTCAGTGAATCTGAGACAGAAGTTGCTTTAAGTCGTTTCTGCATCATTTATCACTAGATCCTTTGCTGGCCATCTCCCATGATTGTCTGCACATTGGAAAAGACTGTTGTCCTTGAAGATGAGCTAGATTTTCTAGGCCATATAGGGCTGGTTTTTCATGTGCCCCCACCAGTCAGATTCCAGAAGAAGCTAAATCTGTTGTGTTTAAAGTCCAGATCTATACCTCTGCTATTCAACTGATTTTTAATTTTTAGAAGAAGGCTTTTTGAGGCTTTAGGTTTGTGGATCAGGTGATCAGGTAGTCTGTAGCAGATGCTCACTTTGACATCACCCACGTTGGTCTGTCCTTGACCAGCTTGCTCTTTGCTCCAAGGTAAAGTTCTATGTATGTTTACTGCTCCATTGCACTAAATTCAGCCCCTCCTGCTTGTCTTCCTGTCCCATCCATGCTAAAGGGCCTGTATCCATCTGTTGTACCACTCCATTCATGAACCATACCCCATTATATATGTGTGGTTCTAATGAGACCACAGCTCTGGAACTGTTCATAGGCAGTCTCTGATTTCTCCACCTTGTTTCCCAAGCAGTGTGCAGACACTTGCAATGAGTCTCAAGTCATGCAGCTTCCATAGCAGTAATGAGGGGGACTCCACCTATATGGATTTCTCTTGCACTGCTTCATACCCCTCAGGTATATTTCCCCTTCACTCCTCTTCAGATATTTTCAGTTTTCCCAACAACCTTGTTTAAAGCCCACCCCAGTGAAGTAGCAAACCACTTTGCAAAGAGGTGCTTCCCTGGCTTTGTCAAATGGCTTGTGTCACTCCTCAGGCAGTTTATGGCAGCAGCAGCGCGAAGGTGGGGCAGGTTCTCATCAGCTGTGCTGACATGCATTCCACAGTATCTTCATTTGTCTGCACTGGTTTCTAAGCTTGCTCTAGTCAAGCTAATTCAGGCTGACAAATGAATGATCTTTGTTTTTACCAAATGGGTACTCAGGGTAGCCCTATTTTAGTAGGTAGCCACAAGAAGAGAAATAAAGATTTTGTGTGTTTATGAAATTGGAGACTGGAATTCTGAACTCTGCATAGGCTGATGGTTTCTGTCTTGCAGAAGCAAAATGCCAGCTCAGTATCCCTGTGAAGGAGCTTCTCTGTGTAAGATAACTCAGCTGTAACTGTGAGCCAGAAAACCTCATTCCTCGATAGAGAAACTGAGTACTGTGTCTCCTCAGGAGTTTAGAATTCAGTAAATGCCATAGAACCCTGGGTGGTTTTTTAAAAGTCAGCAGCTCATAATACATGCTGCTACCTCGTGTCTTCTCTGTAGTGTTCAGTGACAGATCAAGAAGCAAGAGGTGCAAGTTGAAACAGGAAATTCTACTTGAATGATAGAAAACATGCTTTTACTGTGAGCATGGTCAGATAGTGGAACAGCTTATCCAGAGATGTTGCAAAGTTCCTGTCCTTGGTGCCGTTCAAAGTCCAGCTGTACACAGTCTTGATCAACCTGTTGTAGCCAACTTTCCCTTCAGTAGGTGGCTTGGAATAAACAACGCCCAGAGGTCGCTCCCAGTTTCAAAGACTCTGTGGTAGTCATTATTATCAGCTAAAAAATTGTATTTGTTCAAGATGGTGAACTCTTCTGAATATCTTGCAAGCGTTCCAGCCTTTTGATTTAATAAGCTTTGTTATGATAATTTTGGAAAGCATAGGTAGGTGAAACATAGTGACACATCCCACTCCACTTAGAGTGACTGCTAAGACGATCTGTCCTGTCTTTCCATAAATCTATCTAAGAAACCACCAATCAGAATTTAAATACTCTTATCTGTTGTTTGCAATTAAGTTTGTATTTCTTTATCTATCTATTTATTTATTTATTTATTTATTTATTTATTTTCTTTATCTGAGCTCTGGATTAATGTCAAAAGAAGAAATGGTTAGTAGGCAGAATCATACTAGAGTGAGTCATCAGTGATTTTATGGTGTTTATGCCATTCTTAGTATTTTAGACATAAGTATCAATGTCAATGTTCAAAATTAGTTCAGTTGTTAAAACAGAGTCAGTTTTTGAGGTAAGCATTTCTTTCATGACATTTCCACCATGAAAATCCAATGGGCCATTTAAAATATCGATGTTGTTATGCATACATTTTTCTTGACCCATATTTTCTTAAACCTCTGGTTTATCTAATCACTTTTGTTACTGTTTTCGAGCATTTCTGAGCATAACATTCTTATGTAGGAGGAAAGAATACTCTTACTTTGGAATATTCTTCCACTTTTTTTTCATCAGCCATGCCGACGTTTTAAACACACATTTCATGGAAGGTAATAACTGAACAAATTGATTATGTTCTTTTAATTGTTGCCTTTTTTTAATATTTAGTACAATACCAATATTGCTTTTCTGCCTGAAGAAAAGCAATCCTTTTGGAGTCTTTGCATTACACAAGATTAGGACTTTTGTCATGTCTATTTATGCTT
This sequence comes from Ammospiza caudacuta, assembly GCF_027887145.1. Classification (NCBI taxonomy): domain Eukaryota; kingdom Metazoa; phylum Chordata; class Aves; order Passeriformes; family Passerellidae; genus Ammospiza; species Ammospiza caudacuta. The sequence goes on from NC_080594.1 coordinate 65,376,538, forward strand.
ACTTTTAGTCATCTTAGAATATTCGGTCTGTCTTTTTCATCATCATCATGATCTTTACATTTCAATTCAACCTATAGTCATGAATTATTACTATTATTCTTTACCTCCTCCTTCCCTTTTTGGATGTAAGGTATGTAAAAATAAAGATAATACTCTAAAGCCAAATTGAATAGACAAAATAAACAGTATATCAGAGAAGGAGATCTATTATCCAACAGAGCAAGTATATTGGTAGTTTGTTAAAGTTGTGGTAGCACCCTAATTTTCCTTCTTGATCCCCACTGAATGTGTGTGGATGTGATTTCTTAGTTTCTATTGCCTATAAGAAAATCAAAAAGCCAACATAAATTCTTCTGGATATGGAAGTATTGAGTGATGGTTGTGCTTTTGATAAAGAATTAAGGAGAAGTAAGGAGATAAGCCTGATTACATCTGTAAAGTGGCTCAAGTGAAAATTACAAAAAGGACCATGTGAGAGAGCTGAAGGTTAGTGACAAAAAGAGGAGAAAAATTCTCAGAAATGTATTGCAGAAAGCAGCCTGACATGATCAGTTGCTGATATTCCTGGCTGAAATCACTTCTTGTTTTTGTTTCTCTAAGTCTGAATTTCTTTTTGGCATTTATCCAGTACAAATAAAGTCAACAATGAGTCTGTTGAGCTGTCAGTATGTTTTCATTATTTTTTTCTGTTCTCTTTGAGTGTTTTTCATCTCCTTTCTATCTCTGTTGAAATGTGTTTCCTCCTAGTTTGCCAGTGCCAGTTAGGTTATCACTGTATATTGTCTGTTGGCTTATTGGGAAAGTAAATCTTGGCAAGTTAAATTGGGAGTTCTGTCAAAAAACTTGGGAGTCATTGACTCATCTCAGCAAAATCCACTGGCTCTGTTACAAAGTTGAATAACTGTGTAACATTATGTTAACAGAAGCAAATGCTTATAAAAATGTTATCACTTGAGTGAATTAGAGGTGCCATCAAATAAATCAGATTGTCTTTCCAATGGTATTTAAAACTAAAGAATATCTGCAGAAATTTCACTCAGTTGCCTTTACAATGAAACAAGTGATCTGATACTGGAAAAGGGTTGCCTATGAAGTTGATGCCTTTAAATTCATAATCCTCTGAAGAAATTCTGTGCTATTTTTCAGAGATATATCTAGAAGAATTTATTATACATTTTTAGACTGCTGGCTTCTGAAGCAAGTCACAAAGTCCACCAGGTCAGATCAAGCTCATAGTATGTGCCTTAAAAAAAATTTATCCAAGATATAAGCAGTCAACTTTAAATATTCCTTTTGACCAACATTCTGTTTAACAAAATCACAAGAAGTTCTTTACATACATTATTAATTTTTACACTGAAGAAATTGTAATTGCTGTGGAAAGAACCCAAAGCTAATCAGTACAAGATGTTTTCTTGTCCTACAGTTTCCCAAGAACCAATCTAGATGGAATAAGCACATGGCATTGTGAAATCAGTGTTTATTCATGGGGCTAAAAACCAAGGTGAATTACCACTTTCATTGAACAGACTGGAGAAATCCCCTTTAAGGACCTGAAATTCTGAGGGAAAATCAAGGCACAATGTGCCTGCAGAAGCAGGACTTTGTCTCCACAATACTTGTTTAAACTTAGGTGGGCAAAACTTGGTGGCATTCAAAGTGCCCCATCCCTCCCCTCTAATGCAGAAAATATGGGAAGTTGGTGGTTATTCCCTGAGTGCCTGGTACAGGTGCTTAAGCTAGATCTCAGCCATAATGGAAGCAGTGAGCTGCTGCGGCCGGTCGGAGCCCAGCACAAAGCCGCGGCTAAATTGTCAGTGGAGCGCTGCACCATGCCATGCTGAATGAAACTCTGTGGTTGTTCTGCAAATGAGGCATTTTTTAAAACTCATATTTATTGTTTATGAACAGCATTTTCTGACAGGCTTGGAAAAGCCTCCAAGATTTTTATAATGACCTGCTTTTATATTCCTCCCTGTAATGGGTAAACTGCCAAGGATATAAGCATCAGCAAAGGCATGTTGCTAAATAAGTATCAGTGGACATGGTCCTCAGCGTATCATCCCTGTACTTTGTGAATATAATTTATCCTTATAATAAAATATTATCTCACAGCAAGCCACAGTGGGGCTGGAGCACCACACACTAATCAGTCTGCAGTGATTGCTTGTATCAGCCTGAGCCTGCTTGTTCTGCAGCAGAAACAACAAATCCTCTATCATCTCTGGCAATCCTGGTTTATGAGTACAATTATATGTAATAGGGTCTAATGGTATTAATATAAATAAAAGTAGAAAGTTTAAACAAATCCATGCAATGGGAACTTTAATTACTCATCAGTTCAAAAATTTGTTAGCCTGTTAATAGTGTTGTGAACTGAGAACTACATAAATTATTCATAGTATTTTTTTTCCTACCTTGATTTCTTAAGAATTTGCAAAAGGTTTAACTAATGTTAAAGGCATAGCAACTTGCAACACACAATTTATTTTGTTGGAAGATTTATAGATTTACTTATTTTAATTAGAGTTCTGTTAAATTAAATAAATAAATTATGTTAATTTTCACAACAAATTCCTCCACTATGCAGAGTTCTCTAATAACGATGTTGAGGACTTTAGCTTAATTAGTGATCTTTTGGTTTTATGAGTGCTTAATTTTAAATTAGCCATTTTGTGATGCACACTCATGTCATCCTGTGGTAGACTGATGCTGTCTGGCTGCCAAACACTCATATGCCACTCTCATTCCACCTCTTCAACATGCTGATGGAAAGTATAAGATGAAAAAAATTGGTGAATCAAGTTAAGGACAGGGAGATCACTCACCAGTTACTTTCAGAGGCAAAACAAACTTGTCTTGGGGAAGATGAATTTATTGCCAACTCAAAAAATAGAACAGGATAGAAACAAATAACTAAAACTAAATCTGCCATGTTTCTTCCTAAGCATAGCTTTAATTTGCCGTTCATTACTCCTCTGCTTTCTCCCTTGTCCAGGCAATGCAAGAGATGGGGAATAGGAGTTGCAGTCAGTTCATAGTATTTCCTCTCGGCAACTCATTCCTACTTACACTCTTCTTCTACTCCCCTTCCCACAGGCTGCATTTTTTAATGAACTGCCCCATCATGCTTTCCTTCCATGGGATGCAGTCCTTCAGGACCAGATTGTTCTGGTGTGGGTTCCCCACAGGGTCATAGGCTCTACCAGAAAACCTACTGCAGCATGGGATCTGCTTCCCACAGTTCTACAGGTGCTGTCAGGATCCTGCTTCAGTGCTCTCCATGGCATGCAGCTTCTTTCAGGGCATGTCCACCTGCTCCCCTGTGGGGCTCTCCATTAGCTGTAGAATATCTGCTTTGCTGTCCTCCTCCATGGGCTGCAAGGGGACAGCCTGCCTCACTGAGCTCTTCCCTCTATGGGCTGCAGGCAATCTATCCTAGTGCCTGGAGCACCTCCTCCCCTCCTTCTTCACTGACATTAGTGTCTGCAGAGTTGACTCAGCTTTGGACAGCAGTGGCCCCATCTTGGGCCAGCTGGAACTCTCTCTGTCCAGTGTTAGGGAATTCCTTGGCTTCTTTGCACAGAAACCATCCCTGCAGTCTTCACGGCCTCCCATCAAAATCTTGTCACATAAATACACATCCTTATGAAATTTTTTAAAGGATTGAAATATTTGTAGGTTACAATATGTGCAATGACTGAAACATTAGGTTTATAATGTGTTCACAATGTGAACTTGTGAATCCCGTGTCAAATACATGGAGCAATAGTAAGCATGAGAACTTGCATTAGGCACATAGCAGATGTGGGTTTTTTTCTCGAGTGAAATACAGTGAGGATAAAGGATGGAAAAAAATCATTGACACTGACGTTCCTGTGGAGCACAGAGATCCTTGAGCTAATCTTCACTGAGCTGAAAAATCCATGCAGAAAAGCAAAGGGCCATGTGGCTGCACCAGCTGGTGTCCACAAATGTCTTATCCACACATACATGCCCCACATTGAAACAAGCAGGATTTGCCAGCTTTCCTGGCTTATGCTGGGCCAGTTTGCTGACAGCATCCCAGGAGGCCTCACAGGCTGAGCACATCCAGTAGTGACTGAGAGTCGATGGCGCAGCTGGGCAATTGTGACATGATTCATACCCTGCCTTTTGGAGGGAAAATCACGCTGCCCATAGAGAAAATTCATATGGAAAAGACCTTCAATTTCAAGTCCAGCTGCAAACCTAATACTTCCACTTGTCCCAGTGTGCCACATCTACACATCCTTTACCTATCTCCAAGGCTGATGACTCAACCACATCCCTGGACACACTGTTCCAATACCTGACAAACCTTTTGGTGTAGAAAATTTTCCTAAATATCCAATCTTAACTTCCCCTGGTGCAGTTTGAGGCAACTTCTCACTCTTATTTCTGCTGGTATTGATTTTTGAAGCCTCAGTGTGCCTGACAGAGTGGTTTGGTTTTTGTTTTTTTTTTTTTAAGTTGAGGTGTCTACTCTTAAAAACTCCTGGAACTGTGCAGCATATTCAGATACATTTTGGAATTAAAAATATTTTATTGAATTACATGAGAAAAAGTTATCACTGTACCCTTGTAAAATTAGTTTGATGAATCCCAAGTTCATTTAATGTTGTGAACTTCCCATAGCTTCAGTTTTCAGAGCATTTTCACATCCAGCAATACACTTGCCTATTACATTGCCATTACATTGCCCATGTTTCATTGATGAGCTTTTATTTCAGAGGAATGGAATGCTCTGGAACATAATCACATATTTGTCTACTGTGTCTTGTTTGCACCAGGATTTCAGATTAATCTCCAGGTGCCTCAAACTATCATTTTAATGTGAGCATCTTAGAACAGAGCTCTGTGACAAGAGGCAAATTTAGGTAAATTTAAAAGGAAATTCTGATATAGTAACTAAATTCTGTAACAGCAAACTCACAAAATCTCCTTACAAAGCTCTGTGCAGAATATAGCAGAGATTTTATCTCTTTTTTTTTTCTTTTTTGTAAGGTCATGTCTGGTGAAAGTCTCCTCATGCCTTTAACTGTACATCTGCACTTCCCACAACATTAAAAAAGTGCTACTTCAGCCTTTTCACTCAGATGCTTTTGGGAGTAAATGGAGGCAAACATCTCAAAAAAATATCATCTTCAGCAACATACTAACTTTGTATTGGATATTGGATTTTCATAGGGAAAATGTTAAAAGTCGATGAATTCATCACACAGACATCTTTTCATTTCTTCATTATTATTTGGAATATTTCTAATTCCTTTAATAATCAGCTTTGGGGAGGATGAAAGCCTGCTTTAAAGTGGCAGATGGGAGAACATCAGGGATGGTTTTAGCATACCTACTGCCTTTGTAAACATGCTTCCTTGATCTAATTTTAAGCTACATCACATTCCCGAAAGTCCAATCCCAGTGTTTTCTTCTCTTTTCTTTACATTAAATTACACTGTTTACAGATAAATCCATATGATTCACAGTCTATGAATAGATTGAAAGAAAAAAACCCATCACAATCTTTGTCTGCTGTCCTTAAATGTAGCTCAGAAATATGAGTTATAAACTATAAAATAGTTGTAGCTTCCTGAAGAAAAGGAAGATTTTGCTAGGATGATCTCTGGAAAATGCATAATCATGGAAAAGTGTGTGTTTCCATTTCCTTCTGGACATGTGTGACACAACTTAGTTTAGCTTAATCTTCAGACAATGGAAACATTTTTTAAAAAATAGAATAATATACAGAGGGTTTCTTTGTTTCATTTACCATTTGAAGACTCATTCATTTTCACCTGCAGTTAAATCACATCTGATTTGATATTACCATCCCTTTGAAAAAAAGACTGAGGAAGACATGGTATTCATTGTAGGAAAATTATCAATATTTTGTAGTATTAAAATGATTCAAAAAGTAAGTTCTTTTAAGGCCTTCATTGAAAATATGTAAACTTTAGATTTAAATTTTTTAGCCAAAGCATTATTCAGATTGCTGGTGTGTCTCAGTTTTAAATCAAATTTAAGGGAAGACACTCTGCAATGAGTCCTTGAAGAGTTTCAGTAATCCCCCTACAAATATAGGAAAATTAATGCTAATAGAAAAGTGAAAAAAAAAAAGAGAAAAGTGAAAAAATCCCAACCCAACAGTTTAAGAATGGAATGATCACAAGGCTCACCCCCTACCCCACGCAGACACACACACACAAAGACCCAAAAATGCCTGGAGAACAGGGCAAGTGTTGAAGAAATACCCCTTCCCGACACGAGGTGTGAAATGGTGGGGACTCACACTGAGGGAAGTGGAGCTTCCATGAAGGAGTTCCAGCCGGACACAAAACCCGGGGGCTCTCTGGTGTCAACCTCTTCTCCATGGCAGACAAAGCAGCCAGGCTGGGGTCTCTTGTGTACTTTCTCTCCTTGGCTTGGCTCCTCAAGGCTTGAGGCTGGAAGAGGGTGACGCTGCTCCTGCTGGTCCTGCTTCTCTGGTCCTGGAACAGCAGCTGTTCAGTTCACCTCAAGGCAGCTCAAAAGCTGCTGCTACAGCTCCTTCAAGCCAGAGAAGGCTAAAGCTTTCTTGCCTGGGCCAACAAAACTAAGCTAAGCCAAGCAAAGCTGAACTGCACAATGCCATGGAATGCTTGGGCAGGGAGGCTTTGAAAAATGCCCATGAAAAAGCTCAAAACTTCCCCCTCCCTGGTGCCACACACACCTGGCCCTGGGCCTTAAAAATAGCACAGTCATTTTTTGGGCATAAAGGGGAGGATCATGGAAGAGACTATCATAATTTGTCACTTCAAGACGTGGTGCCACTTCTGCAGGTGTGAATGTGCTGAAGCAGTCAACAGATAAAGGTATTTGAGCAGCAGTTAATGTGGGGGGCTGCAAAGATGAGGACAACAGTCCATCTAAGAACACCTGTGGTGGGTTGACCTTGGCTGCATGCCAGGTGCGTGCCAAGCCACTATATTATTTTTATCACTTCCCTCCACAGCTGCACAGGGGAAGGGAACAAGATGGAAGGCACCAAAACAAAACAAACAAGCAAAATATCATTATGGGGTGAGATATAGGCAGTTTACTAAAGGAAAAGTGAAGGTTGTGCACATGAAAGCAAAGGATGAAAAAATCCCCAACAATGAATATTTTATTCCCCGCTTCCCACCAACAGGTGATGTCCAGCCACTTCCTGGGAAGCAGGGCTTTGGCACACACAGCAATTGCTTGAGAAGGCAAACATCATAAATAATGAATGCCTCCCTTCGTCCTCCTCTTTCTTAGCTTTTATGTCTGAGCATATGTAATATTGTATGGAATAACCATTGTTCTGTTGTGGTCAGCTGCCCTGTGCGTCCCCTCCCAAGATCTTGTGCACCCCCAGCCTGCTGGTGAGGGTGGAGGCTGGTTGGAGGGACAGAGCTGAGGCTATGCCATCCCTCCTCAGCAGGAACCAAAACAGTGGTGTGCTAGAAACCCCTTTCCAGCTACCAGGGCAGAGCATAGCACTGTGAGGGCTGCTGTGGGGAAAATGAACTTGTCTCAGCCAGACCAAATACAGCCCCATGCACATCCTCAGCTGTGGAGATGGCATAAGGCATGATCCCCAGCAGCCAGTGGAGCAACAGCTCCTGAGATGTAGAAGACTTGACCCAGTTGAAGCTTCAGAAGGAGGCTGCAGCCCTACAAGGCTCAAGCTGCAGGAGGCTGTGGAGTCTCTCTGTGGCCAGAGAAGATTCATTTGCCTCCAGGATGTCTGCAGGTGCTGAGGAGTTGTGCTGCCTAGTGAAGAAGCTCCAGGTGGAGAGCAGCAGTCTATGTCCCATCAGGGAAGAAGAGAGAGATATCACTCAGGTCCTCACAGAGACCCTGCTTTCAAGAACCCAAACTGCAGACTGTTGCAGAAGAGTCTGTGCCTGTCAGGTGGGAAAGAAGAAATTCCTTTAATAGCAAAGACTGTAAGCTTTGGTGACTTCAGACTCCAGGAGGAAGACTCCTGCTGGAGCTTAAAATTTGCAGTTACACAGTAGATTGACTGATCTCTGGGCTGACGAGCAGGGAGTGTTGACCAGTGAAGCACTCATGCTAGCTGGCCCTGAGCCATGCAGCAGGACCAAGAGAAAATGGTGAATGACAGCAGTGGGAGACTCCCTGGGGAGAACAGCAGAGGTTCCCATCTGCTGACCTGATTTGTCATCTAGGAAAGTTTACTACTTTCCATATCTATCTTTCAGACAGATTTGTGGAAGTGCTGCCAAGGTTTGTCTGTCACTCAGGCCTGCTGCTCTTTTGTGTGGGCGCTGACAGAACTGTCAGGGGAAACCTGGATAGTATGGAGCACGACTCCCTGGCTCTGGAGAGGGTGATAAAGACATTAGGGAGCAGGTCTCCTCCATCCTTTTAGTGGGGGGGGAAGGAACTCTCTTTGTGAGGACTGATGGCTGCTTGGAGGAAACCAAGATAACAAGATTTTTACCTGGAAAGGAATAACCCTATGTGCCAGTATAGGCCAGGGCCAGCCACATTGGAAATAGTTTTTCCAAGACATTCTATGGTTTGGTGACTAACATGCTGGCCAAATGTCAAAGCACCCTTGCAGCAAAGAAGGTCAACAGCATTTGGGAATGCTGGAATATTATATATATAAATACCTGTGCCAGCAGGTTGAGGGACATCCTTCATCTCTCCTTAACATTGGTGAAACCACATCTGGAGTGCTGTGCCCAGTTCTGGGCTCACCATTATAAAAAAGATAAAGAGGAGCAAATCCAGTGAAAGACAACAAAGATTATTAAAGGACTGGAACATCTGTCATATTGGGAGGGGCAGAGAGGTTTTGAATGTTGAGCCTGGAGAATGGCAAAGTCAGAATTATTTTAGCAATGTGTATAAATCCCTGATGGAAGAAATTAAAAAAAAAAAAAAAGGGACAATAGACACTACCTAAATGTGGGAAATTCCATCTGCACACAAGATTTTTTTTTTGTGAATAAATGGTTAAAATTATGAATTTTTTAGAGATGAGTGAATAATACACTGAGTGAATAAGTTGTGCCAGAATCTGATTTTTCTGTAGAATGGACTTATCAAGAGACAATTTAATAAAAAGGTCTTATACCAGAAAAATTCCCTTTCAATAACTAAATTCTGGTACTCTTCCCAGTTAGTCCAGTGTAAATCTGGAGGGAGCATAATGAAGATAAAGATATTATTTTATATTGATACATGCATAAGGGAAAATGCAATACTGCCAGTATGCAGCATTTGATTCTGGCTTCCTTACTTGGTTGCAGAGTGCAGAGTATGGATCTGAAATATCTCTGCCCCTGGATTGTCTGGCTCCTCTAAACAGAACTTTTTTCCTTTCATCCTTTTACACTATAACTCTTTGTGAAAAGAATGAGTTGAGAATGTCAGGGGTGTAAATGGCAACTCAGAAAGAAGTGTAAATATTGATCTGATCCTTGGCATGTGAATGTGGCTCAGAGATGCAGAATTTCTTTTTCTCAAACAGTTCTTGTTCACACTGGCCAGATCTGCAAGCAACCAAGTGGAATTTCTTCTATAGTATAAGGGCTGAAGTCTGTCATATCTCATGAAATTTCCTTCAAATTTTGATTATTAGGGCTTTATACAGTTCATTAAAATTTTTGAAATATTTGTCAGTACTGCTAGATGGCATCAACAGCGACACTTGCAACTTAGTCAGACCTGGCTGATTTTAATAATTTAAAAAAAAAAAAGCATGGTATGTTTTTCCTACCTATGCATATTGGACTCTAGAAACATTCACAGCCAGGTATAAAAGACAATGGTGCACAATAACAGGAAAATAAAAGATGTTGAATCATTGACTCATCATTCAGTCACCATATGTGTCCCTTATAGAAAACTAAATTTCTTTGACTCAATTTCTCATTGTAATACCCTCATATCCCTAGTTCATCTGGAATGTTTTTTCTGGCAGATTGTTCCACATTTTACATATATGTACATTCACATTCTATGATGAACTATTTGGTAACAGTGGAGAAAGTTCATTCCACCAGTGTTCAAAAAATAGATTTCTGATGGTGAAACCTATAGGACTTGTGATTATTGCCTGTTGGCTGACTGTTTAAGGAGTCATTTTGGTTCCTTGATGATTCACAAAATGCCAACACTAACTGCATCCAACCATAAAGCAAATAATCATTTGATTCACTCACACACATATGTGAAATCAGCTGTTGTTTTCATTGAAGATTCATTTAGACTGTCAACCAAACAACATGAAGTTCTAAGACTGGCAGAAGGACAAGTCAGAGAAGAAGAATATAAATAAGTATTTAGGAAAAAACTGAATATGAGAAAAAAGGTTAAAAATAAAAAAATAGAGCCATTGACAAATATTGCAGTATGATAGCACAAAAGAGAGAAGTGAAGATCCATTTATTAGTCAGGATTGGAAATATTAGCAAAATCTGGAATTTGCAGAACAGTGTTAGAATACATTCTTGAAGATGTCCCTCAGCAAAGCAGAGATGCCTTAGGGGCTCTTTCCTGCTGAGGATGTCAGTGAAATATCTGATAATAAATTCCCTATTGTTCATCCCATTCTCACTGTATTAGAAACACAAAGGTATGGAAAGGTACACACATGTACGTATTTATGTATTTTTATTTATATTTACACACAGACATGCACACACACACACACATGCACTAGCAACAACTGTCAAACAAGCAAACAAGAATTTATTACCTAATTTTAATGACAGGTGGAGGCCTAGCTTATTTAACTTTGAATAAAATTTCAAATAGCATTATCATGTAATACAAAACCAAAAAAAAAAAATACAAAAATAATTGTCGATTTGACAAAATAATTTACTGGGGATTTTAATCAAAAAAAGTTTTGGCAATTCATAGTTCCACTTAACTTATGTAATTTTTCTATAGGAAATGTGTCAAATTAAATTTAGTTTCTAAAATCAGCAGTGTGTACATTTACCTGAATATTTTCTTGTGTAATTACTTTAAGTGAAAGCTCATCTGTTACTTCTGAAAGATAACACATAATACATGTGACAAAATTTAAAATATCAGTTTGGAAGCTATTGTTACATTGATGGGGAGCGGTGTACCTGAGATGGGGGTATGCTTTTTACAGTTTATGAACAAACCTGCTGTGTGAAAATAGCTTTTTGAAGATGCAGTTTCTAACTTGTCATAACTTTTGAGCAGATTCACAGGACAGCATATCCCAGGGGCTGAGAGATAGACTTAATAATAAATCTTACAAGCATTTAGACAAATATTCTTTCTGACCTGGATTTTCTGTGTAGCTCATTGCCAGAAAATTCATGAAATTTGCTATTTACAAGGTAATGTGCTCTTCCATCAAGGATCAGCATCTGCTGTTTTAAAGATCCTTGAAGTCATGATGTGAAGGCTGCATTAGGTGAAAAAACATTTTATAACTGGATGTTGCAAACAATGTTTTTGTCAGACTTCATTGTGAACTGCTGCCTCGCATAGTAGGCAGTTATAAATGACATCAGTAAATAAATGGAGTAAAATACAACACATGAATAAGTGTTTAGCACTTAGAAATATGATCAGTTTCCTACTACTGAAGAAATAAAATAAGTATTTGACAGATCATTTCTTGAGAAAGTTGTATTATAGAATAGCACTGTACCACAAATACATTCTGGAATATCTTTTAATTTTTTACCTTTCTTTTTTATGAAAGGTGGCAAGTCTTTCAGTATTTTCTTCTATCCATTGAATGTGTAGTGAATATTGAATATACAGTACTGGATGAGATTTCTTACTTTTGTATTCATATGTTTAAACCTTAGATATCTGAAGTGAGATGGAAAGATCACTCTATTATCAAATCGGAAGTTATGGACATGCCTAACAGAGATCCATTTAACTGGAATCCTTCCCCTCCTTCACAAGAATAGAACCATGTTCTAGAGGGGGTTTCTGTCCATTAACTTAAGGAGAGGATAGAATGAAAAGTTCTGACTTTCAATAGTCTACAATAAAGGCGGGCAAATCTGACAGGTTACTTCAAAAGCTAGCTGATTTAAAAAAAGAGTTCTTAACAGTATGGTGTGTGATTCAGCAGGGGTCTTAATATATTACGGAATTCTGAAACTTCTGGGAAAAATGAAAAACCTTATGCATGAGAAGCTTTTTAAAGGTTTTTTTTTGTTTGTTTGTTCAGTTTGGGTTTTTTTAGGTTTTTGGGGGTTTATTTAATGTTTATGTACCAAAGAAATTAATGTTGATGGATTGGATGGAGATGGTGAGTAGATACAAGATCTTGCTTTAATTTGTTGGCTTCAAAAATAAACTCAGAATTTTAACTGAAAACAAAAATAACATTTTTTAAAATGCATGAAGGGGAAAGATAGTTTCATCTAATACTTTGAGAGGCTTTGTAATACCTTGCTGCAAGATATGAGGAGATCAGAAAGATGAAATACGAATAGTTACTCCTTTTATTCAACTAGAACATGATCAGGCAGACATTTTTGTTAAATATATTTCAGTTGAGAAAGACTGATATGTTTTCCTCAATCCATTCAAGGTAAATAATAAAAGTATCGGGATCCTCTCAGACTACCGGTCCTACTCACATCAATATTGTTTCAAAAGAAGGTGTTTTGTAATTTAAATTTGCAGGCTATTTGGTCAAGATTCAAGCAAGTGAGATTTCTACATCTCTTTTTGGAGCCATGAATACAGACATGTTTGTGCAGACAGATCATAGACACTCAAAAGTCCATCATTTTCCATAGAGAGGGATTATTTTGCATAATAGGCACTGATGTTTATTCACTGGAAGTTGTTTTTTTGCAATAGGAAATTATTTGAAAGAAAAGAGGGATTCTAGGGCTCTTCAGACAGACAATAATTTCTTTTTTTGTGCTTATGTCAACCTTTTTCTCCTCTTTGCTTCTTCTTTCTGTTTTGCTTTGTTTGTATGTTTGTTTGTTTTCTTTTTCACCTCTTGTTCAGTATCAGAAAAACGGGCTGGACAATTCAGCAAAGCACAGCACAATTGGATACTTACAGGGCAAGAAGGAGAGGAAGTACTGATGAGGATGTTTAGACAGCATCCTTGACAATGTTAGTTACAAAACCTGAATATTAAATCACTCTAAGAAATTGGAAATATTTTATCTTCAAAGCATGAACTTCAAAATCTAACTGCTAGCTGCATAATTGCCAAGGTTACAAGACAACATTCTTAACTTAAAAATATTTCCTTTACTTTATAAGGTGTTTCATTTCTGATCTCAGTGGAATTACACATTATATCCATAGTTAGTTATGATTTTGCTTATGAACCTTAAAGCCTCACAACGTTGCCTCTATTTTGCAAGCAGTATCTTTAAGTGGGTTGTGTTAATTGTGTCTTGAGGGCTGATAAGCGGATGCGTCTTACATTGCAGCCAGTGAAGAGAATTTTGCATTCTTACCCAATTGTGTTTGGCTCATACTAAAGCAAAATTAATGGAAGTTGCATTTCCAACAGGTGTATGTCCTACCTGTGCTGGGGGCCCCGGAGCTGGAGTCAGTACTCCAGGTGGGGTCCCATGAGAGCAGAGCAGATGGGCAGAACCATGTCCTACAGCCTCTTGGTCACTCTTTAGATGCGGTCCAGAATGCGATTTGTTTTCTGGGCTGCAGGTGCATATTGCTGGCTCATGTCCAGGGTTTCATCCACCAAAACCTCCAAGTCCTTCTCATTAGGGCTACTCTCAATCTGTTTTATCTGTTGTATTGAGAACAGGGTTCCTGCTCTGACCCAGGTGCATCACCTTGCACTTGGCCTTGTTGAACCCCATGAATTTCCCATGGGCCCCATGCTCCAGGCTTTCCCAGGTCCCTCTGGATGGCATTCCATCCTTGAGGTGTGTCAACTGCATTACTCAGCTTGGTGCTGTCTGAAAATTTGCTGAGGGTCCTCCACTGTGTGTAACACCAAGGAATGTAATAAACAGAGCAGGTCCCAGTCCTGACCTTCTGACACAACTTGTCACTGATTTCCCTCCAGACATGGACCATAACCCTTTGCATGTGACCATCCAACCAATTTCTTATCCACCCATCAAAGGCATCTCTCTCCAGTTTGAGAGAAGGCTGGTGTGGGGGACCATATCAAAGGCTGTACAGATGTACAGAAAAATGGCTCCTGCAGCCCTTCCCTCGTCCACTGATGCAGTCATTCCACCATGGAAGGCCACTGGGCTGGTCAGGCAGGACGTGACCTTGCTAAAGCCATGCTGGCTCTTGAAACATAGCAAAGCTTCTAGAAGGCTTTAATCAAGGTTCCATGATCTTACTTGGCACAGAGGTGAGGCAGAGAGGTCAGTAGTTCTCAGCTGGCCTAAGCGTAGAGAAAAAGGAATTTGGATCCCATCTATGCATTTCTAGCTTTACTTCCTTTTAATATAGCCCCTGTAAAATCTGGTTTTCAGATGTTTTTCCTGTGTTTAGTGGTTGTGGTAATTAATTTATCAGTAAATGCTTCTTTATTTGTGTTTATTATCTTTTTACTTTGTCGTGCACAGTCAGATTAAGTCAGTTTGTAGGAATATATTGTCCTGTTCTTCACTTAAAAGCTGCACTACAGACTGAATGTAATGATTTCAGTTGACTGTAATGCTTGAACTACTTTATGCTCCTCTGCTTAATACAGCTCCTGATTTGTATGATTCCTTTCAGAATTTTGTGGCAGCTTGACTTTGAATGTGGCTGAGAAGTCAGATTTATTTTCACTGCAACAATCTGCCACAGCATTTTGTGTATGTTTTTCTTTTGCCAAGTACACAGCTTTCATGTTTCCCCCCCACCCCCCTTAAAGGAATGGCTTTGAAAACAACTGGCAGTTTGCAGCCCTGCTATTCAGTGTTTCAGTTCTGGATTTTTAAGCTGGTTATATATCAGAATGTTCTCTTTCATGCTTAGAGCTACTGCACAGTTTAAAACATAAGCTGTATCAGTCAGTGAGCTTTATTTTCAGTAGATAAAAAATTAAAAACAGAGGAGAAACAGGAAGAATGCAAATTAGCAGTTTCTTCTGCTACTTTTGTTGTTAGTTTCAAATTCGTGAATGTACTATGTCTCTTTTTTGAAGACAGTGATCTTTAAGATTTAGAAAATCACACAAACCCTGAAAGGATTTATTTATTTTTAATTCTGAAAGAGGATTACAGGGAAATTGGCCTGTTAATGGAAAAGCAGAGAAGCAGTAGCACGTAACAAGAAATTTTTGCAATGATTTTGAATATGCTTGTTGCTTGTACATGATTTTTCTTAAGCAGCTGGAAGATAAGATTGACACCTTCATTCATCACTGTGCAAGCATGTGATAGCAGTTTTGGGGATGAAAGCATTCCTTATTTAGTTCTATCACACTGTCAGCTCCCAAGATCCTTTCCTTATTTTCTGTATTTTTTTTCTCTTTTACTTAAAGCAAAGAACAGTAAATATTTCATTCCTAGCTGGTTTTACACAAAATCGATGTGAAAGTCAATATTTCTATATAGTTAAATATGTATATAATTTTCAAGTCAACACTTTTAATGGAGGCCATTTAGATGTTAACAGCTAAACATATCTGGGAATAGTATGGGAATGTTTCTGTGATTGAGATTAGTTTTCTGTGCTGCAAATTCTTCCTGCCTCTCTTTTAACAGCAGCATGATAAGCCTCCAAAAGCAAAGGTGTTAATAGAAGCTGCTGCTCATGGAAGACATCAGCCCTTGGAAAGGTAATATTGTACAATTGTATGAATGGTTTTGTTAAACTAATAGGGAAACAGATAACTGAGATATATAATTCATCAGTTTCAGTTCTAACATGGTTAGTTTTCAAGTCTAGTCCTTTTTATCAACTAAATTCTAGACATAATAATATGAGTTGGAGCATGGCCCTCATTTCCAGTCTCTCTCATTTGCTTTGTAAAGGCAAGTGTATGTATGTGAAACCAGATGATGACGACAGTTGTGAAATATTATCAGTCATCTCATCCTTCGAGTGTACTGTCAGGAAAAAAAGAGAAAATAAATGTTCTCAAGTTTCAAGGGACATGGACACAGTTTGATGTGAGCCTTGCCACTGAAACTGTAGATGACTTGATATAAAATATGTTTACTGAATGCAGTAATGAAAATCCCTATCAACCCAATTCAGAGGATTAAAGATTAATCATCTCACATTAGAATAAGAGTAGCTTTAATTTCCCTCTCACTTTACTCTTGAGTTTTCAAAGTGTCTTATGTGAACAAAGCCAAATAGTTTATGTAGTCTAGACCATAATTTCTGTTTCTTCCACCTATCAAAAAGTTAACAGAAAACAAAAAACAAAAAAGAAAGAAATCCAAACAGAAAATATTCAGCCAGTCAATCAAAAACCTAGTGAAATAAGAATAAAGGACAAGCATTTTATTTTTCTTTTTTTAGGAAAAACATCCAAAACAGGTTGGGAATTTTTTTTTAATATTCCTTTTGAAAAAAATAAGCTAATTAAGTTTGGATGTGTTATTTAAAGGCAAAATATAGGTGGAAAAGTAAAGGTAATTTTTTTCATTAATATATGGACTTTCTTATGATTGAATTATAGACAGTAATAGTTAGGTTCTAGTTCTAGTTCTTTCAACAACTTACTTCAAATGTGGGATTTGAAGCTTTATCTTACTTGCCTTTTTCAAAAGAGCTCTCATTTAAAAAAAAGTTATGAAAAGTTTTCTTTAAGGATCTTTGGCTCCACCTTGTGTCCTTTGTGTTTTCCTAAAGAAGCTGGTATGTCATGATAAAATGTAAAAGAAAAATATGGATGAAGTTTTCTGCTTAAACTTAGAAGAAAGTTTTGCCATTGGCATGTGTCATGTTGGATTTCACCTCATTTTCCACTAAGGAGCAATGAAACTCAGAAAGTAGTGTGTTTTCCATTTTTTAATAATTACAGTATTTAAAAGACAGTAACATTTCAAACATTTCAAATACAAACTACTCAGAAATGTTTTTTAAGTATACCAATAAACACGTTATTTACTGGAATAAATCTTCAATTGATGTGAGCGAATTGTTGAATTTAAGTGGAGTTTGACTAGGGAGGTAGGAAAAGTAAAGTGTCAATAGCAATGTGCTCTGCTTGCTTTGGATTGTGCCTTAAGAATCCAGTTTTACAAATCACTGTTTCAGATTCAGCTAGGATGAAGTCAGTTTTATGAAAAGCCATCTCTGCTTTTTATATCCTACTGTACAGAGATTCTTTCTCCACAAAAGGATCATATGAAGGAGAAGTGTCTGGCCTAACATTAGACAGATGTTTTTCAGATAAGTCACACATAGAATTTCATGTATCCTAACATGAAATCTGTATCCTAACTTGCTATGTCTTTCTGCTTCTCTTTAAAGTAATACTGACTTTATGTGCTGAATAATAACTGCTAAAACAGCAAGTGGTATGTAATGAATGGGAATATGTCAGAGAGTTATCTTTCTAAAATCAATCAATGTTTCCCTCTTCCTTTTTAGGTACTGACACTGGGAACCAGTTTGGGGTGAGGGGTGTGAGTGGATTACCCTGTTAGAAGTGAATATTACACTTTGCTCTTTTGTTTATGTTCCTTGTCTTATGATGCACATCAGATAATCCAGACTCCTCCAATGAATATCTAACATACCAGATAAGAGTTTGGGCTTTTGGAAACTTCCCTCATGAACTTTTCAGAATCCTCACTGTATGAAATGTGTGTACCAGAGGAGCCAGTAATGACCTCGGGAAAGAGGAGTATCTCAGGTCTTCTAACTTACCCAGTATATTGTAAGTGTAATAGATTACACATAACAAACATATAGAAAAAGAACATTTTAGTTTACACCCTAGGAAGAAATTGCATGTGTGCAATAAACGAAGTAATCTCTGGGTTTTCTCAGGTTTCTCTATTAATTTTATTTTTTGTAGTATTTACTCAGCTATCTCCATTTACTCAACTTTTGCTCTTCAGTTAGTTCTAAGATATTATTAAGTTTACATTAGTGTTTTGGACTTTTTTGTGGGATTTTTTTTTGTTGGTTGATTTGGGGTTTTTCTGCCCTCTTTGTCTTCTCTGGGAATTTTTCTTGGGCAAGAGATGCTACTGAGAATTTATATTAGTTTTTCTTCCTAAAACATTGAGATGTCAGATTTGGTTCCATGATTTGTACAAACATTCACCTGTTTTTTTCTTGCTGGTTTGTTTATTTTGTTTGGGATTTTAATGCATGGTTACTGCTCTACATCACTGAAGAGATGAGTTTTCCCATCTGAACTTTTATCAACCAAGCTATGCCATAATTTTTTATGCCAGGGGTTTTTTTACATCATTGTTATGGACATATTGAAACTAATTGCATTGACCGGAGTACTACATAACCATTACAAAATTAAGCTCAACCAGAGAGAAAAAATGAGTGCTTCGCAAGGCAATAAAGAATAAAAAGGAAAGAATAAGTGAATTAACGAAAAAATAAGTGAGTGCTCTGTAAGGCAAGAAAGGAAAGCATATGTAATTTTCCTCCAAATGACATATTTTTCTTCCCCCAGACCTCCTCCTCCCTGCTCCCTGGGATGATAACAACTATTGTCTTCTCTGAAGCAGGGGAAAAAGAAGGACTCAGCAAACTGCTATGCAGTCCAGAACATGGGACCTTATTATTGACATTGCTGCTTTCTTTGGCTTCTGTCAAAGAGCTGTCATTTCCTGATACACAAACAACAGACTGAATGCTGATCACCATGGTAGCTATAGACAGATGTCTATGAGAATAAATCAGTCTGGTGTACAGTTTTTCAGTAACTTTCAAGGGCTCAAATGTTCAACATTGCTGGTTTAAGGCCAATGGAAATTGGTCTAGCTTACACAACTAGTTTTCTAGCTTACACAACTTCAGAATTGCTCTCAGTCATAAGAAGGAAAGTTACAATATAGTAAGGAATTTTGAGCTTGATTTTATTAAGAGCTGATTACTACAAGGCACCTTAGCAAAGAGACCTTGCCAGTAATAGTGCCACTCTCTCTCATGGGCATATTGATAAGACCAAGCCTCTTCACATCCTGCCTAGAAGTAAAAAGACACAGATGCCACACTCAGTGCAGCTAGTCCCAGGTCTGTTGTTCAAATCAGGAAGAAGCTGGGAGAAGACAGAACTAGATAAATCAACAACCAAAGCAAACCTCATAAACCTCGTAAAAAATGAAGGACTACATTGTGACAGAATCACATAAGATGCTGAATTGGAATGGACCCACAAGGATCATAAAGTCCTACTCTTGCCCCTGCGTAGGACCATACCCAAGAATCCCACTATCTGTCCAAGAGTGTTTTCAAAATGCAACTTAAATTCTGTCAGGATTGGTGCTGTGACCACTTTCCTGGGAAGCCTACTCCAATACTCAGCCACCCTCTTGCTGAAGAAGCAAAATATTTTCCTAATACCGATTGTAAACCTTCCCTGACACAACTTTAGGCCACTCCATTGGGTTCTCTCACTGGTCACCACAGAGAAGAGATCAGTGTCTGTCCCTCCTCTTTCCCTCAGGAAGAATTTGTAACTGCAATGAGGTCTCCCCTGTCTCCTCTTTTCCAGGCTGAAGAGACCAAGCGACATCAGATGCTCCTCATACAGCATCCCTCAAGGCCTTTCACCATTTTATGGCCCTCCTTTTGACACTCTCTAATAGCTTTATATCTTTCTTACATTGTAGTGCCCAAAACTGCCCAAATTCTCAAGGGAAGGCTGCCCCAGCTCAGAGCAGAGCAGGACAATCCCCTCCCTTGCCCCCTGGCCATGCTGTGCCTGATGCCCCCAGGACAGGGTTGGCCCTCCTGGCTGCCAGGGCACTGCTGGCTCGTGCTCAACTTGCCATGGACCAGGATGCACAGGTCCCTTTCCATGATGTTGCCCTCCAGTCTCTCATTCCCCAGTCTGTCTGTACTTCCAGAGATCAATTCAGACTTGAAGTCCATCTAATTTAAGTTAGGTTGTTCACAATATTCAAAGCCAACACTCTGAATTCTCAGCTTAATTCACTGAACAGTTTTATTGTGAATGGAGGCTATTCAGATAGGAAAATAAATAGATTTTGATTATACTCAGTTAAAGATCAAGCTGAGTCATGATCAAAGAGTGACAATTACCTTACATTTATTTTCCTGGTAAAATTCAAGAAAATCATTAGAGTCTACTTCTACGTCTTTTCTAACAAGCTATAGCGAAATTGACAGTTAATTAACAATGTAATATTCATATTCTTCTAGCATGAAATAAAAGAAGAGCTCAAGGAAGTTATTTCTAAGTGTATGAATATTATGACATCAAATATCATATTTGAGATTGTCACTAGTGATCATTTTTTGAGATCCTGTTGAAATGGCTAATGGTTTCTATATGGCAGTCAGAGATCCCTGAGTCTCCCAAGGGCTTGAACCAGAATATTTCCTACCTTTTTCTTGATGTTCCTGAATGACATTGACAACTTCTACTCTCTAAAGTGAAGTCCTACTAATACACATACTCACAAAAGAATCTAGAGAACTGTATCTCTAAATAAAGTAATGCTGATTTTGTCTATGAAATACCCAAAATATAAGCCTTTAAGTAAACCTGCCTTTTGCCAACCATGTTGTCCCCTCCTCTTAAATATTTCTTTCCAGCCCAGGCACTTTCAGAGGTTTTTGTCATTGAAACAACTTAAATGCAGACATTTACGGTTTGGTTTCTAGTCCTGTGGGCAGGTCTTTGTCTTCTTAAGCATTTCCAAATTGCTGAACTATAAAGTCTTCATCAGCTCCTATGCTCAAGTATATCCCCAACAATATCCTAGCACTGAGAAAAACCTGGATTCCCACCAAGCTGGTTTAAATGGTCTTCTTCTTGTGGGGTCTTCAGGAAGAAAATCCAGTCATAAGCAGCAAAATGTTGTCTTGACATGCTGCAGACACATCCCCCTTCCGCAGAAACATCTCAGAGTACAGCAGTGTTTGAAATGTCTCTATATTTTTGCTTGTCCTGCTGTTCTAATCTGTATTTCATAAATCTTTTAATGGGGAAAATATTTCCAAGATCAAAATATTTCAAGGTTCTTTCCCAAAAGGCTATTAAAAGGCCCTTAAAAACACCAGTGAGTAACGGGAGACAAGGAAAGGTCATCAAATTAAGGGGAAACTCTTGGAAAGAGAATAAATGAGGGGTAGGAATAAATTCTTATTTTTCACAGTGCCAGGAGGTCACAGCAATAAAGGACTGTGGCCAGCAGTTGTGTTGTGGCCTGTCCTCTAAGGTGATATTGTATGTGACATTGTAAGGAGACTAAACAACACAAAAAAGTTTCTTAACTAGTAACTTATTCAAGAAAATAAAGGCAGGAGCAAGAACTGCAAAGGGATCTTTCAATATCCTTCAAGAAAATGGCATATTAAGTTCAGTTTAGATAAAAATAATGGCAGGCACTTGAAAATGGACAGTCCAAAACGTTCATATATAGTGATGTACTCTGAGCTAATTATGAAAACACAGGAATGAGATCTTTGGGAAATAAAACAAGCAGTTTATGCTACGTTCTGTTAAATGAATAATTTGTGTTAAAGCAGACAACTTTCCCTATCAAAAAATAGTAAAATACTTGAGTTTCTGAGGAAGATTTTTTAAAACTTGTTCTGCAGATCCACAACTTTGATTTTAATTATGCCTCATCTCTGGCACCTTTTAAGTGAACGGTTCGCTTCAGAAGGTTAATATCATGTATGTTACTTGCCAGTCAATGGCAAGGAAAGCTTAGCCATCTTTTGTTCAAGCTCATTTAACTTTTTGGAGCCTAATATTTCCCTCAGAAAACTGCAAAATAAGCAATGGCAGCCAATTATTCAAGTTAAGTGGGCAGTAAGAATGCATCATTTACTTTTTAGCCTTCGTTAAGTCTGGGCCAACTCTCTCTCAGAGGTGGTACAAAGGGTGTTGTCTAGCAAAGGATAGCCAGCCAGGAGGAGAAGGTAATGACAGACACAGTCATCCTATGACCAGCTTGGAAACAGAATCTATTCATATATGGGAAGGTTTTAATAATTACAGAGGATATTTGAGTAACCAATTACTGTTGACTTACTTTCAGAAAGGGGTTGTCTAATTTCAGAGAATGAATATAAAATCACTGTTTAGAGCTTTGAATTTAGCCTATATAAACATATTGTTTTATTGCAAGAGACTGGGCAACTTAGAAAACAAGCACAGTATTGTAATCAAATATATAGAACCTATATAACTAATGTTTTGTCTGCAAATATACTTCAGTGAGCTAAATTCTTTTGAGTGGTTATCAATGCAGCTTCAAATTTCTCTTATGGTAGTTATGCTTGATTTGATATATTGACAATAAGATTTCAGAGATGGCTCTTTGCTCTGAGATGCCCATAAATAGGAATGGTACCTTGGACTTCTGCAGGTTTACATGTTCACAAAACTGGAATCAAATCCAGAAAATTATGCCAAAGAGACAAAAATTTGTTTACATTGTCTTGCTGTTTGGCTGACAGCAAAATGTTCATCTGTTTTGCCACTTATACATGCCATAATCAGTCAAATATTTTTTTTTGTAATCAAATTAATTTCTTAGAATAGTTACAATGGTCACTGGAAAATAAGGGATGCCAAATGCTTGAATACGTGTCTTGTGCCTGTAAAAGCTAATGTTCTTCCACCTGTTACTAACAGGAAAAATACAATATGGAGAGAAATGTAATTAAGGAGCAAAACAGATGGTATCTTCAGTGAGAAAATTATCCAGAGCTGTTGAATCCTACAGCATTAACTCTTGTTCATACAGAGGACACTATTCCAGTAAACTTGGATGTGTAAAAATAAATATTGCACATGTTGACTCAGCTGCTCAGGCAAAACAGGGGCAAAAGCTTTCTAATGAAACCAGGTCCAGGTCAGGAAATGCTTGCAAGAATAATTTCTAGGCACTTGAGGCAAGAACGTGAATTTGAGACTTTGCTTTGCAGATCTCTGCCCATTCAGTGCTGTGATGTCTTTGATATTTTGCAGGTCCAGGATGTTTTTATGCTGTTGCACTCTTTCCTGTCTGCAAAGATTGGTCACTGTTTTGGTCCCACTATGAGAGGGGAGGCTTGGCACATTCTAATTGTCTTCAGGACAAAATCTGCCATTGGAGGCTGGAAGATATAGAATTCAGTTTATGTATTTGTGGTATAGCCTGGGTACTCTGCAGTATATTTTTTTCTTACAAAGATGACAGCTTGCGTTTGTTTGTAGTTTTGAGGTCTGGGTCAGGTGGGTTGCAGAGTCTGATCCTGCCCTTGCTGCAACTAAAGACACTCAAAAAAGAAAATTATGTAGTACAAGGTAGAGTAGCCAGCAGTGTGATAAAGCTATAAATGAGGCAACATGCAGAGTGAGTGAGGAAATAGTGTGGACAAAAACATGCGAATTATTTTTCTTTTGAAGTGGCACAAAACCATGGCCTAAAGCTCAGCTTTCCCTGTCCCCCTACTGCTACTTCTTTTTGTAAAAAAAGCATAGCTACTGCTGCATCCTCTGTACACAAAATACATTCAGTAATCCAACCCCAATTTTGCTAGGAAATTAAGATTTTAAATTATTAATGAACTGTGTGCTTGGCCTCTTGCAAACTCACTTGATCTCTCCTCACACTCAAGGGGAAGCCGTATAGCTGTGGGTAGAACAGAGATAGGAATGAGCTTGGAGCACAAACAAAGCATCTGTGTCCAAAATTAACTTGTGTTTGCCTGCCAAGGAAATTGTGAACAGTATGATACCACAGAAAGGAGGAAACAGCTTGTTTTTGGCATTAAAAAGACAAAACAAAACAAGATACTTAACAGACCTATTATAGTTTTCATAGGAAGTGATTTTTTTCATGCCAGTGACTCCTGTATTTCTACTGGAAATAGAGGATCAGTAGCTGATGCATCAGGGGCTGCTGTTAAACCTGTGTACTCTCTGCCATGCTTGACAGTTGTCTACTTACAGTTATCAAAGCCATGCCTTGAGACTAATAAAAATGCTGTTATCAAATCACACACTTACAAGGCAATGGGCTTCTCTCTTGCTTCCTTGTTATTATTAAAGATGGTGCTGCTGAGATGAAAGGCAGTTCTTTGCTGACATACAGATGTTTTGTGCAATTAGTGTCCTGTCCTGATAGCTCTGGAATGAGCACCATCCAAATCATTCATGTTACAAAGAAACAAGAACTTTATTTTCTTGCTTGTCATCATGTGTAATGGTGAGAGTCAACAGACACAATTAGCACTGGATTTTTCATCATGTAAATCCAAGCTAATCCTGTTCCAGAAGCTTGTCTCCAATTAGGAAACAGTGAATCAAAATATGATAATTTCTACACTGCAGTCATGCCTCTTGGGCTATTTTGTCATTTCATCTGCTTTTGTGATGGATCTAGGCCTCCAGCTCTCATTCATTTTAATGAGAGAATAATTCCACATGGGCAAGGCTTTATCTCCCTTTGTCTGTTACCCACTTTGTGCTTTAGAAGAAGCTTTCCACCCAACAGGTTCCTGACATATTCTGTGATGACATACAGACTCTTTGCACAAGCACCTTCACTATTCCGTTTGATACTGGGGAGTATGAGAAACTAAAAATTTTATTATGAGCCTGAGGCTTGATTACTTCCTCTATTTTTTTATTTATTTTTTTTCCACTTTCAGCCTCATGTGCAGTTACAGGAAAGAGACATACATGTGTTCCATAAGGCAGCAGGACTGAACTTTGGCAATCCTCTGTTCAAAATAAATGCTTTGGGTAAAGGATGTCATCAAACCAGGGAAAACAGCCCATCCAGGCAGGTTGTCAGCAAACTAAATCGTTGTGGATGTTGGTCATATGCTGAGGCTGATCAAGACTTAACAAAGTGATCTACAAAATGAGTAGGAGGAACACTCTCTAATACATCATTTTAAAGAGAATAAGAAAGTTCATGTTCTATGGAAGAAGGTAGGTGGAGGGAGGAAGAGATAGATAGAGGGAGGAAGAGGAAATATTCAAGACTGGAGAGAAGACTAGGGCAAGATATGAGACTGTTGTATTATTATTGGCTGGATATGTGTATTGGGCTGTACAACAGAATGAGTTTCTTTTAAATCCTGAAAGTTGTCATGAAATCTGTGTATCGTGTCTTGTTCTGCAGAAAAACTCATGGTACCCACTGGTTTAGACATTTGAGAATTTGAATTATTTTTTGTTTAATAAGACATACAGTTGTCAAAAAAAAAAAAGTATCAAAGGAAGAGATACACTGTAGCCTACTGTATTACAAAATCTTTAACCATGCAAGTCCAGCATGAAGGATCAGAATGCTGCAGCCAGAAAAGCCAATGAATCCTTTGGCAAGGGCTTTGAGAGTTACCAGTCTGGAAGCAGGAATAGGAAACCTGGACTATCAGAAGTACTGAATGCTCACAATTCCTATAAGGTGAATGGGAGTTAAAATAGCTGCTCATAATCTTTTAAAACCCTGAATTGTTAAAATGGTCTCTAGAAAGTGCTACAAAAGCATGAGTGAATGGGAAAAAATTATTAAGACTATGAGAAATCTTTTTATAAGAGCTAGGTTTAGCTTATTTATCAGTCCTTTACCTCCAGACTTGTTGGATTATTTTGGTGTAAATCACCGTGCAGCTCAACTCAACCTAAAGCTTTATACCACATGAAGAAGCAGTCCAGTCTTGAAATCAGTGCTTTCTATTTAATTTATGTGGATCTTTAAACATAAAGTCCCTCTGCTCATGCTTGTGTTTTCCTTTGGGCAGAGAAATTACAATACTTGTGTGAAAGGCCATTATTCTGCTCTGGTGAGTTCTTTCCTTTCATCACCCTCCTCCCAAAGCACTTACTGTCTGGAAGTAGAAGGCATGCTCCCACCCAATTTCTTACCCCTGAATGAGGAAAGAAATGTGAATATGCTGTAATTTTGTTTTGACCTACCACACATGGTCTAAATTGTCAATGGAGTTTTGCACAAACTTTCAACTGAAAATAAGAAATGCTTCCAAACTGTGATTTCCTTAGAGTGGAGAAGGTGGAAAATTGGTTTTACAAGCATGAAACAAACTGAAATGAGTCTTATGGTGTTTTCTCTGTTAATTGAGTATGTTAAGAGCCTGCTGCTGATGAAAAATTTTCCCATTATTTTTGAATTACTCATATTCTGTTTATATTCATTAGATCACCCTCCACAAAGCCTGGAAATGACTACCAGTAATTTATTGGCCTGTAGGCAATATTAATCAAATGTTCACAATGTGTTTTGGTGTTTTAAGTGTTTCTTTCGGAAAGAAGTAGAACCCCATACATATCTGCTTGCATTCAACTTTATCTAAGATATTCACAAGTCCTAAGGGAATGATGTGGTTTGCAAAAACAGGATGAGAAACTTGACAAGGGCATTCAGAGATAGCATTTTCCTAGACAACTGCCAGAACTCTTCACTCATTTTATTTATTTTAGAATGTAGAAGTTTGTTTATTTTCCTTCCTGGAAAGAACAAAAAAAAAAAAAAAAAAAAAAAAAAAAAAAAAAAAAAAAAAAAAAACTCAGTAAAGGAAGTAAGAATTGAAAGTCCACCAGTTTTAATTTTAAATAAACCACTACCAATTATGGGTAAAATGTGGCTGTTGAGCAGGAAGGAGGCCAAAAACCTACCACAAAGCCATCAGTGATGAGGGTCTGCTCCCAGACCATTCTCACAGAGCAAAAGAAATTGTAGTTTATCATAGTAATAGTGTAAAGATATATTCCAATTTTGGCAGGCTGATGTAACCCACCGTTAAGCAGGCCAGGCTCACTAGTTATTGAATGTCTAGAAAATTGAGTAGATTCCCTTTTCTCCTGGCAGCTCCAGCTGCGTGCATCAATTTTCAGGACAAGCCTTTCAGCAGGCAACTTGGTAATGGCTCCATCAAGTGGCACAACTGCTTCAATGCCGGCCTTTGGCACCACCATCCTGGGAAACTGGCATCTAAATTTTGGCTGAGAGACGCATTTGGCTCATCTTGTGGACAACGAACTCTGCCAATGGCTTTCCTTGGACAGTTGTTCAGAGATAAAAGATTCATTACCGCTAAAAGGCCAACATTCGTCGCATGAATCCAAAGGATTTAGAGGATCTCGGATGCATCTCGAGGGGTGCCAGAGCTTATATTAGAGATAGATGTCCATGACATGTCTCATGCTACTTTTTCCTGTAAGTAAGAGTTCAGTTTTAGGTTAGCACTGGATTTATACCCTCCTGCAATGGAATAACTTCAGAAGTTCTCTTTTGGCTGAAAAATGAGTAAACAATGAATTTTGAGGTGTCATGGGGAAAAATGCCTTTATGCTGCCTAGGAATTGGCCTCAAAGTCTTTTGCTCTTTTTTTCTTCAGTAGCTATAAACCTGTATATGACTGAATATACTGGATATGGTTTTTGGTGACCTTGCACAGTGGTTTCATAATACTTTATTAATTAAATGCCTACCATGTTAAGAAAATATTGTTTTGCATCTGATGGGGAGATAGAGTCAAGTATAGCTTATGGGAAACTAGGATTTTTAGACTTCCAGTTAAAAAGCTTCGCAACACTATTATCTCTGTAGACAAATGTGCTGAGGAGTGTGAACCAACAAGATAATTAAGGTATAAACCACCTGGTAAGCTTAGGGTATATTTTTGAGGAAAACAATACAATCAAACCAGCCAATGAAACCCTCCTGTCTCCCCACCTCACCCATCCCCCAAAACAGCCAAACAACAAACAAAACTAAAACTATGATTAAATTAAATGGACTATCTAGTTGAAAAGGAAAAAAAAAATCTTTGAATGTGTTATCCATTCTTTATGATAGAGAAAATCAGAAATTAGAGATTTTGCATGTATTTTTCATGTAAATTCATCTGCACTTTCAGACTTTATTGCCTATTTCCATCCCTACTTGATCATGCTAAGATTGGTGGTAAAATTGAGTTTTAACCTTGACATTTGTTCTGTTCTTTTTCTAGGCATTATGTGGCATTATGAAGTAGATGACTACAATCTGCCGCATGAATATTTTTCACTAAATTCTGTAAAGAATATTCTTTAGTAACTAATAAAACTTCACTCAAATATAGAAGTGATAAAACATTTTTCAAAACATATAATCACTGCAACAGAAAAAGAGAAATCCATTCTAGGCTATCTCATAGTTTAAATAACTCAGAAAAGCAGAAATAAATTGATGGAGCAATATTGGAGTGCATATGCTCCTTTCTTAGTGGCAGTTTAAAGGATTCAAGCATGCAACTTCATAGTTACTGTGAAATTATCTTGTCAAACTGCTAAATAACAAAGTGAGCTTCATAGCTATTTCGTGTTGTTGAAGAAAAAGAAATATGCACAGTACTTCTTGGCTTTGGATAGAACCAGTTCTTTTCACACAAATTATTAACCAGAAAAAACCGAGTCCTCAGTTTCCTCTGAACTATTTTTTTATTTCCTTCAACTATTAAAATAGAATAGACTGCTATACATCATTTCATACATTATCTATGTCAGTAAGATTAGTGTATCCAGTTGAAGAAGTTACTTTTGGGAACAATCCTGCATACTAATGTGATGCAGCATTCAATAGTGAGAGAGATTCCTAGCATGCCACAATGCAATCACACAGAAATCTAAGGTGGAGCGAGTTTCTAGAGAATCTGGCTCATTTCTTTCTCTGAAATCAGCTTCTCCAGTCCTCTAGACTGGATTCTCCAGTCCGCTAGATTTACAGATCTGTCCTCTTGTCTACAGCTAATCTCCAGAAGATCAGGTTGATCTTTTCTGTGGAGCACAGGCTCTCTCCTTTTACCTTTTTTTTGTCTCTCTTGAACAGCCTGCAACTGTCCATTGCAGTACTTGAGTCACATGAGTTATCCCTCCAAATATCTGTACTTCCAAAGAGACCAAGAGAGTAATTCTGAGACTGTGCACGGAGACTGCAAATTTCTTCTTTTTTATTTACCAGAATATGAGTGTTGCCATAAAGGCACTCAAGTGATTTGTCATCTGACCCTTTGTTCCTGCTCCTCAGGTGCTCTCAGCTTGTTCCTGGGTCTTTGCTTGTCTCCAAACTTTGGGCACCACTCCCCAAATAATCTAGCTAAAAGCCACTTCTGTAACTTAGTTAACCTATTAAAAAGATGTCATTGCACATTTTTGATAGGTGGGTGCCATCTCTTTACAGTAAACCACAGACTTAGAAAAGTATCTGAATAGCCATGGAGGCCAAAACCCTGCTGGAAACCAGCTGTGCAGCCAGATGTGATATATCTGCTTCTGCTTGTCCTTCCTTCTGACTGGAAGGTTATAT
Source organism: Ammospiza caudacuta (assembly GCF_027887145.1). Lineage (NCBI taxonomy): Eukaryota > Metazoa > Chordata > Aves > Passeriformes > Passerellidae > Ammospiza > Ammospiza caudacuta. The sequence goes on from NC_080594.1 coordinate 65,405,979, forward strand.
TTACTATTTATAGTAGAAAATAACGTGAGGGACTTTCCCCTTTGCTTCATCCCCTATGTTCCTTAAGTCCTTGATTATGTAGGTGCATTTTTTGTTCAATATGTAACTGGATCCAGTGTAATTATAATGAAAATGCATTTTTATTAGAACACCAAAAAAAAAAACCAAAACCAACAATCTGAGGATTTTCTGTGTATTCACATGAATCAGCCCACAACAATTTTTTAAAATTACAATTATTTTATTGAATATCTCCAAAGAAAATCTGTTCTGTCAGAATTTCTAAACACTACAGAAAGAGACAATAATGGGTTAAAAAAAAAAATTAGGAAGCTCCATAAAATAAAATTCTCAGAATCAAACAACCCTTTCTTTCAAAGAAAAAAAAACAAAAGGCCAAAAAGATTTGTCAGCATAGTTGCACTGCATTATTATTCTACATATTCTACTATTCTATAACATCAAAGACATGAACCTGAAATACTACCTTTATGAATCACATATGCTTTTTATTATTTTTCTGAAAATAAGAAACAATAGGGAATTTTTGTCTTTTCTGTCATTAATGATGAGAGACAACTAGCTGTCCGTGAAACTGTCTTTGAATATGTCAGCAAGCAGATTCAGTAGTCTAAATATAAGTATTCATTGTAATTTTAGACATTGGATGCATGTCCTCCAGAAGGATGAATGTATCTCATAAATCTTGTCCTGTACCTGCAGGCTTCATGTAGAGGTCATGGATAACTGGGTCGTTCTCACACTCAACTGCTGAAACTTTATGTGCTTGAAGATTTCCATCTTTAGCTCCATTAATGGGGAATAAAGAGAACTGAGGAATTAAGTTTGCATATGAGATAGAGTCTGAAAGAATGTCCTGCTCCTAATTTTAGCACATTTTTAAAAGAAATCAGAAGTTTTGCTGTAATCCCTGGCCTTCAATAGATAGACTTTTATAAATAGCATCAAATATCGTAGACATTAGCAGCAGCAATATAGGCTGCTTTTCCCCCTGCAACTAGATTATATCAATCTAGAGATGTTCACTTTGTTATATTTTCCTGAATACTTTATGATTTTCATGCTTCAAAATCCGTGAAAACTAAGAATTTAAAAGATATGTTGACATTTGGGTTTTGGGATGTGTGATAGCATCAGAATTTTTTTAGTTGACTCCATCATTACCACTACACAAGTCAGCTGTAAAATCAAAGATAGTGTTTTATTCCAGAAGGTGTCAGTAGAGTATTAGAAAATAAAAATTAGCATACTGTCTAAGCTCTACGGTATTAAGACATTACAATGGTAGAAATGTCTGTTTTGCATAGTGATTTGTACAAAGAAAACATTCTCTATAATTATGACATGCTGTTCTTTTATGATCATTTTAAAGAAGACTTGTTTTTCTGTACTTTCAACTAATGAGTTAGCTATAAGATACTGAAATATATTCTGCTGAGAAAAAAGGCCTCAGATCTAAGGATTAATGTGAAACAAGGAACCAACAGCATCCTCTGCAAAGATGGCAACAACACTTCTCCTGGACTGAGAGAGTAACCTGACAAGTTTAGGCTAGAGCATGAGAAACTTCTTGCACAGTTATATGTCACTGACAAGGTCTTTTATTGATCCCAGGGCCTCATCACAGCTTCAAAAGAAGTATAGAAATGTGAAGCTTTTGATTTATGTCCCTCTGTGTCTGCTCCTTTGCTAGTGGTAGCCTGGTTCCTCTCAAGTTAGTGAAAGAATTCTAAAGGATTGGCTTATATGAAGCAGTTCACATGACACAATGCTACATTTATACACACTTTTTAAGAAATTAAATTACGGAGCAGATAACTAGAATGTTCAATAATTGTAACAATTTAGGAGTGAAATGTGTAATTATCACTAGCCAATGCAGCAATTACATTAAAAATGAGAGCTAGGGAAGGATGCCTCTTAGGGTGATCCTGCAAATTTTTTGAGAGGCTTTTAATCTATATCATAGTGAAAGAAATGAGGCTAAACAGAAGATGGATCGTAGCTTTTTGTCACAGTTGGGGTTTTCATGCTGACAAAACGTGTCCATTCTAGTTTGTTTCTTTCTTTTCCTCTTAGTCAAGAATATGAGAGCTTGCTCTCTCATAATCAACATCACTAATGACAACTAATTGCACTCCCCTTAAGTAAAGAGGGAGTGGTTGCACTGATGTTTTTAGGGATAAAATGATAGAAAATGTACATCTAATGGAAGTACACTCTCATACACTACTGAGATTGTGTAACATAACATTAACATCATTAATTTGAACTTCAAGTCTACACTGGGTAAAAAGTAGCTTATAGTGCCCTTTCAAAGGCTGCCGCATATTCACCCCTTTGGAACTCACTTGTTCTGCACACCAAGTTCTCATAAGCTCCCCAAAAGAAAAAACAATGCAAACAAATTGCCAGGTGTAATGTATGCTGCATCCCTTTCCAGACTCTTATACAGTGCTTGAAGAAAAATGGGACTAATAGTGTCTTACAGGAACCCTCCTGGCTCCTCAAGGCTGGTTATTACAGTGGCTCTCTCTCAAGCAGGCTGTGCAAGAAGGGAGGGATCTCATTCCCTTCCAGGACCATTGTGAAGCCAGTGGATGTTGATGGTAATTAGGAACAATCTCACTAATTCCAGACAAGGGTATCCTAACTATTGACAATATTTTTTTACCATTTTAGACTGGAGTAAATTTTAGTTGCTAATGTACCCTATAATTCAATTTTTAAGTTTTTCTTGGTTATGAAGAAGGATTAATCAAATAATGTAAATGCAATGAAAGTTAAGTTATCATCTCAATATGATTTCAGAACCTCCTAATTAATCATAAAATATAGGGGTTTTTATTTAAATACCTTATGTTACTTTTATATTTTGCTAGCGAAAATGGTGGCTGACAGTACAGAATAAGCATGGAATAAATTTAAAGTAAATAATGGACTGTAAAACACACAGCAGAGTGAGGCTACACAATTAGGTCCTTATATTTTTTTATCTTAGAATTAAGCCAAAAATACTTCATCCAGACATGATGAACCATGTCGCTGTTTTGCCTTTCATGCTCATGTTATGATTTTGGCCAATGAAGATAGTGCTTGCATATGATCATGATGTAAAAAAAAAACACAGTAGTCCAAATGCATTCAACATGACAAATATCTGCTTATAAGGTTAAATTAAAATGTTTTGAGAGTATTTCCATGTTTAAAGTACATCATGCTCTTCCATACCATTGATCTTAACATGACTTAATTCAAATATTACAGATTTTCTTCTTTATTTTTCTCTAGAAAATTTTACAATAAAGATCACATTATGAGCCATTTTATTGGTTGTCATGTATCTTAAGCAACTTCAGAGCACTTGTTTAAATCATTTGAATGGGTCAAGACTTTGAAGTTTAAATAAGCTCTGAAAGGATGAAAGGATCAAGGACGAATTGCAGTTAATGATGTTTTCAAGTTCCCTCTTTAAGTGACTTTTATGAACAAAAAGAACTACAAAGATTTTCCTTTGAGTGAGTACTTTCAAGGTCTATAATTGAAAAGAAATGTACAAAACACTTTAGAATTAAATTAGGCATGTATGAATATATTAAAGTATGATTTCTTGAAACAGAACATCTGTACTTATCAGATATATCTACACTGTAAGTAAATGAATCTTTCTTATTCAATTTCTATTTTGTGTACATATTCTTTAAGTGAACCAAGGTGGAATTTTTTTGGGTTGCAAAGCACATTGCTCCCCTTACCAATGAGTAGGGTGTTCATTCCTGGCACCTGCTAATGAAGTCCTTTCCCCAAGCACTCTCTAACCTTTCCTAGTACAAACTCTTTTCCAAAGAAGAGGCAGTGTGCTAAATGCTGTCTCATGAGGTGATCTGTCAGAAGAGGATCTGTAAAATAGACCAGTAGTGACAATGGATTCTGAAATAAAACAGAACTGAAATACTATTGATAGAATGTTGAGAACCTTCCTTACAGCTATTGGGTTATCATCACCTCAGCCATGATATCCAATAAAGCAAACAATATTTTATATTCCTTAATTTGAAGTCGATATCTCAAGAAAGATTTTCTGACTCTGATGATGACTTGTGAAGGAGGTAGTGGGGGCTCCAGTAAGTTGAGGTTAAAATGTTCATTTTATGTAAGTATGGTTGTGGGTAGTTCACTATTTGTCAATGTAGAGTTATATTTAACTCATCACTGGGTGATCAATGGGCATGATTAAGCTTACCATATTTTCAGAGAAAACTTGAGCTAGTGTGATCAGATGTTCTTTGAGAGTTTGTTGTCAATTTGTTCTAAGTGCGAATTTTTAGAAACCTCATCTTACTTTTGTGAAAAATACTGGGCAGAAGGAATCAATTACTGCTGTGTACACAGAGCTTTCTCAATCTGTAATCGAATTTTGCTGTGCAAAGAGAAGCAGGTGACAGGCAGGATGCAGAGTATTATGATATAATTTTGAAGAGTACACGGTTTAGCTTTGATCAATTTTAAGAAGCTGCAGCTGTAAGGCTGACATTCTTAGTTTGGCTATTTTAGTAACTGATCATTAAGAAGTTTCAGAAAGAATCTTACACTTCTATGATTTACATTCCTGAATGATAAAATTGACTTATTTTTCTAAATCTTCTGCATTCTTCCTCCTTGCAACAGATTACATCTTACTAGCAAGATGAGCAATTTTGCAATCTGCTTTTTACTTTAGATAGACCTAAAATGAGAAGTTATTTTAGAATTTAGTCAGATGAAAGACAGCTCAAAGCTGAAATTATATATTAAACCCTAAGCATTTAATATGCCATTATGATACATATATTTTAAAAATTACTCTGCAGAGATGCACATGAAAGAGGAAGTTCAGAAGTTCACCTGAGTGTAAGAGATCTATGGAACTAGTGAATATATATATATATACGATGACATATGTATTTTGAAAACTTCTCAGTCACACTATATTTGGTCAAAACTTTTCCCACTGCACAAAATACAAAAGGGAATATTTAACATTTCAGAGCACAAACTGCAATGAAGTAGGAGGCCCTTGTAAATTAACTTTGCAAATTAACAGGCTTAAAAACTGGCTTTCTATATGATTTATTTGCTGGGCATATTTTCTGGAAAAGTTCTGCTGCATGTCTGGCAAAACTGTCAGTCAATCCTTGGCATGGGTACAGAGCATAAAATATTTCCATGGTACAGAGCATAAGATATTTCCAGTTGGCAATATAAGTGAAGCTATCCCATTTTAAGGAGGAATGAGATTTTAATGACATGGTAAACACGTCAGTACACCAGATTACTTTGCTCAGAAAAATAACAGAAAGAGCTCATGACCAAGCAACATGGCCATCTCACACAAGCACTGATTTAAATAAGCTCTCTTCATGTCATAATTTCCTTGGGAAGAACTTGCTGGAATAATCCAAAAGCATGAGAGGTATTGAGGCAACAGTTAAGCAGTTAAGGAGCTCAATCTCTGCTTGGTTTATTACCTTTGTTTAAAGAAAGAGCCCTTTATATAGGTATGGCCCATGATACAAGTGAAGAATACCATCTGTATTACATCTATCATTAAGCCAAACTAACAAGAGTGTTCGTAAATCTTTTGAGAGCTTGGAATCCCACTGGCACCCAAAAATCATTTGTAAGATGAATGGTATTCACTGTATTAAAACAGAAGCTTGGCAGAAAAATGGATTATTTTTTTCCTTCTTCTTGTAAAAACAACTGACAATTACTTTGTTTTTCAATACCATGAAAAAAACCAAAACAGGCAGATGAATTTCTTCATTCTCCTGAAGGAGACTGCTGCTTTAAGTATAAGCAATCAGTCTACAAGCACTATGTAAAATTAGTAGTTGTATTACTAAAAAGCTGCAGGTGGAGGACAAAATGGTCTTATTCTGCTCCACAGGGCTGCTGTCAGTCTAATCTTGGCCCTCTTCAGGCATTAAAACCTCCCCATTATTATCTTCCAGGCTAGAAATGGGCCAAACATTTTGCTATGTTGTATTTGTTCATTTATTTGCTTCTTCCAACAGATCTTTGGCTAAATTTTCTGTCTTCATCCCTTTGAACAAGCTGAGAGACAATGCTCACTACCAGATAATGTTACTATTATCATTAATTTCGGTGAAAATGTTATTTTTTAAGTTCTTCTTTAAAGTCCTCTGACCAAATAAAACTTCTGTTTCTAATAATGTAACGTAATGAACTCTTTGGTCTGTGGGCTTAATTTGGCATCTGATGCCAAAGAGATGCACAGATAGAGGTACAAATGGAGTTAGTTAAGACTAGATACCTTTCTCAGCTTCAAATATCTGAGATAAACATTGCTTTTATTCTTGTTCCTTGAGACTGAAAAACACGTCAGACATTTGATGTGCACTATTTTACTTCCATTTATTTGTGTGTTTGTTTCCATTATGTGTTTGACTGTTCAATATTTGTAGCACAATACAAAGTTTTATTGTTATGGGTTTTTTTAAATTCTTTTGTCTTTGAAAGCTCACCGGTTTGCAAGGAAATTATCGTGTGAACTCTGTAATCTATTGCAGAAGTTAAAATATTTTCCTTTTGTTCATTCTCTGTTAGCATTCAAAAGAAATCAGGAATAGTTCTTTTATTTCTGTTGGTGCAATGTTTTTCCTCTGTTTTGAAACAGGCATGCCAGCATGCTTAATCCATAGATTTGGAGTTTTTTAAAATTTTGGTAGTATCCTATGCAGTCAGATGCCCTGAATCTGCATTGCATGCTTCTTTTGCAAGATGAGATTGAAGGTAGAAGATTCCCTAAGAGTCCTATCAGGATATTAGGGACAAGAATACCAATGTGGAAAATTCATAAGTAAAATATCAGCTCAGCATTCACAATCAAATTTTATTAAAATGCAAAGCTGGCTATTTAGCATTTCATCCACAGACTACAGGACTTTTGGTCCCCGCTATTGGTGTTTGGGACAAATGCTTCAAAGGTGCATGAGCATGAGATTAATTGATATGAGACTGATGTGTACAGAATTAATTATTATGAGAGACTGAGAGATAGTCAATACGAGCACAGAGATATATGAAATAAATTAACTGATATTTTGGGAAAATCCAGAATCTCCCTGTACTATCACCTGCACTCCATGGAAAATACATGTGATACTATGAAAAGAAAAGAAAAGAAAAGAAAAGAAAAGAAAAGAAAAGAAAAGAAAAGAAAAGAAAAGAAAAGAAAAGAAAAGAAAAGAAAAGAAAAGAAAAGAAAAGAAAAGAAAAGAAAAGAAAAGAAAAGAAAAGAAAAGAAAAGAAAAGAAAAGAAAAGAAAAGAAAAGAAAAGAAAAGAAAAGAAAAGAAAAAACTTTTACCAGCCTTTTAACTCTACTGAGGTAGTTCTACCAGTAAACTGGAAAATATTAAAATGGCAGCTTTCTCCAAGCCTCATAACAGAAGGGAGATTTAAAGAGATAAATAAATTTCAATGTTTTACCTGCTACATGAGATAAATTATTTATATTTTGAATTAAAACACTTGGCTTGTGAGTTGAAATAAATATAATTTAAGTAGACAGGATTCATCCCTACTTATACTGCTTGAAATTAGTATTACAACTAATTAATATGAGGGCAAATGTTTTGGAGAGAAATGTGTGAAAGCATGTTTGTTAACTTTTCAGACTAATTAAACATCTTTCATACTGGCTGTACAGCAAAAACATTCTGATGTCAAAAATCTGCATAATATCTGGTACATACATGTTTGGTCAGGTTACTGCTCAACAGGACAAAAAAAGCAAGTAAATAGTTCAGCTTTGCATTTAATAGTTATTTTCTATTATTTTTATAAAATTATACATCCTTTAGAAATTAAGATATGTGAAAAATATATATTTTTGGTCATATTGATGGATCCATACTTTTAAGCAGTTCTTTGCAAATACTCAAATAAATCTGTAACAAAAGACTGAAATTAACCTCCCAGATGAGCTTAATGAGATTAATGAGTCTGAGATGCCATAGGTGTTCTGAGTAATGAGTCCAAAGTAGTAAAACAGACCCACAGAAGCATGAAATTAATTTATTCTAAGCATGGAAAATGGTTAGATTTTGTTAATACCTAGTATTTTGTCAGGTTGAGAATCATTACAGACTCCTTATTCTCTGTCATAAAGATGGATGGAGCACAGCCATCAAAACAAATACTGTGGTTTTATAAGATTTGCAGCTGGTTTCTTTACACAGAGCTTACTGTTACTGAGGGTGAAACACTGGAGTAATAAAATGTCATAGGAAGAATACTGTAAAAAAGGAGACAATGTCCCTTCTCTTTCAATGACACATTCTTTAAGCTGCTGACCACTCTACCCTGGCCCAAGAAAGCATCTTGGACATTCTGTTAGCTTTAAACATGTTTTCCTAAACCAGACACATGAATTTTACATAAGTGGAAGGTCTACTGCATTTAAGTTACTGCCAGCTCCTACCCAGGAAGGATGAGATCAGAGGAGATAATGTGGGGAGTTTTGTGTTTGTGAAGGCTGTGCAGTTTTTCTCACCATGAAGTACTGATTCTCCACAACATTAATTTAAACTTTAGAGAAAGTCAATTTGCTATTAGCTGTTACTGTTTCTTCTTTGCTATATCCCATTTATTTAAGTAAAATCAATGTTGTAAGAGGTGTACTCCGTATTGTGTGCGAGGGCTGTCTTCGTAAAACTCTTTTCTAAGTAAAACTTCCTGCTTATTTTTTTCCCTCTCGTTTAGCCCTAGTCAGTAGAGATATGCAACAAAACATCTGTCCAAAATGTTCTCTGTTCCAGAGAATACAGTTTACTTGGGGAAAATCATAAAAAAAAAAAAAATAGAAAAAATAAAGAAAAGAAACCTACAAACCCAATAAAAATAGCATCTAAACTCATTCCCAGAAATCTATATTTCAATTACTCTTGTCTCATTTTTAAATGACTACTGTCCAATGAAACTTTACAGATGTCATTCAGTAAAGGCAGTTTCACCAAAACTTGAAAGTTTCTGACCATAAAAGTAGGGGAAAAAAATGAACAAATATTATATGATGATGACTTGTTCAGCAGTAGTGGGTAATTTCAGTTCATTTAAGTTTTATGCACAGAAATACTAAAATTCAGCACAATTGGTTTAAGACATTCAACAGTGGACTCACACCCAGAGACTGACACAGTTTTTACAGATATTAATACAGTCAAGCTAGATTTTTATACCAGTCTATAGCTTGGAAATTTAAGTTTGGAAAGAAGTCCAAGAGATTAGCACTTCAGGGAGGCATACACATTCAAGTTGTCCCTTACAGGCAAATGTATAATCTTTTTCCTTTTTCCTTTTTTCTTTTTTCTTTTTTCTTTTTTCTTTTTTCTTTTTTCTTTTTTCTTTTTTCTTTTTTCTTTTTTCTTTTTTCTTTTTTCTTTGTATACTCTCAGTAAATGGTACACTTCATGCTTCTTATATTTTTCCCTTTAAAGAATCTTCCCCAAATATTACACTTTGAGGGGTCTTCTTTCTTGATGTGTAGGTGCTACATGGAACACTGTGTTCATCAGTTACCTAAATTTACACTCCTCTGCCTCAGAGCCTATGATCCCCCTCCACTCTGGCTTCTGTTCCCACTGATTTTGGATGACTCACAGTGACCCTCCTGCCTCTGTAATCCATCCCATGCTTTTCACCACTAGTGGCTTTGTTTTGCTCCATTTAGTCCCCTCATCCCCTCACTCTTTGGTCCAGCTTTTGGTCTTATCTGCTTGGCTTGTAATTCCTACCTCAATGTACCACGCAGATATTTACCAGTGAGTAAATACCAAGGGCATAACATGTATAAGGGAAACTGCAATCATGGCTAAGATCTAGCATATGCTGCTTTTACAACCATAAGGGTTTGTTGGAATTCTATGACAGGAATGCTAACTTGGAGAAGAAGTGAGCAATCACTAGAGACATCAAGAAGGGAAGAAATAGAAGATACTGGAAATGGGGTTGTATGTGCTCCAGATGCAAATTATCTTTTTAGAGTGCTGGGAATTACCGAAGATAATAAGAATTTCAGGGAGAGTCTCACTGAGCTTCTGCTGCCCTGTGATGGAGCAGGTCTAGCACAGATGAAACCTGCAGAAAACTGAGGTGATAACTCACAAGATCCTAATTAAATCCTAATTAAGTGTGAACTCTGCTTCTTTTAAAGCTTAATGCTTTTTTAGTGTATGGATGAATATACTGATACATATCTAGGGCAATTAAAGGACTACGCCATATTTCAAAGATGTTCTTTGTCAGCTTAGGGCAAGTAGATATTTTTCCGTGAAAGTAATTGGATTTTTTTTCTTTTTTTGTTTGTTTGTGTGTGTGTAAGCAAAGCTAATTATTTTCCACCTATCTCCCACCAAGAGCTTCCTCATTCTACTCCATTACAGTTACCTCTAAAGAGATAAATTTTGGAATAGTCACAGGCAGTAGAACAGGATTTTTAAAAATTCATGAATACTGGCAATCTTGAAATATAACTACCATGCATATGAAGTAAATTCTGTTTGCTTTTCCCTTTCTAAAATAAAGGAATCATTTATATTGAGGATCATCCTAAGTATAACTTAATCACTGACTCTTAGAGAAGGTACCTAGAGCATGATTACTAGGCAAATTAGCACAGAATAATTATCTAAATTGATTATCAAAACAACAATTTTTCTGAGCTTGATAATTCTGATTTATATGAAAAACCTAAGAGCATATTGCACAGCAGCAAACTACAATATTTAATTTGCCCATTCCTTTTGAAGATAATTTTTCATGCAGAGAAGTTGGAATGTAGGAGCAATGTTTTATAGAAGACATAATTAAAAATCAGATACTCTATTTGTCATTTGGTATGTGGTTTATATTCTGATGAATTTAACATCTGAATATATGCCATTATTGTCGGAAATTGCTGACATGGATACAAATGAACTGATTTTTGTTCCTCTATAAGCAAACCAAAGCAGATTTTGAATTAATGTTTTCAGCTTTGATTTTGAAAGTCTGACCTCAAATTAGAAATTTGACCTCAAATCCCTGGCCCATCATAACCATGGTGTACAGTGAAAATCAAGTTGAATGCATGAGAAAAATCATTGCCTCCCAGATGCTGAACCCTGCTTATTCAGTTGAGAGCGCCAGGTCAGTTTTCCCTGTTCAGTGCAAGGCAGCACCAGCTGAAATACTTTAATTTGCTTTTAACCATGAACAAACTGATCTAATGAGATACTGCAAATTTTTATCTGATTGTTGTTAAGCATGGTCCTCAGATACAAATAAAATGTTCTCAATGGAACATTAGTAACAGACATTTTACCCACAATACTTTTCATTTTTCTAATAATGCCTAGAATTTTCCATGTCAGCTAAGTACATTGAAGAGGTTCTGGTGCCATACGGTTTGCAGAACCATCTGTGCACTCCAAGGATTGCCTTGATGTGCACTCAAATGCAAACTTGTTTTGTGAAAGGTTAAAGTGGCAGAAATATATATCAGAAACTATCTACTAGTATTCCCAAAATGAATCTTGCAGCTGTTCCTGTCAAATTATTTTTGTTATTATTGGAGAAGACCATTTAACTTTAGAAGAAAGCTATAAGCCCTGTGATAATAATATGCTGCAGGCAAACAGAGAGAATCTGTCTCACTTTGAAACAGAGTAATAATTTTCAGCTAACAGTATACATTTTTGGGGTTCTTTGCATTAAAAAAGATTCATCTTGCAATAGGATGAAAAGTCACAACAACTCGGAGAATAATTGGGAAAATAAATATTATTTTAAAAATTAAATTCAAGAGGGTCTGGCTCTAAAAAAAACAGTTTGCTGCTGTATAATGAACTCATCCTTCCCTCACAGGAACTTTATTGCAACCATGTTCTTTTTATAGACTTGTTGCTGGTTTTCTTTTTCGTCTTGTGAATTTTTTATTATTTCCTGCACAGAGGCTCATCTGCAGGAGCTGCAGATTCCCTCTTTCATTTGCTCCATACCTAACTATGGATGTAAAACATGAAGATTCAGCTTTCCTGCTTCAGGATGAAAACTTGTAACTCCTGATTCTATCTGAAATGGTAGAAATGAAAATCTAATTCTAGCTCTTTAAAGGAATGACTAAGATTCACTTAATTTAGTCTTTCTTGTTTTAACCTCATAGATCTCTTAGTCTGTTTACAGTTCATGGAGAGAAGCCATTCCAGAAGGCAATGGTTCCAGGCTACAATAGAGCACAACTGGATGTGGAGGGAATCCAGAAGGCTGTCCCAGATTAGGCTTAATTTTTAGAGATCTGCATTTGGCTATTATGAATCCCACCCTTGTTCCCAGAAAGATAATTACAGGCTGTGGATCTCAGGTATATTAATAGAATTTTTGAGATGTATTTTGTACAGTGATTTAGGTGCAGCTAGAAATTACTGCCTGTTAATTGCTGTTGTCAGGTGTTGTTTGAAATGCACATTTGAGTCATCTATACACAATTGGAAATATGGCACAGGACCTACAAGAAATCCACTTCTGTTTGAAGTGGCAGCTGCAGTCTTGATGAGTTAGATGAGTCATCTCAAATGACACACTAGGTGAGTAATCTTGAATATCTCCTAGTTTATAAATAAACACTTAGGGAGAAGTGATTTTCAGTCTTTTTTATCTCTGTGGGCTAATTCATTTTAATTACAGATGAAGAGGACTTCTACAAAAAGGAATGAGAATGTCAGTTTTTATCTTTCCTGTATAGCAGTGCAATCTGAGAGTTCTTGGATCTAAGTCTGAATCTCTTGAAGAAAAATTGGAGCTCTCTTTTTCTCTATAGAAGTGTTGGAATGGCTAACTTAATCTATCATAAATACGAAGGAAGAAAAGAAACCAGCTTGATTACCATTGTCTCTGAATTTGGAAAGAATTATGCTGTAGTTTCTCCTCTGACTTTGAAATGACCACACAAATTGCTCAATGCAGAGGGACAGTAAGGACTGAAGTAAGGAAGGACTTAGAAAGCAGAAAATACTCAGCACTTTTTAATGGGCAGCCTAGACAACTTGGCACTCAGTACACCAGTCTGAAAATTGAAATCTAAGATTTGTATTTTTCACTGTGCTTTACATGAGGATGTTGAATATGCAATTTAGAGTTTATATTCAGACATAGAGGTCAGATGACTCAATCTTATTTTGTATCTAACCCTGTTTCTTTCTTGTCCAGTGGTTTTCTCCTTTTTGGAAGAAAAAATACCTTTTGCACAACTTTGACAAAAGTGAAGAAGATACAAACAATTGGATCTGACATCAGAATTGCCTAAGTGTAGGCAATGTAATTTTTTACATTTAATTGATTTCAGTGAAATTTTGCTAAAGTAAAACAAGAATGAAAAATTCTCAGTTGTAATTGGCCATTCCTTACACTTTCAAAATATTTTTGCCTATTTATTTTTAAAGTTAAAATGCAAGACTAAAGTTACTTGAATCAAAAGATATTCTTCTATTCCAAATTTGTCATTTATTTGATCCAAGTTGATATCTTGAAATTATAATATCTTCCCCATTTTCATGACAATAAGCAATGCTGATACATCTGAAGCCATGAACATTCTTCCTCCCTCATGAATAACAACTGTCAATATTACTAAGAAATTATTTTTCTTCTGTTCATATTATGAAAATTATTTATTTTTTCTCCCTACTACTGAATGCTTAGCCTCTCTTCCCCACCTTTCAATTTTCTTCCACTTCAAACATAATGAATAAATTAATTTGAATCAATTAAAAGTAATATAGCTGTCCTAAGACTACGTTGATTTTCTGTCTTCCATTTCTCTTCTCTTAATGTTTCCTTCTATCTTCTGATTTCTTTTTCTTTTATTTTTGTATCTTTCTCTTTTATGGCAGGCAAAAAGCATCTCTCTTTCTTTTATCCTTTTACTTCAGCAGTGATTTTTCATTGCCTTCATGGTTGTTCTGTGAGGATTTGCAGCTGCATTCCCATGACTCCTCTTCACCCTGGCAGCAAGTCGCATTTTTTTGTCTTACAATTCTGCTTGTTGTAAGGGTGGGTGTCTCATTACTAGTCTGCTGGTGTTTTTGTTAATTAGTACAGACAATGTTAATTGAGGAGTCATTTTGTTAATAAGCATGTTAAACCTCTAAATACATCCCGTATGAAGTCAGCATTTTCTGCAATTAGAGCATTTTCCCACTGAGCTGGCTCATGCAGTTCATAACAGTTTGGTGCCTTCTAGCTTGCACTCTAGCAGCCTACCAAGCCCTAGAGTTTGGGTATAGTGGCAAACTTGATGCTAAAATCAGAGCAATTTCTGAAGCCTGAATGAAGAGTCAAGAAAATCTGGGTGAGCCTGACTCACTCTTCAGTAAAAGTGATCTGTTTCATGTCTGTTGTTGCAAATCACTTAAAATTCAGTGGTTGTCCAGAGATAGTTCAAACTAAGACAAAAAGCACTCTATTCAGTTTTGTATTGATAACTCTCACCATACTACACTATTAAGGCATTACTGCCCTATTAGGGTATCCTTTAATTGGACCACAATTTCCTGTTACCATGGAGAGCATCCTGGCACAGAGGAGCTCAGAATAAAGTTGAATGCTTTTTAGCATTTAAAATAGATAGCCTCAGTTTTAGACTCTGTGCTTAAAATATTGCAGAATCTTCTCTGGTTCATTTCTAGAGTGCAGTCAGCCGCACACCAGAGCTTGTAAAGGCTGAGAATAGGAGGTTAAAGGATGATCAAGACTTTTGCCCAAGAGAAAAAGGTGTGTGACAAAGGCAGAGCATCTTACCTGGCTGCTTCTTATAACTAACAAAGCAAGCAGCATCCCCAGAACGTGATTTATCCCACCCCTAGCTAGAGATGCCAATACCCAATGACCCTTAAACAACTAATGATGCAATATGATATGTATTCCAACTCCAACTATGGAATATGCCAGATACTAACTATCAGCTATTAATTAACTAAGAGAGGGACAGGGGCTCATTGGGGACCTCATTGCTTTCTACAAATTCTTAAAAAGAGGTTGTAACAAAGTGGAGGAAAAGTCTGTATCTTCTCCATGGTAACAAGAGACAGGACAAGGGGAAATGGCCTGAAGTTGAGCCAGGGAGGTTTAGGCTGGATATCAGGAAAAATTTCTTCATTAAAAGGGTGAATTTGCAAAAATGTAGCAGGCTCTTCCTATCTGTCTGACACTAGACATGGTTCCTTTAAACACATTCCAAACCAAATTATTTTGGGTCTTTAATGATAAATTTTATAACCTTTTTCTTTATCAAGTGTAATTAAAATACTTATAATGCATGCAAATCTTGAAAGCAAATAAAATACTTATATATTGTTTATACTAAAATAGAAGTGTTTGTGACTCTCACTGGTTAAACACTGGTATATTAAATAGCAATATGAAGCAAGTGAATTAACACAGTACCTGACAACAGAGAAAAATATTTAGTTCAGATTTCAATTATAGTAGAGATAAAGAAAGCATGAGTCTCTCTAGAAAGAAATACTTGTAGAAAATGATTTTCAAAGCTTAAAACACAGAAATTGCTGTAACCAAAAGAAATTTTCAGCTTCTATCCCACATTTATTATTTGGATGTTAGTTAAAAAAAAAACTTTCAGAAGTGTAATGTTTCTGCCATAACCCTGTTACTGTAAGCACTTTATATGTTAATATGACTAATTTTGATTTGACCTATGACAGACTGAAAAAATGAAGTTTGAGTTTGATTAATTTACTTAATTGTACTCTTAAAGAGCTGGAAAAAATCTGCATATCAACTGTAGATTTTTTTTCTTTCCTAAACAGCTTTAAAGAAAAGAATAACTCTCAATTTGAAGGAGGGGGCTGCTTTTCTTCCATTGACAATTTGTTAATTACCTTTTAATTCAGTTGAGATGATTGAAAATCTAAGGGGAATTTCCTGGATTATTTTGGATTATTTTGCAAACCTACATTTTAATAACATCTCTTGGCCTTAATTGACTAGTAAATCTAATTTTTGTAAATAACATTTATATATAGATACATATACATATTTGTGTGTTTATGTCCTGAAAGGGTTAGAGAAATGTAAAAAATATAATTACACTGATTTTAAGTAGCATTTTCATTAAAAGAATAAGTTTAATTTCAATTGCTATTTTTAATTAGTAGGCTGTTACCATGGGAAAAAATGTTGGTAAACAGCCTGCTCACTTTAATAGAATGAACTGTAATAATTTTTAATGAAAGGAAAAATACTATAACTTGCAATGATAATATTAAGGGGCTTAAAAAATGTTTCCAGTTACTTATTCAGTTTGCTGTCAGAATGCTTCAGCAAGGGGCTTTTCAGTTTTGAGGTTTTGTTGTTTGGGTTGTTTTTTTGACAGAATAGAGACATTTGATCTATATTTTCATTTAAAAATGTCAGGCCATTACTCTGAGTCTCATCTTTTTTTATCATTCCAGATAATACACCTGGTTTTCTGCACCTTTGAAGAGGTGATCTCTTTTTAATCACTACTTCAGGAGAATCTCTGCTGTCCTCCTAGATTGTGCACAGGTTGTATAGCCCAGAACTTGAAGGTACAACTTTTGTGTCACCTGACTCTATTTACAGAGATGCTCAGGCATTCTTATTGGGTTTGTTGAGGTAGAACCACTATTTGTTTCTTCAAAAACTCATTTTATATAGAATTCTACTAGTAGGTTTGACTTTATTCTTATTAAAGATGATATTTTCAAAGTAGGTATTGATAAGTTGCTAAATAATCTAGCTCTCTTCTCCTAGACTGGGACCTGCTCCTGTGATTGCCTAAGCCATAAACATTTTATTTCACCCCTGGGGTCTCTGTAGGAGTAACGAAACTAGAGTACTCCTAAATAATGCATGGGTCAACCTCTGAGTCAAGGGAATAGCCACAAAATGCAATGCAAACTAGATAACATAAATATGCGATTTGACCCACACATTACAGAGTGCTCCAAAGCTGTCCCAGCAGGTTTGGCACACTCATTGCTCCCTAAATCACACCACAGGTATGCAAGAGGCTCATACTATATAAAAAATACTTTGGTGGATGCAGCACTGCCTTTGCAGTGTTTTGCACACTTTAAGCTGGAGAGCAAAAACAAGAATTAAAAAAAAAAAGACTAATAAATGCAAAACTATTAGGTCTTACTGTCACAGAAATGCTGGATGAATCCAGAAGACCCAGTGCTGTAGAGTTCATACATAGTACACAGCATCTAATTTTCTATGGAAGAAAAAAATCACTTTCCATGCTACAGAAAGCCTTGAAGAGTGTCATTGCAAGCTACTCCTCATCACTCGTCCTGAGACTAAGCATCACTCCCTGGGACCAATGCACTTATCAATGCACATTGAGCTGAGGGTGTGGCTTTAATGGTAAAGGAGAAAGAGCAAAAGGCCTTGGTCGCATAGGGCTAAGACTGTTTTACAGGATGCCAGGGCCTGTTCTCACTCCCTGCAGGGAAGAGCCAATGTCTGCAATGTGTCCATGTCACTGGGCAGGAAATCACATCCACAGGGTCTACTGAGAACAGCCTATGGCCCCTGCTTTTCCATGAATAGTGTCAAAGACCATCTGGGAGACCAAAGCTGGTCCAAGTGTAATGGATGTGAGCAGAAAATGTCACCTAGCTCTCAGAACCAATGCTTAGGCCAAGAAATACAAGAAGGGCTTGTACTTCTTGTACACAGCTTTCTTTTCATTATAAGGTTTCATGAAAAATGAGTCACACATTTATTGCTTATCCAATTGTTTACTCCAGCATTTTTTCATATAGAATTTGTTTACCTCAGAGTCAGAGGTGGTCTCTCAAATGAAATATGTGAGACACACTGTCATTTCTGTCTACTGTGATTCAATGCTTCTTTTGTATGCTATTATAAATCACACTACATTTGCTTTATGTCATCTTGTGTTATAAGTTGATTTCAGATTTTTGCCTAACATCACTCCCTGATCTGTTTATATTTCATGTTTTAGCCCTCCTGCTGATTGCAAAGTAAGAGTTTCAGACCTTCATTTTTCTTTAGATGTGGTGGCTTACTTTTTTTTTTCCCTTTCAAAATCTCATTTTGGTTTGTATATCCATTTACTTATTTTTTCCAGTTTGACTTTGTTATAATCATGTCCTTGGTAGGGTTTAAAAGGTCCTTTGAATAAGTGCAATCTGCAAATACTATTAGTATAATGGTTTTTCCCTCCTAAGTGGTCTAATGAAGTTGTTAAATAAGGACACTTGTGACACAGTTAGCAAGTTCTCAGAGGTCCTAACACAAAGTATGTTATCTCAAGACACTCAGTTTATAAGATCTATTTATTAAGAATCACTAAACATAGCAAGCTCTATTTTGCATTGTTTTAGGCATTGCAATTTTTTAAAATTAAATTATTTTAAAATAATTTAGAACCAATTCTAATAGAAATTTTAAAAGAATCTCTTAATTCTTTTAATTAAATTCACTTGAAAATCTAAAAATGTAAAAATCATATTAAAACACACTGTACTAAGTTTCAATAAATAGATAAATAGAGGAAGAAAGAAAAAGTGAGAGATTTATGAAATTCTCAGGGTTAGAAGAAACTAAATTTATCATTACATCATTGAAAGCTTTTCCTGAAATTGATTTTGTTCTAATATTTCTAATGTATATAAAAAACAATGAAAACTCATAAAGTTATTTGGTTGCCTTTTCCTTTCTTGGCTGACATTTTTGATTCCAAAATTGTAGTCCAAAATTCAGTCCAGACTTTGAACACCCTTTGTTCATATGTATTTTCTGAATAAGGTCCTAACAAGCATGCGCAGAAATGCCTTTGTCTGGGAGGCACTCAAGAGACTTTTAGTTCTTTTTTTGTACCTGACATATCCACAAATAATCTCCGCTTCCTGGTCTCATTTCATAGACACTTTCACAGAATATCTACTGGATTTAAGCCAGCACAGGCCTCAGCCCTGCTCATCTTTGATTGCTCAGTGATTAAGTAATCCATTCAGGACATGGGAAACCAAGACTCAATTTCATTCTTTGCTCACCATTTCCGATGGGGATGCACTAAGGACGTGTTCTGCACCAGTGTAATTTCAGTCCACCCTGCTCAGTCAGGTCCACTGTGCATTGGCTGGGTGAATATTCATTATTGGAAAGAGAGAATGTGCCAAAGCCAGTGGAAGATTTTGGCCCTTGGCTAACAGACTGAGAGCACAGCCTTGGGCCCCCTGAGCAGGGGATTTACAGAATGTGGTACCTCAGAGTGGAGGTCCAGGATGGTGCTTGCCAATGAGAAATTCTACAGAGATCTTACCTTCCACAGGGCACCTGTGGCTCATACATAGTCTTAGAAATCATCACCAAACCAATAAAAATCACTCATTTAAAGAATAAGCTAGAGAATAAGCTTTTTTTAGCAGCATGAAATAACAGTTAAGTATGTATATATAAATATATAAGCATATTGCTTTTAATGTAGGTTGGTATATTCTTGAATCTTTGTATTAAAAAAGACATCGTTTCATCAAAAAACTTTTCCGAAGACATTGACTGAAGATCTAGGGACCACAGATTCACCTGTATCGTGTTTATTTATTTTAATAATGCTTAATGTTTTCAGCATTTTATCTACCTCTACCTTACTACAGAAAGGTTTTGTTGAGGGTGTGCGTGTGAAAACCCAAATACTAAAATCCATACCATCACAAGGTGGTGCTGTTGGATAAGAAAAATCTAGAGAAAAACATTGAGAAAGATTTTTATGGTGAGTTAAATAAAATTAAAAGAACGCCAGCTTCATTCACCTCTGTCATGTCCAATCTTTCATTTCTTCTTTTGACACAAAGGTTTTAAATTAGGCAGAATCGTTATTCCTGTGGCTTGTATTCTTGATATCTCACACAGTAGATACAGATCTTTAACATGAATTTTATGCCTCTGAAGATTGACAGTTAATGAGGCTATTATTTTCATTTTTAAATTGGCCAAATGTGGAACATAAAATTGGTGGTTCACATCTCTCACTGTTACCTTTCAGTGCAAGTTTTATTCTTCATCTTTTAAAACCTTTTATAATATAAGGTGAATGTCTAAATCATCGGATGACTCAATATGGTATTTTCTATTGCAACAAGTATTTTGCCAAGCCAATAACCTTGTTTACTCAATATAAATGGCATGTTTTGAAAAAAGAATGAATACCAGCTCAAATTGCTTTGGCTGATGTAACATCTCGACATTGAACTGCACATTCAGAAGAACCTTGCTATCATCTAATTTAAAATCTTTCTTCAGAAATGTCCTTTTTTTCTAAAAATATGTTCAGTGCAGTAGCTGTAAACAAAGTCTTCAATTTGACAATCATCTGTGCTTATAATAGTTCAAGCTACACGTATTGAAAATTTCAGCAGAGATCCATGGGATCTTTCAGTATCTGTGGAAGTGTGGACATGTCCAGTTTTAAAATTACTGAATAGACTAATTATGTATTTCCTGATTGATAAAGCAGCAGGTAATGACATATCTCAGGTTTAAGGTGTGCTGAAATTATTTTCTAGTTACAGAAGTCATTGTTAAGTTAACTCTTTTAGTGGATTTTGAACTTCTGGTGCTCCCACTAGTATTACATTATAGCACTGCATGTGAAGCCAGAAAATATGTCAGAGCTTTAGCAGGGATTTTCAATGGCAAAATGAAAATTTTTGAATTGTACTTTGCTTCAAAGGAAGGGTCTCAGCAGTTGCATTCTTTGTGACATTGGTAGGCAGACACATCATTAGCATCTTTGACTTACAAGAATAGGAAGCCTGAGAGTCTAAATTTTACCCCTTCACAGTTAAAAGATGAGGCACTCAGACTCTGCCTGTGGCCAACTGCTGTTTTCAATATAAGGGGCAGAGTAATCTCAGTTTATTTCCACCTCTCACCTTCATGCCCCATGTGTAGTTTTTGCGGGGCTCTGTTGGGATTTTTCAATTTTTATCTTTGAATGTAAATCCTGAATGACATCCTGACTAACCTTAACTCTCACTGAGACTACCAGAATTTGTAAATGCAAATTATGTTATCAGCACATTTTTAAATGCAGACTATGTTATCAGGACCACTTGGGATCTGATTCAAAGCCTTGATGTGTTTGATTTATTTTAGATGTGTTTGATTTGTATTTTATTAAAAGAAACCCCTTCAAAGGTAATGGATAACATGCTTCAAAGACAAAATACACTTGTGATCTCGCAGAACCAGCATGGTCTACTGGGTAAGTATTAACCAGGGAAAACAAGGTTGGAATTTCTGGGTATTTCCATCATCATTCATTACCCTGCTGAATTGCCTGCAGCAAGTGGTTCCCACACTGTGGTTTTGGTGGTTTGTTTGTTTGGCTTTTTTGTTTGTTTCTGTCTGTAAATAGGGATGATTGATGACAAGCTGATGTCAAAGTTTGGCATTGTTACCCCACTCAGAAGAAGATAGTGCTTCTTTCCGTTGGGCTAGAGGAACATGAAGAGAAGCTAGAAATAAGCGTGAAAATTCTGCATGTTCTGTATTTCTTTATACCCATTTGTGTCTAAGTATAGCAGTATTTTGTCTCTTTCTTCTTTCTGTGTAACTTCTGTGTTCTTCTTTTTTATTACTGAGTATTTCTAAGCTAACTGTTGTGTAGAAAAACTTTTTCCAGAGAAGGCTAAAAAGAGCAGTAAGTTCAGATACAATACAGAAATATACATTTTTCACTGTACACATATTTTTTGCTCCTCATCCATTATTCAATCTGCTGTAGGAAAAGCTTGTACGTGTGACATGAGACTAACAAAAACATTGCAGTCATCAGTATTTTCAATTCCTAGCATCTTATTGTTTGGCATCTAAATCTGTGTGAGCTGTTTTCCTCCTGCTGTGGTAAACAATCCTGTTTTCTTACCATTCTCTTCAACACTGCAGTCATGGAGAATAGCTGCCTCTCTGGGGAGTGTGTACACTACAGTTTGCACCTCGAGTCTCAGAATAAACATAAACATTTATGCTGTTATGTCAGTAATATAACCTCCCCACTCCAGATGAGTATTCCCCTGATTATGCAGCCACATTAGCCCTCTCAGCCACAGCACCACACTGGGAGCTGGCAAGATCATGTTCAGCTGTTTTTAACTTGAAGGAACAGATTGTTAGAAAGCAACATGTCCTCAGCTTCGTTGATTTAGAGCTTGGGTAAACCTCTATGAAGTGAGAGTTTGGGGGTTTCAGCGAGATCAAATGCAGCCATATTCTTGCCTAAATAGGAAATATTTAATGCAGTATTACAGTTTAGCTTGCCTATTTAACATCATTTTGGGATGCTCATGTCTCCTACCACGCTAGGCAGCTGATATTGTCACTGAAGTGAGCAGGAAGGAATTGGTAATTAAGCAGATAATGAGTAGTAGAAATGCACTAAAGAACATGGGTGATGTTTCCATGTCTTTTTTCAACACTTAATTTTCTTTTTGCTCTGTTTTCTTGATGCAGCTGCTGCAACTGAAAAACTCGATTGCAGAGCTTTAGATTTTTAGAAGATGGAGGGCCAGGTTTTTGTGATGCTGTTCCCACACCAAGTGCAAACTAGCCCCTAAGCTGCTGTAAACAGCCTGGCAACTCTATTACAGTGCAGAGGTGATCCAAAACTAAAAGTGAGCAGGGATTTTTCTCTTTCTTCTCATGCCTGAAGCTGGGAAATACTGGCATTACTCTAGAAAACACAAATGGCCAGTGTGTTATTTTGCCAGGAGTATTTCACCTTGCAAGAGAAGAGAAGGGAGTTCAAAATAATTTCCTTTTTGTAGTTTGATGAAATGAAGACTAAAGGTGCTTGGGATTCTGTAGAAGTCCTAGTTTAAAAATAGCAACATCAAAGCTGAATTGATAATCTAAGTCCCTGCTAGTGGGGATTTTGCTGCTAGTGTAAGCCAAAGGGGCATCATGATGCTCTGATTCAACACAGAGCCTTATGGCACCCTCTCAAAATGGTTGATATCCCACTTGATATCCCTCTATCAGCTGATGCCCAGTATCTCACCTCCATTTTTCAGTTTTATGCAGAACTGTAACAGAATAAAATGAAAAAATACCAGTGTGTTTATACTGTAGTATATTTATCTGAACTCTGCCTTTTTTTTTAGCCACAGATCTAAAAATGATGTCTCCATATGCTGCTTCAGCAAGGTAATCTCTGAACTTTGTAGCCGGTCAGGGTCCCAATTTTTTCCTAATATTTATCCCTTTTCCCTAACTTCTGCTGTCCGAGGGCTTGGGCACTCACACCAAAAACTGATTCAAGGACTTGATCCAGCTAATAATTAATAAGGGTTTTCTTTTCTTCTCTCTCTCTCTTTTGTTTTTTTTTAACTTCTTTTACTCTGTGAATTTTCATCCGTTCAGCTCCCATAATGTTTCAATACATGATTACACAAGACATAGTGCCAGTTCAAGGCAGGAGAGTGCACAGCTGGGGATGGAAAAGGCAGCTGAGATCACAGCAGTCTCAATTTAGATTTGTTGAAATGATTATGGATATGCACCTTTCATTTCCTGAATTTGAGCTGCTGCTGAGAGAAGTGATCCCTGGAGACAAAAATATTTTTAACCAGACCAGTTCATCATGCAGTTACAGGAACTTCATGCACTTGGCATTTAGAAGGTAGTAGAAGCTAGAGGCAAGCAACTGAGGGAATGAGGAATATATCTTTAGTGACAGTGATGGTTCATTTAATCTTATAGTGATACAGAAACTTTGTATATTTTAAATGAAATGTATTTTAATTTTAAAAACTCTGTTTAATTTCTTAATGACTTTAACAGAGCTACAGTTGTGTTTCTTGAAACCCTATGTGTTTAGGATTTTTCCAGAGGAATTTCAGCCTGGCCATTCTTCACAACTTCCCCTCTGCTTCTTCGGTCTCCATTCTTTGCCTTCTCAGCTCCTCTAGATGCACAGAATGAAATAAATGATATAGGAGACTAGAAAATGGGTTTTCATGATGTTATTATCTAGTGATTTTCAAGATTTCAAAGTTGTTGGTTTTCAGTTGAGAGATAAACAATTCTGATTGTCTCTAATCATATTAGTTGCCTTTGAATACTATTCAAACATGTACAACATACAATAAATTGGAAATGACACACGGTGAAAAGCAAATATGTGTGAACTTGATACTTAGGAATATGTCACTATTCTTAATATAAGCTTCTGTCTGACTTGCAAACCCCAAGGATTACAGTTCTACACTTAATTATCAATGAAATATTGTGGCTGGCTGTTTTCTAAGGTATTACATACCACTAGAAGTACTGTTTTTCTGAGTCGTGCCTAGGACATAACTGTAACATGGTTGCAAACTAGATTTATTTTACATCCTTCAAGCTGAACTCCTAAAATGAAATGTAATTGATCAAATTATGTATTGTGAACAAATCAGACAAACATGGGAATTTTTCCTTAAAGAAAATTTTTCAATTTTGTTTTCATTTTCTTGCTTTAATGGAATGAAATATGATTATGTCTAAAGTCCTCCATCTCACAATTTTACAAAATAGGCAATTATAAAATTGATTTTAACAAAAGTGAAAATAGGAAAGTGGGAAAGAAAAGATTTAACTAACTGGAAAAGGAATCAAAGTATTTAATATGAACTGTGATATTGATACTAATCCATAAACCTCTTTCTATTTAAAAGTTAACAAGTTTTGATAAAATGAATGTATGTAAAGCCTCAATAAAAGTGATTTTTTTTCCCCCAGAAATATAAAAGTTGTGGTTAAGACACATATAATAGAAATGGAATTAATGGAATTCCACCATATTTTTTAAACCTAACTAGACACTTTAATACACTTTTTCTCTTAGCTCAATATCAGGTTTTGCATTCACTGATGAAGCTTTTAGTTTTTGAGTAAATTTTTAGTTCCTTCTGTCTATTATTAGAAAGTTTATGGTTTAATTACATTACCTTATTGATTAGCATAAAATAGTCTTCTAATATACAGCTTCTCATAACTTAAACTTTTGCAATTCACTTGACTTGCTATTTTTTAGTTACAAAAAAATCTGGCTTATGGCATCTTCAATTTTCATTAGCATTCCTATGTGAAAAAAAGAAAAATAACATAAACCCAGAAGTGTATCTTTTATTACAATGTCAACATTGGCATTTCATTAGCTAGCAAAGGTCTCCAGCTGACTTCATCAGTGAATAGATCGGTATAATTTCTCTCTAACCAGGGAATAAAGTCACCAATACTTTACAGTTCTCATGCATACTTGCATGTTGAGAAAATTAAATATATCTTTTGTGCAAAAGCCCAATACAAAAGCTCTTTATAACACCGAATATTTGTGTCCTGGCTTTAGAGATGAAGAAACTGGAGAGCAGAGCCTACACATGAATGCTGGAATGTGAGTCAGACTGGTAATAATGGGTTTTGATTCCTCATCCATGCTTCACCTTCAAAGAACCAAAAGAACCAGTTGTTATTTTAAGAATAAAGCATCAGAGATCATTGGGATCCCAGCACTTAAATGTTTGTAAGAAGAATTGAATGTTAATAAACTTAGAATTTTCTACCATAAACTTGGAAAGGTAAAATCTGTCAGTGCAAGCTGAATTCAAATTGCTAGATTGCTGAAAGCACTGCTGAAGAATTTTGGTTGGAACCAACCACCAGACCTTAGCTGGTCCAACTCCTGCTCAAAGCTTTTTCCAGACCTAGAGCAGTTTGCCCAGTTTTCCACAGCTTCTCTGGCACAGCTGGGACACAAAACCATGTTTTTACTCAGGAACAGCGGGTCATAGGGAGGCAAGTGTCTTCTTGCAAGGTGTTTGGTAGTTCTTTAAGGGATCTTCTGGTTAGCAAATGTTTACATATAATCTGATAACCTCTGTCTGCCTAGAGAAGCCACTGCTGATGTGGAGGTGCTCCAAGGCATAGCCTTCACTGCTGATGCTGGTGTGTGCTGGAGGCCTTGGACAGGGTCAGTCCCCTTCTAGTGCTCTGCATGGATCTGTTCTTGTGGTTCAGTAGCACATTACATTGTGGCAGCACATTACACCTCAACACATACTTCAGTTTTCTTCAGTTTGGTTTCTTCCTTTGACTTTTTTTAATAACTACTTCTCACTCCACACCTATAAGAAGTGCATCATAGAAGATACTGACATGAACTTTCACTTACAGGTGTTTTCTGACACTCCCTGCAGCCTCAGGTAGAAAGGTCCCAGAGAGTCCATTTTGGCTGAGAACGCTGCTACCCCTGGAGATTCCTGAATCAGCCAAGCACTTTTCCTAGCACAACACCACTGTCACCATGATGACATGACCATCTTCAAGTCTTTTTCGCATTCTTTTGCCTGCTTCTTCCCATGGTATTGCCTTGTTCCTATCTTTGCGTCCTTCTTCTTGTGCCACTGATTGCTACAACTTCCTATCAGTTAAATAGGAAATCCATCATAAATCTGTTGGCCTCCAAGACCTTCTGCTGAGTACAGCTTGTTTGTTCCCCTGTCAAGGTTCACAGCCCTGGTGAGTCTGTCTCATTTCTTTCTCCTTTTCTATGCTCCAAAGGTCCCCTTTTGCATGATTGCACCTTGCCATAGTCATGTGGGACTGTTTAGAATTCACCGGATTTCAAAGTACAGTCTTCTTAAAACTTACTCGTAGAAAATATCCTAACAGATACAAAACAGACCCTTCAATAAGGAAAATGTACATCAGCTATGGAGATGTTTTAGTTTTCTTTTAATCAATTTGCTTGGGTTTTTGTTTAGTTTTTAAAAAGTTCCAGTCTTTTATCTTTTTTTATCTATCAAGTAACCTAGGCTAGCTCTTTTATACAATGTTGGGTTTTTTTTAGTATGCTTTAACCAAAAAACCAATTTAAAAAATCCACAAACTACAAAAAACAAAATTAAAAAAACAAATAATATGTACTTTTCCCTGTCCTGCATTGAAGTATCTCAGTTACATATGCAAACCCCACTGAATTCTGAGCAACAACAGCTGAGCAAATAATTTGAAATAAATGCTTTCCTTAATTAATCTTTTCCATTTACAAAATGTCTATAGGCAAATCAGTATTTCTTCATATTAATTCAGTATTCAGATTTGCTCAAAAGTTTTTCACTTAATTGATTGAATGAGTGGCTGGGAACAGTTCAAAGTATCAATATTCAGCTTGTCTGGCAATTAAAAAGTTGTTTCTGAACTTTAACTCATCTATAGTTCCTTCTTAGCAAGCATCTCTTTGTGGCCTCTATATCACAATATCTGAAGACCTTGCAAACTTAAATGTGCTTACTCTTATAGCTTAAAAATTCAGGAATTTTTTTTCTTTTTTCTCTGTTTTATGGATGACAAGCAGCATTATATAAAACCAGGTTTTTTAAAGGTGCTTAGGCATAGTTCCACTAAACCAGAGAAGCAACACCTCATCTGCTGCCAGCTTACTTCCTGGAAAATTCAGCAGCCAATAAATGTTTTGGCTCTCAATAAGGCATAAAGAAGAGCCAAGTGCCTAAGGAATGGATTTTTCAGAAACCTGCAAGCTAAGCAGAGTCTATGTCAGTTAGATATGAAACAAATCCATACCAAAGGTCATAAATAAAAGCTGTGACTTACAATCCTTCCATTCCAGTCATCCAGAAAGCAATTGATCCAACAAGCTTAGGTTTGAGGAACTAATGCTGTTGAAAAAATGAGGACACATCAATCTCTAGTAAGTACTAGAGAAGAATAAAATGCTCACCTTCGCCTCAGGGATCAGTGGCAAGCCACTCATTGTTTCTAGATAGAAAATGCCTTCTGTTTCATAGAGGGGCATCAGGGCCCTGGAGACAACAGTACACCTCAGTGTCCCTGAAAAGCTTCACCCAGGGCTTCCCCTCCTGTGGCGCCAGGAGTTTGTGACCTGCCCTGAGTCAGGCATCCAGTCCCTGCCTGAGCTATGCGTGCTGTGCTGGAGACTTCACCAGAACCTGGCACTGCCTGTTGTGCTCAGGCCCTGGGGCACTGTAACCTATTGGTCAGGACATAACAGGGTCGCCCTCATCTGCCACCTTGTGTCCTGGGCCAAGCATGAGAAAATATCAACACAGCAGCAATCTACAGCTCTGTGATAGAGCTGACAGGTGCAAAGGCATTGACTGGGCAGAAAAGTTCACAAGCATATCCTTTTCCTTCCTCTTCCAACTTGCTGTGTTCTTTGACTGTCAATGTTGTCATCGCATTAAAAAAGTTCCAAAAGCAACCAGTTTACCAGAACAGCTTTCCAGGAAAAACAAAAGAACAAAAGGAAGAATAAAGTCATACCTGGCTGTCCCTAGGACAAACCCATGAACAAAACTCCTTCAGAGTTCCACTTAGATGAACTGGACAGGACAACTAGATTGCCTGCCATTGTCTACCAGCCACATTCTGGTTGTTTTCACCTGAACTGTTGAAATACATTAATTAAATATTTCATTTTTATTGATTATTAATTAGATCATTATAAATTATCCGTATTATAAAATGGAGTTCTGAAAATATAGTTTGTACAAAAGAAATGTGAGGATATAGGAAAGATTTCTCATAGAAGGGATTCATTCTGTTCGATCTCCAGCAAAGGATTCAAGTACAGCTTAAGACAATGTTGTTATGTTGACATTTAGATGTCTCCTTGTAATTTTAAGTGTTTAATTAACCTAAATGTCAAAGATTTATTTAAAATTATGCAAATCTTCACGTGTTTGGAAGAAGGGTGTTACTTTGTTGTCATTTCTTTGTTTTTTGGTGGTTTTTTGTTTGTTTTGATGATATAAAAAAGGAAAAGAGGAGCCAGAATTTCCATATGCCATACAAGTGGCATGTACAATTTTACAAACACATTTAGGTTCATAGCTTGACAGCAAAAAACATTCAGAAGAGAAATGTTATCTCTGCTAGCTTTTTTATTGTTTTGGTTTTGGCTATGCAGTTCATTGTACATATTTGTTGTTGTTCTACTTATTTTTAGTGAGATCTGATAAATGCAAGCTGGAAAGACTCCCTTTATGTTCAAAATTTTTTATCTTGATGGGCTAAAATGAGAAAATATATAGATACTATCAAAGAACTGCCTTTTTTATATTTATTTTGATAATTCCACACCTTTTCAAATAAGTATCTTTTACAATCACAACAAACAAAGCTGGAAATCTTAAAGTTATTTAATAAAGAAACAAAAAAAAAATTTGGTGAAGGTAGGGATGAATTGATAACTCAGTAGATAAATTGCAGTGACTCCAAAAAAAATGTCATCTTATGAATAAAACACAATCTTTTAGAACCATCAAATCAATAGCTGTTATAATTTATAGTCAAAGGTTGAGTCTCAGGAATATATAATTAATTGAAAAAATTTGCTTTTGAAACAATCTTTGGCATAGAACAAGAATAAAAATATGGTAAACATTTCACTATTTCACATAAGCCTATACAATTACATAGAAGCACATGTTCAAATTCTCACGTGACATTCCAGTGAATTGCCCAATTAAATATTTTACACGGGATGTGAAAGAAAGTAAAAGAAGCCCTTGATAAATCATGATGTTTTTGATAAGTGCTGTAAAAACAGTACAGTTCCAGTGCTTTATCTGCCTGTGGTGATTTTATCCTGTGGTTCTAAATTTGTACTTCAGAGAGATTACTATCTTACACTTGATTCTTTTTTCTTTTCTGAAAATATTGGGATACTTCTTTAAAGAAGTTTTGTAAAGTTCTGTATTGTTCTTATTCTGTTGCTCAACAATTAAAAGACCATAGTAAATCACTGTAATGAATCAACAGGAGATTCCCTGTAGTAATTTATTTTCATGGGTGTGCTGAATCCTGTAAAGTTTACACTGTGAATTCTTTCTCATCAGCAAATCTGAAGGAAAAAAAATTGAATAAGCCTTTGGTACAAGTAGCTTTTGCAAATCAGAGTCCTCAGCAGAACTTTTCCCTTGTTTCTTATATTTCATTTCAGGACTTGGGGTGCCGGTATAAACAGCTGATATTTGAAGATTATTCCCTCAAAAATCCAATTCTTCATATACACAATGAAGGAAACCTAAAATTAATGATTACTCTGATTTTATAATTTTATTAGTAGAATTGATTAATCTATATGTGAATTTCTCTCTATATGCAAATTTCTCTCTGCTGATTTCTCAATTAGAAAAAGTGTTCTTTTATTACCTCATAAACATATCATGAAATAACTAGATGAAGATAGTGCAGTGCTTTCAACAACACCTATATAAAAGTCTGACAGAAAAAAAGAGAAATATTGAGTAGCTATAATCTTGAAATTTAAGGTTCTAGCACAATATTTTAAAGTTTAGTACCAATCATGTCTGCTGAAAAAAAGAGGAAAAACAAGAAAAAGAGGAAGAAAGCTCTTAAAATTACACAGATGCAAAACATATCTGCTAGATATAAATTATCCACTCTGTCTATAATTAATATTTTTTTCAAATCTGAGAGGTTTTCAGTACTATCAGAGAATGATTGGTAATTATGAAGATATTTGCTTAAAAATGTATGTTTGTTTGTTTTCTAAATCTTGTTTTTGTTTCTGACTGTTCTAGTGATATGGAGCATATATGATGATTTTGGAGCAGGTCAGGTTGCTACACATTACCTTAAACACCTTATTTTTAATTATCTGAGACAATTATTTTAAATTATCTGAGATATCTCACATCCGGGAACTTCAATTTAAAGAGGTAAATATTGTGCCAAACCTATGAGAGACCCCCAGTGCCCTTGGGTGGCACCTTAAATCTGGCTGAGATATTTCTCACACAGCCATTTAAGCCAATGAACTGAGCTCCTCCATCTTCTAACAAAGTCTGTAGAAATATTTGAATCAGAGGGCATAAGAACCTCCTCTATTTTTACAATCAAAAGGAGTTACAGTTTTCAAAATTTTCAAAATATTTAAGAAAATAATGAATTTTTAGAAAAACAAATGCAACAAAATTAAATTATTTCCTTGTAACAAAATATCTGAAAAATGCATATGAGCCCACACTTGCTTAATCCAATAGGCTTCACATACGAAGTTGTAGAATCATGTACTTATTTTAGCTGAGGTCAAAGCATGTCATTATTGGAGAATTCACTATTGTCTTAATCACACAATCGAGGGTGTGGCATCATCTAAGTTTGTGTAATAAAATTTTCAGGTAACTGTGGGAATTTTTAAAGTATTCTGTAAGCCATGCAAGACGCCACCAAAAGGATATTTCAGACCACATGGTGTCATGCTCAGCATTTAAAGTGGGGGAAGAAGGAAGGAGGAAGTGCCCAGATTGATGGTGCTTGACTTCCCAAGTCACTGCTAGAGGTGATGGAGCCCTGCCTTCCTGGAGACAGCTGAGCACCTGCCAGCCCATGGGAAATGATGAATTAATTCCTTCTTTTTCTTTGTTTCCATGAGGGTCTTTTGCTTTACTTATTGAATTGCCTTGATTTCAGCCCACGTGTTTTCTCTCTTTTACTCTTGTGACTCTCTCCCCTTGCCACCAGGGGTGATTCAGTGTGTGGCTGTGTGGCGCTTCGCTGGCAGCTGGGATTAAACCATGACATGCTGAAAGGGGCAGGATGAGTGCAGCTCCTACTTCTTGGCCTTCTCTTGGAGTCCTTGTCTTACAGCATCTGTTTAATTGTTTGGGAGCTGGTAATAGAAATTGGACAAAACGTGCTGGGGATGATCATTTGCTGAATGCCTGCAATGCTCTTTGAAGACAGCAAGTGTCTTGAATACTTTACACTAGACAGGTGAAAGAAAAGAACTGCTCTGTACTTCAGCAGCAATAGCTGTGGAGTGAGCCTTTCAAGAGGATCCCACAACACAGTGGGAAGGTGCATTTGGCAGCTTTCTCAGAATTTGTATACTTAGACCCCTGACCAGCTCTTTGTTCAGATAAAAAGAGAATTTATATTCTTACTGATAATTCTGACAGCACTTGGTGCTGCAGCATTGTCAGATCTTGTAGTCTTGTTCCCTATCTGTTGATACATGGTATAGTTTATAAAGAGTCACATGACTATCTGATGCTTGGTTTCTGGGAATTGAAAAACTATAATTGTTCCAGATGTCAATCTGATTCCATTTTCTAAAACAGCAGCAAATAAACAACAGTAAACAAAAAAGCCAACCAAAACCTTTTTATCAATTCTGAAATTAGGAAAAAATAATTATACAAAGCTATACCATTTTTTGTTTTTTAATCTCTGATTTTTAAGCCAGTGTAGTTCTTCAAACTTGCAGGCTCTTTTGCGTTAATCCCAATGGACAGTCAAGCACCACACAGCCTGTTGCTCACTTTTTCATCATTCCCTCAGTGGAACAAGGTAATATTAAAAGAAGAGTAAAAGCAAGGAACTGGGAAGTCAAGAAAAAAAAAAAAAAAGGGGAATTGTAAGTGTAAAAAAAGATATAAACAGAAGTGATGCAAAAACTCTCATTCACTACCTCCCACAAGTAGACTGATGCCCATCCTGTTTCCTGACAAAAGCTGATTAACCCTCAAAGCCCCTTCTTTCCCCTTTTATTGCTGAGCATGACACTATATGGTGTGGAACATCTCTCTGGTCAGCTCAGGTCACCTGCCAGGTTGTGGCTCCTCCCAACAGATTGTACAACCTCTGGGGGACAGAGGGAGAAGCAGAAAAGGCCTTGATGCTGTGCACTGGTCAGCAAACACTGGAACATTGGTATGTTATCAGGGTTGTTTTGCTCTCAGATCCAAAACACAGAACCATACGAGATGTGGGAAGGAAACTAACCCTGTCTTAGCAAGGCCAGTACACTGGCACAGCTCTTCATGGATTTTGCCAAGTGGATTTGCCAGTATCATGATTGGAAATTTCTAACTCAGTCCAAGCTATTAGGCTCCAAATCTTTTGCTTTGTGTTTAAACCTGTGTACCTGATTTTGTGAGGCTTTTCTTAATTTTTTGGCCAACCTGCTATGGCTTAAACACACTGTTATTTAAAATCTTGAATTATCTTAATGAACCTTCAAATGACACTTTCAAAAATAGTTGACTGGGAACAGGGGGAAACAGAGTAGGAGTGTACTCACACAATCTAATATTTTCCCTCTGTAGCCAAATGTGAATGACTTAGGATTGATTTAGACGACCTAGAACTGAGAGACATTATTTTCTCTTTGTTCTCAGTGTAGAAGATGGAGAGATGTAGATGGACTGTCAGTTATGAAGATGTTAACCTCAGTTAGGTACTTAAAGTTATGCACTTTGTTTTATCATTATGATTGAAACTGCAAATTTACCTCTAAATTTTCTATCAATTATTTTATCTCTACATGAATTAGAATTTATGACTTCTGTCTATTATTTTCTTCTGATATGCTTTCAGAAATAAATACTGTACTCTAGTAGGCTGTAATATAGTATACTTTGACACTACACTTGCCTAGCAAGGTCTTATGGAGGTAATTTATACTGTCTGCATCTGAAGCAATTTAAAGTGTCTATCTTGTGCTCTCAGAGTGGCATGACAACAAAAGTAAAAATTATAGAAGGCATTGGTGACTCAGACTTGTTTTAAAATGCTGACTTTAACTAATAAGAGTTATTTTAAATAATAATTCATCTCACTAATTCCTCTTCTACGCAACAATCTGAAAAACTTTACAAGAAATGAGCCACATTTAAATGAAAGATGATCCATTTCAACATCAAA
Source organism: Ammospiza caudacuta (assembly GCF_027887145.1). NCBI lineage: Eukaryota > Metazoa > Chordata > Aves > Passeriformes > Passerellidae > Ammospiza > Ammospiza caudacuta. The sequence goes on from NC_080594.1 coordinate 65,439,814, forward strand.
ACCCATGCCCAGGCTTGATCCTGTTGCTGCACAGTAGCATAAATGAAGCAGACACAGCATAAAAGGAAATTGGGCTTTTTCACTTACATCAGTTGAAACACAATGGCAATTTTTTACTGCATGTAAAATTCTTTAATTCAGTATATGTAATTCTGTCTGCCTAGTTACAGAAGGAACAACTATTTGTCTTAGAAACTTCAATACAATTATTAGATGTTTTAGGAATATTTTCAATTATATGGAGTTACCTAAATGTATGTGATTCATTTGAATGTTGTGCCTGTATGTGTTCTGGAGTCTTGTAATGAACAAGAATTTACTTTCTAACTCCTCTTTCGTCAATTTATTGTATGAGAGCATTTATTCTGAGTAAGGTGAAGTAAGGGTTCAAAACATAGACTATAACCAGTTTTTCCTCTGTGATAGCCCAGTGACTATGAATAATCACTGTGATCTCATTTGAGGGAGAGGAAGAAAGATTTTCTTAGAATTCTCTTGATAATTTAAGGGTCATTGCACTAATATTTTCTTCCTCCTTCAGTTCCACATACTTGCTAATATAACTATATATAACTTCTTCATATCTCAGGTTTGCCTGTTTTTTTTCACAGAATCACAAAATTCTTGAGGCTGGAAGGGACATCGGGAGATCATGTAGTCCTCCTGTAACAGTATGCAACAGCTCTGTGAAAATAATAGAAACAGTTGAATAAAATAATCAATCATATTTTTCCTTGAAATAGTTTATCTTCAGGTTCATGATCAATAGAATAAAATTGAAACCTAAGAGATGAGTTGAGAGATTAATGATGCATTTTTTAAACCTACTTTTTCCTTCTGTGAACACATGAAATTGAAAAACTGTCCTGTTACCAATTCTTACCTTATGTGCATTCCTTTGTGCACAGTAGTGAAATATCAAAGTTTGGTTTAGTTTAGCTAAGCTGGTTGCTGGAATATACATTATTCCTGGCAGCATGTTTATTTAATCCAGTTTCTAGCTGTAAACCATGTTGCAGTAGTTTTACTGTGCACTGCATAATTCAGAAAGGCAGAGCTAGAGTTCAGGATTCCAAAGCATGGGGAGAAGTCATCTCTTTCTTCCAGATTACGTTAAAATCATCTGTTCATTCTTCACAGGGCATTGGCCTGATTTTTCCTTGGAAAAGTTTTGTCAGTCCCTGCTCTCTGTGTTTCTGTAGTTGCTTTTGATTTACCCCAGTGCCATTGAAGAAGGGTAAGGTTACATACTTCTCATGAAACACCGAGTCAAAACATGTAATAATAAAGACAAATTGTTGCACAATTTTATGGTTGTTACTATGCCTCCAGACAAGTGCTTTGAGTCAACTCAGCCAGTGCTATTGTGAGAGGAAGAAAAACTGTGTATCTTGATTCAGCTTTACTTGAAAAGGAAATAAAATTCCTACATAAATCTCCCTTTTCCAAACCCAGACTTGCAGGAATCGAATCTAGAAATCTCTTGTCAGAGTTCACTAGCAAATTGCTGGGAATGACCATGTCAACTTTCTCCAGGAGATGTCACTCAAGACACTGGTAAATGTACATTTCTTAAGTTTGCAGTAGGAACACAGAATGAACTATGGCATAAAATCTGTTCACTCCAAAAATACCTTGGCCTGTTTCAATATCATTACTGCTATATATACATGTCAGGAGCAAGGAGCAAAGTTTTGAGTTCTGTTCCTTTGTAAAATACACTTGTTTGTATCAGTCTGCTAATGAGTCATCATATATTTACATCCACAAGAGACTGATGCTCTGAAGCAGCTCAAAGATTGAAGAGAGATTTGGGACAAAAGACCATTCTAACAGGAGTTATTGCAGCCTGAAGGAAACAGATACTGCTGGCAGTTTGCTACATATACATTTTACATACCAATTTATATTACTGTTGCATTAAAACAAGTATCCTGTGATTACTGAGCACTGTTTCATGTTAGTGGGCATTCAAATCAGACTGGGAAACCACTTTTAGAGAGAAAACAGATCTTTTTTTCTTGTGAACAGAGAAATTTAGGGAAAAAAGAGAAGGGGAAAGGGATGGAGAAGAAAAAAAAGGAAAAAAAAAGGTTGGAGGAGAAAAAAGGGAGAATGGGGGAAAAAGGAAGAAAAGGAAAGAGGGAATGGGAGATATTAAATATTGAAGTGCAAGAAGATAAAGATGGGTGTGGATTTTTTATTTTCTTCTAGTTTTATCAATGGTCTCAGAAAACCTTAGAGTGAGTAGTAGAGAGAAACTTGGTGGTTAGTAATTTAGTCATTATTTAATAGACTAAAAGCATTGGAAAGAGACTGTAAGAAGGAACAAAGACAGATTTGTGGTGGGTGGATAGAGGTACCCACCAAAGGAACTCTATCAATCCCCTCCATAACTGGACATCGGAATATATAACAAAATGTTCATGAGTTAAGTGCAGGGCGAGCTCACTCACCAGTTACTGTCATAGACAAAACAGACTCAGCTTGGGGGTAGTAACTAGATTTACTACCAATCAAAATCAGAGCAGGATAATGAGAAGTAAAATAAATCTTGTAAACATCTTCTGCCCACCCTCCTTTCCTGGGCTTTAGATTCTCTCCGACAGTCATGCAGGGAGCCAGGGAATGAGCGTTATGGTCAGTTCATCACCAGCTCTTTCTGCCACTGCGCAGGAAGAAGAGTCCTTCCCCTGCTCCATCATGGGATCCATCCCATGGGAGATAGTTCCTCATGAAATTCTTCAGTGTGAGTTCTCTCTCAGGCTACTGTTCTGCACGTACAGCTCCAACATAGCTGCCTTTCCACGGGACGCTGTCCTTCAGCAACAAGTTGCCCCACGGGGTCAAAATCCTTCCAGGGAACCTGGTCTAGCATGGGTTCTTCTCTCCATGAGTCAGCTGGTCCTTCCCAGAGCCCTGCTCCAGCACGGGCTTCCCACGGTACAGTGGAGATTTTTCATAGCCATAAGTAGAGATGCAGAAGTGGATTAAAATTCTCAGAAGGAGAAAAGAGATTAATTGAGAGCCAGCAAACTAGAATAAATGAACTGATGAGGGATGGCTAAGATAACATGGAGGAAAGACTACCGCACATTGGTTTTAGAATCTCTGCTAGCTCAAGGGGGAAGAGTTTGGGTATTGATTTATAAGATACAGTCTTTGTGGAAAACAAAGTTTAACATCTAAGTCTCTACTTTTATGACTATCCTGTATAGCCCAGAAGAAGTTATTATCATACAAAAATAAAGAGCTAAAACTGTACTAGCAAACAGAAGCATGTCAGGGATCCATTTCCTACTTCTACAGTTAATTGACATGGTTTGGCTGTACTCACAATGTTAAAATATCTAAGATTCTAACATAGTGTACTTGAGAGCTGTTTTGAAAACTGTGCTCTGGCTTAAACCTCTCTGGGAGACTGATACTTGATCCAGGCATGTGACAAATGGTTTAGTATAAATTAGAATATTTAACTACCAGAGGTGTCTAATTTTCCCAAGCTGTTGCTGGAAGTATTTTTAAGTATGTGGCAAGGCAGGATAATATATGTTTCAGCTCTCTTGGATTATTTTCTGTGAGACGTGGTTATAGTAAGAAACAACCAGGCCCTCTACAGGAACAAATCCTAGTAAAGCTGAAGTAGTCAGACTCTCTAGAGAAATAATTAGCAGGGATTATAGACCAATCTGGCAAGTTGTAGGTGGAAAGTGAAATTTAAACTTCTGGAACAGTTGCATTGAGAATGGATTGGCTCCAAAGGGCCTGCAAAGGAATCTTCTTTATAAAAATTCAGTATGTCCTAAATCTTTGGATATGTTTAAAGAAATATTGTTAAAATAGAACATTTATGAATATTAAGCAACTTAGAAGAAAGATAAATAAACACAGTACCCTTCTTACTCTTACACAGAATGACTTGTGTACACAATACTGATCTTATCACTCTTCATACTGAAAAAAAATCACCAAAAATACATCACAGAAATTGTAATTTCCTTGAATGTATGCTTTGTTTAAATTTATTGTTTATGAGCTCCACAGTTCTGTGAAGGGCTTTTCCCCCCATTCTTTGTTTAGATAAAGAGAAGAAAAGTCAGTGTTAGATTCTGGGAAACTTTATCCATATTGTAAATCATTAATATCTGAATGTTTATGAGTATTAGAGGTTATAGCTTGTACTATATCCTAAACTAATTTAAATATTTTCTTTTAGTGTGAAAAAAATGAAAACTATCAAGAGAATCAATCTTGTATAGAGTGCTAATTGCTCATAAAGTAGCACAAACATCACAAGCAATATAAATGGTCTTTAAGTGCCACAGGCTAGGTCCATTAGATTAATGAGCCAACGGCTCCAACTTTGATGCCTTTTCTAATTATGCATTATTCGCCATTTCTTTCAAAAGCAAGACATCTAATTAATTAGGTACAAAATGTCATCTATAGGTCATTGACAGCAAGGGAGATCACCACTCACTCGGTTTAGTCTTCAGGCAAAATTATTACTCCTCTGGGATTACCACCAAATGTCATTATTGAATCAAGAAGAGTTTCTGCAGTAGGAAGATTAGGGAAAAGAAAGGATAAAAACCCCACAAATCCTTTCCTTTTCACCCTGAGTCATACACAGAATTATCTGTTCGACCTTAAGTAGGTAAATACAATACTCCTGAGATGCCAGAAATTAAAGACTCCCTTTTAATCACATAAAATAGAAGGATATTACAAAGTCAAAAGTGTTTCATAAAGCTCTTAAACAGTGGTGCTAACTGCTGAATTACCCCAGTAAAATTACTTAGCTGAAAGTTCCTATTTTTACTCAAACTTTCAACTCCTAAACTGCCATCTTGAAGTCAGAGTGTCCACTTATTTTACAAAATGTGACACTGCAGCATCCTCTGAGTTAATTGTAAATTTTTGCCTTGATTTAGGGCATAATCCAATTCCCACTGATTTCAAGGCCACAATTTGGAAAAATGCAGGATTGTTTAATGATTCCATCATTATACAGCTGCAGGTCTGTTAGATTGCCTTTAACTTGTGGAAAAGTAATTGAAACAGAGTTATTGAAAGTGCACGACTCTTGATACCAAAAAATAAAACTGGTTTATTCCAGCTGCTCTGTCTACAAATGAGAAGAAATGCTATCACTTATAACTTGCAAGGAGATAAAAAACATTGTCAGGTGCTTTCTCAATTTGATTTATTCTCCTTTTTCCAAATGTAAAAGCTTATATTCTTGATAGAGCAGTCCTAGTTAGACAATCTATAGGCTTTTAAAAGAAATGCCATGGTTGAGCTGACTGGAATACAAAATTTATATTCAGCCCTACAGTGTGAGGTATTAAGATGCTCTTTCATTTTAAACTGGAATAGAAAGTTAAAAGTATTTCTTTATTATTTCTCTGTGAAGGAACTACAGGTCTCCTAGATATTAACCTGTCATATTGTGTTTAGAAGCTAGAAGACTGTCCAAAAGGTTGTCCTCTGCTCCATTCTGCCCCATTCTTTCCTGTGTGGTAAAATGTGAACCAAAAAAAGAAGAAAAAAAGTGCATTTTCCTTTATACCCCTAGTAAATGTAGATCATATCTTTGGGGTGATAAGTAAAGAAAAAATATAATTCTTTCCTATCTTTCTAATTAACTTATTTTCTCTCAGAAAATATCAGTTCTGATGTTGATGTCTCAGGTTTTTTAAATGTTTGTAATGAAATCTTGCAAATTTGAACCCCATTACTTGTTCAGATGAGAAAGTGTATGTGAAAGTAGATAAGTAAACTGATATAAGCAGGCAGCAACACAATAATTATTATAGTACTATTATTAATATATGTAGTTGTAAATAATTTGCCTGTGTTTTCTCATACTGCAAAACAGGAATTTTTTATTACAGATAATTAAGATGCTCAGAGATCTCAGTTTCTTTTTAATAGGTACTTCATACAGTTAATTTGTTTTCTGCATTCCTTTGTGGTGATTTAAGTGTTTTACACCTAGGAATATATATTTGAAATTCTGTTCTTTAACTAGAACTTGGTGGTATTCGGAAATTACTTTTATCTGCAGGGAAAAAAGATGGAAGTGAGAGAAAAAATATTACATGACAAGCTGGGAACCATAGACTGGAATTTTTTGCTAAGGCAAAGATGATATGATCAGCTACAGAATTTTCATGATCCTAATGAAGAGCCAAAACCCCAGTTTGCCAACCTATACATTGACTTCAGCAGAATATCAAAGGCTTGCAAATCATTTTAGCATCTAGACTTTTAAAATTTAATCAGGGAATTACAAATGTTGGTAAATTAGGGCCTGATCTTTCAGACCTTTAAGTCAATGAGAGTTTTCCTATTAAGTTAATTGAAAGCAGAGCTGAGTCCTTTCTACTTCAAGGTGTCATAGAAAACCACATGTTGAAAAGAAAATCAAAACTACTCTTCATCTGTTTTAAAAGACTCTTTACCTGATCAATCAACAATCAATATATTGTTTTGGAGTGGAAACCTCCTCTTAATGCAAATAGTAAGATAACCAAAACCTTCAGCATCCATTTGTCTCCATAAAAGAACAAAGAAATGAAGAGGAACATGCCTGTGCTAATATGAGGCTCATTTGTATTTGTGCTGAAAAGAAGGTTAATAACACAGAGATGTTTTCATTTTTGCTAAGCAGAGCTTACTGAGTGTCAAGAATTAGGGTTGATTTGATCTTTATATTACAACAAGCCAAACTCAGGATACAACCACCTTAGCTCCCAAAATTTTGTTGCAGCTTTAAGGAGAGACAATTTCTCTACTCCCTTGCAAGAAAATTGTTTTTTTCTGTAATCTAAAGTAAAAGTCCTGGTTGTGGACAGGAGTTGAGATACTGCTGACATTCCTTTTAAATGGAGGATTTTTATAGAAGCCAAATCAATTGAAGCTCAAGTGAATCAGCTGTAAAAATTGCTTCATATTTTGTAATCTTTCAAACGAATGCACTGACAACTATCTGGGTTTAAAAGAAAGGAGTCAGAAATGATCTTGCATTTGTTTAGAATTGTACACAATGTGTTAGCAAAAGCAATCAATACCTAATTACGAGCCTATCTCTGAGACCACAGTCCTCTCTATTCTAATGTTTTCCACAGAGATAAACCACTTGCTGCATGACCTGACACATTTGTTTTGATAGCTCTGCTTCAAACATGACAGTGAATGTCATAGTCTAAGAATAGTCTCCTGCCTCAAAAAACTCCCATAATTCTATAAGTTTTATTATGTCACCTGCGAAAGTTTTTACAATGAACTCTGGTTTGTTTGGTTCCTCTTTTGTCCTTGAACAGTGACTCCAAAGACACATTTACACTAAAAGGTTTTCAATACTACTGCCAAGTTGTTAATAAGCAGTCAAGGGTTTCCAAGGCCTTTGCAGAACTGAATTCTACCTGAGAAAAGCTAGCTGTGGGATGCAGATTAATTCTATCCAGGTTTTGTCAATAAATCTAGACTAAGACAACAGTCTTGTTGAATTTTCTGTCCCAAATGTATCCAGAGACAGCCATCTCTAAACTCAGGACTGGATTTCAGTTTCCATTTCAGGACCCAAATCACAGAAGTAGGAGGTGCTAATGGCTTAATTGTAATTAGCTCAAGCAAGTCAGCAAAACATGACAAGAAATCAAGGTATAAGCATAAATTACCCTGTGCATACACAGTTGTCATATAGATGTATAAACAGCAGTCAGGCTATTACAGTTTTCATTCCAGCTTGCTTGTCCATTTTCCAAGAAGCAATCTGAACCTAACAAATAATTGTAATGAGACACCTATGTTAATAGTAAAACCCTCCCAAATTTCATGCATGCTTTACTACTTTTCTCACTTTTCATGTAAAAGCAAAATAAAATGAAACATCAATGCTGGACTTCCCAAGATCAATCATTTTTGCCATATTCAGAAGATTGTACATGAAAGTCTGCATGTAATGGAACTGACCCAGCAAATTATGTCATAACAAGTCTTCCACATTCTCTGGTCACCAGAAGGAACTAAAAATTGTTCTTATCTGAATCCATGAATAGCAGTGTCACACCTGTACAAACCAAGCATGTAATTATCTGATAAATTGCATGGGCAAATAGCTAATTTGCAACCTACTAGTTAATATTTAAATGTGAAATGTTTCAACTCTTCTACTTTCCTAACTTAAATCATCATTGTCTGTGAATTCTCTACCTTGAAGACAAAAATTACACTCAGATTTTGGAGTCACAGTACTTATAAAAGAAGGATACTGATGTCTAAATATCTAAAGTAACTAAATTCATGCCCAACTTTAAACACTATCAGTATTTTATTTAAAGAAATACTTATTGAGCACGTGAATCGCTTGCTTGCAGTTTTCTCTAAGTGTTCTAAGTTCATAGCTGAATGACTGAGCTGCTAATTATCATGGATCAGAAGACCCTGAAATAACAATAATAATAATATTAATCATCATCATCATCATCATAGAGAATAATAAGACATGAGAAAGAGGGTATTGACATGGATCTTTGATGTAGTTAAGATCTGATCTAGAGTTCAAGAGACCTGAGGATATGAATGTGACTGTGGATCAAGACAGGAAGGCAATGCATTCACCTGCTAGTGAACTTCAGCCTGTATCAACTGGAGAGGACAAATGTATTTGTGCTTTGCTACTCAAGTTTTGTAGTTCTTTTGACTGCTGTTGGTGTTTATGTGGGTAGCAGTAAGGATAACGTTCGCTGCTCCTCTTGATTTTTTCTGTATATTGGTTGTATGTGTGTGTCTGCTTGGGTGTTTGTACCTCCTGCTGTAGAATGTGTGCTCAACCTTACTTCTGTCTGGATGTACAAAAAAGAATATCAGCAAACATTGGAGAGTAGAAACCTCCTGAGTATTAAAGTCTGCTGGATTCAGGTTCCCTCAACAGATGCATTTAAAAAGTATATGAAAATAAGAAGGTGATCTTACTCATAATAAATGTATTGTTCCCCAAATATTGAACAACAAATGGATGCTGGTTCCTGCTGATTTGTTGTCCTACAACAGCCTCCTGCAGAAACTTCTGGATAAGGAGGAAGTCCCTAATATCATTAGTCACCACTTTCTCAGGAAAATTTTCTTTCAATTTTTACAAGTTTTTCTTACAGGTATTTACTAAAAGAAGTAACATAAGCCACCTTATTCTGGATGTTTTTTACTGAAAAGGCTGGATTCACATATTCAGCCATTTATATATGCACTCAATGTTCTTGCTTTCCTCTCTTGAATACATCCCCACCATAAAAAGACAAAACTCATGCCTTTGACATATATTAGTCAGACTGTTCTTGAAGTAAATTTTCCCCTTCACAGAGTAACTCAAAAGATTATATTCGAGTGACTTCCTTTACCAATAATTGCAGCTCATATTTACATGAATGATGGGAGAGATCCAATTGTTAAAGCCCTTCAGCATCATCCCAGATTTTGATCTTTTCTACCTTATTTACATGCACTCATTAGTAATTATTGTGCATTTTTTTATATACAAACCAGCCCACTGTCTTGTAGGCTGGTTTACTTTTTTCTAGCCCTCCTGAAAGGCTGTACTATTGAAAATGAAGATCCCTGACACTTCCACTGGAATGTCTTAGAGATTGCAAGGCACATTTATAACTGAGAAATCTTATCTATACAAAAGAAAAAATGAGATTTAAGTGTTCTGTTTTTCATGTCTAATATACTATTTTTTTCAACTGCACTCTACCCTGGTACACAGTTTATTTGGCATTGTATTTACTTCATTTAATCATTTCTAACAGCAATTATGAAAACTCCTCCTTGCATCTTATCATCTGATCTTTCACTTGTGTATTTTCTTTCAGTGTTGGCAGAAAAAACGAGAGGTCTTTTTGTCTTACAGATACCTAGAGTATTTACCTCTTCATTTTAACACAATTTTCCATCAACAATCTCATTAAATCTTTTTATCTTTTGTTTGCTGGAAACAAAATACTTCAGAATAGTTTGCTATGTAACTGAATAGAAATCTCCTGTCATCAGCGTCTTCAATAGTGAAGTTTCTGCTATTGTTCATTTTCATTGAATCTCTTTTATCTGTCACCAAGTCTTTATATTATCATTTTTAGAATTAATTTTCCTGCAAATGTTGGATGAGCAAAACATGCCAGTTTGTTTATGCTTGAATTAATTTTTCTGGTTTTTAACAGGCAAAGCTATTGCTGTGCATTTTCACAGTAGTTATAAGTTAACCCCAGCCAAAAGACAATGTGGAATACTCCTTTATCCAAATTAGATCAAATGCCCAAGTACTCTCCCTCCCGATTTCCTCACCCCTAGCCTACTCATTCTGGGGGAAAGAGCAGGAAAAAAGAGAAAGCTTTGATACTGTGCAAGCAGTGTTGAACCATATTCAAAACCCTGGTGTGTTACCTACACTGTCAGGGCAACAAATCTAAACCACAGGATCGTACAGGCTGCAATGGAGAAAGTTAACCCGTGTCAGCCAGACCCAGCGCAGTGATCTGCACATGACTACTCAGTGGTGAGACTCTCAGAATCTGAATGAGCTGTGTGGCAAATTATTATGCTTGTGAGCTGCAAACTGGTAGGCACCCTCTGTATTCTGACTTTCAGAATACCTCTGACTAACCTCTGAAGTACTAGAAGGAAATGAACTTGAAGAATGCTTTAAGTGCTAAAAGAACTCATGCTTCTCAAAAGATTCTCGATAGTACTTCTTCTCTGTTTATGTTCTACCCTTGCAGCTGAGGGAGGGAATAAGAAATCTTTGTCATTCTCCATCATTGGGAAAGACCTCAAACTCTGAAATGTGTTGGCAGCAGCTGATAAGCTCTCCTGTGACCACTTCTCAAAGGGTTAGGGATGGAAATGCCAAATCTCCCATCTTTGGTGGACTGGATGAGTGCACTATGCCTCTTAGTTGTACAACCAAGATTTTATTCTTACTTTTAATCTACAAAATAAGTTTATGCTTGACTGAGCAAAGCAAACAAAATTAAAAGGAACAGTTACACTCTTTCTATTACACCCTTGCCTGTCATGTAGAGTAAAATGACAAACTACTACCTGCAGGATTAACATTGCTGAAGCCACTACAAATTAAACACAAATTGCTGTAACATTTTTGACAAAAGGAGTATGTTTTTTCTTTATACAGTATTACACAGATACTTCAAAATACTTGTACTTTGAGTGACTTACCCTGAGAAGAAGGACCAGCTGTGGTAGAAGCAACAAAGATAATTTGATAACTGTTTGAGTTTTAAGAGAAGTTTGGAATCAAGAGATGGAAAAGGTGACCACCCAGTTCTGGCACTATATACTCTGCCCTCACAGTTAGCTTTCAGACTGATATTATTTCAAGGACTTTTTGGTGCATTGGTCTCTGTAGAGAAGTCTTTCAGTGACTAGAGGAAAGGTAACTCCTTTTCGATTCTGTCTGTGATGTGTAGCTCTCTGTGTCCATGCCATGCTGCTCTTAGTAGCCTTCTTTTGTCTACTACAACACATTGCTTGCAGCCCTCTGACTCCTTTGGAAAATTTTTCTCTCTCATCCTGAATTATGCCACCTGGTCATTTCTGTACAGTCTAAGTTGCTCCTTGAGCAGGAGTAATTTCCCTCTCTTAGAAAAGGTTTCATACTTTGCTTTGATAAATATGGTACAGTATAAATTGTAGGCATGAGTCTGCGTAAATCAGTACTAGCCCCATACTGAACTTTCATAATCCTGCACCACAGCCAGAAGAAGATTTATTATTGCTGCTCCTTGTTGAATTCATATTGAAGCACACAAGGTGTGCTCACTTAGTCTGATCTCGTGGGAGGGCTATAACCTCTAGCAGAGAGGTGGCAGTGAATATCTGATAAAGGTAATGTCTTTAAACTCATCAGTTTGATTCAGAAGAGGGAGACTAAGCAGTGTTGGGTAATGATAGTATTTAGCATGTTGCATAAAAGAGCCTTCTCAATGTCTTTAAATAAATGACTTAATAAATAGCTGAACTTTGACTTCATGAATAGACTCTGCTTTAAGCAGGGAGTGAAGTGTTAAGCTCCCATGTTCCCTGATTTTTTCAATATTGTCTTGAGTGCATTCTTTCACCCTTTTTTTCTTCAGCTGCTGTGGTAGAAACTCTGTTATAGCAAGGTCAACAAACAGTTGCATTTATATCTGTGAGTGGAGTGCAGGTGTAGAGATGAGCTGAGGAGGGCATTGCAGGAGCAGGAGCGCCTCTGCCCTAAGATGAAGCCTGCCATTGCTGTAACTTTGTGCTAGCTGATTCATGGAGCAGTAATAAAGGTTATGGCAGTCAGTAAATAACCTGTCAAATTCCTACTGCTTCCCTTACCCAATTCAAAGGATTCATCAATCTCTGTACACACTGTGCTGCACATCTGGGTTGCTTATTGATGACCTGGATCATGTTCATCAGTTCTTTGCTCATTTAATGCTTCTATAATCACCTCAAGCCCATGTAAACCCTTTCAGAACCACTGAGGTGTGAAATATCTTTGCTTTTGGTGTTCAAGGTGCCACTCTCTCCAAACTGACTATGCACTTAACAGAACTATAGACTGGTGTAAATCCACCATCCTTTCCCTCTGGAAGCATCTTTATTAAAGAGCAGTAAGTATCCCTAACTCAAAAGATGCACAGAGACAGGCATGCACACAAAGTAAAAGTACCCTATCCTCCTCCCCACTGCTCCTTTCTTAATTCTACTTTTAAAATCTATTTTTATGGTAAAAATACAGGGGTTTTATAACACAATTGGCATTTTAAATATTTCTTTTTAGGAATAGGGATAAAATTATTACTTTTTGCTTGCTCAATTTTTCTATGAATTGCTAACAAAGAGACAAAAGCAGTGTTGATTGAGTTTTTAGGCCTGCTCACAGAATATTTCCTTCAAAACACTAATATCCAGTAGAATTGAAACATTTTTTCTGTGACAATTTAGTGTAATGGCATATGGGTTATAAAACCAAAACTACACTATTTTTTTTTCTTTCTTTTGTGAAAGAAAAAGTCGTACTCCACTAAGAGATGCGATAAACAGGCAAGAGAAAAATGTGAGCATATTTTCTGGAGAGCACCCTCACAAGAACTGCATTCATGCCATCAGCTGTTTCTCTCTGGCTTCCCCAGGATATAGTCAGCCTCCAGCAGAGACTCCTATAAATCTGGAAAGGCAGAAGAGCCAGGCATTCCATGATGTCCATTAAAATCTTCAGTGTGATCAATCTGTTTTGTGTAGAATGTAGCTGGTGCAAACCCCCTAAGATCTATATACAAGTAAACTGAGAGTGTGTACTTAAAGTGTTTTTCTCCTCTATGTTCATTGCAGGAAAATTAGCTTCCTGTAAGGAAACTGCTGTTGGTGAAAAAGACTTAGTAATCTTCCTTTGAGTGTTGCTTTCTAGTTAACAAGAAAAAAAGTAATTGCAACTACTTCAACTTGAGCTGCCTATTGTTTTTTTCATTCTGTTTTAAAAGGAAATCCCAGTGCTTTGTGATCTAGATATAGATATTTACTATAAATTGAATTTTTAAAATAGGATATGACTTCTCAATATTCTGTTGAAACTCAGTCAGATATTGAATGCAGTAGCTGTGTCTTTATTATTAAATCTGAACTTGGAATAAAAATCTATAGAAATGCAGCCTTTAGCTTTTGCAGAGATTTTTATGGCTTTTGGGGTTTTTTTTAAATTCAAAATCTTACTGAAATGTGAAGACTCTTCATGAAGCTATGAATGATACATATTCATTCACTGGAATTACATCAGAACTACATTTTTGGCCTGTGTTTAATTTGAAGAATACTTTTTCAGAAATGAATCTTGGTATTAGCATACAGATGGAATTGAACAGTATGTCAATACTGACTGACAAAGCAGATAGATTGCTGGTTGCTTTATTTTAGATTAGTTCTAAATTTTCTCATGGAGAATATAAAAATGTAAAAGAGCATTTCAATTTCCCATTTCATTTAAACTGAGAAGAAAGCAATAATTCAAGAAAAACTAATAAAAAACTGATGTTAGAATATGATTGACATGTGGCTAAAATGTGTTTCAGTTGTAAAGACAGCCCAGTGCTAATAAAACAACATTGACTGACTTGTAACCTTCAGGCCTCCCTTGCTCACATATAATTGATTTTAAAACAGCATCCAAAAAAGAAAAGATGCTGTTCTATATCTGCATGGATTTTTCCTGTGTTATTCTGTCTTTGTTAGGAAGCATTTGAAATTAAATTACAACATATCCTAGGGTGAATATAAGTAGTTATTTATTTATTTGCTATTTTATGAAGAAAAAAAAAAAGAAGAAAGAAACATTTTGAGCTCCACTGTGAAGTTAAAATGCTTTATTTGTGTGCACTTCCTAATAGTTGAAAATGCATGGGAGGAAGTGTGATAATCTGATTATCTGAGTGAAAAAACTTCTAAAATTTGTACACTGCTGGAGACAGAAGGAACATTCAGATGTACCTTGTTATTAGGGTAAGGTATACTAATTATTTTATTTGTTTATATGCATTAACATCTCTCATTTTCTGAGTCAGAGTACATGGAAGCAAATCCTAGAAAAGTAAATATTTACATTTATAAATTTGATTTAGTGGCTAGAATTTGTCTCATAACAACTTCAGCCTCCTTATATCATCAATAAAGAGAAGCAGTCTCCTCATTCTAAACTAAACACCACAGATACTCACTCACTCTCCCCTGGTGGGACAAGACAGAGAATCAGAAGAGTAAAAGGTAAAAAACTTGTGGGTTGAGATAAAGGCAGGGAAAGCAAAAACTATGCACACAAGAAAAGCAAAACAAGGAATTCATTCACCACTTCCCATGGGCAAGCAGGTAGTCAGCCATCTCCAGGAGAGCAGGGCTCCATTGCATGTAGTGGTGACTTGGGAAGAAAACTCCATCACTTTGAATGTCCCTTCCTATCCCTTTTCTCCCCTGCTTTGACACCCTGAGCATGCTGTCCTATGGTCTGGGCTCTCCCTTTGGTCAGCTGGGGTCAGCCACTCCATCTGTGTCCCCTCCCAACTTCTTCTGCACTCCCAGCTTCATCGCTGGCGGGCTGGGCTGAGACATTTCAGAAAAGTCCTTTACATTGAGCAAGCACTGCTCAGAAATAATGTAAGCATCCCTGTGTTATCAACATTGTGTCCAGAATAAATGCAAAATATGGCCCCACATTATTATGCAGAATTTTTTTCATATTATTATGAAAATAATATTATGCAGAAAATTAGGTTTATCCCAGCCAAAAAAACAGTACAAAAGACCAAAGGAACAGCTCTACAGAATTTTATTTTCTGTTTAATGCAAATGAGGTGATTAGTTCAGAAGCAAATGACTGTGCCACAGATGTCTGAAGAAGCTATAATAAATCAAGCATATCTGTCACTGTAAACCAAAATAGCCTGAACATACCACTGCAGTCTCTCAAAAATGAAAGGTTTAATTATGAGACTTTTTTTCTTTACTATGATTTCTATTGCTCTTTGGGATTTTTAAAACCTAGCATCACTTAAATGAACAGTAAAACTGTCATTTCTTCCTTTGTACTTCAATTCAAACCTCAATGTGTGACATAATTAGTATAATTACAGAAATGGCAACCAAAGGATGCATAGGCTTTGTTTCTATTCTATTTCTTTCCCACCATTATGGACATATCTGCACTATAGAACAACTTAGTTCTTGAGAAGAATGAAATCCCCAGTCTGATGCATAAATTTCAACTCAGCCTTGGGATCCAAACTCAAATCAACTGTTTCCTCAAAGTAAAACCATCAGGTTTTACTTTGCACCCAGATGCACCGGGTTTGCATCTGGTTAATGACATTTTCTCAGAGCTGCATCAAAAGACATTATGAATGGGCTTTCTCTCCCTCCTTTTTCCTTTTCCCTTCTTTTTTCCAGCTACATAAGCTGCATTTCCTCAGCCTTTCCTCATAGGCCCCATGCTCCACCAGAGACCACTGTGGTGAACACATTCAGCTCACACACCTTCTTTATTTTGAGGATACAAAAACAGACACAATATTCTACACACAATCTTAAAAAGTGTAAGTAGAGAAAAAAAATCTTTTTGTCAGGTGGCTGTGTTCCCCTTTAACAGCTCAGGAGGCTTTTGGCTTTCCCTAGTGTCAGGTTGCAGGCCCCATGTCCTTTCTGCAGAGCTTCATCCCAGCCACTCAGTCTCCAGCCTACTGCTGCAAGGGATTCCTCTTTTCTAGGTGAGGGACTTTTTATTTGTCCTTGAGGAAGTTCATAAAGTTCCTGCCAACCCACTCCTGCTGCCTGGCAAGTGTCTGGATGACAGCCATGATACTTTGACTGCATTGGACGTGCTTTTCAGGGCAGTATCATTTGCAAACTTCACACAGGTGGATATCCACAACATGATTTTGCCTCTCTGTTCAAATGAATATTTGTACACTATTGTTCTCAATTTGCTGCCTACAAGTCTTGTGCTGAGCTGATAACCAGTGGCATTGCAGTGGCCATAGGCAGGCACTGAGTTTCCCTACCTGCCTGGAGTCAGTCAGCTGGGATAAAGAGAGTCTGAGAGGAGCTAGGAGCTTCCTTCACAGGCTGCTGCTATGAGCAGGTAGTACCATAGGAAGACCTAGGAACACTTATAGCAGGTATTTATAGACCCAGTCTACAGCTGAATAAAATCTGAATTATTAAAAAATATTGAATAAATTCTCATTAAGAAATTTGGGGGATAAGCAAGTGGAGGCACAGGTATACCCCATTTTAATTAATATCTTTCTGTCTATAACATCATTGTATTTGAATGCACCCTCACCCTCAGATCTCTAGACAATTCCTGGTTTTAATCTCTCTTCCACAGCTGTGATCGAGGATTAAAGGAAAATTAATTGTTTGGATAGAGGTAAATATGGTAGATGAAACTAAATGATTAGTAGGTACTTGCTGGCTACAGTGCAGTTAAGGTAATATTATCAGGGACTCATTGACAGGAGAGAAATGAATATTTGTAATGTGAGGTTATTAAGAAAGTGATGATTTCTTTTTTTTTTTTTTTTTTTGTCCTTAAAGAAAATTGAAGCATCCCAAATTCTTAGATCAGAGGTTTCCCAATGATTGTTCATGCTCTGAATATATCAGTCAACTTATAGTGTAACCTTAGAAAAGATTAGAAAATGTCAAGGACAGAATCAGGACAATCGTAATTTTGCTCTTTTATAAAAAATACACCCGGAGATAGGCAGCATGTATCCCTTTCCCTCTAATCATGAAGAGATATGATAGTACCTTGCATAATACTTTATATATGACTGTGCTGTTTCATGATTAGAATTATGCTGCATCCAGCCCCTTGCAAGTACAGAAGCCTAGGGCTGGCTCATTGCACCCAGCTTGCATTGTGTGCTTAGAGAAAATCTTGCTTTTAGGGTTGTCTTCTTCTTTTCTTTTCTTTTCTTTTCTTTTCTTTTCTTTTCTTTTCTTTTCTTTTCTTTTCTTTTCTTTTCTTTTCTTTTCTTTTCTTTTCTTTTCTTTTCTTTTCTTTTCTTTTCTTCTCTTTTCTTCTCTTTTCTCTTCTCTCTTCTCTTCTCTTCTCTTCTCTTCTCTTCTCTTCTCTTCTCTTCTCTTCTCTTCTCTTCTCTTCTCTTCTCTTCTCTTCTCTTCTCTTCTCTTCTCTTCTCTTCTCTTCTCTTCTCTTCTCTTCTCTTCTCTTCTCTTCTCTTCTCTTCTCTTCTCTTCTCTTCTCTTCTCTTCTCTTCTTCCCTTTCCCTTTCCCTTGTTTTTTTGAAACCTCCCTGCAGTTGTTGCATCCTCATCATTTAGAGACACAAAAGCCTCTTTCTCCCTTTCCACTTCCTGCCACCAGAGGGGCTGCAGCATGGTGTTAAGTCACAGAAATACCAAACACTTCAGAGACATGATTAATGGCAGTAGCTACTTTGCTTGATGGATTTTGATCCCCCAGCAGAAATCTGGCATCAATCATGTGGTTGAATTCCTCTCTGCTGCTAGATGATTTAGTATCCCATGTCCTGTGTTCTACAACTTCCATTTGGAGCTGAACAATTTCTCTGTCACTTTGGAAGTGTAGCAATAATTTCCGCTCTGCTTTAGATTCCAAGGTGTTGGCAAGTCACCGCTTTTAGGACACACTACAAAGGGGTTCATTAGAACTATGAGAATAGGGAAGACACTCCATTAATTATCCTTCAGCCAGTAATACATACTCTCCTCCGCAACCCCATTAGAGACAAAACAGAATTGCTGTTAATTTCAGATACATGTGTGTTCTGTTTGGAATTTACTTGCACTTTGTGAATATAATCTTGTGTCACGGTATAGAACTTTTGAACTTCAGAATTACTGCTGAACTTCTACAGATGGTATTTCCACATAAAAATCAGAACTTTTAAGTACTAAATCACTTAAATGCTTGAAATCTCAGTAATGGAGATATCCAAACATTTTACCATTATATTAATATATATTAATATATATTAATTAATATATATTAATATGAATTAATTGAATTAATATGAATTAATATGAATTAATATGAATTAATTATGAATTAATATGAATTAATATGAATTCTGAGAATGCTAAGTAGGCTTCCATCTAATATTAATATTATACTAGTAAGTTTAACTAACCAGTTAATAAAATTTTGTAATTAATTGTAAGCAAGTTAATAAATAAAACTCAAATCAAGTGGAAAAAGTTGTAACAGAAAACAAAAGCTAAGAAAAAAAATTGCCATCAGACTCCAGATAAGTATCTTGCAAACTGAAGTATTAGCAGAATTAATTGTTCAAATACCTCTGTGAAACAATGATGCAAATAGAGAGAATTAATTATAAAATGGCTTTGATCAGCCTCAAAGAACACATCTATGGGAAGTCATGTCAGGAGCTATGGGACTCTGAGTTTAACAATTTACAGAACCACTTTACTGTCTGCAATTCTCAGAATGCACAAATAATAAGCTGTCCTGACAATGCAACAGTTCATCCACATCAATTTTTAAATTGTGATTCTTGCAAAAAGTGCATTAGTATCCCTTTCTGTCAGGAGAAATGTCTTAGACTTCAGGCCCTGAATCAAGCTAGGATTATTGGGGTAGCTAGTGTACTCTAGTGTGGGATTCACATTCTCTGAACCTGAGAGAAGCAGCAAGAGAAGCAGAGAAAAGAATGACCAAAGTTCTTATCTCATTTACTGCTCCTGTGTTTTGGAACACGTAGAATGTGTTAGAAGATTATTTACCTGAAAGAATTTACTTGATTAGATTCTAGTGTGAGTGTTTTGTTTTCTTAACCAATCTCTGCAAACTATGTCCTGATGTTGGTCAGGAGACAGTCAGGAGATTTGGTTGAGTGCTTGTGCAGTTTCAGTTTAGATGTAGTGTAATATAGTATAGAATAATATAGTATAATAAAGTAATAAATTAGCCTTCTGATATACAGTCAGATACATCATTTCTCCCTGCCATGGGGGTCATTTAATTTCCGATATTCTAGTTCTGGTTAAACTATTAAGTTAGAACAAGCCACAGTCAAGATCCCAGGCATAACCATTTATATAACACAAATTATTTGACATAAACAAAAAACCCAACAAATCAAGGAAATTCTCTATTACACGTTTTACTTACATCCCCCTCTCTCTGCCCAATATACACACCTAGTATCTGATTTCCCAAGCATGAGCATGACTATCCACCACTCCCAGCATGTGTAATTAAGCAGCCCTCTGACTCATCAACATCTGTGAATGCACAGATCACTGTACTGTAGTTTGCTATCATTATAAAAAGTCCTTCCTCTCTACTCTGAGGAAGCCTGGCAGAAGCTTTTGGGCCAGTGCAAAGTTCTCCTTGAGAGCTACAGCTCTAATTAATCAAATCCTATGCTGCTAAAGGTGACCAGGAGTTCTCTCCATCATCCACTTTGTGCCAGTCCTTTGTCTCAAACCTATCCACTGTCTCATTGTCTCTGTTAGCACTGTGACTGTAGGAGAGACCTATCTCACACTGATTGCTCATAAATAAATATGGTAGTAGCTGCCATAGGACTAACCTTCTTGCAGTGTGTAAACTGATCTTTGGGCCAGAGTCAGTAGACTTTCTGCTGTATCTGCAGGGAGTAATTTTGAGGGACGCACCAAAAATAATAATTAAAATAAAATAAAAAATTTTCCCAACTTAACCACCAAATATTTCCTCTTTGGTAGGCCTGTTATTAGTCTATTTCTTCTATTCTATCAATATGAAATGCCTTTTGGTGTGAGACTGTGTCATGCTTTGAACAGATGTACCTACAACATCATCCCCTCTAGGTACTGAAACACCTTCAGCAGTAGGGAAATCAGACTGCCAAAGCAAGGCCCTTAGGTCTCCCTTACAGCCTCCAAGAAAGTGCTGGGTGCCTCTGAGAAAGAGTGAAGAAACCTTTTGAAATGTAAAAACTCTTCTGCCTTCCAGCAGATATGTTGGAACTATGGGAAAGCTTATGGAAGCTCATGGATTTAAGGTTGTTCTATGCTTGTTGGATCTAGTGTTTGCACTTCCTCAGCTGGATTTTCTACCAGACAGAAAATCACTCCTGTAAAGAAGTTCTTGAGCAGCAATGCACAATAATTTAGTTCAGGGATTATAATTTGTGGTCCATAAACTGCTGCAAGCATGTAATTATTCCTTAATAGTCCAAAACAAAATTATTACGAAAAGCAATATTATTGTCAGTGGCTAAAATTCTTAGTGCAAAAGTCTGCACTTGCATGCAAGTGGTTTCAGAATCTGTAAACTGCAAAAGTTAGAAAAAATATTTGTTCATTGATTGAGACATTAGCTCAGGAAATGGAAGACTTGTATTCTGTTCTGACTTCAGAACATTGCACTTACAATTCTTATATCCTGGGCATCAGCTGTAGTTGTTAATTACTTGTGGAATAAGCAGGAAAGCTGATTCCCCTCTCTTTCTATTCAAAATGTGTCATTCCGTAGTCAGGAAATAAAATGTCAACAAACTATAAGAAGAGCTAGAACAAAGGACATGACTCTGTCTTACAGAGTCTGGGATGAAAAAAATCTCAAAACTGTTGAGTGGTTTTACAGCAGTAAGACACTGAATAAAAGATGAGAAGAGTTGATATAGCACAAAATAAATTGCATTAGGGCCTCTAAACAGCATTACGCATTTCAAAATATTACACAATTTCTAAGGCATTTCAAGCCATTTAAGAAAAGGAATCAAAGCATTATGTGTTACCTAATAAATTATTTTGGATTAATAATTATGATATAATACTGCAATATCTTGTAATCCTTCCAAACTTGCAAGAATCAGTTACAAAACTGAAACTCCTGCTAGTACCATTTTACACATTCTTTCAAGGAATTTTGAGATGGGATATTCAGGAGAAATGAATAAAAAATTGTATTTATGGTCTTGTGGAGTGATCTTGCACAACTGGCAGATTGCTTTTTTACTGTAGAAAGAATCTCTATATCTCTGTGTCAGTGATTTATCTAGTGATTTTGTGTTTGCTGGCTCACTAAAGTACCACCTGTAATGTAACACCTTCTACTAAAACAGTATTATTTCCCAGAACACAATTTTTGTAACACAGTCTTTGCAAATATATCATTTAGGACAAAAATCATTTTTCCAGATTGGTAATAATTTCAATTTAATGACAAACTGTAATGTCTTTTTAGGAGTAATATACATGAATGAAAAGATATAAATCTGACGACCCTTCACTGAATTTTTACTGTTTTGTTGTATATCCTCCCAGACAAATGCTTTCTGTTTTAAGAGGCTACTTTAAACACTTGATTACCATAATTTTAGTAACTGACACTCCAAGCAAGAGCACCCTCCCTCCAAAATCACTGAAAATCAATGAAAATTTGTTGAAGAAGGATCCGTTTTCCATTAATGACATCAGTCCCTAAATTATTTTCCTTCTGGCAACAAAAGGAAAATACAGATTAAAGGAATTAAGGTAGGATGTGGGTAAAGAGCAAATTTAATAGCAGGTATCATATAAAAACACAGACTCACAGGCAACAAAATCAGAACCATCTCTGTCTGAACTGAGCACCAGTAGCCTATGCAATCTGTTTCACACTGTTCTGCCAGCAGGGCTCAATCTTGGCTCAGAAGAACCATCATCAACCCAGATGGAATAAAGCTATTTCTGTGCAGTCCCTGGTCTGTCCAACGAGATTGGTAAGGAGGGTGTCAGTGAGTACTCGGCAATAGGGACACCTGCTTGGAGCTGAATTGATGCCTACTGCACATCTTCATCTTGAGTGTGCTCTGGAACTCAACCAATGGCCTAAAACTGAAATACTCTGATAAAGAAACATCTGCATCAGAGAGTTAAAAACTATTGGCAGCAAAGGAAAGTAAAGCAACATGATGTAAAGAGAAAAACAAACAAACAAGGTGCATTCTATTATAAAAAAAAGTTTCTTATTATGCGATGTAGCCATCCATAGCTCACATGCATAATAGGTATTGGTATTATTATTAGAAATCATAATTATTTTTCCAATTTTATAGTATAAAACAGGTCAATATAGGAATAAAAAAATATTATATACTTATTTACTATTATAGCCCATTTTACTCCTTTGCTCTTTTTTTTAAAATCTTGGCTAGTATTTTAGGCATATCTACTTGAGCAAGAGCATAGAAATCTGATATATGCTTTGCTGTACATAAACTCATACAAATAAAACAGTGTGCTCTACAGCTCAGCTTATAAACTCTGAAATGTAAGGAGTTATTAAGTTCCAACATAATACGTCACAGATATGGTTGTGATTTTGAGACTAGAATTGTCTTAAGATACTCAAAATGAAATCCAGAAGCACTCAGACCTATATGGAGTATTGGCAACATTTCTGATGATTTCTTCATTGTTTTCAAACATTGTTCAGATTTAATATGATTTGTAGTTTTTTATTCCCCTAGTCCTGGGGAGAGAAAAAAAATCATCTTTCTCAATCATTTTATACACAACCAAGAATATTATCAATGCAAAATCTGGATATTATCTGAGGCCCAGTGTTAATCAACTGCTCTCTTGTCTGTCATTCACCATATTTTCAAAAATTTCTTCAACTGTTTTTTATTATGGTTTTACTCCTTGGCCTTCTTTTAAAACAGCAAGTATTTTCTAGCCATTTTTGCATTATATTCTAGTTTGTTCAGCTTTGTTTTTAGAAATCAAATTAAAAATGTATAATGAAATATTGAACTTGACAGGGGCTTCTAGCTCATGGTTCCCTTTTTCCTCTCTTTACATTTAATCACTTAGTATAATTCACTTCATAAATTAGCCCATTTCTTTCCTAGCAGTTCCTAGGCTTTTTCTCTCTTTTGGGGGTTTCTCTTCTTTTATTTAGGAGTCTTTGTTTCCTTCTTGGTTTGGTTTTGTTTCTATTACTCCTGTTAAACATTTTCTTTAGGATTCATTCCTCAACTCACACACATACATTCTCTGTCAAGGTTCCATTGATTATGCACAGCTATTCTATACCCATCTATGCTTGTGCCAGCACTGTCTGTTAGCTAAATAACTCTTTTGTGTCCCTTGGGTTTACCACTGGTTTATTTGTAGGCAACAATTACATTCCCTCTCATCCCTAGTTTTTCCAGACAAAACAGGTTGTGTTCATTTTGTGTCATTTATTTTTCTAAAGGTCCCAGTAGTCCTTCTCCTTCTTAAAATAATTGGATAAGGTGAAGATACAGTGATTGTCCCATATTTACTAGATAGCTCGAAGGATGCATATGCATGTTGGTCGAACGCTTTTGTTAATGGGAAATAATGATTGGGACTTTGAGTGACTGGGTTATCCAATTATAGTTGTTTGCTGATGGACCAAATAATATGATATAAATAGTAGCAGAATGTTGGAGGTCATCAGTTGGTATTGGAACATGGAAAATCACGACCATATTGTGCTCCTTTTGTAGTTTTAATTTTCTGTGATGGACATTCACTATATATGAAAATTTTAATAGTTACCAGGGACATAAGAATTTTGTTAATTTAACCACTGTGTATGTATATTTCATGCAATGTAATTAAATATAATCATTCTAGAAAGTCGTAAGAGCTGTGTAGGAGCTCTGACAACTGAAAAACAACTATTTAATTTGAATTATTTCTCAGACCATACTTCTACACTGACAGGTAATTGTTATGAGGAAGAAAATGATATATTGCATGAAGTTTTCCTGAGAGTCTTTGTATATATTTTTTTACCAGGGACAGTTGCAATTTAATAGTGCGTTAAAAGACCATGTGGTGTGCCATTTGTCATGTAGTATTTTTATATAATCTAAGTTATAATTTCCTTCTTGGGCCCTAATTAATCTAATAATCACCTCATTAACTTTTAGGAAAGCCTCACTCTAACTTAAGGTTAATTATTAAGCACTTTTCGTCATCAAGCTACATTATCTACATATGTGCTTGTTTTTTGCTATTTATAAGATCCACTTGTAATTGAAAATAAACTAATGAATACAAAAGTTTTGTATAGCAGAAGGTGATATCAGATACATGATTTTTTTTAATAATCAGAAGAGAAAGAAGAGATAAAACTATGGCAAGAGGATTTATTTATCCCTACATACAGCCTCAGTGTAACCTTCCCTGGTCTCTCAGCGTCCTTTCTCTGACAAAGGACAGAACAGACACTGTTAAGGGGTAGTCACCCTCCAGTGCATTCATCTGACACATTGAATGAGTCATGCACTCTCTGCAGCTTGTAAAATGATAGTTTGTAAAATCAGATGTATATATCTACAGTCTAAAGTACGGGAAGATCACTCCAACTAAGTTGCCTTTATCCTCATCATATCATATCATTTATGTCTATATTCATACACACAACTATATAATTAAACTTGATATACCTAATTACATTTGCAGCTAGTCAAATATTACAGAAAAATACTTTTTATCAGTAAATGTTACCACTAACAGAGACTTATTTTTTTATTTAATTATATTGATAATTTATTTTGAATCCTTCCTTCCTTCCGCCACTTCCGCCACTTCCGCCACTTCCTTCCGCCACTTCCTTCCTTCCGCCACTTTCTTCCTTCCGCCACTTCCTTCCGCCACTTCCTTCCTTCCTTCCCTCCTTCCCTTCAGTATCATAGTTTTTAAAAATGTCTTATTGTATTGACTAACTTTTTATTTTTCCTATTTTGACTTTTCATATATATATGAATTTTCATATTCATATTTTCATAGATTTTTAATGTAGTACAGAAACCCCTCCCATAGCTTAAGAAACATTTTAAAAGATCAGCATAAATGGAACAAACAAAACTAAGTATTTTTTATATAATAAGATGCAGGGTTTCTTTTGTTGTATTTTTTTTTCTTTCTGATTTTTAAGGAGAAAGCAACTCTTTTTTAGCTCATAAAATTATCAGCAATTTAATACTTGCTAGCCTTAGTATTTTTCCTACTATGTGATCTGTTCTATGTCATTCAATTGTTTCATTTAAAGACAAACCTAAATCTATAACCCAAATCTGCAGGGCTTATTTGTATATCAAATTTAAAGTTCTGGTCTCTGAGCCATAATGATTCCTGTGACTACTCAGGCTAATGGGACTTACAAAGCATTCCTTTTTATGGATGTTTTAGCAATTCTGCTTGGCTCTTAAAAATAATAAAATCATCTGAATGTTCAGTACATATATATTGTGACTAAGTCAGCAAAAGCAGGGTAGGCATGTGTAGCTGTGCCTCTCTTTCAAATCTGAACCATCTATCAAGTTGGCTTATGATTGATTTTCTCTAAAACTTTCTGCATTGCAGTGCTGTGGCAGCACTCTGTTTTTACAGCA
The DNA here is from genome assembly GCF_027887145.1 of Ammospiza caudacuta. NCBI lineage: Eukaryota > Metazoa > Chordata > Aves > Passeriformes > Passerellidae > Ammospiza > Ammospiza caudacuta. The sequence continues at coordinate 65,465,763 of NC_080594.1, forward strand.
GTCTGGGTTTTTTGTGTGCCCCAGACTCAGAGGGCAATTCAGCAGCTGGTGCAAATTGTCATTCCTCCCCTTGATGGACAGGATGATGAGAATAGACATTGAGGATTTGTCCTTCAGACGTTGCCTCAGTATCTGAAGCTCAATTTTGCCATGCTAAAATAGCAAAACACAATAATTCACATTCCTTCATGTCTCCACTCATATATTGAAACTTAACTGAGAGTACTTTCAGATATCTAACTCCTCTTCTCTTTTTGAGTCTCAGCCTCCTAGTAAAAAATCATATTTCCAGGATGCATAAAGCTCATTGTAATATTTTCTGTATGTTTTGAAATAGACAAAAATACCTGTTTTGCTTCACACTGGATTAAACTGTATACATTAATTAAACAAAAAAGTTTTTGCTGGTTTGTGATTTGTTTGCTTTTTTTTTTTCTATATATAACACAAATTCCATCAATATTGAAATAAAATTCACAGTACTATATAGCTACTATCACAAAGAAAACTGAGTATATATTCATAGCTAGAGTGCATCTGAAGCACTCAGAGTAAATCACTTGATGTTTGTGAGGTTTTGTGCTGTAAATCACAATATATGTAACTGCTTATTTTGCATATAAAATATTTCAATCACTTTCTCCATTTAAAGTTACAAGCAGCAAAATTCTCCCTTAGATGCCATAAAGTACATTGACCATCTGCTTGTGTCTGTCAGATCTAAAACAGGAGCGAAGGAATCCTCTGAAACACCAGCCAGAACTTGGGCAGAAGGTTCTGGAAGAAAATCTAGACCTCAGATACTTATCTGTATGAGGTATTTGTATGTGTCTGCAAGACTGCTGGGTAGAGAATTTTCAGGATACAGGGAGAGAATTTAATGAGTTTAAACATGCCCCTTCAATAGGCAGCAAAAGCCCAGAATAGAAAATTTAGGTGGATTGATTTTTATATGCAGTTATTTGGTGTAATTTCATTATTTAGGAAATTGCAATTAAAGCTGGTTAAGTGGTATGTATGGAACTGTGCAAACTGCAGGTCAATATATTTCATAATACTCTTAATCTAGCAATGTTTTTCATTTTGGGAATATATGTGGGGGAAAATCCTACTTCTGCTGAATGCACTATAAACTTGTTTTTGACTTAACAAAGATTGTGGGAAATATCTTCAGGAGCATAATCTTTCTGCTTTTCTTTCACAGAAAGATACATGCATTCCTAGCAATATTCACACAACAAAACCCACACTAGATCATGTTTTGTATCTAGGCGCACACACACACGAGCATTAAACATCAATAAGAAAGTAAGAATTCATATTCATAACTACCTTGAACCTTGTAGTTTGTTTCAGTCTCCAAATAGACTGCTCTCTATCACTTTGTGAGCAGAAGCAACCATTTCCATTCCTTACATACAATTTTTCCCACTGTCAACTTGAAATATTTCCTGCTTTCCTAGATGTAGACAGGGCAGCTATTTGGTTGTCTCTATAATCAACAATTTAAAATAGTCTACAGATTTACATCACAATAGAAGACAGATAGCAGAAGCCAAGAAGTTCAAGTTCTGCAACTGAAAGTGTGGCTTTTAACAACAAAAACTTGAATGTTTTGGCATTCTGAAGGTAACTAATTTCTTAAATATAAGTGAAAAAAATCTGAAATACTGGCAGCACATGAATTATCTCCTACTAGTGTCTTGTGATATTCTTTTATTATAAACAATTTCAGTTTGTGGAGGTTATGCAAAGAGAATATCAAACGAGTATTACCTAATGGTTTTCAGAGCCACAATAATAAAAATCAAATTCTCCTATATGTTGCTTGATAGTACAGACCAATATTTACAAAATGTCTGCTTCCATTTAGAGCAAAATGATGACATTCTTTGTAATGAGTCAAGTTTCAGTGCAAATATATGCAGCTTCATCCAGTTTCTGAGTCTGCAGGATACTCTGATTAGAAACTTGTCTGGTTAACTAGCAGAAAATAAATGAAATAACCAGAAATGATTATGAATCCAAAATGAATGAATGCCTGGGGTACATGAAATAATACAGGCAACGACTTAAATCAAAATATTAGGGTCCGGGACTGATTAAAAATGCAGAAGTGCCAGAGCTGTTCTCAGGCTGCCAGAGGTGTCCTTGCCCATGGAGGATGGAGAGGATATGTGCAGGAGCTGTGATTTGCCACAGTGCAGAAGGTGACACTGAAGGTTGCAGCACAGGGGCAACTGTACCTCAGGGGGATTATACATCCTCAGGGATGATTGCTTGACAGCATATGTATTAGTCAATATCATGTTGCTAATAAATTAGTACATCATTTTATTAATGTTTTATTTAAACTGTCTAGTTTTTCCCCTGGAACAATGTTACACTTTATTACTTTACAGTGATAGATGGGAATAGATGAAGACAGTGATTCTATGTTACTGCTATGGTAAATCCCATGTTCTATAAACTGCAAAAGAAGTGTCTCAAACTGATCAAATTATAAGGTTTTCTGAAATATCTGTGAATAGATTTGCAATAGAAATCTATATCACAGGAGTGTTTGCAGGGTCTCTGCCACCAGCCTACAGCTGCTGCTGGTAGGTGATGTCATTGCTGAGAGTTCAAACAGAAAAACTGGGACTAAGGCCCTTGGGACAGAGAATGAAAGCTATTGCATTCCTCTCCAGACATGTGAAAGACAAGAGGATAGTCAGCAGCAATCAATTCATATTACTGAGGTGACACCATGCCTGATTGCTTTTTACAGTGATCTATCAAAGCCATACAGATGATGGTAGGACAGCGGATGTGATATATCTTAAATCCTAAAATATTTTCAAAATCTTTGCCACAGCATTCTCTCTTGAAAACCAAGGAGTTGTAAGTTGTATCAGTGTACTGTCAGATGGAATAAAAATTGTCTGGACTGGCAGGTCCAAGGGGTAAAACTCCAAGGTTTGATATCCAGTTGGTGACTGATAACAAGCAGAGTAGCACAAAATCAAAGCCTGGGCTGATATTGTTCAATATATGGCAGTCAAGCTGACAGCAAACCTATGGATGATAACAGATATGAGTGTTGTTACACTGATCTGCAGGCAACCAGAACACTTTCCTTGTGAGAGAAATCTGATGACAAATACTAGAAGCCTTGGAGGTATTAGGAAGGCCATATGGGAATTTTAAGAACACAATGCTTACTAGAATGGTTTTGGAAGAATCCTTATGGCTCATAAATTTGAGGCGCTCTCTTGTCCCACTCTGTGAGTATTCTTGCTGGACTAAAATTTCCCCAGAATTCATTCTACAGGGTTTTTTGTTTGGTTTTGTTAATGGTACTTATTTGGAGTAGAAGGCTAAGGGACCAAAATGCAGGAAATAAGACACTAACTTTTAAGCAATAATGTCTGAATTTCCCTTCTTTCTCCTGCAATTGCAGTAGAATCAATCCTGATTCAAACATAGAAGAGTGAAGAGCACAATTGGGGATGGCAGTGGACATAAATATTTCCCACTTCTACTTAGCTTTATCCCTTCTGCTTTTCCTTGATCTAGTTTATATGACAACAGTCACACTAGAACCCTACAGGGCTCAAAAAGGTTCCCCCCTCCTTTTACAGCTACATTGGGGAAGATTGCCCAGCATGAGCCCTGTTCTCACACAGTTCTAGATATAACTTTATAAAGGATACTGGCAATTCCCCTCTATCAGGAGCAAACATTCATAACCGCAAAACAGCTTATGTTTTTCTATATGCAATATAAAAAATATGTGTATTTTATGTCCTTTGTAGCATCTTATTATAATATGCAAATGTAATTTTTTCTTTCTGGCTTCTCAGTGAAATGTATGGAAGTGCACAGTGAGCAGCACAGCCATAGTAAAACAAAACACCAATTTAACCAACTGGCTCACCAAGCAGTGCAAAAATTATTCTAATCCATTGCGTGAAGTTATTTTCCCTTAGGAACAAGTACTCTTCAGAAGTTACACTATATTTTCTGACAGTGAATTCCAGAAACTCACTGCCAATTACTGCAAATACTTTTGTTGACCTACTTGGCAAGCCACTAGAGATCAAACTACACTTACAGCAAACAAGCCATAAAAAAAAGGTTATTCTTCTCTTATCCTTCCTCTCAAGCTCCAATTCCTCTGCTAGCTAAATTGATGTTTACTTGGGTTGCATTAGGTTTACCTGGAGCAAATCCCTTTGTTCCACTGTTTGACAGTCCTCAGTTGTACTCGGCTGTTCTGTCTTTTTCTCTTCCAAAGTGACTGGAAACATAAACACTTTGCAAGGACATCATTATCCAGAGCAGACTAAAGCAAGGCACTCACAAGTGCCATAAACTTTATAGTTCCATTTTGTTGTCTTCTGTTGTTGTTTAGACAATATTTGTGTCATTTTAGCAGGAGTCTTAAAGTGACAGGATAGAAACAAATTTTTAACCCTTCAATCAGTATTATCTCTTTAGTCATCTGGAATAAAATATGTTTGTATAAGCATATAGTCTTTATATTTTGCTAGAATTTGGGTTATTGTTGTGTTTTGTTGGATTTTTTTTTTTTCTGGAGCATTATGACTTTGAAGAATTTTTTTCCTGGAAAAAATTATATATAAAATACCAAGTATTTTTAAGCACATGTTTAACAGTCATAATATTACAAAATATTAAATAGAAGAAGAACATTTATTCTGTGCTTAAGGCATTCCACAAATCCTATTTGTAAGATAAGGGGTTTTTTTAATTTGAAACTGCCTTTTTTGGATACAAGTTAAAGATCATAGACAAGAGATATGTTTTATAGTTATTCAAGCTCTGCTACAAATTTGATCCTAATTACTCATACAGTAGGGTTTTTTTTTCAATTGGAAGGTTGACCTAGAATGAAGAAAAAATGCAAAACCCCCAAATGTTGGACATAAACCAAGAAAATATAGAATTAAATTGGTAAAAGTTACAATATATCCATGTGCTTAGAAAGCTTAAAGCAAATAAAAAAGTAAAAACAATAACTACATTTTTAAAAGAAATTTCCACCTATAATATACTTACAAGAATCAAAATATTTTTATTATTTTAAGTGCTGCTATGATTTTTATATTCCAGTGATAAATTTTTTGTTTGAAAATTCAGGGCCAGCAATTCAGATATGGTAAATATATTAGAAATTTGAGAGATTAAGATAGGAAAGATCTGTTGTGACATTGCTGAGAAAATGTTTTATAAGACAAATGTTTCGAAGTTAATATCTCCTACTTGCTATTTTCACAGTAAAACAATAAACCATGGCAAATCTGAAAATCTGTGACAACCACCTCAGTCCCATTTGTGAAAATGAGACAAGAATTTAATGCTGCCTATTTTTTGCAGGATTCAGATTTACTTCACATAACTTTGTGTACCTAAAATATAAAAACTAGGATGTGATTTTAATTATATCTTAACTTCTATTTTACACTTATGAGGCCTCTAATCTAAACTGGATGTAGTTTCCTTAAACAGTCACTAAATGTCACCTCCATGAAGCCATCTGTGTCCTCTGAGGAGACCCCAAAACAAAGGCTGGAACCTAAGTTAGACCAGAGGGGAGTCACTTGCTGGCCTGTACCTGGGTCCTTGTCTGCCTTTTGTGTGTCTGGACCTGAAGGAGTAAGGGAAGAACTTTACCCTTACTAAACAGCATCTAAAGGCTTGTTAGAAATTCTGTAGCACCTAAAATGACTGTAAAGGCATAAGTCATCGAAGTTAGCTCTATTCAATATGCAATGTGCCATAATGCTGGATAGATAAACATTAATGTCTACTTATGTGGACTTTTTCTACAAAAAGAGAAGAACCACTTCTAAATGGGAACTCATTCTGTCCTAAGATAACTGAAATGATACAATCCAGCACTTTGTGATTGGATAAATAATCTCCTGGAGTGATGAGAAGTAAAGGAACTCCTAGGATTATCTTAAAATAGGCATGTAAATTTGGCTTATTTTGTTGGCTGTGATACAAAACTATGATAAAATTGCTTTCACTTTTGATATTCTAATACAAGTCTATAAAGTGGTGCAGGATTAAGAGTAGCTAGTTGCCTGCAGGGAATAGGCTGCATGCAATATTACATGTGGGTTTTTTTTGTTTTGCTTTTCTCCTCCAGTGATGAGGATGGGGGGGGGAGGTCACTGTTTCAAAGTAGGAACCAGCACAAAAATACCCTTTACATTTTATTTATAGCTTTGTATTTGCATAAAATATATGTAAGATTTTAAAAATATTTAGTGTTAGATAAAGGTGTATCTGAGAGGGAGCAGAGACTGAGTTTGCTGGGATAGTAATATGAGCTGAAATGCTGTACTTGAAAGGAAGGAGAGTTAGTATTCAAGATCTTTATTACCCTCTTTCTTTCAGAAATATGTTTTATTTTTTTCAATGGGAATGCATGGTAAATATCTTTATAGCAATGTTTATAAGCATAATTTGATAATTAAAAAAAATAAAATCTACTTTATTGCATTCACTTGAAATAATTTGTGGAATACAAACGTACAAACACTGGTATTAAAAACATTTGCTTCTCTATTTACTGAAACCACAGCAATTTTGTAAATCCCTTGGCATATATAAATTCAGCTTTTTCCATTTTGCTGCAACAGAGAAACATTTACTATTAACTTGAAACTATTTAGTACATACCTTAAAAGAAATAAATTACTAGAATGGAGAAATTGTTGTCTTTTTATAGTATTTTCAAATTAGCTATATATAACATAAATTCCTGCCATTGAAATTATAAAGCTATTTCTTCATTCTCAAAAGGACAATCTTGCAGGCAGTTGAAAACTTTCTCTTCAGATGAACTTAAACTTTCAAAGATTAATGAATTTATTTGGAAACTGAGGTAAGTCCTTTTCTTGTCATAAATAAAATAGGGAAACGTTTAAACATTTGCACATGATCAATTGCTCACTGGCACCTTTGCACATGTAAAATTTACCAAAATGGCTGCCTATCTCTTTTTGAGAGGATTAGGAAAAATATTTTTCTCTTGCAACAATCCTTTTACTTCCTCTTATTCATGGGAGGTATTGAATCACAATACATTTCTTTTGTGAAAATAATTGTGGATAAATTTGAGATGAGAGAAACTGGTTGGAAACCTCAACTGATCTGTGCATAACTTCCTTTTAATGGTTTGTCTTCTGCACGTATTAGCTGCTCTGAGGGGAACACATGCATACAGGTGTGAGTTTAATAATAAGATGTCATATTATATTTTTCACTGTCTTTGCATACTTGAATGGTACATATTATATATCATCGAGTCCAAAATTGAGAAAAGAAATCTAACATGCTGAAACTTTGTTATAAAATGAGAAAAAAAAGAGAAAATTATTATATACTTAGTGATAGCATAACAACGGTGAGACACCCTTGTTCTCAAGGGATACAGAGTTTTTCATACTCTGAAATAATAAAGCCATGTAGTGTGAATAACAAGATTCACACATGCTAGGTAGGGTTTGTATAGCCTGGAGGCCCCCTGTGGCCAAAGATTTGGCAGCATTTTCTGAATACCACAGCGATTTGTGAAATGACCAACTTAATTTTCTCTGCTCAAGCTTCTGTTTATTAAGGCAAAGCTTGCTTTCTACAGAAAGCAATCTTAGCAATTATTATTTTCTTTTTTTCACCTTATGTTTTATGATTTTCTAGATGTGGTATGAGAGACAGTAATTTCCTTTTCCTGTCCGTCACTCTTTTTTCCTGCTTCATACTGTTATTACTGCCAAATACAACAGTAAGTTCATGTAACACTATTGATTTGATCAGTATTGATTGCTACAAAAAAGAAGCACTGAATCTTTTGGAAGAAACCCTTGATTGTTAAATATATGTTGAAATGCACACAATTTCTAACTACAGAATGTTCAATGAAAGCAAAAGACAAAATGTACCTGGCTAAATGTGATTCTCTTACCTTGGAAAAGAGGAGAAATGGATGAAAGCAGGAAAGAATATGCCATTTTCTTTTTCAAGTACTGTAATTTTGAATTAGAAACTTAAATTGTTGAAGTGAATTTTTAGCAAAACTATTTATCGTGCTGCATGTCTGAATCAAACAACTGCAGTATATGCAATGTGTATAGGCTAATCAAGGAGCTTGGGATTTTTAACTCAACCTATTTTTTCAATAGTAGGAAAATGAAAATAGGGACCAAACTCAGAAATTCCAATTTGCCAAGAAAATTGTAACAGAACCACATAGAACATTTTCTCTATTATGTTCTGTATTACAGTATTTTTACTAAGCAAATACTGTAAATAGGTATATAAGCTTGCATTTTGTTCTTAAATATTCATGTGTGTGTGTTAAAATTTTATTGGAAGCTATGTGAATTGATATTATATTCTGAAAATCCTGAAGCATTTGATATAATTATTGTGCTCTGCTGATTATAAAGATGACCTACATGTCCTTGAATCTCCATGATTTCTCTATGGAAAACACTGCTATGTTGATAAATTAACCACTGCTATTGTGGAAAAGTTGTAAAATATGTCTTGCTAGACAAGTTTTAAAGATATTGCTTCACTAAAAAAAAATCTTTTATATCTTTTTTCATCTTTGAGAGCATTCTGCAGACTGCAGTGTAAAGAGGGAGAAAACTTTTGATATATTCTTTTTACAAAGAAAATCACGGCTATTTTAGTTTGGAAACTTTGAACTAAATATTTAGATCTATTTTTTCACAGATAGATAATTAATTACCACAGATTAAATGTGTTAGTGGGGAATGAATGGAAAATTATAGCTGTGTAACATTTGGTATGCAAAATTCTGTAGGGACTACTTTTGAATATTACATAAATGTTTTCAAATCAGGCATATCCAAATGACTTCAATTTATGATATTCTCTTAAACCTAACAGCTGCATCATTTCTGGAATGAGCCTCTCCAGACTCATCAGTCTGAATAAAAAATTCAGATGACCATTAATTATCTTAAATAGAAACCTGGCAGTTCCCTTTTTTACTGGACAAGTCTTGTGGTGAGACAGAACAGCTATTCTTGATTAATGACAAACTACAAGACACGCATAATATATCATCGTAACAAAGATATGCTTCCTAACTATCTATATTAGGTAAATTTTTAAAATTATAAGTGCTTATGCTGAATCTCTTTTTATATAGTGTATCAGGAGGACTTTAAGGCATTCCTTGATGAAGCCTGGAGAAGATTTTTGGGTTTCCAATGGGGTTGTGCTTGAAACTTACATGCAGGTCCCAGAAACACTGTCTTGCAGTCATCATAATGCTGAAAGGAACTTTTGGATCAGAATTAAACATATCCTACCTGAACAGAAGGCTCTGTACTTGTAGCCCACTGAGAAGACATGCAGTTCAGCTCTTATTTCAGTTTCATGGTAACTTAGAAAAAAAAAAATAAAAGAGGAAGAGCAATGTCTAGTTTTTTTCTGGTTTTCACCTGCAGTTTTGTACCTTCAACCATAGGCCATTCTTCAAGTATATTGTGAGCTTAACACTTGAGTGGCATTTCAATTCAAAAAAATCTTAACATCTATGTTTCTGCTTCCCACCATTGAAAATATTTCAGTAGTGTTTTCACAGTCTTACTAAGCAATGTTCTAGAGATTAAGGGACTTTAAGGTGTAGAGGACAAAGAAGGAAACTGTGCTTGAATTTTTTAACACCAAGAACTCAACTTACTTTTCACTATAGTCTCATTAAGAGTCACTGTAGCTAATACTGTTCCTCCTTTGTAAAATGTTATGCAACTGCATTTCACCCAAAGAAGTTTACAAAAAAAAAACAAAAGTAAATTGTTCAGATTTGAACAAATAAAAGCCACTAAAAGCTGCAGTATTACTATAGCTTCAAAAAAGCCATCACTATTGTCCATGATTATAGACATCTCTGTCCAAAACTTTCTAGAGGAAAATGACCCAAACCAGTAAGAACAAATTTGCTTTATGGCCTTGGCGACAAGGTCCTGCTTTAGGTTGGTAATAAAAACATAATATATACAGTCATGTGTATGCAAATTAGAAATTATTGGTGGTGAAGATTATTTAAAATATGTTTTGGCTGTTGGGATGCCTAAATCTCACCTCAAGTCAAAATAAGCTCAATGCCATGCAGGTTTTGTTAACAGAGGGATCTCATGCCTTGTCATGGAAGGCAAATTTGATTTCATCTTAGTAAATTTTGCTGTCTGAGCTGAGCCTGAATTTTATCCTCTTCCTCTTGCTTTATATGAAATAATTGTCTCTATGCTGTCCATATGTCCTGTGAATTTGACATAGTAAGTGAATTGTTTAGAACCAGCAGTATTCATTAGTTTTCAAACAGCTGGGTTTTTTAAAGCTGATTCTCCTAGTCACTAGCACACAGAATAAAAAAATTATGAAAATATAATATATTATATTTCTCTATAACATCTACTAAATAATATTCCTTCCATAGTAATATAAAGGAAAACAAAGAAGAGAAAGATTCAAGTCTTTGTCCTCAGAATATTCCTCCAAATCTAGAAGCTTGGAGTTTTTATATAGTTTTCTAGTTTTATAATCTTTTTTTTTCTCTTTTCTGTAATTTTTTTAATTTTTATTTTTCTGAAATAACAACCATTTTCTGAAAATTGAGTTCAGGGATGTCTTAAGATCAAGAAGTTATGTAAAAAAATGTGGCCAACTTTTTATAGATGTTAACCTAAAAACAACCCCAGAGAACACTGTAAAATATGTCTATTACTTGCATGGTAATACATGCTACTCCTTTAAAAAAGTTATTAACACCTTGAAAATCTGCAAACTACTGTAGATGCCATACACTCCTTGATTTTTCTAATATAAACAGTCAAAATACTTGTTTATTTTTCTCAAAGATTTTACTGTAATTTGTGAGATCCTTTTTTTTTTAAACATAATTAAAAAATTACTTACCTGCTTTATACTAATCCCACAGAACAGGAGGATAATGAAGATTAAGGCCACAGCTGATGAAACTTTCTTAAACAAGTTCAAGTTTATCTGAGACATTTGAAATAACATGCCATTCCCATTAAGATCTTCATTGATTTTGGTTTCAACAGGCCACTTTTTGGGAAGTCACATAGGGAAACGTTTTGGTGCATTCATCAAAGACATATATGATAAAATAAATGGTAATAAAATTAATATTCTTAGCCAAAAAAGCAGCCCATATTTGTGTTTGTTACAAGATATATTCAACTAAGACCAAATAGGAAAATTACCATAATTTTTTACTAAGGAAATGTTGAAATCTACAGTAAACTTCAAAAATAAAATAAAAAAAATCTGCAGTTCAGTGAGAGCTACCCTTACCACTGGAAATTTTTAACTACAGAATGCTAACTTTCCTCTTTTTTGACAGAAAAAATTCTTGGCAAAACACTATTAAATGACATTAAATATCAAAAGTAGATTTCTTGTTTATAACATATAATTCTCTTTGCTTTTTTTCTTTTAGATATGATGCAACAAAACATATCTTTGTTCTCAATCAACATAGATTTTACCAAGTATCAAAATTCTGTATTCACAGCTTCTATCAGAACTCCTCAGACAAAAGAATGCACAGTTCTTTTGTTTTGACATAAGTGACAAGAGAATATCTAAAGCGTCTAATATTAATTTTATTTATTCATTTAAGTGAATGTCATGACCATCACAGAAAAATAAATTCTGGACTATAATTTTTAGAAAGCACTTTTGTATGTCAGCTTTGATTCTTTTGGTAGAATAGTTCATCAGGGATTCAGCTTTTAATGAGTTTTCTATTGTCATTCTCTTTATCTTACTAAGGTTCTTGCTATTTTTAAATGTTCTCAAAACACATGCATTTCAGTAGCACAGAAGAAGCAGCTATGTGGCTGTGATTTCCAAACAGCTTCTTTTAAGAACTGTCAGTTGCATTCTTTTTTTTTTTCCTTTTAGTCAAGCAGAGATTAACTTTTATTTTTCAAGTGTGTGACCTGTATAGTGAAATGTCTTCTTTTCAGAACCCGTTCATGAAAGTTGTCTCTCAGCCAATATTTGCATTTCAACAGCAAATTATCATCTTTGTGTGAGTTCCCATATTAAAAAAAAAAAAAAAATACAAGAAAAGCTCCTATATTTTCTTGGATGGCTTTGAGAAGTGTTAACAATATGCAGCTATGTTGAAGTGTGAAATCCCAATTCAAGGCCCCAAAGGCTTTACAACAGTAATTGTAACACATAGCATCCAAAGGTCAGGGTATATTTTGTGAAAGTCCATCGATGACAGCTGTCATTACAACTTCACTGCCAAGAAAACTGTGGTTATGAAGGCACTCATGGGGAATAGAAGACATTTAACTACCAAAGGTTTATGGCTGATGCTATTTTTACATGTAAGTTCTGCTTACAAAAAAGGCCAGTGAGCAAGATAATTTATGAGAATGTCTGTTAATGACTGACAGCTCATGCTCTTATTTCAGCTTAAAATTAGTCAATTTAATTATTCAAGCACTAGAGGTAATTCATTACAAGGCAGGCAATAATAGAAGCTATAAGATGCTTTTTTGGCAGAAAGCTGATAAGCTGATCAGTTACCTGAACAACTTCGAAAATATTGTTATATGTTAGCAGAGATTTTGAAAGAAATACTATGCAGGTTAATGCAGCTTGGTGTTTCAGTAATCCTATGCCTCACTGATCAGCATCTAACACTTACTAAAATTCTGTTCCTCTCTTGTTTATAATAATAATAACAACTACAATTCTTGTAATTACTATTGCTATTAAAATTACAATTACTGCTCTTTCCTAAACATTTAAAAAGAGGAAAAGAGGCAAAAGGGATGCAATCACCAAGGCAAACCTACCTTAGATGGAAGTTTAAGTAATGCTGGAATTTTCCCACTTCACTGTTTTGTAGGTGCATACCAACCTTTCTTTCTAAATCCTCTATTGCCTTAATTGCATGGATTCTGATATAAAAAATGGTCTTTCTGTAATTCAATAGTAAGAGTCTTTTCACTGCAATGATCAGCCATTATTCTTGTTATATTTTTACTGTTATTATAATTTCAAATGTTAACATGCTGCAGTTTGGTAAAAAATAAACATGCATACTGAATTTCCTTTTATGACAATTTCCCTGAGCTCATAATCTCAGGAAGAGTCTGCAGTGAAAGACCCACCTTCCCCGTCTCCCGAAGATATCACACATAGTCTTCATAATTCATGCTTCTCATAATAATTTTTTAAATCCTACAGTATCTTTGTATTCATTTTGTAACTTTGCCTGTGGCAGTGATCCTTTCTCTGACTTGTAGTCTATATTGTTTGCATAGCAAGTACCAAATAATTCTAACAACTTTGTAATGATATGATATTTACAGTAATTAGCATAAACTTATCCTGGGCCAATTTAGTACTTCCCAGTAATTAAACTTCTCTGGCATCTGGCTAGATATCCTTTATTTGAGGCTTATACTTTTTATCACTTATCTTTTTGTGCAATATAGCTTTCATTAATAAAAGGATCAGCTTATTTTCCTTTTCTTTTTTAATACTTTTTTAAAATTATTTTTTTCCAAAAAAAAAAAAAGAAACCAACAAAAAAAACCCATAAACTTTGTCCTTTTTAAATCTCTGTATAACCCCTTGTCCTCTTTGTATGATGAGTCACTTTTACTAAAACTATATTTTTCATTTAATTTTTCTCCACATCTAATCTAGATTTGGATCCAGATCTAATTGGTCTGGATAGGAGCCTCTCTCTTAAATTTCTGAAGTCTCTGCAGATAGAGTGGTCATCCAGTTTCCCCTGCTCATAGACAAAGGGAGTAAAAAAATATTTAGGGAACTATCATTGCACACTAAAAGAGTACGCATATAATTCTGATAATATATAATATTATATATTATCAGAATTATATGCGTACTCCTTTAGTGTGCAATGAGTTGCTCCCTCCAAAATGAGTATTATTCTCTAAGGGAGCTAAGACTGATCTACAAGCTGGGTAGTTATATTTGGTCTGGTGAAGTGTACCCTTATCTTTCACGCAGGCTAACATAAAAAATTCTAATTTTTTTTAAAATTCTCTCAATATTTTTATATCCACCTAATCTGGAAAGAAAAACTTTTCCATGAGATTTTACTGTACGTAATTATATTCCTTTCCTCTATTACTTTTGGTTTTTGATTACTCCCTCAAACCCAGATAAAAAATGCACACAACCACAAACAAAATGTCACTAACTTTTATCTGAGTTTCATTCTTATATTTTTCTGAAAATTCACCCATTTGAAAAACTAATGATTTCAGGTCATGGATATGAAACATTTGCAAAAAGCATCTAAATACCTTTTTAGGCTATATACCATTCTCTTTAAATAGCTTAGCACTGCAGACAATGATAAAACAAGGAGCAAAGATGACAAAAAGTCTTTCCAAAAACTCCCATCATGTCTGATTCTTTTTGGTACAGTTTTGACCTGGTAGTTAAAGCATAACATGCAACTTCCTCATGCACTCAATAGAATTTTTTCCAATAGCACATGGCATTTCATAAATTTAATTGCACTGGAATCCAGGAATGTTGCCTGGGACCTTTTTTTTTGGTTGTTGTTTTTTGATATCCTAGTCAGTTTACATGCTGAAAATTTTAGATGACTTCAGATATCAGTCATCAGGTAAACCTCCTAGAGAAGCAAAATGATTTCTTGTTATGGGAAAGACCAAAGTTAGTTTAAATACATTCAATTGACATAATTTCAGAGAGTATATACCAGACTACAGGCAAATCCATGGGTTCATATTTAGGAAGTCATGCTTCTTTTTCCTGAAGACAGATAATCTGCCTTTCACCTTTGACAGAATCATTAAGGCTGGAAAAGACCTCCAGGACCACCAAGTCTAACCTTCAACAGAATATCATCATACCCACTGACCATATCACAAAATGCCATGTCTACTTGTGTAGGATATGTGCTGATATAGGCCTGTGTTTAGGGTTTGTGCTAAACACCGGGTTGACAAAATAGAGATTTTTGTTATTGCTGAGCAGGGCTTACACAGAGCCAAGGCCTTTTCTGCTTTTCGTACTGCCCTGCTGGCAAGGAAGCTGGGGCTGCTTGGGAGGTTGGGAGGGGACCCAGACAGGACAGGTGACCCCAAGTGACCAAAGGGACATTCCACACCATATGGCCTCATGCTCAGTTGATAAAGTGGGGGGAAAAGGAGGAAGGGGAGGTTGTTTGGGGTGAAAGTGTTTGTCTTCCCAAGTAACTTTTACCTGTTATGTGGCTCTCCTCTTCTGGAGATGACTGAACACCTGCCTGCCCATGGAAAGCAGTGAATTAATGCCTCATTTTGCTTTGATTCTCTGTCTGGTTTTTGCTTACCCTATTAAAGTGTCTTTATCTCAACCCATGTCTTTTCTACCTTTTACCCTTCAAATTCTCTCCCAGATCCCACTGGTGGGGAAGAGGCAGTGTTGAGATGCAAGAAACTTGGTTGCTGGTTGTTTTCTGAGCACTTCTACTAGAAAGCTCCATCATGTCCCTGGAGACCCTGTTCCAATGCTTAACTAATTGTGCGTATATAATTATTTGTACCTTTTCTGATGATAAATACATTTAAAATTCAAAATATAAATCATCTCCTCTCTCCGAGCAATTATTATGAATTCTATTCCTTTCTTATATTTACCAGTTAGCTTATTTTCTCTATCTGCTCTTTAAGTTGCAATGACTTTTAATTAATAACCTCTTCCTACTCACTAGTTTGTTTTCAGCTTACCTTGATTACATGATGCCTTCTTTTTCCATCAACTTTTTAAAAAAATCAATCACATTTTTTTATTTCTTACTATATTATTTTTAACCCTGTGGACTGATTGCCTGAAGAATTCCATCTGGTCATTTTCCAACATGCTTAATATTAATATTGTTTGTCTGTGCATGTCTCAAGTTCTCTAGACTGTATCAACAGCTTGTGTTTCAATTCTTCATTAAAATCTTCATGTGATTCCTATTTTCTCTACTGCTCTATTATTATTACTACACTCTTCTGTTTCCTCTTTATCTCATCCAGATGGTGTAATATTCAGTTAACAATTGGACCTCCAGACTAATTTACTTGTGTTATATATGGATCTGTTCATTTTCCCATAGATCCAATGTCTTTCAGAGCTTTCAAATTAGACA
Source organism: Ammospiza caudacuta (assembly GCF_027887145.1). Lineage (NCBI taxonomy): Eukaryota > Metazoa > Chordata > Aves > Passeriformes > Passerellidae > Ammospiza > Ammospiza caudacuta. Next base: position 65,481,991 of record NC_080594.1, read on the forward strand.
GTGATCAAGTTTTCCTAAAGTTACTAGGTCCTTAATGTTACCATTTTAAGGTACTTATAGGCTTTCTGGGTACATTTCTAGACATTTTATTTCTATTCTACAGAAAAAAATATCACATTTTCAGTAACATGATCAGTGTTTACAATGGAGTTTCTTTTTGTTTGATGGGGTTTCTTGCCGTGTGCATACCAAATAGCTATTTCAGAGTCACATTATGCATAAAACTTTCAAATAATCGCATAATAGAGTGTCATAAGGGCACAATCTATTCCACCCTAAAGAGCTACAGAAGCATCTAAGGCATAACCATATTCTGCATTCTGCGGGGTGGGGGTGAGGGGAGTAATTTAGTAAAGACTTCAGTATTTTTTTGCAGAACAGTCCCTCATCAATAGTATTTTTGACTGAAAGTACCTCTAGAAGAAATTATTTTTAACGAAAAATTTCTTTAAGCAGGGTCAAATAGATACTTGAACTGTCACATAGTTTATACGTCTAACAGTTCATTCTACTATTCCTCATTTTTCTAGACAGGACATCCTTATATCCATTTAATGTCATCACTCTTTCCAGATGTTCAAATCTTAAAGAGAATTGTTGAAGAAAGGATTCTGAGCTATAGATCATGTCTATGTAATAATAGCATATTATTTAAAAGGTCTTGCCCTTTGAGGAGACAGTATCAGTGATTGTTTGGTTATGACTGAGATCTTAATTTCATTATAATCTTTCACTTTTAGCAATAGCCAGGATTTGTAATTCCCAATGCCTATTAAATGTTTCAAACAAGGCATAGCTCCCAGTTTAAAGTAAGTTCTCCAAAGTCTCATAAAAAACTAAAGCAGATTTAAGAATATATAAAGCAGATTAAGAATATATAAAATGTATTAAATATGTATAAAGGAGTCTTTATGAATAAAAGTGCTTGCTTATGACCAGGTTAGTTATTTCCTTTGAAATCTTTCACTGGACACTACCCATGGTACTTAAAAATTCATGGTACGCCGGCGAAATTCCTACTGATTGGAAAAGGGGAAATATTACCTTTATTTTTAAAACAGGAAAAAGGAAGAACAGTAGTAAAACAGACTGGTCAGTCTCATATAGGTGCCCAACAAGGTCATGAGGGAAATCCTCTTGGAAGCAATGCTGAGGCAAATGAAAAACAGAGGGATGAGTGCTGACAAGCCAACATGGCTGCATTGTGCCAATTTACCTGAAACACTTGGAGTCCTTTTATGATAGAGTTTTAATGCCAATGAATAACAAAAGTGTGACTGATGTCATCTACCTGGACTCTTTCAAAATATTTGACATTGTTCCACAAAACCTCCTTATGTCTCAACTGGAGAGACCTGGCTTTGAAATGGACTGTGTGTTTGCCCTCAAACAGCTGTGGTCAATGGCTTGGTGTCCAAGCAGAGAGCAGTGATGGGTGGAGTTCCTCAGGGAACTGGTATCAGGACTGACACTAAGTTTAACACATTTATTGGGAATGTGGACAATGAGACTGCATGTGGCCACAGCAAGTTTGCAGATGACACCAAGCTGTGTGGTGTGACTGACATTCTAGGCAGAAGGAATGTCCTACAGAGGCACTTTGACAACTAAAGGATTGGCATGAGAACATCATGAAGTTCAACAAGGTGAAATGTAAAGTCCTGTACATGAGTAATGGTAATACCAAAAGTGAATTAATGCTGGGTGATGAGGGGATTGAGAGAGGTGCTCTGGAGAAGGACTTGGGGAGGTTGGTTGACAAGAAACTCAACATGACCAAGCAATCTCTGTTCACAGCCCAGAAAGCCAACAGAATCCTGGGCTGCATCAAAAGAAGCATAACCAGCAGGTTAAGGGAGGTGAGTCTGCCCCTTTGTTCCTGGGAGACCCCCCTTGGATGTTGCATCCAGCTCTGAGGCCCCCAACATAAGAAGGACATGTTCCTTTTGGACCCAGTCCATAGGAGGGCCACAAAAATTATCAGAAGGTGGGAACACCTCTGCTATGGGATCCGGCTGAGAGAATTTACAGCATTTTTCCGTTGTCTAAAGTGGGCCCACAAGAAAGATGGTCTCTTTATCATGGAGTGTAGAGGTAGGATGAGGGGTAATGATTTTAATCTGAATGAGGGTAAATTTAGATTAACTATAAGCAACAAAATCTTTACTGAGTGGGTGGTGAATTATGCAGCTAGGTTTCCCAGACAGGCTGTGGATGCCTGCTCCCTGTGAATGTTCAAGGCCAGGTTGAATGAGGTTTTGAAAAACCTGGTGTAGTAGAAGGTGTCCTGGCCCATAGCAGGGGTGTTGGACTAAATGATCTATAACGTCTCTTCCAACCCAAACCATTCTATGATTCTGGCAGTCTAAAATTAGACAGTAAAAAATTATTCTAATTATAAAATTTATTAACAAAACATAAGTTGACACAATTACTTTTTTCAAGAATTTTATGTCAAACAAAAAAATGAAATATTGTGTGAATTTTGGTAAGAATGTAGACATCTGTAGAGGCCTGGTCCAGTATGCTAAATCCATCAAAAAACTCATCAACAAACTAAAAGTAGAAGTCCAATCATACACAGAGAAAGGTTGTGTTTTGCATAATACAAATGTGGTTGACAATTTAAATCACCTTTTCACATGGTCTAAATTCCTGATAAAAATTAGACATTTTATTTTAGCTTTGTGTGTGCATGTATTTTGTATTTAAAATGTGATGTAAAGTTTAACTCTGAATTTAACTAAAAGTAAGGAAGAAATGGAAATAATAATTTCCATTTCACATACAAAAGCACATGTATGGAAATATGCACAGACACAAATAAACTTAGAAATTAGAGTCTTTGAATGCTGTGTGGATTAAAATGAAAACCAGATTGTATAGCATAACCTGGATATCATAATTCCCACTAAAGATGTTAAAAAGCTGGTGTTTTGTTTTCTTTGCTGTTATTTTTTCTTTTGTTGTTTTGTTGTTTTTTTTTTTCCAAAACTGATAAAGTTGTCTTTGTTTCAAGGTTTCATACAAAAATTCTTAATTGCCCCTACTTTGAAATATTGCAAGTGTAAAAAATGTCATCACATGTGCCTTCTTGTATATTTTTTTTACAAGTTGCTGCAGATGTGCTTTCATTGTATTTTATAGAACCAAGCACAATGCAGTCTTGGGTAAAGGATAATGACTTTTTGTGTCACCTAAAGAAATTTAAAACTATGATCCCGCTTTTCCCTGAGGCATTTTAAGACTTTTTAATAAAAGTGGATTGCAGTTTTTCATTTTGTTATTAAAGCAGCTGCAGATGAAACATCTAACTTTCTTGTGTTGCCTTTGGGAATTGTGTCTGTAACACATTTCCAAAAGTTGGGTTTAATGTATTGAGCTATCTAAATTGTTTTGTAAATATCACACCAGATACTGTGTGACAAGGAAACAGAAGAAACCATATATATACATATTTTCCACCGAGAAATACCTAAGAGTCTTGACATTTATTTCTTCTGTGGGAGCAATACTGAACAAATCCTTGGTCAATATTTACTCTATTCCTCATTATGGCAGTTATTTATGTTTGTGGGTCAATGACTGGATGTCAGTCAACTTAGCTCTTATATATCTTCACTGTATTAAAAATTCTTTAAATGTTCTTAAAAAGTTCTTTAAATGAAAGTGATGAGGCAAACAAATTCTGGGCTTTTTAATTAAGGTCGAAAAAACTTGATTGCCTTAGTAGCTATTTTTGATATTGGGAGACTTATAATCCCTTTTTAAGAGCATCTAGGTGCACACTGAGAGGCTGGAACTCTCACACCAGACAGTAGCTTTTGATTTGATCATTTTTCATTTGTATACAAAAAGTTCCTTGAGGGGCAGTGAACAGGCCATAACCCTCTGAATTGAGGGGGATTCTTCACCTTAACATGGGAATTAGCTGTACATCTTTAAGGAGAAAAATTTTATAAGACATAAACAAAATATGGGAAAAAGTGAGTCACAGAACTGAACCAGGGAGCAGAATAGTTGTGAATAGGCCAAACATTTTCACTGAGTTACAAGAAGAGAAATTCATATTTCAGAGGTGGCATAAACAGAAGCTTTCTGTTTATGGGCACAGGGAGGTCTTGCAAAGTTTGTGACTACTCAGACATCATGGACTACTCAGAATGGAAAAGAGAAACTATATTGCAAAGACATAGTGGTCATGGCTAGAGTCTTCAGGTTTTCATTTTCTGAAAAGTTGAATATCCTTGTCTACAATCTTATTAAACGTGACTTCTTGAGTTTTAGTCATATTGATCTTCACTGAGGAAAATATTATAAGGCAGAACAACTTCCAAGCTTTGTCTGCTTAGATTTCCTCCAACAGATCTTTGTCTTGATGCCCTGAGACCAGAGCTTGTGATCAGCCAAGATGTCTTCAGTATACAACAGTAATTTCTTCCAATTCTTCCACAGTATCTTCTGCAGAGAACTTTGGAAAAGTGTAATGAGGAAAAGTGCTGGTTTACAGTTTAACTTTTCAGGGGGTATAAACATAGACCATTAATGACTGACATCAGCTCTTGGTGCTCAACAATACCAGGTGCTTTGAATCTATGTATACCCAGTAAATCAAAATTAGGTTTTCAATCACTTTTTGGACAAATTTTTTGTAACTTATCACATTTCATTGCAGAAATAAGAAACATTGGAACAATAAAGATTGCCACAATATTTACAGAAAGAATTCTATGATAAGACTTTCACTGAGAGCTAAAACCAAGGAAAAACTATTATACATTTTGTTCCTTGGAAGGTACTTTTTTTTAGCCTAGCAAGCCTAAAATAGTGACAAAAATATAAGTAAAGTAAACAGCATAATGCCGATATTTCTGTTAAGTAACACAAGTTAAAAAAAAAGTTATTTTCAAGGGCAACATGAATGTAAAGTTTAAATATATGAGCAATTGATTTGATGACTTTTTTTCTCTACTAAAATTCACATTTTCATGTTGATTTTGCATGGGAAGACCTGACAAGTCAAGTAGCTTCTTTTATTCCCAGTATGCTTAATTATTAATATCATAATCTTAAATATTTTTTTTTAACCAAATGCTATTTTCTAATGGTTGGGAGTTAAACAAATAAGCTTCTAATTGCATAATCATGGTCTTGCAAGATATTTCAATGAGAAGATTTTGGAGTCAGATAGGGTGTTTTCACTTCAAATCTATATTGTATGTGCAAACACTGATGAACCCTGCTGTCCTACTGCCAAGGTCCAATCCGAAGCCCATTTAGGCTAACCCATACCTCCACCTTAGCATTGATTAACACATCTTTTCTCATAACTCTTTCATCCACACTGTAAACTCTCAAAATCTTGGGGTTTACTGCACCTGTGGTGAATTTTTTCTGCATATATACATGGTTTTGAATGTGGTATCATTAGTTTATTGAAACGAAGCTGGTTTTGATGGAGAAAGCTTTGAAAGCTAAGATGATTTAATTTTTTTGCCCAATACACACACACATATCTGGAGCACTTTCACTTATTGCAATAAATGGAGTAAAGAAGCGAGATTGGGACAAACCTTAATCTTACTATGCTTTGTCTCGTCTCCTGGTGCTAGCCCCAAAACACAAAAGAGTCTCTCTCTTTCTGGCTATATTACAAGTCTTCTAGAAATCTTCGGTCAAGTCAGTTTTCTTCTTCGCCTCCTGTTCCCCCAGCCAATGCAGATAATGATCCTGACCTCTTTTCTAAAATACTTTGACATCCTTGGGTGAAAAGTTCTTCCTAAAGCGGGATAGTTTTATTATTATATCCATTATATAGTTACACTATTCAAAGTCAATAGACCTATATAGCTGAACAAAAATGAGATCATATGACCATCAGTACAATGCGGTAATTGCACTCAAAAGTACCCAATTGAATGTTTAGTCCAAATGAAGCCATATTTAGTATGGCTTCATATATTGTTGTCGAAAGTTTGATACATTGAATCTTGAACTTTCTTTGATTACAATTCTGCAGTGAGACTTCCTCAAATTTTTTAATTCATTGACTGCGGCCCCCAAGGGATAATATGGATTGGGTAAAAAAAAGAATTACATCAATGGCATATAATGAAATTTTATCCAGGGTATCCAATATCTTTATACCTTCAACTCTATTATTGTGTTGGATTCTTTGACTGATTTGTCCCAGAATTATGGTAAAAAGGGAGGGCAAAAAGGGGCACCATTGCCTTTTTCTGCTAGAGAAAGCAAAGGCTTCTGAGTGATATCCATTATTCCTTACTATAGGCTCCACTACAATGTCTTCAGTTAAGAAAGTTTTTGACCATTATGTGAAACTCCCAAAACTTTCGTCAAATAGCTTCTTTTCAGCAATCAAAATATCCTTCAGCATTCAATGATAATAAATATAAATCCCCTATTACTATTTCTATTTTGAAATGGTCTGTAAGCTGAAATCTGTGTTTCTTCAACCACTTGCATGGCATCTTACAGGTATATCCACATTGCTCCTTCATTCTTCCAGTTGCTGCCATTTTTCTATTTCAAATACATACTGTCTATTGTCTTATTTTGGACAAATTCTTTGGTATTAGCCAAGGTCCAGGAAAGCTCTTTAGTAAACCCTTAAAGGTAGGTCAGCAGCTGTCTTGTTCCGAGCTGATGTCCTAAACCAAGGTTTAAGGACAATTTTTAGTTCTTGGCCTTAAGTTTCCAAGCAATTGCTTCAATTCAACTCAAACATGTGGTTCAGTCATAACACTATAGGAAAGAGGTAAGGGAACTGCCCTAATGTTCTTGGTCTAAGTTCTCAATGATTCTTCTTCAAATCCTTGTCTATAATTTTCAACTACATATGAAATATTTGCCCCTTAAATATTTTTTACAAAAGGAAAATATTTCACTAAGGTCTGCTTTTAAATCACACTTTTGTTATTTTCCTTTTTTATTTGTTGGATATGGGAGTTTTTTATTTTTCATTTCCATCCTCTGGACCATAAGCATGAGATAAAAGTGAGATGCTGTTCAAACTTATAAACAGATAGAAACAAGGTGAATCAATAATGAACACTAGTATTACACTTTACAAGCTTTACAACAATTGCAAGGTCCATTACCTCATTACCAGGCTCTCTGAAATGTCCTGTTCATTCTGGCTGGGATAGATTTAATTTTCTTCAGAGATGTTGGTATGGTGCTGTGTTTTGGATGCAAACAATGAACTGTGTTCGTGCTGAACACGGGGTTGGTAATTTAGAGATGTTTTTGTTACTGTTGAGCTGGGCTTATACTTGGCCAAGGCCTATCCTGCTTCTCATACTGCTCCAACAACAGGGGGGCTTAAGGTGCATGGGAAGCTGGGAGGAGACACAGCCAGGACAAGTGACTCCCACTGACTGAAGGGATATTCCAGACCAGTTGGCATCATGATCAGTATATAAAGTGGAGGGATGAAAGAGGAAGCGTGAGATGTTTGGAGTGATGGTGTTTATCTTCCCAAGTAACTATTACATGGGGCCCAATTCTCCTGGAGATGGCTGAACACCTGCCTGTCGATGGGAAGCAGTGAATGAATTCCTTGCTTTGCTTTGCTTGCATGCATGGTTTTTGCTTACCCTATTAAACTGTCTTTATCTCGGGCCCCAGGTTTTCCAGCTTTTACCCTTTCGATTCTCTCTCCAATCCCATTGTTGGAGGAGTGAGTGAAGGGTTACATGGAGCTTGGCTGCTGGCTGGGGTTAAACCACGACATAGACAAAGTCAGGTTACAGTGAATAAATATGTTTCGCAATGGATTTTGTGTACTTTGTTATAATGAAAATTAGCATGCTCCTCCATGATGTTAGTGCTAATAGGTAAGAGCAAAATTAAATAGCTGAATAATCATTAGCTTTGCAAAGGAATCATCTTAACAGTCTGTAATATTTCAGTTTATTCTGGTGCTAGAGATTACATGGTGTACTTTAATGTAAGTGCTTTTTGAATAAAATAGGTTTTGGTCATTTTATATGCATAAAGGCATAGTAATGCCTGATAGATTAAGAGCTCAAGCCATCAACTCCTACTCAGAAGAGCTATTCTGATATAGTCTTTGGATTCAGACAAATTACGTATTTCAGCAGTCCATACCAGAATTCAGGCCTTATAAAATACTAGGGGAAAAGAAAAAAAAAGAACCAAAATAAAATCCCATCTTAATTCCATTTCAATATGTATAGTATGATTCTTTAGTCCCTTTGTTCTCTTTCAGGTTTGCTTCCCAAGATACATTTCCAACAAGTGGAAGTGAAGAGTTTTGCATTAGTATAAACTACAGAACCAGACTATAGATAGGTAGTGCCAAGAGTAGAGGCAAAATGCTCCTGGTGAATATTTAGGTAACTGCCTTAATTGCCAGCTGAGAATCTATCAGTTATTATTTTGCTCACAGTTTCACTGCAATGGTAAATTACAAACAGCCCAATGCCACACTGCAAAACATAGGTTACTTGGAAGAAACATTTTAAAAAATCAAACAAAAATCTATACTTTTCCAGTTCAAACAGTAGAGAAACATTTGATAGGGAACAGAGAATACCCTTTGACCTTTCTGACTTGTGAGCTATATTCATGTGGGATTTGGTGAATAACTAGCCCAGCAACTTTTACTCCTCTTCAAGAGTATAATTTGACGATCATCAAACAAATTGTATTGAATTGTGTGCCTCTGTTTTAAAGGTTTCAGATGCTGGGTTAAACTGCTACACGCTGATTATCAAAGATGATTCTTTCATTTTCCTCCACTATCTTAATTAAAACTCTTGTATTAGAATTTTTCAGTTTTTAAAGGCTTGGTCAACTGTCTAATCATTTGATTTCAATCTACAATATTGCACAGATGCTGTGAATTAAATGAAAGCAGAACTGTCAGTATTGTTATCAGAACAGCTGGAGAAAAATGCATTACAATCACAGGATCTGTTTCCTACCAGTTTTAGCAATCTATCCATCTCTCTATCAGTAAGTGGTTTTAATTTATAGGTTGCTTTCAGAAATAAGTTTTTAACTCTTACCAAGAACTGACTTGTATGTGAAGAATTGCTAAAGCCTTAATCATCAAGAAAATCACAAGTTATTTTACCAGTTATCATCCCTGTGTTCAGCCATGATATTAAATTGGAAGAGGTGTTGGAATCACATACAGACAACCAGATAGTGCTGGAAACTTTACTTTGCAGATTCACTTTAGGAGGTGTAATTGTGGCCTCAAGGAATTGCTCAAGCTACCCAAAAAAAGTAACAATCATAGTAGTATGACTGGAGGACTAGCAGCTCTTTTTGTGTCTCCTGGGAGAGCTCCCACTGAAAAGGACTTTTCACAACTCTTTCAATAAATATACTCTGTGATTCCCTTACCTTTGAATTTCACAGTTTCATTGGCAGGGAAGTAAGTAGGGCAGTGCCATTTCCTCAAAGGCATAATTATCACCCAGACCTTTGTTGGCACCAAACTAGAAAAGTGTTTCTGAACTCCTTTCCTTGAATTCTGTCTGCAGCATTCTATAAGTGATTCTTCTTTCCTAATATTTGTCCTCTTCTTTTGGTAAACCACGCACCCCATGAGGGCCTTCAGGGTGCCACTGCAAGAATAAAAATCAGGAGTTTCCCAAATGATGAGAGGTCTCAAATATTTTTGGCTATCCAACATGGCACACTTCAAATGTACCTGACATTAGAAGACTTAGGAACATTCTCTCTGAAAAATTACTGATTTTAAGAATTTTTTCATGAAAAGTGTAAATTCATAATTCCCAATAAATGAAGCACAAATGTTTGTTTCTCACTAAGCATTGTAGAAGACCAAAAATATGCATCAACCTGTTCAATCTTTTTGGAAAGAAGACCACCTAAACTCTGTGTAACAGAGGTATTTCTATTACTTCTGCTCCATATGGTTCATTCCCCCTGTACCTGGTGCCTCAAATCCTGTCTTCAGTTTTGGGATACTACAAGAAGAATCACAAAACACTGGGGGAATCACAAAAAACTGGGAGGATGTCCAGAGAACGGAAAAAAAGATGGGGTCTGAAACACAACTCTAATAAGGAGTGGCTGAGGGAGCTGGGGTCGTTTATCCTGGAGAAAAGGAAGCTTAGGAGGGACCATATTGCTCCCCATGACTCCCTGAAAGGAGCTTGTAGCCAGCTGGGGGTCAGTCTCCTCTCTCTGGTAACATGGCAGAATGAGAGGAAATGATCTCAGAGTACACCAGGAAAGGTTTAGATCAGAATTTAAGAAAAAAAAATTATATATATATATATGTGTGTGTGTGTGTCTGTGTGTGTCTGTGTGTGTGTGTGTGTGTGTGTGTACACAGAAAGATTTGTCAAGAATTGGAACAGGCTACCCAGGGAAGTTGTTGAGTCACTATCCCTGTAACTGTTCAAAAAAAGAGTAAAGGCATTTGACAACATAGTTTAGTGGTGAACACAGTGTTAATGCTTCGTTGATGGCTAGACTTGATGGTCTTAGAGGTCTCTTTCAACATTAATAATTGTATAATTCTAAGATACTAATTATAAGGAGATATTTCTATTTTATTTGTAAGCTCTACCACCAAATGGGTAAGACATTAAAATGAGGAAAAGCAAAAGAGAATTAAATTGCCAAGGAATAGCTGCTGTAATCTCACATAACTTTTGGCAATATTTTTCTGTTTTATATCCTAATCTTTTGCTCTTAGGTGAAGAATTTTTTCATTTTAGCTGTCTTTTGAATGTTCATTCTGTGATTCTACTTTAAAAATCAATGACCTTATGGAAAACCCTGATCTACTAGTGGCTCAGCTTCATAGTACTGCGTGATAAACAACAGATCTTCAGCAAAATTGTAGTTTCAGTTCTGTGAAATTGCACAGGAGGATAGCTGCTGTGAGAACTACCTTCTGTATGGTGATATAATGCTTAGTTATAATACTAATAACAGGATACAAAATCTCCTTTAATCATGTCTTTACCACACACACACTTAGGCTAATGCTTCTGAATAAAACACCCATTAGTTTCTGAGAGTGAGATTCACTTCACCTGCATAATGACTGCAAATTGCAATGGGAGCCTCTCAAAAATCACTTTCAATGCTCTTAGGACTGCGACTATATTTGACTGAAAGCTGCTCTGCTCTTGACCTGTCTTTCAAGCAAGCTAAATGCTGTGTGTTAAACCCAACTGGAGCACGGATTCTGCATTAGCAGGCCCTCTCCTTTGATGGAAATGCTGAGGAGGTAGCCTTGTGTGAATACTCAGGGTGGATTGACCTTGACTGGCTGCCAGGCATCCACCAAGGTGCTCTCTCATTCCCCCTCCTCATCAAGACAGGGAGAAAATAGCAATGAGAAGCTCATGGGTCAAGATAGGAAGAGCACTCATCAGTTATCATCACAAGAAAAACAGAGTCATCGTGGGGAAAATTGATTTAATTTGTCGCTAATTAATCAAGACTAGAAAGGTGAGAAATAAAAAGAAACAAAATACACTTTCCTCTCACCCTCCCTCTTCTGAGACTAAACTTTGCCTCTGAATCGCCCACCTTCTCCCCATGAGTGGTGCAGGCAGATGGGGAATGGGGGGCGTGTTCTGTTGGTAGGGCTTTACCTCTGCCACTGATTCCTTCTCACGCCTTTTCCCTGTTCCAGGGGGTCCCACCCACACGACACTCCGTAACTGACTGCTCCAGTGTGTGTTATTCCCACAGACAGCATTCCTTCTGGAGCAGATGGCTCCAGCATGGGCTCCCTGCAGGGTCAACAGGTCCTGTCAAAATTCTTGCTCCTGCAAGGGCTCCTCTTCATGGGCCACAGTTCCCACCAGGAGCCTTCTGCTTCACAGGCTCTCTGTAGATTGCAGCCCTGTGGGGTACTCCTGGGCTGCAGGGGAACAGCTTGCCTCACCATAATCTTCATCACAGGGTGCAAGAGAATGTCTATGCCAGTTCCTCCTCTCTCCCCTTCTTTGTTTATCATGTTGTCTGCAGAACTGTTTGTCTTTCATATTCTCATCCCTTTCTCAAATGCTGCTGTGAGGATTATTTTTTTAAACATTAAATATACTTTTGCCCCCACAAATGTCCTAACAAGATCACTGATGGACTCAGATATGGGCAACTGAAGGTCTGTATCAGAGCTGGCCGAAATTGTCTCTGTCAGAAAGAGGGGAGGCTTCTGGAAGCTTCTCACACAAATCATCCTGCAGCCACCCCCCCAAAGCCCTTATTGTTCTATTGTTCTGTACGTAGAGCCCTTATTGTTCTATTGCAGATCAGCCTTTTAAAAAAGACATAGTTCTATTTTACATGCATGTGTTCACAAAAGGGATAACTAGCTGAGTCACAAAATGTTTTAATCCAAAAAATGCTAGTTTTGATGAGTTTTATAGACTTTAGGGAATAGGTCTCATATCTTCTCTGGACTCTCTATTATCAGCTCTGGTTGAGCTGCCTAAAAACTCAGTACCTCTGGCATCTTCACATAAAAATAGATTCATACTCCAGCTTTTGCCAAAGTTAGCATTTAATATTCCAAAGTCTCAGTTTGTACAGTAAGTCATGCCAGGGAAGAGCCACTTGCTGCAGTTGGAGCTGTGACAGCAGTGTCTGGAAGCATTAACTAGCTGCAGTAGGACACTCTGGGATCTGCTGCTGCAGAGTGAAATCAGTTCACATCTTAGTACACATCTCAGAATATAAATCAGTTCAGAAACACCATTTGTAGAGATTTCCTTAGAATTTTATTGCACTGAAATTATCAATAAGTTGTCGAATTTTATCTACTTCAAGATCAAACTTTGATTTTTTGCATGTTGGAAATCTCTTGCTTTGGACAGGAGCCTACTGAAATGAGTGTTATAGAAAAGATCAGAAAAATTCAATTTTTCCCCAACTCCTTTTACTGTAAGGCATTTGACTTATGCTCTGATGTATAAATGCTCTTTATTCATTTTGGAGTCTGTTTTGTAATCTCTAATATTGGCTGTTATAGTCTATTGATATGATTACTATCTGGCATGTCAGCAAAAGTAAACAATATCAAGAAACAAGCACTGAACACAGCACTCAACGTCCTTAGATCTAATTAATGCCATGTTGTCAAAATTAGCAACAGACTGGCCTTGAGATAATGATGACTAAATACACTGAGAACCTCATCCTCTAACTAGCAAATCTCAGCACCTTCCACGGGGAATATTAGAGCGATTACCAGCAATTTTGGCTGACCACTGGGTGTCACTATTAATTCACATTTAGCTTTGAACATTACTAGTTTCTTTTATTGCCTAGTTTTTTCTTTGTTTGAATGATAAAAAGGTTTTTTTCTTTAAGAAAGCTGTTAAGGCCAAGTAAGTCACATTATAAAGAGACTACATTTGCAGTGAAATTCCTCATCGGGATATCTGAACATCATGTCTGCTTGATGGTTCACATGTAGTCAGTGGTGTCATACCACACCAGTCAGTTCTACGTATAGCATTTACAATTTGACATCCAAAGTCAGTGCCCCATGTGGTTCAAGAGTGCACTCAATGTTTACTATTATGTTTATTGTAAATTATTATCATAAGAAAAGGCTTTTTTTTGCTGTTTTTGTTTTGCAGACTTTAGTATGTAAGCAAACATAAAGTATTGTTGAGACTGACCATTACGAAGCAATTCAGAAAAATAGAAAGTAAACTCGTATATCATGCACAGTACATTATTCTTCTTTAAAATTCAGGAATCTGAATTTTGACAATGCTCTCAATTCAAAGAACCAGGAAAAAAAAAAAAAAAAAGAGAAGCCTGCAAAGACATCTCACTCCTTTGACTTTGTTCTTGCTACAATTAAAAAGAGATTATTAGTGTTATTATTAGCGTTCAAAAGGAAGCAATACCAGACATAATCTTCCTCCTTTGACCTCTTCTGAAGGAAGAGATTTAGCTCAAATGTCTGGATATGAGGAACTAAAGTCTAACTTAAGGCATTATCTCTGTATAATTCCTTGTATATCAAATGATTCTGAGACAAAATAAAAGTTGCTTCCATTTTTGTATTACAAGGACAGTGTCCTGCAAAAGCATTTTGCAACATGATATTCGGATTCTGCGTGATTATTTTTTAAAGATTGGTAATAATAATAGCCAGTCTATTTAGGAAAGTAGCTAAAATAAACAAGAAATATCTGGATTTGTTCAAGATACATGAATGCAAAGATTCCTGTTTCCATTTCTGTGAGTTGAAAGTATCATCTTAATGGTAAAAAAATTATTGTATTTTGGGAACTGTCAGTAGTATGTTGGCTTTCTGTTCTCAAATACATGAAAGCAAGCTCCTACTGTGTGTGCTCCTCTTTCACAATGGAAGTTGAGCATGGAGAAGTTGTTTTTTGGGGCTATTTTTTATTATTATTATCACCAAGACAAACTAGAGTGTTCAAGAAAAAAAACGTGAATTCTAAACTATGACGGTATTATCGCTTTTCATTTGTTTTTTGGGTTTTTTTATTTTCTCACAATGACAGGTTTGTGATAAATAAGAAACTATTTTGAGTTTAGCTATCAGACAATCTGTTTAACATACAGCAAATGATCCATCTAAAGGAGAAGTTTACAGCTCAAAAATTCCATCCAGTTTGTATTGAATTATAGACATTTTCAACAAACAGCATTATTTTGGGATTTTCTGCACTAAAAGCCCTAAGTCCACTTATCACAGCAGATACTCTCACACAAAAGTATTTCAAGTGTGTGATGCTTTTATATTTTTTGGAAGAAAACATCTTCAAAAGCATGCTGTGCTAACCCAAAAATAGCTCTAAAATATTTCTTATATAATATCTTCAAGGAAGAACATACTATTACCAAGTTCTTCAACATGTCTGCACACCTACTTGTACCAGTCATCTAAGTATTACCTGCTAGAAAATCTTACCCTGCTACACCTGTACCTCTCAAAGCAATGTGTTTACAAAACAAAACATTGAACAAAATGTTTTTTGCAATGAGAAGTGCCGGCACACTTGTAGCTAACATCCACTATCTTATGGAAGCAAAGGAAACATTGATAATATTCACTTGATGCCTTGCACTGGCTACCTAGAACAGAGGCTAGACAAGATTAAGAGAATAAAAGTAGGAATTTATTAAAGGCCTTCAATAGACATACTGTGGGCAGTCAAAAGCCTCCAAGGGGAGCTATACCCAAGATGGACAATGGGCTCAAGTTTTTCAGACAGATATTAGTTTGGTTCATTTACAAAGCAGGGGTTAATCCTCCAATTACAGCTTCAGGTTATGAAGTCCTATAACCCAGTTTGCCCCCCTCCCAATGCACTTTTGTTTATACTTTTGTGGGCCCGAGGCAGTAGGGTGTCCTCGGATCTCAGGCCAAGAGGGATTGTTTTGTCTGACCAAAATGTGAAGAGAGTTATAACTACACTCTATAAACTCCATTCTATATGGAATTTGGATATATGCACTAATGCAGTGCAAGATCTGAAAAATATGAAAGCTGAAATCCTAATGTATCACTCTCACGAGCAACTCCTGTGTATATGTGCTTAATAATTTAAATAAATATAGAGAAAAATCTTATTACAAATACTAGGAGCACAATGTTAAATCAGGCTTAAGGCTTCTTTCTTTATCAGCTGAAATTCTGAAAAATTCACATGATTGAAATCCACCTTAGATGTGCAGCTTATAAACTGTCAATGTGAAGCAATATTTCTAGTACCAGTACAGTTAGTGAAACCAGCCAAACAACTGATCCTGGAAACTATTTATTAACTTAATTCTGAAAGAGTTTGTGTGGTATCAGTGGTTTTTTATAAGCATACAGTTGATTGCATTGAGAAAAGTGATCATGTTTTCTCAAACTTTCACTTGAAAAATATTTACACAATTTTGAATTCATATTTTAATAGTGAGGATTACATATTTTTAGAATAACATATATTTCTCTTGATATGACTGTTCAATTTATAAACTCTTCAAGGCTGAGAATATTTCTTACATACATGTGAGGTATTCATATATTATTGTCTGAACAAAGAGACTTATTTGACTTTAATAACAGAAACTAATAAATACATGTGAAACATCAGGAATATGTAATGACTGTATACATGTAGTATTTAGCTACTACATCCTTCCATCTCTTGGCACAGACATGCATAAGCATACACACATGCAAATTATCTTTCTTCTCTTCCTCTGTGTTTCATTTACATTAGCAATCTTCATATTTCCTTTGCTTAGGAATGTAATAGAAACATAAAAATACAACCCATGCCAGAACACCAATTTCTATGCATTGAAGTGTACCAAGGCATAATGAAATGGACTCCTCATGCCTTACTAAGGAAAAGCTCTTCCTAATGCCCCTGGAGCCCTTTAGGCCATTGAGATGTTGATGCACACTATATTAGCAGATTTATGTCATTCTGATAAGGTGGTCCACTTGAGCCTTTGAGCTAAAGCTAAGACATAAGGTGGAAGAAAGCAGCAATTTAAAGGTCCTAGTGTAAGGATAATTAGCAACTGGCAGGTGTCCAGTGTCGTTACCAGGACACTGCTGCAGGGCAAATGCAACAACTGCCTGTTTTTTGCAGTGCCACAAACATGGATCTGTCTTGGCTCTAACTTGTTTGATTTTTAACTTACATCTGCTTCCTAATATGTTGAGCTTTTCAGAGCTGTTCTTGAACTTGGACTTCTTTAGCTTTCAGTTGTTTAGTCCAAATTTCAAGTGAACTCTTTCCAGAGCTCATGAAATGCACTGTTTGCAGAAACAGGAACTGTTGTTTTGGATTAAGTCTTGGTTTTGTTTCTCCATATATTTATCATCTCAAAGTCCTGTGTTCTTCTGCATTCTTAACAGTATCTAGTGACCAAATAGCTACACCATCAGCTTACAAGTGATCAGCAAGGCTCTAATTTACCGTATTCCTAAAGCCGCATGCAAATGTCCATGCTTGAAACTGGATCTGAAACCAAGAGCATCACAACCCTTATGCGGTACTGACTTTCATTTTGTAGATGGGGAAGAAAGATAGAGGAGCATTCTCAGAACTAGTTCATGTAATGGGAGTAAGCTACATGTGGGTTATACCCCGAGAAAAGTGTAAGGAATGCTCTAACATCTTCATCACTCAAGAGAAACAGTATTACATCTGGACACTGTCAGCTTGTTGTCAAAGCTCGCAGGAAATAGAGGCTGAAACCTTGAGGATAGTTTGCAATCTCTTAAGAGTTTAAATTAATGGAAAGACCACAACCTTAGAATGCCTCCTAATGAAACAAAGAAAACTTCAGTAATTTTTGAGCCAAATAATGTAACTAACTGATTTTATGTATATTTATTTTTAAAAGTTTCTTGAAAAAACAATAAAAAATACTATTCAATTTCATAGTGCCAGAGAAGGCTTCTGGGTACAGAATAAAAGTATGCCCCACTACTTAACTGCAACAATGGTCCTTTGATATGTTTGTTGTCCAAGTCAAAATTCAGTTTTCCAGGCAATTCTTGAGCAAGGCTTGGGAGTTAACAGAGGCCATAGAGAACTTGCAAAAGGTAGTTTGTAATTTTCCATCCTGTTTTGGAAAATAAGTGAACAAAGATACTGGCAGGGGTTATTCTGTACCAGCTGGCCTCATTTCCAGTAAAATACAGTGGAATTTTCTGGTGTCAACATTGCCACTGAACCTGTGTCAGGTCACAAAGTATTCATCAAGTAAAAAATAAGGTGTTATCAAATTAAAAGTTAGCTCTGTGGCATTGTAGTGAAGGAATGGCTAATGAGAGATGAAGCAAGCAGAAAGTCTGTGTTTATTTGAGAGAGAAAGCCTATATGATAGGATGCCATATCCCTGCTTTGACGAGGAGTGTGCTATTAAGTTTTTGAGCTGCATCAAAGGGGCCTGGAATTCACCCTAGGGCCACCCTGATTTTCCTTCTATCAGTATCCTCCTCTTAGACAGGAATTTCTGGTAATACTTGACACTCACAGTGATTATTTTTTAACTTTTTGACTAAATCATAAGAAAACTATTTCTGAGGAAAGAAAAAAACCCTCAATGTTGTAATAATGAAAGTGACTGAAATATGGTATCAATTTCCATTCAAATAGGGTAACAGAAACAGTTTTCCAAAACTGAGTGGAGATCATACCATTCTACTTTACTCTTGACAGTGCTTGACTGTGTTTACTGCATCAATACCTGCTTTTTATAAGCTACACTGTACTTCTTTTTCTGTGCTTTGCCTCATGCAGGGTATTTAAGAGACAAAGGAAACAGAAAAAGGCCGACAGGCACAAGGATGAAATTTCTTCTAATTCTGTTGGTGAAGAGTCCTAAATATTGGAAGGGAGTGAGAGGAAACTTTAACTTGCTGTCCAAACTCTAAATCTAGGAGTTCAAAGGCTGTGCCAGATCTCAGCATCCATGGCATATGGTCTAAAAAGCTCTTCTGGAGTAAGGCTGCTCATTTTGTTCTGTGTGCAAATGCACTAGTGTGTATATATATATATATATATATATATGTATGTATGTATGTATTTACACATATACAAATGAATACATATATGTTTACATGTATAAATATGTTATAGACAAACTGATTGATAAATATACATGGACCACATTCAGAGTCAATAACTTTCTCAGCAAATCCTTATAGCTTGCTAAACAGCTTCAGTTGTGTGGAGTACTGCAAAAACCAGTGTGTCTAAGGCATCTCTTTTGATAGAGAAATTATTCATATTTGGTAAAAATATGGAAGGGACATTGTGAACTACAGATTTGAATAAAAAATATTTGGCTTTCATACCACAGATTTTTTTTCCTCTCGGCAAATTTTGACTAACTGCGTTTGAAATAAAAGCTCGTGTGACTGATGTAAGTAACCCAAGTGTAATTTAAACAAGCTCTACAACCCACTGGGGGAAAAATTATTAAAGAAGAGCAATTTTTTTTAAAGTTAAAATTTTTTATCATCTTTTAAATTATGAGGCTTTTTTTCATTATAATTTTATGTCCAGGAAATGTCCTTAATTTTTTTTTTTTTGGTTCAGTTAAAACACTTATAAAACTTTCTTTTCAAATCTTCCACTTTCCCCTCTGGAGTAACAGTCAGGAACTCATGGCTCAGAATCAAGAGCAAAGTGCAGACAAATGAGTGATACCAGGGCTTAAACCAAAGTCTTCATGAACAGATTGCCTAACAGACTGGAGTAATAATCTTCAGAGTCATCAGAGTCACCATGCTGGCTTGCAGATTGCTGTTTTAAGTGGCTTTGATTATTATGGTGATTTGGCAGCTTAAATTGGAATTTGGGCTTCTGCACCCAGATATACTACCTGAACTTAATTTAATTCTCCGGGATGGAGAGTATACAAGCAACAGAAAAAAATTACTCTGGTTAAAGTTGAAGTTAAGACAAAAACATGACTAGTTTAATGTCAGAAATTGTTTGACAGAAAAAAAATACTGTACATGCCTAATCAACTCTCCAAGAGCAAATAACAAATCAGCTGGTCAGTTTACATGTATTATAAAACCACATTGATTCCTATTTATGAATCAAAGGATGAAAGGGTGTTAATTTCTATAAAACTTCAGTATTAGAGTATTGAGAAATAAGAAGCTGATTAGTGGAGAAATTAGTATCAGTGAGGCATGCAAGCACGAAGTGGTAAACATGGTTTTACGGAGAAACAGGAGTGGAGGACATACCGCAGCATAAAAGGAAAAAAAGAAATCTTGATTAAATATCTCTGACACTTCAGATTCTCACCTGTGCAAGAATAGGTTTTAGTTTGATATTTATATCAGTAGTGTGCAGTTAAATAGATACTTCCCACTAAAGGTACTTGGTAATAGAGGATATTGTTTGTCTGACTCTAACCATAACTTTTCTATTTTTGTGATTTTCAATTTACAGGATGATTGTTGCTCTCTGTGTAATGGATTATGCATAATAACTAGGACGTGTAGGCCACCACCTGCTTGCATTAAAAAATCCTTTTCATTCACTTCAGGGTTACAATCAGAATTTTCCCAGTAGATGAAATTAGTCCAGTAAGATGAATAATGTTTCTGTGGTTGCTGCCTTAAAAATGTGTATGGAGGTTTATGGGCCATGTGGGCATCATGAAGGTCAGGAGGACTTGAAAACATCCATTTGAGTGCTAAGAGATTTTACACTGAAACAAAACAGAATAATGTTGATCTGATGGGCCCCTCTCCATTTTTCACAGGAAGTGGTGACATGGATACAATGGATATGATACATTTGGCACAATCAGTCAAAGGAGACCATAACATGATACATGGAAATAGTTTACCATGTAATTGCTAAAAGGAAAGGTACTGAAGGTATAGTTCACTGGCACAATAGTAAGGGCTAAAAAACCCCCAGAAAATGGCAAACAATGATAAAGACATGCATTGATGTTTTGTGACTTTTAAAAATAAGCTGCTGTTGTAGTTGGAGATATGAAAGGCAAAAGATAATATTTTTTGTTTTGTAACCCTGAAGTGAATGAAAAGGATTTTTTAATGCAAGCAGGTGGTGGCCTACACGTCCTAGTTATTATGCATAATCCATTACACAGAGAGCAACAATCATCCTGTAAATTGAAAATCACAAAAATAGAAAAGTTATGGTTAGAGTCAGACAAACAATATCCTCTATTACCAAGTACCTTTAGTGGGAAGTATCTATTTAACTGCACACTACTGATATAAATATCAAACTAAAACCATGATGACGCATCAGATTGGTTGGCAATTAGCACAAAGACCTTGCCATTGTATGTAAATGCTATTAATTTGAGCTGCATGTAAATGCTTACTGGCTAAGTGTGATGTATGGTCAGCTCGGATTGAAATGGCTTTGCTTAACAATTCACTAGCTCTGAACTTGGTAAGAGTGTGGCTTTATTGTGGATATGATCATAAATGTATGTACTTGCTCTTAATCAAACCGTTAGTGTGGTAATGAAGAAAAATTCAAATTCATAGTACTGAAATTACTGAGTTCTTCACCAGGGTGCTATCTTTAAATATGCACCATGCATCTCAGCATAGAGGAAGCATGGATCTAGCTATATGGCAATGGTATTAGAAATTACAAGAATAATAAGAAGAATTGCATGTACTGACAGTGATGAATAGACATAACCCATCATCTGAGAAAATGAAGCAATATGCAATCATCTGCTATGAAAAACCCACAACTTCTCTTAAAACAAGAAGTTTGCATTTTTTTCCTAATACTTTACCAAAAAAAATGAATAGTTGATATGAACAAGAAAAGTAATACATATTGTATTAACTTCTGTGAATGGGAGAAAACATTACAGCCTAAGGTATGTAAAATTTTCAAATAAATTGTGAAGTTGGATTTCAAATACATGGCAAAATGCATACATGTCCAGGTAAAAGAAAAAGTTAGATTAAATATAAGGACTGAATACCCTTTTTTCTGCACAGTACAAATTGCAGATAGTGGAACTGTATCAAGAAAAAAGCCAGTACAAATACGATCAGAATCATGCTTATAGCACCTAAAAGCAGAAACCAGCCTATAAGCTTGTTTAACATATGACAGGGCTAGAGGCAATTTGGAGTCTGCCAGTACTGCTCCCCCTGGAATATGCAAAATAGCTAGATGTTACTGCTCAAAGAACATTTTCCACAGCTTAGCATATGGTTTAAACTTTCCAAAGATAATATGCAGCATAACACATTGCTTTTTTTTTTTGTTTTAACTTTCATTATTTAGCATGTGTTCGTTGATACCAACATGTCCCTAAGTAACATAACTATTACTGCATCCTGTGTGGGTCTCTGCTGGTGAGAGAGAGACGGTGAATCTTGTATCTTGATCAGAAGGCTTGATTTATTAATATATGATATAATACATTATTACTATACTAATAGAATATAGAGAGAGGTTTGCAGAGCTGCTAGCTAAGCTAAGAATAGATAGAAAAGAATCCACAACAAAGTTGTGTCCAGGGACTCAGTCCCCCAGCTTGCACTGATGATTGGCCATTAATTATAAACATAGAAAATGAGCCAATCAAGGTGAATCCTATTGCATTCCACAGCAGCTGATAATAATTGTTTACCTTGTCTTCAGAGGCCTCTGGCCTCCCGAAGACACAGAAATCCAAAAGGAAGGATTTCTGTGGAGAAATGTCTGCAACACATAACCACCTAAATCCAAACTTCTTTTTGGTCAGTGGGTTACCTTCTGTTTATTTAAGTAGCAATAGGATTGGACCACACAGTGCTTTATACAAACAACGTTGTTAGAACTAACAAAGATATTATCAAGGTAACTATATCTTGATAATATACCTAATTTATCATCAAAACTAAGAACATGCTTGATTCTGGATGTTTGCTTTTTCAAAAAAGTAATCCTTTTTTGAGGATACGCTCAAAAATACATTCATAACATTTACAACATTTTACATTCACAACATTTACAAAAATACACTCAAAATCCAATATTTTGAGTGTATTTTTGTAAATGTTGTGAATGTAAAATCCCATCCTTTCTTCCTGTCTAATCTAAATAACAGACTGATTATTTAATGAGAAGTTACATGAATATTTTTAAATTGCAATTTTATTTCAGGTGATTATATTTTAGCTGTTTCTCTTATACCTTTTTCACTTAATTAGATTATTAAAGTTTTGTGTATATACACCCATTCTACAAGTGTTTTAATTAAGAATTTTTCAATTAAATAAAAAACAAACAAACAAACAATGACAACTTCTAATAAAGTTAACATTTGTGATAAATTATTTTTAAATAACATGTATTTATTGCCCATAAAGGGTCACAGGTGTATTTACAGGAGCAGAACAATGCTCTCAAGCTGAAACTTTAGTCAAGATAATCTTCATGACTAGTTTCACAGACAGGATGAAAGATATATTCTGAATTTAAAGTGATGCCTTAAGTTTTAGCTTTCATATTTTCCAGATTCTGTACTGCATTAGTATATAGCTTTGAACTTTATAGAAAATGTTAGCAAGTTCTCTTCACAATTCAGTTAGACAAAACAATCCTTTTACAGCCTGAGAACCAAAGACAATGTCGCAGCTTCAGGCCTAAAAAGTGTAAACAACATCGAATTGAGGACAGCAATCTGGGAGGCTGGGACTTCATAGCCTGAAGCAGTAATTAGACAAATAACTGCAATATGTAAATGGACCAAAAACCTATAAAAGTCTGAAAATGTGTGATCCATCATCTGTCTTGGGTGTAGCCTCAGCCAGGCTCTTGTAGTGCCCAAGGTGTTTCATTTGAAGGCGTTCTAATAAATACCTATTTTATTCCTTTAACACTGTCTAACCTCTATTCTTGGTAGCCTCTCAGGGCATCAAAAGCATCCTTCATGCTAGCTCACATAGTTTAAACTGTCTATATTTTGAACTGTCAATATTAGAAAAAGAAGCAGAATGTAAAGGTAAGAAGTCTCTTGTCATGTTGCTGAAAGTGCTGCTTATTCAAAAAAGCTAAAAAAGAATCACAGAATCACAGAATCACACAGAAGTTCAAGACTGGAAGAGACCTATAAGATCATCAAGTCCAGTCGATGTTCTAACTGTTCACTAGATCATGGCAGCAAGTGCCACATCCAGTCTTTTTTTGAATTCTTCAAGGGATGATGACTCCACCACCTCACTGGGTAAATGATTCCAGTATCTGACCACTCTTACTGTGAAATATTTGCTTCTTA
Organism: Ammospiza caudacuta; assembly: GCF_027887145.1. Lineage (NCBI taxonomy): Eukaryota > Metazoa > Chordata > Aves > Passeriformes > Passerellidae > Ammospiza > Ammospiza caudacuta. The sequence continues at coordinate 65,505,772 of NC_080594.1, forward strand.
ATTCTAACTTACATCTCGCTTGACGCAACTTGAGACTGTGTCCTCTTGTTCTATCTGTTATTGCCCGGAGAAAGAGGCCGACCCCCAGCTCACCACAGCCACCCTTCAGGAAGTTGTAGAGAGTGATGAGGTCGCCCCTTAGTCTCCTTTTCTCCAGGCTGAACAACCCCAGCTCCCTCAGTCGCTCTTCATATGGCTTGTGCTCCAAGCCCCTTATTAGTCTCGTTGCCCTCCTCTGGACACGCTCAAGTAACTCAACGTCCCTCCTAAAGTGAGGGGCCCAGAACTGGATACAATACTCCAAGTGAGGCCTCACCAGAAGAAGTTAGAGTGATTAATATATTTATTTCTGCGTATTATAATTTTCCTCCAAATTATACCAAAACAGCATTTCCTGGGATGGCATCTCCACTGCAAAACATCAAATGTACATCCTTTTAATTACACTTCTCAAAGACTGTCCTAATAGTTTGCCATTACCTCCACGCACAGTTGACGACTGAGAGTACTCTGAGTAACAGATGGTAGTCACCATGTAGGTTTCTTTGGTTTTGTTTTTGTGGGTTTTTTTGGTTTTTGTTTTTAAGATGAGAACTAAAGAAAAAAAATTCTAATGGGAAGAGTCTATGAAAAGAAAATCCTGCCTGTTTTGTATTTGCATTGAAATCATCTTAAGGGCCAACACTGCATTTGTATTAAATCAACAGGAGACATAAGCAAGTGGAACGTGGACCTAAAAATACTTCTGTTAACAACAGCACTAAATATTCTTCTAAAATTGCTTTCTTTTAAATCATTAGAATTTCAATTTCTGAACGTCGTATTTATTCACTGAATAATTCCCTCAGTTATAACAAACTGCACTGAGAGGGAAAAATGTTTCTCAACTATCTTTGCAGTTACTCGAGGCATCACCTAACTTTTTTTGGCGATCTTCCTCTGATAAGTATGTTTCTTCATACTAATGAAACTCTTCCCTTAAAAATCTCACTACAGGACATTTTTAACAAGTACTTTCTACATGGTTTTGAAACCTATTTTTTCAAGGCTATCAGAATGACTATGAAAGCCTGAGCCTACAGAGTTAAATAATGTCCCCATGCTCTAAAGCTAAGAAACAGGAAATTCTATTTAAAAAGATATTTTAAAAAATAGAAGATCAATGTTAGCTGTGCTCTAGCTAAAGAATAAAATATGGAACAAATAGTGTCACTAAGCCCAGCTTTGTTCTCTTTAAGCTGTGGGAAATTAGTGTTTAGCAATGACACAATCTATACTGCATGACAACCTGTTGTCCCTGTGTGGTGTAAATGTTAGACTGCCAAGATGATGCCTGCAGAAAACAAACAATCAAAAGTACTTTACAGAAAAAAAAATGTAGAAGACATCAAAGGAACCTTCCCCAGAAACACTTGTAACATTTACATCAGTAATTCTTAATTTCAGAATTGAGAGTGGACACCTTGGTCACAGAATACTGCTTCTGTTCGCTAACATAATTCCTAGACCTGTGTAGTATTCTTCCCTGCTTGTTTGGTTTACTTCATTTTTTTTTGCAAGGAAAGTGTATACTTTATGCAAAATAAATTATTTAAATGAAGCAATAATCATAAGTTAAGAGAAAACCCAAAACTTCACTTTCCATTCTGTCATGAGCACCATCACTGTTGTATCTCAATTACTGTCTAGAGATAGCAGTCAAAACTGCCTGCAGGTCTTCAAGCTCAGTTATGAGTGTAACTCAATCTGTGGTGTTTCCAGATTGGTGAATTGCACCTTGAGACATTACTTGATATTATGCACTCTGGGATTTTCTACTCATACAGATGGTTGTGGTTATCATAATGAAAGCCACCGAGAAATATCTTTTGAATGTTTTTATCACTTCTGCCAGGGAAGAAATTACATCAGGGGTATAGGATGATAAAGCTGAAAGATGGAGAAAGACAGTCTGTTCTCATAAAGACATATTTTTAAGGAGCGTGTAAAACTAGGATGCAACAACAAAAAATGTTTCTAAGTTCAGTGGAGAAGAGTGAGACATATATTCACTGATATTAAGTAAAAGTAATGTTTGACACAGTCACTCAAGTCACTCATTCAGATATTTTAAAATATTATTTTAATCTAAAACAGTAGTGATTTGTATCCAAAAAGCCCGGAAGATTTTAGGGAATCATTCTAAGAATCTTAATCTGCATTTTGATGACTTTTATAAGTATTACAGTAGGCCTCTTGAGTGCAAATATGTGCATTATATTCCAGCAATAAAAATACTGCTTTCCAAGACATAATTAAGGAAAGTTTTAAGTACTAAAAGCTGCTTGCACTTTATTGACATAATAATAACAGATATTCCAATAAAAATAGAGCAATAGAAATAAACCAATAATAGTTTAGTAGTTTATGATAAAAAAGAAAACTTTTTTTAATTTTATTTTAAAGGTCTTCCTGTCAAATGATTTTCCATCTGCATAAGCTTTGTGAACAGAATGTTATAAAACTTGTTTAATCTTCTAAAACAGAACTGTAGTTCACTCTTATCTTTGAATAACATCTTTTATGCCTACAATAGTTTCTTTACTCTTAGCCTACACATTAGCTTTCAATTTACAAAGCTCTTACTACAATTACAAGTCTCAGAAAAGAATGGAATTAAACGGTTCTGGACTAAGAAGAAAAACAAGTAGAAAAAAAATCGTAAGATTTTTGAAATTTCACATTTTTCAGTTCTATTTTGGAAAAGAAAATTCAGGGCTAAAAATTTTTTCCTGTCTTCTCATAACTCCATGAAGAACACATAAATCTGATGCAAAAGGAAAAGCAATAAAACCAAATGAAAGTTATCAAGTGTTACCATACTGCATTGCACTGAAATGTCATAAACCCTTTTATAAAGACAAATTTCCCCTCAAGTGCAGTAATACAGTCAGAGTGGAAAACAAAATGATCTTCGGTTTATATACTTCTTACCCTCAGAGGAAAAATACCAAAAGGAGTTCTGATGTTGTTCATAAAAGATAAAAACCTTCCAGAGGGGAAATTTCCTCTTTAGTGCTGGGGCAAGGTAGAATTGGAAAGCAATACGAGTAGTAATGGACAGAACGAAATGAAATCAGACTTTAGAAAAGAATACTTTGATGTGAGAGTTTGAGGTTTTTTTTCCAGTTACAATGTTATCATTTTATTTCCCAAGTCCTGACTTTTACAGGATCCTCCTCTCTCTAGGGCAAGTGAAGTTTTTTTTGTGTTTTTGTTACTGTGCTGATTCTGCAAGCTGGTATTGATTAGCTTACTAATGAAAAAGGCCTCAGGTGTAATCTGCAGAGGTTTATTTTGTTCTCTTTATCTCTTGTATAATGGTTATGACCCTGGAGTCATTCCAAATTCTGATACTTCTTTTGAAGATCATATCAATCACATAATTAAAGTGTGTTGCAACCACCTTAATAAGTCTGCCAGACTGAAAGCTGTGATCTTTGAGCACTTACTGAAAATCAGTGCCATACTGTTTCTGCCCTGATTTGACTTGTAAATATTTTTTCTAGATGTTTTTTCCTAGAGATTTTTCAGTTATTGCTTAGAACAGTTGGCAGCTATTACAAACCAAAAATCTAGATTACATATTGTATTGAATTACGGTATTCATACTCAGAAAGTAACTGCAGTTTACATCATGCGTGCTAAAATACAAATTTGTTTCAAGATGACATTAAAGCTGTCATACTATTAATAAATATCTCAACAATTTTGATAAGTGAAGTTCATGACAAATAACAAAGAGAAATATCTACTGAGAACAGTGATTTTTTATTAACCTTTTAAGAACAGGTTCAATCAAGTAAGTAATTTTCTTACCTGACCAACAGTGACATTACAGGCCAAGACATTCAAACAGTGATGTGACAAAGGACCAATTGGAGAAGCATGTCCTTCCAAATAGGAAAAAAAAAAAGATTAGAAGGACACTAAGGAGACTCAACTCCTAGATGCCCTCCTGCAGGCAGCTACATCAAATTGTTTGCCACTGGCTTATTTTCCATAGTAATAGCTGTTTTAGCAGAGACATTTCTAAAGCAAAAAGTGTTATGGTACTTATTGCTCTTATCCTGACCCAAGCATCAAAATGCCAAGCATTACAGCCCTCCTGGCAGATATTTTATTGAGAGGAAAAAAAAAAAGGCATGCTTTATTTAGTGTCATTTTCACCCTCTAGGCAATGCTACAGTCATTTTTGATAGGCAAATAATTTCTATAAAATTTACTCAAAATACTAAGTTGTCAAAATCATTGCAGATACAAAACAATTAATACAATTTCATGATGGTATTAATGAGGGAAACAAAATGAAAAGGGAAAGATCATTTGAGTAAACAATATTTTTCCTTCTCCCATTTATTCTCTTTTCTCATATCTGTTGTCTCATATTTTTCCATATGAGCTGATGACTGAAGAACTATTTTTTGTACAGAAAACCTAAAAAATACCCCAAACACAGACGAGATCTTGTTTAGATGATAAAACATGTATTCTTTTTAAACAATACATGACACACCTTATCATCATATTAGTGCTTGGAGTGTTTGAGTCAATACCTAGATGTCTGGAATCGCAAAAGATGCTTTGGGATAGCAAAGATATCCACTAACTAAGAGATATGACTAAGGACATACTTTCTGGGATGAAAATGGGGATGAATTGAAATACTCTTTGTCATCTAAAAACTCACAAGGCGCCAATGTATGGGCAACTGAAATACACTCCCAATTCCCTGGATAAAAGTTTAGATTTTCTTAAAGTTGGATGTTCAGCGCAAGTTTAGGCACAGTTAATTATCTTACCAGTTCTCCATCTATCTTCAGGCCTAAATCTGTGTGTTTCTGTGGGAGCTAGGTATTGGAGTACCTACTCTAGTCCCTGGAGTAGTTGGTCAAGACAGCTAATAGAAGTGAAAAAGCATGTCAGCTCAGCACCTCAAAACAAGGTTTGGCCTGAGCATAGGTATTTACTGCCATTTGAAATATCTTAGAATACCCAAGAACTCAAATATTGATGAATAAATATGAGAGAATCTAAAGTAAGAAAAGTTTATACGAGTGATTTATGTTCTCAGAGATGTAGTAGCTGTCTTACTGCTTATACTGAATGCTACAGAATATTTTTGGGATTGTGCTTTCTCTTCAAATATATACTATTCTCACCAGCCCTTTGCACAATAGCAATTTTGCATGTATCGAGAGAGAAGTTAGTCTGACAAACTATTTAATCTATATTTGAGGATGCAAGATATATGGAATTTATTATGTTAGTATGGTTTAAGTACATATTATAAATATAAAATTTGAAATTGCTTATATTTTTAGAGAATTTTGAATCAAAACTTTCATTTAAGCAATTGAAATGCTAATGCAATATGCCATCAGGCACTCCTTTGAGATAAAGATAGGACTGGAATGTTAAAGTATAACATACTCGTGACTCAGTCTGAAGCTATGTAACAATAGCTGAAAGAAAATGTTTAAACTATTTCATTCAAAAGACTGAGACTATTATTTGGCATTTCTTAAATCTTACTCAGAATCACAGAGGACAATGCTTGGAATCTAAATCTATGACAAAAATGTTTAAAGAAAATTCCACATTCTTTTTATCTAAGCACTAGGCAGAGTAGACTATATATGTAGCCCAAATGTCCTGTCTTTTCATAACTCCTTTTCTTTCCTGATTTTTTTGGATGCTTTTAAAATGTTAATTTGGTCTATTTTATCTTACTTACCGAGGGTTCCCTTAGAGACATATATCACAAAAAAGAAAAACTGGGTTAAAAACAAAGGGGTAGAACACATACATACTTAGATCTATCTTCTAAACAAAACCCAAAAGGTTTCTTAGAACAATGTTATGAAAGACAAAAAGGTAAAGAAGGAAGAGTGGCAGCATGAATCTAATATGGCACTTTTGATTTAAAATCATCTTTTAGAGTACTTTCTGGATAATTTGTTAGACAACCCACAAGAGAAGCTTCCATTATTTGCCATCACATCCGAGCTTTTTAGAACAAGTGTGAATATAATTTCTTTAGTCACTTTGTGATTATAGTAGTGACATTGATAAACTATGTCCTTGGCTGACAACAGTCATGATCGAGCTGCTTTTTTTCTTGACAATTTATCATATTACAATCCTCTCTGGAAGTGACAAGTTATTGTTTTTTGGTTCCCTAAACTTAGTAGTGTTTGTTGTGAGCATTAACTTTTTTAATAAACAGTTGCTTTGTACTATTGATTGCTATTGTTCAACAAACATTTATTACACCTGTACCATTGGTTTTCCATTAAAAAGTCGCATGCTGCCCATTCATTTTACTTTAGTGTGTAGAAATAGCATATAGTATATAGCATATAGAATTCATTAAGCTCATAGTCTGCACCCAAGAAAAGGACCCCACTCTTTACACAATTTTCTTCTACAGAAAAATGAGAACTCAAACTATCATATTAAATGAATAAAAATTAGACCATTCTTAAAATAATTATGAGTCAAAATTATTTTCAGAATCAAGGCGGCCTTCATGCAGGCAATTCAAGAACCTCTGCTTGTTTCTCATGTACCCAGAAGATTTTAATATATATTGTGATTAAATAGATAATAATTTTGGATGAAATGTGAAAGAAGATTGAATACCTATTAACGAATGCATCATAGATCTAGCATCTTTGACAATAGGTACAATATCCAAGAGACTTACATAAAATATCCTATTTTTTTGCTTGGATAAAGCACAATTTAAAAAATTTTATGCATAACTATTATATTTAGAAAACTATTTTATTTTTTATGCAGTCTCAGAGAAAATTTTCACTTCATTCTTATAGCAGATGTGGTATATTTGACATTACATGCTTAAAATCAGAAATAAAATAATTTAAATAATGTATAAAAAATACTTCCTCTTTCAACTAAAGTGATTTCTCCTCAACTATGAAGAAAATGTTGCTTTACACACTTTTTACCTTGACAAATGGCCTCAGCCACTTATCTGTTCAGTCAACCATCATTCAACGTAGATCTTTCACTCGCTGTAGCACAAATAGTGTTTGAGAATTGCTGCATTCACATTTGTTGTCTCATGGTCATGCGTGTTTCATAAACAACTTGTTTGAAACATTTGGAACTTTCTGAATAATTTATATTTTTATTTTCCCTGAAGAAACTTCTATAACAAGAAACATATTGTCTCCTTTAGTGTTTTCAGATCATCTCCATTTGCTGGGGGGTAGTTTACAGGCAAGCGCTTTGTGACAGCTCTTAAGCTACTAGGAAAAGAAAATATTATTTCTCTTTTTATTCCTGCTTACAGCCTTGCTCTCTCCAACTGAAAAAAAAAAAAAAAAACAGCCAAAAAAGAAAAATGAAAGCATGTAAGAAAACAAACAAGCAAAGAAGCCGAAAAAGATGTCATAATATTTCTTGGGTGATTTGTAACAATTTTTTACTTAGAGATGTTTATGTACCCTGTGGTGGTTTAGCACAGTTTCTTGAGACTAAAAAATGTAGGAATTTTCTGCGTTTCCAGACTCTCAATATTCTTTTTTTTTTTTTTTTTGCAGTAAGAGATAAAGGTATAAGAAACCATAATGTAGGTCTTCAATGCCCAGGGACAAAATCTCATTAAATGTCCTTCCTCTCATGCATTGTCTCATTCAAATAACTTTTATATATTTTGGGGTAAAATACTCCTCTAGCTAAGGTCCCTAAAAAGAAGCTTTTCTACTACCCATTTTCTCCTTAAGTCTTCAAGTAAGTGCAGCAACATCAAATATAGATGCAAGTACCTAAAGAGGGATCATTTTCTCTCTACATGAGCAATGATTTTCTGTGCATAGAAAAGTTTATAGGACTTGGCCCCTATTAGATTATATTCTGTGCTGGAATAGAAATTGTCATTAGCTTTAACTGTTTAGCCTTAATGCCTTTAATAATTTATCAATTTATTGCTTATATTTCTGCGGCTCCTAGCTTTCATGAGTAATTGGTATTCTAACTACTCTTGTAATCTTTACTGGATTTACTATATAGTCATGCAGAAATATCTGTTGGTCTGATGGTGATTTGATGTGATGCATTCTAGGGCTGAGTTGTATTTTCTGATTGAAAAACGAAGTTGTCTGAAAATATCACATCAAAACACATATAAGTTTATTTGATTTATTTTCTTTTTTTCCTGTTTTTTCTTTTTCCTTTTTTTACTTTTCTTGGAGGAATGTTGAGCTTTGTTTTCTCTCTCAATGGATTCAATAAGTGGTTGCTTAAGATAATGGACATGATAATCTTCATAGGTAAAATTATGCGCCAGGTTACTTTTGAAGCAGCACAAAGATAAGGAAAGAATGAGCTCAAAAATCTCCTCACATGTGCAATTGTGCATAGTACTCACAATAACTTTTCTTGCTTCTAAATTTAGCTCTATCTTTGTATGTCACATTTTTAAAAACTTAGCATTCAAAAACTTCAACTTTAACATGTATTTCTTTACACTGAGATGAATAGGAAGGATGAGGCAGTGAGGAATTCAAGGCTAAGAAATGGCACATTATTGACAGTACGTTGTACAGTGGCTCATAAGACAATGAGGGTTTGACTTTGACAGAAAAGCCATGTCATGGCACAAAAAATCTGAAGGCCTGTAAGGAAAAAGTTGTTATTATTTCGTGGGATTATGCAAATACTTTTGCTCTAGTAAACCAGAGCTAGTACTAGTGCAAGATAAGGTGTTTTGAGAAGTCGAGCTGGAGGTCAAAAATTGAATCTGCCTCCACAAACCTTTTGAGAGACTTGAAAACTTGAAAGGCCTTGCAGGAAAACTCTTCAACAACTACATGGATAAAGACTCACAACTGATTATAACAAAAAGTGAATCAGGGGATAACATGAACCCTATCTAAATTAATGGAGGAAGCTAAATAGTCTGAAACTAGGAGACTACAGTCTCAGTAGTACCAGTTAACAGAGAAAAAAAACAAAAAGGAAAGCAAGTCTTGGAGAAAATACAGGGTTTCTGTTGATGGTAGAGGCAACTTGGGCTGGGAATTTAAAGGCAGTGCCGTTGTCTTACCCTTCTGCATTTCATCAATTCTGTAGCAATAAGAAAACAGTCATATAAAACATAGCTTTGAAAAACCCAACTCAACACAAAAATGGCAACCAAACCCATACTGTTTCCGTCCTGGCATAAATTGCCTGGTTTTGTAGATCTGCCTTGGATTCTGCATGCTATTCTTATAATTCAGTCCTGCAGTGTTTAAATTACAGAACTACAGAAAATGAAGATTAAAAGGCATGACCTGATTTATTTCAACATCCTTCTCAAACCAAAAATAGACTCTAAGTTAGATCAAGGTACCTGTGAACTTTTCCAAATTAACTTTTTAAATTCCCAAAAATGATCAATTTATATGTTATTGTTCCTCTCACTTTGATTTTTTCCCCACTATGCAATAAGAATTTCTTTTGTGGCAGCCTGTTGCTTCCACTATGAAAACCTGAATTAAGTAATCTTTTATTCTCTCTGTAATCACTTTGTTATGTAGGGAAAGGCTGCAAAAATATTTTTTCCAAGCTTTCCCTTCTCAAAGTTAAACAAACCAAATTTCTCCAGCCTTTCCTTGTACATAATGTGGTGTAGAGCCCTCACTGCATTAAGAGCTTACTTTTAGGCTTTCTCAGGTTTGTCAATCTCTACATTGCAAAGGGAAGCTGAAATCAGGAGGCAGCGTTACAAATACAACTTCACCAGGGCTGAGGAGAGGTGACTTATCTGTTCTGTCAACGTGTTTGCACTAAATTTTACATTGTCATTTGGCCTTCAGCTCCTTTCTGCTAAAGTCAGTTACCAACCTGCACTGATGTCAGGGGATGCTCTGTCTTGAGCAGAAAGATTTCACATTTGTCTTTGCTGGAATTCATGATGTTTCTGTTAACCCACTCCTCCATCTTTTTGAGGTACCTCTGAATGGCAGCCCTGATATCCAGCACACTAGCCATTCCCCCTAGTTTGGCTTTGCTCACAGATGTAATGACAATGTATTATGTCTCATATTCCAAATTGCTGATGAAGAGATTAAACAGTGTTAGTTCCAGTACTTACCTAAGCATGACATTCATGGCTTACTACCAGTTAAGACTTCAAAACCAAAATCTCTGCCCTGTGAGTCAAAGAGTAGTTCTGTGAGTTTTTCATTCGCCTTGTAGTCCACCCATTCAACCCTTATTTCTCCAGCTTTACTAGGTTACTGTGTCAAAGCCTTACTAAAGTCAAGGTAAATGATATACACTACTCCCTTTAGGTAGTCATTTTATGACAAAAAGAAAGAAGGTTTATCAAGCAGGATCTACCATTCCTCTCTATTTCTCACTTTTCCTTTGTATTTTCTCTAACAAATTACCTCCTAATTTTCCCTATGACTAGCATAAATCTGAATTGTCTGTTAAATCAGATGGTTTAAAAGGTGAAAATATATTTCTTGTTAGATAAATTTGAACACTGTACTTCTGACATAGGTGGAATTGTCGAGCTGTACAAGATGGACATCACAGAAAACCAAGAAATTTAACATAAATTTTATACTGGCATAAATGGTGATACAATGTTAACATTCTCTTAGCATGTTAGAATATGTCAGTCTTCATAACCAGCTGCCTCAAGTAGCCCTCTTCAAAACAATCTGGGGAACACCTTTGACACTACAATTGGGATAGTAACAGAATCGTAAGTCAACAAGAAATAGCTAGCACTCCATCTGAAGAATCTCATATTGCATTTGACTTTTGCATGGGCCTTAACATTGACATCAAGAGGAACCCCTGCAGTATGTACTCGGATTGGTTTCACAACAGGTATTCAGGTACAATTCCACTTTTTCTTTACTGCTTTTTTTTTTTTTGGCATGTTACTGCTCTCTGTACCATAGGAACCTGAGCTGTGCTTCTTTGAAGGCAGGAACAACAGGATCAGTATGTAAAAGTATGCCTGAATAGCTGCAGAACAAGAAAGAACATCTTTGCTTCTTCAACAGTGATAATCTCCCAAAAGGACTGGAAACACAGACATAAACTCTGTTTCAGAAGCTTACTATTAATAAATGTCAGCTGGTATTATGGTTTTTATTCTGTTTGAGAAGCGTGTCTTTATTTTTTTTTTTTTTTTGTGAAGGTAAGATTTTTATAGTAACAGCTTGCAAAATGATTTTTTAGAATCTATTGGTCTAAAAGCACTGACACTCAATTTACCTGCATGCCTCAGAATGCAAACAGTTGCATAGCTTGATGTAGTTCATATCTCTTCAGGTCGCCCATTCTTTACAAAGTTCTCTCAACATGCCATACATTTAAAGATCCCTATTAATGCAGTACTTTATATTTTGGAAGTAATCGTTATGGTGGGCGGCAATATAATTTTAAAAGATGCAAAAGACAACCTGCTTGTGAAAAAGATAGGAATGTAGGTCAGGATATTTCTTAGAATTCAGCTTACTTTTTTTTTTGTTTTTTTTTGTACAACGATTAAAATAGTTCTGACAATCAGATATGGTTCTTTCTCTTAGGCTGCTTTGCTTGTATTTTTGACTCTTCCTACAACACTAATAGTTTGGACTTCATACTTAGGACAATCTACATTTTGATAAAAAGTGCTAACATTTTAATTCCAGCACAATTGTCCACTTTTTTGTGTCCCGTTGTAAATTTTTCAGGCAGAAATTTGTTACTTGAGCTGTAGTGTTAAATTTTAACTGATTGTCTGGTTGAAGATAAAACATTTGCACTTAATTTTCATTACTACTAGAATAGCCATAAAAGTAAAAGATTAACTTTTGATAGCCAATAGTCAACTGTTTCTTTTCTTTTTTTTTTCTGGCAAAGGAAGGACTTTATAAAAGGAGTAATACAATCCTAATTAGAAGAAACACGTTCAAATGTTTTGCACTAAAGCCATATTTGAACCACCAGCAAAACAGTATTTAATCCAAACCTTCACTTTTAAACCAAGTATTATACAAAAAAGCTAGCGATTTTTTGAAAGATACACTTCACATTATTCTGATTGCAAGAACTTAATGTTTTGAGTCAGGGGACAATTTTTTGCTTGTCCATTAAATGCTTAAATCTATTTAAGCATGTCCGGTCAGAAATATATTTCTGAAAAAAACCTCAAAAACTAAAGGACAAGTTGGACTTGAACTGTTGGACAAAGTCAACAGAAATGCCGGCTAACTCTCCAAAATTTTGTTTGCATTAAGCATTCTTAAAACTGTGGCAGAGGACAGAAATTCTGTTCACTACTCTATAAACTGAGGATTGGATTTAAGTGACCATGTAGTGTTGTAGTGTGTTTTTAAGTTTCTTAGTTTGCTCCCCCATTTTATGTATGCTCCCCATTTTGTTCAATGTAAATGGTTCCCTCCTTCCCAGTTCCCCTTGCCGCAGTTCCGTCACTATGGTTACCCCTGCTCTCTTCTGCTGTCAGTCTACTAAGTTATATAATTTCCCCTCCCATGCCCCTCCATATAAGTAAAGTGTTTCTCCTCCCTGGGCCCAGTCAATCACCCCCCACTCCTCCCAACCTTTGAGAACTTTCTTTTGGCTGGGGGTTGTGGTTGGCTGTGGTCCTGGGGCCCCTCCTTTGTTTCGTATTCACTGGTTGTTACCACATGTCAGTTATGTTTGGAACCTCCCTTGATATCTTCTCATTGGACAGCTGGGCTTCCCTCCCTTCTCCACCCCTCTGCTTTAAAACACTGTGTCTCCCTTTATGCTCTGCTGTTTGCTGCTGGTTCTTCTTCCCTCTGTTGGTTCCCTTGAACCATCAATAAACCGACTGTCAACTCCAGCAAGTGGTCGCCTCTTCTTCTCGTCTCTCCTGCGCGATATCCAGCTCCACCATCCAGCCCAGCCCGAGGCCAGGACGCCAAGGGGGGCTGGCACTCCTATGCGTGGAGGGTGTCGGCCATCTCTCACCTTCACTGCTAGCCGGATCTAGGGCCTCTTACGCCCTCGCGCAGCAGAAAAATGCAGCTTTGCATAAATGGTCCTGGGATCCTGGTGGACAGTGTGTTGAGCATGTACCAGTGGAGTAGCCTTGCATCAAAGAAGGCTGATGACATATTGGACTGTATTAGCAAGAATGCGGCCATCAGGTCCAAGGTAATGATTCTTACACTCTATTTGGCAGTTGCGAGGTCACATCTGGATTGCTGCGACCCATTTTCTGTTTCCATTGAACAAAGACTTTGGAAGGGGGATGCAGGTGTGAGGAGAGGGTGGGAAAATATGGATTGTTCGTCTTTGAAAGAATAGGTCTTTTTGCCTGCATCTGATTAGAGGATACAGCGATGGAGCCACAGTCCCTTAATATGCACAATAAAGGTGATGGAAAAAAGCTGGGATGTGGGAAAGTCTGAGTCGTATAAGGACAAAATAGAAGGTGGTTGGATACTGCAAAATGCTACCCAAAGAGTTGGTGGAGTGTCCATTCTTGGAGACATTCAAAAGCTGATTGAAAGAATTCTTGAGAAATTTAATATAATTAGACCATAGACCTTAATTCAGAAGAAGGGATGATTATGTGTTCTCTGGATACTCCTTTCAACACATATATCAACACATATATTTGGTTGTTAATCTTATGGGGGAATATAACAGCCACTTTTCATGGAATCACAGAATTGTAGAGCAGCTCATGTTGAAAGGCACCTCAGGAGCTCATCTGGTTCAAACATTTGTGTGAAATGGAGTCTAGATGGGATTACTTAGACCCCCCATGCAATGCTGAAACTCTCCAGCTATGAGAAAACTACAATGCCCCTGCGGAGGTGGTTCCTGGGGACTGCTTGCTCTCACTGTAAAAACTTCCTTCCTTATATCAAAATGAAATCTCTCCCAGTGCAACTTGAAGCTGCTGTCCCTTGTCTTCTCTAAATGGCTTCTTATGAAGAGAGAGAATGGTCTTTCTCTTTGTATCTGTATCCCTGTCATATTTTCTGAAAAATCCCCTTGCCCAGGATTCTTCTCCTGGGAAGCTGAGAAGCCTCAGAGAAAAAGGAAAATAATATTATCACATTTGTTACTCCTGTGTTTTTCTGCTTTGGAATGTGGTTGGGGATTGTTTATCCAACATGTGACTCGTTTTGACTTAATGACCAATCACGTCCATCTGTGTCAGGACTCTGGAAGGAGTCACGGGTTTTTCATTAGTATCTTTAACCTTCTGTCTGTATCCTTTCTGTATTCTTTAGTACAGCATAGTATAGCATTCTTTTACATAATATAGATCATAAAATAATAAATTAGCCTTCTAAGAATATGGAGTCAGATTCATCATTCCTCCCTTCGACAGGGGTCCCAGAAAATATCACAGTAGCTGCCCTTAAATACTGGAATACTTTGATTAGGTCCTATTCTGAGCCTTTGCTCCTCCAGGGAGAAGAGACTAAGCTCTTTCAGATTTTTCCCACAGAGCAGGTTTTCCAGACCTCTAATCACTTATGTAGTCCCATTCTCAAACAGCATAGAAGTAATTTCATACAATTCATCCAAGATGTTGTGGTATTTGGACTCCCAGTTGAGAAACATTCAGTCTTGAGAAGGTTTGAAGTATATCAATATCACTTAGTGATATGATCAGAGAAAAGGTTCTTTATATTCTTCTCCCCCATGAGTCAGCATACTTGGTGCTTAATGAACTCAGTTCTTGCTTTTCAGTAAAGGCAGTGTCTAAAACATTTTAGCAAAGGACATGGTCCACATACACTTTGTCTTCTATGTCGACAGGTATAAAATATCCTTTGGTAGTAGCAAAAGTACTAGAATCACTGATTCTACATAGATATCTCACACAGAAAGTGTATCTTAATTCTTTGTCACTTATATAGTTATCATTGTAAAATGTTACCGGTACGTCTTCCCAGTCTACTATTCATTCCAGGTATCTCCCTACAAGTCTCTTCTTACTTACTGTTGACTTTGTCATTGATGATTTGTTATTTTCTTACAAATAACAAATGACATAGAGTAAGGCAAGAGTTGATTATGACATGACACCAATATATGTCTTAAATATTTTAATAACTATGGCCTATTTGGAATGACCTTCTGAGATTTGTTTGATGCCTGTTCTTTAATATATAATACACAAAATTTAATATATATTACACAAAATTCTATCAAAATTTATTCATTAAATTCATACTTTTTATCAAGTTAATTGCCTTGCAAAAAAAAAAAGGTGTACTACATGACTGATATTAACTAAATTAACTTTAAATATCAAAGCAAACAGAAGTTGTTTAATTCACAATGATTAGGTGATGTTTGCTCACTTAGTTCTTTGCTTAATCCAATTTCAGTCATTCTACTATTTAATATCAACAATTTATAGACAGCACCTTTCAACTCAGAATCTCTCCTATTACTTATATATGAATTTTAATAGCGTAGCAAAGCAACAAAAAAAATGGGAAACACCAAGGGAAGCATGGAGTATAACAATGGGAGCTAAGAGTCCCAAGTGTTATTCCTTCTGTGGCTGATTCTGTGACTGAGAGTTGATTCAAGCAGTCCTTCTTCTTTATAAATAACACTTACTACATACTGAAAACAGTAGGTCTTTTGAGCTTGAAAATTTAGTTTTCTTCAATGATGTTTTTATTTAACAAACAAGCAATTTTTCTGTACTCAATTATTCCCATTGTAACTTGCAGCTGTTATGGTACTTATACCTACTATAAATAGGCTTGTAAAGAAAACCTATCAGCCTTCCCTAAGTTTGATAGAGAATCAAAAACTTTCATAAACTTGACTAAATACAATGTTTTTAAAATTAAGACATTTTATAGTTAAATGAATGTTTTTTCTAAATTTTGAAGAATTTCATTTGTTATTAAACATAAAAACAAAACAAATATTCAACTAAATTTTTCATGAGTAAATAATTTCTAAAATTGAATAGGTAGAATTAGGAAGAAAAGTAAGATTAGTTTTTCCAAAGTAAAAGCATTCCAGCAGTTTATGCAACAATAAAAAAAAAAAAACCCTCCAAAGCAGATAAATAAAGTATTTGTGTTTGCTAGATCTGTGTTTTTCATGGGAAAAGTGTCTTGACTTGACATACCAAGAAAGAGAACGCATCTTAGAAAATTTTTGCTGGACCTTGAATTATTTCAAAGTAAATTTTCATTATGTTGGTAAGGACTTTTAATGAAGTGGAAACAAAACAAACACATTGCTTCAAATGGTAAGTAAAAAAAAAATAAGAGTTACATGATGCATGGAAAACTGCATGATTGACATTATCAACAGAAGTTGAAAAACATACTTGTGGAGTAAAGTTAATGAGTATCAAGGATATGACAAATATTGTTCTGAGACACATGGTGAGAAAAACAAAAACATTCAATACATACTGTTTTTAAAACTACATTCCTTTAACAAGAGATTCAAATGATAGCATCACAATAGTATAAATCCTTGAAATATCCTTGGAAAGCCTTAGGCTTTTCAAAATAAATTTGGGAAAAATAGCTAAAAAAAAATGTGATTACTTCTGAATATTAAAATCTTTCATGGTGACCCAGATGCACTAATAGTGCCTAAAATTATTTAACTAAAGATTATCAGAAATGCATGCACTTGAAGTAGCTATTTTTTCATTGTTTTTTAAAGAGTAAACATTAGAAATAGCTGAGCATTGAAAAGACATAATTATCTAATTATTTATATAGACTTTTGAAATATCATCTTTTAATTCAGCATAATGGCATTATGAGATATAGATATGAGAGTCTAAGAAAGTACAAATTATATTTGGTGTTGTTTTAGTTTTAGAAACTCCTCTGACTGGCTTTTTTTATCATATTTTCTCAATTGTTTTATATTTCAAAACAAGCTTAACATTTTAACCATTAAAATTGAATTATTTTCCTACTTGATTACAGCTAAAAATTGTGGAGAATTTGCTTGGTAGATGTAACATATACACCTTTTACTGTCTTTCTTAGAGGTTTCATAAATTTTATGTCTTAGGGTAGAGAAACCCACGAAGTAACCATCCAAAGAAATCCATCAAATCTTCACTTCTCATGTGTGTCTTCTGAATGATGGTGCTGTGAATTCACATAGATTTGATCAACCTTCAGTAAAATTCACTTAGAAATGTTAGTGGATGTCAGTTAGTGTAAGACATTACATGTGAACCACAGGCATTACATGAAAAAAAAGTTTTTAGGGTTTCAACAGGCCAAATGTTCTTTCTCTTCTATCTGCAACAACTCTTTAGTCAATGTTAGTATTTCTTTTTTTCTGTGTCGTGCTCTTCCCTGAGTGGGAGCTGTGAGCTCTCCTTGGCCTCTTCCATGAAGGGTTTTCTGTGACATGTGTTAAACTGTGAGATTTTGCACTCATGCCAAACATGCCCACACTCCAAACCTGAAGACTTACAGGTTTGTGTCTGCTATGAGGACTGTAGCTGAGGACTGAAAGTGAGGAGTTTGACAAAGGAAAGGAACAGTAATGTACTGCTGCTCTTGGAGGTTTTATATTTATTTTATTAAAGACGTACAACTAGGGTGAAAAAGAACTGAAGTAAAGACCCTTGTCTTTACTTTACTGAAGTAAAGACCCTTGTCTTTATTTCAGTTCTTTAATAAGTAAAGACCCTTGTCCCTGATGGGTTTTAATCCAAGTAGTGATGGGATTTGTTGTTGGATTTTGGTTTTCTCCCTTTTTTGGGGGCTATTTGTACAAATTAGTACAAAACCATATAGAAATTTGGGAAGAGGTTAATATTTATCTAGAGAACCATTTTCTCAATCTGGAAAAGAAAAAAAAAAAATCACATAACCTTTTGATAATATGTGAATACCTTTTTCATGTAAACCCTAGTAAAAGTTACTGGGAAATCCTCTCCTATTGTATACTAAAATGCCAAATAATAATTTCTGTTGTAGTCTCACTTCTAATGCAATCATTACGGATTTCTTAAAAAAAATACTCCTATTCTGTAGCAACCACAGCAGCATCATGCCACAAGGACCCAGCCAAATTCTGTTGTTATTTGTTAAAGTCTTTATAGTGAAAAATTTCCTGCTTGCAATTTTTTTGAAAATAAGCTCTGAGATCAAAATATCAGAGCTTAAATCTACCACAGTTTGGTTGAGGTTTTCTTTCTCTTTGCTTCCATTTTGTTGCCATGCTCAAAGCACAAAAGTTTGGAACTTTCTTTGACCTGAATATAAATAACAAAGATCACTGACCTGTAGTCTGTTCTTCTCCCTTTATCAACATTAATGGAAAGCGGGGGAGGGAAAGGGAAAATGCATGCTGTTAGCTATTATCTTTACAAATGACTTGCTAGCCTTTTATTTGTCTTCTTAGGCTTCAAACACTCAAAGGATATTTTCAGAATTTCACTAGATGGAGGTTCAGTCCTGAGATGACTTGACAAGATGCATCTTCCTTAAGAGATTTTGACATGATATTAAGCCATAGTTACAAGCCAATACTTGAATGTGGAGCCCTGGGGAAATCTTTCCAAAGTGGAACACAACATTTACAGCAGGAGGCAGGTGTCTGCACCACTGAAGCAAACAACAATATGATATATTTAGTATCGAAAATGGAAGCAAAACTACTGTCTCTTTACCACTGGGGAAAATGGAAGAGGTTGAATGAGAAAAAAAGCATCCTTTTCAGCTCTGGAGAATTTTAATTTACTGACAGAATGAAAGATAGTCTCATCACGGCAGGTGCAGCAAGTGCCAGGTGCTGTTCACAATATTGTCTTTGAATTTATGTGTTTTTGAAACATTGAGAGGATGTGAAGCAGCTGCAATGGCCATGTGGAGAGAAAGCAAAGAGCTTTTAATTAGCAATAAGAGGGCTGTTAATGTCTTTTAGGAGCTGATTTTGCTTTGCACTCATATCAGAATCTCAGCAGGAACTCGGTGCAGCCCCAAACACAAAGAAAATCAAGTAAGCCATGTGCTACAGCAGATTTAAAGCAGAAGTGAAATAAGGCTTTTGCTGTCAGCTAAAGAAATTCTTGACAATTTGGATTTTCAAATTGAGAAATGATATTCGCAGATGAGGGACTGCACAAAGATTTTAAAATTTCAGTGAAATCACTAACTCAAGCAGTGCATAATAAAGTGCTCAGAGATAACAGTAAAAAAATGTATCCGTCCTGCTATGGGATTCCTACTGAAACCTAATGCAGTAGTTGTTTGAACTGAAGTAAATGCTGGAGACCAAATACTGAGATAAATCAGAATCTGAGAAATGCTGCATGAGACTACATCTGAAATACTAAACCACTGGCACAATACCAACTTTGACTTGGATGAAGAATTTAAGGTATTTGAAGTCTGAAACCAAGTTCTGCCAAGGTCCAGTCTCTTTGCAAAACATACAGATGACTTGCCATTAGAAAAAGCCAGAACTTGGCTTTCAATTCTGTCAACCTCAAAAAGAGCAATGAAATATTCTTTTTTACAACATACTGTTTATTTTTATGCTGAGAGTACTAAGTGTGGCAATCATAGCTTTTCATTATTTAAGAGACATCAGTGAGACTCATCCTTAATTTAGGGATTTTCTCAAATGAGTTTGAAAGATTAGAAATCTGAAGAGATATTTCTCCTCCTGCTGAGATAAATGTTAAAAATATGCAATATGTTACTGAATGACAGGGAAAATGAGTTATCTATGTCTAAAATGTCTAAACTCATTGAGGTTGAGACTTTTCCAGTAAGTTAAGTAAGTTTGCTGGTTTGTAAATCCCAGTATGCTCAATAGTTTCTATTTAATATCCAAGGAAATACAGTACTATTTACTGTATATAGGGGATGTCTCCTTTTTATTGTCTTTGGATAATATTTTTAAATGCAATTTATTTATATGTTTACCCTTATGTTGCTTAAAGATTGTTGAGGCAGAGAAGGTTAAACATGTTCATGGAGTCTTTACAGAGGAGGCAAATATATAATAAATTCATGCAAATAAGAAGGGTATAATAGGTCAGGACCACAGTTTTTAATTTAATCTTTCATTATGCATCATAAATTATCATGCCTAATTTATGGGGACAGAAGAAAATTAAAAGGAGGACAACTGATAATGTGTCACATTCCCAAAGAGAGCCTTTCAAGATAAAGCAAGACTCATTCTACTTTGTCAAGTCAAATGTGAACCCATCTTCACATTGTTACCTAGTATATAGTAGCAATGTGCTATTTAGACTTAGTTTCTCTTTTCAATATTATAAATTAGTAAGCAGTTTCATGTATTGATTTTACACCTGTATCAAATACCTGTATAAGATAAATTATCAGAATCAATTAGCTGGCTTCCTGTTGTAATGTAACGAATATGGAGTTTTTCATCAGTGAAATGGAACAGAGGGATACAAAATTATCTGCTAAGTGTTTTTCTGCTGTTATGAGATGGTGTACAAAATATTATAGATTTATAAATGGAATTTATAAATATTATATATTTATAAACTCTCTAATTCTAAATTAATTAGAGATTAGATACTATCTGTGTTGGAAAACTCCATTTATATGCCTAATGTTGTCAATCCTCTGCCTGCTTTGGGAAGTAGAATTCCTGTGAGAGATTACACACTCTCACATCCATGCTTGAGCCTCCCTGCTCACCAGGATGAGCTGAGCCTAACTGAGTCTGTGTGTCCCTGTGTGTCTCTGGTGCCCAGCATTGTCAGTGAGGTAATGAAATAAATCTGCTCTTTTCCTTTTAGCTGGGGTTTGGTGGTTGCCTTTGGTTGACAAATCTCTGTCAATTCACACACCTATCCTGGTATGGGTAAGACTTGAGAATACACAGCATACCATTTCCTACTTTTTAAATTTTAACAATATTTGAGCTAAGGTATGCATAAAACAATATGGCTTATTTTTACAAAAATCAATGTGTTCTATATTTATATTTTTATCTGTTTATATCAGTTTTTCTCATTTCCCAAAATGGCTGAGAAGAATTCAGTAATTTATTCATATCCAAATTCATTCAGAGATGGAAATTTATGCTAAGTACTTGTGATTATGTACTTGTTTAGAAATCAGAGAAATAACATTCTCAGTGGCAACACACTAATTCAAAGCTGATTTTCAATATTATAGACCAATCAATTCCACTTCTGTCTGATTTCTCCATATTAAAATCCCCCCTTGACTCACTTCTTCAAGCTGATCTTTCTAAATGGATCACTGTAACAGTTTAACATCTGGTAATGCTTTCAACATGTGGTCACACGATTATGATTCATCTTTTAATAACTGCTGTCTGTTATGAGGAAATCACACTATGACTAGTGAAGGAAGTCACATCTTTGCTTCACCAGGTGAACCACCTCCAGTAGGAAAGTATAGGTCAACAGTTTTGGTAGGAATAGAAAGTTTGATACCTAAACAAACATTTTCATGTATCTCATCTCTCAGCGCATCACTCCTTGTCCAATTTACATTCGACAAAAATGCTTTCGACATAGCATCTCAGAACGTACCCTGATGACCTCTACTCTCATACACTGATATAAGTGATAAAAAACTCTATCACTTTACTCTTTTTTTCATATCTTTTGTGCTCCTTTGTGTAACAAGGACTTGCATTTACCAGAACCTATGAAACAGAACCAAAGTGAGATCCTTCAACAATTGTCAGTGACTCTAGGCTCTTCTCAGAAGGTGCAGACTTGAAAAATTATAATCTTCAACTATCTGAAAAGTTTGTTTCTAAGCATACAACTCACTACTGTACTCATTAAATAGAAGGAAATCTTAGATGTGGAGCATGGGGAGTTATTCACACAAGGTAGGTGTATCATTAACTTATAATTTTGTATTTGGTTCATGGATTGTTTATTTTTAACCCAGGAACTATTTACATCATGCTGTGATCGTCTCTGCATTCATTCACTGACAGCCAGGCAAGTGCAGGCAGCCCAGGTTTGCACGCTTTGTTACTCAGCCTGCCTGCAAAATACCAGTAGTGTTCACCAAGTGACGGCTGCAGTTCTGTTTATTCACTTCAGAAATGTGACATGAGTGTAGTCACCCCAGGCTCCATTTAATCAGCAGAAGGATGGCCAAGGGAGATGGTGCAAGTGTGTGGCAATTACTGCTTCTACATCACAGATATGTGGTCACCCACTGATTTAATGGCAACTATACGCAGCCCTAATGCTGCAGCTTGTCCTGGTGAAGAGGCTGCATAAATATTAATGTGATTTCTAAGCCATAACCCATGTACATTTTTTAAAATTAAATGTATATACTCCATGTGTGCTGATGCCGAAATACATTTATTATATGGTTAGCTGCTGAAATTGTATTGTAATTTTCTGTGGCTCAGTTTCAGTCATTTCAGCTCAAGCTGTAGTAATCTAAGGCAGAGGTGAAATTCAGGCCAGAGAATTCTTAGTGAATGGTAAAACATCATGTACTGTTCACTTTGAAATTAGCACATCTTTCTTTGAGCTGGAAGAGATAAATTGTCCATGACTGTGGACAGAAATTACCGACCTATTTAACAGTGTGAGACGAACTGGAACCACTTGTTGTTCTTGTTTTGTTTTTTAACTGTGTTCTCCAGGATGTATGCCTATAGAACCATGCACTTTTGTTTAATTCAGTGTTCTGGCAGCTTCATGAGCTGATTTCTATGTTTAAGCTACATCTTGACAGAATTAATGTTAAGGATTTCCATAGAGGCTGAAAAGGGAAAATAAGAAATTAATTCCTTCAGGCTATGGGGAAACCGTGCTGTTTTTTCTTATCTTTCTTTGCTTAACATATCCTGAGTATGCCTTTGGGTGTAAGCTTGTAAGCATTATATTTAACCTGGATCCTGATATGAGATATGAATTATTTAGAAGTAAATACTTCTATTATGAAGAAAAGTGAAGAGGGTCTGTGGTGGGAGTAATAGTTTCTGGTTTTGGGAATAATAATGCTAATAATTTTGTGCTGAAGCATGCAAAAATTGATACAAACCTTAGATACAGATGCAGAATGGCTAAAAGATTAAGGACTTGGACCAAAAGTTGGAAGAAAGGATTTTTTAATGATACTAAATACTGTTTCCTCTTCATTACACACTTGTATTTGTATCACAGGTCCCTCTAGAGCTTTCACCAAGATTAGCCTAAACCACTCACTAAAGTCCTGTAAAGGCAAATACAGCTCAAATTGCAGCAGTCTAAAGACACTGGTAGTTGGTAGTTGGTGTAGCTGAGAAGTAGTAAAAAGACAGTCTATAAACAGCTCTTAATCATGTCACAGTCTACATCACTTGATACACCAAAGGATTGGATATCTTCTTGTGGGTCATGCAGGAAGAACTGTAAGTGCAACTTAAATGGACTGAAGGGAGAGAATTTAAATTTTAATTTGCTAAATAGATACATGATGCTTTTGGTCCATGGGTCTTGTGCAGCATGTGGCTTGCAACTGAGGGCTGCTCCCATCTTCTATTATTTTATGGTCAGGAATGGGAGGAGCTTTCCCTCACATGCGATGCTGGATAAACCAAGTTTACAGCTTTGGAAGACAGTGACCTAGCCAGTGCTTCAAAACTTATCAAAAGGTGAAACTGATCACAAGTATTTGTCATTTTCCCATGTACTAGACATTGCCATCTTTTTAACCATTGTCTCTTTCCACTTTTTTTTCAGAGGATGACACAATTTAATTTATTTCATCTATCATATAATAAATGTGACATAGTCTTCCATCAGTCTGTTAAAGTTATTCTGGCTGGCCTTAAAGTGAATAGCTAATGCAAAATTATTTGGAAGAATGAATAAAGGAGTATGAACCTTTCATTTCTAGGCTGGTGAACAGAGATCAAGGCAACCAATGGAAAATAACAGTATTTTCTGAAAGAGACCATAAATGTGGCATTTCAGTCCCAAAACATGTTAATCTTCATTTTTTTGACATTTAAAGACACTGCTGATGTGGGAAAAAAAATAGGCTAAATTACTGAAATATGGGGAATGGGCTAAACAGCAGTTAGTTTTGACATTAATGCTGGTAGGAAAATGTAATTCACTAATATTGCTGGACATTTTTTTAATACATACAAAAATTAGGGAAATATGAGCGAGTAATTGAAAATATTTTCAAACTACAAAATTGACTCATGCAACCTCAAGCCCTGCAGTCCCCCAAAAAGTGCAATTTTAACATGTCCTTACTAGAATTGACTTCTGTGCATGTCAAACAAAAATCAAACAATGTCTCTAAAATCAAAAGTCTCTTTCTGTAATAGTATACTTCATTATCTGAATTTGTATTTCCATACCAGTGTTACATTTCAGTGTAAAGTAAATCTTGAGGCCTAAGGAGATAAGGAATATGAGAGAAATAACTGTCCTTCTGGCTTCCTTGTTTTTCTTTTCACATGGCTTCCTTGGGATTTTGCCTATCCCCAAAGACAAGCCCCTAGTCTGAGAAATGTAGAAATATCAAGGGATGTCTGTGCAGCATTTCTGATTGATACAAAAATATCTCAGGTAAAAAAACTAACAAAGACTTTGATAAGCTTTCCTCAAAGGAAAGTCCTGCAATAGAACAACCTTTTCATGTCCTTGCCTTTATCCTGGTCTTGTAATTCCTTAATTTATTTGATAGAGAGATGGATGGATGGATGGATATGGATAGACAGACAGACAGACAGATAGATAGATAATTTTCTTAAATCAAACATGTCTCAAAGTTAGGTACAAATCCTCTAACCAGCCTTCCAGCTTTCCAGAGAGAAGCCTTTTTATGGCTGCAGAGAAGAACACTGCAGTCATTGGGCATTACTCTATTTTGTAACCAACCAGAGATTGGATATTTTAGATTTAAGATCTTTTCAAGCAACATTCTCAGTTTCTGGAAGTTATCTAGGTGCTAAATTATGTTAAATGAAACGAAATAATAAATTAAATGAAATAATCTATTCAATGAAATAATCTATTCAAATTTTGCTCTGATTTGAAAAGTTCTCTTGTGAACCATAAAATACTTATGTATCTAATCTTTTCCTCCTTGTGAAAATTAAAACTCCAAGCTGTGTAAGAAGGGTGTCTCTCCATCAGTATTGTCATATGTAAAATGGAATTCTAAGTCTTTAAAGGAATAAATTAAAGATCTTAGTTAATATTTCTTAGCATGTAAGGCCTATTGCTCATTTAAGGATTTAGACCTGTCTTAATTCAGGAACTTTTATAAACTATTAATTTAACCAACTACTGTAAATAATTTGGGCTACAGAAACTGATGTTGCAAGAAATAGACTAGATCTCAGTGGTAAATATCTAACCTGGCACTGGTACATGTATGTGTCAATCTTGCATCTTCCTTGGAAATGTTCTCAGATGATACTGAGCTCCAGATTAGCTCTCCTGGTGTGGAGGGATAGAATGTAAGAAAATAGTGCAGAAGGCAGTCTCACCCCTGAGGAGTTGCACTGTACTAATCACCCAAGATAGGAGCAGGCCTGCCCTTGATAGGCCACAGCTGTGTCCAGTGAGGATGAGTGCTATAAAAGAGGGGGTTATCTGGGTGAGGGGAGAGCTGGAGTTTGTTGGCTGTGCTGTGAAGAGGGAGGAATCTGTGCTGTGAGGAGATGACCATGAGAAATCAATGAGAAGTTATGGAATTTTTGAAATAAGTTGACAACAACCTGGATGCACGCATATGTAGATAAATTCAGGTCATCACACTCAAGGGAAAATTCAGTTTACCCTGAAGGGTCAGTTTAGGTCAGGCAATGGCATAGCTCCATTCAGCTGCTTGAGCAGCTGACAGACAGACTGACTGTGTGCACTTTTTGGGTTAACCAGTGATGATCCTAGCCACCAAATCAAAAAGACATGTATCATATCTGTGAGTCTTACTCAGGAATTCAGAACACTACAGGGCATCATAAATGATAATAAACACCTAGGTTTAAGCAAGTTAGTTTAAATGTTTGGTGAATTATCAGCTGAACCACAGCTCATACTAGCCTGTTTAGAAATCATCACAGAATGTAAGACTTCAATAGGGATATTTTAATGTAAATGCCTCGTCAGGTTTCTGGAGGCTAGATCAAAAAAATGTCTAAAATGGATGCTGAGTATCACTGAAGATGAGATATCCACAAGATTGATATATGTTGGCAGATATGAAGTCCTGAGTACTTTTAACTGAACTGACTTATGCCTTCAGTCAAACTGAAATGCAATTCTTATGACTGGCAAAACTCATATGGATATGTTTAATAGGTAGCTACATGTTTGCATTCTCTGGCATAAGAAAAATTCGGGATGAAATTGCAATTAGGATTAAACATTTTCTATGAAGTTGTAAAAGGTTATTACGTTTGGAAATTTAATTATTATTCCCTTCTGCTAATTTAAGTAGCTGTTCTAGTATCTATTATTTGCATGATGCATTTTAAAGTTAATGATTTTCCCTGGAAAATACTTCAAAAGCTGAAGTGTAGACTAAAGTCTTGATCTTTCTTGTATGTGATAGAGAATTATTTTAGGAAGTTCAGAGCCAAAAGTGAGTTTAAAGTAGCAGGTGTAGAACTCTAGAAGTAGGCAGTTCTCCAGCAGCGGTATGTATGATAATTATTCAAATTGCCCAAAGATATTTTGTTAGTGTAATCTGTTTATATATTCCCTCTTTTTAATATTTACACTGATAAGTACTTCAGAGATGTGTATAATTATTCTCCATGGAAATAATCAAGATAATTAATATACTTATTTCAAAACATGCAAAAATGCATGGAAAAATGATTCACTAATGGTTCTATCATTATTTTACATATCAATAATGTATAACAGGCCTGGTTCTGCCTACTTTGAAATCTATGGGAATTTTGAAATTAAATTCAATAGAAAGAACTTCAGGTCCAATATGAATATTTGAGTATTATGTTGAAAGCTTAACTCTTTAGAACTAAGATAATACCCTATGGTATTTCTAAAGGGGAAAAAGGAGGAAAAAAAAAGACTGCTTAATCTTCTTTCTTACTCTAATATTCCCTTTTTCAATGTTGAAAGTATTTGCCTTGATTTTTTTTTTTTTTGCATTAAACCTTAAAGTTATTTTCAGTTTCTGGAAACTTGAAGGTAAATGAACAACAGATTTTTTTCTACTGAATTCATATGATGTGTTCTTGGAGCTAGAGGAAAAATACTTGCTGAAAGGACATCTGAGGCTCAAAACCCAGGCATTTTCTGGGCAAAAAGACAGGTATCAATCAAGTACCTCTGATTTCTAAACTAACATACAGCATGTTACCTTTGAATACTCCTTTATATGGCACCTTGCTAGGCATTTATTTCAACATATTTTCTCTTTCTGATTGGCTTTTTGCTCCACACTTTCTCTGAGGAGGGGGCATTTATTTTCCAAATTCAGGAGTGGCTGGTTTCAATGTCTCTTTTTCATCTCTCCTCCTTGTTTCCTGCTAATTTGTAGTACATTTTTCTCACTTTTATGATCTTGTTTCTGGATTTATCACTGATAACTTTTCACCTATTACAAACTAAGATTGATCATATATTTCCAAGATTTCCTAATGGCTTGGCTGATCTTATATTTTAACAGTAATTTTTTTAACATTTATTAGGAAAACTGAATAATAGAGGCATTGATGAACATGATTGTATTTTTATTGTAACAAAGGAATTGTAAATTTCTCCTTCTTTCTCATCATTGTATTTTTAAAGGAGTGGCTCAGACCCTGAGCACAACTTTATAGCTCCAAAAACTCTATGAACATTTGTGTGCATCTGCTATGGGAAAATAAATAAACTGCTCTTATTTCAAGGTTTGGGGTGGGGTTTGGTTTTTAGGGTGTTGTGGTTTATTTGCGTGGTTATTTGGGATTTTTCTTATTTTGGCTTGGGAATTTTTAGGTCTATTTTTTTTTCTGAATAAGCATACAATTACTGCAGTGTATTAAAACTTAGAGAGGATTTCAAGTAAGATAAGAAAATATTCACTTTTTAAGCAGTGTAATTACTTAGCAGAAGTCAGTACACTGACTGTTCGCATGAATAAATCTACTCTATGTGTGCTGGAGTGTTGAGAAATTCCAAGAGTAATGTCCTCGGTCCCAGCAGAGACACAGATTTAAAAGCTTGTCTGATCTTTCTGATCCTTCCTGCTCTCAGAAAGATATTCACAGAAGCATGTATGAACACACACATACCAGGCAACCATATTTGCTCTTTTTCAAAGTAGTATCAATTTTTTCCTTATGAAGACAAATACTTCCCAGTATTTTGGTAGCAAAAATCATTTCTGGATTTGTTGGGTTTTTTTGTACACATGCATTAAAAATGATATGATAATCTAGGATTTTAAAACTCTTTTTTAAAATCAGAAGTATTCTAAGTTATTATAATCAGTGTCTCCATACTCTGATAAAGGAAACCAAGTCACAATTTTATATCAGG
This sequence comes from Ammospiza caudacuta, assembly GCF_027887145.1. Taxonomy (NCBI): domain Eukaryota; kingdom Metazoa; phylum Chordata; class Aves; order Passeriformes; family Passerellidae; genus Ammospiza; species Ammospiza caudacuta. The sequence goes on from NC_080594.1 coordinate 65,534,291, forward strand.
GATCACATTTTACCAAACTTGTCAGAAAATGCTTTTTCATTGTTTACATGGACATGAGTTCTTAAAAATTACAGCTTTAACTTCCTGTACTTGCCAGTTTTGAATGTGATTCATAGAACAGTCTGCTGTATTTTCAGGGTGAATTCCAGGGTCAAAGCAATGATGAAAATATAAAAAACAAACCAACAAAACCCAGAAGAAGATAACATGGCACCTCTGTCTTCCTTTAGATGTTGTTGTAGTCCCCGTCCTTCAAATCAAACTATGGTTCCTTATGGTACTGCCAGTGTAAGAAGTCTCCCAATTTTCTCTTTATATCAACTAAGGGTTTGGGGCAAATGACTGGTATTTTGTTATATATTCTTGCCATACCATTTAAACTAATATAATGTTCTCTGTATTTTAAATAGAAAAGGAAAAATCTGTAAGTATTTATCTATATCTAATCTATATATTTATATCATCTACTTCATGTATGAAGTGCAAGTATTTGGCTCCTAATCTCGCAAGGTTACTTATATACAGAGTGGTAAACTCACAGATTGAATGCTCGCCATTTCTCTTGCAAATTTATAGTTGTGATGTATATTCTTAGGATATCATTGATAATAACTAAAAACAAAATCCATCTACTGTGTATATCTCTAATATCTTTATTTCAGCTCTCCCTGGATGATAATCCAGAAACAGTATTTTGCATCCTCTTTCTGCTTCTTATCTGTAATAACACCATAGGTAGAATTTTACAAGGAAAAAACCAAACAAAAACCAGAAACTCACCAAAAAACCCCACAACAAAACAAAATATAAAAAATATAATTGTCATGATTACATATTCATAACTTCAATATCATCTATGAACTTTATTCTGTTTGGTGTCTAATCCACTTCACGATAGCTTGTTTTTTACTTACATGTCATTTCTTATTTCTATTTTTTAAAAATATTTTTTGGTTTTCTACCTTTTCTTTTTTACTTAGTTTATCCTTAGCTTTTATTTTTCTGTCCTCTTTGCTTCTAGATTTTTTTTTGGGGGGGGGGAGGGTATTGTTTATACAATCCATTGCCCCTGTTATTGCAACCTTGTCTGGAAACGAGTCAAAAGCAACAGGCTCTAATGCAATGAGCTTGGTGTCAGTTATGAAAGGTTTGTGTGTAAAGCCACACTCAGATGTCCACATTGCTCCGAGTTCTGTTGTGCACAAGTTATACCATCTCTTGGATCGAGACAAGGCATTTCTGACAAAGTCTGAGTTTGAATAGCTTTCCTGATCCAACTGAGCAACAGTAGTTTTGATCAGATGAGTGCCCATCTCTTCATCCATTTGAGCCACCATTCTAACTAGACTTAACCTGTTTCCCTGTATTATATACTTTTTGAGAAATACTTACAAGAATTTGCACTTAATGTTTTTTTTCACGTGTGGTGTATATGCATGCGTTGTTGTGGCATGTATCTACCTTTAAAGTAGTTATGAATTGAATGATACAAAGAAGTTACTTTTATTTTAGAATTCTTGTTGTTTTAATTCCCTCTTTATGTATCTTGTTGATGTTAAACACTTCAGGTCCAGATTCTTCATTAAAAAACCCACCTGAAATTGCTTTCCAATACAGTTAGTGATATTACCTAGTTGCTTTGAGAGGATGCAGTCATGGATCTTTGAACCATTCCTCAACCTTCAAGTTAATGTCAAGTGTAAAGAAAATTTAATCATTGGCTGAATCTGCTGTGGAGTTTTCTTCTAAGACAAGTACTTCAAAATGTGAGACTTTGCTTTCTAATCTTAACTGTAGGTAGGCTGCTTCTTGTTTTCCTCCCCAACATCCCTTCACAGTATCTGTTTTTACTGAGACAACAAAAGAAAGGAGGAAAAATGAAGCAATAAAAAAAAAATTTCATCCTTCCAGTTATTAAGAACAGCTTACATTTCGAGACAGCCTTTTCTTTAATTGTGTATGAAAGGATTCTGCATGATTGTACTATCAGCATTTGGTTTAAACTTCTGACAACCGGACTGATTAAACTGATTTTTCTTGTGTTATCTTTATGATAGAAATTTTTAGTAAATAGTAGATTTTTATGCAGTGGAATTTTTAATGTCAACATTTCTACTTGTTTTTTTTTGCTTTAATAGCTTTTAATATGGGAAAAGACTTTGGGGACAAATGATATGAAGAAGAACATATTTGAAATGAACAGACATAGTAAATATAATGTATCTTTATAAAGCAATATGGACACTTTGAATGTTAATTAAAAAACCCACAACAACCAAAAGGTCTTTTGTAACACATACAAATATCTAAAGAGCTGTTTTATGCAAATAGAATAGAAAATAAGTTAAAATAAGGTTACAAAGCCTTATGTTACAAAACAAAAATTTAAGAGGAAAATATATGGCTACATTTTTATTTTTTTCATTCTTAGAGAAGAAACATGCCAGGTTAATAATACCAAATTTAAGAAGGAATGGATTGGTAAGAAGTAAGCTGTAAAAAGCAAGACAACATATCAGGACAGCTGTAAGGTAGTGCTTTATTTAAATGGGGAATTGCACAATCTAATAGTGCAATATAGAGAATGCAACCATGAATACTAAGAGGTTAAATCGTTTCCTGGATTACAATGTCTCGAAGGAGTAAAACGAAATAAATGAATACCATGTAGACAAGAGTTACATTTCTCATGGGGGAGAGATGCATGTCTTGTGATAAAAGATAACATAGCACTTAAATATTCCCTAGCACATTTTGAGTTATTTAAGCAATCTTTGGTGTTTACAACAGAGAATTACTAAACCATAGGGAGAAGAGGAGAAAGGGTGGGAGGGAGATATGCTCACAAACAGGAGTCCTTTTTAAATAAGTTTTTTATATCTCTTCACAGATCTGTGTGACACAGAAAATTGTGTAGGATGTCTCACCACATTAACATAGCACTAAAACCAGGTGATCTAATCATAGATGCGAGGTTCCCATTTAATCCATAGAACATATTTCCACACCTGCTACAAATATAAAGATCTGCACTTTCTGTGTAGGCCCAAGACTTTAAATCAAAAATGTATTTGTGATGAACCTGGCAGAAAAATGAAGATTACCAGCTAAATTTCTTCCTTAATTTCAAGTGGCCTGATAGCCACTGTCAAATATTATTCTATTGCTGAATGAATGCAAGGATTTATGTGTGTGTGTGAAGAATTATCCTGCTCAGTGAACTGCTTCATATCAAAGGGCAACAGATGTAATGAGAGATAAATGGTCTCATCTGAACTTGGGTTAACAAAATCTGGAATGGAAAATTTGAGGCAGAAGGTACAAAGCCCAAGGAAAGTTACTTGAATGTTTTCCTGTTATGACAGAAAAAAATTCCCTAATCAAAACAAACAAACAACAAAACCAAACAGAAACAAACCCCAAACCTAAAATAAACATGAAGAGAAATAGGTCAGAGGAGAAAAATGGGACTTCTGTGGTAGAAAAGATAAATTAGGAGTTCCAAGCCATTGCTATATTTTAATTTGAATGTTTTCATCAAGATATTTTCTGTAGTTATTGTTGTTTCATGTCAAAAATAACACAATAAAAAGCTCAATGCATTTTCTTCCACGTATTTGTGAGAGGCTTGGAGAAAACATTTCTAAATAGAAACAGTTATTACTCAGGTATGATTGCAAAATTTTAAGGGAAATATAACTCACACACATCAGATATCTGAATTGACTGGTAAAAATACTGGGACTGAATATAAACATTCTTCTCCATCTAACAGAAACACCTCAGAGACATGTTTTCTTTTAGGGAATAACCGAGGGAAAAAGTTGCAGACCACCAATATGGATACATTTTGCCTGTCTTTGGTGAGCACACAAAAAGAAATACTAAATGGAGATTTTCTTTCTAGAACATTATTCTGAATATAGACAGAAAAAATTAAAATTTTTTAAACGTGAAAAGTTTTTTTACTCTGTAAATAAATTTTACATTTTGAGATTTCTTGCAGGGTGTGACTGAAGATTGCAGAGTAATATATAGATTTCAAATGAACCTTGTAAGAAATTATCTTCAAAACTGGATCATCCTGTTTGGTCTAAAGTGCTGTAGAAATCACAGGCCCATTTTAAGTTAGGAATAACTCTATACTGAGGCATATTTACAAGTGCTGAATTGCTGTGTCTTTGCCATAAACATTAAAACTCTTTCACCTAAAGTAGAGATGCTGTGAATTATATATTTTATCCTCTTACTTGCTGCTTTTTTATTTGGGGGGGGGAAAGGTAGCATTAAAAATAGTGGAAGTAAAAGCTAAACACAAAACAAGGGAAGACAAAGAAGAGTTGCACAGATTATCGTACGGCTCAGAGGACATTAGAGAATTAACTTATGTTAAAATTTTTACACATACATACACATTAATGCATAACTGTATATGCACATGCACTTACTTATGCATGCACGTACATATGCACATGTGTGTGTGTGCGCCCATTAGACAAAATCTTACTGGCAAAATGAAACAATGAAGAAATATGCATTCCTCTCCCTGGTTCTTGAAATAAGCGGGGTTGAAACCCCTTTTCCCAAAAAACCTTTCTAGTGTTTTTTGCTTATATTGAAAAAAAAAAACCACCAAACCCAAAACTACTTGTCCTCAGGAAAAAACAAAAAAAACCAAAAAAACATAGGGAGCTTTTACACAGACAATGACTCCAACTGCCTCCTTGTTCCCAGTCATTTCATAGAAATGAGTTTGGACTGTTTAGTGATCAGTAACTTCACATGAACAGTATGGGAGGTTGGGGGTGATGTCCTGTACTTCTGTGACCCAAAACTAATTGTAGATAAATTGAATTTTCTTGAACTTATGTAATATCTGACTTTAATTTTGACTATTCAAAGAATGCGATGAATCATGTTAGCTACTGAGATGAAGAGATAATTTTAGCTTGTTTCTTTTTAAGAAAGACTTTCAGTTACATCTGTTCATCTATCTCCTGTCTTCAAAGGCTTTTGAACACATTAGTCAAATGTAACCTAATTTGATAAAGAAGTATGAATGAGAATAACTGAAACTGTGCTCTGGTTAAATGAATGATTAGACTAGTGATCAAACAATGGTGTGAAATTAGAAATAATCTATTCTCTTGCACTCCAACCAGCAACACTACCTTGCCCTGGGCCAGTCCATATCCATCCTGGAATCTGTTGATGACATAGACAGTCTGCTGTGTACAGCACAGATTGATATATCCACCTTCTGTTGCTGTCTTTTCGGGATGGTTGATGTCCTAACATATATTCAATTTACAAAACAGGAAGTGTTCCATGGCAGAAATCTGGCAGTTCAGCTTCATTAATTCTTCTCACAAACATTGTTTGGAAATTGAGATGTGCATCTAGAACCAAACCTAAAATAAAACATGCTGGCATTAGATTTTCAGCCATTGGTGTAGGAGCCAAAAGGCTTCCTCTTACAGTTTGCTTTTCCCATTATGTCATCTATTACATGATAAAAAGGGTTTCTAAACACAAAAACCCTCAAATAAACAAAAGAAAAATAATAAAATTAAGGTTTCAGCAATGAATTAACATAATTAATGAGACAAATTCAGTATTTTACTCATTATTACCTTTTCTTCCCTGTATTTATTTTCTTATCTCCCCTTCTTTTTCTCTTTTAATAACATAGCTTAAGATATTGTTATGTTACATATTTAGGAGTTTCTCTTTCTCAGAGAGAAACATATAAGTAAAACTGTATTGTTCTTCAGTATTATTCAACATTTCCTATACAGCATATATTTTATTTGCTGGTATATCAAAGAATCTGGATGTCCATTTCTGTCCTTTCTCCTATGAGAAAAACAGAATTAATTCTACATATATATTTTCAGACTTAGTCTGAAAATTTAAGGTGATATTAGCTGTTCACATACAAAGACATTAAAAATCTAGACTGTGAAAAATATTTGCAGGCTTCTAAAAAGCCTCTTAAACTAAGATGCAGATATAAAGTTAGGAGCACATTAAAACCTTGTAAAGGTTTATGAAGAGGAAATGAGGTTGGTCATTAAACTGTGAAACCTTTCTGACTTACTGCTCATCTTGTTTATGCCTCTGTTCCCAAGAAAAATCTTCAAGACTACTTGAAGAACAAGCAAATGAAAAGAGATATGTGAGCAGAACAGGGAAAAAAACCTCCAACCTGTTGGTGGACTTTCCTTTGGAATAAATCTAATGAACCTTTGAAAACTGCAAGGGTTGATAGAATTCTAACCCTTTAGAAAAAAAAATATTATTTGTGGTATTTGGATTGTGGGCTCTTATTATGATTCTAGAAGGTTGCTATAGACTTATAAATATGAAATATTTTAGTAAACATGTTTTATGTTCAATAAAAACACATAGTTAAAATATTTTCTGGTTATAGATTAAAATATCTTTTTAAAGTACAGTTACATGAAAATTTACATATATCATGCCAAATCTAACACTCTGAGAGAGAAGTGAGGCTGCTGTGACTCCATGCTCCTATTTCCAACCAGTAGTGAGACTGAAGTTGCCTTTCCAGCAGGAACATGTACACACGTACAGCACGTATTTACAGATCCACCCGGGAGGTGGTGGCAAAGATCACAGACAGACACACTCACCAGTCACACAATCACTGACTGCATGAATGACCTTCACCCTGCTCCCCTCTCTGTCTGAGCAGGGTGAAGATAAAATAGTGAAGGGAAAAAAGTGTCTGCATATATATTGTTGCATATATATAAGTTGGATCTCTTTGTCTACTGAGTTCAAATGCTCAGTCTGCCCAGTGAATATCCCGGGTTTCCAGTCTACCCAGTTTCCAGCTTCCCAGGTCTCAACAGCTAGACTAGTGTACTGACCAGAAAAGTATTTGCATTCAACTGGCTTTTTTGCCCCCATAGTTCTTCATTTTCCCTCACTTGTCCCTCCCCAAATAATCTAAGCCCCTCCCTTTTCCTGCTATTGATTCTTCCCCTAAATATCCCATAGTAAGTTCCCTGAGACCATGAACAGCTCTTCCCCTGCACTCCATAATGTGCCCCACACCCTTAGACATGCCACCCTTAGTCAGACAGGTGATGCAGAGAGCTGCTCCTGCTGGCTTGTCTTGATGCATCTCAGACCTGGGCAGCAGGGCTGGTGACTGTCAGGGGACAGTTCTGGGAGGGGTCTGCACAAGGTGTTTGCTCATCTGTTATGACTCCTCAGTCCCTAATGTGTTCATTCCTTATGATCCTGCCTCCAACTGTGCATTGCTGAGTTCCTCTGAGCTTGTGGACGTGGGCCTTTGATGGCCTTCCCATAACAAAAGACCTGTGTGGGGTCAGGTGAGGGCATTATTTGGGCTCCCACTCCTGCCATTGTTCATCTGAACCCTACTCGGGGTGTGAGTTTGAGTTTGTGCCTAACCTAGCACTGTCCCACACCATCCTCTGTCCTTGCACAGCCCTTCCCATGGGTCTGTTTCATATCCTGGCAGAGGGCTGCTGCCAGAGCAGAAATTCTAGTGCTCTCCCAGATACATCCCTGAGAATTTGTAGGTCTCTGTGGCCGTGGTCTGCTGAATCTTATAGATTGTTTATACTTCCCACTTGTGAAAAGAAGAGAATCAGAGACTATAAACAGAGGTTTATCTTTCAATGAAACACTGCAAAAGAATAGAACCCTATATCTGTGTGAAGCGAATTTAGTCACTACAAAGCTGTATTTTTAGTATGGTGAATGGGAATTTGACGTTAGGTAATACTAATATATGATAGCTCTTTTCTGTATACCGTGGAGAAAATGTTCCTATCAGTGTCCCTAACGACTGTGAAGATTGTCAGCTCAATCATTAAAGGGTTTCTATTTCCTTTCCTGAGAGATAATGGCCGTTTTTGCTTTAATATCACAATAAGCCTCTAGTTTTGCTACAACAAATCATAATGGATTATGTTGTTACAATATCTGTCTCTCCAAGAAAAATGAAGAGTACATTAATTCTTGCTCAAAACTGTGTTGTTCATTCTTTTCACTTTTTCCATCAATACAAATCCAAATTCTAGATTATAATGCAGGTCAAAAATAGGAACAAACATATTTTATGATTTTACATGAGAAGTTTCATCAAATTTTGTCTTTAAGGTGCTATTGAAAATTAAACTACAGGAAAAAAATTAAGAAGTGAGCATTGCTGCGTAGAATAACATTCGGTCTTCAGCTATGAATGTATAAATAATATCTTTCTGTTATTTCAGGATGTTCTCCCATTTTTTTCATTTTCTCATGATCAAGACCAATCTTATCTTCTTGTGTCTACAAATATGTGAACCTTATAACTTATTTAGCTAGACAGGTTTATCCTAAGGCAGTTCTGAGCTCTAGGATGTTAGAATTAATTTTTCACCTATTTATGTTTGCTCAAAAGAAACTCCTCAAATGTCAATGGCTGATGCCAATTTATCTTCAGAAGACAAATGAAAAAATCTTGAATAGGACTTGGTCATATTACACACCCTCCTGATATGATGAAAAGGAAGAGTTTCTGTATCAATTAGCCTCCCAGCCTCTGATACCAGAAAGTCAGAAAAAGCAGGAAGATTTTTTACTCTCTCAATAGGCTGCTGAACAAGTCAGGTATCTCAAATGCAACATTTACTACAAAGCAACCCCTCAGATACAAGATTAATTATCTGAGAAAAATAATGCTATATTAGTTCACAGAAACTGATCAAACCCACCAGATTGCAACTATGTATAACTTCTATAACATATTTTCTATGACTTGTATTTTTTCCATTTTGTGATTCTGTAATTCTGTCATAGGCTAAAAAGAAGTCTGTCAGTTGAGGCAGACCTTATGCTGGGAGAGAAAACATTGTAAGCAATAGATAGATAGATATAGATACAGATACAGTTTATAAAAATTTTACCTTATGCCAGCCCAAACCATTAAGCATGTTAAAACTGCTCTAGTGGAAGCTTTGGCTTCGTTTTAGCCATCTGAATGCTAACAGACAGCCCATGTTTTTATCTTCCTTGACATCTTGTAGTTCTCTTGATTGAAAATCAAATCTCAAGGAATTCCAGCACCTATGACCATTACAGAGTTTGTTGAGCTGCTTTGCCAAATTCCTTAAAGATGCGAATACATATGTGGAGAAGTCTAAAATATTTCAGTAAAAACTATCTTATGACAGAAAAGGCTTTTTTCACTTATGGTAAGAATTAAAGTGTATACCATGGCAACTTTTAGAATGTTTAGAATATGTATTTTTCACAAAAAAAAGAGAAGCTTTCAAATAGATAAAATTAAGAGGAGCCATTAAGCATGAATTTTACTGTCTTTTTACTAAAGTATTACATTCCAAATCATCATTGTTGCATTATGTTTGGATTTTTTGTTTGTCTGTTTTTGAGGTTTTTTTAATTAGAAAACAGTCTGGGCAATGTTAGGGACAACCTGATCATGTATGTAAAATTACCAATTTCTGTTGTCTTGGACTTGGAGATGGGGAAAGTTAGCTTGTCTTTGTCTGGGAAGACACATGGTGCAGCTGCCACCTTGTCTTTGTCCCAGGAGCCATGGGGAACTAAGTCAAGGTGGTGAACACCTTTATTGTGCATAAAGCACGTTCTGGTTTGGATACTTTTTTTATTAATATTGCTCCTGTTCCGTGCATTTCTCATTCCATTGCTGTTTGCTTTCAGTAAATTGTTCTCTCAGCCCGTAGTCTCCACTCTTTGTTCACTCTTGCACAGGACCTGGGGGGAGTTGAGTGGCTTATTTGGAGTTTAATTCCCAGCTGGTGCTAAACTACCACCTGCTATAGTGCACTGTGCTCTGGAGACAGTAAATATGCAGAGATGCCTTGTGATGTGAGCATGATTGTACTTGACTTTGAAACGACTAATACATCACAAATCTGCTGTGTGCAGTTGTTGGAGGGCCTTGTTTCAAAGCAGAAAGCAAGAACCAAGAGGATAAATAGCACTTTTAGTGGTGAAAACACTATATTTTTAAATTAAAAGGTCATTTTTTTACAATCTACAGAAACCTACCAAAATATCTCCCCCTGTCAAAGAAGCAGTCAGTGTAATAAAAAAGAGATAAGCTGAATATAATGACCTTGTTTAGGTTGTGAAGGAAAAGGGTACAAATGCATAAGCAAACAGAATCATTATGTTTAACGCTTTCACATTTTGTCACAATAAATGCTAAGGAAATATAGAACAATTACACTCTAAGAAAGGGAACAGAACCATATCTTTTGAAGTGCTGAAAACACAATTGGGTGAAACATTTGCAGATTTGTTTAAAAAATATAAAGTAGTCTGACTGACTATAAAATCTAGTAGGATTTCTTAATTTTCTTTTCTATTATACAGTCACTGGTGCATATGTTGTACTCTAAATAAGCAAAAAAGCAGCATAGAGAAATGCAAAAAGCTCCTTTGGAGACAAACATGATGGCTATATTATGCATGAAACTCTATTCCAGTATTTATAACATAGCTCCTTTTGATCTGCTATTATACTCTAGCTTTTCTTTGAGTTAAAATAGATTAAAACTAGAATAGGATATAATGTAAATTGTTCTAACTAGTTTAATTAAACATGTTTTCTCTTAGTACTGAGTAGTTTCTAAGTGATAAAAGAGACTGCGGAATACCATTCAAATAGGATCCAGGGAAGTTACGTTTCCTTGTCTTTATTTATTCAGGTGTGTCTTACTATTCACAGGTAAATTTTGTGTGCGAATTTTGATGGTCATTTCAAGTCCATTTAAGATTTCAGAATAATCAAGTTTTTTGTGTAATTACAGAACCACATACAACACCAGTCTGCTGAGCATTAATGAAACTGATTATTTTGACATTGTTTCCCTTCTAAATGTTGACTGTGTGAAATAGGTTCTCCTGGCCATCAGCAGATAGTGTTTATTCTGTAAATTGGAAATATATTTTACAAATTTACTTTTAGGAAATGTATTAAGGCATTCCACTACAATTATTTAAGACAAAAATACTTCTTATTAGGATGCATATTTTACTCTGGTTCGTACACTTAGGACAGAAACTGGAGCAGATTTTGAAGCAGAAAGACAGATTTTGTCACAAAAAAGATAAATGATAACTCCAATTTTTATAATTCAGTAGTCTCCTCTTTAGAGTCTGAACATTTTCTACTTCTTATCTTTCCCCTGTTTTTCATTAGGAAAATGATAATACTTTTGTTTATTATTTCAAGAATATTATTTTATCTTCCATATATTCCTGAAACTTTATCATAATTTATTACTAGTTTTCTTCCCATAAGGTTTAATCACCTATATGGAAACTGCTGAATTTAGAGACATAACTAAAAGGAAAAGGTCATGATACATTTATTCTTTACTTCCAATTCATCTATAAAATTTAATTAAAAGGGGCAGTGAAGAAAGAATACAAATCTTTGTCAGAGTATGACACAAAGCTGAAAGCAAGTTTGCAATTCATATGCTTGAAAGTAATATTAGACTATCTTTAAAAATTACTCCATACAACACTACCTTTGTGTTACTTACCAGTAGAGATTTCCAAATCTTATTCAGTTTATTTCAGGTTATTTCTATTTTCAGGTAAAAGTCTGGTTACACTAAAATGGTTCAACATAAAAGAAAAAAAAAGTAGGACCTTCACTCCTATTCTTGAAAATTATTCTGTGCTCCCTGATGTACAGTCTTGATGGCTTTTGTGCTGGAATAATGAAGACATTTTGTGTTGCCTTTTTTTTCACCTCAGTTATCTTTGTCAAATAATTACATGTGAATAAAAATATAATTCAATTGGTTTGTGCTAGCTGCACTTTGACAAGGCAAAGAAATGCTATTTCATGTAATTTCCGTTCCCTGCAGAGTTGAACAGAATTTAGGAGGCTAGTGGCTAGGTCTAGACAGACTTGGTATAGGCTTAGTAGTTTAAGACACTTGACTCAAGTAGTATTCTCAGACTGTGCTTCTAACACACAACTATGGTCCATAAAAAACCTGGCATAGAAGTTACTTTTTTTTTCAAAATCAAAAAATCAGGAGCACCAACTTTTGGAGGGTTTCTTTTTACATGTTGTTAGAACATCCCATACAAATGTTTATATGTGCAGAAACTTACAACAATTAGAAAGTGACTTCCAGCTTCAAATCCTTGGGGTTCCTTCCTTTGTTCAGAAAGTTCACTTAGAACGCATTGTTTTCCACATTGTTTACTGGGTTTTCTTTTCTTCTTCCCACTCAAATACTTGCAACAACAAAGCTGTGAAATTATTTTTCTGGGAATAGAGGAAGCATCCTCTGCAGAAAGAATGGATGTGTTGTCATGGCAACAGGGAGGGATTCCAGGAAAACTGTATGCAAGAGGCTCCCACTGAATTTCTCCTTGATGTCAATAACATATTGGACTGAAGTCTCTGGGAAAGATCATAAAACAGGTCAATAAAAGGACAACTGAAAGACATAATTTAAAATAGAATAAGGAGGTCTGTGCTACCAATTTATTGTTTTGGTTAATTCTTCTTTAGCTGTAGGCTAACTTTATTTGTGTACTTATTATATGATTATTTTCATAATTCTACTCAGTTTTTCTTAGTTCTAGGCTGCCTATGTATTATAAAAATGCCTACCAAATACCTGTACACATTGCTCAACTGACTGATTTAAAATTGCTAATTTTAAATGGCTACTAATGAAAGATTTTTCTGCCTGTTTGAAATACTCAGTGAAGCAATGAAAAATATTTCTGCATAAAATCTAAAATGGCTTCTGGCATGAATTTATACTTAGGTTTGGAAGAGAAAAAGAAAAGAATAAGTTTTGTTGACTTAATTTCTGTGGATAATTCAGTGTTACTGGCACCAGCAACTCACGAAGAAAGATATTGTCCCAGCAATTCTCTATAAATAATTTATAAAGCCATACTTAGCAGTATGGCTTTTTAAAAATGGTCCTTGCAAAAAAGTTGAATTGCATCATTAAACAGAATCATTGAGAATGGTCAGGGTGCTTTTTAAGCAGAGAGTTTTCAGGGATTGCAGAATAAAGCAGTTAATCTGCAAAAGTCTCTTAAATCATTGCCTTAGAAAGGTCATGAGCACATAAGTATGATTTAAACATGCTTTTCTAACACCTAGAAGAATTACTATTCTACAGTAGCCTATGCATTACATCCATGCAAGGAAATAATTTTCTGGGTAGACTGACGTCAAATAAAGACATTAAAGAGAAGTCCAATCTGACTTTACAACCAAAATTAAAGAGCAGCTGCAACAAAACCCTTTCATTTAAAATACAAATTGGTACAGTACGAGATCTGATTAGTTTTACAGCAAGCAGTTTTTACAGTAACTAATGAAACAAAAACTGTTCTTCATGAGAAAAAAAAAAAAAGAAAATCCAGCATTAGTTTTCAGGGAGGGACAGTGAGTTCAGAATGCAAATTAACACCATAAGGTCCATCCAAAAGTAGCTACCCTCAAATCTGCTGTAGGCAGAACACATTAGAAGTGCTCTCGCTAAAGGCTGATAGCATTTTAATTAATGGACAACACTTGTGGGCCATTTATTGTTGCTAAAAATTAGGCAAGCTAATTGATCCAGTACAGGTGTGTGTAATTGAGAGATATGCCTAAGATTCACAGTTAATTTATTCTGGGAATTTTGCAGATACAGTGAAATTTAGTTCACAGAAGTCTCTAAAAGGAAATGGGTAAAAGAAAATAACACTAGCTGAAAGGAAAAAAAAAAAACAGTTTGACTAGCAAGAATAAAACTAGGAAGAAAGTATGCAGCAAGTTCTGTTATACAACACCATGCAAGCTAGAAATAATCTTTCTTATTTGTTTTCTTAATTCAGACATAATCTAATTTAGGGATACAGAACTACAAAAATTGTATAGTGGAACCTTGAGGATTCAGCTAAATACTTTCATAACTTAAAGAACACTAGGATAGGGATACATAATGTATTATTGGCAATTTTAAAATATACTTCCAATTTAAACTTCTTCGCAGACAATATTTTTTTAGGAAATAAAGCAAATGTATATTCCCTGGTTATTTTTCCTTTGGTAACTTTTTCTTTTGGTATGAGTTTCATGATTTTTACCTTTTAAAATAGATACAAAAGAGTTTCAAAATTAATGATTTGATTTCCGATTTCTAAACAGATACCTGCACTTTTAAAATCACCAGTTCTGTACTTAATTTTATTGTTGGGCATTTCCATTGGATTCCTTCTCACCAGCAGTTCTTTTCTTCAATAATTACTTACAGAGAGAGAGTCTCTCCCCCGCAAAGGACGAGGGTCTGGTGCTCTTATGCATTATCTAAGGAAATGACTTACAGTATTTTGCAGAGTTGAACTTTTATTTATTTTGGCAAATGTTTGTTTTCCAAATAAAATCTGTAGGCTCCTATGTGGTAAAACAGGAACTTTAAACTACATGAAAAAGCCTCACAATAGTCAGTGCTTAAACTAGGCAACATGAAATGCCAGGAGAGGTGTACCTATTAAGCCTCAGCAGTTTGGAGGGCTTAGGCTCAGATTCCCAGAGTTAGTTAAGCCTGTAACTTCAGCAGGGATCAATGCAAGAGAGGGACCTAAATCCTGCAAGGCTTCAACTCTTCTGAAGGATGACTTTCATGTAAGACCATCAGTGCAAGTAATCAGGTCCAGCAGTTAAAACCATTCAGCTGCTATCAACCTCTGCAAGAAAAATTAACTGAGAGCAAGCTCACCTACAAAGATCCCAGAGCCTGATGGTCAGATGCAAAGAGAGGTTATAGAATCAGGCTAAGAGGAAAAAACAGAAAACATGGGAATTAAACATGACTTTAAAATATACTGATATCTAACATTTGGAGGAGTAAGGGGCAGCCCTTTTCACATGGTAGGAGGCATTTTTTTCCTACTGAGAAATAATCTTATAAACTGCACTTAAAAACCATGGAAAAGAGGATACAAGGTTGAGGATTTTCCAGTTCTTACTGAATGGCAATAAACTGATGAGGAAAAAAAAATAGAAAAAAGACAATTCTTTACACCACTGTAGAACAAATGTAGAAATAAAGGCATGTAACACCCTCAAACATAACATGTAGTATGGCTCTGAGCTATAGCAGCAAGCTCTCATGTTTTCAAGGAAAAATTCCTCTTTTTCTGTTCATTTCCCTGGAAGTTAATTTACTATCCTTATGAGAAAATTTTGATCAACATGCACGATTTTACACTGCTCTTGGAGTATTCTGAAAGCAGCTTTAAAATTGTGCCAGACCTTTCTCCAGCTTTTCTCTGTTCCTTAGCTCCAGGCACCCCTGTGCTGAGAGTGCCTTTAATTAGTTCCCTGCTTAGCAAGCTATATTTTATTTGATTCTGTTCTGTGACACTGTCTTCTTAATTGAATAACAATACAAGACACTTAACTAAGGTCATATTAAATCAGAGATAAATTTTTGTCATGCATGTATCATTGCTGCAGTAAGCTCAGCTTTTCTCAATACCTGCAAATGTTTGTGCTCTTTATCCATGTTATAACTGTACTGGGACATACTGAGGTAAAACCAAATATATACTATCCCTTGTTTCTTTCCATACATTCTTTGCACTCCTCAGAAATTTGAGAAGATAAAATGGAAACGAACCAGTAAAAGGCTCCTTAATATGTACAGTAGCTTATCTAGTTACAAGCACAAAAACTTAGCTGTAAAACAAGGGTTTACATCCTCTCTTGTGCTGCTCAATATATTATTAGTGGTGTTTCTAAATTTAGGTATAAACTGTTGTGTCAGTATGATGCTGATATAATATCTGAGGCCTTTTTATTTACTTAACAAAATAATCAGAACTGTATGCATGTTACTAGGTTTTACTCTAATGTATGGTTCTAAGATTGAGATTTTTGTACTATTTCTGGTGGGTAAACTTTTCTTTGCTGTTTCATCCTGCTAACTTTCTCTGGTATAATCTCTATATGAAACCATCTGTTGCTGGGAGAAGCAAGCTATTGATGAAAATTTCAAGAAAATCCCTATGCCATTTGCAATGCCTCATAACCCTCAAAGGCATGTGCAGCTCACCGTATATAAAAATAACAAACAGAATGCATTATCTGAAGTATTTCTCCTTGTTACTTTAAAATTTTCTCCTACTTTCTTTAAAATAAGAGATACATTGTGGGTAAAATCTTAATGTAGAAGGTATGTCTCCATGGGCTACCAAGATGTAGAAGCCATAAAATTTTAGAAGCACATTTTCTTTCTTGAGCTGCTCTATTCTTGATGGATTGCAAGTGCCTTTCTAACTGTTAATGATAATTCAGAATTATACAGGACATTAGCTCTACTTTTGTTATGATTGAGAACACCTTTCTGTTTAAAGGTCAACCATTCTGAGTGCTCTGAAATTTGCATGTTTACTCAGATTCCTCTAAAACTTTCATCACTTGATTTAGCTGCAGGAAAGAGTTGGCAATCAGATTTGGAGTCATTGAGGTAAAAGTCCTTATGATATAGTGCTCTGAAAAAATTGCTGTCAGTCCTTGTATTCTATCAGTGATCTTCTAATGAATGCATTGGGCTCAAAGAAGATCACATGTCAGCTGATCTCAGATACTCAGAATTCATCTCCAATAGGGATGCTACTTTGCATCCCTCAAGCAAAAGTAGTATCGCAGTAATTTCTGTAGTAATAGTTATACTTGCCAGAGCAGTGCATGTCAAACAAGCATAACCAAGACTGATGGTTATGTTTTAAAGAGGACACCCTTCAGAGAATTTTTGGCAATTCAGTTTCCTGTGTTTTGGGCAGTGGAATGGATGTTTTGCTGCTGCCATAAATCCTGAACTCAAGAAGTGATCTTGAAAGTCTCTGACTGTATCTATCTATGGAGTCTCTAGCTACTGTGGCAGTGGGATTCATCTAACCAATGCTTAAATCTTGCAATCCTGTCATAGTTTTGTCAGTGTTTTTGCAGTGAATCAAATCTTTCAAACTAGATGGTTGGTCACTGCCTGGATGTCAGACAAGGGTCTTTAAAATGGCATTGTCAGCTGGTTCATTGAGACTCTCAAAAACACTATTTTGCTGAATTATGATACCTGGTTGGTCAGTGCAATCCAGAACTTGCATGAGCTATTGCTATATATTATTTAAAATTATATTAAAAATATCTTCTTACTATCTTACCTACCTACAAGATTGTCTGATAGAATCATTTCTATATCTTTGGGGACAGTTTCTACTTTTCCTAAAGACTATTCTTGTTTCTGAAAAGAGCTCATCTTTCTGTGGAGGTCAGCTTTGTAAACCTGGGGATTCTCTGCAATGGCCAGATTAACCTTGCAGAATGCTAATTAACACATGTAAGCATATAAATTAGCCTGTGTACATCCAGAACTGCCCAGGGAAATATACTAAACACTCAGAAGTTCCCAAATGGAAAGTTCCTGTAACAATTAGTCAAACATCTACTGGTGAAAATGGTTGGGAATTCAATCAATAACCATTTTTTAGCATCTGTGTTAGTCTTTGTTAACAAGATCCCCACAAGAGAGAGAACAGGGGGAAATCTGGAGCAAAAGGACCGGGTTAAGGTTTTGAACTAAAAGAGGGTGGAGTCAGATGAGATATAAGTGAGGCATTCCAGGCCCCATCCCTGGAAACATTCAGGTCAGGCTGAGCAGAGCTCTGAGAAACTTGATCTAGTTGAAGATTTTCTTGCTCGCTGCAGCTGATTTGGATGAGATGGCCTTTAAAGAGCCCTTCCAACACAAACCTTTCCATGATTCTATGCTACTAAGATGTATACTTGGTGGAGGAGGGTCAGGTCAGGGAACACTTAAGCAAACTGGACATCTATAAATCCATGGGCCCTGATGGGATGAATGCTTATAAATTGGCAGATGTTCCAAAATATGCCTGGTGGCCTCATCTTTGGAGCACCAATCAAGAATGAGTATTTCAAACCAATGCAAATGTAGCAAAAGTAAAAAGAGATATAAGTAAAAAATTTATTTCTTCTTAACATTTCGTCATAACATTTTCTCTTTTATATACTCCTACCCCCTCTTTTATATATGAAAGAAACAGAGGAATGAAACTGTACTATTTATCAAGAGGATGTAAGTTACTTCTCCAAACAGGCTGAGCCAGCACAAGGAATGCCATCACTCACACTGAGTGAGTGTTGGAGAAACAGAATTGCCTCCAGTAGTCTCAGAACAATAATGTTTTAAAATTATAATAATAAAAAAAATCAATCCATTGGTACCATTTCTTCCTCATTTATAAGATATTTTATGCATATTTGGAGACATAATTTTTGTAGTCCTGGTCAGGAATGGTAGGCGATGTAAGATTATGTGATAAATCACTATGAAAATGTGTTACAGGTGACAGCTATCTAGAGCAAAAGAGAAACACATCTCTTTTGCCAGTGAACATCCGGATTTTAAGGTACTAACACAAAAGACCAAGCTGTACAATAAGGAATAGTGTCTCAGTACCACAAGTATATTCACAGCAAGCCACAAGCTTTCATCTTCTAAGATCTCGCTGCACAATTCGCGGTAACCACTACCGTGTACTGCAAAGTGCTTGTCGTGCAGATAAATATTCTGATCTTTCTTTTGGAGGTAAGATTTCAACTGAGCTTCAACACGAGACACTTTTGTCCCATTATCTAGCTTTTTCTGCACTATTTTAAATTAAATAGACTATGTTTTTGTGTAAATTTACAACACCAATGAGGGTAGCACATAGTACTTTAAATATGATCCCTACACAGGATTTCTAAATGCTAAATAGATATAGATGACAAACAATTATATAGAAGGGTTAGGAGGAAAGAACAGCATCTAAAAAAAACCTAAAATTTAGCAAATATGTGAGTGCAATATTTTATTGATATTTAATTTTTAATCATGTTTCAATTAATATATTTACATTAAATATTCAGGCAAAGCTATCTTGGATTGCTCTCACTTATCTTTAAAGATAATTACTGGGTTGTTTAGTGAAGCTGCTTACTGTGGACATCTCTATCATAGTCTCTTCTTGAACATGATTAATCTGGTCTAATTAGGTGTGAGAAGAAACATCTTCTGGGTATGTCTACATCTTTCTCCAAGGGGAGCTTTGGCTAGTTAGCTCACATACAAACATTTCCCTTTGAGGTGTTTGGGGAAGGGATAATAAATTCCAGCAGACTGCATTCTGCATGTATGATATCTGAACAGGAATTCATATGCCTTTTTTTTTTTTCCAAAAAATATCTTTCAACAGATACTGGCCATTTCTTTACTACCTGTTTTCTCAAAACAATTTTATTTCTTTTTTTCTCCTTATTTCATTTTGAGCAATTTTTCCATGACAATCCCAAAACATTTCATCACTTGGCATTTATGTCAAGAAAATATTCCCAGAGGAGTATTCTGTTTAGGGGTTGTTCACTTAGCATGTAAAAGCAATCTCACCGTCTTTTCAGTTGTTGTTGTGTGTGTGATTTTTCCTCACCGTTATTTCAACTTTTGTGTCATTTCAGTAGCAAAACCTCAGGAATGTACCCACTGTTCTTGTAATGGTTACAAAAATGCTCATACAGATTATGATATACATTTCCTGTAGGTGCAACCAAACCTTAGGTGGTCTATTTGTGCCTTCTTATTACACTGGAAGCTCAATATCTAATTTACTGTGTACTATACATCATCTTTAGATCTTTTTCTAGCATTACAGCTTCCCAAGGCTTTCCCTCCCTTTGAATTGTATTTGAGAGTATTTTCTCCAATATGTATTATCTTCCATCTTCTATTCTGAACCACATTTCATTATTTCTCAGATGTCCCTAGATAATGCAGATGCATCTGCATTATCTTGTTCCTTTCATTCTTGCAAATATGTAACCTAATGTGCGATCATACACATTTGAAATCAGGAGGTAAATTTAAGTAGAAATATAAAAATGTCTTTGATTACATCTTCCTGTTGTCATGAATATAAAGCACCATATTGCTAGTTCATAGTGCATCAATATCCATGTCCACAGATTGAGTTATTTTTTACTTTACATAGGTTCAGGTGCTAAGCTGCCATTTTCTTTGGTGAAGATTTACAGTGATTGATTTGGGTATGTGATTTAGATCCAGAATACCTACAGTTTTGTGTCTTAACTCTGATAAATTTCAGTGTGACCTAAATGACCTTTTCTAAAAGTAAGTACACTTGGGAAAACAAAACATAAAGGTCTCCAGAGTTATAGGTCAAATTCACAAAAGGTATGATTTTTTTTTGTATTTAATTTCCTTGAAGTCTTCAGCCAATGCCATAACTTCAATCCTACAAAGGACGGACAAGAGTCAATTGCAATTTTGGTTTTCTGAAAAAAACTCCAGACTCATGAGGTAGCATCTCTAACAGAACTGCGGAGCAAAACTGGGGGATTTCAAAGATTCTAAAATATTAGGAGACTGCTCATGTACCTTACTAATCACTTGCTGACAGAGGGACTAAGCCTTTTCTTACAAACAAAATAGCCAGGATGGTTTTATGGTGAGTTATATCAAAGCATATACTATCTTTCCACCAGTTAAAGAAAAAAAAAAAAAACTGAGATTAAGAAAGAAAACAAATGGTTTTAACTATTATGGGGTTTATCTTTTTGCCAGGGTAAAAATATAATAGTGTTCCTTTTCCTTCTCTTCTAATTCTCATGCATTCCTTGATCCTCAGGTCACATTATTGTTAAGGGCTCCAGGTAAATTTTAGGACTCGAGCAGGTTTGAAGTTTAACGTATTTCTGTTGAGATTGATAAAAAGAAGACTGTGTTTTGGAGGCAATGCAAGTACATGCCTATTATAACCCAGAGAGCACAGAGCTTAAGTGACCTCTGCTGTACAAAGTGACAACATCACATCAAGATGAAAATAATTGCTTTAAGACCAAGCCCCCAGACATTTAAGGTTTGCCATGCAGAGTATGTGGGAGCATGCAGAGTTCACCTTTTTGGTGTTTTCAAAATGCTGTGAAGGGATAATATTCAGAGAAAGGATAAAAATCTACATCTTCAAGATGCTTAAAATACCTCCGTGTATTATATACTTAATAATGAAAAACTGAGACAAAACGCATCATTGCTGCAGAGGATTGTGCAAACCCACAGATGCAAACTCTGAAACCAAACAGTGAGAGATCTCTTTACCTTAATACCGTCTGGCAGCATAGCATATAGTTGGGATTTGGACCAGCATAGAGAGTATTTACAATTTGGAATATTTTCCATCAATCTCCTTATGTAGGTGAGGGAAAAAAAAAATGCTACTGAACAGCCAGAACTTTAAACAAGCCAGATGTACTTCATTCCATTTAATTCCTTTCAGCTGATCAGGGTTCTGTCCAGGCCCATGTGACAATGATAGGCTCCCTACCTTATATTTGTTTTCTAAAAAGCATTAGAAAAAGTCACTGCATTCATGATGATCTTCTCATAAGATAAACAAGCTTCAGAAGATAAATATATAATTGTTTCACTTTTAGAAAACAAGAATAAGTGGAAAAATAAAAATATTTAATTAAAATATTAGGTACATAACTTCTAAGTTCTTAATTCCTCAGCTATATTTAGTGTCAAAGCAAGAAAGGGTGTCATTATGGCTCATAAGCTGTTTCAGCTGTTTGAAAAATCTAATATTTTCTCTTCCTTCTATCTGGCTTAACATTTGCATCTGCCAGTGACACTTCAGCATCAGTGAAATATAACTCCTTCTGCCCTTCCAGATGGCCTGGCATATATTTGGATTTTCTTACTCTGACCATCAATGGCAGTATCCCAAGTTAAAGTTGGTGTGAACTTACCATAAAAAACCCAGAATGAGTCATGACTAGCATCAGCATGCTGGCATTAAAATACTCAACATGCATCACTTAGTAGCAGTAAACTACCAAACAGAAAAATGGCAAAATTTAATCCTATGGGATATGCACTGCGAAATACCCCTTGGAGGTTTCACATCTATTCAGGGAAGGGATTACCCATATCATGGTTAACAGAGAGCACTAATCCAGCATACATCTGTAGCAGCAAGTGGGTGGCAACAGCTCCCGCTAAACTTCTGCAATTCCATATACGCATGGATGAAGAAACCAGTTAGCATTCATAATGCCTAGTGACAGAGGCTTCCTCTACAAGATGTTTTATATGCTTATGTGGTCAAAGTACATAGAGAAAGCCACCCACAGTGTATATTCATCAATTAAGCAGAACTGTTTTGTAGGTTTAAAATAAAAATCCGAAGAGGTAAAAGAAAAGAGGAAAAATAGAAGCAAAGAATAAAACATCAAGTACCCTTGTGTGTTGGAAAGATAAAACAATGGCATTGAAATCAGAGAATCAATTCTGCTATTTTAAAGCACATTGATTCAGTCAGGGAAGTTATGGCAAAAATCCAAGCAGACAAGAAAAGCAGACTGAGGCGCTGTTGTTCTCTTCTGGCTGGAGCCTAGAGGGAAATAATTTTTTCTCTGGGGGAATTCTAAGACTTAGGCAATACAGCAGCATCAATAAAGACTGGGTGGTTTGAAGTAAGAAATTAGGACTGCAACCTTGCAGCTAATTCAGAGCATTTTTATCAATTACCAGGCTATTATTGGCCTGTGAGATAGTGATGATTAAAACTGCAGCACCAACTCTTAAACCATGAACTGATCCTTTCCAACATATTTTCCTTGCATAACAGCCGTTGTAGGGGATTTGCACAATGCATGAATTTAAGCCATTTGTTTTTACTGATTGCTCAAATATTTACAGCATGATCTGCCAGCTTCTTCCCTTCAGATACAGTCATGGAGTTTTCACTGCTTTGTGTGCTGTTTGGATATACAAGAACAGGAAAGTGAGTGCATGTGTTAACAGCTGTTAGAGGCATATGGCATTTTCAAAGCTGGTGCAAATATTTACACGCATGTGGATGGATGGATGCAGATCTTCAGCTGGCAGCAGTCATTGCTATAGCCTGCAGTTTTTGTTGTGCAGAGCTTGTGGAAAAAGACAGTTTACAGTACACTTAAGTCAACAGAAGGAAATAAAGGCACTCACTTGTCTTTCCTTTATAGAATTATGTACATTACTCAGCAATGTAGTATACCATGAATGCTGATATAATTGATGTCCTAGAAAATACATTCAAGACCGCAGGTTCAAAAGCTACAAATTATTAGAAAAATATGAGTGCAAAAATAAACTGAAGCTGAAGCAGTGCTTATGAATATACAGAATAAATAAATTAGATCAGTAAAACAATTTTAAAGCAAGCCCATGGTAACTATGTGCTATTAATAGTGACAACCACATTTACATTTATATTCTTAGTAATGTCTATTTCAAAAAGTTTTTCAACTTGATACCATTTAAAGAAAAATTGGATTACTTGTTCATCTTCCTTTTGATGTACCACTGGAATAATTAGTCATGCATGAAGTTTAATAAGCCTTGCTAATTTTCTGTCAATTCAAGGGGCTATTGGTTTTACCCATTTAAATATTTGGCTCAAATTTTAGATAGCTTCATTGTGAAACTGAAAAGTGTTTCTTTCATTAAAATGGAATGCTAGGCTTTGCTCTAAGCAAAACAAAACTTGTCCTAAATAAACAGCTGTTTCATGACCCAAGTGCAACTGGCCTTCAGATTATATTATAGAGTTATTCTGAGGCTTACTTAGAAATTGCATCCATTGTCCATGTCTCTAAAACAAAATACCTCTGTTAAAAAAATATAGTATTTTTATGGTCAGAAATATGATAATATAAACTCAGACAATTTATTTGGGCTTTGGCATTATCCATGACACCAGCTGTGATATGATTAGATATGTTTATCAGTTGTTAGATGTATTCACAGGTCCCAGTGCAGACCTGATTTACTTTATTGCTGTTTTGAGAAAACAGTGTTTCAGTCCTAACTGGGATTGTCAGTTGGGTGCAACTGATCCAACAAAAGGGGAATCTTAATCATAAATACAATGTCAGACTTTTTGTCTGTCAGACACTGTCAGACAGAGAGCAGACTAGAAACTATATTCTACTATAACCTTTCTGTTAACTACACCACAGAAAGCAGTCCTGGATATTTCATCTCCAAAAGGGGAAGTAAAAGTAGGAGACCTATTTTTCACTGAAACTTTAAAAGGTAGCTCCTTGACCAAAGCTTTCACATTAGTGCTTTCTTTGAAAAAAAAAATCATTTTCTACAAGAAAAATGCATTAAGATATTTTGTTAGATGATTTGTCTGTAAATGACAAATACATGCATGTAAATTTGCATTTTCAAAGTAAAAATTTGCAGTGAAAATTTTCCGGAGTGGTCATTTAAATTACTTCTATTGGGTTTAAATGCAATTTAAATATGTCAGCTTATGTCTACTGTTTTACTATTACTTTTATTTTTGTTTTGACAAATTGTAGCCAACTGTATATTTACAATATCCATGACCTCAAAGTGAGCCAAATTTTGTCTTCTTTTAATTGTTGAATGTTTTACTGGATTTTAGAAATCAGTGAAAATGTCATAATTTTCACTGAAAATGGGGAGATTTTTGGTGGTTGGTTTGTTTTAAGCTTCTCATTATGGGAGCTTTTCCCAGATGTGCTACTTTCAAATATTTTAGCAAAGAAAAACTTTTTTCAGTTACATTACTGCTCATTCATATGAAAAGACTAGAACTCATGTGAGTAGTTCCAACAACTTTCTCCACAAAAAGAGTCAACACTTTTCCAGTGTAGTTTATCTATGATAATGATTACTCATCTGCCTCCAGAAATTCAAAATAGTGTCTAAATTCAAAGTCTCTTCATTAATTCTCTGCATTTATCTACTTGTGGGCTATATAGATGAAGGTTGTAAATTGCAGTCCTGAATTTCATTTGTGTCAAAATAGTTCTTTTGGGTTTTTGGTCTTGAAGGGGTTGCTCTCTTTTTCTTTTTGCCTTTTCTAATTTTCTTATGGAAGTGATATTTGCTCTCAAGCACACCCTCTGCTACAACACTGTTCTCACAAGGGCATAGATAGAATAGATCAACAATTAGAAACAAGAATTAGAATTGCAGTTTCCTTTTAAAAAATAATCTACCTCATTAGTGTTTTCCTCATATACTATCATAACTTCTGTGAAGGAAACACTTTCCTTCTTTCCTGCTCTTTGCTTCTGTAACATTTTGTGTGGTTTTGGTCTTTTCTGTCCATGTGTTTAGATTTTCTGGTATTTTTTATTTTGAAGGTAGAGAAAGACAGAGTCCTCAAGCCAATTAAAAGTCTTGCCTCTTTAAGATATGTTACTATACTGCATGTCTTCTACACAGTTGTCTAGATTTCTTATTTTTAAGTGTGAGTAGGGGAAGAATTCTAAACAGGACTGGATTCATACAAAGCTTCCTTTTGAAAGATATATTTGACAATATGAAGGACTGACCATTCTTTTCTTGCTTCTTTTTTCCCAGATAAAAAAACTAGTTCAGATGGATACATCAATTACAAGGTCCCTTAACATCATAGAGTTAGGTTCTTTTTTTTTCAGCAATGAATAAACATCAGGGTGTCTGCAGTTCCTGATGTCATAGAAACAATTATACAATATGCATGCAGAATATGAATTCTTGCAAGCCGTTTTACTTAAAAGGTTGTCACTTTTACTGTGACAGGATGAAAAATAAAAGACATCTGGACACATATTATCACCTACTGAGTATATCTGGTGATGATATTTATTGCAGTAAGAGCAGAACTAGGTCTTTAATATTCACTACTGAAATGTTTAGATAATGATCACCTCTATGAAATGCTTTGCTTCATGAAAGAGATCTGCAGTTACTTTTGATGACTTATTTGTAAATCTTTTATAGCCAGATCATAATTTCATAAACCCATGCATAATATAATATCCTATTTTTAAAAAAGCGTTTTAAGAAACCAAATTCACTATTCTTTTCTGATTCCTAAGTTGATCAGAAATGACACACTGAGTACATTCTAACTAAGAAAAACTTTTGAAAGAACACTATATTTTGTATAGTCTATCAGAACCTAGAGAACAGGTAAGACACTTGATACAACATAAATAACCTCTATTACAATTTCCAGCCTGCCTGAATTCCAAATAAATAAATCCTCATGCTCCCCCAATTCCTTTTGGAATATCAAGAACTCTTAATCAAAATGTCTATATGCTTCAAAGAAAGGAATTAAAGTAGCTGGTGTGTGCCACACCAATGGATAGGACGTAGCCACACCAATATGGATAGGCTAAATGGTCGTCCCAGCCACAGGCCCTTGTTCTCCAACCATTCTTTCAAGGGTGTAAGTGAGCCCTTTCCTTTTCCTAAATGTTTACACTTGTTCTCTGCTTTTGACAACTGCTCATCTGTGCTCGTGAAATGGCAGGGACACAAAGGGAGCTAGCTATTTCATATTCATAGTTCATATTACTGCTGAATTGCTCTAAGGTAAAATATTAGTAATTCTAGGTATTAGTAGGCCTCTGCGGAACAGCGCTATTTCTTGGGAATTGTAGATTCCAGAAAGAGAGATATTGACTTAAATGCAAATTTATTCCTGTGAAAAGACATAGAACACTCTAAAACTATGCATTGAGAGAAAAGACTTTGTTTTAGTCCAGAAAACAGCTCACTAAGAAACAAGCTAGCATTCATTCTACGAAGCCTCAAATAATGGTCCTTTTATTTCGTAGCTTTCCTTGTCTTTGTTTTGAGTTTCACCCAAAGAAAAATTAGTAAATAAAGAGTTTTTTGATGATTCCATCGATTGTGTGTATATATATACAGATATATAATTATTGAAATTCTGCAAGAAAGATGGGTGAGAGAAACATAGTTAACATTTTGAAGTAATTTGTGAGTACTGAAGAATATATTTTTTCTCTCCTTGGGTGTCACTAAGCATCACCTTCACTATAAAGAGAATAGTTGTTGTCTGAATTGCTAACAATAAAGCGGACTAGTTCAGGATATTTTATGATTATTTTTAGACATTATACCACTCACATTCTCTTGCTTAAATCAGTTCTGGTTTTCGCCTCTACCTATGTATTAACATATCTGATTTTGCATATGCTATTGTGAATAATAAAATACTTAAAAAATTGTACAGAAATGACAATTTTCTTATTTGACTAGTTTTGAAAGTGTAAACTTGCAAATGAACCAGTGGAAAACTCTCTTCTCTTTCCTTGTGTTTCTTTTGTCAGATTTTCAAAAGTCCTTCACACCTGCTTTTGAAAGAAAGTCTGCCAGTAAGCAACGCAGACATCCATGGACACTTTCCAAAATTTTATTTCCTCTAATGATGACAGCAAATGAAGGAAACTTGTATGATGTTTTGAAATGGCAGTCTTCGATACATAAATAAATGTGCCTAAAGTGAGACAAAAAACTTCCTGTTGAAAAATTGTTTGAGCAGTATACCTTTGAGATTATTGATAAAATTTTGAGTATCTTCTAATAATCCAAATTTACATTAATTCAGGATGATTTAAGTATGGAGGTCTCCACCTATGCGTAGCTTTG
The DNA here is from genome assembly GCF_027887145.1 of Ammospiza caudacuta. Taxonomy (NCBI): domain Eukaryota; kingdom Metazoa; phylum Chordata; class Aves; order Passeriformes; family Passerellidae; genus Ammospiza; species Ammospiza caudacuta. The sequence continues at coordinate 65,561,908 of NC_080594.1, forward strand.
TTTTCACTCTTTCATACTTAACCTGTGTGCTACTAGATCAGCTAAAAATACATAGTTAATCTTCATCTGACATCAGAACATAAACTTTTGTTATTTCGGCACAGCACACTATCCCATTGCAGATGTGATATTTAGATTCCACTATGTGTAATGCGGGAAGATGAAAAGATGGCACTGAATCCAGCTTGGCTGAAGACATATTGCCCAAAATTAGTCAATTTTAATTAATCAAACCATTCATACCCTGTACTAAGCTGCACTGTCAGTGTACCTGCCTTCTGTCTCCTCTTTCTCCTGACCAAACCTCCCTGGACTCACCTGGACTTGGCCATGTTGACTCCCCTTGCATTGTTGTGGGGTGTGGATGGACCCTGTGACCCTGGCTCTGCCTCATGTGCTTGGACCCTATAGAACCCTGCACAGCTCTGCCCTGTCGGGACACTGCTGAGATCACAACTTTGCAGCTGGGAGCTACAACAGATTCAGCTTATTTGAGTCCACCTTGATTGAACCAAGCAAGATCCTGGTTAAATAGAACATGCTGCTAAATGTGTTGCTGTCTTTAACATCCTTAGAGGTACTCTGTAATACCAGCCATAAACTTTTCAATTTCATAATTATTAAATTAATATTAAGTCTTGTCTTTGTTTTCTTCCAGATTTAAAATGAGTATTTGGGGAGATTGAACGATAGTGACAACGCTTACAATTTTTATGTCTAATCCAGGACAGTTGAAAGGAATAAAAAAGAAGGCCTGGAAACAAACTCATAAATATTATAATTCAATACTCCAAGTCATACATTTCTTCCAGAATTCTCAGGTTTGATTTGTTTCTAATGCTTTAGAATGACGAGAGACCATGGACACAGCACGAGGAAAAAGGATTGAATTTAAAACATGAAATGTGGCAAAACATTTTTTACTTAGATAAATCAAAGAATGGCACTAGGAATATACTGAAATGAACTACAGAGAACCAGCAGCCATTGAAGTGCAGTTTGATTTTTCTTTGGTAAATCAAAGTCAGACACTACTTTCCTTTTCTACATTATTCTTCTTCTAACTTATCTCAGTGATGAAGGTGAGAACAGAAACCTTCAATACAGTGTTGAACATTGATAAGCTTGTTTTTACCATTTTCCATATTTTGGTATCTTGATCCACTTTAATCCAGAAGTCATATAAAATGCAAATACACTAATTTGTTATTTCATGCAGTTTTTGACTGAAGTTTTTAGCTCAGTAAAACAGCAAAACATCTCTTGTATCTTGAAATTCCAATTAATAACTTATTTTTGTTTCTTAACTTCACCAAAAGTAAAAGACAGAAAAGAAATGGGAATTTATCAGAGGACAGCATTTTAGGAGGAATATATATTTTGTTTTAGTCACATGGGAAAAGTGTTAGTATTAATAAGAAAGTGTGTAAGAATAATGTTATTGGAAATATAATCATGGTAAGCAATACATGCAGAAGATTACAAATAAAGTAAAATAAAAAGAAATGGTGTAGCTGAGTGTCTGTAAAAGTATTGCAGTTCTCATTGACTTGTCTAGAAATTACTACAGAATCATATTAGTTTCACCAATCACAGGATTTAAATATTAGGCTATGGTTCGTTCTAGTCTCCTTAGAAATAGTTAACAAAGTAACTGAATCCACTTACCCTACTGGTAGCAATGCAGTTGTATTTTAGATATAATAAAAGATATGTTTTACCCTGGAGGAGTGTTCTTCTGGCATTCTCCTGAACTTGCTGAGATTCTTATTTGCAAGAGTAAAAAGGCTATCACTTCTAACACAACATCTGAAGCTAGGTTAAATTTTAGTTATAATACTGGACATCTATTTATCATTTAGTTAATTAATTAATGAAGTAATTAGTTAATTACTTCACGAAGTGTTAACACATTAAACCTTGAAGTTTTATTAAAAAAAAAAACCCAAATTTCATTGCAAAAGTTATTTTTTCTAATTAATTTTTTGTCTTTTCTATCTGATATCCAGTATCTGGCAGATTCTCTGATTCAGATTTTCAGCCATGTTCCTTAAAAGTAAGCTAGACACTCCTTTTCAAAATATTTTCTTTTTTTCTCCCCAGAAACTCATTCATTGAACTCCTTTGTTTCTTTGTCCTTCTGAGGAGCAGTGGCTTCCTTCCTTCCTCCCCACACACATAGTGAGAAAGAAATAAATGCAGTCTTGAAAAGAAAAAATGGAAATTACTTCTTTTATGCAGCTTTGTTTACTGGCACACAAATGCCACTTGTAAAATTGTATTCATGTGTCTTTTTCACTATCAAAAAAACATAGAAAGATTGAGATAGTAGTTGTCTATTTGTTTGTGTTTTTTTGTCTATACATATTAAAAATATCAGAGGAAATAATTGTCATAGGAAAATATGATGAAAACAAACAATTCATGTACTATCTTCTTTTCCTTGATCAAAACAAGAAAACAGTAGCATTCCCTTTATTTCTGGATTATTCTCTTATTTTGTAGAACCTGCTGGATGTAATTGAGGAGTTTTAGATGGAAAAATTTAGCAGCCCTTTTGTTGATAATTTTTCTTGTGCTGTTAGACAAAAACAAGGGGGAAATTCTCAGAATAGTTACATGGCTCCTAGAATTTAATGTGTACTTGGAGAGTTTGTAAAGTTTTGAAGAGCAGAAAGAGGAAACAGTCTATCTACCTACCTTCTCAGTTAAATTTTATTGAATTTAAATTAGACATAAGTGAAATAGTACATCGTTATCCCAGCTTCCAGTTTTCACCATAATCACAACACTGCATAAAGACATAGAGATCTATTTCCCAAATAAGCCCAAACAGACTTGCTTTTGAAGCTCCTGCTGCAAAATAGTTTCTTAATTCTAGTGCTTCTCAGTCCTGGCGGTTGACCTAAACCAATGCATAAGGTTTATATTTCAGTCTTATCTACTGGAGGTTTTACCTTTCATCTTCAACCTGTGGAATGTGAATACCCCTCCTATTATGAGCATTTACTTAATTTTTACTATTATATGTATTAGAAACAAAAATGTTATGTTATCCACTAGAAGTTTTAGAGCTACATTTTAGTGACTGAAAAATTCGGAAGCAAAAATTAGTTATGTATCTACAGGCAACTATCCTGTTGCCTCCTTCTGTTCTACTCTCCCTGGTCACACTATGACCTTTAAAGGTCCTTTCCAATACAAATCATACTATGACTTTATTGTTTCAGATACCAATCTTAGAATAAGTCCTGTCCTTTAAAACCTTATTTGTTTCCATGTAAAACACCGGAAACCAATAATGAATATCTCAGCTGTATATATATATATATATATATATATATATATATATATATATATATATATATATATATATATATATATATATATATATATATGTATTAGATTAGATGAGTTCTGTCTGTGATGTTATAAATCATTAGTTCCCTCTTAATGACTTGAATTCTTTATTAGAGCTTGACAATTTTGCCTCAATGTGTTATAAAGGGCCTTATGGTATATACATATATGCACAACTTAAATGGTTGTGACTGGTTTGTTTGCTTTTTTTAAATTTAAAACCAAGTTGTGGAGTGTCATCTAATTTTTTTCATATGAGATACAATTAAATTGAAATAAATCTGCTCTGATGTTTCCTTTTAATTTTCTTCAAATATACATTTTATCTTTCCCCACACAACAAAATATCACTCATTAACTCTTAATTAGCTTCTTTAAAACATTAATGAAGATAAGAAAAAAAAATACTACACTTTGACTAGATGAGTAAGATTTTATTTCACTGGAGAGTGAAACAGGAAAAAAAATCATCATTCTATTCAGAAAGAAAGAAAGAAAGAAAGAATTTGTCTAATGATGTGGAAACAATTACAAATTCACATAAATAGACAGTCTGAATAGACTGTCAAAGTGGTAAATGTGGGGAAAATTGAGTATAATGAAGCCATAGCTTCCAAACCACTATAAAGCATCACTTGTCAAAATTTCTTAAATGTTGAAATTTGAGTGTAACTTGCCTTTGACTTTTCAAGAGATTGTGGAATGCAAGTTATCCAGGCAAGGCATCAATGACTACATTACTTCAATATATTAACTACAGACTATGTGTCACAGACAATACACAGTACAATGTCTTTGTGTTCAAGGGGTGGATAGAAAGACTGCTGTAAGGCATGAAACTATTAACAAGATCTTACTTTCATAAGCCTGTCTTCAATTATAAGCAATCATTATAATATGTTTTCCTTGAATAATTCTTTAAGTAGGAAAGATTCAATAATAATATGATGGTTTTATCCAGAAGTCTACAATGAAACAAAGTGGTGCATATTTGCTCCTGAGCTTCTCACACCATATGATGAATAGCAGCAATTATAGAAAAGAACAATATTAGTTTTACAGTTATTGTTATTATCTTAAAGTACCAAGAATAAAATCCCATATTTCCCTAGATAGTCCAATCACCACCAAAATATGTGACAGAGGAACATTTTATAATCTCTGTATTTCACACTGGCTGCACAACTAGAAATTGGCAGAGCGAAGTCATTTATATCTCCTTATTACCAGCTTGCAGAAGGCTTTGAGAATATCGGGCTAGTGATGGATATTTCTATAGCAGATGTTGTTTTATTCTATTTTACCGTAGTACATCTACTTCAGATTAGTTCCACTACAGTTTAATAAAGTAGCAGAAAGAGGTCAACACTAGGAGAACATGACACACAACTTGCTTACTCTTGTTTTGTAGAAGGAAACATATTTATATACAAATCCAATCTATTTAAGCAGAGTCAGAGTTCCTTCATTTACAAATTTAGATCTAGTTGTGCAGTGTAATTAATTTAAACTGGTGCAAAACTTGCCTAAATATGGAGCAATTATCTAAATGGAATATTTCTATTGTAAATTAGATATCTACTAAGTATATTGCACGATATTTTCTCAGAGGGTAAAATGTACCTAAATGCAGAAAGTCCAATTGCATTAGGGAATTAAATGAAACTAAAATACCGTAAAGTACTTTTGATAGTTCTTCCAGCAGGGTGAACTACGCTCAAAGCAAACAGGTTTAACTGAATGGACCTTGTATGCTTCTGTGTTGTTTTTCAGGGTAGTTGAACTATAATAATGATATTCATTGTACTGGAGTTCTAGATTCAAAATAACCCACATACTTACAAACGTGTTCTTATGAGCAAAGGTTTTTAGAATATGAATTCAGCCTAAATCACAGTCTGTAGCATATCAGTCAGCATAGAAACAGCCAATAGGAAAAAAGAAATATAAATTTTTTTGTGAGGAATGAAATTGAATTTGTTAACATTTCCACATATTTATCAGCTCAAAATGAACATTAATTTTTTAGACTATGCACTGTTACAGCACAGAAGACCAATAGCCTTCTGTAAGAGACTAATGTGGTCATTGGCATAAACATCACCTTGGGTGGACCTTTGTCCACTGTAGCAAACTGCAAAGAAGAAGCTGCTCCTCTGCAACAGCCAAGTCCACCCCTTCCCAAATATGCCTAACTGGAATGGGGATTGTGACAGGAACTTGAGATAAGAAAAAGGTGGTACTATTGTTATCCCAGGTCTGGGGAGAAGAACGTATCCACAGTTGATACTGGAAGAGAGACTGGAATGCTAAAGGCACCCACAGAGGACAAACACACCTGATACTCTTCTGGGGTTGAACCAAGCAAGGAAAGAGGCAAATCATTGAAGGAGGTGCATCCCATCTCTTTATCCCTACTCAAGTGACTCAGTGGTGATAACTCTCCTTTGGGGAAGCAGCAGTACTTTGACACCTGCTAACCTCAAAGTATCCATCTCTGCTGATGGACCAGGATGGGGGAAAGCTGACTCACCTGTGCCGACTTAATAGGCAGCTGCAATGTCTTAGAAGGTGTTAAAGACTTTTGAAATGTCCCCTGATCCACAGCATTGTATCATTCAGTGTGAAACTCCTGGTCCCATGCCAGCTACCTGAGATTTTTCACTTGAACCTGAGGGTATATAACTTGTGGAATTTTTCTGTTTGATAGGCTTCCCTCAGTCCTGATGGATCAAGACAGTGACCATCACTTTTACCAACAGAAGTCAAAATTGCAAATCCAATTGCAATCCTTCTTGAGGGATCCAAGGGGTGGTGACTATCCACTGTTAAGTAAAAAATTGTATTTTATTGAGTTTCACATATGGTATTGTTTGCTCCTTAATTCAAGCAGAGGCATTTCTCTAAGTATTTTAATAATGGGATCTTAACAAAGTCTCAAGGAGAATAAAACCTGTATAAATACCTGATGGGAGGTAGAAAAGAAGATGCACTTGATGTCCCACAGTTGTGCCCACTGAGAGGACAGCAACGATGGGTCCAATTTGTAATACAGGAAAATCCACTTAATTAAAACAAATCCCTTCCTCTTCTCCCTTTTCCTTTCATCAAGCAGGTGTGCCAGATCTTGAAGATATCTGAAACCCGACTGGACATTGTCATTTTCCAGAGTGATCTCATCTATCTGACTCTCCTGTGAGCAGGGCAGTTGTATCAGATGATTCGCAGAGATTCCTTCCAGCACCAACTATTACGTGAGATTCTGTGATTTCTGAATTGACTTTAGCAGTGGCAATAAAGGGGAACTGAAACCTAAATGGCATGAAGCCCTGTATGCAGTGTCTATTTTTAAGAGGTTCCCCCAAGTCCTTAATTCTACATTTATATATTTGAACAAATTGAAGCACTTGAAACATATACTCACCGCTGCTTCATATAATTTAAGCAAATGCCCTAAGAATGTTATAGTTGGAAAGATCTACAGGTTCTTTCAGATTATTCAGCATCCACATAATTTAGCAGATTGTATGTGAACAATGTAAATCCAGCATATACTGCCTATTTAATTAATGTTGGTTAGCATTAGTTTACACACAGCCTGAACTACAAATTTGGTAGTAAGCTATAAAGAGTATTTTCACTTTTTCTCTTTTTTTTGTGAAAATATTTCTGTAACAAAAGTTCATGCATTTGAAATAAAAATAAAGAATCATAACTGATTGGTTTCTTTTGCAAAAATTGCATTATGTGTAATAACCATTCTAAACAATTTCAATCAAGTATTTTTCTGGTTTTGTTATTAAATTGGTTACAGAGGTGTTATTTGAGCAGGCTTCATGTTTTTCAGCACCTTTGCTAAAAATAATGGCTAGAAACCTAGAGACTGGACATACTGCAAGGTTCTCTTTCTGGCCTATGAAGTAAAAATGAGCTCACAGTTACATTCCCCCTGTGCTTTCTACCTCCCTGCTCATAACACAGTTTGGTCAAGGCTTGCTAAAGCATTGATTTTATTTTTTTTTTAATAAACTTATTGCGCAGTAAAAGAGATTCACAGGGTAATCTCCTTTTCTATAGAGTGGCAATTAAACAAAACACAAAAGTCTTCAAACGTTTTTGTTACCTTGAATACAATGGCTTTTGTCTTTTCTGAGGGTGAAAAATATATTAACCTTTTTTTGTCTTCTCATTCTCTGTTGTCTTGCAATCATATTGTACCTTGCATATAATAAACCCCACTTCATTTGGGAAGCATTAGTCCTGGTATAACTGCTCCCTAATTGTAATTCCATTTTGAAGACATACACATTCATATGCCAGCATGTCTTAGCTGCAAATACATTTCTTGTATTTTTACTTGGTATAATTGATTAAACTTGTCAGTTTACCCACAGTGTTTACTACTAAATTGAACTATAAATTGATGTCACAACTCAGATAACTTAGGACCTATTTTTAGAACTTAGATAACTTAAGGTCCTACTTTTGTTTACTTGGTTTATTGTGTGTCTAAGATATTATCATTAAAAGATTCAAAGTATGAGTTAAGAAGAATAAAAAATAATGGTGTTAGCATTTTCTTTAGTTCTGAGGGTTTAAGCTCTTATCTTCACACCTGATCCCTAAAGAACACTGTTCAGAATCATTAACAGCAAATATATGTTTACAGCTAGTTTAAATAAATTCCGAAATATGTCCACAAGGCAAAAATGGATTTCTGTTTATCACTGAGTTTGCACTTTTCCTTTATTCTTGATAGTCACAGGTGTAAGGTTCAAACTAAATTAGCATCTGCTCTGCAACTGCCTGATCCAAACCTCACAGATATCAACATAAATATAGTAGGAAAATTTGATGGGAAAACAAAATTTCCTTTCAAGAAAGAAACTAAATCTTGCAAGACAGAAAAGAAGGGCTTACAAACATTCTGGAATGGAGATACAATCAAATGAAATGCAATTGGAGAAAATAAAAAAAGGAAAATTGGGATATTGAGTGACTACAAGAAAATGGTCTGGGAGGAAATGAGGAGCAGTGCAAAGGGCCAAAACATGCCAAAACTAACCTCATAGATGTTGCATAAACAGGGGGGAAAATCAAGGAGGAAGACACAACTTTGAGGGGAAGATATGAGTGACATGGCATAGATACTGAAAAAAAATTTGTGGCCAAAGTGAAAGCCATCAATGCCTTTTGTGCAGGGACATGGACCAACGCTTGCCCAATTGATCCCCATTGAAATTGCAATTAGGATTTTGGATAATCTTCACAAAAATCCTAAGGTTTATAAAAAAATTATGCTACTAAATTTCTAGTACTTTTGGAAATCTGCCATGGCATTCAAATCAGGGTCAGCTTTGAGGTTAGATCAGATTTGAAAAGTTCCAGTCATATTTTAGTACCTCTGCAACAGCTTTGATGTACCTCTTCCAGGGCTTCACAACCCTCATTGATTTTTCTCCCATTTTTCTCTGCCTTAAACATCCTTCCTGTAAGTTATGCCAAATGTCGCTTCTTTTGTTGTATAATACAATCAAGAGTCCAGCTGCATTGTCTTTAAAAATTCACCACAGATAATCAGAAGAAGAAAGCAATCAGAGTCTGTCTTGGCCTTTTCCTTCAGGGTGGATAGACTCAGTTCTCATAATACACCAAGTATATCCCATAGCATATGTATTGCAGCAGCCATAAAAATAAATATTTATCTCACAACATTTTTCTTTTCTTTCTAATAGTAAAAAAAAAAGCACAAAACAATCTATTACTGATTAACTTATTATTACTCAGATTAAATGTAGTTAGTATTGGGACAGAATAATGTTTCTTATTAGAAGTTTGTGGCTGACTAATGTGCACAGATTTGCCTCCATTTTTTATGCAAAGCTCTCATTACTTCCAGCAGGAGTTTTGCAAGCAAATATAATCTATGGTCTAATGAAATGGTCGAGTTTATTCAGATCATGCATTCCCTGGTTTTTGTTGGTGTTACAAACCGGTTTAAACACAGAAGAGCAAAGAAAATGAAGTCTCTGTGAATAAAATGGTTTGAAGACAGCAAGGTTCAAAATATTTCCCAAAACTTGACTAAAACCAAGCGAGGTTAGATGTTGGTGCCAAAAAAAACCTTGATATATTTTATTTAATATCAAAGGAGGCAGTTGGAAAGAAAGAGAAAAGAAAGATATGGAAAAGAAGTGCTCATGATGGTGGGAGGGACAGGGGGAGAGTAACAGGGGTAAGGTGGAGGCATACCTTTCATCTGAGGGTCCCAATGATGTCTCGTTGCTCCCCTCCATCTTGTCTTGGTGTGGATTAATATACAACTGGGCATGTTGGGAATGCACATGTATCTCCCTTGCAGGGGCCAGTTTGACATTGTCCCTTGGAACACGGAGGGGGTCTGTTGCATCATCTCTGATGCTCAGGTGCAGGGTCTGGGGACCCCTTTGGGGGGGGCCCTTCGATGGGCTGGTGTCACCCTCTCTGCTGTGGATATGCTTTTCCCCAGGTGAAGGGACCCCTTCAGCTTGGGCTCCTTTGCCCTGCAGAGGATGGGTGTTCACTGGCTCAGGCCAGAGGCTTTTTTACCACATACCCAAAAAGTCTCTTCCCCCACTCTCTGGTGTGAGGGTCTGTGCAAACCTGGCAGCTGATATCCCTGGAGCTGTGGTCACCACCCTGAAGGTGCTAAGCTTGATCCCTCAGTGAGTGGATTGTTCTTGCCCCAGCCCAGACCTCAGTCACTTTATCTCCATCAACGAGTAGTGTAGGGCTTTGGTCAAGGGTGTGGTGTTCCTTAGCATCTGTTACGTAGTTTTGCTATCACAAGCAAAATCCTTCAAGAAGATCTTTAAGCCATAATGTTTCTTTCTCTGACAGCTGGGTTGAGTTTTTTCTTTTTGTTTTGGTTTTTTTTGAAATAAATGAATAAGATATAAAGCATATATAATAAAATTAATACAGGCTGAAACAGTTTGGGGGAGGTGATTTTTAACAAAAAATAAAAAGTATCAATCACTGTTTGGATTTATGATGGACAAACACAAAGAATATCCATTGTATAAAAACAATTGTCAAATACAGATACTGTATATAAATGTTTATCCTATGAACCAAATATTTATGATATATATGTCCAAAGACCTCTACCTTTTGATTAAACATATAAGTCTAAAAAATCACATTATTTGATTACCTCTATAATTTCAAATGTTTTTTAAAATTTCTAGTATATTGTGGTAATCAATAACTTATATCTGATATTTTTCTATTGCACAAAAGTGGAATTTCAAGACATTTTTTGAAGAAGCACTTTTGTACGCAGGAGGGCATAGAATGAACCTTTAAGAAAGGTGAATTTAAAGCTTGCTGACTTAGATCTGTGTGTAGTAAAACCCTAGACACAATGATTCCAGTGTAATTATCAAGTACATAAATCTTTCTTAGAGACTGCAGGAGATTGTAACAAAACACTCAGGAAAAAAAAAAGTCAGAATTTGCTTTAAAAACTGTATTTCAAAGGAGTCCATTTCTAGCCTTTTAAAATACTTTTTTCTTGTATAGGCTGTAGATGGCAGTCTTGTACCAGCCATGAAATTTTAAGCATTACATCTGTAAATACATAAGCTCACAGAAAGAAATATAAAATATTAGTAAGGTGAAAAGGACAAAGAGTTTGTGGATTTTTTCATTTTATTTTCCACATTATGAGATGGTAATTTTATAAAGTACAAAGTTTCTTTAAATCTGATTTAAATCTTTTTATGGTTCTACATTTTATATATTTACAGAAACGAATTTCACTGTCACAATGACAATAACACAAATAATTATCTCTTAAATATAGCTGGTATCTGGTAGGAAATAAGTACTTCTGCAAGTGATGGATTACTGTTGTGCTTCACTAGTCCGGATGAGTGTAGACAATTTCAGAATTGGATATCATGCTTATGAGTAACAGGGAATTTTCCTTAATATGTATTTCTAAAAATATGCTGGTAAGAAACCTTCTAGTTAGAAATTATAGAAATATAAAAGCCCTAAACATCAAGAAAATTTTATTTGAATTAGTGTGCAGCACTTGGTTTTAATCTGTGAAAGAGTGACAAATTCATGCATCAGAAAAGAAGCCACATGCACACACATACAGACACAAATAAAAACCCGACTGCGGAACAAGTGCACAAACCAAAAAACCCCCAAAACTTTCAAAAGTCTTCTGACAGCAATATCAGGAAAGCAGAATTACATGAAAGTATTTTCCCATCTTACAGAGTAGAGAATCACACAACACTTTCATATGTGTTTTGACAAGTAGCTATGCCATGACAGATATCATAGAATCACAAATCATAGAATATGCTGAATAGAAAGAACCCACAAAACTCACTGAGTTCAACTCCTGGCCTTTCACAGGACACCCCAAGAATCATGCCATATGCTCAAGAGCATTGTCCAAATGCTTCTTGAGCTCTGTCAGGCTGGTGCTCTGATCACTTCAATGGGGAGCCTGTTCCAATGCCCAGCCACCATCTGGGTGAAAAAGCTTTTCCTGATATCCAACATGAACCTCCCTTAACCCAGCTTCAGGCCATTCCCTCGGGCCCTTTCACTGGTCACATAGAGAAGATCCATGTCTACTTCTCCTCTTCCCCTTGTGAGAAGTTGTCACTGTGATGAGGTCTCACCTCAGTTTCCTCCTCTCCAGGCAGAATAAACCAAGTGACATCAGATGCTCCTCATATGGTTTTCCTTCAAGGCCCTTGAGGCTGAAGTGTTCTGCATTAAACCAACAGGCCCACATTCTGCTCTTTGCTGATCCACCACATTTGAATCATTACTTTCACTGCCAAGATATAAACAGGGTGGTAACAGACGAATAAAAGCTAATTTGCCTCTGCAAAACACAAACATACCTGATATTCCTTAGCTTTCTATTTGAAGAAAGTAAATCTTAATTTCACTTTTTCATGAAGCTGACATGGGAATATATATTTGTTGTCATTATAGTGCAAGAGTTCTATTACCATTACACTACAAGGGTTCCATATTGCTAGAATTTTCATACCTCCTTGATGTTACTTGTAGGCAGCTCCTCCAGGCACTAAGTCATCCTCACAGCAGCCAACTGACTCCAGTTGCCCTCAGCCAACCAACCCACTCTTTTATAGCACTCCTCTGATTTGCTACAGCTGGGGCCTGTTAACATCAGGCCTGCTCCTAATCCTCAGTAATTGCCTCAGCTGCAACTCTTTAGGGGGTAAGATTACTTTCTATACTACCTTTATTTACTTATGTTTTATCCCCCTACAATTCCCCCTTTTTCTTTTAATTACGGAGTTGCAGCATTTCTAGAAGGACATGTTGAAATAAATTAACATTATGACACATTCATACATTTCCTTCAGAACTAATAATTATACAAATGTTGAGACAACATATTATAGTACGTATATATATATTTCTGAGTGTTGGTTCAGTTTTGCAGCTTTTCTCAGTTTACAAAGTACTTATCACCTTCAAAATCTTTTATACTCATACTTAAAAAACATTAATAGCTGCAATTGATATATTTTACCAGTCAATAAACATATTGTACCAAATAATGGAACTATTTTTTTTCCAGTTCTTACAGTTGCTTCACAAATTCTGTCCTTCCTCTAAGTTTTGCTGTTTTTCCTCTTTCAGTTCTCTACCCAGATCTCCATGGAATCACGTTGTTTAATGTTTAAGTCCTCTTTCCTGAATCACCACAGGATCACATTGGTCGCTACTGAAGTTCTTTTTCCATTCCCAAATCCACAGTGTCATATAGCCGAGTCCCTTATCCCGAATCCACAGGGTTCCCAAATACTTAAAATATCTTGCAAATGAGGTTACCTGGTTTTGAAAGCTTTTTTGTATTCTACTACGTCGAGATTTTCCTGACAGAACTTATTTTTATTTATTTTTCAAATCTAGACACATGAACTCCTTCCCTTTGCATATTTTCCTTGTGTGCCCTAGGATGTGGTGAGAAATTCCAATATATGATGATATTTGAAATGCTGTGTACATCCCCGCCTTACTCTGTGTCACCATTTGGCTCAATTATGTTTTGAACTTGAACCATTACAAAAGGTACAGCATGGGAAATAGGGAAATGAGGCTGTAATATTATGAATTTAGTACTTTTATGTACAGAAGAAGAGCTAAATGCTGAATTTTAAAGCACAATTTGACTGAGACAAATTTTTCACAGCATGCAGCATAAAAAGCAATATTCCTGGATTAGAGCAAAAAAACAAAACCAAGAAAAAGATACTTAAGGTAAAAGAAGGAAGTAATAGGAGGGAAAAACTTGTAACCTTAATCACTGCAACTTGGTACTGAATTTTGAGTTTTGGTAAAATCTTTCCATATCTCAAAATATATTATTACTCTCTCTTCACTAATCATTACACAAATTTCCCCTTTCTTTACAGCTGCCCCCCCCAACAGTGCTTCCCCATTCCAATGGAATCAAAGCAGAATAAAAGCAATATTGATTTATTTAAAAAAAATATTTTCACAATATTAAAAAACCCTCAAAACTTGGATTTTAGCCAGTACAACATTTTGCCTGTTCAACACAAATATAAAGAAGCAAAAGTGAAACCTTAAGTTATTTGAATCAGAGGAAGATCTAAATCTTCTCTTGTGTTTAATCTAAAATATGCATCTTGTATCAAGTGAGAGTTCATGTTTCAGATTTCTTTCTGAGATCTTAAAACTCTTTCTTTTCCACTGTACATTCCATGAGGAACTACATGCAATTAGGAATGTTACAAATGAGAAGTTAAACAATCTCAATCATTCATAGTAGCAATGGTGTATTTCTTCCCATCAATCCCACAAATATTGAAATCTCCACCTTGTCTGTCTGAAGTAACAGGGTACAATTTGAATTCTGAGTGTAGCTACTATATGCAGCAAAAAGGAATTTGACCTGAAGGCTTTCTTTTTCATCAATGACATAGATTTGCTCACTACTATTCAAAAGGAAAATAAGCACTAAATCAAATACAATCTGTGTCAGCTTATGAAATTACTGTCTTATCAATTAGATGGTGTTGGGCTAAGCTACCAAAAATATCTGAGTAACTAGAATAAAAAGAGGGGTTACTAAACCTGCTTATCTGTAATATGAACAACTTGGAGTTCAGCTCATTTCCTTCATTAAGGAAGAAGATGTGTTGATTAGAGGCACTAACACTGTAAACACAGAACTAGCTCTGATAAGGCACTCCTAAAACTGAAGGACGAAGTTTTAAGACAATTCAATAATTAAGATCTGGGATGGACAAATTGAGAAAATTCAGATTAAAAGAGAGGTACAATGCTTGTGAAGAATGTCAGCAATTGATAATTTATCTTTGTTTGTTTGTTTTGCTTATATGGCAGTGAAATAGCTAATCTGATTCACACTAAATAACTTTTACTAACAATATTATACCAAATGTTTCAGCAGTTCATTCAAATTTTATTATAGGGGAATGTAACAAGGCTATTTTGCCACATCCAGAACCTGGAAGCAATTTCTGACTAAATAAAACAAGAAAATATTGTGCTAAGACAAAAGAAGTTCAGTGCTGTTACTTTTAGCAGTTTAAATATGGAGTAGAGAGGATATGCCTTGGTGCTAGGTGAGACTAACCAAATAAACAATCAAAAGACACAGTAGATGAGAGTTACACTTGAAAAAGTAGTATTGCAACCAATTTTGTTTTTTCTTGTTGATTTGATGGATTTGTTTTACAAACAATCTTTTCTAATGTCATCAGGACTGTGAAACACAGAGCATACCACTGGTCAGTAAGAGACAAAGTGGTTATAATTCAGTGATTTGTTTACTGTACTCCTATTGAATTTTTGCTGGATCTTAATAGAAAATAGTTTTTCATAACTTACACAATTTGTGTGTCTCCAGAACTATTAATGTGTGAGTTTCCTTGGCTTTCAGGGGTTCCATTTATTCTCATTTAGACAGAGAATTTTATGAAGTAAAATCTATCATCATATTTGGTATATTATATATGTCCACAATTTTAAAAAATACATAGACACAGGTTAAGACTAGAAAACTCTTCATATGAAACACTGAAAAATAGAAGTACATCATGTAAGGTCATTTCAAAATTAGAAACTTGTTTGTACTGCTTGATCTAGGAAATATTTTAAATTAAATAGACAGTGATTCATCATGAACCACAACTTTATCTCAAAGTAGTTCCATTTTAAGGACAAAAGAAATATTTCATTTTACCAAAATGTTTAGTATGACTTTCTTTTTCATTATTTCATTTAAAGTATTATAAAAGTTTCTGACAAATATCTTGCCCATAATTCATTTGAGAACTTACATTCTTTACCAGAAAAAAATTAATTTTTTGCAACAATTACATCTTCTAAAAAGTGATAGAGAAAAATCATTTAATGGAATTTGCCAGGATTTAAGAGAAACTGTTGCAATTCCTTATTTCTACCACAAAAACTGGTTAAATGTTAGTCTTAGCCATACCCCTGCTCAATGGCTGCAAAGCCCATTTTCCAGAGCTGGAAAACACTTCCAGGGTGCAAGGGCCCAGAGCTGGAGGGCCTTGATCTGCATCTGACCTGGACAAATCAAGGCCTAGGATTTTGGGAAACACTGCTGCATATTCTCACTTCTCAGATGAGAAGCATCATTATTGACTTCATTTTCCATAAATAAAATAAAAAAAAATTAGTTACTACTTTATCAAAAGATTGTAAGGACAAATATACTCTTGTTTAATGTGATTTTCTATTGAAAATACCAGCTATGCAAGTTGTAACAGGTAGATGCAATTTCACTGTATGGAGCTTATTGTCTCCAGGTTAGCACTGTGACTAATAAGACTTGTAATAAAGACCTGACTGAAGCACAGAGACAAACTAACCTACTAAAGACTCTTTGTTGAACCTTAAACCATAGACCTTTAGGAAATATTCCTCATACATGATCCCTATTAGGGTCCCTGGACGTCCTAATAACTACTAGGATAAACAGCATTATGAGTTGTCTACTAAAAATACCTGCATATTAGTAAGTATATAATTTCTTATTTCTGCTGTTAGGCATGTATCTATAAATCCTGACAAAGCTGACCTGCTCAGGACTAAAGCCAAGTAATAAATGTAACTCAGTTAACAAGTAAATATGATCAGACCACATTAACTTATGCATGAAGAGATTCACAGTATTTGGCATCAACTGTGGGAGGTCCAAATTAAAAAACTAAAACTCAAAAAATACCCTAGACAGAAGAATGAAATGAGTTTTGCATTAATGAATATAAAAACCTTTGTCTTAGGTTACAATGTAAGATGCACCCAAAAGTATGTATTTTATCACCATCTCCATAAGCTGTTAAAACCAGGTGGGGCAGCGTTCCTTATCTCCATGACTCATCCCTGACAGCTGCAGGGGTTGTCTTCTGTTAATGGGCCACTGAGTCTCACTGCATGACTGATACAATTACATCATCCCAGTGGGAGGAACCAAACATTCCTACCTGGGTATAATCTGAGATTTGGACCACAGTCTGCTTTTTCCACTGAACTCCCAGAGGAGAAGAGCTCTATAACCACTGGACCCTCAAAGGAAGACCACACTGTATTACAGGATCACTGCTTCAACAGAACCACATCTGTCACTTCAAAGAGGACTGAATCCACCTTTTAATCAGGCTACTACCAACACCCTGACCAACAGGGTGTCAGGTTGTATTCTCACTGAGTATTTCCATATTAGAGCATTTAATTTAATTTTCTTATTAAATTGTATTTCTGACTTTGGATGTCCCACTGGTTTGCTTTCAAACTAGTACAACCTTCCTGTTGAAAGTACATTCCGTTTAATATGAAAAGAGGGTCACACAAAAAAATCCCAACCAAAAAAAATGGAATAACATATCTGATTCCTACCAAAATATGCATTTTCTAACTTTTGGCTAACATGTACATTCAGGTATTATAGAATATAGTTGTGATGGCTAACATTTCATCAGGAAGAGGAAGACAGGTTCCCTCTGAACACCTGAGTGAATATAAATAGGACATCTCTTTCACAGCTGGAAAAAGAATGCTGAAAGAAGGCCTGAAGGCCTTACTCAAACAAAAAGTTTACACTCTAGATTTCAGCCTGAAAGAAGCTCTTAAAAATCTGGTATGAAGGGTCTGTGTCCCCATCCATTTCATATCACTTCTTTCTTAGACAACTACAGGTCTGAGATGTTGTTCACAGGTTTTGCAATGGTCAATATTTAATTATTAATAATTCAACGTGATAGACAGGGAAAGAGGTGTAAGGGATGAAGTGGAGCTTCCCTGTCAGTGCTTGGTCTTGCTCTCTGTATTGTTTTAGTTAAAAGCTGGGGCCTTGCTTTCCAGGGGATGCCCCAAACAGTTTCTCTCTCTGCACATTTAGTACTAGCACCCCAACTCTTGACTAATCCCATTCAGAAATTGTACAGTATTGTTTAGCCTCTCTGACAGAGTATAGAGCATTTCTCCTGGATTTTGTCTGCAGAAGAAGACCTGAGTGGCTTGGCCATATGAACACAGAAGGGCTTGAGTTAGACAGTTACTTGACCCATACTAAAACAAAATGTCCCTAACTGAGGAAGACAAAAATTTGTACCTCTAGTGGGCCATTTGACCCAATAAAATCCTGATTTACCTTGCAAAGGTCTGAGTTCACCTTTCACTGACCATTAGAAAAATCCTGAAGAGACTGTGTTGCTAACTAGGGTATTTCATTAAGTGTCTAAACATAGATGGTTCAACTCTAGTCCAAAAAATAAGTAGAGCTGGGAGTCAAAAATATCTCTGTTCCAACACACCTCTGTAATCACAACACCTTTCTAAACTAAGACATGTCTGCTCAGGTGGCGATATTTACATAGCACTTAACTTGAAAGTAAGTATACTTGTGTTGTGATGAAAATTACATGTTTTATTATTAATTTACCAAATAAAACTGGGATTTGTCCATCTAAATTAGAGAAAAGAAATAGCTAGCAATGTCAAAAAGTGTATCTTTTATTAAAAAAAACAAAAAACTTACCTCATAAATTATGTTTATCTTAAAGCATTTGCATTTGGTTTATTGAACTTGCAAAATAAAGATCCAATTTTTTCCTGTACTGACTGAAATAATTTATGTTTGGTATTTTTTGCTGCATTTATTTTCCTCACAACAACTGGGCTTATGAAAACTCACTTGTCACACTGCCGAATGATTATAATCAGCTGATAATTGAGGCTTTGTGCTAGTTAGCCTTTGCAAATTCAATTTCTTTAGCTGGAATGGTATAATTAAAGCCAGATTTATAAATCAGTATTATTACATGCTAATTACCAATATCAGAAAATAATAGCCAAAATACTATACTTAATAAACTGAATGTTAAACATTCATAGAATGCATAAACAAATTGCTCTGGTTGTCCTCTCCTCTCAATTGTTGAGAAAATACCTCTCTGCTATTCAATCGCATAATTCCTACATTTAAGCAAGTTGCATTTTTTTTGTTTAATTTGTTATTGCAAATGTTGGGGTGATTCTAGCATATTAAAAGGAGAGATATTCTAGAGGAACAGCCAAGAGTGCTTTTTAAAGACAAGAAATTTCTCAGGTTGGTTGTTTCTGCTTTCTCACAAAAGATAAACACTGACATCTAATCTTGATTGCATCACATTTTAATGACATTCCTTATCCTTCCCAAACTTTCAGTTTATAATTCTCTAATCTTCTAGTGAATTTAAAGACAGAGAGAGAAAGAAAGACACTCAGTTTGGATGTGTGGTAATTGGCAAAAGGAAGAGCCAATTATCACAGATTATTAACGCAGACATGCTACATCCGGTAGTGACTGAGTCTGTTTGTCTAGAAATCCCTATCACACAAATAATTAAAATTAAGTGTTAGCAGATGGGGGTCTTGCCTCTCATGATTACTTTTTCCTGATGCACAGGATTTGATAAAGTCTTTCAGTTTAATTTCTGGGTTATTGGGTTTTTTAAACAATATCTAAGGGCTTCAAAAGAGTGTAGGCACAATACATGAAAAGACTACCTAGGAAAATTAGACATCTGTCTGTGTTTATCTTGATTTTCCCAATTGTACTGGCTTAAGCTCTGTTAAAAGGATGTGGAAAGTAGAAACAATCTGTATTCTTATTGTGCACTTTCAGCCCTATAGGAAAACCTGCTGGGATTGGCTGCAGATGGCTTCATCTCAGAAGAAGAATGTGCTTCCTAACAGTTGCTTGTTCTGTATGCATGATCAAGCAACAGTCAATGGTTTCTTGTGCCTCATTAGCTGTAGTGACAGGAAGAAGTATGATTCTCCAAAAATACCTGCCCTTCCTCCAAACTAAGGTAACTCGGTACAGAACAAACACCAAGAAAATCGAATCTTGTGTTTGGGGTTCTTTTAATAGAACAAATCAAGAAACAGCAACAATTGTAAAAATTATGTTCAAATTCTTGACAAAAATTTCACATTTAATAGGTAAGCTTAAGCTTTTGGTATGTATATCACAATTTTCACTCATTAAATGAAAAGAAGGAATTATTTTGGTTTGGCAGAAACTCTTTTTATTTTTTCAGTTACAAATGTACAACTCAAGTGTATAAAAAATTTTGCTACTGCCGAAGATTCTCAAATCTTGGCATATAACTCAGTGTGCATATAAACCGGGATTTCTTAAATACCTATTTTAATGTTTTGTGTTTTAAACTGCAGGGACAAAGGCAGGGATTTCTTGGATTTCTGTTACAACAGTGAAACCTATGGAAGTTAAAAGGGGAATTGGCAGGAAAATTTAAAGTTCATAATTTTTTTCCTGAGTTGTATATGTAGTTGCAATCAAGTCACTCTCCCTGTGGGTTTGTACAGTTTCAACTATTTTTCTATTTTTGCTATACTTGCTAAGATTCATATCCTGAAGAATATATTTAAAACCAGTGAGCTGGTGTGTAACTTGAGAGATCCTCTCTATTGAATATAAATGAAATCTTTTGATTCAGGTGCGACAGCTATGCTAAATTCTGCCCAGGCGGTTTCAGTCCTTGTCCCTAAACCAATATTTCCCAGTTTAAACACTTCTTTTTCCTACATCTCCCAAAATGAAATATGAAAGTATGGTAATAGAATGACCATAAAAGTTACTGCAGTCTAATGCAGCACATTTTTTCATATATTTGTAAGATACACCTATTTCTAACCTTGAAAGTTTCTGAGATAAAAGGCTTAAGGTACTTGACGAAAGTGAAGGGAGACTTGCACATCCTATTGATGATCATCGGTCTCAGATTTATTGATCCAGCTTACATACTTTTATAGTAGTGTTAATTAAGCTCATACATATTGCAAAAACAGAGCTCATCATTGGTTACAGATTACATGCCAGCCCCTCCTTTGTGGCTAATACCTGTGGCTTTCTTGTTGAGACTAATACTTGTTTTTCATCCTGCTGCTGACTACATTCAAGGACTCCATGTTTTTCTCATCATTTGATCAAGGACACAGTGTTTTTGTTTTTCTTGTAATCAGAAGGCTGAGAACTTACTGCTTACAGCTGCTTTTTATTGCTTAACCAGCTGTATATGATCATGGCCCTTTTTCCTTCAAGCCACGTCTGCACAAAAACTCTCCTACAGGTACTCACAAGCTCAGTACTGCTTATCTAATCTGTGATAGTGCCCCCTGGAAAACACACAGCTGGGCACTAATGTATGTAGTTCACTGGGCAATTATCATGACAAATTAGTTCCCCTAAATTCTTCTTATAAGGACTAATTTTTCTTATAAAGACTATAGATGTATTTGAAGGCATGGCCAGCAGTTCAAGGAAGGTGATCCTGCCCCTCTACTCTGCTCTTGTGAGACCCCACCTGCGAGTGCTGTGTCCTGCTCTGGAGTCCTCAGCAAAGGAAAGATGTGGATCTGTTGGAGCAAGTCCAGAGAAGTGCCAGGAAGCTTATCTGAGGGCGGAAGCAACTCCTCTCTGGAGACAAGCTGAGAGCGCTGGGTTGCTGGGCCCAGGGAGCATGCTTACTCCTTTAAGTACCTCCTAGTACATAAAGGAAGCTTGTAGAAAAGATGGAGAGTGACTTTTCATATGGACAGACAGTAATAGAACAAGCTAAAAGAGATGTATATTAGATGTTAAGAGGAAATTCTTTACCATGAGGGTGGTGAGGCACTGAGGGTGGTTGCCCAGAGAAGTTGTGGATGCCCCATCCCTGGAATTGTTCAAGACCAGGCTGGATGGGGCTCTGGGCCACCTGAACTAATTGACGGTATCTCTGCCCATGGTGGGATCCAGATGATCTTTAAAGTTCCTTCCAACTCAAACCATTCTGTGATCCTACGACTCTATTTATGCTGATTTTTTAAAATGGGAAATGTGTCCCATGCAGAGGAGGGGATGATATGGTATTCTGCACAGATTTTGTTGGTATTTACTCAAAATAATGTGTGTAATACATGCAGTTTCCACTCACTCTTTCATTTTATCATTCAGAATTCTGTGTTGCATTCTAATAATGTTACTTCTAAGTAATTTTTATTCCAATAATCATATTTACTTTTCTTCGTTTTTATGGTTGTGTGTTTTCTCTCACATGCATATTAAAATGCACATTTATTCAAAACTATTAATGATTCTGGCAAGGTAGATTAAGCCCTTCTGTCAAATATATGTACCTAACTAAAGCCTCACTTTGAAAGTAAACAACAAAATAGATGTACACACATTTTTGAGAACATTGACAAGCCAGAATTTCTCATTCATTAGGTTTGTAGCCAATGTTTGGGTCTTTAAAATTTTGATTAGGTGCCCCAATTAGGAGTCTTAATGGAAGCCTAGAAGCCCAATATTAAGAACCAATTTAAAAATTCCTTAAAAAACCTTTAAATTTTAACTTCAGTTACATATGTACCAGGGTCTATTTGTTTCATGCGCTTGATCTGTAAAAATGAATAAATGCATGTTAGATTTTTTTAAATGAGAAATAATATACATCTTGTATTATGAGCACCAGACTAATATTTATTTTTTAAGGGGCTGCTGTCTGCCACAGATGCTATATTGGAAACAGTTCTAGCCATTACAGTTATTTTTTGACCTTTTACATATTTCTTCGCTGCCAAAACAATTCAATGCACAATTACAGTGGACTGAACAAAAGTCAATAGCCTAAATTTTTTAACTTCCTCATTCTTAGAGATATCTTTCATTAAATGAAGCAGAATAAGTTTACTTGTAAAAAGTAAAAACACGTAATGGATTTTTTTTTAAGGAAAAATAAGCAGGAAGGGTGGGTTTGCTGAGAGCACTCTGTTAACTACCTAAGCAATGTCTAGATGTAAAGTTGTGTTTAGCTGCATAAGCCACAGATGGTATAACTTCATCCTTTCTCAATCCAGTGAACATGTGGGACAGTAATTAATGGGACAGAAATTAATTCAGCTCCCAAATCTCAGAAGCTTTTATTGTTTTCTCAGTTATTACTTATTTTTTTGAAGTATAGGTAAATTATTTACTTACGATGTAGTCTAACAAACAATTACAGTTTTGAAGGAAGAATTTTCTTTCTAAATATATACCTCATAAAAAATAAAATAATGAATGAAGAAATAGGTACGTATATTACTATGTCATAATAGGAACAGAAAATAGAGTTTTTTAAAAATAATTTGGGTTTTGTTCGGAAGGAGTCTTTATTAAAATCCTTCCCATATACACTGCCCTTCCCAGCTGTCTTTCCCTCTCTCCCCTTAAATTTAAATTTGTCTGCAAAAGGCATCAGTTACTTTGAACAAGATGTCACACTGGGTGGCTTTGCTTTTCTCTTTCTCTGGCTCTTCTCCAGCAGAAGGATGAGATGTGGATCTGGATAGTAAAGAGTGCAGAAAGCTGTAGAAAGGCAGCTTCATTTCTGGTTCTGTTAGAGGCCTGGAGGGGGCTGCTGGGCCAGAGAACCTGAGAGCTAGACCAGGAGAAAAAAGTGGATAATAGTGAAAGAGAGGGAATAGCTTAAGGAATATACACCTGCCTATACAGGCTTTTCTTGGACAGGAGAGGTAGGAGCATGAGCTGGCAGGGCCAAGGATCTTTTTGTGTCTTTCTGACTTGTTTGCCTTCAAACACCATTGCCTTTTTCTGCTACCTTTCCTGAAGGTGTTGAGGGTAACACTGTCAAATATAATGGTAACTTTCTTTACAGACACAAATAAAAGTAGTAGTGTTTCTTCTGTTGTAACCTACTGATATGAGAGCAGCAAGGATTGTAAGCAACAATAAAATTTCTTATGACACCACTGATGTAGCAAGAACACAAGAGGACTTTTTAGTCAGCATGCCTTAAAAGACTCATCTGACCTTTCCATTACACCGTGGTCAGGGTAATGGGAATTGTTAAGGGCACTCCTCTCTCTTTGTTCCGCAGAGGTTAACTGCTGGTCACCTCCTTCTGCTGCCACCCCTTTACTCCATAGCTGCTGTCTATTCTTCTCTCTTAAGTGATCTGGTAGATCACCATGACTATTCTCAGAGCAACTGCGAGTGGTGCTTAGTCTGTATATGTTGTTGCTTGTTAGACCTGATGAAAGGACTCTGTATATGTATGTGATTATGCAAGCATATGTGTAAACATTGTCAAAACGTGACAGCTAGAAAGCACCAATGGCTAATAGAGATTGGTTTAATTATACTGCCTTCTGTTTGCAGTGTTTGCACATTGTCTGTCTACATATCCTTCTTTCTTCCTCTTTGATCTCCTATCTCCCAGGACAGCATACAATAACCTTCAACATTTATATGCTTTACAGTGTTGTTTGTGATGAATTGTGAAGTGTTGTACATTACTTTTTTTCCTTTATACCTTACATAAAGCAGTTGTCTTTGATTCTTCATCTTGTATAGTTTTCCCCTTTGATTTCCTCCAGCCACAGAAACAGCACTGGAAAGTCTCTGTTTCAAAGGAATTTTTATTGTATAATAAATATCCCTGTGTGTTGGAGTATGGCATATCAGCACGGTGGAGGGTTTTTTCTTGAAAATATTGCTTGAATGGTACAGCAGGACACAAGAGACATAAATGATCAATTAGTTACATAAACAATTGACAGTAATAACAGGTCATTTTTAAAATACATCTCCTGCTTTTTATATACCTAAAAAGAGGAATAATATAATCTATGCAAGCTGTGTTATGAGATGATTACAGATGAAGTCATACTTCCATGTAAAATAGAAATAAGACTGGATGAGGCATTGTTCTTTTTCCCCCAATAGAGATGGGAATAACTTCTATGAAATTATTTTTTTAAAATGAGGAACCAAAGTGAAGAAAATATAGGCATGAAAACTGATCTAGGCAAGTACACTCCAGAATGTACACACCTGGTTCTTTGCCAAAGTAGAAAATTTGACAGCATGACTACATAATACTTGCAAGAACTGTAAAGATATCCCCAAGCCAGCACTCAAGAGTACTGACACAGTTGAAGTTTTTTCTGTATGCCCAGGCTGATTTGCCAGGCTGAAAGGCAGACCATGCAGTCTAAAGCCAATGGGCCACCATACAGCTCCTGGGATCAGACAATTATATCTACATATTGCTATCCCAGCCATGCTGTACTGTGGTCCCCTGTTTAAAAGAGAAAGAATAAGGAAAAGAAAAATGAAAAAAAACCCAATAAAACAAAAGAGTAAACAGAGGCAGCAGGCAAGTTCAGCATTGAATTAGTGATCATTTGCATTGTTTAACTACTCTTGATGCCATGGCATTAGCTACTGTGTATCACCACTTTGAGGAAATATCCTGACCTAGTTCAGAAGAAACCTGTGCCTGCAGGTAAGGTAGATATGGATTTGATGGTTGTATGTGAATGCTCAGTAAGTATTTTCCAACCCTGACAATTCTATAGGGTTGTGCCAGGCCTTAAACATCCTTCCAACAAAGCAACCTTTGTGTCATCAGACATACATTATTGTCCCAAAGCAAAGTCAAAATTCTCTGTGATTTCATATCATACAAGGACAGAATCACTTTGGTTGCAAAAGATCTCCAAGATCCTCAAGTCCAGCCTGTGACCAATCACTACCTTGACAACCAAACCAGACCCATAAGTGTCACATTCAGGTGTTTCTTAAACATCACCTTAAAGGTGTTTAAGAGTAGTATTAGTTACTTTTTAATATAAATACATACTCCTTATGTTAATATATGTTTAATATAAATACATACTCATTAAAAAATGCCTGACTCTCAATTTCCAAAGCACCATACCTAATTTATAAGGGCACTTGGGAAGGTGAGGGAGGCCAGAAGAAAATACAGAATTTCATATCATGATACAAGCCAAATTAGTTGCAGTGGTGGAAGGCTTTTCTTTAACCTTTAATATAAGTATTCAATGAGTTTAAAAGCAAAACTGTTTACTGCAGTCAAACTAGATCTCACATTCTAGAAAAGCAGCTTTTATCTGGAATGTACACTATCCTTCCTGTAATAGCAAAAGTTTAACAGTGTTCTAATGCATTTTTAAGTGAACAACTTAAATTTAGTTTGCAACCTCAACATTGCTGTCAGGGAAAGAGAGTAGTATCCTAATGGGAGATTTTTTTTAGACTGACAGGATCTTATAAATTTCTACTGTTATTCATAAACTGTTCAAAAAAATGCATCTCCTAGAAGCTTTATACAAAACACTTTTGAGTTATAAAAACAACAGTAGAAAATAGGTATTATAGGATCCCCTCTCCACTGATCCACAGAGAATGGGTTCTTAAAGTCCTCAACTGCAAAGTCATGGATTTTCACTTCAAGGTTTTAACACAGGAGGTCTCCAGTTTGATCCTCATGTGTCATCCTAGCCTAAGGCTGTCGTGAAAGCACATTTGTAAAAGGGTACAAAGCAATGCAGAGAAAAATGCAGTTTGAAGAAAAAACAAGTCAATCATTTCAGAGAAAAAGACAACTGTAATAAGTCATGAAGAATTAATATTAATTTACAACTATGTGGAAACAAAAAAGAGAAATCATGCCAGAGGCAATGGCCCTCCAGATGCACTGTTTATTTTCAGACCTGTTTTTCTTCCTGAGCTCTGTGAAGATATTAGAAAAGAATTTATTTATTTATTTATTTTGCTTTTTATACAAGAGATATTTCTAGCAATTTCAGGGAATATGATTGGCATTGTTTCATTCCTTAAATTTATGGACAGCGGGTTTTTTCCTGTTCTTCTCTAGGATTTTGTAATTGCTGAAGCACTGAGAGTGCTCAGAGTACCAGATAGGAAGATACACACACATAAGCAGAACAGTTTCAGTAAAGAGGATCATTTCTATTTTATGTGTTGTGGTTCTTCATGGATCTGATTCTGAAGTAATTCTGAAGTCCTGTTTGGCCCTTCTGTCTCTCTTTGGCAATTTCCTGTTTTGACATATATTATAACTACATCAGTGTATTGATTTGCAGAATGTTTCCTATTTGGAGGTGCATAGTCATCATTTGCTTCTTGCAGCCATGATGATGGCTGGGATTTTATCACACCATCTGTTTGAAACTTAGATCTTCCTTGAAGACTGGAGGAAAAATATACTATCATCAGAGCTGAAATATTTTTCTGGTCAAATGTGTATTATTAAGATGTATGAGGCAGAACCTAACAGATCATCCAGAATCCGTTCTTCAGCAGTAGAAGCTAATTACACTGATCCTTCAAGTGAGCCTCAAGAATCCTAGAGAGAGTACATTTGATTGTTTTTCACTGGACAGCTCTCTGTAAGAAACCCTTAAACTTGATATTAAAGTAATGCTTCATAAGATCCATTTTATTGGATAATGAATAAGAGGAAACTTCTGGTGGTCCTAGGAGGTGGGATTTTATTAAGATAATTGTTTGGAGAGATATTGCAGCTGTAGTGAGAGTTGCAGCTTTGGGCATAGTGACTAGCTGCTGCTGCTGCTTGATCTATACTTTTGGCTGTTGCTCCCTGTTCCCCATTTTTTGAATGTCATTCAATTTGGCTTGCTAGAAGAGGAGACCACCTTAGTTAAAGGGAGTCTGTTGCTCCAAATTCAGGACCAGTTTCTCATACATTATAATTTTGTGAAATTTAAAAACACTTGGAAGTGACTTTTGCAAACTGAAAATTTTGCAATTGATTTCTCAGATTTTTTACTTGCAGAAAAAACCAGTTTTATTTTCACTTAAAACCATATTAGAAAAAATTTCAGAACTCACTTGATTTTCCATACCTTTCCGTACAAAACTTGGTAAAAAAAGTGGATAACATTTACATTGAGATTTTTTCTGTATTGTCCTCTGCAGTAAATAACCCTAGTACTGATTGCAAGATCCATTCTGTACTCTGTGTGAAGCATGAAGTCTCTGAACAAAAATGAGTTATAAACAAGCGCTGAATGTCTATGTATACGAAAAAAGTTGTGCAATAAAGTTACAGAAAAAACTTGAAATCTGTCATTTCTTATCCATGGTTTTGTGCCATCTTTATTGTGGTATCGTGGTTTCTGGGGAAGCCTGCACATACTTTTAATATGCACTTGATAGCTACAAAGATTTACATGATATCTATAATGGGAAATTGGTATATTTCTTATTTCTTTTGAAACCTGGCTATCACTTACCCAGACCCTAGAGAAAGAATTCTTATCACCTACTTTTAAACTTTCACACTGTAAACATTTCTATCTAACAAGTCACTATATGGTCCTTTTGTAGTTGTTTCTTAGTAGAGACAGAGTGACTTATGGATATGTTTTATCTACTTTAGATGCCCATTTTGACATGAAAATTATTTTACTTAGGAAGTGCATATTTTTTCTCTATTAACTTGAAGTTTAGGGTGACTAACTCGGGCAAGTAGGTCTGCACTTTGTACAGTTACACTTGATACAAAGTCCACTAAAAAAATCACTAGAGGAAATGTCTGCACTGTCCTTGCACTTAATAATCTCATTGCACACACCTACCTTGGAACAAGTTCTATCTTTCTTGCTTGCTTCTGTGATTTAATCCAGAGTGATGCAGTTATTTATGCATCCAATTCTATTATTAGCTTCAATGTTTCTCTCTTTTTTTATGTTTGCTGCTGATTGTGAAAGGAGGTAGTAAGCATTCATTTACTAATTGTCTCTTATTAATAGCCAATCCTATTAATGAAGTAAAACAAGCATTTCACTTCCTCAGTTTTTTCATTTTCATTTCCTCCTCATTAATGCATTGCTCTTGTCACTCAAGGAAGACCTCCAGATAAGAGTTAAAACCAGAGAACTCCAAGAATGTTTTTCTTGTTTTGTAGAATTCTCTTCACATTGCCATATGCACTCCTCGATGTAAGAGGTTCGGCAAGGATGAGATTGGCTTTTTTCTTTCACTGAGGCTTACTGTAAGAAAGCAAAATCTTGAGTAAACAGCAGCCACAAATTCTGTTCTCATTTTAAACCAAGAGAGCTTCTGCACTGTTTAGGGTCTATTCTATTTCAAACTCAGCTGCACTCCCTTCTGTATACAGTAGCTAACATAATATATTGTTTTAGGATCTCTGTCTTTAAGGTCTTGAAACCTGTTCTGGCAATCTCATTACAGTAAAGGAGACAATGCAGTACTTTGAAACAGTAGTTCAGTTTCTTTGAAATCACAAGTTATTCTTATTTTAAATCTGGAGCTGGGACTGCGTAGGGGAAGATATGTCTGAAAAACACAAAAATGACTTCTGCCTTCTATTTGAAAAGTCTGTATTAGCCCAGAGAGCTATAATTGGGTCATGATAACCAGTCATGGCGTAATTCTCATGCAGGTAGAGTTTCAGTCAGAGAGGGATTTTTGCACCTGAGAAGCCACTGGCAATCACAGTTTTCTTGGAAAGGCCATCTGGGGCTTAGTTGCAATTGCATAACAAGCTTTTTCATAGCTGTCACATTTTGCTGCACCCTTTTGGAAATAGGTAGCAAAAATGTTTTTTCTCACATTTTGCTGAATGCTGCTGCTATAGACATCACTCCTGCCTTGAGACAAGATAATTTGTGCAAACAGTAGGGAATTTCTAAGAAGAGGAATTTAGAAAGTTCAGAGGCAGGGAGTGAAAGACAATTTTGCATGTTCAGCTAGGTTTCTGTAGAAAAGAAATCTATCTAGTGAGGTTCTGATCAGCTGGGTTTGCTTGCTGAGTGGTCACTAAAGCTTGGTTCAGGAAATGAGTCAACAATTACTATTGCTAGAGACTTCTTGCCTCTGGGAACTATTACAGATTGAATACAAAAACTTTTGCAATGAAGGAACTTTTATTTACAGTGTTTAAATCCATTCCACATATTAGTGGATTTTCAGTGGCAAGACATTAAATTTGCAAGTGATAACAAAAATGAAAACTATAACGGATAATTATTTTTTTTTTAATGATAAACATACACTTAGATATTGAGGAGATTTTAGTGTACATTCCAGCAAGGGATGGACTCCTCTGAGAGGAAAGGGACTAATCAGGTTAAAAGGGTTGATTTAATGCTACATTATAAATCAATAAAGTGAAGTCATGAGATTCACACAAATTATATTCATTAAGATTTTTTTTTTGAGACGTTTAGATCCCACATGCTCCCTTTGCATGTGCTAAGACGTAATTGGAATGGGGACTTATTTAACACTATATTAATGGAGCTGATTACTATTTCAGCATACGAGTTGCTCATCACAGTGGGGAGGTCTAACATAGCATGAACTGAGACCATTAAGGTTCCATGATTAGGATACTCATTTTAGGTCTATGGTAATATTTTAATGCAATATTTGTCAGAACCTACAGTGAAGGCAAAAAGTATTCACTTGAGGAGTTTATTTACTATTTTTTTTTCATATTGTCTAAGTAATATAATAAAGACAGGAATCATTTATTTATCTTTTTATTTCAGTGAAGGTTGTCTAGAGGATTTTTTATTACTTTATGAGAAACATCAAATGTGCATATAAATCTGCTACACAGGAAACCTTTTAGAGCCACATTCCTAATATATAGGCTCAGACCACAGGTGTTGAAACAAGAAAAAACAGTAAAAATGTAATTTCCCCTATTTTTTCTTAAGCCCATTGTCTTTCACAGAAAACAAATGGATTCTGATTTTGACTGCATGTTAGGTCTTTCCTGTTTCTTGATCTGAGTTTAATTCTGTGGGACTGACACAAATCTTCTTTGGACTTCATTCTGCTGGAAATACATACTGAATACCTGGATAATGATGCTACTTTATCTATTTAAAGCCCTAGAAGGTACTCCAATAACTTCAGTGTTCTTGGAGCAGTGAGGCTGATCGCCTGACTGTAAGAGTTATAACATTTCATACTGTTAGGAGAACTTTAAGGGATTCATTTGCTTAAATGCCAACAGATTTTAGCTCTATCATCTTAACCCTGTGGAAATCAGAAAGGAGTCAGAATACATTTGAATTTAGTCCTGAGATAAACTCCTCTGTGCCTCAATTTCTGATATGAGTAAAAGGCCTGTAAATAAAATACAGTGAAGTGAATGTAATGTAATAATAACAATGCATAGCAATCAAAAATATTCCATAGTATAAGCAGCGAGATTCTCCTGGAAATGGACTGAGAAATATTGAGTTATCTGCACAGCTTTCATTAACCTCCATTAAAAAAGCAGCAAGCACTGCACAAATACCATAAACATCACAATGAGGTACGGATGCCCTTTTCTAATTCTATGAGCTTATTTCAACCTGCTATATTGATTGAAAAAATATTTGTACAGCAGCAATTTGTCACTATACCCTCTGAAAAAAAAATCACGGTGGTGCAATTTACCAATAAAAGAATAGTCCTTTTTTTGTGTCCAGTGGTACATTTTTTTTCTGTTATTACTGAAACTTGCTTGTAAAATTTTCTGTCTATTTTCATCTCTTTCTACAAAATGAGTTTCAGTTAACTGCATAAAATTATATTTCTCCAGTGAATGGTTTCAGAAACCTTTCATTCATTGATCCTTCCCTTCCCTTCCCTTCCCTTCCCTTCCCTTCCCTTCCCTTCCCTTCCCTTCCCTTCCCTTCCCTTCCCTTCCCTTCCCTTCCCTTCCCTTCCCTTCCCTTCCCTTCCCTTCCCTTCCCTTCCCTTCCCTTCCCTTCCCTTCCCTTCCCTTCCCTTCCCTTCCCTTCCCTTCCCTTCCCTTCCCTTCCCTTCCCTTCCCTTCCCTTCCCTTCCCTTCCCTTCCCTTCCCTTCCCTTCCCTTCCCCTTCCCCTTCCCCTTCCCCTTCCCCTTCCCCTTTCCTTCTGTCTGGTCTCAGCTATGATTTCTGAATGTGTGTAATACGTATATCTTCCATTCTAGACACATTCCAATCTATGTTTTTAGAGTTGCTTTCTGAATGCTCCGAGTCCATACCATTTTTATTGCTTTTCCTGCAATAATTCTGCAATTAGAATGTTTTCTTTAAATTGTACTGGGTCCACTATAGTACGTTTGTAATCATGCCATTATTGTCTGCGCTTTTCACAGTCTCCTCTTTATTCCTTGCATTTTTTACTTCAGTCTACTGTAATCCATCAGTACTGCTGTCTTTTCCCATGCTATTTCATTACTTTGAGCCATTTTCCCTTCTCTCTCACAAGCTAAGTGTATAAAACATAAGTTGTCTTATCTATCTCTTATCAAAAAATATTTGCAGTCTTTCACTGGAAAAAGATGCCTCAAGTCAGAGCATTTTCTTTTGCAATCTTTTTTTTTTTTCTCACTCAAGAAAGTCTCACTAAGGCTCATCCAAGGACTACATGAGGGAAAATTTCTGTGAGCAAGGTCAGTCAATCAATGCTTTGTGATATTCTTGGAATTCATATATATTTGTCGGTTTTAAAATGTCTCTTGCACCTCATTTAAATTTTATATTAATACACTGAAGAAAACATCCCTGGTACTCACGTATTGACAAATATCATTAGGCGTCCTTATGACAATTTATAACAGGGATAGAGTGGAAAAGGAGAAGGAAAAGGAAAAGGAAAAGGAAAAGGAAAAGGAAAAGGAAAAGGAAAAGGAAAAGGAAAAGGAAAATTAAATTTGCAGCAGTGAAGACACCAAATAAGAATCCAGTGCAACTTGCAGCAGTTGTGAAAGGAAGAGAGTTATTATTACCCCTCTTTTACTAATGACATGTGGTGTGAAAAAGTTACTTGATTTGCAAGAGGTCACACAGCAGTCTGGTTGACATGCAACCTTGTCTTTCTGACTGCTGTTAGCACCAAAAAAATTACTTTGATAATGAAAGATCATTTCTAGCATGCATAAAATTTGTTAATAATAAATTGTAAAATCATTGCTCAGTCAAGCATTGTCAGAAATCCCTGCTAGTAAGTTTGCAAGTTAGTATTTAGCACAATTGTCAGATACATTAGTTTTTCACTTTGTAGTGAAAAGAGATGGCATATCGCTGCTCTTTTCACATTCAGTGATCAACAGATGACAGATATTAAACTGAAGGAAAACTATATGGAAATTACTATGAATGTTTTAAATACAAACTATAAGATCAAGGTGTTTAACCTGGTTTAAAATCAAAGGACTGAAAATTAATTCTGAAAGTCAAACACTTCAAACCTTTCCTCTGATGTTCTATGTCAGTGTTTATCAATTTTTTTAAGTCTAGTAAGCATTCTACTACATTAACATAGGAGGATGTTGTCAAAAGCTGCTCTTTCTTTCATGATTATTTCTCATATGATTGTTTCTAAATGCTGAACTAATAGTTCTGAACTAAGATCTAAGTAGAAGAAGACTAATAACCAATCTAATTGCGAAGGAATATCAATGAACCAGCATTTACGCAATAATTGATTTGTTGTAATTTATTTTGTTAACTATTCTATTTCTTTTAAGTGATGTGTAGGCATTCAAAAACATATATATATGAATTCCTGAATTATATATGAAAACATATATAATTCATATGTATATACATTAATTACTGAGGGGTGTTTTTGGGAGGATTCTAGGTTTTGAACCTGAAAGTGACTACAAATATCTGCATCACTTAGTAGTTCCCAGTGTAAAAATTAGACAATGATTTCCTAATCAGTGTCAGACCATTTGATAGCAAATGGAAAATTTGGAAGGGTAGAGACCTAAAAATAGCCTTCCATGTTGAAGTAATTTTATAAACTCAAATGCTTGGATTGCTGAATTTTAAAAAGGTTGTGCAAATCATATGTTATGCTGCTTAAAATCTTTTCAAGATTAAGAGATTAAGTAATAAACTTTTCTTTAGATAACCTGCCTTCCATGTGGATATTTTTCTTTTGAAATTCTATTTACATTCAAATTTGAAAACAAGTCCCTGAAATATGTCTCATCTCTTTGCCATACTCCATGACTCCTCTGGGATTTCAAACAGATTCAAAAGATAGGTGGCAAAATATTACATAGCTACATAACCTTTCAGTAAAGCTCTTGTAATGTAAATTTGACCTTGGTTTTATCTGGAATCCATGTAATGAAAGCTAGAGGTTCTGTGCAAAAGAGTAATGAAAAGTAAAGTAAAGTTAATATAATCCAGATATAGTTCATAATGTAATTATACCAAGGCAAATGTCTTGCCATGGCGTGAGTTTAAAGCTTCAAGTCAAGTGAAGGTCATTTAATAGTTCTAGACATTCCCTAAAAATATTGCAACTTCTATGGATGATTAAGTGAAACATATATAATTCTGTGATTTCTTCTTCTATTCAAAGATATTTTTAGTTCTTGTTAAATGCTACTTGAAATACTCCCCACTATAATTTTTATTAAATTTATATGACCTTTAGTTTCTTAACAAACTAGAAGACTATGAAAAATGCACTTAAATTTGTTCCAGAAACTATGTAAAATCAATTTCTATTATGTTTATACAATCACTTTTGCATCATTGTACATTGTAGAAAAAAGATAAAATATGTTATTCATGCTCTTTACATATATTCCTCTACATATGGGTTTTTTTACATATGTGTGTGCTTTTCTAAAAGTTTAAATGTTTTGGTTTTGGTAAGAAATAATCAATCTTCATATATGTGCTATCCATATTAATATAACATAGCTATTTATCAAAAAAATGCATTGAAGTGTTTTAAAAAATAAATTGGGTAAATTATATATATTCATTATTATTTACTAACATTATTATTTTTCAGTGCAAAAGATACCATTCAAGGAAAGAAAAAAATTTACAAAACTGACTCAGATGGAATTTGCACAGGTCACATTGGGCTTTAAGAGAAATCCTACTTATTTAATGAATAAACACAAATACATGGGGAAGCTCCCAGTATGCCTTAACAGCAGAAATATGAGGAAATTGATTGAAATGAAAAGTGTGATTTACAAAGAGATGTCACTTACATTTATTCTTGGAGAAATGCAGCTATAGTCTGTGCTATGACTCAATGTGACTACATAACAGAAAGAAAGTTTAATACTGAAGTAAGGCAGATTCAGAGCAGGTAACCTTGGCTGTGCTGGTATATCAGATATACTAGTCTGAGTCAAGTAATAAAAAGAAACAAAAGAGGAAACACTAATGGATGGAACTCAAGAATTTCAGTCCATAAAGTTATATCTGATAATTATAAAGTCATCAGCAAAATAAGGCAAGAATGTTGTTGTCAGTTTTATTAGAAAGTTTGATGACAAAAAGAATAGATATATTTTTATTCAATAGTTCTGGAATAAAAAAAAAAACAAAAAAAACCAAAAACAAAAAATAAGCACTTAATAGCATGTTGTTTTCAGATTTTTGAAAATAACAATGACCAGGTTGGATGGGGCTTTGAGTCACCTGGTCTGAAGGAAGGTATTTTTTGCAGGAGCCTTGAAACCAGATGATTACGGTCCCTTCTGAGCCAAATCACTGAGTCATTCTATAAAATAATTTAATTTAAGTTAGTTTAATTAAACTTAATTTCTGAAAATTCATTGAAGCCCAGAAAGCAAATTATATCCTGGGCTGCATCGAAAGCAACAGGACCAGCAGCCCAAGGGAGGTGATTGTTCTCTTCTGCTCTGCCCCCATATGAGATCCCACCTGGAAAACTGTATCCAGGTCTGCGGCCTCCAGCAACAGAAGGATGTGGACACATCCAGAGCAGGTCCAGAAGAGGGACATGAAGATGATCAAAGGGCTGGAGCAACCTCACGCAGAGGGCTGCATCAGTGCTCAGTTGCAATAATGGTGTACGGGCAGTTTCACTAGCTGGTGATGAATCGCCCGAGGATTGACACAACAAATGTGAGAAGTCTTAGCAACATTCGTGTTTTAAATATTGAAATTGCCCCTTTCCAGAATAAGTGTTTTCCTTTTCCATGTAACATACATTATGGTGCAGTAGGAATGTTCATAATTTGACATTGGATTCTCTTTGAGATGTGCATACAGTTGCTGTACCAATTGTTACCTGAGAAAATCTGTTATTAGGTTTCATATAAGATTTTTGTAATAGGCTAGCTTTTGATATTGATTCTCTGGTGTATTTTTTTGATGGAAGGGAGGCTAAGCCTGTGTTTAAACATGACAGCTGTCCCAAAAGACACAAGAAACTGTAAATGACTAAACCCTTGAAAATAAAGTGTGACCTGTTAGGAAAGTACAGACATTAATCTTGTGAAACATTTCAGCATTTTTAGAGTAAAACAAGGTTAGCACGTATATGAGACTTTATATAAATTTGGAAAAATATAAATCCATATGCTTTCTAAGAAGAGACACTTTATTACAGCAAAGAAAAATGTGTTGATCTACTCTGTAGTGATTAAACCATTTGTCAAATACTGTTACTGTTTGTGATAACATTTACAGGTCACACAAAAAAGTTTTCATCTCCCAACAGAATCAGTTATGTGAAATGGAATTTATCCCCCTGAATTCAGGAGACTGATTGAAATGATTGAAATTGTCAAATTACGTTAAACTTTTCCAGATTACTTCCCTTTGTTCTACCTCCCAAAAATACCATATTATTGTCAATCCTTCCTTCCCCCCCACAAAAAAAAAAAAAAAAAAAAAAAAAAAGAAATAATACAATAGAAAAATCATAGACCTATGGAATATCCTGAGCTGGAAGGGACCCACAAGGATCATCAAGTCCAACTCCTTGCCCTGCATAGCACTATCCCCAAGAGTCAGGACCGTGTGCCTGAGAACGTTGTTCAAATGCTTCTTGTCTCTGTCAGGCTGCTCCTGGGACCAATCCATGGGGAGCCTGTTCCAGTGTCCAGCCACCCCCTGTGTTAAAAACCTTTTCCTGGTGTCCAGCCTAACACCATCCCCACCCCATCCCTCCCCACCAATTTCAGACCATTTCCTTGGGTACTGTCTCTGGTCACAAGAAAGAACAATGCCTCCTCCTCTTCCCCTTCAGGAAAGCCACTAAACAAGATATCTGTTCAGTAGAGCTGATTGAATTGTGTTTTCCAGGACAACATGAATATTGCTCACGTTCCTCCTCTTTCACTTCCTCTTTGCTTTCTGATTTAGAAGATGAGCAGCTGTGTTAGAAGTAGGGACCACTTACCCGAACCACTAGATTAGCTGCATCACACCCACCTTGAACCTCTATACCTACTTTCAGCAGAAGGAATTAGAAAGTCAGGGTGATGAATCTTGGTGCTTAACTTCCTGGCACTGCAGGATCAAGTGTCACAAAATCTGAAATTCATTGCTGGATTTAAACTGTGACCTTTAGAAAGTCAAATGTTCTTAAAGATGCTGCTGTTGAGTGCATGAGTGTAAGCTCTCTGATGAAAATGTGGCTGCCTGTAGTTCAGGGTAAAACTTGACCTCTAGTTTTACAGTGACAAGCTTGATGCTCAGTTCCAAAATTCTCCTGTGAGACTGCTGGATTGATTTTATTGATTATCTTGTTCACTTTAGCAACAGGCAAATGGACTGCTTCAGAAAAATCAAAAATAGCTTTTTGTCTAACATACTAGAGTAAAAAAATACCAGATATTTTATAAGAATAAGAAACATGATTTATATTGAAGCAAACCAAAACAAAGTGTTCTACTAATGTGCAAAATACACACCTGATGAAAGTAATTAAGAGATTTGAAATATTATTACAGAATACAAAATACCAAAGCATTAAATTTATTGTAATTCTTTCTCCCATATATATTACTATTTCTCAAAAAAAAAAGTTCCTTTTTTTGTTGTACCTGTGCTCCATGTTACCTTAGATGGATGACTGAATCTGTAATAGGTTATAACTATGAAAATTACCTAGCATGTTTGCTAATTATGAGGCATATAAACATGAATATTTATCATTTTAGGCAACAGACAGTGCATGACTGTCCAGAACCTGTAAGGCACGAAGGCTTTGAAGACTAAGAACAATCAGTGCACAATTTCAGTGGAATGCCTCTTATCAATCTGTAGACATTTCAGTGTGGACATGTTTATCTTGTGGATATGTGCTTTTTTATCCCCCAGGCAGGAGTAATTTTTAATCCTGTTTTGGGATTTCTTGTTGTTGTTTTATTTGGGGGGGGGAGTTTGTTTGTTGGCTTGATTTTTTGTGGTTTGTTTTTTTTTCCAATTCAATTCAACCAGTGTATTTTAGATGTCTGCTTTAAAACCATACATTTTGCGCTTTAGCAATGCCTATTTTCTCTAATAACTGTAAAAGTAACCTGGGTACTACATCAGAAGTCAAAATCAGCATATGATCAGTGAATCCCTAACAGAATTTTAGGTAAACAGGAAATTAGTTTCCTTTTCTCTTCTCTCTTTTACCCTGCGAAAGACCAGAAATCCTAGATAGTTAAGTACAGTGTGTGAACAGACCAATTCTTTATCCTATTTACAAACTCTGATTAATAATAGTCAAACCATACTGACATGATGATCATTCGGTGTATTCACAATTAAATCAGTGCATCTCGGGCATTCTAGAGCTACTCTCTTTTCACAGATGAATTGTCCATGCCCAATAGATCTCACTGAAGTATCCGGCTTCTACAGCTTTTTTGTAACCACATGGCAGCTTGGATTTCATGAAGGAGATCTGTGGAATTTGCTGCCTTGTGGACAAAAGACAATGTCTTTTCTTTGCCTTTTGGAATTAATGTTTTATTATGTCCTTTACTCCAGATGTTAAGACACCCACAAGAATACACTTTTCTTCC
Organism: Ammospiza caudacuta; assembly: GCF_027887145.1. Lineage (NCBI taxonomy): Eukaryota > Metazoa > Chordata > Aves > Passeriformes > Passerellidae > Ammospiza > Ammospiza caudacuta. Next base: position 65,600,511 of record NC_080594.1, read on the forward strand.
ATGTTTTTTCAGTATGAGTCAGAGTTTAATGATGACAAAGATAAGAACCAGTCTGCAAAGAAAAAAAAATGTTACAGCAAGCAAAATTTATGCTTTAATCAGCATCTCCTTCATCTGCTGTGATTCACACATTTTGTTTCTGCAAAGTGCAAAGCGGTTTTACAGTTAAAATAAAATGACTGTTTTTCACTAGCTGAAAAACAAGTGTAGACACATTGCTGAAAAGAGTTCCTCCCTTTCCCCAGCTATTTCATGACACCAGAAAAACAAAACAAAATAAAAGGTGAAAGAAATGCTTATAAACTTCCCTTATTTACTTCAGATAACAATAATTCTGTGTAGGTATAGCTCTGCTTCATGGCTGACTCCCTGTGACTTGCAATGCTCTGCTATCTTACAGCATTTTCAAGGAAGCTAACAGGAAGCCAGGCCTTCTGTTTGACATATGAGTTAAAGCAAAAACACAAGACTGAGACAATCTGGTTTTCCACATATTCAGATAGTTGAAAAATTATTATGATATCAAGTGAGACAATGTGTGTTTATTCATATAGAGTTGGGGTTTTTCCCCCAAAATCTGCATAAAAGCAGCATTTCTAACACAAGTGAGTTAGAAGTTTTCTGCCTTTCTGTTTTCTTCTCCTTGCATACAGGTGAAATGCTTTCTGTGACAAGTAATACCCTGATCCAACCTGGTTTAGCAGATCTGTGCCCATTGCAGACAAGGGTGAATTGAGCTTGCAAGAAATTTAACAACCTGAACACTCCTTTGAAAAAATTCAGCTAAAAATCCTATTTTTTCAGATTGATTGGGGAAGATTGACAGTATGATGGATTAGTATGTAGAAGATAATTAGGCTTTCAGCAATGTTATTTTAAGTGCTAAAGTCCTGACTTATTAGTCCAGAATTGTTGGTAGGTTCACTCTTGCCTTTAGAGTGTTGCAGTTAAGGAGGGGAGGGAGGAGTCAATAAAGCTTTATAGGTATAAATCCATAAAGATGACAAGATAGTAAAATAATGATAGTATCTAGTGGCTACAGTTAATAATAATGACACCAATAATAACCCCTATATCTCTAAAATGAAAAAAACTGTGTGTAGCATGAAGCTTATCTTTGTAATTGTCAGTTAAGTAGGTCAAGACAGGTATTGAGCCAAGTCTTTCTCATTTCCCTTCCAAATGGATAATTACACATCTCGGAGAAATATATAGGAAGTAGGGTAAAGATTTAGAGAATTTTTAAATCGGATTGTAAATGATTTTTTTTAAATCTAACTGTGGATTAATGGTCTTTCCTATGACAACAATTGCCATGAGGACTCCTTGTTAATAAAAATATATTATCAAATGGTAGGTAATTAGGAGTCAATCTTTTACTAAAATGGACTAAAACTCAGCTATTATCCAACCGGAATATAACTCCTTCAAAGATAGAATTCAGACTATGTTATCTATAATGGGACAGTCAAATTATTATTCTCAAATACTGGATTTCTGGGTTTATGTATATTTAATTTTTAGGAGCATGGGAAGTACCCTACTGTGCACTGATCTCTCACAGAACTTGTAGAGGCACTCTAGAACACTGGTGCATCCAAGGAGGGCAACATTCCAAGATATGTACAAGAAATTGTATTGGTTGCAGAGGAGGGTTGAGAGGATTAATATATAAGAAGTAAAAGGAAAAAGTGGTTTAAGTTCTCTTCAAACAGTTGCTTTAACCTGAGGCTTTAAACCCTGAGGCAGAATGCCAGATATTAACACTGGCAAAATTTAAATCAGCTCAAAGAAATTCTGATAAGCTCCTAAAATTGCACCTGTCTCACTTGTATTTTATCTCAATCATAACACCTCAAACAAATCATCTGGCAACGCAAGCACCTTTTAGCTTTTCTGAGCAACAGCATTTACATGAAGGGCACAAATACAATTTTAGACTATCTTAACTGCAGGTATTACCTAAGAAATATTAAGAAAGTTCTTTTTGTTTACTTCTGTGTTAAATAGACCCACAGGGACACAGAAAAACTTACATTTAAGCAGTTTTCTGTCTAATTTACTTTTAATCAGAACCAGGGAAAGTAAAGATATTATTTTCCTTTTCTGTGCACAGGTGTTACATTTTGTGATACAGTGATTTGGAAAGGATGGAAAAACACTTCAAAACTTAGCTTAGTGATGAAGGATTTTCTCAGTAGGTGTGATGTAGGAGACATATAAAAAGCACTTCCTCACAGGCATGGAATGTCTTGGGATACAAAGCGTTATTGAGATTCAGTACAGCCTTCTGATCCATAGGAAAATTCAGGAAAGGCATTGCAATGCTAATTGTCCTTTACAGCAGTTTGTTTTTGGTGGTCTCAAAGGTACCTTTGAGCTAATCAACCCCTGCACACTTCTGCTGCATCTGCTGGTTCATTCATGCCTGTTAGAGGTGCAGCACTGAATTTCACATTGTGCTTACAAGGTCAACAGAGTTGTTACCATGCAGCCAGTTCATTAGACACTTGTAAAATCTATTTCAGAATGTAACCCAAAGTAAATTCTCTAAATAAAAAAAGACTGGGGGAAGAGAGGGAGACATATAGACACAGGACAGATAGCATTATGAAAAATTATGCGCTGTCATGCTGGGGGGCAAAGCTGCTTGCAAGTGCATCTGGCCATCAGCTACGGGTGATAGCCTCTAAAAACGGAGAGGCCAAATTAAGAACAAGATTACATTTACATAAATTCATTACTAGCCAAGAAATATATTGCAATTATTTTAAAATCTAATGAAGTTTGGTGAAGCCAGAAAAAGCAGATTATGTTTTTCAGCGTGTTTATCTATATTTATTTGACAACCCTGAAATATTTTCTTGTATCACAAAACACATTTAGGTAGAGTTGTGAAAAATTTTCAGACTCTTTTCTTCTTTTTAAAATCTTTCTCATACAAAAACAAATGTTCTTAATAATTCCAAAATTATTAATTTTAGGAAGATATGCAGAGTTAACTTTTGGGGTAACTTGAAATAAATAACTCAGAATGAAATTACAGCTTAATATTAATAAACAGTGGGGACAAAAAGTCTTTTGAAAGGATCACATTGCCTTTGCCAGACTTTTAACAGATTCCTGAATAGATTGCATGAAGTTAAATGTCTCCTTTCTGAACAAAACCTTTCAGTTGAATTGGCTTACTGAGAAGACTAAATTACTTTCACTCATGAAAACGCTCGATCTTAGAATTTTTCTAAAGGACTACTAATTTTACATTCTCTAAGTGTATTTAGTGAAAAGAAACAGAGTACTGTTTTAGGAATATTTTTTTTGCTACTTACAGACTCAAACAGCCTACTGGGTTACTCAAACATCTTATCAAAAGCTCACAATTCCCTTGTGAGAGGTAAGTATTAGATTCTAATTTACAGATGCAGGTAGTGAGCACAAAAACCTTTGCTTTTGCCCAGAGTCTCTGATGCAGTTAAAGAATAAGAACAATATTCAGGAGTTTCTAGTCTCTGACCATAAGTTTTTGTTTCTTCTAATAGCATACTGACCCAGATGGAAAACAAAATAAAAAGTACTTTTTAAAAAAATAAAATTGGCGATTTTCTTTCACTTTAGTGATGGTAGGAATTAGTTACTCTTATAGGAAACTCATCACTTATAAGACTAGTGTACTTATTTCCTCACAGTTTGTAATTTCACTGAATTGTGAATATTCTTTGTCTTCAACAGGGAGAAAGAAATTAACTTCTACCAGCAGAAAACATTGAAACAGAGATTAAATATTCTGAATTGTACATTACCAGTAATCTACTCAGTCTCTCTCATCACTCGTTCTCTGTGACATTTGTACCTCACCTCTATGCCTGAAAATCTGTATGAAAAGAAGCCAGGAAAAAAGAAAATCCAAGAAACAGGGAGTAACTGTATACACATCCTTCTAGAGTTTGCTACTAGCTCCACTTGAAGTGCCAGATAATGAGAAAAGCAGCCCTGGCTGAATTCACAAACTTGCTGGAACCCCAAGGATATTAGGAAGCTGGAAAGATGTCCTTTTAACAGGTTTCTAAGTTCCATTTTGCAAGTTGAATATTTTTGAGAAGCTTGAATAAGTCTTTAAAAACCCTGCATTCAATCTTTTGTATGTGTAATAATATACAGATCAAAGCCAAAATTATTTTATCTAGTTGCTGTCTGGCAAAATAGACCTACACAATTTTGGCCATCTTTAACTTCAATCTAGGAAAAAGTAGCCTAATCTAAGGCAGGAAAACAAAAAATTTAAAGAGAGTGTGTCTCCAGATCAGCAGTTATCTTATACCTGCAGATGGCATTGTTGATCTTCCGCAATTTTGAAAATTGCCTGAGTAACCCAAAATGAAAATGCACATCCACACACTCAGAGGCAGCTGGGCAGAGGTACCAATACATAGATTAAAATAAAGATCTACAAAAACAGTGATAATGGCTAGGAAAAAAAAATGCAGTAAAAATCTGATTGGCATGTTAGTTAATTAAAATTAACAAGAAGGAAGAGCTTAAGGTCACATTAGGGATTACTCTCTGTGACAACTTTTCCAGAGTATTTCACTGTGGGAGGAGGTTAACACCCAATTTATTCATAGTCAAATAACTGTATTTAATCTATTGATGACACGAGCTAATGAAGGACAGGGTGACACAGCAAACTGATGAATGGATAAATTAGGTAAATGCATGAGGCTCAAATTTAAAGGCATATAGTTCTTGTATGACACTGAATACCTGCTTTGTGAGTACAGCAGTTAACAGTTTCCTCTCACCCACCAGCAGTCTGACAAGGTCAAACCTTGATTACTCTGCTTTTACAAGTTTATGCTGAGGGAGATTTTAGCTTGCAGGAAGTTTAAAACCTGGAATATTGGACATTTAACAGTAATCTTAAAAATTCTTACTGGATCCATCTGTTCACTATTTTACAGCTTGGCTCACTATCTTACACTATACTGGGCAGTTCTAAACCGCTAACAAATCAGGGCTGCAGCCTCTACAACATCATAAATGACTGCCTATCAGGAGACAAGATGTGCTGCAAAACATCTTTCATCCTCAAAGGCATGTCTTCGAAAACTTCAAAGTTAACAAATAGACTTCTTTTTTTTTTATTTTATTTTTTTACGATACTATCCCCATCTTTAAGTATTAGTATTTTTTCTTGTAGCATATGATAAAAGACAAATTACTTTTTCCCCTATATGACAGGAGGGAGAAGTTTCTGGTTTGGATTTACTTTGAGAACTTCTGGTATCTTATGTTTCAGGATTTCTTATTTTTCAATATTTTATCGTGGAGCAACTCCCACTAGTCTCTAGAAGGCAGAGGCAATTTCTTGCCTCAAAAACATTTTTGCAGTGTATGTTTCAGTAATTAGTATTCTACCCACACTGGTACTGAGAAGGAGTTCTTTAAGCAATACTGCTAACGACACATAAGACTAAACCCAAAAATAAATAGAATTTTATTAGACAGTTCACTACATGAATATCATTTAGAAAATTAAGAAAGAATAATAGTTGACTTTGAAGAAATAATTTTGCAGAGTGATTTGAAGAGTAAATTTTGAAGGGTTATCTGCCACTGAAAGTCTTTGAAAGCTCCTTTGAAAGCCTCCTAATTCTTACAACTGCTGGCATATACTGCAGAACATGCAAGATTTTACTTTTTAGGTAAGTAGGAGAAAATTACCACTCTACATAGAAGAAACTTTACTTGAATTAACTTATCATTTCAAGATAGCTTTTCTCATGACCGAGTCATTTTTATAAGTATGTAGACGCTGAAGACATAGTACTATTCTGACTCCCTGCATTCCTAAATATACAAATGGATTTCATAAAGGTGATTTGAATTTTCAGAGAACTGTGGATATATTTGCATCTCTCATTGTCTTTAGCTTATTTCCTTTCTCCTTAGCAAGAATTCTTCGTTACAAGAGAGACAGAGTGGTTGTGCTGGAAATGTCACTGGTACATATGGGGTTTTTTTGTTGGGAAGGCTATCAAATAAACTTATTGATAGACTCCACTGTAAAAATATAATGAAGAAACTCACAAAATTGTTCAGTCTCTGCTAGTTGCCAAATAAGGATATTCATTTACAGATTTATGCAGTCACTAGTGAAATCTGTCTTTTTACCTGGTCTTTATTTGTACATGGTTACAGTACTAAAATAAATTAGGCTAATGAAGAGAATCATGTTTCAGGTGCATTTTGAGAGGATTTAGGCATTTAAAACAACATCTTTGTTGACTCAGGTGAAATCTTGGAACATATGTTTTAATTGCAGGGTGAAAACCAAAGAATACTGGTTTGGTAATCCCCACTGCACAAATTCTAGAAGATGTCATGGAGAGAAAACAATAGACTGCCACATACACCTTGAGACACAATCTCTCTTAAAAGAATCTGGAAAGGTTTTAGCTGAATAACTTTATAGAATTTGAAGTGCACACTAAAATATGCAGTGCAATATTTTGTAAATGTAGTGACAAAAGGGAGAAGGTGAAGAAATTAGAGCAGTTTAGATTTTTATTTTGGTCACTTCAGTTAAAACAACAGCACATATGATGTGCTTTGGACATGAAATAAACCTAAGTTCTGTAGTGCTCAGCCATGTGGGGAGGAAGCAGAGCTCTAATTTGAGAAGCAGATACTGTAATTTAAGAATGTATTATATCATTACCAAGGAAAGTAAACCAAAAACTGCATAACACAGAAATTGCTGTTGTGTCATGCATTGCTAGATTGTTACTCTAAACATAAGGTCTGAAAATAAACAGAAATTCTAAATGTTTCTTCAGTGTTGATTTAGGTTTCTAAACAGTCATTTTTGCAATAGAATGGTATCAACATACACAGCATTTTTCAATTAACTGTATGGGTACATTTTACTGATTGTGCAGCTCTGCAACTGTGCCACTCTGTACTGCCAAGAAGTACTGATTCCACTGAAACACTCATTTAAGACATATGTCCAAATAGGAAATTTCTGCTATTCCACTTTATGCTGTATCCCTTTAGTATAAACAGAACATTACTTTGTCCTAAAAAAACCTGATAGATTGTCTTGCAAATGAGCAGCAGAACAGGACTTCCAATGAGGAAATAGACATTCAGGTTCAGAGCTATATGCAAGTAGGCTTCAGCAGTGTAATTTTGAATGCCCTATTATTCATGATTTACATTTCTGTGTAAATTCTTCCAAGAGTCTCAGGTTTTCTCCAGTGTTTGTCCACACAGTTTCAAAAACTCCTATTTTTTTTCAGGGATATAAATGGCTGATTATGGCTGATTTCAAGTACTTTCCTGAATGGATTATGTATTTTGGAGAAACCAGGTACAGAACTTGTTTTCCTGATGCCTTCACATTTGTGACACATGACAATTAGTAACCTGACTGTGGTTCAGCCTATCAAAGGTGCAGCAAACTATGACAGCATCAAAACATAAAGCAATACTTTAAATGTGTTCTTTGTTGGTTACAAGCTGGACACAAGTATTGAATTCCAAACAGAGTTGACAGTAATACTTATTTGTAGTCACTGCAGTACTTTATAAGTTCTTTGTTTGGATTTTTTCAGAAATTTAGATATGTTTCTGTAGAATCGGTATCTCTTTTTTCCCAAGGCAGCAGAAAACAGCAGTGTCAATATTTGTTAAGATTTCTTTTAAATATCCTGAATTTTATGGAACTGCTGAAACAGATTATGAATTTTGAAACTAAAATAATCTGCTGGCCAGTGCATGTGAAACAGTGACAGCCTTTTAAATGATTTTTTTTGCAATACTCCTTATTGTAAGCAAAATATAACCAGGAAAATTAAAACCAAAAGAAATCAGCCAACCAACTAAACAAATCCACACAAAACCCATGCCTAAAACAAACTAAAAAAAATTAGCTGAAAAAAACCCCTCCTATACTTGTGGAGAACCTTACTTATATTCTAAACCTCCCAGCTGGCTAATATTATTTTTGTTTAATTATGACACATGAGGTATAAGCTAATGACAAAAAAATTCAGGACTGACAAAACTCTCGCTCTGGAGTGAAACAAAGATTCTTGCATTCAGAACATTCTGAAGTTACACATTTGGAAATTTCAGTCCTCCTTTACCCTACTTCCTATGTACAGAAAATGATCTTTTAAAGCTTAATCTTCCCTTTTCACTTCCTTTTCTTCCTACTGTTCCTTAAGTATTTTCCAGAGGTTTGGGTTTAAATCTATCTTTAATAAATAGTAGAGATTATTCTTTTTACCTAGTGGTTATGATCTCATGGAAGTTAAGTCAGGACACTTTAAAGATATGATATATGAATTTAAACATCAGTACATCATAGATTTAATTTTCATGTGAAAAAAAAAACCTAAATGCTGTTGGCAAAACCCTTTTTAGGCTCTATTCCCATAAAGTAGCATTTTATCTAGTCTAAATATCTCCATTTCATCCAAATTCCTTAACACTGCCCCATTTCTCTAATGAAGGTGCATAATGTATTTGAAAATATTTATCTCATCTCTGCTTATGCCTGATACAAATAATCACTGATATTTACTCCTAAAATGAGCTTGGCCCACATTAATTGTCTAAGCTTTATATTTACAAACTAGCTAGGATATTATTTTCTCTTTTCTCTCTTTTCAAGGTTAGTCTCTTTTTTCCCTTGCATGCTATTTCCTCAGTGCTGGCACCATATCCCAGTGCTTATTTAATTTGCCATAAATTCACAGAAGTTAAGAAAGAAAAGACCTATCAGGTTATTTTGTCTGCCTCTGTGTCCATTTGGGATTGATCCTTATTGTTCCTTCAAAATGTTTTGATCAGTTTAAGATCAGTTAAAATGTTCCATGTGCTGGGGCTTCTGGCATCTATTACCTCTGGGACAGTTTTTTGTTAGTTTTGGGTTTTTTTCCTGCAGTCTGATAGATTTTCTTTCAGGAAGTTTTATTAAATGCTCTTGGTTTCAAATTGGCATATTCCCTTTCACTGAAATGTGGTCTTATTTTTCTCTCTAGCTTTAGTAGAGCAAGTTAAATCAAGTCAAAGACTCTGAGTCACCTCATTTCCATTTAAACACTCTGTTTCCTTTGAACACTTAATAGTCTGAATTACAAAGCCTAGATCCATGGGTTTCATTTTTTATTTTGTAATAGAATAGTCTCCTGTACTTTCTTGTATTGTCAGTTGCTCCAGTTATATTCTTTACAAATGTACTGTCCTTTATTTTCATTGATTTTACAACCACTTTATCTCATATACCCTCTGCAACTATTTGAGTTACTCAGATTCACAACTCCCAACTGGACTTTGAGAGTAAGCACTTTTGCAGTCACTCCTAAAAGGAAAAAATGGAGTTCAAAATTCCAGAAGGTGTTAATAGGACTTTCCAAAGGTCTTGCGCTGAGCACTGTTCAAAGGCTCTAAGTAGTTCATAGAGAAAGCTAAAAATCTGGGGAAATTTTAACAGCAGAATACAAATTATCTTTTGGAAATTAGTCCTTAGTTAATTCCCTAAAGATGTTTCAGCTATGTAGTTAAACTGAAAAACTTCCTTATCTTCCTCTGCTTAGTCTGTGGTCCTTTAACTGGGTATATTTTAAAAGGGACAATACACTTATTTCTCAAGAAAAATTTATTGACCTCTATAAACATAAGGGCCAGGATGAAAGAAACCTCATACAGTTTCAAAAGGGAATGTGCAGGAGATTTTGCACCATGCTTCACAATATGAATCAATAGGCTGAGTACTGCTACTGGTGTTGGTGTTCAGGGGAGGTTTTTGTGAGTGCCAGACTAAATATGAGCCAACATTGTGCTCTCTATAAGACAAACCACAGGCTGCATTCCTTTGGTAGGGCTGTGGTTTGCACAGTAGGGCTGTGGCTATCATCCTGCAGTCACAGACAATGATGCTGCAATGGGAATAGTAGTAGGACATCAGTTAAAAAGAACAGAAACTGGAAAGAATCAGGCAGATGAACAGCAAGATATTTAAGAATCTACAATACACGTCTGATGGAGAGACGATAGGAGGGCTGGTCATGTTTAGCCTGACAGAGAGGTGAGAGGCTACAGGATGATCTAACAGTTGCTTACACTTAAAAGTTGTTACAGTAATGATGGATCAAAGCTTTTCCCAATAGTATCAGGCCAAAGGCAGTAACCACCAATTATTGCTCGGGAGTTACAAAGTGGACATTAGGAAAAAGCTCACCACAAGAGGGTAATGAAATAGAGATTGTTGTCCTGAGATGGGTCAATCAGCCCCTAGAGTTTTTCAAGGCTCATCTAAACAAAGTTGTAGCTCACCTAGTCAGTCATTTGCAATAGGTCTTTTTCAACTAAAAGAGGAAATCCTCATGTCATTTTTCATCTAATATTTTTGTAATTCTGAGAAATTCTGAATTCTATGATTCTGAGAAATCTAGAAATCAGAATGAAGACAGAAACAAACTCATGTTTCCTGAGCTTTTTGTTGGGAAGTATTTTTGGCATGTTGTCAGCACGCTTCTGTCCTGATTCATGTCTATCCACCTCCTGGTCTAAAGTAATGCCCTGAAGTCTTTGTATTGCTAAAGCGATGGTCTGTCTTGGGCATCAATGAAGGTGAATTTATTTGTGCTTGATTTGTGCACAGGGTTTGACTTAAAACAACTCAGCAAAACATTGCTGCCAGTGTGGACCTTAACCTTGAATATAACCTTCTTGTTCTTGTTGTATCTTTAGCTTTCCACATAATTTTACAAGAAAATGTTGTAATTGTGGATCATAACAAATATTGTTGATCAAAATCAAACTGATTTAAGAGACTACCTGGTTCACCAAAACATTTTGAAGAAGAACACTTTGCTCCCTCAGACTTATTATCCATTTCTACTATAGTCATCAAAGGTAATATTCCCATTAACTTGAACAGTTAGGGATCAAGCTCTTGTAGAGATTCATTAAAAAGTATTAATAACTGATGAAGAATGGGTCAACAAAATTTTGTCCATTAAATTGCTTATCCTCTGTTTCTTTTCTAGCTATAAATTATTTCAAATTTCCTAAACACAACCCCAAATGCCAGCGCTGTCTTCAAGACAAGAAATTGGTGGGGTTTTTTTTAAATCACGGAGGAATGTAGGGAAATTATAGATGCTTTTCTTATTTGAGGTAGTATGAACTTGCATGGAGCACTACAAAACCAATGGCAAGATTGTCTCACTGATCAGAAGTGATATGGTTAATTAATTAAGCCTGACATATATTTAGAACTCAGAGTCTGGAGAAGGTTCAGTGATGAGTTGCAAGGAGCTGAAGCATATGGAAGTCATAAACATCTGTTTGTTCTAGAGCAGAATAAAAAGGTTGACATTTGATAAAGCATATTTCCCTAGTGAGTTTGCAGATTTTTAATATCATTTGGAGAGATTAATAGATTAGCTAAACTCCTAATTTCACTGTTTAGTGGAAATTTTATATTCCTGCTTCATGTCTACAAATGTAAGTTACAAATCTGTTTATCATACTATATAATGAAAAGGTGGATTTACCAGGTAACACAAACTTAGTATATTTTATAGTCTCAAAATATTCTATAGGTGTTGGGTAATTAATATGCAGAAGAAACTTGTAAGGTAATAGCAAAATAAAAATCTATCAAGGCAGAGACTCTAGGTAACTTTCCATAAACTGCAGAGAAAGTAACTTTAACAGCCATGATTAAAAATGTTCAAAATTTAGCTTTTTGCCCTATAGTCAGTATACAACGTACATAAGATTTGAATTTCAACTATTATTTTATAAATAAATTATATCTTCAAGGTTTATCATAGCAACTGTTTAAAATTACATTGATTTAAAATATAATACAAAATAAGATCCCTAGCATAGCTATTTTGAGGAAGGTTTTAATAACTATGACAGAATTCTTAATGTCTTAAGACATCTGATAAGAAAACATAAAATGCAGGTAAAATAACTCCTTCCTTCTGGGAAACTTTTTTTTTGGGTAACACTGAAAGCCCTCAAGAATTAAAGGAGGAACTTTGAATTCTTTAAATTTATTAGACATATGTAAAAATATGTTGTATTTAGGGACTATTCATATCACCTTTTCTCTTTATGATTGTTGTGGAAAAGAAGTGGATTAGAAACTATGCAAAACTGCTCCAGCATGATTCCTTTCCATGGGCTGGTCACAGAACAAGCCTGTACACAGTGTGGGCCAACTGTGTCTAGGTGGCCCCATTTAAAGGGGAAATTTGGAACAGCTGACCTCCAGGAGTTCCTTTTAACTTCAATCATTCTGTAATTCTGTAGAAGTGACTTTTTTTTTATTTAAAACTTAAATAACACCAAAATACCTTTGGCTTTTAGGGGGTGGTTGGGGTGGGATTTGTCAGGGAGTGAACTCTGATAATTCAGAAAAGACCACTACCGTCTGTGTTTTAAGGCTGATTGCAATGCAGCAGTGAAGATGATTTTGTTTGCTAAAAAAATTATCTTATATATGCATAAAGGAGTAAAGACTTGGATTGCTTGGTTGGTTGGTTTTTTCCCGCGGGTGGAGTAGATGTTTCGAGTACACCATTTATGTAAGTGTAATGGGATGAAGTCTTCTAAGGAAAAGGTACATGGTGAAGTTCAAAAGAGATCATAGGAATGATGCCATTCTGGAATGAGTAATGCACAGATCACAGATCCCTGTGAAAGAAAGCAGTCGCTGATTTTGTACTCTGAGCGTCCTGGGAGAAGAGGTGTATGAAACAGAAATCAACCCATATCCTTTGGTATAAAGCTCCAGTTAGAAAGAAGAACATGAGAAGGTACCGTTCATCTTTTCCTAAAACCACATGGTAATAGATTTCCATTGCCATAGAATCAAAATTTTATTGTAAAAACTAATTATCAGGTTTTCAAAATTCACATTTATAAAGGGAATCCATAAATGTGACATCAATATTTACAAGTTTTGCCTTTCTTTATGACTTTCATTCCTGTTTACCTTGTTTAATTTCAAGAACCAAATATGATTTGTTTATCAATGGTTTATGTTCCATTAAAGTTTATGTTCCAAAATTGAAATTATAGTCTTTCCTTTAGAAAAAATTGTCATTGTGAAAGTTCCATTACACATTAGTTTATATTGCATTCTTCATGGGTTTTATATAAACAAAATATTTTCCTATCAGACACTTTTCTTTTTTTGTCATTCTATTGGGCTTAATGTGAAATTAAGGACAGTACTGAAAATTGCAGTTAGCACCTTTAATTATTTGAATCTTTTTCAGATCGCTTTCCAATTTTGTCAAATGGATTTGTTTCTATACTCGTATTTATGAATCTACCTGCACCAAAGGTCTGCAAGCTCTTCAAATAATAAAGTTTTCTGTCATTTTGATTCTTATTTTATGAGGTTTTGAGACACTATTCCCAGCAAAAATTACTTGTTGCCTACACGTCATTTGTAGTTTAGATTCTCAGTGTGAAAAGTACCTTCCACTAGCTTTTAAATCAAAATTACCACCACTGTCAGATTCCTGGCAATCACAGCAATTCAATTATTTCCTGATAGCAGAATGACATATTCTCCTGACTATGTTTTCATTAAATACCTAAAAGCTATAAATCCCAGCAATTTGTCATGCTTCAGTGTAATAATCTATAGTGTGTCAGAAAGCTTTTAGTCTTTTGTTATAATAATAACAACTATATTTATTTTTCAGTACTTCATAGTAATGGTCTATATACAATGCCTGCCAACACAAAGATTGAAACTTGGTACAGTAATTGTAGCTGTCTTGTATTACTTAGGCACTTGTATTACTTAGGTTCAGAATTTATTATCAATTTCTATTCTAAACATCTCTGTGTAATAATGTGCCTCAAAGACTTTGTTGGTGAACTTCCCAGACTGACGAGACCCGCAGCAAATATTGGCTTGACAGCAAAAGCCTAAGAATTCTGCTTGAATGCATGGTGCCTTCTCTTGCTTGCAGGGAACCTAAAAACAAGCCATAGACACTCCCCTGTTTGGACTTTCCACACATGTGCTTTGCAGATGTGTCATTATCCTATCTGCCATCTGCTTTTCCATTATGGAAAATGAGATATATTGACAAAATCCTGATTGCAGCCCATACTAGAAATTTGAGAACATTTTTAAAATGCTATTTTATTTGAGTAATAATTTTGGATACCCCTAGGAATTTGGCCTGTCACTTTTTTTTTTCTTGGTTGGTTTTGGTGACAGTTGTAAAAGAGACAAATAATGCTCTTATTTAATAGGCAATTTGTTCTCCAGAAGGTTCTCTTATTACATGTCTTTTTGTATTTATACATAAACATTTAATTTAGCAGTGAATTATTCTCCATATTTTCTCCAGACTTTTCATCTTTGTAGCTGTGCAGAAAAATATTGCTTTTTAAATTTCTTAGATTAATATTCAATAACAACCTACTTCTTTTTTATTATTTATTTATTTATTTCTAAAACACTCACACTGGTATTTGACAGTGAAGTAATCTTAATTTGTTCATTTGTTCTACTACTCCCACACTATTGTAATTCAGCTCCCATGGAGCGTCAGCAGAAATCTATTTATCAGCTGCATCTTGTTCAACATACCATTGCAGGGTTCCTAAACAGCAGCAACAAAAATCACATTCCATTACATTCTATCTGACATCCACTGGCTCCCAGATTGCGACAAAATTGTTTCTGTGGCATTGTCTGTGGCTTTCTCTTCTCTCACTTTTACTACCATATGTTTTTTCTTCACTTTTAATCAACCTCAGCATATTCTGAACAAGCAAAATCCAAATTTCTGTTTACCCCCTACAGACCATTAATGAAGGTCTCATTTTTATGTAGTTTTTTTCCTATAGCTTGGCTGTAAAGAAGTAATATATATATACAAATGTATTATGCTGTATGAAGGTAGATGATGCAAGAAAGAGGAAGGAAGGGGAAAAAAGCTTCAAATTCAGAGAAAGACCTTAAGGATAAAACTGAAAAACAGGAAATATAATGAAGGTACTCTTTATAAGACATTGCATATGAGTCCTAAACACATTACCATCATCTGTGCTACCATTACTTCTGTCCCCAAAAAATCCTCAGTAAAGAAAGTTTCAAGTAACATCAAACAGAAGGATGATTTCAAGAAGATCAAAAAGTTATAATCAGCATATTTAATCAATGCTTCTGAGTGTATTTGCAATAGAGGACAGTAACTGTTTGGCACAGACAATGAGAATACTTTATCCTAGACTGCAGAGTCTGTGTGGCAAAAGGATTAAGTTAATTGGGGACATTCAGAAGAAGCAAATCTCCAGGATCAGGCAGAATTCAAGCCAAGTTATTTACAGGACAACAGAACTAATGTCATTCACAATGGAGGGAGATCAAAAATGAAGGTCTCTAAAGACTAGGAAGGGGAAATAAAGAAGGAAAAACAATACTATCGTTTGCAGCCACTGAAATACAAGTCTGATGAGTAAAACCAGGACTGCAACAATGTGCAATGGGTGAAAGGAATTTTTTAAAGGAAAACAAAAAAAAAACCATTGAGGTTGAAGTTATGTTGGTTTCCAAGTAATGCATTTACCAAAAATAAAAAAAAAAGGTCAGTACTTATTTTATCCTACCTGCTTATTACTATAAGTCAGATGACTTATAACATTGTAGAGACAATGTTAGTGTGTACACACAGTGCCACTAAAATTCTCTACATGAGACCTCCCATTCACCAAACCCAGCAGTACCTGAAGACTAGTCCTTAACACCATTTTGATATGAGGGATATCTCAAACATTATACTGTGTAGGATCAAGATCTATTGTTTTTAGGGTATCAGTAGTGTTTCACAATAAGTAACATGTAAGGTATTTTAAATTTCAAGCCATTCAATGGAATTATTCCTCAAGGAAATAAGCTGCTGCTACTATGCATCACCATTTTATTTCAAATTCATAAATCTGTATTGATTTTCTGTGGCATATAATATTTGGGTAATAGCTCAAACAAAACCCATCTGGCATATTCAGCTGGGGATGCTGAATTTAGTGAATCAGACTGAAAAGTTACAATATGCTGTGTCAGAAACAGCATGTCAGCTATTCAAGAGGTAATAATTAAGGGCACAAAAGGAAAGAGAAATAAAACCATAATTTAAATAGAAAAAGATGAAGTAACAAAACAAAGTAAGAGTTTATTGCACAAACACATGTATACAATAAGGGTCTAGGTTTGAGGAAGAAGAACGCTTAATAACTAATAAATATATGGGGTGGCACTTGATTTACAAAGCCAAACAAGAAATTTACTACACCATAGAAAGCAGAGAGATATTGCTTGGATTTCCTAACCTGTATTCTAAGTACTAAAATGAGTGCTGCAGATATGTGATATTCATGAAGTTCCTGCAGTGGAAGGAATCACCACATTTGCTTATAATTTAGTGTTTAGTTCAATGATAAATGGAACAAAATAAAAATATATCTAGAGTAGCTATAGAATCTTCTATTAGAAATCAGAAAATTACATTTGTCAAGTATCACCCTTTGATCTCCTCTTAGGCAGGAATGAATATGTAATCTTTCATTCCTAGTCAGTTTTTGGCAAAATAAGTTCAGCAAAATTAATCTGTTAGTAAGTAATGAGTAAAGAAAACTAAAGTACATTTAATTTTTCCTCTTTTATAGCAAGTGGCACAAGGCCAGTTAATCATATAGTAAGGCTGTTGTCACAACAAAAATTGGTAAATTATGGTTTTGGAAAGGTGTAGTTAAAGGTATGGAACAATGGCAAACATTTGATCAGCCTCTTAAGCCAGGCTGGAACATGTATATAAGAACTGCTGGTGTTTTGCAGTGTGGAGTGCACCTCCAGATAACAGCATTTTATGACGATACAGAGAGAAATTAAATATTATATGTGAAATAACTTATAGTTTTCTTTTGTATCAGATGAGACATACTCTGTCAGAAACACGGTTCTAATATGTCCATAAATTACCAGTTTGGCATTTTGGTTTTTTGTGGGGTCTTTTTGTTTTTTGTTTTTTGTTTTTTTAAATTTTTGTTTGGTGTGTTCGTTTTTCTTTCTTTTTTTTTTTAATAGACAATGAAATATAGCAGGGAACCTGGAGAGGATGGGAGCTTTTAGAGAGTAATTATTTAAGCTGTCTTAAACACTGCATAGGAGATAGGCTATATGCCTGAGCTATATGGCAGTTGAATACAATGGGAATTTATATTACTGATTTAAGATAAAGAGATTTAAATTTGGGGAAAAATGAACAATACTTTTGCAACTACAAGAGTACATATCTTACCATGACTGCACCGAAGTTAGTAATTCAATGGTTAGATAAGATTTTCAAACAAAGAAAAGATTTCAAGTACCTTCCAACCACAGCTTCTAATCTTAACACTGTAACAGCTTGATGTATTGGTGAATTAAGATCTATACTGGCACAATATCTCTGTGCTTTATCCTGGCTCTCAATTCATAATAATTTTTTAGATTACCCATATGGTAAAAGATAAACTTGGTATTACAATTACATTAACTTCTGTTCTTTTTAACAGACATCGTCAAATTTTTATTCAAATATTTGATACAAAAATGAGTAAACTCAAAACTACCACATTGCAAACATTTAAATCAGAAAATCATATTTAATGGTGTAGATTTCAACATCATGGTGGGAGACTGCCATTTGTCCTCTGTTTCATGGGGTTATCAGGATCTTTTGAGGAAATATGAAAAAGAAGTTGAAACATTAAAGCACTTTCATTCTGAAGTAATTTTGTAAGTACAGAGCCATACTGTTTATGATTTCTGGAAAGTCAGTTTGGTTCATTATAAATGAGTAACAAATAACTGAACAGCAAGATAACAAAGAATAAAAAATCTATTTATGTCAAGAGAGAGCTTTATTACTGACTGTATCAAATATAAGGTTCATCCAGTAGAAACTGGGTTTCTCACACTGAAAATTAGTGTGAGGTTTTTGATGTCCTGATTTTTTTTAATAAAATATTTATATAAAATTTAAACCAGAACCTCAACCTTTGAGGATGCATACTTGCGAAGAAAACTTTGTCAGTTTAAAAATCTACTTATTTTCTTTCCTGGAATGTTTCAATTGAAACAAAATTTATACAGGAGAGTACAGAAATTTTGTTTCTCAATTTAAATTAACACCTGAAGTCCTGAGTATACACATAGAGAAATATACATTGCTTATTAAAACCAGTGTGCTAGTTCTCAATTATTGCATTTTAAATATACATCTTTGTTTCAAAACTTTAGTTCAGAACTGAATGTTAACTCATGGGCCTGTTCCCCCATATAATTTAGTCATATGTTTGAACTGTATAAAGAATTTCTGAGCAAGCTGGTATATTCACATTGACTAGCAGTGAAACAGCATTCAGAGGAAAAGATAATTTGCAATTTTTCAGTATTGGCTTGCTTGCAGCTTTTTAGTACTTTATGATGCTTTATTGGATAGACACCAAATACAGCCTAAAAAGGTACATTTTGGAAAATAGGGTTCTAAATAATTTTTGCATTAAGCTAAATCTAAATGTGTTGTTTGAGCACATAATTAGTTTACAGTCATATTTAGAACTCATCTCTTTGACTTTTGCACTTTGCATTTCCTTTATTTTGGAGCACATTTTCAAGTACAGAATTGGCACCAGAGATACAGAGTTAAAAATGAAGCATCAAAAGCGCAGTATAATGTGCTTGCAAATGAGGTTTCCCTCTGCTGAAGCCCAGACAAATTCAGGTGACAGTATGTGTTTATCATATCCTCATGATTGGGCCAGGATTTAACCTAGATGTGGATCCAACTAGAGCGGCTGAGAAACTCTTCTGGACTCACCACTGCCAGGTTGTCAGAGGGCTGCTGAACCAAGAGGGCAATGGTAGCTCTGCAGCCTAACATTCTTTATTATTCCATCTATCTATCTGTCTGTCTGTTGTCCTCTCTATCTATTATCTATCTACCTACCTACCTGCATACCTACTTGCTTATTATTAGTAGCACTTGGTTTGCAATGTTAATGGCACCATGCCCGTAAGGCTCCTATTTTTAAATATTTTTTAATTTTTTAAATGTAGAAGGAATATATGACACATTAAAAAAAAATAAAACAAAAAAGGATAACAAAATATTAAAACAAAAACTACATATATATATTAAAAGACAGATAATTTTATGCGCTAAGGTTAGACCTTGGGAAGGGCTACTATTTTCTGAAATCCATGATCCTGATGAGCTGAAAGGAATTTTTTTTCTCCTCCTGTAGCCAAGTCAAAGCTGCTTATTCTCCTCTTTTATTTTTTTTAATGTTCCTTTTCTAGAGCAAATGTAAAATTGCCTCAATAGATCATGGCCAATGAAATCTGATGTTGAAATGGGAGATTCATAACATTAGCAAAGGGAAATAGATATGTCATGTACTAGGCATAATGTTAGAATTATTATGTAAAGAATTTGAGGCTACGTTAATGTATTTCTCTACTCTTCCATGAATACAGACAGGGATTTGTTTGGTTTTTTTTAATTTCTATCGTTTTCCTCACTTAAAATTTTCTTTAAGAGAAGAGCAATGGGAAACTATCAAATCGAGCTACTAAATGTGTTTGAGAACATATTTTTGTATCAGAGATATATTATTTAATTCAATTTCTGTTGAAGTGAGCGAGTAATGGGACATGGCAATAGGATAATTTGCAAAAATTCTACAGCTCCATATGATTATTTTAGGTTTGAAATTTAAGTCAGATTTTTGTGGAAAATTATTTTTAAAGAGTTCTCTTTCTTCCTGTTTGCCTCACTCTTAGAATATTCAGGGTATTATGACTGAATAAGAGATTTTATCTTTTCTCTGCAGGCAAAGCTAATTAAATAAAACAGAACACAGATTTCAACCATAATAAATCTTACTGTATTAAGACTGTGTCACTTTTGTCACTCTTTCAATAAAGCCAGGAGAGATTGATCCCAAAGACTTTTTAATCACTGTGCATGACATTAGAAATATTTGTTCAATCCCACACTATCAAACTGATTGCTTAAACATGAAAATCTATGTACCCTGTATTAACAAGTACAAGTTGGTTTGTTAGTGCAAAAGACAACTGATAGACTGTCATGTAAGCAGTTTCTAATGAGAAACTGATTAGCACTGCTGCAATATTCAAAAGATTATGAAATACAGTCACATTATGCAACAAAGAAAACGGTGCATCTAAATATTCTAAGGATTTTATGATATGACCATGTTAAATGTATTTATGAATAAAATTTTCAGATCTAGGGACTATTTATTAATAACTTTATTATGCTTAATAAGCTTAGTGGTGTCAACATTGTATCTGGAAGAAAGCAATGACTTCAATTCCATGTTCATTTTGTTTCTTATGAATGTGGCCCATCTGAACGTGGCAGGTGCTCCTTGACACAGATCTGAAGATTTTATTCCTTTAAAATCTAGATCCTATGTCTGAAACACTGAAGACAGAATTATAATTTTGCATCAGGTAAAGTTATCTTTCACATCTGCAAGCCAGAGTACTGAGGATTCTTTTTTTTTTTTTCTTTCCCAAGTGTCTGTCAAGTGTTTCTCTATGCATTTGGAAGCTATAGCAGCAAGGAGGTTGGAATTATATTCACACTGCTGAACTGATGCTATTAACAGTCCTTACATTATCCTGCAGGTCACTTACTATAGAGGACAAAGCTGTAAATCTAGTGAGGATCCCTTAGACACCAAGTCAAAGGTTAAAACAGGCTGTAGGGAGCAAACAGCTAAACTGTTCCCATGGGAGCTTTCTATGCACTGTATGATGGTGGGGTATGAGTTTCCACAGCAACCACAGGCTCAGTATCAGAGCATAACCCTCCTAAATTATGCAATATACTTATGATTCCATAAGCCTAGCTAGAGTACTTGTATGGCCTCCTCACCTATTATGGTAGTGAATGCATTTTTCAGGTCTCCTTGCTTCATTTTAAAACTAGATTCCTAAGGAACTTCATAAACCATAACAGCTTTTGAAATTATGTAAGCGACTGGCATGTACACATCAGAAAAACCCATGCACTCATGATCTTGGCAATTTTAGGAATTCATCTTTACATAGGAATTAACAGATTGCCACTAATTTTTACAAGGTGTTGTTTCATAAATAATGGTGAGAAGAACTGGGAAAGGTTTCATTTTCTTTCCTTTGCTCTCATTTATTTTTAAATGAATAAGAAATTTTATGTGTGGTACTATAAAGATGGATGTTCTGCTAATATATCCTTGCCTGTTTCTCCATAAG
Organism: Ammospiza caudacuta; assembly: GCF_027887145.1. Lineage (NCBI taxonomy): Eukaryota > Metazoa > Chordata > Aves > Passeriformes > Passerellidae > Ammospiza > Ammospiza caudacuta. The sequence continues at coordinate 65,621,881 of NC_080594.1, forward strand.
CATATGGGAGGTTAGCCGTACATAAGCAACTTTAAAAAACAGATTTATGGAAATGCCATTACTTATAATATTAAAAATGTGAAGATCTTACAAAAAATTGTTGCTTCAAGCAGTATATAGTCCCAGAGCCTTATATAAATTATAATTTTATAATGCATCAATAATAAGATTAATGACTTATTATTGCGGTCCACTATCACCTAAAGTCGTATTGTCAAAGCTGCTTTGACAAAGCTGAGGAGTTGAACTTTCAACCAGAGAGATTTTATTTTAAATAAATTATAAAAAAAAGGGGAATAAATAGGTGTGATTATTCTTAGAGCAGAGCTAATTGAAGGAAATTAAAAGAAAATTATTATGGTCAGTCTTACTCCAGTTAGCAAAACAAGTATATGCTGAACTTAAACAAAATTGATTTCTGATTAAAATGCATTCCTTATGATATCGCTTCGAGTGTGGAGCTTACTTCAGTTACGCAACTCAACTTGATGCTCCTCGTATAACATAAATTCTGTGTTATGTATCAGGTTGTTATATACATTATATGGTTTGAACCATAAAAATCTCAATAGGAGATTGGCATCGAAAGCCTTACTGAGATCTGTAGATCTTGTACCAGATCTTTCCTTCACAGCTTCATTTTTGGGGGACAAAGATAGAAATAAGTCCCATTTGTCTAAAGTGCAAAAAACAATTAAAATAGCATGCTAAATAGAAACAAGGATTCATACATCAAAGTCTTTCTATTAAGCATATTTTCTTAGAAATCTAACTAGTAGGTAATGGGGACATTTCTTTTCAAAGTTATGCAACACTTCATATGGGTAAATTAAATAGATGTGCATATTACAAAAAGAAGATGCTTTGCTTTTGACCTGTTTACTTTTTTCCCAAAAAATACTTGTGTTCTACAGTTCAAAAAATCTAGATCATAGTTCATGTATTATTTTCCTCCAAATCCTAAAAATTGACTGGAAATCACTGAAATATATCAACTCTAATCAAGGTACCAGAAACACTGACAAAAAAACCTCAACAAAACAAAACACAACAAAATAATGATAATGATAATGAAAATAGAATAAAATTAAATATTTCTAGCATGACTATTGAAAAAATCCAAAGAAATAAAGCTAGGAGTTTTTGGTGTACTCAGTGGTTTTTCTGACAGCACACTACACATAAAAGCAAATTATGATGAATAAGTAAACCTAAATTATCAAAGCCAAAATTCTGTTCTATGCTTCAAGATGTGATTTAAAAGGAATATGTCAATAAAACAAATCAGATAAAAACTTGGAGGCAAGAACTAAGGAACTATTTAGTTTGGGAAGTTTAAATAATACCTGATTTAGGTTGCAGCTGACTTGACTTCTGAAAGTCAAATCATTGAACTTGGGTGTCTTAAATTAAGTTTGCAGAAAACCCACACAAATGATGCAACAAAAAAAGAGCTATCTGTCAATTCTTTATTTTTTATAAATCCAATGCTACATTCTGTATTTTAGAAAGGTAAATATAACACCTAATATTGCAAACATTAATTTATTACATGCTGCACAAGAACTGTATTGTCTCATTTGCAGTTGATACTGAAAGGACTCAATCACTAAATGACCCATCACCATAACCCAGTATATGTTTTAGGCTTTAAAGCCACTTTACAAAATGTCAGGCTTGAAAGCACATTTTTTGCATATTTATTAATTCAAAGAAGTACTTCACATTTTCCAAAATATTGAAATATCTTTTTATTTTTGGGGGGGTGGTGAAAGTTTTGTGTTCCTTGGTTGGTTGGTTGGTTGGTTGGTTGGTTGGAAGGAGAGAGGGAGGGAGGGAGGGAGGGAAGGAAGTGGCGGAAGGAAGTGTCGGAAGGAAGTGTCGGAAGGAAGGAAGGAAGTGTCGGAAGGAAGTGTCGGAAGGAAGTGTCGGAAGGAAGGAAGGAAGTGTCGGAAGGAAGGAAGGAAGGAAGGAAGGAAGGAAGGAAGGAAGGAAGGAAGGAAGGAAGTGTCGGAAGGAAGTGTCGGAAGGAAGTGTCGGAAGGAAGTGTCGGAAGGAAGTGTCGGAAGGAAGGAAGGAAGGAAGGAAGTGTCGGAAGGAAGTGTCGGAAGGAAGTGTCGGAAGGAAGGAAGGAAGTGTCGGAAGGAAGGAAGGAAGTGTCGGAAGGAAGGAAGGAAGTGTCGGAAGGAAGGAAGGAAGGAAGGAAGGAAGGAAGGAAGGAAGGAAGGAAGGAAGGAAGGAAGGAAGGAAGGAAGGAAGGAAGGAAGGAAGGAAGGAAGGAAGGAAGGAAGGAAGGGGAAAGAAGAAAGAAAACTTTCTTGCTTTGTACAAATCCTAAATTGAGCTGGAATCGACTTGTATCAGTCACAAATGATAGTAATGCATTCACTGTTCATTGTAATAACTTATCACTGTTCAGACTTCAGAGCAATGTGCTAAATCCATGTAATATTATTGGACTCTTTATCTCTCACTTGAATCTCTGCAGCAGCTGACTATGATATATCAACATTTTGAAAATTCACAATCAAAACTCAAGTAAAAAGAATTTTTTTTGTGTGAAAATTTTTACCCATTTTATTGAACATGGTATAAAAATAAGTTACAGGAGTTAAGAGATAAAAATAGATCTTATTTTACCTGAATAAAACTTTTGTCACATATTTCTTTTGAAACTTGTAAAACCCCCTCTAATGCCCTTGTTGCATCCTCGCCTGTTCTGTGTTCTCTGACTTTTCTGTCATTCTTTCTTCATTTTTCCAATAAAAAGTGTCATTTCCTTAGGGCAAAGGTTACTTTTTATCTTCTCTAGTCATATTCTGTTCTGTTCACTTACATGGGTTGGCCTGATACAAAAATTCTTAGGGCAAAAAGCAGAAAAAAATATATAAGCTCCTACTACTACTACTACTACTACTACTACTACTACTACTATTATTATTATTATTATTATTATTATTGTTACTACTACTATTACTAAACAAACCAGTTAGTAAAGATCTAGATTTCTTGAATTGTTAAAGCTACTCCAGATGTTCTGCCACATTCATCTCATAAATTTCAACAAAATATTTAACTTCTGAGATCAATTTTGGGACAAAACAAAGGTTTCAGATGAGAATATAAAAATATCATATAATAATTTATATAGAATATAAAAATTGTATATAACATTTATTTTATATATATTTTATTTTATTTATATAATTTTATATAAATATAAAAATTTATATAAATTATATAATAATTTATATAGAATATAAAAATATATAACATATACACAAGCTAGGTACTTTTTAATATAGAAATGTTTAATTAGGTTGTATGGTGATTTTTATATAAATTATCTATAATGTATTTGTATACATGTTATCATCTTTGATGTATTTTTTTCATTGTGTGATAATGAAAAATAAAAGTAAGTTTTCCTGTTAACAGGCCCCTAAGCCCTCTGTCTTTAATATGCTTTATTTACAAAACTGACTTGTACACTTTACTTGGAAGAATCTGGTTAATGATAAAGTTTGTCCATGATTAGTCACATTTGCCTTAGTTCTTATTTGCAGATGAATTATAAGTGCCTTTTCATCTGTCTTTTATTAAAGATCTAAGAATCTGTTTAAAAAAGTGCTGTAAACATTCAGGTAAAAAAGTGCTTTTTTTTTTCTTCATTCTATTTTGTCAAACTTGAATGAAACTTAAAAGCTGGTTGTCCTATTCCTAAAGACACAAAGAACTGAAGATTTTTGGAATTGCAAAGACCAGTTCTGAAAAAAAGTAATTTAAACCATATGCCTGCATGGTGCTCATTTCCTAATGCAGTATTCAATAATATTTTCTTTTGTGATCAAATTTGAGTAAGAGATAATCTTTGTGATCGTGTAAAGGGTGTGATCAGCTGGTGATGCCCACCCACTTTTGTACAGTTTTGTATGCGCTACAAAGTCTGAGCCAGGCAGTGTGCACTAATCTGAGTAAGATAAACCAAGAGGATCAAAACTTCTATTTTTCAAAGTCTTTTAGAACTGGTAAAGATTTCACCAGCTCACATTGATTTTATGGCACTGTGTCCTGCTTCTAATGACTAAGTCTGGTAGATTTTCACTTTTTATCAACCCAGACAGATAAGTGATATTAAAAAATAAAGAGAAAACTTGTTTTTATTCTTCATTACATACTGAAAAAAAGTATTACTTTAAAGTTAGAAGAGCAGAAAAAATCAGTTAAATTTATGATCTCCATTAACAATCAAATTAAAACTAACATCACTATAAGGCAACATATAGAATCCCAAATGTATTGAAAAGTTTTAACAATTACTGAACTTTCAACTTCTGCCTAGAATTTTCTTTATTTCGCTGGGAATAGTAGCTACTGAACAGGCAAATAAAACTTGCTAGGATTTCTCTCATAAGATTTATTTATTCACTTTTAACAAATCAGCAGGAATATAGGCACGGTTATTGCTGAAAGGATTTTAGACTAGAGTCTCCTGTGACAGAATTGAATTGCAAACTTTAATTATCTGTTCTAAAGTGCTATACTATCAACAAATATAACTGTATAGAGTAAATCAGTAAGTTTTCTTCGTCAAAGATTTTTTTCTCCAACTTCTGGCTATTGGGACTACTGACACAATTTTCCATGTCTGACGAAACCAAAATTCAGTCAGTAAGGCGCTGCTGTTTTCATATTTGGCTTCTAGATGCTCCAAGTTATTAAGCAATTGATAATAGTTGCTCTCTCAGGTGTTCTTGGAATCTCAAATGAGAACTATTCTGCTCATGTCCAGGAGAATTGACATTTATATTTTATTTTTGCACTTTCCTCTGGAAAATTATATTTTGCTTCTTGATTTCCTCACTCAGTTGCCTTCACACTGATTAATTTTGAAGGTCAGCCTCAGAATAAGCATTTCAAACTCTTCAGATGAGATAGAGAAAATCTTGAGAGTGCTTCTTTACACATTTCAGAATAACTTATGCTGTCCAGAGCATAGGATGTCCAAAGGTCTTTTGTATGGAATAACGTTCAGCTGAGAAAATCTTGAGGAAGAGTAAAAACCTGAACTCAATCCCACTTCATGGTCCATAGCATCTAATGCAGCTGAAAAACAGTGTTTTCCAGAAATCTTCATTTTCCTGTTGGTGTGGAGTGTTCTATATTCCACTGACACATACCAGACAACCTTCAAAGATCAGCAAAGAACTGTGTCTTTCCCTGCTCAGTTTTCTGGATCTCTGTATATTTTGTGGAGAGCTTGCAGGGTTACAGGAGGTTGAGCAGACAGGATGGAGCAGGGCAGGGAAAGTGATACTGCTCACTCCTGTGCACCCCTGGGTGGAACCAAGGAAGAGCAGTGAAGGTGAAACATGCATATGCATGAACATGCAGATGACATGTGGTGCATTCTTTAAACAAATTCAGACAAACAAAAGGAAACTGGCTGTTGCCACATCATCCCTGAAGCTTTTCTTTGGAGAACAGCCTCCCTCTACCCATGTACTAAATTCTGAGTGCCTCCCAATGCTGTTTGCATTTCTGGCCTTTTAATTAATTTTATAGTAGAAACCTGCTCAGTACTTGTTGCTTGCAACATGTGTTCTGTTTCATTTGTTCATGTCACACTTGTTTAATGAGATTTACTTTCAGTTAAGACATTGTTTAGGTAGACTATGAATGGCAAAACTGTCCATGTAGCAGCAGCTGTTCTAGTCAAGGAACAAATATATCTTAATACAATTTCACTGAACACCAAAAAAATTCAGAAGTGATATACTGGGTATTTTACATGAAACTGGTAAAAGTCTCATGAAGGACGTAAAAAAGATCATTCTTTTATTTTTTATTTTGGAAAAAAAGTCACATTCAACTGTGTTAATTCAATTGTTATTACTTGCAATTTTACAGTAATAAGGATGGAGCCTCCAGCTTTCTTAATCCTGTGCTGATATATAAGCTCACCTCCCAAGAGATTTTTTTAAAACAGTGAACATATAAAGAAGATAAATTTTAAAGAGAGTTACTGTAACTAGATATAAAAATGTGTTTGTGTTTATTGCTTAATAGAAATGGAGGAATTCTGTCCTTTCAACCCCTGAGTGGCCAAATTTTGATAGTATCAAACAGCCTGATGCCTATGCTGAGGAGCATTCTCTCTCTAGATATGTAGAGACTTGATGAGCTCTGTATCCATATCTCTCTGTAGAACACAAACTATAATTAATTCAACAAATGCAAGATTCAATATGAAATTGAGAACAGCCCTCTGGATGAAAGGAAAAATGAATCTGCATCTTCAAGGTGGAAGATCTAGCCAGTACAGAAAAACAGGAAAACCACAAAATTCTCTCAATCTATTGTACCACAACAGTAATTAAGTAGTCTCTTAACCTGGGAATAAGGGTTGTCACATAGACTTTAGATAAAACATTTCCATTTCCATGTTTAATCAATGCCTACATATTTTTTTTTTAGGAAATCACTGTCAGAAAAAACAATTTAACCACCACACTTCAGATTGTCTCTTCCACAAATCAAGCATATATAATTGTTCTATGCAAATTAGTAAAACCATAATTATTGTAATTATGTCTCACACAGCTGGCATTAATTATGGGTGGAAACTCTCTGCAAGCTTTCCAGCAATTGTTGTGTGCACTGAATCACAGAAGATTCCACGGAAGAGTTCAGCAGAACCACATGCTAAGGAGTCCAGTTATGTGACCAAAAGTAAGACATCTATGTCCTGAGGAACTCAAGTTAAATCCTTTCCGTAGCATTGAATCACCAGAGAATTTACGGAATCACCAGAAAAATCCAAAGAAATTGCTAAATGTTAACAGAAAAGAAATATTTTTTCTAAGGTTTAATGAAGCATTAGTGAGTGAAAAAGTCAGAAGAACATACTAAAAAACAGTGAATAACTTGCTGTTTCCGAGGACTTATCAGTTGGAGTGGATGTGGAGCAACATTCCTGTGAAAAAATAAAGTATAGTCAAAGTCAAGAAAAGTAGCCCTACAAGAGGGCTTCCTCTCTTTCCCCTTCTCTCCCTTGCTTCCTTTCCCCTACACACTTAAAATGACAAAATAAAGTCTGCATTGTTGAACTGGCATTTGGTTTCGTTTGCACCTTGGTTGGGGCAGAGGACTTTCAACATCAAATGGTAATGCTTGCCTTGCGTTCCTTGTCATCTTCCCTCATTACTTAAAATAGATTCGTTGTGGGACTCAAATAATTTATGGTTGATTGCTGCCTGATCTTCGATTCCCAAAAATTGTGCTGCACCCTTTGAAATTGTTTCTGTCTCAAAACTGAGATATCTGAAAACCCTTCTGCTACATCAGCCTCGTACAGACATGGATATGGAGGCTAAAGAATGTTTCACCCTTGCCTCCTACTCTGGCTTTCCTTTGTGGCTGATCATCTTATTTAGCTATTGCATAGTTACCTTTTGGTTCAATGACATTCTTTTGTAAAATTGCCCTTATTATTTCAAGTCAAATTTGATAAAATAGAGACAATAATTTTATTTTTTAACTTGTATTTTAAATATTTTCAAAAAATGATGGTCAAATATAAGATGAAAAATGAAATATTATATTTGGATTTCTCATATTTGTGTGGTTAGTAATTGTCTTCCCATTTTCAGATACTTTCAAAAAAGCTCTTAGCCTTTCTGAAATTTGAATTTTATTTGTCTGTCGCAGACATTTCTTCACAGAAATCCTTTCTTTCGGATTTCTGTGTCTTTTGGAGGCCAGAGGCCTCCGAAGAGAACATAAACAATTATTATCAGCTGCTGGGGAATGCAACAGGGGCACCTATTTTGATTGGTGATTGGTTCATGTTCCCATGTTTATAATTAAGGGCCAATCACCAGTGCAAGCCAGGGGACTGAGTCCTTGAACACAACTTTGTTATAGATTCTTTTCTATCTATTCTTAGCCTAGCCTAGCTGCTCTGAAAACCTCTCTCTATATTCCTATTAGTATAGTCTTAATGTATTATATATAATATCATAATAAATAAGCCTTCTGATTGAAGAAACAAAATTCACCGTCTCTCTCTCACCAGCTGCGACCCACTCAGGCGCGGTAATTTTTGTCTAGTTTCATCTTCCTTGTAGTACTTGTTTATTTCTTTGGTTTTTTTATCTTAATATGAGAACAATTTATTGTATCCATTACATGCCACATTGATGAAGACAAGTAATTATTGCATACATATATTGATGATACATATATTACATAGCTGCATGCATTTTGATGACATTTATAGCTAAGTTAACAGTTTATATTAAATTAGTATCTTGAAAATCCTATTTAGAATAAGGACTCATTGCAATGAATAATTTTCTGCATCAGGTGTGGGAAGGTACTAATATATGGAAATATGTTTTGATATGCCCAAGAATATCAATGCCACAGCATGAATGTGGGTGTACTTGATTTACTTCATCTATTTTGTTATGTTTAGTTAATTTATATTTGTTATATTTAACAAGTTGCCATTCCAGAATTGGTATGGAGAAATTCTGTGGGGAAAAAAAGAGTTAGCTCAATTTATACCAAATTTATTTTCTTGTTAGTTACTTCCAGAAGGAACCATCAAAATATAGGCAGTATAAGGAAAAATGAATATTCTCTCAGTTTTTATTGGTTGCCTTCTCCCAGCACAGTGGGTTCATGTCCAAGAATGTGCATGCTTAACAGATTGCTTCAGACTCTAAGTCATTAATCACTTCCTAGGAAACCAATATGCTACATTGAATTTAACAATTTAATACTATAACTGAATTATATTCAATTTCTTTAACATAAAATGACAGAAACATGAACACTGTGTTCCAGTCACTGTTATTCCTATTGACTCCTTGACCAGACTCTTTAGGGGATGCTTAATTTCTTAAGGCAACATGCTTTACAATCGGTGAAAAGGTGTGCTTTCAATGGAATCAGAACTAGGCAATTCCTGAATTTCAGGATCTGATCATAAAATTGTCCAAAAAGAATACAGTATTTTCTGTTCATTGTGTGTTTCGGCATATGATACTATCTAATTTGCATATTGGTAGACAAGGAGGATGATAAACTGACCATTCTTCATTTTCTAGTTTTGGTAATTTTTGTGGGGTTTATGACACACTTGCTTGTACTTTATTTTTCTATCACCAGCACATAAAAAAAAATTCACCCTTGACTGCTGACACTTTGTCAAGGAAAATTTCAGTGAACTTCTCTGAAAAGTCATGTCAACCTAGTCTACTTAGAAAAATCTCTAGTTATCTCTACACTCTACAGTTTTTAGAAAGAAAATGAGGCCAAGCTCGCAGGGAGTAATAATTTCTAACTTTTATTTTTTTTTTTTAACATGCTGTAATTACAAAAAAAATTTAGTGAGCTTCTCTTGGAGTTGCAAGAAGAAAGAAACCTCAAAACCAAGGGTCCTATTTTTGACCCCACTTCTTGAGCTTATGAAGTTATACATCTAAACTGTAACACACTGCAGTGGAACGTTGCTGTGAAAAGTCACAGTTTTGGTTCTGCCTCAGAGAGGTCAGAACTGAAACTTTTGTTCCTTTTTGTAGTTTGTGCATGGACACCTGTGGTGTTTTCTCCAACTTTTACCACTGAGAACACGTTGAGACATATGCTGCAAATGTTATTAATGTTATTTCCTTACGGTAAGGCACATATTTTATGAGCCGGTTTATGAGAAGTTATTAATACAAAAAAAATGGCTTTAAGGATAATAACAGTAGCTTTATTATTAGACAAAATACACTTTTTATTAAAGAAAAAAAGAAACCCAACAGGCCTTATTATTGTGTTGGCCCAATCATTGAAAATAACACATGCATCTCAGTTATCATAAGTTTTTTTGGTTTTTTGTTTTTCTTTAAATATTTGAGAACTCTGAAAATCTGAAATTTCTGATCAGATGGCCTTTCTGATCACTAACATTCTTTACAAGTAAAGGGATCCATCCATCAGGGGATCCCACATCTCTACTGGTTACACATTTTTCACTGACTGAAGCTCAGTTGCCAAATAGCAGAAGATTGTGCATTTCTTGCAAATAATGAGAAACATTCAGCAGCTCTTCAATGAAAGCAAGGCACACAATTTTAGCTTTTTTTTTTTTTTTTTTGATTACTAGTTTCTTATTGTACTGGGCTGAACTGGTTAACATGGAGTGTGAAGGTAAGATGTGACAGAAAGATTTTCTTTGCTTGTTTATTTCCCCATTTCAGCCAGAACTCACTTGTGCTTTGGTTTGGCAATTTAGGTCTCAAGGAAGGCAGAGACAGACCATAGGAATTGCACACTGCAGTCTGCTAACTGACAGAGGAACAGCCAGAAAGCTATTCAAGATTAAGAAAAAAAAAGAAAAAAATCTCTGGGGTGAGGAGCTTGGGCACTGGGGTCAGCTACAACCATAAATTTAGCTTCTGCAGAGGCTTGTTAAAAACTACAAAGACAAAAAACATTCAGGGGATGAACTCATCCTATTTCAAGCTTTTGCAGATGGTTGATTCTCTAGGTACACCACATTTATGACCACCAGCTGAAGTATTGTCATTCACCTTGAAACAGCCAGCCAAGCTCGTTCCACTAAAGGCCTTGATGATGCCCTTTTATGTTCTTTTCCAGCTCCTCTTATATTTTTTTTTCTTTTCTCACATACACAGGTGGATATTGAATGAATTATTTGAGAGTATTGTTGCGAAAGAATTTCAGATGATTGGGAAGTAAGAAAAAGAACTTGCCCTCAGGATGTATCCTGTCTAACTTCTATTCTAATTTGATATTGGGTTCAATGTCACATGAAATAACAATTCAAAACTGTTACTAACAAAGTTCACTTCTATTATTTTTCTTTGGACAGCTGTTGCTGTGCTGCATGAGGTGCTGAGAGTGCATCGTATAGTCTATGTTTTCTATTTCTTTTGAAAACCAAAAAGTATCATGAATTTCTATTCTTCTTCTTTGTCTTTTGTAGTGGTTAAATAGATAAAGAAAATGAGTGTAGAACTCCCCTTCTGACCAATATATTACATAATTTATGCTACAATTGTGGTTTTCACAGATATGAGAGATTACTGTTATTACAACATACCATGGTTTGTTTACTTATTTTTTTCTTACTAGTCACACATTTTTCTTTCTTCCTTGGAATGATAGAACATGTGTAATGATAGAGCATGTGTAATATCCATTTTAGTTCCTCCAAATTATTTATTAATTTTGCTATTTATTTTACTGCTGGTTTAATTTTTTTTCTTTTTTTTTTTTTTCTTTTATATTTTCCAATAGCTTCTAAACTTTTGGAAATAGTTACAGTGCTAGAACCACTTTTCATTACATCAGATGGCTATATTTAGAAAAGTTATTAATCCACATGTCTACATCGAAGAATAGTGGAAGGAAAGGGAGCAGGTGGTGGAAGGCAGGCAGATATGCAAATGGAAAACATGAGGGAAGGAGTAAAATAAAAAAATTAAAACAAAAACTCAAAAATTCTACTGTAAAACAAATACTCTAGCCAATTGCAAGGTTTGGGATATATTTTTAAATAATGGGAAGTGAAAAGGAAAAAATCATCATTGAACAGGGAAATTAAGGAAAAAAAGAAAACTTCTCTACTTTTCCTTCCAAGAAAAAGGTTTATTCCAGCATTACCTATTATGTATTTCTTTTAACAACTCTTGATTTGGCAACTGGTCACAAGCATTCCTATTGCAAGGTATGCACATGAGAATGCAGAGCTTATAAAACAGAACTGGTTGAAATGAAGAGTTTCAGAGTGGCAATGCTTTAAAAAACATTTTTTAAAATTCCTCTTTAATATGATTTCATTATAGGACAACATGGAAAAGTGATTCTTTATGCGTCATTAATATCTTTGCCTGACAAAGATTATCCATCAGCAGTTGTTGAAGATGTCTGAATGCTATTAATGATACATTACTACAACTTCTCCCACTACTTTTCTAATACCTTCAAGACATTTACATTCATGAGACAGATACTATTTCTGGTCAGAAAGAAAGAAACTTGTCTCAGACATGTAAAGGTAATAATCAAGCATGCAGACAGCAAAAAAGATTCATCAGTCACCTCCCATTAGCATATACCTACAGAACTCTTCTGATTTATTTTTCCAGGCTCATCTTCCAACACATCCAAGCAACCTCACTTCAATTTAAATTCAACCTAGCAGCAGATGTTAGTCTGAAAGATGATATGGGACAGCTATTTGTAACTCTGCCAACATGAACAATGTACATAAGTTTCTTTTTCCTCTTCCTACATAAGGACATGCCTAATCTTTCTGACCTTCCTAAAAGGACCATCAACCCCATTTTACATTGTGGCCCCTCTGAATAAAACAATTCTCAAAATGCAATGAGATTTCTTCCACTAATTATAGTACATGCTTCATAACCAGAAAGTGTTAACTGATAAAACAGCTACTGGCATCTAGTGGGACACAAACAGAGGCTCAGCAGACACTCCTGATGCTTCTCCCCTTATGAATGTTTGAAACTACCAAAATGTTCACTTGCTTTCTCAGGGAAGTTTCCACATTGTCAATAAATTAAGTTCCCTATGTCATATCCCAGCAGACAGGACAGTTCTTGAGAAAATAAACCAAGAAAGGTAGGTCAAGAGGACAAAAAGAGAGGAAAAAATATTCTTTACAATTAATATATAAAAATATAGAGATGAAAATTAAAAGAAAAGAAAATGAGGTGTTACAGTATATTGAGTGTTCCCGCTCCTACTGGCCAGATCATTTTCCAGTGAGCCAGAGGAGCCTGGTAAAGGAGCTGGTGCTTGTTGCCAGGCTCTCCCCAGCCTCCTCAAATGCAGCAGCTCTTTGAGCTGCACCAGCTTCTGCAGTGGCGGTCTTCATTGTCATAACCATTGTTTCAAAGAAACTGTGAGATTTGTGATGGGGCAATTTTAGTCAGCACCAACCATGTTCTAGATGAAGGGATTTCAAATGTCATGTCTATTCACCCAGGAGTTCATGTAACAACTTCTGCTGCAGGCTTGTGTCCGAAGGGCTCTTATGCAATGAACCTGCCAGCACAACTGAAGATGGAATCTCAATGTGAGCCTAGCTGAACATTCCATAATCTTGGTCCTGAGAGCTGGTAGATCCAGGCATTTGCACACTGTAGGATAAAAATCAAAACAAACCTAGAACATTCAATGAACCTAGACAAAAGTTCTGTTGGAAGGAAGGAAGGAAGTGGTGGAAGGAAAGAAGGAAGAGGCGACAGGAAGGAAGTGGCGGAAGGAAGTGGCGGAAGGAAGTGGTGGAAGTGGCGGAAGTGGCGGAAGGAAGTGGCGGAAGGAAGGAAGTGGTGGAATGAAGTGGCGGAAGGAAGTGGCGGAAGGAAGTGGCGGAAGGAAGTGGCGGAAGGAAGTGGCGGAAGGAAGGAAGGAAGTGGCGGAAGGAAGGAAGGAAGTGGCGGAAGGAAGTGGCGGAAGGAAGTGGCGGAAGGAAGTGGCGGAAGGAAGTGGCGGAAGGAAGGAAGGAAGTGGCGGAAGGAAGGAAGGAAGGAAGTGGCGGAAGGAAGGAAGGAAGTGGCGGAAGGAAGTGGCGGAAGGAAGTGGCGGAAGGAAGTGGCGGAAGGAAGTGGCGGAAGGAAGTGGCGGAAGGAAGGAAGGAAGGAAGGAAGGAAGGAAGGAAGGAAGGAAGGAAGGAAGGAAGGAAGGAAGGAAGTGGCGGAAGGAAGGAAGGAAGGAAGTGGCAGAAGGAAGGAAGTGGCGGAAGGAAGTGGCGGAAGGAAGGAAGGAAGGAAGGAAGGAAGGAAGGAAGGAAGGAAGGAAGGAAGGAAGGAAGGAAGGAAGGAAGGAAGGAAGGAAGGAAGGAAGTGGCGGAAGGAAGGAAGGAAGTGGCGGAAGGAAGGAAGGAAGTGGCGGAAGGAAGGAAGGAAGTGGCGGAAGGAAGTGTCGGAAGGAAGTGTCGGAAGGAAGGAAGGAAGGAAGGAAGTGGCGGAAGGAAGTGGCGGAAGGAAGTGGCGGAAGGAAGGAAGGAAGGAAGTGGCGGAAGGAAGGAAGTGGCGGAAGGAAGTGGCGGAAGGAAGGAAGTGGCGGAAGGAAGGAAGGAAGGAAGGAAGTGGCGGAAGGAAGGAAGGAAGGAAGTGGCGGAAGGAAGGAAGGAAGGAAGGAAGGAAGGAAGGAAGGAAGGAAGGAAGGAAGGAAGGAAGTGGCGGAAGGAAGGAAGTGGCGGAAGGAAGGAAGTGGCGGAAGGAAGGAAGGAAGGAAGTGGCGGAAGGAAGGAAGTGGCGGAAGGAAGGAAGGAAGTGGCGGAAGGAAGGAAGTGGCGGAAGGAAGGAAGGAAGTGGCGGAAGGAAGGAAGTGGCGGAAGGAAGGAAGTGGCGGAAGGAAGGAAGGAAGGAAGTGGCGGAAGGAAGGAAGGAAGGAAGGAAGTGGCGGAAGGAAGTGGCGGAAGGAAGGAAGTGGCGGAAGGAAGGAAGTGGCGGAAGGAAGTGGCGGAAGGAAGTGGCGGAAGGAAGTGGCGGAAGGAAGGAAGGAAGGAAGGAAGTGGCGGAAGGAAGTGGCGGAAGGAAGGAAGGAAGTGGCGGAAGGAAGGAAGGAAGGAAGGAAGGAAGGAAGGAAGGAAGGAAGGAAGGAAGTGGCGGAAGGAAGGAAGGAAGGAAGGAAGTAGCGGAAGGAAGGAAGGAAGGAAGTGGCGGAAGGAAGGAAGGAAGTGGCGGAAGGAAGGAAGGAAGTGGCGGAAGGAAGGAAGTGGCGGAAGGAAGTGGCGGAAGGAAGTGGCGGGAGGAAGTGGCGGGAGGAAGTGGCGGGAGGAAGTGGCGGGAGGAAGTCGCGGAAGAAAGTGGCAGAAGGAAGTGGCGGAAGGAAGTGGCGGAAGGAAGGAAGTGGCGGAAGGAAGGAAGGAAGGAAGGAAGGAAGGAAGGAAGGAAGGAAGGAAGGAAGGAAGGAAGTGGCGGAAGGAAGTGGCGGAAGGAAGGAAGGAAGGAAGGAAGTGGCGGAAGGAAGGAAGGAAGTGGCGGAAGGAAGGAAGGAAGGAAGGGGCAGAAGGAAGGAAGTGGCGGAAGGAAGGAAGTGGCGGAAGTGGCGGAAGTGGCGGAAGTGGCGGAAGTGGCGGAAGTGGCGGAAGTGGCGGAAGTGGCGGAAGGAAGTGGCGGAAGGAAGGAAGGAAGCAAGGAAGGAAGCAAGGAAGGAAGGAAGTGGCGGAAGGAAGGAAGTGGCGGAAGGAAGTGGCGGAAGGAAGTGGCGGAAGGAAGTGGCGGAAGGAAGTGGCGGAAGTGGCGGAAGTGGCGGAAGGAAGGAAGTGGCGGAAGTGGCGGAAGGAAGGAAGTGGCGGAAGGAAGGAAGTGGCGGAAGGAAGGAAGTGGCGGAAGGAAGTGGCGGAAGTGGCGGAAGTGGCGGAAGGAAGGAAGGAAGGAAGGAAGTGGCGGAAGGAAGTGGCGGAAGGAAGGAAGTGGCGGAAGGAAGGAAGTGGCGGAAAGAAGTGGCGGAAGGAAGTGGCGGAAGTGGCGGAAGTGGCAGAAGTGGCGGAAGTGGCGGAAGGAAGGAAGGAAGGAAGGAAGGAAGGAAGTGGCAGAAGGAAGGAAGGAAGGAAGGAAGTGGCGGAAGGAAGGAAGTGGCGGAAGGAAGGAAGGAAGTGGCGGAAAGAAGTGGCGGAAGGAAGTGGCGGAAGTGGCAGAAGTGGCGGAAGTGGCGGAAGTGGCGGAAGTGGCGGAAGGAAGGAAGTGGCGGAAGGAAGGAAGTGGCGGAAGGAAGGAAGTGGCGGAAGGAAGTGGCGGAAGGAAGTGGCGGAAGGAAGTGGCGGAAGGAAGTGGCGGAAGGAAGTGGCGGAAGGAAGTGGCGGAAGGAAGTGGCGGAAGGAAGGAAGGAAGGAAGGAAGGAAGGAAGGAAGGAAGGAAGGAAGTGGCGGAAGGAAGGAAGTGGCGGAAGGAAGGAAGTGGCGGAAGGAAGGAAGGAAGTGGCGGAAGGAAGGAAGGAAGGAAGGAAGGAAGGAAGGAAGGAAGGAAGGAAGGAAGGAAGTGGCGGAAGGAAGGAAGTGGCGGAAGGAAGGAAGGAAGGAAGGAAGGAAGGAAGGAAGGAAGGAAGGAAGGAAGGAAGGAAGGAAGGAAGGAAGGAAGGAAGTTCTGTAGTGCTTGGAACATGGTTTTTAAGAACATATTTCAATTGGATTGTTGTCCCATGAGGGAGTTTGAAGATATCATGGAAAAGCAAGGAAGAATTTCATGGTTTATAGAAGAATAATTTTACTGAAGAAGTTTATGTAACAGCAGTAACTTCCTGTAACAGTGACATATATCATCCTGGTTTTCTTCTGGAAATAAATGAAAAATGAAAGTAGTTGATGACGTTTCATTACACTGATGCTTTTATCTATGAAGAATCTGCAACTGCTTTCCCAAAGTTCTGGGAGCTGAGACTGGCTTTCTCTTTCAGGGAGTGGTTATTTCCTATTAAAATACCTCATGGGTCATAAGAACCTTTACACTTGCTTCACCTTCAATCCTTTTGCAGGTGGCTGATTATTTCAATGATAGGTCAGAATCTCTGGGTCAAACTCTCTTTTAGTGTCTCTCCAGAACTAAAGTTCCGGATGGGTTTGATCTCTCTGCACTGTATGGATGGCAATCATTTCCGAAGTCCCTTAGCTTTGACCAAAACAAATGCTACTATCGTATTTGAAATTAGTCGTATGTGTATAAGACAAAGATGCCATATTTTACCATCCTACATTCTTTGAGTAGATATGACCCTGTGCAATTTTGAGGATGCTCTTAGTACCACAGGATCATTTGGATATCTTCACCTATCACAGTCCTTGGACTGCAGTAAATGTAGGACTGCAATTTAGTGAGCTTTAGGGGCAGCAGTGAAGGCAGAAAGATGGCTGCTAGCTTCACTCACCCTTGAAAGAACTCACAGTCCTTTTCCTTTTTAACCTGTCAAATGGGAAGGGGAAAGTCCAATCCTTAAAGGTGACACCAGGGAGTATGTGGTAAATAATGTTGGAAAGGTAGAGGGAACAAAAGAATTCATTTTGTCATCTGACAAAGTCACGTGCTAACCCAGAAATGTGCCAAAACTGGCTTTGATCTTCTTCTATTGTGTTGATATACACATTGAAAAGTTGTTTGTCACTGCTGTCTAGCTTAATTAACCTGGCATACAGTGCTTTCTGCTGCCTTTCCCTGTGTTTTGTGGGCTTTTTATTTTTTTTCAATTCTTTTTGATCTATGTAAGCAAGTGGAATCCCTGAAGCAGTTGAAAAATACAAATGTATACACATATTTCTTCCTGCAATACCATGAGATCTGTTCCCAATGTCCGTTTATCTCTTCCTGCTTTTTCCTCGGCATAGGAATTCCTCTCATACAGCCACTATACTTGTGTTTCAGTAAGTTAAACTTGTGGCTGTGCTGCCTGGCAGGTGAATTGTGGTTGTATTCACAAAAAACCACTTCTATCCTGACTGTATAATGTGGTGTGGACATGATTGCTGTGCAATTCCCTGAAAATTAGGAAATTTTGCATCCATTTCTACAGAGGACTCATCTAACAAAGACATGAGCAGCTTGTGGATACTTGAGAGTCCCAATAACTATGTTAGCTGCTAAAGTTTGAATGCTGAAGTAAGTGAGATTGCCTAATACCAAAAATGGGGTTAGAACATGCCAATGTAAATGTTTAGATGAAAAGTTTCAGTACCCTTAACTAGGAATTTAACATTTATATGTGCATATGCAAGACGTAAATCCAAAATATCTTGGAAATATGAATTCCCCACCCAAGATTCTGGGCACCAGAATGCCATCTAAAATATTTCAAATTTCACTCCTACTATTTAGCAGTTGATGATCACGGTATTTATGCTGTCTGACTCATTCCTCACTTAAGACTTCCCACTTATAAATGCTGAATATGCATATCACCAATTTTTTGTTGTTGTTCATTGTGTGGTAATTTATACTTATCAAAACATACTATTTGCAAGTGGTAGTTAAAATTCACACAGTGGCCCTCCTATTTACTGAAAGAAAATGTGGTTACATTTCAATATACTCTGTTAATGGAATCAGAAAGCAAGTTCTATTTGCTCATAGGCTTTATGTTTACACCAAATACTCAAATGATTAAACCATCCTTTTTAAGTGCAAATCCATTCTCTTTGTCCCCTTGTAAAGACAGTGATATTAATATAATGAAAGGTGCGAGGATAGCTTGTGTTTGTAGACTACTAATTCAGCAGTATAGCTTCTGGAAAATTTTGTCATTTATTGCTGCGCAGGAATTTATAACCTGGAGAAGCTGGTGATAATGGGCTTTACAAACTCCCCAAACCACTGGATTAAAGAATCTGCTGTATTCTGTGTAGTCCCTGAAGCACACTTTAATGGTTCTGCTGAAAGGGTATCAATCATAGAGGAACCATTCCACAAAGTTACACTGAGGCACTCCAGTACTGTTAAATGTTTTCATTTTCTGTAGTGCAATACATTTGTAAAACTCTGTCTAGGAAGCCTAGCAATTAGAATCTTGGCAGCAAAAATCATGCAATTCCTTTTGCTTTGGTTTTAATTTCTGTATCTTTGAACTCCTAAATTTTATGGAGCTCTCCTTCATTTTCAGACATTTTTGTTTCAGCATTTTTCCCCTATGCTTTTCTATTCATAGGTGGGAATTGAAAAGTAGGTATGATTTTCTTTTCATTTATAGGTGTGATATTTTGTTGGGTCTTTTTTTCCAGAGATGAGGATTCATGCTGGTTATTACAGACTGCTGGAAATCTTTCTGCTTTTGGTTACCCATCTGAAAATTTGTATGTTTTCACAGAAAGTATTATATAGTAAGGTATTGTCTTTAAGGAACTTCCCTGACTGGAAAGTTAGTATTTTTTATATATCCTTACCAATAATAAAAGTTTAGAAGTCTAGAAAAATTTAATCAGTCATTCAAGTCCAATTTAAATTAAAAAAAGGAATGCTGTTTATGTCTTCAGCCCTTCCAAAAAAGCCCTTCCAGAAGCTTTTTCTGCAGTTATATCATAGGCTACTCAATTCAAAATTGCCTAATTGTCAATTGATATAACAATCATGACAGTGAGACTATAGTCAACTATAATATGTGAGGGAAAGAACTCACTCCCTTCCTGAGGCTTCAACTCTAGACATTTAAAGTCACATATTTTAGAAAAAAATTGGAAGATACCTCATTTTTCTTCTCAAAAGCTTTGCACAAGGTATTTAAATATTATAAGCAGATATAATGGTTCACTTATAAAAATCTCAGAATTGAGATACCAATTTGCAATCATTAGCAAGATATTTTCAGGCAGGTTAGCCTTCTAGTTTGTTTCACAATCTTAAGGAGGTTTATCCTTTAAATTCTAAATTCTGCAGATATGTAGAACATGCGACTGTCTGCTACAGGTTCTCTCTTCTCTGACTCACATTTCAAAGAATAAATGCAAAAATAATAAGAATTACAGCCAGTGTAATTCTATAAATTGACATTATGGTAATCCATAAGGCTATTACACCAAACCTTGTGTTGTTTCTGAGGCCTTGAAGTAAATGAAAAAGAGACAAGTTCTCTTATGCTGTATAAAAACAGGAAAAATTATAAATGTTTGCAACAATGATGGAGGCTAAGATTTCTTGAGTTTATACAAGTTGCAGTGACAAGATTATATCATTAAGACAAAGACACTGTGCTATGCAACAGCATACTAATGTTTTAGTATGGCTTTAGTTGCTCCAAGTTGTTTGGTCCTTTTCCATTCAGATACACCACCTTGAAGACGTTAGAAAGTTTTGCTAATTTATTTTGCAGGAGGATTTTAAAACAACTCAGTAGCACAGGGTCAACATTCATACTGGAACTCCTCTCTCTACAAGGTTTTTGGAGGTTGAGTGTGGTTTTGCTTGGTTTCTTTTGGTTTTCTTGGGCTTTTTCCTCTAATGAAGATTTGCTTATCTTATTTCAGTTACAGTAAACTCAGGCTTTAGAGTATAAATCTGAGATAGCTGTAATGTTGTTAAAAATTGGCATAATTTCAATAACTATATTTTATTAGTATTATTATATACTATTAATTCAATACTATTTTTCTGATTATTTGAAATTTACATCTTTCTTCACTTAAACAACAATAAAATATTGTTTTATCATTATATCAAGATTATTAAATAATTTTGTAGAAATTTATTTATGCATATTTTAAATTATTGTTTTCTTGTTTAATATTTTCAAAGCACACCATGGTTAACTTATTTTTCTAAGATATAAAGTGCCTTCATCATCTTAGCTCTTTCAGGTCTAACATTTCTGTTTCTCTCTCTCTTTGATTTGTTTACTTCCTGAGGCTTCAACACACTCATGTAAGGAAATGGAAAAATGAGGCAGATATTTGTCAGTTCTTTCTATTTTGAGATCAAGGAAAAATTCTATAATCCAGTGCTCTTAGAAGACATTTAGGAATAAAACCAAAATTTACTAATTTGTTTTTCTAAATGTATTTTATGGACATTTCCCTCATATTTTTAAAAATTACTTATTTGTTGACATTATAAAACACTATAATTGCTTACTTGTGCAATTCCCAGTACTTAAAATGTAACCTTGAGAACAATGAGCATGAACTTAATTGATTTCAAATGAAGCTGAGAATTGTCCGTGGCAAGTGCAGGGTAAATGTCATGATTATTTTTAGATAAGATGCTCCCCTTCATCCCTGCCTACCAGTGTGCCTAACATGATGCCTTTTCTTATCAAAGCTGCAAGAGCTTGGGGCTTACAAGGTACAGGCACAAGTCTCAGCCATTTTCAGGTTCCCTGTTAAAACAAGGTTTGAGTTCAGCAGACGCTTTCTGTTCCCTGATTTACATGGAAAAGGAAACAAGTAAATGTGTTGGAGATTGCCATGTGCATGCCATGCTCCAGCATATATTTCTTGTGGACAGAGAAGGGACCAGCATCTCAGAGTACACTGCAGTCACTGCCATACACTAAATGCAATGCAAGAATCCTAGCCATGATGTAGTAGAATTCTTCTAGAAGCAAATTTGCAGAAGTTATACACATGAATAGTCCACCTTCAGATAGAACCCCCACAGTAACACTTAGAATAAGTTTCTGCATTTAGTTAACACTATAAAACAAACAGAAAAAATATGCAAAGAAAAGAAATTAAGACTATGCATTTTTTACTCATGTTATGGACAGTAATTTTACTTATATTCACTTTCCTCATCTGACACATGGGAGTCAGAGGTAAACTATTTTATATCTTACTGAGAACCAGGTGCATTGAGAAGGCCCGGATTTGCGTTTATTCAATTAATAGCTACATTCATAATTTACCATAATTAGCAATTTAATTGCCTGTATTAAGGGTGTAGATCTGTAAACACTTGTGCATATGAACTCTACTTCTTTTAATGCCCCAAGAAAAATTGCTTCCTTATTTACATATGTTGTGACATATCTACTTGATCTTCAGCTGCTTTTGCCTTGTTGTATATAAATTTTTCCATTTCAATTGACTTTTTTAAATTTGAAAAGTTTTCTGTGGTATAATGTAGGAAGTATATTAAGAAGGTAATGCATTTCTTAATCTCCAAAACGTTCCTTCAAACCAACAAGCAAACAAAAAACCCCAAACAACCCCTATTATCAACTACAGGAAAAGACATCTTATACAACATGGTCGTGGTTTTAAACATAGCTTGCTACTTGATTACCACCAATTACTGTAAGAGATTGCATTAACCTGGCAGTATACTAAGCTGATCAACCTCTCTCCATGTTGAAAAAGAACCATGCCTTCTGCAATCCTTGTCTTATCTCAATTTTTTTTTTAAATTAACCATCAATACTACCTCTTACCATAGTCATTAACAGTCTTTAGTGAAAGTACTTGCTAAAGACATCTTGAAAGTCTAAATACAATATTTTTGCTGTTTTTTTTTTACCTAATACAGGATTACATAGGTCAATTCAGACATTCCAAGAGGACCAGAAATGTGGCTTGTGTTTTGTTTTGTCCCTATTCCCATTCTGCTTTATACCTATATATTTTTTTATTGCTTCAGTCAGCTTTATAAATATTGAATCAGAACTCATTGCTTTGTAATTCCCTGAATCATCCCAAATACCTTGGTAATAAAATAGCTACATTGTTTGAACCTACAGTTTCTTTCTCTACTGTCGTAACTGTGAATGATTGCACATCTTTTTTAGTAACTAAGGCATTTCATTTTAAGTTCCCCCAAAGAACTCTCAGGTGAGAACCATCTGCTTCTTTGAATGTTTGTTCCTTAATATATCACTTTGAGTTCCATCTGACTTCTCATTATCTGACAACTACTCATCTTCATTACCTGAAGAGAGCAGTTCCAAATCACATATCTTCTCAACTTCCCCATTCTGGATGTTGACACAAATCAATCATTTCACAGCCTTGCAAGATGCTTCTCCTTAATTTCTCCTTATTTATTTTTGTTGATCAAAGGGATTCAGAGATGTATTTTTTCCCTAAAATGATACAGTCAGATTATTCTAATTTGGGGTTTATAATAATATTCATCTTCCCTCTGAATTCTTTTCATTCCTACTTTATATTCCAGTCTTTAAATGTGGGGGATTTTTGTTATTTTTTTTGGTGATATCAATTTTAAGTCAATATGCATGACGAAACACTCAGAGACCGAACTCCAATCAGAAGAGAAATATCTACTCTCTGATGGCTATATTTTACTTTCTACAAAAATCCCTCTGAGGAGCTTTGGCAGAGTATCTCTGCAAAGCAATTACAAATCTTTATGTGGTACATATAATATGGTGACAGATCTCTATTAATATAGAGAAAAAAGGAATAATTTTACTTCTTTGTCCTTTGGGCTCCAGGAACAACACCATAAACAACAAAATTGAACTAGAAAACTGTAAAGGTTGGTTTTTAACATCCATAACTACATTGTGGAAAATCAAGCTTGCCACATATGTGTAATTTCTCACTTAAAACAAATACTCTTCTTGTTAATACATATCTCACAAAATTTACGCTTTTGGCTAAAGCTTCTGAATCATTATACATTTTCATTGCATGAGTCACAAATAGCACAATGTCAACCTCTTAGTTGAAAAAAAAATATTCCCTATAGTGAATTCCATTAATATCAGTGTCCAGGTCCTTTAGCGTGCTGAACTCTCTTACCAGGTGTTCTGAGCATAAATATAAGAAGAATATTTGCTAGAAATTTCTTTGGTTTATATTGTTAATTTAATTTAGCAGAAAGAATAGGATGTTGAACTTAATAGTCTGAAAGGAAAAAAAATCTTTTTAAATATGGAGTTCTTTTTAAGTAGATTTGTGCCTTCAAAGACTTTTTTTAGTGGTTTGAAATATTCATTGATTGATGTTATTTGTGTGTTTGTATGTTTAATCCAGACTTTCCACTCTACATTTTTTCTTCTGAGTTATTCCAACTACCTGCTTTTAATTCCTAGCTTTTTTTTTCTGCCACTTTCATGTTGAAGATTTTATTTGCTAAATTTTCTGTATCAGGAATATGAGGACATATCCCTAATTGTATGGAATGCCTTTTGTGCATTGTAAAATACATGCACTGTGACTTTTTTTTTTTTTTTAATGCGAACATGGGCAATGTTTGGCTTGGGTTGGTTGGTTGGTTGGTTTCATTTGTTGCTCTCCCATTCCTTTTGCCTCCAAGGTCAGCTGTTTAGTTGTTAATCCTGAATGATAAATCATTCCAAAGTTTTCTAGTTACTAGGGAGAGCCTTTCAGGCTGTTGGCTGTTACCTCTAAAAAGGACATTTTTGGATAAAAATAAATGAAAGTCAGTGCAAGCCATTTTTCCAATAAAACCAGCCAACTTTTATAAACAACCTTCCTTGCATTACTACTATGAAATATTTAGGATGCACAACTGTAGCAAATATTGAGGCATTGCACAGCTATTTGAAATATAAAATGAGTATCACAGTGCTTGCAAGACGTAAAGGCAGTTAGCAGATCTCTAAGTCACTGAAGAAAGCTGTGAGAGCAAAGACTGGAAACTGTCTGTGAAGCCTTGAAGAAGTTATGTTACCTTACCACTCTATAGTAATTCAAGTATTTTCCATATATTGAGCATTAATGCTATTTTTAAACTCTGATGTGCAATGAACTATTGGATACTAGGGTTGCCTGCTTATCCAAATGAAATTTTGATCACACCTGATCTAAGGCAGCCCTGATGTAAGTGTGAAGAAAATTTTATCAGTTGACCTTCATAGGTCTGTTCCAAATTCAATTATTTTATGACTTTATAATATGTCTTTACCTTTTTCCAAGTCTTTTCAATTCCAGTGTAAAATTTGAAAATACTAATAATATCTAATATTATTAACTTTTCTTGAGCTTTTCATTATTAATGACCTCCAGTATTTCTCACTAAGTTTGTGGGTTTTGTTTTTATTTTTTTTTGTCATCAGCTCAAAAAGCAAAGCAAAATCAGTACTTTGTGTCTCTTCAGACAAAAATTATAGAAACATTGGGCTATGTTGGATACACATACATTTTTTTGTTAAAGGTATATATTTGTATACACAGAGTCTATTGCTATGTCTTCAGAACCCTTACTGCACATGCCCTAAGTCAGGCAGGATCTGTAATGGAACAGAAGAGAACCAGGCCTGAGAAATCCACCCAGAGCTGAGGTAAATGATAAAATCCTTACATGACAGCTATATCTTTCAGGAGGCCAGGAAAGTATTTTCTAAAACATTTCAAATCACCACAGAAATATAATTTCATGCTACTGCATCATATCCATAATACATAACAAATGCTTGTTACAGAGCTTTTACCCTTGTTGAAGAGGCTGAAAATCTCCGGCTGAGAAAAACAGAGTAACTTGCCTAGTAGGTACTAAAGCTGTTTCCTGCAAGGGTTTTTATTTCTGAAGGCAACCAACTAAAGGGTGCATGAGAATTCAGCAGAATAGTAAAACAAGTGAAATAGTTGCAAGTCTGTATACAAGGCAAGGATACTTTATGCAGTATTTTAAAAAGCAAATAAATAAATTAGGCAGAAATGCTAAGACACACAATTTCCAAGTGTCCTCATGAAAATATTACCCAGGAATAAGATGACTGGCAAGTGCTTCAAGTCCGTGCATGAGCACATGATTAATCCCATTTCAGTAATCACCTTAAATCAGGTAGACCTCATGTGATCAAATTAATTAATTTTTCAAGTCTGATCTTCCCTTTCAGCTACACTTTTGGTCAATTTGATGTGTAGAAAAGGCCTGGATAACTCTCTTCTTCTCACTTTCAAGTAACAGATTTGCTCTGTAAAAGCCATAAAGCTGCTGTAATATACTGAATGGAGAATTGGAACTCTTCGGAGGGGAATAACTAATAATAATATTGTGTATTTCCTGCAACAGCCTATATATGTAGGAAAATAGAACATACAGTTCTGTGCTGCCTTGCAATTTCTAGACTCCAATACAAATAGATAATTTTTCTCCTTTCTTTCATTCTTCACTGCGCCATATATGACCATTATTCAATTTCTGCAGTACCCTCACACTGCAGGAATTGGAAAAGCAGTACTGGTACTCACTCTGAGGAGTTTCTACTGCTTCATTTTCTCTGGTGTATTGGGAGCCTCATTTTGTAGCATGTACACAAATTTCTTATTGCCTTTGCTGATTTCAAATGACCTGACCCAAAATCAAAATGCTACCTGAACATTAGGCTAAATCCATTCCTTTCATGCTTATGTTGAGCTGAAATCACGTGTGGTTGCTCTCATTCTAACAGTATTGCTCCAATGAGCTTCAGCACACTTACTAACAGTATTTTCTCTCTTTCTAATCCAAAGTAATTAATTATTTTCTTAGGGTCAGCAAAGATAACATATTTTCATTTAAAAAAATATACTGATTATATAAAATCATATTTTCCCACTATTATATGATGTGCTGCAGTCAAAGCCATGCAAGACTAACTGCTAAACAAGCTTGAACAGTAGTAAAGAGCATTCATTTACTTTATGTGAAAGTAATTTTCCAATTATAATGATATATTTCCTTTCTCATCTCTCTCTTGTCTTAGAAAACTTTGCAAAGAAAGTGTCATATGTAAAATTCAAAAATATGTAGAATGTTTTTTGACTGTTTGTTAAATAGCAATAAGAGAGGAGGACATAGTCTTAAGCTGCCCTGGGGGAGGTTTAGGTTGGACATTAGGAAGAATTTCTCCACAGAAAGGGTGATTAGATATTGGAATGGGCTGCCCAGGGAGGTGTTGGAGTCATCATCCATGGAAGTGTTCAAGGAAAGACTGGATGTGTTACTCAGTTGGCCACGTGCCTTGGTATAGTTGACATCGTGGTGTTAGGCCATAAGTTAAACTTGATGACCTTTTCCAACCGAAATGATTCTGTCATAAATAAAATAATTGATTCTAGTAAGCATATATTGCACAGGGTAAGTATTTGGATGTAAGGACTTTACAAGTTACAATTCAGGGAAGTAGTTCTAATAAATATAAAAAATGTATTCTACTATTGCTGCAGTAAAATTACAGTTGCATAGTCAACACTATAAAACAATATATGCTGCACAACCTTTTTTTTCCTTCTTTTTTTCTTTGCAGAATATCAGGCTTATTTGATATCCAATATACCTTTCCTATTGCCTCATAGTCAAAATACATATTTCTAGCTCCCTTTCCACACAAAACTTTTACTTCTTCCTTATAATCTTAAATCTTCTACTGCACTCAAATGCAACTTTTGTCTGCATGAGGGCAACAGAGAGAAGCAGTAATGATGTGAACCCAGAAGCAATCAAGTGTACAGCTTACTAACTGAGTCATGCCAACATGTCAAATCTACTTTATCTCTTTCTAACACAAAAGGCTCTTCAATTAATTTGCTTGTTACAGACATTCGGAATTGGATATTGCTGTTCCTTGATGTGAATCAGGAGGCAGTCAAATCTCATCTGCACATTTGAGTGATACTTAGCTAAACCATCTCATTACTGTGGGCTTTTAAACCACGCATTTTTCTTTCAAAATTTTTCTTCAAAGCAATGGCTTAATTCAAAAGGGGACATAAGTAATATATCTGTCTGGGGCTAAGTCTAAGAAAGGGACTAGCTGAAATCCTAAAAATTCAGTTTCAGTTGCTGCCTAAACCTGCAAACAATTAAATATCTAAATTCATGAGGTCTTTTTCCTTTGTGATTATAGTGGTCCCACCCTCTCCCCCAATCTTCCATATTTCTGCTCCACGACAAAGCTCATTATCAGCTGACCAGTTTGCAAAACCCATCAGGGCTTAGAAATTCACTATTTTTATTCTAAATCAGTCTCCAATGTAAGTTTTCAATGTCTAATACACAGAAAGGACAAAGACATACTTAATAGTCTAGTAAGTAGATGTTGAGAACAGGTATTAAAAAAATACCAAAACAACAGATTAGAATTCATGTGCTCTAGCTATATGCATCCAGTACTTACTAGATTCTAGTCGCTGGGAGATAATCTCCTTTCATAACCAGTAGTATTCTCTTCATTTTTAGAAAGCAGTTAATCTGATTCAGTTTATTTGATCACATTTAAATTAATGTAAATTGCTCCTTTGAGATAAATATGAGGCTCACACTCCAAAACCCCTACAAACAGCATTCCATAGAAAAATCCTTTTGAGCCCTCAGTTCCCAGAGGATAAGGGGTTACTGAATATGTCTCAAACACTGATAACCAGATGGCTGAGAAGCCAGCCAAGGGCTGTCAGTAACAGCAGACAAGAATTGTTGGTAATAGTCAAGGATTTTTGGTCCTAACGTGCTGTGAGAAGGAAGTTTTGGCTGGAGAAGGGGGGACTAGGTGGAGATAGGGCAGAATTTTCCACGAGAAAGAAAAACAACACAGCCCAAGCTCAGGAATGATTAGTGGAAGTAGTTATAGTCTATACAGTGGAATCGGCGCCACAAAACACCCCCAAAGCCCTCTGACCTCTTTACAGAAAGCCCTAAAAGAACAGACTATACATGATGACTAATTAGTATATAAAGCAGGGAACCTGTCTTTGGGGTGCAGAAACCTGTCCCTAAAAAGGCACCCCTCATGGCCCTGGACCCTGAACAACTCATCACCTGGACAAAGTTAATTTTATTGCAGCTTATCAGCTGGATCAATGCAAAAACCAGAACTGGCATCCCCTCAGCTGGGTCAGCTCTGAGATTGGCATCCCATCAGCTGCTTTGATGCTGTAACAAGGGCTAGGAATTTATTCTTTACCATCTCTTTTTCTCCTTCTCTTCCTCTTTTTTCTCTTTGCCTTTCTTTAATTCGTGTCTACCTTTTTAATTAACCTCTTTCCTTTTTCTTTTCCCTTTCACCATACCCTTTTGTTCAAAACCCACTGCCATGTGCCCATATAGTAGATCAGAGACTAACAGACAAATTTCCATGCCATGTCTGTAATTTCCTAATTAAACACTCTGAGTTCTTGTAGACCCTTTGACCTTCATAGCTCCTGTTGACTAATGACCATTTTTGAATCTTAAGTGAATCTTTTGAATTTTGAATCTTCCTTTAAGGGGTGGGTCATCACACTATGATGAGGGGTGTTTCTAAAGAGAGGTGTAGAAGTCAAGCCTGTGTTTAGAAACCCAAATGCATCACAAGAACCAATGTATTTCACCTCTAGGTTTTCTTTCTTCTCTGCCTTATTTGGAACAACTAAGAACATGTAACCCATGGTTACATCATGCAGATGATCTATTTATCATTAGTTCCTAAAGTACTATGAGCTAAATATCTTAACAATTAAGTTGTGTAATCTTTCTCTAAAGAAAGAAATACAGACTGGGTAAAGTTGGAGTGGTCTTGCTGGGGAAAGTGCAAGTGGTCCTACAGTCTGATAGTTGATAACAACTGGTTGAACATCTGGACTAACTTCCTTGTTTTGCTATCCTGCATATATTCCAGTGGAACAGCATCAAGAAAAGCCATAGCTTAAAAGTATTTGGTTAGCACATTTGTTCCAAACATGGCAATGGAAATATACTCTCCCGTGTCTGCTATTCCACAAGACTAGATGTTCTAATCAATAAGTTGGGCCTCAGCCCTGTTTTCAGAGGTCTAGGAAAGAAATCTGACCCAAAAAACAGAGACCTGAATCCCGTACTGACCACAGTTAGAAACCTATTGCTGTAATGAGGTAGACAATAAGTCCTTCCCTACTCTTTGGCAGTTTGTTTCTACCAATTTCCCATTGTTTACTTTCATAATTTCTGTGAAACAGACAGGAAAGTTTTCTAGAATATAAGTTGGTAATGTGCAGAAGTATTAAGTACCCTACTAGAGAACTGTGTTAAGTCCTGAAGAGACGTGGAACTTGTTTGTGTTTTTTCCACCAGGCCCAATCATCAGTGTACATAAAAAGTGTTAGGAGCTTAATTTCTTCTTCTATAGATAGGCATCAGCAGCTTACTGCTTGAGCAGAGTGCAGCTTGGGCAATCAATTTCATAAAGTGAAAATATGCCCAAAAATTAGGCTTTGCCATGTCTAAAATTATTCATAGATTTAACCTAAGCAATTTGAAACTGCTTTGGTTAATTCTTCCATGGAGGAGAAACACCTTGCAGCTTAATGAGGTATCAGGGGAAGCAGGAAGATTAATTTATTTTTTTCAAAATGTCCAAAGTACAATTGAGAAAAGGGTGGGAGGTCTTTCAACCATATTTTATTTATGGCTTTTGTCAAAAAACAACTTTTTATATCAAAGGGTCATGCCTTAAAGCGCAAGTAAACATTTCATTTGAGGGGCTTATGTATTGTCTATTAAGATCTGTATCATGCAGAAGAGAAGGAAACAAAAGGTTCAAACTGAGGCTAAAGAAAAAAAGTACTTTTCTCTAAAACTTCACAAAGATATTATTTTAAGTTACATTTTTGATACTTGATTGGATAAATTTCTTTTATGCAAATACACCAATAAAATCTGAACAGTTTAGTTTATGACTGCTCAAATAAAACCTTCTAACATACCAGCCTGTCCTTGCAAGTTTCAAGGTTATCTACAGCAGATTAGAGCTGTCAGGTCTCATGATGTTTATTATGTATTGTTGCTCTTAAGGTTTCCTATGAAACTATTAGCCTTTTCCTTTGACATTTCTTGTTCTGCATGGCTGAATGTACTTATAAGCCACACATTGCTTTGAAGGTAGTCTAAGTAGTGTTCAGGTTAAGTTAATTGCTAACAAGTTACACTTATTCAACTGCCTTTGTTTACACCGCAAAAGAATATTGATATCCTTGGTGGTTTCAATAGTTTCCTTTGAAGTAGCTAATGTATGAATATATTAATTATTTCTTAATAAGAACATTGAGAAATTGTGTTCTGGATGCTAATAATGCAGTTAATTAATTATTTTTTACACATTAAAAAGAATAAAAATAAATGGAATAAAAGTGCTTTAAATCTTTGTTTCATTGAACAGGGAAAAATATTTTAGGGTATATTTTGCCTGACCATTCTGTAAGAAGATATCTATAGGGAGATTAATGAATTTCTACAAATAATTTTGCAAAGATTGGAGTAAAAAAAAGCAATCAGGAAAATGAATGGGGAGAAATAGCTAAGCCTAAACAAAACATTATGGCTATTAATGCATACTGCAGATTTAAAAAATTATACCCACTATTATTTTTAAGCACATATTTACAGTTGTTTCATTTTTAATATTTGCTTGGCTAAATATTTTTACAACTTTTTCCCCTTACAGTTAATGAAATCTTTAAAGCCAATAGAATTGTGTAACTGACATATTAATTATTTTTAAAAATAAAAAGTTACGTAAGAATTTTCCATAGGATACTATAACTGTAACAGTTAAATTGAATACCTATGTAAACTACATCTACAGAATTTATGCTCCTAAGAGAAGACTATCACAGTGCAGATACTCATCTGCCAAACTGAACTGTAAACTGAATTTCTGTAGTTGACAGTTGGATAGCAATTTACTTGAATTGGGTATCAGACCCCTCCTTGTCTAATTTTCCTGATATGAAAGCACATGATCTGCCTGGCAGTAGAATGAAAATATGGAGATATTTTCGTTAAGCATTTACATTACTTGGTCTCAATGGCAACAGTGCACTAAATGGGTTGTTAAAATAGTAAATGAAAAACAGTGTATTTGTTGCTTTCATAAAGCTTTATAGTATATGCAATACTTTTGTATAACTTTTATAACCCCCCACATCTCTGCAAGAGGTCAGTTGGCTGATATTAAAAGAATGCATAAATTTTCTACATTGCTTCCCCTAGAGTGCATGGCAAGAGTTCAATATTTGCTGCTGACTCTATTTAGTAGACAATAATTCAGAATGGAAAATCACACAATACATACAGGTTGACACAGTTTAACATAATTGACAGTTTGCTGAGGGACATCCAGGCTGGATCAGCTGGCACAGGGAGTAGCTGTCTGTCTGAAGGTGAGACTGAGGGCACCTATGAAACCACGATATGCAGAGGTACAGCAGCTTTGCAGAGAGATTGCCTCTCTCTTGACCTCACTGCAATAAATACAGAGCGTCCTATATTCACTCTCTGGGCTCTTAAGTAGCGTAAAAATACAAACAACCAAATGTAAATGCAGCTTTTATTGGGATATAAAACTATCTTGTGAGATATTAAAGCACGCGTAACACATTTATAATGTTTTTAAAATGCTAGAGTATTATTCAGAATTTGACAGCTGGATAGTGCAGCAACAGCAAGAACTGAAAAACACACAGCACCTCTTGTTTTATGTTTATCTTAATAATATATGTACACTCTTCATATATAAGCCTTACTGCAGTAATATTTTTGTGCCTTTTGACAGTGCATAAAAATGGTGAAAAAACCCATAAAAATCTGAGAAACATAGCAAGCGCTATAATTTTGAAATATGTTGCTGTATTTTGTCTAAGGAAGGAGTGTAGAGAAGAACCTTGGGCCAAGGTTTAACAGCAGTTTACAAAGAAACCAGCTGTTATAACAAATATGTCAGGAATTATTTAGACTATGTTTTCGCAGAAATTCTTAGCCTGAGATATTTGGTAGCTACATAAATAGTAGATCTGGGTGGATGAAAAGCTACGTGGTTGTTGCTGCTGTTTTAATTATTTTAATATTCTCAATTTCAGAATCTTCAGTATGGAATCCTTTGTTTATTAAAAAAAAAGAATTCACTTGATCTTTCTTGTTATGAGCTGAATGAGGCCCCTTATTTCATAGTCCCTTTATTTCAAACAAAGAAAGAAATCTTAGGGTCTGTCTGCTCTGAATAGAACAGTAATTCAAAAAGGGAGAAAGATATTGTTGAAAATGTCTTACAGTCTCTTACTTTGAAATCCAGAGTTGTCTGAAATGTTTGCCCATATCTTGTCTAAATACAGCCAAGTATATAAAAAGAAAACTATCTTGATAAAGACAAAGGGAGAGAAAACAAATTCAGGGGACCTTAGATAATTCCTCACTAACAAAATTTATCAGTAATTTTAAAGGAGTCTTTTCCTGAATTATGATTTAAGACCAATTTTTTTTTTTTTTTAATCACTGCCTTATATGTAACATAGTGTCAGGGACCATAATTAAAATTCTTAAACAGGAAAAAAAAACAAAACCCGCAGTGTTTAAATGAAAGATGGAAATTTTTAAAAAGACAAAAATTTTAAAAATTAAAAAATTAAGTGTTCAGTCTCCTGAAGCAAATAGTTCAACTTCCAAAGATATAAGTAAGAAGAAAAGAACTTCACAGGCTGCACTCTACTGACCAAATTTTGACAAAACTTAAAGCTTTGATGCAATTAACAGGATGACTCAGTGTAACTGGCACATACAAAAAAAAAATAAGTCCTTGTATTTTCCCTATACCATAGTATTTAATTCAGTTCTCCTAAATGTTTTCAAATGCATTTTCATAAAGTGGCAAAAAGTGTTTTCTAACCACATTAATAGAAATTTATTTCATATCACAAAATCTATTTTCTAATAGAAAAACTATTTTCTTATTCACAAAAAAGGATATGTGTAATCACTGCCATGAGACAAAAATTAAAAACTCAAAAAATTTATGAATAAAAGTATTTATATGTACATGTAAGTGTTATGTTTCTAATGCAGAACAGAAAAGTAGAACATGCTTTAAATATATGAAAATGTGTTATGTAGAAAATTTTACTTTAACCAAATAAAATGCAGAATTTCAGAGGTTTAAATTTCCAGTACAAGGGATAAGCAAATAATTTCGGAAGTGCTCTTAGAAAAAAAGTTGTGTGTGTGTGTGTGTGTGTGTAGAGAAAAAATTAAAGGGATTTTATTTCCAAATTCTTTAAATGACTGGAAAAAAAACAAACCAAAAATGACAACTGAGGATTGCATATCATCCAAAAGACTCTTCTAATCTAAATTATTTTTCAAATTTTTGGTTCTATGAAAAGAATTCATTCAGCTAAATAAATATTTAATAGGCTCTGTACTACTCAGTTTCATGGAATCTTAATGACTGGTTTTGGAAAATATGACTTTAAATTTAATCAGGCCACAAGAAAAACATGTTTATGTGAGGCATTCCTTCTTAGTTATCAGCCATCTGACTAGGAACTATCTTGGAGCAAGGCCCTTGTGAACTGTTAGGACAAAATCAATAGCTGAGGAATACATTTTCTCTATTGCAAGATTACTCTAAGATGTCTTGAGAGATCCAGGGACTAATTCATTCACCCTCTGCAGTGGGAATATGATCAGCTACTCATAATAGGCAGTCTTATGAAATTTTCCTCTCATACTGAATTCCTGACTCAGCTGTAGTATTTATTCAACAGAAAGATAAGTAGTAAGTTAATCAGCTCTCTCCAGAAATCTCTAAAGCAATTACATAATTGTTTGACATATTTGATTTCTCATGCAAACAGAGGTGCTCAGTTCTAGACAAGCAAGGCAAACTTTGATATTTCTCCAGGTTAGAAGTGCTTTCACTCCCCATCAACATATTTCCAGTAGAAGAGAAAATTAAGAAATAATTAACAAAAATCCAGAGCAATCAAAAACAGCTGAATAATTGCAGGGCCATCTGCTAAAGAAGAACTTTCTGTTAGATTGCCTACTTTCTCATTTGTTTACCCTTCATTTTCAGTATTAACAGTATAATATCACATAGATATTCTGCAAAGCAAATGCATTCGCCACCTACATTTTGCCATTTCTCATAGAATTGCATCTGGATATCTTAAAAAAAGAGCACCACTTGGTGGAAATATTCTTTACTTGAAAAAATAGCTGAACAACACTCCTTTCCAAATACTAAAACATGAGGAAAAGAAATATTGATAAAGAATAAGACTAGGAACAACAAAATAACAAAAAACTATTTTTACCTGTAATAGGAAGTTAATTGGAGACTCTGACATTGAGGTGCAAATCAGAGTAGAGCATTCCAAGAACCAAGGTTATTCAGAAGAAAGTAAGAACCTATACTGGGAAAAGAATTTCAATGATATTTTTCATGTCTCATTTAAGCCTGCATGATTGACTCCTTTTTTTGCCTTCAAAATCTTTTCTCAGATTAC
Source organism: Ammospiza caudacuta (assembly GCF_027887145.1). NCBI lineage: Eukaryota > Metazoa > Chordata > Aves > Passeriformes > Passerellidae > Ammospiza > Ammospiza caudacuta. Next base: position 65,656,547 of record NC_080594.1, read on the forward strand.
TAAAATAAGCAGGTAAAACTCTGAATATACTCATAAGGAATCAGAAAAATTAAATTGTTTTATAAGATCAAGTAATCTCTTTTCAAAAAGTAATTTATTTTTAATAATTTCCTGAGCACTAAAGAGGAGGCCTCTAAACCATGTCTTTAGTCTTTCAGCCTTTCCTCACTGGTCTCCCCACTCTTCAGATTTTAAGATTAAGTTGTGCTGTCTTTTCCTTGAACAAAAGGTTAGGAATTTGTTTACCTAGCTGCAGTCTTGCCTAAGCAATCGGTTGCCTTTTTTTTAGGAAAGAAATGCTAAATAAAATAAATAATAAGCATTGTTACTGGATTGAATGAATCTCTGACATAAACATGTTGCATTTCTGTATTGCAAGCTCTTTCAAACATGATCAGCATGATAAATATTCCTGAGTACATGCAGCAAAATATTCCCTGATTTTGACAGGTCTGTTGATGATAACTATCCTATCCAATAACTTTAAATATATGTTTGAGGACATGTCAATGTGGCCTCCAAAAGTATTTTTTACCAGTAATGTCAGGAGCAAAGTCACAACTTTTCACCATGCCTACACAGCAGAACTTGTTGGTTTTATTATCTTGAGTAGAGTTTTCTGTTGATTATTTCCTTTTTTAAAGTAATTTTAATTTTGATTCCTGTACAAAATGTTCCATGTAGACACCAACTTCTGAACTCTTAGAAGATCAATATGATATTGATACACTTTTTCCATATAGGTATAGATTTGTGTGTGTGTTTCCAAAACAACATAGAAGGTGGTTTAGATTTATCAGTTCCATTTCTCAGTGAAGCAAAAGTACTGAAAAACCATAGGACTTCTATTGTAGCCAGCATTTCTATTTATTTTCTTTGCAGCAGCTTTATATATATTTGAGAGAAAATGTGAATGAATTATTTAATTCCAACAAATATGAAAAAGAAAGTAGTGTAAGAGTACTAACATTACAAAGTCAAATTTTGAAAAAACATATAGTATGTGAATGGCTACTTATCTATCTAATAACTTCCCAAATCCTGTCCTAATATATCCATAATGATGCATATTTTATTTGCATGCACCTTTCCCCCCCTAGGAACCCAGTTCCATAAGTATTCAGGATAGTGCTCACTGAGTATGTACAAGTGATTCTTTAAATCCACCTCTACAGCTTCTGTCTACAGAGACAGCTTCTGTCTATGCAGTCTCTGTTTACAGAAAGCCATCTCAAAAGATTCTCAGTTGTTTTACTACCAAATGTTTAAACTCTTCTCTGGATACAGCTTTTCATTTTGTTGCTGTTATTTTCTGCATTGCTCTTTGTACAAGTCTGCTGATGTAGAGTTACTTTGCTTCACAGTGGCTGGTATGAGTGAGTTTGGATTTCTACTGAACACAGGGTTGATAGAAAATAGGTGGGGTTTTTTTTTGTTTTTTTTTTTTTTTTTTTGTTTTTTTTTGTTTGTTTTTTTTTTTTTTTTTTTTTTTGTTTTTTTTTTTTTTTTTGTTATTGCTGAGCAGGGCTTACAAAGAACCAAGGCCTTTTCTGCTGTTCATACTGACATGCTGGCAAGGGATTGGGGGTGCCTGGGAATTTGGGAGGACACACAGATAATCCCAACTGATCAAATTAACATCAAGCCATATGATGGGGAGAAAGAAGGAATAAGGGGTGGACGCTCAGAGTGATGGTGTTTGTCTTTGCAAGTCACCACTGCATGTAATGGGACCCCACTTTCCTGGAGATGGCTGAACACTTGCCTGCCCATGGGAAGCAGTGAATGAATTCACTTCTTTCCTTTGCTTGCATGCACAGATTCTTCTTTCCCTATTAAACTGTCTTGAACTCAACTCACAAGTGCTCTTATTTTTCCAATTCTCTCCCCAGTCTTGCTGGTGGGGGAGTGAATGAATGGCTGTGGGTTGGTTGCTGGCTGGGTTCAAACCAAGAGAAGAGGGTAGTTCCATTCTTCCTTAAGAATCAGCTCTCTGGCAAAAGTCAAGGAAGATAGGGACTGATTAATTTTGGGTGTGAGAAAAAGCATAGTAGGAGGTTTTATTCTCAGTACTGAGAAGTAATTAAGACTGCATAACAGAACTGGCAGTACCTAGCATGGCATTTCCTTCTAAGAGACTTTTGAGGCAGATTTTCTTCAAGATTCTTTCAGCTTATCTCAACTTCTTTATCTTGCCTCTTGATTAACTTCCGAGCTGGGCTATGTTACAACTAGAATCTGGGAAAGAAGGAATTTAATAAAACCACATTTGAGAGCAGGAAACTTGTTCTTAGGAATCATAAATTCTCCTCCTGCAGGAGGATAGCTTCTCCAGGACCAAGAACAGATATTTGTTAGAGGAGCTTCCCATGATCACCTTAGTCAGTTGATTTGGAAGTTCTCGTGCATTCTGTTGGGACCAGGAAACTAGTTTTTGTTTAATAACTCAGCATCCTAATTATAGTTTCCATATTAAACATGAGGTACATATATGTGTATGCAAGCACACATATAAACAAAGGTATATGTGCATGCATGATGTACCATGAATGGTTTCATTAAATGAAAAAAAAAAATTAACAATCTAAACATTTAAAGAGATTCATCTGTCTCAGTGTACAGCTATATAAAATCAAAAGGTGTAGGGATGTATAAAATAAAGCCATATTAAAACTGTCTAGTTTTTTGTTTAAGAATATCAAGATACTTGAAGTGCAATTATGAGCTATAATTAATTTCTTCCCAGAATCTAAATGGTAAGGAATTGTTTAAATACTTGGCAACACTGCAACAGGAATGTGACTAAAATGCTATTCTTCCCATAACTCTGGAAAGAGCAGTACTGAAGCTGGTGCAAATGTGCCTGCGCTACCACACACATCAGAACTTAAAGGCCTCTAGGTGAAAGAAATAGTTATCATCATATTGTGACATTGTACTTTTTTATATTTACAACTTTGAGAGGGAGTTTTTGATTCTATTTTTCAAAGTTGCCTGTGGCAGGAAGCTTGGAAAACATACTTGTATCCAACAGCCAAATAGCTGCAGACCGCAAGAGATTTCAAAGTGAGTTATGTAAACCATATCCCAGAGCATTCCTTGCTTTTAAATGATAGTCTCCTAGCTGAATATTTACCTTATTTCTGTAGTTATATTCCAGTGGCCACATTATTCTCATTTTAATTTATTTTATGTGTCCAGACTCATGATAAGTTAAAGACTCAGCTAACAACCCTTAGGAAAAACATGGTAGTTTGATGTACGTATACACATTGAGCTATCCATTCTAGGAAGTGTGGCTGGATGGCAGTAATATTCTCTTGAGCTGGGATGCCTCTCAGGGTTGCTCTTTGGGTTAGACAGAACTTCTACTAATGGCAGATCTCGGGATAAGCCAAATTTGAGCTCTTCTTGAATTGCTGCTGCATTGCACACCAGGTAACTCTGTCCTTGAGCAAAAACACTAAAGATTTGAGTTTCTGTAACTGACACTTAAAAAACATTTATCCAAAGCAGAGATACCCCTTGCTTCCATTTCTTCCATTACATATAAACCATTGTCCCTGTCTGAGACTAAGATAGGACCAGCCACGCCTAAGCTCCATTAGGAATTCAGAAATTGACAGAGTCCACTCTGAATCTCACAACTCAACAGGAGTGTGCAGTTTACATTTTCTTGTCTACAGTCCCTACATCAATCATTCTAGCTCAATTCTAATCCAATTTTCCTGTGTATGTTTCTTCCATGCAGTAATAAAGTGAACCTTTGCCAAACTGCACTTTGACATCATATTAAAACGGCTTTTGCTAATACCTTTGATGGCTATCTTTTAAACAATCTAAATCATTCATTCCTGACAAACTGATGTAGTCAGCAGGATCCTAAATCAGGATTAATGACAACAACTAGGGGAGCAGAGGTATCACAGGTATGTAAATCTGAATTTCAATGGATTGTATTTGCACATGATGCATTCTCTTTTAAAACTCGGAGTCAGTATCCATTACCCACCTCACTACACTCCTGCAGTCCACCATAAACTCCTCCATGTCCCCCCAACAGGACTATAAAATTTCCTTTAATTCACCAAGCTTTTGGTTTAGTGGAAGTATTTTAACCAAATGTCTTTCTGTAGAACTTTAGAGTCAGTATGCTCTCACCTTCAAAAATAATCCATATTTGACAAATGCAGACTCACAAATACAAATTACCACTTTAAAAAGATAAAAAGAAATTGTTCTTAGAAAAGAAATGCTAAAGTAATAGATAATATCCTTACTTTATTTTAATAAAGAACTTCAGCTGTGTATATCCTGAAGAAGATGAAGCACTGAATGAAACAGGAGTTCAGTATCAAACTTCAACCTTAGGTCTGAAGTGTGTGAAGATTATTAGGATTATTATAGTTGTACAAGAGCCTGGAAAAAGAAATCTTTTAATACTGCAGTGGCCTGAGGATACAGCTATGTAATAGATGAATTTTATGGATTATTAACTGAATAGAAGGTGAAAATAAATCAGAAGTCCAGCACCTGTGCACTTTGGATCTTTTATTATCGAACAATGCAAATGCTGTTCCAAAAATGGCAGCTTAAACTTTACAGTGGTGGTTTTATTTGTTGCTAGATTGAGGACTTTTTTCACTTCTGTTCTGTTAATCCTAGGTTACTACTCTTGAAAACTAATATGACCGGAATATCCTCAAACTATATGTATAGATTGAACTCTAAGAGGAAAATGTATAAGGTAGATTATAAATAATATTTAATAACACAGCTGATATTGATACTAATACTGCTTCAAGATTTACCTAAGTAGCTGAGTATGAAGAAAACAAGGAGTACTTTGTATATATTTATCAGCTAACTATCTAAGGATTTTTACTTTTCTGCTGTAATGTATTTTTCAATATTAAAATTCTATTCTGATGCAAAGTATTCCATATTTACATAAAAGTTGGATGAATAATTGATATTTTATCATCAGATAATTAATTTAACATTTTCTGAGGTTTATCCATTAATCAGCTCTTTATACAAGGAACACCTCATGTATTTGTGTCATGACTGACATTGCAATACAAGGAGAAAACCAGAAGTGCAAAAAAGTAATTACAGTCAAATCAAAAGCACCTATTGAAAATAACTTTGAATTTTAACCAAACTCTGATGTAGAAAAAGAAATATGAAAAGAAATCGTGGACTAAAATTACTTACTATTTATCTTTTTACTTCAGATTTTCTTTTCGAATCATAACAAACTCATGTGAACCCAAAAGTTTAAGGTCATTTAAGCACCTCAGCACATTAGACAATTCAATATTTGAATATAGCATCTTATCATCATGTTATCACCACTCAGCTTTCAAAAGCACACATGGATTTAGCATATATGTGAATGTTTACATCTTCTAAATATGTTCACCTCATGAGACAAAGATGGTTCTTTTACCAGGGAAAGTCTGACAGGTGATGGGTAATAGGGAATTTATCCATGTAAATTTTTATGCAAATATAAAAAAATAAAATCTCAAATTAAAAAATTGTCTTTATGAATAATTATTTTAAATTGCAGGAAAACAGGGAATGTTGAATAAACATTTTTTGCACTCTAGTTGCCATAATTATTCACAATGCTCTCTCAAGTTCTATTTACTAATGTTCCTATGCTGTGCATTTAAAATAAACTACTATGCAATATTATGTGACTTATTGATTTGAACTTGGGAAAATTTCCAGGAAATTGGCAAATACATGCTGTGGAACACCTCATGACCTAATCTGCCAGGAGCCTGCTCTGTAGGGGAAGTTGAGGGTACAATTAATGTCACTGCATGTGTCATTGAAGCGCCGGTCCCAAGACGGAGCCCTGGGCAACACCACTCATTGCCAGCCACAACAGCTGTGTCCCTCCAGCTAACTTCTTATCCACTGAATAGTCCACCCTTTGAAGCCTTCCTTCCAGTTTGGAGATAAGGATGACCTGTAATGTAGGGGGATAGAATATAAGAAAATAAAGGTAGTGTAGAAAGTAATCTTATCTCTAAGGAGCTGCAGCTGGGCCAATAATCAAAGATGAGGAACAGGCCTGACTTTAATAGGCCACTGCTGTAAACAATGAGAAGAAGAGTGCTATAAAAGAGTGGGGTAGCTGGCTGAAAAGAAAATTTGAGTCAGTTGGCTGCTTTATGAAGAAGGAAGACAGTGCTCTGAGGAGGTGCTCATGAGAAACACTGAAAAGCTACGAAACTCTTGTGATAGGAGATAACAGTATGGAACCACTGCAGTACGATGACGACACTGTGGGACTGTGTCAAAAGCCGTATAAAAATCTAGGTAAGTTACACAAGTTAGACTTCCCTTGTTGACCATGCAGCATCCTTTGAGGTCAATTTGCAGAATCCCATGAAGTGGTTTTTACTATTTACATGAAAGGATACAAGCACAGTTTAAAAGGAAATGCAGTATTTTGAACTTAATAGATCTTCACTTTGTTGCAGTTTGCAGGAAGTATAAAAAAAGAACAAAAAATTGTAACCTCTTAGTTGTTTCCTGTTGTTCAGATGACTGTGCAGGGGCCTTCCTAAGAGAAAATTATTTTAAATATTCATAGATAACCAGTATCTCTAGCACCTTTTATTTGCCTTTGAGATAGAAAGGAAAAAGGATCCACAAGAAAATGTAGCATTCATATGAACAAAAGAGGTTTTTCAATCAACTCCGAAATAATGAGTTTAAAAGATAACTTTTTCTTTTTTAACTGGAGTACAAATACCTGTTACATAAGAGGTGGTTGGAGAGTTAGACTATTGGACCTGTCACTGTTGTTGAGCATGTCCTGATTCACTACTTGTGAAAGCGGGATTTCTACGCCTTGTCTGCCATATCTTAAGTTGGTGGTCACACCTCAAGATAGAGACCTCAATTGAATTTTGCAGGAAAGCATTATGCAGGTAGACAGACATCCATAGCAGAGAGTCATGACCAAGGTTTTCCAAGATCTTAACAGAAAAAGATGTTTCTAGATTGGGGAAAAAGAGAAGGAGCCTAGGTCTTGGTGAAAGAGAAGAATACACCCAGGATGAATGGTACTTGATCATGGTTTGTATTTTGCTGCAGGAGACTGGTTGGTTCCTTAGATGAAATCAAGTTCAGCAATGCCTTTCCTAATCAATGTATATCTGAACTGAAGAGAATATAATAGATGTAGTTTCATCTGTCTTCTGACTGAAATCTTCAGCCCAGTCTTAAAAATTTCACAGAATTGGATAGAAATAAGTATAGAATATTACATTTCTTCCACTGTTATGAAACATTGCATGAAAACGATGTCAGGCTATGCTAAGAATGGAAAGATGTCTTCAGCTTGGAAATTACTTTCTTTTTGCAGAGTAAATTCTAATCTTTAAATTTTAATAAAGGCTAAGCATTTAATTATGCAAAACCACAGAGTATCTTGCTTTCCTTTGTGTTTCAGGGAAAATATATAATATTTAGTTTATATTGTGTGTAGTCAACCTCACAGCACCTATTTGGATACTTTTTTTCTAAAATTGACAACTGATTTTCTGTTTTTCTATCAAGTATCATCAGATATCTTCTACTGGTAACACCTCCTTTCTGAAGTTAATGGAATCCATAAGAGAATTTATCTTTATAGTATCATTTTCCACAATGCTCATTAATATATTGGGAAGTAGTTTAATTATGATTGTACCTTTAATACAACTTGAAAAAATGACTATCACATTCATATCACTAACATACTTATGTATTTGAGTGTCAGTTTCATTATCCCCTTCTGCTTTTTTCACAGGTTTGTGGGGTTTTTTTGTTTGTAGTTTGTGTTTTTTCTAGAAAACACTACATTGCCTGGGACAAAGGAGAACCCCATAGTCTATCTATTTTCACTATAGAAAATAATCAAGGTGGTCTATGAGTTCGTGATTACATACTTTTGATGCCAAATGACTAGATTTCTAAAGAATAAAAAAGTTTAGTTTGAGAAGAGTTCATGAGTTATGATTGGACCCTTTTCCCATATTTGACTTTGAAGTAACCACCATTTCTTTTTACTAATCAATCGGTAACAAATTCATAGATTTTGGAATTAAAATAGATAATTGCAAGCATCTAATGTACTAATTTTTCAATACAAAACACATCTTAATTTTAGCTACTTCAATCTCTATTGAAGGAAGGATCATTGCTGGGATTTTAAGCATTTGCAGTCTTGTGCATTGAATGAAATTCTATTTAATAGCTTACCTGGTTGGAAACTTGATTATCAGTTTTAAAAGAAATAACTAGAAGGCATCTGGGATATCTAGGAGTAGAAAGATATATGATGTTGACAAATGCAAAGTAATTTCCTTTTGGGTTTTGTTAGTTGAAGATAAGGCCTCAGGATAAGTTAATCTGCTGAATCAGAGTAATGTTCAGAAAAACACCAATCTAATTTGATTTTCAATTCTATAAAAAGCATGTATTACCTGCAGTGGTTAAACTGATTGTTTCACAATGAAATTCATAAACACTATTTTTGAGAAATAAAATTGCTCCATGACATGAAAGCATGTTGTGCTAAAAGTCAATAATGTGAAAAACTTCACTACTGAATGGAAGTTTAAAAAAAAGCTCATGAAGGATCATCTTGTAAAGAGCTGTGTGACATAAATGAGCGTTGTTTTGTAAATCAGTGGATCCCTGGGAAGAGTGGGAAGAGGCAAATCCACAGCTTTGCTTTCTTATGCACTGAAATTCAGCTCAAATGTTTTATTGAATTGATGGGTTTGCTGTTGTGGTTTTTTTTTTTTTTTTTTTTAATTTGTCACTAGAACAAAGGGGTATTTAAAGGGTTCTTTGGTAGTGTACATGGTTTCCAAGATACTTAAAAAATTTATCCATTCACATTTTAATTGAAGCATGCAGCTTATTTTGACCTAAGTTACACTATGATATCCTTATAAAAAGTAAATTACTTGCCTTATCTTTATAAAAAGTAAATTATTTCCGCAGGGTATTTAATGACAGAATCTACAGTCACTTTTTTGTTTTGTGACTCTTCTCTCCTTCCAGAGCAGGTGTGGATAACATTTGAGTATGTTACTCAAATGTCTTAATATTACTAAAAGAATTAGGATAGAATGTATCTGCAATATCAAGTTAATTATATCTGCAGTGCTTCATATTTCCATAGAAGCTAAGGCTTACAGAAAAAAAAAAAAACAAAACTGTGTTCTGTAAAGTTGAAAGTTAAAATTCCAAAAGTTACTTCAAGAACACTTCTTAATAGAGAATTTCTTTTTCCCAAATAGATAGATATGGTCTCTTAATTTTCCAAAACACTGGTTATCAATTCTAAGTAAGCTGGAAAAAAATGTCAAACATCATGACAACTCTAAAAATATAATATGCTGGCTAAGTACCTGGGTCATTAATTCCAAATGTCTTACACTCCTGTTTCCTGACCTAATAGTGACAGAAGAGAAGCTAAGGAATATCCTGATATTGTCAGAATGCCTTTTTAGACAGAGTGCAGTGCAAAATCTCAGCACAAGGTCTTGACATTTTTCTTCTGGTGTACAATATCAAAGACCAAGGAGTAACTTTGCAACTACAGTTTTGGGGTTTCTTTTGTGCTTTTTTCTAATTATGTATTGAGTCATCAATATTATACACATCATGAAAGACTCATCTAATTCCAAAGATGCTTCCTGAGACGATCTAGTTCAAGTCCCCTGCCCAAGCAGTAACAGCTAGAACAAGCTGATGATCGTTCTGCCCTTACAAAAATTCTTTGGTGCTTGTTCAATGAGGAGTTACTTACTTTTATGAAGAAGTAAATAGCATCAAGAAAGACAAGATAGTTTTTCAAAATGCAAAGCCTGATTTAACTATGCAGAATGCAATCTTTGTTTTAGTTGGAAAATATTATTTATACAGACAATTTTAATTTGTGCAAATCTTCAAAGAGGAACTTCCTTTTTGGAAATACAGATATCCTTGTGTGAACAACTGTATTTATTCTGGAAATGTCCACCCTGTTGTCCTAGTTAAACAGATGTGTGGCATTTAGGAGGCAGGCAGAAAACAAGAGAGTGTTTTAAATTCATTTGCTTTCTTGGATATGAAGAGCTACATAATCATTTAACAGAACTGGAGCAAAAGAAATGAGGACTAAAAGGACTCCTTAAAGAACAGAGCAAGTCTTATGCCAAGATGCACCTTCTGGCATTTAAAACATGTTCAGCTATGTGACGTGTGGGAAGCCAATGTCTGGGTAAATATTTCAGGTTCTAAGCAGTACTCCAAATAACTGTGTCTTAAGTACTGCAAGACAGGAATTTAAATTTAAAGAGCTCACAGTAACCTTCACAGCTAGGGCAACACAGATGAATTTGATATTTTTTCTTCTGGTGTGTTTTCTTTTGTACTGTTCTTCACTTTGTTTTGTCTCTTTAACATCACAAGGAACATCTATGTTGTTTATTTTTTCTTTTGTCAAGCGCTGTGTGTATTCAGCATGAAATATTTCACAGATCTCCTTCACCATACAGTAGTTCATGGAAACAGCTGCTCTTTGGGATTTAAACTACAGGTATGTTCACTATACCTTCCAGATAAAGGAACTGATTGACAGCCATAATTTAATATAGCAATTTAAGCATGGCAAAAGTACAACATATGTCAAAAAGTCTGTTTTGACTGCTTTGACTTGATTGATCACAAAAAGTAAGGGTTAAACAGTTCAACAAAAACAAAAAAGATCTTGCAGAAAATCTTGTGAAATTTTAGGAATGCAATGATTTCTAAAAATATGAATATACATGTGATCAACAAACATCCTTACTAATGTCTGGGAAGAATTCTAAAATCACTGTGGTATTGAAAAGATTAGCTTTTAGGGACTATACTCTTTTCTCTGAATTTGATCTTTGTAAAATATTTTAGAGTTCACTTCACCTTTTCTTTTATCTCTAGAGGAATCTATTCTATTCTGTAAATTATAAAACTGTCCAGGGATCTGCTAATTCAAAAATTTATAACTTCTATTTTGGTGTTTCACAATTTTTAAAAGTTAACTCTTTTATCATTCTGATAAGGTGCTGAAGACTTCAGAAGGAATAAAATAAATATGAGAAGACTGAAGATAAACAGGTTGATGATTTCTGCCTAGGAAAAATACATATAGCAACATGTTATGATGATACTTAAAACAACAAAAAACCCAAAAATCCTAAAAACCAACCAAACAAGAATCACAAAAAAAAAATCCAAAAAACCCAGCCCTCATTTTCTTTTTTCTGGATTAATTATGTTTTTTTTTTCAGAAATTTTCATCATGTCTTGTAACATGATTAACTTTTCCAGTCTTCACCAACTTATGTTATATATGATGGAGTACTAATGGAAAACACTTTGTCAAAAGTACCATGAGAGGCAAGGAAATACTTTGATAAATTATCTCACTCCCAGATGTTGCATTTAGTTGGTTTAGGTATTTTTTTGGTATTGTTGTAGTTGTTTTTGCTAAGTGTAGACAGAATATGAATCAATTACTGTTTTAATTTGTCACTGTTAATGGGAACAGAGGTCATGTCACCCAAGATGCCTTGAACAAGTAATACCCACACAAGGCACCTATTATAAAACCAACAAACTCACCTTCATAATTCCATCATCTCCACTTCTCCCTTGGCTCTCATCCCCTTGTAGCCACTTCTCCCTGGACCTCACCTCTCCACTACTGCTCTGCCTCTGAAGCTCAACAAGGATGGCTGTGACCATAAATCCCCAAAACAGGATTTATCATGATCCCATCCATACCTCTAAGCCTTCCATACAATATCCCTTTCTCAGGCAGCTGTACTTGAGCTGCTTCTGTGTGGCCTGAGAAAGCCCACTGATGGTGCACAACTAGTGCTTGAATTCACAGCAGATCCCTCATGAGGCTAGACCTCTCTAAGCTGCAAGCAAACACTGCACTGGGAATAAAGGCCTGGACATGGATCTACAGATGGTGTAAATGCATTTGCATGCGCTACCTTGAGGATTGTCTGTTTCAAGTACTGTTACAGTCCTGACTGGTTTTATTTTTTCAGGAATCTCGATGCCAGTCCATCCTCTAAAGGGGAAAAAATCTTGATGTCTGCAGAAAGAAGTTTCTATTTCATAAGTTACCAGGGTGTGCTTTTCAGAGAAGAAAAAGAAGGAAAAAAACCCCCAAAAAACGTACAAAACAATGCTAACACAAAGTTGATTTATTGGTAGCAAATAGCTGAAGGTAAATCTCCCTGTGATTATGCAAAACACAGTCTGAATTAACACCTTATTGATTAGTTGAAAATAAGAAAACTGGCAAAAATAATACAAGGTTCCCTGAAATAATTTTAAAAGTAATTCAAATTAATCTTCAGATTTCCATTCCTTCCCTTTGGGGACTGTCAGTTTTCTAGTTGCCCATCCCCTCATGTTGACTACACGTTTTCTGCCCTACATTAGTCAACAGTCTGTCAAAGCTCCTGAAACAACACATGTGAAAATGTGTCAACTTTTCTCCCCTAATGTTATAATTCCATATACTGAGTTAGTCATCTTCATTTTACCTTATGATCAATAAATAAAAATAAATACTTCTGAGGATCAATTAGTGTACGCTTTTGCAGGTAGCTACTTTAGGATTAAAAGAATTGTTCCCTAAATGTATCCATATTTATCCCTCAACAGTAAAGGGTAAGTGACTATAATGATACCCTGCAGTGCCTAACTCAGATGTCTGTGTGCATTCTAAGCATCTGGAATTAAGAGGTGGATCCCATTTAAATTCCTAAAGAGTTTGCTCAGCTAAAACCTGATCTCTGAAATTAAAAACTTCAATATCTAATGTGGCTGATTTCATTCAGTTTCCAAGTGAAATTGCCTCATATTTGGCTAGTAACCACAGAATCGATCTGCCATTTTTGAACCAGTGGCTTATCATAGAATTGTAAGATTGTTTAGGTTGGAAATGACCTTAAAAAAATATGGTCCAGCCCCCCTGCCATAAGCAGGAACATCTTAAACTAGACATTTGCATTTCTTTAGCAATAATGTTAATTTAAGTAGTCTTTCTACCTCTGTGGAGTGTCTGTTTGTAGATGCTAACACAGTAGAAGAAATTATAAAAAAACCCCAAAAATACTGGTTTAAATAGATGTGCAAAGCATCTGTGAGACAAAATGGTGCTCAGATGCAACTAGGAAGCTGAAGTTATAGGATAAGTTAGTGATGAAGTTTTTGTAATTGATGTTTCACATGAACTTAGATACAAATTACAGGAATGTAGTCAGGCATCCCTATGAATTCTAAACTGGAATCTAAAACTATTCCCTCTTTTGTAGTCCCATGGTTATTTGTTTAATTTTCCTTACTATAAAATTAATAGTCTACAATAATTCAAATTAAATTCACCCTAGAAGAGCTGACTTCTCTCCAATGATTATAAAGAAATTTCTTAAGTATAGAAATCTGTGCTGTTTTCATCTATGAACCTTTTTGTCATACTTATCAAAGTTCAAATGTACACAAAAACCTGGATATAGAACATCATAACCTGTCCAGTTACCTCAAAAGAGAGCTTGATCATAACAGATCTTTTTTCATTAATGCATGAAATTTTGTAACTTTTTTGCTTGGAAAGATTAACTGTGGGCCTTTCCAGCTGATACGCAGATGAGGATGCAGAAGGTAGTTAAACAAATTTTATCCCCATATCCATAACTTAATTAAACCCATTTATATTTAAATGTAAAATCACTCTTGACTACATGGGAGTAGTAGTTGGGAGAATGTTGTTTCTTCTTTTAGAAAACTGCATGACAGATATGGAAAGTCTATGCTTAGGATGCCCACATCAGTGATATCACAATACATACCCTATGCTTATTTACTTTAGAAGCAGTATGTTACCAAATTTCCTGCAAATAACTCACATATTTTCTGAAAGAAACTTATGACTGAACAGTTTAGATTGAATTTGTTTATGGCATTAAAGAGCAATTTTCTACCAAGCCCTTTCATTTAATGTTTTTTGTATCTACTTTGTTCTAATATACTTCCTTTCCTTCTTAGTAATTCTTGATCTCCTTTTCCTTTTTACCTTTTTCTTTTATTCCCTTTTTACTTTTTCTTTTATTCCCTTTTCCCTTCACTGTAATTGGTGTAGTTCACTTGAAATAAGGTGGGTGACTCATAAGAAGTGCAGATAAGCACATTGCTATATATCTGAAAGTATAGCAATTTATTTTCCACCCATCCGTCTTTTTTTCTTTCCTTTCTTTATTCTTATTTATTATTTTAAATTTTATTTTATCATATGCATTTGGCACATAGTAAATGAACAACAATAAACTTTACAAAACTCATTCAATTCACATAACTTTCATGTAAGTTTCATTTCATTGTTAGCAATTATTAAAATTAAGCCATACATCAGAAGCATATGTACTCAAGTTCAAGCATTTTTTCAACTGTATTAAAAAGATAATATTCTGGATATACTTTAATAGGTCTAGATGTTTTTCCTCATTAAAATACGTTTTAAACTAAATTTATTCTTAGCTCAAGACATTGAAGGGCGAGTATAAATTGTACAATGCTTATTTTCATTTCATCGACTTTAGCATTGATGTTTAAATATAAAAAAGAGAGAATTTATATAGTTTATTTTTCTTCTTTTTCTTTCCCTTTGTACATGTATAATTATCTTTCAATTGTTTCTAATTAAAAAAAAGAAAACTGCACACAAATTGAATTCAGTAACATTAGAGATGAACTTCAATTATGTCAGAATCCCTAGGGATTGTGTTTTCATTATATGCTAAAAGATCGAATTAAACTCTGTACTAGCTCACAGTTCTCTTATGAGAGCACAATCTTTATTATATGACAATTAATAGAAATGGAGACATGCATTAACTTTAAATACCACTTGTATTTCAAGTCTATAAGTACTAAAAATGGAAGTATGATTTGTCCTATCTGACGTACTGTACTTGGCTTTGTAAATGAAACAGCTGTACCATTTGAAAAAAAATCATTCTTCATTTCTTCAGTATTTTCAAGAATCATGTATGTACAACATAACCCTGGAAATTCTGCAGATGGATGAAAATCACAGTAGTGTACAAGACATAAAGGTTAAAAACTGTATCTTTTGATAGCCTTCATTCAGTCTTTGTCAATGGTCGCATGTGGCCATGATCAGAAATTAAAGTATTTCTGAATATGCCCAAAAGCCCCAAAAAACAACAACAACAAAAACCCAACCAAAAAATGAAAACCAAAAAACTCGTATGAGCAAATTAGTTGTTGATACAAATTAATGGACTTTTAAAAATAGTCACTTCCTTGTCAAAGCAAAATAGAATGCTCTGTTATCTGTCCTTGGTAATAAATTCAGAGGTGGAAAATATGGCCAGGAATATAGAAGTAGACATAAAAATGACACGTGTCAATACTATCAGAGACTTTATTACCGTCCAACTTCTGCAAATAAAAAAAAACATTTTTATCCCTTTCAGAGACATTTGCTCTTGATCTCAGTTTTTATTTTAACACAACTCAAGGATCTGAAGAACATTTTCTTATATCTCTTCTCAATTTGTAAAGAAGTCAAGCCACTGAAAATTTACAATACAATGAGACAGATTATGGGCTGTGGTGGCCTTCAATCCATAGGGATTTAGAAATACCCACTAATTTTGTATCATATTTTGTAGTCCATTCCTTCACTAATTGCTTAATCTCAAAATTAGTGATAGAGGGGGAGTGTAGGCAGGGGAATGGGAAAAGCAAATTCTGTGACTAGCTCAGTTGTTTAGAGCATGGTGCAAACACCACCAAAAATGCAGGCTTAACACTTGTATGGGCCATTCAGTTAAGAGTTGGACTTGATCCTTGAGGATCCCTTCCAACTCAGAATACTCTGCAAAATTTGCCTGCTTAATTAAATGCCCTAACTTAAAGTGTTGGTAAGAAGTATTGGGTTGTTGAACTAATGCTCTAGTAACAGTTTTTCTCTCTCTCACTCTTTACTCCTTGGTGGCTCATTGTGGTGTGGTGTACTATACTTTGTGAATACAGGAATGATGACTCTTTGAGAGTGCTTTTACTTTACACAACAATTAACTTGAAAATACATTAAATCCTTATTTCTTCTGATACTTCTCTCTGTTCATGACCTAAGCATAGGGATTTCTAACACTATCAAGATTTATTTTAATTAGATAAAAAATTATTTAATTAGATAGAAAAATTATTTTCCATCACTGCCGCAAACAAATAAAAAAACCCACCTTCACTTCCAACACCTCCCAATCCTTACCACGCTCCATTATCACTTCAATATCTCTATAATTTATCCTTTAAATAGAAACAAAGAATGATACTCAAGTCTATGCTGATTGTACATTAATTTGCATTATTTTCTTTATATGTAATCCCAAATTACAGCTGTGAAGATTGCTCATAGTGAGAGGCAGAAACCTCTTCAACCTTTATCTCTTTCCATGCATCACCTAAGAGTTTTTCTGCTTTCTTTCTGGCAAAGGTTCTTCTATCTTTCTTCCTTCCAGCCTTTTCCAATGCTGTAGACCTTCAAAATCCCTGTCCAGATGATGTCAGAAGCTGATAGCTTTTGACTGAGATCATCCTCAAAGTTATCCAGTGCACACTTTGTTTTTTCACTCCTCAGTATGGGAAAGAGGAGTACAAAGGTATGTAAAAGACAGACCTGGCATAACTCTTACATGAAGACAATCCAATTCCTAAGGACTCTATCATTGCATGTAGCCTACCAATCCCAAAAAAGATATGAATCAATGATTATTCAACAGTCAAGAATGAAAAGAAAAGGAAAAGGTTTCTTCCTCCTTTCTTTTGACTGCAATGTTCTGGTTTGTTTTATTTTACAATATTACCTTTCCTTAAGAAGTATTTTTGGCTTCTGGAGTATACCGATTATGCAACAAAAGTACTGCCTTATTTTCCCTTAAAAAGTACTCTTGCAGGAGACTGGAGGAGTGGCTGACTGGCTCAAATCAACCAGCTGGGAAATGGCAGGGAACAGGGCAAGCTCTGTATTGGTGGGATGGTGCATGGTTTCCCTCTGCCCCCGGGAGCCTTCCTGTATTGCACTGTGAAACACATGAACATTTGAAAAGTTAGTAATAACCTCCATTCCCATGAGGGTGTTTGACTGCATGGGCCAGCTGGAAATATTCTGGCTCTGTGTAAAACACAGGCACGAGACTTTAGTTCTGAAATAAGCATAAACTTGTATGCAGTGGACTAGAACAGAACATGGCCACATAACATGCTCCACTACCCTCAATTTAAAACTCCCAGAAATCATGCTGAATCTCAGTGTGTTATCTTCCTCTCTTTCTCTTTCTCTTCTCTTTTTTCTCTTCCTCATATGCTTCCTCTTCCTTTTGCTTCTTCATGTCTTCTCCTCAAATTATATTGTAAGTCAGACCAAGAAAAAAATACAGTCATTGCCTTGTCAAATGCTTTTTTGTGCCTGGAGACAAGTTAAAGTTTGTTAAAGCAAACTTAGCAAAGTGATTTATTCCCTTGCATTCTAAACTTTGCACAATAGTTGGTTTTGAACCTCCAGAGAATTTTGTAGTTTCTTCTGCTCACCAACGGGGTAAATCCAACTACTGTCCTCAAAGGCTGCTGGGTAGATTGGGGCATTACAACTCCAGGAAAATCCTCTGTAGTTATATTCATATTGGTCCAAACAACTGGTTCAAAGCAAAATTTTTCCCCCTTTATTTTAAATGCTATGATAACAAAAAACCAGATGTTACTTATGCTGTACTATACTAACAAAAATATACACTACAATGTACCAGTAATCTAAAAGGGGAAAAACATACACACTTATCTATACTATTCAATTGCTGCACATGCTCTGATAGGTTTTGGTGAGGCCAAAAAATTCCCAGGCAATGCACACAGGTTTAGTTTGGATGTCCTTGCACTCATGCTCAGATGTTACTGTCCTTGGGCTGCCACTGAGGTAATCTTCAGCAAACTTAACCAGTCACTGAATATAGTTTACTACTTAAATGCCTGGTTATCATTGTATTTTTTAGAAAAAAAAATTGAAACAGCAATTTCATTCTTACAAAAACATATGAATGTGAATGAAATAGTCTAAAGTAATTAGGTCAATCTAGAAGTTAAATGAACTCAATATATATAATCAGTCTTGAGGTGGAGATAATATAGATAAAGTAAAAAGGATAAAACAAAGTGTGGTACATACTAGCATGCAGTAAGTAGGAAAATTTCTCTCTGAAAGACCATAATGTAAGAGAACTTAAAATAATGATTCAGTTTCTTGAATTGCAAAATTTGTTTTCTTAATACTGAAGAACGGAGTACTTTTATTATCTAAATAACAAAACAAACACTTAGTAAAGGAAAGGGAATTGTGAGGTTGAAATATGTATAACTGCTAAGCATTTACCTCCATGAATACAGCATGTTTGTCTGCATTGCCAGTGACTGCAAAGCACACATTTCTGTAACTTCATTTTAGTTTGGATTGGAGGAAACACATTAACTAACAGATAATGAAAATGTCACATCAAATTCTTCACATACTCAAGTTCATTTCTATATAATGCCATTAATTTGTAGTGAGATATATTTCAGGAAATTCATTATCAGCTTATTTCCAGTACTGAAATTAGGATTGCTCAAGTGTTATGTTTGCAAAAGATTTATTTTAAATTCTAATTGTTGTCTAATCTTAAGAATACTAATGGATGTATAGCAAGGCTCTAGTAGCAATACGGCCAACTTGATAATGCATAATTCAATAGGGAAAATGGATCATTCTACAGGCAACATAATAATCCATGAACTTCTGTTAATTGATGAAGCATTCCCAAAGGAAGCTCCCCAGATATGAAAAAAAAATATTTCTGAGTTAGTGCAATCAGGGGGATGCATCGTCCTCACTATCTTTCTTACAGAGGTATGTACTTGCATATATTGCAACAGACAAGGAATTGTTAAACAAAATAAGAGGTATACACCTAATATCTTAAAATGGTTATTATTCCACTGCGGAAAAATAACAAAAACACCTTTTTGCAGATTATGAAAGAACAACACTAGATTTAGATTTCCTGTTTTGGTAAAAAACAACATACTATTTTTATTTTCCTTTTAGAGTATTCACTTCAAAAAGAGTGGTTTGGGATTTTTGAATTAATTTCTATTTTACTGCTAACCAACAACTAACTGACTTCACTCCTGTAAAATAATCAAAAAACATTGCAGCCAAAAAACAATTAATAACTCACAAATTAAAGAAAACATTGATTAAATATTATGCCTAGTATGAATTCAGGTTTGGGAATGTGCTACCTCTAGTCTAGAGCTAGACACCAGACTTTTCAGATAAAGGGGCATTCCTGATACAAGAAATTGCTTGCATCAGAAATAGTGGGGCCAATGGGACTAAGGCAGTGATCATTCCTCTGTACTTGTCATTGTTGAAGCTGCACCTCAAGTTCTGTGCTCAGTTTTGGGCCCCTCATTGCACAAAAAACTTTGAAACACTGAAACATGTCCAGAGAAGAGCAATGAAAGGGTCTGGAACACAAGTCATGTAAAGAGTGGTAGAAGAGTTGTTGGAGATGTTCAACCTGAAGAAGAGAAGGCTCAGGGGAAACCTTATTCCTCCCTAAAAGGAACCTGTAGTATAGTCACCCAATTAACAAATTATAAGACAAGAGAAAATGGTCTCAAGCTGTGCCAGGGGAGGTTTAGATTAGATATCACAAAAACTTTCTCCACTGAAAGGGATGTCAAGCATTAGAACAGGTTGTCCATGGAAGTAATGGAGGCCCCAAGCCAAGAGGTACTTAAAAGTCTTGTAGATGTGGTGCTTAGAGACATGGTTTAGTGATGGACTTGGCAGTGTTCTCCTGCTGAAATTGACCTTAAGGGTATTTTCCAACTCAAATGACTCTATTCTCTGATTTATGTGGAATGGATGCACGAACAGAACCACCAATTATATTTTATATGTATATATTACACTTAGACTATATTATTCTGATCAATGCAGAAGTAAAAAAATGTTGACATCGTTTTAAAAGTGTCATATGCTTAACCATTCAGAAATATTCAATAACAAAACAAAAAAATCAAACTAAATCAAACTAAACAAATAACTAAATAACACAAAAAAACTTTTGTTGAATCTTAATATTGACTTAAGAGAATATTCTGGTTGAAATATTCTCCCTATTGCAAGATAAAACTACTCATACTCAATCTTACTTGTTCAGAGATGTCGCAGACATTTTTTCACAGAAATCCTTTATTTCAGATTTCTGTGTCTTCTGGAAGGCAGAGGCCTCAGAAGGAAATGTAAACAATTGTTATCAGCTGCTGTGGAATGTAATGGGATGCACCTTGATTGGCTCATGCTTCTTGTTTATAATTAAGGGCCAATCACAAAGCGCAAGCTAGGGGACTGAGTCTTTGGACACAACTTTGTTATAGATTCTTTCTTTCTATTCTTAGCTTAGCTAGCAAGCCTCTGCAAACTTCTCTCTTTATTATATTTAGTATAGTCATAATGTATTATATATTATATATCAATATATCCAGCCTTCTGATCAAGAAATAAGATTCTCGTCTCTCTCTCACCAGCAGTGACCCACTCAGGACGCTGTAATATCTGATGACCCCTCGTGTCAGAGCAAAAATTAATTTGATAAGACCAGAGGAGAAAAATTGCTGCGCTGGGTAAAATCCTGTATGTGTAGCATTTGATGGTCGCTTTGAAGTGACCACAGAAGTGGATTCAAGCCAGGAGCTGACGAACTGAAGATCCTGATTTGGACAGAGTTCACAGCCAAGGCTGACCACAAAGAGAACCTTCTTCTGGAAAACCTTCAGGAAACATGGTAGACAAGAGCAGCATACCTGCAGAGCTGGCCAGAGCAAGCTGGACATTTGAAAAAGGTACTGTTCACTTTTCTATCCCTGAGGGTTCAGCCGTGAGAAAATTATGGCTGTTTATATGGGGGAGATACTCTTTGAAGTACGTGGTTCGTTTTACTCCTTCAGAGAAGATACTTATTGCCCTCTGGCAACACTGGTGTAGAGAAGACGGATTTTTTTTGGAAAAAACAGATCTCTATGAGTTTTTTCGATGGGCAAAGCTTTATGGGTTCTTTACTGATGTCCTGTACGCTTTGGATGTTTTTGTCTGGGAGTGCATGGACTCGATTATCCAGTGCGTCTGGAGCCAGGGACATGTTCTTCCAGCATTTATAAAGCTTTTTCCAGTTCTGAAACGCAGAGCAGCTGCCCTTCAATGGATTTCTAACTGTTATGGGCAGGCTCCGTTTCCACTGCCCCTGGCAGAAGACCCCATGGGGGATGACTTTGGGCTTCCCAGCCCCCCCTGCTTCACGGCGGGGTGGGGGCGAAACTGCGTCGAGTGAAGAGGTTTTTTTTACTCTTTCTCCCAAGGAGCCTGCGCAGAAGGGATTTTCTCCTCCCCCCCCTTCTCTCTCTCCAGGGGGATGGGAGGAGGCGGCACCACTCAAGCCACAGCCGGCCTCTCAGACTGCCTTCAGACATGGGGGCGGCACCAGTCTCTGAGGTTTCCCCGCCCCTGCCAGCTCCATCTCTCCAGGAGATCCCGTCTCCGCCTCTCCAGGCGGTCCCGCCCACGGCTTCACCGGCCTCCCTGCCCCTGCCAGCGCCTGCGTCGGAGACTGTAGAAGAGGCACTTCCTGTGGTTGAGCTGTTGCTAGGCAACGACGAGGATGCGTCTCCAGCTTCCGGCTCAGCGGAGGAGGAGATCTCATCGCCCCCTTCAGCCCCTCCGTCGCTTCCATCAGCCTCCTCATCACCTCAAGCCGAGACAGTCCCTGTTCAGGATGGTGTTGGAGACAGTCCCGAACCCGTGGAAACCTCAGGGCAGCCCGCAGTGGATCCCACGCTCAGCGTGATTCCCTCCCCAGTTCTGGCTTCCCCCTCGCTGCTTCCGCTGGCCGTCCCAGCGGCTCTGCCGTTGTCGGAGGCTCAGCCCTCCATGTCGGCGTCAGAGACTGCCTTGGAACCGACGGCTTGTTCGAGCCCGGACCATCCCAGACCGGCTGTCCCAGCAGCGGCCCCGGAGGCTGGTCTCTCCTTCCGTGGAGCGGGGGCTGCCTGCCAGCTCACTGTTCGGGCAGTCCAGCTGCCTGTTTTTAAGATCAGCATTCTCGGCAGGTTGGGGAGTGGTTTTTCAGGGATGGTCCCATGGCGGCTCCCATCTCTGCCGCCTCTCTTGCGTTCTAGTGGCATGGGGGGGCAGGTGCATCCCGAGAGCCCTGCCTCTGATCTCCAGCCCGGAGGTGATGGGGATGAAGCCATGGGGTGGATGAGAGACAAACCCGATGCATTGCAGAGGGAGAGGGCACAGCTGGAGGAGACCATAGCTGGTTTGTTGTGGCAAACAAACATCTCCAGACCCCAGATGGGATTTCTGGGGAAGGCTTCTATTTCCCTGCTGCTGGCATGCCTCAGTGGTTTTGGGGAAAGGAAGCATCTCACTACCCGGTTTGGCCTGGGCTGTTGGGCTCAGGAAGTTCCAGGACTGAGCCCACTGCGTGGCCTCCTGATGTTTCTGGGAATTCTGATTTCTCCTACCGGTCCTGGTCCCCCTTTGTGGGCCAGTTTTGGGGTTCCTGGTCCAGCATGGGCCAGGGCCCCCAGGGCCTTTCCTTCTCTGGCACTGCTCTGCTCAGCTGCTGCTCTTTTGCTTCTCGATCAAAAAAAAAAAAAAAAAAAAAAATTAAAATTAAATAAAAAAGATTGAAAATAGCAGGCAGCAGCTCTGAAGCACTGAAGCACTGAAGGGCCAGAAAAGGACATTCCAAAATTGTTCAAATTGTTTAAAATTGTGTTATGACTGTCAATGGTTTTTTGATAACTATTGATGGGATTCTTTTTGCAGCAAGTTTGTTTTCAGGACCAAAAAGGACTCTCAGATGTCCAAAAGAAACAACTTCAGCTGATGGACTGTTCCTGAAACTCAGCTGCATGGACTTGAATTCTCTTTGCATTGTCTTTTGCATTTTCTTATATTTTAGGATTGTTTTAGTGATTTGTTAGTATTCTATATTTTACAGGTGAAGAAATTTCCTGTTCATTCCACATCAGCATTTTTCTTTTAATTTATACAATTTAGAAAGGTGAGATGTCGCAGACATTTTTTCACAGAAATCCTTTATTTCAGATTTCCGCGTCTTCTGGAAGGCAGAGGCCTCAGAAGGAAATGTAAACAATTGTTATCAGCTGCTGTGGAATGTAATGGGATGCACCTTGATTGGCTCATGCTTCTTGTTTATAATTAAGGGCCAATCACAAAGCGCAAGCTAGGGGACTGAGTCTTTGGACACAACTTTGTTATAGATTCTTTCTTTCTATTCTTAGCTTAGCTAGCAAGCCTCTGCAAACTTCTCTCTTTATTCTATTTAGTATAGTCATAATGTATTATATATTATATATCAATATATCCAGCCTTCTGATCAAGAAATAAGATTCGCGTCTCTCTCTCACCAGCAGTGACCCACTCAGGACGCTGTAATACAGAGACTTTAGTCTGTGATAAGGTTCTTTAAAAGTTGCACTTATGTTACAGAGTATAGAAGAAAAAAAATCTTTAACCCCACTTGGTATAACACCTTGGTGGTATTCTCAAATGTCAGCTGTTATTTTTACTTATGTGGCTATACATTTTTTATGCACAATACCATTAATAAGGATATCATCAGGAATATATAGTGTGTATAGAGGTGTGCACTCAATCATCTAAAGAAAGTTTTCTAACAGTATAAACTATACTTTGACATTTGATACAGTTAAGCAAATTACACTGTGTGATATTTTATCCTCAGGAATAACCTTGCTTGCAGGAAGGGTTATATTAGCTTTTTGAAATCTGGATATCTATCCTATTGACTTTCTGGAAATAGAAATGGCAGTAAAAAAATCCAAGGGCAAAATACATAAGTAAGGGACAGGCAATGAACAAAAAGCACATGTTGAGACATCTCATTTTTATGTCTCATACATTTTAAAATTATTACAAAAGATATTTCTGAGAGTTCTTACTGGTAAGAAGATAGTCAGTTCCATCCTGTGATAGTTAAGCATCACAGAATAGAAGTGTATATAAGGATACAAAATAAATATCATCAGAGCTGGGCATTTAATTCTTATTTATATCATCTTTATGTACACAAATAGGAATTACTAATACTTGTCCTTTTGTATGTGGCCTGCGATATCATGACATTACAAAGGTGCTTCCTCCACAATTAATTTTAGTTTTAAGATTAAACAAAGATAGATTTGTTATATCATTCATTTTTTTAAATTACAATATTCTCAGCAACATTTGTATCCGATTCTGAAAGTCAAACTGAAACAGAAACTTTTTAATACAAGTAAAGACTATTTTTAATTGGAAACTGAAATTAACTATTTGTGGGGTTTGAGTAAATGCTTTCTTCGCATTAAAACAGAAAGTAACAAGTTATGTCTAGATATTGACTACTCTAGCTCTAAACTATTCTAAATTAATTAATAAATGTGTAATGGTGTGTTATGCTGTGCCTTTTTATTTCAATGTATGGTGTAAGTTCTCACACACAGAAAAAGGAAATATCAAAGACAGGGAAATCACTGTTATTTCCAGACAAGATACTGAAGGGTCTGTCAATTCCTTAGAACTGTAATGATTTTCCCACTGAATAAAATATTATAAATTTTTAAAACTCATATTTCAAAAAAATTTTGTGAAATAGATAAACTAATTTAAAATGATCACTCAAATTAAATTCATACACATTAATAGTGAAATATTACCTTCCATTACAGTGTGACTAATAGGTAGCTGCTGAATAACATACAAGTGGTTTGTATTTCAGCAAATTTGGGGTTTTTATTTTCAACATTTCATTATTTTCTTTCTTTTCTCTCCTTCCTTGCAATCAAAATACTAAAATATATCTTCATTTTAAGGAGGAAAATAAGCTACAAACTCTGTGGTAAGCAATGATGATGAGAAAAAGTAGTTTAGGATCCAAATTCTTTTATTTGAAAATTCTGTATGGCTTAATAAGAATATACTGGATGTATCTTCAAATTCTTAACACAGTTTAGGCTCACTAATGAGTGAAGAAGTGATTTTGTTTTGATGTGTACAAATGCCCTCAGAGATCTATACCTCCTTAATTCAGGTACTATATTGATATCTTTGTTGTTTCATAGATGTATTATTGATGCACTAATGACTTTTAGAAGATTTAGAAGATATTCTTGCTACCCACTGCACATAAACATAGCCCAAACAACCATTTCTGAAAAGCAATAAACCTAAAATGCAAATTCCTAAAGACAAATGGAATAGTTATAATTATTTATAAACACCTCACAAGTAATGAGACTAATTCTGTATAGGAAACTCCCAGAAAGCTCAATAAAGTAAATTGAATTATTTATGCCTCTTACATATAATATTTAAGTGTCTGGCTTTTGAATATATACTTTCTATGCTGCTAATAAGCAAGATGAATGTTTTCATTAGCAAACCATTTTACTCTTTCATGTTGTACACATGCTATATTATACATGATGAGGTACTGAAGAATTCAGAAAATACTTTAGATGTTCTTTTTCTGGGAAAAAGTAGAAGGATGTAATCCACCTGAGTTCTCCTGACAGCAGAAACATCAAAGGTATGAAATAAAATTCTGATAGCCATGACCCTGATTTTAGTGGTGTATATTTTTCAGTCAGAATTTAAAGCACTGAGGTCAGCGAGCAAATACCCTACAGGTTTGCTACTGTAGATGAAATTGTAAACATCATTATCTTTTCAAAGGAGTTCAAATATGACAATCATTAACTTTGCACACTCAGCACTGCATGTTAATTTGACAAGATCAATATGTTGCCTCGAAATTGCAGTGCTTTTCCTGCTTATTTTGAGGAAAATAAATCTCACAAATATATTAACACTTCTAGAGTGTGCAATGAATAAACGTAATTAAAGTTAACAGTAAATATTTCCTACATCTTTGTAATTTAGTACAGAAAAAAAAATTATTCATAATGCAATATACATATCTAGAGTTCATGGAAATTAAAATAAAATGTAAATTAAAGAGGTACAATTAGGTATACCACACAGTGACATGATAAAATTTTCTGACATTTATATTCAGAAGTCCTTGCATTGTGTACAGTTGTCTCCCAGCAGAATCCTGACACAAGTTTCACAACAGTACAGGTGAGTTTGCAAGTTCTGCAGAGACTTAGAAATTTCCTCAAGGACTTCAGTATGCCTTGTAATCTTTTATTCATGCATGTAAAGCAAGGAGGAAAACAGAAATCTGAGTTGTACACATAAGCCATTTGAATATTTATTATTATTGAAAATTAATCTACTTCTAAAAACCAAATGGATTTTGGTAAGTTATTATTAAAATATCACACACTAAACTTCTACATATGTATCACATTTATCCTGAATTCTTTATCAAAATTTCAGTAATGAAAGTGTAATTTCTTAACCAAAAGTGGTGACTTTTTTCACAAAATTCAAAACAATGTTGCAGTAAATTAGTACAGAAATTGAGAGAATTTTTTTCTAATTTAAGCTAAGTAGAAAACAATGCTAAATAATACAAAATAGTTTTGTGATTCCTGGCAGTGTTTCTTCTCATTTATCTTTGTATTTCCATACTTAAATAGCTTGATGTTCAACTCATTAAAGCTGAATTAGTCCTCTCCTGCTTCGCTTTTCACTCATGACTATTTATACCAAGATCAATAAATTCCATTTACTGAGATTCTCAGTATCAGAGTATCAAGGTTATAAAAGACATATTTTGAATTGCAACTCATATTTCTTTTCATCCAACCTTATTCACATATAAGAGTTAATTCCTGATCTGCTATTGACCTTGAGACAGATATGATTAATACTTGTACAAACAGTTATCCTACACAAATAGTAAAAATTAGACAAAACTGTATATTATTCATTATATTTTTTTCAGTTAAAAACATGGGAAAGATTGCAGATGAAGAGAATTTATTCTTACTATTTTCCAGCTACATTACTGTCACAGTAAAATCAAAAGCTATTAGAATAAATAAATAAATCAATGTTTATGCGAGTGCAGCAACAATTAATTAGATGAAGAAATATATACCACTTAGAAATGTCCAGAACTACTTTGACATAATATTTTGAACTCTTAGACTCAGCTGAAGGCCAGAATTCCAGCTGAAGTGACAGGTTGATGATATTTATTATCCTCATATCTAAATATTTTAAAGAAAATAAAACAAATGTTGCACTAATCCTAGAAAACTGAAAAATTAATTTCCTTTCTTTGACACTGCAGTATTCAATACTATACGGTTAAATATTCATAGCAATATTGGTGGTTCAAGGGGAAAACTGGAAATCTATACCATAGAATTTTAGAACAGTTTGGGTTGGAAGGGTCATGTAAAGGATATATAGTCCAACTGCTGCTTCAGTTAGCAAGGATATCATTAGCTAGGTCAGGTTGCTCAGAGTCCTCACTGTCTAACCTTGAATGTTCCCAGGGATGGAACAAGAATGTCTGGAAAATGGCCCAGAAGAGAAGGACCTGGGACTGCTGGTTGACACAGCTGAACATGACCCAGTGTGAGCCCAGATGGCCAAAGGGGCCAAATGGCCCCATCCTGGCCTGTGTCAGCAGCAGCGTGGCCAGGGAGGGATTGTCGCCCTGTACTCAGCACTGGTGAGGCCACATCCTCAATACTCTGTCCAATCTGAGCCCCTCACTGCAAGAATGACATTGAGGTACTGAAGTGTGCCCAGAGAAGGGCAGTCAAACCAATGAAGGGGCTGGAGCACAGATCCTGTGAGGAGTGGCTGAGGGAGCTGGGGTTGTATAACCTGGAGAAAAGGAGGCTTGAGGGACATGTCACTGCCCTCTACAACTATCTAGAAAGGAGACAGTGGTGAGGTGGAAGTCAGCTTCTTCTCCCAGGCAACCAGCAGCAGGACAAGAGGAAATGGCCTTGAATTGTGCCAGAGGAAGTTCAGGTTGGATATCAGAAAGATTTCTTCACCTAAAGGGTTTTCAAGCATTGGAACAGGCTGCTGAAGGAAATAGTGGAATCACTATCCCTAGAAGTGCTCAAGAAACACATGGATGTGGCACTTAGTGCTATGTTTTAGTTAACAAGATGACCTTCAGTCATAGATTGAACTCAATGAACTTGGAGGCCTTTTCCACCTTAATGATTCCATAATTCTATCTGCCACCTCTCTGGGAAACTTGTTCCAGTGTTGCACCATCCTCATCAAAAAATATTTCTTATAACTAGGGTCAACCTGCTCTCCTGTAGGTTAAAACATTACCCCTTGTCCTGACACTACAGGTTGTACTAAAATCTTTCTCCCCGTCTTTCTTACAAACTCACTTTAGGTAGGAAAGGCTGCAATAAGATGCCCCTAGAGTCTTCTGTTCTCCAGGTTGAACAAATGCAACTCTCTCAGCCTTTCCTCAGAGAAGTGTTCCAGCCCTCTAACTCTTTTCATAGTCCTGATCTGGACCTACTCCCACATGTCAATGTCCTTCCTGTGCTGAGGACTCAAGGGTAGGATGCATTACTCCAAATGGGGTCTCTCCAGAGCAGAGGAGAGGATGGCTGGTTCATTAGTTTGGAGGTTTTAAAAAAAATAAAAATTACATGCAGTAAAATGGTGGTGAACTTCCATGCGTCACAATCTGGAATCAGAGGTAAAGTTTATTAAAAACTAATAACATCACCCATGCTTTAAGGAAAAAAAAACCAGACAAACCAAACCAAAAACAAGTGAAATCTTTGTATGGAACAGGTTGCTTTTATGGGATGTAGCATAACTAGGTACAAATCAAAAACATGTGACTAAGCATCTCAAAATATATAAAAAGTCTTTCAGACATAGTGGGGTTCATTTTGATCCAGGTTTAATAATTTATCTTTAGTCTCTAGTCTAAGTTAATTTTCTCTCTACAGTTTGTGAAGAAAAGTCAGAACCTGGAAATAAAGTTCATCCTGATTATGTCTGACATCTTTCCTAGGAAGAGACAAATCGCTATTGACAACAAGCTTAAATTAGATACTATCTGTTGGATGACCAATGTTAAATTAGATTCATCTCTCTTTTAGTCTGTGATGGCTCAATGAGGAAGAGACAAGAGTAAAACACTGATTTACTGCTTCTAATTAAACAATACGTTTCTATAGATAAGTCAGAATAAATCTTTCATTTGCCTAAGAACAATAAGATAAAAAAAAAGAAGAAAAAAGAAAAGAACAAAAACCCCCTGCTCTAAGTCACCTATTGAAATAGCAGATGAATGTGTTTTCAGGATCAAAATTAGAGTGCCTACATTCCTTCTTCCTTCTGGTTCTGATAACAAATTTATTCATCCCTTACTGAATCCCACCCTTTTCCTTAAAACATTTATCAGATGATTCTATTTAAGCTATTGTTCATTAGCTTCAAACTAACTTAAATCCCATTATCATCCTTTGGGCATCAGTTTCTGCTTAGAGTTCAGACAAGAGTTTTATAACACAGCAAAAGCAAAGATCTTCCAATTTACTTTTATGTCTTAATGTATTTCAAAAACTTCTAGTTTTAACTGGAACAAAGAGAAAGTTGAACACGGAAAGACAGAAAGGGAAAAAAATGAAATTTGTCAAATAACAGGCAGGATCTGTTATGTTGAAAAGTTCAAGTATATTTACAAAGTGATTTTGCCTGTGTCCATTTCTTCCCTACTGTCAGGCTGGCAATTTGGCTTCAGATGTGTCACTGTCATTTTTCAGCACAGAAAGTCTAACAGAGGAAGGACAATAAAAAGGGGAAAGAAAAAGAGAGGTCAAGAAAATTCAAGGAAACTAGATTTTTTGTATCTGGGACAATTTTTAAACATACTTTTATAATAGATGATAGGCAGAGGTCCATTAAATGGACATGTCCTTTTAATAATTGAAGCTCAATGAACACAATGCACATCTCACTTTTTTTCTAAAGTGATAGTTTCAGAGAAGTAATAAATAATTTCTGCTAATTCATATAGGGAACATATCATGGCAACAAAAGCCCTCAAAGTTTCACAGATAATGCACATATATTTTACATGTCTTGCTTAATAGAGTTTCATATAAATTGGCAATTTTTCATTGGTATAGTTCTTAAAAATGAAATAACAAATTCTAGAATACTTTCATGTAACACTTGCTATCAAGTAAATATAGGGAAGCACAGTGAAGATGTGATGTTTTGGGGGTTTACCTAGACTTTATACCAGCATAACAGGGAATCTGAATTTTTTTTGTTGTTACTCCCAATATTTCCAAGCTATCTAAAAGTATCTATTAGCAGCTGAGGGAATTATGATATCCATAATTAACAGAAATGAATGTTACTTAAATGAGATCTGTGTTTTTCTGGAGCACTGACTGTAAAGAATGTGAGATACCTTAAGGAATCTTACCTAGCATTAGGCAACTAAGTTTAGGCAAACCAATTAAATGTTCATTTTCAGTGTCATGTATTTTCATACTGGGAGATTGGCATCTCAGTGGCTCTAATTAAAACAATTATTTTCCTTTATGATCAAATAAAAGGTCTTTCAAAGGCAGTTAAACTCACAAGTTTGGCTTCCAGTCTAGGAATAAAGCAAATTAAAAAAATTTTAAAAAAGCATTTCATGCATTCATGTAAGACACTGAGAACCAAGGTGAAGGGCTTAATGATGGAAATTTCAAGCTGTAAATAGAGATTTGTAAGCCTTGTAAATAGTATTCAGTTTCTGACTAAACTTACCTACCACAAAATGTACTAGAAAAGACAAGCATGACAGAAAAGCAAATTAAAATCACTTATTTATGGCATTGTATTTATATTTCTCAATTCCAACATACTGGAATTGAGAAATATAAATACACTGCCATAAATGAAATGAAGATTAGGGTTCCAGAGTAGATGATTTCACATGCAGAAAAATGTTTCATTTCATTATAAGGCCTCTTCTGGCTATGTAAAGTGCATGAAATTCAGCTTTTTCTTTTCTGTCAAGAAGAAATTTACTAATATCTAAAACATTTTACAAGCAAAAAAACATGCAAAACCAAATAAACATTGAAGGAAAATGCTGATAAAACATCATGACTCAATTTTTAATTAAGAAAATCCAATAACTGTATCTCAGTGATGTGAACCTGGTTTCAGAAAAGTTTTGCATCAGTTTAACTAAGGACATTTTTAATAAAAAGTCATTTCATTAATGCTGTGCTAGTATAGGTCATATTCATTAGGTATGTAAATAGCAGAAAAAAAATAAAACTACTGTAAAGTATCATGGACATTGGTATGAGAGATCATAAGTGGTTTATCAATTTTGGAGTAGATACTCCATCCTGTAGTTTCAAGGTCTCTGCTGGAAATAAGTAAATGTACATCTACATATATATATTTTTTTATATATATATTGCTATGGTCTCAAAGTAAATGCATGCTGTCTCAGTTGTTATAAATATGCAGAATATATAATCAATTTTCATTTAAAATTCTGGATGTTACATTTTAATCTTCCTTCTTCAGAGAGAAAATATAGCAAACTGTATTTATAGCCCTGGTTCCAGAAACATTTTTAAACTGTGAATTTCTCAATATATCTCTAAACTGATAATTCAGTTTATTTTTTATCATGCTTTTTATTATAGAGATTCTATTTTAAAATATTTTAAACATTAAGATAAATCTTTACTGAGCTCAAACCTAACACTTTTTTTTATCTTGTAAATAAATATTTTGCTAATATAAGTGATATTAGTTTTTGACTAAGCGTCAAAAAATGCATGCAATGTAATATTTTAGAATGGAATATTTTGAAATATAAACTTTATTAATATAATTTTTACATGGCATAATACTGCCTCAGTCATATTTTGTGCTGTAGATAGATCTGCTTAGAAATTAAACCCTATATAATTTCACAAAACTCATATTATGAGGGACACAAATATCTAAGAAACTCAGTTCAGCAAAACAAGCAAAGGCCACTAGACACAAAATTAAATTAGTAAGACTGAGAATAGCAAGAAAGAACATTGAAAGAGGAAACCAGACAGTGATATTGTAGCTCACTGATTTCAGGTTTGAGTGAGATTCCTCTCATTCATCTGTTAATATGTTCTACACAGGCATCTTCATCTAGGCTGTCTTCCTCACTGTGCTGCTTTTGCATGGTTTGGATTTTGGTAGCAGTTGGTGTTTGACTTCTGTGAGAGGCTGCTGGAAGCTTCCACCATGTCCAGCAGAGCCAATCTCTGATGGCTCTGAAAATGGACAGGCTGCTGGCCAAGGCCGGGCCAATTTGAGATTGTAGTAACACTTCTGTAATAACATATTAGAGAAGAAAATCAATACAACGGTTGTTGCACAGTTTTAATTCCAGCTAGAGAAGAGGAGGAGGTGAGAACATGTGAGGAGGACACAGAGACAGCAAGGTCCATGGAGAAGGAGGGCAGGAGGTGCTCCAGGCACCAGAGCTGAGATTCCTCTGCAGGTGAGACCACGGTGAAGCAGCTGTGTCCCTGTAGCCCATGGGGATCCATGGGGGATACAGAGAGCAACCCACAGCCCGTGGGGGAGGTGCCAACTCCAGAGTGGGTGAATGCCTGGAGGAGGCTGTGATCCAGTGGGGACCCAGGGGAGGGAGAGGGCCCTGCTTCCAGGCTGGAGCAGCCTGTCCTTGGAGGAGTGCACCCCGTGGAAGAGGGACCCACACCACAGCAGTTTTGGGTGGATTGTCTGCCCATGGGAGGGACTCACACCGTAGCAGTTTTGGGAAGACACTGCTTGTGAGAGTGGACCCACGCTGGGGAGGCAGGGCGGAAGGAAGTGGAAGACAGAAGTGGCGGTGGAGGGAGGGAGGAAGGAAGGAAGGAAGTGGCAGAAAGAAGAAAGGAAGTGGTGGAAGGAAGTGGTGGAAGGAAGTGGCGGAAGTGGCCGAAGTGGCGGAAGGAAGTGGCGGAAGGAAGGAAGTGGCGGAAGGAAGGAAGGAAGTGGCGGAAGGAAGTGGCGGAAGGAAGTGGCGGAAGGAAGGAAGGAAGTGGCGGAAGGAAGGAAGTGGCGGAAGGAAGGAAGGAAGTGGCGGAAGGAAGGAAGTGGCGGAAGGAAGGAAGGAAGTGGCGGAAGGAAGTGGCGGAAGGAAGTGGCGGAAGGAAGTGGCGGAAGGAAGTGGCGGAAGGAAGGAATTGGCGGAAGGAAGGAAGTGGCGGAAGGAAGGAAGTGGCGGAAGGAAGTGGCGGAAGGAAGTGGCGGAAGGAAGGAAGTGGCGGAAGGAAGGAAGTGGCGGAAGGAAGTGGCGGAAGGAAGTGGCGGAAGGAAGTGGCGGAAGCGGCGGAAGTGGCGGAAGTGGCGGAAGTGGCGGAAGGAAGGAAGGAAGGAAGGAAGGAAGGAAGTGGCGGAAGTGGCGGAAGGAAGTGGCGGAAGGAAGGAAGGAAGTGGCGGAAGGAAGGAAGTGGCAGAAGGAAGGAAGGAAGTGGCGGAAGGAAGGAAGTGGCGGAAGGAAGTGGCGGAAGGAAGTGGCGGAAGGAAGTGGCGGAAGGAAGGAAGGAAGGAAGGAAGTGGCGGAAGGAAGGAAGGAAGTGGCGGAAGGAAGGAAGTGGCGGAAGGAAGTGGCGGAAGGAAGTGGCGGAAGGAAGTGGCGGAAGGAAGTGGCGGAAGGAAGTGGCGGAAGGAAGGAAGGAAGTGGCGGAAGGAAGGAAGGAAGGAAGGAAGGAAGGAAGGAAGGAAGGAAGGAAGGAAGGAAGGAAGGAAGTGGCGGAAGGAAGTGGCGGAAGGAAGTGGCGGAAGGAAGGAAGTGGCGGAAGGAAGGAAGTGGCGGAAGGAAGTGGCGGAAGGAAGTGGCGGAAGGAAGTGGCGGAAGGAAGGAAGGAAGTGGCGGAAGGAAGGAAGTGGCGGAAGGAAGGAAGTGGCGGAAGGAAGGAAGGAAGGAAGTGGCGGAAGGAAGGAAGTGGCGGAAGGAAGTGGCGGAAGGAAGGAAGGAAGGAAGGAAGGAAGGAAGGAAGGAAGGAAGGAAGGAAGGAAGGAAGGAAGGAAGGAAGGAAGGAAGGAAGGAAGGAAGGAAGGAAGGAACCTGTAATTCAAGTCAGCAAAAATGTAGTAAGACATTAATTTAATGAATATTGTATTAATTTGAAGTCAAGAAGATAAGAAAACAAGAAAACCTTTGCCAACAGAAAAGGAACCTGACAATTTAAAAAGTAACATAGCTATGAGAAGAAATGAAAGATAACTCTGAAGAAAACAGTACAATAGGAAGTAATTCATTTAAATGCAATTTGAGAAATATAATATGCTATTATATAGAATACCTGCCTAAAGATATAAATAGCAAGCATTAAAAATCCCTAACTGTTTGGATAGTTTATTTTGATATTTTCATGTCAATAAAGCTTTATTGGTGTGAAAAGAATTGAAACCAATGAATAGTTATAAACAACAAAGCTGAAACGAAAAGAAAGTCTTTAGGAATGTTGAGTACTAATCTGACTGAATCACTGCCATCTATTTATTGCTTCCAAAGATCAAGGTTTGTTTTAGAAATCTGCAAAGTTTTTGAACTGGAAAGCTACAGGTGACCAATGGCACTTTAATTAGTTCAGCCTCTGGATCAATCAGTTATTTGCTGGTGCCTGACAGTTTGCATGCTTTTGACATTATTGATCTTTGTCCATTCATTCTTCTTCTTTCCTTCTAAGTTGTTTGGATTCCTTAATTCTTTGTATTTTCTCTGTCATCATTCTAATCATGTGCATGCCAATTGATCACTTCAGTCATTGCAATAGATCTTTATTTGTTTAATTTGTTCTTTTTCATGACATTCAGTAAATTTTCTTATTAAAAATTTATTTTAAAAATTATTTATGTGTGGCATTGAGTTATTTTTGTTGATCAGAGATAAAATCTTTGTTGAAACATTTGCCATGACTGCTACATTTCTGAAGGGATGCAAAAAATACATTTCTAAAGCTGGTGCTGGAGAACACTATTAAGTGATGTTATGGAAAAATATCATTCTCTGAGGGATCACTAGATAATCAGCTTGAAATACAGTCCAAAAGTAAAATCTCTTCAGCAAATCCTGATTCTTCTTTGCTATTTTTGAATTTTACTTGAGTGATCAGAAACTATCCAACTGCTCTACAGATAAGTGCTTGGCCACCTCTTGCCTCTCATTAGAGAGTATTCAGTACACATGGGCACTGTTATGAAGGAAGCTGTATGTCAATATAAGAAAACTATGGAAACAATTAGTTGAATATTATTTGGAAGAAGACCTGCTCATACTTATTGCTGAAGTCAGAATACTTATTATGTATGCTCAAACAGAGGTAAAAAATTTAATGCCTATAAAAAAACTTCATAAACCCCAACTCCAATCCTTGAATAATGTACAAAATCCTTACAGTTTACATAATGATCTGAGATTACAATGGTACTTTATTTTTATGAAGGAGGAAAATTATCAGTATTGATGATGGAAAAAGAGTATCATCTATGACAGCAGGTCCCTTTCTGTTCCTGATACACAAGAGCATTGCCTTAATGTTCCCTTAAGGTTATTTTGATTTCACACTTTTTTTTTTTTTTTGCTGCCTATATTTTTCCTGTCTGTTCTCTCCTGCTATAAATGATAACATGCTCAACCTTTAAAAATAGTAATCTGAAGATGGGGAAAACTTCAGTTTGTATCAGAATCAGACAGTACTATTAATAATGTGCCTCATTAGGCTACACTCAAGCTTGCCTTAGCTACAAAGTACTGCAATATAAGTCACTGAAAAGCAAAGAAAATAGGTATGACCTTATCAGTTCCTTCCAGCATGACTCTCATCTCTGCTTTTATTTTTAAAAGGGATGGGAGAGGATTCATGACATTTAAAACAAATATTGAAGTAAATTTAAAAGGGTTGAACAAACATTCTATAGTTGGGATGGTGGAGGAAAGATATACAAAGGATGGAAATACAGATATCTACTTCCAATTTTAATTTGAAAGGATTTTCAGACAACAGCAGCAGTCTTTTCACTTGCTTATCATCCTTGACCTTGATTGTGTGTATATAAGTGTGTATATATATATACACACACAAACACACACATATTTGAAATATTTTTATAAATACTAATGCTTACCCTGATAAGCTCTAAAGCTGGGGGAAAGGCAAATAAGATTTTTTTTACAACTGGTATGTCAATTTCAATAACAGTTAGGTTTCTAATATTCCAGTGAAAACCTTAAATATTTATTGTCAATTCTTTATGTAAGCCACGTTTGCTACTTGC
This sequence comes from Ammospiza caudacuta, assembly GCF_027887145.1. Lineage (NCBI taxonomy): Eukaryota > Metazoa > Chordata > Aves > Passeriformes > Passerellidae > Ammospiza > Ammospiza caudacuta. The sequence goes on from NC_080594.1 coordinate 65,693,046, forward strand.
TTTTATTTAAAACATAGAGAAAGAAAGAGAAAAAAAAATTCAACATACACATCTGTTGCTTTATTATAAAAAATTAATGGGCAAGATTTCATGCACAAAACAATAGGTACCACATTGTAATAAAGTTTAAACTTTGTTTGCATATGTACTGAACTGTTTTTCTTTCAAAGGTAACAAATTTCGTTTGCTAAATTATCTATTGCACCAGAGAGAATAAAATTTCACAGATCTTGAATGACAGTGGAATTCTCAAAATAAACTACCTCTTTTCTGAGAGTATACATTGTCCTGGTTGGCCAAGGCAATATATGCTATCTTTTCTCTGAAGTCAAAAAGATTGTATGTATTCTAACCATCCTCCATTTTAAAGAATAGAAATATCTTTAAAGCTGAACAGTTTTTTAACCAAGGGGAATATTATTTCAACACAGAATAAACCTGGATCCTTTTTGGTTTTAATAATGTCAGCATGTCCTCAAAATGTCTTTTTGGAAAAATCTGTTAGCGCAGCGAGAATAATTTACTAGTCCATTTTTATAAAGACATGACAAAGTATTATGGCACCTGACCACTGTGAATAAAAACACAGTTAGACATTAAATAATGAGACTGGCATTAGATCTGCTTTCTAGTCACCATTTTCAAATATACTTTGTAGTCTCCTTTAAGATGGTGCAGGATTGTATCTATTAAAGCAGCATGCCACAAATATTCTGAGGGGAAAAAGAGTTCTGATGCTATTGGCTAACATGAATAATCTAATTGGTTCTAGCTTTTTTTGCTGCAAACCCACAAACATATTTTTCTTCTTTAAATTATCTTCATCTTCTTATGAGAACTTTGGATCTACAATGATGTCTATTTTAACCAGTGGAACTCTGATTTACTTGAAGCATTACAAATAAAACAACCCTAAGATATGGAAAATAATGAATCAAACTGAATTTTCTTTTTCACATATGCCGTATTATTCACTTCTGTCATGTAGAAGAGAACTCCACTCTGATATCCTGATATAAAACTAATTTATATTTAGCAATGTGGGGGGATTGACCTGCACAAAAACCACAAAAAATGTTCATAGCACAATCACATCTCCTAAGGTATTCCCATCTTTGTAATTATGAGTGCTTATTTATATGCCCATCCTTTAGTAAGGAATTCTCCAAGTATTGTATGAATTATTAAAAGTAAGCATAAAAATGTTCTGCATCATTACGCCAACAACATTCTGTTAAAATTTAGCATTGTGAGATAAAGAATGGTCAACAATACACTCAGTAGAGGAAAACTGACCTATTTTAAATCTAACACAATCATTTGGTACAGGGCGATTAGAAGAAAAAATCCAAGAGAGACGTACAGTACTGTAACTCTCCAGAGTTAACAACATTAAAAACACCTAGCTTTGGTTTTGGACAAGGTTAAGGAAACTAATGGCTAAGATTAATGATTATCTTTGTGGGTTGGAGTGTTTGTATTTTTTTCCTAACATCAACCAATCATAAGTTTATATAAAATATATCCAGTCCATCGCGAACAAAATTTTTAAAATTAATATAGGGATGGCTAGACATTGAAAAAAACATATCTCAAGACAAAGGGATAAGTAATGGATTTTGCAGTTTTCATGTTTTTACACACTTCATTTCATGGATGTCCATTAACTAAATAACTTCTTAAAAAATCAGTTGTGAAAGGAATTTCTCTCTATTGGTATATTTCTTATTGATACAATAAGTCAATGCTGTTATTATCATATGGCACACACCCATTAAGTCTTCATGCTTTCATATAAACAATAAAGCCCCCATGAACAGAATGATTTTAGACTTTGGTTATCACATGTTTGCATTTTTTAAAAACTTTTGAGTCTACCATTTCCAAGAGTGGGGTTGTATAAAAAGCCTGTCTGTCTGAAAGAGACAGATAACTATGCTTGAATATTAAGAAAAGTGTGACAGATATTCCTAGGATTTTTTTGTCTCCATCAATAACAACTTCATACATAGTAAAGTGTATATTACTGCTGCTCATACACAAACTGGCAAACAAATGTTTATATAGTCTGAGGAACATATGAGAAAAATGCTCAGTTTATCTCAGAAAGAGAATCAGAATATTTTTCTTCCAGACTGCTTTTTCTTTAGGATTTCTAGCACTCGTGTGCCCATTCTGTCTAGTTCCATTTGCTTTCTCACTCACCCTGTCCATCCCTCATTTGCTACACCTTTCACTCTTTAACCCTTGCCCTGTTAAAAGGAACTGCTTGTGTAGTGGGAACTTGAAAAGGAGCATTTACAGTTGGTAAACTTACATATAGTATTCTTTTTCTGAGGGATAGGTCTTCATCTATGAAAAATATTCTCCAGATTTTTAAGATTTTTATTACTTTTTTATGTCATGGTTTTATAACTAACTTTAAGATTATTGAAACACAGAATGGGTACATTAGAAGGAACTTTAAAGATCATCTGTTTATAGCCCTCAACCATTGGCAGAGACTCCTTCAACTAGACCAGATTGCTCTGGACCCCATCCTACATGGCCTTGAACTCTTCCAGAGGTTTGCTGGGCAAGTTGTTCCAGTGCCTCACCACCTACCTTTTTAAATTTCTTTCTAAAATCTAATCTAAATCTACCCTCTTTCAGTCTAAAACCATTCATTACATGTCCTTGTAAAAAGTCACTCTCCAGCTTCCTTCTGGGGACTGGAAAGCCACACAAAGGACACTCTGGAGACTTCTTTTGTCCTGGATAAACACCCTCAGCCCCCCACCCCAAAACTCTCAGCCTTTTCTAATAAAAGAAGTGCTCCATCCCTCTAATCATCTTTGTGGCTCTCTTGATTTGCTCCAACAGGTCAACATCATTTTTGTGCCGAAGACCCCAGAGCTGGATGCAGCACTTCAAGTGGGCTCTCCCCAAAGTGGAGTAGAGGAGCAGAATCCTCTCCCTCTCCCTCTCCCTGCTGCCTACACTGCTTTTGCTGCAGGCGAGGACACATTTGGCTTTCTGGGCTGAGCACAAATTTCTGGGTCATGTCCAGCTCATATCCACTAGCACCCCCAAGTCCTTCTTGGCAGGGTTGCTCTCAATTTGTTCATCTCCCAGCCCATATAGTTACACACTGCTGCAGTATTGTGCACTTGGACTTACTAAATTTGGATTCCCATTGGGAATCCAAATTGGGACTACTCCTTCAGTCTGTCCAAGTGCCTTTGGATGCTTTGTTTTGTAAGAAAATGAAACAACAGAGATCTTGCAGCCATGTCACCACTGCACATAGGTGCTGAAGTTAATTGGTACAACTGAACACTGAGTTGCATCCAATGATGGAAAAACCAGTTATTTTTCTTAAAAGGCTTCATGTACTTTGCTTCAGACTCCTGAGTAGGAGTTCTTGACAACTTAAATAGAAATTAACACCCCAAGTACTATATTTTATCAGCTTTATAATTTAAAACAGGAGGCGCTTTTATAATGTCCTGATGCCTGGAATAACTCATTTGATAACTTTTCAAATAAGAACAGTGAAATTAATTTCCCACTGACAAGAGAAACTAGCAAAGTAGGAAATGCATTCATTCTTGAAGGGCAACTTCTGTATGTATCACTTTCATAGGCAGCTGACAGAAGAAAGCAATTCTGCATGTAAACCATATAGAAACTTATGTTGCTGTTTACGTACCTTGTTCTGTAAGAAGAAAAGGGCTTGTAGTACTAGAAATATGATCAAAACAACTTTATTGCAGTGCCAGCATTTACAGGGAAAGCAGTTTCGTGACAATCAGAGTTAAAAAAAAATCTTCTGCATCTTGTTCTTAATAGCAGTGGAAAGGAGAACATAATTTTTTTTATCCTAAGATTTAGGACTAAAAGAATGTCAGTACTAACCATCATCTCCAGAACTATTTGAAATACATATATTCAGTTACTTCTTAATAAGAATTATCATCTCTGAATTATAACTGCTTATAACTAACTTTTATTCTCTTTTGAAATAGAATAAGGTTCTATTATCATCTGTAATTCAAAATTAATTTTTTAAATATGGAATGCACTCCTGAATCAGAAAGATATCTCTCCTGCATTTCCATGGTTTTCTTTACTTTGCAGGGTAAAAAAAACTTCCTAGTTTGGAATGCTCAGCATGGGCTGGAGTCTGAAACTGTATCGAGTGAGATCTGAAGCACCTCCTGTTCATGGATGAGATTGCAAATCTCAGTGTATGCCAAAAAGATGGGTTGTGGTGAAATCCATCAGGTCTTACAGTCTAGTTTGTCTGGGAATCAGAGATGCAAATCATGCCTGAGAATGTACCTCCTCCCCAGTGTGGAAACATGGTCACTTCCTTAGAGCTTAACTGCTCCCAGGAAGCAGCCCAAATGCTGTTTTAATTGACATCAATTCAAAATAATTAAAGTGCAACATGTGCAAAGAGTTTTTTCTCATTAAACCCAAATAAGAAAATAATTTCTTTATTGAATATATTGTTTCATTGCAGAGAGAAGCCACTGTTATTTCTTCACCTATTTACCAGTCATTTGCTGCAACAATTAATTTGGACCTAATGACAAATTGAAATAAAATATAATAAAACACAATAAAATAGTAAAAATAATAATAATTAGTAGTAGTAGCAGTAGTAGCAGTAGTAGTAATATTTTTAAAGTATAAAGCCTGTGCACAAATGGCCGCATGTAGAGTAAGGACTCTTCTCTTCAGAATATTTTCTCCACAGTAATGTCCCATTATCTGAAAGAAAGTTCCTTTTACTTGACCTCAGTATACTTGTTCTCAAGGAAACTATCAAAAAAAGAAAAATGGCCTTTGGTTTCAATTCTGTATTTTCTCTCACAAGTAGTTGTTTTATAAGTCAATTAAATGAAGTACAAGAGCACTTGTTAGCTCCTGATAGTCATGCATACTACAACAAATGTTAATTATATTTAGCCATTTATTCCTTTTGTGAAAAACAGAGAACAGAAACAATCTTTACACTTGTTCAGATATGTCCTTAAACCCAAGCACAAGTTCTACATTCTCAGACACTAATTAGAAATCAAGATGGATTTAGATAAAAGTAGAAGTACAAAGTCAACGATTAGTGTCAAACCACATAGTCTTTGTTAGGATTTAGCAAAGTAGAATCATGTATTTGATGATTCCCATCAGTTTCTGGCAGGTTGATAAATGAAGCTGTCAGTGGAAGAAGTATTGAATGAGATAGGAATAACAGGAAAAAGTAGTCTGTTTGTAATTTGTGTACTCCACATTTATAAACTCCTAAAAAGCCAAACCCTAAACTAGAGTAAAATTATTGCAAATGATAAAGGAGAAAAGCAGTGGTTAACCAAAACATTCAAAGGTCAGACATATGGTTGGAAGCAACACTTTGGTATGCTTGTTTGATGCAATATTTCCACACAAATTCAGCAGTATAAATGTATTAAAGAGATCTCACATAATGAGGAAAGAGAAGGAGGAGAAAAAAATTTTAGTGTGCAATGCAACATTTCCTCTTTTGCTTCCATGCAACTATATGGTATCACTGAAATGCATTCTTGTTTCTCAGTCTGTAGCACATACAAAATTTAACACAGATCTCTTTGAAGTTTTTATTTTATTTTATTTTATTTTATTTTATTTTATTTTATTTTATTTTATTTTATTTTATTTTATTTTATTTTATTCTTCAGTTTTTGGGTTTTAATTTACAATGAACAGCTCAAATGTATTTTTGATACCAAAACAATGCAACTATGATTTTTTAGTTCTCATCAATAATTTCTACCACAGGAAGATAGTTAAAAGCTCACTAATTTTTTAAGATCTGAAATTAGTCTTCAGGTAGAAAAAAGATCTTTGTGCTAATTTAATTTCTGACATTCCACTTAAGAGAATTATTATTTTCCTGAATCTTGACAGATCTAAAAATTTTTTTCCATGCTCATGTTTCAGAGTTATAGTTTTTCCAACCTTGATTTCTATAAGAACTATGTAATCTTTTCCCTTAGTTATTTTTATATGACTAGATTGTCTAATATTAATTTGATCTTCCCGATTTTAGAACTGTTTTATATTAACAGAAGTTCAAATGTGTTTCATTAGTCCCTTGAATTGTTGTCATGACATTTCATATATTAGAACTTTGTAACTTTTAAGTTTACAGCAATTTTTTTTCTCCCATAGAATGATTAAAGTATTAATTTTAGTAAACCATCTAGGGTATGGTAAAATAAATTGTCAGATCTACCTGCATTACCAAAATATTTTACTCTGTGACTTACACACAACTGGTGTATTCTTTTGTAGTAATTTTTAGTAGAAATTGGTTTTCTACTCATCTTGCAATATTCTGGTAAAATGAAGAATCTACTCAATGTCCAAAATTTTAGTCTACTGCAAATTAGACTAGATGTAATTTCTTGCTTTGCTTTTTGGAATTCTACCCTTACTGATCCTATTTTCCTATTTTTCAAGATCAGTTTGTGGTTTTGTCCAAACATGTTTTTCCAATGGAGCTTTTTTTTTAAAACAGATTCTGGCAATATAGGGAAATAGGAAAAGGAAACTGATAACATGTCATTCTTGATTACAAGAAGGGTGATGTCCTACTTGGAGATAATTCAGTCCATCAAATTCATAGAATCTTAGAATAATTTTGATTGGAAACTTCCTCTAGAGTTTGTCCAGTTCATATGTGCTTTAAATGGAGCCAAAATCAAAGTTGCAACCAGCTGCCAAGTTTGATGAAGTTCTCAGGGTCATAACCAAGAGCCTTGGATATCTCAAAGGATAAAAATTCTATTACCTTTCAAATCAGCCCATTTCAACAATAGACCCCTCACACTATGAAACAAAGAAATTTCTATCTAATTCAGATCAAAAGTAGAAAAAAGACCATGCTCATATAAGGTAAATTAACATTTAATAAGTAGAGGATGTCATACATTGCAGAATAAAACCAATCCTTGCCTGGTTAACACATTTGTCCTTTGCCTTAGTTCTTTTCAAAGAGACTGACATTTAAATGTACAAGTACTTAAGTACAGCTGCAAACATTGTTCTGCCACATTTAATTTCAGAGTCTCTAGCAGTTAAAAGTTTAAGAATTTAGTAAACATAGTTAAACAAATGATTTATGGAAGAAAATGAATTTTTAGGGGATTTTAGAATTTATTTTTCTTTTTTATATAAATATCAGCAGTAACAGGAGAAAAATAATACATATTAACTAGTGGCTTAGTAGAATGTGGGAGCTAAACTACTGACATTAAATGAGATGCAAAATTCCATATTTTTTGTGAACAAGAACAGACTGCTGGAAAAATGCAGTCAAGAAGAAATTAATAAAGGCATAAAGAGAAAAAACACACTTGTGGCTGTACTTAACATGAGTTACCAGCTGTTTGTTCTGATAACTGTGTCAAGGCAATCATTTGAACTACTGAAATATTTAAAGTTTGAGTGCTTCATGGTTTTCTACTCTTAAGAACAGGCATTAACAGTCCATTTGCTCATAGAAATGGACCAAAACACAATTTTTTGTTACTCTGAAAAATTTTCAATATTATTATGACTTTAGGGCAAATATATTCAGAGATTCTTCATCAGGGTGCCACCATGTCTAGTCTTCCTGTGGATCTTTCTTAGTTCCTCTATGCTATGGTGAATTTTTGGGCAATGCAAAGGACACATGACCCCATGTAACCAGTTAGTGCAGTCAGACAGAGTACAAGATGAGCTTTTGAAGTTTACAAGCTACAAAACTCCAGTATTCTGATATTCCTGTGATAAAGATCCAGAAAGAAATTCACTTTCTTTCAATCTAATTCACTGATCCCATTAAACCAAAATAAAAGTGCATTGCTTTTAAATATTTGATTTCTTCTCTTCACTGACACCTTTCTTCCTAAATGTCAAATTTCCAAGTAACTTTTTAATTTCAGTGTGAATATATTCACAAGTATTCCTTATTTACACTTCCTCTTCTTTTTACCCTGTCTCCTCACTTTTTCTTTTTGTCCATTTAGAAGATACATATTTACCATCATATATATATTTAACAGATGTACATGTGTGTGTGTTTGTTTGCATGCATGCATACCAAACTGAAGAATGTAGGGTTTGCTTGACAAGAGACAAAAACAAATTCTTTGGACATATAAGTTAGTAATGCCAAGAAACTACAAAGGGAATCTATTGAAGTATTGCAGCTGCCTTCATCCTAAGACTGGCTGTTTCATTACTGCACAGGTGACAAGTGTTTGACAAGTGGAATAAAACATTAATGGCTAAGAACATGCTAGGTGATGAATATTACCATGGAAATCTTTATAAAATTTAATCCATTTGCCCAACTATTGGTCTGGTATCAGACGTAAAATTAGTGAAAACATTGAACTTTTCAATTTTACTCATGAAGATATTTAAGTATAAAATTGGAGAAAACACAGATGAAGCTTATTTGCATGCACACATTTCTTTCTTACATAAACATTTCCAAATCTGTCAAAGTTGATACACTTGACCCAGTGTTTTTGGATCATTTTAACTGTTGTATGCATTTAAAGTAGATATCATCCAAAGATAATGATAATGCTCATATTTACATAGATATAGTTTATACTGTTGAGAGCAACATGGCATCTGAGGTACTGAAAGTGAGTGGAAAAAGGCTGTATATCTTTCACATGTGCGTAGTTTCAGCTTGATTTGATTGTACAAGCAATATAACTTATCTAGCTGCTAGTTACAGCCCTGTGACTCTTACTAAAGAAGATGTAATGTCTAACACATTGACTGTGTGCTTATTTTGCATGGCCTGGTTTGTGGTGGTAGAGGGGCACAGGGGTGGCCTCTGTGAGAAGCTGCTGGAAGCTTCTACCATGTCTGGCAGAGCGACCTCTGATAGCTCTGAAGATGGATATGCTGCTGGCCGAGCCAGGGTCAATTAGAGGTGGTGGTAACACCTCTGTGATAACATATTTAAGAAGAAAATCAAAACAAAATGGTGATGCAATTTGAATTCCAGCAAGAGAGGAGGAGGAAGAAGTGAGAACGTGTGAAGGAAACCACAAACCCTTGGGTAACATACATAAAACCCCCACACCCTGTCTCTCCGTGCTGTCAGTAAGGAGGAAGGGGTGAAAAAGTTGTTTTTAAGATCTCACTTTATTTCTCATTAACCTCTTTTGATTTTCTTAGCAATAAATTCACTCCGTACCTTTACTTTGAGCCTATTTTGCCCTTGGAGTATTTTCTCCTGGTCCTTATCTCAGCTAATGAACCCCTCATTAAATTTTTCTCTCCTCTGCCCAGCTGTTGCAAGGGAGGGTGAGTGAGTGGCTTTCATGGGTGCCTGACATTTGGCCAGTGTCAAACTACTACAGACTATAAAAAAATAATGTGTTTTGACCACAGAAATTTGTGTGTGTAATGTTTTGATGTTGAAAATCAATCTCTAATGATTTTCATTAAATTGACGATAATACCTTACCAGGCTTCTTCAGCCACAATGAAGTCCCTGTTGGAATAAATTTAAAAAACCCAGACTTTCTATCTGAAACATGAAGAGCAAAAAATATCCTGATTTTAGAAATTCACATGGTTTGGCCACTAAACAGTTGCAATTAGATTGTTTGAGCTAGTGCTCAAAGGATATAACTGAAGAAATTGTGAACACATGTTAAGTATGTGTTAAAATTATTTGTGGAAATGAAAGTATGTTTTAAAAAGTACCAATCTGGATGTTTTAATAGGTACATTTCTGTTGTATGGGGTTCTGCATATTTACACACAAAGAAAATCATAGCATTTGGATAGTAACTTCCCTAACAAGATATTTTAAATATCTAAGAGAAAGCATTTTTTCATTACCTCTGTAAAAATAATATAATTATACTGAAGATTTTTTTATTTTAATTAATAATAACAGAATAACATACTACAGAGCAAATGATCAAAACTGAAGTCTGATCTAATCTGAAATTTCAATACCTAATGGATACCTCTGGATTGGGTCCAGTAGGATTTCAAATATCTCCAAGGATAACAACTGAGGCACTTGGCTATCACAGAAGAAAATAATTAAATGGTAAATATATAATTGGAATACTGGGTATTGTAGCTGGATTCCTCTTATCTTTTCACTTTGCACCTGTTAGAACACTCTGGGTCTGTTTGGCATATCTATTTGGTAGATAAAGACTGTAATTAGGCTGGTCTTTAGCCTTTTCCTCAGGCTGAAGAATTTCTGCTCCTGTAGTTTCTTCTTGAATGACATGTTCTCTATCCCCCTAATTATCCTGTTGACTCTTTACTAATTTTGGTCAAATATCTCATTGTCTTTCTTAAGCTGTGAAACTTAAGCTGGATACAGTACTCTAGATGCAGGATTATAATTCACAAACAAAGGGTAGCAATCAATTCTTCAACTCACTGTGGTTATGCTGTCACTAATACATCCTACACTTTGGTTGGCCTTCATTGCTGCAAGAATCTACTTCGGAATCATGTCCAATTTTTTGTTTTGCCAGGATCATTTGGCCTTTTTTTAATGCAAAGTTCCATCCAAGCCTGTTGGTTTTCAGCCTATGCTGTCATATGAGGTTTGGGTGTTTTTTAATTTAAATCCTCTTGAGCTTTCATTCAAGATAGAAGTAGCATATTCTTCCAGCCTGTCAAGGTTTATCTAAGAAGCCATCTAGTCCTCTAGAACTTCTTTCCTTATAAAGATTCTTTTTTCCTACCTAACAGAGCTGCAGCAAAGGAATGAATGACATTCAAAGCTTTCTCTCTGTGTCCATGATAGAGTTTTCATTCCCACTAGAAACAATAGAGACCTCTGCAGAAGAAAGAGCCCAAATGCGTAACTGTTTTAGACTGGCAGACGTGACAGAGGAGGTAGAAGATGTCAGTCCTGTTCTTAGACAAAACCTAGAAACTTTCCTCATGTCTAACTACAACACACACCACTGTCAACAGAAAATAGAAACAGTTGGCAGCAGGATACAAAAGCATTTCCCAAAGCTACTACTAGCACTTTAAATACATTTACCATGGACAATAATGGACAGCATCTTCAATTTGAATAGACATTTTCTGGGCATTCGAAGAACTCTAAACAGAGATGTTAAATCTACTGAAAAGCCATGAGGTACAGCAATAAAAGAGAAATACTGATGGAGATTATTTCTGTCCTTAATTGTCTGTGTATTTTATGAGGAAAAGGTAAGTGCTGTGTTTTCTCTTAATAAAAAGGATTAATTTTATAAAAGCCACACTAATGCTTATATTGTCCACAGTTTAAATTTTTTTTATAAAATCTAACTTGATACAACTAAGTTCATGCTAAATTTTGGTCAAAGATGTGTTTAGTTAAACACATTTTTGAAGAATTTTTCATGTTCTTTGATGTCATCCTCGAAGACCACAGGGGACACTAGGAAATTTTCTGCTGGCTGATGCGTTTTAGAGCAAGCTGGTAACTCAATTGTACCGATTCAAATTGTCTCTGTTTAGCAACAGAAACAGATTTGTAATTAAGTTCTTCAATTATAGTATGTTTTGATTTAGCTACAAGAAGAATAGCTGTTTAATATGGCTTTTAATAAACAGTCTTAAACATTCTTTTTCATTTGAGGATATTCTCAATAGCCTCTTTATTTTAGAATGTTTCTCAAAGACACGTAATTGTGTATCTATTTCAGTGTCAAATTTGCCTCAATATTTTTCAATCTTTCAATTTTTTTGTTATTTTTTGATTTTGTGGTAGTATATATCTTTTTCTGGAATAAGTAAATTACTGTATAAAGCCAATTGTACATTCAAATGGAAATGCCAAACACTGTAAATCTATTTAAAATTGATGTGCAAATAAAACCAAACACATACCTCAATGTCCTTAGGTACAACTACATGGTAATAGAACCAGGTCCAAAAAATCTTAGAACTCAAACTTTCCACAATATCTAGAATAAATACACTTATTTTTCATGAGCAAAAAATGAATGAATGAAGTAGTTGTTACCGTGGAGATATGTTTAACTTTTCTGTATGACTTTATATGCAATGGTAGGAGAAGAAAATGTTCCTAAGTAAAGAACTGAGACAAAGTCGTTTTCTGTAGAAAATTTGAGTCAAGATGACATTAAAGACTAGATAGCCCATGAGTAGAAAATGTATTTTTTTTCATAATCTGATGAAGCAGACCTAGATATGGCTGAGAAATGCATGTATTTACAATATTGGAGCCCACTGCATCAGAAACAAACAGGAGGAATTGAAAGTCAATGGGCAGTTGCTGAGCTATCATATCACTGGGATTACAAAATGTTGTGATGGATGGAGAGGAGAGCTTCAGAAAAGAAGCAAGGTAAGGGGGCAGAGTGTGATGTAAACAGGTGGCTGGAATGCAAGGGGCTTTTGCTAGGGAAAGATATGAGACTTTCAAGAATTTATAGGTGAGAGTCAGAGGACAGGCAGGGTGCCAAGACAAGTACCAGCTATGCCTAAGGACGTAGATGAAGCCTTCTGTAGACAACAGGAAGAAACCTCACATTCTCAAGATGTGGCATTCATGGGGGGTTTCAGCCACCTGGACTGCTGCAGAATGCATAGTATAATTGATTACAAACAAGCTAGAAAATTTCTGGTATGTGTTAGTGGTAATTGGTGCAGATGCTTCCTGAGCTGTGTAGAGGGGATTTTCTGCTGGACCTGTTGATGCTCAAAAAAGAGAAGGAATTGTCTGAATAAGTATATCTTTACAGCAACCTTGATTAACAGAGATTGTGGACAGGAGTGACCAAGATGTGTTAGAGTCATAACCACGGAATTTGAAAGAGCAGATTCTGGTTTGTTGAATGATCTGCTTGAGAGGATAGCATGGGAGGCTGCCCTGACAGGCCAGGGGGCCTGACAGAGATGGGTAATCTTTGTGGTTGACCTCTTCAAAGTGCAAGAAGAAAGAGCAGAAACTAAGGCAGGCCAGCTGGTATAAACCAGGAATTCCTAATTGGGCTCAAATGTTAAAAGGAATTCTTGACAAAGGAGAAAAAAGAATGAGTTAGGAATACCAAAGCTCAGATGGGTTGAAAATTGGAACGGACATGAAGGTCAACAAGATAGTTTTCTATTAAGTACCTCAGCTGCAATAGAAATGTAGTTAGGAATAAAATGAAATTAATTCAATTTAGATTTCTTTTCTAACAAAATTTTCTTCCTAACACATATTTTTAAGTTCAGAAACAAAAAAGCTATAAGGACTGGGGGTTTCTTCTATTCACAGATATCCTGAATGAACTACATCTATCCCTACCAAAATAGGCAGAGAGTAATGAAGAGGAGGTGCTAAATCCTTTAATATAATTGCATATAAAAGAAATAGTACTTTTTAAAATTTGTTTTACAGTGCAACAGAGTAGGTATTTAAGAGGCATTCTGAGAGAATTTTAAGCACATCTATATATGAAGCCTAATTTATGCTCTTAATCGTCACATACCATACTTCTCTTATCTCAGTTACAATATCTATAAAGAAAGAGTCTATTTTACTTTCTTCTTAAAATGTTTGGCACGCTACTTTAAATATGCAGCATTGGTATGGAACTTTACTAATAAAATTCTGGTTTTCTGTTGCAAAAACCTACATGTGTAATGTTAATATATTGGAAAAGCAACAGTTTCTCCTTCAATAACCCAGGTTAAGAAAAGCATGGTTTCAACATGCATCAAAAAACCCAATCTGGAACAAAGATTTGAAGTATTTCCAGAAGGAATAAAACTTAGCTTTTCTGTAGCCATGACTAATTCTGTCCATTTCCAAGGCTGAAAAACCAAAAACATGTAGAGTTGAAGCAATTATCCTGTAACTAGCAGAATAATTATGGATTACAACTTATTTCTCACCTCACCACTTTTCCCTTCTACAAAGAAAAGAAATTTTCTATTTTTTCAAGATCTCGTATGAAAACAAGGAAAAAAGAACAGCTGTATTTCAACCTATTTAGTGATATCAAACTATGTAAAAGTATCTACTTTGTGGTAGGAACATGTAGAGAAAAACAGGGTCTCAACCAGAGTTTATCTGCAGCATAATGATAAAGATATAATCATGCAACATAATATCTGACACAACATAATGATGAGAAAACCAAAAATATTTATGGACTCAAAGAATTCAGGTAATGAAAAACCTCTAAGTTTCCTGAGTCCAGTCCTTAAACTCACAGTTGCCCGTACCAATAAACCACATCTGTAAGTACTGTATAAACCATTGCAAAGGTCATCAACCACACCAGTAATGGAAGTGTTAGTTCATAAGAAAATGTTCAAACTGCAGTGTAAGAAGTGAGGGAGGGTTTGATATTTTCTTTTTAAGCACTGCTGTAGATATGATTTTTTTCTGTATCCTTCTCTATAAGCAAATCTACCAGGTTTTGAACTTTTCCATGAAGGTGGGAAAGTCATAAAGCTATGTTTAAAATTAAGTATACTCAGTTCCTTTCCCATTCACTGTTTTCTGTGATATCTTTAGAAGTATCTGATACTAAGAAAATCCTAGACTGTAAGATGTACTCATGCACGGGTTTTTTTTGCATGCTTTCCTGAGTCACGTCCAGATTTCTGCTATATACTTTTTAGAAAGCAAAATGGATTTTAGTCTGAGTTCCCTCTTACTTACATTGTCCCCCCCCCCCACTGTCTCTGATATCATCCCAGTAAAAAGTTAAGAAGAAAACCTATTGAACTTTTGTGATAAGGAACAAAGAAATACTGCATCAGAGTTAGGATGCAAGACTTAAGAATCATAACACTTTTCTGAATTATAGATGAAGTAGAAAGTTTTTAGTATGTGACCTTGTAAAGATGAAATGTTCCTTGAATTTAAGCAAATAAAATTATTATGAAAACAGTATGTATGCCTCTATGGTTAGAGTCTTGGTTTAGCACAGACAACATACATTTTGATTCTTGCTCATAGATAAAGTGTTCCTTTGAACAAAGGGATTTTTGCTTCTCAAAATATTTAGACATGAAACTGCCAGATCTAAAGCCCATAAAATTACTGAGCTTTTTCATGTACATTGGATCAAACTTTTAATCATATCTTGCCTTTTCCTCCTTAGTTTTTTTCTTTTCTATTCGCCTGCTATGAAGAAGGTCCAATCTAAATGACACTATATTGCAGAAATAAATCAAAAAATTAAACTATTATTATACTGTGAAGACTTATGTTAAGCATTGACTTGCTTATTAATCAAATTTATTTATAATGGAGAAAGGAACAACAGGATAAAATGCAGAAGCTTCTTAGCAGAGGGTAAACATTTATATTTCTAATACATCATCTGTTCACATTTTAGAAAACAACACTGTGTGCAGGCTTTTTAGGCAGAAATCAAAATAAAACTTACAACTGGATCTGCTTATGCTAAGCTGACTCCATAGCGGTAGTAAATAGATTTTAGCTAGCAAGGTTTTAAACCCATCTTATCTCATTTCACCTTCCAGGAGAATATCTCATGTACCCAGATGCTTTTGTAGGCACAGGAATACTCAGATGGCAGAAAGAATTTCAGCTTATGTCTCTCTCCTTATCCATTTGTGTGTCCTTAGAAATATAAATTCCTGTTAGATGTTTGGAAACACAGAAAACAGTTGCAGACTGAATCACGGTTCGAAAAAGATATTTGCTCTTATTTTATGCAAGAAATAGCAATATTACTATTTGACCCATAACTTAGCACCCTAGCTGTTTTGTATGGCAATTTGACAACTTAACTGTCTCCAGATAACCTGCATGCCTGCATGCATAATTTGCTGGTGGTGAGTTGCATGCCTACAGCCAGTTGACTTTTAAGTTTTGCAGTTACAAACATTACAATGTCTAAATTACTCTTTTTGGATCTCTGTGTTAGCTCTTACTTCTCAAAAGAAAAAAAAACCTGCTCCCCTGACCACTGAGATCAGCTCTCAGACATTTTAAAATTTGTTTGGTTTATTTTTATTTTTCGTGGATACAAATAAATGTTTTAGCCCATGTCCATCTTAAAGCACAAAAGAGGTGGTCTCATCTTCAAATTTCACTAAATTTGTCCCACGGGAAGAAATCTGGGGGTGCTCATCAATGGCAAGTTGAACACGAGCCAGCAGTGCCCTGGCAGCCAGGAGGGCCAGCCCTGTCCTGGGGGCATCAGGCACAGCATGGCCAGGGGGCAAGGGAGGGGATTGTCCTGCTCTGCTCTGAGCTGGGGCGGCCTCACCCCGAGGGCTGGGGGCAGTTTTGGGCACCACCATGTAAGAAGGATATGGAACTGTTAGAGAGTGTCCAAAGGAGGGCAACAAAGATGGTGAAGGGCCTTGAGGGGAAGCTGTACGAGGAGCAGCTCAGGTCACTTGGTCTGTTCAGCCTGGAGAGGAGGAGCTGAGGGGAGACCTCATTGCAATCTGCAACTTCCTCATGAGGGGAAGGGGAGGCAAGGGCATTGATGTATTCTCTGTGGTGACCAGTGACAGGACCCACGGAAATGTCCTGAAGCTGTGTAGGGGAGGGTTAGTCTGGATTTTAGAAAATTATTTTTCATCCAGAGGGTGATCAGGAACAGAACAGGTTCCCCATGGAAGTGGTTACAACGCAAAGCCTGATGGAGCTCAAGAAATGTTAAGACAATGCTCTCAGACACAGGGTGTGATTCTTGGGGACGGTCTTGCACAGGGCCAGGAGCTGGGCTCGATGATCCTTATGGGTTCCTTCCAACTTAGCAGGTTGTATGGCTTTATGAAGGAAACATCCTGTGTATTCCTGAGAGAGAAAAAAAAAAAAAAAAAAGCAGGTGAGGAGGAATTATTGTTTTGTTTTGTTTGTTTGTTTGTTTGTTTGTTTGTTTTTCCCCAAGGAAAGAAGGAACAGAGAATTATATATTTCAAGATTTAAGATCTCTTTCTATGTAAACACAAAGTAATACACCAGAAAAATCTAATTCTGTATTTTTAACTTTTTCTCCATCTTTGTCACTCTTTCAATCGAATTTCAAATGGTAATAATGTGTTCAAAAAAAGTAATTTTTTCTTATTTTTTTGTTTAACAGTTCCCAATGAGGGTATATCAATTGAAATAATAACCTGTATTGTGACATCAAAGCCATTTGCTTCTCATCCACTTGTACTGCTGCAAATAGAGGATTATGACTAGCTGGGGATATAATAATACAAGCAGGAAATCTCTTTAGAAATGAACTCTATGTTTATTCAAATATCTCTTGTATAAAAAACCAATGATAGAAATAAATAGCCAAAATGGATTCTAAATACTATTCTTATCAAAGTCTTTTGTGAAGCTGTATGTAGTCTCTAGCAAGATTGTATATTGTGCTCTATGCATTGTTCTCCCTTCTGATTATTTTTGAAATTAGGAGCTAAAAAAAAAAACAAACCCCATGTTATTTCTATGGACACTTTTAAAAGAAAAACAAACACACAAAAAACCAAAGTATTTCTCATTAAAAAAAAAGGGAGGGAGGCAAGTAACCTCCTTGTAAGAAATACAAAATAAATGTGAATAACAGTAACTCATGTATTTCAAAATTACTACATTGTCCCTAAACACATGATAGCTTTTAGAAAGCTTTTCAGGAAATTTAAATGAAATGGTAGGCTTTATTTCTTTAAGGGTAATTTTTGGCAGTGTTAGATGCAAAAAAAAAAAAAAAAAATCTGCATTTACAGTAGTTTCCTTCATTTCATTTTCAATCAGTGTATTTTATCTATCATGCCAAGAAATTGCAACATTTAAGTGAACATGGTATTTTAGTTCCCTGTAGGAAGAGTATGCAGATTACAAATGGTTGATGGTGATGATGGGTTATTTGAGTGAATGATGTTTTGGAAACCCTAAATCACAATGGTATAGAAAGAATTGTGTAATTTATCAGTGTTTCCACAATGTACAACTCTATGTGCAGAAATAAGGCAAAGAATGAAAATAGAGATATTTTTCAGATAGGAATATATTTTTTGGACTCTAAACTATTTCCCAGAAAAATGTGTAAGCTTTTGTGAAAACAGAACAAAAAATAAACCCCAGTCAAAAAAAAAAAAAAAGAAGTACATAATATTTTTTCTGTATTCATTTTGAACTGATGGAAAATCTTTCAAGTATTCCCAGAACTTTACTTTCTGTACTTTTCTAGTATGGTATTTGTACACTTATCTTTCCAGGCTGCATACAGATCACAAGTCTTGGGCTAAACAACTGCACTAAACATTTATGTAGCTCTATATTTACTAATGTTCTATATTAGAGGGGACCTGTGGCAGATCAGAAAGCTACAGAAGTTGAGCTGGGTAGTGCCACCAACCTTTTAGTCCTGGTATGGTGAAAAGCTGTGGGAGAGAGAGAAACAAGGCAAGAACAGAGGTGAAGACATCATGTCTGGTCACTCTGACCCTCTGACACTGACTACTTTGGCAAGGGAAGATGCAACAAGGAATTTGCTGGCAAAAGAAATAACAAGAACATAACTAGCATATGGAGGATAATCAGATTATTATTATTATTATTATTATTATTATTATTATTATTATACCAGAACACCCGATTCAATCATATTTTCACTTATTTAGGTTTCTTCTATATTTAAAAATGTATATTTCCAAAAATCTTTGGAGAGGTATATAATTGCATATCAACAATTATCAAGGCAACACACAGATAAAATAATTTTTATATGAGTACTGAATAGCTAAAATTGTAAGCAATAAAAATCTTGTCAATTACTTTAATCCTACGCTTGTCATTTCTTTTCTTTCCAGTTCTCATTTTTATTTCTACTTTTTAAATACTAAAAATTCATAGAATTTTAAACTTTTTAAATGGGAGAAATAAGAAGCAAATTTGCTTCAATTTTCTCATTATTGAAACAGATATATGACTATGATCATATATCTATGATATATGATTTCTGAAAAAAAATTAATTACTCTTTTCAGTCAGAAAAACTGAATTTATCAAGGTGTCGAATTTAAAATCGAAATAGTTTGGTATAAATCTGCACTTGAAAAATTATATAACTTTGATAAAGTAAATATTGCTTTTCTAGACTCAATTCCTTTTAATTTACAATAAAAGAATCCACACAATTCCCAATTACACTTTTGAAATGTAGACAAACTAATGGCTTAATTTAAACATATACTATAGTGCTTAAAAATAACTGCCTCTTTGCCCTATACAAAGAATAGGTAAAGAACACTCCAGCAATTTTAAATTAAGTAGAAATATTGTTTGTTCCAATTCAATTGATGGTACTGACATGTGTAAAGCTTTTTAGTGATTATACAAAATTTTCTGTCTGACCAGTAAGGTACAGTCTTAAAAGTTAACATTTTGACTTTGCTCCAAAGACAGAAGTGTTCTACACAACGTAATGTCTAATAGGAGGAAAGCAGGGTTGCCGTATGCTGGTTTCAATCTTGTCATCCACAATTCATTGGTCACTGGGTATTTATTTAATGGCTCTAAAGAGTTCTAACTATCCTTGACCAGTATTTTGAGACACTTGAGTATGTTGTTTGGTATCCTTTTCTTGGGTCTGGATCTCTGTATCCCCAGTGTCACCTCGGCTGACTCATTTTTAAGAGGCAATTAAAATGTAAGTCAGAAAGTAACTGGCATTTGGGTAACACATCAGGTATTTACACAACAGGCCTATAATTCATTGTGCTCTAGTGACAAGCACCACAACATTTCTCTTTAATCTGCTCTTAGCAAGCAATATTCTCTCAGTCAATATTGAAAGCAATAGATAAAAGCATTTCTATTAGCAGCTGTACATGGAATTCTTGGAAGAAAAACTAATGTTACATATAAAAGGTTCTTGGAAAAAGATGCACATAAGCCAACAGGATTTCTATAATTACAGCAGAGAGTTTGAAAAAGAGCACTCTGAAAAAAGTAATCCCTTTTTTCATCATTTTCATTCTTGGTCCTGTTTTATTAGATATCTGAAATGAAAATTCAGATCCAGAGTTGGAGTGTTCCAAATTTCATTTCTGATATGACTCAAAGATATGACAGAAACATTTATTGAAATTAAAAGGCCATCTATTCATTTTTTTCACACAGAATAGAAGTTCTGGTTTGAGTTACTCTAATTAAGGCGGTCAATATTGATACTGAGTAGCAAGTTTCTAAAAAGCCAGTAGGTCAAATTCCTTCTCTGCAATTTAAGCTTGCCATATAACAAGGGTAAGAAAGAAATTTTTTTTTGTTCTTTTTCTCTAAATGCAAGCTCTTAATGTTTTCAGAGCACTGTCTTTATTTAAGAGATTGAGAATACAGTAAGGAGATGTTAATCCTCAGTGTAACTGAGAATCTGAATGTTAGCAACCATGATATTTATATAAGGTGAAAATTCGCTATAAAAGGACCATGCTGTAAGGCCAAAAAGACAGCACACTTCCCATGTGGTAAAATGAGACTGAATTAAGCAAAAGATGGACTTCAATTCTGACACTAAAATACCTGTTCCAGGAATAAAATTGTTGTCCCATGCTTTTTCTATTCTCATTTGCTTTAGATCACTTTCAAATATTAGCCCAAAGAAATTATCTTTTTTTTTTTTTGGTAATGGTTCTGATGAGATGTCATTACTTTGAATTGACAATATCTAACATGTGTTATGTTTATGTTTTATTTTCATTATTGAAGGGGAACAGCATCAGCATGGAAAAGATAAAAGTAAAAACATCTCAAATTTAACAAACAGTGGTTACATTTCTTGTTTTTATGGAATTTATGTTCACCTTCAGGAGCAATAGAACAATTTAATGGAGTCATATTTTTTCTAAAGGGAAACATCAGCTGCAGAAGCTTTGATTTGGTGTCAACACTTGGAGATATAATGAAGACTAATGCTGACTAAGTGTCAAAGGGAAAACATTTAGAAAAATGAAAAGTGATCAAAAAAAAAGTCTTCCATTGCTCTGCAAGATACTTGAGAGTTTTACAGGTTCTCTTGTGGATCTTTAGTGCTAAGCAGATTGCTCATAATATATATGACAAGTTCTGCTCTGAAATACACACATGGATGTCTTAAATACCATAGACTATCTCAGATAGTCTAATAACTATCTCTGCGTCTAATAACAAACAGATATGGTTAGGCAGCTGAATTGAATAGTTATCAGTTATACTTTCAGAGCTCATCATTATGTGATGATACCTGCATTTGGACACTCACATTTTGTTATTTGCATTTTAGGTTTAAATCTAACCTATAGGATTTCATCAGATATATTTTCATTCTTACTCTCTTCTTAATTAATTTTTACTAGTTACACTGTAAAAAATTACTCCATTTTATATTGATCAATTTCTTCTTAGAATAAATGCTCAATCTTTTATCTTTTTTTTTTTTTATCTTAATGCTTCTAAACCAAGTTTTAAAATGCAATACAAAAAAAATCCCCTGAAACTCAGAGATAAAAGGGAAGGCTATAGAATCAGAGAATCATAAAATATAATCATGCAAGCATCATAAAGTCACCCCAGGACAAATGGTTTGGTCTGGGGGACTTTACGATCATCTAGTTGCCACTCCGCTTCCATTGGCAGTGGTTGCTGAGAGCCTCTTCAAACCTGCCTTTGGAAACTTCTAAGGGTGGGACATCCACAGCTTTGAAACAGGAAAACCTGTTTCAGCGTCTCACCAACCCCAGTGTAAAGAATTTCTTCCTTGGGTCCAATGTAAACCTACAATTTCTCAATTTAAAACTGTTACTCCTTGTTCTGTTACTACAACATTTGGTAAATAAATGTCCCTGTCCAGCATCTGGTAATTTTTGTAGCCCTTTTCTGGACTCACTCCAACAGGTCCATGTTCTTATATTGGGGCTTCATAGAGCTGGATGCAGCACTCCAGGTGACTTCTCATGAGACCACACCAGAGAGGCAGAATCACCTTCCTCAACCTGCTGGCCGTGCTGCTTTTGATGCAGCCAAGGATTTGGCTGGCTGCAAGCACATATGAACTGCTCATGTCCAATTTTCATCTACTACTTTTCCCAAACCTTCTTAGCAAGTTTCTTCTCAATCCATTCATCTCCCAGGTTGTATTGGTTCTGGGGGTTGTCCCAGCTCTGGTGCAACACCTTGCACATGGCCTTAAGAAGATGTGGATGTTTCAGTTCAAAACCGGGCGAGGTTCACCTGGCGTTAATGCAATATACAAACCGAGGTTGGTCTTAAGAAACTTTTCCAGATTTTCAGTCTGCTAACAAATTTAAACAACTTTTCAGTAACACATTTCTGGACTTTGGCCAAATGAGAAATAAAAAGCACTGATGTGGGCAGGAAAGGTGCTCAAGAAAAGCTGCTACTTTCCAGTGACCATTATCTCAAAGTTAGATTGCCAAAAAGTATTCTTATATTCTCACCACCATTGCCTCTCATGGTGAGTGAGTTCTGAGCTATCTGGGTAATTTTCTTAAGACATCCATGATTTTTAGATGGATTTCTTTCAAACATTTTAAGCATTTTCTGTGATTTTCTGTGAGCTATTACAAGTTGCATAAAGAACTTAGTGTCTTTAGCTTTCTTTCTGTTCTGTGTGCCTGTAGATTTTGCCATTGTTATATGCCAGTTTCTGTCTTTGCCCAATAAGAAATGCCTTGATTAGGATCAGGTAACTCTTAGGTGTCCATTTTCTTTACTAAATGTTGCATTGTATTCAACTTCCCCAGTAAAATCTGAGCTCTATATTTTGCTGTATGTTTGGCCTTTGCTTCAGTATGCTTTGTACTTTTGCTGTGTGTTTGGTCCATGCTTCAGTCTATATTTCTATAGTTCCCTAGTGGTATCATTTTATTTAAAATGTAATTCTCTGCCAGTACATACAATAGTATTGTCCCCAGAGACAGTCTGTCCTTTTCTCACTCTTAGCGTCTTCCTGGATCTCACAGCAAATCCTCTCCAGTGGCCTGACTTCAGAAAGAAGAGAATCTTTTTCTATTCAGGGTAAATTGGTTTTAGATGTACAAGGTCAATTTGATTGCTTTGAACTTTCAGTTAATGTAATACATTAGAAAAATCAGAAGAAAAATTGGTTCCTCATATCAAGATATAGAATCTTTCCATCACTTTAAACAGCTGAAGAAACATGTCATTACCACCCACCATCAGATGTGCCAGTGATGATAGATGTATCTGTCATATTTGTGTTGATTTCCTATAATCTTTTTGAGATATATAAAGAAAGGAACAGATTTTTTTTTATCAATTCTCACTGTAAAAATCAGATTTCAAAAGAAACTCCAACTCTCATCACTCGAAAACTGAGAGAGAAAACCCAAAATCTAAAGGGCAGCACTGAAGAGATTAGAAAATTATCATTAGTATAATCTAGGTAGATATGGCTAATCTATCCAGCTCAAAGGTAAAACAAGGGACACTTACATGATTTCAGAGTTATGCACCCTAAGCAGTCATCAAACATTAATGATTTTCATAATGAAATAAATAAAACAAATCCCAATGACAGTAAAGAGCAAACATTCATAGCTTTAACAGCTGACTGAATCACAAGTGGCTACTTTTCTCTCAGTATGTCTAACATCCACCTGAGACTTTGCAGTAATAGTTCCCAGCTCCCTGTCATTCGTTTCAGCTTTCTGTTTCTTCCATGCTCTAGGCAAGTTTAATAAAACAAGAATTTAGGGATTTGAATTAATTATATTTTAAACATTTAAATATTTGGTTACATATTAGGTCCATTTAGTATTCCCTACTGTTGTATTAAGAGTGCTCTAGTCTCTTTCATTAAACTTAAAAAAAACCCAAACCAAAACACACACAAAAAAGCCAAACTAAACAAAAAAACAACAAAAAAACCCACCCAAACACAAAACAAACAAACAAAAAACCCCTAAATCCCAACTTTCTTTTTGATATATTGCAAAGTCGCAAATAATCCCACATGAATTAGAAGACTGTCTTATTTAGGAAAAAAATATATAGGCTTTTTGCCAATGTCACCTCAATTATATAGTCATCAGTGTTTTCACAGTAGAGCACAAAAGCTGGCGATAGGTTTGCTTTCCCTAAGGTTCATTTTTCAAGTACAGGGTTAACATGGATACATCTAAAGTGATTGGACTAAGATGCCAGTTTCCTTTTGGGAAGAGAATAAAAAATTTACTGTTACCAAGTATGACCTCAGTTATCTACTCTCAGTCATAAATACAGAGAATCAAATTCTTTGAGTACATACTCTACTTATCATGTGCATTTAAATAATATTCCAAACTGAAAATTCCACTTCACCATAATATCCTGACATGTTGCTGTCACCCCATATTTTCTAAATTATCCCAAGAGAAACACTCGTAATGTGGATGGGGGGGGGGCGAAATTGGTATTTAATTCCTTCCAGGTCTCAGGAAAAGAATGCATTTACTTCTCATTGTCCTGTAAATTAAATGTATACAGTATACAGGATGTATAGGCCTTCTGGAAAAGGAAAGAGTAATACCCTACCATAACCAATAGTCCAGCCTGGGAGAAACACTAAAACACTTTCCTATGTTTCTAAGACTATTGGCAACTCTAGCTTTGAAAAGTCATGAAAAATGGCTCAGATCATTTGGGTTCCAAGCTGTGACTTCTGGAGATTTCAGCACAGGAATTTAGTATGCAGACAAGACTAAATTCTGTTACCTAAACAGAGAAAACTTTAATCTTGTCTATGATACAGTAGAATATACAAAAATTTTATTATCCCTTGGAAAATGTAATACTGAACCCATAGCTGCTTTATATCCTTTAGACCTAAAATGGGAAGCTAAACAGAATGCATAAATACTGAGACATTTTATAGAATCAGAGAATGATTTCAGTTAGAAAGGACCTTTAAAGATCATCTAGTCAACCCCTCCACCTTGAGCAGGAGATTAGATTAGTCTGTTAGATTAGGTTGCTCAAAGTCCTCATGACTTTGCTCAAAGTCCAATATAACTTAGAAGACTTCCAGTGATGGGGCTCTCACAACTTCCTTGGGAAACCTGATTCAGGGTCTAACCATTCTTACTGTAAAAATTTTCTTCCTTATGCACAAATCAAAATTCTCTGAGAGGGGGAAAACGACCCATCTTTTGATGCAGTCCAGGATCTGGGTTGGCTTTCTGGGCTCCATGTGCATTTTGCCAGCTCATATTCAATTTTTGTCCATCCATATTCCCAAATCCTTCTCCCCAGGGCTGCTTTCAATCCATCAATCTCCCAGTTTTATATTGGTACTTGGAATTACCTAGAGCCAGGTGCATGACCTTAAAATTGACATTGCTGAACTTCATGAGGGTCACAAGGACCATTCCTCTAGACTATCAAGATTCCCTTGGATGGAATCCCATCCTTCTAGTCTGACAACTGAACCACTCAGCTTCCTGATATCTGCAGAATTGCTGAGGGTGCACTCAGTCCCACCTTATATTGCCATTGATGAAGATACTAAACAGCATTTGACCCTGTATGGACCCTTGAGGAACACCATTTTTTACTGCTTTCTACTTGATCATGGAGCAATTGGCTGCAAGTCTGGGTGTGACCATCCAATCACTTCCTTATCCATCTAACAGTCCATCCTTCAAATCCATTACTCTCTAATTCAGTGGCAAGAATATTGTGTGGGATCATATCAAAAAGCTTACTGAGGTCCAGGTTTATTACTGGTCAGTAGTTCTCGTTGCAAATGGCATGAGAGTTTTCTAAGTTTCAGACAATTAAATCAAACTGACAGCCTACATGTTTGTTCAACGAGTCTCAATTAATTTCCATCTAGACGGAAAAAATATTTTACTGTTTTTCAAATATTTGGCTTGCCATTGGAACAAGAAAAAAGGTAGTGGACTCATACCTGATGTTTTATCTTAAATACTAAGAAGTGAGTAAGTTAAAATCCAGAATAAAAGAGGTTTTGTAAGAACTGGTAAGCAAACCTCCAAAGAACATCAATGGATTTTTTAATGTACTTTTACACTCTAAGGATATGCTAAAGCCCCAGATTATATATAAGATTTTATTTTTCCCTCCATTCCACTTTTCCTTTTAGGGTGATTCTAATATGCAGCTCTCTTCATTCTGCTTTATTTAATAACTAAATGAAGGAATGAAACCACTGGAAACTTGCAGCAAGTTCACAAGCTTCAGGGTTTCTCTTAGCAAAATGATTATTATTTAATGTATTTATTTATTTTATTTATTTTTTCAGCTATTTTAGTGGAGGGCCCACAGGGCTACATTCAACGATTCGTGATTTCATTGTTTCAAAATTTTCAAGAAACTTTGATTTTCTTTTTTAATTGGAAAGGACTACAAACCAGTAGCATAAGATAAATTACTGTATCTTAGCCTTCTGTTACTGTTCATCTTCTCATTGCTCTAACCTTGAGCTTTACAAGCTGAAAAGATGAACTAAATGTGACTTGGGGCTGTGGGAAAAAAAAGGAATAAACTGTCAGAAAATAGATAACTTGCTAAGTTATCCATTTCACTTAATCTTCCAAGTGTATTCAATGTCACATTGCTTGACCTGTTAAAAATTAGAAATACAGTAACCACACATGCTTCACGGAGAGAAAAGTAACCAATAATGATCTACTAATTTTGGAAGAAGCTGTAAGTAAGGAAAAAAATTTGAAAATTAATTATTACTTTAGAAGTCCAACCTCTTTCAAGATGAAGAGATAGCAAGTGATCTTTATGCAGGCAGACAACCCAAAGGACATTGAGAAAGAACTATGTGCTAAATACCCAACCTATCCAAACATAAACAATAATGGAGAAGGCAAACAGTCCAAACACAGAAGTGAACAGATATCAGTTAAAAGTGAACACAGCTACTAAAGCTGATGATCTGTACCTTTTAAAAATTTATGAAGGAATGATATATTCACAAACTGAATAAAACAGGTTGCCTTCTCCTTCAACCTCTCTAAGCAAACTACACTGGCTTTCCAGCCTTATGTGATTAAATATATTTATCTTCCTTCCAACAAAACTTAAAGGAAAATTTTACTATGCAGTTTTTCATCTTCCCTCAAAGGTCCATCCAGTGAGAGGGAAAAATTAAAGAAATAATTTCTCAGAGACACAAAACAAATATAAATGCTTATGCAGAGGGTAAAAATGTTTTATGTTTTCACCCTTTATTAATAAAAAACCTCAGGTTAATATGGGATACCTATGCATCAGTTCTTTCTTTAGTCTTCACAGTCTGGACTTTATTCTTCCACCAAAGGATTCTCCATATCTGTAGAGGAGATCAAGTGCAGTCTTTGATGCTTAAAATGCACTGGAATGGTTTATTCTAATCATTTATGCAGGTTTAGAAGGTTGTGGAATTTTCTGGGCAACTCTGATGTGCTCGTATGCTGTAATGCACTAAATGTACTCAGCAGAGAAGCTACCCCTCCTACTGTAACTTCAGAAGAGGAGAAAACACAACAGCAAATAAATAGAAATAAAAATAACCAAAGTAAATAAATAAAAATTGAAGCAGGGAATCAATTTGTTAAAAAATATAGTCATGAATATTTTTTCTAAATTTTCTCTTATTCTCTATCCATCTTTTTTCACGTGGCTTGTATAGTAATGACACTGTCCTGCTTTGCCTCCAAAAATTTTATTTTCTTTTTATTTTTGTTGGTTTTGAGTAATATTCACATGATTAATGGCATGACTATTTATAAGGTTAAAATAAAAGGTAAAAGAACCCTTAAAAAAGGTAAAATTAGTCAGGAGTTGGTAAGCAGTACAATTTCTCTCAAGGCAGTAGCTAAATGAAGAGCACTTAAAATTGAGATGAATTCCTAGAAATTCCATGAAGCTGATGATACTTTTTATAAAAAATGTTAGTACATGATGGCTCAGAAAGTTTCTTGTACTCCCAATTTTAATTATAGCAAAAGTAAGAAATGTGCCTACAAATATACATGGAAGGGTGAAATTAAGGCTGGGGTTGCCCCAGCCATTCTGATTCCAGCTGTCTTCAGCTGACACAGTGCAAGCACTTCTGTGCCCTGGACTCCAAAGGGTGACACCTCAAGAAAGTGGATTTAAGAGTGGGAATAACACTGCACAAACAGTGAGGAGTAAGGAAAAAACATGCGAAAAGGAACAGCTCTGCAGACACCAAGGTCAGAGATGATCAGTGGGGAGGAGATGCTCCAGGTGTGATAGCAGAGATTCCCCTGCAGCCTGTGGTGAAACAGGTTGTCCCCCTGTCTGTGGAAGTCCATGGGGGAGCAGATATCCACGTGCAGCCCACGTAGTACCCCACAGTGTAGTAAGTGGATGTGCCCTGGAGGAAATGGTGAGCTCATAGAAAGCCTTCACCGGAGCAGACTCTCGTCAGGAGCCATGGCTCAAACAGAGGAGGGCAAGCAGGAGAAGGTTTTTTTAAGTGCAATCATGACCTGATGACTTGATGCTCTTGGTGGGTTAGAGGGGTTGTTTACCCTTATCTTACAGGTTTTTGTCAATTTTGTGGCCAATTTATGAACTTCCCCCTTATTTCATCTTGACATCATATTAAAATAAAAAGATGAAGCATGCATAAATGACAAGTAGATCCCTGACACTCACATTTTTTTTGTACTACTTTTCAGATGGGATAAAAAAATGGCGTTAAATATTAGCACATAAAACTCTCATCCATAATATCTCTAAAATATATTTCTTAAAGAAGAAGTTCTAGTTTAGAAAATAAATAAGAAGAAATGAGAAAAAAGTGAAAAGATATTTTAAGTGTTGAAGGAAATGAGTATATAATCACCAAACACATAAAACTAATTTGTATGCCTTAACTCTGAAAAAAAAAAAAAAGAGAAAAATAAAAAGAAAAAAAAAAAAAGAAAAAAGAAAAAAGGAAAAGAAGAAAAAAAGAAAATGAAAAAAGAAAAATAAAAAAGGAAAAGAAAAAGAGAAAAGGAAAAGGAAAAGGAAAAGGAAAAGGAAAAGGAAAAGGAAAAAAAGAAAAAATAAAAATAAAAAATAAAAAAAATTAAAGGGGAAATAAATTGAATGAAAGAGGAATATTTTATCCTGATTTGGTCTTAATGTTTGTTCCACCAAAACCTGCATTAAAATGCAAAACAAGAAGCCCGAGAGTCAGATAGACTCAGAATACCATAGAATAATGCAGCTTCTGGTATGAGCTGAGATAATAGCATTCTCATCTTGCCCTGTGAAATCTGAATGTCATGAATTCCTGGTTTGAAACATAATTTAATAAAGGTCACTTACCAAGGTAGAAAACATGGGAGATAAGGAAAAACCCTGCATAGCACATCTGCTTAGAATGAACTGATCTGACACAGTTATTAATTATCACAGATGCCTTAGGGTTGGAATAAAGCTGTCAGCTCAGAAGCAAAATGTTTCCCCAAAGTCAGAGTCTCAAAAAAAAAGGCAATAAACCCAGAAATGTTCAATCTACTCTGCCAAATATCTTAGAAGCCATGGCAATACTAAGGTGAAAGACTAAAATGTGTTAGCAAAGTCTTAATCAAATGGAAAGATTTTGATCTGAGAGAAAATGTGTTTGATTCAGATGGAACAATGTTGTATGAGATTTATGAAGGCAATGAAATGAAATACTGGCTAATATTTTAGCACACATTAAAGAAATAAATTAATATAGGAATTGAGACTTCAGCAGCTTAAGCACACACAATGATTCAGCTAAGCTATACCTATAGTATCTGCTCAAACATTATCACTCCTCATTTCACATTTCAAATGGCAGGAACTGTTGTCATGACATCAAGATAAAATGTTTAACAGGAACAGGCCATGCTGCTCAGTTAGTTGTAAGGATAAGCTTACTGTTATTATTAGTACTGGCCATATCAACTAAGAAAATATATTTATATAGTTGTTTTTTACTTAGTAATAAAAAGCATTTAACATATTGATTGATTCCTAATGACAAAGACATAGGTTAACAAAGTTGCCCTTACATTGATTCAGTTCTATTTTTTTTTGTTTTTTTTTTTTTTCAATCTGTATGTCTGAGAATTTTACCTTAAAATTCATTTAGGCATATCTTATATGTCCGCATTCAGCCATGGACATTCTTAAACCCTGAGACCAAACTTTTTATCCTATCTTACATTTAAGTACATCAACTCTGCCCCTGAAACAGGCAGGCCACACCCAGCTCTTGGAATGGTCCTCAGTACATACAATCCTCCAGACATTTTATCTGAAATAGGTAGAGTCAGCTGAAACGAGCCACAGATGTGTGTGGGATCAGGCTAACAGCCAGGGGACATGGGCCAGTGCTTCAGCCCATGACCTGGCACTTTGTGGGGGACGTGGCTCAGTGTCATTTGTTTTGAAATGGGATATGATATCTAAACTCTGTGTGATATCTAAAACTTGCTGTATACAATTTGAATCATTCTGCTCAGATTAGGCAGCTTTTAAAAACTGTGCTGCTGCAGTTAAGTACTGTTTAGAAAGTACATGTTTACAAAGCATGAGCTGTGTAGGTTCCTAGCAGCTGAGAGATGGAATGCTACCAGAAGGATGCATTGCTTCACACAACAGCTTGTCAAAAAACACTGTTGATAACAAAACTGTTGGAGACTCAAAAAGGAACAAAGCAAACCCATGGAAGAAAAAAACAAATCACAAAAAGCTTCACTATCTATTGTGCAAAAAGTGCCTAAACTACGTAGTGATGGAAACTACCCCTATGCATTTGCCTGTTCTCAAACCCTGTGCTACTGATTAATGCTAAAGAAAAGTTACCAGGATACACAAGTATTTTGCTGCCCTTGTATTGCCATTATGGCATCAATATTCACCTCCTGACTTTTAAAATTATGCATTTCAAATTTTCACTTATATTCAATCCTTAAATATTCTACTGCCCAAAGTTTTACTCTGTAACTATTATTTTGTGTAACTATTATTTTGTGACTTTTTTTGCATTTAAGACCTTACAACAAAGAAACATTTTGGATTAGCAGAGGTATAAATGATGAAATAAAATGTGATCAACTTTGCAAAGACAAAATGCAATAAATATTGCTGTGGACAGTAATTGCTGACATAATTCAAAACACTAATTACATTGACTGGTTCTGGTCTTTCAAACAAATAAATACCTAAGAAGATATGTAATACTATAGGTACTGCTGATTTGGTTGTTGTTATTATAATTATTATTGGAATTTAATGGGTTTGTTTACCAAGGGTCTAAAGCCACTCTAAAATTAAAGGTGTGGTTATCATATGTCATAGGATGTATTTGTAAAGGTAATTTAATAATGTCAACATTTTTGAGGCAGTTTTTTTCATCAAGACCAGCTCACTAGTTAAAACACAAAGTTAATTAATCAATGAGATTTTGGTAGTGGTGTTGTAAGTAATTCCATTGAAATGCATTTATCACCTAGTCGGGCTGTGACGAGATAGTCTTCTTGTCCCTTGTCCCAAACTAGAGAAGATAAAGCATTTTTAGAAATACTGACAGCATGGGGATTTTTTGCCTGCTTTTATGCATATTAAAACTACCACCAAAAAGTTCAAACTACATAAATGTGCATTTCTATGTCATGTTGGAATATTGAAACTTCCTGCCTTTTCCTTTTGATTTTGTTTTTCCTTTAAATTTAGAAGTCATGAAATCATATGAAAGGACATAAATAAAGACAGAAGATGAAGAATACTTACTTCAAAGTTCAATTATGGCATTCTAAAAATAAACTTATAATGCCATTTTGCATAACTGACTTATTACAAAGAGAAATATTTCTCAGTCTCTGTTCTTTTTTGTCGTTGTTTTTTTGTTTGGGGATTTTTTAAGAAAAAATATTCTATTCCCATTTTCACCATCATAATATTTATAAACTAGTGATCTGTAAGGGCAGGTACATTGAACTTATATTAGATGAAGACTTTTTTGCATATGCATTTTTGTAATACATGGGTTGATTTTTTACCTATTAAGACGTTCCAGCAGAATCTGAGGCAGGACATCTCCAAAAGACTGAACAATTTACTCTCAATACAAGTGGAAACACATTTCATGACATTGTAAGTAGAAGTGGAAAACTGTTTATGCTTCCTCTTCTTTAACTTATTTGAAACATTCAGCCTAGAGGTTATGTCTGAAAAGCAATTTTTTTCCCAAAAGTCCTTTGTTGATGACAGTTAGATTTGCAGTTCTAGCATAAGGGCACCTCTGCTTTGATAAAGAGAAGTCATGTACAAGACAAAATCTTCTTGTATTCTTAAACATTATTAACCACATTCCACCCGCTAAACTGCAAACCTTAACTCCTTTGGTGCCACAGCCCCACCACTAAGAGCATAGAAGTCTGTAAAACGTTGATAGTGAGATTTAAATTCTTTTGATTCAACAAACTTCAGGCATAAAGTGAAACACCACTGAAGTGCTCCAGCTGCAGTGGTGGTGCTTTCAATGCCTTTTCCATTCCTCCTGGGGCATATTGCCAAATCTTTTCTCCTTTTTGCAAGCTGTTGGAAAGTCATGCAAGCATACAGTGTTTAATATTTACTACAAGGTAACATTTAAGCAGTTGAAACTCTTTGAACAGCAAGTTCCATTGTATTTATCACAATTAATTAAAGGGAAAGAAGAGAGGGGAAACGTGTAACCTTCATCTGGTTCAAACGAAGTAGGGTGATGTTTTAAAGATTTTCTTACTGTTCTGAAACCCCGATCACAGATAATTCAGAGAGAATTAAGGCTCTTAATAACTAATGAAAGATTTTGAAGCTGTGTTTTGGCTACCTGTCAAACCCTGGCTCCCCTCCCCAACCTTTTTCCTCATAATGCTTAGCACTTTTCATCTTCAAAGTACTTCAAAACACATTCCCTAATTAATCCTTTGAGCATCCCTAAGAGATTAATAGAAAACGATGTGATCTCTGACAGCCATGCAAGAGCCTTGAGCAAGGCAATGAACCCTGTATCCAATAAGGATTATTGTCAAGGTCTCCTGAAGTCCACAGCATCCTGAATATATATTCTGTTGAAAACTTTGAAAAAATGTGCAAGTATTTAAAGACTAAAAAGCAACATTTAAAAAGGTTAGGTGGAATTGAAGGGCAATGTTCAAATATACAATCTAGAAAAAACATATTACTCCTTCAGCAGTATTTCTTAATCATAATAAAAAAAATCTATATACTCATATGGTAGTATCTTTAAATATCTGTAACTATCTGGCTTAAGAAATAACAGTTCTCACTTCTGTATAAGCCCTGACATTCACATTTGCAATAGCAAATTAAACAGGACAGGAATACAGGATTCAGCTCTGGCATACACTTCTCTAACTACTAAAATCTTTGTGCAATGTTTGGTGGCACTTTTTCTTAAGGTCAACTTACATTGTCACAAAATAAAATTACAGCTCTTTTAACAGCAATTCCATTTGAATACAGTCATTATATTCTGAGAGGTAAGGAATTATAACTTTGCAGGAAAAAGTATTTCTATGTTGCCAAAGCTAGAGAATGAGCCCTGATCCAATTGAGTTATTAAGATAGATGTAGTCATAGGTTGAAAAAGCATAGCATTGCCATAAAAATGACAACGAATTTTAGTGCCTGGTGCTTAGAATAGTCTCAATATACTTCAAGAAAGCTGCTTCATAAGAGACTGTCATAGCTGGAGGAGTGGCAATTCATCCTATAATAGTCTGTCCACTTGGTTTTGTGGTAATGATTATCCCTACAAGATCTTTTCTTATTTTAAAGAAACTTCAACAGAAGGAAAGGACATAAGTCATTTCCCAGAATAATCAATAAGCTCAGAGTCTCTGTTCACAGACCACTTGTAATGTACATGAGCTTCAAACAAATCCAGGTTTACAATTCCCAGATCTGTCATGAGTGTTCAGCCTTAAAAATATTCTTTTTTTTCTTGGAATAATTTTGGCAATAACAAGTCTTGAACATGTCTTGCAGAGTAAATTTGTTGAATTTTGTTTTGCAAGAGTTGGTTTTCAAAAGTGAATTTGAGGAAGGAAAAAAAAAAGAAACTTTCCTTGAAGTTCCATTTTTTTGGGTGTTTGTAGCTCCCAGAGAATGGCAGGAACTTGGACTTCCCTCTGTGCTCAGTATTTCCTGTTAGTTTTCTCTAAAAGTCTCTCATAAAGTTAGCTCAGCCCTCTGAAATTCCTAGCTCTTCTCTTGGTTATTGAGCTAGGTGCTAAAGGACAAGATATAAAATGTAAAATTGTGTAGCCTGATGGCTATTGCTTGGTCCTCACACACCTCCTGTGTGTGCAGCTGGACTAATGACAATGCTCATTGTGCTTCAGTTTGTTCAAGAGACTGGAAACTGCTAAGCAGGGTGCTCTCTCAGACTGCCATGGCTGTGAACATAAGCTGGAGGAATACAAATTCAGAATGTATTATATTCTACTATGGGATTTTATGTTTATAGATGTACTTTTCTCACATTATTTTCTCTTTTCTTTCTCTCAAGGTATTGTGTTTATTTATTGGGTATAAAATACTATTCAAAATGGTTTTACATTAACATCATTACCTTAATTCCTAACAAAAAGCATTCATACCATCTTATCACACCACATCATAATTTTTTTTATGGTGATAGTGGTCAGACACTGGAACAATTTGTCTGGAGAGGTTGTAGAATTTCCATCATTAGGGATATCCAAAACCCAACTGAACAACATTCTGTGCAACCTGCTCCACCTGACCTACTTTTGGTAAGACTACAATATTTCCAGAGAAGCTTTTCAACCTCAGCTGTTCTGTGATTCTATTCACAATTTAGAATTCAAACTGGACACTTTCTGAAGAAAAGGAGGGCAAAGGTGTGTAGCATATTCTGTTAAAAATCTTGGTTCTAAAGTTTGGGGCTGTTTTTTTTTAACATACTTGGTTTTGGTCAAGCATGTCAGCTTTCAAAAAAGATAAACTCTATTGACTGCAAATTTAGTTCTTCACTGAGTATAATGAAGATTTAGACAAGTAGCACACACCTAGCAATCTAAATTGTTAACAGAAAACCTGGATACTTAATCTGGAACTGAGATTTATATAAAATGTTGAATTAAGCTTCTTTTCTGGTACTACAATAACTACTTCTACTGCATGAGACCATAAACATCAATTTTAGGAACAACAGGTTTTTATTTAAATTATGTTTGTTGTGCATCTAGATTAATGAGGCTGTACTCTCTACCCTACTTTTTCAAGTAAATTTAAGCTATATTTCAAAATTCCATTTCTGAGTTTCCACTGCTAACCTAGTCTACTTTTCAGCAAGACAGGGTGAAAGCATAATAGTTCAACTGATAACCAAAAAATTTTACTGAAGATTTCTCAAATGTAAATAAATAACCAATAATTTTACCCATCTCTATTGTCGACTGCTTGAATTAAGTGGAATTAGAAGAGAAAGATTTGTCAACTTTGTTTACATTTATAGCCTTATACAAGTACAGTGTTGCAATAAGATTACTAGATTATATAATATTCCTAATTAAGCATAATGTTTCTGTGTTTTCTAATAAGGCTCTTTCACTTTTTTTTATTCTCCTCATTCTTCTCCCAGGAAGGAAAGCTAGTGAAATATGTTGAGTCAGTTGTTTGTTTTTAAAAAGGTATTATGTTATTGATTACAAAGAAATTAATTTTCCATTTCAAATTGAGATAATATTTTAGGGTTCATTTATTTTCAAATGGAACAGTTATCCAGCTCAATCTCCAAAATTATTATACCAAAACTGAACAAAAGCCAGGACTACAAGTAAAACTAAACTGTCGTGCAAACTTTAGCTGTAGCACTTTGTCTTTTGTTAAAAATAGATTTAGAGTAACATAAAATTTGAAAGAAGTTCATATGTACCTCTGAAATCCTTTTTTAAATTTCTTTTTTATCAGCTGGTGTTTTAAAACACTCCAGTTTGAACATAAATTTAATAGGTAGTTGTCTATCATTTCAAACACTGAGTTAAAATCCAAGATACTCAGCTGCTGCATAATAAGAATTATGGAAGTATAAGAGCTTCTAGATAAGTCTGAAAATTCCCTTCATCCTCTAGATATAAATCTAATGGATTTGGTTCTGACACAAAGGATGATATTTGTAATCTTTACAGCAAAATAATTCACTAGGGGAAGGTGGGTGAAAGTAAACTGCCAATGGTCATGACTTCCTACTTGGGCCTGCCATTTAACATCTTGTTTTATTTCTTAATAAAAACAAAAGATTTCTCAGTTTGCAATTATTTTCTCTCCAGGGAAACATATTTAGCTTTTCCATCTGTTGAATAAAGAAAACATCAAAATGAGCATTAACTATGCTCAGTTCTCTCCTTCTGACTAAATAAAAATAATTTCTAGGTTGTCATTTATTCCTACCATGCTTTTTTCTTTTTTTGACCATAGTACTCTATTATTCTCATGCTCATTCTGTGCACCTGTTGGCACATACACATGGGTGTTTAAAAAACATCTATATATCTGGGCATATCAAAATTGATTGGGAAGCAGAAGGATAACCAAGAGCAATAAAGAATAATTGGGAAATCTTATTTTATTCCCATCCATGAAATCAGACATGAAATATTTGATGATGCTGAAAGAACTCATAGTTTGTGAAATATTCCACTGACTTGAAATCTGAAAAAAAAAAAAAAAAAAAAGACATCTGCAAAAGGTTATGAGATATGGTTCTCTGCAGAAAGAGAGAGAAACCAGGAAACTCTAGATCAGTCAGCCATGGGTCAGAGTCTGAAAAGATAAAGAGCATTTTTTTAGAACCTTTTTGCAGACACCTGAAGGAAATTTGCATGCAAAAATCAATCCAGTCTTAAGGTAGACCTGGTTCAGTCAGGAGGTGAAACTGGATGACATCCTCCAGATAAAATTTCTGTGATTCCATGACTTCAGGTTTACTTCTCTGCCACTCATAAATAAGTTTATTAACTAAAACAGGCTAAGACAACTCAAGCTAAAATACAGAACATGAGGTGATCATGGTATTGGGTTAGAAGCCATGATTTCAACATAAATTTCTATAGCATTTATGAAAACATAAAATAAATGTATTGATAAATGCATCCACAGAAATTCTACCAAAATAAATCCTGGCTTGCAAAAATTACAAATCTAGATCTGTCAGGACCCAGGACATCCTGCTGGCTGTCCTGAGCAGCCAAGACCCCTGCCAGGGGTCTCAGAGACCCTGGCACAGAGCCCAAAATGCCTGTGGTTTTGATTACAACCCATGGAGCGAGTTACCAAGCTTAGATGAAGATCTGCAAGCCATGAAAAATTAAGTAGAATGATAGTGAATTTATCATGGGGTGAAAAAGTAGATTTTGGGGTTTTCTAGAATGGAGGTTCAGGGGGCAAGATGGAGGGATCTGGACATGTCCTGCCTTTCTTCTTCTTGGCCTCCATCTTCTGCTGTGATGTTGGCACTTACAGATTGATTTAGAGTAGAAGCTCACAGTCTAACATAGGTGATAGCTATTGGAAAGTAATAGTAAACATTATATACGTAGTTTTTAGTGTAAAGACATAACACTGCCCTGGGAGCAAGCAGGGTGCCTGGACTGTCTTGCTGAGCAGAACTCAGCAGGACAGGAGAAAGAATTTTATAGATAAGATACAATATACAATAAACAACTTTGAGACTGAGAAATGAAGAGCCCTGACTCCTTCTTCAGGCACCAGGCTGGGAAAAGAGACTTTCTAACTTCTCTCGAGGTCACTCTGACCAGCTAGAGACCACAACATAGATCTGCCTTTATATATATACCTTTAGGTCTAGATCTAGTCAGAGATAGAGACATATCTTTTCCAGGTGAATGTATTGAAAGAAAGACCATTTACTCCATTGCTTCCTCTAATAAGTTTTATTCCTTTTTTTTTGTATTTGAAAACTCCGTTATGCCAGATAACTCAGTGTCTTATGGCTCTTGTCACAGGGCTTGCAAGGGTTGCCGGATGAAGAGAGAGATGAGAATGTTGACCTCATGTTCAGAAGGCTTGATTTATTATTTTATGATATATATATTACATTATGACTATACTAAAGAGAATAGAGAGAAAAGTTCTCAGAAGGCTAGCTAAGCTAAGAATAGAAAAGAATGAATAACAAAGATCTGTGTCTCAGCACAGAGTGAGACCCAGCTCTGCTGTGAGTGGTCAGTAAATCCAAACATCCACACGAGACCAATCACGGACGCACCTGTTACATTCCACAGCAGCAGACAACCATTGTTTACACTTTGTTGCTGAGGCCACAGCTTCTCAGAAGAGGGAAAAATCCTAAAGAAAGGATTTTTATGAAAAGATGTTGGTGCCAGGTTCTTATTTGTTTGGGCCTTTGTTGGGAATACAGCACAGAGATTGCATTCAAATTGCTAGAATAGCAGAGTCTGAGCTGTGTCTTTGGAAGGACAAGAATAGCAACACTCAGCTATTAGGTATGCATAAGATTATGATATTTTAGATAGAATGCTTAACTGGTAGCCTTTCAAGCATTGCGGGCCTAGTGTTCCTCAGCTAATATCTTTGGCAGGACATAATGTCTTTTGTTGTTTAGAAGAAATACACATTTTAGGTGCATTTTCTTTTACTTCACTGTAATAACAGAAACAATGAGAAAAATCTTTTGACATTTTAAAGACCACTGTTTCAGGATCATCCTGGGACTTGAGGATGATCTCAAATCAGATGTCTGGGGCTGTGAATGCTAATCCCTTATTCTTATCCAGGCAGTCTGTAGAATTGTTGAACCCAATTGTTCACAAGTGTCATTGGTATAGATATCTCTTATGGACTGTGCTAGCTTCTGCTAAATCTGTGAAAAAGATCAAAAATTATATTTCCTCCTCTTTTCAAGTACTTCAAATATGTAATACTGAATAATTAGATTTTTTTTAAATTTAAGAGAAATTTAGTTACCACACTTTACATAGAAATCTGAGAAATGGTCAGAAAAATGAATTTATGATGAATTTAAATCTAGTACATGATTTTATGTATTTTTAAAATGAATGTTTAAAAATCTAAAATTGATTCACCTTTGAAATTTTCTAAACCCCATGAAAGCATCATGTGGGATTTGCACTCAGCCCGTATAAACTAGTCATCTGCAGTAGTCATTATGAATTACACGAGCTAAGAATTTTTCTCTGTATTTTCAATTTGGTGTACAAACCAGGTAAACACACATGCGCTGGAAAAGTAAGGTGTAATATCCCTGTACTCAAACACAATGAGCAGGCCTTGCCAAGTGAAGTGCAAGACTCATGCTGCTAATGAATGCCTTTCACTTCAGTATGTACCCAGCTCATGCAGACCAGCTGAGCCATTTTTTTCTGCTTTCTGAATTTTTGCACCAGACAGCCTGTCAGGAATTTTGTATCTGAAATAGAACAAAACTCAGGAAATACAGAAATAAAGGAGTTTAATCTGTCTACTTTGGCAAGGGTGTCCTGATCAGACAGAACAATCCCTCCTCTTCCCATCCCGTCATTTTGTTCTATGCATCTCCTACCATTCAATCCCATTCTCTCAGGACTGATATCATCAGATGTGCTTGCCATGACTGTGTCAGTATGTCACTCAGGAAGCAGTCACCTGAAAAACTTCATTAAAACATTAAAATAATATAGCAACTAGATTTTCAAAAATCTTACATTTTTACCTCACTTTTAAATGCTTACCTCTGAAGATCAAAATGTGAATCCCAGCTCTGCCTTCAATCCCTTTCCACACATAATGTTGAGGGTTTCCTGTCCTGAACATTTTCAAATTCCAAGTATAGTTAAAGAAAAATCTGTTCAAATGTAAGACTGAGGGTCCTGCCCAAGGATATGCAATAACTAGTACTCTGGAGATTATTAATTCACGCAAGAGGCACTTGGACAACTCTCACCAACTAGCTATAATGATAATTTTTAAAGTTAAACCACTGTGACAATCAGAATATTCCACAAACCTGTGAACCTAGCTCTGTCAGTTTGGCAGCAGAGAAGACATCTACGAGAGGCAATCCTAACAAAGATATCCACTTGCTAACTGCTTTGTTGTTGCAGGCTGGACCTTTCCTTTGCTGTTTTACCTCTAAAATAGAAAGATCTATTGCAAAATTATAAGATCATAAGCTGATCTTAGTGGAAGAAAAGCCACTGAGATAATGGTACTTATTACAGCTCTGGCTTAGGGATCTGTACCTCAAACTCTCTACTAAAAATTTCCTGTTGTCATCTTATTGCAGGGGCTCCATACTGTTATCTCCTATCACAAAAGTTTCAAAGCTGCTCCTCTAGGCACTGACTCTTTCTTCTTCACAAAGCAGCCATCTGACTCCAGGACCCTTCTCACCCAGCCACCCCACTCTTTTATAGCACTCTTCTTCTCACTGTTTACAGCAGTGGCCTGTTAAAGTCAGGCCTGTTCCTCATCTTTGATAATTGGCCCAGCTGCAGCTCCTTAGGGGTAAGATTACTTTCTACACTACCTTTATTTTCTTATATTCTATCCCCCTACAATTTCCAGTTTGGGAGTTTTTTTGTTTGGTTTGGTTTGGTATTTTGGGTTGTTGTTTGGGTTTCTTTTGGCTGGTTGGTTGGTTTTTGTTTTTACTTTGGTTGTTGTTTGGTATAGTTAATTTGGCTTTGTTTGGTTTTGTAATGTAACTTGATAGTGGAAATTTTACTCTCTGTCCATATTTATTTTCACATAGAAGTTCAGACAAAAGTTCTAAATAAAATTCAAAGCCGTTGTGAGTACAGGGAAACGCTTAAGCAAACAGCGCAAACATTTTATTCCTTTGCTTTCCGCTAGTCACATCTTCCTTAGAAAGCATAGAATTTTAAATTAATTATCAAGTCATGTAAAAATAATTTCTGATGACCTATTCAAAACTTGAAACAATCAAAGTCTTCCTTCAGGGGAGACCTGACTGTTTTGTATGTTTCCTGGACAAGGAATAAGATAACATATAGCCTATTTCTACAACCCCTACCTGAACATGACTTAGACCAGGTTAATGCCAAATCCCATGCAACTATATAGGAACTTCTTTGGAAGTTCAAAGGAACAGGAACAGCAATCCTTAAGATGTAGTTTATTAAGCCAGATAGATCATCTGAAATCTCAGTGTATTATTAAAACTTTGACTGTATTACTCAGCTATGTAAATTTTTGCTTCAAGTAATCCTTATTTCCTTTATTAAAGTTTTCTAAATTTGCAAAGCAGCAATACTGCATCTGCTCTTACAATGTATTTGTTATCCATGTACATCACTTTAATAAGCTAATTTTCATTTTCTTAGTTTTTAAATTTAAGAATTTGTTGTTACTATTTTTTAATTCACTATACTATCTAGCTTGAACTCCGAGTAGCTATCAGTGTAATTGAAGTCAATGAAAATGTCAAAAAAAATTATCTTACCAATACCAAATGAAATATATATCATGCTTTTAATGACCATATATTTAAATTGTCTCTGTAGCTCAAAGGTAATATACTGTGTTTGATTCTGAAGATTTTTAAATACCTTTTTTTCGGTGTATTATTATGTTTAGTCAAGATTTTTAGAGGAAAAGAAGATAACATTTAAGAAGGCGCACAGTGGAATACATCCCAGTTTGAATGAAAAGCTTTGCAAAAATTATTAAGAAATTAACATTTTTAGCATTATTCTATCAGACTCTCCCTTTTGCTTAATAAATCATTTCACAATTAAAATAATTTTAACAATGAATTACATCTTTAAAAATACAAAAAGAGATTTCTTGTGACTAAGGTTAGCACATTGAAAGAATAAAGCACTAATATCCTAATAAAACCCAAAGACATTTATTTGTGTGTTATCATCTGCTTTGTAGACAGACTTTCCAAGAGGTATTTCACTGTGGCAGAAACGTTACTATTTATTAATGAATAGAAACTTGAAATTATAATTTTCCAGATCCGCAGAATTGTAAAATCAATCAATAAATTAACATATAAAGAAATTTTTAGGGTCATTAATTTTTCATATTTGGTACTAGTCACCTAGGGTCAAAAGACACTGAAAAGAGTTACAGAACTAGAAAGACAGAGATGTATTTTCTCTCAGCATGGACCAACTGCTGAATGTTGCTAGCTACATTTGCAAACCTTAAAAGAACATTTTTGAAGGGAAAAAAAATTAGCATTGATAGTTTCTGATAGCATCAAAAATATCTAATAATCTAGTTGTTAGAAAGCTCCCTTGATATTTTTGGTGCTTGGAAGGAATTCCCTGTTCTGCTTGATTATCTCTGGGACTTAGATATCTGTTCTTTCCATACTGCAAATCAATGCCTTGGGGTAGGTGTCCTTTGAAGTTGTTCCATTTTGCTAAAGCAATTAAAATTTAGTGAAGTATAAAATACCATCATGTTTTAATAGCATAAATTATTGGGAAACCTTGATAAAAGATATAACTAGACTCACCTCCAGTGAAACCACAGTGCGTTTTCTCCATGCGCTTGTGGTGTAATCTGTTTTCCAGTTTCCTCGAAGTGCTCCAGCTGGAAACCAGTTCAGCCCACAGACCTTCCAGGTCAGGGTTGGCCTCTGTTGCCTTTTGTGTCTAGTGGCATTAGAGGCAAGCACACAGGCCTAGCAGGCACAGCACAGGAGATACAGAAAGCCTGGATGGAGACACAGCTGCTTGTCAGTGAAACCCTTTAATCATTTTAAACAGTAAATCTGTTCCAGGTAAGCAGCACAGTTACAGCAATTGCATTGAACATTTTTTTGTAAGCAAACACCTGTATTAGACATTTCCAAATTTAAGCATCTGAAGTTTTGAGAAGAACCTTAGACTTTGCGTTCACACTGCACAGAAAATATTTTCATATGGATGGGTGTCGCAGACATTTCTCCACAGAAATCCTTTCTTTCGGATTTCTGCGTCTTCTGGAGGCCAGAGACCTCAGAAGACAAGGTAAACAATTATTATCAGATGCTGTGGAATGCAACAAGGACACCTTGATTGGCTCATTTCCTATGTTTATAATTAAGGGCCAATCACCAGTGCAAGCCAGGGGACTGAGTCCTTGGCCACAACTTTGTTGTAGAGTCTTTCTATCTATTCTTAGCATAGCCTAGCTGCTGTGCAAACCTCTCTCTATATTCTATTTAGTATAGCTATGTATTATATATAATATCTTAATAAATAAGCCTTCTGATTCAAGAAACAAGATTCACTGTCTCTCTCTCACCAGCAGCGCCCACTCAGGAGCAGTAATAGATGGGCAGCCAAATACTGAATGCAAAGAGAGAGTCACATGACATATTATCAGTTTTATATATATATATACTATATAAAATTACTAATATTATTATTATCATTATTATTATTATTACTATTTTCCCCAGTAGGAAGCAAAAAATATATAATAGAATATCTGTAGAGCCTTAGAAAAAAAATAAAATAATGCAATTATGCAATTCCTTTCAAACAGTCAGGAATCAGAGGTACAAAAATGCAGGGTGCCTTATGTAAGATTAAAAAATAATTACAGATAGTTGGAAATAAAACTGAGAAATTAACTCAGCAGTAAATTCTGGAAAATTAGCTAAAAAAAATTATCACGCTTTTCAAAAATTATAAAAAATGATGTTGCTAAACATCAGCTTCAAGAAACAGCATAAATTTGAGCACTCAAAGGCACGGGGAAAGGATAAGGTGGCTGACTCAAGATTTTAGCTTCTACTAATTTGTATAAGCTTTCAACAAGTCATAATGCAAGATAAAGAGACAAATCAAATAGAAAAATGTGCTAAAAAATCCCTTGGAGTTCAGAATTTTTTATTCATGGATATCCTATTAATTTATTGGAATAAGATTTTGGAGAGTCATAGAAATCTTTATTCATTAATTGAAAAAAAAATAGTGACACAATAGATGAAAAAAGCTCAATTAGTCAATTCAGGCAATACTTTTTCAATTTTCTACTAATTTTTTTGAGGTCAACAGCCTTCCTCGATCAATATCCCCTAGATAAAGACATTTTAAGAGGAAGAAAAAAAAAAGTAATTCTTACTCTTTAACTGGTGTTCCTGGTTGACTTTATAGTATCTACTTCACCACAGATTATTTAAATCAGGAAATTCTTCCCTAATAGATGCTAGACAATTTCAGGTATCAGCTAACCAGTCCAGAGACAAAAGAAAAAAATTATAGCTCTTTCTATTCCTTATTAAAAATGAATTTTAGCTCTTCTGAAAGCAAAAAAATATTGTTTTCCATTATGATCAGTCTCTGCTATACATGGAAAGGGACGAATCAAAAAACAGTACTATTACCATGAGAATTCAGCCAAGTCCAGTTACATTAGGCAATCAGAAGCATCTTC
The DNA here is from genome assembly GCF_027887145.1 of Ammospiza caudacuta. Classification (NCBI taxonomy): domain Eukaryota; kingdom Metazoa; phylum Chordata; class Aves; order Passeriformes; family Passerellidae; genus Ammospiza; species Ammospiza caudacuta. The sequence continues at coordinate 65,737,480 of NC_080594.1, forward strand.
AGCATTGCATTTCAGAGTGTTTGCGTCTGTGTAACTCTATATCAAGAATCATATTTAAAAAATCAAGTGAGGTTCTGATTAACAACAGTTATCTAACATAAGCTTGCTTGAGAAAATATTTTTTGTATCTGACTTACCCTCATTTTTAAAATAATGCTAAAAGCCTTTATACACCAAGTATAGTGAGCTAACAGAAGCATATGAAACATTTAGAAATACATTATTTCTTTTGTAATTTTCTCAGAGATTTCTTGGTGTTTTTGTCAGCTTTTTTTTTTTTCTGTAGTCTAATACATCAAAAAATTTCCCAATGAATTTTTAAATTCATTGTTATTATGAATACATTATTGCTTGCCATTGCTTGCACAGTGCAAATAAGATCCTTTTATTGCAGCAAACACGTTTTCTACACATAATTGATATAACATAACAGTGTAATGGGTAATTAGGCTGAACCAAAGTATTCATTCCCTATTTCAGGACACAGTGAAGGAGAAAGTTTTCTGGTTTTGCTGAGGTTGTGTTCCATATTCCGAACATAGTAAAGAAAAGCAGTTCTGTTTAATCACTATATAATATTTCTAAAATAATTAGGTTGAGAATCCCATTTTGACCTGAGTTACATAAGGAACCCAGAATGTCCATACCTTGTTTTCAGAGTTTGAATGTGAGGTGGAGTAAAACACTATGGAAATTGCAGAGACTCTTCATCCATTACACAGGGGTGTATCAAGGACACTGGGATATCTCCCCTGCTTCCAAGTGTACCTGTCAGCAACTGGTGCAACAGGCCGTTGAGATGTGATGGCTGTGGCATTTTATTAGAGTAATCCATCAATTTCTCTGTGTTACAGGCCCTTCTTTCTTCTAACCTGGAACTAAGGAAATTAAAGGAGGAAAAATACTACACTTTGTTGTCATAAACAACCAAAAAAGATAGCATTACTTTATTTTGCTCTTTAGTAAAAAAAAATCAATAAATAAAAGTTTCCCTACCATGAGATATTTTAACACTGGTCTTGAATAATTTCTGACAGCCAACAGAACTCAACCGACACTAAAATAATGTTTAGTCTGCATGTTTTGCTTTTTTTTTCAATTTCCAGCATTAATTTTTTTATGGATGATATTGGTCTTAGACCCTGGAAAACAGCAATTTCATCAGGATCTATTAACCTATAAGTGTAAGCAATGTTTGATGAGGCTGTGTGAGAATCATTACATTCTCAAAGCTCCATTGCTTTAATGGAATCAAGAAAGTGGTAATGCAATGGATGGGAATCTTCTACTCATGACTGAATTTTTCTTTACCTTATATAATTTTTATTTACTCCTACATAATTATGTATTTCAAAGTCAAGATGAATCAATGTATTGGACAGACAAATTTCAGACTATAACTGGCAAATATTTCATAACAAAATAGAGATAGGCTCTTAATTTTAAATTACACTGAGCATTCCACAAGAACCATCTTCCACATTAGAATCCTGCACCATATTGTATCAATATTCTATTAATATTTTCCTATAATGCACTAAAAAATATCCCCAAAACACTTTTCATCCATAATATACTCTATTCTTCTATGAAGAATAGAATTTTGAATTTATAAAACTATAGGAATGCATAAGAGTCTCAGATAATAAATTTAGGGTGGGAAGGATGAAAGGGCCATATGTGGCTTTGTTGTTTCTTACTGTAACAAGAACAGAAAAATAATCATAGGAAAGAATGTGACAAAAATAGAATATAGTACTAAAACTTTGTTTAAAATTTGAAATTGAAATCAAACAATTGATTGATTGGAAAATACATTGAACGACCAGGATTTTGTTTTTCAACACTGGACAAATTTAAGGAAGTGCTTTCTTCTAGGATCTGCAAAAAAGCAGTGAATATTTATTGAAGGATTACTTAAATTCAGGGTTAAACTGGAGTTAATGATGCCATTTTTATAGATAGATTCTATCTTTTTCAAAATATCTTTTCCCAAAAATAGTTTTTTTCTATTATTCCACCCTACTTTTCAGTTTTAAGTTCTATTGACATAAGCGTATGCTTAATTTTAAGAGTTCAGGGTCATTTCCTGCCCTTATCATACAGTAGCAGTGGTAATGCAATCTGGTTGTCCTTACTTCTTTTGCCCAACCTCTTGATTATTAACAGAATGGATTTACATTGACCTCACAGACTGGCTTTCAGCACCAGATGCTAATTGAATGGGCGAGTTCTAGCTTCTCTTTATTGCTGAAAACCGCTCTCAAAAACTGGAAAAATAATGCTCTGGATATTTTTTCCAAAATGATATAAAGCAAGAGATTAAAAAACCCCAAAACAATAAGGATAAGGGCTCAGGAGAACAGGAAAGAGACATTGTTCTCATTACGAGGTCCTGTGCTTGCATGCCAAAAAATTCTGAATGTGTTTTTTAGCTCCATATTTCTCAAACTAATTTCAGTTTTGAGATACTTAATTTTTATTAAATCCTGATTATATTTTTACAGCATGACTTGCAGCAGCTAAAGCAAACCTAAGTTTTACTTTTTTTGTGTTAAGAATCTTGAGATATTAACTAGTATATCTTCCTTGAAAGGAAACCTCATCTTCAACATTTATTAGTACTAGCTGGCATGGAAGATGACTGGGAGTAAAATTAGAGACGGAGAAGTTATATTCACATCCTACCAAATGTTATAATGGTACAGAAACTATAGGGTAAAATGCAGCTGCTATGCCCTGGATGGAATGCAGCCATCATGCTTAAAACCTATTCCACCAAGATTCCCCACACACCAAATCTGCAACCATAAGCACTGCTCATGGGGATGGAATGGAGGGTGGAGCAGAGTGGAAACCCTGTGGGCAAGGCTCTGTGGAAACCCTTGCAGGGAAGTGAATTTGATGGCACTTTGCAGCTGATAAACCCCGTAGCAGCTGTCAGTCAGGGCAGAGGGGAGAAAGTGTCTTTGCTGCCAGGACAGCAGCTCTGGAGAGTTCTCTCTCCTCAGATGAACTTGGTTCATTACAGCCTAATTAAATACGACACACAGCTGCATCCCAAGTCACCTGCCCACAAGGTACGACCACCTCTCATGGAGCAAGAGTCTAAATTTTATTGACTGTACTATGAAGAGCAAAGTGTGAGAATTTTACACCAATCAGTAACAAATGTGTGTACAGATTGAGTCATTCAACTCCACCTAAAGATAAAGAAATACTATGAAGAAAAGTTGGGAATGGGGAGAGTTTAGGACACTCTATTCCTCTTGAAACAGTCACAGGGTGGAATGTGAGTTCTTCCCTGCAGGTACACCAATTGGGCAAGAACCACACTCTGTGTGTACTGAACACTTTCATTGGGGATTAGAGTTTGTCTGTGCATTGCTTTGAATATGTTTCTGCAGTCTAATACTATCACAGGCAATCCTTGAACCTTAACCTGTCACAGGTTTATATTAATAAAGTGTATTATTCTGTAAACTGTTGGTGTGAATCCTTCATGGGTGCTGGCAATCACCAGCAGAGGGAAATACTGGAATAGAGGGAAGACTCAGTGAGGAGCCTCTGTTATGGTATCCACGTGTGTCTTGAATAAGTCAGCCAAAGCACCCTCAGATCCAGCAGGATTGCTCAATGAAGGGTCCCTATAACAGGACACTGATAGACTGGCTCGGCACAAGAGTCTTGGCTTTCCTGGAGCACTGACAGACAAACCAAACACTAAGGGTCAAGGAAATCTCCCTTTTACACATGACAGTTGGTCACTTAAATAACATTGTATGACAAAGTCACTGATGACTTTCTTATCTCCCTCTCCTTGCACTGTTACATTTGTCAAACTTCATTATAACTTAAACAGGAACTTCTATGTATGATCCAGGTTATACAGAAAAATACAGATTTGCTACAATAATTACCCCTGAGAGAACAAAACCTAACAAATTTTCTTTGGAACTGCGGTCATTTCCAAGACAAACACAACACAGTTTTTGGCAGTACTGATTAAGTCAGTCTTGAATGAAGACTTCAGGTGACTTGCAAGGACAAAAAAAGGGTAGGTTTTTTTTCCCCTGGACAAAATGTTTAGTGCCATTTCAAATGCAATAGGGTGTACAAGTCATCTATCCAGGTCTGAGATGTGTGTGTATTTACATAAGTAGTTGCTGGATCAATGCCAACTGCATAATAAGTCAGTATTTCACTTGATATTCTGGCCTCTGATAGGAACCAATTCTTCAGTATAATAGGAAAACATGCAGGTCCAATGTTCTTCCTTTGCTGATACATTAATAAATATTTTTAGAATGGATAGTAAAGCATGATTTAGAAAGTATTTTTGAAAAATTTTTTATTTCTGCTTAATAAAAACACTCAGTGTTTGTTTATATTGCAGCATCCAAGGGTCAGTGTGTCTGCTTCAAACTCTATGTGCAAAAGAGAAAGAAAAACTTGAGCTTTTTCTATTTGCGTAAAAGGTTATTGTCAACAAAATACATAATTTATTGAATTTTACACAGAAAATATATAAGCCTTGAAATCTGTCTTTGGAATACATTTTGAAATTATAAAAGTCACCTCTAGCATCACTCCACACTTGAAATGCAATCAAAGCAAGCTTTACTTAATAAGATATTTCTACTACAGCACACAGTCAGTTTAATGGGTGGTAATTTGAAGTAACTTTGATAAGGTTAGGTCATAGTTTGAGTGAGTTAATCTGAGTTCAATGATGAATGAACATGCTGTGTTAACTGGTAGGAGCATGGGAGAATCAGAGCTTATAGACATTATTTTAACAAATTGCCATTTTAAATCACCTTCCTCAGGGTCTTTAAGCAGGATTCCATCAATTACGTGCTTACAGCTCACATTAGTGATACACATTAAAAAATTTCCCATGTGAATAATTTAGAAAAAAAATTGACTATCAAACCCCTGTGTGAGTTAGCTCCTGTCTATTTAAGCAAAGTTTTACTTAAATGATGCATGACGTGCAATATTTCAAAAATGTTCCTTCTGAGATCTTGAAGACAAGAGATGGAAGAAAAAACTGTCCTTGCAATGGTTATATATTCTCTCATGTGCCTTTTACTTTTCCTGATGTGTGACATCTTTGCTGGTTCTGCTATTTACTTTTCAGGACTGACTCACTTGAAAAAAAAACAACTTACTCTTCAGTAGGATTTCTTGTCTTTGACATTTTCTGCTAAGTTAAAGGAGACACAATCTGTCTATTAAATCAAGTGCATAAGAATGAGAAGTGATAAGAATTTTTTGACAAATAGTTTGCAACAGGCAAAATGTTATTTCTCAATGCTCCACATTTGTCGTTCCTCTAATAGCAGCAAATTTCAAAAGCTACCTCAAAGAGGGTGTAGAATACATTTGATATCATGTGAAGATATTTTTTTCTGTTTCTCTTCAGAAATAAAAATTGGTTTATTCCACAATTTTACTTGAGGAAAAAAAAGGAGGGGGAAGTACAGGGTTTTGTTGGGATACAGTTTATTTTCTGCACAGTAGCTAATGTGGTACTATGGTTTTTATTTCCACTAAAAACAGTGTTGATTACAAAGGTTACCAGAAAGGTAAAAAGAAATATCACCTGAATTACAAGAAGGGACAGATTCTGACCAGAAAAGCCATTCTGCAAGGGTAACATGATGAGAGAATACAAAGTTCCATGTGATATTTGCAGAATCTGCAATAAACTCAAAGTTCAAATTTCCTCATGTTTTATTTTAAGCACTTAGCTTTACTTAGTACTGTAATGTGTATCATCCCTTTGGCTAGGTTATGTGATAAAAGCGTACCTTGATGCAAAGAAAAGGAATACAGAAGAACAATGGCAGGTGGAGTAGCTGAATAATGCCCTCATCTGACTGCTATGAAATCCTGCGCAGTACGCCATCAACCCATAAAAGCCACATCTCCACACACAAGAAAAAAGGACCTTGCACTTATTCTTCTTGAACTTCATGAAGTTTTCATGGGAGAGGATGAAGTGAGAGAACTCCTATTAGAGAGGAATAGAGGGAGGGAGGAAATGGAGCTGCAGCCTAGGAGGGATCTTACGTCCAGTTCTCAGAAAGTGGGAAGACTGGGAGGGCAGCTAGGCAGGCTACTAGGCATACTGAAGATTCTGAACGGGAGAAATCCACACCTTACATGCGCACATGCATATATGTGTGTATGTAAATATATTTCCCAGTAATACAGCTACATCCTGCTCAACTAGAGAGGGGAGCAGGATATGGTCGCTGGTGTAATTTTGTTGGTGCAAGTGCTGAGTGGGTCTCTCTGAGCTGATTTGTGCAGCTGGCCTTGTATTTGTACCTAAAAACAGGCATGGGGATGCAACAACCTAATTTCCCTTGTACTTCTGAATTTTTTAGTCCCCTAACAACTTCCTTTCTAATTGTAAAAGACTTGGGCTCCGGAACTACACCTAACTTATACTGATCCATTCATCACCTGAAATTGTATTGGATGAATTAAGGCTAAAACTCATTTGGCTAGATGATGTATGTAAAATCAAAATCCAATTTCTTGTATCTGATGTTAAGAGAAGACATTTAAAGCAGCAGGAATGGATATTCCCTGACACTGAGAGGCAAAATTCTTGGACCTCTTTTAGTACTTTAAATATATCTCATTAATATCCTTAGTTATTGCCACTTCAGTCCTTAAATAGCTTTTTATCAAACTAAGGAAATGATACTTATCCTCTTTTTTGAACATAGTGAGGTATAATTGATTTTCTATAGCATCCACTTTGCTAATGCAGCAGATTATATTAGTGGAAAACGTTACTATTAAATGGAAATTATAATTTAATTGTCATTGCTTTTGCATGTCTATCTCAAATATGCAGTGTTCTTGGAGTTTGGTATTTTATGCACTACACTAAAAATGCTCAGATCAGATTCTCTCAAGTTCTGAAAATTATCCAACATATCATAGAAACATAGAATTGTAGAACAGTTTGAGCCGGAAGGGACCTTTAAAGGTCACCTAGTATGTGTTTTTAGGAGATAACTGATGCTCTAGGGGAAGTAGGTATTTACACCTAGATTGCAGTGTCACCTTTCTGCCTCAGTGAATTGCATTGCTTTAAATCTTTTAGATCGCATCATCTTGTGTAATGTCAACTCACATTGGCTTTTCTGCATGACACAATATAATGTGATGGGAGGTGACACAGAAAATGTAATGTGATATGACACATCAGAAATGTAAAGAGTGCTGCAACTGGATAGTTGGTGTCAATTTAGATAGGAGACTTCAAATCCAAAATGAACCTGGCAGACACTAATGGAGTGAACGTTACAGTAACTGCTGTATGTGTGAAACTGTGAATTCTGCACTTCATGTATATTGAAGAGGTTCAAAAGTAAAGTCTGAAACATTCAGAAGAATAATTATTTTTAATTGACAGAGGCACACAAGTTTAAAGTATGAAAAAAATTATATATTACAAAAGGTTTTTTTAATATTTTCTGTTATTATTACTTGTTTATTTTAATTTCTTTTCTAAGGTTGACTACCAAACTCAAAATTATTAAAAAATTACATGTAATTGTTGTATAATATTATATCAAATTTAATTAGCCTCAGATAGTCAAATCCAACAGGTATGGATTGAAAACTAGCACCTAATTATCCCAAAACAGTTTTAAATACTGAAGTAATTCCCAGTTAATTTTTTGAACATTCCAATGGACTTTCCACCAGATAAATCTGCTGCACAATAATTTTTTCACAAGAGAGCCTATGCCCTTCAGACTGGGGTCTAATTTTACATAAACAATGCAGTGCAATGCTAATGTGTTAAATTAGACCATTTTTTAGAATTAAAAATCATAGAAAATCCAAATTAAAAAAGGAGAGTAAACAGAAGACTACAAAATAGTAGTTGCAAATATCAGATGACTGTGGAGTGAAATCAGAGCTTTCTAAAATATTGGTTTATTTTGTTTCCCAGAGAAGATGTGGATGCTCTGTCCCTGAAATATTCATGGCCAGCTTTAATGGGACCCTCATCAACCTGGTCCAGTTGAATAATCTCTGCCAATGGCAGGTGTTTGGAACTAGAGAGTCTCTAAGGCCCCTTCTAACTCAAATCATGATTCTAGAAATCCTGCCTTGTCAAATAATTTGTACATCTGAGATTCATTGTCTCTCTCCCCTAGGAAGTTCTCTTTTTTCTTTCTTTTTCTTGCTTCTTTTTTTCTGGTTTTTCTTTATTTCTTTTCGTGTACCACCATGTTTTCTACCATGTGCTAGCATTCCTATGGTTCAGCCCTTTTACAGGTGAGGAAGTCATTAGTTTTCCTTAAGGACTGAAAGTATTTTAATCTATTATAGAACTCTAAAGTTTTTTCATAACCACTCAAGAAGAGGAGAACATTTATAAATGTCTATAGATGTTCATTGTCTTCACTGAAAGAAAAATCATCGACTTTTAGACTGTTCAAGAAGACTTAGTGGGAAATGCAGTGTTTTTAAAATTCTGAAGTATGGAAGAGGAAAGTTGGCATGTGGGAGAGGAATTCTTTAGGGCCATACCTATTATTTGAAATGAGATAAACAACCATAGCCTCAGAAAGTGTCTTGTGCAGGACAGCAACTCAGGGGATATCACAATGTCTACTTTTGTGTCAAGAAAATAGGAAGAAAAAAGAAAAAAAACCTAAACTGTTGTGCTACAGAGTGGAGCTGAAAAACAGGGTGCAGCAGACAGGGGTGATGCACTGCAGCTGATAAGGCACAGAGAACTTCAATTTCTTTTTTGTACTATGTAGTTTTACCCCTTCAGCAAAAGATCTTTTTAGTGATAACTGCTACCCTCCTCTAATGATTCTTTCTTTGCTGAGACACAATTTTTTTGCTGTGTTTTTCCCAGTAGTGTAGCAGCATAACTTAAAGAGGCTTTTTTGTTATCTTTTCCTTCTATCCATTAAAGGTTTCTTTTGCCAATATTTCAATGGCTAAGAGAAGTGCGTCAATGTTTGGGAGGAAGAAGAAAATCAACTTTACTGCCAGATACACCAGCAGTGATTTATTCCTCTGGGCAGTTTTTGCAGTTCCCATGGTTTTCCATTAAGTTATAGTATCATGTAATTTTTGCAAAACCACGTGCAGTGTTTCCTGGTGAATGCTATTTGCCATCATCATTTTGACAGAATCAATACAATGAGGTGTTATAGATGAGATCAGACAAAATGTGAAAGATAAATTGTAGGGCACAGTCTCACTTAGAGGCAGGCTGTCTGGAGATGGTGATGGTCAGTCAACAGTTTAATACCATTCATCCAAAGAACAGCATTAACAAGCTCATGGTTCCCTGCAGGTGATGCTTCTGGCATGCCATCAGACTCTTGCCTAAGGCTCTATACTGACTATTTTTGATTCATAACTGCATTAGAGGCCCAATGAATTCTTTTGCAAAGCAGTGACTCAGCAGTCACTTCCTACCTATTTGTAGAATCAAGTTGTAAGAGAGAAGGTGATTGTGTGATTTCATGTGCACCTGAGGTAGTACCTTATCCTAAGGACATTGACTATCTTAGACATTATCCACAATAATCTATTCAATTACTCCTGTAGTGTAAATAATTGGCTATCCCTTACATTAGGTAGGGTAAGAATACAATTCCATAACTTTTTTAGTTGTTCCTTCATACTGATTTTTAAACTTCTTGTTTAAACTTCTTTATTAACTTAGGGCTCAGTTCTGTGTTTATTCATACATGGCATAACTTTGCTTTTTCAGCTGTATTGAAACTCTTTGCAACCATTTAAGCACAAAATTAAACATAATGTTCTGCAGGCTCGTGGCCACATTGTCACATTTTTGTGGAACTTTTTTCTCCATTTGGATATTATCTATCCTTGTGGTTTCTGGCTGTGAAACTTAGACTTGACCTGTCTTTCATATCCAGTTAGAATGTCCATTCATCTCTTTCAAACAGTATTTCTGACTTTGGAAACTGGTTTAGCAGAGTAAAGCAAAGGGAAAGATGCCTTTATTAGTGTTTCTAGCCAATTTCCCAATTCAGATAGCTTTTGTTACAAGTAAGACTAGTTTAAACACATCAGATTCTTAATAAAAGGGAAATAAAAGTTATTTTTTGATATTCGTAGCATAATGTGCCTATTCTTCAATATCTGTAGAACCCTCCAAGCACTGGGGTCAGTGTCAGTATGTGATTTGGCACTCCAGGAGACATAACATTGTGGGACTTTGTCTCTGTCTAAACTTGTTAATAACATGGAAAAGTTACACATCATAAAAAAATACCTTCTTTTGTTAAGATGAAAAAAAATAATCTTGAGCTCAGCATTAAAAAATCATGATTTTTTGCCTTTACAAATTCTTTGCTAAAGAAATTCCTTTCTGTAAAGTGCAAGGATCTTGGACCATTGACTATTGTTTGATTGCCCAGGCCTTGTAGTCAATTATTTTGGTTTCTTAGCTTCTCCTACCCAGCATTTTTCTCTTCAAAGCACTTTTGTCTTTTCAGACTCTTATCCACCCATTCTTCATCCGTGCTCTGACATCATTCTAATGCCCTATTTCCTGTGAGAGTACCAGTCTCTGCTTCAGAAGTCTCTGCTTCTGAAAGTCATCAGGAGGCAGATTGTGGTTATTGGCATACATTTGGCGTTGTATTCCATAATACCAGCCCATTATTTCCTAAGAATTCTGTGGCCTAAATGTTTCTACTCCAAAAGCCCCTGAAATAGAAGTGAAAAAATGTGTGATAGATTATCCTTTTAGCATGCAGCTCTTCCTCTTAGTAGCTCACATGTACAAGATGCAAAAAATAGTTACCTTTAAGGATGAATTATTACAGGACAAAAGGAAACTAAGTTGGATTATATTAATCCTGCAGCAAATACAGTAAAATGACTACATTTTCTATTAGGTGAACTTCCATACTGTTTTCAGCTTAGTTTCCCTTGGAACCAAAGTAATAAAGAGGTAAACCGGGATCGTATGTATCACATTAAAGCTGTTAAGCCAGATACCTTCACATGAGTCTACATACAGAACTAATCATTGAAGAACAAATCTCCATCTCTTGTATGTGAAGACTGAGAGAGGATCAGCTGAAGTACTATTTCTTTCACTTCCAAACTTTCAGTGGACACTTCCAAAATCATGGACCTGTTGCATGACATGGCAAGAGTCAGCTGCCAGTCAGTGCAATTGACAAAATATATTTATGTTCAGATATAATTAATCTGTATTTTTGCAATGATTCTAATTTCTGATAATTATGACAACTAAGTCAGAGAATGACAAAAGCTTATTGTGAGAAAATGTTGGTCATAGGAATGGGCAATGTTGTCCTTTAAATAAAGAATAACTGTAATGTTAATATGATCAGGTGTGACACCTGAAAAATGAAAAGAAGGTCAGGAAGAAGGATAATTGATCTCATAGTTATTTCCTCCACTATTAAACCTTTGAAGAATCTTAGAAAAAGATTTTTTTAGTATATTTTGCTAAAAGTAATCATACTGAAAAATAAAAGAAGTTTCTTGCTTAATTCAATTTAACATATGCTGACATCTGCATGAAAATTTCAGCATTCTTATGAAATGAAATAAAAGAAAGGTCACAGAAGGCCATTTCAATTCAATTACAATGCTTGACAAATGAGCATATTCTTTGATTCATATATTTTCGTGTCAATAGAAACTTCAAAACAAAAGTAGTTTTAAAGTTTTTGGAAATCATATATGTAATGTTATGTAAAAAACTGATATGGGTAGATTTATCTTCATTTTCTGAGTCTGCTTTTGATATCCACACCTTTTAATCTAAAACCATTATCTGCTGTGTTGAGATGATTTGAGAGCAGTAATGAATTACCTAGATAGAAAAAGACTATTCTGAATATTGTCTATTTAATTCCCATAAAACAGTTCCTGCACAACCTGCCTATAAGAGAAAATGGCTGTTTTTCGTTCTCTGGAATTTGGTTTGGATATTTGGACATAGCCCCTGGTTTGGCACAGCCAACAGAAATTTCATATATCCTAACTGGTAAAGGGTAACAAATTTATGCTGATTCTCCTACTTTCAGTGGAATTTCATGTTGAGAATATAATTTAATTGTTCCTTTGCAACCTTATGAAAGGAAAAAATGCTGACCTATTAAAAAAGTCTGAGCTTCATTGCTTTATTCTATTTTAGCGAAGGTAGCAACATTATTGCTATCCCACACTTGAAATGAAAAAAATCTAAAAAATGAAAATACATTAGAAAATATTCTTTCCTACAAGAATATAATTTTATTCCCAGTAGTTAAAGTAAAATTATCAAATAAAGCTTCAATTATTGCTACATTTGGGAATGATATTTGCTGTATTTTTATTACCGCTGTAATTTTCAAAATGTTAATGTATGCATACAGTTGCAGATGAAATTTATTAAGTTAATTATCTTTCCAGTTATTTTACAATATTCCAGTAAATTTTGCTTTTTTTTTTTTTTTTGGTTGGATTCTTCTGTGGCAGTTAATTATTCCATTGGTAGATGTGACCTTGTTCCTTTGCACAAAGGGGGCTATATATTTATTCACAGAAAAAGGCTTTTCCATGCTAAATAAGATAATAAAAGTCTTGTTGCATTCTGAAAGTATACACTACTACATTTCATTTTAGAGAAGTGGCATTGTCTCAGTAATAGCATGCAAATACCAAACAAATTAAACAGTGCTGTAAAGCAGGAGAAAAAATGGAATAAAATCAGGATAATGTGAAAGAATTTCAGACACTTTATTGTTCAGCAACTGTTTGATAAATTGTCTACAATATACTAGATGAAAATACCATTTTAAAAGCTGGCAGTGCAGCATAATAGTAATATTACTGTTTTCAAGATATAAACTGTTTTAGCTGAAGCATGTTGTGTTTGGTTAACACCTGCTTTTTGTAATTTCTTTCTGTAATGATTAGTGAAGACATTCTGACTGGGGTTTTTTTATTACATTTGAGTGATGAAACTGTGAAAGTATGTTTAGACTATATGCAATGACAGCTAAACTGACTAGTTTTAAAATAAATTAGTAGTATTGCAAATGAAAAAAAATATTTGAATCATTATTATTTAAATGCATTACTGAGCTATAATTAGCACATGCATGGGGCAAAGTCTTAGGTTACTTAAATTTTATGTCACAGGATAATTTTTACACAAATATAGTTTTATTTGTGTCATTAAGAACTCAGATAAGAGAAACATATAATGATTTAGGTTGGAAAAGACTTTAAGGATCATCAAGTCCAAACTTTGAACTCCACTTTGTCAGCTAAACCATAGCACCGTGTCCAGTTGTTTCTTCAATGCTTCCAAGGATGGTGACTCCACCACCTCTCTGGCCAGCTCATTCCAATGTCTGCCCACACTTTCAGTGAAAAAATTCTTGATGTCCAGACTCAGCCTTCCCTGGTGCAGCTTGAGTTACGCCCTCATGACCTCAGGTGGGACAAGAGGCCAGCACCACCTGGCTACAGCCTCCTTTTAAATAGAGAATTGTATGGTCTCCCCTCAGCCTCCTCTTCTCCAGGCTAAACAACTCCAGCTTCTTCAGCCACTGCTCATTGGCCTTACTCTGTAGACCCTTCACCACCTTCATTGACCTTCTCTGCAAACTCTTCATCATTTCACAATTATTTTATTTTTAAGTGAGGAGCCTGAAACTGGACACAAGACTCGAGGTGCAACCTCACCAGTGCAAACAATAAGCAACAATAGTATGAAAGACTAATAAAAATAAATAAATAAATAAATAAATAAATTTTAAGAGTGGGTGTCAGCTACTTTTGACAAACCACATACCAACTATTCTCCTGTTTTTGTCCATCAGTCCCTTCAGTCTTTCCAGAAGAGGAGTCTGACTTCTTATGACCATCTTCTACTCCCAAACCTCTAACCTCTCTTACATATTGCCAGGGACCAGAACCATTCACCTCACTGCATTAACTGACATGTAAAGAGATTTTCTACATATGGAAGCAATGAATTATGTATAGATACACTGTCAGCAATTTGCTTAAACCCCCCATATCTTTCATAATGAACAACATTCAAATTGTTTGCCATTTTGTTCAGCCTTTCTTTTATCCTGCAAAAACTATGCTTGTTGGAGAGATAAGATAGCAATGGAAAAAATACTCAATGACCGCTAGGAGAGATTAAAAGCACTGGAAAGATGGCAGAGACAGAAAGGCTTCTAGAAGCAACACACTAGGGTTGTACATATTCAAATAAGTTTGTTCCCTGTAAGTTCACAAATTCTGCTGCTTAACTTTCATGTTTAGCACATTTCCAAGTAACATACTGAAAAAAACCCTCCAGTTTCCTTTGAAACAAAGTTCAAGTGAACTCCTAAATATTGTTTTATATACTTCTCCTTTCGGCAATAAGAAGGAGTCTGTACCAGTTTTCTCTCTCTGTGATGAACCTACATTGTTCTCTACGAAATCTCAGCGAGAACTGTATCTCAAATCTCTCATTGTGTAAGAGCATGTGCTGTCATACATATCCCAAAAAAGCACATATTCTTAAGGTTTGCTCCAAAATATGTCTCTGAGAGTTGAGTTCTTCTCTCATTTTTTAGCAAATAAGAAGTTTAAAAATAATCAACAGTATGCATGGATCAAGGGGACTCAGTATTTGGTTCTTGGTTTGACTTCTGGACAAACTCACACAAGTTATCTGATCTATGCCTGACTACATTTTTCCAGTACAAACTAAACAAAACTGTGGAAACTCTCTTAGAAGTGAGGTGGAGGTGCTGCAATTTGTAGAGATGACAGATACACTCCTGATAAAGGATTGGGAAAAACACAGCTTTATCACTGCGGAAGAATACCACCTAGATATCCATCAAGAGGACATCTGAACTAAACAAAATGCTTCTATTTGCAACAAACTATTTTGTTCTGTCTTCAGGTCCTATCATCTGAAATATTTTTGGTCAGGATCAGTTG